>NC_059106.1:125653075-128053075 GCF_020740685.1 Jaculus jaculus | reverse complement strand
TGCCTCTTTAACTCTCTCTCTCACAAACAAATATGTAAAAATAAAATATTTTTAAAAAGAAAGTTGGTTTCCAAGGGCAGGCTTTAAGAGGCTATCGCTAAGCAGTATTGGATCAAGGATAATAATTATGAGTATTGTTTGCCAACTATGTGGCAGCCATGTGATAGACACATGAAGTCTTCATTTAACTTTAACGTCAAGCCTGAGGAGTAGAGATACTCTTCATTCTGCAAATCAAGAAGCTGAGGCTCAGAGACTTACACATAGCTCATCCATGGTGGTGATGGTTTAATCTTGTGCTCTGCTCATAAAAAACAGGGGACAGATCATGGGTCAGGGATCCCCAGTTGTTCATAGAGGGAAAGAAAGATAACTGGTTTCCAAGCCATGTGCTTTCCGCGGCTATTGGGACAGTCTGTGCCATTTCTATCCTTTCCCTAGATCTCGGGGATCTTTAGTTGCATAGTGTGTTTTCTCGTTCTCAGTTCTCAGTCCTCACCTCACATGCCTCACCCTCCCTTCCTCTAGCTCCCAGGCTGTTTGCTGGGCCTGAGGCAAGGGAAGTGAAAGAGGGACCACCTCCCCAGGGGCAAAACTTTTAGCCTCCTGCATCAGGGTACTGCTGGGCTCTGGCCACCCAGGAAGGAGGGCCTGCCTGGGCAGAGCAGCGGGTTCCCAGAGGTCCCTCCAGCTGCCTTATTTACTGTTGCCTGGACTCCCAGCCTGGCCTCAGCCCGGGCCTGCCTGAAGCTCGGGGAGGTGATGGGAAGGGGGAGAGTTTCAGGTCTGATGAAAGCCACCGAAACCAGCTCGGGGCTCCCGTGAAACTAGCAGAGAAGAGGCACGAGGCTGGCTGCTGGGTGGCAGGCGTGACCGGGCTTGTCTCCTTAGGGAGATGGAGACAAAGACAGTGTCATCCCCAGAGGGAGTGACTGAACACAGCCTGTGTGACTGGAAGAATGATGTCACTGGCCTCTGAGTGCTCAGTGATGTCCCCAGGCAGGGTGAGCTGCTCTCATCCGTACCCATCACAGGAGCTCTGGGTGTGGAGACCCTTTGAAAGGGGCGAGCAGGGAGGTAGCACCGTGGATTCCTGTCTAGACTAGACCTCCTCAGATGAAAGGGGTCATTGTGGAGACAGGATGTAAATCCACCATGCCAAGACCCACAGTCACCTTGGGTTATTTATACCTTTTTTCTCCCTCTGGCCATTGCCTGCTCACTGTCACCTGCGATCAGGTTTCAGCAGATTCACTTACAACATCATCACCTGGAAACCTCTAAGTAGCCAGTCATACCAATTTCATCCTGAGGGGCGACACTCTAAAAGGATATGCAGCCTTCGGACCCCTGCCAAGCCTCGCCTCTTTTCTTGGGACATTGGAAGGAATAGTAGAGTCATAGCATGCAGCAGTGACACCTGGATGGGGAGGGTCGCCAAGGGTGCATTACTAATTTGGTCTCCACCTCACCCTTGGGCGCTGGCCAGCAACTTTGTGTGGTTACTCAAGGCTGTGGGAAGCTGCTGGAGTGAGATGACTGGCGTGGCCCATGTCTGCTCTCTTAGCTTGACATCCGTGTTAACCAGAGCTCTCTGCTCAGTTACTGCCAGGAAAGAATGTCAAAGGTCCTTTGAGGGCTGGAGAGATGGCTTAGCAGCCATGAACTTCCACCAACGCTGAGAAGCCACACTGACCTTGTCCAGCCTTGAGTCCTGCAATCCGGCTGCTATGCAGCATCTGGATTTGGATGGCCTCTGAGCATGAACAACTTCAGAACGCACCCCTCCTCTACCCCAAGTTCAACTATTTTCTCTTCAGATGCCTCAGTTTCCCATCTTTGTCATGAGGTGATTGGACTACAAGAGTCTCAGATCTCGGGCTGGAGAGATGGCTTAGCGGTTAAGCGCTTGCCTGTGAAGCCTAAGGACCCCGGTTCGAGGCTCGGTTCCCCAGGTCCCACGTTAGCCAGATGCACAAGGGGGCGCACGCATCTGGAGTTCGTTTGCAGAGGCTGGAAGCCCTGGCGCACCCATTCTCTCTCTCTTCCTCTATCTGTCTTTCTCTCTGTGTCTGTCGCTCTCAAATAAATAAATTAAAAAAAAAATTTTAAGAGTCTCAGATCTCTTAGCTCAGCACATTGGGAAGGTCACCCATGTGGAATTTAGAACCCGAAATATCCACGCTCATGCCAGGCTCTGCTATGAGGCTGCAGGCAGAGCTCCGGTGCTTGGAAATGAGGGCAAGGTCTGCCCACGGACAATGGAATTCTTACTCCAGGTCACCAGCAATGCTGGTCGGTAGTCCCTTGGGGTCCCTGGGGTATAATCGATCCAAGGACTCCCTGAGGATACCAAAATTCATATATATTCAAGTCCCTTACATAAAGTGGCAGAGTAGATGCATATTCCTATGTCATCCTCTCATATGTTTTCAATCCTATTTAGATTACCTGTAATGCCTAATGCAATATACATGCGTTGTCAGTGGTTAGCACACTACTGTTAAAGGAAGAATACAAGAAAACAAAGCATATGCATGTCCACACACATTTTGTAGTGTTTTTTCCTTTGTTCTTATTGCTGTTTAAGGCAATGCCTCACTACATAGCCCAGGCTGGTCTTGAATTTATAACCCTCCCTGCTTCTTCTGCCCAAAGGCTGGACTGCAGACATGTACCATCAAGCCTAGCTCACACACACCATTTTCTTCTCTCAAAATATTTTCAACTTGCAATAGATGACTCCATGGGTACAAACAAAACGAACTAATACAATACTGAGGGCGGGCTGTCATGGCGAACGGCTACTGTCCGCTTCCTATGAGCCATGCTCTGCTCTAGGTGCTGAGTGAATCCTAACCCGGCCGAGCAGCCGAAATCAGGGGTGCGTCTTCTCAGAGCCACATGGTCAGTGACTAGGACCTGAAAGCAGCAGCCGGATCTGAACCATTCCTCGGCTCTCCCCAAGGGGCGCCCTGGGAACGCCAGTTCTGTTTCCGCTTCCCTCCTCTTTCAGCCTCACAGTCTTTCATTTGGTATCCAAAGGTAACATCCATTTACTTTGAACGGTTTCGCGCCTATCCTTCTTTTCTCCCACAGTCTTTTGTAACTGCTACCATTCTTTCCAACCCCGTCTCCTTCCCCCTTGAGTGGTGGTCAGTTGGAGGTGATAGTAGAAACATCTTGTTGCAGGAAGAAGCATGGGTGGGGGTTAAGGATAAGGATAAGGAAGGACACCATGCCTGCCTTTGGGTAGGCTGAGCTTAATCAGTCAAGGGACACAGATACTCCGGGCTTTGTGGACCATGTGTACGAGTTACTGTATGCTAAGGGAAATAAAAAGATTTGTTTGTTTGTTCTGAGACACGGCCTCACAATGCAGCCTTGGCTAGCCTGGAACTTGCTTTGTAGACCAGACTGGCCTCAAATTTGTAGCAACCCTCCTGCCTCTGCCTGCCAATTTCTCATTTCATGACAAAATCTCAGCACATGATCAGGTCTATTTTTGAAATGTGGTTTCCATCCTGCTCGAAATCGTTCCCAGAGCCAGCAGTGCCTCCCCATGTCGCTGAAGCAAGTCTTCTCTGCCTCGCATTCAAGTCTTTTGTTCAGCATCCACTGGGGCATGTGTCTGGATTTGGGGATATGAGGTGACTCCCTGGTGGCAGGAGGGTTGCACAGCATCTCCTTTCACTCCAAATGCACACGTGTGTACTGTCCCCTACTCTCACTGAACTTCATTTCTGTCTGACTAGTCTTACCAAATGCTTCTAACCCTTGATGCTGAATCCTGGCCTCCATTTCTTCAGAGATCTCTGCATGCAACAACCACTGGTGACGAAGGTGTTTCCTGAGCACCTAGTAAGTGCCAGGTGTGCTGTGATAAGGACGCATTACCCTGCCTGCTATGTGCTCACCATCCGGTACCAGGCTAAGAGAAACCATGGGATTCTATACCTGGTGCCCGGAGAGGAAGATGGACCAGGTGATCAGAGCTACCTTAGGGGCAGCCAGGGATGAAGGTGGCCAGCAGCATGTCACGTTGTGAAGGACGAGGCTGAGCCTGGGGCTGGACTGGACATCCACACATGGGATTCTTTTTTGTTTTTTAATATTTATCTGAAAAAGAGGGAGGGAGGGAGAGAAAGAGGCAGATAGAGAGAAAGAATGGGCGTGCCAGGGCCTCCAGCCACTGCAAATGAACTCCAGATGCATGCCCCATCTAGTGCATCTGGCTTTACATGGGTACTGGGGAATCAAACCTGGATCCTTAGGCTTCATGGGCAAGCTCCTTAACCACTGAGCCATCTCTCCAGCCCCCACACGTGGGGTTCTTAGTGCAGGTAACAAGAGGATGGAGGGCCAAGGCATCAGGGAAAGCATAGCTTGCTGTAGGTCTAGGGTGTCTGGGATCCTGGGAGATGAGCCCCGGGGGTGTGGAGCAGAGCCCTTCAGGGCTTTCCCTGTGTATTGATGCTATTCTATTGTTATTGTTTTGAAACAGGCTTTCACTCTGTAGCCCAGGCCAGCCTGGACTTCACGATGCATCAATGCTTTGAGACCCTATGAGGCAGGACCAATTTTCTATTCTACACTCCTCAGGAGTCATCCTATAAATAGCACAGTACTACGATCTGTGATCTGGACATTAAGGGCCTGAGATGCTGATGGAACTATAGGCTCTGCTATAGCACGCCATGGCTGGAGAAAGTGCTTGGGCCAAAGAGTGCTGCTTGGGCCTGAGGTGCCTGCCCCGTCTGCCTTCGACAAGGCCATTCCCCGTGGGTGCCATTCTGCCCAGTCACCACGTCCAGATCCCCATCAAGTCCTAACTCCAAACTGCCACTCTGACGTCAATTCCTCTGTGGCAGTGGAAGTGAAAGGCGGCCTTGGCACTGCCCGTTCTCGCTCTCCTACACTCCAGATGTACTTGCCCATCCATGGGCCCTTTCAGAGTGAAAGGTACTGTGGTGGTTTGATTCAGGTGTCCCCCATAAACTTAGGTGTTCTGAATGCTAGGTTCCCAGCTGAAGGATATTTGGGAATTAAGGCCTCCTGGAAGGAGTGTATTGTTGGGGGCGGGCTTATGGGCTTTATAGCCAGTTTCCCCATGCCAGTGTTTGGCACACCCTCCTGTTGCTGTAGTCCACCTTATGTTGGCCAGGGGGTGATGTCCACCCTCTGCTCATGCCATCATTTTCCCCTGCCATCGTGAAGCTTCCCCTCAAGCCTGTAAGCCAAAATAAACCTCTTTTTCCCAGAAGCTACTCTTGGTTGGGTGATTTCTACCAGCAATGCGAACCGGACTGCAACAGGTACTTAGGGCATCTCTCAGCATCGGCTCCCTTCCTAACATCCTCCAAGACCCTAAGCCAGCATTGCCCTATGGGACTTGCATAAGAAGCCTGCGCTGCCTGAGAAGCAGCTTTGCAAAGAGGTGCAACACCTTCCTGAGCACCAGGAGCTGTGCAGGAGGAGGAGTGAGGCAGCGGGGCCCAGGATCTGGGATGGAGGTAGTGTGAGGTCCTGGCCAGGGCCTGGGGCAGCTTCTAGCATTCCCTGGAGCTGCTCTTGTCTGGCTCTACTACTAGCTGGCAGCCGCCTCTGCCCTCTAGAACAGCCTGAGACTCGATGGCTGGGTGCTGATAAGACAGGGTGAGGCACTCTGCTCGCTGGCCGACCTGCCTGCCTCCCTGCACAGGTAAGTGCTCCTGAGTCACTCCAGGGGGCACTGCTTCTGCCCAGCCTGGCACTTTGTTGCCCTCTCCCCGCTGTGCAGTAAGAGCAGCGGGCACCACAAAGAATGGCTGGAAGACCTAGGGTGGGGCAGGGGGAGGGTGTTGGAAGGAGCAAACCTCTTTCTCTGTGAGCTTATTTTCCTGTTGTATGGAATCTCCTCACTCCTAACTCAGTGACATGAGCCACTCGCAGGAGTATCCCCTACTGATTTATAAAGACTTCCTTCTTTGATTCTTGAAATCGGGGCAAGCTTTCAAATCACTTTATAGACATTTTATTATTGTCCCCCATCTACGTTCCCAGAGGCATTACTGGTGATTTAGGGTTTACAAAAGAATTACTGCTACCCCAACTTGCCGCCACAACCTGCCTTCCACGCACACCTGCAGTGCCTCAATGTCCTGGACAGGGTTGGCAGAGGTCACGTGGGGCTGCTGTCTCCTGTCACTTGTTCACAAGTCCCTGCGGTTAGCCAAGGGCTTTCTCAAGCTGTTCCCTCCTCCTGGAATTCTTGTCTCCCACCCAGTATATGCTTATGAAATTTCTGGCTGTCCTAAGGATTCCCATTTGCCCAGCTCTGCATGAAGAGTCATAAGGACTAAGTCTCTTCCTGACCTCATTCTCACCACAGATTTCTGTGGGAAGTGTCACCTGTATCCATGGCACATGCTTTCATGTGCAGAGGGCATGTAGTGCTGTCAAGATCCTGGTTTCCCTGTCCTGGCTGAATCTGCAAAGACACAGGTGCCCTTGGCCCCAAGCCTTCCTTACTGAACTGTGTACTCATCTCCAAGTTGAGGACATTGTCCTGAGTGGTTCCAATGGTGACTGTCTGACACCGTCTCCTGGGCAGTTGCTCAAAACATAAATTGCTGGGTCTTCTCCTGAGCAGACTGCATTCTACTCTCATAAAGTGAGGCTTGGAATTTATCTCTTTTAAAAGCTTTGGGGGCTGGGGAGATGGCTTAGTGGTTAAGGCACTTGTCTGCAAAGCCCAAGGACCCAGGTTCAATTCCTCAGTACTCACATAAGCCAGATGCACAAGTGGCCCATGTGTGTGGAATTCGTTTACAGTGACTAGAGGCCCTAGTGTGCCCATTCTGTCTGTTTGTCTGTCTGTCTCTCTCAAATAAACACATAAAATAAAATAAAAGCTTTGTAGACAACTTGTTTGTGGATCGCCTGATGCTGGTCCCAGACTCAGGATTAGAGCTACTGTCCTAGAAGGTTCCTAAAACCCTACTTGCCTCTGTTGCTGAAGTAATTTTTCTGCATAATTTGACACTTTCTATAATAAACGACACCAGAAGTGCCAAAAGTTCAAGTGCTCAGGTAGGGGAAACCCTGTGGGTCACAATCCTGGTTTCATGTCTCCCTAGGGGTTGCTACACATGTTTTGTACAAATTTCAGGTGATTAGAAACATGTAACTACCACCCCATCTATCTCCATCAGCTCAGGCTGCCTGACAGAGGACCACAGGTTAGGTGGTTTAAACAACACAGATTTATTCCTCATGGTTCAGAAAGCCAGAAGTCCCAGCAAGATCAAGATGCCAGTTGCCCTGGTAACTGATGAGGACTCTTTCTGGCTTGCACATGGAAGCTTCCCTGCTGGGACTCCAGCTGGAGAAGAAAGAGGTCAGAGTCCCTTCTTCCTCCATTGGCACCAACCTTTCAGATGAGGCCCTGGCAAAGACCTCATTTCAGCTTTATCTCCCTGTAATAGGCCTTAGCTCAAAATATGGTCACATCAGGGACTCAAGTGTCAACATACAAATGTCAGGGAGACACAAACCTTCAGTGAGGGAAACGCAAGTCTTCAGTCAACATCACCGATACCCAGTGCTTTGGAGAACTCCAAGCTGATCTAACAAGGCAAATTGCTGTCTACATAAATTCCATTAGCTGCCTTTTCTAGTAACTTCCTGAGAAGTTGCTCCTGCCCCCCACAGCACGAGGAGTGATCAAGCAGTAATAAGACAGAGGGCAGTGTCTGAAGGTTACCTCACCGGCACCCACATCTAAAGGGCTGTCGTGGGGAAAGAAGAGCAGACTGCTTTCAGAGGCAGTATTGGCCCATGAAGAAACCTTCCAGAAGTATTTCTACTCAGAGCAAGGCAGAGGCCCATCAAAGGTCTGAATCACTTGACTTTTCTTTCATCTGAGCATTAGAATTCAGATTTCTCCCCATGATTTCCAATATGCTCTATTGCCCATTCTTTATTGTCACTGTCTTAGTGATGCCTCATTGGGACATGGCACCATGTTGTGATTTTATTTGTACTTCCATGATAGCTACGTATTCTTTGCTTCAGTGTTGTTTGACCATTGTACATAGTCTCACATTCAGGTTCCTTGTACACTTTTGATTTGTGCTGTCTTATTATTGAGTTTTAAGTGTCCTTTGTATTTTTTAGACACAAATCCCTTACCAGTTATGATTTACAAATACTGCCTTTTATTCTTTTCAGAAATTAATTTGCAGCCAGGTGTGGTAGTGTATACCTTTAATCTCAGCACCGGAGACAGAGGTAGGAGGATCATTTTGAGTTTGAGGCCAGCCTGGAGATACAGAGTAAGTTCCAGGTCAACCTGGGCTAGAGTGAGATCCCACCTCAAGCACACACAAACACACACACACAAATTAATTGACTTTGCATTTATTATTATTATTAAGACACGGTCTCATGTAACCCAGGCCATCCTGGAACTTGGTATGCAGCTGAGCATGACCATGAAGTTCTGATCCTCCTGCCCACAGCACATGTGCCACCATGCTTGGTTTATATGTGGTGCTGGGGCTTGGACCCAGGGCTTCTTGCATGCTAAGCAAGAACCCTACCAACTGAGCTCTATTCCCAGCCCTTCTTCCCATCCTTTTGATTGTCTTTGTATATTCTTTTTAAAAAATATTTTATTTTTCTTCATTTATTTGAGAAGGAGAGAAATAGGCAGGGGGAGAGAGAGAGAATACACGTGCCAGGGCCTGCAGCCACTGCTAATGAGCTCCAGATACATGTACCACCTTGTATATTTGGCTTACGTGGGTACTGGGGAGTTGAACCTGGGTCCTTTGGCTTTGTATGTAAGTGCCTTAACCACTAAGCAATCTCTCCAGCCCCGTCTTTGTATATTCTTAATGGTATCCATTGAAACGCAAAATGTCTTAATACCAATGAAATCCAACTCAGGCATGTTTTTGATTTGCTACTCATGTTTTTGATGTTATATATCTACGAAACCACTATCTAATCCAAGACCATGACAAATTATTTCTGTGTTTTCTTCTAGAGTTCTATGATCTTAGTTATACTTTGGGATCTTTGATCCATTGTGTATTGGCCTTGTGTATGGTGTGATGAATGGGAAAGTTCACTGCATGCCTCTCCTGTGGCTTCTGGCAATTCTTGCCTTGTGAATGAGTCCTCTCAGTGTCCAGCTCTTTTCTGCATGTGGCTCTGTGTTTTTTCCTTTTCTGTTTCTTATCCTGGATGATCTTATCCAAAAGTCCTTAATGAATGAATCTGCAAACTCTTTTCAAAGAGTCACATCCCGGGGAACTGTGAGTCAGTGCTTGAACATGTTGGGGGCACCATTCACCTGTTCCATGAACAGCCTACCTCATAAGGCCATTTATTCCTCTGCTCACTTCCTTAACAATTGCTCCAGACATTATGGGAGTTGCTGGGAGATGGTAATGAACTGGCTAGGGTCCCTGCCATGGAAAGCATCACCCTATTACTGGGACACCAGTAATAGAAATATGTGGAAAGTGCTGGAGAGAGCATTGAGACGGGGGGGGGGGGGGAGGCACAGCATGACTGGAAGCACTTGCTGACATCACTGGTGAAGGCAGGGCTGGAAGGCCTACACAGGGTTGGCACTGCTGCGGCTGAGATTGGCAGGAGCACAGGGTTTTGGGGGGAAGAGACTAGAGCTCGGGAAAACTGTCACTTCCAGAACTCTCACTTCAACTGTCCTGGTTCGTTTCAGGACGTGTGAAGGTAGGTTTCACGCTATACACAGGACACAATAGTCATTCCTCCGACAGCCCCCATACTAACCTTGATGGTTGATGACTGCAGATAAGGATCACCCTAGCTGATTTTAAAGCCTCAAGATATGGGCTCCCACGACTACATATATGGTCACCAGAGAGGCCACTGTAGACAGCTTCCCAGGACCAGGCCAGCACAGACTCATGATGAAGCTGGTTGTGAAAGCTTCCTTCAATTGGCAAGAAAATATCACTGTAGAAAACTGATTCCCAACCTCCATTCCTTTCATGCAAAACTTCTTGCTACAAAATCCTATCACCACAAACAGAGCCAGACTGCTCTCTGAAGTTCAATGAATGTAGTCCGGAGTGTTATGTCTTGTTTAGAGGTGGCCCTGCTGCAGCTATGGTTGGGAGAACTTTTGCTCCAGACCCTGTGACCGGGGAGGGGAGCCATATAGGGGGTGGAGGGGGGGTTTGTAGTCACACTGGGTAGAACTCAGGGCCTTTAAGCTTCTCAGCTAAAGAGGTGTCACCTGACCCCATGATCAGAGGCCTCTCCCTTCTGGAAGGCAGAAGCTGGGCACAATGATGAAAATGGATTCACGTCGTAAAAGCTATCCATGTCTTCAGCCAAGGAACAGCAAGTTCCATATAAATTTACACGAGGTCATTTGAAAGGAAGCATGTCACAGAGGCACAACAATAAACAGAGCCATACTGAGCCAGTCATACCGCTTCTGCCATGGAAAAACAGGCTGGAGAGCCCATCTCCTGGGAGGAGCCCCTTGGGCAGAACATTTTGACACAGGACGAGCACGCACTGGGGAGCCCTTCCTCCCAGCCGCACCAGCTGTATGACAGGGGTCAGCATGGTGGACGGGAACACGTGACATAGCAATGTGGAATATGTAGGGAGTTCCCTGCTCTGGCCCACGTTTTTCTCGGACACAAAATGAAGAATGGGCTATCTTCCACCAACCCCCCCACCACCCTCCTTCTCTTGTTATGGCCTTTAGCCTATTATCTGAGGCGGAGGGAGGCCTCAATGAGTCAGAAAACCCCTTGGAAGTATCTGAATGTTCTTCACTGCTCCAAGTCACACTGGGAAAGCAGCCCCAGGGTTAGCTCCTGCTTCTGGGAGAATGGGGAGCCACAGGAGACTAGAGCCAGGACACTTGGCTTTCAACCCTAGCTCTGCCAAAAACAAGATTCTGCTGGTTTGGTGCATGTTACATAGTATCATTGGGACCCAATTTTCTCTTTGTAAAATAATCCATGATCATGTAATGTTTGAGAGTTATATGGATCCTTAGAGATTTAGTCCAGGAGTTGATCAACTACAGTCTACTGACCAACCCTGTTTATTGTCTGTTTGGTAAATAATGCATTACTGGAACATATCCATACCTTCTCTTTTGCACATCTCTGGCTGCTTTCTCACTCTTATGGCAGAATTGGGAAGCTGAGATTGTCACCAGCCATGTGGACCACAGCCTAGAATATTTAGTATCTGGTCTCAGAGGAAAATTTTGCCAATCACTGTTCTAAACCAACATCATTATTTTAACAACCGGGAAACTGAGGCATGGATGAAACAGATGACGTCCCAAGACCCATAAAGGAAGTCAGAGCAGAGGCTGATGTGGTCTCCTGATTTACATTGGCCAGAAGTTCTTACTAGCTCGAAACTCACTGTGTGATCTAAGAGTTGGGTGGAAGCTGTGTGTGTGTGTGTGTGTGTGTGTGTGTGTGTGTGTGTGTGTGTGTGTTAGGGGGAGAAGCTGGGAACAGAGCAGACTGTTCTATGAGGGAAACCTGTGGGGTTGGGGCCGAGTCTGAGGTGTTGGTGGCAGGGACAGTGTTTTTGAGTTTCATGAGGGTCAACGTGGGGCTGCTGAGCCTTCGTGAGGAGCCAGGTGACGCTCTTGAGAGGCATCGGCCCGGAGTCTGTGAGGGCTGGCCCCCGAGGGCCTTTAACACAGGTCACAGACCTTGGTAAACTTTCCTTGGCTTTTGAACCACAAGGAGACATTTTTTTCTTGCCTCTTTACTTACTGGCTGTTTCCTCCTTCTAGCATTCATTAATCGGACTGGTTAACCATTGAACCCAATGAGCCTCCTTTTGTTTCAAATCCTGCTCTCTCATATTGGCTTCAGAAGAGAGCTCTCACTGAACAAACTTACTTTTTTTTTCTTTCTTTTCACAGCTGAAGTCAAGTGATAAAGAAGGCAAAGCTAGGGGTGCTATGTTTGCTGGCAAAGACACACCCCCAAACCTGGGCTTGGGCCTTGGGAACACAAGAGGTCTTTCCAGAGAATGAAGGTCAACCATGCTCAGAAAGCAACCTGTCAGCTCCAGCTTGCTCTCCCTCCCTCTCTCTCCCTCTCTCTCTCTCTCCCTCTCTCTCTCTTTCTCTCATTGCAAAAACAATGAACAATTAGTGTGGGGTATGATTTGGAGAAGACATTTATGAAAGCATTAACTTGTCTGATTTCTCCATCATTACAAATATCCTATTTCTTGATTGTAAGCACCATTGTCTTAATCCTCCACTTAAAGTGGGATGGTTTAGGGGCTAAGGAAATGGTTTAGTGGCAACAAGCACAAAGACCTGAGTTCTATTCCCCAGCACCCATGTAAATACTGTACATGGTAACTTACTTGTAGCTCCTAGGATTGGGGGACTGAGACAGAGGATCACCAGGGCAAGCTGGTTAGCCAGACTAGACAAATCAGTGAGCTCTGGGTTCAAGTGAGAGACCTTGTCTCAATAAACAAGGTGGAGTGTGATCAAAGAAGACACTGGATGTCTAACTCTGGCCTCAACATGCACACACATATGAATGCATACCACATACACATACACTCATGAAAATGTTTGATTGTTTAGAGAAGAGGACCACTGTCAATGGGAAGGACTGAGGAAAGGGGGAAGAGAAAGAGGCTCTAGAAACATACGGAAAGAACCTTCTAAGCAGAAGGGCCAGGAGTTTGACACCAGCATCATTCCCACGTTCCCTTAAAGTGTCAGTCTCCACCAGAACATACACACCATGAGGCCAGGCATGCTATTTACTCACTCCATATCTCAGCACTAAGCCTAACACCTAGCCTAGAGTAAATGCTCAAATATTTGTTAAATGGTTGGGTGGATGAAGAATGTAAATTGGCAGTCCGGTCCCAATTTTTCAAGAGTACTGGAGGTCCTATGAAGGGAACCATTTGCCAAGTTAGACCACCGGGCTGATGGCAGTTGGAGCTCACAGTGGAGACCAAACAGTTGCCTCGATGTACAATGAGGCAGGAAAAGGTCAAAGGTTGTACTGATCCAAAGGGAACAGCCCAAACCTTATGCATTCTCTTGGCATTTTACTTGGGCAACCCTGAGCATGAGCCACACGGGGAGGAAGGCTGGGAGTGATGCCCCAGCTTGCCCAGCTCCGGGCTCCTGGGCTCCTGGCTTCTGAGATTCCATGCGCCTGGGTTTCTCTCTTTTGAACCAGTTGCCGATGGTCTAGGAGAGAAATGCCAGACGGAGGCCTCCATACAGTGCTTCCAGTTTCTCTCTCTCAGAGAAATAGTTCAGAGATGAAACCAAGTAAGGAATTGAGAGGAGTTTTGTTGCAGGACAAAAATACATTCTTGGGGGCTGGAGGGATGGCTCAGTAGTTAAGGCATTTGCCTGCAAAGCCAAAGGACCCTGGTTTGATTCCTCAGGACCCATGTTAGCCAGATGCACAAGGGGGCGCATGCGTCTGGAGTTCGTTTGCAGTGGCTGGAAGTGGCTGGCACACCCATTTTTTCTCCCTCTTTCTCTGTCAAATAAATAAAAATAAAATATTTAAAAAATACATTATCAAGGGATGAAGAGAGAGATAGAGGGAGAGAGAGAGATGGGGGAGGGAGAGAGTAGAGGACTTTGGGCAATGTCTTATGGGAAAACTTCAGTAGAGGCCAGGATCACTCATTAGGTAAGGTGAAGAATTTCATGTACACACTAGAATTTTCCTGGAATAGGGTTTACGCCCCTTTTCTCTCCTTGCATAGGGTTTTCAGATGTGTTATGGCATTAGATGCATGATGGAAATAGGCAAGCTTGCAAAGCTAGTAATATGGAAATGCCATTATAATAAAGCAAAGGACAGCTAGAGGTCTTCCCCATCAGCTGTGTTGGTCCAAGCTAGACTGGGGAAGTTTGAGTGGTCACATGGTGACCTACTGTGATACAGCTCAGGGATGCATCAGCCTTTAGTTGCCATGCAGTTTGCCTCTTTCTTTCCAGTGTCTTTCTAGCTCACATCAGCTATGAAACCCAGCCAGCCTTCCCTGGTTTCCCAGTACACTCTAAGCTGCTAACTCACTCCCAGTTCTTTTCCTATCACTATAAATGCTAGGGTGTGTCACCCTAAACAATGTCTGGTGTGGGTTCCTGATTCCTCCATTCCCAGGCACTGGTGATCTACGGGATGATGACACCAGCCCTGACCTCACTCCTCAGGCTCTAAACTGGGACCAGATGTGGAGGGGACTGGGCCAGGAGGCCAAACAGCAAGCCAGAGCTGCCCCACCCCACAAAAGAGGCCTATGTTCAGGCCCAGTGTGTGTTTCTTAAGCCTGACTGCACTTGAGAATTACCAGAGAACCTTTAAGCCATTAAGAGGCCTGAGCAACCACCACACACCCATAAAATCAGAGTTCATAGGGGCAGGGACCAAGCACTGATTTTTTTTTTTTAAGTAAACCCTTAAAATTTAATTATAATAGACATCAGAAAATTATGTGAAAACCTTGGCAAATGTTCACAAAGTAAAATGTCCACAAGTCATCCACCGAGACTGAGACAAAAAAGTTGTCAAAGAAAGAGCCCAGAGTTCCTGAGCCCCTCATCCTGCCTCTCCAGAAGAGTCATACACTCTTGATCTCTAACATGACGTATTTGTTCTGTTTATTTTTGATGTCTTTAGAAGTGAAGCCATAGACTATGCGGTCCTCTGGCTTGACACTTTGAAGCTTCATCATATTGTTTTGGGTAGCTGCTATTTATTTACTTTCATTGCAGTAAGGCATTCCATTGTCTGAATACTCTGCTCTTTCTCACATTCATATGTTGGAATCGGTCTTCAAAACCATGAAGAGGGGCTGGAGAGATGGCTTAGCGGTTAAGCGCTTGCCTGTGAAGCCTAAGGACCCCGGTTCGAGGCTTGGTTCCCCAGGTCCCACGTTAGCCAGATGCACAAGGGGGCGCACGCGTCTGGAGTTCGTTGCAGAGGCTGGAAGCCCTGGCACGCCCATTCTCTCTTTCTCCCTCTATCTGTCTTTCTCTCTGTGTCTGTTGCTCTCAAATAAATAAATAAAAAATGAACAAAAAAAAAATAAAAAAAAAAAACCATGAAGAGGAGGTTGGGGCATGAGAGCTTAACTGTCACGAGTGGAATTAATGCCCATGCGAAAGGCAGGAAGAAATCTACTTGCCCCCTTGTGAAGATACAGCAAGAAGGTACCTAGGAAGAATGAACTTTGTCAAACATCTAATCTGATGGTGTCTTGAGCTGGGATTTCCCAGCCTCCATAGCTCTGAGTGAAAACTATCTGTTGTTTATAAATTACAAAGATTTTGTCCTCATAGCCTGAATGAACTGATACTGACTATAAGCACCCATAGTATAAAACTGTCCCTTTGATAAACACATGAATTGTTTGCAGTTTTTAACACACATAATGTGATTTTAAATATTCTTATGCATGGTTTATGAAAATACTCGTGTTTATGTTGAGTGCTTATCTGCAGGCCAGATTGCTAAATATGCAGGTGTTCAGCATTAGTGGGTAACGCCAAGCAATTTCTAGTGCAATATACTCCACTGAGGCGATTCACATGCTCCTCAGATAATTCTGATGAGTGAGAAAGGTTTAGAACCAAGTACAAATTTAAATATTAAGGTTTGGATAATTAAGTATGGCCCCCCAAAGTTCATGAGTGGAAAGCTTGGGCCCGAACTGTGGTCCAGTGGAGAGGTGACTGGATCATGAAGGTGCTATCCTCATCAGTGGGTTAAGCTCATGATGAGCTCACAGATGAGCAAGACACTAGCTTGTGGGGCCTGGATGGAGGAAGTCAATCACTGGTGGCATGTCACTGAACAGGCTGTTTGGTCCCCAGGCCCTTCCTCTGTCTCTTTCTCTCTGGTTCCTGGCCAGCAAGAGATAAGGATCTTTCCTACATCATACCTGCCTGCCATGATGTTTCTGTCTCACCACAAACCATATCCATAATATCCATAAGTCTGCCCCTGACAATACACTGCCTCCAGGAGGCATCAATTCCCAAATCTCCATCAGCTGGGAACCTAGCATTCAGAACACTTATGTTTATGGGGAACACCTGAATCAAACCACCATCGAGTGTATGCCTTCAATGACCTACCTACTTTCTACTACAGCCCTGCTCCTCAAAGTTCCACTACTTCCCAGTAGCATCACAAGCTGGGGGCTGAGTCTTTAACACATGAGCCTTCAGTGAACATTCCAGATCAAAACTACAGCAATGAGCCAGGCATGGTGGTGCATGGGGGTGGCACATGCCTTTAAGCCTAGCACTTGGGAGGCAGAGGTAGGAGGATTGCTATGAGTTAGAGGCCACCCTGAAATGACATAGTGAATTCCAGGTCAGCCAGGGCTGCAGTAAAACCCTATCTCAAAAAAAAAAAAAAAAAAAAAAAAGCTGGGCGTGGTGGACATACCTTTAATGCCAGCCCTTGGGAGCCAGAGGTAGGAGGATTGCCATGTGTTCAAGGCCATCCAGAAACTACATAGTTAATTCCAGGTCAGCCTGGGCAAGAGTGAGACCCTACCTTGGAAAATGAAAAAAAAAATTACAGCCGTGTTCAGCAGTAGAAGACTTGCTAGTATGTAACTATGAAGAAAATTATGCAAATGTTAAATATTGACACACATTTTAATGGCAATGCACATAACAAGCTTAGATGAAAACAGAACTAGTATAGTATTCCAATTATGTCCAAACATGCACATGAATAGAGAGGTGCCAGAAGACTCTATAACATAATTTCAACAGTAGATCTAGCCACATAGCTGAATCATGAAAATATTTGTTTTGTTTTCTTTGTGCTTTTTGTGAGTATATGTCATGTTTATTATCACAAAATAAAACCAGGAGTGAGATGAAACTCCACTGGGAGGTTAGGGCTGTGTTCTAATCTCAATGCTACTCCCCAAAAAAGCTTTTACCCCGGGACCAATGTAAGTAAACCCGGTAGACCAAAGGCCTTATCAGCCACTGCCTTGGACCAATACATGCCGGTCTCATGTAGTTTCTTAACTTCTCCAGAGTTGGTTATCTGTCCACAGTTAGAAGATTGGACAGTAGAGTTACATCCGTAGACGTTCAGAAGTCACAAACACTTTTGCTTGTTCTATTTGATGCTCTCAGTGGCCCAACAGCTAAGACATATAAAGTTAACCTTATCACTACTTCGCCCAAGACCAAAACAATCTCAGTGAGGTCATGCCACAGATGCTAAGCAGAGTGAGGATTTGAAAACGGTCTTCACGTTTTACACCCCAGATCCATCTGCTACAGTATCAGGATTCTGTCTGAACATCCACTCCAACTCCTGTCCCTTCATAAAACTCCAGCCAGTATCTGGCTAGCAGACCCCAGGCACTAGGACTAAGCTCTCGTCCTCATTGCTGTTGTCTGAGTATCTTGGTGCAGCTTTAAGATATCCCGAGTCATCCTCACTCACATCTGCTCCTCCTCGGATGACATTGTTTGGGGTGGGGGGCACACACCTTTGGTATGAGAATGGGAATTGAAAAAAATCTCTAAAGATCATTGTCCTAACATGCCCCTTTTGGCATTTTACAGACCCTCTTATGCTCCCCAGGGGGGGCCTGGGCCAGGGTGAGGGTGTGAAGGTGCCCTTTCCCCCACGGAGCTGAGTCACAGGCATTGACCCTCACAACGCGTGACTTAGGCCCTTTCCCAGGGACACTGCACACAATGGGAAAATCTGAAAGGTGCCAAGGGAAAGAAAAGGAGAAATGGCACCACAAATGACAAGTGGCTGGCAGCTCAAGCCAGGGCACAAGTCCCAAGGCTAAGAAGAAGCTGGTGGAAGAAGGCCTCTGTCCTGAGAGGGCTGCAACATGGGTGTTGAGTCCAGAGCCTGCCTGTGCCGCTGGAGGCCCCTCCAACCCACTTACGAGTCCTTGCTTTTCAACTTCCTGTTTCCCGTCCCCACTGCCCTTGAGTCCCCTCTGAGCTGGCCTGTGGTGGCTATTTTCAGGGCATCAGCACCAAGTGACTGAGAAAAAACATGGCTTTCATCATGTCTTGCTTTCCTGGTCTCTTAGGATTCGTGATGCATTAAGAAAAAGTAACCCATCTCTGCCTATAGTCAACTGATTTTATTTTATGTAATGCTTAAAGAAATAGGTGTCCATGCCTGATACCAGTTCACTGAGCAATATGTATTTTTTAAATATTTTATTTAATTTAGAAAGAGAGAGAATGGGTGTGCCAGGGCCTCCAGCTACTGCAAAAGAACTCCAGACACATGTGCCACCTTGTATATCTGGCATTATATGGATACTAGAGAATTGAACTCTGGTCCTTAGGCTTTGTAGACAAGTGCCTTAACTGCTGAGCCATCTTTCCAGCCTTAAGTAGTGTTCAACCCAAAAATTTTACGTTTCCCCTCCCCCTCTAAACTATAGTGAAATCTTTGTCAATAGAGATATTTGAAAAACAAAACACTATTCAGTTTGAAATAGAAACACTATATCGGAGTCCAAAATGACTTACAAGCATCAGAAGTTTAAGCATTTAAAAATTCTCTGGAGAGATGGATCAGCTGTTAAAGGCACTTACTTGCAAAGCCTGAAGGTATGAGTTTGATTCCCCAGCACCCATGTAAAGCCAGATGCACAAAGTGATGCATGCATCTAGAATCTGTTTGCAGTGATGGGAGGCGCTGGCACACCCATTCTCACTGTCCGTCTACTTCTTTCTCTCTGTCTCTTTCAAATAAATACATAAAACATATTTTTCAAAATCCTACAATAGCCATCCAAATAATTTTTTGTTTTAAATAAATATTCCACTATTTATGTTCAATTTAGGGAGCACAAAAGGAGATCCTCTGCTATCATATCCTTTTGTTTCCAGGAGTCCATGAAACAATTTCACATAAGTTAAGGCAAGGAATTCTTGTAAATGTGTGCATCAAAGAAGCAGACCTCAGTCAATCGCATGCCGCATGAGTGCATGCTGGGAACTTGGGTGAGGTTCTCATTTAATTATCACATTAGCCCTATGAGAGATGTATAAGCTCCATTTTCAAATCAAGAAACCAGGTTAACAGAAGTTAGAAAACTGTCCAGGATCCCAATGGAACTCTTCACAAGGCCCTTAAACCCAAGATTTTTTTCCACATTAGATCTTCTCCTGTACATAGTCCTCTAGTCATTGCTCAAGTCTTCCCCTCATCAGAAATCACTACCTTCCTCGATGAAGCAGCTGCTATTGTTTTTGAGAGTCTCTGCTCTACTGTGCTAACTGCATACCCATCCATCAGCATTATCCCACGCCTCAGGTGTGAACGGGCTCAAGGGCATCCTCTAGAACACACTATTTATAAGCTCTTGGTCTGAAGGCATTGAGGGACATACAGGGAAGTATCCTTTAGGACCGTGGCCTGCTGAGTCCTCCGCTTGTAGGTTGCCATGACTAAGAAACACTGGGCTTCAGGAAGCGTTAGTGGCTGGATTCTAGAGGCTGGGGTGGCAGGGGTGGGCTGCTTACCCGCGCACCACAGGCTCAGCTCAGGGGACACACAGGTTCTGATAAGAGACAGGCTTCAGGACTCACCCTCGATTTGTCTTCAAACTATTTCCAGGTTCTTGGATGGCAGCAACCGGACATCCAAGCCGCAGAGCTTGTATTCCAGAACACTGCCAGGGATGCTCCTGCACATCCCCTGCCAGCTACACCCTCTCTCTTGAAGGCCACCTCATCATGAGCTGTTTGCACTATGATTCCCTTTGCACTGGGATTATTTGGCTGTGCAGGAGTTGTGAATAAAGTTTTTGTGTGTGTGTGTGAATAAAGTTTGACTGGAGCCTGGACATACCTGATTTTATAAGTAAAGTTTTGCCAAAACAAAGGTAGGCCCATTTATTTTTGCATTTGCCTATGATTGCTTTTTCTACAATTGCAGACTTGAGTAGTTGTAATGGAGTTCATACAAACTATAAAGATTCAACTATAATCGTGTGTCCCTTAAAAGAAACAGTTTATTACTCTTTGCTTCTTTTAATTTTTTGATTATTAAGTAGAAACTTTGTATGAACACATCATATGTGGGTACCATCACTTCCCGCCTAGCCTGTCTCCACTCCACTGAGGGCCCTCTCAGTGGGATTTCTGATATTCACTATACAGTTGTGAGTTATAAGTTGTGAGAGCGGCAAGTCTGTCATTGCGGGCAAGGCAATGTCTCTGGATATTCCCTCCAACCCTGTGGCTCTTTTCAACCCCTGTTCCATAAGCTTCCCTGGGCCTTAGAGGGTATGCTTCAATTCTACTTCAGAGCTGAGCTCCGAGCCTCAGTGTGTGCCTTCATCTCGCTGGCATAGCTCACCATACTACCCCTGCTTCTAAGAGCAAAGATAAAACCTCAATCACTTTATGTTTCTACTAGAGTCTTGCATTCCCAGTGTTTTGCTCCATAATTATTTTTTCTCTAAAATAACAATGATAACTTTCTTACAGATATGGTGACACAGAAATGAGATATATATATGGGGGGAATGGGCTTCTGGTACCAGCATGAGCTTGTGGTAAGAGCCCCATGGTAGACAGCATCACAGGGGAGGAATTTGTGCAGGAGAGAGAGGGATGGAGGGAGTCATGTGTCGAGAGAAAGTGAGAGCACAAGCTGAGAAGGTTGGTCTCATTTTATAACAAACCACTTGTGATGTACTCATTTCCTTCAAGATTCAACTCTCTCCCTCAAGATGGGCATCCCCAAGACCTCATTACTTCCCTTAAATGCTTTACCACCTCTATACAGTTGCATTGGAAGATGAAACCTCACACTGACTTTTGGCAGCAACAAACATTCAAACCATAGCCCTGGTCCTCTGTGGTCACTGCATAGTAAAATATAGCTTCAAGACCTTCTCTCACAGTTATACGGGACATAAATCCTTAAAGAAACTCTTTATATCACAGAGACTAAGTAGACATTCCTGACCAAACCACGAAGAAAGAAGCCAAAGAAGGGGTTCTCTGAATTGGTTCTTCAAGTTGGTTACGTTTAAGGGCATCAATAACCCTGATGCCAGTAAGTAAAGGGGACATGGGTAACTGTAGAATGCAGTGTCAAACCTGTTAACTACTACCTGTAAACACCTGTGATTAAGTGCTGATAGCAGGTAAGGTTTTGGATGAGCACAGAATTGTTTCCATAGAACACTGGAGTGAAAATAAGGAGGGTGAAGGGAGCTGGGGATGGCGGCATGTAGCCATCATCCCTGCACTAGAGAGGTGGAAGCAGGAAGAATGATCATGACTTAAGGCTAGTCTAGTCTGTACAGTGAGAACCTGCCGCAAAAAGTAAAGAACAGGGGCTGGAGAGATGGCTTAGCAGTTAAGGCCTTTGCCTGCAAAGCCAAAGGATCCTGGTTCGATTCTCCAGGACCCATGTTAGCCAGCTGCACAAGGGGGTGCATGCTTCTGGAGTTCATCTGTAGTAGCTGGAGGCCTTGGCATCCCCATTCTCTCTCTCTCTCTTAAGTAAATAATAATAGCAATGACAATAATAATAAAAGTAAAGAATGGGGGTAGGTAAATGGCTCAGTCAGTAAAGTCAGAGATCTCCAGAATTCATGTCCTGAGGAGGCAAATACAAGTGATTCCAAAGGCTTGTTGGCTAGCTAGCCTGGCCTAAACAATAAGGTCTGGGTTCACTGAGAGACCCTATCTCACAAATGTGAGGTGGGAAGGATTGAGGAACATACCCAACATTTCCCTCTACTCTCCACATGCACATACACATGAGCTCATATACATATGAATATGCATATACACAGACACATACACACAAAAAAGTAAAAAGAAAAGAAGAAAGAAAAAAGAAAATAGATATGAAAGATAATCCTAGATTTTTAAAGTTCTAATGCAAGGTTTGACTAAAGAAAATTCTTAGCTCCTGTGGCTACAAGAGTAAGATTTCTGAAAATCAAATCTAGGGTTTATTGTAGTGCTGAATAATGACATTGAAATCACAACTTCAGAGAGTCTCTCAGGTAAATTGGGATCTTGAGAAGAAGTCCCCTTCCCCCAGGTCCTGTAAGACTGGGACAGAGTCATCTGGGAAGATTCACAGAAGCTGGGGAGCTTGGCCTCACACTTGGCTAGGAAACAAGGCATCTTCTCTTACCTAAAGAGCTCTACCTCAGGCTGGGGAGATGGCTTAGCAGTTAAGGTGCTTGCCTGCAAAGCCTAAGGATCCATGTTCCACTCTCCAGACCCCACGTAAGAGCAAGACACACCAAGGTGAGGCAAGGGCAAGGTTGCACATGCCCACCAGGTGGTGAAAGCATCTGGAGTTCCATTGCAGTGACTGAGGCCTTGGAGCACCAGTTCTCTCTGCCTCTCTAAAAAAATTTTAAAACATAGCTCCATCTCTCTTGCAGTGGGAGTTGGTTGGACCTGGACCAAGACAAAGGTCCCGAGATTCCTTGCAAGAAACTAGTGATTCTCCTCAGTACCTACCCCCAACTTCTCTTATTGCTTCTTCTCATCCTATAAGTAGATGGAAGTTTTGGTTTCCTTGGGGTTAAAGTTTAAGGTGTGATCCATGTCACGCTGTGGAAGTGGTCTACTCTTCTTTTCAGGTCCTTGTCTCTCCACCCAAAGAATGGACTGGACAGCGAGCAAAGAGTGAACAAATGGATTTAATTATGTGGGACTGTAACAGCTTCAAGGAAAACTGGATTCCTGGTGGTCACAGGTTTGTCAACAGAGACCTTAACAAAAGTTGCAATGGTAGCTCCTTGTGGCAAGAGGACATGAAAGTGTTGCAGTTCAGAATCTTTGGCCAGCTTCAGGATGCCCATCAGGAAGCATGGAAGCAGACTGACAGAGCAATAGCATGTCCCATAGGATCAGGAGCCAGAGTCTATGGGAGCAGCAGGTCTCCTCAGAAGCAAAAGCCAGCGAGGCTGCCAAGGTATTGGGTCTCCTTTTGAGTGTACCCAAGTAGATAAGCAGATTGGTGCCAAAAGCCGCTCTGGGAAGATGCAACAAGCTTAGAATCCAGCTCTTCAGTCCATCATCCCAAGATCAATCAGTTCCCGGGGACCTCTCAGAGGCAGGAACTGATGCGGAAACCCACACAGAGAACCTACAGGGGACTTGGGTCTTTGGGAAAACTGCTGAGTCCTGGGAGGAGTCTGATGGATCTGTGCACAGAAAAGCGGAGGGCAGAGTTTGTATAGACACAAACAGGCCCTGATTGGCACATGCAAATAAGGGGAAATCTTGGAGACCAATCAGAAGAGCTAGTGAACCTGCCAAAAGTTAAAAGTTCCCACTAAGAACTCCATTTTTCTTGGTGCCATGGCAACTGCGAAGTAGCAACACCAGGTTTCAAAAGGATGGCAGAGCACCAAGTGGCAAAGCCATCACTAGGGAAAAGCCCTTTGCTCCCAGACTGGTAGGCACTCAGATCAAAATGGGCGTGGGGGGGACAGCTATGCAGTTTGCTGTCTGTCCTTGAGGTTTTTCTGTGGGGTGGGGTGGGGGAACACTGCTTTTCCAGCTCAGAATTACAGAGTTACCAGATTATAGTCACAGAAACCTGGGCAACATGCTTGCCGAAAGGCATCTTATGTTAAATCACTGTAAGGGGAATGGAATGCTGAACCAGGCCAAACAGTCTAAAGACACATAGTGAAAAAAGGGTCTGCATTTAATATGCTACTTCATGTAACTTGGAGTGATCCCCACAGTTTATTTGGCCTCACTGACCAGGGCCTAAATTCAACGGTGGCTTATACCTGGTAAAATAGAACTGCTAGAACTTTCTTCATATAATGTAAAGGAAGATTTGATTATGCTTAAGGCCAGGTGCTGAGGCTCATTCCCTTAACCCCAGCATTCCCGAGGCTGAGGTAGGAGGATCTTCATGGGTTTGAAGTCAGCCTGGGCTACAGAGCCAGTTCCAGGCCATGAGACTTTGCCTCAAAAATAAATAAATAAATAAATAAATAAATAAATAAATAAATAAATAAATAAACAAACCATGCTGTTAATCCCAGCACTCAAGAAGCTGAGGTAGAAGGATCACTGTGAATTTGAGGCAAGACTGAAACTATATAGTGAACTCCAAGTCTTGGGCTAAAGTGACAACCTATCTCAAAAAAAAAAAAAAAAAAAAAAAACCAGATGTAGTGGCACATGCCTTTAATCCCAGCACTTGGGAGGCAGGAGTAGGAGGATTGCCAGGAGTTCAAGGCCACCCTGAGACTACCAAGTGAATTCCAGGTCATCTTGAGCTACAGTGAGACCCTACCTCGATAAACAAACAAAATAACAGGTTAATAACTTCATAGATGATTATGTTTAAAGGCATCAAGGACCCACCTCCCAGATGCTGTAACGACAGGCATGTGCCAGCTTGCCTGGCTCCTGTTACCCTCCCTATTTTCATTAAACTCTTCCTTGGAAGCAAGTACTTGGTCATCCGAAGCCCATAGCCACAGGCACGTGTGATCAAAGCGCTACAGTAAGCTTATTTGTGAGACCAGCTTGCCCACCTTTAATTAATGCTCCATAGGGTCCAAGAGATATTCTCTCCATCTAGGCTTTAGCTATCATTTGCAAACCAAACAACCCATAATAGCTAGAACTGTCAAAGAGTTACATGGTATTATATACCTATTTCTTTTGAATTGAAACTTGCTCTCCTGGAGTGAGGAAGGAGAGGGTAGCTCATAAAACTCAGGAAGCTCCACAGACTTAGGAGGCTCAGGGTCTACAGAGATGGTTCAGCAGTTAAGGTGCTTGCCTGCAAAGCCTAGCAACCCAGGTTCAATTCCCCAGTACCCACCTAAAGCCAGATGCACAAGGTGGCCCATGTAATTGGAGTTTGTTTGTAGTGGCTGGAGGCCCTGGTGTGTCCATGCTTTTTATCTAACTCTCTTCTTTATATCTCTGCTTGCAAATAAGTAAAGAAAAAAACAGGCTCAGGAAGCCCATGAAACTTACAAGACTCAGGAACCCCCACCCCCACACCAAAGAGTAGTACAACTGATGGAGGAAAGACTGCCTACAAGTTGGGCAGACAGCTCTAAAGATGCAATTCATGATCATCTTTGTTGGGTCAGTGACTCAGTGACAGAGCTACGTTGACAGTTACCTAACCTCCTGTATTGTAACTCCTCAGAAAGTAACCTCAATAAACTAATGGGTTCTCCAGGCTAGAATTGTTTCTTTGCTCTGTTGCTCCCATTTCCCCCGGAACTATCGCACAACACATGGGAACAGAGGCATATCCCATAGCCCTTCAAGCCATCTTCTACAAACACACTGGAGACTTTGGATTGGTTCTATCCATAGCATGATTTATTCTTGATACAAATTCATGGGAACGTCAACATATCTTTATCATAACTAACAATATTGACATTTTGCCACTTATCTGATTACTTTTAGGAGCAACTGGTAAACCAGCTCAATGTGGACTGTATCTTGACTCCTTCAGCCATAGAAGGCCCTACACCTCTATCAGCATTACTTCATTCGAGTACAATAGTTGTAGCTGGAGTTTTTCTACTTATTTGATTTTACTCAACAATAAGCAATAACTTAACCCCAAACCTCATATCATGCCTAGGGGCTATAACTACATTATTTGCAGCCATCTGTGCACTTACATGGAATGATATATTTTATTTTATTTATTTGAGACAGAGGCAGGGGAGAGAGAGAGTGGGTGTGCCAGGACCTTTAGCCACTGCAAATGAACTCCATCTGCGTGCACCACCATGTGTATCTGGCTTATGTGGGACCTGGAGAATTGAACCTGGGTCCTTAGGTTTTGCAGGCATGTGCCCTAACCACTAAGCAATCTCTCCAGGCCAGGAATGATATTTTTAAAGATTGAAACTTTCTCTACTTCAAATCAACTAGGTCTGATACTAGTAACATTAGGGATTAACCAACCTTGCCTGGCCTTTCTCCATATATGTATCCACACCTTCTTGAACACAATACTATCTATGTGCTCAGGATCAATTATTCACACCTTATGTGACAAGAAAGATATTCAACAAATAGGGGGCCTTGCCAAAACCATAACATTCAACACTTCCTCATTAACCATCAGAAATTTAGCACTAATCAGAATGCAATTCCTGATAGGCTTTTACTCAAAATACTTATTCAAGTCTACAAACACATGATATATCAAATGCCTGAGCCCTTATTACACTTGTACCCAACTATCTTATATGCAGCACACAAATTATTTTTTGTTATCCTTGATCACCCTTGATTTATTCCTTTAATTAACATTCATGAAAACAATCCCCTACAAATTAATTCTATTAAGCGTTTTGCTGTTGGAAATATTTTTTTCAGGAGTCATTATTTCAAATAGCAGCCCACCAATAACTGTACTTCAAATAACTATAGCAACTTACCTTAAAACAACTATCCTATTTGTAATCATTTCAGATTGTTCCTATACCACTTGAAGTAGGCTCTGGAAATTCAGAGGGCTGAAGAAATGGTCAGGTGACAGAAACCAAGCAAAGGATAAGTCATCAGCAATGGGCCAGCAGAGCCTGCATTTCACCAGCATGGCTTGACCTGCAGGGCTCTTTGACTTTGTGTTACCCTTGACTAAAATTATTGTGTGGCCTCCTCAAGTCTGGTATGGATAGAGATGACTTGATCACAGTAGGGAATCTCAGCCCACCAATTCCTAGACTTGAGCCAGTTCTTAGTTCCATTAGACCACAAGGGGAATGGATCCTTTCTGAAAGGAAGCTAACACTCAGCCCAAAATATATTCAGTGACTGTCTTCTTTCTAGTTTTTTTTTAATTTAAAAGTTTTATTTATTTATTTATTTATTTATTTATTTATTTATTTATTTATTTATTTATTTGAGAGAGACAAAGAGAAAGAGACAGACAGAAAGAAAAAGAGAAAGGGTAGGCATGTGAGGGCCTCCTGCCACTACAAACAAACACTAGATGTATGTACTACTTTGTATATCTGGCTTTACATGGATACTACTGAGGAATCTAGACCAGTTGTCTGAAAGAAAGCACCTTTAACCACTAAAAAATCTGTCCAACCCCTCTAGTTTTTTTTAAAAAAAAATTATTGTTATTTATTTGAGAAAGGCAGGTAAAGAGAGAGAGAGAATAGGCATGCCAGGGCCTCTAGCCACTGCAAATGAACTCCAGATGCATGTACCACCTTGTGCATCTGGCTTATGTGAGTACTGGGGAATTAAACCTAGGTCCTTAAGCTTTGCAGACAAGTGCCTTAACCATTAAGCCATCTTTCTGGCCCATTCTTTCTAGCTTTTTACAAGGAAACACACACACACGTATGGCTGCGTGAGAAAAAGGAAAGCTATTTCAGGAATTGCTGTGTGCTGATTTAGAAACTAATTTCAGACGACTGTAGCCTACTGTCAGGACTAGGGTTTTGGCAATCAGAAGCTCATTGGAGTTTTGGTCCAATGTTATTGCCCTAGCTTCAGAACAGATACATTAAGGAATAGATTCACCAAGTTCTTAGTAGAATGTTCACACTGGTTTCCTCCTCTATGGAGTACACCCTATAACTCAAATGGGAGCCAGTAGACCCCCTTACACCCACAGGAGAATAAAGAAACTGTTGAAGGTATTGTAAAAACTGAGAGTAACAGTATGGACTTGAAAGATGCAGGGATGGTGACTGGTCATATCTCTATGCAACATGCTTCTTTGGTCTGTGCTAACACACATGGATCTTGGAGAATAACCATGGATCATAAACTTCATTGTGTGTTGACTTTGGTAGCCACTTTTCTTGACATGGCTTACTTGTTACAAAAACCAACACAATTTCTGGCAGCTATTGATTAATCTGGAAAATGCTGTTTATTAGTTGGTTTTGATAATAAAGACCTCCAGAACCAGTTTGTTTTTAGCTAACACATCCATCCACCCTCACTGCCCTACCTCAGAGATAAAGAGGCAGAGAGAGTGAGAGAGTATTGGTCGTGCCAGGGCCTACAGGCACCACAAATGAACTCCAGATGTGTACTCCAACTTGTGCATCTGTCTTACGTGGGTCCTGGAGAATTGAGCCTTGAACCGGGGTCCTTAGGCTTCACAGGCAAGTGATTAACCACTAAGCTATCTCTCCAGCCCTCATTTTTTTATTTGAGAGAGAGAGAAAGAGGAAGACAGCGAGAATGGGTACACCAGGGCCTCCAGCCGCTATGCCACCTTGTGCATCTGGCTTATGTGGGTCCTGTGGAATTGAACCTGGGTCCTTTGGCTTTGCAGGCAAATGCATTAACTGCTAAGCCATCTTTCCAATCTAAGACTGATTTTAACATGTGGCCTTTCTGATCCATGCTGTCACACAGCCTCACACAGCCTCCCGTGCTGCTCATATAATTATGATTGATCCTCAATGGTCAGAAACAGCAATTATCCTAGTTTTTCTTGGTGAGAGAAAAAATACAAGCAGATAGAGGAACATGAATCTCAAAAATTCAGGGGCTAGCTATTTTGGTAAAAATTCTAAGGGCCTGAGGTCAGAGCATGTTAAGATGTTGTATCCAACACGAAGAAGTCACAGCATCTGGTTTCTTACTACTATATAAACAAGTAGTGTTTCTCTCCATGTGGAGAAAGACACAGAGTTTATGCTCAGATTCCACTGTGGAGAGGACAAAGATGACCAGCATGGACACTTGACAGGGGTCAAGAGTACATGCTTATGTGTGATAGTAGAAAACTGAGAGGTGATTAATACAAAAGTCAAATTAACAGTTATTCTTGGGCTGGGAGAGGTGGCTTAGCAGTTAAGCACTTGCCTATGAAGCCTAAGGACCCTGGTTCAAGGCTTGATTCCCCAGGACCCACGTAAGCCAGATGCACAAGGTGACACATGCATCTGGAGTTCGTTTGCAGTGGCTGGAGACCCTGGTGCACCCATTCTCTTTCTCTCTCTCTCTCTGCTTCTTTCTCTGTCTGTCACTCTCAAATAAATAAATAAAAATAAACAAAAATTTAAAAAAAGATAAAAGTCATTCTTGGTGGGAGTTGATACGGCAGGAAGGATGCTGGGGTGCCTGCAATGTGCTGTTAGATGATCTGTGTGGTGGTTATCCAAGTGTAACAGGTTGTTTGGCTATAATTTATGGGCTTGTCTTTAGGTATGCTATATTTGTCAGTAATAGTGGTTATTAAAACAGCACCCATCACAGTGCTCTCAGGGACATCACCAAGGAAGCTTTGCAAAGTGTTTTTTTTTTTAAATTATTAATTAATTTATTTATTTGAGAGCAACAGACAGAGAGAAAGACAGATAGAGGGAGAGAGAGAGAATGGGCGTGCCTCTGCAAACAAACACCAGATGCATGCACCCCCTTGTGCATCTGGCTAATGTGGGACCTGGGGAGCCGAGCCTTGAACTGGGGTTCTTAGGCTTCACAGGCAAGCGCTTAACCGCTAAGCCATCTCTCCAGCCCTGCAAAGTGTTTTTGAGAAACTCCATGGTCTTCAGTACTAATTGTTAGTGATTCCTCTATTTGTCTATTTTATGCCCATGAAGCATCACTTTATTAGACCTCTTGATTTTCAAGAGTCATTTTTTTTTGCAAAGAATTTATCACTTAGCAGGATTGTCCTATGTGTTTACAGATATAAAAATGGGGAGCATGAGCACCACTGAATTAGCAAAGTGATACACCAGGTGCCCCATGAATGAGTGGTACTTTATGGGTGTATGAAACAGTGAAAATTAATAGTTGTTCCATGCAATTTGTTCATCCTCTCTACAGAAAAGGAAATTGAAGCACAGAGAAGTTAACAAACTAGTCACTATGTAGGCAATCAAAAGACCATGAGTTGAATAGAGGTTCTCTGACCCTGGACCCCTACCATGCCAAACCACCCTACCATCCCCCACCAACTGTCAAACTTAGGAATCAACATACATTAGAAAATCTTGAAGATGTCCTGTTCTCTACAGTGAAGTAATCATTTGTGGGTTTTCAGCTCTAAAAGGTTTCTTGATCCTGTCCTTTCTGTTCATTGACAAGCTTGACATTGGCCAATTTCATCCTTCATCTGGTTCAGTGTAGTTTCTCTCTCTATCCACCCCTCACTTGGTAGCTATCATTCCTTCAATGGCTCTTCATTGCTCACCTTCAATACACCTTCTAGCCTGACCCTTGCTTTGCTTCCAGCTTCATCTCCTACTCATTCCTTTGCCTTTCTACTTGCTAGCAGCCCTGGCACCAGGAATAAACTAATCTCTGCTTTTCTATATGCTCCTTCTCCATACCCTACACTCTTTCATCCTTCAAGAACAAGTGCAAATACTGTCCTTCCAGAAAGCACTGCCTGTTGCCTTCCTGCCAGATTTGTCTTTCCACCACTTCCTTGTCATCTTTAGCTGAGTCCATCCTTCTGAGCTTTGTCCAACTGTCCATCCCCATAGAATGTAAATGTGAGAACATGGACTGCATCCTACTTATTTTTGAGTTTCCAAATCTGGCACAGTAACACCAACTGTTCAATTCCTATTAAATAGACCTGTGGCACCCACTTAAGTTCATGTCCAGGGATGAGTAAAGCCTTACATGATACTATTATGACATTCTCTTGTTCTGAAAGGTGGGCTAACTGTTCCCAGGGAAAAATGGCTAAAGCAAAGGTCAGGTAGAGGCAGAGAGATGGAATCCTCTGGCTAATGTGAGGCCACGATATTGAGATCTACATGGGGAATTATTCATTTGGGCTGCAAGTCTGGGTACCAACCTGAAACAGATTTTTTCTTGCCTTCACCTGGGACCCCAAAGACTTCACCAAAGTGAACCAGGAGATATATAAAGTTCCTCCTTCAACTTTCACTGAGAAACTTGAACCAGAAATCAATGTTTTGGGCCCAGTGTGTCTCTTTTTCCCAGACAAGACTCCCTGGCTCTCTATTCTGCCCTGAAAGGCTCTGTCATGGGAACCGCGAGAGGCTTCTGGGAAAACTTTCACGTGGCTTTCCTGCTAGAAGAACACCTTCCCCTGCTGGACACCATCAGAACACAGCTCCATTGAGAGCCTGGCTCGACCTACACACAGGTCATAGGGACTATTTTTCAAAGGAAAAGCACATGCATAATTTCTGGAGAAATATGCACATTTAATTTCTTTTGAGTCCTTCAAGCTTTTTTCCCTAAATAATCATCCTGTGACCTGAGGCTGGAAGCGGTTTTGTTGTGGCTCTGAGCTGTAGCCTCCAGAGAGGAACTCTGTCCCAGTTGAACGCCCACATGAACACACATGACACTGCTTTGTTCCCACCCAAATGGGCTGGCCAGATGGAGCTATAGGGATCCATTACAGGAGGTCTGTTCCAAGAGCAGAGCAGGTACAACATGCCTGCCTTTCAAGGAAAGGAAACAAGAAGTTCATAGCAGTGGTAGAAACTGTCTTTGACAATCCCCTAGACTTACAGAATAGGATGCTGTATCCAGAGAGGAAAATCCTGTCATCAGTAATTCCCAAGGATTGTATACAAGAGATTATCTAAGGAACCAGTCACAAATGCCACCTCTGATCCCTTCCCAAACTCACAGTCTCAGGGGATTTCCCAGGAACCAGAATTTCAAAGTTGCTCCCCATAGATTCAAGTGTACCTTGAAGTTTGGAAACCTGTGCTCACCTTCAGGCTTTTGTTGGTCAACACAAGCTGAGCTCATGATTCCTATGGCTGTAGCTGCTCTTCTCTGTGGTGATATTGGCCTGCCTTTCCAGCAGCTAACAGTCCTTCCTGCAGCTTCCACCACCCAGGCCGCCTCTCCCTGATGCCATCACCCTCACCCCATCTAAAGCTCTTGATGTCCTAAGCTGCCACTCTTTGGAGAGGGAACAGCCCACTCTCTCTGGAACTTGGAGCCTGGCATGGTCCCTGAGGATCTAATGCTGCCTTTCCTGTTCCCATCTGCACACATTCCTTTCCCTGTCCTCTGTGCACAACGCACTATTATTCATGGGAGCAATAGCATCTGCTGTCTTCAGAAGCCAGCAGTTCTGTGTGGTCTCAAGAGAGGTCGGTGAGATGGAGAAGGCCTTTTGAATTTGGGGGTTTTCTCAAAGTTCATTATAAGTCATCACTTTGCTAAATGTCTCTGTAGATATTTGGTATATAAGGTTTGGAGATTTATCAAATCTGCATCATGTGATACAATTGTTCTTCTGTATCTTTGGGAGATTGGCTACAGTTATACCAAAAATATCAAAATCCAGGGTTGTTCAAGTCCCTTATGTAAAATATTCTAGTATGCACACTTTCCCTTGAATTTAAATCATCTCCCGGTTATTTATGATATCTAATACCATGGAAATGGCTGCTATGCCACTGAGGACACATGATTACAAACTATCTCTGTTCCGTACACATGTATTGGTTTCAAATATTTCCAATTTGCAGTAAGTCGAGTTCCTGGATGCTGAGTCCACAGATGTGCAGGGTGTAATCTCTTCCCTCTTGCTGTAATCTCCGCCTCCTGCTCTCAGCCATGAATTAAAGTGAGTGGCATTTTGAAAGTCCTTTGTGTGTGGGTGATGCTTCCTTGAAGGAAGCAGGGAAGAGAGATGGAGCCCAGGCCAGTGGAACCTGAGTCACACAAGCCACAGATCAACTTCTCCTGATCCCTGCCAGAGCTGGTGTCTTCACTGGAAAAGAGACTGTGATTCTGTACCTCACAGAGCAGGTGCTGTGGATGTGGAAGCACATTCTTCTCCTGTTCCCAATCTTCACTAGCTGCTGTTTCAGATGCCTTTCTGCAAGCTCTTAAGGCCTTGATCTCTTTGCTCTAAGACTTCCTAGTAGGAAGAAGATCCTTTTGGAAAGATCTCCAAGGTGTGAGAGAGAGAAAAGCAGCTTCTGAGCATCTACCATTAAAATGAAAAGGCATGTGGGGTATTGTCTATCACAGTAGCTGGTGGCCACATTAAGAAGAGCCTAGATGCAAGTCCTTTCTTAAGTTAGACTAGGTATATCCAAGGTGCTGCCCATCTGTGGTTCTGTGATAACAAACTTGGCCTGACACTGGGCTCCTTAATCACATGTAGGTCTTACAGACTTGTGTTATATCCAAGCCATCTGTGTCTTGAGAGCTTTCTGAAATTAGTTTCCACTCCTTACCTTCTCCTGATTCCCCAGCTATCGTAAACCCTCCAGCCTTCCTTCTTAGGATGTGAATGCTAAATGACCTTGTGCTTAGCAGGTGGGAACACACCTCATCAGACTACATCTTGCTAGACTCCTGAGGAAAGATCCTGGCTCTCAGTGTTCACTTTGATGGCCCCAGCCCTTGGCACATGAAAATTATTCATAGAATGTCTATGAACCAAGCCAGGAAATTACAATGACTAAGTCTTTGGGTTGGACACCTTCCTCAACCAACTTCAAATGAAAATTTAAAAAGAAAGTTATTGGAAGGATTGGGGCACAGTTGTCACTCGAGGACAAGAAGTGAGTCATGTTGCATGACAGGGGACTAGAGAAAAATCTCTTCCATCTGCCCTTCATGGGCTGCAGGCTCCTTCTGTGCCTCCAAGTCATTCTGTACACCAGTTCCCTTTTCCTCTTTAGCAGACTAGGCCTCGCTGGCTCTTTTCTTTCCCACATCCATAATTAGGCTTACTTGTGATTCCTCCTTTGTGACACACAACACCAGCTCCTGGGCTGCTATCTCGGGATAGATTTCCTCTTAACTGAACCTCCGTGTCTCTTGGGTCTCTTGGTTCTCTTTCTCTCTTTTGTTTTGCTTATGTGTATATGTAATGCAGTGTGTGTGGTGTAAGGTCGGGAGCGTGTGTGCGTGCTTGCCTTTGCAGTACCCCGTGCGCTGACCTGTGGTGGCCAGAGCAGAAAGCCCATGACCTGCTCTGATGTTTCTTCGACCCATTCTGGCTTGAGCTGGAGTGTTTTACTGATCATAGACCTTGCCATTTTGTTGTTAGCTCCAGAGACTCTCCTACAGATTTAATGTGGGTTCAATCTGGAGATTTGAACTCAGGTGGTCTTGAGCCCTGTCAGGCCCTCATGCTAACAAAATAAGCACACTTAACTGCTTACTTAAGAGCTCTCTTGAAAGATTATTGACTTGGTCCAGACTGTTGCCTAAAGTTACATATACACCTCTAGACCAATCAGCTGATTAGCAAATGTTGTATAATACCAGTATGACTTCCCAAGTTCCATCTTTTCACCAAAAGGCTAGAATTTGGGAAGAAGGGAAGAATTGTCAGGTTGCTCAGTAACTGGCCATTTGTTGGATCATTATCTCTATGAATGTAAAACAATACTGTCTACACAAGCAATAACGAGCAGACAGCCAGCATCATGGGTCCACCATGTGGGTTGCAGTGTTGACAATTCCCCAACAGACCCACAGGACATTCTTGAACACTGGTGATATGGGCTCCTGTGGCATGGCATACAGGTTGGCTCAATCTCCCTGGGAACCTTCTGTTTGCCCTTTTACTTCATTTCCAAACAACACATGAACAGGGAAGACAGTCTGGACTGGATAGACATTTCTGTTCTGTTCTTGCAAGAGAGAACTTCCAGCGTGAGAACTAGGGCAAAGGGAAAAGGTGAGGGTGGAGGATGTGGATTGAGGGGCCAGATGTGTACACACTGTATCACGCAAGGATTCCTGAACAGGGCACTGATTGCTAGTTAAAGCAGCTTGAGGCAAAGGCTGAACAAAGGTGTGCACACTGACCTTGTTATCCCCGCTGGATTGTTCCCTTTAGCTACAAAACATAGTGTCCCCCTTCCTCAGAAATCCTCCACTGACTTAAAGGAATGTCTAGTACCTCCAAATGTACAAGCGACTATGTCTGTTCTTATTGTCCCTATTGTTCAAAATGGGAAAGATTGGGGCTGGAGAGATGGTTCAGTGGTTAAGGGGCTTGCCAGAAAAACCTAACAACCCAGGTTCAATTCCCCAGTACTCACATAAAACTAGATGCACACAAAAGTAACACATACATCTGGAGTTTGTTTGGAGTAGCTAAAGGCCCTGGTGCACCCATTCTCTCTCCCTCTTTCTCTCTCTCTCTCTTTCTCTGCTTATAAATAAATAAATAAGAACATCTTTAAAACTTGGAAAGGTTAATAATTTATAGCCAAAGGTGGCAACCACATAGCACCATCCTTTCCTTAACACCGTCTCCACCTCTTGATCTTCTCCTCCTGTCTTCTCCCCATCTGAAGCAGATGCTTGTCCACCCTGAAGGGCCACATTTGTAAGTCTTCTCTTCCTCACAGACTTGCCTACCCTCAGCAAGAACAAACCTCCCTTCCTGCTATCGTGAAGACCGCCTGACACACTCCACATGGGAATTCCTCATATGCCTGCTGTTAAGAGCCACACGTCCAGGCTGGAGAGATGGCTTAGTGGTTAAGGCATTTGCCTGCAAAGCCAAAGGATCCGGGTTCGACTCTCCAGGACCCATGTAAGCCAGATGCACAAGGGGACCCATGCATCTGGAGTTCTGGAGTTCATTTGCAGTGGGTAAAGGCCCTGGCATGTCCGTTCTCTCTTTTTCTCTCTTTTTCTGACTCTTTCTCTCTCTCAGATAAATAAGTAAACAATTTTTCTTAAAAAAAGAACCACACATTCAAAGCTGGGCATGGTGGCATATACTTTTAATCTCTAATTTCAGCACTTGAGAGGCAGAGGTAGGAGGATCACTGTGAGTTCGAGGCCAGCCTGAGACTACATAGTAAATTTCAGGTCATCCTGGGCTAGAGCAAGACCCTACCTCAAAAAAGTTTTTTTTTTTTTTTAAGTAAGAACCACACTTCCTTCAGCATCATACTGTGCCCAATACTCACTAGACTCTCAGGATTTGTTAATAACAGAAAACAGGTTCTTTATTCCCGTGAACTTTGCGTCAGTTTCAATTATTTTAAGGCCTGGAAGCGGATCTCTAAAATACACATAGAAAAGATCTTCACCCAGCCTACACACACATCCAGTGATAACAACTGGGAAAGCTTTACAAACCTGAAGAACTGTGGGGGAGGGGTGTGTGGGGGAGCTGCTGCTCTCGCATTCTTGGGGTCAGCCTGCTGACTTGGACCAAGAGAAACAGGTTCAACATCATTATGAAGGAGCATGTTTTTGTTTCCACGGTCTAGATATGTACCTTATGCTGGCTTTGGCCCCACATCTTGATGCCAACTACACCCCCTTTTCCTGTGGGTGTCTCTGCTCGGTCCATGGCAATCACATTACAGTGGCACCTGCAGCTGCCTCTGGCGTGCCCAAACATTGCAAAAGAAAGGACAGAATTACAGCAGGTTTCTTAGGCTTCCAGCAGGGCCTTGGCTTAGTACTGGGGGTACCTGTCCTGTCTCAGGCCCTCTTTTGGTCACTTACTCATTCACTTACTTTTTCAGCCTAACCCTCCGACCCTTGTGAACACACCAGTTATGGCCGAGCACTGGGTAGCAGGGCTGTGTGTAACAGGACTTTGCAAAGGTTCTTTCTCACAGGCTGGACCCAGAGGAGCAACCCACCGCCAACAGCTTTTAGCCTCAGTAGAGGCCCTGAGCTCACTCTTGAAAGGACAACCGGATGCTCGTGAGAAGGAAGGGACGGGCTTTCCTTGCCAGGAACAGCTTGCACAGACCCTGGAGGTGGGTGTGAACATGCGCGTGCTGTGGGAGGACAAGTGGCTGAGTGGCAAGGGAAACTGTGTGTGGGTAGAGATGAGATCAAAAAGGTAAAGAGGGGGCCAGGAGTCTTTGGAGGCCCTGTTTAGAACCTGCCGCCAGAGGATGCCTATCTACTTGAACGCTTGCTGGAGGGCATGCTGTCAACCCGCGTCCTGGGCTCCCAGCGCAGCGATCCTGGGCTCAGCCACTGGTCATTTGCTGTCCTGGCTCCACTGCTCCGGCTTGGTACCCAGGCCTAGCCTTGACCCAGAGTGCTGAGTTCAAGATGTCCCTCCGCTGAGCCAAGGCTTGAAGAGATGCTCCCAGGCTCCATCTGGTTCTGCTGCTCCTAGGACTTTCTGAACTGTGACACCTGAGTCCTGCCAGGAGGCTGCTTTGAAAGCCAAGCGAGCCCTTCCAACTGCCAGCCATGGTGAAGTTTCACTTTTTCTTTCTTCCTTTTTTTCGTAAATATTTCTTTCTTTATTTATTAGAGAATATGGGCGCACCACGGCCTCCAGCCACTGCAAACGAACTCCAGATACGTGCGCCCCCTTGTGCATCTGATTTTATGCGGGTACTGGGGACTCGAACCCTGGGCCTTAGGCTTTGCAGACAAGCGCCTTCACCACTCAAGTTCCACTTTTCATAAAGACGCCCCCGCCCCAACAGGCTGGCAGCGGAGGAGGGCGCGCTGGGGAGCGCGTGCCCCCCTACGGCGGGGCCTGCAGGGCAGTCGTGCCCAGACGAGGCTGCAAACATCTCGCCGCCCCTGCGCCAGGGCCCGCCGCCGGCGTGGGTCGGCCTCGCGTGCCGGCGCCCCCCGCCCACATGAAAGCGCCCCGAGCCGCCGGCCCGCCCGCAGCCACGCGCGCGTCCGGGGAGGAAATGGCAGCAGCGTGAGTCACCCGGCGGCCACAAGCAGACCTTTGTGCGGCTCCGCAGGACCCGGAGCCCCGGCTGGAGGGAGGCAGACATTTCAGGGCGCTGAGTAATGCCGGGGCGACCGCAGGGGACCCTCGCCGGAAGCGGCAGGACCCACTTCTGCATCCCGCCCCCCCCCCCCGCAGGAGCGCGCAGGTGCCGGGAAGCCTGCGCCCCGCGACCCCGTGAGGCGCCTCCCATTCTGCAGGGGTGTCTGCCGGTCGTGTCCGGCTGGAGAGGCCGGGAGTCTGGTCCATTCAGCTTTCTCCGCCTGCGATCAACGCGGCTTGGGAAGGTGCTGGAAGTTTTGTCCAGTGGTGGGCGGGTGACTGGATGGGATAGTTCATTTACGCAGTCATGGCTGAGAGGAGCTAACCCAAAGCCCTCATTTCCAGCTGGGGGTAAATGGAAGTCCAGAGGACGGACGGCCTCTGGCGGGTCTGCCCAGGGTACTTCACTGCGTGACTGGCTGTCGTGCGGCTCAGGGGACACCCGAGGGCACGACTGACTTTGGAGGCTGGGATGGTGGAAATCTAGGATGGTGGAAACTAGCATGGGTCACGTAACCCCGGGCGGGCACTTTACTAAGATGCCTAAGAGAAGCCAGAGCCCACAGCAGCCAGGGCTCCAGGCATTTGGACGATCCCAGCCTCTTGGACCAGGTAGGTGATAAAGATTACGAGGAGCTGAGAACGTTGGCATTTGCAGAGCATCTGGTCCACACCAGGCACAGATATTTAATCTCCTCCTCCCCGAGGAAGGTTCCATTTAGAGACTGTGACTAGAAGGCTGGTGCCTTCCACCACAGTCAACAGCTCACTCTGAAAGGGCCACAGAGTGGTGGTAACTCAGTACGGTTAGGGCGTGACGGGAACTCATTAGTGCCTGCGGACCCCAACGTTCAATTAGTCGATGCTCTTGGAGGGTTTCAGCTTCTCAGGGCCAAACCAAGTCAACTCACACTCAGTCCTTCTTCAGTTAACCGAGAAACCGTGGAGTCAAATGATCTGAGCGCTTCTACGTGTGAGAACCTGATTGCTTTGGACCAGAGAGTGTGGGAGGAGGTGTGGCCGTGGAAGCAGGGCAGAGGTTTACAGCCATACCAGGGAGCACCAGTCATCTCCGAACGGCCTTCCTATGGGGGAAGACAACAGTCACACTCACACACCACCAAGAGAATCCCTGCAGACGCACTCCCAGCGTGTGCATCACCACGCCTCCCTCTGAGGCCCTTCCTTCCCTAACTCTTTCCCTTACTGCGCTCATCAGGTTCCAAGCCAAACAGAAGACGCCTTGTGCAGACGAGCTAGTGCTGCACAGGCTGGAGCCCACACCCAGGACACGCTGATGAGAGTCAGGCGTTCCAGCTGCCATCCATCTGTGGCAGGATCATTCGCTGCTTCTGGTGTTTCCTAATTCCTCAACAGAAGCTGACTTTCAGAACTTTCTAGATTATCCAGAGTTTAAAGATAAGGAGTCCAAAGGAAGTTCAGTAGTCAAAATCAATGGCTGTAAAGTGGTGCCAAGACTCAAGCCCACCACACTCCGCTTTGACACTATTAACAACCATGACTGTTACCAGCCTCTGAGGGCTTGCAATGTGATAAGCACAGGGCTTGACACTTCACACGCTTCTTCAGAGCATGCCCACAGGACCACCCACGGGCTGGCTATAGGCACATTTACAGGTACGGGTTGAAGTACAAAGCAGTCAGGAGGCCTGCTCAAGCCAGGGTTACTCGGTTACTAAGGGCAAGAGCTGGCTTTCAGACCAGTTTGTCCGCATCCTGTCTGAGATCTTAACCACACCACTTCAGGGCTGAGCAAAGAGAGGTATGTGCAATCATTAATCCTACTGTTCCCCTGGACCCCGTCCGAGGGAAAAGCAACTCTGAGTGGGGAGAGGGCATAGCACTCTCATTGTGAGGTTACCAGAGTTTCTCAGAGTCTTGCCCTTGGCCTTGTCAGTTTAGGGATTAGCTTTGGATCAGCTTCCTGGATAGGAACAGGTTCCGGCAGTTTGATTTAGGATGACTCAACTCACAAAGGACTGAGCCAAACCAAATTAACTGATTCACCTGTGAGATATACTCCCACCTCAAAAAAAAAAAAACCATTGTGGTTAAGAGCAACTCCTTTGGAGTTGGAGGCAGTTAGGTCTCAAACTCTGTTCACCAGCTTTCAAGCCCTGTGAATCTAGACATGCTATTCATTCTTCCTATTCCCAGACAATGAGGATGGGGCAGGCAATGTTAATCTTGTAGAATGGTCGTCATCACTTAAACCAGATGCTGTGTATAAAAGGTCCAGAGTGGCTGATGTTTCCCAGGAGCTCAATACGTGGCAATACTTCTAATGTTCACTATTAATCCTGATTGAAGACTAGGTGTGACCATTTGGTAAGCTCTCTCCTGGCCAGTAGTTAGTTCCTATCACAAAATAGGAAATTCCAGCTCAGAAGGCTGCTGGGAGCACTCCAGTTTGAGGGTGGAGATTTAGCCCTCAACTTCTAAGAGCTGGATAAGCTGCATTGCTCTCACTTCCCTGGCATCCCAGGGTGTTTCTGTTGGAATGTTCAGTGCTGCCTCAAAACCAGAGTCCTGCCTTTCCCTGGAAAGAGCTTCTTACAGCAACACTCTTCCCATCTCTGCTTCTTTCCCACTACGAAATAGTCTTGACTTGCCACTTCCTCTTCACAGTGCCAGGTGCTCAGCTCTTGTTCCCCCTACAAGGCCCTGGTCAAATGTCCTTTCACTTGAGAGTCCTTCCTTGCTGCCCAGGAACTGATCACATGATGACCACGCAGGTACTGAGGCACAACAGGGAGCAAGCCAGCTGACTTCTCTTTCTGGAGCTTGATGACTAGAGGGCAAGAGGCAAGCAACAAGGAAATCATGTTTTTACAGCTCCTGCCAAGGGACAAAAGGAAAGAGCCACTATCATGTGATAGAGAACCCTGCAGGGAAGAGGTGGCCAGAAAAGAAAGACCTCAGTGAGGGAGTGGCATTTAGCCTGAGGCCTAAAGGACAAGCAGGAGCCAGCCTTGCCAAGAGCTGGGAACAGAGGGTTCCTGGCATAAGGTACAGCTTTTCCCTTTGGAGGAGGAAAAAAAAAAAAGCTGATGAGTTTCTCATGATCAGACCAGGATGGAGCAGATGGTGGAGGACGCGGGGGAGGAAGAGTCATGGCAGTCAGAGGCAGGCCTTGCTCCTCGGTGCACCCGTTGGATGAGTGACGTGAGAATCAGACTCCTTGCCATTGGCTGCATACCTACTCTGGGCCAAGCACTGTGCAGGAACACTCCCCATGATCTCTTACTTAAGCTTCCATCTCTGAGATGCCCCTTCCCATATGCAGCATCTCCACTTGTGCCCTTGACCCTCCATAATGTCATGGGCTTGTCTGTCTTTCTACCTCCACCCCCACTGGCCTGTCACCTCCTCTGTCAACCGTCTTGGCATCTCAGCACATAGAGCTCAAACCTGTGCCATCGTCCCCGTGGAGCCGCAAACATTACTCCTCTTCATTTACACTTGAGCAGCTACAATGGACAGAGGATAGTAACAGAAATGGATGCATTTCAGATAGTTTATAGGAAACCACTGAGACCTTTGCTGTCATAATAATAATAATAACCTCCTTATGGCTAGTGAGTCCCTTGGTACTATGTACAGGGCTGATCTCACCTGCTGACTATTAGTGTCTATTGCAGAGTAGTGTTCCAGATGCTCTGGTATGGCCTCATAGACCACACTACCTATGGTGACAATGAATCCATTTCTTTCTACTCATCAATTGCCACCTACTATAAGTTAGAGTATACCCTGTGACAGGAGTTTTATTGGATATAAAAATAAAGTCTGGAGAGATGGATTAGCACTTAAGGCACTTGCCTGTAAAATCGAAAGACCCAGGTTCAATTCCCCAGTACCCACATAAAGCCAGATGCACAAAATGAGACATGCATCTGTAGTTCATTTGCAGTGGCTAGAGGCCCAGGAATGCCCATTCACTCTCTCTCTCTCTCTCCCTGCCTGCCTTTTTCTCTCTCATACTCATAAATAAATAAAATATTTTTTAAAAAATGGACTCAGTGTCCTGTGTTCATGAGCCACTAAACTGTAAGGCTGACTATGTACAAGGCTTCAATAGAAAGAACCAGAAACATAGCAATGGGTTGTAGATGATTGGTAGAGCAGGGGTCCCATCACACAGGGCCTTGAGTGTTGGGTCAAAAGCATTGAAGTGGCCGGGCATGGTGGTGCAAGCCTATAATCCCAGCACTCGTGAGGTAGAGGTAGGAGGATCACCATGAGCTCAAGGCCACCCTGAGACTACATAGTGAATTACAGGTGAGCCTGGGCTAGAGTGAGACCCTACTTTGAAAAACAAAACAAAAGAAAAATCTGTTAACTAAATTCAAAATAAACAAGAAAAGTGTATCATATAAAAATATGTATTTTTAGAGGGCCAAAAGAAAAAACATAACAAAAGGCTTGCAAAAAATAAGTAGTGTGTGGCCAGGAGAAGACGTTTAGGGACAAAAGTGAAAGATGAGAGATTACTCCATGATGGGAGGAGTTCCTAGCAGCTTGCTTCAGCCACAATGTGAGAAGGCCCTGGGCTTGATGGGGCAGGATTATAGAAACTAAGTGAGGTATTAACGAGTGAGGTGATGGAGGCAGAACAAGACTGTTGCTATGGAGATGGTGCTCTCCGTAGAACCAGAGACCCAAGACTCCAAGAAGCAGAGACCACTGAGATGTCACAATGCATGGAAAAAAATACTGGCTTTGAGTTGAAGTCAGATTCCAGTCTAATCTCTGTCATTGATTAGCTGTGTTACTTGGAACAAGTCACTTCACTTTCTCAGCCTATTTCCTTAATTGCACAATTGGGGTTACAGTTTCCAAACCTCAAATTGTCATGTGTAAAAAGATGAGCAAAGGTGCCTTTTATTGAGTCTGAGAATTCCAGGCCTTTCTCCATGTGTTCATTTGGACTCCACTCTCCTTCCTCCTTGCAAATATGCATCTATTGTCACCACATGACCTTGGTTGGACCGTACAGTTAAGGCTTTCCATTCGGTATTTCCTAGAGAATTTTGCAATACCAACTCGATTCAGGTTATGGCATACTCCAATGAAGCTATTCTCCTAAGAAAAATCATTGTCAGGTCTATAAATAATACAGCTATGCTGCATACCTACACATATGTTGCATGGTCTTGGTGGGCCATTCCATTTTGATTTGCTTCTCAAGTAAAATGTGTTATTTATTGCTTCAATGCAGATAATCATGGGAAGACAATCAGGCTACTACAGTCGTAAAAAGGCTGTAGAGCTCTCCATTTCCAACTAGAAATTTTCTTCACTAAATTTGCCATGATTGCTTGAGTGTTTATTTTGCAAATTTAGCACAGACAAAGGAGAGTGAGTGTGCCACCCAGAGAAAAGGGCAGAGTCAGGGTATGAGAGGCCACCCAATGGTTTTCCCAGTTCTGATTGATGGACTCCGTGTCCCTCTGTGGGGCTGTCAAGCTGAGGAGATGCAAGATTGACTGGTGAGTCTTGAAGGATGCTTGTAGACAGGAGACACCCTCTGGCATCTCTATAGCCTTAACACTTTGTGGATCTTTAGGAGTCTTAAAGGTCAAAATTTTACAGTTCTCTTAATTTGCATCTACTTAATTATGAGCAAGTTTTCATCAACGTTTTATCATGTCCAGAAGACTGTATTCCAAAGGACTCTTCCCTATCCTTTAACTCTTTCCATCGGGGCTAATTTTCTTTTTTTTTTTTTTTAATTTTTTTTTTATTTATTTGAGAGAGACAGACACAGAGAGAAAGACAGATAGAGGGAGAGAGAGAGAATGGGCGCACCAGGGCTTCCAGCCTCTACAAATGAACTCCAGACGCGTGCGCCCCCTTGTGCATCTGGCTAACGTGGGACCTGGGGAAGCGAGGCTTGAACCGGGGTCCTTAGGCTTCACAGGCAAGCACTTAACCGCTAAGCCATCTCTCCAGCCCTATCGGGGCTAATTTTCAAAGCTCAATGTTGTGCCATTTGCAAGGGCATGAAATGGCAAAGGGGCAGTGCAGTAAGGGTGGAGATGAGACATTGGCTGGGTGGCAGTTTGCAGTATGGTAGGCCAAGTGACTCACTAGCCCTGTGAGCCTCCTCTGCTGCTAATGGTGCTGCCTCAACAGGGGTATTGACAACAGAGACCAAGAGCAACAGGACTGCTGCTGAGAGACCTTCTGGTCTCTAAGGGGCTCGGGGACCCTGTCCAGGGATGGCATATGGATCTAGCTGAACAGTTCAGAATTTGTCCCATGACCTGGGCCTCAGAACTACCCAAATGGTTGCACGCAGAAAGCAGTTTGATATTTGAATCTACAATTTAAGAGAGAAGATAGGGAACAATTCTACCTTTAAAGGGCTAATGGAGAGATGGCTTAGCACTTAAGGCACTTGCCAGCAAAGCCAAAGGACCCAGGTTCAATTCCCCAGGACCCGTATAAGTCAGATGCACAAGGTGTCACATGTATCTGGAGTTTGTTTGCAGTGGCTGGAAGCCCTGGTGCACCCGTTCTCACTTTCTCTCTCTCTCTCTCTCTCAAATAAGTAAATAAAAATAAAATATATTTTTTATAAGGCTAATGGGAGGTTTGACCATACGTAGGGTCAAAAGCTTTAGCCAGCTAGTGTCTAGAGCATACTGATGCCTATCTCCCCCCATCCACAATCTTGGTGGGGTGACAAATACTTTTTTTCCCATGCAAAATTCCTTTTAGTTGTATAGGTCACTGTCCAGTTCGAGCTTACAATGGCCTTGTGACAATCCTGTTTAATTCCCCAGGATCTCCCTAGGAACAGGCGTTTTCTGGTTGCTGCCACACAGTGGACATCCCCAAACTCCACATGCAGAGTAGCATGGGCTCAAACTGGATCCACTTGAGTTATCCGACCAACCAACCGATCTGTTCTTAGGGTTTCCCTTTCCTGCAGGGTCCCTGTTGATACGCCTGCACTGACGGAGACTCTGTAGTCAAGGTGGAATTGTAAAAGCCCCACAGCAGAGAGGCACCAGGGCGCCTTCTGCCACAATTCAAGTCCTGCAGGAAACCTGTGGGTCAGCCTGAGATGTTATGCCCTCCTCCCTCAGGCACAAGCCCCTTGCCAGCTGGGAAGAAATTAAAATGTCTTTCCTTATTTAATGCCAAGCGAAGACATAAGCAGATAAAGAAACACTGAAGCTCTCCACTAACGGGAACGTGTCTGTGGAAAGACATTTATTAGACCATGGATATGTCACCTTAGACACACACGTCATAGATCTTAGACAAGTTGTCATTGGCCTGGATGACCCAACTCTTAAATTTCCATGTTCTCACTCAAAATGGTTGGCTGCTTCTAAGGGAACTGTGACCAGAGCAAGAGCTCCCCATGTCTGTGAGAGAGGAGGGACATCCCTGTTTCGGAAAGAGCTGCTGGTGGCAACAGAGTGTGTCTCAGCTCAGCTCAGCTCAGCTCAGCTTGTGTGTGTCTGCACGTGCTAAGCCCCACGTGAAGGACCCTGGGTCGTGTGAAGAGTTTCACACAGTGACACCTGCTTAGGGACAAACCAAGTCTCAGGAAACATCTCGCCCTCTGCCCCGTGGGTCCTAGGCCAAGAATGCCAGAAAGAGGGTAAGCAGAGGGATAAAACAGTGTTAGACACTGTTCTAAGGGGGTCAAAGTCTTTGCCAAGTCTTGGGTGGGCTATTGTGGCATGTAGGACGAGGAACACAAAAGCATTACATTGCCCTGCCCCCATGCCCTCTCTCGCTACACCGACCAAAGCCCTATGCCACCGTTTGAGCTTTCTGCAGTGACAGGCATCCTCTGACACAGAGCTAGTTGACAAGATGGCCATGAGCGACTATTGAGCACCTGAAACGTGCTAGTGTGGCACGTTTAATTTCAGGTTTAATTTCACTCTAGTTAATTTACATAGTAGATTAGCCCATGTTCTATTGTCAGTAAAATAGCACCCCGGATGTGAAGAGTTTCAGAAAGAGGAGCTTAGCCAGGCACGGTGACTCTCGCCTGCAATCCCAGCACCCAGAGTGGTTGAAGTAAAGGGAATGGCCACGAGTTTCGAGGCCAGCCTGGTTTACATAGTGCAAAGATGACAGGCTGGGCTGCACAGTGAGGCTCTGTTTCCAAAATAGAAAAGAAGGGAGGAAAAAGAAGGGAGGTTTGCTCTGGCTCATGGTTGTGGCGGCAGGAGATGGAAGGCGCACATCTGGTGAAGACAGCACAGAGCACCCCACGCGGGGCTCAGGAATTCCTGTTGGTATGTCGCTTCTGGTTTTGTTGTTCCTTCTCTTTCTTTTTCCTTTTTAAAGTATTTTATTTATTTACTTATTTGAGAGAGGGGGAGGGAAAGAGAGGGAGGGAGAGGAAAAGGCAGAAAGAGAGGAAAAAGCAGATGGAGAGAGAATGGGCATGCCAGGGCCTCCAGCCACTGCAAATGAACTCCAGACGCATGCGCCACCTTGTGCATCTGGCTTACAAGAGTCCTGGGGAATTGAACTTGGGTCCTTAGGCTTCACAGGCAAATGCCTTAACTGCTAAGCCATCTCACTAGCCCCCTTCTCTTTCATTTAAAGCCATCAGGATTCAATCCTGAGGGTCTCCCCACTCTGATGACTTTGTGTAATACTAATCACTTCCCAAATGCCCCACCTGTCAACACAATAGTCAGATTGTTTCCACATTGTTAATACATCAGTGAAGTCTACATTCCAATACATGAAACCATAGCACACAGCCACATGTGGTTCATGGACACTGTATTATCCAGGACACAGCCTGGGACAATGCTTGGCTCTATTGGACACCGTTGTCTTGCTCAGGCACTACCCAGAGAAGCCTAAACTCCTATAGGAAGAGGCCAAAATGATAATCTGTTTTGTTACTGCATAAACAGCTCAGGCCCAGATCAACCACAATCTCTCCCAGAAACCTCCATGTTCCTTGCTACTACTTTTCTCTAAAGGGAAGACCAGCCTCTTTCTTCAAGAAACTCAGACTCTCAAAAAGTCAGTCTCAAGGTGGGTAGAGAATAGCCTGAGGCTGACTGAGGTCTGGTTCCCACAATGAGTACCAATAATCCCACCAGAGATACAAGAATTGGGGTGAGAAAGAGGGGGTCTATTTGTGCAAGCTTTTTATTAAAAAAAATAGATTTTTTTTAAGTCACAGGTATTGTCTACTCAGCCCAAGATGAAATAAAAGGATAGTGCAGAAGGGAGAGCAATTTTCTTTTTTAAAAAATATTTTATTTATTACTTAGAGAGAGAGAGAAAGAGGCAGATAGAGAAAGAGAATAGGTGCACCAGGGCCTCCAGCCACTGCAAATGAACTCCAGATGCACGTGCCACCATGTACATCTGGCTTATGTGGGTACTGGGGAATCAAATTTGTGTCCTTAGGCTTTTCAGGCAAGTGTCTTAACCTTTAAGCCATTTCCCCAGCCTGAGAGAGTATTTTTCTCTGGAGCAGTGGTCTTGAACACAGTGTTAGAATCAGCTGGGAACTTGTTGGGTATGCAAATCTTGTGCCACACCCAGACTCCTGAATCAGAAATTCCAGGTGTGGAGAAGAGAGCCTGTGTTTTCACAGGCCCTGCTCACTCAGATGCCCTCTGAAGTGTGAGAACTGCAGCTCCACAAGAGCCCCAAGAAATTGCCCTCAATTCTGCTAAGGAGTTCACCAGGCAGGGCATGTCTGGGCAGAGGACCCACAACACTTGCCCATTGCTGTTGCCCAAGCTCTGTGTCATTTCTGATGTATGTTTAGTAATCTTGGAATGACAATTGCTTTCATGTTATATTGTTTACAGTGAGGAGCAGTATATTTTTAAAAACCCAAACTATATTCTGCTTAAGAAAATGTTCTTGACTGGACTTCATTTTGAGCCCTAAATTTAAAAAAAAAATTTTTGTTTATTCTTATTTATTTGAGAGTGACAGGCAGAGAGAGAAACAGGCAGAGAGAAAGAGAGAATGGATGTGCCAGGCCTTCCAGCCACTGCAAACGAACTCCAGATGTGTGCACCCCCTTGTGCATCTGGCTAAAGTGGGTCCTGGGGAATCGAGCCTCAAACCGGGGTCCTTAGGCTTCACAGGCAAGTGCTTAACCGCTAAGCCATCTCTCCAGCTCCTGAGCCCTAAATTTAACTGAAGTTTGTCTTTATTCAAAGTTTGGAAAGTATGCTACATATACCTGAGGAGCTGCTCAGACCTCTGCTCTTGGCTCCTTTAGCATTCAGAAGGAAGGGGGAGGAGGATAGCTGTGAGTTCCAGGCCACCCTAAGTCTACATAGTGAATTCCAGGTCTGCCTAGATTAGAGTGAGACCCTACCTCAAAAACCAAATCAAAACAAAAAAATGCATAAGCTTCCACCACAAAGATTATGCTCACAGGAATAACAATGGATACCTAAGACACTGTTATTGAACTTTTAAAACTCTTGGACATTTCTTTTCTCTGTCAATTTATTTCCCTTGAAGAATACCCACCTGATTGCCCACCCCTATTCCTGGCTAGGAACCAAAATCATAAGGTAAACTAGTTAAAGTTGTGCAAAACTAAGGGTGAAGCCCCAAGCAAGAGGCGTTTCTCCTTAAGTACACTTTGATGCATGGATATCACTCTGAAGTTTCACGAGTTGGTGAACAAAACACAAGTTTGGGATTGGACAAAGTAAGGTTTCAAATCCTAGTTCTGCCTCTTGCCAGCAAGTCACTGAACTCTGTTTCCTGGCTGTAGCAAGAAGCTGAAATTATGTTGTCAATGTTCAATGGAATAAAGTAAAGTGTAAAGTAGCTGACACTTAATAAGATCTCTCAGTATTCATCACTTCTTTCAGGGTAGAAATGGAAGGTGAAAGAATCCCAGCACTTGGGAGGCAGAGGTAGGTGGATCGCCATGAGTTCAAGGCCACCTTGAGACTACATAGTGAATTCCAGCTCAGTCTGCGCTAGAGAGAGACCCTACCAAAATAAGAAAGAAAGAAAGAGAGAGAGAGAGAGAGAGAGAGAGAGAGAGAGAGAGAGAGAGAGAGAGAGAAAGAAAGAAAGAAAGAAAGAAAGAAAGAAAGAGAGAGAGAAAGAAGGGAGGGAGGGAGGGAGGGAAGGAAAGAAGGAAGGAAGGAAGGAAGGAAGGAAGGAAGGAAGGAAGGAAGGAAGGGAGGAAGGAAGGGGAAAAAAGAAGGAATGAAGGAAAGAAAAGAGAAGGTGAAGAGGCCAGACTCTGAACCAGTCTAACATGATGGATAGATTTGAATCCAGCCCAGTGCCTTGTGACCTCAAATCCATTATTTAAATCCTTTCCTCTACCTTGATTCTTCATTCTTAGAATGGGGATCCCAGAAGCAGTACCTGCCTTACACAACTATGTCATAGGGTTCTTGTGCCTGGAGCACAGTAAACGTGCTGAATGGGGGAGGGGGCAGGGTTCTGACATTGTCATCACTGTCAGTTATCCCCTCCTGTGAACAAGAAGGATTCAGAGATCTATAGCCTACAGATTAGTGAAGTTCTCCCACATGTTGGCATTTTCAGAGCCTTTGTCATGTCTGTAGCATCACAACAGTATTTACATGAAGACTCATATTTATTTCAGGACATCTTTATTCTTCTTTGCTTATTTGTTTGTCATTATTGTTTTGTGGTGCTAGGGATTGGACCCAAGGCCTTGTCTGTGCCAGGCAAACTCTGTATCACTGAGCCATACCCCAGCCCTTCTCTCTCTCCCTCTCATTCTCTCTCTCTCTATATATATATGTATATGTATATACATATATACACACACACACACATATATATGAAAAAGAAATATTTAAAATATTTAACTTATTTGAGAGAGAGAGAGAGCGGTAGGTAGAGAGAGAGAGAGAGAATGGGCACACCAGGGTCTCCAGCCACTGCAAATGAAATCCAGATGCATGTGCCACCTTCTGCATCTGGCTTAGTGGGTACTGGAGAATCAAACCTGGGTCCTTAGGCTTCATAGGCAAGTGCCTTAACTGTTAAGCTATCTCTCCAACACCCCCCCCCCCAACACTTGATATTTTTTAAATGGGTCCTGGGCTGAGGAGATGGTTCAGTGATTAATTAAGAACACTTGCTGCTTAAGCATGAGGACCAGAGACCAGAGACCACACACCACCAAGTTAAACTCTACAGAACCCATGAACCCATGTTGGGTGTGGATACACAATCTGTAATCCCAAATGGGGTCAAAGGTGGAGACCTGAGAGCCACTGGGGCTATCAGACAGCAGCTTTGGGTTGAGGGAGGAGACCCTGTCTCGAGAAAGTACAGGTTGAGAAGTAGGCCTGATAATAGGGATGAGCGCCTGATGTTGTCCTCTGGCCTCTATAGACACAGACATGATGCATGTATCTACACCTGCACATGCACACATCATGCACATACTCTACATACACACATGTATAGTGCATCTGCACATACATCTGCACACATCACACAGCATACATATACACATATACCAACAAAAACTGGATTTTGAGAATTCCTTGATCTATCTCACATGACAGTTATTTCATTTCAATTCCATTCAGTGACCTAGAAAAACTACTTTAAAGTCAGGCATGCTTGTGCGTACCCTTAATCCCAGCTCTCAAGAGGCAGAGGTAGGAGGATCACTATGAGTTTGAGGCCACCCTGAGACTACATAGTGAATTCCAGGTCAGCCGTGGCTACAGCAAAACCCTATCTCAGAAAGAAAGAAAAGAAAGAAAGAAAGAAGGAAAGAAAGAAAGAAAGAAAGAAAGAAAGAAAGAAAGAAAGAAAGAAAGAAAGAAGAAAGAAAGAGAAAGGAAAGGAAAGGAAAGGAAGGAAAGGAAAGGAAAGGAAAGGAAAGGAAAGGAAAGGAAAGGAAAGGAAAGGAAAGGAAAGGAAAGGAAAGGAAAGGAAAGGAAGAAAAGAAAAACTACTGGCAAATGAACCAGATTGCACAGTTAGTTGATAGTCCTGCTTTGTTCCATAAAAGATCTGTGATGACAAAACCATATAATGTAAACTTTACTAGTCCAGTTTTAATTTTTAAAGTTTTTAAATCTTTTTAAAATATTTATGAGGGAAAGGGAGAGAGAGAAAATGGGCATGCAAGGGCCTCCAACCACTGTAAATGAACTCCAGACATATGCGCCACCATGTGCATCTGGCTTACGTGGGTTCTGGGGAATCAAACGTGGGTCCTTAGCTTTGCAGGCAAGGACCGCAACTGCTAAGCCATCTCTCCAGCCCTCTTTTTACATTCATATCTCTGATATCTCACAGACTAACTCACCCAAGATCAGCATGATAGCACAAACTGTGCATCCTAGCATGCCATAACCAGAGGCCGAGCAGGAGAACTGAGAGTTCAAACCCAGCCTGGGCTACATAGCAAGACCAGGTCTCAAAAGAAAAAAGAGGGCTGTAGGGATGGCTTAGTGGTTAAGGCACTTGCCTGCAAAGCCAAAGACTTGGTTTGATTCCCCTAAGACCCACATAAGCCAGATGCACAAGGGGGCACATGTGTCTGGAGTGTGTTTGCAGTGGCTGGAGGCCCTGGCATGCCCATTCTCTCTCTCCCTCTCTCTCTGCCTCTTTCTCTCTCTCTCTCAAATAAATAAATAATAAAGTTAAAAAAAAGAAAGAAAAAATAACGCTGACTGAACAAAAGATACTCTGCTCAATAGATCAACTACGGCTATCATAAGTCACATGACTGGAGAGGTGGATACCACTCGGAATGAAACCCTACCTTGATTCTGGAATATGGGATGTTTTCCCAAAGAATCATAGTCAAGGAAGGACTAGGGAGATTCCTAGTTAGAGAATCATGAATTACTTTTCTTTTTCAAAAAGTATTTTAGTTTATTAATTACAGAGAGAAAGAGGCAGATATATACATGCATATATACATACATATATACATATACATATATATAGGTGGGGGGAGAGAGAGAGAGAGAGAGGGAGAGAATGGACATGCCAGGGCCTCTAGCCACTGCAAATGAACTCCAGACACAGGCACCACCTTGTGCATCTGGCTTATGTGGGTGATGGTGAAACCAAACCTCAGTCCTTTTGTTTTGCAGGCAAGCACCTTAACTACTAGGCAATCTTTCCAGCCCCATGAACTACGTTTCTTATGACTGAATAATCGTGGATTGAAATCCAAGGGTGTCTCTGCAGAAGCACTTATTTTCCATTGGTAGATTTCGCTCCTAAGAATAGGAGCATTCCCAACACCCTGCTGGAGTTGTGTGCCCTCATGTTTCATGTTTTCCTCCTGCTTTCCTCTCCCTCCTCCAAACAAATCTCTTAAGTGTGTCTGCTTTGCTTTTGTCTTCTTATAGAGCACACACTTTCACACTTCCAGGGCCATCCACATCTACAGGATCCTTCCCAGTACAAACCATTTGGCCAAAGTTGGTCACCCAGGGCATCTGCTCAGCACTGTCTAACATGGTCTGTGTCCTACAAAATTTTCAAATCAGAGATTAGTGGTTCTCACATGGGCTTGTATATTAGAAGAATCTGAGAGTAATGTATAAATGCAGTGACTGGGCTCCACCAACTGAGCCAGATACCCAAGGGCCCAGGCACCAGGAATTTTCAGAAACTCCCAAACTGTAGCTGGGGTCGAGGCTCCCTCTTCCAAATGGTGAAAGCTTAGTGAGCCTTGTGACACACAAATGTTCTCCTTGGTTTGTGACAAACCTTAGGAGGGAGTCACAGGGACAAGATGCCAATGGGAGTTCCGGCAGTGGTTGCTGCTCACAGCATGGTGGAAAGAGCCTCTCATGTTGTCTCAGCAGATCTGAAAATTCCACTCATGCATCCAATGTTGTGGTTTGAATCTGAAAGGTCCCCCAACAGGCTCATGTTTGGAAGGCTTGGTCCCCAGCTTCTGGCACTGTGTGGAGGCTATGGAGCCTTTAGAAGGTGGGGCCTGGCTGGTAAAAAGTATGTCACTAGGGGCGAGTCTCTTTGAACGTTATACTGTGTCGGGTTCCGACCTACTCTCTGTGCTTCTTGGCCGGCAAGCGAACTACCTCACACTCCATCTGGCTTTCTCACTCTGAGGGACTGCAACCCTCTGAACCCATGAGCCAAAGTAAACCCATATCCCCTTAAGTTGATTCTGCCAGGAATTCTGTCACAGTAACCAATGCATCTACCTTTTAAAATTATGTTCAAATCATGAATAAAATTTACCACATCAGGTGTAGATTTCAGTGACATTGAGTACAGTCCTCTTTCCCCTCCCTCCTCCTCCTCTCCCCATTCCTGCTTTTCTTCCTCCTCCTCCTCCTGGTGTTCCTCCACCACCACTTCTGCTACTTCTTCTGTGACAGGGCCTTGCTCTGTGACCCAGAGCGGTGGGATTTCACGAGGTCTGGCTGTGCTGCCCAGGACGGTCTTGAGCCCCAGCCCCTCTCCCGCAGAGCTGGAACAACAGATGATTGCCGCCACACCCCGCAACGATGGCATTGCGCAACCATCACCGCTCCACCTTCAGAGCGCTGACTCTTGCCAGACAGAGGCTCAGCAGTCACTGAACAGTGACTTTCCATTTCCTCCTCTCGTCAGTCACTGGCAAGCTGGTGTTGTCTGAGTCTATGAATTTTATAGTTCTAGGTACCTGGTGTAAGTGGAACCATTCACCTCTTGTCGTCTTTTGTCATTTGTGTTTTGTTGATTTCACTTAACGTAGTATCTTGAAGTTTCCTCCAAGTTGTAGCCTGTGTCTTGAATTTCAATCCCTTTTTAAGTCTAAGCAAGATGCCATTGTACTGTACCATGTTGTTTAGCTCTTCATCCATCAGTGATCATGTTAGCTGTTTCTGCCTTTGCTTATTATTTTATGCTTATTACTTGCTGCTGTGAACATTGCTCCAAATCTATTCAAGTCTCTACCTTCAATTATTCTAAGTACATTCCAACCTCTTTTTAATATTTAATTAATTTATTTATGGGGGGGGAGAAGAAGCAGGGTGGGGGGATGGGCATGCCAGGGCCTCCAGCCACTGCAAATGAACTCCAGACCCATGTACCTCCTTGTGCAGGTGGCTTACGTGAGTACTAGGGAATGAAACCTGGATCCTTAGGCTTCATAGGCAATCACCTTGACCACTACACCATCTCACCAGCCCTCAAGATAGGGCTTCTTTCTAGTCCAGGCTGACCTGGAATTCACTGTGTAGTCTTAGGGTGGCCTTGAACTCAAGTGTCAAGCGCTTTATCCACTGATCCATTGCCCCAGGTTTTGCCAGCCTTTCCTTGCTCCATAAAATTACCCTAGGGTTCTCCCCAGTCAGCTGATGATATAGAGGTCAAGGTCTATCAAGAGGCAAGGTGTCATATAGATTGTGAGATGGAAAGCTTGTGAATGCTCACAGGCATTGACAGAACTGTCTTCTTAGGGAAAAATAAGAATACATGAATTAGGAAAGCAACACTGGCTGAAATGGAGACTTGACCCTTGGTCATGACCGATCAGAGTGTCTACAGGCATCACTGAATTCAGAGATCACAAACTGGTGGCATCTGGCTGGGTCCTGTCTCAATATGTGTGGGATTTGCATGTGCCATATTTTAACCTTATAAGACTAATTACTTGAACTTAATAAAGGAAATGCCATTTTTAAAAAAATCCAGATTATGGTGTCTCTTGAAAATGTCAGAAATATTAGCATTGCTGCTCACATTTTCTGCAGGTGACAGGTGGGTGGAGTTGACTGGCAGATGCTCTTCTGGGTAGAGCCCCCATCTTCAGGTGACCAAAGTCCCTAACTTTCTCTCCCACCCATCTGGCTTGTGCCATGCTTTTGTATTTCCAGGTGAGAATGCCTGCACTTATCACCCCTGATCTAATCCACACCCCCAGCCCTCAGTCAAAAAAGATGAGAGGTATAGAGGTGAGTAACTTGCCCAAGAGACCATTGTAACTTGGGCCCAGAACTGAAAGGACTCATGTCATGTGATTCCTTGTCCAGAGCACAGTTTGTTTTCAGTTCTACTAAGGCACACTTGATGTAGGATAAACTATTAGTACACAGTTTGCTGGATTTTGCCACACAGAGCAATCGCCAGGATAAAGATCATGATCATGACCATGCCTACTCTTCCCCCAAATTGCCTCATACGCCTTGGTAATCACTCTCTCCCTTTTGCCTGCCATCCCCACCCCAGCAAGCAAGGTCGTTAGGCAGTCACAAATTCACTTTCTGTCATCTGCACCTTCTGAAATTTTATATAAATGAGGTCATACAATGTGTACCCCCCCTTTTTTTTTTTTTGCTTTTCCCCACTCCTGCAGGACTAGGGAGTGAACTCAGGGCCTAAAGCATGGTACATGAGTGCTTTGCCCTGAGCTGCACCCCAGATGTTTAAAGTCTTTTAGTCAGCAGCAGCATTTTGAGATGCATCCATGGTAGACATTTTTTAATTTTTTTTTTTAAATTTTTTGTTTGTTTGTTTATTTATTTGAGAGTGACAGACAGAGAGAGAAAGATGGGGTTAGGGGGAGAGAAAGAGAATGGGGGCGCTAGGGCTTCCAGCCACTGCAAATGAAACTCCAGACGCGTGCTCCCCCTTGTGCATCTGGCTAACGTGGGTCCTGGGGAATTGAGCCTCAAACAGGGGTCCTTAGATTCACAGGCAAGCGCTTAACCGCTAAGCCATCTCTCCAGCCTGACATTTTTAAAATTTTTATTGACAACCGGCATGCAGACAGACCATATATCACAATCATAGTCTCCTCCCACTCCCCTCCCTTTTCCTTCTCCTGAATCCCCTTTCCATTGGATTCTTTCTTTTTTCCATATAGTCTCTCTTCTATATTGATGCCATCAGTTTTCCCTCCTATTACGCAGGTCTTACGTAGGTAGCATCAGCTGCTGTGAGATCACACATACCATAGCCGCTGTGTGTGTGGAAGACAGTATTGAAAGCATTCCTCCCCGTCCTTTGGCTCATACATTCTTTTCTCCACCCCTTCCACAATGAATGGTCTCTGAGTCTTGGAGGGTGTGATAAAGATGTCTCACTGAGTGTCTGAATTGATTCTTTTCTTTCTTCCTTTTTTTTTTTTAAGGTAGGTTCTCACTCTAGCCCAGACTGACCTGAAATTCTCTCCATAGCTCCAGACTGGCCTCAAACATCAGTGATCTTGCTACCTCAGCCTCACAAATGCTGAGAATAAAAGCATGCACCACCACATCTGGCCCCAGAGGATACATACATAATATATATATATATATATATATATATAATATAGATTTAAGATTTTTTTGCAAAAAAAATTCTTTTTTAAAATAATTAAAAATTTATTTATTTATTTATTAGAGACAGAGAGAGTGAGAGAGAGAGCAGGCCAGGGCCTCCAGCCCCTACAAACAATTCCAGACTCATGTGCCACCATGTGTATCTGGCTTACATGGGACCTGGAGAATCAAACATGGGTCCTTTGGTTTCACAGGCAAGTGCCTTAACCACTAGGCAATAGGCAATCTCTCCAGCCCCAAACAACACAATGAGTTAGCTTTCTCCTCCCCTAAAAAAAAAAGTCATTTGAAAAGTTTAATTTATTAGTTTTTAAATTTGTTCATAGTCCTTGCTTTTCTTTGATCAGACTTAAGAAATATTTGCCAAATGTAAATCACTAAGATTGCTTTTTTGTGCTTTCTTCTAGAAGTTCTATGGTGTTACCTCTTATGCTTAGGCCTATGATGCAAAGAGATGAAAGATCTAAGACATGGGTGTTGAGAGACTTGGCTAAGATGACCTGGTGAGTCAAGCCCCTAAAACAGGTCCCACTTCACATGACACTGCCTTGAGCACTTATTTTTAGGTTATTTGTAGATGTGTTTACAGAGTTGAGTTGATCACACTCTGATCCATAGGTGCGGTCTAGGACAAGGCTCCTGTTTTAAGTTATTCCTTGTACTTCTGACAGCACAGGCTATGTCTTAGTACCTCTGAGCCACATCCAATATTTCATCTTTTGCTCCTTTGCCAACCAGCTCCCTGGTAGGTTCTGCCTGTGGGCTCACTGGATAGAGGTAGGAAAGCAGGATAAGGGCCTAGAAAGCTGGCTCGGCAAGGTGAAGTGTGCCTCCCGTGCATGCGCGAGGGACTGAGACTGCCCACGTTTGAATTTCTAGAGCCCACGTCACCCCAGTCCTGTTGGGGATTGCTGGGACTGGTGAACAGAAAGCTCCAAAATCAGTAAGAGACTATCACAGGAGGTGGGGGGACCAGTCAGGTGAGTGATAGAAGGGGCACCTATAGGGTAGTGCCCGGGCCCCCGCATCAGCACCTCCACATGCATGCACCATACCTACCACACCACGCATATGACACCCGTGCAAATAAATAAGAGAAAAAGAAAAGCAGAAAGAACTGGAAAGCCCTCTGCCCACATTTACCTGAACTATCCTCCAGCAGCAGAAGGTGGCTATGGCTTCACTCCCCAGCTCCTTCAGGGCTCCCTGCTCCCGCCAGCAGCCCCCACTGCACCCCTTCACCAGAGCTCTGAGCACCTTGGTTGCGCGTGAGCTACAGGCAATCCTTTTCTCAACCAATAGGACTGGTACCACCATTTCTTCCCCCTCCCCCCCTTTTAAAACCAGCCACAAGGTGTGATAAATTTTCTCTGTAGTTAGTTTTCTATGACCCTCTCCTGATATTGTTCTGACCTCTTCTAATCCCATATAATCAATTCTCCACATTAAAGCCTTTTTATATGAAATACCTACCCAGGTTTCTACTTTCCTGGTTGACATTGACTGACACAGTACCCCTATTTCTTTTGCTTATATGGATATTAACGTAGTCTGTAGGGTATTATATTTATAAGATATAAGAGGTTTTCTATTGTTTTTGATTTGTGTAAATGTTGTGTTATAAATCTCATTCTGTTTCATTTCGCTCACACAAAATCTCATTATTAAGATCTGCACGTGCTAATGATATGTTTCTAGTTCATTGTGGCTGGTTACTGAATATTGCTGCCTGGTAGACATCTTCCTTGTTGAATGTATCCATTTATCCCCCAAGATCGTCTCTGAGACTACCACCAGCTCCCCATGCCATAAACTATGCAACTCAAGTGTTTCCATGGCATTGCCCACCCTGGAGCTGGAGCTGGTCATAGGTGCCCTCACTTATATGTAATACCTGAAGCTTGCTCTTAGGCATGACTGTGCTTGGAGTGCTCTGCCAGTGGCTTCTGCTTTCCTCATAACCTCATCAGTATCTGCCTTGTATCCTAGTGTTTGGCTTAGTTAATGAGTATAAATACAGTCCTGCCATGTTATTTTGCATTTCTTTATTAATGACATCTTTTGTGTACTTGTTTATTTTAATAGTTCATCCATGTGACTTACCTAGATTTCTCCCCCCCCCGCCACCCAGGAGACCCTTGTTTGCTTCATTTCTTCCCATTTGCTTAAAGCCTTGAAAATATCTGCTATCCTTCTGTAATATGTATCTGATGTATCCTTTGTGGAACACAAAACTGTAATATTGTTGAAGTCATATCCATCAATATTTTCTCTAAGTTTTGTGCTATTGGATTCTTCTTCAAGCGCCCTTCCTTATGTCATAAATATGATCTCTAGCCTTCTCTTCCTTGGTTTCCTTTATAACTTTATCTTTTTTACCTTTCCCATGTTGGTCATTAGAATATATAAAATTCTCCTTTTGTGTGGATTCTAACTTTATTATTCTTCAAAGGCTATCACAGAGAAGGGAGGTTAGATTTTTAGCAAAGAGTTTTAGCAAAAGCCTGTTAGACATGTGTGTGGAAATGTCATGGTGAACTCATTCATCTCTGAAGCTAATATAAGTAAACAGTGCCAGGCACGGTGGTGTACAGCTTTAGTCCCAGTACTCAGGAGGCAAATGTAGGAGGGTCACTGTGAGTCTGAGGCCAGCCTGGGTGTACAGAGTGAATTTTAGGTCAGCTTTGGCTAGAGTGAGACCCTACCTTGAAAAACAAACCAATAAAAATATATGTTGTAATAAAATAGTGACCTGAGGCTAGACAGATGGCTCAGCAGTCAAGGTGCTTGCCTGCTAAGCCTGACAGCCTGACTTCAATTCTCCAGTACCCACATAAAGCCAGATGCACAAAGTGGTGCATGCATCTGGAGTTCCTTTGTAGCAGCATGAGTCCCTGGTGCATCCATTCTCTCTCTCTCTCTCTCTGCAAATAAATAAAAATATTAAAAAAGAGTGTGGCCTATATTTCCAACACCATCCAACTTCTTCCCCTTTTACACATAGAAACATTACAACTTCCTCTTAGTGATAAAATTAAACTTATATGGCAAACGACTAAATTTATTATCTAAATGTTCTTAGTGAAGTTGGACTAATGCAGTAACCTCAGAAAATAAAGCAGAGAGATGATGATGTGATTAAGATCTTAAGGCCCCACACTGTGCCTCTGGGCTTCCCCTCTGCTGCTCCCTCCTAACCACCTGCTTTCACACATGCCACCCCTGTGGAATGTCCAGTGGGCCACTTCCCTCTTCCCTGTGCCACCCTCATCTCTCCAAAGCTGCTCCTAGAACCTTTCCAGACCCAACCTTTCCAGTGCCTTAAGAGCTTTGAGGTCTGACCTGGGCTCAGAAGACATGGAGCTCATTAAGCTCAGGGAGTGTGGAGGCGTGCATCTGGCCCTGATGATCTCCTGCTTTTCATAGTATAGAAAATCGCTTCACACTCACTCACTCCTAAATCTTATAAAGCAAGAACAGCAGGAAACAGTTCTCCTGCTGGCAACTAAGGAATTCAGAAGACTTTACATCTCTTGCAATTTAGGCACTGTGCCCAGGACCATGGTGCCCGAAGAAGGAATGGTGTGGACTGCATGCCAATTCCTCTGGTTCCAAGTCTGGTCTTCACTCAACTCTTGTAAAGGTAAGGGGGCTGTCTCTAAAAATAGATGGTTTGTTAAGGGTTTGAATCTCCAGAAAGCACTTGTCTGACCCTGGTCCAAATGGATTGTAGGCACAGAGGCCATTTCACTTGGAGTGCAATATCTTGAACTACTGTCCCTTGGCCTGGGGCTCTTGCCCTCTGCAAAGCCAAGCAGCATGAGCCTTCTCATAGCTATGCACCCTGCTTCACGGCATCAGCACAGCCATCATCAGGTTACCTCTTGAGTTATTAGTATTTAACATCTGCCTCCCTCACAAGTTCTGTCAGAACAGAGGCTCTATCTATCATGTTTATAACTGTGCCCTCAGGGTCAAGCTGTGGACTCAATAAACATTTGTGATATGCATGAATGAACATATGAATAAACAAGCGCGTTTCCTGTATCTTCTCAGCCATAGCTTGGGCTCCTAGGCTGAACCAAGCACCTATGTTACCGCCTCTGCTACCCAAGACCTTTAATATAGCACATGTCTTCCAGGAGGCACCTGCACTTGCTACAAGCCTTTACATTCAGATGAAGGAAAGATGGCTTGCAGCCCTGTGCAGGGACCAGCACGACCATAGGGCATTCCCTCCAGGCCAAGTTCAAACCGATCCTGACTGTCCTGCCTCACCGCTGGCCTTGCCTCCCCCAACATTGTGGCCCAGGATACCCCATACCAAGACCTTTCAAATTAGGGTCCTCTTCTGGCTCCTTCTAGAGTCAAGCCTGGTGGTCCACACAAGACAGACTTTGAATAGAAGCTGCTTAATCTGAGCTCCTTATTCCCCTTGAGAAGCTGATTTTCAGTCTGCCTCATAGCTATGAATGGAAAGCACAGCTGACTGGCAAGTAGGAAAAAATGCTTCTCTCTTGAGTACTATGCCCAACCCTGTGTATGTGCAGAAATGTCAGCCATCAGCACACAACACATCAGTGGTAAACAATGTTTCTTAAAGGAAAGAAATGTGCCCCTCAGCACTCTATTAGGATGTGAATCTGATCGGGAAAACCACTAGAATATTCTCATGGACCACCCAGGTGTAGGCAGAGTGAACTTTCTAATGGATAAGGAAACCAAATACTAACACACACATGAACTCATACTGACCTGCCTTAGTATAGCAGGATGGTTTTGGATGGAGACAGCTTTGGAGCTAGAACAGAGTTCAAATTCCACCTCTATTTTTTTTTCCCCCAAGTCAGTTATCTAGGGCAAGATACATCTCTGAAGTCACTTCCTAACCTACAAACTTATGTGTAATGTGGTCTCAAGGGTTAAGTGAGATACACAAACAGATCCGTCACTGCAAGACAGGGCAGGAGAGGAAGGGCTGCTTCTGGTACCAAACCTGTCCGACTGGCATCTCAAAATCTGAACATGCATACACTGAGCTGACACAGAATGAAGATGGTAGGGATGAGATATTTGGGGAGGTAATCTCAAACCTGTGTTTTGGGGAGAAAGGAAGAAAATTATTTGGGGAAAAAAAAACACGTGAGGAGGGAATGGAGCAGGGAATCAGGATGGCACGGGCACAGGGAGGAGCACGGCCAGCTTTAGCCTCAGCTTCAGCTTGGGCAGCGCTGAGTAGTCTCGGGGGACATCTTCTTTCCCAAGGATGCTACACAGCTACTGGCTCTTGTGGTGGTGGTGAGCGCTCTCCTGAAGTGGCGGTGGGCAGTCTGCCCGGCAGTGCGTGAGGAGGTACCAGGTTAGCTTGAGAAGGTATCTCTGACCTTGAACACACCCTCCACCCCAGCCTTCTTCTTGTCTTGCTTAAGGTCAAGGGAAGGAACTTTTTTAAAAAATACATTTTATTTATTCATTTGAGAGAGAGAGGAAGAGGGAGAGAGAGAGAGAGCGAGCGAGAGAGAGAGAGAGAGAGAGAGAGAGCATGCCAGGGCCTCCAGCCCCTGCAAACAAACTCCAGATGCATGTGCTCCCTCGTGCATCTAGCTGAAGTGGGTCCTGGAGAATTGAACCTGGGTCCTTTGGCTTTGTAGGCAAAGGCCTTAACCACTAAGCAATCTCTCCAGCTCCAAGGGAAGGAACTTTTGCTAGTAAGTTCCATGATGGTCACAATGCCCTAAAGTTCACACTGGAAGGCAAATCTTGTCTCATGTTCTGTTTTCCAAGGTCTGTCTTGCCTAGGGAGAAGATAATATTGAAAATGCTTTTCAAAATGCGTCCTTAGACCAGCAGCATTAGCATCACCCGAGGCCTGTTTAAAATTCTGATCCCAGGGCTGGAGAGATGGCTTAGTGGTTAAGCGCTTGCCTGTGAAGCCTAAGGACCCCGGTTCGAGGCTCGGTTCCCCAGGTCCCACGTAAGCCAGATGCACAAGGGGGCGCACACGTCTGGAGTTCGTTTGCAGAGGCTGGAAGCCCTGGCGCGCCCATTCTCTCTCTCTCCCTCTATCTGTCTTTCTCTCTGTGTCTGTCACTCTCAAATAAATAAATAAAAATATTTAAAAAAATAAAATAAAATAAAATTCTGATCCCAGCGCCCATCCTCAGACCAACTAAATCAGGGTGTCTGAGGGTGAGACCCCAGAATTGCTTGTGTACAATGATGTTTGAGAAGCCCTGGCTTAAGCTTCACTTGTTTCACCGGTGACTATAATCCTTCACTACGTGTTTAAGAGTGTTAACACGAGGGAACAGAAGTTTCATTCTAAAACAATTATCAAAGCCTTGACTTCAAGATAGAGAAGGTTTTCAGAAAGATATAGAAAAAATTTTGTCACTTGAACCAGGCAGGAATTAAACTCTAAATTGAGCATTAGAAATGTAGTGCTTTTTTGAGACTAGCATTGGCTGATTACAGATGAGACCCTGAATCACACTAGCATAAGTGCTAAAGGAATCAGCAAGACTATCTCAGAATGGCTGAAGACCAAGGCAGGAGCTGGGAGCAGGAACTCAAAACACCTGGATAGATATCTACTACAGGGATATTGACTTCCATCATGTTCTGAGCTGCATCTTTTTGCCCAAGAGGCAAATTTCCAATAGAAAATCTGATTGGTCACATGAGAAGCCCTGGCCAGAGGGAAGTAAGACACCCTCATGGAGCTAGAGCCTCTCGGTGACTCAAGGCAGCCAGGTGTGGACCCTCAGGCCTGCTTGCATAGAGGTGCCAGGCAAAAAGCTTGCTGCCTCCCTGGGCCCACAGGCTGCATAGGCCTGCACATCGGGAGAAAGGCAGATGTGTGAGCTTTAGAGATGAAAGGGAATGTGAAAGTTTTTTTAGAGTGGCTGGGGAAGTTCAAAAGCAAGGGAAAACAGAGTGGAGACAGGGGTGTGATGGGGTGGAGTTGAGAAGGCCAGAGAGAGTGACCTCAGGTAATGACTTCAAGAAGCCCAGTTCTTGGAAGGTGATGGGGCAGATGCACTGCATGCCCCCCCAGAGGGAGGGAGAGAGGGAGGCACAGACTCAAAGAGGTGTCAGTGACAGAAGGCAGCAGAGGGCAGAAGATGCAGGCTTTGGCCTCTGTAGTAGATGCCTGAGGTCATAATGCCCAAAATAGAGCATAGCGTGGCCCCAGAGGTGGTGCAGAGGTGCGAACTAAGGGGCTGGACAGGGAAAGGAGGCCTGTCTGCTGCATTTGGCCGCAAGTGCTTGAACTGTGACATAAGGACCTGCATGATGCAATGCTATTAGGATGGTCTACAGATCATCATTCCTCAGAGGGCCCACGTGGGTGCTGACAGGTCTCAATCTATTTAAACAAATGCTGAAAATATCAACTTCTATAGTAAGCTAAATGGTGAGCCCAGTCATTGAATTCCAACTCAAGATATTAGAAAAATGACAATATAGGAAACTCACTCGCATTTCATGAGCACCTACAGTGTGAGAGACAAAGAGCTAAATATTATACTTAAGAGTTTAGGTGACTTGCCCACCAACACTCACGTAATATATAAGCGGCACATGCCTTTTGAGAAAAGTATATTTAATTTTGTAGCCTGTCCTAAATGTAGTGGTCTTTATCAACATTCAGTTTATTATAAAATTTAATTATTAAAGTTTCTATAAAATATTCTCAGAAGTACAGTATGTCAAATTGACCTGGAGGAGAATAGAGGTTACTAGAATAAGGTCTGGAATAGGAAAGGCTTGTTTGATGTGATCTGGGCAAGCTATATGCACACATGGAATCTTTATACTGAACCTCATTAATACTTACTATAAAAATGTTTAAATAATCAAAAGCCTGTGCAGGGGAGGTCATGAGCCTTAGGGGTATAAAGCCTGCTGGCATCTGACTAAATGCATACATTATTCTCACCAAACTGCCCTGAAAGCACTACACTTAATGTTCATATTCATATATTAACCCTACTCTCACTTCTGGTTAGAGAAGCTTCTCTTTTCAGATGCTGGTGACCACTGGGATGACCCAAAAGGCAACATAGTGCTGAGAAGAAGGGAAGGGACGGAGAGTGTCTACCACTGAAACATCTCCATCACACTCTCCAAGGCTCAGGGTCCATTGCAAAAGAGGTGGTAGAAAGAATGTAAGAGCCAAAGAAAGGACACCACTCCTTACAATGCAACTGTCCAGACAGAAATTAGCTTCGATATCCATAACCTCGCAGTGCCTTGCAATACCTTCACAAGTCCCTCATAGGAGGAAAAGACAATGACATCAAAATAAAAGAGAGACTAACAGAGAGAGGGAGGGGATATGATGGAGAGCAGGGTTGTGAAGGGGAAAGTAAAGGAGGGGTAGGTTATTGTCTGTAAGTATAAAAATTGTCAATAAAAAAAATTATACATTAAAAATGTTTAAATAAAGTTTCTAGCAAGACATGAATATATGCTGTGATATAAGTGAATATATGAGAAGAAACTTGCATTTCTCTGTGGTATTTATGCATTGATTTTACATCATGAGGACTTCATATACTTGTAGACATTTCAGATAGAGTGACTTGGTGACTGAATGTTCAGAGATAATGACTGGAAATACACAACCTATACTTTTTTTAAACAAATTAAAAAAATTTTTTTGTTTATTTTTATTTATTTATTTGGGAGTGACAGAGAGAGAAAGAGGCAGACAGAGAGAGAGAGAATGGGCATGCCAGGGCCTTCGGCCACTGCAAACAAACTCCAGATGTGTATGCCCCCTTGTGCATCTGGCTAACGTGGACCCTGGGGAATGGAGCCTCAAACCAGGGTTCTTAGACTTCACAGGTAAGTGCTTAACCACTAAGCCATCTCTCCAGCCCCACAACCTATACTTTTATTTTATATTCTAAGTTGTTGATAGATGGCCAGGTCTAAAGAAAACTTATAAAAATTATATACGTAAAATACACTTGGCCAATGACATTAAACACCTGGAAACCTGACTTCTCTAAGAAAAACTATAAAGTGTCTTAAAACCAGATAGAGTAGGGCCAATACCTTGGAGTTTATTTCATATTGACCCAAATTAGGAAAAGAGAGAATCCATTTTGGGTGAAACATACTACTTGAGAGCCACTCTGGTGTAAAACAAGACCACAGTGCTGAGAGTAGAGCTCAGTAGTAGAGGGCTTGCCCAGCGTGGATGAGGCCCCGAGTTCAATTCCCAACATCCCAATAAGTAAGTAAGTAAGTAAATATAAATAAAACAATAAGAGAACAATGTCCTGTGTTCTGACACATTTATTCCCTGGGGCCAGCACATCCTGTCACAAGGTTAGCAAGGCAACACAGGAGACTGTGATACCGTTCCAGGAGTGGGGGTAGAGCAAAAATACAACAACAGGGCTGGAGAGATGGCTTAGCGGTTAAGCGCTTGCCTGTGAAGCCTAAGGACTCCGGTTCGAGGCTCGGTTCGCCAGGTCCCACGTTAGCCAGATGTACAAGGGGGCACACGGGTCTGGAGTTCGTTTGCAGAGGCTGGAAGCCCTGGCGTGCCCATTCTCTCTCTCTTCCTCTATCTGTCTTTCTCTCTGTGTCTGTCACTCTCAAATAAATAAATTTAAAAATATTAAAAAAAAAATACAACAACAAACACACAGCCTTGGAAAGTTCTTTCAGGTGTGGTTGGGTTCTTACCGTCAAAACCACATTCACATCCCTCGCCAGGGCCTTCCTCCAGGAGGGAATTGAAGTTGTCTCTTTTGAGCTCTGGGAAAGCCTATAACCCCACACCCATAACCTGCCCACAGGCTGGCAGCCTAGATTCCAGGCTATAGGTCTCTGGGAGCATGACATCCCCTGATGGCCACAGAAGCTGACAAGTTCCCACTTCTGCTGTGTCCTCCTCCACACACGTGTACACTTCTGGTGTGTCTCTTACAGACTCGCAGGCCACTTAGAATGCACAGTTGGGACGTGATTTATTTTCCTGCTCTTTCCGGTGTTTAGCATTCTGCTTTCAATTCAGCTGGTGCTGAACAAATACTTTGAAGGATACTAAGGAATACAAGTTCTGAAAATGTGATTACTGTTGCTCACTTATGCTTTGGGATACAGAAAAATACCTGCTTTCAACTACCCTCCCTGTAGAAACAAAGTGCCTGGCACATTGGTTTAATAAATATTGACTGATTGCAAACTATATATGTATATGTATATGTATATGTATATGTATATGTATATGTATATGTATATGTATATGTATATGTATATGTATATTACAGTGCTGAACCTGGACTTAATCACTGAGCTACAGATCACCAGCTCTGAAAGAGTAAATTCACTAAACAATGCATGCAGGGCAGATGCAGAGAGATAAACTAACAACAAAAAGTTAAAGCAATCTTCAAGTCAAAATGAAAAGTAAATAATGAGATGTGGATAGATGTCTCCATGTCACAGCAAATGAAGTTCACTGAAAAATCTACCATTCCACAAGTTGTATGAAGTAGAAGTCTTCTAGCTGTCACTCTAGTATATCACATTGTATTATAATGTATCGTATCATGATGATGGGGAAGGAGTCTTTCAAAAGTTCTCAAGTTCACTCTTAAACTTATTTAACTTTCTAAAATAAAGAAGCTTCTATCAAGTAAAACTTTGTAGTAGAATTTAACCACAAATAAATGCACTTTAATCCCTCCCCCCCCCCACCCACACACACACTTCTAAATTGCACAGGTCAGATTACTTTCTAAGGTCTGGGTTTTCTTTATAGTGAGGAAGATGTGCAAATGAGGAATTAAATGGTAAAGTCAGACCTCCTTGTCTGAAGCGTGGCCTCTGCTTTTTAATAGGCCTCTTTTTCATTTGGTTTGAGATAAAGTGGGCCCAATTATTTTAGAATCCTTTAAAGAAAAAGATATCCATAAATTACGTTTGCAGACCTCTCCTTATTTTCCAGAGAAATTAAACTCTCACCTTAAATGACTTAAACTGCATGCTCAGAGCCAGACAAAACTCCCTTCTGTAAGGATACAAAAGATGGACACAGCAGCCTAGAGTTTTCGAGCTAAAAAAGATAAATAGAAATAGATATAAACATACACCCCACCAGCAAAATTCAATAGTAAGATCAAAGCTAAACTTCCTCCTTCACAGAGCTCCCCTTAAGATTTTTTTCCCTCCTTTACACCATAATCTGAGCCTCAGAAACTTTGCTTCCTATTCAGCCTCAAGATCAAACGGCTCGCACACATCTGCTGGGGTAGGGTTTCTTTCTCTTTCTTTTTTTCTTTTCTCTCTTTCTTCTTCTTCTTCTTTTTCTTTGTGAGGCATTCAATAATTGGTAGGGTGAGGGGAGAAGAGGAGATTGAACATCAACATAAGGACAATAGCAAAATATATCACCACGGTCCTCCTGCCCACGCAAATGAGGGGCTGATGGGCGATGTCTGCAAGGGAGGGCCGCAAATGTCTGTAAAAAGTCACACGAACTTGCTCCAAGGAAACTCTTCTCATATTGCCTGCATTGAACATTATTTGGTGTTTTTTAAAAAAAATTTTTTTAAATCATCATTTTTCTTTCCCAATGGAAATCCTGCCCCTGACCTGTTTTAGAGAAAAGCAAGCCAAGTCTCGGGGCTGGGCCTTCATGACTTGGGCTGCAGCAAGGTGTGCACATGTGCGATGGTCCCTAGTGAGCGGTGGGAGCTCAAAGGGACACCAGAGGAAGATGGCGGCTTCCACCAAGGCTTTGGGGAAACATAGGGTTCTATCGGAGAAGCAGGTGGGCATGTCTCAGGCAGGGGGACAACTTTGGTATTAGAAAAAAAAAAATGCAGGGATGCTCAGACTCATGGTGGAGAGGCTGAGATGCAAGACACCATGGAGATCACTGAGAATCCTGGCAGTAAAATCCTAAGGAAGGTGAACAACACCATATCTTACAAGTTTGTTTTTGTTTATTCTTTGGTTCATCTTTCTTCCACCTCAGATGTTCCAGGGCCTTCCCCATTCCCGACTCTTGTAACTTGTAAGTGTGACCTTGGTTACAAATGATCTAGGTGAAGGACAGTCAAATGTGTACTGTGAAGAAAATATTAAAATAATGTGAGAAGAACCACCTAATTGAGCCCCAGAAGAAAGACATCCTAATCTTTTCTTCTTCCTTCTCTCTAGAGAATGCAGTTTCTCCTCCAAAAGCCATGAGCCCTATTATTCCGGGGACTTGCTTTGGTGTCTGCCACCCTCTGGGAGCCATCAGAGAGTGAGCTCATTCATTGGTGGAGTGAGTGGATCCTAAACTACTGGGACCAATAACCCCAAATCTCAGTGTCTCCATGACCCTCCCCCAAATGTTTGTTTCTTGCTTAGGCAAACTGATGCACATCAGTAGTTCTCCTGGGCGACTGTATACAAACTGCCTCGGGGACCCAGGATGTTTTCATATGCCACTAGGCTGTAGTGTGATCCTGGACAATTAACTTCCCTTCCGTGAGCTTTAGGATTTTCATGTACAAGACAGAAACAGCAGTCCTTGCCTAGGTGTCTTACTGTGGTGTTCAGATGATTAATAAACAATAATTGTAAATACAAAAGCTATTAACATGCACTAACTTCTTAGTGCCCCAAAGACACTATGCTATGTGTTTTATGAGCATTATTTCATTTAATCCTAACAACACTGTCACAGAGGTCTACTACTATTGTTGGAATCATGAGATGGGAGGGGGATTTTGCACTCATGTAGCATATCGATCATGCTGTCTCTTGCCTTCACTGGTCTCTCTTCAGCAATGTGAGCATGGTTTATGCCACCTTCATTCTGGTATCCAGCCTCATATAATCTGAGGGCGGATGCTCTTTTGGCTCTGCCTATCCAGAAATCACCACGACCCCATCATCCTTCATTCCCCTCTGGCCCTGCTTGTTTTTTTAAATGTTTTATTTATTTATTTGAGAGAAAGAGGGGGAGAATGGGTGTGCCAAGGCTTCCAGCCACTGCATACAAATTCCAGATACACGCATCACCTTGTGCATCTGGCTTACGTGGGTCCTGGGGAATCAAACCTGGTTCCATTTCCCAGGACCGCTAAGCCATTTCTCTAGCCCTGACCCTATTTTTTTCAACAACATTGTAATAGTTTAACCATATTGTAAATTGATATGAGGTTGGCAATCAATATTCATAGGTCCTATAGCCTCATATTGAACTAACAGCATACTGTATCCTATACAATCCAGCTAGCGTGGTGTGGTAGCTTGAATGTATGCCCTCCAATGGACTCAGGTGTTCACTTGGATTTCCAGCCACCTGCTGGAGGGGGCATCACTGGGGATGGTTCCTGGAGTCCAGCCCTAAGGGGCCACTGAGGCGAATCTGATTACTAGCACAAAGATATGCAGAGGTTCTGAGCTCTGCCTGGGGCCCTGATGCCTTGCTGTCCATGTGAGCTTGCTGTGGTGCTGGCTGGTTGCTGGTGGTTTTTCTCTGTGTGTGGATCTGTGAAAGGGGCCAGCGTCTTCTGCCATTGATGGAGCTTCCCCTAGATCTGTAAGCCTGAAATAAATCCTGTTCTTCCTATAAAACTCTGTCTGTTCAAAAGTTCATCCCAGCAGTGTGGAGCTGTCTACAGTAATGGTTGCTTCTGCACTGAGTATGTATAGATTTTTTATTTTATTGTCTAACAACTATTTGCATAGCATTGATACTGTGCTAATTATGGGAGGTCACATCTGCAGATGATTTGAGGTATACAAGAGGATCTTGCTGACTATATACAAGTAATGGGCTACTTCTTCCATGGGACGTGAGGGAGTGTGGTGTCTGCAGGGGTCCCGGAACCCAGGCCTCATGATCACAGACTGTTCTTGTTTACTGTTAGTCTCCCTTGCTTAGACTCTAAGCTCCACCAAAGCAGAGACTTTGCTTAAAGTGGTCAAGGTGCCAGGCATGGTAGTGCACACCTTTAATCCCAGCATTCTGGAGGCAGAGGTAGGAGAATTGCAATGAGTTAAAGGCTAGCCTGAGACTACATAGTGAATTCCAGGTCAGTCTGAGCTAGAGTGAGACCCTATCTCAAAATAAATAAATAATAAATGAAATGAAATAATAAAATAAAATAAAGTGATCAATAGGGCTGGAGAGATGGCTTAGCAGTTAAAGCACATGCCTGTGAAGCCTAAGGACCCTGGTTCAATTCTCCAGGTCCCATGTAAGCCAGATGCACATAGTGGCACATGTGTCTGGAGTTCGTTTGCAGTGGCTAGCGGCCCTGGCACACTAATTCTCTCTCTCTCTCCCTCTCTCTGTCTCTAATAAATAAATAAATAAAAATAAATAAATAAAGTGGGCTGGAGGGGTTGCTTAGTGGTTAAGACACTTGCTTGCAAAGCCAAAGGACCCAGGTTCAATTCCCCAGGACCCATGTAAGCCAGATGCACAAGGTGGCACATGCATCTGGAGTTTGTTTGCAGTGGCTAGAGGCCCTGGTGCACCCATTATCTATCTGACTCTCTCTCTCTCCCCCTCACTCTTTCTCTCTGTCAAATATAAAAATAAAAGTAAAAAATATTAAAAAATAAATAAAGTGATCAAGGCAATCTTCCAGGGCCCAGACAGGGCTTAGCACATAGTAGGCGCTCCTGAAATATGTATTGAGATAGTGTGTGTTTTTACCCTTATGCTGCAAATCAGTATAGGAAAGTGGCCCTGTGTTACTTTTCCTTTTCTGTACAGGCCCTGTGTCAAAAGCACAGCTGTAGGGTTGTAGAGATGGCTTAGCAGTTACAGCACATGCCCACAAAGCCAAAGAACCCAGGTTCAATTCCCCAGGACCCATGTAAGCCAGATGCACAAGATGGCGTATGCATCTGGAGGTCGTTTGCAGGGGCTGGACGCCCTGGCACACCCATTCTCTCTCTCAAATAAATAAATAAAAATGAAATATCTCTTAAAAAGAAAAAATCTACACTAAAGAAAAACACAGCTGCAATACAGAGGCACACTGAGTCTAAAATGTTGACACGCCCACAGCTTAGGGTGAAGAAAGCTGCCAGCTGCAACGTGTCAGCTCTCTCCTGGTGAAAGGCTAGAGGGGGCGCATGCTCCCTTTCAGCCAGTTCCCAAGCATCGGGGTCGCCTGCACAAGCCTTAATCAAGTCATCATATCTAGCTAGTGTCTCCTGGATCCCGTCACTTCTGAATGAGAAAAAATTTGCAGACAAATTTCTACCAGCAGGAAGTCGGTGTTCTCCAGCAAGGCGGCCTGAAAACGCCCTTGACGTCAGCAGCCCCCCTCCTCCTTGCTCCTGCTGTGATCCACTCTGGACAGAATGGGGCACGGGAGGGGGGCCATTCTCTGCTCATCCTCTTACAGGCCACCTGCCCCTCTGAACTCCTGCTCTGGCACCAGAACCACACCAGGCTGCCTCCCATGAGTCCTAAGCCCACATCCAAGCTGGCCACAGCAAACTAATGGGCTTTGCTGACTTGTTCTGGTCAGAGAAGACTGCCTCACAATCATGAAGCCTATTGGCACCAGTCAACCAGGGCTTTCCATTGTCCCTAGTCAAAGGAATATATGATTGAGTGCCAGGACAGACAGGTCATTATAACTTATAATAGCACTGGTTGAAAGGAAGGGCTGAGCTGGCCTCTCTATGTGCCAATGCCTTCTCTCTGTGTAGCAGAAACGGAGAGGAGCAAAAAGCACTTTTCTCCCTCCTCAGAAAGATGGAGAGACCATTTTGCTAGAGAAAAAGAGTTGAGAAGATAAAGATATTGGCAGAGCTTAATGCCATAAATCTGATTAATTTACCTTGTGACACTCCTCACAAAAATGTTAAGGGTCAGAGTCTTGCCTAAGAGCTGACCTTTCACCGGTACCACGGCGGTCACAATGCCTTTCACAGCTACCTGCTGCTTCCTACAATGAGATTGGACACAGTGCTCAATATGATGGAGAATACCTCCAGAGCCCAGGCCTTTGTCCTCTTGTCAGCAGAGTGGAAAGCATCCAGGCCAGCGTCTTCACCTTCTACTGGGCCAAGAGGACCAGACAAGAGCTGGTACCTCTGGGACACAGGGGAAGAAAACCCTAACAGAGAGGGCTCTTGAGGAAGCATCATGACTACACACACACACACACACACACACACACACACACACATATTCAGCATCTCATAGACTATCCAAAAATGATTTTTTGTCCTTGCCCAAGGGAAAACACGGGACCATGCCACCTTAATATAGGACACAGCCACTGCCTAACATACAGGAGATCCTCAATAAATAATTAATTGAGGGGTTGGAGAGATTGCTTAGTGGTTAAGGCACTTGCTGGCAAAGGATCTATTCCCCAGTATCCACATAAGCCAGATGCACAAGGTGGTGCATGTGTTTGTTTGAAATGGCTAGAGGCCCTGGTGTATCCATTCTCTCTCTCTTTCTCTCTTTCTCAAATAAAAGAAAATACTTTAATGATTAAGCCCTATGTGGTGGCACATGCCTTTAATCCCAGCTCTTGGGAGGCAGAAGTAGAAGGATTGCTGAGAGTTTGAGGCCACCCTGAGCCTACATAGTGAATTTCAGGTCAGCCTGAGCTAGAGTAAGATCCTACCTCGAAAAGCAAACAAACAAAAACAGCAACAACAACAAAAAATTGACCTTTGACAGCAAATTATACAAAGGGAAGTGTGGTAAGAAATAGAGCCTGGGGGCTGGCAGGACTGCACAGTGCTCAGTTCGGATCCCCAGCGCCGCTGTAAGCCAGATGCTGCGGTGAAGAAAGTTAGTATGGCAAACAGAATGTTGAACGGCAAGGGAGACTCCACCTTGACAAGGGGGTGCCCAGGGCTGATTCCTACAAGTAGTTTTCTGAACTTCACATGTACCATGACTTATGCACACCCACACTCACACACTCAAATGAGCACACACATGCACACACCAGCACAAAGAAAGACAGAATGAAAGAGAGAGGGGTGGGAGGGAAGGAGGGAAGGAGCAAGAAGGGAAGGGAGGGAGAAAAGAAAGAAGGAGGGAGAGAAGGAGGGTAAGATGGGGGAGGAAGGAAGGGAGGGAGGGAGGGAGGAAGGAAGGAAGGAAAGAAAGAAAGAAAGAAAGAAAGAAAGAAAGAAAGAAAGAAAGAAAGAAAGAAAGAAAGGAGCTAAAAAGAAAGAGAGAGAGAGAGAGAGAGAGAGGAAGTCTAGCATTTCCAGATTGGGAAGCACAGATAGAATAGTGTTCACACGCATCTTTTATTTTTTATTTTCTTTCTCTTGTTTCGGTTTTGTTTTGAGACAGGGTCTCATGTAGCCCAGGCTGGCTTTGAACTCCAGATCCTTCTGCCTCAGCCTCCCCAGTGAGTGCTGGCATTAGAGATGTGAGCCTCCACAACGGCCTGCACCTCTTCATTTCCTCCAGTGCACCAGCGGGATGGGCAACGAGACGGCTCGTCCCCTGCCGCTCACGTTGACATCGCAGAGTGAGCCAGGCTTCACGACGCATAACTAGCTTACCCAAGGCCCCGGCATGGTCACGCTGCCTGGGAACATGCAGCTCGGCCTAGGACCCTTCCAGACATTTCTCTCTTCTTGCTTGTTGCTGCATCATGCTGGCAGCAATGCTTGCAACTTTCTGGTTTTGTATTTCATCTTAGCCTCGGCAGGATGTTTAATAGAGGGGAACATCTGGCAGAATGGCACAATAAAATGGGAACCAGACGCTCCGCCAAGCGTCACAGAGAGCTGTTTATTTGTGGCATTAACCTTTTGTTCAACATTTGTTTAATGACGGGGTTGTGCTGTGTTTTCAAATTCACGTTGCTCGCTGTCTTCTTAAGGGGCAGTCAAGGTTTCGCTGAGTCAGCACTTCACGCCCTGGCAGAGGCTGTTGTGAGCAACTGGAAGCCAGGAGGGTGTGCAAAGTCTCCCTTGAGCAGTCGCCCTCGGCTTCCTGTAGACTTATGTTGGTGGCAGATGGGCCCAGGTGGACTCCAGAGACTCTCAGGCGGACCTAACTCCTGTGCCCACTGAAATTGTGTCTAGACAGGAGGCTATGCACACTCTCCTTCTCCATTCTCTTTGAGGTAGCTCGAAGTATGACAGGAATTTATTGCCACAGGAAGATCTGGAGCATGCAGGCAAGACACCAGGAATGGCTCAAGAGGAAAGGAGAGATTGCTGAAGACCCCACATGCTTGGGAGGCAGGTCACCGAGAAGACACCTCCTGCTGACTAGCTGTCAGGATGCTGGAAGGGCCTGTGAAGCCTTGGGGAGGAGAAATGCCATCAACCCTGCAAGTTCTACAGCAGGCCACCCGGGCAAAATGCACCAACTGGTGCAATAATGGCATGTCTGTTATGTGGGAAACCAACTGCTCTCTGATTGGACTGGAGGCCCTCTCCATGGGAAGGAATTCCTGCCTGCCACTGGAAACCTGGTCAAACACCTATGGCTGGGGAGGGTATAAGCCACAGGAGGAAAACCACTACTGTTATCTGTCTAAACAAATGTCTTACATCTACCGAACTGCCTCTAAATACTTACGTTTATGCCCATATATTGGTGCTATGCTCGCTTTTGGCTAGAGAAGCTTCTCTTTTCATGTGGCGGTGACCACTGGGGTGACTCAAAACTGGCCAAAGTATTGATAAGAAATGACAGCGGTGTGTTCACACTGAGACATCTTTATCACACCCTCCAAGGCTCAGGGACCATTCTGGAAAAGGTTGAAGAAAGAATGTAAGAGCCAAAGGAAGGGGAAGAAGAATGCTTATAATACTGTCTTCCACACACAGAAGTGGCCTTGATACTCATCACCTCACAGTGGCTGTCACTACCTACACGTGAAGAAAGATGACGTCAAAGTAGAAGAGAGACTAGCTGGAGAGAAGGGATTTAGTGGAGGAGGATTTGAGGGGGTGTAAAGGGGACAGGTGGGAAGGGCTCATGATCATGGTATATTGTCTGTATTTATGGAAGTTGTTAATAACAAGTTTAAAAACAGAAAAGAGAGAAGGAAAAAGGGAAGAATGGAGGGGGGAGGGAAGGAAGAGACACATGCCAAATTAGCCAGGCATTATTCCTCCACATCTGGATAGTCTCCCAACTGATGGCCAGAGTTCCATCTGAAGAGCACTTAGGATCAGGCAGGTTCTCGACCATGGCTCAGCTCTAGGAGGAATATAGCCACATAGCCAGCACAGAGGGATCCCTTAGGGATCAGCTGATGCTGAAACACAGCCCATTGATGGTGGTGGTTTGGCTAGATTTACATGGAGGCCAAGACAAAGATCAGATTTAAGGTCACCAGCTGCGGTTGAAAGAGAAGAGGCCAGGCACCCTGCTTCCTGCTACATTGCTTCCACCTTCCCTGGCAGTAGTCCAGCTCCACTCAGCTGACCCACCTAAAGCACTGAGATTGAAACCGACCGATCCTTTCCAAAGCCAGGTTCGTGAAGGGACTGAGAGGAGGACATTGACTGAGTCACTCAGAGCGATTGGTGGCACTAAAACCAAAGCCAAGTCCACTGTCTTCAGCCAGGCCTTCAGTCTCTTCCTCACACTCCAGGTGAGCTACACGCCTATGCAGCACCACTTCCCGGTTCTACACAAGAAGAAAACAGATTGACATCATTGTAGGAGAAGGTAGAGGGGAGCAGGCTCGAGGCTGTGGTCCTTCCCGTGGCAGGCACACATCCCCAGGCTGAGACATCCCAAAGCCGCCCCTAGCCCCAGATCCGGATAATCAGGCTTCGTCTGGGTACCATATGGCTGGCATCTTAGAGATTTCGTTTCTGCATGGAAAATATAAACATCATAATGAGGGGAAAGCTGAATTCATTTATCCATTTGATGCTTATTAAAGGATTTACTTTTGGTTTATGGATTTTTTTAAAAGGAAAGTAAAAGAACAATAAAATAGTAAGTCACATGTTCTTCAAGAAGCTTATGGTTTGACGCTGGTCGTAGGTCCATCTTAAATAGGATAGTCTTGAAGTGTTCAAAGATATGTATCAGTGAAGAAGTTAGAGAGAGAACATGATATAACATGAACAGATGAGCAAAACAGTGCTTTGGAAGACCATCCAGTTTGCAATACCAACTGTTGGTATCTAGGGAGGTCCTGATTTGTCAATTTAGTGGGGAATATGAAGAAAACCGAAGTAACAGTGTTTTTAAAAAGTTATAGAAAGGATTGTTGCAATGGCCTAGTGAAGCAGTCCTAGAATGTCAAACAGCCAGAGTTTATCACCCATGAAGTTTGTGTAATGTAAAGTGCAGCCTGAGCCAGGGGAACATTCCGGAAGGTTATCTAAGGGTGAAGAAAGAGAAGGCTCTTTGGTGAACTCCAAGAGGTTGTCAGTGGTGAGGGGAAAAAGGCCAGAGAGTACTAGCTGGTTCCTGTGATGTGGCTGCAGGACCGAGAGGAAATGGCTCACCCAACCTGCTATTACAGCGCTGTGGTCAGGCCCAGCATGATGGCCCGGAGCCGGCAGAGAGCATAGAAGCTGGCTGACCCTGGCCACTAACACAGTTATCTCAAACCCCAGACCCAGGACTCACCACTACAAAATCATCCTAGCACCCTAATTATTTTCACACGCTCTTTTCTGACTAGAGTGCTAACATGGTATCTTTGTGTCTGAGGCTAGAAAAATACTTAATATTTTCTTTCAAAAGCTTGCATGTGGGCTGGAGAGATGGTTTCGCGGTTAAGCTGTTTGCCTGTGAAGCCTAAGGACCCAGGTTCGATTCCCCAGTACCCAGATAAGCCAGATGCACAAGGTGGTGCATGTGCCTGGAGTTTGTTGGCAGTGGCTGGTGGACCAGGTATGCCCAATCTCAATCTCTCTCTCTCTCTCAAATAAATAAATAATTTTTTTAAAATTAAAGTTTTTGGGCTGGAGAGATGGCTTAACTGTTAAGCGCTTGCCTGTGAAGCCTAAGGACCCTGGTTCGAGGCTTGATTCCCCAGGACCCACATTAGCCAGATGCACAAGGGGGCGTACGCATCTGAAGGACGTTTGCAGTGGCTGGAGGCCCTGGCATGCCCATTTTCTCTCTCTCTCTCTCTCTCTTTCTCTGTCTGTCTGCCTCTTTCTGTCTCTGTCACTTTCAACTAAATAAATAAGATGTACAAATTTTAAAAAATTAAAGTTTTATTTTAAAAAAAGCAGTGCAATGTCATAGATCTTGCATGCTTATTCAGGGTTGATAAGTGAATCCACCCATGTGCCCTATACCTTGTCAGAAACACTCAGGAAATTTCCTTCATGATCCTTCCCAGTCAGCACTCCGCTGAATACACATGATAACATCCACCACTAGCCTGCATTTTGAGCCCCAGGTTGGATTTGTGCTCTATGACTTCTTATGAGTGCAGAGATCCAACATGTACTTTTTCCTCTCTGTCTTCCTCTTCTCAGTGTGTTGTTGAGACTTAGTTGTGTTACTGCAGACAGCAGCAGTGCGTTCCTCTTTACTTTCCCTGAGTGTTATGTCATTGTATGGAAATACTACAGGCAACTGAGATATAACCAGTTAATGCCATTATGTGCTATGAAAATTCCTGTGGATGTCATTGTAGAGACTTCAGTCTTCCTGAGAGAATATCTAGAAGAAGTAGAATGGGAAAACAAGAATACATTAGTGATTATCCTGCCTAAGTCAGCATCCCCTTTGCAACTTTTGAATAGAGTTATCTGATGTGTCATCTAACAACTTCAAGCCCCTGGGTCATATATCATACTAGTAGCTGTAAGGAACACAAAGTCCAGCTTAATCTATAAGGAGGCGTTATTGCTCATGGAACTGAAGCATCCTGAGGTAGAGACCAGGGACCAAACCAGAAACTAGGTTCCTGCTCTACTTCTCTAGGGCTCTGTTGGCTTTGACCTCCTCCTTTAATGGCTCCACCCTTAGTTTAGAAAAAAATGGCAGGGCTGGAGAGATGTCTTAGTGGTTAAGGCACTTGTCTGCAAAGCCATAGGACCCATGTTCTATTCCCCAGGACCCATGTAAGCCAGATGCACAAGGTGGCACATACATCTAGAGTTCATTTACACTGGCTCGAGGCCCTGGTTCACCCATTCTCTCTCTCTCTGATAAATATTTTTTTAAAAAAATAAATAAAATTAAAGAAATAAAAAGGCAACATTATACCCTCACTTCTACACATAAAAAAGAAAAAAAAAAGCTATCATTCCAGTGGTACTTAAGAATAAGGAGCCTTCTCTCCAAGAAGTTGCTGGAAAACTTCCCCTCATGGCTCATTAGTTTGCGTTAAATTGCATGCACTTTCCCAAGCAACTTTTGTGGACAGGAGAATGCCCTGAGATTATTCGCACAGGCCTGGGTGCCTAGGCCAGTCAGTGGTCTATTATATTTATGGGCTCTGCAGGATGAGACCAGGTTCTCCTGAAGCATGTGGCTATGTGGAGATGGAGTAAGCCCCTCCTTCAGTGTGGAGAAGGACTGATGTGTGATGAGCAAATCAATGACAACTTGGGAAAAGTGACAGGTTAACTGTGCTCATAAAAATTGCAGCTCCTCCCATCCAACAGTAGAGTCCATTTCCACTTCCTGTGAGCCTGGGCTGGCCTTATTCTGACCCATAGAAGGTGGTGACAAAGGCAATATTGCATGTGTGCTACAATGTAGGATCTAAGAAGTCTTGAAGCATCTTCCCCTTCAGGTATATAGTTCTCTTGCAATAATCTCACCACCATATTAGGAAAAGAGCTAGAAGACAGAAGGATGAAAGATCACGTAGAGAGGGGCCCCAGCTCACAGCTGTTCTTGGATATGTATATGATCCACCTGAGCCCTCCACTGCCAGTCAAGCTGACAAACGACTATGGCCAAGTGACTCAGGCAAGGCCAGCAGAAGAATTGCTCTTCTGATCACAGCCAACTAAGATAATTGTAGAGGAACAGAAAGTCATCGTCATTTTAAGCACTAGACTTGGAATGATTTATTTTACAATGATAGGTGAGTGGAGATGGAGGGTATTTAAAATTCTTCCAATCCCTTCAGGAAGCGACTATACACAGAGCTCGCCATAAACACGCACTACCAGCTGCACTCTAAAACAGCTATTCCATTTTTTGGAAACCTCTATTAGAATTTTTTTTTTCCAATGACAAACAATGATTCAGCATGACTGATGCCTCCATTCCTCAGTCCTGCTCACTTTGGGGTGCACACTGGGGTTCAAGTCAACAGTCACACAGAAGCACTTCAGCTATCTGTGGTCACTCTCAGCTGTCTCAGAGATATCATTTCCCAGGAAAACAAGATCCTGAGCCTTTTATATTACTGAGGGAATAAAGGATGGAGGACTTAGAGGGTCAGAGCAGTTAGGAGATCATTTCAATGACTAGATGATGCTGTGATACCTAATACCTCACACTGAGAACTTCCTCCTAGCAGGGTTGGACTAGACCTAAGGACCACCAGCCAGCATGGTCACAGTAAAGGACAGCTTTGAGAGAAGATAGCTTTCTGAACTGCTGGAAGCTAGATGGGGCCTGAAAGAGAATGGACAGCGTCAGGGACTGGCTCAGTGTGTGTGTGATGGTGGTGGTGGGGTTATCAGTGAAGGGAAACAGGACGGAGTGGGCCAAAAGCCAGAGGAAGAGCATGCCCAGCAGAGGAATGAGCAAGTAAAGGGAGCAGACCTTGGTGTTTGATTCACAGGAATAAAGGCTGTAAGAAGGGCAGAGCTGGTACTTGCTGGCTAATACATAATAATCTGCTGGGGAAGGCAAGGTCAGTGTTTGACTGGCCTGAGGATTTTGTGCACTAGAGGAGCTAGGGCAGAAGACAGGCTGTGTCCTTTCCCTCCTTCAGGAGTCCAAGGCCACAGTGAGCCAAACCTCTGGCCTCCCAGCAGAGAGACGGGCTGAGGAGACTGGGTGTCTAGCCCTCAGGTGCCCAGGGCCCTGGATAACATTTCTTTCTTCTCCTCACACTGTGAAGCACACTTGAGCACAGGGCCTCTAGGAGGCCTTGATAAATATTTGTCACGAGAGATTTGCTGCAGTCAAACAGAAACTGCGTGGTGACGCTCTTAGATGGGATTACTCCAAGCTGCTCCTTCTCAAACCCTTCGCACTCTCACTGATGTCTGGCACCCACCTTCCGCCTCTACTTCTGTGGGGCTCAGCTAACTAAGGGGGCCTCCTGGGAACCCTTGTCAGACTGGCACGTAGAGAGCCCCTTTCTGCTTTAGAAAATATACCAAGAAATCCCCGAGGATCTTCAGGTGAAGAGTGGTTGCGTACATTCAGGTTAAAACCTAATGAGCCAGATAAAGTTAAGTCAGATCTCTCAGATCTGCGTGTACAGAGGTATTTGTGAGCCGCCTGGGTGAAAAGCCCTTATGAGGTTGCTTTTGGCACTGTTTGTCTAACGTATGTAAAGATTCCTGTAACAGAGATAAGATGTATAGAAAGCAAACGTTTTGGTCACAATGAAAGGTTTTTTTTTTTTTTTTTTGTCTTTTTTCTTTTTTTCTTTTCTTTTCTTTTTTTTTTTTTAAGACAGGAGTTCAGACTCTGGCCTCAAATGACCCTGCTATATCAGCTTCCCAAGTGCCAGAGCTACATAGCCACCACTCCTGGATCAAGCCATACTTTTTTTTTTTTAAAACAAATCCTAAAAAGTTAGACTAGCCTGTAATTTGGCAGTGGGGGTGGGGAGAAAGGATGTAGTAAAAGTTACAAAATTTGATGCCAAGTTCAAAACAGAAGTATCTTCCTCCAGGGAACCACAATTTTTAAGATGAAGAAGCTGAGTTTTGGTGTGTATAAGTGATTAATCCAGAACAAAAGTACTTTATTTTCTTGGTTTTTACCCCACAGAATCACAAGTCTTTGATCAAAGGGTAAACTCTAATTCATGGTCTCTGGCAAAAAAAAAAAAAAAAAAAAAAAAGGGAGGTCTAAGCAAGCAAGGTGGGGGGAGCTAAGCAAGCTCACTCTCTCTCTCTCTGTGTGTGTGTGTGTGTGTGTGTGTGTGTCAAAAATTCAGTCGCAAGGTCACAGCATCTAACTGCTTCCTCCTGCTCCACAAACATGGCTGTGAGATAAGGGTTAACTCAGCCAAGTCCCAAGGGGGCTCGTGCAGAAATGCATGGGACAGAATCAGAGAAAAGGCCTTGGAGGTGTTCCTTCTCTGATCTTGATAGTGGGGATATTTGGCACCCTTTGTCTAAGCCTCAAAGCCTTGTGTCAGAGGCAAAGTTTGCAAAGATTGTCTCAAGGCTGTGGCCCTTGCAAGTGCTTTTGCAAAGATTAGGCTGTTTGATAGATAAACTTGGAGGTAGAAGGGACATTAGAGTTTGTCTTCTCTCTCTCTCTCTCTCTCTCTCTCTCTCTCTCTGTCTCTCTCTTTCCCAACAGAAGAAAGCTATAGGTCAGGGGAGAACCATGAATCATCTAAGATTAGAATCATCATGGGGTGAAAACGACACTGAAACTAGAACAAAAATAAGGTGAGTTCCAGCCATAACTATGCACAGCCTCACATAAGGAAGGCTAACTGGCTTCTAGAAGGTTCCCAGAGCTTTGCTTCCTTCCCATGTCATACCTTTTGTCCTTACAACCCCTCTCAATTCCAGCCACTTTTTACCACAGCTTGGGGAGCCCCAAGCACATGGTGACTTCTTCAGATGGGCATCCATGGGGGGCAATGCCCCTGCAGCCCCAAATTTAAAAAATAAATAAATGATTCTCTCATACATGGATCTTAGCTACAAATGTTTGGACTTGTATGTGAATCAGAATAAAACTCTGTGGCAGAGGCCAGTAAGCTAGAAAGGCACACTATAAGGGAGGGATGAGAGGGGAATTACTTAAGGGGAAGGTGTTGTATATATGTAAGTAGAAGAACAGATTACTTGGGGTGGAAAGGCCTAACTGAGGTCCGGGGAAGATAATAAGTAAAGAAAGAGTGGGGGGAAGTTTAATCAAAATCTAATAGGGTATGAATAAGTCATATGGAAACCTGCTTTGTTGGACAATGGTGCACCCAGAAGTCATAAATTATTCCTAGAAAATTTTCAGTGCCAGGGATGGGACATCTAGTGAATTGTTGACCAGGGAGAACTCTGATGTTCCCAAAACATTGCAGGCCATTGCCAAGGCTCTTGGTTTCCCACTAGGAATAGATGGTAAGATTCTATTGCTGAAGACCCCATGTGCTTGGGCTGCAAGGTCACTGAGAAGTCTTTCTGGAGCTGAGCTTAAAACCTCCTCCCTGTTGACCAGCTAACAGAAAGTTGGAAAAAGCTATGCTGCATGCAGCTCCATGGGAAAGAAAGAAGTCATCAGTGGAGATAAGTAACAGTGCAATCCTTAAATTGGGCCAGCCAGGCCAAATGAGCCAATGGATGCAATAGTGACATGTCTGTTATATGGAAACCAACTGCTCTCTAATTGGACTGGAGACCCACTCCATGGGAGGGAATACATGCCTGATACTGAAAACTTATGACAGGGGAAGTGTATTTTAATAATTAATTGCTTAATGCATCTCTGTAACACATTTTTTAGCTTTCATTTTTCACTACTTTTTGGTTGCTTAATATGCCAGTGATTATATTATATTATTTGCAACAGAAATAATACAAATATAATCTACTCATCCTTCTAGAAGGCTTGGTTGGAATTTGTTTATTGGAATTGGAAATGCATCACACACTGGATTACTTGTTTTCTTCAATAGTACCCCAAGTCTGTGTTTATAAACACAGGAATAAGGATGAATTTGATTTCACACAAGTCTCATTTGAAGATTAAAAAAAAAACAAAACATAGTGTATTTGTAATTTAAATACCACTTTAGTAACAACAGTCCTCCAGGACTTTACTTTGGCCAGGCATTGAATGGACTCTTCCATTCTACTGTGTACAAATGCTGGAGTCTTAGGCACATTTTCTGTGCACTGGATTCTAGTTCCAACCCTTGCAAACTTGGTTTACTCTCCCTTCCACACAGACCTCCAGGATTTAGTTGAATTCTTTTTTTTTTTTTTTTTTTTTTTTTTTGGTGGGAGGAGATAGTCTGGGGATCGAGCCCTGGGTCTTGCGCAGGCTAAGCAATGTTCTAGCAGTGAGCTACATCCCAACCCTTAGTTGTTTGTGGCAGAGTTTCACTGTGTAGGTCAGCCTGGTGTTGAACTTTCTCTCTCTATAGTCTGGTATGGCCTGGAACTCAAGCTTCTGCTTGCTGAGCACTGGGATCACAAGCGTGCATTTCCTAGCACTGGGTCATGATAGCAGTAAGGAGGCAGTAAGGTACCACTCCTGGAAGTCATTCATACCCCGGAAAGCTGAAAACATGTTTGTACAGAAATGAGTTATACTAAGTCCATGGTAAAGTGTTCCCAACTTAAGGTCCCTTAAGTAGAGGGTACAGTAGCTCTGATGAGACTGTTAATTCTGGGGAGGTTGCATGGAAGAGAATCAGTGGAAACAGACCAACTTTCTTAACCAATTGAGATGAAAGCATCTGATATTTGCAAATCTTGTGAAGACAAAAGGCTGCGAGGATACTTGGAAACTGAGTTTTATCAGCTCCCAGAGAACTCAGCCTGCATTTGAAGGAGAGGCCTGCCCACGCAGCCTACCTAAGTGAGAGCGATTTAGCAAGTTTAGCCAGTGAGTTGAATGGAGGAAGAAGAAGCCCTCTTGACCCCATGATAGTTTATTTTCCTCTCCATGGAATAACCTCAATAAACTCCAGGCAGGAGCTCAGCTGTAGAACAAAACCTTGATGAGTTCAATTACAAAGGATTACTCAGAGTCCTGCTTAAAATATTTTGGCCTTGGGTTGCATTCCCAGGGCTTAGATTACTCCCCCATCATTTGTAACCCTCCTGACATTCTTGTAAGGCAGGTAGGTGGCAAGGATTATTCTTTATAGCCTTGATGCTCTGGTTTGAATAGGGCCAAATTCTGGAAGATGAAATATAATTAACAAGTTTTATAAGAAAAAGAGACCAAACACTGAAATTTCTATTTATTTATTTATTTATTTAGTAAGCTGCTTCTCCTAAATAGAATCTGATGTTTTTATGATTGGGGTATACAACTTAGCAGCAATGTTTTCATTGGGTAAATAAATAACAGGCACTTTTAGGAAAGGCATTTTTTTAAGCAAGTAAATATTGTTTGGTACTTTCTTAATATATCTTTTCTCATTCCTTTTCAAAGGGATGGCAGAGTAAAGTTGGTGGAAGATGAAAGGGTGTGATTCCCCTCTTAAGGGGCAGTCCACTGTTTCTGCTAGCCGAGAGGTCGCTGATCCACATCTGAAGATAAATAGTTAATAAAGGTGTTTGGATTGCAACATCTGTTGCCATCCTTGGAAGCTGGGACTTAATTGCAGACTGGAGCATCAAGTCTTCAGAGGGTTTCTAAGACGGTGATTGATGGGGGTCAGCAGGTTACCCAGAAGTAAAATCCCAACTCTTATCTTTAAAACGCAGTGTCCAATCGATTCTCTCTGGATCATTACACCCAGCACATGGATGCAAAGCCAAGGAGCGCAGTGGTCAAACATTATCCTTTTCAAGATACCTTCCAAAGAAACCATCGTGGTGCTTTGATTTTGGTGAAGGGATTTCAGCCTGGAGCGCCAGTTTAGGGCTAGCGACAGAAGCAGCAGCAATGATGTTATGTGAATGCATGCATCTGACCAACTCTTTCCAGTGAAGAGAAGCGTCATTAGGGCCCTGTGATGGCTTGATTCAGGTGTTTTCCATAAACTTAGGTGTTCTGAATGCTAGGTTCGCAGGTGATGCAGATTTGAGAATTAACACCTCCTGGAGGCAGTGATTTTTTTGGGCAGGCTCATGGGTGTTACATCCAGTTTCCCCCATGCTGGTGTTTGGCACACTCTCTTCTTGCTCTTGTCTACCTGATGTTGGTCAGAGGGTGATGTTCACCCTCTGCTCGTGCCATCATTTCCCCCTGCCATCATGGACCATCTCCCTTGAACATGTAAGCCAAAATCATCCTCTTTTTCCCCACAAGCTGCTCTTGGTTGGGTGAATTCTACCAGCAATGCGAACCTACCTGCAACAGGCCTCGACACAGATGGATGCCAAATCTGTCCTGCCAGGATCAGCAGGGTGAAGTTCGAAGGCTCCTCCTCCCACTGCCAACCTATAAAGCCAAAGTCAAAAAATCTATAAAGAATAAGTGACACACTTCCCTGATCTAGATGTGATCAGCATCAACAGCTTGAACTGTGTCAAGAGAACCAAGTTCTGAAGTTCTGACCAGGCTGTACCCACGTGGTCAACACTTGACCTTGACAAGTCACCCTCATTCCTGGGCTGCCCCATGGCTCCATCATGGAAACGATGGAGGCAACCAAACAGTTTTTAACTTTTGTCTCAGAATCTGAACTTGAAAGCCTACTGTCTGTTTTGTTTTATTGTTTTATTTGGACATGGACAAGGTCGGGTCTTGCTCTAGCCTAGACTGACCTGAAATTCACCATGTAGTCTCAAGCTGGCTTTGAACTCACAGTGATCCTCCTACCTCTGCCTCCCGAATGTTGGGATTAAAGGTGTGCATCACCAGACCCAGCAAAAAGAAAGAAAGAGAGAGATTGGGAGCACCAGGATCTCTAGATGCTGCAAACAAACTCCAGATCCATGTGTCATTTTGTATAGCTGGTTTTACATGGGTACTAAGAAATTGAACTCAGGTCGTTAGGCTTTATAGGCAAGCACCTTAACCACTGAGCAATCTCTCTAACCTGAAAGTCTAATGTCTTGATTCTAACTGGTATTCATATTCTGAGTTTTGTCTTTTGGAGTAATGGCTCCTGAATTTTAGAACCTACATTCTCAAAGAGAGACTTATCAACAGGGGAGGCCAAGTCTTGGTTATTGGTACCATGGCCCAAAGGACCCAGGCATGTTGTCTTCTATCCCTGAGTCTTACACTCAGATTCAGTGAAAACTCTAAAATCTGTTATATACCTCAGACAATCCTAGAGAGATGGTGCAATCAAAATAAAGAAAAATCATTTTGAATAATAGGTGTTTTGCTTTTTTTGTAGGTTTTTTTGTTGTTGTTGTTTGTTTTTGCTCACACTGACCCTTTTTATTGTTGTTGTTCGTTTTTAGTTTGTTTGGTTTTTTTTACAAACTTTTCTAAGTCATGTATAAATTGCTACTCTCATACAACTGGGGATGGGGGTTATAGATTTTTTTTTTTTTTATTTCACGTTATCTTTAAACTTGACTAGAGTAAAATATGAGTAAAGTTGGGATGAATTTCCACAGTAAGCTAAAGGCAACTTTAGGGTGAAGAGTATTCAATTCCTTGATTATAAAACAACAAAATATATTGAAGTGCGCGTGCACACACACACACACACACACACACACACACACACTAAAGACAAAACAATACTTCACCCACGGGAACTATAGAAAATGGACATGTAGCTTTCAAGATAAGTATAATTTCAATGGATTTCTTTTTTAATGGACCACTGAATAAAACATCAGACTCGAATACCAGGGAAGCCTGTTACATGAAACCATCAGACTAAAATAGCCCAAGAGTAAGAGGAGCCAGCCCTCCTGGGCAGCATCTTCTCAGAGAGGAATGTGTGAGAAAATAGCAAGGTAAGTTCTGTGCCACATTTTACATGCTTAGAAGAGTAGAGAGATGGTGAGTCACCTACTTTTTTACTTCTCTTTTTGGTACCTAAAAGGTCAGCACATAGAAGTTGGCATTGTAGGGGCCTATCTCACGGCACCAGGAGCATACTAATTGCCCTTTTATAACAAAGCTAAACCATCTTAAATTCATTTATATTCCACAACCATCAGTCAGACATATTTCATTGCAAAAATCTTGTCATAACTATGTTGTTACAGGGTCACAAAATGAAGTATTCTACATACAACAGAAAAAATTCAAGCTACTAAAAATTTAAGCTACTTGTAACAAAATGTGTGTATAGTTGTAATGCTGAGTTCTATTTTTACCTTTTAAATTCATAGCATTTTTATTTATTTGGGGGGCATTAATTTTTTATTGAAAACTTCTGTAATTATAGACAATAAACCATGGTCATTCCCCCCCGCACATTCCCCTTCACAGCTCCACTCTCCATTGTATTCCCTCCCCCTCATTCAGTGTCTCTTTGATTTTTGATGTCATTCATAGCACTTTTAAATTGGAAAGATAGATATACACTTAGAGTTGCTAGGTAGCTTGATCATTTCTCCCATTCTCATCCCAGACTTAAGAATTATCTGGGGGTTGGAGAGCCAGCTCAGTGGTTAAGGTGATAGCCTGAAGAACCTGACAACCCAGGTTCGATTTCTCAGTGCCCACATAAAGCCAGATGCACGGGGGAGGGCAGGAACATGCATCTGGAGTTCATTTGCAGCAGCTACAGGCCCTGGCATGCCCATTCTCTCTATATCTCTATCTCTCTGCTTGCAAATAAATGAATAAAAATATCTTAAAAACTATTTGGGTGCTGAAGAGATGGCTTAACAGTTAATGCACCTGCCTGCAAAGCCTAAGGACCCAGGTTCAATTCCCTAGAACCCACATAAAGTCAGGTGCACAAGGTGCCACATGCATCTAGAGTTCGCTTTCAGTGGCTAGAGGCCTTGGCGCACCCATTCTTTATCTGCCTATTTTTTCTTTGTCTCTCTCAAATAAATAAATAAATAAAATATTTAAGAAATTAAAAAAATTGGAAATGAAAAAATAATGCTTGCTCCTTTAAACACACACACACAGATTCCTCCACAAATGTTCCAGTCTCTCTGGTCTTCACCTCATGGTTTTGTTGCCTTAATGAGCTCCTGCACATTTCCAGAGATTTAAGAGGGCTAAAGATTGCTTGCTTCCATTCAAAGGCCATAATGCTTTCTGTTTCCTGGTAATCCACTAATATATCTATGCTGAATTCTATTGTACCCTAAGAAAGAGGGGAGTCATACCATGGACACGGCTCAACTTCAGCTCCCTTTTTTTCTTTCTTTCCAGTTAAGATGTTTCTGGTTGGCCCAGAACTAAGTTCATATATTGTGCCAGGCAGCAGAGAATGGTCCTTAGTGCTTGAACTAATCCTCCTCTTTACTAAATAAGCAAGTCAAGCTTTGGGGCTTGGGGTGGGAGTAAAATTATATAATTTGAGTTAATTGGTTTGGGGCTACCCAAAGCCCCAGCTGTATTGAAGGGAATTGTTTGGACTTCAAGACCCAATTAGAGACATTCAGTAGATGTAAAATAGATTTTATTCTCTTTTTTCCCCCAAGTCATTGTCAAGATACTCAGCCTCCATACCATACAGAATAAAATATCCTTTCATTACAGCCTGTCCAAATGCATCCTGAAAACACATAGGTCTAAAGGCGTGGCAGGAATATAAAGACACAGTAACTAGTTTACTTCACAAGTTCAGTAACGTAGGCACTAGAGATAAGACAAGAACTTTTTAATGACTCTTGAGAAACTAGAAAATGTGTTCACTAATCAATTTTTTGAACAAATGACCCAACCTCTATCTTTTTTTTTTTTTTTAACTAAATAGAGATTGGGCAAGCTTGAGAAATTCATGATTGACCTTCCTAAATCTGAGACAGAACTGCATGTGACCTCCTTGGATAGGTAATACATATGCAGTGGCTTGGTTCCAGTGATTAGCTTGAGGCAGCCACAGTTGTGTCTCCAGGTGAGCAGACAGAGTGAGAATCATGACATGTAAAGCAATTTGAAACATGCTAACTTTTAGCTTATTGAAATGATGTTTGTTGCAGTCAGGTTCACATTACTAAAACACCCGACCAAGAGCAACTTGTGGGGGGAAAAAAAGGTTTATTTTGGCTTACAGACACAGAAGCTGTATGATGGCAAGGGAAAACGATGACATGAGCAGAGGGTGGACATCACCTCCTGGCCAACATCAAATGGACAACAGAAATAGGAGAGTGTGCCAAACACCGGCAAGGGGAAGCTGGCAATAACACCTATAAGACCACCCCCAATAATATACTGCCTCCAGAAGGGTTTAATTCCCAAATCTCCATCCGCCGGGGACCTGGCATTCAGAACACCTAAGTTTATGGAGGACACCTGAATCAAACCACCAGAATGTTTAAGACTGGTTTTCACTGGTGACCACAACACGAATTCCTTTTGGGGAAAGGTCTACACAACCTGAAGAGATGCTAGGGTTTGTAGAATTGTTCCCTTTGTTTACGGATTGGCCACTTTGGTGTGGTGGCTGCACGGTTCCAGTGACTCCAGTGAGGGAGTACCATGCGCCTGGCACAGGATTAAGATCAAGTTTTATCTACATGGAAAGAAGGGATTCAAGGGGTGGGGGTGGATTCGGGAGGGTGAAAATAAAGGATGATGGGAGGATTTGTGATCATGGTATATTGTCTATATGTATGGAAATTGTCAATAAAAAGATTTTTAAGGACTAGAGAGATAGCTTAGTGGTTAAGGCACTTGTTTGTGAAGCCTAGGGACCCAGGTTCCATTCCCTAGGACCCACATAAGCCAGATGCACATGGTGGTGCATGCACCTGGAGTTCATTTTCAGTGGCTGGAGGCCCTTGTGCACCCATTCTCCTCTCTCTCTCTCTCTCTCTCTCTCTCTCTCTCTCAAATAAATAAGTAAAATAAAAAAATATTTTTTTAATTTTTAAGTTTTTTTAAAGACACCAGTTAACTCCCCCCCACACACACACAAAAGATCATGTCTAATCCTCAAATCCTCAAAGGACTTTCAGTCCTGCAGGATTGGGAACAACCATAGTATAGAAAAGCAAAAGAGAGCTGTAAATGCACACAGTAGGGGATATGTAAGGGTAGAGCTCATCTTCTTAGAGATGTCTGAACAAAATAACGCTGAAGGTGGGTCAGGTAAAACTCTGATTGGTCTTAAAAAGTTGCAGTTCACCAGGAGTGGTAGTACACACCTTTAAGCTCAGCACTCGGGAGACAGAGATAGGAGAAACTGTGAGTTCAAGGTCAGCATGAGGCTACATAGTGAATTCCAGGTTAGCCTGGGCTGGAGTGAGACCCTACCTCAAAAAAAAAAACAAAAAAAAAAAAAAAAAGAGAGAGGGAAAAAAAATGTGATTCCTACTGTCAGACAAATTGACAGTCACATTTATTCAAGACCCCAACTGAGCATGATTTTGGTGAGGGAAATAGTTCCAAATGGAGGGGCCTGTAGGAAGTAATAGATGAAGACAGAAAGGCTTCAAGGATAAGACCAGGAAAGAAACATTGAACAATGCAATTGAAGTGCAACCAGAGTATTGGTGGGCCAAAGAGATGATTTAGTGGTTAAGGCTCTTGCCTGCAAAGCCTAAGACTCAGGTTTGATTCCCCAGTACCCTCATAAACCAGATTCACAAGGAGGCGCATGTGTCTGGAATTCGTTTGTAGTGGCTAGAAGCCCTGGCATGTTCCTTTTCTCTCTATATATCTGCCTCTCTCTCTCTCTCTCTCTCTCTTTCTTAAATAATTAAAAATAAAAAGATTATTAATGGAGGATCAGTGGAACTAAGTTTGGAAGATATATCTGGTGCAGATCCTGGGCCTTGAATACTCAGGTGAGAAATGTACTGAACTTCAAGAGCAGTGGGGGACTGGAGCAGAGCATCATCCAGATTCTGCCTTTACCTGAAGAACTTGATGTAGTGGGCTGTGTGGGAGGAAGCAATGGGGACCTGAGGATAAAATCCCAGCCCGCAAAAGCACACCTAGAGGATAGAGAGTTCACACCTACTGCGGGCAAAGTAATTGATCCCTCAGAGAAGCAAGGCATGCCTTCTTCCACTGCCAAGTAAGGAATTAATTCTAAGATGAGCTAGCTGCTTTCTGGGGGTGTGGCTGGCACTCAGTACAACCAGTATAATTTAACACCTACTGTGGGCTGTGTCTTGGCCCTTCGGATGTGTGAAAGTGAAATAGATACTGCTTCCTGTCTCAAGGAAAAAAGAAATTCACTCCTGCATGGTGCTCAGAGTTGCTTCATAGACACCGAAGAGGCCCGGTCAGTTTCTAAATAAAAGCTTTTGCAAGCCCAGCCCTGATCTCCGGGAGCTGAGCTGTTGCTGAAATTCGGAAGAACCAAGACCATGACCTGTTTCCACGAAAGTTAGGGCTCTATAAGAGACAGGCAAAGAGTATGCAGAGTGCACACATGTAACAACAGCATCCACAGGAAAGGACACTACCAAACAGGTAGGAGACATCCATAATCCAGAAGACATCATAGGCCAGAGGCAAGATGAGCCAGGTTAGGAGCAAATAAGGAAACAAGAGTGGTGATCAGGAAGCAACACAGGAGAGGGGCAGAGCCTTGGAACTCGGCATGTTTGCACAGCAGGAGAAGATGCTGGCTACAGACATCTCTGGATGCAGGTGTCATAAGAAGAGGCGGCATGGAGCCATCAGGGCACAGCGCCTTCAGACATAAACTGTCTCTCCACTATACCTTCTTTTTTTAAAAGTGTTTTATTTAAGCCGGCTGTGGTGGCACACGCCTTTAATCCCAGCACTCAGGAGGCAGAGGTAGGAGGATCACTGTGAGATCGAGGCCACTCTGAGAATACAGAATTAATTCCAGGTCCGCCTGAGCCAGAGTGAGACCCTACCTTGAAAACACACACACACACAAAGTTTATTTATTTGAGAGAAAGAGAAAGAGGCAGATATATATCTATATCTATAAATATAAATATAAATATAAATATAGATAGATAGATAGATAAGATTAGGTATGCCAGGGCTTCCAGACACTTGCACTATAACGGAGGGGATTTGGGGTTCTGGGGTGCTTCCTCAAACCCAAGTCCTGAGTTCATATCTGCAAACTAGCCAAAGAATTGGCAATTCCAGATTCAAGAAACTGATTTTTTAAATACCACATTTTATTCAGATCTTACAAAGATGAGGGGAAAGGGAGAAAACTGAGGGGTAAGGAACTGAAGATAAAGTGGGGATGAGGAAGACCATGGAGGCCAGGAGCCCATGTATGCCATGTGTATCTTAGATAACAAAAAATAAAAATTTTAATAAAAGCATGAAAAGAGATTTTTTAAAAACATGAGCTTCCAAACAGATTAAAAGTGAAGACAGTAATAAAAGATAAGAAGTGGGTGGGTAGGAGAAAGTGCTTACCAGCGCAAGAACCCAAGAATGTTGCTGCCACGGTGCCAGAGAGAGAGAGAGAATAGGACCCTCTATCCATGGGCCATAAAGGATATGCTTTAGAATTTCCACCAGTATACCTTAACACACCTACTCCAGGTGTCCCAGACAATCAGGTCTGGGTTTAGAAGAGAAATCCACTCCTACCTGCAGGGTGCACACCCAAGAGAGATCTGATTGGTTAGGACAGGCAAGCACAGAATCCTGTGACTGAGGCAGCTGGGGCAAGTTGAGATAGGCAAGGCCAGCTGGGATAGGCAATGTGAGGGTGTGACGTCCTAAGTGTCCTCCCCTTTAAGGGTCATCCTTCCTAGTCCAAGAACTAACTGACTACTGTAGAGCTACCCTCCCCCCCCCCATACACACATGCTGTTAGAGGAAAGGGGATGATGACATCAGATCTTGAACTACTTCCTTCTGAATGAGGCATGGAGATATGGCAGTTAGAGCGTTTCCCAGAGAAGAGGACATTCTCAAGGCCCAAAGGAGAAACCTACCACATCCCACATTGCTTAGACCTTTTGGGCCTGGTACAAAAAGTATAGACATTAGTAACGTAAGTATTGGGGCCTATCTCAGAGACCAGGTTGCCAGGCATTGGGAGGTAGGGGGAGTAGGTAGCCCCGTTAGAAGTGATGAGTGTTCCACTCTCAACAGGTGTTCAATTGGGCCCATGTAGGTGGAGTTAGATTGCTTTTTAAACATCTGGGTGTGAGCTGCCTGTAGGCAAAGAGAGATGAAGTTAAACAGCAGTACATAGGGCCGAAGATTAACACGTTGACTGTGAAGATTATAACAGGTATGATCTTTTTCCACCATGAAAAACTTGAGATCCAGTCTCAGAACTGTTCATCTAATGGCACTGTAGAATCCAACACTGTCTGAATCTGTTTGTACAGGTCTTGTAAAGCTGATAAGACAGGTAACAGGGTATTAGGGTTTCCAGAGAGTCCTTGAGCCCCAAACTCCAGTTTGTGTCTACTTTTCACCAAAGAATTGAATAAAATATGACTGAAAAGGATAATTATTCAATTATTATATTTATTAAGGGAAGTATAGAACCAAGGAAAGGAGGAGAATGAATACACCCACATGGCTTGAGATCCCGTGTGGTGGGTCTGAAAAACCAATGGGGAGGATAACAAAGAAAGTACAGGGCTGGAGAGATGGCTTAGTGGTTAAGTGCTTGCCTGTGAAGCCTAAGGACCCCGGTTCGAGGCTCGGTTCCCCAGGTCCCACGTTAGCCAGATGCACAAGGGGGCGCACGCGTCTGGAGTTCGTTGGCAGAGGCTGGAGGCCCTGGCGCGCCCATTCTCTCTCTCTCCCTCTATCTGTCTTTCTCTCTGTGTCTGTCGCTCTCAAAAAAATAAATAAATAAATAAAATTTAAAAAAAAAGAAAAGAAAGTACACAGAGCTGCAGCAACGTGGAGAGCAGGAGTGGGTAAAGAGCCCAAGAGGAAAGTGGGGGCTAGGCCAGGGGTCTTTCAGCGGGTTGCGCCAAGCCAAGCCCAGGAAAAATGTCACCTGCATCTTGAGATTCAGGAGAGCTGAGACAGCATAGAGACCTTGCTATCCCCCAGCAGATGTATTTATAACGTATTTAAATGTACTTATAAGCCAGAGGGACAGCTGATTGATTAGGACTAGGGGCTACCTCAGGAAGAAGCCAGCCATGACACCAAGTTCTGGGGTCTAAGCTTGACCAACCACAATGCTAGGATTAGATTTAAATCCTAGGAGAGACCTCCCTCCCAGGAGGGGCCCAGGCTATTTGTGGAAAAACAGGTCCAGGGAACTAGGCAAGAGATAAGAAGTCAGATCATTCTTTGATCTTTAGCAAGTGAAGACTGCAAGGATACTTTCAGGGGCCCAGTCACCCTAACTGCCTAAAGACAGCTGCCTGACTCCCTCTCAGCATCACCTTGATCATCTGGTTTATATGGGTACTGGGGAATTGAACCTAGGTCCTTAGGCTTCACAGGCAAGCACCTTAACCACTACGGCTTCTCTCCAGCCCCTACAACTTCTTAACATGATGCTCAGCCTACTAGGCACAAAGCTGGCTCAACTTGATTTTCGTAGGAAATGACAGGCTGGACATTAGTTTCCTTGTGTTCCCCAGGGAAGACCAAGTCCAGGTCCACAAAATGAATGGCTGAATCAGAATTCTCACCTACACATCAGTTGTTGGCACAATGTCCTCTGTGATACAAAATTTTGTCAGAGTGTCAGCAAGGGCTGGGCTCACCTTACCAAAGCCCTGCCAAGCCTTATACAGATTACTATATACCAGGCCTCTTGGAAGCAATATGTGTGTGTGTGTGTATTTGTATTTGTTGTTTTGGTTTGGTTTTTTTCGAGGTAAGGTATTGCTCTAGACCAGGCTAACCTGGAATTCTCTACGTAATCTCAGGGTAGCCTCCAACTCACAGCGATCCTTGTACCCCTGCCTCCCAAGTGCTGGCATCAAAGGTGTGTGCCACTACACTCAGCTTTGTATCACATATATTACATGATCTATTCCTCACCATCATCCTATGAAGTGTCTCTTATAATGCTGAGCTTCTGGATGATATTAAAGAACTTAAACAAGGCCACATGGAAACAACGAGAAAAGCTTCAGACCAATTATCTATCTCTGCAGTTTATCTGATTCTAATTTCCAAGTGGGACTATGGAAGGGGTCTGTCAGAACAGAACATACGTATCACAGAGGCCAATGCTTGTTTCAGGCTACCTTGGCCCAGATCTTTCTCTAAGGGCTTATGCTTACAGCAACCCTGTCATGAAACCATAGCCCTTGGTCCTGCTCACAGATGAGCAGCAGGAAGAACAGAATGTTCCATGGCTCTGTCATGCAGAGAAGTGACTTCATCGTACCTGATTTCATATAGCCTGAGGTGATCTGACCAGGCCTTTCGGGGCCCTCAGAGTCTCCATCTGAGAGGTCAAGGGACTGACCTTTATGGTCAGTAACATCTTGATTCTCCAGTAGTTTCATGTCAACTTCCTCCTCACTGGGATCCCCTGGAACACACCCCTAGGCCTGGGCCATTTATACCTTCTAGCATTATACTCAGAAAAGAAAAAAAAAAAAAACAGTATCCAAATATAAAAGCCCTGGAGTTGCAAAGCAAAAAGGCCACCTATAACTCCCCTTTACTGCTAAGAAAGGGGTGGGGTGTCCCCAAATACGACCAGCTGAGATTAATCCTGCCATAGAAACTTGCCTAGAGAGGGGCGGTGCTGCCTCTGTGGGGTCCGCATGGGAGCCCCTGTGGGAGCTACACTTCTGCATTTTTCTCATTAACTCCTCACAGGTGCACCAGCCTCTGCATAATCAGAGATCCACAGCTGGTGAGCTCAGCCCAGGCGTCCTTTTCTTTCTGTCCTCCCCCTCCTCCCTTTTATTTACTAGGTCAAACAATTGGGAAGACTAAATTCTAAATAGCCTTTGTTTCTCTCATGCTGTCATCCCTTCTAAGTCAAAGAAATGAGATTCAAAAGCAAAGCCAGGAGACATCCATCTTCCAGAAAGTTAAACAAGGATGGCTGGTTAGAGATAGAAGATAGGATGCATCTGTCAACGCACACTCAACAGGAAAAAAAAAAAAGGGGCACTAGTGGGTGACAAGATAGCACCCAGCCTCTGGCTCAGTGGCGTTTTACCTGAGGTGAAACTCCACAACAGCATGGGGGACAGCGTCCCGGAGGCCACAGCCAAGAGCCAACAGGACAGCACGTGCTCTCAGGTAGGAGGCCATTTCATTCAACCCACCTTGCATACCTCCCCTTGAATCTTTTGTGGCTGGGGATGATACGGAATCCTTGAGAAGAAGGAGGACATGGAGCCAAACTCATTCCTTCATTCTTTAAGCAAGTTACCAGCTCTGTGCTGGGTGCTGCTCGAAGTTCTCCCGGAGACCAAAGCAAACATCTGTGCCCTTCAGAACTTTCATGTAACAATGAGCACAGCCTATCTTGTCATATCAGGTACAAAAGAAAGAACAGACATAGGATAGAAAGGAAAACATGAGGGCTAGAAAGATGGGTTAGTGGCTAAGGCACTCACCTGAGAAGCCTAAGGACCTAGGTTCGATTCCCCAGGACGCACATAAGCCAGATGCACAAGGTGGTGCATGGGTCTGGAGTTTGTTTACCGTGGCTAGAAGCCCTAGTGTGACCATTCTCTCTCTCGCTCTCCAATAAATAAATGAACTTTTAGAAAGAAAAGAAAGAAAGACATGAGTGCTGAATAAAGAAGCACCCTGGCTGGAGAGCTGGATTAGCAGTTAAATGCTTGTCTGTGAAACCTAAAGACCCAGGTTTGATTCTTCAGTGCCCAGGTAAGCCAGATGCACAAGGTGGTGCATTCATCTGGAGTTCATTTGCAGGGGCTGGAGGCCCTAGCGTGGTCATTGTCTCTCTCTCTATCTCCCTTTCTCTCTCTGACTTTCTCACTAATAAATAATAAATAAGGAAATATCTTCAAAAATAAAATAAAAGGTCTAGAGAGATGGCTTAGCAGTTAAACACTTGCCTGTGAAGCCTAAGGACACCAGTTCAAGGCTCAATTCCCAGTACCCATGTAAGCCAGATACACATAGGTGTGGCACATGCATCTGGAGTTCGTTTGCAGTGGCTGGAGGCCCTGGTGTGCCCATACTCACTCACTCCCTCTCTGTCACTCTCAAATAAATAAACAAAATAAAAGCCAAAATAAAATAAAAATAAGAAGCACCCTGGCTGTATGAGAGCCTGGGATAGACTGCTCCTGCAGGGAGAATGGTGCCTCTGTGGGCAGGAGCATGCATGGTATTCCCTAGAACAGTGAAGGCTGCCCTGTGGCTCCAGTGAGGGCACTTAGGAGATTCTAGGTCCAGCCCAGGCTTTCTTCTGTGGCTACTCAGTGGAAAGAGGTGAGGGCATCCAGGTTTCTTGACTGTTTTGTTTTTAATAAAGGAGCAAATTAGCTCTTACTCAACTGTGTTTGGAGCAGCCTGATGTTTTTCAGCTCTTGGGAGACCCTGTTCACCTAAGCAAGTTAGCTCAAGTTGCTACAGACCATCTGACTTGTGTACATGAGAATTGCTAGTAAGTGGTATGCTAATAAGGATTTAACAGCTGGATCTCTAGGGAAAAAAATGATACAGATGATGTTACATGATAGGCAGATAGGAAAGTAGGTAAGTAAATAGATGTAAATTTATTATACATTTCAGCAATTTAAAATAGGCGTGGTGACACATGCCTATAATCCCAGAATTGGAAGGCTAAGAATGAACGAGAATTGTGTGACTTCAAGTCCAACCTGAGATATATGGTTCTAGTCCAATTTGGGCTATACCATGAGATCCTGTACTAAAAGAAAGAAAGAAAGAAAGAAAGAAAGAAAGAAAGAAAGAAAGAAAGGAAGGAAGGAAGGAAGGAAGGAAGGAAGGAAGGAAGGAAGGAAGGAAGGAAGGAAGGAAGAAAAGAAAAGAAAGAAAGAGAGAAAGAAAGAAAGCCAGCCAGCCTGGAGGTGGTGGCTCACACCTTTAATCCCAGCACTTGGGAGGCAGAGGTAGGAAGATCAATGTAAGATGTGAATTCTAGGCCAACCTGAGATTATATAGTGAATTCCAGGTCATCCTGGGATAGAATGAGACCCTACCTCAAAAAACAAAAATAGGGGCTGCAGAGATGTTTTAGCAGGTAAGCGCTTGCCTGTGAAGCCTAAGGAGCCCAGTTCAAGGCTCTATTCCCCAGGACCCATGTAAACCAGATGCACAAGGTGGCACATGCATCTAGAGTTCGTTTGCAGTGGCTGGAGGCCCTGGCATGCACATTCTCTCTCTATTATTTCTATTTCCTTATTTAGGTCTTGTATTGACTTCTTTATTTCATTAAATTGGTGTCCTGTGTCTTTTTTTGATTCCTTTGATTTCCTCTTTGATTCCCTTGATTTCTTCTTTGACTTCTTTGAACATATTTACAATCATTCTTTTGAAATCTTTCTCAGACATTTCCTCTAACTCGTTCTCACTGGAGGTCATTTCTGATACATTAATACTTTTTGGTGGATTTATATTGTCTTGATTTTTAGTGTTTCTTGTGTTATAATGTATACATTTTTGCATCTTGGATTAAGTTAATGCTTGGGTTTTCTAGTTAGCTGGGTATTCTTAGCTGCATCAATCGATCTGATGTTATATATCTTCAGTATAGGAGCTTATGGTGTTAGGTGTGGCTCTTAAGACTCTCAGAGTATCTACAAAGGTGTTCCTAGGGGTTGGGTTTGCCTGCTATGGGAGTATTCAAGTAGGCTGACTGGAACAAAATATAGATAGATTCTAAAATTTAACTAAACAATGTACACATTCAATGAAAAACCGCACCGAGTATTTATGCAAGAGTAGTTATTATAACAACCAGATCCTCTATCAACAAAGAAGTTAAGATTTCTGGTCTGTCGAGGGATCCAAGTCAGCTTGTGACCAAGTGAGACCCTTCCCTGGTGCAATCCCAGTTACCTTTTTGGATGATTTTGGTCTCAGTTATGCGTCCCTCTTTGGTGCCCTGTAGGTTCAAGCAGGCTGGCTGGATTGCTGGACTGCTGTTCTGTTTTCTGGAGCTGGGCACTGGCTTTTCCTGTAGGGCAAGCTGAGCCTGGCAGCTGTGGCCCCACTGACCTGGCACCACCGCTGCTGGAGCTGCCGCTGCCAGAGCTGGCACTGCCAATGCCGGAGTTGCCACTGCCGGAGCTGACGCTGCTGCTGCCAGGGCCACTTAGGCTGCCTGTGTGGGCTCTGGATGCTCTGGATCTCTCCTACTTCTCTGCTGCCTTTTTAATTTCTTATACACCTCACTTTTTAGTAAAACTGTGTATTTTGCTGGGTATTCTTTAGCTTTTACTCCCCTAGGCTGCTTTGGTGTGGTTCCTATGCTGCCATCTTAACTGGAAGTCCCATTCTCTCTCTCTCTCTCTGCCTCTTTATCTCTCTGTCTGTCACTCTCAAATAAATAAAAATAAAAAAAGAGAACAAAAAAATTATTTAACTGATTTAAAGAATATATAGAATACAACTTAAAATTAATAACGGTACTCAGGCTGGAGATATGCCTCAGTGGTTAAAGGCACTTGTTTACAAAGCCTGACTGCCTGGATTTGACGCCCTAGTACCCAAATAAAGCCAGATGCATAAAGTGGCATATGCATCTGGAGTTCGTTTGCAGTAGCAGAAGGCCCTAGTACACCCATATTCATTCTCTTCCTCACTCTCACTTTCTCTCAAGAAAATAAAATATTTTTTAAAAGTATAGAAAAGATGGGGGCCGGAGAGATGGCTCCACAGTTAAGGTGCTTATCTGCAAAGTCTAACAAACTGGGTTCATTTCCCCAGTACTCACGTAAAGCCAGATGCACAAAGTGGCGCATGTAACTGCAGCTTGTTTGCAATGGATGGAGGCCCTGGCATGCCCATTCTCTCTGTCTTTTTCTGCCGGCAAATAAATAAATAAAATTATTGTTAAAAAGTAAAGAAAACATTTAATTCATATGTTGGTCAGAGTTGTCTTGTAAAATAACGGGCTACATATAGGTGTATAAGATTAATTATGGGAATTGGAAACCATAATTACAGAAGCCAAGAGCTCCCATAATAATGCACTGGGCATGGGCTGGAGAACCGAGACAGCCCATGGTGTGTCTCTATCTAAAATTGAAGGAGTGACAATCTGAGGAGCCAATGGTGTCATTTCTAACCCAAGAGGAAAGGCCTGAGAACTGGGCGTGAAGGATGAGGGTGGGGACTGATAGTGTAAGTCCTGGCGTCTCTAAAAACCCAAGAACTGGGAAATGTGATGTCCAAGGATCAGAGAACACAGAGGTCCCAGCTTGAGAGGAGAGGTTTCTCCTTCCACGGGTTTGTTCTATTCAGGTGCCAGTGTGTCGGATGGTGGTGCCACGTGGGGGGGGAGTCAGTGTCCCTAACCCCCAGGTCTGCATGCTAATCTCGTCCCGAAATATCCTCCCAGCGCACCAAGAAATAATACCATCCTCGATCATATTGACACGTAAAATTGACTGTCACAGCACCACTTATTGTAAATATTATATGGTTAAATGAGTCTGAAAATGCTTTCCTTGACTACCGCAGACGTCTGGACTATGAAGCCCACCTCTGCTAGCAATTGACAAATGAGCAGTGATGACATGAATGCTGGTTCTTTTCCTTTCGGTGACTAAGACAAAAATTATACCATAGTTTTTGTTTTTGTTTTTGAGACTGAATCTCACACAGAAATCTTACACTCACCTCCTTCATTTTTATACTATTACAATGTAATAACTATGCACACAACACCCTTTTAAAGAATGCATTATTAATATTTCTCGTCACTTTCTAGCTATCAGCACAACAATCTGTCACACTGCTTTATAGCTCTCGCATATTTCTTTTGTGCAAACACACACTGTAACGGATTTCAGGCTGCCCACGTGACTCCAGTGCACACAGATGGGTGACAGGGACATTGCGGTGTAGTGCCTCTGTCCGCCATGCAGGTACAACAAATGCTCGTAATAACAAGAGCAATGGTAAAATCTAGTGAAACGATTAGGCAGTGATCAGTTTGGAATATTGGTTGCCTTTTAAAAATAGAATCTATTTGGCCAGAAAGATAGTTCAGCTGGTAAAGTGCTTACCTCACAAGCATAAAGACCTGAGCTTGATTCCCAGTCCTCACGTAAGATGCCAGGCATGCTGGCACACACCTACACCCCTGGCACTGAGGAGGTAGAAACAGAAGGCTCCCTTGGGCTCTCTAGCCAGCCAGTGAGCTCCAGGCCTATGAGAGGCCCTGTCTCAAAAGAGGTAGGCAGGGCTGGAGAGGTTGCTTAGGGGTTAAGGCACTTGCCCGGGCAGCCTAACAGCACAGGTTTGATTCCCCAGTAGCCACGTGAAGGCAGATGCACAAAATGGTGTATGCATCTGGAGTTTGTTTGCAGTGGCTGGAGACCCTACTATGCCCATTCTCTCTCTTTCCCTTTCTCTCTGTCTCATTGCAAATAAATAAATATTTTTAGGGGGGGGGGAGAATTGGCATGCCAGGGCCTCCAGCCACTGCAGTTGAACTCCAGACACGTGCACCACCCTGTGCACATGTGCGACCTTGTGCTAGCTACCACCATGTGTATCTAGCTTCCATGGGGCCTGGAAAGTTGAACACGGGTCCTTAGGCTTCACAGGCAAGTGCCTCAACCACTGAGCAATCTCTCCACCCAAATAAACAAATATTTAAAAAGAGGTGAGCAGTGGTACCCAATGCTGTCCTCTAGCCTCCACAGGTACACTCATCTGCCCACACATGTAGGAACATGTGCACAGATGCAAACCACACACGTACACATACATGAAAATATACATGTATATATAACTTAATTGTAGTTTCAGTTTTCATATGGCTGTATTTAACAACTGACAACTGACTCAGAAAATGCTTAAACAATTGAATTAGCCCTCCTGAGATAATTAACAGCCAATTCCGACACAGTCCTGTATCTTACTGGTGCCTAATGCTATCTTTTGTTTATTTGTTTTTTTGTTTTCCGAGATAGGGTCTCCCTCTTGCCAAGGCTAACCTGGAATTCACTGCAGAGTCTCAGGGTGGCCTGGAACTCACGGTGCTTCAAGTACCACTGCCGCCCAAGTGCTGGGATTAAAGGCGTGTGCCTATCCCTGATGCTATCTTTACAGATGATGTTGCAAGATCTTTGCATCTCCTTTATCCTTTCTCCAGGAATAGTGTGGAAATGACCTTCCAAAGACCTTGACACTGGCAGGACCCCTCAGGACCTCCTCTAGGTAGCAGAGCCTCACAAATCTCTGGACCACAATGGAGACTCGGCTTCTGACTTGGTGCTGCCGTAACGTATAGAAGTGCAACACGTCAAGCTGGCTGGATTACAGAGGTGACTTGAGCGTGGCCCTCCAGGTGTCCTCCAGCTCTGTCACAAAATCTGTTACTAATCTATAAAAATAGCCTAAATAAAACTCTACCATGCCATTTGAAGAAGCATAGTAATTAGCGAGCCATGTTGTATTTGACAAACATCCCAATGGGGTGTTCTATCTGTGCTTTCGGAATAAGAAGTAATTAGTTGGAGGATAAATGCTCTGGGCATGACTTCCTAGCTTGTCAAAATTTATTAGTTATTCTCAGAATGAGATCTACACACTTTTTCAAACCACTGTGTTTATCTGCTTTCCCCCAAATGGCCACGTGACTCTGCTCCCATTTGTTTGAGTTTGTGCCTTCCTCCAGAGTACCCTTCTCTATCTCTACTAATCAAATCAAAACCCAAATGCAACGAAATCCTTGCCGTCCTTCTCAGGAGGTGCACGCTGCTCGGAGCCACCTCAGTTCTACATGTGTCTAGGATGCAGATGGAACAATGCTACTTCGTGCCATGAATTACAGCCACTTGTCAGCTGACAACTCACACCGTCTCCATCCTTAGAGTATCCTCCCAGGGCCCTTCACAGTGAGATAAGTGACACAGCCGGTCATCAAGGCCTCGGGGAAGAGAGCACGGTGATGCGTTACTTAGACACAGCTATGACTCATGCTGTGGCAAGTTTTGCCATCAGTATGCAGCAAGCACGCCATGCCATCCTTCTGCATTCTCTACAGAGTTCAATTTCAGATAGCATGGAAAGGAAACTCAAGTCACCCAACCTTTCTTTAAGATAACTGTTACTGTTGCAGTCAGGTTAGCATCAATGGTAGAAATCACCCAACCAAGAGCAGCTTTTGGGGAAAGAGGTTTATTTTGGCTTACAGGCTCAAGGGGGAAGCTCCACGATGGCAGGGGAAAACGATGGCCTGAGCAGAAAGTGGACATCAACCCCTGGCCAACATAAGGTGGACCATATCAATCGGAAAGTGTGCCAAACATTAGCAAAGGGAGAGCTGGCTATAACACCCATAAGCCCACCCCCAACAATACACCGCCTCCAGGAGGCATTAATTCCCAAATCTCCATCAGCTAGGAACCTAGCATTCAGAACACCTAAGTTTATGGGGGACACCTGAAACAAACCACCACAGTCATGTTGAGCCCACAGTTACTTTCCAAAGTGACAGACTCCATTGCCTGAGTTTGCATGTCACCAGTTTAAATGTACCCGATTGCCTGCACAATGACATGGCCAGGGTCACAGGAGTGTGCACAGAATGAGGAGCTGAGGTTCAAACGTGGACGTGAGTCAGGAATAGCGGTCATGATCATCCCACGCTCCCAGCCGAGGTCAGCGTGAGGCTGCAGGACCGTAGGGTCCATCACCACGCACCCAACAGGGAGACAGCCTGGCTCATCACCTGGCAGCTCTGTGAGCCTGGGCGGGTTGCTTCACCTCTCTAGGCTCCATTTCCTCCTCGGTAAAAACAGAAGAATAAACACACTGCTCTCAATACACTGCTCTCAACACACAATGAAGTGACCGTGAGGAGTTAAGGAGTTGCCACATGCAGAGTGCATAGAGCACTTGCTGGAATGGCGTAGAGTGAGTGCTGGTCGTTATTTATAGTGAGATAACAAGGACAACTATTACTTGGAGACAGTGGGGTGGAGACAAGACCGTGCGGCAGAAGACCATGAGCTCCAGTGGGTAGGTGTGCTGTCTGCATTTTGCCTCTGTCTGTCACAACCTTGTAGCCGGAGTCTTCTCCACCTATTAAACAAAGTCCTTGGAAGTTTCCTAAACTGGGCTAGGCACTAAAACCTTTCGGAAAGCCTTTTTAGCAACCTAGATCCTCAGGCTCCACTGCTGCCCATTTGTATCAGCCTCTGAACTTGCGGAGTTCCAGATATGATTCCTATTTGAAGCTTCCTAGGTGACCCTGATGTATTTATTCAGTGTTTAGGAGCCATATGCCCAACCAAATGCCCAACCTCAGGGCTTTCACTCGTATTCTTTCCCCTGCCTGGAAAATTCTACTCCTGGAAGCTTCTCTCTCTCTTCACAAATGTCATCTGCTCAGAGAAAACCTTTCCCATCAGCTGTACGTAATATAATTCCCCCACTGGCGCATTTAACTCCCGTGGCTTATTCTTCCCTTAGCATGTCTTACCATGGGGTTTGATGGAGCTGTTGTTCCTTTCCTCGGTGGCAAGTTATCTCCTTTGGGCAAAGGAACTAGCTGTGGTCCACACGACAGACTACCACCTCCGGTATATTACTGGTATGTAGCTTCCAGTCAAGAACTGAATAAATAAATAAGTAGATGCTGTAATTTAGACATAAAATGACTCTAAAGGATCACATGTTGAAGGCTTCCATGGTGCTACTGAACAGGGAATCACAAGGAGCTCGCTGAATGGGCTACCAGGAGGTACAGCCTTTGAGGAACGCATCTTATGCTGCTCATTCCTGCCTTCTCTCTCCCCCTGCTTCCTGGGTGCTATGATGACCTCTGCTCCACTGCACGCTCTCTGCCATGATGCTCCGCCTCACCACAGACCTGCAACGTTGTGCCCCCGACCTGCGGGGCCAATGTTATGCGGGGTGGTCGAGGAGGGCTGCAAGCTGAAAGAACGGGCGGGAAAGAAGAAGGAGACCAAGCGGAGGTTTTGTCAAGGTCTCGTTTAATGTTGGATTTTTTTAGCTCTTTTATAATCAACCAGCAGGTAAGGCAATAAGGGGGGGAAAAGGGGGAAGGGGTACAAGGAAGGAGGAAGGAGGGCCACCTGGCCGTAATCTTCTGGAGCATCTTCTGGGAATCTCTCTTGTGACATCTCCCCGAGCAGCTGTTTGTTCTCGGGGGAGGGGCTGCATGAGAGTGGCTAGTTCTCTTTTGTCCTCAGGGCAGTGAGGGGCCATATGAAGGCTGTTAGTTCTTCTTTTGTCCTAGGCGGTCGGGTCATGGTCTCTGACAATGTTGGAGCAAAGCAACCATGGACTGAGCCCTCAGAAACCTTGAGCCAAAATGTATCTTTCCACCTCTAAGTTGTCCATTTCAGATGTTTTGTCATGACACCAAAAACCTAGCTAATATGACAGGGGGTGGCTTTCCCTCTGCCCACAAGAATGTATAAGGGAAAGATGGCAACAGGGCTACACAGTGAGCAGGCAGCCAAGGACCCCAGCAAAAGGATCTCTTGCTGGTGACTGTGCTGTGCTGTGTTGACAACCTCACTATGGCTCAGCCTTCCTGGGCCCTGACGTCCCTCAGGATAGTGGCCATTCTTCTTTCTCTGCTTGCGGGTCTTTCCACTTAGTTGTGATGGTTTGAATTAGGTGTGGGCCCCTCCTCCCAACCACTTGCTGCATAAACTGTGTTTTGAATGCGTGGTTCCCAGCTGATAGTAGCTGGGGATGTGGAGCCTTGCTGGGGAGGTGTTGCTGGGGGGTAAGCTTTGTGTTATGACCATTTGCTAGAGTTTATCTCACTCTCCTACTGCTGCTTTCCACCCGCTGTGGCAGAGGTGATGTCCAGCCTCTGCTCTGCTCTACCATTCTGTCCTTGCCATTACGAAGCTTCTCCTCAAGACTGTAAGCCAAAATCAAAACCTTCAAACGTTCCCCTGGCCATCAGCTGCTGTGGCTGGGTGTTTTGTCCCAGCCATGAGAAGGTGACTGCAGCACCAGTCCACCACCTCAGCGCACCGTGCTGTGGACTCCCCGCACCCACATTTCCCATTGCTTGTTCTCAGGAGGTGCAGACAAACCTTCTAGCAGCTGCTTTGTGAGGGTGGGAGGCCTTCCAGCCCACTCATGACAGGACACGATAGACCCTAGACATGAGTTCATCTGGTTTCAAAAAGGCATCTGAGCTTGAAAATATTTTTTTCTCAAATATTTCAGGGGGTTCATAAAAGATTAGTAAAATTTATGCATGTGGTTATTTTTTAAAAAACACAAACACACTGTATATGCAATACTTTTGAAGGCAAGATTTTATAGATGGTATTTTACTTTCTGATTTCTAGGGCTCTGAAAGATAAACATACTGATCTGAGTCCATCAGTTTTAGAAGTTCCTTGTCCTATGTCATCTTGTTGCTTGCACACTTGGCATGTATAACTCGAACTCCAAGATGGCTGGGGAGGTCTAAGCCATCTATTTAATGACTCTCCTAACCAAAACAGTACTCACTTTGGTATACAGGTCCTCTCTTTTTGCTTCTGAATAATATTTTTCCCATATCCTTGGGGAAAATAAATAAAAGGTAAATAACCCATGAACCTGGAGACAAACATTTCTTTATATATGTGGGGGGGGGTGCAGAATAGCATGTGTGGTGCGTACTTTGTGAAGGGTACATGCATGTGCAGATGTGCCGGCCCTGTGTGAACACAAGCAGAGACAAGAGAAGGATGTCAGATGTTCTCCTCTATTGTGCTTTGCATTATTTGCTTGAGAAAGTCTCTTATTGAACCTGGAGCAGCTTTTTTGGTTGGTTAGACAGACTGACCAGTGATTCCTAGTGATTCTCCAGTTTCTGCTCCTCACAGGAGTAGGGCCACAATGCCTGTGGAGACATCCAACATGGGTATTGGGAAATTGAACTCAGACCATCTTAGGCCCTCACATTTGCACAGTAAGTGCTCTTAACTGCTGAGCCATTTCCCGAGTCCCCATTTCCAATATATTAATGGAGAGTCCCTAAACAAGAAGTCCCATCAATAAGTAAGTTTTGGCCAGGCATGGTAGTGTATGCCTTTAGTCCCAGCACTTGGAAGGCAGAGGTAGGAGGATTGCCATGAGTTCGGGGCCACCCTGAGACTCCATAGTGAATTCCAGGTCAGCCTGGGCTAGAGTAAGACCCTACCTTGAAAACAAAATTAAGTTTTGGAACCATTAAATTAATGAAAGATTTGAAGTTTTGATACATTTCTCAGAGCTGTTAGCATGTTCAGGTACATGTGACCTTCAGGAAGAAAATTAGGCAAACTATTTTTCATAAGTTTCTGGCTGGGGACTCCTGTGTTCCCAGATGACCTACCAAACAGCTTCTGTGGAGTCAGCATTGCTTGGTACACAGGCTGGGAAGATCTAGCCTAAAGACCACTCCTGAGGGACTCATTTGGATTTGTAGAAAATATGATTGATTTACATTTACATATTTGTTTTCTTTTTTTAAAAAATTTTTTATTTATTTATTTGAGAGCGACAGACACAGAGAGAAAGACAGATAGAGGGAGAGAGAGAGAATGGGCGTGCCAGGGCTTCCAGCCTCTGCAAACGAACTCCAGACGCGTGCGCCCCCTTGTGCATCTGGCTAACGTGGGACCTGGGGAACCGAGCCTCGAACCAGGGTCCTTAGGCTTCACAGGCAAGCGCTTAACCGCTAAACCATCTCTCCAGCCCCATATTTGTTTTCTTGATGCTTTGTTGAAGATGTTAGAAAATAAAAGTTATGGTTGGGTGTGGTGGTGCATGCCTTTAATCTCAACACTTTGGGAGGCAGAGGTAGGAGGAGCATCATGAGTTCAAGGCCATCCTGAGACTACATAGGGAATTCCAGGTCAGCCTGGGCTAGAGCGAGATCCTGCCTCAAAAACCAAAAAGAAAAAGAAGGTAGAAATTATGAGAGCCACCAAATAGGTCCTCTAAACTCCTCAAAGTATGACTATTCCCCTCAGCTAAGAGTATAAGAAAAGGAAGAAAAGGAAGATGGCATAGATGTATTTTTGACACAGAAAGACAGTAGGACAAAGTGCGCAGATCAGCCACTCTTGTCAGCAAAGTAGCAAAATATCTGACAGAAACAACTTAAGGGGGAAAAGGTTTAGTTTGGCTCACAGTTTCAGGAGAGGTTCTGTCCATTGTAGCAGAGCAGGCACAGGAGGGGAAACAGCTCAATCACTGGCAGCAGGGACATGTGGTAGAGCTCCTCCCATTTGCCTCACGGTGGCAAGACCAAGAGGCAGAGTGAGCAAGACAGGAAACAGCCAAGGAGACTCTATGTCCAGTCATCTAGCCCCAGTGACCTACTTACTCCAGTTAAGACTCACTCACATCCTAAGCTTGCAGAGCCACTCAAGCATTTAAATATGAGCCTATAGGGGACATTAGAGATCTAAATCAGAACAGAATGTACCAGTGAAATTCAGCTTTAGACTATGATGGGGGAAAATAGTCACATATGCATAATCAATGGCTAAACTAGACGAGAATGTCAGTCCTTGATGAACAGGAAGAAGGACTGTGATTCCCTGATATGAGCACCACTGAAGGGGAGCCCAATGGACCACCTGAATTTCTGCCTGGGGAAAGTAGCAGAACAGAACCAAAGCAGAACATAGTAAGCAGATGTCACCAAGAGTAGACAAGAGTTTGTTGCACCAAGGCAGTGCGATCTACAGCTTGGAGGGTGCCAGAGAAAATTCAATGGCGCAAGAAGGTCTCCGTGAGCTTGAACTGGAAAGTCCCAGTGAGTCTCTGGCTAAGAGCAGAGATACACGGGCATTGGGGTAAAATTCCGCAAGGCTTATCAGAGGATAGATTCAATGAAGATGAAATATGAACAGAGACACCAGAGATATTCAAGGTTGAAAGAGTTTGGAGTTCCAGGCACGCACATGGAAGACACTGTGATCTCTTCAAATGCTCCTTAGGAGAAAAGACTGTGCTGTAGGCTAAGAAACACAGACACGTGTCACACACAGATCATTTCAATTTATGGTGGACTGGTTAGAGTATGGTGGTTCCATAAGATATAAACAGAGCTCAAATATTTCCTGTTGCCTAGTGAGTTTTCAGCCATCAGAACAGGTGGCACAACACATTGCTCCCATGTTTGTGGTGATACTGGTTGAGTGAACCTAATATACTCTCAGCCATGTAAAAGAGCACATACAATCATGTACAGCATATAATACTATATATAAAGCAATTACATGACTGGGCTATGTACATACCATGCTTTACTTGTATTATGTTAGAGAGCACACTCCCACTACTTATTTTTAAAAGTTGGCTATAGAACAATGTAGTGTCATATCCACAGCAGTCTCATGTGTCTTGTGTTTATCAAGTCTTTTGGTTGCATCATTTTGTCTTGTGTTATACTATCTAAGTGTTCACACAATGATGAAATTACCTACTAGCACATTTCCCAGAATGTAACCTATTGATAAATGACACTTGACTGTATAGTCACAAAACAAAACTGAAATAGACACACCCTAGAAAATTCTTAACACAGACCTCCACAAAATTAAGGTGAACCACTAGTGATTAACTGCCTATTCCTATCTAGAGCCATGAGATGGGATAAAAAACATAAACGCCAGGCCTGGTATGGCACATTCCCAGTATGACAGCGGGAGGAGGCCAGCTAGTGCTACATATTAAGTGTAAGGCCAACCTGAGCTACATAACCAGACCCTGTTTCAAAAGGGGCAAATATAGTAGAAAGATGGGGTAGAAAGAAGCAAGACTTTATTCACAAATAAAATGGATATATGTGTAGAAAACTCAAAGGAATCTATAATGACACTTGTAAAGTTAAATAGAAAATTCAACAACATAGTAAGCTACAGGGTCAAATACAATTCTTGTTTTACCTATGAAGAACCAACAAAGAGAAAAGAAAACTTTCAAAATATCACTTACGATAGCATCAAAACACATAAAGCACTTCAGATCTCTGTATTAAAGTGTATGCAATATTACTAAGAAAATAGATATACCATATTCATTAATTGAAAGGTTCAAATATGTTCAGGTGTTAATTCTCCCTCTCATCAATTTGAGCTATACTTACCAAAACCAATCAAACTCTTATCAAATTTTTTTAAATTTTTGGTACAAAACTATGTTGATTGATTTTAAACTTGACATAAAAATGAAAAGAAGTTACTGTAGTTAAAATAATATGTATTCTTTAAAATGCCAAGATTAGGGTTGGAGCAATGGTTCAGCAGTTAAAGGTGCTTGTTTCCAAAGTCTGATGATCTGGGTTCAAATCTCCAGTACCCACATAAAGCCATATGCACAAAGTGGCACACCCATATTCTCTCTCTCTTTCTCTGTCTCTCTCTCTCCCTCTTTCTTTCCATCTCTCAAATAAATAAATAAAAAATATTTTTAAAGGGCCAAGATTAAAGGACATACCTTGTCTGATTTCAAGACATTAAAAGGATGCAATAATTATAGTAATGTGGTATTAACATATAGACAAAAAATAAAATATAGAATTGATAAATAGAGCCACACAGAGTAGATTTATAACAAAGGCATCAAAGAAATTGAACTATAAAAATCCTTATCAGTGGTGTTGAAACTACTGGATAACTCTGGAACAAAATCAACCTCAGTATTATCTTACATTAAAAAATCAATTTGAGGGTTGGGGTGTGGTGGCACACACATTTAATCCCAGCACCCAGGAGGCAGAGGTAGGAGGAGTGCCGTGAGTTTGAGGCCACCCTGAGACTACATAGTGAATCTAGGTCAGTCTGGGCTAGAGCGAGACCCTACCTTGAAAAACCAAAAAACAAAAATTAACTTGAGGGACAGAGAGATGATTTAGTAGTTAAGGCACTTTCCTGTGAAGCCTAAGGACTCATGTTTGACTCTCCCACTCTCCCACATAAGCCCGACACACAAAGTGATGCAAGGACACACATGCACACAAGGGGGCGCACTCGTCTGAAATTCGACTGCAGTGGCTGAAGGCCTGGCACACCAATTCTCTCTTTCTCTCCCTCTCTCTCTCACTCTGTCACATAAAAAAAATCTTAAAAAATAATTTGAGGACTGGGGATATAGCTCAGCAACACAGCACTTGCCCAGCATGCACAAGACTCTAGGTTCAATTCCCAGCACCACAAAACCAATTAATTTTAAATCAATTATAGGTTTAATCACAAAAGCTAAGAAACAGCTAGGAGTAAGCATAGGAGAATATCCTTACAACCTTGGATTAGGCATAAGATAGATATAAAAAAGAACTCACCATAAAATAATAATCTGAAAAATTTGATTTCATCAAAGTAATAGACCTAGTTATCAAAAGAAGACATTAGGACATGAAGAATAAGGGCCCAGGCCAAGACAGAACATCTACAAATCAGCAAAAATTAGACAGAAAAAAAATTTAAACAAGATTTGTGAAACAAAGTATGCAGATGGTAAGAAGCACGGAGGGAAAAGTGTGGCATCATTAGGCATCAGATAAAAGGAAATGGGTAATGCTTACGTCCATAGATTATCACTGTTCTCACTTTTGGTTAGAGAAGCCTCTTTTATAACAGTGACCAGGGCAACACAAGACTTATCAAGGTGATGAGAAGGAGAGACAGCCCAGTGCTTAGCAACAGATGAGACATCTCTGTCACAGCCATCCTGGCTCAAGGACGTTGTGAGGGAGGTGGTAAAGAGAATAATCACTACCACTGTCTGACCACTTGCTGGGAAAGCTTCTCTGCAAATGGCAGAGGAGACTCAAGACTCATCAAAGTGCTGAAAATCAGGGGTTGTTGAGAGCTCCACACTACATGAAACATCTCTATCACACCCTTCAAGGCTCAGGCATTTCTTTGGAGCACTGTCCTCCGGATATAAACCAACTCCTGACTTTGTGACTTCATAGTAGAAGTTGTTTCCTGCATATCGCTGAGCACATTAGTGTTCTCACAGGTGGAGGAGGACAAAAAGAATGAGACGTCAAAACAGAAGGACAACGTGGAAAGAGGAGGATGCTCAGTGGAATCGGGTGGGGGAGAGGAGACAAAGGAGAGAAATAGGAGGGTGAAAGAAGGGAAAAACCACACACAATGAAATTTCCTTTACATGCCCTTTGGAACAGGGATTCTCACCAAGAATGACACCATCTACAAGGTAGGAGGTAGAAATTCTGAAGCTCTTACCATGCTGCTGTTGGAAGGATTTGTGGTAGAGCCGCTTTAGAAAACATTTGCCAATTTCTTAGTTTCTAAAAAAGTAAAAGGCAAGGCTGGGGAGATGACTCAGTGATGAATGGTGTTTGCTTCTAAAGCTTCCTGGCCTGTGTTCAATTCCCCAGTACCCACATAAAACCATATGCACAAAGTGACATATGCATCTGGGGTTTACAGTGGCAAGAGGCCCTAGTGGCCCTTTCTCTCTCTCCTCATAAATAAATAAATAATAATTTATAAAAGGAAAAAAAAAACCCCTAAGTTATGAGTAAGTAATTTTACTCCTAGGAAATTTCCCAAGAAAAGTGAAAACATATAGCCACAAAAAAAAAGCTTATATGAAAATGTCTTACTGGGCATGGTGGCACATGCCTTTAATCCCAGCACTCGGGAGACAGGGGTAGGAGGATTGCCATGAGTTCAAGGCCACCCTGAGAATTCCAGGTCAGCCTGAGCTAGAGGGAGACGCTACCTCAAAAAGCCAAAATAAGTAAATAAAATAAAAACAAAAAAAGAAAATATTTATAACAGCTTTATTCATAATAGTGCAAGTCTGGAAAAACAAATCACATGTTCATCAACACCAGAATGGGTACATCGTAGAATCGTCCCACTGTGAAATTGTTTATAAACAACAAAAAAGAGTGGCATACTAATGTACTTAACATCACTGATGAATCTCAAAAAATTCTGTTTTGAGCAAAAGGTGCTAGACAAAAAGGATTCATACCATAGGATTTCACTTGTGTTGCGTTCAAGACCAAACCAAATTAATCAATACTTTTTAAAAATAAAATCCAAACAATAATTCTCTGGGATGGACTTATATTGAGTGGAGAGGGACAGGAGGCTTTTGAGATGATGGAAATAGTGTACATTATGAGGTGTGCATGTGCCAACCAACCGGATGTGATATAGATAGACAATGATAACTTCAGATCTGGGCGTTTCAGCGTATGATCATCTTACCTCAGAAGAAGAGTGGGACGGATGAGGATGGAGAACACAAGATGGTAGCGAAAAGAAAACATAAAATTGTCCCTTCCTTGCAAGCATGCACACACGGGCAATGTAAGTATGTGTAAGTACTTACGTTGTGAGCTGAGCCAGTGTGGCCCAGAACAGCATGGATTCTGCAGCCCTCTCAACAGAGATTGTCACCTCTCACTGAAAAAGGCCTTTTCTTTCTCTACTGTTTTGTTCTCTCTTACGCTTTATTATCAAAATACCCACATGTCTCAAAAGAGAAGGAACAGAAACATCAATGCTGAATTTTACACTCATCAGAATTGAAGACACATTGTTGAGGGTGGACATGTTCAGATTTCATTTCCTGCCATGATTGTACTAGAGAAAGGAAGCTAAGGGCAAACGACCTTCTTTCTACTCCTACTCCTTCTCCCAAATGCAGTCATCCAATTTGTAGCTAGAATTAGCAGGAAAAAAGAAATTGTTCCAAGAATATTTTAAAAAACCATTTTTAATTACAAGATAGCTCTGTAACTGACTTGATGCCATCTTCCCCTTTCAGCTGATCAAATGATATTGTCAACAATACTACCTCTATTACTAAAGGGTACTGGTCACATTAAAATGTAGCCACATGGAAATGAATTTCCCCCTTTTCACATCTCTGTCCTTGGTTTCCATGGAAGAAGGCTAATTACCTTTCTAATAGCCTTAATTGATGGGCTTACAGATCATATCTTTCAGTCCCCACTTGTGTGGGGAAGATGGGGGCGGAGCGCCCTCCTTTTCTCTTGACCCCTGGGTTCCAGTTCTTGCTCCCTGGAAGGAGCGTGGCAGCCTGGAGGGAGGCCCCTGCCTTGGGCTCCTTGGTTTGGAGGACTACCTGCAGCCCGCTGTGGGCTGCCCAGGAAGCCTGGCTTTGTCCTGACCGATTGACACAGCTGCACACTGGGTAAACAGACTCAGATGTTGAGCTTTTGTTTGAAGGGTCTTTTCAGATTAATGCAGAAAGAATTAGTTCTTAAAACATAAGCCGGAGCCAGGATGAGTAGAATGGGGCTGGGAGCCATTGAATTTACGTTGACCAAATGAGACCAACTGTCTTCCAAGGGTCTTTATCCCTTGTTTACTTTGGAGGTAACATTGAGGGGACAGGCTCCTGCACTCTCGCGTGCCTTGGAGGACAGAGGTGGTCCACACTCCACCGTTGTGAAAAGTTCTGACGCAATCACACACACTCCAGCTTCAGTCTCCAAAGGGACACAGTCCTGCCCTTGGAGCCGGAGCTGCAATGACAGCAAAATATGTGTCTGCAGTTGGAGTCCTCTGGTTTCACAGGAGATTCTGGTAAATGATGGAAGAGAATGCAGGGCTGCAGCCAAGAGCATTTTCACAAGCTGGCAGCCATGGTGCTAGCCTCTCGAGAGCCTTCAGTTGTCCTCACTTGCACCACCCAGTCCAGCCTACGTGTTCTCACTGAACCATTCTGATGGGTCACAAGGATTGCTCATGGCACCCTGCTGAGGGAGTCCTCCTGCTTCTGCCAGGAGTTCAGCCACAGTCTTGTGATCAGAACCTGTGAGACTCTACGTCTGACTCTCAGACTCGCTCTTCTCCAGCCTTAGATCGGGCACAAGTGTTCTTTATTGCTCATTCCATGTACTTAGGAAAGCAATTTGATGCCTTGGAAAGGAAGTTGGATTTGACTTGGGCGGATCTGAGTTCATGTCTTGCCTCTGCTTCTTATTAGCCACAAAATCTTTTTGTAAAAACTATTCTTTCTTTCTTTATTTATTTGAGAGACAGAGGGCAGAGAGAAAACAAGTGTACCAGAGCCTTCCTTCTGTTGCAAATGGAACTCTAGACACATGCACCTCTGTGCGCCTGGCTTTACGTGGGTACTGGGGACTCGAACCCAGGCTGACAGGCTTTGTAAGCAAAGGCCTTTAACTGCTGAGACACCTCTCCAGCCCCAGCTGTGAAATCGGAAACAAGTTACTGCTCTCAGAACTGATCTTGTTAGTATGACAGCTAGTATGTGATGCTTTGGAGCTGGGGGTGGAGCCAGTGCATGGAGCCTAGCATGCATAAAGCCCTGGGTTCCATTCCCAGGAGCTCACCCACAAAATTGTGAGTCCTTGTTTCATGGAGCTGCTGAAGACTGAAAGAGCTTGCCATCTATGTGAAAATGACTCAGTGTGTCGGCATTTCTTCTCCAGGTCCCTGCTTTCCAAAGGTTTGTTTTTATTTAAAAAGAAAGGAAGGAAGGAAGGAAGGAAGAAGTCAAAAAAGATAACAAATGGGAAAATACATCTAGTAAATTTTAAAGTGTGTATGCATGGAGTGCATATAATAAAGCTTCCTTTATTACACGAGGCATACAATAAATAGTGAAAACTGGCTGCTGGTGGTACTCCCAACTCTACCCTTGCCAATCCTTCTTTCTCCTCTCCATCTCCAGTATCTCATTGGCTGGTTCTCTGCCCACAGCATGCATGCCCTGTTACCACCGCTTCCTTCCTGCCCCCCAAAGCACATTCACTAATCTAGAAAACTGAAGGGTGCACAGAGGAGGGGAAACAGGCATCAGCATTCCAAAGAGGAGGTCATTTCACATATGAAGTGTGACACACTTCCCAAAGGAAACAGCGGCCGTGGGTGACTTCCTCTTTGTTGTCGCTGGTCACAGGATTAAAATATTAAATAAATAAACAAACAAACATTGGGGACACTAACCAATCTGTATTCCGTCTTGGGTGTTCTTTCATTGCATACTTTGCGCTGACAGGTCAGGACCCTTGGACCCTGCCACAGGCTTGCTGAGAGCTTATGGTGTCTCTGAGGCAGAACAGCAATTTCATAGCCTTATCGTTTTCTCCAGAGCCAAGCTCTGATTCCCCTGCAGCTGCATGAGAGGAAGTCATGAAGGCAGAAAGCATGGGTTTTGAACATACAATGACAATCAGGAACATACTGCTTGCGATGAGGCCAGATATTCCCATGAGGTAGGTCAAGCCCCGCTCGGCCACCGTGTGTCTAGACCCTGGAAATTGACCCTGACACACAAGCTCGGGTTTCCGGAGGTAGTCGGAGAAAATGTAGTCAATGGGGTTTTAAACTGCAAAATATATCTTCTAACTGTGCCCTGGTGTCACTTTGTCATGTGATAGAGAAAAAGAGCAACCTTTCTGTGTGGTCAGTGTGAAGATATCTGCGTGAAGAGACGAGAGCTGGGATCAGAAGGGCCGTGACTGGACATATCAACAAACCTCTCGGAGCCTCAGTTCCCTCCTCTGACACATGGGAGGCAATTCTGTCTCCAAGGACCCTTGTCATCCCACCAGACGGGGACGCTGTAAGGGAACCAAGGGTAGGTTGAGGACACTGTACTTCCTGTTGTCCCAAGCCCCCCGGAAGCACAAGCGAGAGATCTAGGTGACTCTGTAGTCCTGGACCTCTGCCTCTGAGTGGGCATGGAATATAGCCACCTGGGCGAGGTTGAGTTTCCCACAACACTCACCTGGGAAGTTTCAGGAAGTGCTAGAATTTGAATGGAAAATGATCCTGAGAAAGTGGCTACATAGAATAGTAATTGATTAGCTAGAGAGAGAGCTCAGTGGTTAAAAACACTTCCTTGCAAAGCCTGATGGCATGGGTTCAATTGCCCAGTACCAATATAAAGGCAGATCCACTAAGTGACACATGCATCTGGAGTGTGTTTGCAGTGGCAGGAGGCCCTGGTATGCCCATACTCATTCTCTGTTTGCCTCATTCTCTCTCTCTTAGATATATAAATATATGTTTAAAAGAATAGTAATTATAAATAGTCATGGGCTGGAGACAGGAATGCCCCATGTCCTGCAGAATTACAGAGGATGGAGAGCATTAAGCAGGTTCTGGAAGTTGCAAAGGACGCTGGATGACAGCAGAGAGCATCTGCTTTATTTCTGTCATCGGGTTCAACAAGGCCGCCTCGGAGCTGACCGTCCTCCCTCGCTGTGGGCCTCAGTCTCCCCACCTGGCAGGGGAAGGCCCAGGAGTAGATTGCCAGACCTCCCCCCCCACTTCTCGGACATGCAGACCTGCCCAGGAAGTCTGCTAAGTGCTGTCCTGCTCGCTCATCTGAACTCCAGAGCCTGATTTCACAAATGATGATTTTGAAATGAGTCTCAGAAGAGCCACCTTCGGTCCTGAGAGGCTTGGCCTGAAAGCCGAGTTTCTAAATCTTACTCCCTTGGCCAGCTGACTTCCAGATGTTTCACTCTGCCTAGAGGTAGACAGATGTGGCCTGAGTACAAGACCAAGATAACAACGGGGTCAGGCCAGACTTGTGCTTCTTCTGCTCATGTTTACAGATGGGCTTGAACGAGAGGGAGCCAAACCCTCAGAGCCACGTGGGAAAGACCTCAGAGGACCAGCGTTCTAGGCAAAGGCCCCAACTCAGGGTGTTTGTGCATGCCAGACTGTAGAGTATGCTTTTCTGTTGCAATAAACAGTCCCCAGTGTACAGTGGTTTAAATTCCACACACATTTCTCTCATGATCATGCACAGGAAGGGTGGGACAGCTGTCTTCCACCCCTTTCAATTTTTTAATAAATTTTTATTTATTTATTTGAGGAGGGGAGAGAGGGGAGCAGATAGATAATGGGTGCGCCAGAGCCTCCAGCCATGGCAAACGAACTCCAGAGGCATGCACCACTGTGTGCAGCTGGCTTACGTGGGTCCTGGGGAATCCAACCTAGGTCCTTAGGCTTTGCAAGCAAATGCCTTAACCACTAAGCCATCTCTCCAGCTCCACTTCTTTAAGCTTTTTGAGCTGATTGCACCTCTGGGACTTTAAACATTTGTCTTCAAAAGTTTCCCCAGAGGGCCATCACCTCTCCTTCTAGTCCATGTTGTCTTTCCCTCCAAATTTCATCTGTCACATGACCACTTCTGACTTGAAGGGGTTGTACATAATCTATGTGGACCCGAGACACCCATGCCAGTGTGGGTTCTCGGGAGCTGATGCTCCATCTGCCCTCCTGTGATCCCAGTCCTTGGGAACAGTTTCTGAAGAACTCACAAAGTGGCCAGAGGCCCAGGCGGGGCCTGAGAAGGACGGTGGGAACTGCTGGCCTCTGGGAGCAGTGACAAGGGGTCTCCATCTTTTTTTTCCCCCTGTGGTTTTCAAGAATTAGGCATAGAAGGGTTTAGGAAGACTGACTTTGCCCCATCAGGCCTCTGACCTCCTCTTGTGAGGTGTGGAAAGCCCCTGGCTTTCCTTGGCATTGCCCTCAGCCATCAGTCCCTCCTCCTTCCCTGTTTTTGGTCCTTTCTCCAAGCAGGCACCGGAGCCAGACCTGTCACGCTGCCTGACACCTCGGCTCTGTGCCCGGCCTGTGGGCCACTTTGGGCTGAGCTGCTGGTGGGAGCTGATTCAGGAGCCTAACCCAGCCCTGTGGCTTTGATGGGATTTCATCACCCCGCCTTCCCCTTGGCTGGGTGCCTGGGAGAGGGCAGAGCAGCATGGCCCCAGGCTATCTGCTTTCACCCAGAGAGGGAGAGGCTGGCCTCTCAGAAGCAAGGGAAACTTGGGTAAGGGGTGAGCCTGGGCTTTCCCACCTCAGCAACCTCAGATTGATCCCAGACCAAGCCATCTGCCTTGACCCCAGTTTCCCAAGAGACAGAGACATGATAAAAGACCAGAAAGTGAAGAGGGGAACAACTTGTTAATGATTTTACTACAAGTTAAATAAAATGTCTCAAATAAAACTACAGGAGCCCTTCTTCAACCTCACCAGCTGTAAATATGTATTAACTCAGTGACTATCTGCAATTAAGGCCTACTTTGGGTACAGCGGCCTAAGACAAAACCCGACGCTATCGTCCTGGGAAATGAGTCCAGAATAAAAGGAATTTCTTCCACCTTAGCTAATGAGCAGCTGTATAGGGATGGAAATGAAGGCCTTTGCTTTGGACCTGGGAATTGCTTTTGACCGCTCGTGGGGGAGCAGAGAAAAGGTTTGCCCGTATGCAAAGCTCTTGGAAGGACATTAGGGACATTGTTACAATGCAAATGAGGAAGACCGTTGTGTTTGGGTGGTTTATGGGTTTAGTAAAAGGAGTAACATTTCAATTAGTGGGGAAGGAATGAGAACCTGCCTCAAAGAGGCTTAATTGGCGACTTGGCATTCCCAGGGGCTTTGAAGTAGCATCAGCACGGGGAGGTTTCCAGCACAGAGATGGTAGAGAATGGAGCAACGTGGGTCGTGGGCTACGCAAGGACGAGGCAGGTGAGGGCGCCACGAAGGTAAGGCCCACGGCACTAGGCAGACGTCTCCTGCACGCCACTGCCCACTCTAGCCTTCGGGGCTTCTGGATGGCACTCGTGATGCCACCTCACCCAGCTCCCTCTGGCGTCTTCAGGAAACCATCTGGCTTCAGGCACTGCATCCCTAACCTCACCAGCATGGAATTCCTTTTTCTTTCTCAAGAGTCCCTCTCCTGGATCTCTCAAGTCCAGCCCGACCAACTGGGAATTCAACTCCTAATTGCAGAAGGTTATGGGGGAGGGTGCAAAAAGGCAAGAGAAGCCTAGTGTGAGTGTGTGAGTGTGCGCGTGTGCACACACACCTGCCAGCGAACTCAATGACCACAGGATCCGAACACAGAGGATTTGCTATGACTTTGCCTCAGGGCAGAGCTTTGCAGAGATGATGTCAAAGTCCCTTTCCAGTTTTGCAAGTTACAAAGGCATCCAAGCCTACATGATTCTGAATGTTTTTGTTTCTTTTTTTTCCTTGCATGTGTGTGTGGGGGGGGGATGCATGTATATATGTTTGCATGTGGGTAGACACATGCACATATGTGTCCATGCATGTGGAGTCCAGAGGTTGATGGCTAGTGTCTTCCTCAATTGCTGTCCACCTAATTTATGAAGATAGGGTCTTTCCTTTGAGCCCAGAGGTCTCCAATGAGTTAAACCATGTCTGCATATTTATATGGGTGCTATGGATTCGAACTCAGGTCCTCACACTCATCCTCTCCCCACACCCCCCCGACCCCCATGTTGTTTCCTTTTTTGCCATGGCACCCAGCCCTCACGAGGTTGTGAATGTTTGCCAGACACTCGAATCTTTACGCACAGTGACAGAAATGACACTTCCTTTCTCAATCGCGCTCATTCAGATAATGTGACAACCTCTCTCTCTAATGTAGAGAAACCCAGCAAAAGAAATGTCAACAGGTATTTGCTTGAGCGGAAGTTTGAGGAAAGTTCTGCTAACTTTGTGTTTTAGCTGAACGATAACAATTTGACCAGGGGTTTGGAGAACTTTCCAGACGCAGCCTCCTCAGTGCTGTGCTGCCTCCCTGAGTTGGGGACGTGGGAGAGACTGTCCTCTGCACTTGTCCTCTGAGGAGAGCGAGGTTAACAACCTGCCCAGGCTGGTAGCCCTGAGCATGGGCCGGATTTTGCTTGAGATCTTAGGATGGGACGCAGAGAGGACCCTGGGCCAGCCTTCCTCCCTCTGTCTGCCCTCTCCTGTGGGTGGCTTCTGCTGGAACACTGGCTCATATCTCTGGAGCCTGTGGTTTGGGATTGCTGTTAGCCAGCTACAACGGGGCTTGGAGAGTTTATTTTGGGTCTAATATGGGAGCTAGACCCGCCCTTTGAGTAATGTTCATCCCCCAGCAGGTCTTAGCTGGTGGCCTGCTACTTTCCAAGTGACCCCATCATCCCTTCTCCTTCACCCCAGTTGCTGTGTGGAGCCACCACACCTCTGCCATGCCTCTTTCCTGCTACTTCCTAGGAGTCTCCCGAAAAATATGGCAGCTGCATATGCCCCAGAAAGCTGAGCCACGCAGTAGCCTCAGGAACACACGCAGCCCATCTTGCCACTATGAGGAGCAAGATCAGAGCTGTGCATCAAGTCTTGAGTTCTATCATGAATGGCAGAATGGTCTCATTAGCCACACGGTGGTGGTGTCCTATATATTACTACTACATGCTTTGGGACAAACAGAAATTATTTTAAGTGTGGAGGGAACCTTAATAATATTCTCACAAATACAGGAATAGGAAACTGGGGCACAGAAAGGTGAAGAGATTTGCCTACATACCCTCAGAGAGCAAAGGTCAGAGCTGAGACCCAAAGCCAGGAGCCAATGGCCCACTTTTTATATAATGGAACATCAGCTCCCATGTCCCAGTAGGTTTTTGCCTTTGCTAGCATGAGAATTAGGTTATAAAAAAACTGCAAAGAATAGGGGAAGTAAGCTGAAAGGCTAGTGAGCACATACCCTCAGTCTGTCTGGAATAGATAATCCAGACATCATCATATATTCTTGCCTCATTGAAGGAGCACTTAGCACACTTTCTATTCATTTCTCCAAATCCTGTTATTATAATCAACACTGCTTTCGGGAGGCTTTGCTTAATGCTCAGGAGACAATACTTAGACTAGACTTTCAAAACCGCTTTCAGCACCTCCAGTATCTTCACACACAACATCACACAAGCTGTGAAGACAAAAAGCCAGCCTACGTTATCTCCATTATAAAAAGAGGTGAGAGCTGGGGAGATGGCTTAGTGGTTAAGGCACTTGCCTATGAAGCCTAAGGAGCCAGGTTCCATTCTTCAGTATCCATATAAGCCAGATGCACAAGGTAGTGCATGCGTCTGGAGTGTTTTTGCAGTGGCTGGAGGCCTTGATGTGCCCATTTTCTCTATCTGCCTGTTCCTCCCCAAATAAATAAATAAATAAATATTTTTTTTACATGAAGTGGGTCTTTGAGAAGCAAGGTCATTCACCCAAAACTGCACTCTTTACTGGTGGCTTACACAGACCAGAGCCCACGTCTCAGCACTTTGCAGAATTCCACCCTTCAGCAGAAGACAATGTAGCTAGACACGACCTCCTTACATAGGCTTTCCTTTAGGGCACCGCACAAATCAATGTTCTTGAAACATGAGAGTTTGAGTAGATAAACATGAATAGACATGTGCTTGTCGAAACTCCCCTCCTCTGTCCCACCAGTCTTTAGAGTCCTCAACCACCCCACGACTGCTCTCTGCACCTATCTGTGCCTGCAAGCTTCCCTCTCCATTCAGAGCCCAGAACATCCTTGCTGCCTCTCCCTGGAGTCACCCACAGTTCTGAAATAGAAGACACAGCCCTGCAGCCTCCCGTGCGAAAGGACCAGCACAGGAGAAAATGCATCAGCCCGTTTGGGGTCATGGAGAAGAGAAGAGATCTTCTTTAGTTTTGCTGCTTGGGAGTTACTTTTGGAACATCTAGGAGGAAAAACTGAGCGGCAAAAGGTGGAAGATGAGCTAATCCAGGGTGTTTACTCCCCAGACTTGAGTCTTGCCAGGAAAACAGAAAACCAAAAGCATTTAAAAAATAGAGACAAACAGCAAATAGTGCCTAAAAGAACAAGGGAGAATTGCTTCTTTAAACATTTTTTCCAAAACCAAAACTATACAAGCTAGATGTGTGGTGCTTTTTTGTGGCATAGAAGCCATTGAATTCACACTCAAAACCTCCTGATCATGAAAAACTTGAGGGCTGGGTATATGGCTTGGTGGTAGAACACTTGTCTGGCATGCTTGTGGTCTTGAGTTCAATTCCCAGCCCTAGAAGATCTTTTTTAAAGAGACAGAAAGATGAGTTTCTTTCTGTATCTAGCCAGTTCAAACTTTTCCATAAAATGGTACATGAAAATCTATTACAGTTGCTGGAAACATGTGGGTGCATGCATGTGTGTGTGGATGTGTGCGTTTGTTTATGTGGCCACACCACATGTAAAGACTTCTATCTTACTTGAAACTCACCCAGCTCTCATTTAGAAAATGGCCAGAACCTCAGGACTATTTATACGCTTGGGCCAATCCCCACACTGCCACCTAAAACTCAATTCTAGTCGGGCATGGTGGCACACACCTATAATAACAGCACTTGGGATACACAGGAGTACAGCCACAAGTTCAAGGCCAGCCTGGTCTACATAGTGAGTGCCAGGACAACTATGTCTACTTAGTGAGACCCTGTCTCAGAATAAAAATAACAAAGAATGTATCAGACCACTTCCGCCTTTTGACTGAAACCTACCCAAGGCTTCCACTGCCTACAAGACCGAGCCCATGTTCATTTCCTGCCTCACAATTTTTGCATCAGCAACATGAGGACGTTTATAGTCTTCTGCTCATACCACATGGTTTTCCTTGTCCCTTTCTCTGCTCACCCAGACTCTGCCAGGCACCCAAGCTGCCCTTCTGGAAAGTTCCCCAAAGCACCACACATCCTACCTGCATGCTTGTACTCCCACGAGCCCTGGGCATCTCTTTGGGTATGTAAATCTGCTACTCTAATTCAAAACCAAACAAACTTTTTTGTCGAAGCATTGCATGCACAAAAACATGTAAGGGGCTGGAGAGATAGATTAGTGGCTAAGGTACTTGATTGCAAAGCCAAAGAACCCAGGTTCAATTCTCCAGTACCCATGTGGAGCCAGATGCACAAGGTGGTGCATGCGTCTGGAGTACATTTGCAGGGGCTAGAGGCCCTGGTGCGCCCATTCTTTTCCTTTTTCTCCCTCTCACAAATAAATATTAAATTTAAAAAAAATTATGTGCAAATCTTTAAAAAAATATTTTATTTTTTATTCATTTGACAGAGAAAGAGGGAGGGAGAGAGAGAGAATGGTTGTGCCAGGGCATCCAGCCACTGCAGATGAACTCCAGATGCGTGTGCCCCCTTGTACATCTGGCTAACATGGGCCCTGGGGAATCGAGCCTGGGTCCTTTGGCTTTGCAGGTAAATGCCTTAACTGCTAAGCCATCTCTCCAGCCCATCATGTGAAAATCTTAAGTATGCAACCTGTTGAATGCTTTCAAATGTTGAACAGCACCCAGAGCAGGCATCAGTCAGTTCACACTACACAAACGTTACATGGTGTATGGGTAGCTTGGAGTGAATGGGTGATCCCTAACCCTGTGATGAAAGGTTGAGTGTCATGTATCCTTGTAACTCAGCACCAAGCACAGTGGCTAACAAACGGCATGAGTGACTCCCAGCTGGGTATGGGCATCTTTTTGTCTCTCTTACTGACTCACTTAAATATTTCATCAAGCTCTACTTCTCCTGAGGTGCCCAGCAGGATGGTTCAGGATTCCTTAGCCAGGCCCTGAGGGTCTGAATGATGAGGTTTGTGGAGGTGTTAGTAGCTGAGGATAGAAGGTTGGGAAGACGGGGCCGCTAGACAACCAGCCTGGATATACACCTTGGTAAGATCCAAAACCCGGTCACAAGAGAAAATGGAAAGATTTTCTTCACAGGCTCGAAAGTACAGTCTCAGCTGCTATTGGAAGTCACAGCATCTACATCAGTTAAGAATGAATGAAGTCACCAGTGCACAGCAGCCTTTTTATATCAGATCTAAGGAAAAGGAGCAAGTACTGTTCATTTTTTTCTATGCTCACCTCCTGGTACCAGGTGTCCACGCCACCTTAAGTCAACAGCCAGAGCAAAATCTGAGGAGCTGGCTTGGTGAGGTGACACACATCTTTAATCCCAGCACTAGGGAGGCAGAGGTAGGAGAATCGCCATGAGTTCAAGGCCTACATAGGGAGTTCCAGGTCAGCCTGGGCTTGAATGAGACCAAAATCAACCCTGAGGAAGTAAGGGTCTATTTTCTACGTTCCATACAAGCATGTATATCATGGAGTGGGTACTCCCTAAATTTTAATGGCCCCCTTTCCACACATCTGCAAAATATCCACAAGAAATAATAACCCTACCATTTATTTACACTGACTGTGTAAAAGACACACACATCATCACATTCATTCAGTTTGGCTGCTTGCTCAGAGCAAAGGGTTTGAGGCCAGAGCTCTGACCCCAAAGCCTGTGGTGCTATAAGCCAGCTGCACACCCTGCTTCCTTCACGTCCCTGGTGCTGTGGAGACTGGCAGTGCCCAGGTGAGAACACTGAGCAGAGGGTAACCCCTGGTGAATCTCTGAGTGCAGAGGGTCTAGACAGACGATGGGGGGCAGAACTTCAGGGATGCCTTGCACGCAGGGTGAAGACGTGGGTCTACCCTGATCGGGGGCTCCGCATTCTCATCCACCGGGGGAAGTCCACGTTCCATATCACACGGGAGCCCTGTGTTCTTGTGGTGAGTTTTCTCCTGAGACATTAATGTTATATTTACCCACGATCTATTTTTTCATAATTTATTATTATTATTATTCACAAATAATCATTGTATTAAAAATGGATTTCCCGGTGACATTTTCAACGTGTATATTCCCACCACATTGCTTTCTCTTATTCCTCCTTTTCCCTCCCACTGGTCCTCTTCTTTCTTCATGTCACATATATATAATATGACATGAAATATCTATCTCTATATAACATATAAAGATATGTATCTTTAAGAATTTAAATTTGCATATGAGACACATGATATCTGTCTGATTCTACCTTACTTTGCTTAGCATGAGATCTCTAGTCCCATCCATTTTTCTGCAAAAGGCATAATTTCAGGCTTCTTAGGAATGAATAAAAATACCATTATGCATGTGTGCTGGATATTTTTATTAGTTCATCTGTTGAAGCTTAGACTGGTTCCACAGCCTGGCTATTGTCAGCAGCACAGCAATGAACACAGGTATGCAGGCACCTCTGTTATATGCTGACCTGGATTCTTAGGCCTGGTTTTGAAAGTGATACTTTGGGGTGGTTCACAGTTGAAGGGTTGATGCCCTGACTGCACCCACTGTTCCTGGGGGCAACGAAGGGAGGTAGAGCCTTCTGGAATGAAAGGAGGATGCTTGAAAGAAATGGGTTAGGGGGCTGAAGGAATGGCTTAGCGGTTATGCGCTTGCCTGTGAAGCCTAAGGACGCCAGTTCAAGGCTCAGGACCCACGTTAGCCAGGTGAACAAGGGGGCGCACACGTCTGGAGTCCCTTTGCAGTGGCTGGAGGCCCTGGCACACTCATTCTCATCTCTCTCTCTCTCTTTCCCCTCTCTCTGTCTGTTGCTCTCAGATAAATAAATAAAATAAACAAACAAAAAGAAATGAATAGCTAGGGTTCAGAGCTTCTGGAGACAAGCTCTCTATAAATCAGTTCTTTTTCTCTCTCTCTCTCTTAAAATAGAGCTATTAAAGAGAACTGTGTCATTCTGTGACCTTTCGGACACCACTGGACAGCCCTTGGAAAGGACATTCTGGCCCTGTTCAAGCCAGAGGTCTGGTTAAATACACACATCTACCCCATTCCCTGGCTCAAGGACAGGCACAAAGCCATGCTATCCATTAGCCTAATCCAGACCTGTAACGAGCCACTAGGGCTCCCCACAACCCAGAAACCCCTGTTCCCGTTCTATTCCCAAGGGCACCTAACATGCTCATGCGCTGTACTTCATCCTGGATCGGAGCGTCCTCCAGCGCCAGACACGCTAATGACCACGCCACGCCAGGCGAGAGCCATGAGCCCTTCGGGTTTGGTGCCAATGGAAGAAAACACGGAGAAAGAAGCCCACACATTGACAAACATTCTAAAATGTTTAGTTTAAGCTGCCTGCATAACTAAGAGGGCGCCCAGGACCTGTCATTTTCCTGAGATCCACTTACTTCTTTTTTTCCGAAGAAGAGTGGCCCAAAACGACGACCCAAGTCACCATTCTTGCTTGTCTCGTGTTTTCAGGGGCACAGACCCCTCGCATGCAGTTTACTTCAACACTATTGTATTTCCTCCGAGCTTTGAAACTCAACTCCTCTTTGATGGGTATTAGGAGAACGTGCTTTCCTGTCTCCCTAACGAACTTCCACTTGGAAAATACTCCAAACAAGGGAGATGCAAGAAGCAGAATGATATTTTGTTTAAAGCAAGGAGCAACCCTCTCTTCTGATTTCCCCTCTTTGGTCCACCCCAGAGGAGTAATCAGCCAAGAATCACAGATGGGATCATTTACAGTTCTGCTTTCAAGCTCCGAAGCCCTTTCAGGTTGTGTTTACTTGGACAAAGGCTCAGACGAGCCAGGGTGCGCCTCCCGACAACCCCATCATGCTGGCTCTCAGATGCTCTGATTAGGACCGAACCGGCTAATCTGTGGGAAGTGAGGGGCGGGCAGGCTCTTCGGTGATGCTCCTAGTAAACTGAGGCGATGTGGAAGCAGTGTTCTGCAGTGGTCTTCGGGGGACCCTTCAGCACGGTGTCTGCAGACGAGCAGAGTAGCAGTCCTGCAGTCATGACTGACCTAAGAAGAATTCTACCCAAAATGGAAAAGCATCTTGACAATAGGACACAACTCGCTTTTTTTTTTGGTTTTTCGAGGTAGGGTCTCACTCTGGTCCAGGCTGACCTGGAATTAACTCTGTAGTCTCAGGGTGGCCTTGAACTCAGGGCGATCCTCCTACCTCTGCCTCCCGAGTGCTGGGATTAAAGGTGTGCGCCACCACACCTGGCTTAAGACACAACTCTTTTAGTGGGACTGTCTTTCTTTCTTTCTTTCTTTCTTTCTTTCTTTCTTTCTTTCTTTCTTTCTTTTTTCCTTCCTTCCTTCCTTCCTTTTTTTTTTCTTTCAACTGTAAATATACTTTGGAGAGGAGCTCCTTCAAAGCCAAGTCAACAGTACTTTCCAAATAAAACTGAGTATGTAAGTTTAAAAAAAGAAAAGACTATAAAGGAATTAAGTGAATAGTAAAATTCAAAGCTATTTCACTTACATATGTTGATGCTTTTTAAGGAGAGATTAGCTATAATGATTACAGATTTTGTAAACAAAATTGTGTGAAACAGGACAACTGATGGCTAATCAAATGCAATTGCCCAACCAGCAAATTCTCCGGGTGGCATAATAGAAAAAGGAGCGGTTAAGCACTTGCCTGTGAAGCCTAAGGACCCTGGTTTGAGGCTCGATTCCCCAGGACCCACATTAGCCAGATGCATAAGGGGGCGCATGCATCTGGAGTTCATTTGTGTGGCTGGAGGCCCTGGCGTACCCATTCTCTTTCTCTCTCTCTCTCTCTGCCTCTCTCTCTGTCTGTTGCTCTCAAACAAAGAAATAAAAACAAACAAAATTAAATTTAAAAAATTACTTTTTACAAAAAAGAAAGAAAAAGGAGTGGGCTGGGCCCCAGGAAACCTGTGTTCTTCATGCTTGGTCAGATCCTGGACATGGACAAGACCTTGCCTTTTGAACATCTGCTTCTTAAGTAGGAACATGTGTCCAGATTGGGTTCTTCATGCAGTTATTCAGGGGATGATACCAGGTCATGTCATGAAAGGAATAAAACCTGGTCATCCTGTGGCTGATTATCACCAGCCACCTTTGGTTCATGTACCTTAGGAGAGGTCTGCTTGGATCACACACAAGTCCTCACTGAGAGCTTCCTAGGTGCATGGTTTAGAATTCTATTTTTTTAATTGACATTTCTATAATTATAGACAATAAACCATGATACTTCCCTCCCCTCCCCCACTTCCCGTTCACAACTCCACTCTCCATCATATCTCCCCCCTCCACCAGTCTCCCTTTTATTTTGATGTCATCATCTTTTCCTCCTATTATGACGGTCTTGTGTAGGTAGTGTCAGGCACTGTGAGGTCATGGATATCCAAGCCATTTTGTGTCTGGAGGGAGCACGTTGTAAGGAGTCCTACCCTTCCTTTGGCTCTTACATTCTTTCCGCCACCTCTTCCACATTAGACCCTGAGCCTTAGAAGGTGTGATAGAGATATTTCAGTGCTGAACACTCCTCTGTGACTTCTTCTCAGGACTATGATGCCTTTTGAGTCATCCCAGAAGTCACCACCATCTGAAAAGAAGCTTCTCTAACCAAAAGTGAGACTAGTATTAATATCTAGTAGAATTCTAATCTCTAAGCTTCAGCTCATGTTGTTGGCTCAGCCTATAATGCCTTACCTCCCTTTCCAGCTTGTATATTTCCAAATCTACTCCTTATTCAAGTCACTTAAACATTGACTTTTCCATAAACCATCTCTGATTCTCCTGTCCCCAGAGAGCGATGGCAGTGTTTTCTCCTGAGCTCTGCAGTACCTCGTCTCTCATGTGTGACCCTAACAGCCACACACACACACACACACACACACACACCCTAGAATTCAGCATCATTTGTATCTCAGTACACAGACAAGTATAGTAGTGCCTTTGCATCCAGTGGTCATTCATTATGTAAGAAATCACATATTTTTTTCATTCAAATTTGAAATTGTACCATATTCACCAAAATTTATATGTATTAGTGTTGTGTCCTCACTTTGCAGTTCATATAGATCTGTGCAAAGTGAGGGCTGTTTGTATATGGAAACAAAAATGTATAACATACAGGTGATCCTTCTACTTATGGGGAGACAACTAAACCGAAAGTGTTCTGCACTAAGGATAGCCAGCCATGTACATTAAACACTGAGCCCATGTAGTGCTTCATAAATCACAGCCCTGGAAGAAAATAACAGTATTTGTTCAGTCACAAGGGGGAGGGCTTTTTGTGACATGAAGGAACCACATCATTAGTCATTTCAGAACCATGACAGTGTCTTATGGAAGGCTGAATGCAAGAGGCAATCTGAAATATACAGCGTAGTTGCTGAAACATGGTCATTTCTAGAACATTTAAGCAGCTTCTGGGGACAAGAGAATATATATATATATATATATATATATATATATATATATAAATGTATATATATAGTCTGTACTCAGGAATTCCTTAAAGCCCCTAAAATGAAACAAACATCAGCATCCCTGGAGTCCGGCTGCTTCCCACAGCACATGCTGTTCCTGGCACAGAGACCCGCCCAACAAAACAGTTTAAGCCACTAAGGAGCCATAAGACTGTATAGCAAATGTTTCAAGAGCTAAAATGCGGAGCGGATGCACTTCACAAAGCAAAGGAGCGCAGAAACATAGGACTGAGGGAATGTGCTCATCAATGCGAGCTTAAGCATCCTTAGAGAGAGCTGTGCTGAGTGATGGTGAACAGGCAGGAGCCACACGTAGAGCTCAAGAGAAACAAGGACCTCCAAATCCATGGTTCTGCTTTTGAGCTCCCAGAGGTTTCAAAGAAATGGCTCTGTGGGATCGTAGTTCCTAGTATCACATCAAGGTCAAGGTGAGGTCAGAGTCACATTCAAAATCCACTAAAGATTACATAGAGTGAATATGGGATTTAGAACCTGCCAACCAGCTTGGCTTCCCAGCTGGGTTTCTTGGCAGGTTCACTGACTTCTCTGAGATTCATTCTGTGGTCAAGTGAAATGAGCCACAGCTGGTAGATAGGAATTCATACATACAATTCTAGAGCCGGCCTTGCAGAGCTGTCTGCCTCAAGCAAGGGCATCTTCTGTCCTCATTTCCAGGGCTTTATCTGCAAACTGGGAATCCTAACCCCTTGCTATTTCCAGAGTTGTTGGGCAGGTTAAGTGAGGATACAGGTAAAAATGTGACCAGGTAGAAGGAGTTTTGAACACCCTTGATAATCAGCATTTGGAAATCAGTCTAATCCCTCAGCTTCTAAATACAAACAAGGCATTAGACAACCATGAAAACAAAATATAAAACCTACCAGTCCAATTGTGTGCTCCAAAAAATATGTTCAAATCTTTAAATGTGGCTTTACTGGAAATAGGAGCCCTGGCATGTACTAACTTAATGTAATTAAGTATCTATTCTTATGTGAATGTTAATCACTGGATCATCTCACCACCAGTGCCCCCACCACCAATCCAGTACGACTTCATTTTACCTTAGGATAGATCCTGATCCAATATGACTGGTGTCCCTAGAAGAAGAAGAAAGTGCCACACGAAGACACGGGCACACTGGGAAAATGTCAGATGAGGATATGGGCAGACACTGAAATCATGCAGCTGTAAGCCGAGGCGTGCCAAGGGTTGACAGCCACCCTAAGAACTGGAATTGGCAAGGAAAGGTACCTCCAGAGTCCCAGGGAGGCTGTGGCCTTACTGGCACCCTGATCTTTTACGTCCAGTCCCAGAACTGTTTCTGTTGTTGGAACCATCCGCTCTCTGTGTGGTACTTTGGCCACGGGAGATGTGCGGACAAGTGCAGACCCCTCCATCCCTTTCTCTGTTCCATGCATACTTCTGGGACATTGGCCCTGGAAGACATGGCCCAACTCCACCTGCGTCATGTTTCTGAAAAGCTTTGCCACTCTGTTCTGGCAACTTTGCCTGCAGTCTCTTTAGAGAACTGCTTGTACACCTCTTCCAGGTTGCTGGTCGGGAGCTGCTGTAAGCAAGAGGTCTGTCTGCTGTGGCTGTGTGTGTGTGTGTGTGTGTGTGTGTGTGTATGAGAGAGAGAGAGAAGAGAGCATTTTGGAAGAGTCTACACTTCTGTGTAGCTTCCTTGCTCCTTCATCTGACAGTGGGTCCATGGAGCCTTCAAGCTCAGGTCACCAATAGAAACCCCCTTGCCAGGTGCCTGCACTGAGAAGGCCATTCCCCAAGTGCACACCCCAAGCCCTGTGCTCTACTGGCCTCTCTTTATCTATAAAGCAGGCACATTGCCTTCACCTCCCACAGAGGTCCTGAGCCACGAATCAGAGGGGTATTAATATAGCGATGCATTGAAAATGGTGCAGCGCTGTGCAATCGGAAAGTGGTGAAATCATTATCACCATCTTCCCAGGCCAGTTGTCAACGCCTGGGGGCGGTGAGCGGGGTGGGGGGGGAACCTCTAGGAGAACCAGGAAAAAAAAAACGGGATCAAAGTGTCCAGCTGGTAAAAGAAGAGTTCACTATTGGGGCCTGATCCTCTGGTATTGGCTGCCTGGGGAGAGACCAGTTGAGATGAGCTCTCCTGGTGGGTCATAAAATGAGTTTACGTAGGGAGGAAGCAGGATGTATAAAGCCCAGGAGCCCGATCTGTTTCTGAGATCAAACAGAGCAGCATTGTGCCTGGGTGTGGAGCTGATGTCAGCGTCTAGAATGCTGGTCGGAATCGCCCTGGTTACGCAGCTGGACCGGAATAAGGCAAGTCTGTATCTGAACTCATTAATTTTTACAACCAACTGAACTGTTCTGCCTCTTTGAGGGGGTGTGGGTTTGGGGAGGTGGTGCAGGGTTGGGGGGGAGAACAAGGGAAAGAGAGGAAAGGGGGGGCTCGTATGTATGGAACAGGAGGCTTCCCACCAGCAGACACTATCTCATTATTCCCGGCAAAGCCCAGCTTCTTGCCTCCAGTGCCCAGGACAGTGAGGCAGTACCACTGTAGCAGCCAGAGAGAAACCCCGGCCACTGAGCCCACAGGATAATTAGAGTGGCACAAGCAGCTCCCGGGAGTTCAGGTTATGTCAATGTTTCCATTATATACCTCACTTTTCAGGGGTTTATAACGGAGCTATAAAAACTCTCGCCAGCTGAGAATTTGGCAGAGCAGGTCACAGCAACTGAGGGGCTGTTTTTCTAATTAAATTCAGCTGCTCATAACTTGAGGCAGGGGAGAAAATCGTACATTTGGATAACACAGAGGGGCTTGGTCGAAGTGCTGTGCACTATTTTGCTTTCTGATCAGCCTTCCTCCTCCTTGTCTTTCATTGCTTTGTGCCATAGGAAAAGAAGCAGCATTATAGAAATGCATCCCAGATACTTCCTGAGCCAAGAACCTATGGACACTTTCCAAGTGCAGCTAATGCAGCCTTTCTCCTTTCCTGAGAAAATATACTGGCCAGCAAACGCATGAACCATCTACCCAAACCTCTACCCAAGCTGTGACGGAGCCCTGAAGATGAGATGTTGGTGCAAAGGCTACAACAAGCAAATCCCAGCAAGGACCAATCCTGTTGCATTGCTATAACAGGATCTGACTTGGCTGATAAGCATTGGCTAGACTTATTGGCTGGGTGGGTTTGTTAGCCTCCTGGGCCATAATCTGTGATGCAAAGTATCAGAATCCTGCAGGATCCTGGACTAGTCCAGTGCATAGGTCTCTCCACACAGCCAGTGCATAGGTCTCTCCACACAGTCCAGGGCATAGGTCTCTCCCCACATTCCAGTGCATAGATCTCTCCCCACAGTCCAGTGCATAGATCTCTCCCCACAGTCCAGTGCATAGGTCTCTCCCCACAGTCCAGTGCATAGATCTCTCCCCACAGTCTAGTGTATAGATCTCTCCCCACAGTCCAGTGCATAGATCTCTCCCCACAGTCCAGTGCATAGATCTCTCCCCACAGTCCAGTGCATAGGTCTCTCCCCACAGTCCAGTGCATAGATCTCTCCCCACAGTCCAGTGTATAGATCTCTCCCCACAGTCCAGTGCATAGATCTCTCCCCACAGTCCAGTGCATAGATCTCTCCCCACAGTCCAGTGCATAGATCTCTCCCCACAGTCCAGTGCATAGATCTCTCCCCACAGTCCAGTGCATAGATCTCTCCCCACAGTCCAGTGCATAGGTCTCTCCCCACATTCCAGTGCATAGATCTCTCCCCACAGTCCAGTGCATAGATCTCTCCCCACAGTCCAGTGCATAGGTCTCTCCCCAGTCCAGTGCATAGATCTCTCCCCAGTCCAGTGCATAGATCTCTCCCCACAGTCCAGTGCATAGATCTCTCCCCACAGTCCAGTGCATAGATCTCTCCCCACAGTCCAGTGCATGGATCTCTCCCCACATTCCAGTGCATAGATCTCTCCCCACAGTCCAGTGCATAGATCTCTCCACACAGCCAGTGCATAGATCTCTCCCCACATTCCAGTGCATAGATCTCTCCCCACAGTCCAGTGCATAGGTATCTCCCCACAGTCCAGTGCATAGGTCTCTCCCCAGTCCAGTGCATAGATCTCTCCCCAGTCCAGTGCATAGATCTCTCCCCACAGTCCAGTGCATAGATATCTCCCCACAGTCCAGTTCATAGATCTCTCCCCACAGTCCAGTGCATAGATCTCTCCCCATAGTCCAGTGCATGGATCTCTCCCCACAGTCCAGTGCATAGATCTCTCCCCACAGTCCAGTGCATGGATCTCTCCCCACAGTCCAGTGCATAGATCTCTCCCCACAGTCCAGTGCATAGATCTCTCCCCACAGTCCAGTGCATAGAGCTCTCCACACAGTCCAGTGCATAGATCTCTCCCCACAGCCAGTGCATAGGTCTCTCCCCACAGCCAGTGCATAGATCTCTCCCCACAGTCCAGTGCATAAATCTCTCCACACAGTCCAGTGCATAGATCTCTCCCCACAGCCAGTGCATAGATCTCTCCCCACAGCCAGTGCATAGATCTCTCCCCATAGTCCAGTTCATAGATCTCTCCCCACAGTCCAGTGCATAGAGCTCTCCACACAGTCCAGTGCATAGATCTCTCCCCACAGCCAGTGCATAGATCTCTCCCCACAGTCCAGTGCATAGATCTCTCCCCACAGCCAGTGCATAGGTCTCTCCCCACAGCCAGTGCATAGATCTCTCCCCACAGTCCAGTGCATAGATCTCTCCACACAGTCCAGTGCATAGAGCTCTCCACACAGTCCAGTGCATAGATCTCTCCCCACATCCAGTGCATAGATCTCTCCCCACAGTCCAGTGCATAGATCTCTCCCCACAGCCAGTGCATAGGTCTCTCCCCACAGCCAGTGCATAGATCTCTCCCCACAGTCCAGTGCATAAATCTCTCCACACAGTCCAGTGCATAGATCTCTCCCCACAGCCAGTGCATAGATCTCTCCCCACAGTCCAGTGCATAGAGCTCTCCCCACAGTCCAGTGCATAGATCTCTCCCCACAGTCCAGTGCATAGAGCTCTCCCCACAGTCCAGTGCATAGAGCTCTCCCCACAGTCCAGTGCATAGAGCTCTCCCCACAGCCAGTGCATAGATCTCTCCCCACAGTCCAGTGCATAGAGCTCTCCCCACAGTCCAGTGCATAGAGCTCTCCCCACAGTCCAGTGCATAGATCTCTCCCCACAGTCCAGTGCATAGAGCTCTCCCCACAGTCCAGTGCATAGGTCTCTCCCCACAGTCCAGTGCATAGATCTCTCCACACAACCAGTGCATAGATCTCTCCACACAGTCCAGTGCATAGATCTCTCCACACAGCCAGTGCATAGATCTCTCCCCACAGTCCAGTGCATAAATCTCTCCACACAGTCCAGTGCATAGATCTCTCCCCACAGCCAGTGCATAGATCTCTCCCCACAGTCCAGTGCATAGAGCTCTCCCCACAGTCCAGTGCATAGATCTCTCCCCACAGTCCAGTGCATAGAGCTCTCCCCACAGTCCAGTGCATAGAGCTCTCCCCACAGTCCAGTGCATAGAGCTCTCCCCACAGCCAGTGCATAGATCTCTCCCCACAGTCCAGTGCATAGAGCTCTCCCCACAGTCCAGTGCATAGAGCTCTCCCCACAGTCCAGTGCATAGATCTCTCCCCACAGTCCAGTGCATAGAGCTCTCCCCACAGTCCAGTGCATAGATCTCTCCACACAACCAGTGCATAGATCTCTCCACACAGTCCAGTGCATAGATCTCTCCACACAGCCAGTGCATAGATCTCTCCCCACAGTCCAGTGCATAGGTGTCTCCCCACAGTCCAGTGCATAGATTTATGAACACAATCCAGTGCATGGATCTCTCCAACTGTCCAGTGCATAGGTCTCTCCACACAGTCCAGTGCATAGATCCCTCCCCACAGTCCAGGGCATAGATCTCTCAACACACCCAGTGCATAGGTCTCTCTCCACAGTCCAGTGCATAGGTCTCTCCACACAGCCAGTGCATAGGTCATATATCATAGATACGTAGATTCATATCATACTCATCTCTTATTGTCATTGTATATATCAATGATTGGTGCATGTCTCAGCTCTTCCAATCACATGAACCCCTTGTGACCAAATCCTAAGCTGATTAGTCTCTGCTTTTTCCAAAGAGTCTAGTGTAGCTGTACTCTGCTCAGTAAATGTAGGTGAAATAATTACTTAATTATTTAATAAAGGACAATAAAAAATCCAGGTGAAAAAAAGAAAAAGAGAAAAGCTCAGAACAGAAAGAAACTTATTAATCTTTCTTTCTCTCTTTTTTTTTTGTTTTTTGTTTTCGTTTTTGTTTTTGTTTTTGTTTTTGTTTTTGTTTTTCAAAGTAGGGTTTCACAGACTGACCTGGAATTCCCTATGTAGTCTCAGGGTGGCCTCATACTTATGGTGATCCTCCTACCTCTGCCTCTGTCTCTGCCTCCCTAGTGCTGGGATTAAAGGCGTGTGCTACCATGCCCTGCTCAATCAACCTCTTCTTTCTTAATGGAAGGGAAGATAGATGGCAAGATTCTTACCTTGTTATAGGCAATAACACTGAAATGTGGTAAGATAGGAAGCCAAGATCCTCAAACAGAAACTAGTAATTACATGCAAGCAATAACATCCATCCACATGTACAGCTGTGTTCATATACAACAGCAATAAGAAACAAGTGCGACTGTATATCACATATAAGTACATGTGTGCATGCCTAAATTAACAAATACCTCTATGGAAAATAAATATATTTTATCTACACGTTCTGACTGACTTTCTCTCCACTGGAACTCATTTCTGAGCTCCAATGCTAAGAAGATGTTTAATAACCTACAACTAAATAATGTATGAACAATAACTACATGAAGAGAAACTGTATGCATGCTAGCTTATGAATAGTTATTAATTACACTTCAGCACATAAAATATCCAACAAAAATCTGCTGAATGAATGAAAGAATGAGTGAACTACTTGAGTACTTCAACTGAGATAAATAATATTATTTCCTTATTGCTAAGGAAAACATTGTTAGTGACTGTAACTTAAGTTCCATTATAAATATAAAATTCCAGCCCTGATCCATCAGTTAATATCAAATAGGACTTCCATCTTCCCTGGGGTTCAGAGGACTCTGTTAGCAGATAAAATGGGATGGCTGTTGGAGAAGGTTCTCACAGGGTCTACCCCAGGGAAAGCTGAGATAAAGTAGAATCAATCTCTGGGAATGGGACAACATCAGCACCTCCTTACAAGTGCAAATTCCACTGAGTATGGTGGCTCACACCTTTAATCCCAGCATTTGGGAGGCAGAGGTAAGAGGATTGCCATGAGTTCAAGACCACCTTGAGACTATATAATGAATTCCAGGTCAGCCAGGGTTAGGGTGGATCCTACTTCGAAAAACTGAAGAAAAAGAAAAGAAAAGAAAAGAAAAGAAAAGAAAAGAAAAGAAAAGAAAAGAAAAGAAAAGAAAAGAAAAGAAAAGAAAGAAATGCAAATTCCCAGGTCCCACCACCTACACTTTACAGAATACTCGTTAAAGATGGCACAGTTGCGGTGCCTTGCCTGAGTCTTCTAACTAAACCCTCACAAACCACATTCTTACATGGCTCGTCCACAGGCATTCATCCATGAATGACACAACTCAAGTTCAGTGTCTGGTCGCATTCCAATCTGGTGCACATGTGTTACACCTGCAAGGGAGCAATGATAAAGTTACATGCAATTAATAAAAATATGACTTAGGAGTAAAACAATTATTCTTTTATTGGGCTTTCAGAGTCCTCTGTAGATTTGCTCTGATTGATTTTCCATCCTCCCCTTCATCCCACCTCACAGCCTACCCCTGCTCCCAGAAAATACCCTGACCTGAGCCACACCTTCTCCCTCCCCAGTTTGCAGACAACTCTGCAACCTCAAGGTCTCAACACAGGGTCAGGGAGATAGCATAGTGGATAAGCTTGTTTGCTGTTCGAATGTGAAGACCTGCATTCAACACTCAGAGCCTACTTTTAAAAATGCCATGCATTGTGGTATGTGCTTGTAATTCCAGTACTGGGAAAGCAGAGACAGGTGGATCCCTGGAGATCACTGGCTACTTTAATCTACTTGACAAGTCCCAGGCCATTGAGAGATCCTGTTTCAAAAAAGGTGAATAGGCTGGGTATGGTGGTGCATGCCTTTAATCCTAGCACTCAGGAGGCAGAGGTAGGAGGATCACTGATAGTTCAAGGCCACCCTGAGACTACATAGTGAATTCCAGGTCAGTCTGAGCTAGTATGAGACCCTACCCCAGAAAACTGAAGAAAAAACAAACAATCCAAAATAAAGGTGAATGCTATCTGAGGTTGTTCTCATATAGTAAAAGAAAAATACATAAATGCACATGCACCTACACGTGCATATTTGCATACATGTGTGCACACATGTACACGTGCACACAAGATCTCAATTCCTACACCCTGAAATTTGAATTTAATTCTTTTGTAAATAATGGCACAACTAAAACTGGCCATCTGAGTGATAATAGTACAGTGTGAGAACAAATTTGTAGTGCCATAATTGCCTATGTAATAACCACACATGAGAATTCCTGGCTTGAATTCTTCCTCTACCAAGAAGCATCTCCAAGTTTTCCTTTCTAATCCAACAGCCTTTGCTTGCATGTCTAAACTAGTCTGTTGTGGGTGATACATAGGCCTTTACCTCCAAGACATGTGTGAATTCCAAAAGCCAAGGCTAGCCTGGTTCTCTCCTTGACCTCCACAGGACACACATAGGGTCTTACATTTAGTAAGTGCTCAGCTACACATGTAGCATGGAACTATAGAACATGAAATACACATTTGCACCTCAAACAACCACATTTTCAGTTAGCTGATGAATCCTATCATTTTTTAATAATCCAAAGCTTATTTCTGCCAGGCCTGGTGGTGCACGCCTTTAATCCCAGCACTCAAGAGGCCAAGGTAGGAGGATAGCTGTGAGTTCAAGGCCAGCCTGAGACTATATGGTGAGTTCCAAGTCAGCCTGGTCTAGAGCAAGACCCTACCTCAAAAAACAAACAACAACAACAAAAGGCTGATTTACTGCATGATAGTATTATTGATGAAGCAAACCCTTCCTGGATGTCGTTCTAGTGGAGTCTACCTTGGCCCAGGCTTAGCTCATCCAATATAGCATCAGTGGTGGCTATTGAAATGGAGCCATTTTGGGACACTAGGTGGACAATCTCCCTGAAGAGGAGTTATTTATATACCTTCTTATTGCCTGTCATATATGATACCAGCTAACTCACGGTGAAACCCCTTGTACACTCTGTACCCTGATAATCCCTCCCAGTTTGAATGTGTTAGATGGCTTCCAAGAATGTTTGGAAATTAAAGAGGTTTTGCAATCTCCAGGAAGTGCCAAGGGACTGTGTTAGACATGACACTGAGTCATGCATAGTTACAATTCTTTCAGAGTCTTTAAGAGAACATTTACCAATAACTTTTGAGTGTTAGGGGAATAGGAAGTGAGGATTCAAGGAGGGAGTAAAGATATAATGTGAGAATGGTTGAAACCTGGCACTTTCTAGGTACATTATACCACAGGTTCAGGGAAAGAGTATAAACATCAACAAAGGCCTCAATGATATAGTCAATTACTCAATCACTCCTTTTTGTCCTCCAGTTATTCCTCAGAATTTTCCTGATATGCATTCCAAATGAGTGGCCAATAAGAATTTATTAAATAACAAGCCAGGTGTGATGGTGCACGCCTTTAATCCCAGCACTCAAGAGGCAAAGGTAGGAGGATCGCTGTGAGTTCAAGGCTACCCTGAGACTACATAGTGAATTCTAGGTCAGCCTGGACTAGAATGAGAACCTACCTCAAAAAAACAAAACAAAACAAATGAATAAATAAAAATAAATTTATTTGATACCTTCCATGCTATGGGCCCAGCATATGAGAAACAAAAACAAAAACAATGAACTGTTATCTCTAATGTCTTTTTAGAAACAAAAATCTTCTTTTTTTCCTCCTTGGAATGTTTATTTCTGAATATATTCAAAGAAAACTCTATTTTTCCAGTCCTGCTAAAATTATTGCAGGCCTCAACATTATTTTATATCTTTATTTATTTTTTGCCAGGCAGCACAACTTTTATTATTATTTTTTTTTATTAAGTAGAAACTTTGTATGGACGCTCATGTGTTAGTACCATCATTTCCTTTCACATACCCCCATTCTGCTGAGGGCTCTACTTGGGGCTGCTGGTATTCACCCTGGAGTTGTGGGTTAGGAGATGAGAGCAGCAGTCAATCATTGTGTGTGGGGGCGGGGGAGTGAGTAATGTCTCTGGATATTCCCTCCTACCCTGTGGTTCTTAGAATCTTTTAACCCTCTTTGACCAAAGTCCCTGAGCCATGGTAGGTGTGCTTTAAGTCTGCTTTAGTGTTGAGCTCTCAATGGCTTCTGGATTTCTGCTTTGGTACATATTGAGTGTCCTCAGTGTCTGAATCCATCACCTGGGCACAGGTTGTCAGGCTCCCTGTGGAAGCAGCATTCTTGCTCATCTCACCAATTCCCCTGCAGTTTCACCTGGGCCCTGGCTCATATGCAAGGGGAGGTTCATCTTTTCTCAAATTTTTAAAGAGCTTAAAAATTCCTTCCCATACTCTCATTCAATGCAAGATATGGCTGTGGTTTTACAAATGACAAGTCCACAGGGTTTTAAGTCATCCAGTAGGGCCACAAGCTTAGGTCTTTGGCTCCAAGTGCTGTGTTCTTTTCTCTCTACTCTGCTACTAAAAAGACTTGGGTGTGTTCAATAAATTTATATCTCCCCTTTCACAATGTGAAAAACCTTAAAGGATGCCTTGTTCAGACTTTAGGAGGCAAATGCCTAATTTCCTCCATACCGAACTCTCCTCTGATATGACCCTGAGGATAATGAAAAAGAAAAAAGCTTTGTGTGGAGAGCAAAAGAGTATGTATAAAAATAACACGTGCTTTGCACATGCTAGATATACGGGTTTGCTGGACGTGGTGGTACCTTTCATCCCAGCACTTGGGAGGCAGAGGTAGGAGGATTGCCATGCGCTTGAGCCTACATAGTGAATTCCAGATCAGCCTGGGCTAGGGTGAACCCCTACCTTGAAAACAAACAAATAAACAAAATATGGGTTCCATCCTATTCAGTGGTTCAGAAGGGACCCAATGAAGGAAGACAGCAAGGTCAGATTCTCATAAGAAATGGCCATGGTCACAGGAAGTAGCAGAAAGACCAAGATCCCCAGGGAACATGACTGTCCCCTTCCACTGTCAAGTGTGGAGGACCAGAGGGAGTGTTGTGTAAGGGTTAGGTAAGAAGGGCAGGGCTTGGCTACAGAAGCAGCAAGAGGCCGCAGGATCATCACACTGACTCCATCACAGAAAACGTTTACAAGGAAGGGGCCTTCATAATGTGGAAAACAACTCAAGAAGGGGGAGGGAACTGAAAATAGTGTCAACCTAGGCTAGATGTCAGGCGGAAGGAAATACTCAGGACATCAGCAGAGCAGCTTCACCATCATTAAAGAAAAATGATGCAACCCAGAAGCCACAGACCATTACTAGAAAATTTTCAGTGCCAGGGATGGGATACCTTCCAGTGATTTGTTGGCCACGAAGGTCCCTGATGCCCCCAAAACATTGAAGGCTATTGCTAAGACTCTTGGTCTCCCACCAGGAATAGATGGTAAGACCCTATTGCTGAAACTCCATATGCTTGGGCTGCAAGGTCACTGAAAAACCCTGCTGCAGCTGAACTGAAAACTTCCTCCATATAGACCAGCTAACAGAAAGCTGGAAAAAGCCATGCTGCATGCAGCTCCATGGGAGAGAGAGAAGTCATCAGTTGAAACAAACAACAGTGGACACTGCAAGCCAGGCCAAATGAGCCAACAGGTACAATAGTGGCATGTCTGTCATCGGGGAAACCAACCATTCTCTAATTGGACTGGAGGCATGCTCCACAGGAGGGAATACATGCCTGATACTGAAAAACCTATGGTGGGGGAGGTCATGAACCCTCAGGGTGTAATGCCTGCTAGTATCTGGCTAAATGCACGTATCATACTCACTAAACTTCCCAGTAAACACTGCTCCTAATATTCATATCCATATATTAATGTCACTCTCATTTTTGGCTAGAGAAGCTTCTCTTTTCAGATGGTGGTGACCTCTGGGATGACTCAGAAGGCACCATAGTACTGAGAAGAAGTGACAGAGGAGTGCTTAGCACCGAAATATCTATATCACACCTTCCAAGGCTCAGAATCCATTGTGGAAGAGGTGGTAGAAAGAATGTAAGAGCCAAAGGAAGGGTAGGACTCCTTACAACGTGCTCCTCCAGACACAAAATGGCCTGGATATCCAAGTCCTCACAGTGCCTGACACTGCCTACACAAGACCATCATAACAGGAGGAAAAGATGATGACATCAAAATAAAAGAGAGACAGATGGGGGGGAGATATGATGGAGAGTAGAGTTGTGAATAGGAAAGTGGGGATGGGAGGGAATTATGACTTATTGTCTGTAACTACGGAAGTTATCAATAATTTTAAAAAGAAAGAAGGAAAAATGCAAAGATCCTAACTTCCTGGATGTCCTCCCCAAACCTCTGTTTGCCACGGTCCCCTGTGTCTCTCCCTCTATTAGGATGCTCTACTTGGGTTTTGACAAAAGCTCCTTAAGGAAGAAATGCTTCATTCTGGCTCACAGTGCTGGGACACAGTCCCTCATGATGAGGAAGTCACAATGACGGGAGCTCAAGGCAGCTGCTCACAGACAGTGATGGCGGCTCCTCGCTCCCTTCCTCCTGTTTTGTCAATCTGATGACCCTCGCCCACGGAACGGTGCTGCCCACAGTTAGGGGTGGGTCTTCTCACCTCAGCGTAACCCAGGAACTTCCCCACAGACAGACCCAGAGATTTGTCTCCTACTTGATTCCAAATCCCATCAAGCTGACAATCGGTATTGACTGTCACAATCCATTCCATGCCAACTTGACATTCTGACATATCACTTTTAGCCATAACCTTCCTCTCCTTATCTTCTTAGGCCATCTCCTACTGAAAAAGTGCTTAATTCAACTTCAAAAGTCTACATGGACTTGAACAGTTCTAACACTTTTCAAAAATAAGTGCAGAGTCTCTTCTGAGGCAGTCTCTTAACTGTGAGCCCTTATGATGTTAAAAAAAAAAAAAAGAGGATGGGGCTCAAGAGATTGCTTAATGGTTAAGGCACTTGCCTGTGATGCTTAATGACCCAGCTCCCCAGAACCCACATAAGCCAGAAACACATGGTGGTGCGTGCATCTGGAATTCACTTGCAGTGGCTAGAGGCCCTGACACATCCATTCTTTCTCTCTTTCTCAAATAAATAAATAAAATAATTTTAAAAAGTCATGTACTTCCAACATAGAATCTCACAGCATAAACATTCCCATTCCAAAACAGAGAAATGAGGGGGATATAACAGGGAAATATCAGAGCAAAGCAAACCCAAAAGTCAGCAGGGCAAGCACCAAGTCCTGCAGCTCCATGTCAGGCACCTAGAGGATGCCTGAACCAGGATAGAAAGACAAGGAAAACTGGGGGGATATAGGAACATAGAGACCCACACCCCTCATACTGGTTGAAAGCTATAAGAGGCTAAGAAGCAAGAATTCCCACACAATTAATCACATTGGCTACAAAGGTTGTTGACATAGAAATAATTAACCTAGGGCTGGAGAGATGGCTTGGCCATTAAGGTGCTTGCCTACAAAGCCGAAGGACCCATATTCTACTTTCCAGATTCCATGTAAGCCAGACACACGAAGGTGAGGCAAATGCAAGGTCGCACATGCCCACTAGGTGGTGCAAACGTCTGGCGTTCCATTGCAGTAGCTGAGGCCCTGGTGCGTCAATTCTCTCCTTCTGTCTCTCTCTCTCTCTCTCTCTCTCTCTCTCTCTCTCTCTTGCTTGCTCTCTCTAAAAATTATATATATATGGAGAGAAAGAGAGAGAGAAATAACCTAATCTAGAAACTCCCTCACAGACATGTCCAGAAATTTGTCCCCTAGGTGAATCTACATCCTATCAAGTAGACCCTCAATATTCACCAGCACAGTCCCCACCCTGACTGACCCTGATTTCAGTTTCTTCTCATCTCCCTCTATCTTCTGGTCCTCCAGAGCACTAAAATAAACTTATAGTCGCCAGGCAAGTATGTCTGTATTATTTATGAGCAAACTCAAGAAGCAGACATGCCTTTTCTTACACTTGTAAGTAAAGGAAACTAGCACAGAAGTTACAAAAGACAGAAAACCTGGAGCTGAAAAGACACAGAGACTTTTTTATTTTCTTTCTAACTTTTTTATTTATTTGCAAGGAGAGAGAGAGCTGAGAAAGAGAGAATAGAAGAAAGAACGGGCACAGCAGGGCCTCCAGCCCCTGCAAACAAACTCCAGATGCATGCTCCACTTTGCATCTGGCTTTACATGGGTCTTGGGGAATCTAACCCAGGATAGCATGTTCGGCAAGCAAGTACCTGTAACTGCTGAGCCGTCTCTCCAGCCTGACATTAGCTTTTTTAGAAGCAAAATCCAATGACAGGATTTAGAAAACAACTTACAAACAGCTCTGAAGCTGAGTATGGTGGCGCACGCCTTTAATACCAGCATTCAGGAGACAGAGGTAGGAGGATCTCTGTGAGTTCAAGGCCACCATGAGGTAACATAATGAATTTCAGGTGAATCTAGGCTAGAGTAATACCCTACCTCAGAAATCCAAAATAAAATAAAATAAAAGCCTCAGGTCTGTTTCATGGAAATTCCAGAAAAAGGAAAATCAAATGATGAAAGATAAAAGACACAAAGCCAACAGTAAAAAGGGCACTGACTCCACAGAGGTAAGAATATATAAGAGTTAAGGAAATACAAGAGAAATAGCAAATTAAAATTTCCATTGAGATCAATACAGAGTAGCATGAAGCATTCAAAAAGCCAAAGTTTGGAGGTATAGCTCAGTGGTAGAGCATTTGACTGCAAAAAGTCAAGGTTGGGCTGGAGAGATAGCTCAGTGGTTAAAACATTTGCCTGCAGAGCCTAACACCCCAGAATCAACACCCCAGAATTGACTCACCCATACCTATGTAAAGCCAAATGCATGAAGTAGAACATGTGTCTGGACTTGATTTTCAGTGGCTGGGACCTCAGCATGCCCATCCTCTCTGTCTCTCTTCTTTCTATCTCTTTCTGCTTGCAAATAAACACATAAAATATTAATAAAAAAATTAAAGTCAATGATGCAGAAAGAAAGCCTTAAGGGATGGAGACATGGCTTAGCAGTGAAGGCACTTGCCTGCAAAGTCTAGGTTTGACTCCTCAGAACCCATATAAGCCAGAGGCACATGATGGCACATGTGTCTGGAGTTCATTTGCAATAGCTAGAGGCCCTGGCATCCCCGTTCTCTCCCTCCCTCCCTCTCTCTCTCTCTCTCTCTCTTTATCTGCCTCTTTCTATCTCTCTCTCTATTTCTTTATCTGCCTCTTTCTCTCTCACTTTCTCTCAAATTAGTTAATAAAAGAAAATTAAGGCTTGAAAACCAGCTATGGAACAAGGAAGAAAAAGATGAAGGATTAAAATACTTAGAGAGAAATTGTTGAGCTTGAAGAACAGATAATCCAGAAAATGCAACAAAGAGATGTTCCTGGGGAGGGGAAATAGGGATAGTAAATTAAAACTAAAACAAAAAGTACAGAAGAAAAAAATCTTTCTTCCGTTAATAAAAATAGTTTTCTTCCTCCCCCTCTCTTTCTCTCTCTTTTTTATTTATTTGAGAGAAAGAAGCAGAGAGAGAGAGAGAATGGGCACACCAGGGCCTTAAGCTGCTGCAAATGAACTCCAGATGCCTATGCCCCCTTGTGCACACGGGCAACATTGCATTCTTGCATCACTGTGTTTCTGGCTTACATGGGATCTGATAATTCGAACATGAGTTCTTAGGCTTTGCAGGCAAGAGCCTTAACCACTAAGCAATCTCTCCAGTCCAGTTATGTGTCATGTGGACACATAACAGTTTCCATATAAAACAGCTATATGTCCATATAAATATCAAAAATTATGTAGCTGAGAAAAAGTATGGAAGTGGGGGTACCACTACCAACTGCCATAACTACAGTGAACACCTCAAAACTATCTCAGCTAACTCAACTGCTGATATATCCAAATTTAAGAACTATAAAAGAGGGCTTGGAGAGATGGCTCAGCAGTTAAAGCATTTGCCTGCAAAGCCTAACTACCCAGGATCGATTCTCCAGGACCTACGTAAAGCCAGATGCACAAAGTGGTGCATGCATCTAGAGTTTGTTTACTGTGGCTGGAGGCCCTGGACCACCCACTTTTTTCTTTCTTTCACTGTCTCTCTTTCTCTATATCTCTCTGCTTGCAAATAAATAAATAAAATTTAAAAATTTAAAAATTAGGGACTGGAGAGATGGATTAGTGATTAAGCTGCTTGCCTGCAAAGCCTAATGACTGGAGTTCAATTCCCAAGTACCCATGTAAGCCAGATGCACAAAGTGGCACATGCATCTGGAGTTTCTCTGCAGTGGCTAGAGGCCCCTGGCATGCCCATATTCTCTCTCTTTCTCTCTCTCCTTGCAAATAAATAAATAAAATATATTTTTAAAAAAAGAATGAGCCGGGCGTGGTGGTGCACGCCTTTAATCCCAGCACTTGGGAGGCAGAGGTAGGAAGACTGCCATGAGTTCAAGGCCACCCTGAGACTACAGAGTTAATTCCAGGTCAGCCTGGACCAGAGTGAGACCCTACCTCGAAAAACCAAAAAAAAAAAAAAAAAAAAAAGAAGAAGAACGAGGGGCTAGGGAGATAGCTTAGTGATTAAGGTGCTTGTCTGCAAAGCCAAAGGATCCAGGTTCAATGCTCCAGTACCCACGTAAAGACAGATGCACAAGGTGATGCATGTGTCTGAAATTCATTTGCAGTGGCTAGAAAGCCTGGTGTCCCCATTCTCTCTCTCTCTCTCTCATAAATAGCTAACTAAATTAAAAAAAAAAAAAAATGAGCCAGGCATGGTGGCTCACACCTTTCTTTAATCCCAGCACTTAGGAGTTACAGGTAGGAGGATCCTTGTGAGTTCAAGGCCAGCCTGAGACTACTTAGTGAATTCTAGGTCAGCCTGGGCTAAAGCAAGATCCTCCTTCAAAAAATAAATAAATAAATAAAATAAAGAATGATAAAAGAATTTTATAATTGTCTAGTCAGGAAAAAAAAATGTCAGTTTTCCTATAAAGTTTGGGAAATCATCCTAAATTCATATAGCCCTGTGACAACAGATAGGAGAGAAATGTCTATAATTTGAGTACAAAAAAAAAAAATTGCCTGCTAGTCAAAAATTCTAAACTTCTCTGAGTTATCATTCATGTCTGAAAGAAATATAAGAAAAACAGCTATTCAGAAATTCCTAGGGGACATTACTCACATTCTTCCTGAAAAAAAAAAAGAAAAAAAAACAGCCTATAAATCATTGTAGCCAACTGAGAGATCAAGCAAGCTTTTTAAATGGGGATGTTGTGCTAAAATAGAGCTGCCAATAAACTTAAATAATTTTAAAGTATCATTGTTAAAAAGTCTTCTAATATAAAAATATTTCTGGAAAGATAAAGTGTTCAATATAATAGCTGGCACAGATTAAAAATTCAATTATTTTATGTATATGTTTAAACTTGTGTGTTTATTTATTTTTAAGTTTTACTATGGAGGATAAAATTAGAAGCAATTACTAAAATCTAGCTAAGAATATTTGTTCTGAATTACATAGGAAGTATACTGATACCTTCAATTTATTTGAAATGCAGTTTTGTAAAACAAAATGGGTTGATGGATAGATAGAAGGATAGATAGATACATGATAATGCAAATATAATAACATAAAAATGATGGAAACTAAGTGGTTTGTATATGAATATGAATTACAAAATTTACTTTTCTGTATATATGAAATTTTTCATTAAATGGGCTATTGGAGAAACGAGTAACATCTGAACCTAAGAGATAAGATTAAATAAAATGAAAATCTAATACAATAAAAAAGAAACTAAAAAAGTGTTTACTTCTTAACAGGAGAGTCTCAATAGGTAGCATTTTTTTTAAAAGCAATAATTAGGAAAATGCAGATTTGTACAGTTTTAGTATTTTCACAGTAGTATAAATAGAATTCAAAAATAGGACCTAGACCTTCAGTATTACTAGTCTGAAAACAAAACAAAACAAAACAAAAAAAAAATGTGAAATACAAACAACACAGCAAAACTTTTAAAACCAAGAACAAAAAAATATCTTAAGAAACTAAGAGGTTGTTAGGTTTGGTAAAACATATTTATAATCCTAGTGCCTGGGAGGTAGAAAAAAAAAAGGACTGGGAGTTCAAGGTCATCTTCACCTATATAGCAGACTGGGCTGTAAGAAACCCTGTCTTTAAAAACATTTTTAAAGCTGGGTGTGGTGGCACATGCCTTTAATCCCAGCACTAGGTAGAGGTAGGAGGATTTCAATGTGTTTGAGGCCACCCTGAGAATAGAGAGTGAATTCCAGGTCAGCCTGGGCTAGAGTGCGACCCTACCTTGAAAAATAAAAAATAAGGAGAAGAAAAAGGAGCAAGAAGAGAGAAGCAAAAAGAAAAGAAACCAAGCTGGATGGGCATGGTGGCACACACCTTTAATCCCAGCACTCAAGAGGCAGAGGTAGGAGGATTGCCATGAGTTTAAGGCCACCCTGTGACTGCATAGTGAATTTCAGGTCAGCCTGGGCCAGAGCAAGACCCTGACTTGAAATACAAAAATAAATAAATAAATAGATAAATAACAAAAAACGAAAGCAAAAAGAATAAGCAACTTTGATAATGACAAAAATATGCATATGTAGTAAAGGTAATGATAAATAAAATGGCTTAGTCTTTTAAACTCATCTGTGCTAATAGTTCTAATTATGAGCCTTTGCTGACAATCTATTCTCCTCTATGTGTCAGATTTAGACAATCCCATGAACTGTAAGACCTGGAGAGGTTTTATTATTGAATTAAAGGAAGAAACTATATGAGCTATAAAAACTGGAAGGCAGTGTGTGTGTGTTTGCGCGCGTGCACGTGCATACATATGTGTGGAGGCTTAGAGGCCAATATTGGATCTCTTTCTCTTTCAATCTGCACATTTTTCTCTTATTGTTTGCTGTTTTTTAATATTTTATTTTTATTTGTTTGTTGGAAAGACAGAGAAGAGAGAATGGGCACGCCAGGGCTTCAAACTACTGCAAACAACCTCCAGATGCATGCACCACCTTATGCATCTGGCTTACGTGGAGCCTGGGGAATTGAACCAAAGTTCTTTGGCTGGTAGGCAAGCGCCTTAGCCTCTAAGTCATCTCTCCAGCCCTGTCATGTTTTGAGGCAGGGTTTCATTCTAGCCCAGGTTGACCACAAACTCACTCATGATGATCCTCCTACCTCAGCCTTCCAAGCAGTAGGATTATAGGTGTGAGCTACCACACCAGGCTCCACCTTATTCTTTGAGACAGGGTCACTTGTTCAACCTAGAGCTCACCAATTCAGCTAGACTAGCTAGCCTGAAAACTGCAAGGACTCTGTCTCTGCGTTCCCTGTGCTGTGATTATACACACTCACCACCATGACCAACATTCTATGGAGGTGTTGGGGGTCCAAACTCAGGTCCTCATGCTTGCGTGGCCCTTTACCCATTGAACCATCTCCCCAACTCCCAAAATACGTCAAAGCAATGGGTTTTTGTGAAAGATCAGGTGTTAGCAAGAGGAGATTCGATATCCCACCAGCTAGTCTTCATTCCCCAGCACTAGAACACACATATATAGAGAGGGAGAGGGGCTGGAGAGAAGGCTCAGCAGTTAAGCACTTGCCTGCAAAGCCTAACAACCTGGGTTTGATTCCCCAGTACCCATGTAAAGCCAGATGCACAAAAGAGCTCATGCATCTGGAGTTCATTTGCAATGGCTGGAGGCTCTAAAGTGCACATTATCTCTGTCTCTCTTTTTTTTTCTCTCTCTCTGCTTGCAAATAAATAAAAATGTTTTTTAAAACAGAGAGATCTAGAGAGGGTGGCAAGGTTAAGAGGAAGTTGGAGGATAAGCTTGAGGACATTTTGAATGTCCGTTAATGACAAGAGTCCACTGCAGATGTGTTGGGGACTGTAGGGAATACAGAGCAGGACCTAGGTTAGAAATACGACCAGAAAGGTGACTCAGTGGTTAAAGATGCCTGCTTGCAAAGCCTGACAGCCGGGGATTCAATTCCTCAGTACTCACGTGACTCAAGCCGCACAAAAGTGCCGCATGCATCTGGAGTTCACTTGTAGCATCAGAAGGCTCTAGCGCTCACATTCTGCTCCCCCCCCCATCTCAAATAAATAAATAAAATATTTTTAAAAAAGAAATAGAGGTGCAGACTAACATCATAAAAGTTAGCTAAAACCACACAGTTCAAGGTATTTAGGGAGAGGAAGGCACAGGGCATTTTGGGAAGGATCTTTTAAAGTTGAATGCTGGGGATGCTGGGCAGAGAACCAGGGAGTTCTTCCTAAGTACTAGGAAATTCTTTTCAGGTTAGCGCCATGTCTGTCAGCAGATGGCTTTTCTGCCCGGTGACACAATACTGTTTCTGCTCCCTGTCCCCACACAGTACAGGGAAAGCGGAAGGGACACAACCTTCATGCACCCACAAGACTGGTGGGAAAAGCCTCTTGCAAAGCCATCACGCTCTCTGAGAAAACCACGTTAATCGTCCACACCGGGACCAGGAACACTCTACAAAACCAGTACCATACATCTAATATTCAGCCAAAACCTGGGGGCTGCAGTTCTTGTTATTGCCAAGAAGGAGAACACAAGTGGCTTAGCCAGAAAGAGAAGCATAGTTTCTACCTGGGCTCCTGCAACACCTATTGCAATGAACATTCTAGTCTACGGACGAGGACACTGAAATAAAAAAGAACCACGTCTCACCAAGCGTGATTTACAATTCCCACGTGATCATGCAGATTTTCAGTTGAGGAAATCAGAGTCCCCAGGGCACAGTGTCACACAGTCAACAAGCATCAACTGAACCGTCAAGCCCAATGCCATCACCACCGCGGGGTCCCACAGCCGGCCACAGCAGACTCAGCAAGAGAAAGAGCGGCGACCTTCTAAAGGTGCAGAACCCCACTGGGCCCCTTCTCGGGGGAGATGGAAGAGCTGCACATGCGCAGCTGGCACTTGCTTGGAGTCGCTGGGGACTTCTGCAATGTGGGTGCAAACAGCATTGCTGAGCCTCCTGCACCCCTAAGCTGCTCAGTGACTTCATCAGAAAAGAATTTGGCCTGGGTCCCACCAGGCTTGTTGGGTCTGAATCTCAGGAAGGGGCTCTGGGCCCTGAACTTCTGTGGACTGGGCACACACTGGGTACGTGAGACACAGGGTTGGCATTCTTGGTCAAACAACCCATAGAGTAGGCGTAGATCCCGTGCCTGTCAGGGGTCAGACCAGACAGCATCTAACATCCTGCCTTCAGTCCTCAGGCCTCACAGTCAATGCATATTGCTGCACACAGCCCAACCCAGAATTAATACTTATGAAAGGTTTGCCATTTTAACTTCTAAAACCTGCCATAAAAGCAGCTCTTGTCTCCTAATGAGGTAATTGGTGTCATTATACCATTAGGAGGGTACTCCTGGTGTGCGGCTCAGTTAACAAAGATGTATCAGGGCTGGAGAGATTGCTCAGCGGTTAAGGTGCTTGCCTGTGAATCCCAAGGACTCAGGTTCAATTCCCCAGTCACAGTACCCATGTAAGCCAGTATGTATCTAGAGTTCATTTGCAGAGGCTAGAGGCCCTGGCACACCCATTCTCTCATTCTCTCTCTCTCTTTCCCTTTCTCTCTTTCAAATAAATAAACTGTTTTCTAAAAGAAAGATTTATTAAATGATTTACATTTCTCTATTTGGCTGAAAGACTGGTTTAGCAATAGGATGTTGCTTGAGTCAGAGTACGAAGCTCATTTACTTTTGCACAGAGCTTTCAGGCTGACTGAGGCACTATCCTTCCTCATCCGGCTGTCCAGTTCTGCTCCCAGTGCTAGAGAGAAAAAGAAGAGAAGTTAAACACCACCACTCCAGTGTCAGATAGTGAAAGGGACCATCGACACCCAAATTGGGACAGACCAGCATTCCAGAGGACAAAATTCCTTGTGTTGAGAGCTGACCTGGCAGGTTCATTCTGAATTGATAAAAGGAGGCCCCATCTGGAGAGCCAGGAGACAGGGTCCCAAGTCCAGGAGCCCTGCTCTCATCGGAGCCTAGGGAAAAGCTGAGTTGGGCTCCTCCAGCCTTGCTAATAACAGTGTGGTCAAGAGACAGAGGCAGAGTCCCTGGAAAGAGAGGTCCCGTGCCCTACCCTAAACCTATGGAACCAGAACCGTGTGTGTCAAGACTCTCAAGGGTCTCATTCATCGGGAGTTTTAACATGTATTCTACCAGATGCTGCTGGAATTAGTCAGAACTTCACAGTCTCTCTCAGAGAGACTGCCCCGTGGAAGGCAGCCGGTGCCATCTCATGGCAATTTGTTCTTGTCTTAAATGTTCTCAGGGAAGGAAATGCTGGTTTAAAAATGAAGAGGGTAGAGGAGGGAGAGAGAGGGGGAGGGAAGGAAAGGGAAGAAGGAAAGGGAAGGAATGTAGAGAGGAGAGAAGAAGGAAGAGGCAGGAGAGGGGAGGGGAGGGGAGGGGAAGGGAAGGGAGGAGAGAAGAGGGAGGAGGGGGGAGAGAGGGGAGGCGAGGAGAGGCAGGTCTGGACGTGCGAAGTTCAAAAGCCCATGTTTTGTTGAGCTCACCAAACCACAGACCTCTCATGCATCACACCCAAGGGCTGCAGCCCAGCCTCTGCCAAGCCACAGCTGAAGGAAAAGCCAGAAAATAAACACTCTTTCTGAAGAGGGAGGGCCAGGGACTGAGTCCCCAGCCCAAATTCCCAACCTCAGGGAATCACGCGTGTGGGAGCTGGCAGGGGCTGCGAAGTCCTTTCTCTTCCCTTCATCCTGCACCGCAGATTGAGGCCCAAGAAGCCATCTGTCCAGGCAGCTGTCCCCTTAAGTGGCAGAGCTGGCTGGGACCCGTCTCCAGTTCTGTTTTCCTCATTCACTCATTGCTCAGTGAATGGGTTCAGGGACACTGGAGGTGAGCATGGGAAAGCCATTGCACAGATTTGTGCAAGACAGAACGCGTACTTTCTCAAGCAAAAGCGACTTCACAGGCTTGTGACGACGGGCTGTGCTCAGGTTCCTCCAGGGCATCTCCAGTACTGGCCTCTGGACACCAAAAATGCTGGAGCATTGCACAGAAAGTGATGCCTTCCCGGAGCCTGGCTAAAGGCTTGGGCTGAACGCAACACTGCAGACTGATACCTAGAGCCCGGTCTGCTTGGCTGTGGTTCCCTCACAGATGGGCTTCTTTCCACTGTCTGTTCCTGCACGCTGTCTGTGTGAGAAGACAGGTGCCAAGCGCAATAGCCCTGCGTCCCTGGGGAACACCTTCCAAACTCCCCGTGGACAGGCTGAATCCCATCTTTCTTTCCTGTGTGTCCTGCCGCATTGCCCCCTAGGACCAGAGTTAACCGTCCTTTTATAGTCTGTGCTCTGGTCCCTCCTATACGTCATGACTCCTGCACTTCACAAGTACTGCAGTCGATGTGATAACTAAGGTGACTCTAAGTGACAACCTCTGAAGGACAGGTAGGATGCACTTTGGACAAAGGGAAGATTTGAGTCCCAGGCAGGGCTGAGCATCTCAGAACAGGATTTCCTCATATGGCTCAGAATGGTATGCACTATAAACATGACTGCTTCTGGACTTGTCCTTTTAATATTTTTGTTTATTTATTTGAGAGAGAAAAGAGACAGAGTGGTATGCCAGTGCCAGGGGCCTCTTGCCACTGCAAATGAACTTCATACTACATGCTACATGGGCTATCTAACTTTATGTGGGTTCTGGGGAATTAAACCAGGGGCAGCAGGCTTTGCAAGCAAGAACCTTTAACCACTGAGCCATCTCCCCAGGCCCCATTTAATATTTTTGAACCTTGGCTAATCATTGGTAATAAACTGTAGAAAGCAAAACATGGATAAAGGGGGGAGGGGTTACAGTATCTCCATGACTGACTGAGGGTCTGAAGGCCAAATTCCCCACTGTTTTTTTTGTTGTTGTTGTTGTTTGTTTGCTTGAATTGGTAAAGTCCAACTTGAAAACCAAGTTAAATAACATAAATACCACTCAAAACTCAGTTCCAAAATTATCAAGTGAACCCAGTGAGGAAAAAAAAAAATGCATGTAGGAAACCTGCCGTAAGAAAGGCGCTTCATCGAGTGCAGCTGGATAAACCTTAATTCGCCAACCTCCCTTTCTCACTGTCTCAGAAATCACCCCACCCTCCCGTCTCAATAGCCACTGTAGTGCCCGTCACCTCCAGCCCTGAAGTGTCACACCGCTGTCCCATAGCCATTGTGCCACGAAGGAGGTTTCCACACCAAGGCTCACCCAGTTTTCCTGCGGCTCTTGAGCACCCTGCCATTTTTTCTAAACTGCAGAAGAAAAAGGGTGGGTGTGGGGAAGGGGGGCAGCATGTGAACCGCCCTGCGCGGGGCTAGTGACTGCTATGTTTCCATGGCTCACTTTCCACTGTTCTCCGTGACCCCTGCACATTTCCCTTATGAGTTAGTGTCCCGGAATGTCTCTTTATTAGGTGTCTGGAGAAGTTAAGCTGTCCTGATGCCAGCACCCCACACTGAGGACTTTATTAGTTTTTTAATTTTCTGTCTGGGTGCCCCTGCTGCATCAAACTTTCCACGGCTGTTAAGAGCCGCCGAGTCCCTTCCCCAACCCTGTCCCCTTAACAACATGGGAAACTCCCGGACCTGCTTCAGGAAGCCTTGAAGAAACACAGATACGTTGTCTCTCTGGGAAGCAATATGGGGGATCTGGATGAGGAGAGGATGTTCCCTGTAAGAAATCTACTGCTCTTGGGCTGGAGAAATGGCTTAGTGGTTAAGGGGTTTTCCTGCAAGGTCAAAGGACCTCGGTTCAATTCCCCAGGACCCGCATAAGCCAGATGCACAAGGTGGTGCAGTGGCTGGAGGCCATGGTGCACCCATTCTCTGTCTGTCTGCCTTCCTCTCTCTCTCTCTCAAATAAATAAATAAAATATTAAAAAGAAGAGAAATGAAAATCTACTGTTCTTGCCAGAGTTTGGTTTAGCAGGGCTGTGCAGGCAACATGGGGATGCAGTGGAATTGGGGACTTGCAGAAGACGGAACATACCTTCAGCCATTCTGCAGAGCAGGCAGAGGAGGGGAGGGTCTCTCTTCCCGTTTTAAAAGTGCCCTGGGAGAGCTGGAGGGTTTGCTCAGTGGTTAAGGCATTTGCCTGAGAAGCCTGAGGACCCAGGTTCGATTCCCTAGTACCCACATAAGCCAGATGCCCAAAATGGTGCATGTATCTGGAGTTTACTTGCAGTGGTTAGAGGCACTCTCTCTCTCTCTCATAAATTAATTAATTAATACAAAAAAAATTTAAAGAAAGGCTGTAAATTAATTAATTAATACAAAAAAAAATTTAAAGAAAGGCTGACCTGGCATCTGGTTACAGAGCTTAATGGCCTGATGCTCCCTTCTGAATGAACATTATAAAACCATCAAGGAAGAAGAAAACAGGAAAGCTGTGAATGGTCCCCTTGCAGGCACATGGGTGTGTCTCTGTACACGGGGCCAGCACTATGGCTCCTGTCTGCACAGAGGCAAACACTGATCCCTACCCATCCCACAGCCCCTTCCCACTAGCATCCCGCAGATGCCCGGGGCAGAGGACCGGCAGTGCACAGGACAGAGAGTGGATACATCCAAAGACGGTGAGTTACTAGGCCAAGGAGCCTGGCCCTTTCCCATAGCATTCTTTGCTCTGGAAACTTAACCCCACCATTCAAGGCCAGGAAGGGCAGAGTAACGGGCTTGGGGGTTCAGAGGATGCCCCGGCAACCTGCTGGATCCAGTCTGCTGCCAATTTGCTTTCGAGCGGCAGCCTTTAAGCCCTGCTTTGAGGAGACCTTATTTGTGGGGTGAATGAAAAGCCAAGAGAGAAGAAAATCCTTTGGTGCTACCCGCCTCAGGAACAATTTTGCCTCTGAGAGCAAGTTGGTATTTGGGGTTAATCCCTGTGTGGATTGACTGGGTTGAAAGCCCCGCAGGTCAGGGGTCCATTACCGCCTGTGTTTACATATCAACTTCCTGGTCCTGGGAGACAATCGCAGTCATAGGGAAAGGAAAGGAAAAGAAAGGAAAGGAGTATTTTTTAAATTAAATGGCCTACCCTCTGAAAATAAGTCAATCAAACCTGGCAATTCTTGTGTAACCAAGGTTTGATTTTTTAATGTCGATGTTCAAATATTTCTTTTTTTCCCGCCATTATCCACATCCTGGGGGTTAAATATCTTTTGAAACAGAATTTGAAATGAAATATTGTTATGTATTTATATGCATAGGTATCATCTTTAAGCAAGAAACAGGAAGAAAGAGGTCTAATTATCTTCTGAGAGCCAGGGGACACTTGAAGTACCCAACATGCTTTGGCCAGATCTCATTAATTTTTGTTTAGTTTAGGCTTGGTTTGGTCAGAGAACTCATGGTAAACTCCCCAACATGCAAATAAGCTGGAAACCCTAGTTTTCAAGGCCAAGTTAAAGCTACTATGAATCCACGTATCAGAGAAACATGGTGTTAATGTCAGATAACCCCATCATTTGAAAAGAATTAACAGAAAGAAAATTGCATTTCTCTCATAGTTTCTGAGAAAGACAAGAGATAGAAGGGTTACCACTCACAAAAATGGTGAATTGAGAAGACAGTTACTTGTTAAAGTCTATAATTATTTCGGGGGGGGGGGGCATGTTTGAGGTAGGGTCTCTCTAGCTCAGGCTGACTTGGAATTCACTATGTAGTCTCAGGGTGGCCTGGAACTCTCTGTGATCCTCCGACCACTGCCTCCCAAGTGCTGGGATTAAAGGTGGGTGTCACCACGCCGGTTTAGGTCTATAATTTGAACAATTTTTTAAAAAGATTTTATTTTTATTTATTTATATGACAGAGAAAGAGAGAGGGAATGGGCACACCAGGGCCTCCAGCCACTGCAAACTAACTCCAGATGTGTGTACCCCCTTGTGCATCTGGCTAATGTGGGTCCTGAGGAATCAAACGTGGGTCCTTTGGCTTTGCAGGCAAATGCCTTAACCCCTAAGCCATCCCTCCAGCCTATTGAGCAATGTTTTAAAACTAAATTTAAAAGACAAAGGTTCATTTCCAGGGGTTTTTTGCTTGTTTATTTGAAGAGATAGATTTAACAGTTTGTTCCAGACATATGGAAGAATATTAAACAAAATATACATGAAAAAACAGTAGAAACCATAGTACTTGAGACATTCATAGACAGATAAGAATCAGGTCTATGGAATTTACATCCAAAGCAACCCACAACAAGCCTGACCCCCAATACCTGATCCTGTCATGAGTTTCCTTTTGGCTTGCTAATTGATGAGGGGTTTGGAAGCTTTGGGTTTTCTAGGGGTTTGTTTGAGATTTTTGCAAGTGTTAATGATAATTCTCACTATTTACTCTTAGCAAGTATAAAGGAAAGCATGCCTTCATAAACTTTCCACTTTGAATTAAAGAATTCTGGGGCTGGAGAGATGGCTTAGCAGTTAAGGCACTAGCCTGCAAAGCCAAAAGAGACCCAGGTTCAATTCCCCAGGACCCACATAAACCAGATGCACAAGGTGGTGCATGCATCTGGAGTTCATTTGCAGTGACTAGACGCCCTGATGTTCCTATTCTCCCCTCCCTCCTGTCTCCTTCTTTAGCCTCTTTCTCAAATAAATAAGTAAATAAAATATAAAAAAAAAAAATCCTGGACATACAAACTTGTACATTTTGGCTTTTGGATGACTACATTTGGTCCACAGAAATGAAGGGAGGAAGGTATGGAGAGAGGGAGGGAGGAATGGAAGATAGAGAAAGAAGACAGAAAGAGGAAAAAATAGAAAGAAGAAAAAAGAAAGAGGGCTGGTGAGATGGCTTAGTGGTTAAGGCATTTACCTGCAAAATCAAAGAACCTACGTTCAGTTCCCCACGACCTATATAAACCAGATACACAAGGTGGCACATGCGTCTGGAGTTTGCAGTGGCTAGAGGCCCTAGCATGACCATTCCCCCCAACCAAATAAATAAATAAAACGCTAAAAAGAAAATAAGGTAAACAAAATTAGATTATGCCTGTAGAGTTTTTTCTAACTCATTCATTTTCCTCAATAAACATTATGATCCCCAAGTTCATCATCAACTCAAACTCTGCTGTGTTTGCCTTTCCCCCTCTTTCATTTTCATATCACCTGGGTGAGGACAGTTTCCTGGTATTTCTAACACCCCAAGTTTCTTCGGAGCACCTGCTGGCAGAAGCAGGAATATGAGAAGACAAGAGAAAAGGGAGAAAGGATGACAGAGATGTAATTTGGAAGCAGAACAGCAGGTGTAGGTTGTTCAGAAATGCCATGACCTACGAAGACGCTGGGCAATACCTGCCACACGGGCCTGTGTTTTCCAGGGGCACGGATGTTCTGTCAGCCCCTTTGCAGAGTGGGTGGCAAGAAGGTGAGGCATTTTGCCAGGCTGAATATGATGGCTGAATAAGGGAGAAAGAATTCTGGGCCCAGTGGCAAATATCAGAGGTTGTTAGAGAGTAAAGGGTGAGTCACTGGGTGACATCAGACTATGTTATGGGCAGACACAAAATTTTAACAATGAGCTCCTTTTGGATTTCAAATACCAAGTGGCTAAGCTCTGGATCATATCATTTATACCTCAAACCAGGGTACTTTCTGAGAGGGACAAAAACAGTGAAAGTTGATTAGAATTATGCTGGGGGACCCCATTGGAGCTTGAACTGCTCTAGATTAGCATGGACATAGCTACCCCTAATTATAAATCCTCCAAAACCAAAAGGCTAAACAAGGGCTGGAGAGATAGCGTATCAGTTAAAGTACTTGCCTAAGAAGCCTAAAGACCCAGGTTCGATTCCCCAGAACCCACTTAAGCCAGGTGCACAAGGTGGTGCATGCACCTGGAGTTCATTAGCAGTGGCTGAGGGCCCTGGCACGCCCATTCTCTTTCCCTCTCATAAATAAATAAATAAAAATGGCAAACTCTAGCTGCCCTCAGAATTCACTATCCAGACAAAGCCCAGCTTCCTTCTTCCCAAGAGAGAAGCAGCTGTAATGCCAAGGGGCAGTGGCTGGGGCACAGGGGAGTTCCTGGGTCACGTGGGTATGGGGATCATTACCTGGATTTGTTAAGTCACAAAGCATATTATCAAATGAAGAGGGTGAGAAGCAGGCACAAAATCTATATTTAAGTGTGTGTGTGTGCATGCGTGTGCCCACAAGTGTCTGTCACATGAAAGTGGGGAGAGGACTGAGGGGAGGGAAGGGGAAGGGAGAACAAGAGATAATAAAATACATGACAGGAAAGCAAGAAGGACTATGTGGGGGGAAGAAAGGAGCCAGCAAGAGGAGCAGAAGAGGGAAGAGTGAAACATTGTAGAACAAAGGTATAATGATAGTAATGTGTGAAAATAGCACAACGAAAACCATTAATTTTGGATGCTAACTTTAAAAAAAAAATTAAATATGGTGAGAAGACCTAAAGTCAAAAACTATCCCAAAGGTGTTTGCCTCCGTGAGATTTTTTGTGTGTGTGCCAAACACTTAAGACTATTGAGGCAAATCCTCTCTAATCCTTTGGAAGCCCGGTCTGGAGGGAGAGGCTGGGGTTGGAGGCCTGGCTGTCTGGGCAGCGGGCACCTGCCAGGCACATGAGACGTCCAACAGTCCTCAGAATGACACCAGCGGATAGCTGATCAGCCAGGTAAGGAGGTACAGGAACTCACCCTGGCTCAGCCGAAAGCCTGTAGAAACAGGTCTACAGCATCCCCAGCCCAACTGATCCATTACTCACGTGAGATGGGCAACGAAGGGGAAACAGCGCTGAATGGCAAGGAAAAGGCGGACGCTCTTGACCGCAGCGCAGCGCAGCGCAGCGCAGCCGCGGAGAGCTCGGCCCCCACCCCAGCCCGGCCCGGGCCTCGTCCGCGGCTCTTCCTCTGGGGCGCCTGTGCTTCAGGCAGCGCCCAAGACAGTGAGGCTATGACTGCAGCCTTGCTAATGGGAGGTCACAAAGACCCCCAAGGCAAGCCGGAGAGTATGGGGATTCCAGGCGAAACACGTGTCACTAGGTATTGGTACAGACATGCCATCAGAAAACCTGGGGGGTCACTCGAGTTCCCCCCTGTCCTCTCACAAATCCCCAAGAACATGGCCTGCGGGCTGGTCTCGCAGTACTGCCATGCGTCCTTCACTGCGCAGCTTGCAGTGAGTTTCAAAACACAGACATGTGTTTCAGAGCATCTTCCAAGGAGGTGGGAAATCCCCTGAATGGCTACAAAGTCCCACCAAAGGGTCACAGAACAGGGAGAAAAATGAAGAATTCAATGATCCTCATCTAAAAATTCCAAACCTTTATTTATATATTTGAGAAACAGGCAGCTAGAGAGAGCGGGAGAGAGAATGGGCATGCCAGGGCATTGAGTCAACTCCAGACATGTGCTACCTTGTGCATTTGGCTTTACATGACTGGGGAATCGAGCTCAGGCCCTTAAGCTTTGCAGGCAAGAGCCTTAACTGCTGCCTCTCTAGCCCCTAAATTCTAAACCTGATATGACACCCTCATAAGAGTGCTCTGAGCTGATCCTCCCCCCCCCACCTCCCTGATTTCTAAGCATGCCAATAGTCTCATGACCCTTTACTTTTTTTTTTTTTTTTTGCCTTTTATAACCCTTCCTTTTGTCCATACCACCCTGTCTTGCCAACAAAGTCATACACACACCTAAGATATTTCCTGTTCACCTGAGAAGACTTGGCTACTCCATCTCTACTCAAGCTTCCCCTTGGTGGCCCACATGGCCTTGTCTGGCACTGACTGTAGGTAGGTATCTCTACCCACAAGGAGACAATGTCTGAGAGTAGGAAGCTATCTGATCAATGTCCTTGTCCTCAGCACCTATCCCAATGCCCAATCATTGTGGAGTTGTGGGAAAACAGAATCCTGTAGAATACCATTCATGATTCAGTTCCCCGCCCTCCCCGATGCCTCAACAATTTAACCTTGAAAATAATTGACACCAGGAAAATGTTGGAATCTGAAAAAAAAAAAAAAGATCAAAAATAGACAAAATACAGAAACGGACCAGGATTTTACAATCGTGGCAGAACAAAAAGATTGCTGGAATTGATCAGCCCACCAACTCCTTTCCCAAAAGAACCAAACCATTTCAAAACGAACTAAGCTATATGCATACTCGGTTCCCTTGACCTATGTAGATCCCTTCAGGAAGCAAGGGGATGGACAGATCTTTCCAGCTCAGGGACTGGATTTCCAAGAAAGAAAATGAAACTGAGGACTGATGTGAGGGGAAAAAGAAATCAAAGAGAAAAGGCAATATCCGGGAGGTTAGAAGAGCTTGAAAAGACTTGACAATGAAAACTCAGACCTGCACCTAACCCCAAAGTTCTTACCAGGGAGAAAGGCTCTGGTCCCAGGAAGGGCATGTGGGCCGCGGGGCTCCAGTGCACTAACAAGAGACGTGGAGGCTGCGCATCTTCGGGATGTAAAGCTGAGTGAGCAAGCCTGGATTTTGACAGTACGCTGGCTAATTTCCAGCCACAGAAATATGGCCCAAGAATTATAGAAACATCCCTAAAGCACGCCATATGCTTCTCAAGGCAGAAAGTAATTGTTATGATCAAATCTGCACAAATTTTTGTGCCAAGTGCAACAAGTTGAGAATAAAATAGAATAGGAAACATGAAAATGAGGTCTCATCAGAAACCTGGATGATACATTTGGACCATCCTCCCTTCCAACAAGCGCAGAGGGAAGGGGAGCTTTCAGCCCTTGAAGGCACGCTGCTGTTGTTAAGTGTATTTATACAGGTTTTTAAATTTGCGAACAGAGTTAGGTGTCATTCATTCTGGCATTTTCAAGTATAATTTTTATTCCCTTCGTGCCTCCTATTCCCTCTCTCTCTCTCTCTCTCCTGCCCCCAATTCCTTTCTTCCCTCCTTTTGCCTTTCCCTCCCTGCCCCTTCCAGCTCATCTTTTTGTATGCACTTTTGCTTTATGACTCCTGGGCATATACACTATTTACAATAGCTAAGTATTGGAAGCTGCACGCCTTTAATCCTAGCACTCAAGAGGCAGAGATAGGAGGGTTGCAGTGAGTTCGAGGCCACCCTGAGACTATATAGTGAATTCCAAGTCAGCCTGGGCCAGAGTGAGACCCTACCTCAAAAAAAAAAAAAAAAAAATTGGAACCAGCCTAGATGCCCATCGACAGACGAGTGGATAATGAAAAGGTGGTAAGTACACACGATGGAATTCTATGCAGCTGTACATAAAAATGAAATTAAGAACTTTGCAGGGAGATAGATTTGGAATAAATCTTGTTAAGTGAAGTGGCTCAAACTCAGACCAAAACCGCGTGTTCTCTCTGATAGGTGGGTAGCTGTAGGCCAGCTTCTGTCTCTCAACTTTCAGGCGTCTTAACGTAAAGAAATTTCATTATGTTCAGCCAAAATTTTCCCGTGGAGAGTGGGAGAATTGGAGGCAGGTGGGACACAGAAAGGCCTAGAAGAACTGGCAATGCTGGGTCCTCAGGAACAAGAAGACAAACCTACTGCTTCAGGCTGAATACCCCTGGTCCCTTTGCTTGCTGGTGACATGAGCTCCAGTCTATTGCTCTCCTGGCTAAGATCCTCAGGCCGTGTGCGACAGAGCAGAGTGGAGAACTTCTTGGGCCAGGATTGCTCGTGCCACCCTGGCAGTCCCATGCGCTGGGAGCTGTGTCTCCACACACAAGCCGGGAATGCCAGGCTCTTGGACATATGGAAAGCAGCTCCTGATACCACTGAATCTCCCTGCTGCAAAGCCAACTGAAAACGCTGCGTTGTTCCTGACACAAACACGTGGAGCTAGCGAAGCAGAGTCTGCAGCTGTTGTCGGGCCAGCACCGCCCCCTTCGTCCCTCTCGCCACACTCTGACACCCACGGGGCTGAGATGCCACCTCATCAGGGCCTCTCCATCATCTTTGGTTCTCAGCAAACACAACTCTTATCCTTGCAAAGAAATCTTGACTCTGAGAATGTCCCTCATCCCCAATCTCTGCCTCCAAAGCAGGAGACTTCACAAAGAGGATCATGAAAGACTGGCTGAGAGGCACTGAGGAGGGAAGCCTTTATTTTTCACTTAAAGTAAGGAGATCCCAACCACTGAGGCTGGAGATGGAAGGCAGGCTCTCAGGTTAGGGAAGGGTGCCTGCATTCCCTGGCCTCCACAGCCTCAGGTCACCCTACCTCTTAGTGATACTGATGGCACCTCAGAATCTACACATCTTTCTTGGGAAAAACCAAACTCCAATCCTTCAAGGCCTGTCCATAGTCATGATTATTTAAACTGAGAGCAACTGAAAGAAGAAAACCCAGCAAAAAAAAAAAAAAAAAAAAAAAAAGACTTCAGCAGTTAAAGTCACTTGTTTCTAAAGCCTGATGGCTTGGGTTCAAATCCTCAGTACCCAAGTAAAGCCAGATGTACAAAATGGGTTAGGCATCGAATTCATTTGTAATGGTGAGAGGCTCTGGTGAACCTGTTCTCTCTCCCTCTTTCTGTCTGTCTTACATAAATAAATAAATAATATTTTTAACAAATGGCATCTTGCTTTGGGTTAATGTCATGCGCATATTCGCCATTCTACACTCAATGTCTTATTTAGTTCTCAGGATAATCCAGAGATAGGCATGACATTGTTTTAATTTTACATATGAGGAAACCGAGAAGAGAAAGTGCATTCTTTACATTGCTAGCTAATTGGAGGAAAAATTGGTTCAAGGACCAAGCTCCCAATCAGTCACACACGGTACCCTCACAGTTGTATAGTGTTCCCGTTGTAAATACTTAATGCATACAGCAACATCCAAGAAGAGGTTTAAAAAAAAGAAAAAAAAAAAAAACCCTGAGACTTGCTAGAGATCTAACAGGTCAAAGCAAATTAACTATGTCTTGCAGCTAGCTCTATCCCCAAACCCATGATGGAGCAGTGACATCCCTGAGATACACAGGAATCTGTGTTGGGGCCCAAAGAACAGGCAGCCACACCCTGGGGCATTGCAGGCCCCGCTGACTCAGGAGGAGCATTCCCACGGGTGACCACAGCCTGCTGCAGGCTGTTGCCCTGGGAGACGAGAGAATCAGCAAGCACAGAGCTGCTTGCCCTGCCCAGACTCTTAGGGCAATAGATTAGTCCAGAAGCTGGCAAGCAGCAACCACTGCTTGGGTGTGACTCGGCTGGGTGCCCAGCCTGCAAGCCCATCCAGGTCTCAATTCCTGGTTACACCCTCGCGCTTCGCCCTCCTGCATACGGGAGAGGAGTCATCACTCTGGCTGCGGCCCAGCCTCAGCAGCTGATTGGAACAGGGAATGGCAGAACTCCTCACCAGACCAGGACTCTGTCCATGAAGTTACTCAAATGTGAGTTCTCATGGCATTATTTCAAAGTATTAAACATCAGGCTCACATAATGCATCCCTTTCCTAAACAAGTGCATTTTCTCATCCACAAGAAGAACGTAGGAGTGGGCTTGAGAGATGGCTTAGCAGTTAAGACGCTTACCTGCAAAGCCAAAGGATCCAGGTTCCATTCCCCGGTACCCACATAAGCCAGATACACAAGGTGGTGCATGCATTTGGAATTTGTTTACAGTGGCTAGAGGCCTTGGCAACCCATTTTCTCTCTCTCTCTCTCTCTCTCTCTCTCTCTCTCTCTCTCCCTTCCTTCTTCCCTTGATGTCTCTTCCTTTCCGCTTTTCCTTTCTGCTTGTTTGTGTTTTATTTTTTAAACTCACCACCCGAGTAGCTTGTGCACAGATATAGGAGTGCCAGGGTCAAGGGCATGGCGTTTCAGAATGAGACAGCAGTGCCCATCCCTTCTTGCACTGACAGCACCAGGTGCATGATCTTACAACAGAGCAGCAGCTCTGTTCACTCAGCACTCGGGTCTGAGCATGGCCCAAATGGGAAGACTTATCCTCTATCCCCTTGGGTTGGGGCAAAGACCCAAGAGGGAAATTTGGTGGGCTTTCCTTCCCCTGTGTTTCAGTGATCTCCAGAATGAGGTGCTAGCTTCTAACTCCCAGAGTTAAAGTAAATGAGGTGCTGTAATGGCTTGGGTATTATGGTGGTTAATCTTCATTGTCGATTTGATTGACTTAAGAAACATCTAGGGCATTAGTGAGGTATATATTTAGGTGTGTCTGTGAAGGTGTTAGCTGAGGGACAAAGATCTTCCCTTACTGAGTGTGGGATCATCCCAGGCTGGGGTCCTGGGCTGAATACAATGGGAATAAAAAAAAAAGAGAGAATGCCTCTGCATTTCCCCTTTTCTGCTTCTGATCTCCTAAGTGCTTACTTATAACTTCACATTCCTGCTGCCATGACTTTGCCACCCAGACGGGCTGGACCCTCCAACTGTGAGCCCAAATAAACCCCTCCTTCCTTAAGATGTCAGGTATTCCTCACAACCACAAGAGAATAGCTAATTCGGAAACTTGTGCCGGGGAATGGATTTGATGCTCTGATAAACATGACTACATGGTTTTTAGGCTGCTGGAAATCCTTTGCAGGAGGAATATGAAAGCACGTGGAGCTGTGGTCTAGCAAAACTGTAGAATGCTGGAAGTAAAGCTTACTGGACCTTTCTGGTGGGAGTGTGGAAGATCAGATTGCCAAGAGAAATGTAGACAATGTTCACAGAGGAATGAGTACTCTGCGGGGAATAGAGACCACTGTAAGTTATATTTTGGTAAAGAATGTGTCTGTGGTTTGGCTATGACCTGAAAAAGTAGTGAACTAAGGTATTTGACAGAGAAAATTTCAAGACAGTACAACATTCAGACTGTGGCATTGTTATTCACTGCATTTAGTGAGAATTATAGTGAGAATCTAAAGCAGATAAATATGAGAAATGTACAATTTGGTGGGGTAAGGAGTTGTGAGAAAGTTTAAAGTTGTGGACAAGACAGGTTTGGACAAAATATCTTCAATTATTAACAAGATTTGTACTATTAAAGAGAAATTAGAGGACTGTAAAGATGGCTTAGTAGTTAAGGCACTTGCATACAAAGCCAAAGGACCTAGGTTCGATTCCCCAGGACTCATAAGCCAGATGCATGAGGCGGCACATGAGTCTGGAGTTTGTTTCCAGTGGCTGAAGGTCCTCCTTTGCCCATTCTCTCACTCTATCTGCCTCTTCCTCTTTCTCCCTCTCAGATAAAAAGTAAATAAAATTTAAAAAAATAAATCAGAGACTTTGCAGTGATTAAATAAATAGGAAAGGTACCTTAAACACAAGACTCCGCTTATGGGAAATTCCAGTGTGTAACAATGCAGATTCATTTGAGAAAAAATATCTTGAAAAGAGAGTGATTGAACAGAGTCTCCAGGGCACCTTGCTGTAGCAGGACAACTTATGGAAGCTCTTCCCCATGTTCAGAGTCTACTGTGGTCCACAGAGAGCAGGCTACATCTGGAGCTGGCAGAACTTAGCATCGTTCACATGATGCTCGCTTTTCAAGCATGTAAGATGTAAGAGGGAGGGGTCGTGGGGGCTTGCCCCAAGGTTTCAGAAAGCTGCTGAGGCCAGGCAACAGGCAGTAGAGCCAGATTCCCTGTGCAGAGCGCCTGCACATGAGAAGCTGTGGACATGAACCCTAAGTTGCAGTGGATACCTCAGAAGATTGGCCATGCCACTAACATGGGACGTGTGCTGAGGAAAGCTACAGGCATCGAAGGGAGCCCTCGTGAGAGGGAGCAACCGACAGGCCCGGCAGAACCTATTTTGCTATGGTAACTCAATGGAGTCAAATGAACGGTAACTACTGGTGAGGAGTGGCATAATATGGCTCAGGCCACTAAATATCAGAGGAGAAGAGAGGCCTCAGGAGAAACGTGTCCATCTTCACTAAGACCAAAAGTTGTTGATTTGAAATAACTACAGTTAATATGAAGACCAGAGAAATCAGTTTGGATATTTCTTTAGAAAAATTGGAGAAGTGTGAAAAAGTAAAATTTTTTGAAATATATTTTCTTCCATAACATAAATCTGCACATTAGCATTATTCAAATTTGGGTCATCTATATGCAAAGGTACATACATATCAAAAGCAAGAAGTATGTCAGAACACACTGTCTGGCAGGACTAGAATCCTTCCACAGGTGCCAAAATAACAGGTTAAATTGAAACATGTAACCTAGGAACATCTTCACATTACTCCAAATCACCTTGAGATTACTTATAGCACCTAACATATAAACACTATATTATTACTGCCCTGCATTGTTTAAGAGATCGTGACAAGAAAAATAAGTCTACACACGTTCAGTGGACACACATTATTTTTCTTTCATTTCATTTTTTGTTGTTTTTTTGTTGCTTGTTTGTTTTGTTTTGTTTTTTAGACACATCTTTGCTCTAGCCCAGGCTGACCTGGAATTCACTATGTGGTCTTAGGGTGGCCTCGAACAAGATCCTTCTAGGTCTGCCTCTCGAGTACTGAGACTAAAGGTGTGTGCCACCACACTAGGTGCATTGTTTTTAGAAACATATTTTCATCCACTATTGCTGAATTCATAATGTGGAGCCCAAAAGGCCAGAGGGCAGCATGGTTAGCAGTGTCTCCCTCCACAGCATGAGTTAATAGAGATGTTCTTTACTTTTCATATATTTTTATATTTAAAAATTGTGTTCTGTGAACCTATATTATTTTTATAGACTAGAAATATAGTAAAATTATTGTTTTAGTTTCAAATTTGTTCCAGGGAACATTGTTAATATTAATAACCAATAAATTAAACCTGTGGAAAAGTCTACAAATTCAGCCAAAATAAGGAAAGTACTAATTAAGAAAAAAAATCAAAATATTAGTTAATAAATATAAAGGAAAATAAAAATATATAATTTATACTTACAGTCTAAATTTTGTAACAAAGTATTAGCACACCAATAGACTACTTTTCTGGCTTACATTTGTCAACAGAAAGTATAATGCATGCAAATTTATTTCTACTCTTCTTTTTTTATTCTTATTTATGTATTTGAAAGAGAGGAAAAGAGACAGAAAAAGAGAGTGACATCGGGCATGCCAGGGCCTCCAGCCACTGCAAACACACTACGCACATGGGCCACCGGGTGCATCTGCCTTATGTGGGTTCTGGGGAATTGAACTTGGGTCTTTAGGCTCAGCAGACAAGTTCCTCAGTTGCTAAGCCATCTCTCTAGCCTCTTTATTTCTACTCTTAAGTGTTGATTTTTTTTTTTTTAATTTGAAAGAGAGAGAGAAAGAATGGGCATGCCAGGGCCTCCAGCTGCTGCAAACAAACTCCAGACACATGTGCCACCTTGTGATTCGGGCCTACGTGGGTTCTGGGAAATTAAACCTGGGTCCTTCAGCTTTGTAAGAAAGCACCTTAACTGCTATTTATCCAGCCCAAGCATTGATGTTTAAACCAAATTAGGGAAGGAGGCTGGAAAGATAGACAGCTCAGCTGTTAAAGACGCTTGCAAGTCCTGATGGCCCAGGTTCAATTCCCTGCTATCTACATAAAGCCAGATGCACAAAGTGGTACATGCAACTGGAGTTTGGTTGCAATGGTGAGAAGCCCTGATATACCCATTCTCTCTCTCATTCTCTACTCTTTCTCTCTTTTTTATCTCTCTCACTCTCTTTCTGTTTGCAAATAAATAATAAATAAAATATTTAATAAAGAATAAACTTGGAGAAGGTAGAGTACTTTTGAAAGTAAAGCAAAGTTACAGACAATAAACTTTTTCTCTGAAAATGGGGAGGAAGGAAATGAAATGCATACAAAGTTAACAAATGTAAATGTTTTGTAGTCCCTGAAACCTACTCATCCCTCCTTCCTGGAGCTCATGAAGCATAGAGCAATACATCTTACTTCAAGATCTTTCATCCTTCACTTTCTCAAGGTTGTTATTATAAATATATTCAAGCATAGAGAAAAGTTGTAAGTGTAAATATTTGAATGCTTTAGAAATTCTTTACCTTTCCCCCATTTTTACTTATTGTTTATATTTTATGTGTTTGAGGCAGGGTCTTGCTATGTAGCCCAGGTTGGCCTCAAACTCAATATCCTTCTGCCTTAATCTCCTAAGTAGTAGGATTAAAGGTGTACATCTCTCTTTCAATTAAGTTAAATTAAATTAAAATTTTTAAAAGTGGCTGAAAGCCTTGGCATTACCCCTATTTTCTCTCACACTCTCTCTCTTTCTCTCTCCCTCTCTGTCTCTCTCTCTCTCTCTCTTCCTCTTTCTATCCCTCTTTAAAATAAATAAAATAAGGGCTGGAGAGATGGTTTAGCGGTTAAGCGCTTGCCTGTGAAGCCTAAGGACCCCGGTTCAAGGCTCAGTTCCCTAGGACCATGTTAGCCAGATGCACAAAAGGGGGTGCACATGCATCTGGAGTTCGTTTGCAGTGGCTGGAAGCCGTGGTGCATCCATTCTCTCCCTCTCTCTCTCCCCGCCCCTCTGCCTCTTTCTCTGTCTGTTGCTCTCAAATAAATAAATAAGAATAAACCAAAAAAATTTTAAAAATAAATAAATAAAATAAAACTTAACAAAAGGATTAAAGGTGTGTATCACCACACCCAGCCTATAATTCTTTATATATATATTTTTTAATTTTTTTTGTTTATTGTTATCTATTTGTTTGAGAGCAACAGAAAGAGAAAGAGGCAGATAGAGAGAGAATGGGTGCGCCAGGGCCTCCAGCCACTGCAATGAACTCCACATGCGTGTGCCCCCTTGTGCATATGGCTTACGTGGGTCCTGGGAAATCGAGCCTCAAACCGGGGTCCTTAGGCTTCACAGGCAAACACTTAACCACTAAGCCATCTCTCCAGCCCCCAATTCTTTATATTTTTATATTGCTTATCTATTATATTTTTGGTAAAATATCTGAACATTGTAGACATTACAACATCACCCATAAATACTTGAGTATGTGCTTCTAAGAATAAAAACGTGTTTCTTCAAAAGAGCAAGCAAAGGGCTGGAGAGATGGCTTAGCCATTAAGCCACTTGCCTGCACATCCTAAGGACCCATGTTCAACTCTCCAAATACCACGTTAGCCAGATGCACAAAGGTGAGGCAAGCCCAAGGTCGCACATGCCCACTAGATGGCATAAGTGTCTGGAGTTCGATTCCAGTGACTGAGGCCCTGGTGGGCCAATTCTCTATCTCTCCTCCCTGTCTGTCTATCTCTCTCTCTCCTGCTCACTCTCTCTAAAATGATAATAATAAAGAACAAGCCAGGCGTGGTGGCGCACGCCTTTAATCCCAGCACTCGGGAGGCTGAGGTAGGAGGATCGTCGTGAGTTCAAGGCCACCTGGGACTACATAGTGAATTCCAGGTCAGCCTGAGCTAGACTGAGACCCTACCTTGAAAAACAAAACAAAACAAAAGAACAAGCAAATTATACCCAGGAATATTAACAATAATGGAATCTTTTTAATGGAATAAACAATCATGAAGTTCAAGTTCTAGGAGAGTGTAAAGAACTGCCAACGGGGTTCTCCAAAAACAATTTTCAAAAAAAAATGGGCTGGAGAGATTTTCCAGTAGCTAAGGTGCTTGTCTGAAAAGCCTAAGAACCTGGTTTCAATTCCCTAGTACTCACATACAGCCAATGCACAGAGAGGCTCATGCATCTGGAGTTTGTTTGCAGTGGTTAGAAGCCCTGGCATATTTATTCTCTCTAGATATTGGTCACTTTCTCTCTGTTAAAGAAATAATCTCTCTCTCTCTCTGTTAAAGAAATAATTAATAAGTAATTGCAAGCTCTATTTCTGGCTGTGGTGGTTTGATTCAAGTGTCCCATAAACTGAGGTATTCTGAACGCTAAGTTCCCAGCTGATGGTGATTTGGGAATTAACACCTCCCAGAGGCAGTGTATTGTTGGGAGCTGGCTTATGGGTACTATAGCCAGCTTCCTCTTGCCAGTGTTTGGCACACTCTCTTGTTGCTGTTGTCCATCTGATGTTGGCCAGGAGATGATGTCCACTCTTCTCATGCCATCATTTTCCCCTGCCTTCATGGAGCTTCCCCTCAAGCCAAAATAAACCTTTTTTTCCCATAAGCTGCTCTTGGTCTTTCTGTCAGCAATGCGAACCTGAATACAACAGTAGAGTTGGTACCAAGAAGTGGTGTTATTGCTGCTAGAAACCTGATTCGGTGTGGCTTTGGCCTTTTGGAACTGCTTTGCAGGGGGATGTGGATGAGTTTGAAATCATGGCTTAAGAGATTCTTGCAGTGCTATAAGTAAAGCTTGATAGACTATTCTGGTAGAGTAAGAACTATGGACTGTGAGTTTTGGCTTATGAGGATGGGAAAGTGTTTTGCCTGGACTGGGCTAGAAGCAGTTGACAGGAGAAGCTTGCTGTTATGCCCATGTCCTGAGAACTTGTGCAGGGTTACAATGCATAGAGATGGACTGGTATGAGCAGATGGATATGGCACAGAAATAAAAGCTTTGGGCTGAAACTTCTGCCCATTCAGCTGCAATTATATGAGAGATTACAACTTTTGAGACTGGGAAGGCTGACCTGCATTGGGGCAACATGAAGAATATAGACTATTTTGAAGGGGCCTGAATGCCAAAAGAGTGTCCTGTTCTTCAAAGTCTGCTCAATCCCCCCCCCCACCCCAGATCAACAAATTGGCAGCCCACCTGGTGTTATTGAGCATACGTAATGCAGGAAAGAGGGGTCATTGAATTTGCAACACGGGCTTGTATTTTGGAAATGGCCATGGACAGTGTGAAGCAGGTTTGCTGGATTACCTGCATAAAGACCTGATGGAGCTGTGAGGATGGACCGTGGGTTGCAGTGGAGACCCATTGGAGATGCCAGAAGTATGGAATGGCTGCTAAGGAGAGCTGTCAGCACTGAATGAAGTTTTCCAGGACTGTGAGTAGCCTAGCTAGAGGGGTGGAATTAGAACTTCAGAGACTTGTTGATGATTAGAATTATTAGACTTAGAGCCGAGCGTGGTGGCACACGCCTTTAATCCCAGCACTCAGGAGGCAAATATAAATGGATCCCTGGGAGTTCAAGGCCAGCCTGAGACTACATAGTGAATTCCAGGTCAGCCTGGACTAAAATGAGACCCTACCTTGAGAAAAAAAATATCAAAAAGAATTATCAGACTTGGAGATTTGTCACTTACTAAAGTTATTGGACTTGGAGCTACAGAGTTTGATGTTTGCCCTGTTTAAATCTTGTATTGGTTGAAGATTTCCTTGCTATGCCCAATGCCATGGTTTGCAGTGTGAATGTTTATTCTGTGCCATTATGAGCTTTTTGCTATTAGAGCTCAGTTAAAAGATGTTGGACTATGGAAATGTTGAATATCATTGGGATTAATTAAAAACTATTATGACTTTTAAAGTTGGATGAATGTTCTGCATTTTACATTATGTATCAGTTTATGGAAGCCAGGGGTAGAATGTGGTGGTTTGATTCAGGTGTCTCCCATAATCTTAGGTATTCTGAATGCGAGGTTCCCAGCTGATAGCGATTTGGGAATTAACATGTCCTGGACACAGCATATTGTTGGGGGCGGGCTTATGGGTGTGATAGCTGCTTCCTCCTGCCAGTGTTTAGCATACTGTCTTGCTGCTGTTTCTCCATCTGATGTTGGCCAGGAGGTGATGCCCATTCTCTCTGCTCATGCCATCATTTTCTCCTGCCATCATGGAGCTTCCCATAAAGTCTATAAGCCAAAATAAACCTTTACAACTGGAGAGATTGCTTAGTGGTTAAGATGATTGCCGACAAAGCCTAAGGACCCATGTTCAACTCTCCAGATCCCATGTTAGCCAGACGTACAAAGGTGAGACAAGTGCAATGTTGCACATGCCCACTAGGTGGAGCATGCATCTGGAGTTCCGTTGCAGTAGGTGAGGCCCTGATGTGCCAATTCCCTCTGTCTCTCTGTCTCTCTCTATAAAAGAAAAAAAACAATTAAAAATTAATTTAAAAAAAAAACTAAAAAAGAAAGACAAACTAAACCTTTTACCCACAAGCAGCTCTTGATCATGTATTTTCTGCCATTAATGTGATCCTGACTGCAATACGGGCTATTGAGAAAAGAGGATCTGCTGAGCCCAACCAGGAGGAAAAGAAGTCTTTGAAGAAAAGACCTGCGTAGTGTTGGAGGGGAAGGGGTCGACATTGGAGAAAATGTACAACAGCTGGTGAACAAGCCCGTCCGCACCTACTGCTTCAGGCTACATCATGACCGGGTGTGCTGTGTGAATGAGAAAATCCTGAAGCCAGTGGCAGGACCTCCAATGATAAGCTGGTATCACTGGGGACCTGCTTTGGAAAATTCACCTTGACACACAAGTTCTGGTTGCACATTACAGCTCTTCATTACCTTGCACCCTATGCCAAGCACGAAGTGTGGACAGAGCTGGAACCGAGCAGCCCTCCCTCTATGGAAACCACGTGTCGAAATCTGGTCTGGGTCAAATCATTGAGAACACTTCTCAGTTCCATGGAGTGCTGGTGTATTCCATGGCGGACATTCCTTTGGGTTTTGGAATAGCAGCTAAGCCCACACAAGGCTGCTGGAGAGTAGACCCCCTTGGCAATTGGGGCATTTCATCAAGCAGACTTTGGGGAATACAGATGTCATGAAGAGACAGTGACATAACACAAAGTCATCACAACGCCAGCTGTGTGGAAAGGCTCGGCTTTGTTTTCTGTGTGTGCAAACTCATCATGTTGAATTGTTTTAGCACTGTGATCTCCATGGGGATTCTTAGGCTAATATTTGTTGCTGACAATTATAAGCTGGAATCTTTCTGTATAGAAATGGCTCAAAAGTAGGAGTCCATGTTCTCCAGAGGTAGAGGCAGGAGGAACATGATGCATGACCAGCTTGAGCTACATGGTGAGGCTTTGCTTCCAGCATCCAAAAGAGGAAAAAAAAAATGGGATCTCAAATTTTCATGTATATGACTAAATAGCATTTTTTTTTTTTTTTTTTTGGTTTTCTGAGGTAGGGTCTCACTCTAGTCCAGGCTGACCTGGAACTCACTAATAGTCTCAGGGTGGCCTCGAACTCACAGCAATCCACCTACTTCTACCTCCCAAGTGCTGGGATTAAAGGCATGCAGCACCACGCCCGGCTTTAAATAGAATATTTTAATTCAATATCTGAATCATGTTTCCATTTGAATCGGATCAGTTTGGTTCTAAATAGTTGAATTGATGATGAGAACAGTTTTATTATCTGTGATAACACTTTGATTTCCAGGCTCATGTTGAGAACACATTGAGTGAGCTTACTGTTATTAATGAATATCATGAAAGATAAACATTGTCTTATAACAGTAGAAGGACATGCCTTAGAGTTTGCAAATGAAATTTAGCTAACATAACAATTGCAACTTATTTAGCTATTTTTCTATACAGTAAGTGGTGTGGCAAAAAGAAAAAGTAGGTTGAAACTCCAGCTCTGCCCCCTACCAGCTACATGGTTTTGGACTCAGCTTTACTTCAACTTAACTCTGTTCAATAACATAAAACCAGGGTTGGCCAGATGGCTCAACAGTTAAAGACAATTGCTTGACAGGCCTGACAGTCAGGGTTTGAATCCCCAGTGCCCATGTAATGCCAGATGGATGACATGGCACATGCATCTGGAGTTCATTTATAGTGGCAAGAGGCCTTGACATGCTCAACCTCTCTCTCTCTCTCTCTCTCTCTTTACAAATAAATAACTAAAGATATTTAAGAAAACAAAACACTGGAAAACAGCTTTAATCATAAACCTAAGACTGGTTTTTAGAATTAAAAATGATGATTGAAAAGTATGTAGCATTGTGCCTGGAACATGACAGGTGTTAGGTAAGTTCCAGGAGATGTTTATTTACATCACGTCGTATTGTCACTAAATGACAGAAAGAGAGGATTAAGCAAAACTTCTTCCTTATTTTTCTGGGGTCTTAGGCATTAGCTACCATCCTCAACACACCAAGGTTCAGCCTGAATATTGATTCAAGGCTGAAGAGGAAGGGAGACCATAGTGGGCAGCTGCCCTGGCCTGTGTCCTAGGAAGGCTGGCAGACATGCATCACCGGGCTGTGTGAGGCCAACACGAATGCTCCTCCTTGCCACTGTTCTCTGCAGAGAGAGCCAGTGACCTGTTTCATAGCCTCCCGGCAATATATTCACCAGACATCCCAACCATGTATGGCTTTGACCATCCTTCATTCTGCTGCCAACTCCCCCAGACCTTAGGACAACCAGCAGGGTTGGCTGAACCCAACGCAACTTCGCAGATCTGATGGGGCTGTCTCAGTCCTCCCTGTGCGGACGAAACCCGTGTTCTGGCCTGATGGGCTCCGCAGCTGCTTCACGAATGACAGGAAATGACAGTGTTCAAAGGTGAAAAGCACACACACCCCTTCTCTGCCCTGCCACAGCCTCCATGTCAACTCCCACCATAAACTCTGTGATGACGCCCTCAGCCCTGGAACAGAGCCCGTGTGTGCATAGTCTTTTGACATTGTTATTTATTTGTCTTCCTCCACCCTTAGACTAAACCCTTGGGGAACAAAAGCCTTGTCCTTTTCCATTTTGTAATCCCTGTGCAGTGGGTTGAGTGAGTGACAGTCCCTGGAAAGATCCGTGCAAGACCTAAGCTCCAGTGCATGATAAATGACCTTGTTTGGAAACATGGTTTTTGCAAATGAAATTAAGGATCACCAGGTGAGATCATCTTGGATTACCAAGTGGTACTAAACCCAATGGCAAGTGTCTATCAAGACAAGAGGACACAGAGGAGGCATTCAGGGACATGAAGACACCCGTGAGGCAGAGTCAGAACCCAAGGGATGCCTGGAAGCCACCAGAAGCTGCATGAGACAAATGATTCCTCTCCTGATCCTTCAGCCAGAGCATGGTCCACCACCTTCCTTGTAGGTTTCTGATCTTCAGCACTGTGAAGGAGTGGATCATACTTTAAGCTCTGCTCCTGATAGCAAAAGGGTAGAAAAGTTAGACTGGGAGGATGACTCAATGGTTAAAAGCAATTGCTTGAAGAATAAGATACTCACTCACTCAGCTTAGCCAAAGTGTACTTGTTAAATCGAAGAGCTGAGAAAGCCGAGTGTATGGCTTTATACCTTCTCAGTACTACTGGGAGGGAGGCATGATCTCCAAAGGCCACCAGATTCTGGCTGACAAATACATAAGCTGCACTCTACTGGTGCCGACTGAACAATTTGTTCCTTTTAGTGAGATGTTTTAACCCCACTCTATATTCACTGGCCTGCCCTCCTCGATTTTACTGGAAGTGAACGAGTTGACTTTTGATGTATCACCAGCACACAATAAATTATGAGTCTCTTGCTTTAAGGCTGGAGAGGGGAAGAATTCTACTTCCCCGTTCAGTTATTTCAGGCAAGGGTGGGGGCGGTTTTTCTGTGCCAGCAGCATCCTGATTACGATTCAGGATGTGCAGCCAAAGGCAAACAGTTCTTCTGCACATTCAGTCAAATAGGAAAGGAGCAAAGGCCCAAACAAAAGCCCAGTTCTCTTTGTGCACACAGCCAAGGGGTCCTGGGAAGCTGGGGAGTCGGGATGCCCTATCTCAAGCAAAAGCAAGGCTGAGCTCAAAGTGGTCTTCTAGAAACTTCTGCATATACTCCACAAGGGCTTGTAGCCCTGGCTTTACAAATCTACATTCTGGACCATCCCATGTGCATCTGAATCCTTTTGTAGACTAAAAGGATGGGGCTTAACCAGAATTAGAACATCCGTTATTTTTTTTTAAATCTCTTCTCTCTTCACAAGTCTCGTTCTGCTGCCTAAGGCTCCAGAGGGGTCAGATGATGACACCTTCAGGTGTTCTCTTTGTCTGGTACATGGGACAACTTGGAATGGGGATTTTTCATTCAATAAGTCATGACCCACTAATGGATTGAGAAATCAATTTAGCAAGTGGTACCAACATTTTGGCTTACTCTAAAAAAAAAAAAGATAGGAAATACTTGAGTGTGTCATACATAGTAAGGGCAAGTATTGAACCATGAAATTTTGCTTCAGAAAAAAATAGAACTTTTTGCTTCAGTTTTATATATGTAATGTGTCACTGGCTTATGATCCAAAAACACATGAAGACCATTGCCTTACCAAATGTAGTCCACAGCCCAGACAACACTCTGTCTCATCATCAGTGCCCCAATTCTTAAGATTATTATTTGAAGTTGCAGTGGAAACCTCAAAGGAAACAACTAGGGCTGGAGAGATGGCTTAGCGGTTAAGGCACTTGCCTGCAAAACCTAAGGACTCAGGTTCAATTCCCCAAAACCCACGTAAGCCAGATGCACAAGGTAGCACATGCATCTGGAGTTCATTTGCAGTGGCTAAAGGCCCTGGCACACCCATTCTCTCTCTTACTCTATCTGCCTCTCCCTCTGTCATAAATTAAATATTATATATATGTATATATATATATATACATATATATATATATACATTTTTTAAAGAAACAATTCATCATTTACTTTGTGAGGGGGGCTGCAGTGTGGGGGTAAGGAGCACATCTCCCTCCTGCTGTGGCCTCGCCGAGCCCGAGGGGCAGCCCCTTCAGTCCAGGATGCTCCCTGCTGCACCTCAGTGGAGCCTCACACCTTCCATTCCACTCTTCCTCAGCTGCAGTCCTAGAAATCCCATAGCCTTTTGCAATTTCTGAAACTGGAGATCCCAAAGTCTCTGAGGAAGGGAAGGAGACCCTTTGAGTTCCTGCCCTTACCCACTGCCTTTGTTTTTCCTCACTTCCCCTTTGCCATTTAACCTGGAAGATGGTGGCCTTGTCCTCCATTAAGGATTCTCTTTCACGTCTCAATTTGCTGACTCCCAGCCTCATGGTCCAATGCTCTGGCCAATGTCCCACCACTGTGCCTTGTCCTTTGAACGCCTGCCACATGGATCTGCTGTGGGGCTTCTGGTTACACATCATTAAAGGCTGAAGTGCAGCTTTCTTATCGTGCATTAAGGATCATAGCTAGACTATCCAAGTGCCGTCGGCTGCAGTGGGCACTTGAGCATCAACTGAACTGGGCCAGAATTTTGACAGTAATGCTTTACTAGTTGTTGACTCTGAGCAAACTACTAAACATAGACATAAAGTCAGCTCTGTAAACTCAGGACAATGCTGATTCCCACCTAGAGGGAGTTGTAGAAGTCCACAGTCTTAAAAGACTGACTGATGCTTCTGAGGTAAGCTCTTCAGATGCATTTCATGAGTGTCAATCTTACTGTTGCAATGCCTTTAGAAGTGGGTTTTACCTGAGAAATTAAGTACAAAACAGAGGCTTTTGTAAAAATATGTAATTCTAATGAGTCAAGTGGTTCTTGGCATCTTAAAACGACATGAAGTTAAAAAGGAAGGAAGGGGGCTGGAGAGATGGCTTAGCGGTTAAGCGCTTGCCTGTGAAGCCTAAGGACCCCGGTTCGAGGCTCGGTTCCCCAGGTCCCACGTTAGCCAGATGCACAAGGGGGTGCACGCGTCTGGAGTTCGTTTGCAGAGGCTGGAAGCCCTGGCACACCCATTCTCTCTCTCCCTCTATCTGTACTCTCTGTGTCTGTCACTCTCAAATAAAAAAAAAAAAAAAAATTAAAAAAAAAAAGGAAGGAAGGGCTAGAGAGATGGCTTAGCACTTAAGGCATATGCTGCCTGTGAAGCTTAAAGACCCAGGTTTGATTCTCTAGGACCCATGTAAGCCAGATGCACAAGGTGGCACATGTGTCTGGAGTTCGTTTACATTGGCTAGATGTCCTGGTGCACCCATTCTCTCTCTCTCTCCCTCTCTCTTTCTCTAAAAATAAATAAAAATAATTTTTTTAACAAAAAGGAAGGGAGGGAGGAAGGCTGGAGGAGCAAATTTTATACCTGCAACTGCCCAACAGAGATAATTCGTCTTGTGTGTGAGCGCAGACTGTGAGAAATCAGGCCTGTGCTTCGTGCCAGCAGCATAGCTCGGTCTGTTAGGCCCTATGAATCCACTTCAGCATGAAGGGCACATTTAACGGGCAGCAAGTGTGCTGTAGACTACACTTTGCTCACGTTCCCTTGCACATTCTCTACCTGTCGTGGTTTGACTCTGGGATGTCCCCCATAGGCTCATGCTTTGAATGCTTGGTCCCCCTAGCTTCTGGCCTTAATGTGCATTGTGAAACCTTTAGGAGTTGGCATCTGGCTGATAGAAGTAGGTCACCAAGGATGAGCCCTTGAAAGTGACCTTCAACCTTGGTTGTGGCATATCTCCTTTGCCTCGTGGTCTGCCACCACTTAAACTTAAATTACTCTTCAGAGTATAGAAATACTCTTCACACTCACAACTGCTGGCGGCAGCAGAGCCCCTCCCCTGGGCCTTCTCTGCTGTGATGGACTGCAATTCCTCGGAAACCATGAGCCAAAATAAATCTCTCCACCCTTAAGTTGTTTAGGCTGGATATTTTGGTCACAGCAACACAAAAGTAATGAACACACTCCCCAAAGAACTGGCCAAGATCAAACATACCTACAGCTGTTTGTAAGGACTGTCCTTTCCAGTTGAGAGTGCTATTTCTTCTAAGGAGGCATCAGAAAAATACCACAGACTGTGTGGCATTTAAAAAAATATGTTTATACACTTCTTTTAAAATGATTTTAAGGCCTTTACTGGCATGTTAATGGGAAAATCCTAATACTACCATTTTCTACATGGTCAAAAAAAAAAATGCAAGCAGAAGTCAGACATGGTGGTGCACCCCTTTTATCCCAGTATTTGGGAGGCCAAGGTAGGAGGATGGCTATGAGTTTGAGGCCAACCTGAGACTACCTAGTGAATTCTAGGCCAGCCTGGGCTAGAGCAAGACCCTACCACAAGAAAAAAAAAATGTAGGCAGATAATTTAGAGAAAAATAAATGTTGCTAAAAAATACGTACAACTATTTGCATGTACTAATGATCAAAGAAATACATAAAAGCAAAACTAGTCAGCATGGGCTTGAGTGAGACCCTACTTTGAAAAGGCAAAAGTAACCTTCCATATGCTCTAATAATATTTGTAAATATTGATTACAAAAAAGGAACACAATTAATACTATTATATGGATAATAAATCAGGCATTCTTCTCTATTGATGAGACTTCAAAGGGAAAAACCTTTCTGGTGGCAGTTTGGTAATGCAAACCAGTAATGTGTGTATCTCCATACCCTCTGAGCAGTAATTTAAATTCTGTGAGTGGATCAAAAAAAAATAATTAAAATATCCTAGGTGAGGTCAGGGAAGAGAAGGGTAAAGAAAGGGTGGGGGAGGGTTAATAAAAATTTAACAAGGTATGAATAAGTCATATGGAAACCTACTTTTTTGGACAATAGTGCACCCAGAAGCCATTGATTGTTACTAGAAAAATTTCAGTGCCAGGGATGGAATACCTTCCAGTGAATTGTTAGTCAGGGAATTCCCTGATGCCCCCAAAACATTATAGGTCATTGCCAAGGCTCTTGGTTTCCCACCAGGAATAGATGGCAAGGCTTTATCATTGAAGACTACCTGCTTGGGCTTCAAGGTCACTGAGTAATCAAGCTGGAGCTGACCTGAAAACCTCATCCTTGTAGACCAGCTGACAGAAAGCTGGAAAAAGCTACATTATCCAGGTATGGTGGTGCACACCTTTAATCCCAGGCCTTGGGAGGCAGACATAGGGGGATCATTGTGAGTTTGAGGCTGCTCTGAGACTACAGAGTGAATTCCAGGTCAGCCTGGGCTAGAGTGAGACTCTATCTTAAAAAAAAAAAAAAAAAAAAAAAAAAAAAGCTACATTTCATGCCTCCCTATGGGAGAGAGAAGTCATCAGTGGAGATTAACAACAGTGGACACTGCAAGCCTTAAGTTTGACCAGCCAGGCCAAATGAGCCAACAGGTGCAATAGTAGCATGTCTGTTATGGGGGAAAACAACTGCTCACTAATTGGAATAGAGGCCTGCTCCAAGGGAAAGAATACATGCCTGGTACTGAAAATCTATGATGGGGGAAGTCATGAGTCCTAAGGGTGTAACACTTGTTGGTGTCTGGCTAAATGCATATATTATGGCCAAAAACCTGCCCAGTAAGCACTCTCTTAGCATCCATATATTAATACTACTTTCATTTTTGGTTATATAGAATCTTCTCTTTTCAGATGGTGGTGACCTCTGGGATGGCTCAAAAGGCACCATAGTGCTGAGAAGAAGTGACAGAGGAGTGATTAGACTGAAACATCTCTATCACACCTTCCAAAGCTCATGGTTTATTGTGGAAGAGATAGTAGAAAGAATGTAAGAGCCAAAGGAAGGGTAGGACTCCTTACAACATGCTCTCCCCAGACACAAAATGGCCTGGGTATCCATGACCTCACAGTGCCTGACACTACCTACACAAGACCATCATAATAGGAGGAAAAGATGATGACATCAAAATAAAAGAGACTGATGGAGAGGGGCAAGGGGTATGATGGAGAGTGGAGTTTCAAAGGGGAAAGTAGGGGGAAGGGAGTATTACCATGGGTTATTTTCTATGATTATGAAAGTTGAAAATAAATAAATAAAACAAAATAAATAAAGGGATGGCTCTTTCCTTTGCATCAAAGCAAACAACTACGTACAATCCTGTCCACATACCTTCTATGTCTTAAAGTTGCTATGCATATCAGCTTTTGGATATCAAGCAGTAACACAAATAAAACATAAAACACGGTAGTTAAGATTTCTAAAAGGAACAAGGATCCACTCCATACATATGGAAGTTTCCTGACGGGTTCTCCAGTCAGTCCATCAAATGCTCATAGAAATCTGTGAACTGGAAAAAATTAAGAATTCCTGAAAGGTGGTTGTAATAAAACCAAGGTAGGCTTTCTGGATACCTAATTCTGCTCTGAACTTCCCAGTCACTGGGAGAAAGTCAACAAGGTATGACTTTCATGGATGCTACAAAATGGAGTGTGATATTTAGTGTTAATTAGTGAAGGGAAGTTTCTTATACATTGAAAGTGTTATTTATTTGTTTGAGAGAGAGAATAAACATGGCAAAATTTCCCTGCCAGTGCAAACAAACTCCAGACACATGACCACTTTGTGCATCTGGCTTTACATGGGTACTGGGGAATTAAACCTGGCAGTCATGCTTTACAAGCAAGCACCTTTGACCTCTAAGCCATCTCTCCTTCCCATTGAAAGGGGTTTTTAAAAACATTTTTATTGACAGCTTCCATAATTAAAGACAATAAACCATAATAATTTCCTCCCTACTCCCACTTTCCCCTTCACAAATCCACCCTCCATCACATCCCCTCCCCCTACAAATTATTTTCTTTTATTTTAATGTCATCATCTTTTCTTCCTATTATGAGGGTCTTGCGTAGGTGGTACCAGGCACTATGAGGTTATGGATATCCCAGATATTTTATGTCTGGAAGATTGCTTTGTAAGCAGTCCTACCCTTCCTTTGGCTCTTACATTCTTTCCACTGCCTCTTCCACAATGGACCCTGAGCCTTGGAAGGTGTGATCCAGATGTTTCAGTGCTGACCTCTGCACTGGCTCTTCTCAGCATTATGGTGACTTTTGAGTTATACTAGTGGTCACTGGCATCTGAAAAGAGAAGATTCTCTAACCAGAAGTGAAGGTAGCATTCATATGTAGGTATAAACATTTAGAAAAGTGCTTACTAGATAGTTTGGTGGGCATAATTTATAACCTTAGCCAAACAATAACAGATGTTACTCCTGTAGGACACATCACCTCCCCTGCCGTAGGCTTTTGACTAGGTTTTCAGTACCAGGCATGCATTCCCTCCCATGGAGTAGGCCTCCAATCCAATTAGAAAGCAGTTGATTTCTCCCATAACACACATGCCACTAGTGTGCAGGTTGACATATTTGGCCTGGCTAGCCAATCTGCTTAGTAGTTTAATTATAATATAGCAAGGAGAGGTTCTTCCCTGGTTTTGTCTGTTTGGTGTTCAAAAGGCTTCCCGTATCTATACTGGTATCTCTTTCCCTATTGGGGAAATTTTTTTTCTATGATTTTGTTGAAAATACCAACTATGCCTTTGCATTGAAATTCTTCTCCTCCTCCTATAATTTTTGATATCTTTATAGTGTCCCAAATGTCTTGAAATTTCTATGCATACCTTCCTATTAGTGTGTCTTTGTCTTTATTAGACTCTACCAGATATGCCCCCATGTCTTCTAGTTTAGATACTTGTCCTGATGAGACTTTCTATAGTTTTCTAGTTGACTTATTCTGTTTTTCATTTCTAGTAATTCTGATTGGTATTTCTTCATTATTTCTATTTCATTACTCATGTCTGATATTGAACTACATACCTCATTAAATTGGTTTCCTGTGTTTTGTTGGAATTACTTCAGGAGTTTATTTTCTGGTTTGATTCCTTCGATTTCTTTGAAATCTTTGTCAGGCATTTCATCTAAATCAGTCTCATTGGAGGTCATTTCTGATGGATTTATACTTTTTTGGTGGAATTGTGTTTTTTGTGTTTCTTGTATTACAATGTAGAGATTTTTACATCTTGAGTTCATTTGATGCTTTGGTTTTCTAATTATCTGCAGTATTCTTAGTGTGTAAATCTGACATTATATATCTTCAGGGTAGGAGCATGCCAGGTGTGGCTCTTATATTACTCCGAGAATAAAAGCAGAAGTGACCCTAGGTGTTGGGTTTGAGTGTTATGCAAGTATTCTAGTAGGCTGGGTGAAGCAAAATACAGGCAAATTTTAAAATTCATCTGAGCAAATTCAATCAAAACCAGCATGGAGTATTTATGCAAGAGTGGGGATTACAACAAACAGATCATCTAAAAAAATCAAAGTCCCTGGGCTGGAGAGATGGCTTAGCAGTTAAGCACTTGCCTGTGAAGCCTAAGGACCCCAGTTCGAGGCTCGGTTCCCCAGGTCCCACGTTAGCCAGATGCACAAGGGGGCACACGTGTCTGGAGTTCGTTTGCAGAGGCTGGAAGCCCTGGCGCACCCATTCTCTCTCTCTCTCCCTCTGTCTTTCTCTCTGTGTCTGTCGCTCTCAAATAAATAAATAAATAAATAAAAATTAAAAAAAATCAAAGTCCCTAAGGGTGTATGTGGCCTCATCCCTTAATCCTGTCAACTGGGAGGCTGAGATTTCTGGTTTGAAATGGGCTTCAGGGCTGGGGAGATGGTTTAGAAGTTAAGGCACTTTCCTGCAAAAGCCAAAGGACACATGTTCAATTCCCAGTACCCACATAAGGCAGATGCACAAGGTGGTGCATGCGTCTAGAGTTTGTTTGTAGGGGCTGGAGGCCCTGGCATGCCCATTCTCCCTCCCTCCCTCCCTCCCTCTCTCTCTCTCTCTCTCTCTCTCTCTCTCTCTCTCACACACACACACACACACACACACACACAAATAAATAAATTAAAAAATATTTTTTTAAAAAATGAAAAAGGAAACAGGCTCCAGTTCAGCCTAGGGCCTAGTGAGACTCTGCCCCTACAAATGACAGAACAGAGACAAAGGCACTATAAATCAGGAAACTTCAAAAGCAACAAAAAGGCTCCCCCCAAATACAGCTTATTTAAGAATAGTAAAACCAACCAGTAGTGCATCAATCAAGGCTAACATAACCTTCCCTGACATGGAAGGTGCAAATTAGCACTTCCACTACAGGCCTATACACCTGGCTTTGGGGCAGGTGTTGACCCACTGTAAGTAGGCCCTGTTTCCTTTTGGGATGGCTTCCTGTGTCACCTAGGCTGGGAGCCTGCCTGGGTCCCTCTGTTGTGCTGTGGTCTCACCTAGGTTGCTTGGATCGCTGGATCTGCTGTTCTGATTTGCTGTGCTAGATGCTGTGTGGCTGTGGGGTGGTCAGTTCTCCAGTGGTTCACGGCCCTAGCAGTTGGGCAAGGGGAAGCTATGGAGAGTGCCTGAAGTTGTACTGGCCTGCTCAGCGGGTCCCTGCTCTCTCTCCTTTATGTTTCTTGGCTTTGCTAGGAGGCTGGTGAGAGTGGAAATTCCCTCCCCCGGGGTTCTGGTCCTGCTGCTCAGGCAGGGCTGGATGCCCATATAGCTCTTTTCCAAGGACTGCAACTACCAGCACCATGGCAGGAGCCATTCTGGCTGCTTCTGTGGTTGCTAGAAGCCCTGGGTCTCTCCTGCTTCACTACTCTGGTTGACAGTTCCTTCTGTCACCTTTCAGTAGAAGGGTGTATTGCTATGTTTTTCTGCTATTTCCCACCCTAGGCTACTTTGGCATGGCTACTATGCTGCCATCTTAACCGGAAGTCCCTGGCTGACCAATCTGAAGGCTTGCAATGTCCACTGCTGTTTATCACCATTGATGACTTCTCTCTGAAAGGGTATTTTAACCAAAACATTGTAGAATTTGATAAGACAAGAACTTTATCTTAGAAAACCACTGTGGTTTGATTCAGGTGTCCCCCACAAACTTATATCATCTGAATGCTAGGTTTCCAGCTGATGGAGATTTGGGAATTAAGGCCTTCTGGAGGGAGTGTATTGTTGGGGGCTAGGTTTATGGGTGTTATAGCCAGTCTCCCCTTGCCAGTGTTTGGTACACGCTCCTGTTGCTATTGTCCACCTGATGCTGGCCAGAGGGTGATGCCCACCCTCTGTTCATGCCATCATTTCCCCAGCCATCATGGAGCTTTGCCCTTGAGCCTGTAAGCCAAAATAAACTTCTGTTTTCCCACAAGCTGCTCTTGGTTGGGTGATTTCTACCAGCAATGCAAACCTGACTACAACAACCAGTCTCCCAATATTAACATTGTGATATAAATACACACACAAATGCATCTCAATACAACTAGAAAACCACGAATTGGTTCTTATGCAGTCCAATAGAGAAAAGGCAGAAAAATATGCTTCACATGCACAAGGCACTGGTTTCAAAGTTCGATAACCAGGAAGGGAAGGGGTATCAAAAATATATAGGCAACATTGTATAATTCCAGACAAGAAGTAGTCAAGAGATGAAATTGGGGGCTTAATTTTTTTTTTTTTTAGTGAAATTTAGGATGCAAGATAAATACAAATCCACAAAACCTCATAAAGCTACTCAAGAACTCGAAAAAGATAGAAACCTTGCAACCAGGAGAAAAAGAGACTCACCCCCGAATATGCTTAGCGTCTGTGGCGTTAGTCTCTATACTGATGCTGGAGAAGCTCACCAAGTGTGACCAGGAAAGGTCCTGCACGCTTCGTCTGAGGAGTAGGAAATGCGTGTGCTTGCCGGCAGCATTTTGGTGTTCCACTGGCTGGGAAGCAGAAAAGGGGCTTTGTTTCTTAGCCTTGGCCAGGTTTCTGTTAGGCTTCTCTGATAACCTACTCAACCACCTTGGGACACAGTGTGATGGAAGCGCCTCCCTTCCTCTCAGATGCTGAATTAACAGGGTCCTTGGCTGTCAGCATGCTATGGCTGTGACATCTGTCACCCCACTAATGGCCAGGTTGAAATAACAGGGTTATTGGAGGTTTGTGTTTCTTTAATAAAAAAAAAAAAACACTTTATTTTTATTTATTTATTTATTATTTGACAGAGAAAGAGGGAGAGAGGTAGAATGGGTGTGCCAGGGACTCCAGCCACTGCAAATGAACTCCAGACACATGTGCCCTTTGTGCATCTGGCTAATGTGGGTTCTGGGTAATCGAACCTGGGCCCTTTGGCTTTGCAGGCAAACGCCTTAATCGCTAAGCCATCCCTCCAGCCCAGGTTTGTGTTTCTTAATCCAGTGGTTCACCTTTTCTCACTTTCAGAGTCAGTAAACTATGTCCTGTTGGGGCCCCCCCCCGAACTGTCTTTACAAGACAGACGTGTGTCCCTCAAAGCCAAGAATACTTCCTGGTTGACCTGTCACATAAAGTTTGCCATTCACCCATGGGTGACCATCAGTCCTCACAGCTGCCTGCCAAGAAGCACCTTGTGGTTCTGACAGGCCCGCAGGTTCCTGGTGAACAAGTGAGGAAGATTCCTTGTGGAATTCAACCTGCAAAGAATTCCCACTCTGTGAGACTGGAGAAGGGGCCAGAGGCTGTAGAGACAAAAGTCACCAAGGTAACAAAGGAAAAAAAGAAGGTAGGGAGGAAGGGAGGAGGGGAGGACAAAAGAAAAGAAAAGGAAAAAGGAAGAGGAAAGGAGAGAAGGGAAGAGGTCCATAGAGAGGTAATTCAAAGTGCTCCTACTGAACAAGACACCCAGGGGACAGAACTGCTGGTCCTTATATTCTGCCTGTCCCACACAACCTCCCCAGCTTCCTTAAGCATACACTATGGTCCATGCAGCCCCCTCAGAAGCTAACTGGAGATGTGCTGCTGTGTTCAGCGGACATCACACTGGCACTTGGACATCAGCCATGATGGGAATATTTACACCACGAAAACCAGTAACATCTACAAACCAGAGTTCTTTCCCATGCCCACATCCACCAAGAACTTCTATTGGCCCTGGATCCAGCTTCCTAGACCCTTACTTTACTCTTTCGTGACTTCCTCTTCATATTTTTGTCCTACATTTGGGAAACCTTTGCACTTGATCTTCTAAGATTCCAGCTCAACAGAACAGGTTCACACTGATTTGTTCAGGACGGCTCACCTCCTAACTCTTCTCTTCCAAGGAGCTGTGGCGAGAGAGACCAGAGGTGCTCCAAGTTCCCTTCTCTTTGTGACTCTATGGCCATCCCTGATTGGGCAATATTTACAAATTGTTTCTCCCAAGAGGTTTTACTGGATTAGGGATTGAATTTAGTGGAAAAGTGCTTGCCTAGCAAGTGCAAGGCCCTGGGTCAGTCCCCAGTGCTGGGGTGAAAATCAGTGTTCTGTCCTGAAATCATTCCTGTGCCTATTAACATTCCCCTCAGAGGCTACTGTGAATGACTTAAGGGAGAAATTGGGTATGTCCTTTCAGGACCCCCAAGAAAACCTCCCGGGCACCGTGGTATTAGTGTCCCACACATGTTCCCCAGACCCAGGAAAACGTGCTGAAGATTGTGTGCTTATTTAAAGAATTGGGGAAAAAAAAAAATCACAGCTGAGACACCAGATACCCCAAAAGTAAGGTGACATCAGAGACCAGCATAGAGCCGGGTCTGCAGGCCCTCTGGGTTTACTTGCTGGAGCAGATCCTGGGGTGGGAGCTGGACAGCTGAGACAGCAACACAGCTCTTGGAAGCTTAGAGCGGCCTATTGAACAATGGCTACAGACGGTTCGCAAGTGTCAGAAGCAGTGTGGCTACTGAGCGCATACCGGCTAGATAGCAGCCTGGCTCTGAAACCACTTCTGAACAGGGCTGACCCTCTGGCAGTGGCTGTAACCCCACTGCTGCAAGCCAAGCTTTATGGAGTTCTTTTATTAGTCTCTCGTGTAACCCATAGCCACATCATAAAATTAAATACCCCATTCTGTACATCAAGTCCACTGACTTCTTGAGCCCTGATTAGCACTGGGCTTTTCCTCCCGGGGTTGTATTACAGGATCTTTAACCGACAGCAAAGGAATCTTTGCTCGGCTCAGTCAAATCCTTCAGGCACACATAGTTGATGCTAGTAACGGTGTGCCATGGGTGTGCCACACTATCTCTAAGCCCCTTGGCAGCTTCCTGTCAGTCTCCCTGTGCTTTTCATTCCCCTTCCCCTTCCCTTTCTCCCTGTGTGGCGCTCCAGTGCTTGTCCGGAGTCATGGACCAGGGTATCCCCAACTCACCCCTTGGTATAAATTTAGCTTGTGGGAGATATCCCGGATGAGAGGTTATCTTTAGCCTGGCAGAGGTGAGGAGTCAGCTCAGGCCATGGTGTGGACGAGTGGAGGGGGAGAGCTGGGAAAGGAAGCCAATTCCCCAGAGGGGACAATGGTGGCAGTCACGTGTGCTCGGGTGGCGGGAGAACTAAGTCCCTGTGTGCTTCCTGAGACGTGAGGCTCTTCCGGGAACACCCCTGGAATAATGGTTTGTTTCTTTCCATCCCGTCGACTAAGAACAGTTTTAATAGCAGAAAATATGGTTGCATTCTGGGCTGGCAGTATAAAACCACAAGCACACATGCTCTTTAAAAAGAGCAACAAACGCAGCATGACCCGTGGTTTCCAGCCTTTCCCACTCATATCTGTTTACTGCTTGTTCGTTAGTGTCGTTGCCTGCAGGTGTAAAGGTTTAAGAGGTAAGAAAAACTTGTGGAAAAGCTCTAGCTGGCAACTTTTCATGACTCCAATTAAGGAAAGGACCATTACTATTCCATTTTAAAGCTGGGGGTATCTGACCTACCTCAGGAGCCCCCAGAGCCTGAGCAAAGCACTAGAACTTGGACATAAAAGAAGACCCTCAGGGAGGCAGCAATGACCTGCGTTTGTATCACCCTGATACAGGAAATCCTCCACCAGGTCTGGAGGCACAGGCTACTCAGGAGGTTCGGGCAAGGAGATCTCAAAAACGAGGCTTGCCTGGACTATAGAGTGAATTCAAGGCCAGCCTAGACAACATAATGAGATCCTATCTGGAAAAGAAAGAGTTAAGGCTGGAGAAATGGCTTAGAGGTTGAGGCCTGAGAAGCCTAAGGACCCAGGTTCGATTCCCCCAGAACCCACATAAGCCAGATGCACATAGCAGTGTGTGCATCTGGAGTTCATTTGCAGCATCTGGAGGGCCTGACATGACCATTCTCTCCCTCCTACCTGTCCCCATGAATATATAAATAAAAATAAAGAATTTTTTAAAACCTGGGATACAACTTAGCAGTCGAATGCTTGTGTAGCACTGGACCTTAGTGGTAGTTGTGGTATTGGCAGGGTGTGGGGGACCTCCCTATTACCCACTAAAATCCTTTCCTACTATGGTTTGTATTCAGAGCCCCCCAGCCTCCCATTTTGTCTTCCTTATAAAGCAATTCATTAGACTCTTGTCAGAACAGCTGAACACTTGTTGGCTATTATTAGGATGAACCTAGGGCCTGGGCTGAACCTGAGCTGGGGTCTGGCATGTCTGAGCCTGCCTGACAGCTCCGAGAGGCCCTCGGCCTCGTGAGAAGTCGCCTGTGCTGTGGCAAAGGAGACTAAGAAGCCCATGTTGACCTGGGAAGACGGCCCTGCTCACTGGGGAGAAGAGCAGCTAATTAGGAGTGCGCTTTGGCCACACAAGCTTTGGACTTCCTGGTTCTGTCAAGGAGCAGCGAGATGGAAAGAAAGAACCGGGACAACCATTTGGTGAGGTCTAGTGGGAACCGCGGCTCAGAGTGGAAGAACCTGGGGGCTTGTTACTAGAACATCGCACGTAGGAAGATGGGTCACAACCTTGTTATTTTACTTTATTTTTTGTTTTTTCAAGGTAGAGGCTCAGGCTGACCTATGTAGTCTCAGGGTGGCCTCCAACTCACAGTGATCCTCCTACCTCTGCTGGGACTAAAGGCGTGCGCCACCATGCCCGGCTGCAGCTTGAGCCAGCCTGGGGTGACATAGTGAACTCCAGGTCAGCCTGGGCTAGTGTGAGACCCTACCTTGAAAAAAACCTAAAAAAGAATAACTTCATTTTCCAGATTTCCCAAGCAGATGTACCACCTAGTAGGAGCAAACCCCTGGAAATGAACAGACCACTAGGGATTTCCAGCACACCCCCTGGGCTATAAAGACTTTGCTGTAGGAAGGCCATGGAGTACAGTACCCCTAAAAGGTCACTGGTGCTTGGGAACCTGAGCACACTCAACATCTTTCATCGTGGACTTCTATAATTATGTCACCTCTTACCCTTTCTTTCTTTGCACTGAATGATGCCAGCTGCCCGGGCTGGTCTACGAGAGCACACACATCCTTTTTCACAGATGTGACCTCACTCATCTCTGTGACTCCTTCTCCCACCAGCATGGAGCAGAGTGACCACAGCACACTCACAAAGAGAGAACTCACCCAACAAATAACTTGGTGATCTCCTTAAGTGTAACTCCTAGTGATCCATCTTGATAATTTATTGGTACTTACAAAAATGGTCCCATAGTATCCAAGCAGTGGCTAAGTATGCCTCCTGGGACAGTTTTCCTACTACCCTTGAGCCCGACTTACTTTGTCCAGCCAGTAGTTGAGATGTCTAAATTTTATATTAGTGCACACTGTTTTATTATTGAAATCATTCAGAATATGCAAGACTGCTTCTGCAAATCTCAAAATCAATAAACTTTTATCTTCTTTTCCAGAGCTCTAAAAATCATAATGCTGAGCCAGGCGTGGGGGCGCACACCTTTAATCCCAGCCTCAGGAGGCAGAGGTCGGAGGAACACTGTGAGCTTGAGGCCCCCCTGAGACCACATAGTGAATTCCAGGTCAGCCTGGACTAGAGTGAAATCCTACCTTGAAAAAAAAAATCGTAATATCAATATTGCCAACAAATGCATTAAGTTCCTATCCACCTCATTCAGGCATCATGTAACAGATGACTGTATATGTGTATACACTACATATATATAACAGCTTTGAAAAAGAAGTTCTTTTTATTATTTTATTTATTTTACTTATTTATAAGCAGAGAGAGACAGAGATTGCAAAAAAAGAATGGGGTGGGCCATTCCAGATACATGCACCACTTGCATCTGGTTTTACATGAGTACTGAGGAATCAAACCCAGGTCCTTCAGCTTTGCAAGGAAGCACCTTAACCACTAAGCCATCTCCCCAGCCCAAGAAATTCTTTTTTAAAATAAATTACACACACAAACACACACACAAGTACCTTAACCACTGACCCATCTCTCAAGCTCGAAAAAGAAGTTCTTGGGGCTGGAGAAATGACTTAGCAGTTAAGCTGCTTGCCTGCAAAGCCTAAGGACCAGCGTTTGATTCCCCAATACCCATGTAAAGCCAGATGCACAAGGTGGTACATGCATCTGGAGTTTGTTTGAAGTGGCCCTCAAGTGTGCTCTCTCTCTGTGTGTGTGTGGGGGGGGAGGGTGCATATGTCTGACTCTCTTCTCTCGGTCTCTCTCTGCTTGCAAATAAAATAAAATAATGAAAATTTTTAAGAAGAAGGATTTAATGGTGACAGTCTGCCATGGCACCAGCCCATTGCATTTAAGATGGCTTTTGCAACAACCTCCCTGGCTTCCAGCTGTAACAACACTCTCCCCATAACTAGGGCAACATGACTTCCGTTTGTTGACTCGTCGCTAGGCCCAGGCCCCAAGACTAATCCCATCCTTGTCTGGATGGACTTTAACAGTCAGTAGCTTGGGTTACTTGGCCTCAGGAGCCTGGTTGCTGGGCGTTTTGTGCTTGTTGTGTTCTCTTGGCAGAGTGGTCCAGACCTTCGCTGCTGGGGACATAGATCTCCATTTTTAGCTTACCCGCTTTTGAAATCCATCGAGGGGAAAATACGACACCTGTGAGAGCAGAAACTACCCCCCCACACACACCTCCTCTGTGTTGGGTATCAAACCGGGTCTGGGGCAAAAGCAGGTAGGAAGAGAAGAACTGGGTCAGGACCGTCAGGTAATAAGGACCCCAAGGGCTCTCGGGCAGAAGCAGGCATTTGGCAAAAGAAAGGACTAGTTTCAATCTTGAGCGGAAGAGAAGCAGTCGGTCTGGGAAAGCTCTCAGGAGGTTAAGACTTTTGAGGTGGTGAGATTTCAGTAGCTGCAGGCAGAACTTTCCAGATCAAGGAAGTAGCTTTTTGAGGGTAATCCCCTTGCCCTTGGAGAAATGGAAGGTGAAAGCAGCTGGCCTGAAATACCAGAACCACACGCGTTTATTTTGTTGGAAACTGCCACCTTGCCACTGGCATGTCTGTCTTTATCTATCTACCTATATTCATTACTTTTCTTTTAAAAATTATGTTTTTATTTATTTATTGTCAAACATAGAGAAAGACAGACAGAGAGAAGAAGACAGGGAGAGATATGGAGCACACCAGGGCCTCTTGCCACTGCAAACAAGCTCCAGATGCACGCACCACTCTGCGTATTTGACTTTACATAGGCACTGTCAAATGGAACCCAGGCCTTTAGGCTTTGCAAGCAAGTGCCTAAACCATTAAGCCATCTCTCCAGCACTGTTCATTACTTTTCCATTTTCTAGTCACTGGGACAAAATACTTGACAAAAGCAATTTAAAAAAAATAATCTATTTCAGCTCACAGTTTGAGGGTACAGTCCATCTTGGTGGGGAGACATGGCATGGGAGGTAGAAACGACTGGTCACATTGCATTCACAGAAAGCAAAGAGAGATTAAACAAACGCCAGTGCTCAGCTTGCCTTCTCTCTCTCTTTCTTTCCCCCCCCCCCTCTCTTTCTCTCTTTGCTCCATTGGGTACCACAGCCAGGGGATGATTCCACCCACCTACAGAGTGGATTTTCCTTCTTTAGTTAAACCTTTTTAGCAACACCCTCAGGGACAGCCCCAGAAATATGTCTCCTAGGTGATTCTAACGCGAGTCAAATCGACAACAAGGATTGAACCATCACTCTAGTCTCCAAGACCCAGCCATACCCCTCCACAGGAAGTGTCTAGTGACCCTCCGAATAGGCTAGGTCATCCTGTCCACTGCATTACCACCCCTACCTGTTCTAGAGAGGTAAGGAAACTCAGATGTTAGGCGAGATCATTTGCTGAAGTGTATACTACTTTTTTGAGTTCGGTGCTGGATATGAAATCAAGGGCCTTGGGCATGCTGCACAGAGCTCTATACCGTTTAGCCCCACCCCAACCCCTGAGGTCAGACCTTGATTTCACCACTGCCCTTCTGAGTCATCTTAAGTAAGTCACTCACGCTCCCTGGGCCTCAGTTTTAACGTCTGTAAAATATCCTGATAAGGAACGACACCTCCCTCAAGTCAGTCGCTGTAAAGATTAAACAAGCCAGGCCTTTTGTGATGGTTCTTGCCTGCAATCCCAGTACTGGGGAGGTGGGGGTAGGAGGCTCATGAGGTCAAGGTCACTCTCTACCACATAGTGGGTGTGGAACCAGCCTGGGCTACATACGACTCTGTCTCACCACCGCCCCCCCCAATAAAATAAACAAAAGCAAGTGCCACTTCGATGCCTGCTCTTGACACCTAAAACTCCAGGCTGCTACTCTACACTTCCGGAGAAAAGTAGGTGGGGGAAGGGTGCAGACCAGAACCATTGGTCTCTTGAATCAGTCTGGTCAGCAAGTAGAGACCTCCCCATCATAGGGACTAGAGGGATGGGCAAAACATTGTCATGAAAAGAAACAAAGCGAACTCCAGCCTAAATGCAAAGGGACAAGTAAATGCACGTGTAAAGAGACAGGGTATAGAAAGTAAACCTAAGGGATGACAAATTCAGTTTATCCCTGATCCTTTTGGGTTTGTTTCAGCGGGCCCTTCCCCCGCCCGCCCGCGCCCATTCGGCCGCAGCCCGGACCTCCCGCCCACGCGGGGCCAGCAGCCGGCCAGCCGGGGCCCCCGGGCGGGGCAGGAAGGGGAGCCGGCTCCCGGCACCCAGATCCTTAACTGCCGCTTCCAAAGCCGGGCTGATCCTAATCAGTGTGGGAAAGCAGCGCCCGCCCAGCCCGCCGCCGGAGACGCCGCCGCCTCCTTTCATAAACTTTATCACGGCGGTGCTCGGCCCCTGATAACGCACCCGAAATCTACGAGCTGTGGCCGAAGGAGCGTGCGGCTGGGCAGGCGGGAGGCTGCGGGGAGCGCTCGCCCTGCCTGGGGCGGGGGCGGGGGGTGGGGAGTGGATGCCGCTCCTGGAGGGAGGAGGGGGAGGAACCTTGCCTGGGCCGAGCTGGAGGGATGATCTGCAATCTTCCGTCTCTCTCCAGCCCAACACGGCTAAGAATGCAAGCCGCCCCACGTGGGATGCATTCAGTAAACTCCTGCGAGCTTCCTGGTGGCTGCCGCCTACCCCTTCTGGCCTGGGAGTTTGGAGTGTTCCAGGTCACCCTCGTGCCTCGGGTTAAGTTCCTTGGGCCTGGGCGTGTGGCTCCATTATCACACGTCGTCTTGCAAAGAAGGCTCTTGCACAACTCACAGAGGCTGAAGCAGAGAAGAGAGGGACGAAGGAAAGCCTGAAGTCTCTAGTGGCAGGTGACCTTGAGAAGCTAGTCCCACTAGAGTGGCTGTGAATGGATAGCCTGCCACAGCCAAGTCACAGCAGGAGCCCAGGATGCTGGGTTAAACCTGTGTCCATTTTACTTAAGAGGCCAAGAAAGAATGAGTACCGTGACTTAAAGGAATTAGGGGACCCCTCCCCACGTGGAAGTGTCTCAAAAGTCCCTAAAAAGTTACTCAACACCTCTGGTCTATATCCAAAGAGAAATAAAAAAGTTCTTGACACTTTATTTGGGGGTCTCCCAAAATTAACTTAGGGTGACATTTGAAAGCTAATTCTTAAAGTAGGCTTCAGAGGTATGAAATGACAGAAAGACAAGTGTGCAGAGCGGCCCTCGGTTCGGTATTAGGCTCAGCTACCTGGCTCTATGGCCTCCAGAAGCCACTGTCTCCCTAGGCCTCAGTTTTCTCATGAGTCTGGTGCTCTGTAAAAGCAACTCCAGCCCACGTGCTCAGTGGGAACTACTATCTTGTTTATAAAGCCTTCTGGTTCTTCTTTTTCAAAATGTTTTTATAGATTTATTTGCAGGAAGAGAGATGAGAGACAGTCAGACAGAAGGCGTGCACCAGGGCCTCCAGCCACTGCATATGAACTCCAGACACATACGTGCCACTTTGTGCGTCTGGCTTGACAGTGGGTATTGGGGAATTGAACCTAGGTCATTAGGCTTTGCAGGCAAGCACCTTAACTGCTGAGCCATCTCTCCAGCCCCAAGCCTTCCGTTGAGGTGTCTCATCACAAGCGCCTCTGAGGAAACACTGCTGTGTCCATTTGAAAGAAACGGAGCATGGACAGTTTCCCTAACTGACAGCTGGCTCTTGAGACTAACACGAGACTGTCCCCTCATGTGTGCTGCTGAGGGTCAGGGCATCCCAGCCAGAATGACATCAGCCTGTGAGACAACAAGAAGAGAAATGAAATCCAGTCAACTAACACCATCTGCTCAGCACTTCTCAGGCCCCAAGTACAAGCCCCACTGTGGCTGTGGCTTTACTTCCGGTGGGAGGGACCAGTTGACTGAAAGCATTGATTCAGGACAAGTCACATTACCTTCAATGGGAAGCAAGGCTGGTGGGGAAGGAGTCCCTGATGGCTGCTCTATAGAGAGCAGAACCTAGACGGCCTCATACAATTCTCTTTGGTTGACCCTGGGAGTGTGGGTTGGGAGCCAACCCTTCCAGCCATGGCTGGGAAGAAAATGAACAGAAAATGAACAAAGGCCTGGTTCTTCCAAAATCCATTCTGATACTGTATGTCCCAGGGAACATGTCGCGCCCCAGACAGCCTTCATTTCCTGCTCTCTGGACAGAAGGCCACTCAGTCTTTTTTCCTTCATTTGCATAATGCCAAGAAAAATGAGTCACATTGTACTGTCATTTGCTAAGAAATATTGGCAAGAGGTTCTGACTTCAGTTGGAGTTGATTTCTTACAAAGGAACTGGCGCTGTGCTGTGGCAATTACTGACATCCCTGAGAGGGCAGGGTCCGCTCTCTGGGCCCTAGTTTCCCAGCCCACCTGTGTGTCCTGAGAATTTTGGAGGATTTGCTCCATTCTGCCTCACAGGGACTCTTATTAGAAGCGAGATTTTGGGCTAGAGAGATTGCTTAGCCGTTAAGGTGCTTGCCTGCAAAGCCAAAGGACCTACGTTCATTTCCCCAGGACCCATGTAAGCCAGATGCACAAGGTGGCATAGGCATCTAGAGTTTGTAGAAGCTGGAAGCCCTGGCATACCCATTCTTTCTCTCTATTTGCTGCTTCTTCTCTCTCTCTCTCTCTCTCTCTCTCTCTCTCTCTCTCTCAATCTCTCTCAAACAAATAAATAAAAATAAAATATTTTAAAAAATTTAAATACCAAGATTTTAACAAAATAGGTGGCGGTCCAGAAGTTGTTCTCGCTTCCGTTTTTTAAAAATATATTTTATTTATTTTAGTTGAGAGAGAGAAAGAAGCACAAAGAGAATGAGCATGCCAGGGCCTCCAGTCACTGCAAACAAACTCCAGACGCGTTTGCCCCCTTGTGCATCTGGCTTATGTGGGTCCTGGAGAGTTGAACTGGGATTCTTCAGCTTTTCAAGCAAAGGCCTTAACCACTAAGCAATCTTTCCAGCCCTCGGTTACATTTTTGTCTGCTATTATAGAGGTCAGCAATCAAAGAAAACAGAAGAAAATCCTTCAAATATAGAATTGAATGTCAGTAGCCTTCACCTGCTGTGATAACCACCTTTTTGTTACTATGACAAAATACCTGACCATTTAGAAGAAGGAAAGATTTTTGTTTTGGGGGTAATCTCATGACTCCAGAGGTTTGTCAAGGGGCAGCTGACCCAATTGCTTTAGGCCCATAGAAAGGTAGAAACACCCTCGCTGAAGGGCACGGTGGAGGAAAGCTGCTCATTTGGGACAGCCAGGAAAGAGACAGGAAGGGGCTGAGGTTGATGTCGATCTTCCTAGGGCATACTCACAGCGACCTATTTTCTCCAGTGTGGCCTCACCTCGCAATAATGTGGTCATATTATAAATCCATCAAGAGATTAGTCCACTGATTACCTGGAACCCTGGGAAGCCAATAAATTCTCAGATGACTAGACCCACCAGCTAGGCACCAAGGCTTCAACCCATGAGCCTTTTGGGCGGTGGGGGTAGGGGGAACAAATCATATCCAGTACAAAACATTTGTTACTTCTTTTCTAAGAATAGGAGCTCTAGAGCTGGGGAGAGAGCTCAGCAGTTAAGGTGTTTGCTTGCAAAGCCTAACAGCCCAGGTTCAATTCCCCAGTACCCATGCAAAGCCTCATGCACAAAGTGAGTGGCTAGAGGCCCTGGGATGCCTATACTCATGTGTGTTGGGGGGGTGTCTTTCTACTTGCAAATAAATAAAATAAAAAAGAATAAGAGTTCTACTGTGGTGGCTTTGATCTTTGACAGTCACAGAGCTTTGTAGAATGTAAGGGAAAAAAATCACATCCTTTACCCCACCCCTCCACCTCTCAGTGGGCAGCAAATGTATACCTGTATCATGGAGGAATTCCCAGCCTTCTGAAGCCTCACCCAAGGACTGAGCTAAGAATACTGCTCTGGAGGATCATAAAATGTTGAGCCTGTTTGCTAATCCATAAAGAGGAAATACCACTGCCCCCAACCAGCCTCACCGAGGAGAGAGAAGGGAATAAATAGATCTATGCTATTAAAACCTATTGGTTCTTTGCCTGGTAGACATGTAATATTAATGCACTTCTATTACCATCATCTGCCACAGTCATTCCCTGCTATGTAGGATGTAAATTTCTTTACAAGACAGAAGCAGCCCTGTCTGTGAAATTCCCAAAGCAAACCCTTCTGGTAAGCCAGCGCTGTAAGTTTTCATACTTGCCTGCTAGAAACATAATGAGTCCCCGTGGAGACCAAAGAGAAGGCAGGAGGCAGTTCTGCAGGCTCTCAGAGGGTAATAATTGCTGGGGCCAGGAATGCACCAAACGATACCCTTGTGGCTTTAAAAGTCAATATAACTTTCCAAAGCATCCTCCTCTCTCCCAGTGTATGTTGTAATATTAAAAGAAATTAACTCGCTGAAAGAAAAAGCAAGGTTTAAGGGGAAAGCTTTTGATGAAGTTATATTAAGTAAGGTCAGCCTGTTGGGTGCAAGGAACCAAACCTCAATTTCTGCATCACCAATAAAACAAAAGGATTAGACTAGACTTCCTGGTCCTTAATTTTCCCAGGTTTACAAATCCTTTGAGACTCAGACCTAGGCTAGTTCCTGACCCCAGAAAGTACACCTATGCTGGACATGTCACTCTGGCGTCATTTGCCTTATAATTTAGGGACCTCACAGGGTACCTCCATCATGAACCTCTAGATCCAAACTTGCCTCTGGGGCCTGTGCTGCCTAACTGGCTTCAGGCAGTTCAAGAACGACCTTGCCCATCCCTCACAGCCTCCGCAAACAGGTGAAGGAACTCAGTGTTCTTTCAATAGTCAACTTCGTTTCTGTTTAAACATGGTCCAAATGAGCAGCTCTTCGGGACATGTGCGCGAACTATAACTCGGTTATTTTTATTTCTGGGAGACACAGAACGAGATGCATGGGAGGCCTAGAGAGTGCAGGACAAAGCCTGGGGTATCCTGCAGATAGCATGGGCCTCGAAGCTTGTGGTAAGTGTCCCCAGAAGCCTGGGAGAGCAGTACTCTCCCCTACCCCACACCCCTGTGGTAAGAAGCCAAGAAAACTAGGCAGCTTCTCAACAGGCAGAGACAGCCTCACTTACACAGCACAGGCGCGTTGAGTGCTTTTCTTCCCACCACAAGGCTGGCGGCACTCCGTCCATCTGTCCTTCAGCATGGCCCTAGAGTGAAGGCCACCCAATGCTATGGTCAGCCTGCAGGCCTCAGGTGAGTGTTGGGTATTAGAAGACCTTGGGATTTGGGGAGTTGCTTATTAATAGGGCAGAGCAAACTTATCTTCTGATATTCCATCTTCCTTGAGAACAGGAGAGATGAATGGTTCCAGCAACAGCCAAAGTCAGCACAGCCCCAAGCACACTGCTCACCTCTCCTTCCGGCTTCCCCACAGTGCCTATAGGACCTTCCCTAACCACTATTGCCCACGTTCCCCAGAGACCAGGGAAGAAACCCATCGGTCATGCCACAGGGAGCCGCCAGTTAAATGGTGGCCCCTCAAAAGATATGTCTGAATACCTGGGGCCCTTATTTTGAAGAGTATTTGCATATGTAATTAAGTTAAGGTTGTCTGGATGAAACCATCCTAGATCACCAAAGTGCAACCAAAACCCAGTGACAAGTGTCCTTATAAGATATGAGGAGAGGGCTGGAGAGATGGTTTAGAGGCAAAGGCACCTGCTTGCAAAGTCTAAGGACCCATGTTGAATTCTCCAGGTCCCACGTAAGCCTGAGACACAATGACACAAGCATGCAAGGTCGCACATGTGCATAAGAGGGCACATATGTCTGCAGTTTAATTGAAGTGGCTGGAGGCTCTGGTGTGCTAACTCTCTCTCTCTCATTCTTTTTTTTTTTTTTTTTTTGGTTTTTTGAGGTAGGGTTTCACTCTAGCCCAGGCTGACCTGGAATTCACCATGTAGTCTCAGGGTGGCCTCGAACTCATGGCGACCCTCCTACCTCTGCCTCCTGAGTGCTGGGATTAAAGGCGTGCGCCACCATGCCCAGCTTCTCTCTCATTCTTTTACTCTCATATTTAAAAAACAATACAGGGCTGGAGAGATGGCTTAGCAGGATTAAGTGCTTGCCTGTGAAGCCTACGAACCCTGGTTCGAGGCTCGATTCCCCAGGATCCATGTTAGCCAGATGCACAAGGGGGCATGCGCATCTGGAATTCACTTACAGTGGCTGGAGGCCCTGGCACACCCATTCTGTCTCTTTCTCTCTCTCTCTCTGTTGCTCTCAAATAAATAAATAAAAATAAACCAAAAAAATGCAGTCTGTTGGGCTTGCCTCAAAAAAAAAAAAAAATCGATATGAAGAGAGGGGTGGAGAGATGGCTCAGTGATTAAGCACTTGTCTACAAAGTCTGATGAACTGGGTTCCATTTCCTAGTCCCCATGTAAAGTCAGAAGCACAAAGTGGTGCATGTATCTTCAGTTAAGTTTGCAGAGGCAGGAGGTCCTAGCATGCCCATTCATTTTTTTTTTTCTCTCTCTCTCTTTCTCCCTGTCTGTCTTTCTCTTCTTGCAAATAAAGTAAAATAAATAAAATATGTTTTAAAAAGAGATGAAGAGAAGACAGAACAGAGGCTGTCACCCACACACCAAGGACCCACCAGAATTAGCCGAACTAAAAAAAATATGAAGGAAAGAATTTCTCCAGGAGCCTTCGGACCTACTGACAACTGGACTTTAGACTTCTGGCTTCTGGAAGTGCTAGAGAATAAAGTTCTGTTGAGCTGAGCCACCTAGATAGATTGCAGTCATTTAGTTCAGCAGCCATAGAAATTAACACTCCACCTTAGCAAAATATCTTCTCTTTCTATACTCGTCTCTGATGAAATCCTTAGAAGCAGGGGATACCAACCAGTTACTGCCTGCCTTTCTCCCTATCTGGTCCCCAGAGCAGGGCCTCAATTATGTTTGGGGAGGGGGGATGTCAGCTCAAAACCCTGACTGGCCTGCTTCCTCTCAGAGGAGGAACCAGCCCTGAGAGAGGCTGAGTCCTTGATTATGGACTGTGCAGAAAGTGATGCTCAAAATAAATCGCTCCTGCAATCAAAGCTCAGAGGAGGGGCGCAGAACCATACTGTTGAGGACGGAGAGACATGGACTCCACCTTTGTCTGCAGGGCCTTTAGAAGTGTGAGAGAAGAAGGGTAATGGAGATTTCCTTATTTGTTATGTTGAGAATTCTAAGGCATGCCTAGGGGATGGTCTACCTGTGATTGTGAACTAGGGACTGATTCCAACCCTACAATCCAACGCAGAGAAACTTTCACTTCTCCACATAACTCTGGTGTTGAGCCTGACTGTGTTTGCCCCTGGGAATGGGAACTTACTACACAGGGGTGCCTAAAGCCTTGGTAAGCCCTCAGCAATCTTGCTTTGGGTCTCCCACGCAACATTTGGCTTATTTAACCTTATTTTACCTAGTCATTTATTTTGGACCCAGCCTAAGTATGAACTTGCAACTTGGAACTCACTATGTGGCCCAGGCTGGCTGTAAACTTGTCGTCCTTCTGCTTCAGACCCCTGCGTGTGAGATGATAGGAATGAACCCCAAGCTCAGGTTCCTCTCAGGTAAAAAACCTCAAATGCACACTCACATCACACTAAATGTCATTTTTATTTTTAACATATTTCATGTTTCTTAAGTTTTGTTCCTGAACGTAATTGCCTATAAATAACCTGTTTGAGTTTAAATTTATATACATTTTCAATAATCATCATACAAACCTAGGAAAGCTTTTCAAAGACAAGAAAGTATTAATTCTTACTAATCTTTTCTTGATGAACAATAGGGTCTCACTCTAGCCCAGGCTGACCTGGAATTCACTATGTAGTCTCAGGGTGACCTCGAACTCACGGCGATCCTCCTACCTCTGCCTTCCAAGTGCGGGGATTAAAGGCGTGCGCACCACACCCAGCTCGTGTTTCTTTTTACATAGGTTTAATTCATATTTTATTAACTTCACACTTCCCTTTTAGTGTTGGGATTGGGAAGTATTGGGGGAAGCCTTCTGGTACAGGCTAATCAGCAGGTGAGGTCAGTGTGGTGGGCAGAACCAGCAGGGGCACATGCAAAATCTAGCAAAAGCCTTTGGCTGTCAGAGAGTGCAGTTGAGGCTGCAGAAAGAGCCACTGAGGCCAGGCACTTCTCTATCCATATATTGACTGTCCTTGTCTCTCTCTATCTGCCACGTGCAACTAGGAAGGCACTGAGACATTCCTGACTGGATGCCTGCCTCAGCACAGCTCCCCTGGCGTGGCAAGAATCCTATGCCTACCCATAGACCTCTACATCTGTTTGTATGGCCCCAAGCCAGCTAAGATAGGGCCTTGCAAGGGAGAGAAGATAAGGCATATATAGTTTCAGAGCCAGAGTGACTAGGATCCTTGCCAGCATACCTACCCCCTCTAGGAACTCTTGCACTGATGCACTGACCTCTGCACCTTCCAGGCCAGGGCTCCTCCATGGAAAGCCTTCTAGTCCTCCCTGCCCCAGACACCTGGGAGCCAGAAGACCACTGAAGAATATATTTATTGGATGGAAACAAATAGCTCAGGCTATAAACAAGACAAGAAGACAGATGTTTCAAATGGTTTCTCCTCTACTGATTAGGCCATCCTGAAATGTCAGTGCACAGAATGATTCTAGAAGTCTCTAGGAATGGAAGGTACTACAATCTCCTTCTTTAGGCTGAATTTCACAATAACTGCTCCAAATGGTAACAGGGACTAATTACCCCTATTTTAAGCCTTACAGCAGAAGGGCTACTCCCTCAAGAATATGCAACAAGGAACAAAGGGAGAAAGGAAATTATAGCCTAGATCTTCAAACTCTTCTTGTCAAGAAACCCTGGTCAACTGGGCCCCACAGAGCTACCACAGCTCCCAGAGAATGGTGGGAACATGCCAAAATGACACTGAAATCAGCCTAAAATGGTATCCCCTAGCCAAATTCTGCACAAGCTATTTAGAAAAGTAAATAATGATAGTAAAGGATTATAATAGCAATGCATTGCAACCATGATGATAATGGATGTGCAATTATTGAACAAATAGGAATCTGTAAGCCCAGGATAATAGGAATAGAGTGAAGAAAACACGTTTCCTCATAGTAAAGTGCCAACCTATAAATGAAGAAAGGATGGAGTTTGAAAAATAACCATCACAGTAAAAATTAATTCAGCCAAGAAATATCCATAGATATTACAACTAGTGGGCAGAAACTTAGTTAGAAACATGAAATTTAGGGCTGGAGAGATGGCTTAATGGTTAAGGTGCTTGTGAAGCTTAAAGACCCAGGTTCAATTCCCCAGTATCCACTAAGCAAAATGCACCTGGTGGCACATGTATCTGGAGTTCATTGGCAGTGGCTGGAGGCCCTGGGGCACCCATTCTCTCTCTGTCAAATAAATAAATAAAATATTTTAAAAGGAAATATAAAATTCATTTAGTTCACAGCACATTGACACAAAATTGGTCCAAACTTAAAAAGGAGAAGCAGTAATTTGTACAATGAAAATTCTTTACAAATATCATCACAACTGAATGATCAAAGTGAATGTCATTTTGATAATGAATGGGTCAAGTTGGAATCGCGTACCACCTGGCTGAACACAGGGTTAGCACAGCATCATTTCTGTGATATATCTTTGCCAAAACTGCATGATCTAAATGTCAATAGGAGAGTACATCAGACAAATCCAAATTGAGGGATATTTGCATGAGAATCCAGATGAAGTCATCAAAATGTCACAGTGATAAAAGTCAAGGAAAGCTTGAGCAAGTATTCTAGGTGAAGGACGCTAAAATGACAAGGAGACCTAACCACAGCAGGTCCTTTGCTACAACACACGTTATTTGATTAGCCAACAAACTTAAAATGGCACCTGAAGATTATTGGTTATGATGTCTGTGTTTATTATTTATTTATTCATTTTTCAAGGGGCGGGGGAGAGAGAGAGAGAGAGAAAGAACGGGCATGCCAGGGCTTCTAGCTGGTAGAAACAAATTCTAGACAAATGCACCGCCTTGTGCATCTGCCTTTATGTGGGTACTGGGGAATCAAACCCAGGTTGTTAGGCTTTGAAGGCAAGTGCCTTAACTGCTGAGCCATCTCTTCCACCTGTATTTCCTCATTTTGATGACTACAATACATATATGATGAAGAACATCATTGATTGAGGAACTATTCAGTGATGTATTCAGAATTAGGGGAAAAAACTATTTTCTATGCTACTGTTGCAGGTTTTGTGTAAGAATAAAATAAATAATTAAAAAGAGTTTAAAGAAAATACCCAAACACAAACAAGTCCAAGTAGTGACTATGTGTTTGTCGCTCCTCCAGAAAATGACCACCTAAACCTCCCAGTTTATAACCTGCTTTTCCTTAGCAGCAGGCCATCTGTTTTGCCTGTAAATCTAACCACACCCCCCCCCCCCACACACACACACAAAGCCAGGAGTGGTGGTGCATGCTTTTAATCCCAGCACTTGGGAGACAGAGGTAGGAAGATCGCTATGAATTCGAGGCTACCCTGAGACTATATAATGAATTCCAGGTCAGCCTGGGCTTGAGTGAAAACCCTACCTTGAAAAACCAAAGGGGGGGGGGGAACTGTTCTGGAAAAAAAGAAAGTCATTTAAGGGTATTGAGATAGCTTCCATCAAAGAGAACACTTTAATAAATGCTCTTTTGGGAAAAAAATAAAATCAAATTCTGTAATGTGAATGCTGGCTTTCTTAAAAGATAGGCAGAAATGCCTATGTGTCAGCTAGTGTGTAAGGCGCAGAGCCAACACCAGGGACATACCTTCCTGTGTCATATTCTAGTCCCTCTACTGCCTCCTGACACATGGTGAACTATTACACAGCACGTGTCTCTTGCCTTCCGGTGCTGGGCTTGCCCTCCCTCCCTCCTTCCTCTTTGTCTTAATGCGCTCAGCATTGTCTGGGTCGATCAAAAGCCTATTTTCCTTGCAGACTTTAGGAAGTCTACAACACCCGCCGAACCTATGATTAAGCTTAACAGAAGCTGGAGAAGGCAGAAGCAAAGGACAAAGAAGGCTGTGAACCAGAGGAGAGGTGCTCTTAGCCCTCCCGTTTCCTTGTGAAAGACGCACAAAGGCAGCGAACACCCCGGGGTGCTGGAGACACCAGCCTGCCTGGTGGTGGTTGCTGCTCTTGCAACTCCTTTTTCATGGAGAAATGTCATGCCTGGGGGGATGCTTGGAGTATTTCCATCACATTCCAGAAGACCTGCACTGACCCTCCATTTTCTCCGAGTGGAACTGGCTGCCCTCAGTTCAAAATTCTGCAGATTCTTGTTGAAATTATTACTTAGAGCCCGGGAAAGTGACTGGTTTGATTTCCCAATCAGCCATAAACTCCTGTAATTAATGCATGATGTTAACCAATACATACCACACAAAAACAACAGCAGAAGAAACAGCATATTTTCTATGATGTCGCATCAAGTTTTTGTGGGCTAGCTTGGAGATCCAACCACTTTTTGCCTGGTTTCTCTAGAAGAAGAAGAAAAAAAAAGCCAACGCGATCCAATTTGGAGCTTAAGCCTCTGGACATGCTCTTCCCTCATTCCAGGGCTCCTCGTCTCCAGTCACGTCCACTCTCATCTCTCCAAGAAACACCCTCCTGACAAGTGTGCGACACCCTCCTCAGCTTCCCAGGTCAAAGTCCCTACCGAGAAGGACATGGCATCCCACGAGGCCTTCCCTGGGCAGCTTACGCAAGGGCCCGCGTGCATGTATGCGCAGGTGCGCATGCAAAACCCAGGACCGCATCATCCGAGGGTTCAGTCAGCCTGTTCAGGTGAAGCCAAGGGTTCCCGGTTGATAGCCTACGTTGACCATAGCGCTGCATGCTGTCAAATGATGTCTTCCTCCCCTGGGAATGCTGCTATGAGCACGCATATGGCAAAACAGTCCACGCCAGGCCAAATTCTCCTTTCCTCCCTCAGCTCTCTACCCCAGGCCTCTACCCAGTTATTATGCTCTGATCACTGTCTTACTGCCATTTTACTCTCTCCCCCAACTCCTTTCAACTCACATAAGCTCACAATCTTTTTACTATACAGAAAAAAATATGATGAGGACAGATAATCAAGCCTGAAAGGAAATTTAGGGAAGCAAATATCATTTGTCATTTTATACTAAACATAATCTTCATACATATTGTCACTCAGACTGCTAACAATACTTGGGGGTGTTATTTAATTTAAAATATCTTTGGCAGCTGGCGTGGTGGTGCATGCCTTTAATCCCAGTACTTGGGAGGCAGAGGTAGGAGAATCACCATGAGTTCAAGGCAACCCTGAGACTATATAGCATGAATTCCAGATCAGCCTGGGCTACAGTGAGACCCTACCTCATAAATAAATAAATAAATAAAATATCTTTGAGGCTAAAGAGATGGCTTAGCAGTTAAGACATTTGCCTGCAAAGCCAAAGAACCCAGGTTCAATTCCCCAGGACCCACATAAGCCAGATGCACAAGGTGGTGCATGCTTCTGGAGTTTGTTTGCAGTGGCTAGAGACCCTGCTGGGCCCATTCTCTCTGTCTCAAATAAACAAATAAAAATAAAATATCTTTGGGGCTGGGTGTGGTGACATACATCTTTAATCCTAACACTCTGAAAGCAGAGGTAGGAAGAACACCGTGAGTTCAAGGCCACCCTGAGACTACATAGTGAATTCCAGGTCAGCCTGGGCTAGAGCGAGACCCTACCTCCAAAACCAATATATATAAAATCTTTGGGGGCTGGAGAGGGGAGATGGCTTAGTGGTTAAAGCATTTGCCTTTGAAGCCTATGTACCCAGGTTTGATTCCCCAGTACCCACATACGGCAGGTGCACAAGGAGGCCCATGCATCTGGAGGTCGTTTGCAGTAGCTACAGGCTCTAGTGTGTCCATAATATCTCTCTGTGTCTCTTTCTCTCTCTCTCAAAATATATGAATAAATAAAATATTTAAAATGTCTGTAAAAGGCAGGTGTGGTGGTACACACGTGTAATACCAGCCCAGGGGAGGCTGAGACAGAAGGACACATGAGTTTAAGACCAACCTGAGCTACACAGAGAGTTTTGGACCAGCCTGTCTCTAAATAAATAAATATGCCATAAACACAATTTGGAATATTTTATTCATCATGATCAGAAAGAAAGGGAACAAAAGTAGAGAAAGAGGACATAAACAGCTATTGGCACCAACTTATGACATGATTTAAGTTTCAAAACTGATAGAGCTATCACCAGAATGATCTCATTGAAAATAAATATGTCCTTGAAATTCTTATTTGGAGAAAAGCAAGAGGGCAAATCTGTCTGGTATATTCCCCACATGTTCTTCTTCAAGAAAAAGTTTCTAAAATAATCTCAGACATGGTATAACACTTGCCAGACAGCTCTTCTAGAAAATGCCAAAAAGATAATCCTCGGATCTGTCCTTGCAAATTTTTGCTCTTCAGTGAATTCTGGGTCCAGGTGAGTAGACACACATATGTTCTGAAAATTTTAGAAGTCTCCCTTAGTGGACCTGCTGTTGTAAGAAGCCATCTATGCTAAGCTAGTAGAGAAGACAGTTATTTGACTTCTTGGCAAAAAATGCTGACTTTAACCTGGTTTCTAGAGAGCAGTTGTCAATGGAGATGAGACTGGGACTAGAACTTACTACCCCTGGAATGCACCTGGTCTGATTCCCAACTCCATCCTGGAGAGCTGCCATCTACAGCAGGTTGTTGCAGACTTGCTGACCTTAGAGCTAGAAGAAAACTCCAGTGGTTATTTAATGTGGTATTGTCCCTTCTGATCCACTCGTTGACCCCTTTGTCCAGCAGAAGTAAGTTTTCAGGAAAATTAAATCTTCTGCTAATAAACATGTTCAAAATCTCATGGCTCGGGGCTGGAGAGATTTCTCAGTGGTTAAGGTACTTGCCTGCAAAGCCAAAGGACACAGATCCTATTCCCCAGTACCCACATAAAGCCAGATACACAAGATGGTACATACATCTGGAGGTCATCTGCAATGGCTAGAGGTCATGGTGCACCCATTCTCTCTCTTCCTCTCTCAAATAAGTAAATAAAATATTAAAAAAATATGGTGGCTATTAGATTATTTTATTTGTCTCCTGATTCATCCAACTGAGCTTAATGAAAGAATTTCAGACATGGAATAAAGGATTCTTGGTGTTTACATAAAGCTAATCAGCTCTTCCCTCAAATCTTCAAGATGCCAGCTCTCAGCTGCTTAAATCAGAACAGAGAGGACCACCGGTGGAAGTGGACACAGAAGGGCACAGAATTTGGACAGGGGCACTGGAAGGCAGACACTGATCAGAGACAGAGGCAGTGTGAGAAATAGTTGAGGCTATCACTGAGGTTCTAACAAATACACACAGGAAGCCAGACTTCCCACCACAGAGAGGTTGCTTCCTCCTGTCACCAGCTCCCCTGGTCTTCTAGGACCACCATACGATGTACCACAGACTGCATGGTTTAAACAGCCCAAGTGCATTAGCTCTGGAGGCTGGAAATGGAACGCCATGCCATCAGGCTTGGCTTCTTCTCAGGCCTGCCTTCTAGGCTTGCAGTGGATGGACCCTCCCTGTGACCTCCCATGACCTTCCTTCTTTCCTCCCTTTCTGATATCTCCTTTTGTGTCCAGATTTCCTCTTCTTATATGGACACCAGTCATAGTGGATTACGGTGCAGTGCATAGTTTTATTTGACCCGGTCATCCAAATACAATGATGTTCTGCACTATGTGGATTAGAGCTTTAATATATGTTTTTGGTGGACACAATTCAGCCCATAGTAGTTCAAAAGCGTTCTTTGAAATAATTGGGTGTTAAAACCCAAAACATTAATAGGATTTCAGAGTTTTTAAGAACAAACCAAATTCAGAAGTACAATTGAATTCACATACTGTCCCAGGCCTTAGGCTAATAGGGAATGACAGATAACTCTGTTCAAGTGAGCCCATGTCGTGTCTTCTGGCCAGACCTCTGGAGCAGGATTCTAAAATTCTCTAGGCAGCAGCCCGGGAAAGGGGGTCAGGATGCACCAACACGAACAAAATGAGCCTGTGAGATGTGAACTTTTCCAGTAGTACATTAAAAAAAATTTAAATAGAGGGAATTAATATGAAAATATACTTAATATAACTCAATGTATTAAAGATGTTTTTCAAGGGCTAGAGAGATGGGATGGCTCAGCTGTTAAGGTGCTTTCCTGTAAAGCCTAACAACCTGGGTTTGATTTCCCAGTACCCACATAAAGGCAGATACACAAAGTAGCACATGCATCTAGAGTTCATTTGCAGTGGCTGGAGACCCCAGTGTGCCTGTTCTTTCTTTTTCTGTTGGGTGGTGGCACAGTTTTAATCCCAGCATTTGCGAAGCTAAGGTGAAAAGATCACTGTGAATTCCAGGTCAGCCTGGACTAGAGTGAAACTCTACCTCAAAAGAAGTATTTTTCAACATTGAATCAATATTAAAAAATTTTCAGTGAGATAGTTCAGTTTCTCTTTATATACTATGTGCTCAGGATCTGGTGACTACTTTGAATTTACAGCATATCTTTTTAAAAAATATTTTTATTTATTTATTTAAGAGAGAAAGAAGGAGAGAGAGAGAGAGAATAGGCATCCCACGGCCTCCAGCCACTGCAAACAAACTCCAGATGCATGTGCCCCCTTGTGCATCTGGCATATGTGGGTCCTGGAGAATCGAACTGGGACCCTTTGGCTTTGCAGGGAAATGCGTTAGCCACTAAGCCATCTCTCCAGCCCATAGCATATCTTTAAAAAAAAAAAATTATTTCATTATTTGCAAGCAGAGAAAGAGAGAGAAGGGCAGGGAGAGGGGGAACAGAAACAGGGCTCCAGGGCCTACAGCCACTGCAAATGAACTCCAGACTCATGTACCATTTTGTGCCTCTGATTTTATGTGGATACTGGGGAATCGAGCCTGGGCTTTAGGCTTTGTAAGCAAGCACCTTAACTGCTGAGCCATCTCTCCAACCCTGTAGCATATCTTAGTACAGACCAGTGAATGCTCATGGCCATAGGGGGCTAGCAGCTGCCATATTCTACTGTACAGATGCAAGGAGTGGCCAGATTTACAGTGTTCCAGGCAACTGATTTGTAGTATGTACCAAATTGAAGCAGAAGTATTTAATAAACAAGTGAGGACTGAACTCAGATGATCGTGGGGTCTCGAGAGTGATCAGTGCCTTCCAGGACCTCTAGGGAACTCCTTAAGGGGCTTCGGGAGCTGCGCATGGGATCCCAGTAACAGGAAGGCCTTTCCAAGGCATCACAGACTAGCTAATGATATGACCTAAGAGCAGAATGGCCCAAGAGGGACACTGACCTTCCCTATGCCACTTAGTTCAAGACCAAGAGAAATGTCGCAGCTCAATCCTTAATTTTGTAACCAACTGTCAAAATGGTCTCAAGCTTTTCCCACTAGGACTCAAACAGGCCTACTAAGAAATGTCTTTCGGGCTGGGGAGATGGTTCAAGGTACTTGCTTGCAAAGTCTGATGACAGGAGTTCAATTTTCCAGTACCCACATAAAGCCAGATGCAAAAACTGGTGCATGAGTTTGGCATTCCTTTGCAGGGTCGAGAGACTAGTGTGCTCATTCTCTTACACACACACACACACACACACACACACACACACACACGCACCATGTGAAAATAAAAAATATAAATAAATAAAAGGTTTCATAACTGAAGGAGTGGGATGGACTTCTTCCTGGAATCCCAGGCTATTTTATGATGGTATGCTATAAGGCAATATTTATTGAGACAGAAAAATTGAAGAGCAATCATTGAAGTCAATAATGGTCTTGGAGGATTATTGGCTGAGAATAGATGAGAAGCAAAATGTCCTCAGCTCCCCAGGGTTTAATCCATACCTGAAAATGAAGAAAAGTGCCTAAAAGACAGAGTCTACTCTCCCCCTATAGCAACACGGGCTGTGTCCTGGTGCCTGTCCTAAGAGAAGTCACCTGAATGTGTTTTCAGGCAGGAAGAATCCTAAGGCTAGGTGTAGTTAACACTTTCCCTCATAGACCATTCCTGTTGACATCTGCCTATGTATGTGTGATACCTAGAGCTTTAAGTCATTTGACCCCAAGAACATCCCCGTGACATAGCAGAGACAAGGCTCACAGAGATGGCAATTAGTGAGCATAGAAGTCTTTAAATGGTTGAATGCTGAATGAAAAATAAGAAATTGATGGATATCTTTAATCCCAGGGCACAGAAGTAGGAACATTGCCCTGAGTTCAAGGTCAGCCTGGGGCTACGGAGTGAGTTCTAGGTCAGCTTGGCTAGAGTGAGACCCTACTAATATTTTTTTAAAAAATTAATTAGTTAAAAAAAGAAAGGATGGAAGAAAAGAAAAATAAATTGAATTTTTCTGAAATTCCTCAGAGGAATTAAGTATGTGATCACAAATCCTCAGGAAGTGGAGCAAAGTATCATTTTACCTGATTAACATTATTTAAGAGTTAGGGGGCTGGAAAGATGGCTCAGAAGTTAAGACACTTGCCTACACAGCCGAAGGATCCAAGTATGATTCCCCAGGACCCACGTAAACCCAGATGCACAAGGCGGCACATGCATCTGGAGTTTGTAGTAGCTAGAGGCCCTCCCATTCTCTCTCTCTCTCTCTCTCTCTCTCTATCTGGCACTTTCTCACACACTCTCTCAAATAAAAGATATTTTTAAAAAATTATAGGAGCTAAGTGTGGTAGCTCACATCTTTAATCCCAGCACTTGGGAGGCAGAGGTAGGAGGCTCACCATGAGTTCGAGGCTACCCTGAGACTACATAGTGAATTCCAGGTCAGCCTGGGTTAGAGTGAAACCCTACCTCAAAAAGCCAAAAAAATAAATAAAATAAAATAAATTACAGAAAGCTTTCCCATGAGTGTGTATTTCTTTATAAAATCATTATAGGGCTGGAGAGTTGGCTTAGCACTTAAGGCTCTAAGGACCCCGGTTCAATTCCCCTGGATTCATATCAACCAGATGCATAAAGGGGCACATGCATCTGGAATTTGTCTGCAATGGCTAGACATCCTGGTATGCCCATTCTCCCTTTCTCTCTCTGCCTTTTTATCTCCCTCAAATAAATAACTAAAATTAAAAATATTTTTAAAATAAATAAAATCATTGTACAAAAGTCTGAGGGTTTAACTCAGTAGAAGAGTGCTTGCCTACCATTTGCAGAACCTCAGGGTACAATCTCTGACTCCTCAGCCACTGTACCCCCAAATCACTGCACAGAGGGAGGTTGAAAATACTCATCTCTGTTTCTCCTGACTCACAACAATGTACACACAGCCCGGTGGTGGGTGTTTAACATTAGGCAAGGTGGATATTTCCATATGTGATTTTGGTCATCCCTGGTCAGCCAAGCTGCTTGGGGCTTGTCTAGTCAGCCTTTGTCTGGAGTGAGAACTTCCAGAGAGATGATATTAGAAAGAGCAGAGCAATTCAGTAGAGGCGACTCATCAGAAGACAGGTACTTAGAAAATTATCTACACATAGGCCATTTTTATCCTTCAAGTAGTACTAACCCTCTTTCCCTGTTTCTGGGAGCACAAGTCATCCAGAGGACCTAAGCAAGACCCTGGCTGTTCAATGGAAACAAAACGGAGGGAACATTCATGTGGTGGTTTGAATAGATGGCGCCCAATATATTCAGTTCTTTATTGTTTGTAGTTTGCATCTGCAGTCACCTGGCTGGAGGCAGTGTCACTGGGTGGGTCTTAAGGTGTGGTGGTGGGTTTCAGATTTCAATCTAAAGATATGCAAAGTGTGCCTAGCTGGAGTTCCTGAAGTGTGCTGTGGCTTTTGGCTTTAGGTTTGTGCTTCTCTCTCTCTCTGCTTGGTCCTGTGAAGGCAGGCCAGCTTCTTTTGCTATTGTGGAACTTCCTCTGGATCTGTAAGCCTCAATAAATCCCTTCCTTCATAACTGTGCTTGGTCTGGAAGTTCATCTCAGCGAACCTGAATCTGTCTGCTACAATTGACAATACTCAATACTTATGCATCTCAGGCATGACCTAAATGTTCTCCCCATTAACTTCTCCAGCTCACCAACCCCGCTCACCCCGGCTTTTCCTGTCGTTCATTCCTCCCTCAGTAACCCCAATCATACAGCCCAAGGTACTATTTTCACATGGGGACACTCAGGGCACTTTGTGGCTTTGCAGGCCTACTGTGAGAAAAAAGACGTTCATTTCAAGGATGGAGCAACTGGTGTTTGCTATCTCACCTCGGAGCTAGTTATTGGCAGCTGATTCTAGACGTGGACCTCTAGTTCTGGGCCCGGTGTGCGTGCCAGCCGACACCATATTTCGGATCTGTGAGTGATTTCAACACCCTTCCCTTAAAAGTGCTGACCACTAATGGAGGAAGTGGGCACAGGTCAACAAACAAGGCAAACACCAGGATGCTGTCCACCCCACACTCCCGGGAATGGTCCCTCGTCCTCTGACGATCCTATGTCCCTCTCCTCACAGCCCTCCTCCCAGTGGCCACCACACCTTTCCTCTTAGTAAGTTCCTCTGTTTTTTGCCACTTCTCAGAGAATGGCATTACTAACAGAACTTTTCCCTCATGTTACACGAGCTTCCTTTTTTTTTTTTTTTAAAGTGACTAAAATAGTGCATGGGGCAGAGTGAGGCACAGGATAGGAGTCTTTCATGAAATGCCAGATTATTTAGCAGCGTCCTCATGTTGTCTTCCACCACCAACATCACGATTCTCTTCCTCCAACTCTAGTCTCTAGTCTGCTTCCCTCCTATAAGGCTCCAAGCTGCCCAAACCTTTGTTTGCACAAGAATCCCCTGGGGTCCTTCCTGCCCACAGTGGGTAGCCAGGGTGGGGGGGTTGGGGGTGGGGGACAAATTTATGAATCAATCTGAGCATTGCAGTTTAGGAGATCTAGAGTAACACTCAGGACTCTACTCCCCCCCCCCCCCAAGGTTGGGTTTCGCTCTAGCCCAGGCTGACCAGGAATTGACTATGTAGTCTCAGGGTGGCCTCATGGTGATCCTCCTACCTCTGCCTCCCTAGTGCTGGGGTTAAAGGCGTGCACCACCATGCCCAGCTAGGACCCTGCATTTTAAACACATGCCCACATTTTAACATGTAATTCAAGTGGTAAGACACTACAGTTTGAGAAAGACAGGCCTCCTGGCCAAAGTCCATGTTAGCATGACATTCAGTGGCTTTCACGGATCAAACCCTGTGGCCTAATCCTACAGGACCCAGACCTTAAAAAACACATTAAAATCGAGCCCACTCACATTTCTCCATATGTATTATATGAGATGAGGGGAGGGGGCAGCAGAGCTGATACCCTGCAAAGTGTGGCCATGCTTGAGGGTCTCCATGGGAACCACATCTCTGTGATTTAGCCCAAAGGGAGCTTAAATGCTGAGAGGGACAAAAACCAAGCCAGAGTTCCTATTCCCTTTCTGAATCTCCCTTAGAGACCAGACTTCTTGCTCTCCCCTCTTGAAGTAACTCAAGGGCTTGTCAACTCTGTGTTTCAGGAAAGGAAGTTGAGAAGGGGCAATCCTGAAGCCAACGGGACAGCAAGCTGACTAAAATCAATGGAGACGTTTAAGCTCACGGAGCACCCTTGCTCCAAACCATTAACTGATCAAAAGGAAAAAAAAAACGAAGGTTGTTATCTCATGACAGCAAACTTAAATTGACTCCATGTGACATCCTTAAAGACTAAGTCTTAACACACTCATGGTCTAGTACAAGAACCTTGCAATGCTCCCTTCACCCTATTATGACATCCAAGCACCTTTAAAGGGTATTTCAGAGTAAGGAGGGGGGAAAGTCCCTGTTAAATTTTACAGACGGAAGCTTCTCTTGATGCATTCCAGATCAGAACCATTGTTTGGTTTTAATTTAAATTCTAAAATTGACTTCCTCGGGTATCAGACGACAGACACTCTTTCCCTGGTCGTTATTGGCTCAAATATTGTCCCCTAACATGCCTATCCAAAACCTGTGATGTGACCTGGAAAACAGCATGCTTGTAGATGTAATGAAAATCTGAGTTAAATTTATCTTGTACTAGATTAGAGTGGGTCCTTAATCCAGTGGCTGATGTCCTCAAAGAAGAGGAAAGGAAAAGGACAAAGTCACAGGTACGCAAGGAAGAAGTCACATTGGCAAAGCAGGCAGGACGTCTAGATGACGCAGGGACAGAGGGGGATGCAGAGAGTCTAGATGACGCAGGGACACAGGGGGATACAGAGTCTAGATGACGCAGGGACACAGGGGCAGGCCACAGGTAGTCAACCACCATCGCAAGCACAGCTGAGGGAAGCAAACACTCCAGAGCCTGCAGAGAGAACACAGCCCTGCTGACTACCTGTTTACAACTGCCGATTCCCCAAAACCACTAAAAAAAATTTAGTTATTCAAAATTGCCTTGTTTGTGGTCATTTATTACAACAGCTCTAGGCAATGACTACACTGCCCAATGGACTATTTTTTATTTTATTTTTTAATATTTTTTTGTTCATTATTTATTTATTTATTTGACAGTGACAGACACAGGGAGAAAGACAGATAGAGGGAGAGAGAGAGAATGGGCGCGCCAGGGCTTCCAGCCTCTGCAAACGAACTCCAGACGCATGTGCCCCCTTGTGCATCTGGCTAACGTGGGACCTGGGGAACCAAGCCTCGAACCGGGGTCCTTAGGCTTCACAGGCAAGCGCTTAACCGCTAAGCCATCTCTCCAGCCCTATTTTTTATTTTTTAAACATATTTTTTAATGTATTTTGAGAGAGAGAGAGAAAGAAGCAGATAGAGAGAGAATAGGTGCACCAGGATCTCCAGCCACTACAAATGAACTCTAAACTCTAACGCATGTACCACCTTGTACATCTGGCTTACATGAGTACTGGAGAATTGAACCTTGGTCTTTAGGCTTCCCAGGCAAGCACTTTAACTGCTAAGCCATCTCTTCAGCCTAGTTTTTTTGTTTTCTTTGAAGCAGTGTCTCACTGTACCGAAGCTGATCTAGAACTTACTCTGTAACCCAGGGTGGCCTAGACTCATAGTGATTTCCTATCTCAACCTCCCAAGTCCTGGGATTAAAACTGGTTGTCAGCGCACCCTGCCCATTGTTGCCAACGTTTGTAGGAGCACTTCTCCATTGGCTGAAGCTGGGTGCATATGTGTGGGGACAGCATTACACACTCTTAGGAATTTCCTTATCTCCCATCTGCATTTGCAGGTGTAGGCTGCACTGAGTATAGGCAGGAGTCTCCATCCTGAGTTTTATTGTCAGCAATGAAAACTGCTTTTGGTTATCTCTGACAGAAAGGAAAACCTTTCACAGGACGCAGTAGAGGATCCAGTCTTGATCAGTACTCAGGGCCCAGGCAGGGCTTCCCAGAGCCCAGATTTCACACACTGGTAGACAGTCCCTGCAGGGCTCAGCAGTGTGATGGATCACAGGCAACTTTTCCTTCAGGCATCCTTGTGCTCAGGATGAAAGTCCAGAAAAGAGTGGACGTGGAAAAGCCTGAGTCTATGGCCACTCCTTGGTTAGGACGGTAGAAAGCTTGATGGCGCCCTGTTCTCTCTCTCTCTCTCTCTCTTTCACACACACACACACACACACACACACACACACACTACATTCAATAAGGAAAAGGAAGGCCCCAGAGGAGGTTAGGATGCCCTTCTTGAAGGAAAACTTAGTTCCAGCAGGGCACTCAAGTCCAGCCCAGGCTGTCTTTGATTATGGAAACTTCCTGATTCAATGGCAAAGCTGCCTTTCACAGCTTTTCATCTACGTTGTCCTAGGGGTGTTTCCTGTTTAGTTAACCTAGTGATTGCCCGATCTGAGAACTTGCAGAGTCCAGGGGGGACTTCCGGCTAAGATGGCGATGCAGAAACCACACCAAAGCAGCCTAGGAGAGAAAAAGATAAAAGAGAAAAAGAAAAAAAAAAAGAAAAAGAAAAAGAAAAATACACTCTTCTACTAAAAGTGAAGGTATATAAGAAATTATCAACTACAACAGAGAAGTTGAAGGGATCCAGAGCATCGAGAGACCACAGAAACAGGCAGAGGCATAGTAACAAAAACAGCATGGTACTGGCACAAAAACAGACATGTAGATCAATGGAACAGAATAAAGGATCCAGATGTAAGTCCAGGTAGCTACAGCCACCTGATCTACAAAAATACTCCTTGGAGAAAAGACAGCCTCTTCAGCAAATGGTGCTGGGAAAAATGGATATGAATCTGTAGAAGGATGAAAATAGATCCTTATCTCTTTCCATGCACAAGAATTAAGTATGAATGGATCAAAGATCTCAATATCAGACATGAAACTCAGAATTGCTAGAGGAAAAAGTAAGGGAAACCCTTTAACATATTGGTCTTGGCAAAGACTTTCTAAATATAACCCCAATTGCTTAGGAAACAAAACCATGGATCAACTGCTGGGACCTCATGAAATTACAAAGCGTTTGTACAGTAAAGGACACTGTAAATAGAGCAAAGAGGCAACCTACAGAATAGGAAAAACATTTTCCAGCTATACATCTGGCAGAGGATTAATATCCAAAATATGCAAAGCACTCAAAAACTAAATAGTAAGTAATCAAACAACCCAATTAAAAAACAGGCTATGGAACTAAATAGAGTTCACAAATGAAAAAATACAGATGGCATATAAATATCTAAAAAAAATAATGTTCTACATCCCTAGCCATGAGGGAAATGCAGATTAAAACTATGTTGAGATTCCATCTCACTCCTGTCAGAATGGCTACAATCATGAAAACAAATGACCATAAATGCTGGTGAGGATGTGGAAAAAGAGGAACCCTTCTACACTGCTGGTGGGAATGAAATCTGGTCCAGCCATTGTGGATCCTAGCTACAAATGACTGGACTTCTATGTGAGTAGGAATAAAACTCACTAGCAGAGGCCAGTAAGCTAGAATGGGGATGTAAAGGGAATAGGAAGGGAGGGTAAAGGACTTAATAGGATGGTATTATACATATGTAAGTAGAAGAACAGATTAATGGGGGTAAAAAGGCATAAGTGAGGTCAGGGGAAGAGATTGGGTAGAGGGAGGGCTAATCAAAATCTAAGAGGACATAAATAAGTCACATGGTATTGCAGTCAGGTTTGTATTGCTAGTAGAAATCACCCAAGATCAGCTTGTGGGAAAAGAGATTTATTTTGGCTTACAGGCTTGAGGGGAAGCTCTACGATGGCAGGGGGAAGCGATGGCATGAGCAGAGGGTGGACATCACCTCCTGGCCAAGACAATGAGGACAATAGCAACAGGAGACTGTGCCAAACACTGACATAGGGAAACTGGCTATAACACCCATAAGCCCACCACCAACAATACAATGCCTCCTGGAGGTGTTAATTCCTAAATCCCCATCAGCTGGAAACCTAGCATTCAGAACACCTAAGTTTATGCAGAATGCCTGAATCAAGCCACCACTCATGGAAACCTACTTTTTTAAGACAATGGAACACTCAGTGCCAGGGATGAGATAACTTCCAGTGAGTTGTTGGCTAGAGAGGTCATTGATACCCCCAAAACATTACAGGCCATTGCCAAGGTTCTTCTTTTCCCACCAGGAATAGATAGTAATACCCTATTGTTGAAGACTCCACTCTCCAGTGGAGACTGCAAGCCTTATATTTGGCCAGCCAGGCCATATGAGCCAACGTGTGCTAACAGTGGCATGTCTCTTATGAGGGAAAACAACTGCTCTCTAACTGGACTGGAGGGCCACTCCATGGGAGAGAATACATCCCTGATACTGAAAACTCTACAATAGGGGTAGTAATGAGCCTTAGGGGTGTAACATCTGCTGGTGTCTGGCTAAATGTATATACTATGCTCACCAAACTGCCCAGTAAGTACTTCTCTTAATGTTCATACCTATATATTAATGCTACTCTCATTTCTGGTTAGAGAAGCTTCTCTTTTCAGATGGCAGTGACCTTGGGATGACTCAGAAGGCCTCATGGTGCTGAGAAGAAGTGAAAGAGGAGTGCTTAACACTGAAGTATCTCTATCACATCTTCCAAGGCTCAGGGTTCATTGCAGAAGAGGTGGCAGAAAGAATGTAAGGGTCAAAGGAAGGGTAGGACTCCTTACAACGTGCTCCTCCAGACACAAAATGGCCTGGATATCCATGTCCTCACAGTGCCTGACACTACCTACACAAGACCATCATGATAAGACAAAAAGATGATAAAAGATGATGACACCAAAATAAAAGAGAAACTGACAGAGGGAAGGAGTATGATAAAGAGTGTAGTTTCAAAGGGGAAAGTTGGGGGGAGGGAGGGAATTATCATGAGTTATTGTTTACCATTATGGAAGTTGTCAACAAAATAAAATAGTCCAGGGCTGGAGAGATGGCTTAGTGGTTAAGGTGCTTGTTTGTGAAGCCTAAGAACCCATGTTTGACTCTCCAGATTCCATCTAAGCCAGATGCACAAAGATGAGGCAAGCACAAGGTCTCACATGATCAGTAAGTGGTGCAAGCGTCTGGAGTTCGATTGTAGTGACTGAGGCCCTGGTGTGCTAATTCTCTCCCTCACTCTCCCTTTGTCTTTCTCTAAAAAATAAAATTTAAATTTAAAAAGTAGTAATTATGTCTTTCAATGTGCTTTGTATGTAGATCTTTCATAGAATTTTTTTTTTCCAGGAATCAAAATAGTGCTAAGGGGCTGGAGAGATGGCTTAGTGGTTAAGGCACTTTCCTGCAAAGCTAAAGGACCCATGTTTGACTCCCCAGAACCCCCATAAGCTGGCATATGCATCTTGAGCTCATTTGCAACTGCTAGATGACCTGGTGTGCCCCCCACTCTCTCTTAAATAAATAAATAATTTTAAGAAGCAGAGCTAAGTCAAAATTCTCTCAACAGCCAGGCATGGTGGTGCATGCCTTTAATTCCAGCACTCAGGAGGCAGAGGTAGGCGCATCACCACGAGTTCAAGACCAGCTGAGATTACATAGTGAATTCCAGGTCAGCCTGGGTAAAGAGAGACCATACCTTTAAAAAAAAATTCTTTCAACTGATTAAGTTGATTAACTGGCTTTACTTTTTTCTATAAGACAAAACATATGATATGATCTACTGTATTCTCTTTGTCTTATCATGACTTTTTAAAAAATATTTTTATTTATTTATTTGCAAACAGAGAGAGAGAGGGCCTCCAGCTGCTGTAAACAAACTCCAGATGCATGTGCCACTATGTAGCTGGCTTTACATGGGTACTGGGGAATTGAACCTGGGTCATTAGGCTTTGCAACGAAGCACCTTAACCACTGAGCTATCTCTCCAGCCCTCCCCATGTGTTTTGGTTTAGAGTTCAGTGACTGGGTTAGTTTTTCCACTTCAACTATTCTTGCTCTTCACCTGCACCATTGTTGATCTTTGAGTTCTATTTCAAATATTTGCTACAAGACCCTTAATAGTTCTTGTGGAAATAAACCAGATATAACTTCTAAATAAATGAGCAGAGATCATGTGACATCCCTGAATGTTATCAAGTGAGATCTATCAGTCATCTAAATTTAGCTTCCAGAAGCATTTGATGTATTCCAAGGATATCCTTTGATTAGTATGGAGAACATGAATCACCATGTAAAGCACCCCTGGCCTTTTCTGACTCCTGCTGACATTGTTACAGTGTCCCTAAACTCTGACGCCATTACCCATAAAGACCTGCCTCAGGGCCTGAAATATGTCTTGCCACATGCTCAGTGGCATTCATGACATAAACCAGACAAATTCCTAAGCCAACAGTCAGAGGTCTCAGGGGCCAAAGGCCTCCACACCCTCTCTCGCCTCTCACCAGAAACTTGTGAACAGCACGGGTCACGCTGGCCTGTTCTTTCTTAATGAATCTATGTGCCCACCTGAAAGCCAGCCCTCAGAGAAGACATTGCATTGGGTGCCAATTTGGCCAGAGAAAAGTGATCTTTGTTTTCCAACCCTGTGTCCTGTCCCCAGGGCTGAAAATTATACCAGTGCCAACTTTCCCCCATTCTGAAGAGCTATTGTATCAACTTGAATAAGTCAGTTACTTTTTTGCTTTGGGGAGTTGGGGGAAAAAAAAAAAACAGACAGACTCTAGCATAAATCAAACCATGAGACTGAAAAGATTAATATTTTCCATGGTCAGATGAAAGATGGTATGTAAATGCGAAAGGGCTCAGTGTACATTATTAAATTTCTATTGCACTTAAATTAGTTATGGAGTGACATTTTGACTGCTTCCTCTGTGTAATTCTCATAACTCCACCTGTCTGACATTTCCTTCCTCTCTGGGGTGTATGTAGAACAGGTCCCACTTTGTAGGAGAGCGGCCACCCTGCAGAATTTCAGGAACACATTCCAGAGAAGGCTGCTGTGAGGCACACGCAGGAAATCATGAACACTGAGAGATAGCAAGAGGTTAACTGCCCCAGGACTTGATCAGGAAGAACAGAGAAAGTTCCTCATAAAAAAGAAAAAAAAAAAAAAAAAAGCCCTCCAAATCCTTTCACTGCCTTGTAGCCCTCAGGGACAAAAAGTCATTGACTCACCAAATAGACAGTCCTTCCTGATCTGAGTGGGTACTCAGAGAAAAATTACAAAGATTAAAAGCTTAGCACCATTGTCCAGAAGAAAGGCAGAGAGCAGTAAGTGTACTGGGAAGAGAAAACAGGATGCCAGAAGCCAAAGATTTATGAGAGAGAGAGAGAGAGAGAGAGAGAGAGAGAGAGAGAGAGAGAGAGAGAGAGAGAGAAAGAGAGAGAGAAAGAGAGAGAGAGAGAGAGACTGAAACAAACATAACCCCACTACACTAAGGTTAGCGACAGGCAGAATGTTCATGAGGGCTCCAGCCCCTATCCCCATTCCCACTTTGTCCTCAGGTCATAGCCCGAGGCTCAAATGTCCCCTTTGAGCTTGGGCCTCCTCTAACACCTGCGTCATGGTGCGGCCACTGCGCATAATCACTAGCTCGAGCTCTTTGAGGCAAATTCTTCTATCTTGCATGGATCCAAGAGACATCCCTTTTCTAAAGCTCCTGAGGCTCTCGTGGTAGTGACAGGAGGGGGAGGGGCCTTACTCCTAATTTGGCTCCGTGATGTCACAGAGGAGCAGTTTATGACGGCTGCAGATGAAGCGCAGCACGAGAGCATGAGCTTAGCCACGGGCCCTGGCTTTGATCCCCAACACCCAAAGGAAGGAAGGGAGGAGAGGAAGAAAGAAGGGCAAGAGAGAACAAGTGAAAAGAAATGGAAAAACAGTCCTGTTCATGTACCACCCTGAAAGACATCATCAGTGGCTAATGGGATGTGAAGCCAGGGCTTCTCCAAGTACTCCAAACAGCAGAGAGGACGCAATCATACTGCCAAGAAGAGTCAGGAGCAATGTGTACCCTCGCCCCAACCTCCCACCTCTCCCCAAGCCCAAACTTTTGCTAAAGCCTGTGTTTGAATTTACGATTCCATACAGAGCCCGTACACCACTACTCCACAACATGTTTTTGTTTTACCATAAAATAGCCTAACTAGTTGCTGCCAAGTAAAACTATCTAAGGGAGATGGTCCGGGTTCAGCCCATGGTGTCATGGACTTGTCTGAACCACTGCCTCTTTTAGCTTGGGTACATCATGTCTCCTCCAGACGTCCATGTATCAAGCTTGTTTCTGAGAGTGTTCCTACTGGGAGCTTGGTAGAACTTGAAGAAGTGGGTCCTAGTGTGAGGCCTTCAAATCATTCAAGGCATGCCCTTGAAGAGAATGGTGGTGTAACTGGAGTTTGGGGGCTACTTGCCAATATATGCCAGTACACCAATAAATTTAGGGTATCCCCAAATCCTTGTCTTATGAAGTTAAAGAATTAAAATCCATAGACCAGAGGGTAAGACTTAAAGTGACTTTATTAGATTAGGAGAAGGAAAGAGAAACAAAGAAGTGGGAAAAGTTCTTGCCATGGCGGAGGTAGGAGGGGGCTAGGGAGCCCGTGTGGGAGTAGGGGCCCCCCATCTCAGCCCAGCCAGACTGAGATGAAGTGGGCTTACCAGAGCATGGACCTGGAGATTCAAAGAGATGAACAGCCAAGAAGAGTCGGGACCCACCTGGGAACACCTATTTATAATCTTATTGTCGTGGGTTTTACCCTCAGGCTCAGGTGAGTCTTGGTCTGAGCAGGCTCAGGAAGAGGCCAGCCATGATGCCAAGTTTTGGGCTGATCTTAGCCAACTACAATTCCAGGATCAGATTTAAACCATAATCTATGAAAGAAGAACTCCTTCCCAAAGAGGGCTCCTGTTGATTATGGAAAAACCAACTAAGGAACTTATTTAGCCAAGAGACAAAGGAGGAGAGATCCTTCTCTGATCTCTAGCAAAGCTTTTTCCAACAAAATATCTGACAGAGGCAATTCCAGGGCTTCTGGCTCACAGTTTGGGGTATAGACCACCACCGTGGAGAAGGACGGCCAGGAGCACAGGCAGCTGTCTCCTCAGTCAGAAGGCAGAGAGCGAAGAATGTTGGTGCTCAGCTCCTTTTCTCCCTTCAGTCTGGTCCAGGTCCTCAGGCCATGGGATATTGCCACCCACTTTTATGGGAGGTCTTCCAACTACAATTTACTCAGTCTAGAAACCCCCTTATAGGTGTGCCTCTGGGTGACTTCTAGAGCTTATCAAGTTGACATACTAACCATCACAAGTTCACCTCTTGTCAACTTGACACCCAAACATACCTTAAGGCATAACCTTCCATCATGGCCATCTGTTAATGGAAAATTAATTCAGTCCAACACCAGAATCTTCAATAGTTCCAACACTGTTCAAAAGTGTAACCAAGTTTCTTCTGAGACTCAGGTAGTCCCTTACATATGAGCCATAATATACTATGGCACAGTGTAAATTTTCCCATTCCAAAAGGGAGGCATGAGAGTAGCAAAAGGAACAATAAGACCAAAGCAAGACTGAAACCCAGCAGGGTAAATACCAAGTCCTACAGCTCCTGTCTGGCATCCGAAGCTCATGATGGGGTATCTGGGCGCCAAATGGCTTGGGTTTCCCTGCCTGTGGAGTTCTGCCTATGATGCACACATGACCTCCTCCGTGGGTCAGCTCCACTCTGCGCCTAAAGCTTTTCTCAGTGGGCACCATGGTTTTGGCATCTCTGACATCCTGAGACCTCCACTGCAACGTAGGCTCCACCTTCATAGCTTCCTGCAGTGGATTCTTGCAAGAACTGTGTCCCTGTTGCACATAATCTGGCCTTAGCACTCTGGAACTATGGTACAAGATCTCATAACCCCCAGATATTGCATCTTTCATGCCTGTAAAACCAGCACTACATGGATAATACAAGTTCTGCTGCCAGCTCAGGAGGGATCCTAGACACCTTGGATCACAGTTGCATCAGCTTTTATTGATAACTATGGGGGAACACTTTCCTAGTGGTTGTTTTTGAGCAAGAAACTCCTTCAGTGGCATTCTCACTTTAGCCTCTCTACTTTTGAATGAATTTGCATCTTCATAAGATAGAGCCTTATTTGGATGAGCTCTTACCCTCAGAGCACCTTCCCTATGTCATAGTGCAGAGCACCAGCTTTCCCCTTAATGGTGCTAATTTTTCTAACATTACAACTGCTTTTATACTTGCCTTGTCAATAACTTTAAATTTACTAACACTTTTTCTCACAAAACTACATATTTCATATGATTCTGTACTTACTTTTTGCTCTTTCTCTCTCACTGTAGACCTGGAAAACCATGGTAAGCAGTAGCCATGACACAGCCTGAATGCTAACATGTCTTGAGAGTTCCTCCAGTAGATAAATTAATCAGTTACTTTTGAATTCTCAAGACATGGGCAGAGATACAACCAGTTTCTTGTCAGAATAGTTCACAAATGGCCCATTGCAGTGTGTACCTTATGGCTGGGTCAAACGTCCAACAGTCAACAGCTTTCAGAAGGAAAAAGGTTTATTTCAGGCTTACAGAGTCCAGAGGAAGCTCTGTCATGGCACAAGCAGCTGGCTCACTCCAGCAAGCATCTCACCAGAGGGAGAAGGAGAGAGAGAGAGAGAGCACCCAACACCAGCAAGGACCAACAAACAGGATCCAACAAAGCTCAAAACTGCTCAGAACACATCTTTTGGGCTGGACTCAGATCCACCCCAAAATGCACATAAGGGCTGGGCTCCAAGGTTCACCTGCAATGATTTGCTCCCAGTAGCAGGAATCTGTCTGCAAGGGACTAAAGTTATAAGCTCAATTTCAACAAAACACCTGAGTCTATAGGGCCATATATTCAAATTATCACATTCAAACAACCACATGGCCTCTAACCCAGTCCCTAGTAGAGTCCTTTTTTCCCTCTGAAGCCTCGTTTGCTGGGCCTCCACTGTCTGCATTTTTCTCAGCATTCTGGTCTTTCAGAGTCAACCAGAATAGCTCATTAATCTCTGTTTAGATTGTTCTAGTGTTTTCTTAGCCCAGTGTTTCAAAGTCTTCCATATTCTTCTTGCAATCCAGATCCAGAGGCCTAAGAAGCACATGGTGAAGTTTAACATGGCAATGGTACCCATGTCCTGTATGACTAACTTTTCTTGTTGCTGAAACAAATGCCTTTCCTTCCTTAAGTTGCTCTTGTTAGGCAGTTTGAGGGTTAAGTTCATCATAGTGAGGAAGTCAGGCCATGAGGCAGCTAAACCCATTCAACCCATAGTCAGGAAGTCGAGAACAAGAAATGCTAGGCCCAGACTTAACCATCCATGAAATCATTATCCAATTTAGAGGAGTATGGACTTAAATGCTTGCTTCTACTAAAGAAGCAAAAACCTGGCCATCAAGTAGATAAGCTGTGGTAGTAGCCCTTTTTCATTTTTCACTTATTAGTAAGAAAAAAACTTTAATAAAACTTTTTGAGGGCTGGAGAGATGGCTTAGCGGTTAAGCGCTTGCCTGTGAAGCCTAAGGACCCCGGTTCAAGGCTCGGTTCCCCAGGTCCCACGTTAGCCAGATGCACAAGGGGGCACATGCGTCTGGAGTTCGTTTGCAGAGGCTGGAAGCCCTGGCACACCCATTCTCTCTCTCTCCCTCTATCTGTCTTTCTCTCTGTGTCTGTCGCTCTCAAATAAATAAATTTTAAAAAAATTTAAAAAAAAAGGTTAAAAAAAAAAACTTTGACAGATAAGACATTTCATCACTCAGTCAAAAGGCTGAAGTTTCTTTAGGAGTCTGCCTGGCTCTCTTTCCTCATCTTCTTTCTGAGGAAACCAAGGAGACATGATCTGGCTGCTCCCTCACGCTTCCACCTCACCACACACCACTGCCTTCCTAGTGGGTGCTAGGTGCCAGCTCTTGTTGCAATGGACCCTCAACCAAGCTGTGCAAACCCTCCTACTTTAGCAAGAAGTCGTGGCTTCACTCTTGGTCCATATGAGTTTTAGGTCCTTCTGTAGCATGTTATCTAGGTCCTCAGCTCCTCTGAGACTCACTAACACCATTCCTTGCTCATGGCTCTACTGGGTACTATGGTTGGCCTCCCCAATCCTCCTCCTGTCCTTCCTTCCTCTGCTTTATAGCAGCCACACCAGTTTCCTATGCCGACTCCAACTTAGCTCCAGGATTAAAGCCGGTCAGGAGACTCTTGTTCTTTCTTCGTGGGCATTATAAATCCAGGTCACCCAATCAGATGAAAGCCCAGGATTTCTGTTTGAAGGCTAGAGGAGAAACTGGGTTTGTTTTCTTTCTCTCTGTGTAGACAAAACAGCAGGAACCCTGGGGGCTCTGTGTAGACATTGAGTAAGCAGAACAGGAACCTGTCTTAGGATGGAGCTGAGGCGCAGAAGGAAGGGAAGAGAGAGCAAAAGGAACCAGGTCCTTGGTTGTAAACTGCATGGCTGAATCAAAGCAACAGTAAGGCCTACCCTCTAACATGTTTATAACCAAGAACTAAAACACTCCCTTGTAGACATAATTCACTATAATAACACATTTTACTGAGCTCAACATATTTAAAAAAATCTCTTTTTGTTGTTATTTTTTTGGTTGTTGTTGTTGTTGTTTAAAAACTAGTCTCATGTACCCCAGGTTGACCTAGAATTCACTGCGTCGCTGTGGCTGGCCTTACATACCTCATTCATCTGCCTCCATCTCCCAATTGGTAGAATTGCAAGCACGTGCCACCACACCCAGCCACTCTCACTGTTTAATGCAGTTCTGTTTGGTGTGTGACCACAGATAGGTTTCCTATCTTTGTGAAGTTTATGTGGTTCAGGGAGAGAGAGAGAAAAATATATACCATAATGAGTACTTGGTTGGAGGATGTCTCATCCCAAAACTCATTTGTTTATTTGTTTGTTTATTTTGTCTTGTCTTGGTTCCCAGTGCAACAGTGTTGTGAGGTGGCAGGCCACTCAAAAGCATCTGGGTCATGAGAAATCTGCCCTTGTGAGGGAACTGATGCCTGCTTTTGGAAGCAAGTTCTTTCTAGAGACTGGATTAGCTACCATGAGAGGTGTCTGTCATAAAGGTAAGCTGCTCCTGGTGTGTTGTACCTTATGCAAGCTCTATTTTCTTTCTGTTTTATGTCCTGAGTTGACTCAGTATAACGTCCTCACCTGATATGGACTCCTGCTCCAAGCTCCCAAGCCCCTCTAAGCCATCAGCCAAAATACCCGTGTTCCTTTATAAATCATTCACTCACAAGTATTTGTTATAGCAACTGGAAATGTATAAATATATCAAATGAATTCAAACTTGAAATCCACACTTGGAAAAATTGATGGGTGAATACATTACGTATTCACATAAAGGTGAAGAGGAGAGAAAATACATGGACTTCTCCATGGCTTTAGGTGAAAGAGAACATCATGCATTGGGCGAATTGAGAATGGCCCCATGATTCCACCAAAAACTTGGTCACTCTGAATTCAGGCAATGTGCATCCTTTTTAAATTACTCACAGCCTCAATGTGAGACCCTGTTCAACCAGGGTTGTCCTTGCATGAACAGTGTAAGCAGATGGAACTGACCTACTCAAAGCCACAAATATGGTTTCCATAGCTACTCCTGCTACCAGCATAACACCTCCTCAGTTCACCTGTTTCCAGTCCTCCTGGTGGTAGTGTACAGGGATCAGCTATCCTTATGACTTGTCAATCCCACATTCAGGAATTCACTTCTTTGTATTCCAATCATGTTTCACTTGTCATTGCCAGACTTGTGCACAGTGGTGACAACTTTGAGCTTCTCAATGCACACATACCCAGCTGAAGTGAAATGGCAACCGTGGTTTGAATGGATGGACCCCCAGTATATTCAGGATTTTATTAAAGTTTGTAAGTTAGATCTGCAGCCACCTGGCTGGAGGAAGTGTCACTGTGGGTGTATCCTAGGGTCCAGCTCCAAGGTGTGGAGGTAGAGTTGGAATTCCAGTCTAAAAATATGCAAAGTGCCTGAGCTTTGCCTGGAGTTTGAGGAGTGTGCTTGCTTATGGTGGTGGCTTGTGGTTTTTTTCTCTCTCTGCTTGGACCTGTGAAAGCAGGCCAGCTTCTTCTGACATTATGGAACTTCTCTTGGATCTGTAAGTTTCAATAAATATCCCTTCATCCACAACTGTGCCTGGTTTGGAAGTTCAACCCAATGTCCTGAAACCAACTACTACGAAATTGGTTCCAGAATGTGAGGTGTGGCTGAGATGAATCTGACCATGTGGATTTTGGTCTCTTGGAAATTGTGTGCTGGAGGAATGGGAAACTTGGCACTTGCAACTAAAGATACCTTTTGGAATTGTAAGCAAAATTTTATGGACGATTCCAATGGGAGTTTGAAAATTCTAAGTGCAGAGAGCATTGTATTTAGAGATTTGGCTTATGAATTTTCTAAGAAGAAGGAAAAACCTTGTTGGAATTGGGCTACTAGCATAAGGGCTGACTGCATTCTGTTGCCCTGGCCAAGTTTGATCAAGGTTAAATTTGTAATGAACTGCTATTTCTGGCTAAAGATATGGGACTGAGAGATTTAAGTTGAAAACACTCAAGCAAGTTTTAAAATTACTGGCACAGAAACTGGTTGCTGACGCTGCTATTGTCAAATACATTAGTATTTAGAAGGAAGATGGCCCAACTACTTTACAATGAAACAATGGGAAGGATGCCTGAGCAAAGTCTATGATAAACATGCAAACTCTTCTGGACAAGAGTTGATTAGAGAAGGAACATGCATTTCACGGTGATGATTTATTTTGTCCCTGAATTGAGAATATGGCTGTGTCTTGCACACATGGGTTTTTAGAAGTATAAAAAATTCATGAAGTGGTCATGAGGTGCACATGGTTTCAGAAGCCACTGCTGAGACATGGCACATAGGCAGGGCGTGATGACCTGGAGGCTGACAAAGCCATTGGAAGATGGACTGTGGTTTACATGGAGACCCAAAGATGTTTTGGGTATACCAGGAGTATGCAAGGGACTATGAATGGAGTGTGCTGTCAGTCTGGGATAGAAATTTTCCCTGGCTATTCAGCCCACCTGGAGGAGTGGAATTGGAAAAATACAGAGACTGTCAGTCACTGGATATGATATCAGACTTGAACTACAGATGTTTGATGTTTGTTTGATTGTTATTGAGTTAGCATTACTCCAGTCACCCCTTGCTATGCCTTAGATGTTGACTCTGTGGCTTTATATGTTGAAAGTATATAACGTGTTTTGATTTTACTGGACTCACAGTTAAGATACAATCTTAAATCTCAGATGAGACTTAGGACTTTGGAACTTAAGTTTCTAAAGACTGTGGAGATCTTTGAATATGGACTGAACACAATTTACCATGTGAGAAGGTTATGAATCTGTTGGGGGCCAGGAGTAGAATGTGGTAGTTTGAATGGATGGCATTGTGGGTGGATCCTAGGATCCAGCCCTAAGATACGGAAGTAGATTTGGAATTTCAGTCTACTAATAGGCAAAGTACCTGAGCTTTGCCTGGAGTTCAAGGCATGTGCTTGCTTACGGAGGTGGTTTATGGCTTTTTCTCTTTCTGCTTGGACCTGTGAAAGCAGGCCAGCTTCTTCTGCCATTATGAAACTTCCCTGGCATCTGTAAGTTTCAACCTCCACAACTGTGTCTGGTTTGGAAGTTCGTTCCAGAGACCTGAAGCTGACTACTACAGCAACATCCTGCTCTCTTGTTTCGTCAACAGTACTGAAAATAAGAGTCCTTTCCAAAGTCTACCTAGAATCCATTCTGAGGGACTCAGTCCCCAGCTTGGCAGGATGGTTGGACTAGAGTAGAAACTTTAGGAAGTGAGGCTTATCCGGTTATTAGAGGCTTAAAGAGAAGAGTAGGACCTCAGCCACCCCGCCCCTTCTTCTATTTTGTTTCCTGTTTTGTTTGGTCATGCTGGCCATCATAGTCTACTGCTCCAGGGCCCAAAGTAATCCAACCAACTGACTGTGTTCTGAAATTTCTAAAGCTGCGAGTCCAAACAAACACTTCCTTTATCAGACTGGGTGTTGTGGTGCACACCTATAGTTCCAGTCCTTTGCAGGTGGAGGCAGAAAGATCAGGAGTTCAAGGTCAGTCTCAGCTACATAGAGAGTTCAGAGCCCCAGCTTAGGATATGTAAGTCTGCCTCAAGAAAAACAAACAAAATAATCCTTACTTCTTTTTGTTTCCATTGTTATGGTTCAAGGTAGGGTTTTGCTGTAGCAGAGGCTGACCTGGACTTCACTATGCAGTCTCATGGTGATCTTGAACTCATGGCGATCCTCCTACCTCAACCTCCCAAGTGCTGGGATTAAAGGGGTGCCCCCCCACACCTGGCCAACCCTTCCTCTTTATAAACTGGTCATCTCAGTTATTTATAACAGTAATGGAAAGCTGATTAATACAGCCACATTACTATAGATAATTACGTTACTATAAATAATGTGCCTATTAGATGGCTGTGAATTTATTGTTAATATAAGAACAATATATTTAAGCAAGTTGTCTTTATTTATTCACTCAATATTTTATTTATTTATTTGAGAGGGACCATCAGGGCCTTTGGTCACTGCAAACAAACTCCAGACACATGTACCACCTTGTACATCTGACTTTATGTGGGTACTAGGGAATTGAACCCGGGTCCTTGGGCTTTGCAGGCAAGTGCCTTAACTGTTGAGCTATCTCTCCAACCCTAAGCAAGTTGTCTTTAAACAGAAATACACCAAACAAAGTTAGGTATTCATCAGTCGACAGAAACATTGCAACTAATGGTTTGACAGAACCAGACCCTGTATTTTTCCAAGTCACTTGGTATTTGTTAATTGCGTCTTTACAGCCACTTTATTCAACATAAATGCCCTGAATGGTGCAGGGATCAGTGCTTTGTCTGTCGTCATGTTTGCTTCTGTGTGACTTAATATAAGCACACTGCTCTAGCAGATGTCAGAATTCTTAAGAATTCAAATACAATGGGCATTTATTTCTTGTTCATATATCTGTTTTGGAGCAGATTATAGTCAGCCAGTGGTCCTTCTCCACTCAGCTCTTCAGGGACCCAGGCTGCCTACTGCCATTACAACATGTGCTTTCAATGGTGAACTGGCAGTTATGTTTATTTGACCCACAAGGTGAAGAAGCATGTAGGCATGCACTGAAGATGCTTAGATGGGTTCCTGCTCAGCCTCCCGTAGCTGTAACTCAGAGCCATGGCCAGGCGTGGCTGCAAGGGAGTATGGCACCTACAGTCTGGTGACACAAGCAGGAAGAAGACAACAAAGGGCTTTGGCTGCTACTAGTCTCTGCCATCACATGATCGCTTTAAGGATTCGTATGGAATCAAGTTCACAAGACCTCTGATTGCATCATGAAGCCTAATCACAATCATTTCCTCTTTCTCCTTTAACTCGTCTTCAATGTTTGTTTGAAGTTGGTTTTCATAGCCTACTTTTTTGGACATTGGCACACCCAGAAACCATAGACTTTTACTAGAAAATATTCAGTGCTAGGGATGGGATACCTTCCAGTGAGTTGTTGGTCAGGGAGGACCCTGTTGCCCCCAAAATATTACAGGCTATTGCCAAGGCCCTTGGTTTCCCACCTGAAACAGATGAAATAGATCCTATTGCTAAAGACTTCACATGCCTGGGCAGCAAGGTCACTGAGAAATCAAGCTGGAGCTGAGCAGAAAACCTTCTCCCTATAGACCAGCCAACTGAAAGCTGGAAATAGCTGTACTGCATGCAGCCCTGTGGGAAAGAGAAGTCATCAGCAGTGAAAACAGAAAACGGTAGACACTGGAAGCTTCAAGTTTGGCCAGACAGGCCAAATGACCAAGTGGATGCAATAGTGGCATGTCTGTTATGAAGGAAACCAACTGCTCTCTAATTGGACTGGAGGCCCATTCTATGGGAGGAAATACATGCCTAGTACTGAAAACCTAATCAAAAGACTATGGCAGGGGAGGTCATGATCCTTAGGAGTGTAATGCCTGCTCTTTGTCTGGCTAAATTCATATATTATGTTCACCAAAATGCCCTGAAAGCACTTCACTTAACGTTCATATCCATATGTTAATGCTACTTTCACTTTTGTTTAGAGAAGCTTCTCTTTTCAGATGGCAGTGACTACTGGGATGATCCAAAAGGTACTGTAGTGCTGAGAAGAAGTGATAGAGGAGTGTTTGGCACTGAAACATCTCTATCACACCCTCCAAGGCTCAGGGTCCATTTTGGAAGAGGTGATGGAAAGAATGTAAGAGCCAAAGGAAGGGTACGGCTCCTTACAATGTAACTGTCCAGACAGAAATTGGCCTCAGTATCCACAACCTCGCAGGACCTATCACTATCTTCACAAGACCCTCATAATAGGAGAAAAAGGTGATAGCATCAAAATAAAAGAGAGTACTGGAGAGAGGGAGGGGATGTGATGGAGAGTGGAGTTGTGAAAGGGAAAGTGGGGGAGGGGAGGGAATTGTCATGGTTTATTATCTGTAAGTATAGAAGTTGTCAATAAAGAAAGAAGTTTATTTTCAGGTAAGCTGAGGTCTGTTGGCAAAGGAGAGAGAGTGGTGCTGTGGCCTGAAGGAATCTTACTCATATGTCTGCTCTGGTTCTTGAGTTGCCTCTGGGTCTGGTGAAGATGTTCAGACCCCTTCTCTGGCTGCCTCAGAGTGCATCACTGTCCAGATCTGCTCATGAACTAGAACCTGTGGGTGCAGTGTAGCCTAAAAGTCAAGAAAGGGCCCATTAGCCCCTTTGAAGAGGAGTCCACGGGATCAAGACTCTCCTGGAGGAACCAGACAGGCTCAGCAAGTTCAAGCCCTCAGAGAGTGGTCACCTGGCTCCAGGCCGAGAGCACTGGGATGTCAGAAGCTCTCCAAGTCATGGTGGGAGGTCACACCCAACCAGGCAAGGCTTCATACCAGATCTGACGTTAGCTGTCTAAACTCCTTGTCACAGTGGAAGGAGTGGGAAGAGTTTGGGATAAGAGTGGCCTGAAGGATGGCAGGGAATGAGGAAGCTGCCAGCCTAATCCCTAAGGAGGAGGAGGCCTCTTTAGAAACACTGAGTCTGCATACTCTGGCAGGAGTAGAAGGGACACAGACAGGTGACCCGTAGAAAGAAACTATTGATTTTTCTCACCCAGATGCTGGAAGCAAGACCCCTGCTCTATAAGCCAGCAGTTTCCTAGCATCTAGAAATACTCGCTGAAAGAAAAAAGAAGCAATAATGATAACAATTCTGTACTGAGTATCAAACGCCAGGGTAAACGTTGGCATATTGTCTTGTTAAAATCTCATAATCATCTTGAGGTAGGTTCTTTAATCCCCACTCTCCTAATAAGGAAACTTAGGCTACAAGGAGTTAAGTAACTTGTCTGTGTTCACACAGGAAGAGGTTGAGTCAGAACCTTCTGGCGGACTGCAAAGCCTATATACTTAACGTGTGCATTCTGGAGCTCTGATAGCAGTAATCACTCCCAGGTGAGGCACAGGCCTCCCTACTGGCCTGTCTTCTTGTACCTATAGCTGTCTGCCCTTGCCTGGGGCTTGCCTCCTCTTCCCTGCCAGTGACCCATCACCTCTATGCATTCATTGGGCTCGATCCTTTCTGTCCCGTAAACAGACAGGCCTCCCCCTCATGAATAATCCAATCAGGTCTCAAGTGTTCCACTTGAGTCGGCAGCTCCCTGAGCTCTGGCATGGAAAGGAAGTGTCTGGGATGTTAGGAGCCTCAGATGCCCGTGCTAACATACAAATGCTGTCCCTGCCTGGTCACTTCACTTCAGGAAGCTCTTGAGGAGACTGTTCTTAGGTCTCAGGGCATACGGCTGGCTGGCTTCCCCTCACCTCCCATTGGAGCTCAAAAGGCAGGGTGACCCGCCAATCACAGGAGTTCATTTCTAGCCTAGTAGGCAGGGACTGGCCTGTGCTGTCACCTGGCAGGCTGCCATTGGGGCTGCTTGAACAACACGGGGGTGTAGCCTTGATCTTCACCCAGGCAAACAGCCACATGATGCGGTTGAACCCTAGACAGGCTGGAAAGACCTGAGGTGCCCTTGACTCTGCCACTACCTCCTGCTGCTTGACCTCAGACAACATCGTGCCCTTCTCCATGCCCACGATTTCCTCTTTATAGGGAAGAGGGCACTTCCTAGGGGGTCTGCCACTCTTGAAATCTTCTGGAAGAAAACAACATTTTAAACTAAGACCTTTCGTGGTTTATGGTCAGCGTTACTTAAGGCGGTTGGCAGTGGTTTCTTGGCCCGTTGTCATCAGAAGCAGTCAAGAAGTCTGGCCCCATTTTCCTCCTCTCGATCGTTTTGTTGGAGACATATCCCATGGGTTGGTGTGGGAAAGAACCAAAGAAGGTGTGGCATTCAGTACATGTCTTCCTTACATTCTTTCTGGTTGAGGTGTGCGGCCTGGCTGAGCCTTTGTCAAGGTGTTACTAAGCCACCTCCAACCCTCCCCAGCCAGTTCTTTCTGAGCTGTGGAGGACTTGGCAGAGCGGGGCCAGTGGGTGCCACGGCGGGGTTCGCAGGGAGCTGTCTTTCCAGCTGGGTTGGAATGAAGAACAGCACACTCAAGAGATTTGCCAAAAATCACAGAGCCGGGTGGACCTCCCAGAGTGCAGGACGTCAGAGTAAGCCAAAGGGTCCAGAGCTGGGTTGAGAGGCTGAAAGCATCTGGGGCGACAGAACACCTGGCCCTAAACTCTGATTCCACCCCAGGAAGGCTTATGAATGTATGCCTGGGTCTCAGTCTCCTCACAGGTCAGTCAATAAGGCCGGGTTCCTTAAAGCAGAGTAGATGCTAAGCTGAACTTAGATCCCTTCCAATTTTGGAATTCCCTTATTTCTAATTTAAGACCTGAAAGGGGCCCCTGTGTCGTGGAGGACTGGGAGCCTCTAATTCACCACCTTTCTCTCTCTCTGCTTGGGCCAGCTCTTCCTCATATGCCCTTGTGCCCTTGCCCAGCCTGTGCCAAAGGAAATGGAATTCAGCCTTGATTCTATTTGAGGGAGGCCACAAACAAAACGACTTAGCAATAGGGGTCAGTATTTCAAAAGCCACGACAAGCTCTGAGGGTGGCCGACTTTTAAGACTTCTCTCCCTTCTTGGGACCAGGAAGCTGTATTTGCAAAAACATTCAAGCTCAGAAAGTGTACTTGGAACAGCCCCAGGACTCTCAATCTTGGGGAAGCACCTCCTGTCAGCCTTCTCCAGACACTTCCCAGGGCAGGGGTGTGGGGTGAACACATGTCACACCCACTGCCTGTGACATGACATTGTCATCGTCCCCGCTGGGAGAGCCAGCCGTCCTGCCAGTGTTAAGTCAGAACAAAGTTCCTTTGCTATGCGCTTAGTCTTCCTCCGTGGCTCAGACTGCAGAAGTCATCAGGAAGCATGGTCTAGTGCTCCACGCTCCAGACAGACGGCCCGACCTCTGCCCTGGCGCCCTGAACTGGTCTGGGCCAGACGCTGCATCTCTGCCACTACAGTTTCCCATCTGCAAAACAACTCTGGTCTGTCCTTGCAAAACACAGCCCCCGCCCTCCCTCACCCCCAGGCGGCTGGACTTCCAGCTAGCCTATCTGAAGGGGAGAAGCCCTCAGGGAGACCAAAGAAAGAGTTACCAGTGGGGGGAAGACTCCTGGAATGGCAGGTCTCTGTTCTGGGCTCCCATTTGTAAGGGGAATAGCCTGATGGTCAGATAAACAGAGCCGCCCATTGTGGATTACCAATGGGCATCTTGGGGTTTAGTAACGCCTTCATTGGAGGTGCTTCTGGAAGATTCTCTTCCCTCCCCACCTTCACTCCGCAGAGAAGCAGCAGCTGGTTCCCTTGGACCTGGTAGCCCCTGGATGTCACCACGGAGGCACTTTGCCTAACTCGGGCTCCAGAACACAGCTTCCCTAGTGCATCTGTCTACGGTTTCTGAAGAGCCCTCCGTGTACACATTGTGCAATCACGTGAGATCCTGACTCAGTGGGGAAGGCAAAGCTTGTCTGCTCGCCCCCATCCGACACCTGTGCTGGGTGCAGAGGGTTTTTGAAGCTCAGACGTGTCAGGAGATGGCTTGATGCCTTTGGGAGGATGGGTCCTTCCAGAAACCCTAGGCAGGCCTCTGCTGAGCATGCTTATTGAATGGCCCATCTACCTCCTGACACCCAGGCCAAGCCAAAAGGACACAACAACCCCCAGATCTCAGAAGGTGTTTCCTCTGGAGGATGCTCCCCAGAGGCCAGAGATAGAAATCCCTAGATCTGGGAAAATGTCTACAGCCGCTTTCCATTTTGCAGCATGGGAAATCAGCAGCCAGAAAAGGGGAGGTAATCGTTCAAAGTCAACTGACCATTGAGACAGAGTCCTGAACACCACCTGGGTTTCCTAACTATAGATTCATCTTTCCTCTCATGGTGACTTCCTTCTGGTGGCTTTAAGAGGAAAGGTAAGGTGCTTGCCTGCGGAGCTAAGGACCCATGTTCTATTCTCCAGATCCCAAGTAAGGCAGACGCACAAAGGTGAGGCAGGCCCAAGGCTGCACTTGCTTGCTAGGTGGCGCAAGCATCTCGAGGTCAATTGCAGTGGCTTAAGGCCCTGGCGCTCCATTTCTTTCTCCCTCCCTCTCTCTAAAATTAAAATTAAATTTATTTTTTAAAATATACCAAGCTGGGCTTGGTGGCACATGCCTTGTGTACCTTTAATCCCAGCACTCGGGAGGCAGAGGTAGGAGGATCACTGTGAGTTTGAGGCCATCCTGAGACTCCATAGTGAATTCCAGGTCAGCTTGGGCTAGAGCAAGACCCTATCTCAAAAAACCCAAACCAAAACAAACAAACAAACAAACAAAAAAGCCCACTATATCAGCCTTCACACTGAAATTCTATTTAAATTGCTCTGGAGAACAGCTTGGGCATTCAAAACAGAAAGCAAGGAGGGGAGGAGAGGGAGAAAGATAGAGAGTGGGGGTGAAAGAGGAGGGCACTGCTGAGGAGGTGAAATGGATGAAAATTTTTTCTGTAGGAAGAATTTTGTGATCTGTGAAAATAAATGATGTTTTGATGTTTGAGCCAAATCTTGAGGAGAAAATGGGATTCTGATAGTTGGATATCATGGCCAGAAGGTTTTCCAGGGGAAGGGACGCTATGAGGACTGCCCTGTAAGAAGGGAGAGGTGACCATTGGGTAATGGAGAAGACAGTTAAATTGACTGATGTCTTCAGAAGACATTTAAAAACCATCACACTGGGCAAAGAGTAGTCCTAAAACGTTGAATCTTGGAGATGGGGGAATAGAAGGGAGGAAGGAGGGTTGCTGACAGGAAGGGGGAGAAGGGAAGAGTTTTAGTAAGAGAGACCACTGCCTTGGGGTGAAGGGACAATCTGGGCACGTGAAGAGCATACCACCCCAGAAACCAACATAGAATTTCCTGGAGAAAAAGAAGTCAAGGCTACCAGGGAGCCTGGGCAGGGAACCTGGGGCAGAAAGTGGCTCAGATGAAGGTCATCAGGTGAGAACACAGGACATGGCCACCCACTGGATCTGAAAGGAACTAAACAAAGGCAGAGTCCAGCGTGGGAAGCAGGAAGCAGAGCAGCACTCGGGACTGACTCAGACACTGGCTAGGCCAAGCGGGAATACCTAACCCTGTTTCCTTAACAGTCACTGTGTGTCCTCGGACTTCTACCCTACCTGGGGGTATGGGCTGCAAGTGAGGAGAGGCCTAGCCTCTGTGATACCCAGCAGAGTACCTGGGACCTGTGTCCCACCAGACCATGGGGACAGGCAGGGAGCTGTCTTCAAAGCCAAACACAGCATTAAATAGCTGTGTCACTACTATGCAGCAGGGCCCTGGCAGTCCACTACCTTCATGCTGCAGAGCAGCTTCCCTAAAGCAGCGATTCTCCACCCTGGCTGCACACAGGAACCATCTGGGCAGCTTCAATAGAGCCTTTGTCCAAGTCCACACCCACGGCAATTGCAACCTTTGGGTGGGACTCAGGCATTGAGCTCCCCAAGGAACTCCCGCGTCTGACCCAGCTGAGAACTGTGCCCTGCAGGGTGTGTACACCCAGGCTTCAAATAGCACATTATGAAAATGACATTTCCTCTCCAAGAATATGGTTTGAATAAATCTCACTCTGCCATCCCCACCCCGTCTCCTCACCCTTCCTCCCACACCAGCAAGCTGGTCAAGAACAGACCTGGCCTCTGTGACCCAAAGACCTCCTGTGCAGCTGGGGCAGGGCCTGTTTGCCCACATCTGTGGTTTGTGGAGCCGGAGGCTGCCTCTTGGCAAGGAGAGGCTTGAAGGTCCCATGTCCAGGCAGAGCTTCATTCCAGGAGACTAGACCAAGAGGACAGAGAGGGTGATGGCGTGTGGGAAGGATGGAGTGTGGCTCGGAGCCAAAATCAAGAGGGTGTTTTGAAGGCCCCAAGAAACCCCCTGGGAGGAACAAAGGGTGTGGACAATGGGGGGGGGCGCTGCATGTCTCCTGGCAACACTAGGTAGGGAACACCCCAAAGCCAGCTGCTTTCCAGGCACCCGTGTGCCATCAGCTCCAGAAGCCAGAAGAGACCGGACTGTGATGCGTCACTTCAGGGGTGGGGTTGGAGGTAGAGGTGGAATGGAGGTGGGGGGACTCCCTAACCAGGGGAAACTGAGAAGGTGAGGTGCTCACCAAGCGTAGAGCTGGCTCCTGAGGTGCGTGGAGACTTGGAGGTAGGAAGGGGGCGGGAAGAAGCTGGAACAACTTGAGGGACTGTTTTTCAGGAAAAGAATACAAGAGGATAAATGCAGCATAAGGTCTGGGGATCCTAAAGAAGCGCAGACACGTGACGGCCCTGGTGTGGGCCTGCCCTGGCCAGTATGCTTGTGGTCTATGATGAGATGTTTCCTTAGTGTTTTAGTCTGAATCTTGTCACACAAGAAATTCATTAAGTCTTCAAGGACTGTAAGCTTAAGCATACCCTGTTGAGACAAAGGAGACCAACCATCTGGCTTATTTCCAGGGGCACAGAGGAGTGGAGGTGTGTGTGGTGGTGATCGGTCCTCCATCGTGTTAGTGCTGGTCCCGCATGCAATAGGTGCCCTTCACACCTTGTATTAGGACCTACTGTGTGCACTGAGTGAATCTAGACAGCAGAAGCACCACAGTGACTCAGACATGGCCTGGCTCACTAAAATGACAAGATCTGTCCCCTAAGGGAGCCTCCATTCTGGCAAGGAGACCAACACTTAGGCAGATCAGCCCCGTGTAAAGAGCACAGGTAAGGGCTGGAGAGATGGCTTAGCGGTTAAGCGCTTGCCTGTGAAGCCTAAGGACCCCGGTTCGAGGCTCGGTTCCCCAGGTCCCACGTTAGCCAGATGCACAAGGGGGTGCACGCGTCTGGAGTTCATTTGCAGAGGCTGGAAGCCCTGGCGCGCCCATTCTCTCTCTCCCTCTATCTGTCTTTCTCTCTGTGTCTGTCACTCTCAAATAAATAAATAAAATTAAAAAAAAAAAAGAGCACAGGTAAGAGAGGTTCATGTCATCAGTGAAAGTGGGAGAAAGGAGGTGTCCATTTGTACACTGAGGGCAGGTTCCCCAGGAGCAGCAGCAGTGGGGGAAGGGAACCGAGAAAACTGCATTAAGTCACTAGATAAAGGAAAGCCAGTCCCTTTATCATAAATGTCGAAGAGCAGCCTCAACAGTTATGAAGTCCCTCCTATGTGCCAGGCATTGGCCTAAGCCTTACACACATGAATCCAAGGAGGGTTAGCATCCCTGTTTCAAAGACAAGACAACTGAGGCCCAGCAAGGTCAAGGAGCTGGTCTCCATGTCAAGCTATATAAGTGGTAACTCTGAGTGTTCAACCAAAGTGATCTGGCTCCAGAGCCCATGTGGGCACAGAGCCGTGAGGAGACATTGTGGAACATTCTGGGCACTTCAAGGAATTCAGTGTCTCACACACAAGAAGGCCAGCAAGGAAACATGGTGAGAGGTGAGGTGACGGGGCAGCGTGGATCCTGCAGAGCTGGGAAGAGCAGGTAAAGGAAATGGGTAGAGTTAGCTGTGCGTGAGAGGCAAGTCAACTGCTGAAGGTTTCCAAGCAGCTGTGGGGTGATGAAGGCGACTCTATAGCTGTTACTACAGAGTAGAACTTCTTAAACTTTTTCCAACCTGAGCCCTTTTAAAAAATATTTTATTTTTATTTATCTATTTGAGAGAGAGAGAGAGAAAGTGAGTGGGGCAGAGAGAGAAAGAGAGAGAATTGGCATGCCAAGGCCTCCAGCTGCTGCAAATGAACTCCAGACTCCCCTTGTGAATCTGGCTTATGTGGGTCCTGGAAAATCAAACCTGGGTCCTTTGGCTTTGCAAGTAAATGCCTTAACCACTAAGCCATCTCTCCAGCCCTGAACCCCTTTTCACTGGAGCAATTTTTACCCGACCTCAATTATATACTCATATAAGATGAAACAGGTATGCTAATCATTTAGTGATGATAAATCATAAAGAAATTTAATTTAAAACAATTACATGGTATACATATAATTTCACCATTTGTTGAAAACAAAAGGTGAGTTTGCATAGTAATGCGGTAGATGTGCTGTTTTCCGTGAAGCACTGAATCTTGGCTGAATATCTGATGATACAAGACCTTTAGAGCATCTTCAGCATTCATTAGAGTTGATCAGTAGTTCAACGTTATAATCACGAATGCTGCTTTGATAAATATGTAGGACAAAATGGCAGAAATATGGTTCAGTCCATTTCAGAAATTGTTGGGAATTCTGTCCTAAGCCCAAGGCAATGTTCACTCACAGAATTTTTATGAAAATCAAGATAGCACCCCAACAGCAACTTTTAAAAATCAAATGTTCTAACACAATATAATACAAAGATATACTAACTTGACACTTAAACGCTGAGGAATGACAGAAGGAAAATATTAAAAGTCTTTGTTGACATAATTAAACCATTATGTTTCCATAGGAGCAGAAAACCTTGTATGTACAGTGAAAACTCTGCAATTCATGCATGCAGTAGTTTGGAATCTCAATGGAGTTGTTCCAAGCAGTGTTGGCTGGCATTGCATGGCCTTGCCACCATTCTAAAGCACAATCCAAAGGCCACATGTTCTCCCACCCAGGCTGGAAATAAGCCCTCCCTCGTCTGAGGGCTGCAACTTCAACTTTCCCTCTTCCCAGCCTCCCGCCTCCAGCTTCGAATTTGCTCGGGTTGCTTACGCATTCCCTTCCTGTGAGCCACCATGACTGGTCCCTTGCTTCTTCCTTAAGCTTTAACTGATGCCCAGCACTGGAAGCACATTTTGTGGAAAGCCTGGGAGACAGTGATGGAGCGAATAAGCTTTGGTTCCCCAGAGAAGCACAGGCAGCCAGCCACCATTGAAAATGAGAGCCTCCACGTGACTTCATGGGAGGGTCAAGGGCAAGAAAGGCATCTAACACCTTCCAGAAAAGAAAACACTCTTCCCAAAAGAAAACAGAGAAATAATAATATGGGGGGGGGGCTGGAGAGATGGCTTAGCAGTTAAGCACTTGCCTGTGAAGCCTAAGGACCCCGGCTCAAGGCTCCATTCTCCAGGACCTAGGTAAGCCAGATCACAAGGTAGCATATGGCATCTGGAGTTCCTTTGCAGTAGCTGGAGGTGCTAGCTTGTCCATTTTCTCACTTTCTCTCTCTGTCTGTCTGTTGCTCACAAATAAATAAATAAAAACAAACAAACAAACAAAAAAGGAAATAATAATGGAAGCCAGGCATAGTGGTGCATGCCTTTAATCCCAGCACTCGGGAGGCAGAGGTAGGAAGATTGCCATGAGTTTAAAGCCACCCTGAGACTACAGAGTGAATTTCAGGTCAGCCTGGACCAGAGTGAACCCTACCTCAAATACATAAATAAATAAATAAATAAATAAATAAATAAATAAATAATGGAGAGACTAGCTGTATTCACTAGGTTATTGAATCCTTTACTCTGTGAGCCTCATAGAAGCCTCAAGACAAATCCATAAGACGTAATATTGCACTCAACACAGTGCATAGGACACAGACTGTCCTTAGCAAATTTCTAAAGAGAAAGTAGCAACTCAAACTGGGCTCACAAAGGTAAAGTGGCTTACCCAAGGTCATACAGACCTTGCCTAGTAGAGACTCCAATCCTCACGCTGTTGTTCACAAAAGGAGACATGTGTCTCCCACATGACTTCAATTAAGTTGTCTGCTGTCCTTGGCTCATCTAAAGGAATCTTGGGAATTGGCCCTTGCGTTTACCCCCCTCTGCAGGGCAAAGAGACGGGTGCGGATATGATGGATGGGTTCAGTAGACGATCACGGTAGTGTATCTTAAATCTTCTCATGCCTGGAAACCCCATCTGTTTCCTCAGCTCAGCTCCGTCTCAGAACCAACCCTTACTCAGTCTGGGGCCTGACACAGATTCCAGAACTTCTTTGAGCCTGGGCTTCCTCACAGGGGGCGGAGGGGGAGGGGCGCATGTGGTGAGTAGTGGACAGAGGCAATAATCCAACTATAGCACAGGTTCCTGTGGGGGCCAAGCATGTACCACTGCTTGCACCCCGGGGCATTAACACCAATTGTTGGTTTAACACATGCCAAGGAGCTTGGCCAGGTTCCTTCTCCATTAAACGGGTAGAACAACCCCCGTCTCACTTCCCCAAGTGTCACAGGGACAGTGGAGGCAGTGTTCACAAAGCTGTCCAAGATCTTGGGTTAATTTTCCGTTTCAGCAACATGCAAGCCAGCAGAAAATGAAACACGCCCTGAAACTTGTTTCACTTCTAGACAATGACAATTTCTGCCAACAGTTAGATCCCAAGGCAAAAAACAATGACAAAGTTGGAGTCGCATTCTCTCAAAGTTCTTAACGCATATTTCTAGCTTGTCCTGAAGATCTCTAACTAAAACAACCCGAGGAAGCTTGGAGAGGTGGATTAGTGGTTATAGGGTGCTTTCTTTCAAAGCCTGATAGTCCAGGTTCAATTTCCCAGTACCCACACAAAGCTAGACACACAAAGTGGTACATGTGTCTGGGTTTCGCATGCATTGGCAGAAAGCCCTGGTGTACCCATTCTCTCTCTCCCTCTCTCTCCCTCTCTCTCCCTCTCCCTCCCTCCCTCTCTCTCTCTCTCTCTCTCTCGCTCGCTCTCTCTCTCTCTCTCTCTCTCTCTCTTACACACACACACACACACACACACACACAAATAAATACAATTTTGAAGTAAATAAGTAAGGCGACCTGATTCCCAGCAGTGGTTACAATATATCCACACAGCAGAGGCCAACCTAGTAAAAGCTTCAGACTTCCTCAGTGTCCCAAATCAGAAGCCCTGGTGCATGGGGCCCAGAAAACTGCATTTTAGCGAGCTTTCTAGAAGATTCTTCTGAATGCTAACTGGAAGCCACCAGTGTGGACAACCCGCAAATGACATGTAGGAGACTCACAGATCCTGTCTCTCTGTGTGTCTGGTATCAGCCAATTCCTGGAAGAGGAGATGAAGTCCTGTGGCCACAGTCTCCCAGTCCTAGACCCGACACCATTGCTCTGGCTATGGATAGGCAGATGGAGGGGACCGAGAGGGTCAGCATCCTCCACGGGCCTCCGTATAGACACAGCAGGGTTAGTACAAGACAGCCCAGCTGATCATGGCATTTAATAAGCAAGAGAAGGAAGAGGCTGGCAGCGGACATCAGAGTCCAGGCTTTTTAGGTTGCTGACCTGTAGCTTTGGAACAATGCAAGAATGACACGGAGGAAGTCCACAAGCAGGTCATTACAAGTTCTTCAAATATGAGTTTCCCAAATGACTCACAGATTTCATTTCAGCAATATATAGTTGCTCCCGATTTTGAGAACAGTTCTCACATCCTGGAGCCCTCCGAAGGGACTAATGGCTTGTCAGGCATGGTCTGTGGTCGGTCTAGCAGTTGACAGGGCCTATGAATCTTCCTACCTGGTATTGTGTGTGGAAATGACACTTACCCGATGACCTCCCACGTAGTCAGGGCGGCCTGAGCTGTCCCATTTGCTGTGAAAATTCCATGCAGCCTTTAGTCACCCTGCTGGAAATGCAGAAAGGTTCTGCAAAGTAGTGCAATTTTTTTTTTTTTTTTTTTTTTTTGAGGTAGGGTTTCGCTCTAGTCCAGGCTTACCAGGAATTCACTATGTAGTCTCAGGATGGTCTTGAGCTCATGGTGATCCTCCTACCTCTGCCTCCCTAGCTCTGAAATTAAAGGTGTGCTCCACCCCATGCCCCGAGGGTGGGGGACCAGGGGAGGATGGGCAAGCCAGGGCTTCTAGCCACTGCAAAGGAATTCCAGACACATGCACCACCACGTGCACCTGGCTTATGTTTGCTCTGGGGAGTTGAACCTGGGTCAGGCATGGTCTGTGGTCAGTCTATCAGTTGACAGAGCCTATGAATCTTCCTACCTGGTATTGTGTGTGGAAATGGCACTTAACCCATGAGGCTGACCTCATTCAAGCGCCTTGACCACTAAACCATCTTTCTAGCCTCAGAAATGCACTTTTGATCCATCCTGCCTCTCAATGGCAGCCATAGCCTTGGTGCATGACAAGGTACAGCGGGCTTGACTTTTGCTTCTTGGGTGAATGAACCAAGGCCAAAAGATATCGACATATTTTCTAATTACACATTTATAAAGTGCTTAAGGACATTCCACGTCTGGTTCCTAGTCCTTCCACTACAATTTTCTTAACAAGTCTCAATAGCTTGGCCTTTGAGATATGTCTATAACCTTTTTTGTTTAACACCTTGAAAACCAGTAGTTCTTCCGCCTTAAAAACAGCAGTCTTGTTTTGAGATAGGAGTTAGGGTGACCAACCACTGGGGTTTCCGCATGACCATCCATGGGTTTTACACGAAAAGACTCTCATCCTAGGGAAGCAGTAGTCTTAGGCCCACTGAAGCAGTGGTCACTCATATTAGGAGTCTCCAGATGCAGGGGAGTCCCTGCCTCCTGCCCCCTTGTGGTGTTTTGATTCAGGTGTCCCCCATAAACTTAGGTGTTCTGATGTGAGGTTCCCAGCTGATGGAGATTTGGGAATTAATGCCTTCTGGAGGCAGTGTATTGTTGGGGGCGGGCTTATGGATGTTATAGCCAGTATCCCCATGCCAGTGTGCCCTTTAGTCATCCTGTAGGAACTTATTTTAATAATGTCCTGAGGCCAACGTGGACTACAGGAGACTCTGTGTCTCAATAAAATGAAATAATGCCCCAGACTGATGAACAGTTTCTACGTGATGCTGCAATAATCACATGCCAAGAATTGCATGACTTTTCTAGACAACCTGTTCTATGTTGGACAAAGGTGGTTTCAGCCCATCGTTCTCCATGTTTGCAGCAGCAGGTAGGCCTTCTTCAGCATGGTACATTTACAATAGTTATGGAAATACTTGTTTTTCCCTCTTAAGTATTTCTTTTTTGAAGAAAGCACTTTTCTGGGGTTGGAGAGATGGCTTACAGGTGAAGGCACTTGCCTGTGAAGCCTAAGGAACTCAGTTCAATTCCCCAGTACCCACATAAGCCGGATGCACAAGGTGGTGCATGCATCTGGAATTCATTTGCAGTGGCTGGAGACCCTGGCACACCCATTCTTTCTCTCTGCCTCTTCCTCCCTCTCTTTCTCTCAAAAAAAAAAATTAATAATAATAATAAAGAATGCATTTTCCTTTAAACTGCCCTTCCTGAGAAGAGTTTCTTCGTCATTGGGATGACTCCACTTTGACAGTGTTCCTCCTTGCTATAGTCTGGATATTAATGCCCCTCCCTGAAGACCCATGTACTAAGGCATGGTTCCCTCAGTGCAGTGGTACTGAGAAGTGGTGGAACCTTTAAGAAGTGGGGCCTACATTGCATTCACGACTGGACAGTGGCTGTCATTACCTGCACAATATTGGGTTCATCAACATTTCATCATGGATGGTGGAAGAGGGGAGAAACATTAAAGATATCAAGATAGAAGAGGGATTAATTGGAAAGAAGGGGTTCAGTGAAAGGGGATGGAATGGAGAGAGAACAGATGATAATGGGAGGGAATTATGATCAAAAATCATTATGTACACATATAAAATTATCAACTAAAACAACTGAAAAGTTTTTTTTTTTTTTTGGTTTGTTGAGGTAGGGTCTCTAGCCCAGGCTGACCTAGAATTCACTCTGTATTCTCAGGGTGGCCTCAATCTCATGGCGATCTTCCTACCTCTGCCTCCCCAGTGCTGGGATTAAAAGTGTGCGCCACAACGCCCAGCAGCTGAAAAGGTTTTAATGAAGAGGTGAGCTACATACAAATATTTGCTTTATTGAACACTAGTACTGAAAGGGAAAATCTACTTTCTGACACAGGTCAGGCCCTGCATTTAATTTAGAAAAACATAAACACTGATGTGCAGTCACTGGAGGAGGCAACCTGAATTACACCCTGGTTCTGCCACTTCAGAATTTTGTGATCTTAGGCAAGTGGTCTCAGGTTGCTCTGTGCCTCAGTTTCCTCATCTGTGAATTGGGAATGATAGAACCTTCACCTTTCCAAAGTTCCTCCATTGTGGTGAAGGTTCAGTCTCCTCAGTGGTATGTGGGCACATAATGAGCCTTTTGTTTATTCTCCTCTCTCCCCTTCTCTCCCTTCACTTTCCTTCATTTCCTTTCCCGTCCCTTACCCTCCCATTCCCTGTCCTCCCTTCTTTTCCCTTCCCTTCCCCTCCCCTCCCCTCCTTTCCTTTCCCTTCCCTTCCCCTGTCCCTCCCCTTCCTTTCCTTCTTTTCCCTTTTCTTCCCACTCCCCTCCTTTCCCCTCCCTTTCTATCCCCTCCCCTCCCTTTCCCTTCTTCTCCCCCTCCATTCCCTTTCCTTCCCTTCCCTTCCCCTCTCCTCCCTCCCCTTCCCCTTCCCTACCCTTCCCCACCCCTCCACTTCCTTCTCTTCCTTTCCCTTCCCCTTCCCTCCCTTCCCCTTCCTTCTCCTTCTCCCCCCTGCCCTTCCCTTCCCCTCCCCTCCCCTTTCCTTCCTTCCTTCCTCTCTTCCCCTTCTCTTCCATTTCTTCTCCTTCCCTGTTGCTGCCCACGTTTACCTCTGTCCCTTTTCCCCCCCTCCCTTCCCAGTAAACTACTTTCTCCCACAGCTTTCATCCTGACCTGCTTTTGACCGACCAGGCTCAAACCAAGACAGCCTCTTACTGCCTGTGAAGTTGATTAAAACCCACCCATGTGACTGATGAGAAAACTCAGACTCAGGTTAAATAGCACTCAGGCATGTGGCAGGGTTCAGGTCTGAACGCACACGCCTCTGGCTATAAAACCATGTTTAAACCAGGCGTGGTGGTGCATGCCTTTAATCCCAGCAATCCAGAGTAGAGGTAGAAGGATCACTGTGAGTTGGTGGCCAGCCTGGCACTACAGAGTGAAGTCCAGGTCAGCCTGGGCTAGAGTGAGACCTACCTCAATCCCCTGACCCAAAATGGCCAAGACCATGCTTGTCCATCGGTATCCTGAGAGAGCTGCGTGCAGATGTACAGGGCTTAAACACAAGGACAATGCCAGGGCCTCGCCTCCCCACTCTACAAACATCCCCCAGATTAAGGCTGAAAAACTAGGCCATCATGCTCTCGTTCAATTCTAATTGACCTCCCTTGTATTCACTTTAGATATCTCAGTCCTAAATTTCCCTGTGAAATAAGGCTAGGAATAATGGTACCAAGTGCAGAGATGTAAAACTGTAAAGCCGGATATTGTCCAGTCACAAGTTCAAAACCAGCCCGGGCTACATAGTGAGACTCTATCTCAAAACCACAACAGCAACAACAGAAAACAGCCTGTAGCAATCCAATGCACTAAGTGCAGGAAAAGCGAGACCAGAAATAGGAATACACCATTATGGTATGTGAAGCTGTTAGAAGAAATGCCAAGTGTTCTATGTTCACTCAAACCTATGGGAAATGGTTTTAACGGCCATTGTTACAACTTGCGACAATTTTTGCAAGCCACTGAATGACGGTGGCGTGCAGCTGTTGTGCTAGGTACGTGTGAATAGGGCTGCACGCGGGGTTTCACTGACACCAGGTCGGGCTGCAAGCCTTGCTGAGGCTCCGGGAGCTGTCAGCGAATCCAGGTGAAGATCTGGCTCCGTGAAGAGGTAACTTGATCCAAGTTTTGAGCAAAAGGGAATTATCCCGGGCAGGAGCAGATGGTTGGGATAAATCACAGGAAATCTGCCAAAATTTGTCAAAAACAGACAGCCAAGATTCCTCTCTTTATGACTAGTGTTCTAGTTATCTTTATTAGTTATGTGCATACTCAGTGTGTAAACAGCCATGTTGGTACCATCATTAGCCTCCTCCCTGTCCTGCCCCCTCCGAAGAGACTCTCCTCATTGGGGATTGTGGGTTGTGCATTGTGGGGGTAGCCATCAGTTATGGGGAGGAGGCAATGTCTCTATGCATAATGTCCCAACTTGTGGCTCAGACAATCGTTCTGCCTCCTTTTCCGTGAATTTCCTTGAGCCATGTTGTGTTCATTTTAGGTCTACTTCAGTGATGAGGTCTTGGGAGCCTCTGTGTTTCTGAACGTCTGGTTTGGTAGGAGTTGAGTGTTCTCTGTGTCTATCTCTTTCACCCTTGTGCTGGTACCAGGTTCACTGAGAAAGCAGCACTCTTTTTTTAATATAATTTTTAAATTTTTATTAACATTTTCCATGATTATAAAAAAAATCCCATGGTAATTCCCTCCCTCCCCACCCCCACACTTTCCCCTTTGAAATTCCATTCTCCATCATATTACCTCCCCATTACAATCATTGTACTTACATATATACAATATCAACCTATTAAGTATCCTCCTCCCTTCCTTTCTCTCCCCTTTATATCTCCTTTTTAACTTACTGGCCTCTGCTACTAAGTATTTTCATTCTCACGCAGAAGCCCAGTCATCTGTAGCTAGGATCCACATATGAGGGAGAACATGTGGCACTTCGCTTTCTGGGCCTGGGTTACCTCACTTAGTATAATCCTTTCCAGGTCCATCCATTTTTCTGCAAATTTCATAACTTCATTTTTCTTTGCCGCTGAGTAGAACTCCATTGTATAAATGTGCCACATCTTCATTATCCACTCATCAGTTGAGGGACATCTAGGCTGGTTCCATTTCCCAGCTATTATAAATTGAGCAGCAATAAACATGGTTGAGCATGTACTTCTAAGGAAACGAGATGAGTCCTTTGGATATATGCCTAGGAGGAAAGCAGCACTCTTGCTCACGTCCCCAGTTACTCTATGGTTTCAGCTGGGCCCCTGGTGACGTGCAATGGGCTGATTTTCTCCTCAGGATCTGCATCCATCTGAAAAAGAGAAGCAGATTCTCCAAAGGAGAGTGAAATCAGTGCTGGGTAAATGGAATAACCATTGTTACTTTAATAGATCACTATTTTAGATGATCATTTCAATAGATGCAGAAAAAGCCTTTGGCAAAATACAACATCACTTCATGATCAAAACAGTGGAGAGAATAGGTGTGGACAGTTTATATCTCAACATAATAAAGGTTAAATATAAAGCTGCTAAAGCCCAAATAATACTTAATGGGGAGAGAATGAAGGAATTCCCATTGAGATCAGGAACAAGGTAGGGGTGTCCACTCTCACCTCTGCTCTTCAGCATAGTACTGGAAGTCCCAGCTCAAGCAATAAGACAGGAGAAAGAAATGAAAGGGACAAAATTTGGAAAGGAAGAAGTTCAGTTAGCCCTATTCGCAGATGACATGATTCTGTACATAAGTGACCCGAGAACCTCCAAGTCAAAACTCTTAAAGGTGATTAACTCCTTCAAGCAAAGTAGCAGGATACAAAATCAATACACAAAACCCAGTAGTCTTTCTAAATGCAAAAGACAAAGATATGGAGAAAGCAATTAGCGACCCTGACCCATTTCTAGGTATCTTTTGCTGCATCACAAACTACCCCCAAACTTAGTGAGTTAATGTCATCACCAGTTGCTTATATCTCATGACTTTGTGGGTCAGGGATCCAAGCAGGATTTGGCTTGGAGAACCTGTTCCACCTGACAGTCACTGAGGCCACTCAAAGGCCTTTGGCTGGCACCTGGATCTGAGATGACCTCACTCACATGTCGGGCACATTGGTGGACATGGCTGAAAGGTTAGGCTTAGCAAGGACTATTGATCCAAAAAGGTGTACCTGGCCTGGTGGCCTCAAGGCCATTGAACTACTTACACAGTGGGTCGGTGCTCCAAGAGTGAGTCTCCAGTGGGCAGTGTAAACATAGCTTGGGGGTCACAGGGTCACTTCTATCGTCATACTTAGCAAAGCTGTCATAAGACCACCCAGGTTCAAAGCTAGGGGACTGAAAGGCGGAGTGGAGAAACCTGCAACATCCAGTTTGGGTCAGAAGCAAAAGAGAGGTGGGAACAAGGGCTCCCGGCTTTCTGAGTCTCGGACTGTAGCTTTGCCAGGGGAGCTATGACCTCAGGGGAAGGAAGGAGACTGGAACAAGAGAAGCTGGGAGAAGGGCTGCGTTTACAGGAAACCAAGCCATGTCCATACTGCGTCCTGACAAAGAAACCTTGTTCCATGAGCCTTACAGAATCCCCAGCTCCTGGTACAGTGCCTTCCCACTCTCCTGCCAGGGTGCTGGCTGCCCTCACGAGGCGGCTTGCTCACTGCTCTGTACATGACAAAAGCAGCACGTGTCTTGCCTGCTTGGGGACCTGGTCCCTGCAAATGGAGGAAAAGAGAAGAGGACAACATAGAACGGCCCAGCTAATTATGACAACGTACAAATCAAGCACATTCCAGATGCTAAGAAATAGAGCCTGGGTCTCATCACAGGACAAAAGCTGCTGAGGTCACAGTCCACCAGACTCTCACTGAGGTCTGCCTCGCCCACGCAAGACAACTGTGTGGGTCTCAGTGCTGACTGGGCACTGCCCAGTCACAGACAATAAAGTGGCACAGACTCACACAGCTATGTGACAGAGGCTGGCACGGGTATATCCTTCAAACAGTCCACTCAGGAACTAGACTCATTTCAGACTAAGATGTCTTTTACATTATGATTAGGCCTTTCTTTTTTGAGGTACTTTTCAAAGGAGATGATTTTGTTTTTTGTCACTCTGCACTACATTAGAGCCCTAGAAATGGACCACTGTGGAAAGAACGGATAAAGGAAAGAAGGGAGATAAAGAACCTTAATGCTTCTAGAACTTTCTAAGTTTTCTGGCCTAGTCTAGTGGTAGAATGTAGTCCAGTCCTCCAACCGCCACAGCCTGTGCTCAGAATTAGTCGGAAATGTTAGGTACAGCCCTGAGAGAACCAGATATTGTTCTCCAGATTTGCAAAATAAAAAATAATAATAATAAATGAAAGGATGGATGCAATGAACATTTACCAAGAACTTATTATGTGGCTGACATACCTAGTTACTTCCACATACATCATTCATCAGTTCTTACAGAACTCAAGGAAGAGGCTCATTTATAGCCTCCCCCCACCCACCCACCTCCCGAACCATGGAAGAAACAGAATGAGTCAGGAAAGGCCAGATTTAGGAAATTCTACAATTGCCACTCACCTGTCGCCTGAGCTAGAAACCCAGGAGTGCAGTCAGCAGACCAATGTCCCGTTCACTCTGCACCCTCAGCCTTCTCCCGTCCCTCAGCCTGCGTCAGTGTCCTCAACCTTCCGTCGGTCATCTTTTGTCCTCAGGGCTTCTGTGCTGGCCTCCTGCCCAGTTTCAACCAGCACCCTATGGTCCAGTTTCACAGCGTAAAGGAGAAAGTCAACACACTGACTCTCAGCCTGCACAATGCATCACCAAGTCTTTGAGCCTGGTGGTCAAGGCATTTCATGCCCTCCCAGTCAACATTTCTCATCTTGTCTTCCCCGACCCTCTTCACCAATGTTTTACAAACTAGGGTCTGTAAAGCTCTGAGCATTGTTCTGGAAGAGTTCTGCATGATGATTTTGAAATTCCCTGTCTTAAGGGAAAATATAAAATGTATCATCCATCTTGCTCAATCACACCTCAGCATTTTTAATCTTTGTATTATCTAATTGCATTTATAATCTGATGTTAAATGAACAATCCAAGTTAGTTTTTTGTTTTTGTTTTTGTTTTTGAGGTAGGGTCTCGCTCTAGCCCAGGCTGATCTGGAATTCACTATGTTGTCTCAGGGTGGCCTTGAACTCACGGTGATCCTCCTACCTCTGCCTCCCGAGTGCTGGGGTTAAAAGTATGCACCACCACTCCCAGCTCCAAGTTTGTTTTTAACTTTCAGTGCAAAGTCTCTCTAACTATGGAAGTCACAGCTTATCTAAGGGCACAGGGGGGAATGCTTGCATTTGGGTTCCCAAGTTATTCTCTATACCCCAGCTCTACTGGATCAGTGCTTAGACATGGGTCAGCTCATGCATTCTACTTTAGCCATACCCCTGCTTCAGTGCTGGTACTCACGCCCGCATCCACATTCTCCATACTCAGCTGCTACCCAGCACCATCCCTAAGCTTCTCTATGCATCGCATCAGCACAGCTCTGCTCTATAGCTCAGATGCAAAGATGTGGCCAGAATGGGCACTGTTAGCCATCCAGCCTAGTGTACTTATCTCCTGGTTAGAAAAACCTAAGCACAGAGCATTAACAAGCCAAAACTAGAGCTCAGGACTCCAGATACCTCATAGGGTACATGCTGAACAATAAAATTCCCTTAAAATTTTATTATGCATTTTGGCATTAGGTTCCTGAAATAGTTGCATGCAGAGAAAATCCTTAGCTTTCCTATAACCATGTCTGACTGTCAAGCTATAGTAATAATCTGATGTGTTCATATGTCTGAAGTATGAAAATAAACTATCTCACAGGTTTTATTTTATATTTCTATGCTAGACAAAGGAAGCTCTTCAGTTAATGCTAATCAGATTCACATGCTCCAAAGAAGCTCAAAATTATAAATGTATTTATTAAACTTGCTCTAACATTTCAAATTTTTTAGCATTTCTGAAAACCAAGACATTATTGAGGCAATATAATAATTAGTTCAGTGCTGCGAGCTCAGCAAATGTGATCTGGAGATTGGATGTCCCATAGGTGAGCTATGAGGACGCTTGAGTTCCATCCTCACTCTTCTCCTAATGGACCACGAGATCTTGGGAAAAATCACTTCCTGTTAGTAAGCCTCAGTCTGCCCACATGTAAAATAGGGATATTGAGCAACCCAGCTGTATCTGTCTAAAACACCGTTGATGCAGTCTTAAAATTCAACAATTTAACAAAAGAATGCTTAATGTATATATATATGCCATTGGTTCAAAATTAGAGGAAGTACTATTAACCCACCTGTCTTACTTTCTGCTCCATTGCTTATTTTATGCACTCTTGTAAATGGCGTCAGATCCATTGCATTCTTTAGTTATCATAACTCACTTTCTCACTTTGCAGTAAAATGGTGATCTGTTCTGCATATGAGGAAAGTAAAATTTCATTAACTTGAGGAAAGTTCACACATTGGGAAATAAACAATGCAAAAACTATGATCAGCACATGAAGAGACTGATGAAATAGACCCTGAGGAAAGCCTGTCTTACCCCAGGAGGAAACATCGAAGCTATGGGCACACATGGGTGGTTTCATTAACCTGAAGAGACAGAGATCAGAGACTGAGAATTCCAAAATGTAGGGAGCTACACAAAGAACCTGGAATCTCCTGAAATAACTGCTGAAGACTTTACTAAGTAGGAAGTCAAACGTAACTCCTCAAGACCATGCAGAAAAAAAAATGACCAAAAAAAAAAAAAAAAAAAAAACCAAACAGCTGTACCATGAACAACTCATTGCTATCACACAGTGAGTGAAGGGTTGTACCTCAACCAGGTGATGCGGAGAGTCCTTGGTAACTCCCTGAGACACCCAGTAGAGAGTCTAGAAGCGTCACCTGTGAATAAAATGTCTGAATTATTTCTGCAGTGAGAGCTACTCTTGATCCTCTGCAGCAAACCCTAAAGACAGGATTCAAAGGGATCTGATTGCTGTGTGTCTGAATGACTGGCTAAAACAAAGCCCAACACTCTTAAAAGAAGACAGAAAAGTCTAAACAATTAATGTTATCACGTCCCAATGTCTACTACCTCATCAAAAAATAAAAATAAAAATCACCAGACATACAAAGGAGGAGGGAAATGCGGACCTATGACCAAGAGAAAAATCAGACAATAGAAATAGACCTTCAAATGACATAGGTAATGCATACACATTTAAATAAGTGGACAAAAGTTCTAAGCAGAGGGTCCAAATTCAATCCAGGTGTTCAGCAGTCTATACATCAGTAGAAATGCATAGTTTTACTGTGACAGCCCCAATGCAATTTTCTTATGCTCTTTTTACTTTGCTTTTTGTTGTTGTTATTGTTTTGTTTTGTTTTATTGTTTTCTTTTTTTGTTTTTTTGAGGTACAGTCTCTATAGCCCAGGCTGACCTAGAATTCACTATGTAGTCTCAGAGTCACCTCAAACTCACAGCTATCCTCCTACTTCTGCCTCTTGAGTGTTGGGACTGAAGGTGGGTGTCACCATGCCTGGCTTTACTTTGCATTTTAGTTAGAACATCTGAGATCCCTGGAATGACAGCCACAGACCTGCAACCTTTGAAAGGCGGCATCAACTATCTCCGTGGGGAAAATCTCAACAATGCAATGTGTGTCCCTCCTTGTACTTTGCCTCCCTCCTCCCGTTATGTCACTTACATGGAAATCACCCAGAGCCACCCTTAAGTGATATTTCTCTTTTTCAAATGTTTTATTTTTATTTATGAGAGAGATAGAGAGAAAGAGGCAGAGAGAGAATGAATGGGTGCCCCAGGGCTTCCAACCACTGCAAAGGAACTCCAGATGTGTATACCATCTTGTGCATCTGGCTTATGTGGGTCCTGGTGAATTGAACCTTGGTCCTTTGGCTTTGTAGGCAAGGGCCTTAACCTCTAAGCCATCTCTCCAGGTCACTAAAGTGATATATATAGCCAGAAGTTCTCAGCTCCTCAGGGCTTTGCAAAGCATTTGCATGTGTGTGTGAATAGTGAGAGTATGAACCAGGAAATCAGACCTCTGTTTCAGCCCTGATTGAGCACAAACTTAAGCCAAGGATAAAGAGGAATGCAGAAGCCATCACAACATGTTGTGAGCTATTGCTGGGGGTATATTCATGTGGGCGCTGCCTACAAGTATTTGTAAGAGAATGGCATCGGGGAACACAGACCCAAGGGTCACCTCCTAGACTAGGGGTGCAGTTTTCCTCCTTGCAATTTACTACACAAGTTGTTACCAAAGCAAATATCAAAGCCCTGTAATTTGCTAATTATAGGTGGGATCCTGGGCTTGTGGGCCCAATTAACCACTTGTTCCTCATTTTCTGTGGGTGACCCACCGACTGCACCCACAATTACCCACTTGTCTTTTAACTGCCCCATGAGCTGGCTGACTCACCTCTAATTCACTCCCACCGTCACCTTCAGGTGGCTTTGGTGTCTCCTGGCCTTCCAGGTTCCCCCACGGATCTATGCGGGCTCTCTCTATCGTAGCTGGTGTCTAGGGTGGGGCTGTCGCTAGGGTGGGGCTGTCCTGCCAGGTTTCCTAGACTTTCTGTTTGTCTTTACACAGCGCCTGCAGGGCAGGAAGTAGCTCTTGTTGGTCTGGGCATCTTGCCTAGCTGCCCAAGGATGCGCAGGAGGTTGTAGCCACGTTCAGCCTCTGCTCCCAGACAGCCTCCATGGAGGAAGAAGGAAAATTACAGCTTCTCAGGCGGGGCCCACTGCCAGAGCTTCTGCCCACACCCTCACCCATGCCTCCCTGGACTCCTTGCTCATTGTGGCCAGGACTGGGTCCAGGGAGACTCGCTATCAGCCCCGGAAGAAGGGGTCTGGAGCTGCCAAGATTGGCTCTCCAGAGAGTCACAAATAGGGAAAGGAGGAAACTGCTCACGCCGGGTTCTCACCAGACTCCCAGGGGTCATTATGCGAATGGGCTGTACACAGTTTTGTACCACTTGGAAAATCTCATGAGAGTTCTGGAGCTCCTCAGAAAGAAGTGTTTATGCACAGTCAGGCTTGGTGGTGCAGGTCTATCATATGCCCAGGCGGCAGAGACAGGAGACTCATAGGGATCTAAGGCTCGTCTGGTTTACAGAGGGAGTTCAAGGCCGGCATGAGCTGTTTCTCAAGACCATATCTCAAAATAAAAACTTTAAAGGCTGAGGACGAAGCTCAGTTGTAGAGCACTTGCTTAGCGTGTAGGAGGCCCTAAGTACAGCCCCTAGAATAGTGAAAAGGAAGGGAGGAAGAGAAGTAGGGGAGTAGGGATGAAAAAGATTACATTCATCAATTTGTCTATCTAGTTAATCATTTAATAAATATTTGTAGCTCACCTACATGCTGGGTACTATTGATGGAACTAAGGAAATATCAGTGCATGAATTTCACTAAGATTTCTACACTTGGGAGCTTTCATTGTTACAAGAGGAACAGGCATTCAGCAACAAATTAAATATTCCAAGTTGGGAGATACTAAGTTCTATGGAAAAAGAAAAGTGAGACAAAGATAAAGAGATGGGTGGAAATGAGGGTTGTATTGTTCAGTGGGGTACATATGCGAGGCAGGCTTTAGGGAGAACTGGAATGTAGGATGAGAACTGGAGATGGCCTGGAGCCATGTGAGTATCTGGGGAAAGAGCGAAACAGCCCGAAGGAACAGCCTGAGGCTTTGGTTGCGGTTCTGAGAATAGCAAAAAAGACTGTATGGCAGCCCCTGGGAGAGAGACGAGGAAAACTCCCACTTGGGTGCTGGGGACAGAGATACCAAGTGGGATTTCTGTCCCTTAAAGCAGGGTGGGCCCCAAGGACTTGAATTTTACTCTAAGTAAGCCATGAGTGGGATTTGAGCAGTAGGATCGTGTGATCGAACTAAATTGTCTGTTGGTGGCTGCCAGAGGGCCCAAATGGCCCAAATGTGAGGTGATGATGACTCGGAGCAGTGACAGCAGCAGACATCACAGGCAGGCTGGGTCGGGAGAGGCCTGCAGGTTTCTGTGTGGGAGAGGAGTGTCACAAAGAGAGGTGATCAGTCTGCCACTCCCCAGATCCCCATCCATGCCTGCAGGTAAAGGGCCTTGGTCAAATGGCAGAAGCGGTGACCCCAGGGAGGCAAGGGGAAGGGACAAGAGCGAATGGAGAGGAGGCCTAAGGTCAGTTTAATGATCTCTTCTCTTTCATTTTTAAACTTGTATGTTTTGACTGCTTGCATGTGCACTTGTATATGCGGATGCCTGCTTTATGTGTGTGCACGCATGTGCATATGCAGATACCTGCCCTTAGTGTGTGCACGCATGTGTATATGCAGATGCCTGCCTTAAGTGTGTATCAGTAATCCCCCATTTCCTGAAGCTGGAGTCTCCCTGTCTCTCGTTCTCACTCCCCACAGGACTGGCTTACAGACATGCTGGTTTAGTGGGCGCTGAGAATCCAGTGCAGGCTCCTGTGAGGCCCTCATGCTGGTGACAAGCGTTCTTAAAACTGAGCCATCCCGCTAGCCCCAAGTCCCCTTTCTTTTTAAGAACCCATAAGAAGACATTTCCAGCAAGTACCATTGCTATGTGGGTGTCGGTTATAATACTTTGGGTGCATTTAAGTCATTCACAGTGAGGAGAGGACTGCTCTCCTCGGCCTGCTTGCTAACACAGGGAATGGTCACTGGATGAGTGGTCATTGGAGGGAGGGATGCCCCATTTTCTAACTTTCTTCTCTTCCTTCTCCCTTGCAGCAGCTTCAGTCAGAGATGAGGAGAGGGAACTAGGAGAAGAAAAGCCCAGGTTCCATATAACCCAACACAAAGCTGAAGGGGGAAGCTAGTGATAGAACTGGGAGGCAGGCCCAGGAAGCTCCTGGAAGAGGCAGCCTTGGAGCACTGGCAGAAGGGGCAGATGAGCTCCAGCAGGGAGAAGGGACGTGGTCTGGCTGCTGTGGGTCACAAGCACTGAGGAGCCAAGCTGGGACTGACCCGAACTCCTTGTGCATAATAGCCATCTCAAGGAAGGCTCTTGGTCCTGAGGACTGAGTGTCAGAGACCAGACCAGGTCAGGGGACATGGGGGTGGGCGGGCTGATGGCCTCTGTAGAGAAGTTTGGTTCTGGGACTCCAGTCAGCTGTGACTTTGAGGACTCCGTGATGTTTACTGAGGCAGACAGAGTCCCCCGACCTGGGTGGAGGTCCCCTCAGGGGCAGATCAGGAAGGCTCAGAGGTCAGCTCTGTGTCAGCTAGCTACCTCAGGGCCTGGGCTGGAGACAGCAAATGTCTCCCACTCTCCAGAGTTGTCGCTGAGCCCCAGGCGAGGTCCTCTGCTGCCACATTTGGCCGAGACTTGTGCCGGGTCACAGTTCCAATTAGGAGCCCGGAGAACAATTTCCCAGGCCACAGCTTTAACAAGACCATGCTTCCTAATTACTAGTTTTCTCCTAATTAAATAAAGAGAGAGAGAGAGAGGAGGGGAGTCACCAGAGATTACTCCAGCTCATAATACTACCTTCCATTTATGGGCATCTCTCTTCAGAGGGCCTCAGAGTGCTTTGTGTGTCCTTGTATGCATTTCCCTCCTAACATCTTCGAGGTTCCTAGGGGTGGCCATTATCACACTGGTTTACAGCTGGGAAAGGGACTGACTGGGGTTAAGCCAAGTGGCCAAGCACCCTCATTGGTGGAGCTTCGTATCTTGGAACTCTTCCATTTGAAAATGCAGCCATCCCTTGGGAGATAAAGTAGGCTAAAGCAACACAGAGCGAATGGTCATTTACTGCACGCTTCACAGTGGTAATTAACACTGTTCAGTTCTCACAGCAGTCCTATAAAGCAGGCAGCATGGCACCCACCTTTCCTCTGAGCACAAAGACACTCAAAGAGGTAGGGTTCCCTGCCTGGAGGGTAGGCAGCACCATCAGCTATAATAGCAGTTAGCAGAAGCTAGCATTCACTGAGCATTTACCCTGTGCCAGACATTTTAAACTTAACTTATTTGAACGCTTATAACAACCTTGGTGATGAATAGAATAATTGCCACATTTCTTACAGTAACACTAAGGCACAGAAAAGCTAAGTCACTTGCTCACGATCACACAGCGAGTACACGATAGAGGCAGCAAGAGCTCACAAAGGATGCCCCAGACGGGGACGCAATTTCTGGCTCCCAGCCTACCTTTTTCAACAGTAAAGCAGCCTGCCAGGCTCTGGGAGACAAGAGTGAGGAGAGATAGACAGAGAGGATGGGCATGCCAGGGCCTCCAGCAGCTGCAAACAAACTCCAGATGCAAGTGCCGCTTTGTGCATCTGGCTTTATGTGAGGAATCGAACTCGGGTCATTAGACTTTGCAGGCAAGTGCGTTAACCGCCGAGCCATCTCTCCACCCTTCTAGCTCTTTCTGATCAAAGTGGAGGAGGTCCCAACTTACCAAGTCTCACCTCCAACTTGAGGTCATGTCAGACACATGGTTTGAGCACCTGTTTTGGAACAAAATTTCATAAATTTACACCCCAGCCCTACCTACCATTTCCCTAGCCAGACATGCCACCCTGGGGACGTAGGCAAACCTCTCTGAGCCACTTTGCGATCTATAAAGTGAGATGAACAAGAAATTCACTTCATGGGATTGCTGTGGGAATTAAACAAGTTATTGCATTATAGTGCTGAGACCATGCTTAGCACTGAATGAGCATTAAGAAATGTGATCTGGGCTGGAGAGATGGCTTAGTGGTTAAGTGCTTGCCTATGAAGCCTAAGGACCCCGGTTCGAGGCTCGGTTCCCCAGGTCCCACGTTAGCCAGATGCACAAGGGGGCGCACGCATCTGGAGTTCGTTTGCAGTGGCTGGAAGCCCTGGCACGCCCATTCTCTCTCCCTCTCTCTCTATCTGCCTCTATCTCTCTCTGTCACTTTCAAATAAATAAATAAAAATGAATTAAAAAAAAAGTGTGATCTGCTCTTAGGTGCTCTTCAAGAGTCCCCAGCCACCCAGTACTGAGCCAAGGGCAGCTTTGCACACCTGTACTTCCGGTCATAGAGGCAGCTCAGCCCTGTGAGAAGGTCTATCAGTGTGGACAAGGAAGGGTGAGTACCAGAAGAAGGATTTTTGTCTTGTAAGGGACTAAATATATATTCTCAGCCCCTGTTCAAAGTGCAACCCCTACAAGAAAGAGGGAAGGAGAGAAAGAAAAGGAAAGTGGGTTAGAGACTAGAGACACAGCCTGGGAAGAGGTGACCTGCGCTTCCCTGGGCTCCTTGGAAACAGGTGTGTTGTGTCCCTTCGTGGCCCAGGCCACAGCCCAGCTGGGCCCCTACAGAAACCTAAGATGGAGTAGCAGGAGCCAGGGACAAGCCAGTGCTAGAAACATGCCGCTTCATTTCCTTTCCCACCAGGCAGGCTTTAAATACCACAGGGCTTTCCGGGAGGTGGGGCGCTCTGTTGGGATCACAGCTGCTTGGAGGTCACGCTGAGACATGTCTGCACAGGCCAGGACAGTGGGGGGGGAGGAGTCGCCTTCCCCCAGGGACCCGGGGTCTCCTTCCTGTCTTCATGTCACAAACAGCCAGCCCCCCGGGATATGTCTTTCTCTGCCAGGGAAGACTTTTTTTTTTTTTTTTTTTAACTTGTGAAACAAAAGGGGTGGCAAGGAAACCGGGAGGCAGATGGACAGACAGCCACAACGAGAAACGGAGACCCTAAATCTGAAGAAATGCTCTTTTAAAGTTCTGTGCACTTTGTTGGAATTCAGTCCGGGCTGGCCCAGAGTTCAATTTCAACAGGCTGCTCAAAGAGAAAACCCAACGTTGCTGCAGGAAACCTGGAGCCATTTAACCTTGAGAAGTTAGCCTTTATTTTTCTATGAAGTAATATATTTGGGCTTAAATGCTGGAGCACTCCACACATGATAAAAATAGAGGCAGTAAACAGTTTAACCACCTGTGTTTTCCTTGGATCGCATATTTTCCATGATAAACAAGAAAACACAGATTGGAAATCCATTCATTCCTTCATAAGATGTGCTTCAATTTGGGTTTATTTGTGTTTTCAATCAGTGGAAACCAAAACCAGCCTTTGTAAGATTACCATATTTCTTGCCTTTAAGCACCAAGCCTTTTTTGATCCCCTCTGGAGCTATTTTCTATATAACACCCAAGATTTTTAAAATGCAGCTAATAATAAAAATGGTCGTTTAACTTCTACTAAATGATTTTGCTATTGTCTCATGTGTGGTAATATCAGGACTGTTTTGTTTTGTTTGAGACAGCTTGCTATATATCTCAGGCTGACCAAGAACTTGCCTTCCATCCTCAGTGCCCCTGACACACACACACACACGCACGCACGCATGCACGCACACACACACACACACACACACTGGGATTATAAGAGTGTACCACCGTACTCAGCACCATGGGACATATTTAATCAAAATTCCTAACTTAAAGAAAAGGCTCCGAGAGAATAAGTATGGTTAACAAATGGCACAGCTTTTCTGTCGGTTCCCTTCAAATCTAAGAGCTGCAAAGCTACACTTTTCCCACCACCCCAAATCTTCTCAGGGTTTAAATCCTAGCTTCTTAAACTCTTGAGTCATGAATGGGTTAAATAACTCAATTACTGCATGTGGGTTATGTAACTGAATGTAGGGTCATGGACTATTTGACAGTAGTAAAAGTTTCTAAATGCACAATGACAAAATTAATTCAAGATCAAATGCATAATGCATCCAGGGTGTTTCTGGCATTTCTCACCCATGTGACATCAAGTGACTTCCCTGCAGCCATGGTTCTAAACACGCAACATGGAGCGCTTTGCTCTGAGCATGTAACACCAAGGAACTCTACCCAGAACACCCCCACTCAGATCTGTGATCTGAATGGCAGTTTTACCACACACACACACACACACACAGTTTCTGTTCTTACAGAAATAGAATGGCTTAATTATAGACAACAAAGACTCAATATTTTCCTACCATAATTCCTCACTATTTAAGTATAAAAGTAACATGAGATTGGTTGGGATTGTGTTAGCATGTTTGATTTTAAGAAATACTGTTTAAGCCAGGTGTGGTGGCGCATTCCTTGAATCCCAGCACTCGGGAGGCAGAGGTAGGAGGATCGCCAAGAGTTTTAGGCCACCCTGAGACTACATAGTGAATTCCAGGTCAGCCTGGACCAGAATGAGACCCTATCTCGAAAAACCAAAAAAAAAAAAAAAAAAGAAAAAGAAAAAAGAAATTACTGTTTGATTCCCATGAAACCATTCAATATTGACTTGGTAATCCAACAATTTCTGAAATATCACCAAACATTCTTCTGCCAATTATGCTATGTGTTTATGTGAGGCAGTGTGCTCAGAATTGATGACTATAAAATAAAAATATATTCCATCAACTCTGAAAAACACTGAAGATCTTCTGCATCCTTCCATCTCAAGATCTAATTTGGGGGGCTGGGGAGGTAGCTCAGTCAGTCAAGTGCTTGCCTTGTAGGCATGAGGACCTGAGTTCTGTCCCCAACTCCATGTAAAATCCCCAACAGGGTGTTGTGTGCCTGTTATTGCAACGCTGAGGAGGCAGAGACAGGAGGATCTCTGGGGGTCACTGGCCAGTGAGGCCAGCCTAATTGGAAAGCTCCAGGCCAACAAGGTACCTTGTGTCAAAGGAGGTGGACAGTGTTTCTAAGGATGACATCTGAGGTGGTTCTGTGACCTCCATGCGCACACACACATACAAACACATGTGCCCACGTATACATGAGCATCAATATGTGAACATACCACACATACACACCACGATTTCATTCTTTATGTAAAATAAATAAGCATGTCCCTCTCATGGGCATACAAACTTGCTCTTATCTTTACTCAGTGGTAAATACATCAGAGAACTGTTTGAACATGAGTTTTCTTTATGATTTATTATCAGTGAATGTTTGGATTATCTGACTGTCTTATATACCTATATCCCTGGGATTGCATAAAACTCTCTTTTTAAAAAAATATTTTTATTTGTTTATTTGACACAGACAGACACAGAGATAAAGAGGCAGATAGAGTGAGAATGGACACATCAGGGCCTCCAGCCACTGCAAATGAACTCCAGACACATGTGACCCCTTGTGTATCTGGCTTAAGTGGGTCCTGGGGAATCGAGCCTCGAATCTAGCTCCTTAGGCTTCACAGCAAGCATTTAACTGCTAAGCCATCTCTCCAGCCCTATAAAACTCTCTTGAGTGCAAAGGGTAGCAAGTAGAAAAGCTTTAGAAGTCCTATTCTCAACAAGAAGATGGCAGGAACATGTCAATTTGTTCTGTTCTCGTAATTTTTGAGGTAACTTTGGTTTCTATGGTAGATGCTGCCTTTATCATGCTATATATCATTCATAGGCCTCAGAGCCTTAGTTTCCCCAGTTGGAAAGCACACATTATATTTCAGGTCTTATCTAGCTCGGACACCTAGTGATACATTCTTAATTAAAAGCTCAGACTCTTCAGTCTCTTACGGGCATGCCACAATAGCCATTACTACTTGGTTCCCTGGGTCCATTTATCTGGCTCTGTGGTTCTCATCAGTGACTGCTCATCAGAATCTCCTCAAGGGTTGTTTAACAATACAACAGCCCAGGCCTTCCCCTAACACACACACACACACACACACACACACACACACACACACACACACACACGGGTTCTGCTTTAATTGGTCTGCAGTATGGCCCAGGCCTCAGTATTTTTCTAAGGTTCCCAGGTGAATGTGTAGCCATGGTTAAATATTGATCTAACCCAGCAAACTACTCCAATTTTTTCACCCTAGTCATGCTTTCATAAACTAAGTTGCTGTAATTGGAATTTCTTTTTTAGAAACTCCAGTAACAGTATCATGAGAGTTGATCTCAAAACAGACATGAATCTTCATTTCGTGTGTTTTGCTTAAATAAATGAAGGTAATTCACCAAATTCATGTGCATGCGTGTATACATGTTGTTGATGTGTGTGTTGATGACAATATGTAGGTATTGTTGATGATGTACGCATGTTTGCCTGTGCGGTTGATGATATGTTTTTGCGTGTGTGGTTGATGCTGCTGATATGTGTATGTATGTGTTGTTGGCAACGATCTGTGTGTGGGTGTAGGGAGTGTTCATAATGGGTGTACATGTGTGTGTTGATGATGATAATGTGTGTGTAGGTGTGGATGACACATGTGCATGTGTGTGGTTGACTATGATGATGTATGTTGCTGGTGATGATGATGACGTTGGCTCTGTTTCAAAAAAATATTTTATTTTTATTTATGAGAGGAAAGAAAGACAAAGAGAGAGCAAGTGAGCACCAGGGCCTCCACCCACAGCAAACAAATTCCAGATGCATGCATCACCATGTGCACCTGGCTTATGTGGGTTCTGGGGAATCAAACATGGGTCCTTAGGCTTTGCAGGCAAGCACCTTGACCCCTAAGTCATTTCTCCAGCCCTGACTCTTTTAAAAAAAAAAAATTACTTATTTGAGAGAGACAGATATGGAGAGAGAGAATGGGCATGCCAGGGCCTTCAGCTGCTGCAAACTCCAGACACATGCACCACCTTGTGCATCTGGCTTATGTGGGTCCTATGGAACCAAGCCTAAGTCCTTTGGCTTTGTAGGCAAGCATTTTAACAAGGAAATCATCTCTCCAGCCTGATGCTTTCCGTAGGGACAAAGCTGAAGGAACACCATAACAACCAATAATTGATTAGCAGGATGGACAAATTTACACAAAGTTGATTCAACCCAAGAGCAGGACCTGCACTTTGGCCACAGCTTGGGTTAGAGCTAGTCTAAGAGACTGGCGTGAGCTGGAAGTTGACGTCAGAGAACCTGGATGAGAGGGCAGCCCAGAGTTTGACCTCCAAAAGATCCCCTGCTATCTTCCATACTTCCAGTTCTTCCTGTGTCTCCTACAGGGAGGCACTTTCCAAGGCACCACACGTAACACGGTGATGTTAAATACAAGCATTCTTTTTTGGGGTTGTTTTTTTTTTGAGGTACGGTCTCGCTCTAGTCCAGGCTGACCTAACATTCACTACATAGTCTGTTGGTGGCCTCAAACTCATGGTGATCCTCCTACCTCTGCCTCCCATGTGCTGGGATTAAAGGTGTACGCCACCACACCCAGCTAGTACAAGCATTCTTACAAATCAAGAAGTTTGATGGGATTGGAGAGATGGCTTAGCAGTTAAGGTGCTTGCCTGCAAGGCCTAAAGACTAGGGTTCAATTTCCCAGTACCCACATGGACACCAGATGCACAAGGTGGCATATACATCTGAAGTTCATTTGCAGTGGCTAGAGGAAAATGTCCCAGGTCTGAGGCTGGAGAGATGGCTTAGCAGTTAAGGTATTTGCCTGGAAAGCCAAAAGACCAAGTTTCGGTTCCCCATGACCCACGTTAGCCAGATGCACAAGGGGGCATATGCTTCTGGAGTTTTTTTGCAGTGACTGGAGGCCCTGGTGTGCCCATTCTCTCTCTCCCTTTCCCTCTTTTTCTGTCAATTAAATAAAAAATAAAAATATTTTTTTAAAAAGTTGAATCACCAAGTCATATGCTAATGATTGTCAGAGGATGGATGCAATCCCCGTAATGGCATTTAGAGGAAGGACCTTTGGCTTAGAAAGTCCTTAGTGTGGAAGCCCATGACTGACCTCTGACAGACACAGACACAGACAGACAGACACAGACACAGACAGAGACACAGACACGCTCACCCTGTCTTCTGTCTTGCCATTTGGTGCCACATGTTGCCTCAGGACTACCAGTGAGTAGGCCTCCTCCAGAACCAGCCAGAATCCTGCACAATGCCCCTGAAACATCAAGACTGTAATCTAAGTAAGCTGCTTTTATAATAAAGTTGCTTTGTCTCGGTGTTTTAGTTTGTTCGTTTGTTTTTGGATTTCAATTTTCAAGGTAGAGTCTCACTCTAGCCCAGGCTGACCTGGAATCCACCGTGTAGTCTCAGGGTGGCCTCAAACTCACAGTGAGCCTTCTACCTCTGCCTCCCGAGTGCTGGGATTAAAAGCATGTGCCACGCGAGGCCTTGTCTTGGTGTTTTAGTAAGGCTAGTTAACTAATTCAATATGCATATATGTGTCTAAATAGTCACACACACACAAACTATGGCATGTACCTCCACACAACCTCTGGCGACATAGTTAGGTAGATGAAACACTCCATCTGGATTTGCTGATACCATAATCAGAACAGTGACTTCTTCAAACGTCTATGGTGAGAAACAAGAATTCTGTGGGCCTTACCTGTTTCTTATAAACTATCTCAATGCTACAAACACATACAAGATTCTACTTAATTTAAAAATATGGACACTGCCCTACACATTGAGCTGCTGTGTTCTCCCTTGGGTAGCAGACAGCTTCAGGTTGCTGAGATGAACTTCCAGACCAGGCACAGTTATGGAGGAAGGGATTTATTGAAGCCTACCAATCCAGGGGAAGTTCCATAATGGCAGCAGAAGATGGCCTGCCTTCACAGGTCCAAGCAGAGAAAGAGAAGCACAAGCCAAAAGCCAAAAGCCACACAGCACAGTGCACTTCAGGCAGTCCAGGTGGAACTAGCCACTTTGCGTATCTTTAGATTGGAATGTCAAATCCACCACACCTTAGGACTGGACCCTAAGATCCCCCCAGTGACACCTCCTCTGCAGATCTAAATTACAAACTGTAATAGAACCCTGAATATATTGGGGGCCATCTATTCAAACTATCACACCTTAGCAACAGAATGATTTACATTTCCATACATGTCTTCTAGCCACAGCATTTACATTGCAGTAAAGTTCATCGTATTAACCAATAGTCACATGAACAATATGCAGCCCCAGTTCATGCTCTTACATAAAATTCTCATCCAAAAAGTACAGAGAGGACTAATTCCAATAAACTAAAAATGAAAAATCCCAGAAAAAATGTAGAAATAGGGCTGGAGTGATAGCTTAGCAATTGAGGTGCTTGCCTGTGAAGCCTAAGGACCCAGGTTCAATTCCCCAGTGCCCATTTATGCCAGATGCACAAGGTGGTTTATGCATTTTGATTTCATTTATAGTGGCTGAAGGCCTTGGTGTGCCCATTATCTCTCTCTCTGCCTCTTTTTCTTTCTCTCAATATTGGCTCAAGGCTTAGGTGAAGAAACAAGACATTTGAGGATGACTGGGACATGCCACTAGCTTTGAACTGAGGCCAGTATTAGAAATTAATCTAATACAATCATTGGTTCAAATCCACAGATATTTTCTTATATCCAACACTGGCCAAGAACCCAAGAAAAGTTGAAATGGATGAGGCTGATATCAATTAGTTGGCACTCTTGTCCCTCTAGAGGTTCCCAGCCAGGTTTCTAGATAACAGTAGAAACTATATGAGCTTACTTTAAGGGTACCACTATGCATATACAAGCCCAAACTGTTTACTGACTGGGTCCCTTTAAGAGAAACTACTTAAAGAACTTCTGAAATGCTTTCAGAGGATGACATCAAAATAAAAGAGAGACTAATTGAGACGGGGAGGGGATATGATGAAGGGAGGATTTCTGAAGAAGAAATTAGGGGTGGGAGGGAATTATCATGGTTTATTGTCTATAAATTATGTAAGCTGACAATAAAAAAGTTTTTTTTTAAAAAAAAGAATAATACTATCAAGCCCAGTGGGCCCAGATACCAAGATAAGAAAGTGGCTTTGTCAACCACTCAATGAATGGCCTTCCTACACAGCCAGTGCTGGTGACGAAGTAGATATTAAGTCATGCCATTGTTCCTGGCAATGTCATTGACATTTAACCTTCTACAGGGAGTTGGAGAAGCTATCAGTTTATAGCCTAAGCTTTGTAGGAAAAGGGCAGTACTGCTTGGCAGGCTAAAGCAGTAAGATCTCCTGAGTCCAGGAAGTCAATGCCAGTTTGGGCAACAAAGATCCATCCAATTTTGGTGGGCTGGCTGGAGGAGGAGGTGGGGGGTAGACTTAACTAGCCACAAGGCATCAGTCACCATTCAAAGACACGCTGCTTCATGACAAGCAGCTTACTTCACCTGTCCACATGAACGTCCTCAGCTGCCCGAACCTGGGTGGTGTCCTTGTGGTTAGGTTCTCTCAGGACCCTGGGCTGTCTCCCTGTATCTTACATATCAGCAAGGACAGTTCTGGTCATTCTTTGGCCAAGTTATGATGATAGATATGACTTTCCTTGTTAGTCTAGAGGCCCTGACCCTCAACAACACATTCTCTCTCCCTCTGAGTCTTTCAGTGCCCTTCTTTTAGGGTGCTTGCATGATGGGCTGAACAGGGCCTGGTAGTGGAAGCATAGACTTCCACTAAAAACCCTGGAGACCATGTCTGCTGTGGCACTGATGAGCTATTGACCTCTGAAATGTGTCTTCTGTTTGTGTTTTAGTATCTATTCAAGGAATAGATAATCATACATTCTGTCCTAATCCTGCATGGTTATATACTTTCTAGTAAATCCCAGATTTCTCCCTCTCTCTCTCTCCTTCTCATGCATACACACACTCCACTTTTCTTCTCTTTGTATTTGTGAACTAACAGACAACTGTATCATCTTAAATGAGACATAAAAACTTTAAATTACTGATGTGAGACATCTGTGAATAAATGCTCCTAAGGCTGATGTTCCTTCTGAACATTTCAACATGGAATTGATCCTCATTCCAGCTGAATATAAAACTTAGATCCAGGGCTGAGGAGTTGGCTCAAGGGGGAAGAGAGTGTTTGATGCTCAAGTGTGAGGACCTGAGTTCAAACCCTAGTCCCCACATAAAAAGTTGGATGTGGCCATGCACACCTGTAACCCCAGAACTGAGGGGCGAGAGACAGAAGGTCTGGGAGAAACTATCTCAAGAAAATAAGAGAGAAGAAGAAAAAAGGGGGGCACCCGACGTCCTTGTCTGACCTCTGCATTCATGAGCAAGGTGTGCGCATACACACATATACGACACACACAAAGCATACATAGTACACACACATATATGTCAACAAAAACTGAGCTCCAGTTCTTTACAGGCTGTGGGACAATTTTATATCCAATCCCCTATAATTTTACCACCTGTGATCACGGGGCCCATTTTACAAAAATGTATTTGGTATAGTCACACAGCCAGTCAGCAAATTGTTTCCACAGGATAGAAGTGAGCTTTAGCTCCTTGAGGTGCCATAGGCCTCTGCACCTCAGAGCACTCTGTTCATGGGGAAGGAGGAGTGGGGAGTTCATGGACAGAGGTGAGCGAGGAGAAGCCAGCAGAGCAGAAGGGTGGCTCTGTGGACAGCCCTGGGGGAAAGCCCCTGGGCTCATGTCGCTTTCCATCTGGCATTCGAGACCTGTGGGACATGCCTCTGACCTGCTGCCGCTTCCCTGCCCTCTCTTGCCCTCTCCTGCTAAGGCGTCCCTAAAAAAAGAATGTCCTGTCCATTCCAATTGCGTTCCAGCTGTGTGATCTTTTTAAATGCCTCTCACTTGTCTGTGGCATGTGCTCCAACCAAAAAATAGACCTCGGGCCTTCAGAATGGGAAGTGGTATTAAATGGCAAAGGCTGTCTCAGGCCAGGGTGTGGGCAGCCCCTAGATATCTGTGATGACCAGAGCGCCTGGACTTGCTGGGATGGTCCCAATTTGAAACATTCTGATCTTGTCCCCATTTGTCAGACCTTGTGTCCCTATTTGGGGCTTGGAAAATATAGCTACCACATTGGATACCTGACACCAAGTGTCAGACTGACCTAGCATCAGCGTCATGGGGTGGAAAGAGCACAGATATTGAAGCCAGATGGGTCTTGGGTCAACCAGCTCTGCCTCTTTGAACAGTTTCAAAAATGTGTTCTTTCTGAGCCTTTGTTTTATCATCTAGAAAATGGCTATTTCCTTATAAATCAGTCCCACCAAGTCCAGCTTATCAAAAATAGAAGAAAAAAAAAAAAGCTCTTCAAGACATAGTGGTCTGGAGAGATTGCTTAGTGGTTATGGTATTTGACTGCAAAGGCTAATGACTCAGGTTCAGTTCCCTAGCACTCACATAAAACCAGATGCACAAAGTGGTGCATGCATCTGGAATTTGTTTCCAGTGGCTGGAGGCCCTGGTGTGCCCATTCTCTCTGTCTGTCTCTGTTCTATCTCTCTCTGCTTGCAAATAAGTAAATATTTTTTTTTTAAAGACAACAGTATCTTCTAGCCATTCTGTCCCTATGTATATGTAATGTGTATAGTACATATTGTCACATTGTTTGGAGTGCTCATGCCTTGGTCAAACCTGAAGCAACCCTATTGAAAGCATTCACTTAAATGTATGCTTCAGGGTGCTGTTATTGTCAACAGTCATGAGAACATAACCAAAATGCACAGACAGATCTCAAACGCCCCTTCTTCCTGCCCATCCACTCAGCATCCTCTCCATTCTTCAGGACTCAGTTCAGGTCCATTGCCCAGTTTCACTTGGGTGGACCCCAGCCAGGGGGTACTCTCCTCTGGATCACTGCTGGAGGCTTCAGGTGACATTTCCTTTGGCTCTCAGTCTGCAACCACTGGACACAGTCCATCACGTAGGCCTTCTGCCTAATAGTCAGAGGAGTCATAGGTGGCAGTGGAAGGGAGACTCTACTGTGTAGTTGAACAAATGTCACATCTGATTCTGGTGCCCTATGAACCTATTGCGTGACTCTGATCACGTGGCCCAGCTACAGTTATCCTCACAGAAATTAGAACAGGGTTTTCTCGGTCTTGTGTCCAGGCATTTCCACAGCCTCATTGTTGCCATGGTAATTAAAAGCATGTGCTCCGCTGCTCGCTAACCTACACCAGCTATTTCCAAGCATATCACTCACACATTCAACATTCAATCAAAGTTCTTCATAACCTGGTGTCCCTCAGGTGTCTCCTTCCCGCACAGCCACGTTCATTCCTCACTCACTGCTTGCTGGCTCTGACCTGTGTGTGCCCGTGTTTCTCCCTCATCAGGCAGGCCCTCAACGCTCCGACCTAAGCAGTCACTCCCTAGGCTGATCAGACTCTTCCCCGATGCTGTGGACTGAACTGTATTCCCTCAGGTCCATAGGCTCAAGATCTAACCCCTATACGTGACTCTCCTCAGAGGCAGGGGCAGGCCTCTAGTCTGATAGGACTGGCGGGTGTCCTGACAAGAAGAGGCACGAGAAAGCGCTCTGCCATGGGAGGACAGGAAGGAGTCTTCTGAGGCCAGGAAGAGGACCTCAATGGGAACTGAAACACCCGCTACCTTGTTCTTGGACTTACAGCTTCCAGAACTGTGAGACAATAAACCTCTGCTGCTTAAGCTACCAGCCTGGGATTTTGACCACCACGCATGGATTAACAGCAAACATACATTACCACTGTCAGCATGGAAACGTCATAGTGTACATACGCGCAAGATGACCATAATGTCACTAGACAATGTACTCTTTTGGGACTGCCATCATATATTCATGCCATTATTAACCTCAATGTGATTGTGCAGCATATGACAGTACACACACACACACACACACACACACACACCCCATCGTGATCCTCTTGTCTTAGTCTCCCAAGTGCTGAGATTAGAGTCACATGCCACCACACCCCACTCCACCCAATTTATGTTTTACAGGTGAAAAAACTGAGACTTGGAGATTATCCAGCTGGAGGTCACACATCTGGTCAATGAGATTCTGAACTAGTGACAAATTACACTGATGGGCATTCATGTGCTCAGAACACTCCGCCATCAAACAGCGCAGCTGTCATAAGCACAGTCCCCAAAATTGTCAGTGGGTGTTGTGCGATTTCCTGGGGAGATGGGAACAAATGTCTATTCACCCAAAATAGGTCACCAGTGATAAACTAAAAAATAAAAATAAAAAGATCCTAACGAAACCTAGTTTAGAGAACCAATGAGTTTATTGGGGTTACTGACAGAAGCGGGGGTGACTCACAGGCAGCTGCATCACTGAAAAGCCCACCCAAGATAGCTAACAACTCACTAAAGCTACATCTCAGGACTTGTTGGCTGGGTAGTCTCCCCTCTCCAGCAATTATTTCTGCTTATATAACTGTTTAATGAATTCCTGGAAAATTAAGGGGATGTTTCCATTCAGGGGAAAGAGCGCGGGGGGGGGGGGGGGGCAGAAGAGGACCCACTGACTGTGTTTGTCAGGAGTTGTGAAGGAGAGAGGACAGACAGATCACCATCTGTGAAGGTGGTCACAGGGCCACAAGCAAGGGGGTGGAAATCAGGATTGGGCCAGTCTGGGTAGATTTCCACAGAGTTGGTGAGCTCAGGGCCCACCGAAGGAGTAGAAATGGAGGAGAGCTGCGATGCAGTGGAGACTCCACCCACCAGGACCCAAGGCTCTTAGGGCAAGGCACCCCCAGGAAGACAGGTCCAAGCAAAAGGTAGCAAGGGTCCGGGCAAGGGTAGTTTGATGTAGGCAAAGCTGCTGGGATTCGGGGATGCTGCTCATCTCCATCTGGTGTGCTCCCAACTTTCCTGTAAGGCAGGGGACACCATTCGGAGCCCTGCAGGGCAGAGAAGGGACACCTTGTCTAGGAGAGAAGAGCTAGAGTTGGCAGAAGGTGCACATCCAGCCGTGGCTGGCTGCCACGCGGCCCAGAGGGTGACCTTGTGTACCTTGGTTGGGCTGGGGAGACCTTGGCCTGAGTGATTTCTGGACCCCTGTGACTCTCACCCAAGGCTCTGGGGCTGGAGTAGAGGTGGACCCCATGCTGGCAGGTGGAGGGTGGGGAGGGACCACACTCTCGCCTAGCTCCCTGGGACACGGCAGGCCAGCGGCCTCTCCAGCTCAGAGCTCGGATGACTGAGCCAGGGCGGGCAGGGCCAGACCGCGCAATGCCCTCGCCCGGCCCCTGGGTCCCCCTAGCCCTGGTCAGAAGGAGGTCACCACCCAGGAGCGCTCGGAACAGGGCTTCTCTGTGGATAAGCCTGGCCTCGTGCACGCCAAGGCGGCGAGGGCCAGGAAGGGCAGGGGCACGGGCAGGGCGTGCTGGGGCCGCCCCTTCCCGCCCGGCCTCTGCGGGTGGCGGGCCTGGGGGCGGGGTGGGGCGGGGAGCCCCTGGGTCGCGGGTCCCGGCCCGCCGGGGCGTGTGGGCGGGAGAGGCGGCGCGCGCTCGGAAGTGGCCCCGGGCGGCCTCCGCGGCGGGCGGGCGGGCGGCGGGCGGCTCCTGTTTCCCGGCTCCCGCCCGGGCGGGCGCAGGGCAGCTGCTGGGAGGTGAGCGGAGCAGCGTTTTCCCACAGTCTGGGGCGGTGACACATGGCGCTCACACATTCCACAGCCGGCGGCCGCGCCAGGCCTGGCCGGGAGTCAAGGCAGCGCCGGGAGCTGCCTGCAGACCAGCAGGTTCCGACTTTGGCACCCGCCTTCCCGCCCACTCCAAGCGCAGCCGCTGTGCCCGGGGACGTCCAAGACCCCGCTTCCCAGCCCAAGGCTTTGGATGCGGGCTGGGCGTGGAGGTGGGGGGGGGGTGTGAATGAACGAATGCACGAATGCATGAATGCATGCACAAATGCACACTATTTTTGGAGTGCTCCAAACTCCCACACTCTTGAAAGGACACGGGCGAGTGTGGCGGAGAGGTGCTGGTACTGCCAGGTTTCAAAGCAAAATAAAACTGAGCTCCACAGTGGTTTCATAACCAGGGGCGGTGACACTCTTGCTTCTATTCAGATAGGACCTGTCAGGAGACACGGAGTGGGGACCCTGGCCATCCCTGCCTGGCCCCTCCACGGAGCACTCACTCTACTGAGACTGGCCACTCTCTGGCCAGAATCCACTCTCACACGTGTTTATTGACAGGCTGTGGAAATCTTGATGGCAGCCCATCCTGACAACTGGACGAATATAGAAATAAACAGATGGAAACCTGTACCTGGGTTGGGCCCTGTGGTTAGCAGTGGGGGTGGACTCCAAGGGATGGCTGAGCACTCTGTATTCTGTTTCTCGTGTGTGTGTGTGTGTGTGTGTGTGTGTGTGTGTGTGTGTGTGTACTCCACATGACCCTTCCAGCTGTTACTCTATCCAGCCACACCTAGTACTGCCTCTAACTGCCCAAAGCAGACAACTAAAACCAGGAGCCTCCCTTCATCTGAAATCACATAGAACAAGAGCTCTGTCAAGTACCCCATAAGAAGATACCCAAACCCCTGGGAAGGAAGGCTCCTGTACACTGCTGACTATAATCTCAAAGCAACCCAGACAGTTGGGTAGAATTATTATTGCTGGATATATATATTTTCGAGACATGGTATTTTTGTGTAGCCTAGGCAGGCTGCATAACTAAATGTACCTGACCCTAGGTTTGTCAAACCACCTGGCAGTGCTAGGTCACCTTCATCTCAAAGCTTCAATGCTGTTCATATTCATCCCACACGTACACCTCTCTTCTCACATTGCTTGTACGTGCTCACATACTCACACAGACCTGCCCAGTCTTTACCCTTGCAAAGCAGAATGGCAACTGGATCCTCAGTGGTTGAAGATCATTGCTTATTTGGGGAAATCAACTACCCTGACCCTCTGACTCTAAAGACAGTAAGTTCCCAATTAGTCCAGAATGATCAAAGGACCAAAGATGTCAGCTCTGGAGATTCATTATCAACTGGGTACATTCAAATGAATTCACTCACTCAGCACTCACCATCACCCATGGTTCAGCCACCAACAGGTGCTGATGAGGACTACAGAGGAAATTGCTAGAAAAGACTGAGGCCATTCAGAAGGCCAGAGTCCCCACAGAAGGCGCCCAACCAACCTGATTGGAAAGACTCAAATGGAGGCCATTCTTGCCAGGGTCGCACGCCTTTAATCTCAGCACTTGGGAGGCAGAGGTAGGAAGATCGCCATGAGTTCAAGCCCACCCTGAGACTACATAGTGAATTCCAAGCCAGCCTGGCCCCTCCACGGAGCACTCACCTTGACAAACAAAACAAAACAAAAAGAGGCTATTCTGTCCTAGCACACTACGAAATGTATGGACCAAGTGGGGTACAGAGATGAGAATGTAGGTAGTTGACATCCAGGAAGGGTTCCTTAAAGTGACATTTATATTGGGCCTTTGTGTTAGTCCATTTTGTGCTACTAAAACAGAATAGCTAGAGACTGAGCAACTTATACGGAAGAGGCATTTATTGGCTCATGGTACTTGAAGGGGAAAGTCCAAGTGGAGAGGCCAGTATCTGGTGAGTGCCTTCTTATTGTTGCCTCATAGTAGAAGATGAAGGGAGAGAGGCGGGCACACATTCACACAGTGATGGGGACTAGCATTTTTATGACCACCCTGCTTTGGAGCAGGAGCACCCATGCATTCAGCCCTAGTGGCCTGGTCCCCTCATTAAGCTCCGACCCCATCACTGTAGCATTAGGCACAGGGTATAGACATCCTGGGGTGAAGTGGCTGCTTTACCTGGAATGAGTGGGAAGGCAGGCCTGGCTGGTGCCAAAGTCGGAACCTGCTGGTTGGCAGCTCCCCGGCTCTGCCTTGACTCCCGGCCAGGGCTTTTTATGGCACTCAGTCAAACCCTAGCTGCCCTGAGCAGTCCTTCAGACAGAAGCACTGTGAAGGCCTCTCCTCCAGGTACAGAAAGCACAACCTGGTGCCTTATATACAACAGAAAATAGGAAACATAGATAATAAAACTGATAATTACAAATCACAAAAATTAAACATATCTGCTCATACAAAAACACTATGAAGAAAAGAAAAAGGCAAACCACAAACCTAGGAAAAGTATTCATGAAACCAGGGGCAAAAAGATGACATCAAAATAGGAGACTAGTTGGAAAGAAGGAATTCAGTGTGTGTGTGTGGGTGGGGGCGGGATTTGGTAGTGAGAAAAGAAAGGTGTTGGGAGGAGATTATGATCATGGTATATTGTTTATTCTTATGGAAATTATCAATTAAAACATTTTTAAGAAATATCAAAATAAACTAGAAACATTTTTAATATTTTATTTATGTATTTGAGAGAGAGAGAGAGAGAGAGAGAAAGAGGCAGATAGAGCAGAGGGAGAGAATGGGCACGTCAACACCTCCAGCCACTGCAAGTGACCTCCAGACACATGTGTCAACTTGTGCATCTGGCTTATGTGGGTCCTGTGGAATCAAACCTGGGTCCTTAGAACCACAGAACCATCTCTCCAGCTCCTAAAAGCATTTTTAAAATGTTCACAAAGCTTATCTGACAAAGGACACAAAGAGAATATAAAAAGACAAAAATCAAGCCGGGTGTGGTGGCGCACGCCTTTAATCCCAACACTTGGGAGGCAGAGGTAGGAGGATCGCCATGAGTTTGAAGCCACCCTGAGACTACATAGTGAATTCCAGGTCAGCCTGGGCTAGAGTGAGACTCTACCTCGAAAAAACAAAAACAAAAAAAAAAGACAAAATAGGTCAAAGACTGAGCAGGCTCATTACTGAAGAAGACATGCAGGTGACCACAAAAGCAAAAAGCACCCAATGTCCTCAGTCACTAGAAAAGTGCAAACTAAGCCCGTGCAGTGTCACTCCACACCCACTGGTGAAAATTCAGAACTCCTGCCACCAGATGCCGAGGAGGATGTGAAGGAAGCAGTGACCATCAATGATCAGCCACTTTGAAAAACTGCATTTTCTTTAAACAGTTGAATGTGTATCTCCCCAATGGTATACCGTTAAGTGGGCAGTGGACTGTCTTAGAAGAAAGCAAACCCAATTCATGTAGCGTTTGCTGCTTTCCCTGGTGTAAACTCTTGTATCTCAGCCAGTTTCCAAGTGCCAGTGGATGTCACACAAAAGCACAAGCAGGAAGAGATGAGCCCAGTTGGCTCTGTTTAGTCGGTCCAGGTCTTTCCAGCATATCACTGCATCTATGCTGTCACTTCCTAATCCTGGCCCTGTTGTGTTTCTCTAAGACAAATAGAAGAGTATTTTTTTTTAAAAAAGAAATATTTATTTTTATTTATTTATTTATTTGACAGAGAAAGAGAGAGAGAGAATGAGTGTGCCAGGGCCTCCAGCCATTGCAAGTGAACTCCAGACACGTGCACCCTCTTGTGCATCTGGCTGACGTGGGTCCTGGGGAATCGAACCTGAGTCCTTTGGCTTTGCAGGCAAGTGTCTTAACTGCTTAGCCATCCCTCCAGCCCATGTGAGTGTATTTCCACAAAATATCTCCTACCCAGAAGTTTGCAGGAGATTTGCTCCTATATAGTCCACCCCCGGGCACAAAGCTGACGGTCATCATGAGAACAGAGAAGCAAGCTGCACTCCAGTTACACAATGGACTATTAGTAATGAAAATGACCTGCTAAGGCATGCAACGATGTGACCAAATCTTGAAGATATAAAGCTGTGTGAACGAAAGTGAACTGGAGAATAACCTCTTTGATTGCATTCATGACACTGCAAAATAGAGAAAACTGACCCAATGGCAATAGAAATGAGATCATGATTGTTTGAGGGAGGCAGGATCAACTAAGGAGGACTTTCTAGGACCATAGGAATATGAACCTTACTATGCAGAGTTCAGACCAGTGATATAGCTCAACGGCACAGCGCTGACTTGGCATGTCAGAGATTCTGGGTTCAAGCACTGGAAAAAAAAAAAGAGAGAGAGAGAGAAAAAAAAGTATTAGTTAAAATGGAACCTTTAATTTTGCTGTATAAAAATTCTAGTTTTAGCCCAGCATGGTGGTGCTTCCTTTAATCCTACCACTCGGGAGGCAGAGGTAGGAGGATCCCGTGAGTTCGAGGCCAGCCTGAAACTACAGTGTGAATCCTAGGTCAGTTTGGGCTAGAGGGAGACCTACCTCGAAAACCAAAAACAATAAATAAATACATAATAAAAAAATTCTACTTTTAAAAGACAAAGCCCTTACAAGTGGAAAACCTGGCTTTTCTTTCTGGTGAGTCCTTTAGACTCCTTAGGAGCAGATCACACACACCAACACGGGGGCTGCTGGAGCAGCTCAAGGCCTGGGGTGGAGACTGGGTTTCTCTGACTTTCTTTCAGCAAAACCAACAAGTCATTATTTACTTTGCAGCTCTCTGTGGTTACTAGTTCCGCTGGCCACAGGGGAGCATGCATCCCTTCCAGCCTGGGCAGCCGGAAGGAGCAGAGGCCAGCTGGCCTGCTCTTTCTGTAGCCCATCTCATCCTGTCTTTCTTCCGGCTCCTCTGCTCTCAACCTCATTTTTAAAATTTGTTAAAACATTTTTTTTGGCATGTGGGGGGCAGGGGTGGGCATACGGCCCAGCACGCAGGTGGAGGGCAGAGGGCAACTTTCCCAGGTTGGTCTTTCCCTTCCACTTCATTTGAGGCGGGGTCTCTCCTCACTCATTGTTCATGGCTTGTGTCCACCAGACTGGCTGGTCCACTGGCTTACAGGACTGTCTCTGCTTCCCAGCCCACCATCCATAGGTTGGAAGTTCAGAAGCCCATCAGGACATCCGGCTTTTCTGTGGGATCTGAGGTTCCAAATACAGGTGCTCAGGCTTCACCCACAGAGCTGCTCTCTGGCCCTCCCCTCCCCCATGCTTGAGGAACCCATTTACCGAAATTGGAAGGTTTGGAAACCTTGGTTTCCAAAGTCTCAGGTTTCTTCACTTCCACGTGTTTTCCTCCGACTTTCCCTTCCTCCTGGCCACAGCCTTCAGTTCCTCTTCTATGTAAATATATTCACAAATACCTTCCGAGAGGCTGCTCAGTAGTTTACAGCCCAGGACCTGTCTCCTAGAGTCTTACTAGTCATTCAAGCACAGAAATGATCCGGTGCCATTTCTAAATTGTCCAATACCTTGAATTTAAGCATCGCAAATCCAATATTCTTCTATACGAAATAGAGGTCGTAATTCCCAAGGGTCTCTTTTCGGGATATGAGAACCTGTGAAAGCGTCTGCTAATGTGTGAGTGCTTAGATATCGGACTATTTTTTTTTAAATATTCCACTATAATGATTCCTTACCATAAACGTTTTAATGCCACCATCACACAGAGGTTGGGTAACTATCCAGTCACACCTGAAACAGGGCAGAGACAGAATGGGAGCCCTGACATCTGTCGCGTTTCCAGCGTGTAGTCCTCACTCTGCATCTCAGGGACAGAAGCCATTTGGCCCAGGCCACAGCAAGAGACCCCACCTAGCACACTTCTGCGGTTTTAGAAAAGTAGCCAAGGAGGGAAGGCCAGGTGCAGGAAGGTGTACAGGCCATTGTCTCAAAACAAAACAAAACAAAACAAAACAAAAAACAGTAAAATTCCTTTCACACCTTGCTACTCTTACCCCTTAATTAGTCTCTTATGAACATCTTTACTCCTTGACTCTTCAGCTTGATAAAATTACCTGTAGAACTCCTGGAGACCACATGGGAGGCACTTGTAAAACTTCACAGAATACACAGGATCTCCTTTTATTTTTCTGTATTTTATTCACACATGCTTTCCCAGAACAAAATATACTGGTCATTGTGTCTTAGCTCCCTATCCCTCCCACCTCTTAACAACGTCATTGTCCCTCACACTCCCTGCTGCCAAGATGGCTGCCTGCCTAGTCCTCCAAAACACTCCCGGGGAATCGCCTTAGTTGCTTGTTCGTCCAGATTCCTGTTTCTTCAGCCTTCTTTGTATAAGATCTTTCCGGACTACACAGTGTCCCAGCAAGCACAGTACTTTGCTCTCTGCGCATGTTACTCCTGCTGTCTCTCTCCCACATTTCTTTCCCCTTCACATGTACCTATACAAAGGCCAGACCATTGATGGGTCACTTCTGATGTCCCCAGCTGCAAGTGCTGTCTCCCTTCCTCTGAGCCCTACAGCACTTTTCCAGAGATCCTTGTTTGGGACACTCCCTTCTGTTTTCCTCCTGCCTTGAATGTGGCCACACAGCCAGATTAGGAAAAGCATGAGGGGGTAGGTGGGTAGTGGGTGAGTAGACAGATGGATGGATCAATCAAATGGATCAAAAGAGTTATGGACTTGTACACACATATGCATATAGAACTTGTTGAGTGGCTATATAGATAATAGGCAGGTGCCATTTCTAAAAACGATAAGAGTCCCATATCTGGTTTTCTACATCAGTTTGATGTATATACTAGTTTAACATTAATTCGACAGCTTCTATTTCCTATCCATCCATCCTTCCTCAATGTGTGGTCTAGGGAACTGGCATTTGGTAATATTTTATTAGCCAGATCTCAAGTCCTGTGTGGTCCCCATGATAACAATAGGCCAAGTACATCTTTATCTACCCTCAACCTGAAGCCGGATGAGTTTTTTTTTTTTTAACATTCTTATTTATTTATTATATGTAGAGAGGATGGGTGTGCCAGGGCCTCTAGTCACTGCAAACGAACCCCAGACACATGCATCACCTTGTGATTCTGGTTTATGTGGGTTACTGGAGAATCGAACCTGAGTCTTTAGGTTTCACAGACAAGTACCTTAACCACTAAGCCATCTCTCCAGCTCTCTGATGAAGTTTTACTAGCATTCAAAAGTAATTTGCAACTGTTTCTTATTTCTCTCTTTGGTTCCCAGCTGAGGTGGAAGGCAACCAGTCCAAGCACTCATTTTTCAGATGAGGAAAACAGGTCTAGACAGAGAAAGAACGATGTGCCCGAAGTTGGGGGTAGAAAAGGGTCATACCTACAGGTCTTACTCCTCAACTCCTTGCACTGTCCTTTATACCTTCCAGCTAAAAGCCAAAGGGCTGCTTTATCTAGTCTAGCATGTTTCAAACCTTGATGCAAAACAGGGAGGTTTGGGAAGAAAACCCAGGAATTCTCTGGGGAGGGGTAAGATGTCTGCATTGTAAATTATTTTTGTACCTAACACCATGAGATTGGGGGCCTTAACTTTTCAAGGTTTTGAAATGAAAAATATTGTGCCCCCGAGTCCTTCTCAGATTCTTTGAAAGGTTCCAGAGTGAGTCTGCATAGTAAACACAGTTAGAAAAGGAATACTTGGAGGCTTTCTGTCTATTGGCTCTAACTTTCCTTCTGAGCAAGGCCTCTAACTTCTGCTAGGTCTTGATGACATTATGAAGAACTCCCAAACTACCAGACCAAGAATTAACCATTTCTCTACTTCAGGGATATAGCCACTTCCCCCAGGTTTTATAGAAGAATAAAATACTCAGGTAAGCATATTGTACACTGAGACATCCTACCACTGGCTTCTCTAACCCAAAGGACAATCTAGTAACACAACCTAGGAGTTTCTAAAACTTTGATCCACATTTTCCAGAGATAACCTTTAGTTATATTTTTGGGTAATAAGTTCTGCATCAGAGTTTTAAAAAAACTATCCTATACAATAATGTCACCATCTGTCTCAAAACTTCATGTGAATAACTAAGGGCACAGCCTATCTACAAATCCTGAGGACAGCCAGTGACTATTCCTTGGCATTAACTTTTTAAAAAGTATTATAATGTTCAGGGACAGAGAGAGGAGGAGAGAGAAAGAATGGGCATGCCAGGGCCTCTAGCCATTGCAAACGAATTCCAGATGCATATGCCATCATGTGCATCTGACTTACATGGGATCTGGAGAATCGAACCTGGGTCCTTAGGCTTTGCAGGATAAGGTGGGTCTCCCACGGCTGCAAATGAACTCTAGACATGTGTGCCACCTGTGCGTCTGGTTTACATGGGTCCTAGGGAATTGAACCTGGGCCCTTGGGCTTTGCAGGCCAGCGCCTTAGCTGCTAAGCCATCTTTCCAGCCCTTCATTTTCTTTAATTGTCATTGCCCCCTGGGAAACCCAAAGATAATGGGAAGAAAGTGGGAGAGGTGCCAGAAAACAGGGCCACCAGGGAGACTGTCTCTGCAAGACTGTGGCCTCTGCCCCTGGAGCCCAAGTGGCAATTATGACGAGTCAGCCAACCTGAAACATGTCTTTCCTTTATGAATTTACAATCAATACCTAAAATGCCAGAAGTTTCTTTTCAAATTGAAATAAAAAAAAAAGTGAGGGAGGAAGAAAGGAAGAGATTCAAACAGTGGACAAAACCCAAGCGGCTGTGGCTCCCACTCCAGCTTGCAAAGCAGTGACAATGGTGAGAAATCAATGCCCAGAACCACAAGGCAGCTTTCAGGCACCTCTTGACCCTGTCACTTCCTGGGTAATTAAGAGGCACTACAGTTCCGTGTCACTGTCAGGGCCTGAATGTATATCGATAGATAGATATATATGTCTTTAAAAGATTCTTTGGCTACAGCCTTGGTCAGGATCCTGCCAAAGAAAGAGAGAGAAGAAAGGCATTTTGTCCCCAGTGCAGTAAAAGGAAACATGAAAGGAGAAACCTAAATTTTTCAGACCAGTCTGTTCCTGACATGGGAAAATGGCGCAGACAAGAATGGATGGTTTGTTTGCCTTTGGAAGGTTTTTTTTTCTTTTGCTTCCCTTGACAGATCATGTCCGTGACTATGTCACAGGCAGCAAGACCCCTCCCACCATTTCCTTTCTGGGATGCTCCAGGAGCAAGAACACAAGCCCTACCAGGGCATGGTGGTGCGTATCTTTAATCCCAGAACTCAGGAAGCAGAGGTAAGAGGAGAGCTGTGAGTTCGAGGCCATCCTGAGACTACATAGTGAATTCCAGGTCAGCCTGGGCTAGAGTAAGACCCTACCTCGAAAAAACAAACAGAACAAACAAACAAACAAACAAACAAACAACAAGCAACAAAAAATAAAATAAGAACACAAGACAAGCCCTGAGGTCAGCAGCACAGGCTGAGTCTGAGTCCCTGCTTTGCTTCATGAACCCAGAAGAGATTGCTTCACTTTCCCAGGCTGCAGTTTCCCCAGGTCCTCTTTGGATTCTCTTCCAGGGCTGGCATTCACTAGGCCACAAGAAATGTTTTATCTGCTGACCCTGGCCAAGAAACAAGAGCACAGAGAACTAAGAGAGCATAAGTGGGTAGCCCAAACTTGCCTATCAAATATCCATTGCCGGGCTGGAGAGATGGCTTAGTGGTTAAGCGCTTGCCTGTGAAGCTTAAGGACCCTGGTTCGAGGCTCGGTTCCCCAGGTCCCACGTTAGCCAGATGCACAAGGGGGCGCACGTGTCTGGAGTTCGTTTGCAGAGGCTGGAGGCCCTGGCGCGCCCATTCTCTCTCTCTCACTCTATCTGTCTTTCTCTCTGTGTCTGTCGCTCTCAAATAAAATATAGAAAAAAAAAATATCCATTGCCAAGGTCCCTCTAACCCAGGGGAGAACACAGGAAAATCATGCCAAGCCACTGGACAGAGGGGAGCTCCGAGCCTTTTGGCTAACTCATTCTATGAGCCACTCGGTGAATCTGTCCTTTCCTGGTGACATTATTAGTCTGAGAGCTTCCATAGTCTGCTTTACCAATTGATAAAAAGCTTTGATACAAGCTGTTTCTCTCACCACACAGTGTGAGCTCCTCATTCACAACCAACACTGGTTCCCTTTAACCCTCTCTACACCAGCCCCATTTACCACACAGGAGGAACCCAGATTCTGCTGATTAAGCTACCAATCCAAATGTAAAGACATGCCACAGGCGGCAAGGAGCATTGTTTTTTTTCCAGCTGACCACTGCCACATAAAACTGAGATTTAGGGGGCTGAGAGATGGCTTAGTAGTTAAGGCACTTGCTTGCAAAGCCAAAAGACCCAGGCCCAATTCCCCAGGACCCACATAAGCCAGATGTACAAGGTGGCACATGTGTCTGGAGTTTGTTTATAGTGGCTGAAGGCCCATTCTCTCCATCTCTCTCCCTCCCACCCCGTTCTTTCTTTCTATCTACCTCTTTTTCTCTCTCTCTCAAAAAAAATTAACGTTAAAAAACTGAGATTTTTATTTTTTTATTTATTTTGGTTTTTTGAGGGAGGGTCTCACTGTAGTCCAGGCTGACCTGGAATTAACTACGGAGTCTCAGGGTGGCCTCGAACTCATGGCAATCCTCCCACCTCTGCCTCCCGAGTGCTGGGATTAAAGGCGTGCGCCACCACGCCCGGCTTTTATTTTATTTTTATTCCAGCAGACCCAGTCTCTTCACTATTCTGGGCAGCTAAGTTCACACATGGATGGTAAAGACTTGGATCTGTCATCTCCCGGCCCATTACTTGGGCAAGTCATGGGGTGTACCGGCCAGTAAGGCTTGGGGGAAGGAAGGATGGAATGATGCTGCCCACGAGTTCTTCATCTTTGATCTGCCAACTGTTCTCCTTGCATGGGGTCTTGTGTATAGTGACTGCTCCTGAAACACCTGTCAGTGATGTCCTGAAATGAGTGACATGTGCTGCCTGGTGTTGTGAGGGTGTCAAATACACGTATGTTCCCAGCAGGCTGCAAAAAGCTCTGTAAGTTTCAGGGGCTGTCACACCAAAGATATCTCTTTATACTTTGGGAATACGCTGAAGATATACATATGAGAAATGGGAAAGTAAATTACAATCACCCAGAGGAAAGGTACAACCTAAATTTATTACCATCATAACATGTGTATAACTCAGCTGAAGTTTGCCGCCTGTTCCCTCCAATTCACTGGGTAGTTCTGGGCTCTAAATATCCTTGATGAACTTAAGGTTCTGGCCCCCAACATTCTGGCTTCCTTTGCAACTTCACCAAGGGGAGGCACCAGGTCATGTGACCCATCCTGAAGAAGGAAAAGCCAGCCCAGGTATAGCATGGCATTAATACTTGGGCCTTTTAGCCACTTTTCTTCTCCTTGGCTTAAAGCCCTCATTTGTTCTCAAGGCAGTTTGAGGAACAAGGGAGATGAGTCTTGGTTTAGTGGTGAAGGTGAAGCCTAAAGACCCAGGTTCAATTCCCCAGTACCAATGCAAGCCAGATGCACAAAGTGGCGCATGCATCTGGAGTTTGTTTGCGGTGGCTGGAGGTCCTGGCACACCCATTCTCTCTCTTTCTGTCTCTTCCTCTCTCTCTCATAAGTAAATAAATAAATTAATTAATTAAAAAATAGATAAGTCCTACCAGCTCTAGGATGGCTCTGTGGCTACTGAAACTTGAAGATTTGGCTAATGTAACCATATTATTGCATTTTTAAAAAATTTTATCAGGTTCTAATTACTTTAAACAAATTTAAGTGGTCGCTAGCATGCTGGATATCGTAGCTCTGTTCTACACCCATCCTCTGGTCCAAAAAACATTATAAAACCAAGTGTTTGAGGACTTCATAAATGATCGGAATGAAACAAAACAACTAAAAATGGCCTAAGAGGCTTCTTAGCTCTCACCTGTGATTTCCAAAATTGTATTTTCAAAGTCCCTCAGACTTGCCAAGGGTGTGACAGAGCCTACCTGGGACAGCCATTAGCAGCACGCACCACCAGGACGCCTTGTGTCCCCGAATGTCTCCATCCTCGCCCAGGTGAAAACGCATGGCAGGAGGGCCTCTGCTGGACTATGAGCTCCCGGGGAACGAGGACTGGGGTCGCCCATGTTGAATATCTCTCTCCAGCTCCGGGCCCAATGTCTGTCACACAGAAGCCCTCAAGGAAGGGTTGCTTTTAGCAGAATTGCCAATGTTTCAGGCAGGGGTTGTTATTGTTATTATATAGGATCTTCTATGACCTGAAAGTCTATTCCTTCTCATACAAAGGAACCTGCTCTTTGGTAGGACCATTTGCAGAGGTGACCATTGTGGTTAGATGAAGTTAGGAGGGAAGAACCACTATGATGGGATTAGTGCTCTTATAAGAGGAGAAAGCAGCTGGAGCCTCCACTCTCTGCTATATCAAGACACAATAAGAAAGTGGCTTTCTGCAAACCAGGAAGAGACCTTGCCAGATGTCACTCTGGCTGCCATGTTGACCATGGACTTACAAGCTTCCACAACCATAAGACATAAATTGCATTAAGCCATCCACTCTTGGATATTTTGTTAGAGCAATGAGAGCTCACTGGAGTCTGTGAGTGAAGGAGCCACTGAGCCATATCCCCAGCGTCACTGGAGTCTGGGGAGGAAGGAGCCACTGAGCCATCTCTCCAGTGTCACTGGTGTCCTTGAGAAGAATAACATTTGTCATCAGCTCTTTGTCACTCATTATAAGAAAAAAAAATTACAACCACACATATCCATAGGGCCATGGTGCCAAGCACATGTCAGACCCTGCTCTGAGGAGGGAAATGCACAGCAAGAGAAATGAAGTACAGAAGAAATCTTTCCAGACATACAGCAAATGTTTCCACTTGAGCAATAAAGACAGAGACCTTAAAGGAAAGAGGGACAGGTCACTGCTTAACCAGCGAGAGGGTGGGAACTTGAAGGGACAGATTCTTGGGAAAAGTGGAACATCTGAGCTGGGTCCTGGGGATCAGGTGGAGGTGCTTGTGCATAAAAGATTCTGTGAAAGGTAGAGGCTGGGGAGCAGGAAATAGGGTCTGGAGAAAGGATGTCTGGGGCTTGTGAGGAGCCCAGCCATGAAAGAGGCACGGCTCTGGCCAAAGCGCTAATCTCACTTCCCGTCCCCTAAGACTTCTTGGAGCTCAGGTTTAAAACCACAAGAACCTGCAGTAATTTGTTCTTCTAGCTTTTAGCCTCCCTGCCCCCTACCACCACACCATTGGAGCTCCCAGTCTCAAGTCCTACCCCTTTCACAGGAGTGAGGGTAGACAGCTGGACAACCAGCGTGACCTCCCAAGTGGCCGTGGGAAGGGGCTGGATCGTCCGCTCCCCTCACTCTTCCGCCCGCTGTGAAATCCACATCAGCTGGAGATGCCCAAGAGGTCTGTTTCCATCTGTTCTGGTCCTGGCTGGTGAGACAGCCTCAGGATCCCACAGGCCAGTATGGGGGGGGAGGGGCAGGAAGGACCCACTGCAAAGGCATGCTCAGCCAGCCCTGGGAACAGCTGCCCTGGAGGCTCCCCACTTCCCAGCAGCTCTCAAATCACCCTTTCTGTAGCCAGGCTGCTAATGATGCAATTAAGTTCATCAGGAGAACATCTGTTCTGAATGATCGGACCACTGGCTACGCTCTGAGGGAGGCTCACAGAGTCGGAGGACACGGGCAACTAAACAACCAGGAGCCAGGCGCTCACAACTCCCCTTTCAGAGTTTGTCAGCCATCTGCAAACTAGACCAGCAGCTATCTATCCTCTGACCCTTCCACCGGGACCAGGGGACCCAGGCTTGTTCCAAGTTGTGTCACTCTTCTGTAAGTGCCAGGACTCATTGTCACCACAGCCCCTCGGGAGCTCCCAGCAGCTCAGGCAGGGATGCCTGGGCGTGGGCCATACTACATGGGCAGCAGTGATGTTGAGGCACATTGTTATAACATTTCCTCCAGATCTGAGCTGGGGACAAGTTGGCTTACGTACAGGTCACCCCTAAAGCTAGGGAATGAGGTAATTTGAAAGTAAAACCAGGAAGAAGAGAGAGCCATGCAGGGCATTACTGAGGGAGAGGAGAGAGCCAATACAGAAGGCATTGCTGAGGCAACTACTGCAGAAGAAACCAGAGCCCAGTGCCTCTATAATTTCCAGAGAACTTTGACCCACATACTTCAGAACTACCCACCCCAGAGATGAGAAGGGAAAGTGTTTATCCGCAGACTTCTGTCCCCCGATGGTGGAGGGCAGCTCCACAGGTGATAGCCCTGTGAAGTTCGAGCATGGGCAAGTGTCACTCCCACAGGGACAGAAGGCCCCAGGACAGGAGAGATCTATGTGTTATGGGTCCAGGGCGGGATGCTGGTGGTGTCTGCAGACATCTGGGAAGCACCTCCTGAGACATGGACAGATGGAGGGGGAACTCAAAAAGGAGTTTGCCAGAAAGTCATGGAGGGTTGTATCTCTCTCTTAGGTGACAGGCTAAAGGTTTGCAGCTGCTAACCTTGGTATATGTTTCCTGCTCCTGTTGTAAAAATCCCCACAAATGTAGAGGTTTAAAACTACATATTATCTTGCAGTTGTGGGGTCAGCAATCCAATGGGTGTTTCACTGGGCTAAGAGACAGTGTTGGGCCTGGCTGCATTTATGTTTTGGAGGTTCTGGGATAGAATTTGTTCAGTTGCCATTTCCAGCTTCTAGAATTTTCTAGCACTTCTTGCTTAGTGGCCCCTTCCTCTCTCTTCCAAGCCAGCCATAGAGGTTCAAGTCTTTCTCACATCATATGGCTCAGACTCTGGCCTCGCCTGCCTCTCCCTTTGATTATAGGACTGCTGCGGTTATACTGGGTCTCTTGGGCAATCCAGGCTGATTTCCCCATCTCAAGGCCAGCTCACTAGCCAGCTTAGTTCCAGCTGCAGCCTTCGTTTCCCTTTGCTCGTAACATGATAGTCACAGGTTCTAAGATTGAGATGTAGGCACTGAGGTACCACTGCTCCGCCTCTCCGAGCTGCTGGGCTGTCTTCGCTGATAGCAAGGGTTCGTCACTCACACAGTGAAGCCAGGCTGTTACCTCCTATGCTGTCTTTGGAGCTAGAAGGCAGAGAATCTACCTGCCCCTGAACCTTTTCCCCTATGATTGTGTACCCTCCTGGCCTGACAAACTGCCTGGTCAAAGATAACTAAATTCAGTACAGTCCTAGGTCAACCTAGAAAACATGGGAAAAACCCCTGTACTTCACAGATAGATGGACTGAGCTGTACTCTACTCCCAACTCGTTCATTAGCTAGAAATGAGGCCTAGAGCAGGCCCCTTAGCTTAACCTCCACACCCCACTCTGTTAAAGCAAGGCCTTAGGAGCACACTGAGGTTTAGAAATCATTTTTTCAGCTGGTTGTGGTGGCTCATGCATGTGATCCCAGCATTCAAGAAATTGAGGCAAGAGTATTGTCATGAGTTCAAGGTCAGCCTCAGCTATATGGTATGTTCCAGGTCAGCCTGAACTACAGTGTAAGACCTGTCTATAAATCAACCAATCAATAATAAATCATATGAATCACTCTTTCAACTTCTAAAAAATATGCAAAGGCTTACTGTGTGTGTTAGTTAGTTAGTTAGTTAGTTAGTTAGTTAGTTAGTTAGTGAGTTAGTTAGTTAGTCTTACTCTCTTAGACCCTAAGAATATTTCAGGGAACAAGGTCAATACATACATACAAACATACATACATACATACATACATACATAAGATGGCACTTCTTGGAGCTGTTGATGCAGTTAAACTTGTTTTTTTGTTTTTTTTTTTTTTCCCAATGAAGGGTCTCACTCTAGCCTAGGCTGACCTGGAATTTACGAGATAGTCTCAGGCTGGCCTTGAACTCACAGCGATTCTCCTACCTCGACCTCCATTCCATAGTGCTGGGATTAAAGGCATGTACCACCACACCAGGAAGAGAGAGAGAATGGTTATGCCAGGCCCTCCTCTATCCACTGCAAATGAACTCCAGATGCATGTGCCACTTTGTGCATCTGGCTTTACATGAGTACTGGGGAATCGAACCTGAATTGTTAGGCTTTGCAGGCAAGTGTCTTATCTACTAAGCTCTCTCTCCAGTCCGCAGTTAAACATTTTAAGGATAGTTCTCACCTGGGGTAAATGTTTTTGGCATAATAAAGGTTTACACTTCTTTTGCAATTTAGCACAGGCTGCCTTGCAAAGCACGTCTCCTTTCCTATCTCTCCCACAAAGCTGTGACTTCATCACATAAGGACAGAAGATCTAAAACTCAGGGGCCCCCACAGTAAGATCTAATAACTTATTTGCAATTATTTGGTGATTCTCAGAAAGACTCAGGTGGGTAGCTTTGGCAAGATAATTTATTTGTTGTTGTTGATAGATTTATTTTAACATTTTTTTTAACTTATTTGAGAGAGAGAATGGGCACAGCAGGGCCTCTAGCCTGGTACATGTGGCTTTATATGTATACTGGGGAATCAAACCCTGGTCCTTAGGCTTTGCAGACAAGCACCTTAACCTCTGAGCCATCTCTCTAGTCCCAAGATGATATCTTTCTAAGTCATGTCTGTTCCAGTCTGGTTGACAGGCATGAGCTTCATTAGCTGGTCCAAGTTTCTAAGGGACAGCAGCTAGCCCTCCTCACAGAGCAGTCCCGAGGATGTTCATGGGTTGGCATCTGGCTTTTCCATATCCCCATCTCAGGTTCTGGAAAATATGCCCATTGCTGCTGACAGGTTTCCTTCACTGCCCATCATCTGCCATGTGTCTTGCTGGCCCTTCCCACTCCCTTCTGCTAGGTGACCAGAGATCTTGCTTCAAACTTGTCAGGTCTCCCAGGCTCAGCAGGCAGGAAGCCATAATCCTCAAATAAAGAAAACATTTTTGGGTGTGACAAACCCAGCATTTTCAGGTTTAGTTTTAGGGAAATACTCAACTTAAGAGACTAATCCCTTCCTCTCCCACCCAACCCAAAGTATGAAAACATTTTTGACATAGTTGCTTGGAATGGGACCTTTAGGGAAAAAAATACCACTGAGATTTCAAGTGACTTAGTGTGAAAAGCACAGCAAAGTGAAAAGGGAAGGGGCAGAGAACCCAAAAGGAAAGAAAAAGAAAAAAAAAAAACCCTGCTTTAGTCAAACAGATTGTTGATCTTAAAGTAGGCGAGCATTAGATTTCACCTCTAGTCTCAGGAAATATACGAGTTGGGTCCGTTATTGGAGAGGCTTTCTCTCTGCAGTGAGGAGCAGGCTTATGCCTCCTGGGCCAAAAGGTGGGGGCCAGGAAGTGGGGGAGAAGAAACAGGCAAGTCCAGAGCTCTGGGCACCGGGCACGGTGGGGGTGGGGGCAAGGGTCACTGGGGGCATTTTACATCGAGACCTAGGCTGATCTAGATATTAAAAGGCTCTAAATTTGGAAAGGACCAATTTCATCTCCTATTTGGGAATTCCTGCTTCCCAGAGGCCTGCCTCCCTCATAGGGGAGTCCTCTCTGATCCACTCCAAGCATAAAAAGTGAGTTTGGGAAGTTGTCAATAAAAAAGTTTCTTTTAAAAAATATTTTATTTTTATTTACTTATTAGAAACAGAGAGAGAAGGAAAGACAGGTAAAGAGAAAGAGAGAGAATGGGCGTGCCAGGGCATCCAGCCACTGCAAATGAACTCCAAACACATGGGCCACCTTGTGCATCTGGCTTATGTGGGTCCTGGGGAAATCAAACCTGGGTCCTTTAGTTTTGCAGGCAAGTGCCTTAATTGCTAAGCGGTCCCTCCAGCCCAAGTTTCTTTTTTTAAAGAATCAAAAAGAGTGCTGACTTAGTCAGCACATATATTAAAATTGGAACAATACCAAGAAGATTAACGTGGTCCCTGCACAAGGATGACATGCAAATTTGTAAAGCATTCCATAGAAGCAGATAGAGAGACAAAGATATCCACATTGGGCTGTATCTATTATCTGTCAGTCCTTCCAACCATGAGAGAAACTGGTATTCTACAGGTCTCGGGGAAGGACATATCGTGACAATGATGGGAAATTCCAAGAACTCTCTAGAAGTAAATGACCATAGAAGGGCTAGAAAAACAATTCAACTTGCATTCCAGACATGGGGCCAACCCATGTGACCAGAGACAGGTGACTTAACATGCATAAGACATGTAAGGATTGCCCATGTCTTGAATACCAAATGCCAGCTTGGGAAGGTACATCTTCTAGAAGAACACTGTCAAATGAAGCCGGAGGGGAGAAGCCATCTTCTCAGAGAGTCTAGGAGTGTGGGGAGGACTCAACCTGTGCTTGGAAGACGAGGAAGGAAATCCTGGAGGAATAAACTCCCAGACTGAAAGAGCATGTTGGGTCTTCTAGGACAAAGAACAAGCGAAGCCTGCCACATGAGGCCCACATGCAACTTGTAGGATTATGACTGCCAGGGCACAGCCTGAGGTGTTGTCTTAACAAAAAAAAAAAAAAAAGAAAGAAAGATGAGTGAGGAAATGAGGCCAAAGAGCAGAGATCTTGCTTTAGAGGAGGAATATTCCATCCTGTCCTCATTAACCCTAGAGTCTACAATAAGCTGAAAAAAGAGGGATGAAGAACCAGCCAGAGTACTGGGACACCCCTTGAAGCAGTCTTGATGTATAGTTCTTGTCCCTAATGCCACCTCTGTACCTGCTCCAGGCAAAAAGATTAACAGAAAAGCCCCTCTTAGATAAAAGCAGAGACTATCGGACGCTTGGATTGCTCTCTAAGCAATCAGCATTCCCTGGCATGACTGAAGGCTAGAGGGGACGTTGGCCATCAGCAGACAGCAACAACACCCAAGATGTATGTCTGGGGAGGATGTCTGGAGTCAGTTCTGACCCTTTTAAAAGAGTGTCAAGACCCAAAGGCATTCAACGAGAACCAGAGGGGTGAAAGCACACCCCACCTCTGGCACTATCTCCCTTGCTGCCTCCCCCAGCCTCAGCCAGACCACCCAGTTCTGTTCCAAGCTGAACTGATGAGTCACTCATGATGCTGAAGTCATTAATCCACGAAGGAAGCCACGCTAGCTGCCTCCCTCTCACTTCGAGCTCGCTGCCCTTGCAAAACAGATGAGTAACCAGACATTCCCCGGGCCCTCGTTAAGTCCATTGCCAAGAAAGGTGTCTTGCAGCTCATTTGCTAGTGGAGAAGCCACGCTACCGGCCCTGAATCATGCTGGATCCAGGGGAGAGCAGGGCTCAACTTGCCTGTGTTCAGTATTGCATCATGGAGATGAGTGACTGGAGGTTTACCAGGTCACCCGGCCGTGCAGCCCCAACCACAGCCCCAGCTGGGGCTGCCCCTGTGCATGGTGCTCTGCTGCATCTGGACTTTGGGACATCTGGAGGGGTAAGAGGTAAGAGGTGAGCATCTTATGAAGGGCACTAAATACTCAACAGAGCCTACTATCCCTGTTTGACTAATGGTAAAACTGAGGCCCCACAGAGGCAGTGGAATGTGCCCAACTTCAATCAATTAACTTAATACTGGCCTAGGATAGAACTTTTCTTTCTTGATATTCTGTCCCCAGAAACTTCTAGTGCACCGCATTACAGTAACAGATAATATCAATGCTTGGCTGTTCAGAAAACACATGAGTGTGGTAAAATCATGCAAACCACTCAGGGTCCATCAGGAGGCAAGCACTTTCAACCAATGGCTAAGTAAAGCGAAACATTAATGGGCTCTGTCTGTCCAAGGACCGGCAGTTCCTCTTTCTGTTCTGATACAGTGCTGCCTCCAAGATATGGTTTTATGAGCAAAAAAGTGCAGATTGGAAATTGAACATGTAGTTTGTCACCATTTTGAATGAGGGAAACGACACATCACAATAAGCTAATGCTGGCAAGGGGTTGAAGTGTTATAGTGGTTACAGGTAATATTATTTATTCTCAGAGTCAGCTTTCTCACACCAGTGCCCCTCATCAGTCAACTTCTCCTAGAAGAGAATGACTCCAGTTCATCGCCAGTGAGAGGGGCACCAGCTGGCCCCCACCTCTGCCACCTCAGCACAGCCATGGCTTCCAGATGCTGGAGGCCTCCTGAGGAAGAGCTCTGGGTGAGGCTCCTTAAAGCCTCCTCTCTCTTTTTCCCTTAGGCGACAGGCTCAGCCACACAACTGTGCTGAGGTCACAAAGCGACAGCCAAGAGGAAAAGGGCTTTCTCAGTGTCTGTGAGTTGTGGGTTCACACATAAAGACCCCCGAGGCATCACACCTTGAGGCTTATCAGCCATCACCTCCTCGTTTCCCCACCAGCCTCTCCATGGGCATCAACTGACAGCCAGCGGACAGCAATCTCAGGCAAGGGCATCCTCAAAGTCACTCCATGGGATAAACTGCTCCCACTCGAAGACTCGGGCAGAGGAGCCACCTGTACCCAATCTGAGGGCAGCGTGATAAGGAGGCTGAAGAGCAGACAGGAGGAAAGAAACAGTCCTCAGCACGGTCCTCCACAGATCCTGGGACAAGTTGCTGCAGGATCTCCTGCTGTCTCGCATCGGTGTCTTGTAGTTGAAACTTCGGCTCAGGGAGAAGTTTAAAGCCAAAGTCTCTCTTTCTATGCCCATGTAAAATAGCACGTGGAGCATGGAAGGCATTCATTCCGTCGATGTTGGTTGACTAGGGAAAAGAAAAGCCTGCAACGTGACTAGCAAAAATTGGGACACTCATAATGTAGGATACAACTATTTGTTTGTCTAAATGGGAGGAAAAGCCAGGGCAGTGCTGTGGAGATGCTGAGACTTGGATAAGGAACACAGTCATAGTCCAGGGGAATAAACTATAGACTATTTAGAGACTATTAATTATGCATAAGGATCCTGTTCTTATCCTCACTCCTAATTTTCAAGGCCCCCCTTCCCCCTCCCTTCCAGGTACACCATTGCATCTTACACCCTCACTTCCCACCCACTCTTCTGTTGTCACCATCACAGATCTCTCCTCCAGTGAACTTGCCCTTCAAGGTGATCATTCCTATTTGTGTAGGGACAGTCCTTTTCCCAGGCCCTTCCTGCCTTCATTCATGTGCTCATTAATTCATCAATTACTTACTAACTATTCGTGTGCCAATCACATTTCTAGTATCACTTCATGTAGTTTTTGAAAATTACCAGTTTGGTATATCTTTCATTGAAAAGAAAAAAAAAAACCCTAGAGAGAAAATAAGGCTTTCTAAGGAAACCTAAAATGAGATAATTTCTAAGCAGAAAAGGTATACTAAAAAGAATGAGTTTTCATTAATGTATTACTATTTATTAATTATGTTCTTCTGTCCCAAATTTCCCCTTCAGTCACCGCCACGAAATAAATGGCAACATTTTCCTGTTTGGTGTTTTTGAAACCACATTACAGAGGCATGAAGTTCTGATTTCACATGCGTTGGTTTCTGGGTCTTGGGTCTCTTTTTTTCCCCCTTTCTCTCTCTCAAAGCAGATAAATGAGGTTCTAAACTTTGGATAATAAGGCTTAACAGTGAGGCGCTTTTTTAAAAGTGAGTCATTTCTCAGTTCTCCTTGGCTAATCTCTCTTGGTAACATTAATGATGAGTTTGTGCGGCGTGCCCCAAGGCGAGCTCAGCTTTCCCAGGACAATTAAAGTTACTTAATTATTAAAAACTGTGTGTGCTACTGCCCAGAGAGAAAGAGGCAGCCAGGCCTGGCTCCCACCGCCCCCCGACAGGAGTGACCGGACACTGTGGGAACTCGGCTCCTTTCCCTCTCCATTGTAATTCTTTCAATATAATCTATGAAAATCCCCTCCACGCTGCCTTGGCCTCTCCCACCCCAGCATGAATGATTTAGGGATTGCTCCCTGCGGATCCCAGTCTGCCGGCTCCTCTGGCCTCCCTCAAGGTTGACGCCAGCTTCTCCAGGCCCCTGCGGAAGAAGCTTGGGCCTTGGACAGGCTGAAAGAGTTGACAGGACCCTGCCTGATGATCTGAAGAGCGGGCCCTGGAAAATGTGGGGCTTGGCTTTGAGGGGACACCCGCTGGGTTCATTCTCCACGGGCCACAGGGAAAGGTCATTACCTACCTATGAAGGAGAATGCTGCCCTGGCCAGCTCCCTCTGTTAGTAGACTGCCAGGAATGGACCAAAATTTCACACAGCCTTTTCTCTAGGGGATCTCCATAATGGGAAGAGTGAAGAAACTGGAGGTGGCCCTTGCTCGGCTGTCAGCACCCATGGCCCCTAAGCATGTCACTCCTGCACTGTGACCTTGGGACTCAAGATGAAGGTATCGTTACCATTTTGATGCACCGCAGATCCCGATGCTCCCATGAGGCTAACGCTTAAAGTTTCCATCTTACTTTCTGCTTTCATTCATGCACTCAGCAAGCATGCATTCATTCTATGCCAGGCCATGGTCTAGCTCGAAGGACAGAGCTTCAAGCAAAATAGAGAAACCCCTGTCCTTCTGGAGGTTGTGTGCGCTCAGTCACTTCACCATCTTACACATAGGAAGAAGAGAGGTGAGGCAGGTCCTGGGACCTTTCAGCAGGTCACCATGACCCAGGGCAAGGGAGACCCAGAGCTCCTGACCCGGCCCAGGAAGGCCCCACGCCAGGCTCTTGCTACCTTCTATCCCTTTGTCTCCCCCTCCCTCCTGCTCTGCTGGCTCCTCCCATCTTCAGCTTTGGAGCCTCATCCAATGTAAATACGCTGGCCACCCACAGAAGCCACATGCAGAATTAAAAACTTTTCTAGTCACTACATTTTGAAAACAAATCAGGGGCTGGAGAGATGGCTCAGGGGTTGTGATACTTGCCTGCAAAGCCTAACTACCCTGGTTCAGTTCTCCAGTATCCATGTAAAGTCAGATGTGCAAAGTGGTGCGTGCATCTGGAGTTCATTTGCAACAGCTGGATGGCCCTGGCACGTCCATTCTATGTCTCCCCCCCCCCACCATCTCACTTTGTTTGCGAATAAATAAATAAAATATTTTAAAAAGAAATAAACAACACCAGGCGTGGTGGCGCACGCCTTTAACCCCAGCACTCGGGAGGCAGAGGTAGGATCTCTGAGAGTTCGAGGCTACCCTGAGACTGACTACATAGTTAATTCTAGGTCAGCCTGAACTAGCGTGAGACCCTACCTTGAAAAACAACAAAAAAAGAAAGAAAACAAACAAAAAACAAGCAGGTGAAATTTAATTTTCCATATATTTTATATAGCTGATATATTCAAATTATACTACATGTAATAAATGTAAAAAAATACTAAACAATGAGGTCTTAAAAATTATTTTATTTATTTATTTATTTGCAAGCAGAGAGAGACACAGAATGGGAGTGCCAAGTCCCCCTGCCACTGCAAAGGAACTCCTGATGCATGTACCACTTTGTTCATTTTGCTTTTACGTGGATACTGGGGAATTGAGCCCTGGCCCTCTGGCTTTGTAAACAAGTTCCATAACCATTGAGAAATCTCTCCAGCCCAACAAGAAGATATTTTTAAGTTAAATCTTCAAAGTCCAGTTTGCCTTTGGCCTTTGTAGCTCATTTTGATTGGGTCAGCCGTATTTTATGTGTTGAATAGCTCTGTGGCTAGTGGTTATCACATTGGGCCATACAGGCATGACATTCTCCTATGTCCCTGTCATACCTCAATAATCTTTGCTATCTAGAGCATAAGGCCCCCATATCCTAGGCAGAGAGGACTGAAGCCTGGCTCCTTAGACATGAGGGACATTTGTCCACTGGCCCCAAGGAGCATTATGCAGCCAACACGCAGAACCAAACCAAAGACACCTTCTTATGGGCTCTCAGGAAAAGAGGAGCAAGACCTATAATTAAAGGAACACAGCATAATATGAGTAGTATATAAACCACACACCTTTGGTTGCATACTCCTAAGCAACCAATAAAAAAAAAAGCCTTGAGAAACCAAGACTATCAGCAAAGGGGGGGGGTGGGGGAGACAGATGTATTTCATAACAAGTCTTGTGAGTTTTGCTTTTATGCTTCGCTAGTTTAGCATATGTGGATGGTATGGGACTTGGAAAAGCAAAGTTAACATCTCTTGGTTAATGAGCATACATTGGCCATAAGCCTGACCCACCCTGAGCCCCTGCGCCCACTTGTCCCCATCCCCAGCTGCTACGCATCAGGAGCAAGTGCAGGTCTGGTCTGTTGATGCGGCTGGACCACAGTAAAGGTTTGGCTGAGGTCAAGGCAAGGAAGACATGGTAGCAAGTGACTGGAAAGGGTTCTTTTGTCCTGGAAGGGAAATGGTTTCCACTCACGTCCCTTCCCCTTTCTGCCCGCGTCTCGGGGATCTCTCTATTACCTGCTGCAAGAACATCTTTCTCCCACAGTGGAGCCTTGGGGCAGGAGGAGAGGAAGGAAGAAGGGATGGGCTTTGTCTGGAAAGGGGCATCATTCTTTCCTTCCAAAGCGTGTCCTTCATTCCCAGATGTTACTCCCAGAGGCTGCCCAAACAGCTGCCTTTCAATCTTGGCACCTCCAGTCTGCAGGTCACACGCAACAACAGATTTTTTTTTAAAAAATGAGCATGTGGGCACATGTGAGTCTACTTATGTGCAGTGGTGACTCTCTCTGCCATCCCTTCTTTCAGTCAGTCTTCCAGTCACTAGATGGCTTTGGAGTCCAGCCAGGAACAAGATGGACAACTGCATGTCTGCATGCAGCTTAAGTCCAGCAGGAGAAAACATATCAACTTGACAATAATCACTTTCCATCATATTAAGTGGAAGGAAAGTAGATGAAACTGGACAAAGCACACCAACCCAGCAGCAACCCAGGGAAGTTTGCAGGAACTGGCATTTCAGTTGAGTTAAAATAAGTCTGTGGGGCGTGTTGGTGTGCGCCTTTAATCCCGGCACTTGGGAGGCAGAGGTAGGTGCATCTCTGTGAGTTCGAGGCCACCCTGAGACTACATAGTGAGTTCCAGGTGAAAACCTACCTCGAAAAACCAAAAAATAAAAATAAAGTCTGAAGATAGGATGTGACCAGTAGGTTTTCACAGACAAAAACCTCCTAAACCCAATAGTTAACTTACTCTATGTCCTTAAATTTTTTTTTCACCTTGAAAATAAATTGCAATTTGCAAAAATAATGCAGAAATAAAAATAGTACAAAGATGATTCAGCCATTAATGCACTTGCATGCAAACCCTAACAACCCCTGTTTGATTCCCCAGTACCCACATAAAGCCAGAAGCACAAATGGGCGAATGCATCTGGAGTTCATTTGCAGCTGCTGGAGGCTCTGGCATGCCCATTCTCTCTGTCTCTCTTCTTGCTATCTGTCTCTCTCTCTTCTTTTTTTTTTTTTAATTAATTAGTTTATTTATTTGAGAGCGACAGAGAGAAAGAGGCAGATATAGAGGGAGAATGGACACACCAGGGCTTCCAGCCACTGCAAACGAACTCCAGATGTGTATGTCCCTTGTACATCTGGCTAATGTGGGTCCTGGGGAATCAAGCCTCAAACTGAGGTCTTTAGGCTTCACAAGCAAGCGCTTAACCACTAAGCCATCTCTCCAGCCCTCTCTCTCTTTTCTTGAAAATAAATAAATAAACTATTTTTTAAAAAATAGTACAAAGAATGCTTACAGGTAATTCTCTCCGGTGAACATTTGCCCCCCTTTGTCTGACCAGTTGTATGATTCCCCTCATCTCTATATACATAGTCACCCCTCTCTGTGGGGAATTGGTTCCAGGGCACCACAGGTACCAAACATCTATAGGGGCTGAAGTTCCTTATATAAAGTGGCATAGCAGTTGGGCAGGTGGTGAGAGCTTGTAGTCCCCAGGACTCAGGAAGTACAGACTTGAGCCCAGCCATGCATTTGAGCCTCATCTGGGCAACAAAGCAATATCCTGTCTCAAAAAAGAAATAAAGGGCTGGAGAGATGGCTTAGTGGGTAAGCGCTTGTCTATGAAGCCTAAGGACCCCAGTTCAAGGCTCGATTCTCCAGGACCCATGTTAGCCAGATGCACAAGGGGGAGCATGGGTCTGGAATTCGTTTGCAGTGGCTGGAGGCCCTGGCACGCGCATGCTCTCTCTCTCTCTCTCTCTCTCTCTCTGCCTCTTTCTCTCTCTGTCTGTCACTCTCAAATAAATAAATAAAAATAAACAAAAAATATTTAAAAAAAAGAAAGAATATTCAAGTGGCATAGTATTTTCATAAAACCTATGCATCTCCTATATGCCTTTAACATTTCCACTGTCTCATAATCTTACTGATCTAACTTGTAATTCCTAGTACAATGTGAGTGTTATGTGAATAGCTGTTTAGGGGATGATGACAAGAAAAGGTCTTTACATGTTCAGGGAAGATACATTTTTTCCAGATATTTTGAACCAGTGGTTGAATCCATAGATGCAGAGCCCAGGGTATCGAGAGCTGCATGGACACACACACACACACACACACATGTATTATACATGTGTACACACATCACACAATTTGAGGGCCCATGGCATGCATCCTGGCCCTTTATCCCTCCCCAGGTCCCCAGAGCCACAGAATTCTCTGGGCAGTGTGTGTCAGTAAGTACAATAAATGGTCTCTCCTGGACTCTCTGTCCATAGCTGTTACTAGGAGCACTTGAGATCCTATAATGCAAAGACCTGGGCACCTGGAGCTAAACTGATATAATCATTTTGTGAAGCCCTTCTTGGAACTTAAACACGAAAATCAAAGTGTTTGCCTCGCCCTTCAGCCAGGCCTGGTGTGCATGTGTGCGCGGTGTGGGGGTGGGGCTGCCTGCCGGTGTTTCCCCATCGCCCCTCCTCTCTGTCTGGAAGCCAGACAGACGAAAGCCCTGGGGACCTGGTGTCTGGTTTACCACCTCAGGAGGAAGCATCTTGAAGGACACTGTGGTCCACACAGGGTCAGGCATGAAATGGCCCAGGACCAGGACAGAAACCAACTCTTGTGAGCAGAACCTGTTTCCAGGGAGTCCACAAAGTGCTCACGGGCATGAGAACAGGGCTGTTTCTCGGCAGCTTTTGAGAGCCATCTTTTAATGAGAACCATAAATTGACAGAAGCAAGGACAGTTCCAAGCACAAGCAACTGGCACACATCCCTCACCCCAGACCCCAAGGGGACCTCCTGCAAGAGTGTGGGACATACAGATTTCATTCTCTGGCCGGGGATGAGGTGCAGAATTTCTAAGTCAGAGCTCAGGCTCACAACCTGAGAACGCATCTTTTATTTAAAAGTTTCCTTGGTAATGACCCATCAGGTTTAACAATTGCTAGCCTGGCCTCCCTCTGAGGTCACTGCCAGTGCTGAGGTCCTCTGACGGAATGGGAAGAGGGACAGAAAGGGAAGAGATACAGACACAGTTAAGTGGCTGAGACACAGGACGGTACCTGATAGTTTCTGCAGAGAGGCCTTGGGCCCTTGCTGGCAGCCCATGAACTGGGAAGGGCCATGCATGGCCACCCTTCAGAGTGTGTACAAGAGTGGCCTCCCCTTTGCTTCTCTCACTCCCCAAAGGGTCCATGAAGAACTGCAGCCTGTCCCTGAACCCCAAAATCTCTGAGTCAGAAGGAGGGAGGAACCAAGAGGAAAAGCCAGAGAGCTCTGGCTGCTCTTGGTAAGCATGACTGCTAGGAAGCCAAGTTGTGGGCAGTGCCAGGTATAGAGGGGGCAAGCCAAGTAGGTGGGGGTACCACTGGCAGGGTGAAGGGTGCAGATCAGGGGCTCCATGCCTCTCAGCAGCGGCCGAGCCAACCCCCCAAAACACACACACACACAGTCCTCTGTGCTGCTGCTTGCCGGTGCTGTGTGCCGTGTTTTCTTTTACTCCTGTTACCCACACCCCTCCGTGGGGTCACTCAGCCTCACTCTGGAGGTTTCTTATTGAGTTTCTAGGCAAACACTGGGCCCTGGGCCCGAGCAACCTCATCCTTCCAACCCTAACCCTGTAAGACCCCAGAGAGCCAACATTCTGTCAAGGTACCTGCCTCCCCCTCTCAGCACCCCCCACCCCCCCCACACACACACTTGGCACTGGTCCAAGCCGAAGGCTGGGATGAAGGGAGGGAGAGAGGGAAGGAGCTTGAAGTAACTCTGCAATCAGATCCAGGTTCTAATTAGCCCACTGCATCAGACTTTTCCCCATGGGCCAGTCCAGGGAAGCTCCTGGGTCAAATCCAGCTCAGAGTCACTTCCCCTCCTGCCATGCTTCTAGAGTTCTCTTATGCAGGAACACTGAACTAGGCCAAGAGTGTGGACTAAAGGGGATTTACAGCTGGTTCTCCAGACACAAGACATCACCCTCCTACACACAGAACACAAAATCCACTGATGGATTAGAAACTGAAGGAATAAACACCTCAGAATGACCACACCTGGCCTCCTTTTGTTATTGTTGTTTTTGTTTTACAAGGTAGAGTCTTGCTCTAGACCAGGCTGACCTGGAACTCTCGGCCGCCCTCCACCTGTGCCTCCTGAGTGCTGGGATTAAAGGCGTGCGCCACCATGCTCGGCTTACCTGGCCTCTCTTATTCGGAGACCAGAGCCATCTCCTCTGTGAAGGCTGCCTGGGACCCCAACAGGACATGGTCACTGCCTCCACTAATACCCGGCAGTGCCTCGATCCCCACCCTCTGACTGCTCACCCGCAGTTCTCTCTCTCTGCCTGTGGCACTGCTGTTTCGTGTGTGTAACGAGGTGGGTCGTGGACCACAGGAAACGGCAGAGGCTCTGTAGTCGGACTTCCTAGTTTAAATCAGATAAACCACGGGCTTGTTGTAAGGACTGGCTTGATGGTGTGGCCAAGATTCAGTCATTGACATTATCCCCTATTTCCTTTTTGAACAGCCCAGGGAAGGAGTATTGCTCCGTTCCTGCATGGAGCAGGTGTGGCCACGTGACACCCTCTGTCTGGTGCAGTGTGAACACCTTTAGCAGGGGACACTTGCAGTCAGAAACCTTCCAGGCAGGTACACGATCCTCTGTGCTCTTTTCCTCTGCTGTTGTGGACCCTGGGCACACGGTGGAGATGGTGGCACAATCAGTTGGCAGAGCACTGGCCAGGCTGGTAGCCTGCAGCAGATGCTACACTAAACAGCAGCGCTGCGAGAAATGGATGCTTGTTACATATATTCCAGTCACTGACATTTGGGGATTGTTTGTTATCACAGCATTACCTGACCTGTTCTGACTAAAACAAGACGGACTGCATGCAGAGCTCTCAACATGGCTGTGATAAACCTTTGATAAATAGTCCATGACTGAAAAAACATACAAACATACATTTGAAAAATGAGTGGAATAATAAGCCCTTTCAAACCGGAGCCTCTTTCTCTAAAGAAAGTTTGTAACAAAGTCTCCTTGTGGTTTATGTGGATGCCTTATGTAGCTGCTGTTGGTGGCCGTTGTAAGTAGGCGGTAGGGATGGCCTATTTCCCATGCCTACCCAGCAATACAAATCACTCAAGCAAACCCAATATACCCCTCCTTGGGCACCATCCTGAGCTCCTGAGGGTTGATAGGAGCTGGAACTTTCCATTCGTATGTGTTTGCTATGGGAAATCTCAGATGTGAAGTCAACGTCTAAGCCACGCGGCCTTGAGGATCTCTGGAACCTCCCAGCCACCCACCAGGAAAGAAGGTCTGAAGTGAGGGGATCAAATGCAACCGGGAGCTCTCTTCTTTAATTCTGGAGACCTACGGGCCCTTCCTGGGGGACTTGAGTCTCAGAGGACTGGCCAGTATAAGGATAGACATGTGTCATCCCATGGTGGAGTTAAGGGCTGAGAGCTCAGGAGACCCGCTGCCCCTGGGTAGCTGCGTGGAGGTGGTCTCTCACCAAGAGCTTTCACGTCCAGTGTGTGCCATTGGTCCAGAAAGCAAGCGGAAGTCAGCTGGATTGGAGCCATTATTGCCCTCATTTTACAGGTTTTTTTCAAGGCTCTCCACAGCATCTAGAGAAGACAGAGTCTTCAGTGGTGGCTCAGATGCCTCCTCAGCAGGACAGGCTAAAAATCTTTGTGACATAGCATATTACTTTTAGGTTAGCCTTTCTTCCCCTGTTGGAACCCACTGCTCCATGAAGCAGGCACTTGGCATGTTCTCCCAAAAGACCTTCAAAGAATGCTCCCTAAAGAAGTAAAACAAAAGAAAACACAAATTAAAGGTCAGGCACACATTTACAGTCCCAGCACACAAGAGGTAGAAGCAATAGGATCATGAGTTCAAGGCCAGCATTGGCTATATAGCAACACTTAATCTGATAAAGAAAGAATGAAAGAAAGGAAATAAAATCAGGGGCTGGAGAAGTGGCTCAGCACTTAAGGCACTTGCCTGTTAAAGCTTAATTATCTAGCCAGGTGTGGTGGCACACGCCTTTAATCCCAGCACCTGGGAGGCAGAGGTAGAAGGATCACGGTGAGTTCAAGGCCACCCTGAGACTACATAATGAATTCCAGGTCAGCCTGAGCCAGATGAGACCCTACTTCGAAAAACCAAAAAAAAAAAAAAAGCTTAATGATCTGAGTTTCCCAGTACCCACGTAGAGCCACATGCACAAAGTGGCACATGCATCTGGAGTTCATTTGCAGCAGCTAGAGGCACAGATGCACCCATCCTTTCTCTCTGCCAGGCATGGTGGTACATACCTTTAATCCTAGCACTCAGGAAGCATTGCTGTGAGTTTGAGACCAGCCTGATACCATATGGTGAACTTGAAATACCAAAAAATTTAACAAAAAATTAAAAAATCAAGGGAGCTGGAGAGATGTTTCCGTGGTGGTTAAGGGTACTTGCCTGTGAAGTCTCACAGTCTGAATTTGATTCCCTAATCATCCACATAAAGCTATATGTGCAGATAAGTAAGTAATCTATATTTGTATGCATATATATATTTATTATTATTATTATTAAAAAGAGATCTGGAAGGAGGGCTCTGTGCTTAAAGGCATCTTCTTGCAAAGTCTCATGGCCTCAGTTCAATTTCCCAGTACCCACATAAAGCCAAATGCACAAAGTGGTGCATGCATCTGGAGTTCATTTGCAGTGACAGAAGGCTCTTGTACACCCATATATTGTCTCTCTCCTCCCCCCCAATAAATAAATTTGTTAAAAATTTTAAAAAGGAGCTGGGCATGGTGGTGCATACCTTTAATCCCAGCACTTGGAAAGCAGAGGTAGGAGGATCACCATGAGTTCTAGGCCACCCTGAGACAACATAGTGAATTCCAGATCAACCTGAGCTAGAGTGAGACCCTACCTTGAAAAAAATTAAAAAGAAAATAACCAACACAGGACTGAGGAAAAGGAAGAGGGAAGAGAAGGAAGCATGCTTCTGACATCCTGAGCTCATACCCCTCTGGAGAGGAGGCCCAGCTCCGAATAGCAGGAGTCACGCACTGGCTGTCAGAGCCACTACTCCATGAACCAGAGGCCGGAGCTGGGAACTAGCAAGGGCCATGTCCAAAGGCAAAATGGAGCCAGGAGAGCAAAGTCCAGATTGAGGGGCAAGGACAAGTCCAGGAAATGTGGTGTTTGCATGGATCTAAGGGCAGGTCTGTGGCCACAGGACTACAGGAAGGGGCTTTCCTGGCTGCAGTGTTCTTTCGGAGTTGATATGGAGTTGACACTAGATTCCTTCTCTGGCCCCCAGCTCTGCTGTTGGCATGGGATCATGAACGGAATGCCTTTGGACTCTCTTCCTCTAGACCGCTGGGGACTGGAGCAGGCCAAGATTTAAAGCTACTCAGAAAGCACCAAGCTGCCACTGCTGTCTCCTTCAGTCCTCAATCCAGCAAGGGCAGGTCACTCCTCCAGCACAGAGCAGCCCTCAGTGGTAGAACAGCTATCAGAAGAGCCCAAAGTTGAGCCCAGTCTGACTTGGCTCCCAGCCTTAGGCTCCTGCTGTAGCGCCATGCTGCTGCCCTCACTCCCAGAGCAGCAGTCCCCTGCACCGCTTTCAAACATTAGCCATCTCAATTTAAAAAAACAATAAGTTATCTAGGGCTGGAGAGATGGCTTAGCCATTAAGCATTGGCCTGTAAAGCCTAAGGACCCCAGTTCGAGGCTTGATTCCCCAGGACCTACCTTCACCAGATGCACAAGGGGGCGCACGCGTCTGGAATTCGTTTGTAGTAGCTAGAGGCCCTGGCGCGCCCATTCTCTCCCTCCCTCTCTCTCTCTCTCTCTGCCTTTTTCTCTGTCTGTCGCTCTCAAATCAATAAATAAAGTAAACAAAATAAATAAAAACAAACATTAGCCATCTACATCCACAGAGAACTGAAAGCCCCCATGCTCTGTCTTGCCCTGCGCCCCAAGAGAAGGAGCACACAGTTGAATGCATGTCCCCCAATAGATTCAGGAGTTTATTGAAGCTTGTCAGCTAGATCTCCCACCGCCTGGCTGGAGGAGGTGTCACTTTGGGCGGATCCTGGGGTCCAGCTCTAAGGTAGATCTGAATTCCAGCCTAAAGGTAGGCGGAGTGCTTGAGCTCTGTGTGGGGTTCTCAGAGTGTGCTTGCTTTGGGGGGGTTCTTTCTGTGTGGATCTGTGTAAAGGGGACCAGCTCCTTCTGCCATTATGGAACTTTCCCTGGATCTGTAAGCTCAAAAAAAAAAAAAAAAATCCTGTTCCTCCCATAAACTGTGTCTGGTTTGGGGGTTCATACCAGCAACATGAAGCTGACTGCGACAGCCGCCTACCTCACCAGAGCTCTGAGAGGCCCGTGCCCCATCTCGCTCCGTGCTCAAGGAGAACAAGCACACAGCGGGCAGCGGTGCAGGGAGCAAGCCTTTGCCCCAGTGTCCTCGCCAGAGACCAGCACATAGCCCTTATTTGCAAGTTAAATTTTAACTCAGCACCCAAGGGTGCTGTCCAATGCAAGCAACACAAAGCCTTGTCCTTCTTTAACTTAATTGCTGAGAACCACACAGAAGGAGCCTGAGAGCGTAGTTCCCTGCTGTCCTCACGCTGAGGAGCCTTGATGGCAGGTGCCTTTTCCTTCATCATGACAACGTTCTAGAAGAACGTTGGAAGCACCCCAGGGAGAACTCATCTTCTAGTCAAGTTGAAGGTACCCTACTTCAGTCCTCACTATCCAGCAAGAGCAGCTTACTCCTACAGTACACACAGGGAAACTGAGGCTCTAAGTGGTACCACACCTATCAGAGAAGGAGCCCACATTTGAGTCCAGTTGGACTTGGTTCCCAGTCTCCCTGCACTGCTTTGGGCGCAGGAAGTGATTTTGCATATTCAGGTAGCCACGTGGGTACCACGCATTCTCACCCCCCATTTCTCCAGCTGTGACCAGGCAGAGACTGCCCATCGTGCTAGCCTTTCAACATACGGTCCCCATGCTGTTGGCATATTCTATTCGGGATGGGAGCTGCCTCTTGTGGGTAGCTCCAAGGTTCTGTTTCTGTTTTCTGTGGCTCCCCTGGCATCCCTATTTCTGACTGGCAGCCACAAGCCCTTCAGTGCTGCTGTGGACAAACTGGAGTGCTGGTTAGTGGGGAAAGGCAGTCGCAGATCTTGTGTAGTGCCAGACACGGGCTTTGGCCTCTAGCTAAGCTTAGCAACACCGCAATGCTCAGTTAACAAGGGTGTCGTCTTTCTAACAGGGCCATACACATAAATGGCATGTCTAGAAGAACATCACTCGCTATCATCTTAAGTTTTCAGGAAGTGGGCTGGAGAAATGGCTTAGCGGTTATGCCTGCGAATTTAAGAACCCAGGTTCGACTCTCCCGGTCCCATGTAAGCCAGATGCACATGGTGGTGCATGCATCTGGAGTTCGTTTGCAGTGGTTAGAGGCCCTGGCATGCCCATTCTCTCTCTCTATCTCTCTCTCTCTCTCTCTCATAAATAAATAAATAAAGTAGATCTGTAAAAATTTTTTCAGGACATGAGCATGGTATTTGCCAGTAAACTCGGCCATTTGGCCATTTGACTAACAAGGAAAGCCAGGTGTCCTCTCATAGGTAATTGACAGTGTCGGTGTAACAGTAACTTCCATGTGGAAGGCTCTAATGTGGACCTAGAACCTAAAAGAAACCAAACAATGGGGCCGGAAGAATTCCTTCAGCAGCAAGACCTCTCTGCTCTGGACTTATCAATCAAGTTATGGTGGTCTTATCAGTCAGGTTTTGCAGAGTACCGTCTGCAAAAACACTGTCCCTCTACTGGCTCTTGTTAGACCTTGGGACTAACAGGCGTCCCCAGGCCCGTCACCCTCAGCGCTCTCTTGGCCTCATTTTTTCCCACATAAGCTGTATGTCACCACCTTAGTAAAGCCTCCCCTGAACTACTCAGCCTTGAACTTCAGTCAGAATCAGTTGTGAGGGTGGTTTATTTTTTCTTTATTATCTTCTATTCAAGGTATAGCTATTGGACACCATGTGCCACATTTTATTAAAGTTAGTTCCTTCAACCATTCAACATTTAGAATTCTTCAAAGTATCCCTAAGCAGAGAATATATTTTACTAGCCCCAAACCTACTTTATAATAACTGTTCAGCAAATGGTCATTGACTGAATTAGCAAGTGGTTGCTTAAAAGTTCTTTGTAGGGGCTGGAGAGATGGCTTAGCGGTTAAGCACTTGCCTGTGAAGCCTAAGGATACCAGCTCGAGGTTCAATTCTCCAGGACCCACGTAAGCCAGATGCACAAGGTGGCACATGCGTCTGGAGTTTGTTTGCAGTGGCTGGAGGCCCTGGCGTGCCCATTCTCTCTCTGTGTATCTGCCTTTCTCTGTCTGTCTGTCATTCTCAAATAAGTAAACAAAAAAAATTTTTAATGAAAATAAAAATAAAACTCCTTTGTAATCATAAAGGGCTTCTTTACCTGAGCCGCCCAGTACCCCTTTTCTAGGGAAGAACAAATAGTGCTTTCCTCACTTCCCGGGTTAGAAGGAACTCACAGGCTCCTGGCCACGTGCTCAGTTATGTTCAACACGTGTGAGTTTCAATCTAGAAAACTACTCAGACTTCCAGGTGACCACAAATTTCCTGAGGAATTTGGCAAATAAAATGCAACTTCTGGCTGGGCGTGGTGGAGCATGCCTTTAATCCCAGCACTCAGAGGCAAAGGTAGGAGGATTGTCGTGAGTTCAAGGCCACCCTAAGACTAAATTCCAGGTCAGCCTAGGCTAGACCCTACCTTGGCAAACAAAAACAAACAAACAAACAAAAAAGCAAATTCCAGCTCATCTGGAGTGGGGCCCAAGTGTCTTACATTACTGCCAAATTCCCAGGGGCACCCAGGCCACTGTTGCAAGGGACCCACTGCGTCTTCACCATCTATCCGGATGGTTGAGAGAAAGAAGATGTCTAGTTGGTGAGAACATGTGGTTGCAGACGGACTGTGGGGAGCTCCTGGAGAAGGACATTATGCCCGTTTTACTGATAAGGAGACTGAGGGCCAGCGTGCATAGGTGGAATCTGTCCTTCAGATACCGGCTCTGTGCTGTCTCAGCCGCCACCCACAGCCCTGGATGCTGGGGACTCGGTGGTGAAGGCACCGCGCCTTGTCCCCAGAGAGGTCACGAGTGTAAAGCATGAGCAATGGGGACTAGAACACAAAGTTGAACTGGAAAGCAGCAGAAATCCAGAGGTGGGTGAGCGCGTGCCAGCTAGATCTTGCACACAATCCAGCCACATCTTTTCTTTTCAACCCATGGCCCAATTAGACTGGAGATAAGGGTCTTCTTTCATCAGCCCCAATCCCTTTAAAAGAAAGGAGGAAAGCAGTGGCTTTAGGATTTCTTTTTCTTTTAAGCCCCAAACCTCTTCAGTGGAAAGTGTTGCCCTTCCGACCCGTTGATGTAATTGCCATAATTGAAGATTCCAGGCCCCATGTGGGTGGACAGGGCCCCATTCATCCATCAGGTCAGCGAAGTGTAAACCTGCTGAGTCCTTCAGATGCCCTGGCCACAACCTCCCTCCCTCTGCCCTCCAGGCCCTGCGGGCTGGGCTCCCCACAATGCCAGGGCAGCCAGGCCCAGGCTGGTCTCTCTCTGGATGTGGGAACTGTGCCTAATTAAGGGGTCTGTTCTCATCTCCATGGGGCCGACTTAACGCCTCCTGACAGTAATGAGAGCCACACGTGTGGGGCTGGGGGAGGGAAGAAAGGCCTTCCTGCTGTCTTAGCACCCTATTAAACAACAAGTCCAACACACACACACACACACACACACACACACACACACACACACACTTGTAGTTGGGCAGTAGTCATCATCAAACCTTTATAACTACAAGGAGTTTCTCCAGTTCTGAAAGAGGAAGGAACCAAGATGAAATAACTTGCCCAAGGGGCACGTGATGAATCATGGGCACTGGACCCCAGGTGTCCTGTTGCACCTCACAGCCCAGACTTCCCCCATGGAGGGTGGGGCTCTCCACTGCAGGCCCCAAGGGAGTTCCTTGGAGGGTGGGAAGGGAGTAGACAGCCTCTTGACTCTGCTAGAGCTGTGTTGTCAGAGACCATAGCAAAACAAGGATCTCCAGAGACTGGTTCTACAAGGGAATCTCTAGGATGCCCTTGGATAACATGCCCAAGCCCACCTAGAAGTTTCACATTCCCTGCTGCCCGTTTCACGTCATGGTGCTCTCGCACATTCTCTCTCCTCCTACCCTTTTCCCATCACCCATAACTCACACCCCCAGCATCATTTTCGGCTGCAACCCACAGGCACCTTAAGGAGTAGCTGAGAGATAAGCCTTCTCCGTTCTCCACTGGAGGGGCTTTGTCCAGCTCGGGGCACACAGTCCTCTCTCAGTAAAGACCCAGTCCCCACAAGAGCCAGGTTGACGCTTCTATTCTTAAGTCACGTTAGTTCATTGGCTCAAGCATAACTGTGTTTATAGAGAGAGCTAGGGAAGTGCCCTGCATTGCAAATAGGGCAAAACTGCTGAAATCAATGAGCTCAATTTCAGATCAACTGGCCTGTGTAAGACAGTGAGCCAGGCACTGCGACACACACGGCTCTTCATACAAGGTCCCTTGTAGAGGGGACACTTGAGCGCCCCAGTCCACAGCACAGGAAGATTGCAGCGAAACCTTCCCATTGCTCTCCTCTGGGCAAGAGGAGCTGTGACAGGAGTGGGTCACTGACCAGAAGACATCCCTGAACAAGGGGTGCTGGCAGTACAGCAGACACTGCCTTGTAGCCGAGCATTTCCCTGTTGTCTGGCCCTCCTGGATTCCTCTAAGGAGCCCTGTGCTCCATAAGTCACCCCGTACCGCCACCACTACCTCCTCCAAGCATGATCATCTTTCGCTGTTGCAGTTTGCTTGGCCTTCTAGAAGCAGTGGTTTGAATATAGGAACTCATAGCTTCAGATGTCCTCAGACATCAGATAGGGAATAGGGGCCCCCACATGACCCATCCATCCAAGGGTTCAAAGGGAGCCCTACCATCTTGAAATTCTGCCTCACCATGGATCAGCCCATGTGTGGTGTGCACTTGGCCAGTGGGGTTGCCCACATACCCATTTGAGAGGAGTCAGGTAGTCAGGCAGCTCTTTTAAGCAGTTAAGGTGACCCTGAAAGTAAAAAAATAAAATAAAATAATTTTAAAAAGCAAAGAGCAGGAATATCTTTGGGCCAGGACCTGACTTTTTAACCTCGTACATAGATCTGTTTTTCCACAAACAGCCTGCGCCCCTGCTGGAAGGGAGGTCTCTCCTAGGATTTAAATCTAGCCCTACCACTGTGGTTGGTCAAAGTTCAGCCTCCAGAATCTGGCATCATAGATAGCCTCTTCCTGAGACAGGCCCTAGTCCAAACCCATTAGCTGTCCCTCAGGTGAGCCGAGCTGAAGATAGGGCCGACCACTACAAAGTTATAAAAACGTTTGTGAAGGAAGAGCCCCCTAGCTGTTACTCTCCACATGGGCTCTTGACCCCCTTCAGCTCCCCACAGGGCAAGGGCTTTTTTTCTGCAGGTTTCTCAGGCCCTTTACATGGGATCTCTAGTCATATAGGTACCTTTCCTTGGCTCTGTACTTCTCTCAATAACTATAATAATTTAATAATTTAGCCAGGCATGGTGGCGTACGCCTTTAATCCCAGTACTCGGGAGGCAGAGGTAGGAGGATCGCCATGAGTTTGAGGCCACCCTGAGACAACACAGTGATTTTCAGGTCAGCCTGGCTAGAGTGAGACCCTACCTCGAAAAAAAAAAAAAAAAAAAAAAAAATTATCCTTCTGTCTTTTTTTTTTTTTTTTTTTTTTTTTTGCAGTAGGGTCTTGCTGTAGCCCAGGCTGACCTGGCATTCACTATGTAGTCTCAGGGTGGTCTCGAACTCATGGCTATCCTCCTATCTCTGCTTTCCAAGTGCTGGGGCTAAAGACATGTGCCACCATGCCTAGCCCTTTTGTCTTTTTTATTCAATTTTTTTTATTAAAATTAGGCACCAATCTAGGGTTTAGGGTTCAAGAGCTTTCCTGAACCCCAGCACCCTGTTACATATTCACCCCTAAATCAGGAGTCATGACCATACAGTCTTTCACGTCCACCAGCACAGGTGGGGACAAGCTTCTGACGGTTAGATATTGTTACCTTGTATGAATGGGGCTCAAATTAAAGAAAGCTATGTCCCAACATAGAGGATGTTGGGCAGTGTATTGGATAGGGTTGTCAGAGACAGCTTAACAGCAGAGGCAGAATGTCTGCCTCTAGCTGGCTCCTGTAATAACTCAGGGTGAAAACGGAGGTTAAAGTATTAATGCGTTCAATGTATTGACGTGGGACTAATGCAATTCAAAACTACTACTTTCTGGGCTGGGGATATGGTTTCGTGGTGGAGCAAGCACTCAGCCCTGGGCTCCACCCCCAACACCCCAACAAACAAACAAAATCAAAGGCTCTCTGTTGACCCCTTCCAATATAGGGAAAAGTCTTAATTTCAGTTATGCATAAAGCAAGAAATAAAAGATAAATAATTTTTAACTTTATGCATTCTTCTATGAGAATTAAAAACTGAGGGCTGGAGAGATGGTTCAGTGATTAAAGGCACTTGCTAGCAAAACCTGACAGCCTGAGTCTGATTCCCCAGTACCCATGTAAGGCCAGATGCTCAAAGTGACACATGCATCTGGAGTTCCTTTGCTGTGGCAGGGGCCCTGGCGTGCCCATTTCCTCTCTCTCTCTCTCTCTCTCTCTCTCTCTCTCTCTTTCTTTCTCTCTCTCTCTCATTCTCTCACTTCTTGAAAATAAAGTAAAATTAAAAAAAAATGATGTGTCCCTTGTGGGTAGGGGGGACTTCACAATATATAATGAAAATCTTTATTTTTTTGTTTTTTTGGGGGTAGGGTCTCACTCTAGCCCAAGCTGACCTGGAATTCGCTATGTCATCTCAGGGTGGCCTCAAACTCATGGCAATCTTCTTACCTCTGCCTCCCAAGCGCTGGGATTAAAGGCGTGCACCACCACGCCAGGCGTGAAGTAGGAGGATCGCCGTGAGTTCGAGGCCAACCTGAGAACTTCTGCTTCCCAAGCGCTGGGATTAAAGGCATGCGCCACCACGCCTGGCCCAGCATATAACTTTAAAATTCTAGTTTTTCTTAAAATAAACTTGTAGAAGTGGAATCTCTACTTAAAGAGAAGAGCTCTATTAAGATTCTCATTATAAACCAGGCGTGGTGGTGCACGCCTTTAATCCCAGCGCTTGGGAGGCAGAGGTAAGAGGATTGCCATGAGTTTGAGGCCACCCTGAGATGACATAGCGAATTCCAGGTCAGCCTGAGCTAGAATGAGACCCTACCCCAAAAAGAACAAAAGGGGGGGGGTGAATGGTCTAAGGGAAAGAGTTGGAGAATAGGGGGCGGGAGGAGGGTTAATCAAAATTAAGACTTATGAATAAACCATATGGAAATGTAATTCTTTTTAAAATATTTTTACTTGTTTATTTGAGACGCAGAATATTGGTGCACCAGGGCCTCTTGCAACTGCAAATTAATTCCAGATGTATGCACCATGCTGTATGTCTGGCCTTACATGGGTATTGAGGAGTCTATGTCTGGCTTTGCATGCAAAATCTTTTAAAACTTTAACTGCTGAGCCATCTCCCCAGACTAAGACCTAATTTTTTTGCTAGCTAATTACGTGTGTGTGTGTGTGTGTGTGTGTGTGTGTATTATATACAGGGAGAGAGTTTAGACAGAAGTATATTGTGGAGGTAGACAATGTTGTATCCAGATGGCATAGATTGTTAGTAGAAATTTTTCAGTGCCAGGAGTAGGATACCTTCAGCAAGTTATTGGCCAGGGAGGCTCCTGATGCCCCCAAAACATTGCAGGCTATTGTCAAGGCTCTTGGTTGCCCACCAGAACTAGATGTTAAGACCCTATTGCTGAAGATTCCACAGCCTTGGGCTGCAGGCCACTTAGAAATCAAGCTGGAGCTGAGCTAGAAGCCTCCTCCTTATTGACTAGCAGTCAGGATAGTGGGAAGAACTATGTATGCAGCCTGTGTAGGAGAAAAGTCATCAGTGATGTTAACCAGCAGTGGACTCTGCAAGCTTTACAACTGGTGCAGTGGTGGTATGTCTGTTATGGGGGAAACCAATTGCTCTCTAATTGGATTTGAGGCCTTCTAGTAAGGAATTCTTGCCTGGTACTGAAAACCTAACAAAAAGTCTATTGCTGGGAAGGTCATGCCCCCAAAACATCCTCAGCCCCTAGGGCTGCGAAGCCCTAGGGGGGTAACTAGTAGTGTTGTCTGCCCTATGAATATTTATATTTATGCCCATATATTAATGCTATTCTCACTTTTGGTTAGAGAAGCTTCTTTTTTCACATGAGTACCAAAGTGCTGAGAAGTGACAATGGAGTGTTCAGCCCTAAATAAGACATCTCTATCATACCCTTCTAGGCCCAGGGACTGTTGCAGACAAGGTAGCAGAAAGAATGTAAGAGCAAAGGAAGGGGAGACTGCTTACAATGCTGTCTACCAGACACAAAGTGGACTTGATATTCATGACCTCACCATGGCTGACACTCTACACAAGACCATCATAACAGGAAGGGAAAAAATGATGACATCAAAATAGAAGAGAGACTAATTCAAAAAAGAAGGGACTGGACTGGAGAGATGGCTTGGTGGTTAAGTGCTTGCCTGTGAAGCCTAAGGACCCCAGTTCGAGGCTCAATTCCTCAGGACCCACGTTAGCCAGATGCACAAGGTGGTGCATGCATCAGGAGTTCATTTGCAGTGGCTGGAAGCCCTAGTGCGCTCTCTCTCTCTCTCTCTCTTTCTGCCTCTTTCTCTCTCTGTCACTCTCAAATAAATAAATAAAAATTAAAAAAAGAAGGGACTCAGTGGAGGGGGATCAGGGAGGGAAATTGGAAAATTATGATCATGTTATATTGTTTGTACTTATAGAAGTTGTAAAAAAAATATTTTAATTGGCTGGGCATGGTGATGCACACCTTTAATCCCAGCACTTGGGAGGCTGAGATAGGAGGATCACTATGAGTTCGAAGGCAGCCTGAGATTACATAGTGAATTCCAGGTCAGCTTGGGCTAGAGTGAGACCCTACCTCAAGTAACTTTTTTTTTTTTTTTTGCTGTTTCTTTTTTTCTCTCCCCTAGGCTGCTTTGGTGTGGTTCCTATGCTGTCATCTTAACTGGAAGTTTCAAGTAAATTTTTTTTTTTACGTTTACAATTTTCAAAATAAATAAATACTTGAGATTTATTTGTGGAGAAAGACAGGAAGAGACAGTACATATGAGCACTCTAGAGCCTCCTGCCACTATAAATGAAATCCAGATGCATACACCACTTTGGGCATCTGACTTTACATGGGTACTGGGGAATTGAGCCCAGGCCATCAAGCTATGCAAGCAAGTGCCTTTAACCACTGAATCATCTCTCCAGCCCAAATTTTATTCTTTAATCTTTGGGTGTGTGAATGTATGTGTGTGCGTGTTTGCGAGTACAGGAGCGTGCATTCCACGGTGTGCACATGGTACTGCATACATGTGAAGGTCAGGGGAAACCTCCGGTGTTGGGCCTCTCTTTCCATCATCTTGCTTGGGGCAGATTGTCACTTTGTTTGCTGAACTTCCCAGCCTATGAGCTTCCAGGTATTCAGTCTCCACCTCTCATCTCTCTGTACGAGTGCTGAGATTACAAATGTACTCTTCTGTGTCCTGCTTACATGAGTTCTGGGGATTCAAACTCAAATCCTTGCAAGTGCTTTCCCCTCTGAGCCATCCGCTCAGAAACTAATTTTAAAAATATTTTATCTCTTTATGAGAGAGAGAGAGGCAGGTAGAAAGAGTGAGAGAGATAATGGGCACACCAGAGCCTCTAGCCACTGTAAACAAACTCCAGATGCATGCGCCACCTTGTGCATCTGGCTTTAAGTGGGTACTGGGGAAACGGACTTGGGTCCTTAGATTTCACAGGCAAGCATCTTAACCACTAAGCCATCTCTCCAGCCCCAGATCTATTATTGTTAATAAATGTGTATATTCTTTGTCCATAAAGACTCACACTTTAGGTGTCAGCCTGGAGGACAATAGAACTAGAATTCTAGACCTGAGGAGATAAAACTACTTGTCACACTTCAGCCTGGTCCCAGCTAAAACCACAGAGGAATGGGGAGATGAGCAAGAGGGCTGCTTCCATGCTGGCCCTGATAATCAGCACCAGGGTGAAGGAGACAGACACTGAAGACACTCTACACTTACCAAAGCAGACATCCAGAGGCTCCTAAGAGCCCATCACCAAAGTATGCTTAAAACACACCCAACATGGTTCAGGGAATTTTGTGGAAGAGAGGGTGGAGAGACTGTTACAGCCACAAGTTGGCCAATATGCCCAGAGGCACTGCCTCTCCCCAGTAACTGACTGCTGGCTCCCACAATGCATAAGCCACAACCCCCACATGGATAACCTGTACCCCAATAAGGAAGGCCCCATTCGGAAAGGGGTCAAGGATGATACCAACACATGATGTATCCATAATTAATAAAAAATAAATAAAAAAGAACTAGAATTCTATTCAAAACACTAAAAGCTGCACTCAAGAGGCAGAGATAGGAGGATCACCATGAGTTCGAGGCCACCCTGAGACTACATAGTGAATTCCAGGAGAGCCGGAGCTAGAGTGAAACCCTACCTCAAAAAAAAAAAAAAAAAAAAAAACACAAGTAAGAGCTGGGTTTGAGAGATGGCTTAGCAGTTAAGCTCTTGTCTATGAAGCCTAAGGACCATGGTTTGTGGCTCGATTCCCCAGGATCCACATAAGTCAGATGCACAAGGTGGTGCATGCATCTGTTCATTTGCATTGGCTGGAGGCCCTGGTACACTCATTCTCTCTCTCTCTCTGCCTCTTTTTCTGTCTATCTGTCTGTCTGTCTGTCTCAAATAAAGAAAGAAAAATAAAAAAATTAAATTAAAAAAAAAACTAAGAGCTGTACTTACCACTATTGTCCCCAGTAAGAGGACTCTCGCTCAGAAGGAAGGCACTGATTAATGTGCAGGCCCTTTTCTCAAAAGAAGTTTTGGGGCTGGGGAGATGGCTCAGCAGCTAAATGCATTCCCCATTACCCACATAAAGCCAGATGCACAAAACGACCCATGTGTCTGGAGTTTGTTTGCAGTGGTTAGAGGCACTGGCATGCCCATTCTCTCCTTTTCTCTTATAAATAAATAAATATTTTAAATACCAAAACCAAAGTGACTCCACAAATATAAACAAAGAGGAGCTTCTGATCATTAAGCTAAGATCTGGAGATCATTTTCTAAGGACAATTCTGCTGAAAAAATAGTGCCAGAATCTTCCCTTCTCGCTGCAGGAAAGACCAAGTGGCCAGGTGAGATCCAGAGAGAACAGGGATGGGACAGATGGCTCGCTTTTCTGCCCATTGAAGCCTTGAGCTGGAAGTCCATGGAGGAAAGCTGGGGAATTTGAAATCCATACACCGGAAGCCCCTTCCGGCTTCCCCATTCCCATATTCTATTCTGAAGGTTGAAAAAAAAAAGACCCTTCCCCCTCATGTAAAACTGCCCCAGGCTTAATCAGTGCCCTAAGCTGCTGTCATTCCTGTGTTGTAAGCATGGTGACAATGAACAGGTTAGGTGTTTTGAACAGTATGATGTAACCTGGGCTTGTGATGAAAGAGACACTGACAGGCAGCGCAAGCTGACACCCTGAGAACTGCGCGGGCCATGAGGTCATTGGTCCAACAGGTAGGCCCTTCTGTTTTCTCAGCCCTGACATCTGATGCCCCGCCAGTTATTCAATAACTAGAAATGAGGCGGGTCCTCCAAATTCCTGTATCTCCTTGGGGATGGAGAGGGAGGGCCCCGCTTCCCGTCTGCCAGACTGTGGGTTTGATCAAGGGCACCCAAGGAGAACTAGCCTTGGAAAGCTGCCCCCAGGAGGATGGGCCAGTGGAACAGCACACAAGAAAGGCATTGAGAGGCACTGGCAAGGCTTCTTCAGACAAAAGACCTGTCTGCATCTTGTGTAACCTAGGCAATCAAGACCAGCTTCTAGAAGGGAGGCAAACCCTCCCAGACTGTGCAGGCACTCAAACCCATGTCAAAGGAAGCGTCCAATGCTCAGGAAACTTACCTTTGAAATAATTGGTGATCAGAACAGGAAGGAGTGCTGGGGGGATAGCTTGGTGGTTGAGCACTTGCCTAGCATGTGAAAGCCCCTGGATTCATCCCTAACATATACACAGGAAAAAAGAATGGGGAACAGAGGGTGTTGGTGAAGTTTTGTTCTTTTTGTTCTGTTTCTGGTAGGAGGCAGGTCATTTATGGCTTCTCTTATTTATTTTATTGCCCGATGTATGCCACACATAGACTCAACATAGAGAACTGAAGAGATAGCTTATGGTTGCAAAGCCTGATGGCCTGGGTTCAATTCCCCCATACCCATGTAAAGCCAGAGCCACAAAGTGGCACATACACCTGAAGTTTGTTTGCAGTGGCAAGAGGCCCAATGCACCCATTCATATACTCTCTCTCCCTCCCTCCCCCATGGCACTCACTAGGTGTTGTAAAGTAAAAAATTTTTTTCACATTTCTAGAAGGTGGAAGTCCAAAACCAAGATATTGGCAGGGCCATGCTCCCTCTGCAACCCGCCAGGGGAATTCAGCTTGCCACTTCCTCTCTGGGATGGCCAGAAATCTGTGGCATTCTTCAGCCAGCAGCAACTTGGCTCCAGTTTCTGCTTTCATTGTCCAATGGCCTTCTTCCTTCATGTCTGTGTGCCTGTGTCTCTTGTATTTCAGTGACACCAGTCTTAGTGAATTAAAGGCCCACCCTATTGCATTACAGCCTCACCTGAACTAATTACATCTGCAATGGCTGTTTCCAAATAAGGTCACATTCTAAGGTGCGAAGGGTAAGGAATGAAGATCATTTTAGGAGACACAATTCAATCCATAACACGTGACAAGTTCCAACAGCTATAATCAGATCAAAGGAAAACACAGAGTCCAGAGCCTCCACTCAACTTCCACCAACCTGGGAAGGCGTTTGCATCAGCCAAGCTAATGATGCATCCCCAAGAGGGGAGCAAGACGTCCATTCACCTCTTCTCTCAGCAATTATTTGCTAAGCACCTGCTAACACTGGCTGTGGGTAAGAGAGACCATGTCTCACTTACTGAGGAAGAATATTAAAGACACTGTTATTTTGAATTCTTTGCTCACCTATATGCAGGTGACATTAGAGCAGTTTGGGGGTCAGGTACTCTGTTCCAAACAGCCATTGCAGTAGGTCTACATATTTGTGTCAGTCTGTGTTGCAAGGAGCCTCTGGAAAGAGAAAAACAGAAGCCCAATGATTAAAGAACAACATAGAGGGCTTGAGAGATTGTTCAGTAGTTAAGGTGCTTGCCTGCAAAGCCTAATGACACTGGTCCAATTCCTCAGTAGCCACATAAAGCCAGATACACAAAGTCTGGAGCACATGCATCTGGAGTTTGTTTGTAGCAGTTAGAGGTCCTGGCATGCCCATTCTCCTCTCTGTGTTTCTTCTTGCAAGTAAATAAAAACAATTTTAAAAAATAGAGGACAACATGTCTTAAAGCCAGGAAAACATAAGGGAAGAGTCTCAAGCTGCAGAGAATTTTTCGAAAGTAATTTTGAGATTATTTTAATTGTGTATGTTCAAATTTAAGCCTGAACATCAATGAGATATGGGCTGGGAGTGTAGTTCAATGGTATAGTAATTACACAGAATGTACAAATCCTTGGTTTAAGTCCCCAAGATGAAATTTTTAAAAATTTTTTTTGTTTATTTTATTTATTTATTTGAGAGTGACAGAGAGAGAGCGAACGGGCACACCAGGGCCTCCAGACGAACTCCAGAAGCATGCGCCCCCATGTGCATCTGGCTAGCGTGGATCCTGGGGAATCGAGTCTCGAACTGGGGTCCTTAGGCTTCACAGGCAAGCGCTTAACCACTAAACCATCTCTCCAGCCCAACCCAAAATGAAAATTTTATGAGGTTATATAGTAAATGAATACTCAAATGCCAAAACTAGTTCTGGTAGGAGATGAGAGGATTTATAAGAACCCTGAAGCCCTATCCCCATAGTTCCCAGGAATAATTACCTCCGGGCATGGTTTAAAATAATACACTGGGGCTGGAGAGATGGCTTAGTGGTTAAGGCACTTGCCTGTGAAGCCTGAGGTGTGAGACTCGATTCTCCAGTTCCCATGTAAGCCAGATGCAAAAGATGGCACATGCTTCTGGAGTTTGCAGTGGCTGGAGGCCCAGGCACACCCATTTTCTCTATATATCTGCTTCTTTCTCTCTCTCTTAAATATATAAATAAAATAAAAAATACCTACTAAAACAATATGCTTAAAAATAACAATAATAATACATTGGAATACTACTACGTTACTTTTGAGTCGCCATGGTCAAAATACCCAATGAAACAATTCAAAGGGGGAAAAATTTACTTGGGCTCACTGTTTCAGAGGGTTCAGACCACCATAGGATGGAATGCATGGCAGACGCCCTTACATCATGACAGATAGGAAGTAGAGACAAAAGAAACTGAAGGTGCTATAGACAAATATAAGCTCCAAGGACACCCCCCACCCAGGGGCCTACTTCCTACAACTAAGCCTCATATCCTGCTTTTCACCACCTCCTAATCATGTCACCATGTTATGAATCTATTTAGACCACTTATTCAGGTCTGAGATCTCACAATCTAATTATCCTTGGAGACGCTATCCCAGAGGCATGCTTTACTAATCACTTAGGCATTCCTTATTTCTTTCATTTAAAGTTATTTTTATTTTTTTACTAGAGACAGAGAGGGAGGGAGAGAGACAATGTGTGTACCAGGGCCTTTAGCCACTGCAAACAAACTCCAGACGCATGTGCCACCTTGTGCATCTGGCTTACATGGGATCTAGAGAATGAAACCTCGATCCTTAGGCTTCACAGGCAAGCACCTTAACTGTTAAGCCATCTCTCCAACCTGCATTCCTTATTTCAATCTAGTTGACTATCAAGAATAGCCATCATTCCTACTAACCAGGAAATTGAGGCCCAGACAGGTAGGCAGCGGCTCCCTTCTGAGAGGCATACACAGTGACTCTACAGCAAAGGCAGGCCTGGGACCCAGGTCCTCTCTGACTTCTAGTAGAAAGCATCCTATGCTTCCTCACATTCTTAGGGCAGAGTGTAAAGAAAAATGGACTTCCATGTTTCCCCTTTTCAGCCAGAAGACCACCCTGTTCTGACACCAGCACTTTGTCCCCATTCTGCATTTCCTGGTGATGGCGGTGAGGGGTGGGGAAGTTGTGATCATCAGGCCCAGCCCCACATCCTGAACATACGTTCTAATTGTCCTTGCCCCTCTGGAAGCCAGAAAGGCTTCCAAATCCTGCCTCTCCATTGAGCAGCTTCCTGGTTACCCTGAGAAAAATGTCAACCCTCCTGGGGTCTACCCTACTTCATCCCTGCATCTCTCTCTGGAGGAGAAAAACCAAGGGCCACGAGATGAAAACAGAGAGTGGTTTCTTCATAGGCTTTCCCTGTATCCAGCTTTGGGGGTGAGGGTGGGGTGAAGAAAGGGTGCATGGAATTCTAAAAGGAAACACGTTCCAAGAGTATTTCCCACTGAGCTGGGGACAGTTGAAAACTCCATACCAATACCCAGGGCATTTAGTCCAACCAAGTCACCCCTGGGAGAACCTTCCAAGAAGGCAGGGTGCTCCACGTGAAATGTCCTGCTACACTTGAGGTCAGTGTGACAACCCCTGACCCGTACACAGACAGACCTCACAGCAGAGTTCCCGAGAGTGGACTCTGGAAGCCCTTTCCTGCCAGTCAAAGGTAGCAGGAAATGACCAGAGGGAAGCGTCTCATGACGTTGGTGAGTGCATTGAGGACATCTGAGTTCAAGGTGAGAGCCTGCCACTGACTAACAGACCTGAGATTGTATCTTGATTATTCTTGAACCTGTTTCCTAGCTATAAATTGGGGTCTTACTTCACATTCACTCAACACACCCTGACTGAGGGCCCTTGACATATCAAGTGCCACGGAGAGCCACAGTGCCTCCTTCCCTCTGCTCCTCAGGTTTCTGTGAGCAGCAGACTATGTGAGGACTCCAGGTGTTTGTTGTAGTCAGGTTCGCACTGCTGCCAGAAAACACCCAACCAAGAGCAGCTTGTGGAGAAAAAAAGGTTTATTTTGGCTTACAGACTTGAAGGGAAGCTCCACGATGGCAGGGGAAAATCATGGCATGAGCAGAGGGTGGACATCACCCCCTGGCCAACATCAGATGGGCAACAGCAGCAGGAGAGTGTGCCAAACACTGGCAAGGGGAAACTGCCTATAACACCCATAAGCCCAGCCCCAACAATACACTCCCTCCAGAAGGCGTTAATTCCCAAATCTCCATCAGCTAGGAACCTAGCTTTCAGAAGATTTAAGTTTATGGAGGACACCTGAATCAAACCACCCCAACAAGTGACTCCTAACTTAAATGATCACAGTGTGTAGATATTGTCTCTACTAGGAGGTTCCCATGGGATGGGAACCAGCTATATTTTCAACATGTCGCTCACTCCTTGGGTGCTCATTCTGATTTTATACCAAAACACTATAATTAGCTCACATTTTTTAAGTGATTTTTTTCATCAAGCTACTGATTTTGAGGACTAAATTGACACCCGTAAATCCGCGATCTATACAACATGAAATTCTTCTGATTTTCCTTAAAATAGGTTAATGGTGGGCTGGAGAGTTGGCTCAGTGGTTAAAGGCACTTGTTTGCAAAGTCTGGTGGCCTGGGTTCAATTCTCCAGTACCTCCCTAAATCCAGAGGCACACAGTAGTCCATGCATCTGGAGTTCATTTGTAGTGGAAAGAGCAACTGGCACCCCGATACACACACTCTCCCCCCTTGTAAGTCAATAATGTATAAAAAAATTTTTTAATGGTTAATGGTAAAAACTTACCAAAGTGCTGAGAAGAGACAGTGGAGTGTTCAGCACTGAGACATCTATATCACACCCTCCAAGGCTCAGGGATTGTTGCAGAAAAGATGAAGGAGAGAATGGAAGAGCCAAAGGAAGACCTGGAATGCTTTGCAATACTATCCTCCATACACAAAGTGGCCATGGTATTCATGATCTCACAATGGTTGATGCTACCTACACAAGACTTGTCTAAGTGTAGGGGGGAAATTATGACATCAAAATAGAAGAGAGACTAGTTAGAAAGAAGGGATTCAGTGGAGGGAGGACGCAGGAGGGGGGGAAGTGAGGGTGGTGGGAGGGGATTATGATCATGTATTTTGTCTATACGTACAAAGGTTGTCAATAAACAGTTTTAAAGGGGCTGGAGAAATGACTCAGCAGCCCTTGCCTGCCAAGCCTAACGACCTGAGTTCAATTCTCCAGTACCCATGTAAGCCAGATACACAGAGTGGCACATGCATCTGGAGCTCATTTGCAGTGGCTGGATGCCCTGGTGTGCCCATGCTCTCTCTCTCTCTAGTCTCTTTCTCTCTCTCTCTCTCTGTATCTCTCTGCTTACAAATAAACAAAATATTTTTTAAAATAAATGGTTTTAAGAACAACAAAAAATGTCTCCACTTTCTCACCTTGGCGAGGTAAGCACATAGTAGGTCCCCAATAAGTAAATATGTGAGAGGAAGGGAGAGGGAGGAGGGAAAGAGTGAGGGGGAGCACTGAGAGGGGGAGGGGAAAGGGAGAGGGATGAATTTTATTTCAAAGGAGCAGAATACATAAACAGAATCGGAAGACAGGAAAACTGTTCCAAGTGAGTTTGGCCATAACCAAGCCCCTCAGCACCCTCTGGGACACTTGGAGAGCTGCTATGACTGGCTGCACGTTGCCTTTTCCCTCTAAAGCTAAGTCACGAGAACTCTTGGGTTGATTGGATGTCGTATGTCCCTGGGCAGGTGCTCAGCTTTCCAACACCCCCCATCACAGCAGCGATACAAGAGAATGGCAACGGGGGTGCCCTCTGTCCCCGCGTCCTGCCTGTCAGAGCCAAGGGGAATGTTTTCATCCAACCTTTCTGCCTTTTTTTTTTTTTTTAGTTTTAGCTTTTTTTTTTTTCTTTTGTCTTTTAAGCTTCTTCTGCTGATAAAAGCTGGAGCAAATTGGAATTGGCAGCTCTAGGGTCTTCAGGCCATAGGACAAGGCCCAGAGATCATGTGAACCACACTTTGGAAATCTTAAAAAAAAAAAAATTAATCTTGCCTCAATAAAAACGACATCGTGTCACTGTAATAGGCAGGGGGAAAGGCTTGAGAGTTGCTGGCAGTGGCCCAGCAGAGTTCAAGGGTTACTGTGGCTGCACTGAATTCCCACGGGAAAGGTAGCCGGGGAGTACTGCCCCTCAGGTGAGCCTCTGAGGGCTGTCAGGTGCACTAAGGAGAGAGGAGGGATGACAAAGCCCCCCATGAGATCACCTGCAGGTTCCTCTACCTCTGCTCCCCAACCCTTACCCCATCCCACTGCTTCCTGCCTTGAGAGAGCAGTGGGCAGTGTATTTCTCACTAGCTGGCTGACTTTGAGGGGAACAGAGACAACAAACAGCAAGCCTGGGGCATCTCGGTGACAGCAGGTCCCCCTGGTGAGGGCATGGACCTGAGCCAAGAAGGGTGGCACCAAATACTCCAGTGCCACTCGAGTGTAGCATATCTGCAAACTCACCTTTGCACAGTCAGAGCCAAGGACAACAGAAATGGCCCATCGAACCTGCCTCAGCGGGCCGCCCTCTGGCAACACTTAGGCTGGGGAAAGTGGGGCTGGGAGCTGACTTTCACATTCCCTCCCTTTGCCTTCTGTGGGTAGTCACCTGCTGTCTGCGACCAGCCACAGACAGATCGTTAGCGATCCCCGGCTGAGTATGTAAGTGACAGGTAAGGGTGGCTGGCTCTGGGCAAGTTTTGGAGCCAGGGTAACTGATGAAAAAGCTAAATTTATTGTTCTTATTTCTTTACTTGCAAGCAGAGAGAGAGAAAGAATGGGCATGCCAGGGCCTCTAGCTACTGTAAAAACAAACAACAAAAAACCCACTTCAGATGCATGCACCACTTTGTGCATCTGGCTTTACATGGGTATAGGCAAATCTCACCTGGGACATTAGGCTTTGTAGAGAAGGGTCTTAAGTGCTGAGCAATCTCACCAACCCCTGAAAAAAGCTGAAAAAAGTTAGATGTTACTGTTCAGTTTGGGAAACGTTTATTTTTTTTTTTAATTTATTTGAGAGACACAGAGAAAGAAAGAAAGAGGAAGACAGAGAGAGAATGGACACACCAGGACTCCTGACCACTGCAAACAGATCCCATATGCATCTGGCTTATGTGAGTCCCGCTAAGCCATCTCTCTAGCCCTCTTTATCATTTCTTTTCTTTCCATTCCTTCTTTCTTTCTTCCTATCTATTTTTTTTTTCCTTTTGGTGTGTATGCACTATGGCGTGGAGGGGGGAGTGGTGTATACATGGGTGTGTGCAGGTGACGCATCTGACAGCTGCATGTGGAGGCCCAAGGACAGCATCAGGGGTGCTCCTTGCTCTTCCACTTCATTTTCATGAGACTGCATCTCTCACTGTACCTGGAGCTGTTTTGGGGGGTGGACTAGCTGACCCATGGGCCTTAGCAATCAGCCTGTCTTCATCACCCTCAGTGCTGGAATTACAGGCATATGTGGCCACACCCGGCTTTTATGGGTGCTGGGACTTGAACTCGAATCCTCAGGCTTGCGCAGCAAACACCCTTGCTAAGCCATCTCCCCAGCTTGCCATCGTTTCTCTTTTTTAAATGTTTTTTCTGATTATTCTTAACAACATACTTCCTATGGATACATCATGCATTGGTACCCTCTCTTCCCTCATCCCTGCCCCCATTGTGTTGGGGGCACTCCTCAGTGGGGTTGCAGGTATTCCCTATGAGGTTTATGCATTGTGGGAGAAGCAGTCAGTTAGGAGGCAGGAAATATCAATGATATCGCTGGAAGCCAGGAGAGAGTCGGTCCCCAGACAGTCAGCGTGTCTAGTGCCAGAAGGCGCTACATAGGCGACTGGGGGAAATGACCAAGATCTGTCCAAGCAACACATTGTTTAACCTAATTAGCAACAAACAACCGGATGTGATGCCCACACAAGTGCAATAGTGGTACACAGCCATGGTGAGGAACCAACTGCTCTTGATTTGGCTAACTGATCCACTCAGTGGTACTAGACCCTTAGCTGGAGCTGGGAAACAAGTCAGAACCATACCCAAACACAAGCCCACTCTACAATATCAAGCTACCATCAATCACAGGGTATAAGAGGGCCTACACCTATCAAACTGTCTATCAAAAAAGTAAGTGTTATCTTAATTTTCCGGGTGCTAACTTACTCTCCGTTGGAGAATCTGCTTCTCTTTTCCAGATAGATGCAGATCCTAAGAAGAGAGCTGCCCCAACATACCTCAAAAGGGGCCCAACTGAAACTAAAGACAACTGGTGAAATAAGCAAGGGTGATGTTTTCCTGTGAACTGGATACCAGCACAAAGGGGAAGGAGATCAACGCAGAGAAAAATCAACTCCTACCAAATCAGAGAGCCAAAGCCTCAGAGGTCCCCAACACCTCAGCACTGAAGCAGACCAAAAATGAACCCAACATGGCTCAGGGAAATCTTGCGGAAGAGGGGGCGGAAAGAATGTCAGAGTTACATGTTGGGTCATGATTTGCAGAGACATTTATCATACTAATAACTGGGGGCTATCTCCACAATGCACGACCCATTTTCATTAACAAGGGGGGTCTAATGGGAGGGGGTAGATCACAGATGAGCCTAAATAATGGTACCAAACTGCCTGTATTCACTGAAATTAAAACTAATAAATTAAATTTAAAAAAATATTTTTAATTTATTTATAAGAGAGAGAATGGGCATGTCAGGATCTCCAGCCACTGTAAACAAACTCCAGACACATACACCACTATGTGCATCTGGCTTTGGTGAGTACTGGGGAATGGAACCTGGGTCCTTAGGCTTCACAAGCAAGCTCCTTACCTGCAAAGCCATATCTCCAGCCCAGTGGTACCTGCAAGCTCCTGATGATTAACTGAATTTATGTAAAATGCTTACAACAGTAAACGGCACTTAACATACAACAAAGTACTAGAACTACTGATCCTATTTTGTTTTGTGTGTGTGTTTGTTTATTTGCTTTTTAATGTAGGGTTTCACTGTAGCCCAGACTGCCCCGGAATTCACTATGTAGTCTCAGTTTGTCCTCAAATTCACAGTGATCCTGCTACCTCTGCCTCCCGAGTGCTGGGATTAAAGGCGTGCACAGCCACGCCAGGCAAAAAGATTTTTTTTTTAAGTACTAACATAAGCCGGGCATACTAACATAAAGTGGGAAGACTAAAGTTCATCTTCTGGAAGGACCTGCCAAAGTATATCTATATTATAATTTAGGGACTTACTCAAATCCACCTTGAATAGACACCTGACTTACTGGAGAGTAATCGGACTCATTTCCTTTTTGGGGGTTTGTTTGTTTGGTTGTTTTTGTTTTGTTTTGTTTTTCAAGGTAAGGTCTCACTCTAGCTCACACTGACCTGGATTTCACTATGTAGTCTCAGGGTGGCCTCAAACTCATGGTGATCCTTCCATTTCTCTTTTTAAAAAAATTATTATTTTTTATTTATTTATGAGAGAGAGAAACAGACATAGAATGGGCATGCCAGGGCCTCTACCCACTGCAAATGAACTCCACTATGTGCATCTGGCTTACTTGGGTTCTGGGAGTTGAACCTGGGTCCTTAGGCTTTACAGGCAAGCACCTTAACTGCTAAACCATCTCTCTAGCTCAGCCATCATTTCTTAACTTCTCACTTGCCTCCATCCCTGCCTATCTCAGAGCAGTCAAGAGATTCTTTTCAAAACTAAGCAGAACAGGCATGGTGGCACACACCTTTAATCCCAGCACTCGGGTAGCAGAGATAGGAGGATTGCTGTGAGGAGGCAAGCCTGAGACTACATAGTGAATTCCAGGTCAGCATGGGCTAGAGTGAGACCCTACTTCAGGGAGAAAAAGAAAAAAATAATGGAGCACAGACTGGGGCTGTAGCTCAGTGATGGAGATTGTTAGCAGACTCGAGGTCCTGGGTTCTATCCCCAGTACAGCAAAAACACAACAAAAACAAACAAGCCAATAAGACAAAGCACCCTATGTGAATTGTTGGCTTAAAACTTGCAGGCGGGCCGGGCAGGCAGCTTAGTGGCACAGCACTTCCATGACTCTGGCTCTCTGTTCGCCTTTCTCCATCCTCCCTCGCCTGGCTCACTCTGGCCTTCTGGGGCTCCTAGAGCATGCGGGCATAAAGGCCTGCCTCAGAGCTTTGCCTTGCTACCAGGTGAAAGCATGCCCTGACTGTTCTCAGGAAGTCACCCGAGGCCTTTCCACAGCATCCTTGATTTCTCTGTATAGTACATGCCATCCTTTTTTCTTTTCTTTTTGTTGTTGTTGTTGTTGTTTTTTGGTTTTTCAAGGTAGGTTCTCACTGTAGGCCAGCCTGATCTGGACTTTACTATGTAGTCTCAGACTGACCTTGAACCCATAGGGATCCTCCTACCACAGCCTCTTTAATGTAGGTAGTGCTGGGATTAAAGGTGTGTGCCACCATGCCTGGCAGAGAGAGAGAATGGGTACACCAGGGCCTCTAGCCACAGCAAACAAACTCCAGATGCACGAGCCACTTTGTGCATTTGGCTTACATGGGTCCTGGGGAATCAAACTGAGTTCTTTTGGTTTTGCAAGCAAGCGTCTTAACTGCTTGCCATCTCTCCAGCCCTGGCCCATCTTTTAAAGTACTTTTCCCTCATTTAAAATATAAGAGTTCAAAGTGTGAATTTTTTTATATCAACCTCATTAGAATGTAAATATTGGCGACTCTACAGGAAAGTTCCAATTAAAATCCATAGACATGCATATAAGCATCTAAAAAAATGTTCTACGTCACTACTCATCAGGGAAATGCAGATTAAAACTACATTGAGATTCCATCTCACTCCTGTCAGATTGGCCACCATCATGAAAACAAATGATCATAAATGTTGGCGGGGATGTGGAAAAAGAGGAACCCTTCTACACTGTTGGTGGGAATGCAATCTGGTCCAGCCATTGTGGAAATCAGTGTGGAGGTTCCTAAAACAGCTAAAGATTGATCTACCATATGATCCAGCTATAGCACTTATAGCATTTATCTGAAGGACTCATCTCATTTCCTTAGAAGTACGAGCTCAACCATGTTTATTGCTGCTCAATCTATAATAGCTGGGAAATGGAACCAGCCTAGATGTCCCTCAACTGATGAGTGGATAATGAAGATGTGGCACATTTATACACTGGAGTTCTACTCAGCAGTAAAGAAAAATGAAGTTATGAAATTTGCAGAAAAATGGATGGACCTGGAAAGGATTATACTAAGTGAGATAACCCAGGCCCAGAAAGCCAAGTGCCACATGTTCTCTCTCATATATGGATCCTAGCTACAGATGATTGGGCTTCTGCGTTAGAATGAAAATACTTAGTAGCAAAGGCCAGTAAGTTAAAAAGGAGACATAAAAGGAAGAGAAAGGAAGGGAGGAGGGTACTTAATAGGTTGATATTGTATACATGTAAGTAGAATGATTGAGATGGGGAGGTAATATGATGGAGAATGGAACTTCAAAGGGGAAAGTGTGGAGGGGGAGGGAGGGAATTACCATGGGATTTTTTTTATAATCATGGAAAATGTTAATAAAAATTAAAAAAAGAAAAAAAAGACAGAGCTGGGCGTGGTGGCACATGCCTTTAATCCCAGCACTCCGGAGGCAGAGGTAGGAGGATCGCGAGAGTTCGAGGCTATCCTGAGACTACACAGAGAATTCCAGGTCACCCTGGGCTAGTGCGAGACCCCACTTCGAAAAACCAAAAAGGAAGAAGAAGAAGGAGGAGGAGGAGGAAGAAAAGGGGAATATCGCCATAAACCATCATCTCACCGGAATAATAACTGTGTGCAGGCAGGACACCGTGATGGATTGTAGATCAGTGGCGAGAAGCAGGGGCAGAGGCAGCATGTTTGCAGTCTTGAAGATACTGGGCAATCGTGGCAGAAATCCCCGCAGTCAAACAATCCTCGCCAGCATCAGCAGTGGCATCAAGATGCGACGCCCTGGGACAGGCACATCATCCCGACGGTACCCTTCCCAATACCGCCTCTCGTCCATATAGTTGCAAACGGCCAGCAGACCAGCCTCAACGGAGGGCCCTGCTAAAGAGTGCCGCTGCTCCTAAAGGTGTCATGAAAGGTGAGGAAAGACAGGAATGGACCTAAAGAGACTGCCAAAAGGCACTATGGAGTCCTGGGTGAGATCCTACAACAGAGAAAAACGGAGACACAGGTGGAAAACCCGGTGAAATGCAAACGGAGCCTGCAGGTTTTCATATTGTGTAGAGTGTTTTCTTGGCATCCATGAGCCTTCTCTGATTATTGAAGCTAAGAACATGCTACAGCAGGACTGGAGAGATGGTTTAATGGTTAAGGTGCTTACTTATAAAACCTAATGACCCATGTTCGATTCCCCAGTACCCATTTGCATTGGCCAGAGGCCCTGACACACCCATTCTCTCTCTCTCTCTCTCTCTCTCTCTTCCTCTTTCTCTCAAATAAATAATATTAAAAAGAAAAGAAAGAAAAAGCTACAACATCCTGAAGACATAGTGTGAGGGGAGCTGCCTCCCGAGCAGAAGGAAGCTGTCTCCTACCTTCGCCTCTCCCACGGGGTCAGCCAGGCACTGTGAAAAGTGGCCTTGTATCCCGTCATGCATACCTGCAATCCCAGCACACAGGAGGCAGAGGCAGAAGGATCACAAGTTCCAGGTCAGCTTGGGCTGAATCGTGAGTTCCAGGCAAGCATGAGCTACATAATGAGACAATCACAAACAAAACGATTAACTAGATAAAGTGGCCTGTCACAGAGGATCTACCAGTGTCTGGTCAGGTGACAAGTCTGACACCATCTTTGTTTGCTTATTTGTTTATGAGAGAGAGGAAGAGAGAATGGGCGCTCCAGGACCTCTAGCCACTGCAAACAAACTCCAGATGCTTGCACCACCTTGTGCATCTAGCTTTATGTGGGTACTGGGGAATCGAACCTGGGTCCTTGGGTTTTGCAGGCAAGTGCCTTAACCATTGAGCCTTCTCTCCAGCCCAGATGCCATCATTGAACCCTCTTTCTCCATCATGCTCTCTTCAAAGACCTTTAGGCCTCTCAGTCTTTTGAATCCGAGGTTCTGTCTACCCCTACCAGCCCCACTTTCAAGCAGGCTTCCCTCTCCCCACAGGGATTCCCATGGAAACCTCCCTGGGACAAGGAAGGCACCCCACAAAGGCATGTAAAGAGACTCCTTTTGCAGATGACTGCATGTGCCATGAAAACAGGGTGAAAAGTTGCCTCAAATCTATCAACAGTAAAAAGAAAAAAAATCTATGACACTCAAAAAAAAAAAAAAAAAAAAAAACCAGGCAGGTCATTCTACACAATAGTGTTCTGAGTTACAAAGCAGTAAGCCCACACAAAGTACAGTCCCTGGGATCCCACGTTATCATCAGTTTTTACTCAAAGCAATCAGCATATGTGGGTGCTATTTTATCTCCCCCTTTCGTTTATTGTCTCAGGGTAAACACTTGTGATGCCTAAATGCCTGCAGAGTGAATCAGTATTCTCCTGTTCAAACCAGTGGAGGCCACATCAAACAATAGCCCACAAGCTATTATTAATCATTAAATAGGCACACAGACAAACACACAGACAAGGGAGACATTTTTCTTCTCTTTCTCGTCGATTTTTTTTTTCATGAAACTAACAAAGCTTAAACTTTGCCTTAGACCTGTTCAGAAAAGAAGTGTATTTTCTTCACCATTCAAGACTTGTCAAATTCAAGGTTCACAAGGCAAATATTTCAGGTGGGAAAGTGTTCCTGCCCTGGGGTCTCAGCCACTGAACAATGCTGTATCTCATACTGGAGCCCTTGCCTTCTCTAGAGTCACACACTCTTTCTCAGCCATGGTTGGTAGATCCAAGGGTCCATGGTAGGATTACTGTGCCATGGTGCAGCTGACAAGGTGAGTTAAGGCCATATCAGTTCTATCAAAGATGTCAAACACTCTAGAAGCACAACTTGGAGTTTGTCTCTCTTGAGTCCAACACACTCTAATAAGACCCTCCTTCAGTAAACTGTTATACAATTCTGCATCACCCTCCATAAGTGCAGATTTTGCACTAATGTTTCTTTATACTTTCCTTCAGAAAGCATCTAGATGGCCAAAATAAAGAGAAAAACAACCTGCACTCAGAGGGCCCCAGAACTGGGATGGTCATGTGTCCCAGGTTAAGCAAGTTCTCCTGCCATAACTACTATGGCCTTAACAGGCCCCAGGGGAGGCCATGAGTTTGATGGTCATCTACACAGAAGGGGGCTGGCAGGAAGGGCCTTGGATGTTCATATTCCCCACCAATTTTATCTCATGAATGGTCCTGGGCTCCAGAGAGAATCCTCCCATGTTACTCTTTTAGTTTGGGTGTCCTTCTGCTGTCCTTCTATACCATCCTGTCTCCTTGAGCAAGGAAAGGTAGGGAAGGGGCACCCATGACCACAGGCCAGGCCCATGCCCATTTCTGATGCCCTAGCTCATTCAGATCTCACCTTTCTGTGAGCCTACAGGTCACTGCACTATAGTGAGGGTCATATCAAGCTCTGTGCTTCTATCCATCAGCAAAGCCAAACCACAGTGCCTGGGCAGTAGGGACCTCTCCCCTAGGAAAGGAAACAGAGTCAGATAATTTTTTAAAAATTTCTCCTGGGGCTGGAGAGATGGCTTAGTGGTTAAGCACTTGCCTGTGAAGCCTAAGGATCCCGGTTCAAGGCTGGATTCCCCAGGACCCACGTTAACCAGATGCACAAGGGGGTGCACGCGTCTGGAGTTCGTTAGCAATGGCTGGAAGCCCTGGAGCACCCATTCTCTCTCTCTCTGTGTGTGTGTGTGTGTGTGTGTGTGTGTGTGTGTGTGTGTGTGTGTCTTTCTCTCTCTGACACACACAAATAAATAAATAAAAATGAACAAAAAAAGTTAAAAACAAAATTTCTCCTGGACCTCAAATTGCAATTCATGAAACTCTGGCTGAAGTTTTGGGTTTTTCAATTATATTCATGGACCAACTTACCACCGCAGTTTCCCATCAGATCAATGTAGGTAATTACATAGCAGAGATACTAATATAGAAAAGATAAAAGTATCTAAGAATTTGGGCTGGAGAAGCAGGCAGTGATTAAGGTGCTTATCTGCAAAACCTAATGACCTAAGTTTGATTCCCCAGTACTCACATAAAGCCAGATGCACAAAATGGTGAATAACACACACACACATATACACACAAATTCTCAGAACAATTCTATAAGATCAGTACTGTGAATATCTTCCCATTAAACAGGTGAGTAAATTGAGGTTCTAAATTGTTACATCACACAGCCTAAAAGTGAATAAGATGGAACATGAGCCCAAGTAGCCTGCTCCAGAATCTGGTTCATTTTTTCTTGAACATATCTGTAGGTCTATGGTCGACATTCCTGATAGAAATGATTGTCTGGTTGGTCAAATTTCAGTTGTAAATCACTTGATGCTCCCAGAGGAAGGTTCTATTTAAATCCAAGAGGACATTGCTCAACTGTATATTCCCTTCTGTCAATATCACTCAGCGTTATAAAAGCACAGGTGTGCTGGAATGCTCCATTCACACTCAGTCCAGTGTGCATGAGCAGGAGTACTATTTATGTCACAGCTCCACAGAATATTCCAGGAAAAGCTGGTATGAACAGAGAAGCATGAGGGTAAGGGGAGAAGGAGGCAGGACCCCACCTCCCAGGCATTTGCAGCTGGGCCTGGGCACTGCCTGTTTAGGGCCCACCAAACTCGCCTGTCCCAGGTGTCCTCATCATTGTCTTTAGTCTTCCAGGAGGACGCATGGTCTACCCACAAGCCCTTTTACCCTTTTCATCCACTTCCCAGTGGTGGAACCTGCCTGCTTAAATCTTACTTATTAACTATATGTAGATATGGCGGGCTGAGATCACAGTAGAACTGTTTGGGAGCTCGGGATCTCACTTCTTCCCACGTACCTTACCCCGGCAATTGCTTTGTACTTGCATATTGCCATGTGGTGGTGTGTCTTTAATCACCATCAATAAAGATAGGCCTGGGAAAACACAGACAGCCACATATTCCTCTCAGTCCACCTGATTGCAACAGACAGGAGATGTCAGCAAAGGTCACCGGGCTGCCTAGAGGTGGTCACCTGGAGTGGTTAAAAGTAAAGCTAGCCCTTTGATTAAGCAATAAAAGAATATTTAGAAAAATATGTTGAGCCTGAGGATTCACTGACTTGCAACAACGTTTATTTCTTAAATCCAAGTCCATTCATGTGTTTATTCTACAAATATTTGAGGGTGCCTTCTCTGTAAAAGTAGTCACCAAAAAGCTTTTTTATTGGAGAGATGACCAATGTGGAAGGTAGGCTACGGATGTCTCTCAAGCACTTGCCTAGCATGCACAAGAACTGACTCAATCCCTAGCACCACAAAACTAAATAAATAAAAAGATAAGTAAATGCATAGGGTCTCGCTCCAGCCCAGACTGACTTTGAGCTCACTCTGTAATCCCAGGCTGGCCTTGGTCATGATCCTCCTGCCTCTGCCTAAACGAGTGCTGGGACTAAAAGTACGCACCACCATGCCTGGCTAATAAATATTTTTTTAAAAGAACAAAGGAAATTTTTTATAATATAAACTTGGGATATCATCATTTAATACAAACAAGTAAGATGTGAAAAGTGGGCAAGGATGCAAATTGCCAAAACAGTTGGATCACCTGAACTTGCACCTAGTCCATGCTCAAAATATTTGTGGAGCAGAATTAAATTAAGCAGGTAACCAGGACTGGCCAGTGCTAACCCTCGGGGTCTTACCTGACTGCCACCAGCACTGGTTCACTTGACACAAAGCAAGCCAGTCGGGACTCTAGCTTCTTGGTTGTCCCAGATACTGAGTCTAGGTTTCTCCCAGGTGCAGGACTTTCAGAGTAAGTGAGGGGGGCACAGGGCTAAACAGTGTGATCATGGTCCCTGTGGGACTGCACAAGCTTACTGAGATCAAGGCACTGCTAGATACTTCTGTGAGACACACACAATGTGGCTGCCTGTGGGAGCCAGTAACATACTTCAGCAACAGGCCTCCTGACAGGTCAGGCCAGCCTGGCATGCACCAGCATGTTTCCAGAGAGCTTGCCCTCCACAGGCCTCTCAGATTTCAGCTAAGGCTGGCCACTGGCAATCTGATGCCATAAAAGGAGGGATTCTGTTCACACTTCACATAGTGTCCACGTACCAAGAGGAACTGAGGAGATCCAAGATGAGCTTCATCACTGAAGCAGCCTCACACAGTGGTCTGTGCCACCCACCACCTCCTCACTGGGACCGCCTCCCCCAAACTGGACATCCAGCAAGATGCACATGCCCATAGCACCTCGTCATGACAAACATTCCTACCTTTTCTGGTCTATGAAATTTGATGTTCCGGCTATAGCTATATATATAGCCCAGAACAAAATTATTGACTGGTGAGAAGGGAGGCAAGTTCCAGAATTCTCCAAGGGTCCTTGGTGGCAAAACTGGTCTTGCTTTCTAAGATCTTTTCAGGACACTTTAGAAGGTACTGGACGCTAAACTAAGCAGTTCGGTCCTCAGCTCCAGGGAACCTTGGCTATTACTTCTCAGTATCATTTCCAGAACCTGCTGAGGCATCTTGACAAATGGGACTCCTTCTCCCACTTCTCCCTTCTAGCTCTCATCTACAAGAAAAGTCATGTCCTCCTTCTCCCTTTCCCTTCAGTGTGTCCTCGGAATCAATGGCATCTTACATCAAATGGACAGACACCTCTCTTGTCCTCCGTAGTCCAGACCCCCAACAAAGAACAGTTTTCTTGGCCTTTGAATCCCTAGCCTGCCTTGACTCTGCAGAGGTACCATTTTCCAGAAAACCAGTCTGCCCATATCTTATGATCCAATTCACTGCCTCTTGTACTAGCAGTATAAGTCCTTCCCCTTCCACCTACAAGGTCTACCAAGAAGTCTAGGCCGTAAGGCTGTATACAAAGAGAAAATGTTATAATGGACGTAAAAGGACTTTGCCAACTGTCAAGTACTATGAGATAAGGAGGCAGATACCTCCAACTTGTGGAAGAAACCAGAAAGTCCCAACCATGTTAGAACCTGTACTGTTGGGCTGTACCTATGGCAGCTGCCTGAACCATTTTCTCCTATTTGCTAAGTCTGACATCTAAACGGAAAATACACAGTTCACATCACGCAAGCATCATCCCTCAACCACTTTGGAAATCCTTTTCTTTTTTTTGGGGGGGGGGGGTTTCAAGGTAGGGTCTCACTCTAGCCTAGGCTGACCTGGAATTAACTCTGTGGTCTCAGGGTGGCCTTGAACTCACGGTGATCCTCCTACCTCTGCCTCCCTAGCAGGCACATGCCACCCCACGCCCAGGTGGAAATCCATTTTTGTCCTCACTTCTTTGTCCCCTAAAGGTGACATTTGGCCAGAAGCTCAAGGTCTTTGTGTTCTGACATTTTTATATTTTTAGCATCAAGTCCTCTGGTCCTAAGATGAAGGTCATCAGTGGGACACGGCTTCAGGAGCTAGAATTATTCTCTCCCCTGAGTTTCCTTTTAGAACCAGGAAAGGTTAGCAGTAAGAAAGAAGGAAGGGCACTGGCACTGGCATTGTCTTGGTTGTCTAGGAGGCAGGCTTGGCCACTGCCAAAAGCTCGCTGTCTTCTGGAAGTGAGGAATGAAGCTTCCCTCCCTTCCAGAGGACACAGGGTCCTGAGCAAATCCAGGAGAGAATTGCAGCGCCGTAGAAAATGCGACGTAAATTCCCTCAAGGACTTGACCATCTTCTAAAATGCCACCCAAAAGGTTCACCAGCAGTTAGCTCTGCTTTCTCAGCTGTAAAGTCCACCCTTGGGGTCATGCAGATGGTGTTTCAAAGTGCCTTTCTCCTAGAGACACAGTGAGGAGAGGAAAAGGAAAATGTGAGTTAAGTCAGTCTCTAGTATTCCCCAGGGAAGCTGTTTTCACCTTGGTGAATCACTACATCCTGGGTTCAGTTATTTGATCCATTACATGAGTACAGTATCTCTTCCCATCTCCCCCAGGCCCCATCTTCCTATAATCTGTGAAGTAATTCAAGGAAGAGGAGGGTTGTAATTAAAAATGTATTGTATATTCCCCATCACTTTTTTTTTTCTAGTACTAGTTTTGAACACAGGGCCTCACAGATACTAGATAAGCGCTCTCTCTTAAGCTAAATCCCAGTCCCCTTTTGACTTCTGATGTTGACAGTTTCCCTAAGTTATCCAAGCTGGCCTTGAACTCACTCAGTAGCTGAGGCAAGCCTTATACTTGTGATCCTCCTGCCTCAGCCTCCTCAGCAGAACAGATGACAGGCCGGCACCAACCAGCCCCAACTCCGTGGCAGCTTCAAGCCTTGAGTTTCTCTCAATTGATTGTTATAGGCAATGATATTCATTTTGATTTTTAAAGAGACTTGGTCTGTCACAATTTGAGTATCTTATTAGCAAGCCAAATAATTGCATGCCTGAGTTTTAAGGGTCTCAGCTTCACCCCACATTCCTGAGCTGTCTTGAGGCCCCTGGATCTGCCCTCACATGCCTCTGCTCTTACATAGCTCAAACCCTTCCTGCACTTGGGCCTGAAGGAGTCTCTCCCATGGTCCCTGTGAATGCTCTCCTCCACCCTGGGCCTGTGGGTTTACCTCAGAGAAGGCCAGCTCTGGGGTTAGAAGGTTGGGTATGGACACATTTAGAACCTCCCCACCTACTGCTATGGCCCAGCCAAATGGGGGAGCGCAGCCAGCCCAGGGCTCCCCACCCCCACCCTGCTGGGAAGGGCTGTCTTGGCAGCCATCCTCTTTCAGAGCCCATTAGGGAGTGCACATTCCCTTGGTCTCACAGGCTCCAATGAGTGTTGGGGGGCGGGGGAACATTACAGGCTATTAGCCAATGTTGAAAGCTGCTGCCACTTTGCCTAGCAAGGTCTGGGCTTGGCCAAGAATCAAGCAGGCGCCTTTTTGTTCCAAAGTGGCAACTTATTTTTATCAAAGATGGAATGCAGCAATGCGGTAGTTTCCAGAGTCTCTGCATGGCAACCAGGCTCTTGCTGCAAGCATCTCCTAGCCCTCTTTTTTTTTCCCGGTAGACAACACTTTTTCCTGCTACTAAAGTGCTTTGGAATTAAAAAAAAAAAAAAGACAAAGTTACAAAAATTCAAGACCTGTTTTAATGTCTCTTTTAAACGCAGGCTCCGACTGGTAATCACAACCTCTGTGAACGCTAGCCTAAAATTACATGCCGACCACAGAACTGCAGCGCTGGTAACAGCTCGGCATACCCTGCCACCCGGACTCCGCCCCCAGCCGTGCGCTGCTGGGCGTTCTCCCACCTCTCCCTTCCCTGCCCGAGGTCCAGGGTGCCCACTAGGAAGCATAGATGGCATGGACCCATTCTGGTCACAACAAGCTTTGTGCATCTGCTGCTGAAAGCTCTGGGCTTTGTTAGGTGCATAGGGGAGTGGTTATGTATGTATCTATTTAAAAAGTACTTCTTAGACTATTGCTGAAGATTCGCACACAGGCATACTTTAGAGTTGCACTTCAGGGGTTGTCCAGGCTCCTTGGGAGGGTGGGGATGGTTTATGCATTCACCTCGAGGTACAACATTCTGGTTATAAATTCTGAGCGGGAAGATCAAGATAATCGTTCTAGTAAAAGATCCTAAAACCACCAGTTGGCGACGTGCCCGAGGCCAGAGCAGCCAGGTAGTCACCGGGAAGGTGACTTCCCGATCTCCCGCCCCAGTGTCGCCAGGAGGCAAACATGCACACACAGGCTGCCTGGAATGTGATGTCGCCGGGCACGCTGGCTGCAAGGAGCTGGCTGTCGCCCCTGGGACAACCAACATGTCTCTTCTCTCCTGGGTTTTCTTTTTCTCACGGTCTTTGAAAGGGCTGCGATCAGGTGATCTGTGTGGGACTGCTCCCTGTACAGGTGTGGAGCAGGTAGGAGGGCGGCCGAGTGGAGCGTAGTTACTCAAAGCTCTTTCAATAGCCTTCCCAGGATAGCTCTTGGCAAGGCATTTACCCGGTCTCTGGCAGGCGGCAGGGAATCTGAGTGTGAGAAAGTCAGTCAAGCGGAGGAAAGGGGGGTTGAGCTTCAAGTCCTCAGGCAAAATACTCCCCCCCCCCTTCTAGCTGTCTCCTTTCCATAGCTCTAAACCAAACCCAGAAACCTTTCCCAATACCTAGGGACAAAAGGGAGTCTCTCTGAAGATTGCAGGTATTCATTTTATGGTTTGAAAGCAAACAGGCTGTCCCACAGGGAAACCACCCTTCATGGGCTGACAGGCACTGGGAGGGGGCAACATGAGAGTCCCTGGTTGTGATTAGTGGGTACAAAGCAGTGGGTAAGACCCTGTTTTGTTTTGTTTTGTTTTGTTCCCTGATACCACAGCGGAGTGAAAGAAATGACCCCCATGGGTGCCCAGGATTCAAATACTCTGCCTTTGGAGTACAGGAAGAGGATACTGAAGAATGAAAGTTCACTACCCTCTGGAAGGCAAGACAGTGTCGACTTGACCCCTAAGTTCACCTAGCAGGATAAGGCAGACTGAAAAATAATCAGTAAGTGCTTATTCAAGAAACTTATTCAGTGCAAAGCTGGGAAAATTATGGCTTTTTTTTTTTTTTGGTAACCTGAGCCCTTTGTACCCCTAAATGGATGTGAAGACACTCAATGAGGCTAAGCACTCCTGTAATAGCAATACATGAGTTGCTGATTAATTCTTTGCCATTCAAGGTTGCTGGAGGCTCCACAGAGAGACAGAGAGAGAGAGAGACCAACTGACAATATTCCATCCTCTAGGTACCAGCAGAGAGCCAATGCCCCAGGGAGCAACAGAGACAAGAACGGGAGGGACTGGGGTAGCATGCCAGGTTGGTTCATTAGGGCCCAATGGTGGACACCAGCCAAAGGCAAAACAGGCCTCTGAGTGGAGGAGGCACTGACTCCAGAGAGTTTTCAGGGAACCTGGCCAGCATGAACATGCTCCCCTGGGAAAGGTTTGGTTCCTTGGTAGAATCTGGGTCGGTGTACTTGTGCAGAGCTTTTGTTGTTGTTGGGTTCTAAGTTGGACAATTCAAAGACTTTTGAGAAGCTGGAGCAGCCTGTTGGGGGCACAGCAGAAAGAGGACTTCAAACACAAGACCCTAATTTCTCAAAAGCAATGGACAATTTTGTGTCACCACCAGTTTTCCACCTGTTTAGAATATGAAAGGAAAAGTCCCACCCCGTTGGCCCAGGATGCAGAGCAACAAAGGAGGCATTGTTCATCATTTCTTCGGAGCACGAGAGGGCACAGCCCAGTCTGTGAAGCATGTTAAGAAAATAAGCCAAAAATAACATAAAATCAGAGTAGCCCAAGGAGCAAGCGTGAGTGAAGTGAGCCTGCCGTGAGGTAGTTTGGCTGTGCACTTTAGGGCCGTTGTGGAAGGTAGAAATGAGGCTAAGAGGATAAATACGATGAGAAGCACAATAATTGAGGCAGACTCCCGGGGTGTGTGTGGGGGGGTGCTAAAGGGAACACTGCACCCCAGGGCAAACAGGTTTCTCTGAACTCTGGTCACTGGAGACCAGGTGAGCCTGCCCAAGCAGGTGCTTCTGGGTATCAGCCTCCACCTGTCACTTAGGAGCCTTCTTTCCTGGACTGACCATCCTGAGTGGTCAGTCTCCACAGCCTGTAGTCCACTCCCCACACTTCTGCCAGAGTCATCTTTCTACAGGGAACCCCCAAGTCCTTCTCGACTATGAACATATTCACAGCTCTCTTCTGTCCAAAGAGAAGGTCGAGAGTCCCAAATAAAGTATATAAAGGGTCTTGGGTCATGGCTTCAGAGATACTCCTTGTCCCTTGCCAGGCCGAGCACAAGACCACTGTTCTCTGAATAAGGACTCCAAGGTCCCAGCATGTGTGCCTGTAATGCTTGGGTGCTCCCTTCCACCTCGCACCATGACTCAGCACATTTCCAAAACCCCAAACGTATTTTTTGAGGTACGAAGCACCGGTCACCTCTACCAGGAAATACCTCAAATTTGTAAGTAATTTAATTTTTCCTGGATCTCCACCTCATTTTTACCTCTGTCTAGACACACTGCTGTCTCTTTTAAACCTGTCACCCATACATGTAAAGGCTGTGGGCTTCTTAGGCTTCACGTAGATCAGCGATATTGTTACCGCACAGGTATGGCTTCCAGTCCCGATCCCTTGGACCACCATGTAAGTACTAAGAGAAAGGAAAAAGAGGGGAAATCCTGTCCACCCCCGCCCCCCGCATCAGTCAGAAAATGGGGATCTGGGAGGCTCCACAGTTGAGTGCACACAGCTTCCGTGCGGGCTGCCACTGCATCTCACTGTGGTAATCCTGAGTTTTAATACAGTGTCTGGCGCAGAGATTGCGTTTCATCATTAAAAAAAATATATTGAGGCGGGGGGGAGGTGCCCAAGGTCATGCAATCAAGGAACCGCTCCATCTCATCCGGGGACGAGATCTGGTGAAGTCATTCACATTATCTCAGTGGGGAGTTCAGATGAAGAAAGGAGTAAGCATCTGAGACCCGTGTGCCAAGCCTCCGGGACGCGGGAAAGGCAGGGTTGGGAGAAATCAACCAGACCCAGGGATTTCCAACCCACTACCCCGCCCCCCGCAATCCCGAGCCACCAGAGAGCCTAGAGCTGAGCTCAAGGGCGGCGGGAAGACTGGAGGGGGGGGGGCCGGGAAACACTGAAGACCAGAGCCAGGGGCCGGCGACACAGGCAAGACGAGAGGGAGGAAGGCGGCGGCCGGCTGGCCGGGACCGTGCACGCCCGCCCGCCCCGCGCGGCAAATCCCCCAGGGAGGCCGCCGCCAGAGCCCTGGCGCTCCCGGCCCGGCGCCCGCCACGTGGCACCCGGCGGCGGCGGCTCCTCCCGGCGCGCGGCCCGGCCAGCCGGCAGCACGCAGCCCGCCCGCCTCTTCCCGGCCGTCCGCCGGCGGCCTCCGGGGCGCAGCCAAGATCGGGGGGCAGGGGGCGGGGAAGGTGTGTGTGTGTGTAGGGGGGAGAGAACTGCCCGCCTGCCCTGGGCCCCAGGGAAAAGAGGGGCGGGCGGCGCGAAGCCGCTGGAACCGCAAGCCACCGAGCGGAGGCTGGAGGCCGAGCCCGCCGCTTCCTAAGTGCGGTCAGGCATCTCGTGACCGCGGCGGGCGCCGGGGGCCCCGCGGGGTGGGGAGCGGAGCGGAGCGGAGGGGAGGGGCGGCGGGGGCCGGGAGCAAAGTGGAGGAGGCCCCCGCCCCTCCCCCGGGACTGTCGCAAGGGAGGCTTGGGGCACCGGAGTGGGGGTGGGTGAGTGGCGGGTGGACCGATTTCCCCATCGCCACCCCTAGGCGTGCGCTTCCCGCCCGGAAGGGCTGACCTTGGCCTGGGGGGGGGGGGTGTTGAGGGGAGGAAGGCAGGGGGTTCGGAAGCGCCGGGGATCGTCTCCTAGCCCGCCGCCCCCTTGGATTCCTGGCCCGGCGGGGCGGGAGGAGGGGACCCCGGACACACACACACCCCACACGCAGCGCGCGCCAATGAGCCCGGGCCAGGCGCAGGGGGCGGGGTTTTCCCAGGCTCGAGTACAGCAGCTGCTATTTACCTTCTTGGCTTCTCCCGGAGACTAGGAACCAGCCCCCGCTCCCTCCTTCCCTCCCTCCCTCCTTCCCGGCCGCCCGCCCGCCGCGCCCCCGCCCCCCTGCCCCCGGGGCGCGCGCACACACTCACACACGTACGCACGCACGCACACACACATCCTCCCGGCCCCGGCCGCAGCCGCGGCGGCAATAAAACATCCTGGCACGTGCTCCGGCTCCAGGCGCGCCCTCGCCGGCCGGCTGATGTCAAACTGCGGCTCGCCTGCTGGAGCTCTTAAAGGGACCGCGCGCACGCGCACGCGCGCGCGCCGCTGGGCTAAAGCCGCCTTGACCGTCCGCCGGGGTGAGCTGGGTACTGGCTCAGCCTCCCCGCCTGGCACCAGTACATGCTGCCGAACAGAGCCTGCGGGTGAAGAACTAAAGGGGTGGCGGGAGGGACGCGCGCGCCCTGGTGGCATTGCTTTCAAAGCTCCCCTTGTTCTTTTTTTTTTTTTTCATGTGAAATTCCATTTCCTTTCTACCCAGTTGGAAATTATTCTGATTGTTTCCTGGGAATGCAAGAAGTCCAAGGCCCCAGCTCCAGAAAAGCAAATGAGGGACAGAATAGGGGACAGAGGCATTCAAAAGCCACTTCGCTTTGAAAAACATGCCCATGGAATATTCGCATTTTTTTTTTTTTTTTGCGATAAGGAATAAGGCACGAAATTTTTCCTTACGTCTGCAAGATCTACTTTCAGCTCCCGAACATAGAGAATCCAATCAAGAAATCACCTAGATTTTTCGGCACCACAGCCTTGCACGATTTTCCCCCTTGCTCTATTAATTTTTGTAAGTGGTTTCATCTTTGTGTATTTTTTTCCAAAATATCTCAAACGCACTTATGATACAAAGTAGCTGTTTTGCACCTGGCAAAGAATGAAAGGCCAAGGATCCTGGCCACAAAAGAAATAGACAAGACCAAAATTGAAGCGCAAAAATCCTCTCTAAAGCAAAGACCAGAGGAGAAAGGTAGGAAAGAGTTAAAATCCTTTTGATTGACGTTGTAGCCTCCGGTGCCCCGGGCTCAGGCGCGCGCTATTGGCCGCCAGACCTTGTGCCTGGCGGCCAATGGGGGGGCGCGGTCCACGAGCGGTGCCGCGTGTCTCCTCCTCCCATTGGCTGAAAGTTACTGTGGGAAAGAAAGTTTGGGAAGTTTCACACGAGCCGTTCGCGTGCAGTCCCAGATATATATAGAGGCCGCCAGGGTCTGGGGATCACACAGGATCCGGAGCTGGTGCTGATAACAGCGGAATCCCCAGTCTACCTCTCTCCTTGGTCCTGGAACAGCGCTACCGATCACCAAGTAGCCATAAAATATAATAAAACCTCGGCACTTGCTCAGTAGTTTTATGAAAGTCAAGAAAAAGGGACATAAGCAAAAAAAAAAAATTGCGTGGATTCCAAAAATACAATTCTCTAGGGATTGAGAGGGGGGTAAAATCGAGAAAATGCCAGCTGATATAATGGAGAAAAATTCCTCGTCCCCGGTGGCTGCTACCCCAGCCAGTGTCAACACGACACCGGATAAACCAAAGACAGCGTCTGAACACAGAAAGGTAAGGGCAGTACCTGTATCTATGCAACCCCAAGAAATTAAGTCGAATAGGAGCTGAGGGTTTCTCCGCTTGCCTTCCCTTTTAAAACCCCAGCGTGAAATGGTAGGTCCTATGAGAGAATTAAGACCTACTTATTTATTTATTTATTTATTATTTTTCTTTGCAGTCATCAAAGCCCATCATGGAGAAAAGACGAAGAGCAAGAATAAATGAAAGCCTGAGCCAGCTGAAAACACTGATTCTGGACGCTCTTAAGAAAGACGTAAGTGGAATGCTTTATTTAAAATTTAAAATGTGATGGTATTTCTCAGTCACAAAGAATGAAAGCCGCCTCGCCCGCCTGCCTGCGGTGCGAGGATCTTGGCGCCCGCCAGCACTGCGTTCTCCCCGGCGGGAAGGCCACCCGCCCCCTCGCGGGGGTCCGGGGATGCGGGCGGGGGAAGAGACCCCCCTTTCTCCCCCCCAGCACCCCGAGGCAGCTGACAGGGGTCTCACTTTCTTCCGTTGCCTCCTCTTCTACGCAGAGCTCCCGGCATTCCAAGTTGGAGAAAGCAGACATTCTGGAAATGACAGTGAAACATCTCCGGAACTTGCAGCGGGCACAGATGACCGGTAAGGACGGCTGGTGTGTCCCCCTCTCTCTGCGGGCGTCCCTTCTCGGCTTAGGGTGATTTCTTCCAGACTTCCGCCCGCGGTTGTGAGAGGCATTTTACTGCTTTGGCTCACCCTGGCGTTCCCACGGTCTGGGTCTTATTTATAGCCACAGTTCCAAGTTGTTACTGTTTCGGAGAGGGAAGGAGAGGTAGCCGGCAGGGTGACCGGCAGCTTGGCGCTGGAGGAAGCCGGAAGGGCGAAAGGACGTAGGACTGGTGGTTTTGTGTGCCCAGCGGAGGCTTAGGGGTCATCGGACGTAGCACCCGTCCACCCCCTCGTGGCTGAAGGGGAAATGAGGATCAGATGGCGGGTTGGGTGGCATTGCCCCAAGGTCACATCGCGCGTGGGGCTGGGTGTGTGGTGGGGTGGTAAGGAGTTGGCAGATCTGGAGCCGAGAGCAGTTTAAACAGAGGGAGTATCCGGGTGGAGCAGGAGCTGGTTTTTCTAACCCCTACCCCACCCTCCCAACCGGAGGTGGTTCTGCAGGCGCGTGGTCGGGGACCTCCCAGGGCGGGAGGCAGGCAGGCCGTGGCCCCTGGGGGGCCAGGGCCCGTTCCATGACCTCGTCTGTCTCTTTTCTGGCCTGCAGCCGCGCTCAGCACAGACCCGAGCGTGCTGGGGAAGTACCGCGCTGGCTTCAGCGAGTGCATGAACGAAGTGACCCGCTTCCTGTCCACGTGCGAGGGCGTTAACACCGAGGTGCGCACTCGGCTGCTCGGCCACCTAGCCAACTGCATGACCCAGATCAACGCCATGACCTATCCCGGGCAGCCGCACCCCGCCTTGCAGGCGCCGCCGCCGCCGCCCCCGCCAGGACCCGGTGGCCCCCAGCACGCGCCGTTCGCGCCGGCGCCACCACCGCTCGTGCCCATCCCCGGAGGCGCGGCGCCCCCTCCCGGCAGCGCACCCTGCAAGCTGGGCAGCCAGGCTGGAGAGGCTGCCAAGGTATTCGGAGGCTTCCAAGTGGTGCCGGCTCCTGATGGGCAATTTGCTTTCCTCATCCCCAATGGGGCCTTCGCGCACAGTGGCCCAGTCATCCCCGTATACACCAGCAACAGCGGGACCACGGTGGGTCCTAACGCAGTATCTCCTTCCAGCGGCCCCTCGCTCACTGCGGACTCCATGTGGAGGCCGTGGAGGAACTGAGGGGCTCATGCCACCGCTTACCCCAAGCGCCCCAGACCTCCTCTTCTTCCTTCGGACACTAAAAACGAACTTGGATACTAGGAGAGAAGACTTTTATGATTAAGTGGTTACTTTGTTTTTTTTTTTTTAATTTCTAAAAAGTTACTTTTTTGGTAGAGAGCTGTATTAAGTGACTGACCATGCACTATATTTGTATATATTTTATATGTTCATATTGGATTGCGACTTTGTATTATAAAAGTTGAGGTGACATTTCGTTTTTTTTTACACGAGATTTCTTTTTTATGTGATGCCAAAGATGTTTGAAAATGCTCTTATAATATCTTCCTTTGGGGAAGTCTGAGAAATATAATAAAAGAGTGAAGGCTTTTATGTCTTAGAACTGATTATTTCAGAACATGTAAAAAGGGGCTCTTGAGATTCAAATTACATGTAATCTGGGAATCCAAACAGTGGCTCATTAAAAAAATTTTTTTTTTTTTTTGGTTTTTCTAATCTATCAAACCCTCCACCAATTCCGTGGACTAGAAAAAAAAACCTTTTTCTTTCTTAACAAGAACTCATATGATATGATATGGCTTCCCTGATAGATTAGCTTGTGGCTATTGTCATGAAAGGATGTTTTAAAAAATGTTTGGCAGGCAAGCAATCCTTATTCTATTAGCGCCTTCTAAAAGAGTTGCATATTAAGGACGTCTCCATCTTCAATCCCTAGGGTAGCTACCAACATCCCAAGTCAAAGTACAACCCTCCAGTGTTGGGGTCTTCATTAGTCCACCCTTAAGTGCAGCAGGGCATCCCCTAACACCAGCCTCTCTGCACCCTCTTCAAGCAAGCTGAAAAGGTCAACAGATTCCTTCTGCCAGGGGACAGCTAGTTAGACTCCCAAGTGGAGCCCAAGCCAGATGATTAACACCAGACATGTGTTTCTGATAAGTTCCTGCGCTTGGCTCTAATGGAGAAAGCATGCGGAGGCTGCGCTGGCAGGCACACAGGCCGTCTTCCCCTTTTAATACAAACAGCAAGCGACCCCTTCGCTTGGTCATGCCCCATTTCCAGGCAAGATGTGGGCTCCAGATAGAGGCAAAAGGGGTTGTCTCGGGTTTCAGCTCACACAACCCTCCTTAACAAGTCCTAACTCAAAGCGGACAGCTTTAAACTGTGCCAGGATCTGCAGGGAATTTCTTCCAAATCCCATCACAAAGGCTTGTCAGATTTTGTCAGATTTGGCCAGGTGTTTGACTGCATCCAGGTGTTGGGGGAAATGAAAACCACGAGCCCTGCGAGACCAGACACATCAGCCGCGCTGTGGGTCTGGCCGGCGCGCCCTCCTCCCCCACCGCTAGCCGGGCCTCCCCGCGCCGCCCCGCCCGCCCGCCTGCCTGCCTCTCTTAACCCCCTTCTCTGAAAAGCGGCTTCTGGGAGGAGAAGGATGAGGCGGGAGAGATCAATCTTTGAAGCTTTCCTAACAAAGATAAAGCCAACGATTTTCTGTCTTGTTTCAAAAGCATTACCTCTCCCCCTCCCGGCTCTGGCCTTTCCCACAGGCCTGTGTGGAGTGTGGCTCTATCGCAGGAATGATCTAGCATCACAGACAGCAAGTCAGTTTTCTCCCCAATACCTTCAGATTTTGCCCCGAAGGAAGAGGCTTAAAAAAAGTACTTTAAAAAATTGGCTCCTATTTGCCTTAGTTTGTGTAAATGAAAGGTGTCCAACGAACCCTCCAAAGAAACATACACCCTTCTTTATTATATCATTTCCCCTACATTTTCTCTCATGTTTAAACACAAACATAAAAGCAGTTGCTCCGGAAAGATACCAATCCCAAATTCAAATGTTTCACTTAGGAAGCCTGTCTTCTCCCCCCCACTGGGTAGAAATAATCCAGACATCAGGATTTCAACTTTTATAAAAGTAAGTCATTTCCATTGTATTTTAAAATTCATATGGGAAAAATGCCAACTGGAAATGACATTTCCCTATATTGAAAATGTAATGTGGGGCTGGAGAGATGGCTTAGCGGTGAAGGAGCTTATTTGCAAAGCCAAAGGACCCAGGTTGGATTCCCCAGGACCCATGTAAACCAGCTGCACAAAGTGGCACAAGCATCTGGAATTCCTTTGCAGCGGCTGGAGGCCCTGGTGCACCCGTTCTCTCTCTCTCTCTCTCTCATTCTCTGTCTCTCTCTCTCTCTGTCTCTCTCACCCTTTCCCTCTCAAATAAATAAATAAAATAAGAAAATATTTAAAAAGAAAGAAAATGTGAAATGTTATTAATATGAAAGTATGTAAATCCTCCTCAGGAAGGGAAACAAATAGAAGGAAAATAAACCATCATTTGTCCTTTTTAAAAAGAAATGATGGTTAAAAAAAAAAAACCAACACTTCTTTTTCCTGAAAACCTGGTTTATAATATTCAATGAGGCTTGTTTCAGTACAATGGGGGAGGGGGGAGGGGAGGGAGCCCTGGCTCCCAATAGAAACTTTCAAGTTCTTGTAAGGGATTAAATACACTGTGTCCCCCATGGATAAGTCATTTCCCCTCTCTGGGACGTTTCCAAGTTGATCAACTAAATGGATCTGTTTCTAAGACGTGCACCCTCCCGCACCCTGACTGTTTCTCAAGTAAGTAAGTAGGGGAAGAGGTAAAGAGAGGACTTCGGGCTGGTCTCCCAGTAGCTCCTCTAGGCCTGAACTAATTACAGGACCTGGGGGCACTAGCACCCGGCCTGTCCAGGCCTCCAGCAGAACAGATCTCTCCATAGATAAGGTGCATTTCCAAACGTCGTGTCCCAGCGTGACCTGGGGCATTAGCCTGTCCTTGGAGCCCCAGGGGCCTGGTCTTCCAGCAGCATCCCGAGAGGGAGAGGCCCCAGTGACGAGGGTATGGTGGGGAAGGGGTGTCTGCTAGACTAGAGATTTCTCTCTGCCTTAGCCTAGCTCAGGCTCGCGTCTGATCCCTCTCCCGCCCCACCCCACGTGTTTCAGCAGGGGTGGGGGGCGGGCGGAGGGAAACCAGGGGTTTAGCCGGACCCCCTCATCGTCACCGCGGTCCCGGGGAACCTGTCATTAAAGTCAATTAACTTTTCCCACACCCCTTGGCCGGTAACAACCCACTGCTATAGCTTCCTCCGGGTTCCTAAATGCAACCAGATGGGCGGGCTAGCTACCCCCGCCATGCGCCCGCGGCGGGCTCGGGGTTCACTCTGGGGGCCGGGCGGGAGCGGCCCTGGGCGGTCACACCGGCCCTGCCCGGGCGGCCCTGCGGCCAAGGTGGCTGGCTTAGCAGGCCCGGCTGCTTTCTGGCAGGAAATGAATAGCTCCCAGATGAGCTCAGGCAACCTGAGAGGTCGTGAGAACGGCGCGAACCCCCGCCTGTGCAGCCGGCAGCCTGCCAGGCCGCGGGGGCGGCGGCGGCGGCGGCGGCGGGAGGCCGGGCGGGCGGGCGGGCGGCGGGCGGAGGGAGCCGCTGACACACGAGCCCGCGCCGCTCCCGCTGACAGGCAGCCGGCCGCCCGCGCTTCCCCGCCCCGGGCCAGCGCCTCCCAAGCAGCAGGCCCGGGCCGGGGGTGGGGCCGCCTGCCAGTGTTTTTCCAGTTCCCGGGGAGCTGCGGGGCCGCGAGCAGAAGCCCAGGCCCAGGGTCAGGGCACCTGGGGAACCCGCGGGGCCCGGCGCTGCCCGGTCAGGCGTTAGGCCACGCCCAAAGGGAGAGAGCCAAAAAAAAAAAAAAGAAGACCTTAGACAGAGACGCCCAAGGACGCAGGTTCGGTTCCCCAGACCCCACATAAACCAGCTGCATGCACAAGGTGGCACATGCATCTGGAGTTCATCTGCAGTGGCTGGAGGCCCTGGCATGCCCATTCTCTCTCTCTCTCTCTTTCTCTCCCCTGTCATAAGTAAATAGACAAAATATTATTTTTTAAATGTCAACCTGTGACTACCCAAAAGAAGGCGTCATTCATGGCCTGTGTCCTAAATAATGGTCTATTATCCAGAAAGATGAACCCAGAAAAACCTATTCAGGTCCAGGACTCTGGACAAGTCAATTAAACACCACTTATTTGGGCAAAGAACAATAATCTTAAATGTTAACCCCCCCCCCCCTTTATAGTTGATACTCTCCTAACTGTTGGAAACAGAAAGAGAGGGAGGGAGAGAGAGAGACAAAGAAAGGAAACCCCATTCCTAAATACCCTATCACAGACTAAGTATACCCAGCAGTCCGGTGCAGGCAGTAGAGTGGCCACATGCAGCCCTGGCCTCTGGCCTCTGTTTAACCACCGAGAAGACAAACACGAGATGACTCATTCCACGCTTGAGGTGCTAGGTGCCAGGGTTGAGGCTTAAACAAAGCGCACCCAGAACAGAGAGGGGAATTCTTCTTTGAGAAGAACCCACAGAAGGGTTTCAGAGTTGGCCCTTGAAGCAGGCAGGAGGTGAAAGATAGACTCAGCCAGAAGAGCTAGGCGCCTGGTGAGGCTGCACTCCCCTGTAATCCCTGCACTTGGGACGTGGAGGCAGAGGGATAGTGAGATCAAGGTTATGGTAGGTTACATAGATGAGACCTGCCTGGGCTACCGTAGACTTGAAATCAAACAGCAACAAAGGTCAGGGAAAACACAGTCAGTTACAATTCAGATGTAGCTGGAGAAATTTCACTTTTGCCCCAGTTGTATTTAAATATTAAAATACAATTTTTAAAAGTCAGATTAAAAGAAGGCAGAGCCTAAATTCCCTGCCTTTCTTCTAGCTTTACCTCAACAGAGCCATGTGTTGGAAGCACAAGATTGGGCTCCAGGTTGCTTACATTTTTTATGCCCAAGGCATATTCATTTTTTTTTTATTTTAATTTATTTGTATTTATTTATATATGAGAAAGAAAAATGGCGCAGCAGGGTCTCCAGACACTGCAAACTCCAGATGTATATGTCACCATGTGCATCTGGCTTACATGAGTTCCGGAGAATTGAACCTGGGTCCTTAGGCTTCGCAGGCAAGCGCCTTAACCACTAAGCCATCTCTCTAGACCCCAAGGCAAATTCTTTAACTTGTGCAGAGTTTTTGCTTTTGTTGTTTTGCTTTGGTTCCCCCTGCCCCTTTCCTCCCCACTCCCCCCACCCCAGCCATAAGCACAGGAAATGGGCTGCAGTGTTGAACCCAGGGTGACCTAGAGCCCCCACCCCTGCCCCACCCCCTCCCAGGTAGCTGGATCTAAAAACCTGTCCATGTGTCTTACTTTTGAAAGCGTTTCTCTGCAGTTTAGGACTCGGGAGGGAAGACCTCATAGGACTGTGAGAATGAAATGAGTACATGCACTTAAGCATTTGGAACCGTGCTTTGTGCAAAGGCCCTTACTGAATGGGAGCTGTTATGATTCCTAAACAGCCCCACTGAGGATGTTCATCACACCAGAAAAGCCAGCCGTGGCCTTTGCCCAGTGATGAGTCTGCTTGTAATTGCACTGGGTCCCATGGGAGAAGACCACGGCTTTGACCTCAGCTTCTGAATTTCTTAAACCATGGGAATAAAAGGAGAAGAAAAGGCATGATTTCTGCTGCTAAAAATCTCAGAACCTGGTGAGCAAGGGAGTTGAGTTAAAAAATGTTATTCTTCTTTGTTACATGCTATCGAAAGTGCTGGCACAAGCCCAGCATGGTGGCACACACCTTTAATCCCAGCACTCAGGAGGCAGAGGGAGGAGCATCGCTGTGAGTTAGACGCCAGCTTGGGCCTATAGAGTGAGCTCCAGGTCAGCCTGGGCTAAAGTGAGTCCCTACCTCGAAACAAACAAACAAACCAACAAAAGCAGTGGTACAAAAGAAGGCTCTACATAACATGGTGATATTTTGGCCCTGTGAATTATGATTAATTATTTAACCATAAAAAGTGCTGATGTAATCAGTAACTAGTCAGATTCCACCTAAGAAAAGCTATTGTCAGATGTTTAATCTCAAGATTAATATTTATGGTCTTGGAGTGAAGCGCAATGATAGATTCCTTGCTCAGCACCATGAAGTCCTGGGCTCAATGCCTGGCGTAGGTGGGCAGGGGGCAGGCAAAGCCCCGCCTATCATCTGAGGTGGCCCTGGCTTCTGTGTCTACATTAGCTACTACCTCTGACTCTGAATGAGTCCCTGTAAGCGACTGGGCTTCAGTTTCCCCACCAGCAAGGTGAAAAGGCTAGACCCGAAAGTGTCTGAAGTCCTTTCAGCCCCACAGTCTGCACATCGCTTAATGGATAAAGCAATCTATATCAGCCAAGGTCCTGGAATTATTGTACAGCGAAGTATTTTCATGGACTATTAAAGATGTTGAAGCTGAGACCTAGAAGTGGACACTACTATTGTTACAAGAAAAGAGACGCATCTAGAGACCCGCTATGCTCACAGGATCCCGTGTTTACTGCTGAGACCCTAGCCTCAGCTGTGATTATGAGAGCAGAAGAGTTATAAAACACAACCTCTTCCCTCTTTTATTTATTTATTTACTTTATTTGACAGAGAAAGAGAGAGGGGGGGAGAGAGAGAGAGAGGGAGGAAGAGAATGGGCACACCAGGGCCTCCAGCCACTGCAAATGAACTCCAGACACGTGCACTCCCTTGTGCATCTGGCTAACATGGGTCATGGGGAATCGAACCTGGGACCTTTGGCTTTGCAGGCAAGTACCTTAACTGCTGAGCCATCCCTCCAGCCCCACTTCCTTCTTTTTATGATTATTTATTCGTCTGTAAGAAGAGAGAGATAGAGGAACACCACACTAGGGCTTCTAGTCACTATGAACAAACTCCAGACATGTGCGCCACTTTGTGCATTGGGCTTTCCCTGGGCACTGGGAATCAAACTCAGGTCATTAGGTCTTGCAGGAAGGTGCCTTAACCACTGAGTCATCTTTCCAGCCCCACTTTCCTCTTTAATCTCAAACATTTCTCCTCTCTCTCTGCCCCTGCCCCCTCCCTCCACCCAGGCCTTTCTGAGACAAGGTGTCACTGTGTTGCCCTGGCTGGCTAAAAGCTCACTATGTAGAACGCTGGCCTTAAACTTGTAGTAATCTTCCTGTCTGCCTCTTGGTTCTGTGATTGTAGGTATGTGTTACCATCCCTAGCTTTGTCCCCTTCTTTTCTAAAACAAGAACGCCATGTGCTGGTTATCAGAATTCTCTTTATGTCAGAAGTCTATTTCACTGACTGACTAGGCTTTTCCACCACTAATGCATCTACTGAATGAAGTAAATTTACTGAACTAGTCTGGTTAAACAAGAATGTCAGTCTGAATTAGTGGAAGTCTGACATTTAAATAACTAGGAGGAAAAACAATAATTTTGCAGGTTCTTACAGTTTATGAAAGTATTTACTTTTGTAAAATTAAGGCAGTAAAGTCATTGAAAGAATGTATTCTTTTAAGCAAATAAATAAAGCTTTGGTGATGCTATTTATACAATAAACTCTTGTAACAAGAATGAAAGAATTTAGCCAGGCATAATTGTGCACTTCTTTGATCCCAGCACTGGGAGGCAGAGGTCACAGGAATAGGATCACCATGAGTTCGAGGCTGCCTTGAGATTACATAGTGAATTTCAGGTCCGCCTGAGCCAGAGTGAGACCCTCCCTACCTCAAGAAAACAATAAATAAATAAAAGTTATCTTGAGGGCTGTTAGGATGTTTGCCTGCAAAGCCTATGGAACCAGGTTTGACTTCCCAGTCCACGTAAGCCAGATGCAAAGGTGATGCATGCATCTAGAGTTTGTATGCAAGTAGCTAGAGGATCTCATGTGCCATCTGTCTCTCTCTGTGCCTCTTTCTCGATCTCTCAAACAAATAAATAAGATATATCTATTTATTTTTAAAAAAAGATATTTGGGCTGGAGAGATGGCTTAGCGGTTAAGCGCTTGCCTGTGAAGCCTAAGGACCCTGGTTTGAGGCTCGGTTCCCCAGGTCCCACGTTAGCCAGATGCACAAGGGGGCGCACGCATCTGGAGTTCGTTTGCAGAGGCTGGAAGCCCTGGCGCGCCCGTTCTCTCTCTCTCCCTCTATCTGTCTTTCTCTCTGTGTCTGTTGCTCTCAAATAAATAAATAAATAATTTTTAAAAAAAGCTATTTTAACTGGGTGTCATGGTGCACACCTTTAACCCCAGCACTTGGGAGGCAGTGGTCAGAGGATCACCATGAATTCAAGGCCACCCTGAGACTACATCGTGAATTCCAGGTCAGCTTGGACTAGAGTGAAACATACCTTGAAAAACAAAAGACAAGCAAAAAAAAGATCTCTTGACACTAGGATTTTGCCAACAATTTGTCTTGGCTTAATCCGTTTTCTTGGTTTTCAAATACTTGGCCTTCCACTTTGGTGGCCATTGGATTAATTATCTGTACTGTGTTTGTTCTTTGTACACTTGGAGGGATCAACCTAAAAATACTTACTCGCCAGCAACAATATGTCGGTTCATGAGACTGCTTTTAAAAGAAAAGAAAGCCGGGCGTGATGGCACACGCCTTTAATCCCAGCACTTGGGAGGCAGAGGTAGGAGGATCACGGAGAGTTCGAGGCCACTCTGAGACTACATAGTTAATTCCAGGTCAGCCTGGAGCAGAGTGAGACCCTACCTCGAAAAAAATAAATAAATAAAATAAAAAAGAAAAAGAAAAGAAGGGCTGGAGAGATGGCTTAGCGGTTAAGTGCTTGCCTGTGAAGCCTAAGGACCCCGGTTCGAGGCTCGGTTCCCCAGGTCCCACGTTAGCCAGATGCACAAGGGGGTGCACGCGTCTGGAGTTCGTTTGCAGAGGCTGGAAGCCCTGGCGCGCCCATTCTCTCTCTCTCCCTCTATCTGTCTTTCTCTCTGTGTCTGTCGCTCTCAAAAAAATAAATAAATAATTTTTTAAAAAAAGAAAGAAAAGAAAAGCAAAAGAAGAGGGGAGATGTGGAGCTCAGGCTAATTGGAAAAAGGACAGTCTTCGCACAGGCTGAGCCTGGGGATATGACAGACTATGGGCTTTGGGTGGAACGGAATTCCTGAAGACAGGAACTCACAGCTTCTCCAAAGATTTCCTGATGAAATAAACCTAAACAAACAACTCATGATGAGGTCTGATGCAAACTCTCTGGCTTCCCATAGCTTTGACTGCCTGAATCTAAATAAAAGCTGTAAGTACAATAAAAAACTGGAAACTGAATTAATAGTAAGACTTGGCTGTAACTAGTCTTCGTATTTCTGGATGTCTTAAGAGCTGGAGAGATGGCTTAATTGTTAAGGTGCTTGCCTGTGAAGCCTTAGGACCCATGTTCCACTCTCCAGATCCCATGTCAGCCAGACGCACAAAGGTGAGCCAAGCACAAGGTCACACATACCCACTTGGTGATGTAAGCATCTGGAATTTGATTTCAGTGGCTGAGGCTCTGGCACACCAATTCTCTCTCTCTCTCTCTCTCCCTTTCTCTCCTGTGTGCCCTCTCAAAAATAAAATAAAAATTTTTTATTGTCTTATGTTAAACAGGGGTTAATGCATTTTTTCCTCAAAATTAAAAGTCCACTTATCTAAGGAACACTTATTGTTTAAATTTTTTGTTTCTCATTGGGCATGATGGTACATTCCTTTAATCCCAGCACTTGTAAGACAGAGGTAGGAGGATTGCTGTGAGTTCAAGGCCAGCCTGAGACTACATAGTGAATTCCAGGTCAGCTGGGCTAGAACAGGGCCAGAAGAAAGCAAATGAAATATGTCAAACCAACTCTAGAAGTTACAGTCCTATAGAGCATTTAGAATGCATTGAAAGCCACCAGAATTGTCTCCTGGGAGAGATAAGGAAACAGTTGGTATAAACTTTTCTTTCCCCTCCCCTTTCATAGCTGTGTATAAAAGTGCTTCATGTCTTCTTGTGAATACCAACATGAGGATCTGGACTTGGGGGTGGGACATAAAGCTTGACAGAAGGCTTTCACCCTGATTTGTAAGGACAAATGCTCTTGAAGACTCAAAGTTATTCTTCCCTCTCTCTGTCCATCACTGTGACCCAAATGATTGTCTTTGTAATAAATAGTAAAATAGTACCTTCCACATTCAAATGAGTATTTCTCCTAAAACTCTAGGTATTATTATTATTAGGTATTATTATTCCTTTACTAAATAACTATGGAGTTATCCGTTAATACCTTGCCTCTAAAAAAAAAGAACCCAAGGGCTCATTTATGGCGTTACTACTTTGTTTTCTTGTTTTCTTGGGAGAGAGGTAAGAGGTAGGGCCCAGACTGGTGCCTAACAGTATGTGATTGTCTAGCGGGCACTGAGACTGCCTCGGCGTGACCTCTCTGAGCTTTCATTTAATGTTCAGAGCTGCTTGTCCATCCAAACAAAGCGATTTGGGAGTTAGGTTAGTGCTTGGAAACAGTTCAAAAGGGATAACTTTAGATTTATTGTTTCACCTGTAGTGTTTGCACAACTCCTGTGTCAGGGACCTCAGATGTGGTCATATTTATATACATACACTGTGCTAGCGTAAATATGGTGTGTTCCCTCCCTCCAGAATTCTTTTTTTTTTATTTTTGGTTTTTTGAGGTAGAGTCTCACTGCAGCTCAGGCGAACCAGGAACGCACTATATAGTCTCAGGGTGGCCTCTCGAACTCATGGCGGTCCCCCTACCTCTGCCTCCTGAGTGCTGGGATTAAAGCCTCCAAAATTCTTGTTTTGCCAAAACTTATTTTGAAATGTATTTGTCATGTGTGTTGGGAGCTGGGCCTAATGGCAGATCTTGGGTCTTGGGGGCAAAATGGAGGGCTGGATCAGCGCCTTTCTTGCAGACATCCGTTACTATTACAAGAGATCCCCTTTCTGTTTTTCCCTCTGCCCACTTGTTTTTCAGCTTTTTCACTACAAATAGAGCTGCAGACTGTCCCCATCAGAGACCACACAGATGTGGCTACCCTCTCTTGGACTTCTAGTGTCCACAGCCATGAGCTGAATAAGCCTCTTCTTTTATAAGTTACCCAGCTAGCCACACGTGGTCTGGTCTTGCCACAGAAAACAGTTCAAGACACACAGGTTTAAGATAAAGACAAATAGGTGGTCCTAAGATATAGCAATCAACAAGGTGTTGGGATGAATTCAACTTAGTTTTTGTTTGTTCATTTGTTTGTTTTTCTTTTTAAGTCAAAATTTTTTTTGGAGGGAGGAAGGACAGACTTGGAATATGGCTCAGCAGTTAAAGGCACTTGCTTACAAATTCTGTCAGCCAGGATTCAATTCCCAAGCCACCCATATTAACTGGATGGAGAGAGAGATAAGTATTTTTAAAAGATTTTTTTTGGGGGGGGGGTGTTGAGGTAGGGTCTCACTCTAGCCCAGGCTGACCTGGAATTCACTATGCAGTCAGGGTGGCCTAGCAATTCTCCTACCTCTACCCTCTGCCTCCTGAGTGCTGAGATTAAAGGTGTGTGCCACCACGCCCAGATCACTGTAAATTCAAGGCCACCCTGAGACTACATAGTGAATTCCAGATCAGCCTGGGCTAGAATGAGACCCTATCTCAAAAAAACAAAATCTTTTTTTTTTTTTAAGTCTATATGTATATGAGTATACAGGTGTGTACATGCCATGGTGTACCATATGATGGCCAGAGGACAACCTCAAGTGTCCATTCTCGCCTTCACCTTGTTTTGGGGGAAGGTTCTTGTTATTTGCAGCTTCTTGCAAGCTTCCTGGGATTCTCCTTTCTCCCGCTCCCATCTTACTGCAGGCACACTGGAATTGCAGATGTACACTTCCACGTGTGGTAATGTCATGTCCTCATGTCTATCATATAACCTGAGTAGATTTTTCCCTCATCTGATGAGAGTACTTTCTGGAATCTTACTGTGTTTTCAGTGAATATCCATTTCCTTCTGACTTCTTTATGCCCTTGTGCATACCAGGGCTTGGTGCATTTGGCTAACATGGGTCATGGGGAACCGAACCTGGGTCCTTTGGCTTTGCAGACAAACGCTTTAACCACTAAGCCATCTCTCCAGCCCTTGAGCCCCTTTTTATGGTCTGGCCTGCCATGAGGTGAATGGGCCCTGTCCACCATGTGTCCCCACAGACACAATGCGCTGCTGGAGGCCCAAAATAACACAGGCCAATCAAACATGGACTGAAACCTACAAAACTGTGCAACATAACTTATGCAACCTTTCTTCTTTTTAACCTGTTTATCCCAAATGTTTGTCATAGTAACAGAAAGCTGACTAACACACTCAACTTTAAACAAGCCTGTTTTTCTACATTCCCTAAGATCCATCCTAGGACTTTCTCTCCAAGAAAGCCTGACTTTTCCTTAGGGCTGGCACTGCCTTGCTTTTTTCTAAACCTCTCCCTTCAGTCAGACTTGCTCTGTATCCTGCTCTCTTCTGACATGCCCTGGTCACAGTTACTCAGTGATTGCATTTGATGGCAACTTCCTATTCTTTCCTCTACCAATATTTGTTTTACATGTTGGGCCAGGCAAAAACTCTATTCTTTGGCTGTAAAGATGACTTAGTGGTTAAGATGCTTGCCTGTGAAGCCTAAGAACTCAAGTTCAATTCCCCAGTACCTATGTTAGCCAGAAGCACAAGGTGGCACATGGGTCTGAAGCTCATTTGCACTGGCTAGAGGTCCTGATGTGCCTGTTCTCTCTTTTTCCCTCCCTCTCTCCATCTTTCTCCCATTCCAATAAGTAAATAAATAAAATATTTTTTAAGAAAAAAAAAAGCTCTATTCTTTAAATTTCCTCATCCACACCTCTGTGGCATATCTTTCCCCTAAGTTCCTCCCACCTTTCTGGGAATTTCTTAGTATCTACTCTGTATTCTTTCCTTCTGCTTTTTATCCATATCTCTTTTCTTTTCACAGTCATGGACTCTGTGAAGACCATCCCATCTGACATCTTCAACCAGAGAATTCTTTCTTGTACACAGAAACTGTGTGTTTCTTGTGGGACAACTCCATGTGGTGGTCTCAAATTCCAAACCCCATCCTTATAAGGTTCCCTGCCTTTGTTTACCTAAACAAACCCTGTGTCTTTCTCAAACCCATCACATGGGACCAAGGATGCGGTTCAGAGGTACAGTGTGCACCTGGCAAGTGCAAGCCTTGGCTTTGATTCCCAGCTCCACACATACACATATATCACCACCGCCAATGTCATCCCTGAGTCCCGCATCTCTCAAGTCACCAGTAATTATGAATTCCCATCCCCGATGTCCTTGCATTGACACTGGAGTTTTGAAGGTTATACTCTCACCTGACACCAGCCTGGTCTCCATGTATGTCGTCCAGTCCAACCATGATGACTCCCTCCCACCCCCTGGGTCCTGCTGTTTCTGCCACAAGAGAAACTTGCACTTGTCCATGTCCTCCATTCTTGCCTCATTTCCTGTGAGCAGACCTCACCTTTCTTGGCAATACTGCTTTGGTGCCAGAGCTCTCTGCACACTGCCTGCTTGTCCCTTTGCACATGATGTTGCTGTGCTGGAAGTTTCCCCTATTCCCTCTAAGGTGGTTTGAATCAGGTGTCCCCCAGAAACTCATGTGTTCTGAATGTTAGGTCTCTAGCTGGTGGCAATTTGGGAATAGGAGCCTCCTGGAGGTGGTGTACTGTTGGAGGTGGGTTGACGGGTGTTATAGCCAGTTTCCTTTTGCCAGTGTTTGACACAGTCTCTTGCTGTTGTTACCCATCTGATGTTAGCTAGGTAGTGATGTCTACCCTCTGCTCATGCTGTCATTTTTCCCTGCCATTCATGGAGCATCCCCTCCAGTCTGTAAGCCAAAATAAACCCGTCCCTCCCACAAGCTGCACTTGGTTGGGTGTTTTCTGCCAGCAATGTGAAGATGACTGCAACACCCCCTATTCCCTAACCAAAGAGCTCCCATGCTACTTGACATGTCCTTGGCTCAGGTCACCTGTCTCAGGAAGCCAATCCAGATGCCACCAATCATCTTACTCGATTCTAAAAACACTTCAGGGCTGAGGAGATGACCTAGCAGCTATAAGCACTTGCTTGCGATGCCTGATGGCTTGGGCTCAATTTGGTACCCATGTAAAGCCAGATGCATAAGTGGCACATATATCTAGAGTTCATTTGCAGTAGCAAGAGGCCCTGGTGTGACCATTATTTTCTCTCTCTCTTTCTCTCCAATAAATAAATAAATAAATAATATAAAAAATAAAACCAGTCCAAGAGGATAGATATGACTATATGACTGGTACTGATTATATATATCTATATATAATATAGCTATGTACATATATGTGTTATATGTATAATATATATAGTATATATAATATATAAAATATAATACATATATATATATATATATATATAGTCAGTACCAGACACACACACACACACACTCTCTCTATTCATGACTATGGATGTAGCTCAGTTGGGAAAGTGCTTGCATAAAACCCTGGGTTCCATGCTACCAGCTATAATCCTAGCACTCAGGAGTTAGAGGCAGGAACATCAGTTCAATGTCATTCTTGGCTACATAGAAACATGCTGGGCTACATGAAATATTATCTCAAAAAAATAAAGTGGTATTTAGATTCAAAAAGAATAAGTAACTTGGCCAAGGTGACAGGACATGGTGGAGGTGTGAGTCTCTGACTGTTTGTACCATACAATAGCTGGTCTCTATGATGACACAATCACCCTCTTACTTGCTGCCTGCTAGGGTCAAATCAACGGCCCAGACTGGTTTGGAGGGTCCAGTGGGTGAAGATGGAAAATGTCAGCTCCGGGCAGCCTGGGTACAGCTTATAAACACTGGTGCCCAGGATCACGTACACAATGAGCATCTCTGATGCTCTTGTGGTCGCGCAACTACTACAAAATTCTCTGCAGTTTGGGAAACATTTTAAACACCAGAGTCAGGTGCTAATTCAGAGGTGGGTGGGTCTGTCCTTGTTCTCCATGTGCAGACATGATTGTTGGCATTGGCTGGCTTTGCCTTCATCTGTTGCTTCCAAAGACCTCTCTGAGCTTCTGCTTCATGCTGGGATCCACGGAAGATGCAGAAATGAACGAAGTGCTGAAGGCCTTGGGGGAGAGCACCTGTTAGGAACCAGGATATGAACAAGTGAGGGGAAAAATGTTGACAGCTACCAGCCAAAGGCCCCACCAGGATCTGGCAAGGAGTGAACCACAGCCAGAAGCCTGGACTCCACACTTCCAGTCTGGGTCTCTCTCTACCCTTTACTTTTCTTTTCAAATTAGCCAGTCAGTTGGACTAATGCTGACCTTCCACTCTCAGATGCCACAGTTTAAGAAACCTCGCGTATGCCTCCTCCCCTGAGCTCCACAGTGTCATGGTGAGTACTGTATGCTCAGCTGCCATCAGTTGATAGACCACTCATCCCATGGATATGCAAGCTGCACTCGTGGACCTAATGCCTAGCATGCAATCCAATAAAAATCTTAAGGTATGTTGCAGTTACTTTCTCGTTGCTGGGACAAACACCCAACCAGAAGCAGGTTGTGGGAAGAAAGGGTTTATCTCAGGCTGACAGACTCCAAGGGAGACGCATCATCGTGGCGGAAGAAGCTGGGTCACTTCCATAGATCCACAGCACAGAGACCACCAATAGCCAGAGTTCAAACCGCTCTTTCTCTACCTTCTGGCTGGACTAAAGGATCTTCCCACAGTGAAACCTCTTCCAGCAGGCTGCAGGAGACTTAGATTGGAAGTTTAACCTTCATGGAAAATCCCTGATGCTATGGGGGACATCTATTCACACACTAACCACCACAAGGTTCTCTTAAACAAACAAGCAAACACACAAAGAAACTGAACATGCTGGCACCATCCTACACCCTAATGCAACTTTGGCCTTTGCTTTTATTCCCTTCTTTCTCACCTCTTTCCCTTCCTTTACCCCTCCTGGCTACTGCTCAGGCCTTGTGCCCATATCTTACTCACCAGGGCTCCATCAAGAGCCACCTTCCACAATGTGCCCAGGGGAACCACTTATACTGTGCTTATCTAACCATCTGTGGTTTGAATGTTCGGTTTTGCTGAGACCCAGGAAGTGCCCAGGCCCACCTTGATCCTTTTACAAAGGACTGAGAAGTCCTCTCTGATACTCTGTGAACACAGGTGAGCTCCAGCGAGCCACCCACCCCTTAGTAGGCTTCCAGGTACCCTAACAGTCTCAGATGGGAGCAAAGAGACTAGCCAGACTAATCTGGCTGTGATCAATTTCTAAGAGAATATGGGCAAGCAAATGGCTTCTTTTTTTTTTTTTTTTTTGTTTTCTCCGTTGTCCAAAGTAGTTATGCTACCTTTATATTCAACAAATTTACACTTCCTAAGAGGAGTCATTGACAACTGCTTTGGGACAATAACTTTCTGACTTGCCAATTGTGCTGCGGCCCTGGTGGGCTGGCACCTAGAAACAATTTCTTACTTTTCTCTGCATGTCTATTCTGAGATCCACCAAGAACCTGCCTGGCAGGTTGTGGCTGTTCAGGAAACAGTGACTGGCTCTTGGGCTCAGGCACCAGGTTAGCAGATAGCCCAGGGCTTCTGCCTGAGGCCACAGAAGGCCTTCTCCCTACTTGGCTCTGTCTGGTTTCACTGTCCCATCATGGTGGTTAAAAGGGACATGGATTCAGATTCTGTCCTCCAAACTTATGATCAGTTTTCCAGGCAAAAAGAGAAGGTTTGGGCTTGGGATGTGACTCAGTGATAAAGCACTAACCTAGCATGTGCAAGGCCCATGTTCAATCCCTAATACTGAAAAAATAACTAAGTGGAGGCTTTCTTCTTCCTCCTTTTGATCCCAGGCTGGTCCTGTTACAGGTATAAGGAACAGAAGGCAGCCTAAGTGCCACTCTGCAAAAGAGGGCTTTTGCATACAGTGAAGGAGCTTTCAGCCATGTCCAAGAGACCATGTGGAACAGGCACAGGGAAAGGCTCAGGCCTCAAGACTACATGAAGATAGAGTGCCATTCAGTGGCAGAAGACTTTTAGCATGGAACAAAGCCCTAAGTTAGAGAAGAAGAGAGAGAATGAATCAAGCCCTTCCAGAACCCTAGCAGAAGACCAGACATGTGAGGGCACATCTTGGATGTGGCAGTTAGTTGGTGGAGTCCCACCCAAAATGACAGCACAGCCAAGATCACGTGGAGCAAAAGCGATGCCCTGCTGAGTCAGTCAACCACAGATTGAAGGAAGGTAATGAAATGGCTGTTGCTTTATGTTTATCGAAAGTGGACTCCTGGGCTAGGAGCTGCATCCACGGGTACAATGCTAGCTATGCTTGCTTGCTGAGATCAGATCCCCAGTTACTCATATAAAATAATGGGCATGATGGCATGTGCCCGTATTTGCTGCTCTAGGAAGGCAGAGGCAAGGGATCTCTGGGCTCAGTGGTTAGCTAGTCTCAAACAAATTGTGAGGTCTCCATTCAACAAGGGACTTGGTCTCAAAGAATAAGATGGACAGCCACTGAAGAAAACACCCAACATCAACCCAACCTCTGACCTCCACACACTGACACACACGTGCACACACCTATGCACCTACATATATATGTGCTCCCCCACACATAAGAATATATATGCACTTGCATGCACAACACACACCTCTGTATTTTTAGATATTACCAATACAATTGATTGATAAGACAAAGCTGAAATTATTGCTTATCAAGGTGAGGAAGAACACTGCCTGGCAAAACACTGACAACGTGTAAGAGGGAGAGGAAGGGTAACTGAAAGCTTAGTTAAAAGCAACCTTTCAATGTGGGAAGTTGATTAAAATTAAGCCAGAATCATGTTGTAGCAACCTAAAATTGGTGGAAATCACAGGGGTTTGGATATGAACAATTCAAAGCACAAACTGTTGGTATTTTTCATGGAAAAGTCAATACAGAGCTCCTATCAGAAAGAATCAAGCCAGACGTGGTGGTGTATGCCTTTAATCCCAGCACTCAGGAGGCAGAGGTAGGAGGATCGCCATGAGTTTGAGGCCACCCTGAGACCAGTGAATTCCAGGTCAGCCTGGGCTAGAGTGAGACCCTACCTTGGAAGAAAGAAAAAGAAAGAAGGAAAGAAAGAAAGGAAGAAAGAGAGAGGGAGAGAATCAAATCACTTGCATGGGCAGGAGACACTTGGAAAAATGAAGTCACGCTACTGAAGACTGAGAGATAATGTGAGGCCCGCTAATAGAGTGAGGTGTGGCCTCTGTTCTCAGGGCCAGGCTAAGTTTGGAGTCAGATATTCCTCAAGCCTTTAGCTCCGTCGGTATTTCTCAGTTTATTCATTCAGCAAATATTTATTATGTGCCAGGCATCGGTGCTAGGCTCTGAAAGCACAAAGGAGAGTAAGAGAGAGTTCTTGCTTTCTTGGATCTTAAATTGTCATCGGGAAGACAGATAACAAGCCACTAAACTGAACTAGCTCACTAAGATATTTTAACACCGTAGAAGTGTGCTGAGAAAAATTAAGCAAGGGAAATAGGACAAGGTTGCTGGGGGAGGAGCAGAGCTGGGTGAGGAACAGCGGTCAAGGGAGGCCTCCTGGAAGAGCACATGGGCTTGATGCACGTGAGCAGTGACGCAAACACGAAAGATCAGGGAGGGACATCCCAGGCACAGAGCCCAGCAAGAACAAAGTCCCTGAGGCAGAAAACAACCTGTGTCCTGGAGTAGAAGAGCCAGGGATCCCGAAGCCTGGTGACTCAGGAATGGTGAGACTGTTCATAAGGCAGAGGGCCTGGAAAGTTCTGGTGAGAAATTTAGGCTTGAGTAAAAGCACATGGGAAAACCCCTGTGGTAGTACTGCCCAAGAGAAATAGACTGTGAGCCACACGTGTGGTTTGTGATAGTCCAGTGACCCAACAGCCACATTTTAAAAATATTTTATTTTAATTTATTTACTTGAGAGAGAGAAAGGAAGAGGGGGAGAGAGAGAGAGAGAGAATGGGTGCACACAAACTCCAGACACATGTTCCACCATGAGCATCTGGCTTGTGTTGGTCCTGGAGAATTGAACCTGAGTCCTGTGGCTTTGCCGGCAAGCACCTTAACCATTAAGCCATCTCTCCAGCCCAATAGCCACATTTTTTAAAAAAACAAAACGCAGTTGAGAGGCTGAGGCAGGTAGAGTGTGAGTTCAAAGCCAGGCCATCCTACAAAGTGAGACCCTGTCTACCCTTCAAAAGTAAACATAAACAGAATTAATTTTAATAGTATAGTTTATTTCACTCAATTCATCCAAAGTCATATTATTGTGATGTGTAACTAATACACAAAAGTGTCAGTGGGATACTTTAGATTTTTTTAAATATTATTAAGTCTTTTTAAACATTTTGAAAATATTTTTTATTTTTTAATATTCTTATTTATTAGGGGAGGGACAATGAGATAGACAGAGAGAGACATAGTGAGTATGGGCACTCCAGAGCTGCCTGCCACCGCAAACAAACTCCAGACACATGTGACACATTGTGCATCTGACTTTACATGGGTACTAGGAAATTAAACCCAGGCCTTCAGGCTTTGCAAGCAAGTGCCTTTAACCATTGACCAATGTCTTCAACCCTAAAAATAATCTTACTCACTTATATGAGAGACACATAGGGAAACAGGCAGGAGAGAGAGAGAGAGAGATAGAGAGAGAAAGGAAGAAAGAAAGAAAGAAAGAAAGAAAGAAAGAAAGAAAGAAAGGAAGGAAGGAAGGAAGGAAGGAAGGAAGGAAGGAAGGAAGGAAGGAAGGAAAGAAGGGTGAGTATGGGTACACCAGGGCCTTCTTCCACCACTGCAAATGCACTCCAGATGCATGTGCCACTTTGTGCATCTGGATTTATGTGGGTACTGAGTAATTGAACCCAGGATGTCAGACTTTGCATGCAAAGTGCCTTTCACCGCTGAGCTATCTCTCCAGCCCAACACTAAGTCTTTAAAATAGGTTAGTAAGCTGGGTGTGGTGGCTCATACCTTTAATCCCAGAGCTAGAGAGACTGAGGTAAGAGGATCACTGAGTTTGAGGTCAGCCTGGGCTAGAGTGAGATTCTGTCTCAAAAAAAAAGAAAGAAAGAAAGAAAGAAAGAAAGAAAGAAAGAAAGGAAGGAAGGAAGGAAGGAAGGAAGGAAGGAAGGAAGGAAGGAAGGAAGGAAGAAAGAAAGAAAGAAAGAAAGAAAGAAAGAAAGAAAGAAAGAAAGAAAGAAAGAAAAGAAAAAGAGAAATTAAATAGGTTTGTATAGTGCACTTATAGAACATCTCAATTCAAAAGTGCAAACTGGCCATATCTTAGATGTTCAGCAGACACCCGTCCTTAGCAGCAGACCTGGTGAGCCCAGGACTGCAGAGCTTAATGACCATTAACCTCCCAGGTATCTCAGCGCTGTCTTTCATTTCTCCTTTTACCCCATTCCTAGCTGTCATCATCATTTATCTAGAGCTTAGTAATCCTATCTGAACACCTCACATCAAGGCTGGGGAGTGCTTGCCTCCCAAGCATATGTACTTTAGTACAATTCCTAGAACCCATGTAAAAATTGTGGGTGTGATGGCATGTGCCTGTCATCCAAGCACTGGGGGCACAGAGACAAGGGGCCCTCTGGGGCTTACTGGCCAGACGTCTAGCCTAACTGTTGCACTTCAGGCCAACAAGAGACCCGGTCTCAAAGAAGGTGGAGGGCATTCCTAAGGATGATACCTGAGGTTGCCCTCTGCCCTCCAAACCATGGGTACACACATGCTCACACACACATACAAATTTTTAAAGTAAATAAATACCTCTGTAGATCATCACATCAACTTGATCCCAGCTCATGTCTTCAGTATTTTGCATATCAGTTATTACTACATCTGCAGGCTGGGCTCCTTGTGGTTTAGCTCCTCCAATCTCTCCATCAGCTGACTGGTGCATTCTGCTTGAGCAGAGCCTCCATCTCTTACCTTCCCTCTTCAAACTCTCTCATGACTCCCACCACCCACTGAAGTTCAAACACAGCCTTCAGTGCCTACTTATTGTTTGATTTTTCCACCTCACAAGTAAACCTCTAGTAAAAGTGATGTAATAAAATCCCCCCAATCAGGAATTATGTTATGTGTGTGCGTATGAAAATTTAAGCTAAAGTATATTTGCATGCAGATCAACTCATGGCATCATTTTGACATTATGAGAAACACTATGGGGTATTCCAGGGATAGTCTGCGAATCTCCAAAATTCTCTCTGGCTTTGGTTATGCTCTTGTAAGATCATCTTGGCCACCATTTTGGAAGTGTGGTTCAAAGTGTAGCATGTTTCTTTTCATCCTTAGTTGAAACACTTAGGTAAGAGAATATGTAATTTTTGTTGCCCCCACCCCAAAAGCGCCACCACTAAAAGATTCACATGATATCCACACGCCAGTGCCTGCTGCAGCTATTCTTATTTATGGATGTGGGATTTTTCACTCCTGAATGAGACTGGAAGCTAACCTGATCATACGTTGTTATTGAAGGAAGCTTGCAAATAGAACTCTGAAAATGCAGAAGCCTGCTCCAGCCGTAGTCCCTGATCCCTAAGTGTTATCTACCAGCTGGATTTGGCTTGGGACCCTCCTCAGTCTCTTGTACATATGTGATTATAAACAAAGGTCCAGTAGCAAACCAACACTTTTTGCTCAGCTGGTAGGCACAGAGAGGCAGTACTTCTCCTTGCCCGACCATTCAGCTGAGGGCTTTGCTGGGAAAATCCACAAAGCCCATAAGGCTTATGGCTTCCCAGAACAGAAGTTCTATTCTCCATCTCTTCTTCCTGCTCCCAACACTACATAATTACTAGTCTCATGAGACCCTGAGCTCTCATTCATTTGCCTCACCCATTGAGAGCTCCTTCCTCTCTTGGAATTTAGTTATAAATAAACAATTAAAAGAAAAATAGGGGCGTCTTGAGGTGATTCAAGGCAAACAAATATTTCTTTCAAAGATCTGGGGAATCCAGCTGACTGTTAGGCAAGAGAGGGAAAGAACTGGAGGATGGATTACGGTCAGCTCTAGAGCTGAGGGCCTTGGGGACAGGGAGGGCAGAGCCAAACCAGGTCTAACTGGTTTCATGAGCTAATGAGTCATCTCCACCAACCAGACTTTACCCAGGAGAAATGGTCTCTTTAAATCCCCAGCAGGGGGCCTGGTGGAACCTGAAGAACTTGACCTAGAGGTAGGCCCCGCCCCAAATCTCTGCAATTTGTGAGACAGATCAGGAGCAAGGTAGCTCTTTCCTGATGGCTAGTTAGCTTGGCGCTGGCCCATAGAAACATGGGTGCCACTGTGTCCGTCTTGGCAGGACTAACATTTGCATCTGATCCAGTCTTATCCAAGATGACTGAAAACAACAGTCTCCTCATCGCTTCTCAGCACGAGCAGCAGCAAGAACTCCCTGTTTCTTTCCCCCACGGGTGGACCCTTCCTGAGTCAGTGTTCCTCTTGTGCCCACCAGTCAACCCAGAGTTGGTATTCACAAGCCTGGGCAGGGGGTTCTCCTGCATCTTCATGGGGCTCTCATTCCTCCCTGGACTCCAATCTCACATTACTTAGCCAGACCACTTACTTCCATTTAAAAATGGGAGCACTGGGGCTGGAGATACGCTTAGTGGTTAAGACCCTTGCCCGCAAAGCCAAAGGACCTTGGTTCGATTCCCCAAGACCCACATCAGCCAGATGCAGAAGGTAGCACATGCATCTGGAGTTTGTTTGCAGTATTGCGGCGGCTGGAAGCCCTGGCACACCCATTTTCTCTCTCTCTTTCTCTCAAATAAATAAATAATATATTAAAAATGTTTCTTTTTAAATAAGGGAGCATTGTCCCATGTGGCTCTTCTAGCTTGAGACTAAAATCCTCTCGGGTCTTGGGGTGGGCATCAATCAGGCAGGCCTGACCCTGCTGGGGCTGAGCTATGCCAACAGTGTGTTCTGGGGACCTCTTCTGCAAGATGCCACAGCTAGAGTTGGTGGTTATGGCGCCTGAATTGCAAGTACACATTTGCCTCAAGACCCAGAACCCCTTTAGAGCCCCATCACATGTCCGCTCAACCCCTATTCAGCCCAATGCTGATTTCTATCTCTTTTTTTCCACCATTCTCACCCTTGTTTGGTTCATATTGTTTGTTTAATATTGTTGTTGCTGTTCAGATGTTTACTCTTTTTTTGGAGACAAGATCTTACTAGGTAGCCCAGACTGGCCTGGAAATCACCTTGTGGACTAGATTGGCTTTGGACCCATGGCCATCTGCCGGCCTCAGCTTCCAGATACTGGGATTACAGGTATGAGTCACACATGCAGCTTTCTGTGGTGGCTGCTGTTGCTATGTATTGTTGAGGTAGGGTCTCACTCCAGCCCTGGCTGACCTGGAACTCATGTCAATCCTATGTCAGCCTCCCAAATGCTGAGATTACAGGCATCAGGCACGACACTGGCTTTGTTTACAGCAGGGTCTGAGTGTGTGGCACAGGCTGGCCTACCTCACTGTGTCACACTCAGCAGACTCACGTTGTATTCTTTCTTCTGCAAACACAGTTAGGACTCTATGTACTGTACTGGGTACTCATGCCTGTGCCCATCCTACCCTGGGGTGAAGTTTCCAAGTGGAAAGGAAAAGAGAAGGTAGGGAGTATCCTGGAGGCTTGGCCAGGCCATCTTTAGCATCAGGCTGGTGCGGGAATGCCATGTCAGCCCTCACTCTGGCGCGGCTCAAGCTCTCCCACTGAGCTGGCCCAGGGGTGCTCCTGCTGGGTGATCTCATAGAATAACGTGCAGCTTTCTGGACTTCCTGAAGCGTGAGGGGCGTTACTATCCAGGAGAGTCCCTCACACTTCTAATGTAGACTTTTCAAATGACATCGTGTTTTCTACCCCCAATTATAAGCACCTCTCCCCCTTGGGCTCAGGAAAAGCTTTTCCCTTTCTTTCTCCCAGTGTAGCTACTAGGGTGAAAAGAGACAGCCGTGGAAGACTGGGCAAACTCAAAGGCAGTTGAGTAAGCCGGATGTCTGGGGCCAAGTCACCTGATAGCAGCTGGCATTTCTCTGTACCTCCAAGTCACTGTCCCCTCCCTGTGATGGAATCAGGAGAATGCTTGGAGCTAGGGGAAAGCCACCTCAAGGGAGGCAGGACAAGCTCCCCTAGGTCAGCATCCAGACTCTTCCCTCTCCCTTTCTCTTCTGTATTTGGAAAGGCCACAGTGTTCTTTGACCTGACAAGAGTTCATTTGTGTAATTCCAGAGGTGTTGAAGGCAGGGCTTCTGGTTAACAGGGGACCCTGAGCAGATTAAAATTGCTCTAAACTCTACATGAAAAAAAAAAAAACAAAACTAAATTTTGGGGATGATGGCATGAAAGACAGACATGAAGTAGGTGAGAGAGTGGGTCAGTGGATGAGGAGAGGATGAGACCACTTTGCAGGGTTTTTTTTGTTTTTCTTTTTTCTTTTTTTGTTTTCCGAGGTAGGGTCTCACTCTAGCTCAGGCTGACCTGGAATTCACTATGTAGTCCCAGAGTGGCCTTGAACTCACGGTGATCTTCCTACTTCTGCCTCCCGAGTGCTGGGATTAAAGGCGTGCGCCACCACGTTGGTTTGCAGTATTTTAATGACCAAACATTCTTATCATTCCTCCCTCTCCACAGCTGAATCTCATCTCTCTCCCTCTCTCTCCTCCTCTTGCTCTTCCACTCACCTGCCCTTCATCCTCATGTGCAGGATTCTCTCTTCCTCTGCTTCGGGGTCTCCTGCTCTCACTGGTCAGGCTTCTCGGGACACGGTGTCACTTCCTTCCCGGCGGTAAGTCTCGCACGCACTCCGGCGGTGTCAATGGGCTCAGAGTCTCTTTCCAGCTTCAGGATCCTGAGAGTGTTTTAGTGAGCATTTGAGAATGAGAAGGGTTGGATAAAATGTAACCTCCAGGAAGTTAAGGGAGGTGGAGTGCAATTCAACCTAACGATCTTTACCAATATCCTGTGTTTTTAGTGCCCAAGAATAACACTCCCAAGGAACCTCTGCTCATCCACCCATCCAGGAAGGGAAAGGTGATGCCCATGAAAACATTCCATGGAAATTCAAGTCCAGGTGCCAATCAGCCTCTCCCACTGCCCCAGCCCACCCTTCCTCCCTCCTCCCCCTTCCTCCTGCCAGCTCCAGTAGCAAGCAGGTGAAGATGACCAGGCCTGCCAAGAGGAGTGAGCAGAGGGGTTCCTCACTGACTTCGGATCCGTTCTCATAACTGTCCTGTCCTTTGGAAATGCAAAGAAAATGCAATATTCAAATGCTTCCGAAAAAGCAAAACTGGAGCGCTGACATGATTGAATTTCAAGGTCTGTTTTAAAAGTACAGTAATCAAAACAGCATGGTGGTGGTGTAACGAAGGCAAACAGATCAATAAAAAAAAACACCAAGAGTCGAGAAATACAGCCCAAATATGTAATCACCTGGTTTTCAACAAAAGTGTACAGACAAATCAGTGGAGGAAAGAAAAGCTATTCAACAAATAATGCTGGAAGAACTGGAAAAATCATGAAAACAAGAATGTACACATTATAATCACTAAATAACCTAAAAGAGGTCCGAACCCCATATATAAAACCTAAAACTGTCAGGTGTGGCGCACAACTCTAATCACAGCACTTGGGAGGCAGAGGTAGGAGGATCTCTGCGAGTTCGAGGCCATCCTTGGCTGCACTGTAAACTCAAGGCCAACTCTGGCTACATGAGACCCTGTCTAAAAGACAATAAGTAAACAAATGAACAAAAGTACAAACAACACTTCCAAAGACACTGTCTTAAGATTTGAAAAGTGGAGAAAAATTTTAAAATTAACATGAAGTTAATATTTGCAAGTTACAGATCTGATAAGGTAATGGTATCTGCTAAGGTAATATAATTATATTAAAAACAGACTTAATTTATCTTGTGCCTTTATAGCAAAATATCTGATTCTGGGTATTGCATTAAAGAAGAGAGGTTTATTTGTCTCAAAATTCTGGTGGCTGGAAAGTCCAAAGAGCATGGTACATGGCAGAAAAGTGGGAAAGGAAATCTTGTTCTTGTGAGTAAGGAATCCGTAGTCTGGAGAGGGCCCAGGTTCACTCTTGAACGCAGTCTTGTTAGAACCCCAGTGATGGAGTCCCTGTGCCTGGATGGGGCCTCTTCTCTTCCAGCTTATAATACTCCAGCAGCGCATCACTGAAGATGCTTCCAGCAATGAGTGTTGGGAAAGTAAACACATCTAAACCATAGCACGAATCAGTTATAAGACTGGCAAAAGATCTCAATAGACATTTCATCCAGATAACATATATATCAAACAAGCAAATGTAAATACATGTATCATTAGGTCATTAGGAAAATGCAAGTTAAAATTTCAATGATAGCTGCATATGGCTGGAATCCCAGAACTGGGGAGATGGAGGCAGGAGGATAGTAGGTTTAAGGCTAACCTGGGCTGCATAGCAAGTCCTTGTCACATAAAAAAAAAAAAAATGACAATAAGAGCTGGTGTGGTGGCACACGCCTTAAATCCCAGCACTCAGTAGGCAGAGGTAGGAGGATCGCCACACGTTTGAGGCCACCCTGAGAATACATAGTGACTTCCAGGTCAGCCTAAGCTAGAGTGAAATCCTACCTCAAAAAAAAAAAAAAAAAAAATTACAATAAGACAAAATCTACTCCCCACCACTAGAATGTCTAAACTAAAAAGACAAACAGGCTGGAGAGATGGCTTAGCAGTTAAGGCACTTGCTTCCAAAGCCAAAGGATCTTGGTTTGATTCCCCAGGACCCACATAAGCCAGATGCACAAGGGGGCACATGGAGTTCATTTGCAGAAGTTGGAAGCCCTGGTGTGCCCATTTTCTCTCTCAGATAAATAAATAAAGCCATTTTTTTAAAAAGACAAACAATGTCAAGAATTAGTAAAGATATACAGTAACCAGAACTCTCACACCACGGTAGAAGCATAAGTAGTCCAAACCATTTTGGAAAACAATTTTCAAAAAAAATTAAACATATGCCTAACGAAGTGACTCAGCCATTACACCCATAGTTACTTACTCCAGATAAATGAATATATATGTCACATGAAGACTTGGCATGAGATGGGTCATGCTATTTTATAGTCACATAAAACTGGAAACAATGCAAATATTCATCAAAAGTGAATGGATAGGCAAAGGGTGGTATACTCCTGCAGTGGATTCCTACCAATAATGAAATCGAATAAACTTTCAGTGCAGTCTTGGATCACTTCATTGCAGGTACATTCTGAGAAATACATTGTTAGGTAATGTCAGGTAAATATACCAACTAAAACCGCTATGCCATCACTGTCCTGAAACCCAACAGATCTCCTACGGTTCATCTCAGTGTGCTTTCCTTACGACTCTCCAATTTCAAGATAAATCAATATGGCTCAGTAGACAAGTAACTCTCCTTTGATTTGTGATGGAAAGGGAAGGGTCAGAGGGAAGATGAATGAAATCGAGAACAAATTTTAACAAGGAAGAAAATTAAGATTTGATTTTCTGATTACAATTTGGTGGGAGTAGTTTTTATATCAGCTCTGATTTAATCTGAAGAAATCTTTTCTTTAAGTTTGCATCAATGACCTTCATACATACATACAACACACCCTCTCTTGGGTCCGCTCCTATGCCCCATCCCCTGAACCACTTCTAATTTGAAGACACCTCTTTATTTTGTTTTATTTTATGAGAGAGAGAGAGAGAGGGTGCGTGCGTGCGTGCGTGCATGCGTGCGTGCGTGTGTGTGTGTGTGTGTGTGTGTGTGTGAAAGAGAAAGAATTGGCATGCAGGGCCTTCAGCCACTGCAATTGAGCTCCAGATGTGTGTGCTATCTTGAGCACATGTGCGACCTTGAATGCTTGCGTCACCTTGTATGTCTGTCTTATGTGGGACCTGTACAGTCAAACGTGAGTCTTAGGTCTTGCAGGCAAGCGCCTTAATTGCTAAGCCATCTCTCCAGCCCTGAAAACATTTTTAGAAAACTTATTTATTTGCAATCAGAGAGAGAGGAAAGAGATAAAGAGAGAGAGAAAGAGAGAGAGAGAGAGAGAGAGAATGGGTAGGCCAGGGCCTCCAACCACTGCAAATGAACTCCACAGTCACATGTACCACTTTGTGCACTTGGTCTTACTTGGGTGTTGGGGAAATAAACTCAAGTGTTAGGCTTTGCAGGCAAGTACCTTAATCGCTGAGCCACCCCTCCAGCCCTAAAGATGCTTTTGCTTTCCCACCCTTGTGCACTTAGGACCAAGAGCAGAGGATCCTTCCTCCCAGTTATCAACAAGGTGCCTAAGAACTGCCCCAGAATATGTCCTTTTTGCTGCTCCATGACACCTTCCCAAGTCTGGTGATCCCAGTTACTTCTCTGATGGGAACACTCCACCCAACCTGTTGACCTATTCGGAAGTCTATCGGCCAGATCTAAAGGCTTTTCCGGAAGGATGTTTACAGAGGACTTCTAGTGTGGTCAAGAGAGAATGGAAGTGATAGGGTTTCTGTAAGGCAGTTTCAGGGGCAGTGAGACTCAGACATAAAAGAACCTTTTTTTTTTTTTTAAGTGTTCCAGCAGGTTGTTTGTCCTAATGCCTGTGGTGGAGAGGCAGATGGCCACAGAGGTGAATGGCTTCCTTGTGGACAGAGTTTCTCCTAATCCTGGGAGCCAGTAGAGTGCCTTTCTCTCATTGTGGAGTTAGGGGTCACTCTGGAGATTAAAGTCCACAGTTCTATTTCCCCCAGTATTCTGCTTCCTCTTTATCACTTTGTTTCTCCGGGGTAGGATTGTATCTTAAAAGGTCATATGTTGCTTAGTTACAGTGTCATGACTATGTAGCAGTAACTATGTAAGGATAAATTTACCTTCCTGAGGGAGGGGGAAAATGGTAGAACCCCCAATTCTAGTCATCTTGTGACATAGGCAGAAGGTGTTTGGATATGGGTTCAATAATAGAAACATTTTGAAATTGTGTACCTTTTGTTAAGGTATTTACAACTCTAAGAGTTCCAGTTATGAAAATCTAAATGTCCTTGGTTCATTAAGTTTGGATTTATTATGTAACATTTCTTCAAATATTTAAACATATACCAACATATAATAGGCTCTGGAAAACAATTCTATTTAATGAATCATTTTCAGGCCATTTTCTTCTTTCTTTTTTTCTTTTTCATTTTTTCTTTTTTATTGACTACTTCCATACTTACAGACAATAAACCAAGATAACTCCCTCCCCTCCCCCACTCTCCCCTTCACAAATCTAAACTCCATCACATCTCCCCCCTCTCTCCATTAGTCTCTCTTTTATTTTGATGTCATCCTCTTTTCCTCCCATTATGAGGGTCTAGTGAAGACAGTGCTAGGCACTGTGGATGATGGATATCAAGGCCAGTTTCTGTCTGCTCGATTGCATTTGTAAGCACTCCTACCCTTCCTTGGGCTCTTACGTTCTTTCCACCACCTTTTCCGCAATGGACCCTGAGCCTCAGCGGGGCAGGTGTGATGGGGATGTTTCAGTGCTGAACGATCCTCCATCATGTCTTCTCAGCACGATGGTCCTTTTGGGTCATTTCAGTGGTTACCACCATCAGAAAAAAGAAACTTCTCTAACCAAAAGTGAGATTAGCATTAATATATGGGTATGAACATTAAGTAAAGTGCTTACAGGGCAGTTTGGTGAGCATAATATATGCATTTAGCCACACAAGAGTAGGCGTTGCACTCCTAACGCTCATGACCTCCCCTACCATAGGCTATTGGTTAGGTTTTCAATACCAGACATGTATTCCCTCCCACAGAGTGGGTCTCCAGTCCAATTAGAGAGCAATTAGTTTGCCCCATAACAGACATGCCACTGTTGCACCCATTGGCTCATTTGGCCTGGCTGGCGAAACTTGAGCCTTCTAGTGTCCATTGTTTTCACCACTGATGGCTTCTGTCTCCCATAGGGCTGCGTGCAGTGCAGCCTTTCCAGCTTTCTATCAGCTGGTCTACTGGGAGGTTTTCAGCTCAGCCCCAACTTGATTTTTAGTGCCCTTGCAGCCCAGGCATGTGGAGTCTTCAGCAGTAGGGTCTTACCATCTATTTGTGGTGGGAAACCAAGAACCTTGGCAATGGCTTTTTAATGTTTTGGGGGCATCAGGGACCTCCCTGGCCAACAACTTACTGGAAGGTACCTCATCCCTGGCACTGAAATTTTTCTAGTAATAGTCTATGGCTTCTGGGTATGCCATTATCCAAAGAAGTAGGTTATCATGAGGGTTATTCACAATATCCTGAATTTTGATTGCCCTTCCCCCACACCTTTTACTCCATCTCTTCCCCTGACCTTGCTTAGACCATTCCACCCACAGTAATGTGTCCATCTACTTACATATAAATAGTACCACCCCCTTAAGTCCACCCCACTCCTCCTTCCCTTTATAGCCCTGGTCTAGCTTACTGGCCTCTGCTACTGATTTTTACTCCAACTCACACACAAGTCTGAACATTTTTAACTCAGATCCACATATGAGAGAATCATGTGATGTTTGGTTTTCTGGGACCCAGTTACCTCATTTAGTATAATTCTTTCCAGATCCATACATTTCCATGAAAATTTAATTTTTCCTTTTTTTAAAAAAAATTACCTTTTTTTTGAGACACAGTCTCAGTGTGTACCTCAAGCTAGCCTTAAATTCGTGATCCTGAGGCTGCAACGTTCTGAGTACTGGCATCACAACTATTTTTTTTGTTTGTTTGTGTGCTTTTTTGAGTTAGGGTTTCCCTGTAGCTCAGGCTGACCTGAAATTCACTATACAGTCTCAGGTGGCCTCAAACTCCCAGCAACCTCCCTGCTCCTGAGTCTCCAGTGCTGGGATTAAAGGCATGTGCCACCACGACCAGCTCATTACAACTATATAGTACCACATGGACTTCTTTTTCTTTCTTAAACAGTATTTCTTTTAAAAAATATTTTATTTATTTATTTGAGGGAGAAAAATAGGCAAAGAAGAAGAGAAAATGGGCACACCAGGGCCTCTAGCCACTGCAAATGAACTCCAGATGTATGTGCCACCTTGTGTATCTGGTTTTACCTGGGTATTGGGGAATTGAACCTGGGTCCTTTGGCTTTGCTGGCAACAGTCTTAACCCCTAAGCCATCTCTCTAGCCTCCCTAAAGAATATTTCTGCTGTCAGTCTTGAGAAACAACTTTTTTCTCTAATAAGGATGACTTCATTTTATCTCAGTAAGATTCATTTTCCTCTTGACATTAATTAAGCAGGAGAGAAATGATTGCCACTGAGCTGTGTAATTGTAGTTAATTTTAATTAACAAGCTCCATTTTTGAATTGTTAATCTCTATTTCTTTCATTTTTGTCAAGACTAACACAATGAAATTCAACAATGAGTTTCCTCCTCCCCTTTCAATGAATGTTTCAAATGTCTTATAGAGAAGAAAATAAATCTCTCCATTTTTTCTAACCCAAAGCCATCCACTATAAGGAAGAAAGACTTTGTTATTCATGGCAGCCTCTCTGTGTGATGACAAAGAAGCCCTAAAAAGGACCTTCCAGAGAGTTCCCTGCAAGTAAATGGGTTGTGGGACAGTGTGCTAGGAAGGAGGGGGAGGAAGGTAGCCTTCAGAAGGACATTTCTGCAGGGGTTTACCATATAGGAAAACCATATTTGGTGCAAAGTTCTAACTGTCAAGTCATAGAACATACTGACATGAAAAGAAATTTGGAGCCAAATGTCATATATTTCATGACCCTGTTTTCAATACAACACACACATAACTTTTTTAATAGACTATTCTCAGAACAGTCAGGTCCTTCATACTATTTTAAGAAGAAAAACCACGGGTACAAAGACTAACAATAAGGTCACCGAGGAACAAGCAAGATCCCAGGACTAGCTTCGTGACCCACGTGACTTTCACCCACCACTGGGTGGTATATGATTGAAACCTTCATTCCCAGGTAAACAGGCCTCAAACCTCCTCCATTATTTCCAGATCACTGATGTCAGTGCCGAGAGAGAGAGAGAGAGAGAGAGAGAGAGAGAGAGAGAGACACAGAGAGACACGAAGACTGACTTGAATCAACAGAACACTTCCTGATTGTGTTCTGCAGCTGTGGTGACAGAGGCCATTGTTCAGTCCTTTTCTTTTTCTTTTTTGAATATATAATATTTATATATTATTTATTTATCTATTTGAGAGAGAGAAAGAGAGTGAGAATGGGCATGCCAGGGCCTCCAGCTGCTGCAAATGAACTCCAGATGCATGTGTCACCTTGTGCATTTGGCTTACATGGGTACCGGAGAATCAAACCTGGGTCTTTTGGCTTTGCAGGCAAGTACCTTAACCACTAGTCCATCACTGCAACCCTAGACTTGAGTTTTATGACACCAGAGGATATGCAAGGGAATGAAAGTTTCCCAATTCAACTCCAACGGTGCACTTAGATCTACTCCACAGTGCCACTGAAAATGAGAGCTCCTAGTGGAAAGGGTTCCAACTTTGATCACCTGCAAACCTTTCGAGCTACAAGTTTTGAAAGGAAGTGCCTTTAACCATGGACCCATCTTCCCAGACCCACGAGCTACAGGCTTTGAGAAGCTTTTGTCTACTAACATGCTACTTTATGAAGTAATTTTCATTAAAATCATTAACAACAGCAATTACCTTTTCTTGAGGACTTTTTCTGAATACCAGAAGGACACTGTGAGGGAGACATGATTATCCTTATTGTTCATGTGAGGGCCTTAACAGTTCATAGAGATCAACTAGCTAGCTCTGCCAGTATACCAGTAGGAAGCAGATAAGTGCAGATCCCACCCCAGGTCTGCCTGCTATCAAAGCCAAGTTCCTAGCAATCCTGATTGTCCAGGCAGAACCTCCTGTCTGCACAAGATAGCTCCAGGTATAACCACAGAAGCACAGAAAAGAGTCAAGGTCTCATGTATCCCAGGCTGTCCTCGAACTCACTGTATAGGTAAGGATAACCTCAAATTTCTGATATTCCTGCTTCTACTTCCCCAGGGCTGGGATTGCAAGCAAACACTATCATGCTATTTTATACATTGCTAAGAATTGAGCCCAGGGTTTCATGCATTCTAAGCAAGCACTCTATCAACTGAGCAGGGGGAAGGGAGTGGCTAGAGTTAGGGTGACTGGACACCTAAAGGTAAAAGGGGCAGGAAAGTCTGCACTTGCTAGAAATCCAAGATGATCTGACTTCTTATCTCTTGCCTATTTTCAAAAACAGTTAGGATCTCTCCTGGGAGGGAGGTCTGTCATAGGATTTAAATATTGTGGTTGGTCAAGTTCAGCCCCTTGGAACTTGGTGTCAGGGCTAACCTCTTCCTGAGACACCCCTAGCCCTAACCAACCAGCTGGCCCTCTAGTTCCTCTCATCACTTGGGAACTTCCAGCTGTGGGTGAGTTTTTCCCTCGGCTGCGCCTGGGCTGGCTCGGCCTAGGACCTAGGCCAAGCCCAGCTGGGAGAGCCCCCTAACCCTTATTCTTCACGTGGGTTCTTTATCCCCTCCAGCTCCCCACATGGCAGGAGCTCCTTGAACTTTCTTTTATCTTTTCTTTCCACACTTTTTTTCCTCCAAGCCCTCTATGTGGGATCTCTAGCCACATGGGTGCCTTTCCTTGGCTCCGCTTCCCTCAATAAATATAATAATTTAATAATGATCCGCAGTTTTCTTTTTTATTCAATTCTTTGACTAAAATTAGAAATGAACCTAGGGCTTGGGGTTCAAGGACTTTCCCATTACACAACTGAGCTACATCCCCAGCCCTGGAAAGGCAAGGGGGCATCTTCACCAGAACAGGCAAATGCAGAGACCTGCCAGGCCCTTTGCAGTTTTGATAAGTGCTCCCAGACCTCCTCTCACTATCCATGCTATTAACACCTTCAATGATTTCTCCATGTCTTTGGATTTAGAGCCAGAAGAATGATTGCTAAGTCCCAAAACAAGGGCTCAGGGACAAGGCTCCCCGGCCCTCCGCTGGTGGAGCCCCTAGAAAAGAAGAAAAAGCAGACAGGCTCAGGCTCAGGCTCAGGCAACATGTTGCTTCTTATTTTCCTCACTGGCTGCAAAATTTCTTTTTCCCAGGATTCTGTTCTTGGCTGCTTCTGGTAAACTGAGTGGCACATATCAGAGAAATCTATTCTTTTTACTTTCTCCACTGCCACTATGTGACTGCCAGGTGATGTGATGTCTTCAAGATTTCCAAGACACTACTTGCTAACTGCATTTTGCCACTTTGAAGTAACCTGAGATCTGAACGTACAGGCCAAAGAATACAAAGAGAGCCGGGCCATCAATCATGAGCAACATTCTGAAGTGTGGGTTCTCCTGCTTCAGAGTAGAGGTGAGGGAGGAGGTTGGAGACATTTATATAGCTCTTTCTGAGACTGAAAAAAGAATTCATGCCCAAAGATCTCTGAGACAGTTGATGTTGAAAATAATATTTGAAAACTCCACAAACCTAGCTTTGTCTCTCAGGTTCAAGGGCCTGCCAGCTCCCATATGTACATAGGGTGGGCTGCTGCAGACTGCCCTGGGCCTATTCAACCCTGTCACCCCACAGTGCCTCATGCACAACTTGGCTTGCTGGAATCTGAAGGAAATGTTGATTTTTTCATATTTTAAACTTTTAATATTCTTTAAATTTTAATTAATATTTTAACATAGGTTATAGTATGTCCCCTCCCGGCCCTTCCCCTTTCCAGGAGGGCCCTCTTCAGTGGTGTCACTATGGGGTAATCAAGGCCCCTGTCTCTGGGGAGAGCTGTGCCCTCGGGTGGTTCTACCCTCCTTGTGGCTCTTATAATTGTCCCTCTTCCACAGTAGTCCCTGAGCCGTGGCGGGCGCGTTTAGCAGGTGGTGCCGTCTGTAGCCCTGTCTGGCTGTTATAATGTGCTTCGGTTCTCCACGGCATCTGTTGCAATTTTCCTGCAAGTGGCTGTCTAGCTCTGGGAGCACTATTCAAGTCACTGCTTCCTCTGCCATTGCTTCTGGGAAAATATTGACTTTATGAAAATGAAGCCCATTGCTTTCAGGGCCAGCAGCAGCAGGAGACCTGCTAAGGTGGGAGGGGGTGTCTGGAGGGACCGCTTGTCCTTACAGTCTTCCGAAGCCCACCACGCTCACCTTCACGGTGGTCTCCGAGACGGACGGCAGGACTTCCTCTGAAGCTCTCCAGGTGTGGTCCAGAGCTCGCCGAAGGGAAACAAGAGCATGAAACGCAAACCCTCAACTAAGGACTAGGACACCAGAAGAGGAGTAACTGAGGGCAGCAGAGAGGCTTGAGAGCCTCACACATGAGCCTGCAGATCACCCGGACCCCTCTTCCCAGCCTCTGTGCAGCACTCCCCAGGAAGCTGCCTCAAGCCCTCAAAGTCTCCATGACCACAGCCCAGAGAAATTCCTCCTGAGTGAGTCACAAGGCAGTTAAACCTATATTTTATTAGACTTAGAAATATTTCTGTTAGACTGAAACGAGAAATGAGAATGAGACTATATTGCTAAAACGTCAGAAACCAACAGCATAGAAATCTGTGACTCATTTCAGAGTTGACCTTGGGACACAAAGTGACTGTGTGCCTGCCGAGCGTCCTCTGTCTGCAAGGCTTCCCCAGCGGAAGGAAGGACGGGACAAAGCGATGCTCACATTTTCCACACGCAGGAGCTGGTAAGCAAGCGCTGTCATTCATATTCCGCAGTTTCAAAAGTTGGTTAGTCAAAGCAACCTCCTGTTAAATTTATAAATAAATAAATAAATTTCGATGTATAAAATAAAGGTATACTTTTATTTATATACCGGGTTCCAGATGAAGCCTATATATCAGACTCCAACTTTGTAAACAGATTTACGGATCTCAAAACGTTGGTAAATTCCTCTATGGACCATTTATTATAGAGAGTTGGGAAGGCTGAGGAGGTCATTTGAATCTGTCGTTCTAGCTACTCAGGAGGCTGAGGCAGAAGGATCACTTGTGCTAACTCAAGACTACAAGTCTAGACTACATTGTCAGGCAAACCCAGTCCTTAAAATAATAACAAAATGGGCTGGAGAGAGGCTCCATGGTTAAGGTGCTTGCCTGCAAAGCCTAAAGAGCCAGGTTTGATTTCCCAGTACCCATGTAAAGGCAGATGCACAAGGTGGCGCATGCACCTAGTTTGTCTGCAGTGGCTGGAGGTCCTGGTGCACCCATTTCCCCCACTTCTCTGACTCCCCCTTGCTCTCTCCCTTGTGAGTCGTTGGATCCGAAGAGTCCCTGTGCCTCTGCCAAAGCTAAAGGATGTTACGCGTGTGTCGAGCACACAACTGCACTACCCGAGGTGAGGGCAAGAGGGCACGGGAAATGCTTTGCAGGACCATTTCCTCCACCGGCAGCCCAGGGTCTGCTGCGCTCACTGCAGAGCACCAGGGCCCACCCCAGTCCGCTGTGACAGATGCCTGCTCCTTGGTGGCTTATCAAAGGTACATTTCCCACTGTTCTGGAAGCTGGGGTGTCCAGAATCTAGCAGTAGGCAACTCGGTATCTGGTAAGGGGCCACTTTCTGGTTTATCTGATGTGGTAGATGTAGTGTTCTCACATGGTGAAAGAGAACTCTGGGCTCCTCGCCCTCCTAAGGCACCAGTCTTTCATGAGCTCCCTCCCATCATGACTTAGTGCTGGAGATTGAGTGTTTATACATCCTCCAAAATTTATCTTGAAAGTTAATGCCCAATGCAGCAGTATTCATGGGTGAGCCTTGAGGGCGGGGGATGATTAAGCTGTGAGGACTATTCCCACAAAAATAGATTAGTGTCTAATACAGAGGCTGGAGGGCTCTAGCTAGGTTTTTCAACCTTCCAGTTTCTGTTATGTAACAAGATTTCATGTTGGAAACAGAAGAATCCTTTCACTAGACACTGAACTGTCATGACCTTGGTCTCAGACTTCCCAGCTTCCAGGACTGTGTGTGTGTGTGGGGGGGTGTCTATTCCTTCTTAATTATCCAGTCTCATGTATTATAGTTGTGGTGGTTTGATTCAGGTGTGTCCCATAAACTTAGGGGTTCTGAATGCTAGGTTCCCAGCTGGTGGAGATTTGGGAACTAAAGCCTCCTGGAGGGAGTGTTTTTTGGGGGGTGGGCTTGTGGGTGTTATAGCCAGTTTCCCCATGCCAGTGTTTGGCACACTCTCCTGTTGCTATTGCCCACCTTATGTTGGCCAGGGGGTGATGTCCACCCTCTGCTCATGTCGTCATGTCATCGTGGAACAATAGCGGAGCAGCAGGAACAGTCTAAGCACCGACTTACCTCACGCAGTCCTCACATCTGAATACCCGACATTGACGATACAGTTTCACCATATAAATTTTGAAAGAACACATACATTCAGTCCAAAGTAGGGCCAAAGGATCTATCCAAGTGATCTGGTCCATCTACACAGGAAGAAGCAGGCCCAGACAAGGGAGATCACTTACCCAATGCCACACTAGATATGATCCTTTGACACCAGATTTCCACAACACCTCAGCTCATCACATGCCAGGCTGATCAGTTATAAGCTCCACTCTGAAAGATGTTGGTAGTGATTGATATCCCAAATGTGGCTAATGGTAGAAATAAAATCATAATGAGCAAGCAACACATGCTTTCGAGGCGACTGCTCACCAGAGTGGACATTAAGCCTGATTTGATCACACCCATTAGAGATTTCAGCTGAACATTACGGGGCTGTTTTCTTGGGAATTCATCTGATGGATGTGACAGGGTCATCTGCTGAGGATAAAGAGCCATCACTGAAATATTCAACTAGATAAAACAACCACTTACTGATATGTGAGATTTTGAAAAGCTACACATAAATCAAATTGTTTCTAAAAGGAAGCAGCTATTTTTTAAAGATCATTTTTATAAAGTAACAGTTTTACCTTTGTTAGCTTGTTTTAGCCAAAAGATGTCTGGAGAGAATAGGTCTCATCGAGTGTCTGCTTCAGGTGTTGGGAAATTGAAGTGAGAAAGACATACATGGGAAGCTTCCAGTTATCTCAGCGATCCAACCACTTCTTGTGATCCAGAAAGCAGAAGTGACTGTCCCAAGGTCATGCACCGAAACCATCAGAGCCAGGATGTTGAGAACGTATCCAGGTCAAGGCTTCATTTGATCAACAGCCCGAAAAATTCCTGCTCTAGGAGTTTCAAGCGCAATTACAGTAGTGAAAAAACAAAGAAGCCCAATGTACTTCCTGTGGGGACCTACTTTACTTTAAAATAAAAAAAAAGATATATTTTACTTACCTAATTTAAGAAAAAGCCCACAATCAAACCAGGAAGAAAAGAAGAAAGGGAAAAGAGGGAGAGGGAAGGCGATAGAGAAAAAAGAAAAAGAAAGGGTGTTAGGGATATGATATACATATGTCGGCACAAGAATATGTGATTCAAGTCAATCAAAACTTCTGGTAAGAATGGTCACTAACATTGTCTTAGAACTGACTTTTCTGTTGATAAAGTTTTCACTTGCTTTTCTCTGTCCCCAGAGCCCTTCATTGCACTGTGACTACGTGTTCTTCCCTCAAATCTCATCATACCATCTTCCTACACGCCAGCCTGAGAAACAGCAGACTCACTGCCCACTCACCAAGTCCGACGGGTGTTCCAGAGAGGGGAGTAATTGGTCACAGTAATAGCTGAGCTCAAGAGAGGTAGGAGGCACTACAGAGACTGTCAGAAATCTTGTGTCTGAGTTTTGAGAATATTAATGATTTCTTATTTTTGTTTTTTAATTTGAGTTCGAAATAATGCATTTCATTATGACATTTTTGTTAAACACTGGCCAAATTTACCCCCATTACCTTCTGTTGTCCTGTCTCCCCCTTCTATTGGTCCCTTTGCCCTCCCTTTTCTACCTTCATGTCAATATATATCTATATAATTCTGGATTCTGCGTATAAGAGAAAACTGAGATGTTAGCGATTAAGAGGTTAACTTTACAAACAACCTCAGTTGCATAGCAGCCGACTGCTCCCCCCCACCCCCACCTTTCTGAAACCTTGACTCTGATTGCCTTAGAACATCTCACTTCCCCAAGCTTTCCTGGGACACTAAGTCCATTCATACCTGACATGTATGGCCAGAGGGAAGAGAAGGAAACTGAACATCAGGGAGTCAGTCGAAGGCTGGGCCAAGGTCAAATAGCCAGCAGCATTGGGATCAAGCCCCTCAGTCAGCTCCACTGTTTCTTCTCAGGGCTACAGCCTCCCTGGAAGACAGTGGGGCAGTGAACCAGGACACTCTGTAGTCCCATGGCAAGAACTCTGAAAGGACATCTGACATAGCCAGAGGAGACACCTTGGTGCACGTACATATCATGGGCATCTATGAGAACATCGAGCGTAAGGGAATTTAAGTCGGATGGCTGTTTTAGTGGACTTTCTCTCTCTCTTTTTCTTTTTTTCCCTCCACAAGGAAGACTATCCAAGGGCTTCATGTTTTGAAGTTTTGCAGAACTCTGACAAGCACCTTGACAGATGACTCGCGCTCCGTGGTGCGCAGGGCTTCTGGGCACGAAGTTCACAGCGTTCATGATTCAGGGATTGGAGCACAACTTCAAAGTGAGCTCCCCAGGGTGTGCCTGGGGAAAGAACGGGGAGGGACCTCAGGGGAACGCAACCCACTCGTCCAACGCGAGGATGGCGAGATTCCTCTGCAGTCAGCTAATGTGCCACCTTGGGCCTAAGGCTTAAAGTTTAAAATAATAATAATAAACTGGCATCTTGATTCCATTTAGGTCTGCAAGGCCAGGGTCTGCAGGCAGCTGCTGAGCCGGGGCATCGTGGAGATGTTGTCATAGAGCAGGGTAACTAGAAGCAGAGCAAGCACAGCTGGGGCGGCAGGTCCCTGTTTGAGTTTGCAGTGCCAGCGGTCAGAAAAAGTGTCTCCAACTTGTAAACACAGCAAATTTGATCTGGAAGTCATTGAGAAAACATAAACACAGAGCCTCACGCAGTCATGTTTACACTGTTCCGGGCCTGGTGAAAGATGAGCCTGCTATGGAAGGATTCCACCCCCAAACCCCCAGGGCCCTTTTCTTTTTAAAGTAAAATTCCCAAGAGTCCATATACCAGGAAGACCAAATTCCAACACGGAGACCCCAAGTGCTTGAGTAAGCGTTGTTCAGGCAGGTAACTGTCAGTCACGGTGCTGTGTTTGGTGGGGGCTGTCTTCCACAGGGTTAGAAACTACTTTTTCCAAAAAAAGCACTTTTTTTTTTTTTTTAAGTCTAGCCCAGGCTGACCTGGAATTCACTGTATAGGTTCAGTTGGCCTCAAATTTAGCGGTGATCCTCCTACCTCTGTCTCCTGAGTCCTGGGATTAAAGGCATGTGCCACCACGCCCCAGCAAAAACGCTTGTTTTGAAGTGGAAATTAACAGTCTTGGGATGGCGCCTAGAACAACATCCTTAGTCAAGAATATGGTCTTGTGACTGTTTCATGTTTCCAAATCCATTTTAAATTTGAAGTAATATGGACCAGGAACAGTCCCAGTGTCTTTATTTAACGAATAAATAAATGAAAGGCACAGATGGGAGAAGCGATCATAAGACTGATTTCCTGATTCTTGCTGGTTCTCCTGGGGCACATTTCATCCAAGTGTTGTTTTTTACCTAACACTGGCCCAAGGGCATCTCTTCAATATAGTACTCTATATCAACTGGTCTGCACCTTCATGAATGAAATACCCAATGATTTTTTTAAGAAAAAACCCAGAAATTCTGAGTAGGCAGCCCCAGGTCCTTTGGTTGGCGGAGCAGCTCACTACTTTTTTTTAAAAATTTTTTATTTATTTATTTGACAGTGACAGACACAGAGAAAGACAGATAGAGGGGGGGAGAGAGAGAATGGGCGCGCCAAGGCTTCCAGCCTCTGCAAACAAACTCCAGACGCGTGCACCCCCTTATGCATCTGGCTAACGTGGGACCTGGGGAACCGAGCCTCGAACTGGGGTCCTTAGGCTTCACAGGCAAGCGCTTAACGGCTAAGCCATCTCTCCAGCCCAGCAGCTCACTACTTTAGTTCCTAGAGAATGGGCTCATTGGGAAGCAGTGTGCCCATCTGGGGGCCACAGAAGGGACCAGGATGTAGAACTGGAGCAGCAAGGGAGCCCTGGTTGGTTTGCAGGCCTCAAAGCAGAACCTGCAAGCTAGGCTGGCAGTTCTGCTCCTAGATGATGGCTTTTGCACAGGTGTGGCTGTCTCTCCCTCCCAGCGTCCTGTCTCTACCTGAGGGCACTGAGTGGGAAGAGAGTATCTGGAACCTCGCCCCTCTATTCTAGGTCTAGGAACCTCGCTTCTGTTTCCCCTTCTTTCCTCACCCTCGTCCCCCTGCTCCTGTCCCCCACTCCCAGCCTCCTTCCACCAGTGCGCCTGATTATCTCTCAAGTAAGTCACAGAAAGACAGATCGTGACCTTGAGGAAGTCCTACTTTCAGTCCTGCGGTGCTTAGCCATCCTCCTAGAATGAGTGAGGGACAAATCCAATATGAACAAACCCCAAAGTGATAGCTCAATAAATTGTCTTGTCAGGTAGATAGGCACTTTGCTAGGCAGAATCCAAACCCATAAGAGGCGGTCTCCCTCATACTCTGAGACTTATCCCTTCTTCGTCTTTAGCCACTAAAGGAGCTCCTTGTACCCCTCCCCATCCTACAGGTGAGGAGCCCACGACACAGTGACGTTTATTACACATGGGTACTTAATTCCGCTGTTCCTGAAAGGGGGTACAAACCACGGGTGTCAAACTTCCTCTGAACTTTACCAAACTCACCACAGATCAACAAAGGATAACATCTTTCTTCTTTCCCTTCCTTATGAGCTCGGGTTAACCGACTGCACCTCCTGGGTTGAGCCCCATTGTTTCTGTTCACTGGACTGTAAGGTATTTAAAGACCAAAAAAACAAGGACGTTAAACTTGCTTCCTACTTTTGTTCCTCAGCATTTGAAAGTTTGGGAAAGAAATCCAGGGAGTGATAGAATTATTTAAATTCTCCAGGTTTAAATTCTCCATTTAAATTCTTTGGTCGGAGGTCTTTGTGCTCGGACATCAACATTCCTAAAACGAGATCCTTAATCTCTATTTTACTCCCATCCTAGTTTCTCTCTCCATTTTCACCTCCAGTAGTGCTGTGGCATTCACTAATGCCAACTTCCTCATCTCCCTGGAGACAGAGGCTATAAACTTACAAGCACGTTCTTAGTCACTCAGCAAACATTTCTTGAAAAGCTCCAGTGTGCCAGGTATTGTTCGGGGCAGATTGGGGAAACAAAGTCCCCTGCCCTAACAGATCTCCTGTTCTGGGGGAGGGGTGAGCAGTGAGTACGGCAGATAGTGAATGGAAATACTAAATATGCCTGGAGTGGTGGAGCATGCCTTTAATCCCAGCACTTGGGAGGGAGAGGTGGGAGGATTACTGTAAATTCGAGACCACTCTGAGACTACATAGTGAATTCCAGGTCAGCCTGGGCTAGAGCAAGACCCTGCCTTGAAAAACCAAAAAAAAAAAAAAAAATACTAAGCAGCATTTTAGGAGATATTATGTTATATGAAGAAGATGGAACAGGACAAAGGGGACATTCTTCTTTGGAACAGCAGTCCCAGGACCACTGGGACACTAACCACTACCCCATTCTAATACCATGTCCTCTCCCTCTATTGGCTTTGGGAGCAGGCAGGAAATATAGGATAATCACCATGGGCATGCCCTGATAACTGTGTCCATCCACAAGGCAGACACCACACAGGAGGCCCTTGGCTCAGGACACAGCCTTGTGCCCTGTGTGTCTACCGGCCGCCTGTCATCCTCAGTGTGGCCTTCTCACTGCGTCTCCTCTCCCGCCCCAGTGCTATGCTCCGTAAGATGGAATACACCTGCCAACAGGTTTCTCTTTCCACCCATCCTTGGACTGTTTTCTTTCTGAGTTTTACTCTACATCACCATTGAATGCTTGGTCTTAGCTAATTAAGTGAAGAAAACAACCCCAAGAATGGCCAGGAGACCCCGGCAAAGACAGCCTCAGGAAGGGATAGGCCAGTCCTTCCCCAGCAGGGACCCAAAAGAGCCATCTTCATATCTGCTGCACAAATTTGATCTGGAGGAGAAAGTATAAAAATACCCCTGAGAGGATCTTGGAAATGAGCAGTGAAGAGAATAGGGACAAACAAGCTTCCTGCAGAACTCCACTGGGTTGCCAAACCCGTCAAACAGTATGCCGCGCCAGGGCGGGAACAGCAAGGAAGTCCACGTGCTCGAGCCCTGGCCATGACCGACCGCTGCGAACAGCACTGACCTGGCCACCCTAGCTTCTCCCTCGGGAGCCTTGATGCCCCACCTCTGAGCTATTAAACAGCCACACCTGGCCCGGCAGTAGATGCCTATGACCCAGGATGAGTACCTCAGGCCGAGGTCCTACATCTGTATTTATTTTTCAGTGTTGCACATCTCACCCGAGTCTTCTCTAACTCTACTCTGATGGTTGTCCTGGGAGCATCAGTTGGAAAATTCTAGCAGAAGAAAAGCATGCTTATTCCTCAATTCAGTAATTCAAATTCTAGTTTTTGTTTTCCTACAAATGATCAGTAGATATGTAAGAAAAAGTTGCCAGGCATGGTGGCGCACACCTTTAATCCCAGCACTCGGGAGGCAGAGGTAGGAGGATTGCCATGAGTTCAAGGCCACCCTGAGATGACAGAGTTAATTCCAGGTTAGCCTGGACCAGAGTGAGACCCTACCTCGAAAAAACCAAAAAAAAAAAAAAAAAAGCAGCACAGAGGCTTACTGCAGTATCACATATAATAACAAGGGGAAAAATAATCTTAAAGTCCAGAGACATTGAAGAATGGACTGTTTCAGTTGCTGCCACAGAGATCTTGACACACAAGAATATACAAAAGAGTATCTTTAGCTCATGGGTCCAGAGGGAGAAATCTGGGAGCGCACTACCAATGTTTGGCGATGATGGAAGGTGAAAGGGCAAGTGGGTGCAAGGAATTGTCAAAATATGAGGGGAGGGCTGGAGAGATGGCTTAGTGGTTAAGGCACTTGCCTGCAAAGCCAGAGGACCCAAGTTCAATTACTCAGGACCCACGTAAGCCAGATGCACAAGGGAGCACATGTGTTTGGAGTTTGTTTGCAGCAGTTAGAGGCCCTGGTGTGCCCATTTTCCCTCTATCTCTCTCAAATAAATAAATAAAAATTGAAAAAGACTGTATGAAAGGACCCAGCGTGATGGCTCATGATTTTAATCCCAGCACTGGGATGCAGAGGTAGGAGGATTGCCATGAGTTCGAGGCCACCCTAAGACTACATTGTAAATTTCAGATCAGCCTAGGCTAAAGCAAGTCCCTACCTCCAAACAAACAAACAAATAAATAACAACAACAAAAACCACGAGGGGAAGCCTCACGTTATACCGATCTGCTCGTGAGGTAACTAACCCAGTATCAGGAAAGCAAGAGCTCACAAGAGAAAGTCATTGATGCCTCTTAATCTCCTGCTTTTCCAGCATTACCACAATGGCCATCACATTTCAGAATGAGTTTAAGAGTACATAGACCATGGGCTGGAGAGATGGCTTAGCAATTAAGTGCTTGCCTGTGAAGCCTAAGGACCTCGGTTCGAGGCTCGGTTCCCCAGGTCCCACGTTAGCCAGATGCACAAGGGCGCACGCGTCTGGAGTTCGTTTGCAGAGGCTGGAAGCCCTGGCGCGCCCATTCTCTCTCTCTTTATCAGTCTTTCTCTCTGTGTCTGTCGCTCTCAAATAAATAAATAAAAAATGACCAAAAAAAATTTTTTTAAGAGTACGTAGACCAGATTCAAGCTGCAGCATTGTCTTTCTATGGAATATTGTGGGGTGACTTTCTGGAGGATACCACAAAAAGCCTACAAATGCACAGCAAGTCATTGGCTGTGCATTTCTGGGAAGTCCAGAAGTGTGGGTTTTAGGTCATGCTAGATCAGCCTTCAATCATGCTTCTCCACTCTCCCCCACATGTCACCTTCATACCTGTGGCTCGTCTCACAGCAGCCACATGTCTAGAGCACCGGTAGACCTGACAGCTGCACACAGCCCAGAGTAGAAGAGAGGAGAGAGAAGTCTTCTGTCCCTGCAGTCATTCCCACACATTCCAGACCTTGTTGTTGGAGCCATCCTCAGCAAATCGAAGAGGTGTGTGCCATCCAGGACTCATGCCAAGAGCTGGTGACGAGGTCAGCCCACCCAAGCCCAAGGCTGCTGCTTCAGGGTACCAGTCGGTCTCTGGGATAAGAAATGCTGATGCTGGGCTGGAGAGATGGCTTAGCAGTTAAGCGCTTGCCTGTGAAGCCTAAGGACCCCCGCTGGAGGTTTGATTCCCCAGGACCCACGTTAGCCAAATGCACAAGGTGCCGCACGTGTCTGGAGTTCGTTTGCAGTGGCTGGAGGCCCTGATGCACCCATTCTCTCTCTTTGCCTCTTTCTCTTTCTGTCGCTCTCAAATAAATACATAAATAAATAAATTGCTGATGGTGTTAGTGTTCGTGACAGGGAGGAAGAGGAGGAGGAAGGAGGGGAAACAGAAATGCTGAAGGGAAGAGAGAACAGAAAATGTGAAGCAGAGCTGAACATGTAGCCCTGTGGTAGAATATTTGCCTGCGTGTCAGGGACCATGGGGTTTGCTTTTCTTGTTTGTTTGTTTTTAAAGGGAAGGGCAAGAGGATGAAGAAGAGAATCCACCATATGAATAAGGCTGCAGGTTGTCTAAATTATGAATCAACTATTTGATGTGAATATTAGAGTTGAAAACTGTCCCTCCTCTTCCTTGTGTCAATCTGTAGCAGAAAAACTACAGTGTGATTTAAAACCTTTATTTCATTTTAGTAAGGAACAAAGACATAAATCTAAACATGTGGCTGCCCTCCACTGACGTGCCACACCGCATCCTGACTGCAGAGACTGGAAGGCATTTCCAGGACACAGTGTGTTTACCATGAACCTCACGCAACCACCTAGCTTGGTGGATGCTCATTAACCAGTGAACCGAGGAAAGTCACGCAAGCATGAAGACCTGAGTTAGACCCCCAGAACCCATGTTCTAGGCATGATGACATGCACTTATGATCACAGTGCTAGAGAAGGGAAGGCAGATGAGTCCCTGGGGCTTGCTAACCTACTTGGCAAGTTCCAGGCCAAGGAGAGACCCTGTCTCAATAAATAAATAACATAAAAATAATTTTTTGTTTTTCAAGGTAAGGTCTTGCTCTAACCCAGGCTGAGCTGGAATTCACGCTGTAGTCTCAGGGTGGCCTCAAACTCACCGCAATCCTACCTCTGCCTCCCCAGTGCTGGGATTAAAGGCGTGCACCACCACGCTCAGCAAAAAATAATTTTAGAAAGGTAGACTGCACCTGAGGATGACTCCTGAGATTGTCCTCTGACTTCCACAAGCCTGTGCACACATCTGTACGTGTACCCTGCACACACATGTACCCCTCACACAAAAATGTACCTTTAAAAATTTCAGTGAATATTTCCTGATTTCCTGGCTAAAGGAAATAAGTGCAGACAAAGAAAAATAGGAGGAAGAGGGGAGACTGGGAAGGTTAAGATGGAGCCCACTTGTAAATGTCCACTTTCCACCCTGAATCTTAAGTTCAGCTACAATGACTGGCCTTGGACAAACACATCCCAGACAAAAGAAATGACCTGAAGTAGACGAAGCTGAGCAAGGGACCGAGCTTCTCAGAGGAAGGCTGCTGAGGCACAAATGTGGTCACCGTCAGGGGTGAGCTTCAGAGGGTGTTGACATTCCTTGGGGACAGGACCGTATCTGAGGCAGGAACCCAGAATCTTGTTCTGGGTCAGTGGGCCCTGAAGCCAGATGCTTTCCCTTGAAAACTCACAGCACCCTGCAGCTGGAGAATTGTCGCAGTCCTTTCATAAGCCAAAGTGACCTTTCTGGAGACGCAGCTGGGTATAGAAGTGGCCCAGGACTGAGCAGAAGGGCACCCTGCCATCACAACCTCATCCCAGAACTCAGTTCTCTCCTGTATAAACTGGGGGCCAGGTAGGTACAGGGGGGCACTCAGACACCTGTGATTGCCAGATGTAGCTCCCCAAGGAGGATCTGACACAGCAAGTCACCTCAGGTTCTGACCCCACAGTGAGGGAGCCCTTCAGGCTGGTGCAGATGAGGCCAGCCCTGTGACGTCATCACTGGGTTTAAATGTTCTCTGGCGCCCTTTCTGGCCCAGAGACAGCCGGAGACACTCGCTTTTAAAAGACTGCTATAAATTACATCAAAGCCATGCGGGGAATGGAGCTTTCTTTTAAATGACATGGAAAAGGAGGGCAGGACAACTCACAGATTTAAGAACTATTTCCAAAAGAAATCGCCCTTATGATGGGAAATACACTCCACATAAATAAACTGACTTGAAAAGGCAATTTTTTTTCACCTTTAATTTCCCTTCAGCTTCAACTCCCTAAATATCTACAGGAAGGGTAAGAGGGGCAAGTGAGGACGGGAGGGAGGGAAACGCATCTCCCCAGAGACTTGCTAAAGTGATTTATCGTGTTAGGTCACAGCTGCCCCTGTTTGGGCCTGTTACAGTTCGCTAAGCTCCACTAAGCTGAGGTATTAGGGGATCCTTCACTGGAGCACTGGTGTTGAAGGAAGAAGCTTGGTGGGTTTTAAAATTTTCTTTCTTTTTTTTTTTTTTTTCCAGCTCTGGAGCTGCCTCCGGCCGAGTCTAAATCCTGGCACCGTTCTGTTTGTCTTGCCTCCATTCTGTTTGTCTTGCCTCTATTCGGGTTGCCGCTGTTCCAGGCCCGTGCCTCCGTGTGTGCTTATGGCAGCGAAGTAGAAAATTATAATGTCTGATTGTGCCTGGTTTGCTGAGGGTGTGACAACCTGGTTGGCGGGAACCTGAGCTCAGGCAGTGAATCCCCAAGGAGGGCTGGCATTATGTGCTTTTGGAGGAGGAAGAGGAGAGGGAGGTTTGGATGTCTTTTGTTTGTGTCTGTGTTGTTTTACAAAGAATCATTTTAAAGTTGAGATTATTTTAATCGGAGCAATGAAACCCCACTAGAACACTTTTGTAGGACATGTCTACGCTAGAAGATGGTACTGTGTTTTTTTGCAATGAAATGCCCTGAAACTGAGGAATTCCTCAATAAACAACTTCATACTTGATTTACCATGTATGAAGTTGGATGCGCAGTTTCCAGATGTTTTCCAAAAGGGCCTAAGCTCTGAGGTCCACACGCTGTTTCAAGACATCTCTCTGGTCTGCAGAAATCCCACAGCTGTTGTAGTATAAAATTATTTTCTTTTAATTTTATAAAACGCCACATTCAACATGTACCTTTCATCCAGAGAGACTCTAAGATGTTCAAAGGATTCAGAATTCCCAGCCCACCCCCTACCCTCTGGAGCCATACGCGGCAAACATCTAACATCTGTACTGCTATACCACCCAAACGCTCTAAATTAAAGGAAGATGTGTTTCTTGCACCAAATTACCAAAGGAATTTCCAGAGGAGAGTTCAGTTACCTCGGTTGTGCCGGACATCACTGCAGGAAAACCCTATATTTTCTAAGTGTAGGGGTTGTGGGTCTTTGCCCTGCATACTGCCCTTAAAGGCACTACTTGCTTCTAACCCTCAACTGGCTCAGGTATGGTTAACAACAACAACAATAACAATAATAATTATTATTATTTCTGGCTTCACTAAAAACTCTATGTCAGACCTCGGGTTCACTGCTCAATGTATTTATGACTTCATTTAATCGTCACAGCAACTTTATGGGAAGGGGATTGGTACTATCCGCATTGAATCGAAAGGAAAACCAAAAATGAAACAAGCTTCGAGAGTATAGGTGCAGAGGCAGAGGTCACAAAGCTAGGCCATTAGAACTTGAGTCCAGATTTGTCCATGCTGTATGTCTGTCACTTTGCCTTCCTTGTCCTGATACCAAGGAATGAGGTACCCAGCTACAGGCATCTGACCAAATCTGTTATATGTAGGGCACGCATCAGGTCAGAAGTAGGGAAGAAGGGTGGATCGCCAGCTGCTGTCCACCACTGCTGACCTCACGGACAGTGTGATTGATTGTCCCGGAGACTGTCCAGGCTTTACCACTGACAGCCCTGCATCCCAAGGTGTAGGGAGAAGAATTCCAGGATAACTGCCCAAATTCCTGGCCATTGTTGTGTAGTCAGTAATTCTAAGCCTACTGGTGATTATGACAGATCTTTGCAGATATCACTAAACTGACTTTTAGATAAAGAAATTAGCACAGTAGGCCCTACTTTACCAGAAGAACCCTTGAAGTCTAGGCCTCCATGTCACAGGCAGGGAGGTCAAGAGTCATTTGAAGGCAGACTGAATAAGCTTTGATGTGGCGAGGAACGTGGCTTCTGGGAGGTTGGGGGGACGGTTTCCAACTGACAGACAACTGATGAGGAAATGGGTCCTTCACCCTGCACTGGGAGAAACTGCTGTGTAGGCAGGCTGAGCAAAACTTGTGAGAGATTCCTCAGTCTGCGGACGCCTGAACTTCAGCCCTTAAGGCCCTGAGCAGAGAGCCAGCTGGGCCGTACTTACAAACTGCAAGCTAACATGGATGTTGTTCTAAATTGCTTGGCTTGTGCTAATTTGTTGTGCGATGGCCATGTTATATACCAGGAACCCTTGGATCCCAGGCAAACAGGGACAGGTGGTCACGTGGCTGGGTGCACACCCTGGTGATAGGAGATGTGGCTGGGAGGCCTGGGCAGCCTTCCTATAGAAAATGTCCTACCCTGTAGAAGGACAGGCTTTGGAAGGGCTGAAGAAAAGGACACAGCATGAGCCATGACAGAAACAGGAGTGTGCAGGGAATGACAAGGAGATGTCAGGAGATACTAAGAGTTCAGTGCTTTGGGACTGAAATGGGGTTTGGGGGTTCAGGAAACTCCTTGAAACCTAAACCCTAGGCTCATAACTATTTTTTTTAATATTTATATCTATTTATTTTTTTTATGCAAGAGAGAGAGAGAGAGAATGGGTGCACCAGGGTCTCCAGCCACTGCAAACGAACTTCACATATATACCACCATGTGCACCTGGTTTACATGGGTTCTAGGGAATCAAACATGGGTCCTTAGGCTTCAAAGGCAAGCACCTTCACCACTAAGCTCTCTCTCCAGCCCTCATGTCTACTTTTAAGATAAGACTGAGTTGTATTATTATTAAATTATTATATATATCTATGGAGAGAAATACAAAACCAAGGGAAGGACAATGAATATATCCATGTGGTCTGAAAGCCTACGTGGTGGGCCTGGAAGAAATGTAAAAAAGAGAGTCTTCAAGGAAAGGAACAAAGCTACAAAGAACTCCTGCCACGTGAAGGGTAGGAGGAGGTAAAGACCCCATGTGGGAGTAGGGCTAGGGGGTAATGGCTAAGTTCAGAACCTGGAGGTGCACAAATCATCAGGCAGCCCAGAGAGAGGCTGGCCCCTTGCACACATCTACTTAGAACCTTATTGTGGTGGGGCTCGCCTTCTGGCGCAGGTGAGTCAGAGAGACAGCTGATTGGTCTGGGCTTGAGGCTGGCTTGGGAAGAGGCCAGCCATGATGCCAAGTTCTGAGGAAAAGACCTCCCTCCAAGCAAGAGGCTCAGGTGTGGAAAAACAGGTCTAGGGAACTAGGGAAGAAGTAAGAAGTCAGATCATCTTTGGACCTCTAGCAAGTGCAGCTGAGGACCTTCCTGCATTTTCGTTTTACTTTCAGGGGCCCAGTCACCCTAGCTGCTGATAAAGCTACCTGACCCCTTTTCAGAACGGAGGCTCCGTAACTTCAGTATTTAAAGAATGTTTAGGGCTGGAGAGATGGTTTAGCAGTTAAGCGCTTGCCTGTGAAGCCTAAGGTCCTCAGTTCGAGACTCGATTCCCCAGGACCCACGTTAGCCAGATGCACAAGGGGGCACATGCATCTGGAGTTCGTTTGCAGTGGCTGGAAGCCCTGGTGTGCCCATTCTCTCTTTCTCCCTCTCTCTCTCTCTTTCTGCCTCTTTCTCTCTCTGCCTGTTGCTCTCAAATAAATAAATAAAAATAAACAAAAAAATTAAAAAAGAAAATGTTGCTTATTTATTTGAGAGAGCATGGGTGCACCAGTATGCATACCAACTCCAGACACATGTGTCACTTTGTGAGTCTGGCTTTATGTGAATATGGGGAATAGAACCCAGACCATCCAGGCTTTGCAAGCAAGTGCCTTTAATAGCTGAGCCATCTTCCCAGCCCAACTTCAGCATTTTAAGAGAGTTGGTTTGGGGTTCATAAAAATGGCACCTAGCTTAGCAGCTCTTGGCTACATTCATTGTATGTCATTTGGCACTGATATCGACCTACCTCTTCCCTGTCACTGGTCTCCCTGAGACAGTTATGACAGCCATGTTGCCCTACTGGCCAGTGGAGTCTGGCATAGCACTGCATGTCAGTAAGTGCTTGAGAAAGATATGAATGGGGCTGGAGACATGGCTTAGCAGTTAAGGCATTTGCCTGTGAAGCCAAAGGACCCAGGTTCGATTCCCCAGGGCCCACGTAAGCCAGATGCACAAGGGGCACATGCATCTGGAGTTCGTTTGCAGTGGCTACAGGCCCCGGTGTGCCCATTGTCTCTCTTTGTCTCTCTCTTCTCTCTATCTCTTTCTCTGCCTACAAATAAATAATAAAACAGAAAGAAATGAATGATCGGCTTAATACAGACAATAGAATACCCCCTTAGGACAATGGTCCCTGAATTTGTCTCTGTGGTCCCTTTGAATAAAGTCTGTCTTACATCTTTAACAAATGTTTGGACACATTCTTTTCTTGGCAATGGAAATGACACATTTGCTGACCAGAGTCAGGTAGGTACTCTTCTTGCATGTTGACTCTTTTCGAGGGCATGTTCAATTTACTAGAAGATTCTTGAAGTAAAAAGCGAACACAAAAGTAGGGAGGGGAGACCCCGTGGCAAGGATTGCTCCAGACAGATGGGCCAGGTGGAAGGTAGGTAAGGGCAGACCATCCCTGAATGAGAAAGCCAGGCTGCCTGGAGGCCAGTGGAAAGGCATCCCATTATTCTGGGGTCAAGGAGGCTTACAGAACCTTCAACCCCTAGCAGATTGTCTGTCAGAGTCTGCATGTTCACAAGACGCTGGGAAAGGCAGTGACCAACGTGAACTCACACCAGCCTACATCTGCGCAACACAGCATCTCTCTGACCTTTACGTACAATTTGTTTTAAAAGTTCAGTGATCAAGCACATAGGCGAGCCAGACCACAAAACTCTCACTTGGCAAGAGATAACCTCATTTCTAAGGACAGCTGGCTCCTTGCATGTTTGAACAAACTGGCATTATCCAAGGGCTCTAATGTTCTGAAGTCAAGCTTAAAGCTTAGTAAAAATAAACTTTCCAGGAAATTTCTGGCACACCCAATTTCCAAACCCATCATCTGAGGAGTATAACCCAAGCAGTGGCCTTGTTCCCCACATCTAGCACCATTTCCTAGTTTGAGGCATGTCTTGTTCTGGTCTAGAATTGACAGCTCTCTCAGTCTCTCTCTCCCTCCCCCCCCCCCCATAACAAAACAGAAGAACATATTTAGCACAAAACTTTTAATAAATCTTTGAGGATTTTACTTTAGCACAATTTAGTGTTGAGCTTTTCAATGCAAACTTCATTTTAAAAGAATAACTTACATGGGAGAAATATCTGGTCTTGGTTACTGGGTTCCAAAGAGACACACTTGTAAGTGGGAAAGGTAGAATTTAGCCTGTCCCTCATACGCTGTTCTCGCTTTGCTTATTTCTCAAGCGACTGCAATGCACAAAGCTTCCTGAAAGCCAAAACTCAAATCAGCCATTTACAAATCCTCACGAATGAACTCCCGTTTGACAGCCATTCCAGGAAACACAGTAAGACATGACCTCACTACAGCCAGGATCGATGTCCTCTGCCTGGCCCTGGAGATAGGTATCTAGATGTTTCTGTGACACATCTGTGGGTCCCTGCTCTCTCTTGCCACATCACAAATCACCCCAGCCATAGAAGGGATAAGCAGTGATCCTCAATATGACTCTCATGGGAACTGTGAGCCAGGCTCAGCTGGACGATTCTGGCTCCTGTCCCTCTTACAGTCACATAAACAGTGCTGGAGCCACCGGAGCTACCCAGGAATCTCATAGTCTCAGGGAATCTCCATGTCTTCCCTCCGCGTGGGCTGCCTAGGCAGCCTGGCAGTCTCCAGAAAGTCAGACTGTTTACACAGAGCCCAGGGTTCAGAAGGCAAGAGTCCAAGAGAATCAGACAGAAGCGGTATTATTTTTTATTATGAATCCAGAAGCCACAGCGTCACTTCTGTCACCGTCGCACTAGAAGAAAAGCTTTGGGGTAGAAGATATTATCATAGCCATCTTTAGAAAATATAACCTGCATTAGAGTCTCAGCAGAAAACAGATGTCACATCTGAATTAGGGTAATACCAAAAAAAAAAGACAGCCAGTGAAGGCACTTATTATGAAGATACAGGCAGGGCTGACAAAGCCAGAGCTCCATGCAGTACCCAAGGCTACTTGTGACAGAGGTTATGTCACTCAGAGAGAATAAAACAATGGAAGTTACAGAATCTCTGAAGAAGTGCCCCGGGATGGTCCCCGAGAATAGCAATGCGGCAAAGCCAGGGGAAGGCGCACCCTGACCTCACTCTCCCATCAGTCTCCTTCCAGGGCTCCATGGCTGAGCCCAACAGGACGCCGGAGGCTTAATGCTCAATTGAGCAGCCTCTGGGGAAGAAAGCCGTGTGGGGAAGAGTGCAAAGACCCCAGAAGATACCAGCCCGATAGGTGTCCACAGAATCAGAGAAAATGAACTCCAAAGCCAGCGGGGAGATGTGGAGCAGAGGTGCTCCTGCAGGAGGGACACTCAGCTCTGTCTCTGTCGTGTTCCAGAAGTGTCCTCATGGTGTAAGGACACAGCTCATACCCCAGCAGTCCACTGGATTGCAAGACCTCCACCCTCTGTCTTGGGACTTGTGAGTAGGATCCGTGGTAGAGTCCCGGGCTGTGCAAAAGGGTGTCCCCCATGTGCCCAAACCAGACCAAGGCATCCCAGAGTCTTCAGGCACTAACAAGGCTCACTCTTGATGGGTGCTCGGTCCATGGTGATGTGTCAAGATCAAGGGTGGCTGCTGTGGCTCTCTGACACCAACAGTGTGAATGTAGGATGGACACTTGCTGGGATGAGATCAGGTGGTATTCAGGTGCCATTCTGCTGCCAGTGCCCAACAACAGGATGTGGACTCCTCTTCCATCTGAGAGGTGCTTCCAGACATGAGGTTTTTTTTGTTTGTTTGTTTTTGGTTTTTTTTTTTGTTTTTTTTTTTTTTTTTTTGGTTTTTTGAAGTAGGTAGGGTCTCATTTTAGTCCAGACTGACCTGAAATTCACTATGTAGTGTCAGGGTGGCCTCCAATTTACAGTGATCCTCCTACCTCTGCCTCCCCAGTGCTGGGATTAAAGGCATGCACCAGTACGCCAGGCCCAGGCCTGATTTTTTTCACCTTAAACCTCACAGTTTGAACTTTCTTTTGTTTCTTTTCTCTCTTTCTCTAGCCAGGATTCACTCTGTAGTCTCAGGGTGGCCTTGAACTCATGGTGATTCTCCTGCCTCTGCCTCCCGAGTGCTGAGATTAAAGGTGTGTGTCATCATACCCAGCCTAAATTGATCTTTCACTCTTATTTTTTTCTCTTATCGTATCCTCCTAACTTCTTTTCCTCAACTTAGTGAATCTTCATCAAATCTGGGGATGAGGGGAAGTCTGAGTTTTAACCCATGTTTTCAAGTGATCAATTATTTATTACATAAGATATAAACTTTGGGGCTGGGGACATAGTTAAGTCAGGCATGAGGATCTGAATTGAATCACTAGTACTCATGGAAAAGGCTGCACATGATAACATGTGCCTCTCCTCCCAGTGCTAGGGAGGTGGCGATGGGTAGCTCCCTGGAGCTCAAATGACCAGCCAGTCTGACCTAATTGGTCAGTTTCAGACCCATGAGAGACCCTGTCTCAATAGAGTAGGTGGTTTATCTGAAGACAGACACCCAAATGTCCTCTGGCCTTTACATATACATACATGCTTAAGCAATGTAACTGCATACACATGCTTGTGAACACACAAATGTATATATGTACAAAAAGTCCAGTTCTTGTAACTCTACATTCTTGACTTCTGAGACTCAAGAGCCAAGATCTTAGTTTTCCTCTGTTCTCTGCACACACCCTCTGTCTTTCCCTAGAGGCATGTGGTCTGGAATTTGATCCTGGCAGTTTTGGGTGCTGCAAAGCATCACACGGCACGTGGTAAGAGTATGTGGAGGAGTGTGGTTTCAGAGGAACCGTGTGAATTCATCAAAATAGCAACCAGGAAGTATGAGAACTCAAACGATCACTCGCAGACGTGACCATTTCACCCTTTGAGGACTCGCTAAAACTTCCAACAGGAGGCATGTGGAGCAGGCAGAGAAGAACGGGCATCACAGCACCTCCAAGAAAAGACAGTGTGATTTGCAAGGAATGTAGGAGTGTTTGCGTAGGTGGGAAAATAATTTAGAACCAGGGTCATGAAGAACCTTCAGGAAGTCCTTCCTTAAGCACTAGAAACCCTTTGAAAGCCATGAATTCTGCAGGGTACTGTATTAGTCAGAGTTCTCTAGAGGAACAGTACTTAGAGTTCTCTAGAGGAACAGTACCCATAGAATGAATTGTGTTAAAAGGGAGGTCATTGGATTAGCATAAGGCAGTCCAATAGCAGTTGGCCACCCGCGAGGCCGAGGCTGGATGACTCGGCAGTCCCAATCCGGCACTGAAGGCCTGGAACTGTCCTGCAGAGACACTGCTCTTCAGTCCACACTGGAAGGCAGCCAGCAGCCTCGCAGCAAGGTGGGAGGAAGGGATCCATGTCTTCCAGAGCTTCCTTAAATAAAACAGCCCTCAGGGAGGGGCCACCCACTCTGGGGGAAGAGCTTACCCAGGGACAAGGACTTCCTCCTTCAGTTAATCCTTCCTGGAATCAACCTCAGAGACTCACTCAAGAGGAATGCCTGAGGATTCCTAAACTGATCAGGTTGACAACAAACTTAACCGTCACAGGTAACCATCACCAACTACTATATATAAGACCCCGAGAACAGAATTAGGGGTTGAGGACGTGGCTTTAGGCATAGACCCACCTGAGTCCCCTGCTTCAGCTGTAGTCTCTCTCTGAAGCCAGTCCTGTGTTTCCACCTCCGCACAGGACATAACCACCTGCTCACATCAAGAACTCCTTACCTGAGTTTGCCCCAAGTGGAGCTCACCATTCCTTCTCGTCTACAGCCCCCCACCTCACCATGTCTCTACGCTCCCTTATCCTGCTACACATATTATAGATGTCAAGACAACAATATCATTATTCTGATGTCCTCTGGCCCACTTCCTCCTTAACCTCTTGGTCTGTGTCACTCTCCACACTCAGCACAGCTAGATCCTCCCCCCCCCCCTTTTACTTTTAACTTCTGAGATACTGAGTATCAAGCCAAGATCCACACACCTTCTAGGCAAGTGCTCTACTGTGGAGCTACATGCTCAGCCCTTCTCCTTTATTTATTTTTTTAATAGTATTATTTATTTATTTGTGAGGAAAGAGAAAGTGAGATAGAGAATGAGAGAATGGGCTCTCCAGGACGTCTTAAACGCACTCCACACACACACACCATCTGGTTTTGCAATCTGGCTTTGCATCTGGCTTTAGGTGGTTACTAGGAATTTGAACCTGGGTTGAGCCCTGACTGACAGGCTTTTGCCAGGAAGTGCTTTTAACCACTGAGCCATCTCCCCAGCACATTCACTTTACTTTGAGATCAGGTCTAACTAAGATGCCCACATTGGGCTCTAATTCAGCCTCCTGAGCAGCTGAGATTACAGGAGTATGCCACCACGCCTAGCTAGCCAGGGCTTTTTAAAATCTGACTTCTAGCTGGGCATGGTAGTGCACGCCTTTAACCCTAGCACTAAGGAGGCAGAGCTAGGAGGATCACCATGAGTTCGAGGCCACCCTGAGAATACAGAGTGAATTCCAGGTCAGCCTGGGCTAGAGTGAGACCCTACCTCAAAAAACAAAACAAAACAAAACAAAACAAACCCAAAAAACCAATTAAATAAAGTCAATCTTTAAATCTGACTTCTGTTTTTTTGTTTTGTTTTGTTTTGTTTTTCTACTACATCTATCTTTTCTTGCTTGTTCATTATGTTTTGTTTTTTAGGCCTTTCTGGAGCTGCCTACCAGCAGCTTCCCTAGAGAGACCCCCTGCAGCCTGGCCATTGGTCTTCCTATGTTCAGCTCTCTCTGATGCCCCCCATTCTCCACACCTAAATCTGATTATGATCATTCTTTTTTAAAAACTCCCTTTGCCCATCCCACAGCCCATAAGCATTGAAGTCTTTTTAAAAATATTTTTATTGCTGGGCATGGTGATGCACACCTTTAATCACAGCACTCAGGAGGCAGAGGTAGGAGGATCTCTATGGGTTGTAGTCCAACCTGAGACTACATAGTGCATTCAAGGTCAGTCAGGACTGGAGTGAGACCTTACCTCAAAAGTATAAATATAAATGTATTTGTAAGGAGAGAGAGAGAAGAAATAGGCATGCCCAGGGCCTCCCTCCACTGCAATCAAACTCCCAATGTACGTGCCATTCTGAGCATCTGGCTTTGTATGGATGGACAGTGGGAATCAAACCCTGGCTGATGGACCTTGCAAGCAGGGCCCTTAACCGCTGTGCCATCTCTCCAGCCCCAGGCATTAAAGTTTCATGAGCTGCCCCTGGTTCAGCTTCAGCTGTACCCTTGCCTCCCCTGTAACATTGCAGCGGGCATGGATGGTGGCTGTGTGCCTCGAGACTCACGCCTGTCCTGGAAGCAGCGAGTGGCAGTGTTGGATTCCAGGTGTTTGGGCTGGAGAGGAATGGCCTGCTTGGGATAGAAGGAAATCCTGGATGTGGGAGGTGGGGCTGAGCCAGAATCACTTACTTCTTTACTGTTATCTGTCAGCGACACAATTAGGAAGCATATGATACCAAAGCAATGTTAGAATGTATGTTTCAAGATGGGGGAAAAGGCTCAAAGAAATTACAGATCTGAAGTTGTCTCAGGCTTCAAGGACAGCTTGAGGGGACAGTGAAGCTGGTGAGTTGGAGAGAAAGAATTTAGTTGCATGCAATGGGTGGATGGCAACCAATCAAACTGCACTTTCTTCTGGGACCCTCTGGCTCTGTTAAACACAGATGGACTTAGGGCGACAAGTCTGGGCTGATTTGCTATGTCCTGTAAGCAATACTGGAACAGGGTTACCTGGCTGCCCATTCCAGTGTGTCCCCAACTTGCTCTGTGGGCCCAGGAGAGCCAACTCCTCCTTCAGCCTCAGTTTCCCTAGTTGTCTACCCAGAGCACTGGCCCTCACCCCTGTATACTTAATTCATGTGTCTATGATTTCAGACCAGGACAGATCTTACTGTCTTTGTATTTAGCTGCCTCTGAATTTTACTTTTTGAACATAGCCATCTTCTCGTTATTTATTTAATTTTTTCTTATTCTATCTGCTCAACCAAGCAAGGAATAACACTTTCCCAGTCACTTCCCACACTCTAGACTTGGGTTTGCACAAGACGGTCCGTCTACTGAGTTGCTCAGGAATTAGCTTCATTGGCAGGAACATGAGTAGTCATCAGATCTAGATGTCTGTACTGTGTGGGGAAGGAGAAGGCACTTAGACGCCTGCATGATGGTGTGCGGTCTGGTACTAAGGAAGCAGCTTCCCTTGACAATGGTCCCCCATTGAATGATCCCACTTTCAAATTACTTTGTCAAAAAGAAATATGAGGGCTAGAGAAATGGCTTAACGGTTAAGTGCTTAAGTGCTTGCCTGTGAAACCTAAGGACCCTGGTTCGAGGCTTGGTTCCCCAGGACCCACGTTAGCCAGATGCACAAAGGGGCGCACGCATCTGGAGTTCATTTGCAGTGGCTGGAGGCCTGGGACACCCATTCTCTCTCTCTCTCTCTCTCTCTCTCTCTCTCTCTCTCTTTGTGTGTGTGTGTGTGTGTCTCTCTCTGTGTGTGTGTGTCCTTTTCTCTTTCTCTCTGGCACTCTCAAATAAATAAATAAAAATGAACAAAAAAATTAAAGAAAAAAATGAACCCAAAGATGATATAAGCTGCCAAAACAAGAAAAACATGAAGTAATAACCAGACTAAGACTGTGCTGGTCAATGCAACAGGAAGAACTCACCTCACCTCAGGAGGGATTCAAGGTCCCCTTCAAGGAACCGACTCTTCAAGAAAGATCTTGATATCCAAATGTCACCAAACATCAGGACAGAACATGATTATAGACAGCAGAGTTTCCCACTTAGGAATGATGTCCTGACATCCCAGTAGCTCAGATGGAGCAAGAAGCACCCACGCACCACATCCTGGCACTCATGAGCAGGCGAGTAAGTGGCCATGGCCAGCTCTTCCCCACCAGCCTGTTAAAAAGCTACTGCCAAGCACCATGAAGATATGCCATCCTTTAAAACTTACTTTATGCCCCAAGGTCAGATGGCATGAGAAAGGACCCTGCTGCAGTCCGGTTCGCATTGCTGGTAGAAATCACCCAACCAAGAGTAGCTTCTGGGAAAAAGAGGTTTATTTTGGCTCACAGGCTTGAGGGGAAGCTTCACGATGGCAGGGGAAAACGATGGCATGAGCAGAGGGTGGACATCACCCCCTGGCCAACATAAGATGGAACACAGCAACAGGAGGGTGTGCCAAACACTGGCAAGGGGAAACTGGCTATGAAGCCCATAAGCCCGCCCCCAACAATACACTCCCTCCAGGAGGCATTAATTCCCAAATCTCCATCAGCTGGGAACTTAGCATTCAGAACACCTAAGTTTATGGAGGACACCTGAATCAAACTGCCACAGACCCCAAAAGGAGGTTTTCTGATGTGTCACTTAAAACCTTTTCCTCCTAATAAAGTCTTCTTCACATAGACGAATGTTCATCCTTTGTCGTCCATGTGTCTATTCATTGGACAGTATTTGATGAGCATCTGCTCTGTGTCAGGCACTGTGTTAGGATGCTCCAAAACGGAACAGGACGGTTGCCATGTACACGTTCTCACAATTCGTCAGGGAAAGCTAGATTACATGCAGAGGACATCCAGTAATGAGATGTGTGTGCAGAAACATATTCACATGTGGAAAGTAGATTCATCCCTATAGGAAACCAGGAAAGATTATGGTTTGGTTTTTTTCCCCCAACCACACATGGTCACTGCCGAGATTATCTGTTCTGACCCCTTCATCTGATACATGGGATGTAGCCAGAGGAAGAGATCTCACAATTTTAAGGCATACTGAGTTTTAAGATATACTGGATTCTTTCTCTTCCTGGTTGGTGACTTGTCTGTCTCTCCAATCACTTTTGGAAATAGAATAGAAATCATACAGATGCTACTGAAAGGAATTCATGAGTCTCCCAACTAAAAGTCTACAAGACACATCTCATCAGTATTTAAGAAAGATGGTTATTCTCCTAAAATTACTTTGATCAACTCACTTTCATTTGCCTTCTCTATTTTAAACATCTTTATTTTTACTAATTAATTTATTTATTTATTGTCATTATTATTTTGGTTTTTAAAGGCAGGATCTCACTGTAGCTCAGGCTGACCTGGAATTCATCATGTATTATCAGGCTGGTCTTGAACTCAAGGTGATCCTCCTACCTCTGCCTCCCGAGTGCTGGGATTAAAGGTGTGCAGCCCCACACCTGGCTGCCTTGTCTATTTTAAGGTTGCTTCTCCACCCATCATTCTTGCCACTATTCCTGTTACTGTCCTTTACACCAAATGTGTCATTATTCTTGATTGTTTTTTTTTCTGCAATCATGTATCATTTTGGAGTCTGCGAAAGTATTTTCAAACCTAGTGCCTCCATTTTGAGAGCCAAGCCACTGGGTTCACCCATAAGTAGGAGGGCCTTTCAAATGGAGCTAAGCACATGCTGTAGAGTTGCAAGGGAAAATCCCAGCAAGCAGGGTAAGGAGCAGAGTGTCTGTGGGGTAAGATAATCCAAGGAGGGCCAGGGCACCGATTGTAAGTCCATGAAGCCTGGAAAGAAGCCAGTCAGTGCCCACCAGCGTGCAGGGCATTAGGCTGAGTGGAACCAGAAATGAATAGTCAGGCACGACTCGGAGCCATTGAGGCCCCTGTACAGCGCCCCCTAGCTGCAGGGTCCTAAGGAATGTGTGAGCACAAGCCACTGGACACAGACACGGGTGAAGCGGACTCCAGCTATGGGGCTTCTGCTTCTCCAGTGGGTTTGGACTTGCCTTGTTAATGACTCAGGGGAGGAAGGGAAGAGCCAGTGAGCTACAGCCACCCCGGCAGAGGCAGGGGGATCATCTAGGATGGGAACTGGTCCCTTGAATCCCCTACAGGTTGAACTCTAGGGATGTGTTCCATTTTAAAGCCACTAAGTGGCTTCTCCTGAGTTTCTATTGACTTTATGCACAATGGGATTGTAATGTTTACCTAGGCCGGGAGGCCAGCTGGAAGCACCCCTTGTACAATGTTGAAAAGCTGGGACTGAGCGCCCGTGGGAGCACAGAGGAGCAGGGAGAGAGCTCGGACACGCTCAGAACTGGAACAGGGAGCCCAAGGAACCCAGGTGGGGGTGGGGAGCATCTGCTGGGGTGCTGAGAAACACGCTCTCCATTCCCTTCAAGTATATGAAGAGTAGTCAAAATACCTACAAGAGGACTGGAGAAATGGCTTAGTGGTTGAGGCGCTTGCCTGCGAAGCCTGAGGACCTATATTCAACTCCTCAAATCCCACGTAAGCCTAACACACAAGGTGATGCATGCACAAGGTCGCACATGTGCGCAAGGTGGCGCACGTGTCTGGAGTTCAGTTAGTGGTGGGAGGCCCTGACGTCAGCTTCTCTCTCTCTCTCATAAAAGGCCAGTCTGTTGGGCTTGCCTTAAAAATAATGCCCACAAGATTCTCCCATCTAAATTAAAAACCCAGGGTAGAGAGATGGCTTAGCAGTTCCAGTTTTGATTCCCCAGTATCCACTTAAGCCAGATGCAGAAGGTGGCACATCTGGAATTCATTTGCAGTGGCTAGAGGCCCTGGCATGCCCATTCTCTCTCCCCACCTGCCTCCCTCTCTCTCAAATAAATAAAACATGCCGGGCGTGGTGGCTCATGCCTTTAATCCAGCACTAGGGAGGCAGAGGTAGGAGGATCACCAGGAATTTGAGGCCAGTCTGAAACAACATAATGAATTTCAGGTCAGCATGGGTTAGAGTGAGACCCTCCCTTGCACCTCCCCCCAAAATAAAATAAAATAAAATTTTAAAACATTGATAACTAAATATATGAATTAAAAAAAAAAACAACTAGAGTCATATGGAGGAAGCTGTAGGAACAGAGAACCTTCCAAGCAAGAGTGAACGCAGCAATTTCAGAAAGTAGGGCCCCGGGGAGGACTAGTCTAACAGGGGCCTTAGACAAGGGGCGGAGTTTCAGATCTGAGGCCAGTGTTCATGCATCTGGACAGCAGCTTCTCCCTGTTCATGGAAGAAAGCCCCTGGCCCTGGTCACCGCATTGCTCACAGCACTTCCTCCAGGGGCTGGCCCTGCCTGCTCTACCTGTCTCCCCCTGTTCTCCTCTGGCCACGTAGCTTTCCAGCTCCATGCCGCTATCTGGGTTCTCCCCATGGAGCTGTTGATCTCCTCCCTATCCTTCATGGGTCCCCTTCCATGCCCCCTCCTCCAGGAAGCCTTTCCTGCCTACTTCTACAAAGTGCCATACTTACATACATACATATATATATATATATATATGTATATATATATATATATATATTTATTTATTTATATATATACTTTTATTATATATATACTTTTATTATATATACTTATATATTATATATACATATATATGTGTGTGTATATATATATATATATATATATATATATATATATACTTTTACTCATTTATTTGCAAGCAAAGAAAGACAGAGAGAGTAAGAGAGAGAAGAGAGAATGTGTGTGCTAGGACCTCTTGCTGCAAACAAACTCCAGATGCATGCGACACTTTGTGCATCTGGCTTTTTGTGGGTACTGGGGAATCAAATGCATGCCAGCAGGTTTTGCAAACCCATGCCTTTAACCACAGAGTCATCTCCTCATCCTACAATTTCCTCCGGAATCCCAATAATTTGTGGGCTTTCTGGGTTCTCACTCCTGCCCCTAATTCAAAAACTTCAAGGAAGCTGGGTGTGGTGATGCACGTCTTTAGTTCCAGCACTAGGGAGGCAGAGGTAGGATTGGGTTGCTGTAAGCTTGAGGTCAGCCTGAGACTACATAATAACTTCCAGGTCAGCCTGGGCTAGACCCAAGACCCTACCTGGAAATAAAATAATAAAATAAAATAAAAGACTTCAAGGAATGAGGACCCACCTCTTTCATCTGTGTGCTCCCAGGGCAGGGCAGAGCCCAGTGTGCCACAGAAATTCAAGGAATGCTGACTTGTATTACAGTCAGTCTAAGCTTGGGACAACAAACAAACAAATAACAACACAGACACATCCATGTCCTTTAAGGTCATGAGGTGAGTTCAGAAGTCAGACACTTCAGGCTCTACCATCTGCCTGCATCACTGCCAGATGACCTCAAGTAAGTGGCTTCATTTCAGCTTTCTCCACGGTAAAATGGGCATGATAACACCTTCCTCTGAGTCCGGGTGTGGTGGTGCATGCCTTTAATCACAGCACTTGGGAGGCTGTGGTAGGAGGATGGCTGTGAGTTCAAGGATGCCCTGAGACTCCATAGTGAATTCCAGGTCAGCCTGGACCAGAGTGAGACTCTACCTCAAGAAAAAAACAACAACAACAACAACAACAACAAAACAACAACAAAAAAAACTTCCTCTGAAGGACTTTGTGCTCCTCCCCAAAAGATCCTTAGCCTGCTGTTGGGATGCTCTGCAAGTGTGCAGCTACCCTGTGGGATACAGGATGTTAGGGGCACGGTCTTTTGTTTTCCACAGTGCATTGATTCCTACGAGCCACATGTCTACCTGGAAGTCTCTATCATCTGTTTTTTAAGACATTGTATTTATTTATTTGAGAGAGATAGAGGCAGACAGAGAGACAGAGAGAGAGAAAGAGAGAGAGAGAGAGAGAGAGAGAGAGAATGGGCATGCCAAGGTCTCTAGCCACTGTAAAGTACTCCAAATGCCTGTGCCACCTTGTACATCTGGCTTACATAGGTACTGGGGAATCAAACCTGGCTCCTTAAGCTTCGCAGGCAGGCTCCTTAACCACTGAGCCATCTCTCCAACCCGTCTCTGTCATCTTTAAAGCACGGATTGACCGCTGGCAGCTGTATATCATCTCTGGGCCACAGGTGTCTGGTTACATATATGGAGGAATGCAAGGAAGGATGTTTGTTTCTGGGTTTGCAGACAACATCTCACTGTGTAGCCCAGGCTGACCTGGGACCTAGAATCCTCCTGTTCCAGTCTCCCAAGTGCTGGCATGACAGACATACATCATCATGCAGGGCCATTTGGGCATTTGCTACCAAGGCATCAAATTAACTAATGAAAGAGATTTTCCTCAGTAAATTACCAGTTCATCTACCCATCACACAGGAGCCATTATGAGCCACGAGAATCTTCCAAAGCTTACGAAGATGAACCAGTGACTCTGCTCTCACGTGTATCACCGTTCCTGATAGAACTTCAGGGTGTGGTCGGAAGAGTCCAGGGAGGCACACCACCACCTCTGGGGAGAGGGTGGGGACATGGGAACTGTTTCTGGCTTTCTTGGGGAGGGGACAGTCCATTGGAATCCTAACAGGAAGACAAAGAAGCTCCTCTAAGTACAGGGAGCAGCAAGACCAAGGGGCAGTCCTGATGACCCATAGTCAAGCAAGACCAAGGGGCAGTCCTGATGACCCACACTGAACAACAAAGCGTGGACAACAGGGAGTCCAAAGGCGCCACCATTCAGTCTCCATTCTTCTAATGCCGACATGGACCCTGCAATGGAAACATTACTATAAACCAGGCATGGTGGAATATGCCTTCAATCCCAGCACTCTGGTGGTAGGAGAGGTAGGAGGATCGCCATGAGTTCGAGGCCACCCTGAGACTACAGAGTGAATTCCAGGTCAGCCTGGGATAGAGTGCAACCCTACCTTGAAAAACAAACAAACAAAAATTCTATGAAATTAGTTATGAATTCCAGAAGAGTTTATCTTATTGCTCAAATAAATGCCCTTTCCTTATTTCTCCTGTACTGATTCAGTGGGCTGTTTTTCTGAAGTAAGTGTTCTTGTTTCCGTAAGAAAACAAGAATCTTCAAAAAGCATGTGTGCACTCAGGAAATGAAACTCAAAACAGCCAAGGATTAGAAGTCCCCAACTATCGGGTCCAAAGAGCAACCTCTTACTGGTCTCCGAACTTCCCAATACATGGGGTGATTTCAGTCTGCAGAGCGAGGCAGCATCAAGAGCCTCAAGACGACAGGCATGGACTCATGATCACATCCTGTTTCGACGTCCCATTCATTGCTCTCCAAGGACAATGGAAGGTAAATGCAGCCAGAAGTCTCTTTCGTCAGAGTCCAAGGAGAGGAGGAAATGGTGGTCAGATCTTTGCTAAGAGACTGTTGGCCAAAGGCAAGCCACTTGAGACCAGAAAAATGCCACATGTTGCACAGACAGAAGAGAAGACGGAGTGAAGCACAGACTTGGATCCAGGAAAAAAGACACGCACACACACATACACGCACACCACATTTCGTATTAAATCAGGCTTTGTTTCCACCCTTGGAGGTGAAAATTAACCTTCTGGAAATCACAGGGGAAGCTGGGGCCCAGTTACGTGTGCTGTATCATCAGTGTTGTGCGGTCACTTGAGGGTCAGCTACTGAGACAGCTGAGGCACGTCCAGTGAGACCCTCATAGACGATCAGGAAGAGGTTGTCAGGGTCGGAGCAGATCCCCCCTCCCCCCCGAGAGGCAACATGCCTATTGCAACCATTGCTTAGTGGGTTGCTTTTCTGTTGGAAGCAGGAGTTTGGGTGCTCTTGGGGCCCCAGAACTACAGGCTCTTCTGAGAGCTAAGACAACAGTGTCTCTTGGGTTCAATTGTCCCATTGCCCAGTAGGGCCTTTTGGTGGTTGATTATTCAGGCCAAAGTAGTCTCTCTAATTGCTTTAAGTTTGCTGAAACAAAAGAGAACCGGGCCGTGTTACTGTGGGATTGAATGACTCACCTCTTTCTGGACCTCAGTCAAAGAGACTGGGGAGGGGAGGGCGAGGAACTAAGCAAACCTTGAGCATCTTTGATTTCATTGATCCCCAAACTGCACCACTTGGGAAGGCAGCTAGGCTTCCCACTGAAACGCCAGCACGTGTCCTAGCGTTTTGGCATGGGGTTGTGTGTGGAGCCTGGGAACGTGTGGGGCTTTGAGTTCATTGTGGACTCAACTAGCCAGTGACCTGCCTTTCAGAACCAGAGGCTCCATGAATTCTCAGCTTGTATTGTGGAGGTAGATACTATGACTTGCTTCTTCAGTGTCTCTCAAAGATTCCTGGGATAAAGGCTTGGTCCCCAACACAGTGTTATCAGAAAGTGGAGTCTCTTTTCTAGCTTACTGGCCTCTGCTACTGAGTTTTTTCCTTCTCACACAGAAGCCCAGTCATCTGTAGCTAGGATCCACAGTAAGCTAGAAAAGAGATATAAAGGGAAGGAAAGCAAGGGAGGGGTACTTACTAGGATGGTATTGAATATATGTTAGAAGAAGAATAGATTAATGGGGGTGAAAAGGCCCAAAATGAGGTCAGGGGAAGAGATTGAGTAAAGGAAAGGTGGAGGGAGGGCTAACTAAAATCTAACAGAATATAAATAAATCATATGGAATCTTCCGTTTTTGGACAATGGAACACTCAGGAGCCATAGAATGTTGCTAGAAAATTTGCAGTGCCAGGGATGGGATACCTTCCAGTGAGTTGGCCGGGGAGGTCCCTGATGCCTCAAAACATTATAGGCCATTGCCAAGGCCCTTGGTTTCCCACCAGGAATCGATGGTAAGACCCTATTGCTGAAGACTCCATATACTTGGGCTGCAAGGCCACTCAGAAGTCCTGCTGGAGCTGAGCTGATAACCTCCTCCATGTAGACCAGCTGACAGAACGCTGGAAGAAGCCATTCTGCATACAGTTTAATGGGAGAGAGAGAAACCACCAGTGAAGGTACTCAACAGTGGACACTGCAAGCCTTATATTTGGCCAGCCAGGCCAAATGAGCCAACAGGTACAATAGTGGCACGTCTGTTGTGGGGGAAACCCACTGCCTTCTAATTGGACTGGAGGCCGGCTCCATGGGAGGGAATACATCCCTGATACTGAAAACTTAAAACAGGGCTAGTCATGAGCCCTAGGGGCATTACGTCTGCTGCTATCTGGCTAAATGTATATACTATGCTTATCAAACTGCCCAGTAAGCACTTCTGTTAATGTTCATACCCTTATATTAATGCTACTCTCACTTTTGGTGGAGAATCTTCTCTTTTCAGATGGCAGTGACCTTGGGATGACTCAGAAGGTATCATGGTGCTGCAAAGAAGTGAGTGGAGTACTGAGTAATATCTCGATCACACCTTCCAAAGCTCAGGGTCTAATGTGGAAGAGGTGGCAGAAAGAATGTAAGAGCCAAAGGAAGGGTAGGACTCCATACAATGTGCTCCCTCCAGACACAAAATGGCCTGAATATCCATGACCCCACAGTGCCTGACACTACCTGCACAAGACCATCATAAGAGGAGTAAAAAATCATGACATCAAAATTAAGAGAGACTGATTGAGATTGAGATGGGGAGGGGGTATAATGGAGAATGGAGTTTCAAAGGGGAAAGTTGGGGGAGGGAGGGTATTACCATGGGGTATTTTTTATAATTATGGAAGAAAGAAAAACGAAGTGGGATCTCGGGGCTGGAGAGATGGCGTAGCCTTGGCCTGCGCAGCCAAAGACACAGGTTCAATTCCCCCATACCCATGTAAATAAAGCCAGATGCACAAGGTAGTGCATACAACTGGAGTTCATTTGCAGTGGCTAGGAGGCCCTGATGCGCCCATTCTCTCTCTCTCCCTCTCTCTCTCTCTCTCTCTCTCTCTCTCTCTCTCTCTCTGCCTCTTCTATCCCCCCACCATCTGTCTCTCTCCTTCTCTCAAATGAATTTTAAAAAATTAAAAAAAGAAGTGGAGTCTAGTGGGAAGTCTTTAGGTCACTGGGACTGTGGAAGGGGATTGAAGAAATTCAGCCCATTCCTTTCTTGGCTATCCAGCTATGAGATGAGACATTCCAACCACCTATCACATCAAATCCTCCAAACAGTAGTTCAAAATAAATGCTTTCCCTTCATAAGTTGAATGTCTCAGGTGTTTGCTATAGTGACGGCAAACTACCATGCAGTGTAGACTATCGAGGAAAAAGCACATGACACAATGTAAGTCCTACATCTGAGTCAAGTCAGTAAACTAACTTGGTGAGATTGTACTGAGGGCCTACTCCCATTTTAGGGTCCCAGATGACTTGTGGGTGAAAGAATTTTATTCTGGAAGCAGAGTCTGGGTGTACTTGGGATCTCAGAGCTACAGGCTGTTGTGAGAGGCAGCACAGCAGTGACTCTTAGGTCCAACTGTCCCATTGCCCAGTCGGGCCTTCTTGCTCTAAGGAGGTGTGGTGGTTTGATTCAGGTGTCCCCCATAAACTTAGGTATTCTGAATGCTTTATTCCCAGCTGATGGAGATTTCAGAATTAATGTCTTCTGGAGGGAGTGTATTGCTGGGGGCAGGCTTATGGATATTATAGCCAGTTTCCCCATGCCAGTGTTTGGCATACTTTCCAGTTGCTATTGTCCACCTTATGTTGGCCAGGGGTTGATGTCCACCCTCTGCTCAGGCCATCATTTTCCCCTGCCATCATGGAGCTTCCCCTCAAGCCTGTAAGCCAAAATAAACCTCTTTTTTTCCCACAAGCTGCTCTTGGTCGGGTGATTTCTACCAGCAATGCAAACCCGACTGCAACAGGAGGCTGCCATGATTCAGTAGGATCCCCACCCCTCAAGTATGGGCAGGACTTGTGACTTGTTTCTAAGCAACAGAATATGACAAATACAGTGGATGCCACTCCCATTTACACATGTGACACTCAGTACAAGACTTTGTCAACTACCCCATGGCTGGCTTGATGCAAAGAAGCCCACATGACAAGATGATTGGAGTGGTCTCTGCCTCATAGGCCCAGGCGCTGACCCTTAGTCCAAGCTCACAGGACAGTCCTGTTTGCAGCCCTGGGAGCTTCAAATGGATCTCCTCCACTCCTGCTGAAGGTGAGACCCCAGCCGTGGCCCATACCTGGATTAAAGCTGACAGGAGGGCCTGAAACGGGGCACTCAGTGCACTGTACCTGGACTTCTGACCCACTGAAAGCGGGAGATGATCCAGGTGTGCTTATTTTATTTATTTGAGAGAGGGAGAGAGAGAATGAATGGATGTGCCAGGGTCTCTAGCCACTGCCGATGCGTGCATCACCTTGTGCATCCAGCTTTACATGGGTACTGGGAAATTGAACCCAGGTCCTTAGACTTTGCAGACAAGCGCCTTAACCACTGTGCCTTCTCTCCAGCCCTAAGTTTAGGGTCACTTGTTATGCTAGAGCATTAACAAAAGGTAGCACTGAGCACTGTCTGCACCTGGCACCTGTGAGCATGACGGGGACGTTGGTGCACTACATTCACGCCCGTGGATACGGCATAGACAGGCGCTGTCTGGCTGGGGGCCACATGTCCTTCGAGAACTTCACTAGGGCACTGTTCGATATTCAGATGTTCATTTCCAGAGTTCTGGCTGCTGACTGCAAATACTGTTTTCACACACAGGTCTGCATTCTCACACACAGGCCCTGCGTTTACACCAAACCAAACCAGGGATCAACCTTCAATAAAATGCCTCAAGCATTTTAGATATCCTGAGGATGCGAGGCGAGAGGTTTTGGTATGATTATTTGATATTATTGGTTCTGAGAGAAAGGATCTAGTTAGATAGGTATGCCAGAATGAATTAGACTGGCAAAGACCCCCATTTCTGCACTTTAAAAAATTGCTGTAACCAGAAGTTTAATACAGGTTAAAGACACTGTTCCTTCCTTCCTTTCTTTCTTTCTTATTATTATTTTTGCTGTTGTTGTTTGTTGTTTTTTGAGGTAGGGTCTCTGTGTAGCCCAGGCAGACCTGGGATTCACTATGTAGTCCTAGGCTGGCCTCAAACTGGAACTGGAACCGGAGCTGGAACTGGAACTGGAACTCAAATTCATGTTGATCCTCTGATTCTCTGAGGGCTGGGATTAAAGGCATGCCACCATGCCCAGCTCCTAAATTTCTTTTTACTTACAGATTTGCACCAATGGAACGTAAAAGTCTCAGTAAGGTGCCTGTTAACACATGTTATTCCCAAGTGTGTGTGTGTATGTATGTGTGTATATATATATTTTGAATTCTACTCATTAAAATCAACTTTGTGGGCAGTCTCAGCAGACAGGCAAGGAATGGGACCAGAATTTGGCTACGTCAGGGGAGTGGCTGGCAGCTGGGACATCTGAGAATGGTGCTGAGCAATTTCTGCTCCATCATGCCTCTTCCTTCCAGGGCCCTCCAGGTTCCTCCAGGTTGAGTGGGCACTGGACACTTCCTGCGGAGCATTAGATAGGCACAGCTATTGACCCACTTAGAAGCAAAAAAGAACAGAAGCCTGAGGAGGTGAGCACATTCTGGAATGAGTGCAAGGTGGGCAGGGGAAGGAGGGACTGGTAAGCATTGGAGCAGCAGGGTTTCTCCCTGTGTTTGGGTTCCAGTGAAGAGTAAGATGGACCTGACAGGAATATACAAACCCGCAGTCAGGCAGGCAGGCCCGCTCATCCATCCACGAAATATAAGGACAACAGGCGTGAGCTGGTTGAGCCTTAGGGAATCTGAGACACTTCACAGAGCAGGGAATCCCTGGCGACCCCTGTCAGCCCCTGCAAGATGCTGAATTATGCAAGGAGTTAATTCAGTTTTGTACTTTTGAGTCAGGGGCTCACACAATGCAGGCTCGCCTTCAAACTCACTAGGTCTCCGATGATGGCCTTGGGCTGCTCGCTCAGTCTTCCTAGTGGCTTGCCAGGATTACAGGGATGTGCCACAACGCCCAGCTTCACATTTCTTAAATTAAGTTGTGAAAGTCTCTGGCCTTGGCCAGGAGGCTCTGGGACGTCGGGGTCGGGGTGGGGCGGTGACCTAGCCGGGCAGCCCGCCGGGCGGTGGGTGTCTCCGGGCTCAGCCTGCGCCCCCCGCCCTCAGGCCTTTGTGCCCCGGGGCGCACGCCCCACAGCGCAGCCGCCTTCTGCAGGCATGTTCCCCGCCGGGCGCCCTACCTGGCTCTTTGTCACCAGCTGCCAAAGAATTCAGAAAATCGAATTTATTTACCACCCCCCCCCCATTACAGCCAGAGAGCGCCTTTGTGCCCAGAGGTCTCTTTAACTGTTGAAATTCCAGCAGACATTGTGTGGGCCTTTATGGCACAAAATAAAAGGCGCCCGCTTCTTGCCCCTTGAGCCTGAGGCTCCCGTCACTTTCCAGCCCTGTGGGAAATATGGTGGGATTTCTCCATCCAAACGCTAATGAGCCCCAAAGCCCCTCAACTGTCTTCCCCTTGCCTGGCCTGCTAAAGTGATAAATCCACAGCCACCTCAAGGGCAGGAGAGTGTCCCCCCTCAAGGAACATAGGAGTGATAACTCCATTTTTTACCAGCTCAGCCCTGCCCTCCAATCCAGTGTCTCCCGGCTCAGCCAGAGTTGGTTTGCAAAGGGCTCTCTGGTGCTACAGCAATGACTTCAGCACGTGGAAAGGTGTTGCCAACACCTTATGCATGAGGACATTCACCACAATGAACACAAAACATCGTCTTGCAAAGGTGCTTAATCCTATCTCCCTCTTTTGATCATTCAGGGACACAAATTATTCCTCCTCCTTCCACTAGTAATAAGAAAAGAGGCACTCTGGAGAAGACACATGCTCACAGCACACAGCTCTCCACTGTCCATCAGTGATGAACAAGACAGGTGGACATGTACAAACTATCTACCCGCACCAACATCCTCGGCCCTGGAATTCCATTGCAAAGACAGAGGTACTGTGTACCCTGGTTGTAAAGTAAATGCATTGCATGGGCATGGAAGAAAGCAATCTGTAATAGGACAATTCGATCAATTTCTTGTAAATCCTTCTTGTTATTAAACTTTTGCAAGAATAATACAGGGCTGGAGAGATGGCTTAGCGGTTGAGCGCTTGCCTGTGAAGCCTAAGGACCCCAGTTCGAGGCTCGATTTCCCAGGACCCACGTTAGCCAGATGCACAAGGGGGCGCACGCATCTGGAGTTCATTTGCAGTGGCTGGAAGCCCTGGCGTGCCCACTCTCCTCTCTCTCTCTCCCTATCTGCCTCTTTCTCTGTCACTCTCAAATAAATAAATAAAAATGAACAAAAAAATTCTAAAAAAAGAATAATACAAACCAGGCATGGTGGCATATGCCTTTAATCCCAGTACTCAGGAGGCAGCAGTAAGAGGAGCACCATGAGTTCGAGGCCACCCTGAGACTACGTAGTGAATGCCAGCTCAGCCTGGACTAGAGTGAAACCCTACCTCAAAAAACCAAAATAGGGCTGGAGAGATGGCTTAGCGGTTAAACGCTTGCCTGTGAAGCCTAAGGACCCCGGTTCGAGGCTCGGTTCCCCAGGTCCCACGTTAGCCAGATGCACAAGGGGGCGCACGCATCTGGAGTTCGTTTGCAGAGGCTGGAAGCCCTGGCGCGCCCATTCTCTCTCTCTCCCTCAATCTGTCCTTCTCTCTGTGTCTGTCGCTCTCAAATAAATAAATAAATAAATAAATTTAAAAAAAAAAAACCAAAATAACAATAACAATAATAATAATAATGCAAGAGTCTCTTTTTTCCCCTCTACCTTTATCTTTTAATCATAAAGATTTGGAGGTGTCAGTCATTCTGTGAACAGAGAAAGCAACTATAAATAAATCAATGCCACATTAGCTGACAAACACTATTCCTCTATATATGCATGTTTCTTCATATGGAGAAGGACACACACACACACACACATCTGGTCCACTTAGCTTCCCTATAATTTCATAAAAGAGTGACTCTAATGTTTGCTGCTTCGTGGGGTGCCAGTGTGCATGGGGGTGAATTGGATACCTACATCTCAAAAGGCCTGAGAGGGGTAATCAAATAAGGAGACCACTTGAACTGAACTCCCAGCAGGAGCAGGAGGAAGGCCTTGTGAGGTTACAGGTACTTTTTATCCAGCCTTGCAGGAGAGCACCAACTTCCTGCTGCTAGAAATTTGTTTGCAAATGTTTTCCTCATTCAGACACAAGCTGGGGTCCAAGAGACACTGGTTAATATGATAACTTGATTAGGTCTAGGGACCGATGACAGCTCAAAGGAATCTGCTCTCCTCTTTAACCTCTCCTTGGGAGCCTACAAATTATATCTACTAATGTATCGCGGTCCCTGGCATTGCACAAAGGCTGTGCGTTTAAATGTGTGTCAATCATTCGCAGGGGATTCCCACCACATTTTCATTTCTCCTCTCAGTTTTTAACAGACGTTTAACGCTATGGTTGCTCAGAAAAAGGCTCATAACCGGTGTCCTCCTGCTAAAAATCACTTGAGAGGCAGAACTGGAATTCACCAGGGGAGGTGTTCTGGGAATCCTGAACTGGGACCTGGGGCTTGATCCCCGTGAGAGAACCGGGAAGAGGATTCAGACTCAAAGCAGCATCCAGAGCAGTGAGAGTGAAACGCTGGAGGAGAGAAGCTGAGAGCCGCGAAAGTGCCAGGCATGATGATGGAGAGTTCCCCCTGGGCCCCTGGAGAGCCTGGGACAGGCAGGTGTACACCAAGTGTCCGCAAAGTGCCCAAGTGAATGGGCCACATGCAGGGACGGCCCCACGGATACCAGAAAATGTGCAACGTAGCTGCAGCTGAGTGGGTAAAACCTCCCCTCCCAGCCTCAGTCAAGATAGCCAGCCAGTGCAATGCTGAGGAACATAGGCTCCGAAGAGCATGGCTTGTTAAAGGGGAAGGGAACTTAATGGCAATAAAATTCAGATTTCCTTCAGTAAGTGTGGTAAATGTAACCTCTGTATCCACCAGCCCAGTCAACATAGAGAACATCTCCATTACTCCCAAAAGAGCCCTTGTGACCCTGTAGTTACCTTCGTGTTTCTGGGACAAAACACCCAACCAAAAGCAGATGATGAAAGAAAGAGTTTATTTTGGCTTAGTCTTCAGGGGATGCTTTGTGTCTGCAGGGAAAGCATGGTTCTGGGATACAGGGTGGACATCATTTTTTTTTTTTTCTTATCAAGGTAGGGTCTCACTCTAGCCCAGGCTGACCTGGAATTCACTTTGTAATCTCAGGGTGGCCTTGAACTCATGGCGATCCACCTACCTCTGCTTTCCAAGTGCTGGGATTAAAGGCGTATGTTACCACGCCCGGCTTGGACATCGCTTCTTACCACAGCAGAGTGAGCTGATCTCTGGCAAGGCAGAGCTGGCTATACTACCACAAAGACTGTCCCTAAGAACATACCTTCTCCAAGGCTGAATCTCCTCAATTGCCATCAGTGAGGACTAAGCATTCACAGTGCATGAGTTAATGTGGGACATCTGATTCAAACCACTGCATTCTACCCCTGCCCCCATAGACTCTCAGTAATCTCATGATGTAAATGCAGTCAGTCCAACTTTAAAAGTTCCCATAGTCTTTACCAGTCCCAACATCGTTTAAAAGTCCATAGTCTCTTGGGCTGGAAAGATGGTTCATCAGCTAAGGCTCTTGCCTGAAAAGCCTAACAACGTGAGTTCAGTTCCCCAGTACCCACATAAAGCCAGATATCCCAAATGGTAAATACATCTGGAGTTCATTTACAGTGGCTAGATGTTCCTGATGCATCCATTCTGTCTGTCTGTCTCTCTCTTTTTTCTTTTGCTTCTCTCTGTGCTTACAAATAATTAATAAAAATATTTTTTTAAAAGCTGGGTGTGGTGACATATGCCTTTAATCCCAGAATTCAGGAGGCAGAGGGTGGAGGATCACTGTGAGTTCAAAGCCAGTGTGGGACTATAGAGTGAGAGTGAGTGAGTTCCAGGTCAGCCTGGGCTAGTGTAAGATCCCATCTCGAAAAAGAAAAAGAAAAAGGAACATTGCAAGGAAAGATTAAACCTCAAACCAATACAAGATCCAAAACCAAATAGCAGATATCGAACTCAGCAGCTCCGTGTGTGTTATCTGGAACCTATGATGAAGGCTCCAGGTTCCAATACCACCCCTCTAGCTGGACTACTCCCAAGCCAGCAGCTCTCTTTGCCTGTCCTCCTATAGTCCTGGCATCTCCAAAATCCAGGCATCTCCACGGCAACTCATGTTCATCCTCATGGCTCCATCAGCGCCCCATGCAGGGACCCCACCGTCCCTGTCATGTCCCCCAGTGGCCATCCCCCCTTCCCCCGACTAATAAAACTGCATTGCAAATCCAATGACCCTCTTTTTCCTATATTCTTTTTCCTGTATTTGTTATAGTTCCATAGCACCTGGTGGACTACCAAATTTGTTAATCCAGGAAGGAATAAAGCCAATTTTGAAGGGTCAGGAAAACACCTTCATCATTATTCTTTCAAACTCTCTATCTTCAAAAAGAAGTCAGCTTTCTTCCTCCTGTCCCAGTGCAGAACAGCTTAGCCAGTCTCAATGGTGGTGATCTCTCAAACAATTGAAGCTAAACCAGTCTACAGACTCTGCTCTGAAACTTTCATCTCTTGCTGTACACTATTCTTCTGCTATATATTCTGCCAAGTATGCTGGACCATTATTTTTTTTTAAATTTTATGTTCATTTTTTATTTATTTATTTGAAAGCAACAGAAAGGCAGAGAAAGAGGCAGATAGATAGAGAATGGGCATGCCAGGGCCTCCAGCCACTGCAAACGAACTCCAGATGTGTGCACACCTTCTGCATCTGGCTAACGTGGATTCTGGGGAACTGAGCCTCGAACCGGGGTCCTTAGGCTTCACAGGCAAGCACTTAACCACTAAACCATCTCTCCAGCCTTGGTCCATTATTTTTCAATTCAGCTTGGCTTAAGTTCTCAGGACACGGGAAGAGTATTAACCAGTCTCTTACACTGACTGCCTCTAACCCATGTCCAACAAACTTCTCTTTCTCCTCTTAAACCAAGCCTCACAGTCCATAGTTCTTTCTGCATTTATGTCTTTCAAACTCTGACCAGAATGGTCCATTCAAGCACTGCTTATAAGACTGCAAGACATCTCTTAGTCCAAATTTTCAAATCCTTCCATAGTCTGACTACAAATGAATTCCAAAAGATCAAAACCAGGATCATGATTGCAGCATCAATGGCCCCCACCCCTCTGGTACCAAATTTTTGCTGAAGTTATCTTAGTGTTGCTGGGATGTAACACTCAACCAAAAGCAGCAATTGGAAGACAGTTTATTTTGGCTTATGGTTTTGAGGGGAAGCTTCATGATGGCTGTGAAAGGATGGTCTTAGTATAGAGGCTGGACATCACTGTTTGCCACAGCAGGTAGAACATAGCAGCAAGACAGTGTGCTGAGCCCTGGCAAGGAATAGGTGCCTATAACACTCCAAAACCTGCTCCAAGGAACACACTTTTCCCAGCAAGGCTCCGTCTCCCTAATTGTCATCACCTAGGGACCAAACACATGAGCTTATGGGGACCATCTGATTCAAACCACCACGTGCCCTGCCCCTTTCCAGTCAAATCACCCTACTTCAGCCCAGCAACCACTGTTCTGAATTCTGTCACTCCCTATTAATTTGTCTGTTTGGGAACTATGTTTAAATAAAATCATAGAATGCATCCTCTTGTGTGTCTGGCCTCTCTTGCTTTTGGGATTCATTCATGTAGTTTCTTCCTTTTCTTAACAAGTAATATCCCTTAGTAAGGAGCTAACAGAGTTTGTTTACTCCTTCTTCTGCTGGTGGCTATTTGGGTGGAAGTCTTTCAGAAGTTTTCTTTTGGGGGGGACTCATAAATGAAAAGTATAATTTTCAGTCAAGATAGGGAAGAGCTTCTGGGACTTGACAGTTTCTATCTGTTGGCCCCACCTTCCCTAGAACGTGCAAGTTGCCTCTGCATTTATTCTCATTGGTGGGCAGAAGGGCCAACTCTGAGACCTGAGGGTAACCTGGGAATTTTCATGGGCTAAAGCATTTGAGTCAGCAAGCTGGTTGTTCCCATCATTCCAGACCACTGAAAATATCTGAGCACCCATCTATGGAGTTCCTATTGTGTGCCAGGCCCTGCGGGTCGCTAGAGGCTGTGGAGAGAAAGATGATTTATAATTCATAAGTCCTCTGCCATCAAAGTGCTTGCAAGTTGTGGAGATCAGACCGTGGATAACTCATACTATATCAAGCATCAATTTGGGGGCTGTGCCTTACCCTGAGTGATTCCATTTTATGAAACAGCAGTTTGCTCCATTGTGAGCGCAAATGCTGCGGCAGAAAGATTCAATGTCTTGTTTTGTGCACGTGAACAAACACATCTGTCTAGCACATGCCATGAGGAACAGACTGAAATATTTATACCAATAAAATATTAGCACCTATGAACACATAGGCATGTAAAAATATTATCAAGGAACCAGGCCATGAGCTTACTGAACATACCAGACCAATGAACAATAATCCTTCTCACAGAGATCACAGATAAAAGAGGGCCACCTTGCCCTGGGACACAGTGGCACTAACAAACCTACTGTGCATCAGGATCAGTGGACGTCCCCCTCCTGAATCTGTCCCCCAGGCTTCAGCACTTTTTCAGCCCAGCAAGGTACACCTCTGCTGGACATGGCTCACCTGCACTGCCCTTGTCCCAGACCCTGCAGGGCATGTATCTCACCTCCACCTCCTTGAAAGGCCCTGCTTATATCCCAACTGCTTTGTGACTGGGTTCCTTACTACCCAGTCAACTGCTATGGTTCTTTTTGCATCTATTTTGCATCTTTTTGCTTTTGACTTCAGTAAGGCCTGGTGAATCCTTCAACCTCGTTAACCCTTTCTTAGCCATTCAATAACCTATACAACTATTGTGTAAATCATGATTAGAGAGTTGATGTTAGTAATTAAGATTAAAACAAAAGAACCCATGGTTGCCAATACCTCCCACAAAATAAAAACAGTGAAACTGATGAAGCTTGTGAATCTACTATTCAGTAGATTCTGACATTATGGAAAGACACAGAAAACATGCCCAGCTCTGTTTTTGACATAGTGTACACATGGACAAGTCTGGAAGCAGCAATAAATATAGTGTTGAGGCAGTTTAGAGTTAATGCATTAAGGGAGAAATGTCCTTAAGCTTGTAAGGTGGACTCTGGTTTTTCTTATGTGTTTTTACCTAAAGGAGTTCACCTTGCTGGAGGTCAGAAATGTAAGAAGAGAACCTTCTTCCAAGATGGATTGCTCTTTTCCTGGGAGATTCTTAGAAGACCACCCACTTTCCAAGAGGCCTAGACACCTGAGGTGGAAGCTAGACTAACCAGCTCAATTCCCCCCCCCCCCCCGCATTCAGTAAATTCCCATAAAAGACCCCTGTCCCGGCTAGCGGGGAGTCAAACAAGGAAGCGAGGGGAAAATTAACCTGAATGAAAGAAGGCAAACAGATACAAGAAGGAGACCATGTTTGTCACGGCCCCGAGAGTTTATTCTTACATGTAGGTTTATATAGGGTTGTAGGGGGGAAGGGGACGTGGCCAGGGCAAGGAGTTGTCAGGAAGCCTAGAGGGGATGTAATTAGGTGTTCATCTAATCTTGCCTCACTGGCTTAACATCCTGACTGCACCAGGCTTCACATCCTGACCATAAACTGGCCTTTTGCAAAAGATAAGATTCCGTAAGCAGTCTGCTGACCAGTTCCAGAAGTACCTAACAGAAAGCTGGATGGACCAGCTTTCTGAATAATGAGTCAGCTTATGAGCAGGCCCAGGTAAAATGGAGAGGCTTTTGCTCTGTGGCTCCCGACAGACTCCAACCAGAGACAACAGGATTTTCTCATATGTGGGAAGCCCTCCTACCTTATAACAGGAGCTCTGTCTTCTCTTCCTTCTATTATGCTCCATAATAAAATCTAAACATTACCCTCTATGGTCTGTGAACTTCATTCTTCAAAATTTATAAGACAAGAACCGGGGAGCCACTGATTCAGTAGAAGTTTTGTGTGACCATGAGCATCTGGCACCCTAACTCCTAAGTTAAAGCCCAACCAAGACCCTGAGAATGGCTCCCTCACTCTCAAAGACCCCCCCATTTCAGTGAAACTGTGAGTCTTCACCAAACACTTGCTGGGCTGGGCTGGGCTGGTGCTGACAAGACAGGAATTAGTCAGAGCCAAGCCCTTGAGCAATGCAAAAAAGCTTCCCGCCTGGGAGACTAAGGTCATTCCGAGTAGAGGGACTGAGCAGAGACAGTTGGATCTGTATGTGAATTCATATTTGAGAGACCAAATCTACTATGCCATAAGAACACTTCCATGCCAATTGCCCCCACGAATACTTATGGCCTCACTTCAGGTGGCCCTAAGGATGACATTGGCATTACCACTTTGAAGGTCACACAAAGCCATCAAAACACATTATGTTGGTGCTGGGGAACTTTAGGGGGCCCAAGCAAAGAGAATCTACTTTCCCAATGTTGTAGGACGATAATTATCCAACTGCATCAGCATAACATGTGTTACAAAGTTTTGGGTTTTTTTTTTTGTTGTTGTTGTTGTTGTTGTTGCTGTTTTTTGGTTTTTTGAGGTAGGCTCTGGCCCAGGCTGACCTGGCACTCAGTAGTCCCAGGTTGGCCTTGAACTCATAGTGATCCTCCTACCTCTGCCTCCAAAGGGCTGTGATTAAAGGTGTGTGTCACCATGCCTGCCTCTAGAGAGACATGTGTTAATCCAAGAGTTAGTGAAATTGAGTGACAGAAACAGTAGAGGTGTTATGATAGGGCCCTAGGTGATGATGGCTCATTTGTCTTTGTACAAGTTGTTCCTATTTCTCATTGCTAGCCTCTTGGTTTATCTCCTTGTCATTTTTCCAAACACAGTTTTGACAACTGTATAATCATTGAATACTGTGTAGACAACTTTATATTTTTCTTTCTTCATTGTTTTCCTACAGAGTAAAATTTCCTTACTTTTGCCAAACGACTTCAAGTCTTACAACGCTGGGCACATGCTGTATCACTGCAAGGAGGAGGGGAGCTGTGAATGGCTTGAATCACCATATGATCTTCCAAGAGATTACTGATTAAAAAGAAAAAGAGATGAATTCAATTTATGCAAATTTGGCAAGAATTCTGTCAAAATTGATTTGCCAAAGAAAGGAATGTTTGTGATTTTTGCTCTATAGTATTTTAGTAGCAATACAAATCATAAAATCCTTTAAATGCGCACACCATTTTCAATTTCTCAAAAAAGCCCTCCTATATCTATTATGTTTTTAAATTTAATGTTACTTATTTGCAAGGAGAAAGAGAGAGAAGGGGCACACCAGGGTCTCCAGCCACTGCAAACAAAATCCAAATACATGGCACCACTCTGTTCATCTGGTTTTATGTGGGTACTGGGGAATTGAACCTGGGTTGTTAGGCTGAACTGCTGACCCATCTCTTCAGCCGTGTGTGTGTGTGTGTGTGTGTGTGTGTGTGTGTGTGTGTGTATGATTGCAATATATATATTGCAATCAGGTTCGCATAGCTGGCAGAAATCACCCAGCCAAGAGCAGCTTTTGGGAGAAAAGAATTTATTTCGGCTTACAGACTCGAGGGGAAGCTCCATGATGGCAAGGAAAACGATGGCATGAGCAGAGGGTGGACCTCATCCCCTGGCCAACATCAGGTGGATGATAGGAACAAGAGAGTGTGCCAAGCACTGGCAAGGGGAAACTGGCTGTAATACCCATAAGCCCGCCCCCAAGAATACACTCCCTCCAAGAGGCATTAATTCCCAAATCTCCATCAGCTGGGAATCTAGCATTCAGAACACCTAAGTTTATGGGGGACATTTGAATCAAATCACACACACACACACAGCAATTGAGGTGAGAAATTGCATCAGTGGTTAAAAACACTTACTTGTAAAACCTGCTGGCTTGGATTCAAGTCACCAGTTACCCATGTAAAGCTAGATCTAAAAGTGGTGCATGCATCTGGCATTTATTTGTTTGCAGTGGCAAGACACCCTAGCACACACACATGCAAATATATATATGTATATATATTGTGTGGTAGTTTAAATGTATGTTCCCTATCGTCTCAGGTGTTTTATTAAAGATTATAACCTGGGTCTCCAGCTGCCTGGCTAGAGGAGGTGTCACTGGGGGCAGATCTTGGGGTCCAGTCCTAAAGCATGTTTGGGGTCAGATCTGATTTCTAGCCCAAAGGTATGCAAAGTGGTTTAAGCTGGGAGGGGGGTCCCTATTGCTTGTTGCCTTTTGGTGTGTGTGCTGGTACTTTGCTTGCTACAGTTTTTCTGTCTGCTTGGATCTGTGAAAGGAAGCCAGCTTCTTCTGCCATCTTTAGAACTTCTCCTGGATCTGTAAGCTTTAAATAACCCCCTTCCTCTCATAAACTGTCTGGTTTGGAAGTTCATCCCAGCAATGTGTAACCGAGGAACTGACTACAACACACACACACACACACACACACACACACACACACACACACACGCATCTTTCTTTTGCTCTTGCTCTCATCAGAACAGTGGAAGTATTGCACAGTACCAAGTCAGCCTTGTTTCTTTCTTTTGGCAATGCACACACACTCCCTCCAGCCTCTCTTGCAATGAGGCTCATTGACCAGACAAGGAGCCTTCATCCCGGCCACTTCCAAGTCCATGGTGTTCTTGTTGTAAATACGTGATCTATATAGAGAAAGAAGATGAACAAGAAAGGACATTATCGGGTCCCATGGTCATTGGTGTTGCCTTCTGGACGCTTCCTGTCTGGTGTTAATGGAAAGCATCTCAGGCTCCTGGAATTCCATACCCTAGGACATGAAGAGCACTCTGTGTGGATAGGATAGGAAGCAATGGCAGCTGCATATATTTCTCCTGCTCTGATGCCTCCTTGGACTTCAGTCACAAAGTAGAATTTCAAAGATGAAATTGTCAGGACTGTCTGGGCTGGAGAAACAGCTCAGTGGTTAAAGATGCTGGCTTGTAAAGTCTGAAGGCCCCAGGTTCCATTTCCTACTATCCACATAAAGCCAGTCATACAAAGTGGCACATGCATCTGGAATTTATTTGCAGTGGTAGGAGACCCTTGTATGCCCATACTTTCTCTCTCTCTCATAAATAAATAAATAAATAAATAAATATTTTTGCTGGGCGTGGTGGCACACGCCTTTAGTCCCAGCAGTTGTGAGGCAGAGGTAGGAGAATCACTGTGAGTTCAAGGCCAGCCTGAGCCTACAGCATGAGTTCCGGATCAGCCTGGGCTATAGTGAGACTTTACCTTGATAAAACCAAAAATCAATAAATAAATGTTGAAACATTTTTAAAAGGAAAAAAATAGGTCAAGATAGTCATAGCAGAGCAAAGACGCAAGCAGCGGCTCTTCTGAGCGTCCATGCTATCTCATAACTCACAGTCACATGCCCGTGAGTTTCCACTGCTGCGGTCTAAGTCTGGAGGGTGTGCATGTGACTTCTCTTGGGCAAGCTCACCATACCCCTGGATGTCATGAGGCTCAGTGAAATGTCATCCCACACAAAAGATGGCATCCCCAGGTTTGTCCCACCAGAGGGCAAGGCAGGGGCAGGGTGGGTACAAATCAGCTGCCCACTTCTGGGGCACAGAGGAAGGTGACGACTTATCAGGGAAGTGCTTACATGGCCAGGAATGGAAGGGGGAACTCAGAACATCCTCATAATCCAGTGATGTTCTTCTTTCTCTGGAAAGAAAATCTATTCTTGGCATGTGTATGTGTGTGTGTGCATGCATGTGCATATGCGTGTTTGTATGTGTGTGCACACACGTGTGTGGAAGCCAGAGGACAAGCCGACAACTTCAGGTGTTATCATCAGGTACACACTAATATGCTGTCCATCTCTTTGTGAGACACAGTCTCTCACTGGGCCAAACTGGCTGGCCAGGGAGCTGTAAGGCTCCATCTGTCTCTGCCTCCTTGGTGCTGAAATTACAGATAAATCCCATCACACTTGGTATTTATGTGAGTTCTGGGGATCAAACACAGATTGTTTGCAAGGCAAACACTTTACCAACTGAACTACCCAGTCCAATCTTTTAAAGAAACTCAGCCTGAAGGCTTCTCTTTTGAACATGCACACAATCTGGAACAATTGTGATGTGTTATTGCTCTGATTCCTTCATATATATTTAAAAGACAGAATGGGCATGCCAGGGCCTCTGGCAGCTGCAAAGAAACTCCAGACACATGCACCGCTTTGTGCATCTCGCTTTATATGGGTACTAGAGGCTTGAACTTGGTCAGCAGGTTTTGCAAGCAGGTGCCTTTAACCACTGAGCCATCTCCCAACCCGGTTCCTTCTTTTTCTTTCTTTTTTTTTTTTTCAAAAAAAAATTTTATTTATTTATTTAAGAGAGAGGGGGAGAGAATGGACCCACCAGGGCCTCTAGCCACTGCAAATGAACTCCAGACACACGCGCTACCTTGTGCATTCAGCTCTACATGGGTACTGGGAAATTGAACCTAGGTCCTTTGGCTTTGCTGGCAAGCACCCCAATTGCTAAGCCATCTCTATAGCTCCTGATTCCTTCTTGATAGAGCAGGTCACCTGTCTTCTCTGAGCCGCAGTTCTCTTATATGTAAAATAAGAATAACAATTTCTCATTCAGAAGGAGGGTCCATGTGAAATATACATCAAAGTGAGTGGACACACACACACACACACACACACACACACACACACGAAGGCAAGTATACTTCATTGTCACAGGAGTGTCCCGGGTACAGACGTTCTATATCACCCACAGCCGCCATCAGGAAATTTCAGTCTGGGTAGAGAGATTTACAAAGCCTGCTCAGAGTGGAGTCAATTAAGGTCAGCTTTCTATGTTGCTAAACAACAGGGGATTCTGGGTTCAGCAACGTTGAAAGGCAGGCCCAACATACCCCTTGAAACCAGGCTTTTGAGAGGGTTCAAAGGAACGGGAAACAAAAGCCCCTCTTTGTGATGTTTTCACTCTTCCTTCATTGTCCTCTTTCCCCCTCAGAGGGCCTTCCTGTAAAGAAAGGGGCTGCTAATGTGCAGAGGGGGAGTTTAAAATTGTCTAGGGCCAACAATGTTGGCACATTCGGCCGGGCCTCATTACAGAACCATCTGAAATGCTTGAGAAGTGTTTCCCACTCATTAGCATAAATAGCAGAAAAACTCTTTCACAAACAAAGCAGGTTCCATCTGCCCCCAGTATGTCCTCACCTTGACTTCAAATGGCCAGTCCCTCCCCCAGCACAATACCAGGGGCGCTGGCCTCCGAGGCCCCAAACACCCCACTTCAGAACTGCATTCAGCGAAATATCAACACGGTAACCTGCATGTTTATTCATTGGCCAGCCCCCGCCTTTTAATGGAGTCCCTTCCCCATTGTGGCCACTTGATTCTTTCACAGACCTGAAAGGGACAGGCAGGGAGAGCCTTGCTCCCCAAGCTGTGGGGATCCTTAGCAACCCACACCTTGTGAGTGGGTCGACTTGAGCTAATTAGGTTTGTTCTGCCTTTTTGGCCCAAGTGTATTTTGTCAGGTATTCTCAGCTGTGGGATTAAAGAGTCATTAATCACCCAGGCCTGACACTGACAAGGTGGCTTTTTACAATGAGGTCCACTTCCCTGGTGTTGGCTGGAACCAAGGCTGGGTCTGTTTTGCATTACACTGCAGAAGAATGTCATGTGGCCTGGTCCTCCCAGTCCACCTCAGAGGACAGCAGCCTGGGCCCCAAGCCGGAAAGAAGCTGATGCCAAGAGCAAGCTAACACGGGCTTGTTCGCAGCAGCTGGAGAGAGTTCTGGAAGGACATTTCACGGAACAAAATTATCTACAGTGAAAAAGGAGGGCGGTGTAGGAAAACCTGGGCACCAGCTACCCAGACCCACCATTCACTGAGGAAACTGCCAAGGCTCAGAAAGGGGAAGAGATTTGTCTAAGAACATACAGCAAGTCCCTGTGGGGGTCACAATTAGGCCTGGGCATGTCATTGTTCACCTGCCATTTTCACACAGAAACCAAAGCTAAATGTTCCCTCCCCCATTCAGTGCTAAGGGCCTCATACACGTAGGCACATGTTCTACCACTGAGCCACACTGCTGAACTCCTAATGGAACTTTCCAGAGCCATCATCAGCAAGCTCCATACAGTCGTGTTTAGCAGTGCGGAGTGCCCTGCCTTCCCAGGAGTTCTCTGGGAAAAGAAAGAAAAGTCCTTCCCATTTACTAAGTTCTATAAAAGGCTAATCATCATGCTAGGGATTTGGCATACATGATTTAGTTTAAATGCCATTTCATTTCAGTGGCCAGGGGTGTATCTCAGTTGGTACAGTGCTTGCCAAGCATGCACAAGGCCAGGTGTGGTGGTCCGCTCCTGTAATCCCAGCATTTGTGAGGTGAATTCAAGGTTATCCACAGCTGCTTGGCAAGTTCAAAGTCAGCCTAAGCTTTATAAGATCTTGTCTTAGTTTTCCTGGTGTCAGCACCGCATGTGCCGTGAGGAGCTCATGTCCACGCTGACAGCCATGGCGTCCAAGGGTCCGTTATCGTCTGGGCAGCTCTTAGGACACAAGAAGACTGCCACCAGGGCTTACTCAAGGAAAACAGATGTCCTCCTGGGGTGATCAGGTTGTGCACGCTACACACAAGTTATGCTGGTGTGGAAAGCTAGTTCTGTGGGAAGGCTGCTGGTCATGTGGCCCAGATTTATAATGTCCGACAGTCCATCTCCAAAACCCTCGTGGCCTATTACTAGAAAGACATGGATAGGACTTTAAAGAATGAGATCCAAGGCACCCTCATGCCATATGACAGGCCCCTGCTGGTAACTGACCCCAGCCCATTCGAATCCAGAAAGTCTGGAGGCCCTGGTGCTCATGTGCGCTACCTGAAATTCCTCTGATAAGCCCATCACAAGGGTCAGGGTTCACCTTTGTGATAATCACTGTGGGATTTTAAGGTTAGAAGAAAATCCTATCTCAAAACATTTTTCAGTGTAATAGAATGATATGTGAAAACACTTGGCAGTTTCCAGTTCTCATTCAACACGGTGATTTTCCTAAGTAGGCATTACCATTTCTATTTAAAAAATAGACAAGCCAAGACCAAGAATGGATACAGAGGTTCTTCGTGGTCTCTATTTATTCTTGTGCCTTTTGGAAAGATGAGGAGAGTTCCCTAAATGCAGGTGTTCTCTGGAGCTTTTGTTGATTTAGGTAAATCATAAACTGAAAATATAGGTCAAATAAACATCAGATTATCTCAGTTTACTAAGTTGTTCCCTTTATCGCTTATATTTGTGGTCAGCTTATTTCTGCAAAAGGTTATCTCTTGCCTTCCTTTCTTCTATTATTCTTTCATTAATGAAGTGAGCACTTCACCCCCTCTGATGCCAAATGTGGAGGATGGAGACACTACAGAGGCTCACCTCGTCCTCGTTTTCTCTTGAAGTTACTGAAATGAGCTTCCCGGAATGAAGGCATAAACCAAGAAAGGGAGTTAGGGCAAACAGCAGATCCAGGGGCAGAAAGATAAGCCCCAGGATGCTGGTGGGGCTCTGGAGGGTCTAACCCTGAGCAAAATCTCCCACAGAGCTCAGTGTTGACCAAGGCAAGGACCAGCAGACTTCCCCGCCCCCCACCCCACCTCCCCAGAGCTGAATTCCATAGAGTTGACCTCCTAAACTACCATAGAAAGGATTCAGAACTCAGAGTTTGAATTTTAATTATTACTTAGTACAAATGGGGAAAAAAAATCAAAGTTATTAACTCCAGGGAAGGAAAAGTAATCACAGTTTTATGGCAGTGCTCCATTATAAACATATTTTCATAATGTAAGCAGGGAATGTTGGGTAAACTACATTAGCATATAACAAGGTTGGCAAAATGTGGAAGGGAAGAAGCATGCATGCATAAGGGAGAGCCAGGGCACAAAATGAAAATTAAACTCAACTTTCATAGTGGGAATTGAAGAATTAACCCTTTAAACTTTAGGACTTTGTAGTTATTTGGCTTTCCAAGTCATATGTAGGTATAAGTTTAATAAATATAAAAGCTAAAGTCAAAATGTTACTGCTTGACTAAATTTCTTTAAAAAAGATTTTAGTAAGTAAAAAAAATTTAAAGGGGGGGGGCTGGAGAGATGGTTTAGCAGTTAAGGCATTTGCATGCAAAGCCAAAGGATGATGATTTGACTCTCTAGGACCCTCGTAAGCCAGATGCACAATGGGGGTGCATGTATCTGGAGTTTGTTTGCAGTGGCTGGAGGCCCTGGCTTGCCCATTCTCTCTCTCAAATGCGTGTGGCTTGCATTAGTGTCTGTCTCCAAGACTTGAGGCTGTTTTTAAAAAAGATTTAATGTTTCCATAACAAAGATTTGACTTAGGCTTAGGAAAAATATAATCAGAAGCTGTCTTCCCAGACTCTCAAGCGGTGGGAATGCATTCTCCAGAGTGAAAATTTTTAAAAGTCAATATAAATGGTATTTACTTGTAGTATTTTAGTAAGGAAGAATGGAGAGTAGAAGGAAGGGGAAAATGTGTTTGGATATGAGAGCTTTAAGTCAGAAGCGGCCACACAGTAGGAAGGAACCTCCAGAGAGGACTGGTCATGTTTTATGGGTTTGGCAAGAAGTCTGATGGAGAGGAATCATGATTAGACTTGCCCCTGCCCATTCCTCATGGAGCTTGGCATTCACCACCATCCTCATCAAACACTGCTCACAGGAGGCAAGAAAGATGGGTTGGCAGCAATGGAGAGACCCCCCCAAAAAAACCTCTTAGAGATATGGAGAGTTATAGGAATATTGACATGCCCTGAACCCAGGACCATGAGAATGCTAGGCAATCACTCACTCTACCACTGAGCTAAATCACCAGTCCAACAACTAATGCTGTGTGTGTGTGCTGTATGCGTGTGTGCATGCACATGCGTGCGTGTGTGTGTGTATGGATATACATAACCTGTGTGGGGGGGCCAGAGACAAATATCAGGTGTGCTCCTCCATTACTCTTCTGCCTTATTTCCCTGAGAGAGGGAGAGGGAGAGGGAGAGAGAGAGGGCGAGGGAGAGGGAGAGAGAGAGTCATCACTGAAATTGTAGCTCCCATCCAGAAGCCCAGATCCTCTTGCTTCCACCCCACTCAGCACTGGGGTTACAGGCATGCATGGCCGTGCCTGGCTTTTTTATGTGTGTGTGCTGAGGATCAAACTCAGTTCCTCATGCTTGCAAGGCAAGCAATCTTACCCACTGAGCCATCTCCCCAGTCCCCAAGCAACTCAGCCTTAACCATAGTTAAAATCACATATTAGTAAAAGTTGTCCAGTTTAAAGATGGCTTAGCAGTTAAGGCACTTGCATGTGAAGCCTAAGGACCCAGGTTTGATTCCCCAGTACCCACATAAGCCAGATACACAAGGGGACACATACGTCTGGAGTTCGTTTGCAGTGGCTAGAGGCCGTGGTGTGCCCATTCTTTCTACCTGTCTGCCTGTCTCTCTCTCTCTCTCTTTTTCTCTCAAAATGATAAGTAAAAATAAATAAATAAATAAATAAAGTAGTCAATATTTATTGAGCTCTTGTCATGTCTAGATGGGGTGCTGAGTACTTTGTATGCAATCCTTACTAATTCTCACAGCAATTTCATGGGAAGCTCTCTACTACAGTGAGATCTAATTTATAGATGATAAAAATGAAGAGTAAATAAGTAGTCATTTGCTCAGGTAAAACCAGGACCCAGACAAATGCAGACTTGCCACCACTGTTTTTATTTTTATTTTGAGAGAGAAAGAGGCCAAGAGGGGGCGAGAGAGAATGGGTGCACCAAGGCCTTCAGCTGCTGTGAACAAACTCCAGATGGGTGTGCCCCCTTGTGCACATGTGTAACATTTGCGGTTGTGTTCCTGTGTGTCTGGCTTACGTGGGACCTGGAGAGCCAAACATGAGTTCTTAGGCTTTGCAAGCAGGCACCTTAACAGCTAAGCCATCTCTCCAGCCCCATCTCCACTTTTTAAAAGTATTGATTGGTGTGTTTTCACCTGAATTGTCACAAGCAGGCTGGGAGTCCTGCCTGGAGGTTTTCTGTAGGGCAGAATACCACCTGAAAATCAAGCCTCACTGTACTTTGAAAAAGCCAAAGGTAGAGAAAATGGCAGGAAGATACCCAGGGGTGGAGGGTGGGGGAAGCCTGGCAGGCAGCCTCGGCATTTTGGGACAATGGCAGCTCCTCCTCAAAAGGAGGCACTTTTTCCAAGCCTGGAAGTGTTCAGGGGTCCCCAGTCTCCCCTGAGAGCTATGGGGGAGTGAGGGGGCAGTTACCCTCATGGCTTGTATTAAATTTTCCCCACCTGGAAGAAGGAGACATGGGGGAAAAAATAGAGTGGAATTCACTACACACATGAGTTAATGGGTTATGATTTCTTTGTTCTGCAAACTCACACCTGGAGTAGGCAGGTGAGCAGGGCAGCCTCATATATAATACATACATCTATTTACATACACGCAGTTACAGGCTGTAGGGAGAGTTTGGCCAGGGATGACCAGGGAGTGTTAATATCTCCCAGTTTCATCTTCTTCTGCCACATAAAGGAAACAGTGCTTCACACTGCCAAGAACCTTCTCCCAGCCCAGGAATATCCTGTTGAGCCCATCTTCCTGGCTGGAGGAACAGGATTGGTCACCATGGTGGAGAAAGCATCCGTCCAAGGCCCAGCCCGTGTCAACATCTCCCCAAAGCCATCTTGTCTGCCTCCCACAAAGATTAAGTGTTTTAAATTATGACAATGGTAGGGCTTGTTTTTCATGGGCAAGTCTGACATTGCAGTCCCCACAGACGCCGTTTACTTCCCAACACAACTAATGACTGGAACGCACGAGTGAGCCACTGAGTCAACCTGGAGCAGTTGTAGTGGGTGGAGCCTCAGTGATCACTCTGCCCAGTACCCTGATAACCAAACGCAGAGAAGATGAATGACTGTGCCAGAGCCCAGAGAGGAGTGGGTGAGTCCGTGCCAAGGAAGTACTCCAGACACATCTTTCTTTTTATTGTTGTTTTGTTTGTTTTTTTGAGGTAGGGTCTTCCTGTAGCCCAGGTTGACCTGGAATTCACTATGTAGTCTCAGGGTGGTCTAGAACTCATGGCAATCCTCAGTCTCCCGAGTGCTGGGATTAAAGGCGTGCGCCACCATGCCTGGTTGCCAGATACATCTTTGAGTGACTTTCTTTTCCTTGACTTAATGTCTTCTGTCTCCAAACTTACTGCGGATGGATCAAGACACCGTCTGAAGCTACCGGCTCATACAACCAACACTGACCTGCCTTGCTCGGAAGCTCAATGCAAAAATGTCCTTGGTGACCTCTACCTATGCTTTTAGGGTCTTAGTCCTTCTAATATCCAAAACTCGGGGCTTTATTTTTTCAAAGAGGTTTGAAGGAGTTTTAAATTTTTATTTATTTGCACTTGTGTGTATCTGTGTGTGTGTGTCACAGGGTCCCTTGCCATTTTAGATGAATACCCAAACAGCTTTAAGTGAGTGGTTGGGGAATTGAACCCAAGCTGGCGGGCATTGCAAGCAAGTGACTTTAACCATTGAACCTTAGTTTCCTATGGTTTGACTTTTTTTTTTTTTTCCCCCGAGCTAAGGTCTCACTCTAGCTCACGCTGACCTGGAATTCTCTATGGAGTCTCAGGGTGGCCTCGAACTCTCAGCGATCCTCCTACCTCTGCCTCCCGAGTGCTGGGATTAAAGGTGTGTGCCATCACGCCCAGGTTTTGAATTTGAATATGAGATTTAAAGGTTGTAAGATTCATTCTTTTTTTTTTTTTTGAGGTAGGGGTTCACTCTAGCTCAGGCTGATCTGGAATTCACTGTGGAGTATCAGGATAGCCTCGAACTCCTGGTGATCCTCCTACCTCTGCCTCCCGAGTACTGGGATTAAAGGCGCGTGCCACCATGCCCGGCTTTTTTCTTTTCTTTTTTTTTTAAGTCTTTTGTTTTTATTTACTTGTTTATGGAAAAGAGAGAGAGAGAATAGGCACACCAGGGCCCCTAGCCACTGCAAATAAACTCCAGATGCACACGCTCCCTTGTATATCTGATTTATGTGGATTCTGGGGAATTGAACCTGGGTCCTAAGGCTTCATAGGCAAGTGCCTTAACCACTAAACAACCTCTCCAGCCTTAAGATTCATTCTTATTCAACACATAGTGTCTGGGCACTCACAAAGCATGAACCCAGTTCTAGTGCACAGAATAGCCATGAGCAGCAGGAGCCCTTATGCAGCATGTATTCCACAGCCCAAGCGTAGTGAAGTCTAGTCAAGCGATTAACTAATTTCAGAGAGGGCTAAGTGCTGTGAAGATGATAAAACCTGGCACATTTGTCACTTTTCTCATTGCTGTAACAAAACACCTGGCAGGAAGCACTCGAGGGAGGATGTATTTCAGCTTACATTCAAAGGGGATTCAACCCACCAGGGTGGGGAAGGCATGGCTGCAGGAGCACCAAGGAGAGCTGGCCACATCCAGGCTGCAGTCAGGAAGCCAAGAGAGACGAGCACATGCGCAGTTCGCTTTCTGGCTTTTGGTTCAGTCTAGGACCCCAGGCCAACGACTGGTGCTGGGCACAGAGCGGGTGCGTCTTCCCTCCTTAATTAACTGAATCTAGACAATCCCTCCCAGACGTGCTCAGAGATTTGTCTCCTACATGATTCTAGACCTTGTCAGTTTCTCAAGCAATGCTAACCACCGCACACAGTGAGGAGCTAGAGACTGGAGGGGTGGGCTCTTCTGGATAGTAGAAAGAAGGGCCCACATTTAAGTGGAGAGACCAAATGAGAAAAGACCAGCCTGCAGTATTCGTGAGGCTAGAAGTCCAGGTTTCCTGGAGCAGGATGACCAGCTTGTAACAAGTCTTTTGTGTGGGCAAAGGGAGATGGCAGAGGGTCTTGCAGGCCACTGACTGGGGAGGGAGGCTGAGTCTCATTCCAAGCACACCAGGAAGCCGCTGGTGATTCCTAAGAAGGAGGTGACATGATCTATTCTTGGTTCTAAAAGGTCTGGCTGCTAGGTGGGGAATGACCTATGAGGCGAGAACAGCAGCAACAGAGACAAACTGAGGCAATCACAGTGGGCCAGCAAAGAGGACAGGGCCCGCAGACCAGGGCCATAGCAGTGAAGCAGTGACGCGGGCTGGCCCTGGGGTGTACTTCTGAAATCAAGCCCGCATGTCTAGCTGATGGATGTGGGAACTCCCCAAAAGTTTTGTTTTCCATACCTTATTTATTTATTTGACACACACACAGAGATAAAGAGGTAGAGAGAGAGAGAATGGTCACTCTAGGGCCTCCAGCCTCCACAAACAAACTCCAGATGTAGGTGCCATTCTGAGCATCTGGCTTTACATGAGTGCTGAGACATTGAACCTGGGCCCTTAGTCTTTGAAGGTAAGTGCTTTAACTGCTGAGACGTCGCTCCAGTCCTCCACAAATGTCTTAACGCACCTTGATCTGGGCTTCAGGAGAGGCGAATGGTGGTAAATTTGCTAATATGGAGAAGATAGGAAAAGAAGCAAACGTGTGTGGGGCCGGCGGGCAGGGGGTCCATGTGGCATTGAGACTAGTTCAATAGAGCTGCCAAGGAAGTGGTCAGACATACAGCCTAAGGAACACACGACAAGGAGAAATCTGTGGGGTCTCACAGAAGACTTGGCTGCCACTAGCATTTGTATGTCATGGGGTTTGGGGGGGTTCTAGAAAGTTTCTTAAATTCCAAACCTTGAGTTCATGTCTGTTTTACCAAAGAATCCAGATAGAACCAGACTGAGAAGGATGATTTATGAACATTACAACTTAATTTAGGAATATACAAGGGAGAGGGAAGGTCAGCAAACCAAGGAAGGAAGGAAAGCGGATTCACCCACGCTGCCCCAGAGCCCATGTGGGAGTGAGCACGGGCCTGGACCATGAAAAGGGATTTAGAGAGGAGAGAGAAGCCAGCGCAGAGCGCCCCTGCCATGGGGGGGGGGGGCAGGAGGGGATATCAAGCCCCTGTGGGAGCAGGGGGTTCATGATCTCCCCACATTTCAGTCCCGCTAGACTGAGGCAAGAAAGCTTACCAGGATAGGAACCTGGAAGTTCTGGCGAGATGAATAGCCAACAGTGAGAGGCTTGCCCCCTGGTAAGGACCTACTTATATAGTCTTACTGTGCTGGGCTTTACCCTCAGGCTCAGGAGAGTCTGAGAGATCTGACTGGCATGGACACAGGACACTGGCTCAGGAAGAGGCCAGCCATGTTGCCAAGTTTGGGGGCTGAGTTTAACAACCACAAAACCACGATCAGCTTTAAATTCTAGGACAGGGGAATTCCCTCCCAGGGCGGGGCTTAGGGTGTTGATGGAAGATGAGGTCTAGGAACTCCTTTAGTCAGGAGATGAGGAAAGGAGAGATTGTCCTCTGATATCTAGTCAAGTCAAGGCTACAAGGGCAGATGTAAGGACATTTTCTTTTTTACATTTGGGGTCCAGTCACCCTAAACTACCAAACAAAGCTACCTGATTCCCTCTCTCAATTACCAAGGCTTTGAGCTTTCCTGCCCCTGTCCTCAAGCAAATCCAACTAAGAACAAAGCCCTTCCCTTCTGAGATTGTCTAAGGATGCTTTCCATTTCAGACCAGGGGGATGAGAACTGGTGTGGGGAACAGTGCTCCTGAGCTAGGTTTGAAAAGGGCATGTCATCCCCAGGGACTCAAAGTCAAGCTGGCCATGATTGTCTTGTTTAAAAATCCCTCAGAAAGGGGCTGGAGAGATTGCTTAGCCATTAAGGCACATGCCTGCAATGCTACAGGACCTAGGTTCAATTCCCTAGTACCCACGTAAAGCCAGATGCACAGGGTGGTGCATGCATTTGGAGTTCATTTGCAGTGGCTGGAGGCCCTGGTGTACCCATTCTCTCTCTGTTTGCAAATAAATAAATAAAAATTAAAATTCTCAGAGAAAGGCTTCAACTTATCTTGGTAAGATGGCAATATATTGTGATGCAGGCGTACGCTGTCAAGCAGACAGACTGGGCTTTGAACCTGGTTCTTCCCCCAACCAATTCGGTCACATTGGGCATTTGCTCAGTCTCTCTGAGCCCCGATTTCCTCATCTGTCGATAGAGATAATAATTCCCACTTTGGGGGCTGGGGAGATGGCTTGGTGGTTAAGGTGCTTGTCTGTGAAGCCAGAAGGACCCAGGTTTGATTCCCTTCTACCCACATAAGTCAGGTACACAAGGTGGCACATGTGTCTGGAATTTGTTTGCAGTGGCTAGAGGCCCTGGTGCACCCATTCTCTATATCTGCCTCTTCCTTTCTCTCTTTCAAATAAATAAATAAATAAAATATTTTCAAAAAATAATAATTCCCACTTTAGAAGAATTAACCACGAACAGTCCTCAGGCTACTGGATAGTCACTACTATGGCATTTCTGATCTCGGCCAGGCTCATCATTTGAGTAATTATACACACACATCCTTGGAGGTATGCAGATGTAGTGATGGCCAGTGGACCTCAGAGCAGAGTTGGTCCTGGTCCATTCGTGATGTCCTGGTGAGGTCGGATTGGGAGCCTGCTCGGAGGCAGACCACTCAGAAATGGGAAAAGAGAACCTTCTCTGCTCACCTTCCTCCTCCCCGCCCCATCCTGCCCAGTCAGAAGTCCTGGAGTGCTGGAGCCATAAGTCACCTTCCTAAGGATAGAGATCTTGCCCTCAGGCAACTCAGGGCCTTTACAACTGTCCCCATTACAATGGGCATGAGGACACTGAGGCTTAGAGGGAAGTGACTCAGTGTTAGAAATGTTTCAGAATCTCAGTTTCCCCTCTTTCTTCTCTTCTCCTCTCCTCTCCCTCCCTCCCTCCTTCCCCCTTCCCCCTACCTCTCATTACTGGGTGCAGAACCCAGGGCTTCATACACCCTAGGCAAGCTCTCCAGCCCTACAATCATCTCACTGGCAGCCTGTCAGTTTAGACTCAGCGCTGCTGCCTACCACTGCACCTAGAAAAACTGAATCGGTCTTCACAAAGGTCACTACTAGGAACTGCCTTCCTAACTTTTGGGATAATTTTCTGAATATTTTATTTATTTACTTATACAATTATTTGAGAGAAAAAGGCAGATACAGGGAGGGAGAATGGGCACACCAGGACCTCCAGCCACTGCAAACAAACACCAAAAGTGTGACTACCTTGGGCATCTGCCTTGTGTGGGTACCGGAGAATCGAACCTGGGTTGTTTGGTTTTGCAGGCTAGTGCCTTAACCCCTAAACGATCTCTCTAGCCCCAGGACCATTTTCATATCCAAATGGATGAGAAGCCTTCTGATCACTTAAAACCCTTCTCTTCAGCTTTGGGGTATGAGTACCAGATGCCAGGGAGACTATAGCTAGTTCAGTCAGCAACAGAGTGTGTTCCGGAGTCACTCTTGCTCACTCCAGCTTTTCCTTTTTAAAAGAGAGAGAGAAAGAGAGAGAATGGGCCTGCAGGTCCCCTAACCACTGCAAACAAACTCCATATGCATGTGCCACCATGTGCATCTGGTATGCATCTGGCTTACATGGATACAGGGGAATTGAACCTGAGTCCTTTGGCTTTGCAGGAAAGTACCTTAACCGCTAAGCAATCTCTCCTCACTCCACTTTTTCTACTCCTACGTCAGTCATTCACTAGCTGGTTTCATGATGGCCTGGCATTATCCTGGGACTTTCACATGCACTTCTCACCTCCGCCAATGTTGCATGTACAGGTAATAACAATCGGGTTGTAACTCTCTCCCCAGATTTATGACTTTCCTCGAAGGCAGGGTGAAAATAACCACTGTGATTTTAGTTTGGCTATGACTGGAGAGTTATGGGCCCTGGTTGATGTGGCGTATACTGTTATCCAACACTGTGCTAAGGTCCAAAGGGACCTTCAGAAATGGACCAGCCAGAAGCGGTGGAAAATGTGGCTCCATCCTTAAAAGCAGAAGAAAGCCCTATAGCAAAGCTCTGATGATTGCAGTAATTTTTCTCCAAAGCCAAAATGGAGTGGCAGAGTGGCTGGAAATCTTCCAATTCAATAATCTCTCTTTGCACAATGCAGACTGAGAAATGAAGAAGAAAAGTCCTCCAGTCAAGGCCACCCAGCTCAGTAGAGGAAGGGCCAGAACCTGAGCCTCAGGATTCCTGGTGGTTATTTAAGCGACTTAGGAACACTAAATATGTTCAACGTGAATGATCTGGGTGATTTCTATGCCACCCCACCCTGCCTCCCAGGGGGCCACACCATGATGGATGCGTCACCAGCCAGGATAATACTGACTGTGCCTGAGAGATGCCGACTCAAGCTGAGTTGTCCCTAGCAGAGGCTCTCCAAATCAGCCTTAGCTGAAATTGTCCCCACCTAAACCCAGTGGCCCAAGGAGAAGGAATGTGACTACCTCTGGGTAAAAACTGAGGTTTCTGGCATCAGCTTTTGACTCTTCTCCCGTGTGATCCGCTGAGACAAAAGGAAGGAAGTAGGGACGGCCGTGTGTTCTGGTTTCCAGTAACCGCTGGCTCTTCATCTCCCCGTTCCCCCGCTCATACTTCCTCCTCCACGGACACCCACTCCTTCCCCGCCACACCACCTCCACACTGCTGCCACGTCTCCCCCACTCCTTCACCGTCACGGCCGCCCGCATCCCTTCTCAGCGCCACGATTGCTGCCACCTCCTGGTTCTTCTACCCAGCATCACTCACTCCTGTCTACTCTCCCTCCATCTCCCTCCACCCACCAACACCGTCCCCACGTCTCTTCACTTCCCCTCTACAGCCAGATCTCACAACATCCCACAGTCCACTCCTCCCACCTCATCATCTGCCTCCATATGCTGCCATCAAGAACAGATTCACATCACCTCACTGACAGGCTTTAAACAGGACTAAATGCCGAAAATATACATCCGAGACCTTAGCACTTTCAAAACAAAAACAAATCACTAGTATTTGAATCTATAGCCAAACATTGAGACTGATCACATATTTGAAATAAGCCAGGATTGTTAACTCCCCATAATACTGCTTATTTTTGAAACAACTTACTCTCTCTCTCTTTCTTCCCTATGCCCCACCATCTTCTATCTCTTATTTCTTCTGTCTCCAGAAGAGCATAGGTATTCTGAAATGAAACAAACAATGATGGCCTTCTTACCAAAGCCTGATATTAATAGACGATTCCTTTTGATTTCAGTCTGGAAACACTGGCAGTGAACCAATGTCAGGAAGGAGGGACTGAGGGGAATGCCTAAAAGAGCGACAAAGAAAAAAATCCAACCCAGCTTTGATCAGAAAGGTCTGAAGATGAATCGTGGTCATTTCACAGGTCTCTGGGTAGAGGTTCATGCCTCGTTGAGAAAAGGAAACTGGGTTAACAGAAAAGATAAAATAAAATAAAAAAGGAAAGGAAAGGAAGGGAAGCCCTTTCCAATGGTGCAGGGCCACTATAGCATGAGGATCAAAGCCCAGCCATGCACAGGAGAATGAAGGATCACTCACTTTCTGTGTCTTCACGTCTGCAGCACACGTGGGGGTCTAATTGGTTGGGATGGGAATCCAAACAGGCCCAGCGGCCAGGCTGAGCCCATGCGGGAGGTGAGCGCTTATGCAGCTGCAAACCATCAGCGGGTTCACCATCCTGTGCCTACTTTAATTGCTCTTTGGTGTGTCTCCTCAGCCCACAACCACTAGTGTCTGCTTGCAAGCCTTGCTGATCTCAGTGGAGATAAGCTTGATGATGGCTGAAGTGCAGAGAAGGCAGGCAATGTGTCTCAGGGGAGCGATGCTCGCGCTGGACACTGGGAGATAGCTCTGGCCCAGGATCACACTCATTCCTGTTCCTTGAGGTCTTTAATATCATGCCTACAGTCCCCTTTGGGGGGTGTTCCCTCAGTCCTAACCTATAAATAATAGCAGGAGAGACATGGTACAAAAGAGAGTAAACCAAACATCGGGCATGGAAATCCAGCCATTGCAGCATGCCCCCCAAACCTACTCCCCCACTTCTCTGGCAGGAGAGATTGTTCAGTGGTTAAGTTGATTTCCTGAAAAGCCTAATGACCTGGGTTTGATGCCCCAGTATCCACATAATGCCAGATGCACAAAGTGGCACATGCATCTGGAGTTTGTTTGTGGTGGCTAGACATCCTGGTACACCCGCTCTCTCTCTCTCTCCTCTGTTTCTGCTTGCAAATAAATGAATAAAATAAAGTGAGCTGTGGGCTAACATCACGTCACTGGGAGGGTTGACATCACAAAAGGCAAGATTGTCAAGGGAAGCTCTGGTGATCATGGTCATGGGTCATTGCATGCTTTTCCCTCCGGCTCCTGGTGAAACCCTTACCCAGCACACAGATCTGCAGCATGGCAGGGTCCCAACCTCACAAATATCTGCTTATTCCTCCTTTAGGGATCATATTTCTTCTTTGCCTTGTCAGCCTCTTACATCCTGGCTAGGATTATTGCCTCTAGCCTACCTGCCCTCCCTCCCCCACCCCACATGTCTCGACCATCACGTATAGCTATACAAGTGGAGTTCAGATGTGTAAGCCACACCCTTCACTCCATACTGCAAACATTGTGGGATTCTCCATCACAGTTCTTTGGGGCACTGTTGCAGTCAGGTTTACATTGTTGGTAATAAACACCTAACTAAGCACAGCTTGTAGGGAAAAAAAAAAAAGGTTTATTTTGGCTTACAGACTAGATTGGAAGTTCAGTGATGGCACGGGAAAACGATGGCATAAGCAAAGGGTGGACATCACCTCCTGGCTAATACCAGTTGGACAATAGCAACAGGAGAGTGGGGAAAATATTGGCAAAAGGAAGCTGGCTATAACACCCATAAGCCCACCCCCAAGAATAAACTGCCTCCAGGAGGATCCAATTCCCAAATTGTCATCAGCTGGGGGACACCTGAATCAAACCACCACATTCCACCCTGGCCCCCATAAACTGATAATCCTATGTGATGCAAAATGCAATGCTTTCATACAAGTTTAAAAGCCCCCATTCTTTTTATCAGTCCCAGTGATGTTCAAACATCCCCATAGTCCAAGGTCTTTTCTGGGCCTGGGTTACCTGACTTAGTATAATACTTTCCAGGTCCATCCATTTTTCTGCAAATTTCATAACTTCATTTTTCTTTACCGCTGAGTAGAACTCCATTGTATAAATGTACCACATCTTCATTATCCACTCATCTGTTGAGGGACATCTAGGCTGGTTCCATTTCCCAGCTATTATAAATTGAGCAGCAATAAACATGGTTGAGCATGTACTTCTAAGGAAATGAGATGAGTCCTTTGGATATATGCCTAGGAGTGCTATAGCTGGGTCATATGGTAGATCAATCTCTAGCTGCTTTAGGAACCTCCACACTGTTTTCCACAATGGCTGGACCAGATTGCATTCCCACCAGCAGTGCAGAAGGGTTCCTTTTTTTCCACATCCCCGCCAACATTTATGATCATTTGTTTTCATGATGGTGGCCAATCTGACAGGAGTGAGATGGAATCTCAATGTAGTTTTAATCTGCATTTCCCTGATGACTAGTGACGTAGAACATTTTTTTAGGTGCTTATATGCCATTCGTATTTCTTCCTTTGAGAACTCTCTATTTAGCTCCTTAGCCCATTTTTTGATTGGCCTGTTTGATTCCTTATTAGTTAACTTTTTGAGTTCTTTGTATATCCTAGATATTAATCCTTTATCAGATATATAGCTGGCGAAGATTTTTTCCCATTCTGTAGGTTGCCTCTTTGCTTTTTTCACTGTGTCCTTTGCGGTGCAAAATCTTTGTAATTTCATTAGGTCCCAGTGGTTAATCTGTGGTTTTATTGCCTGAGCAATTGGGGTTGTATTTAGAAAGTCTTTGCCAAGACCAATATGTTGGAGGGTTTCCCCTACTTTTTCCTCTAGCAGTTTCAAAGTTTCCGGTCTGATGTTAAGGTCTTTAATCCATTTGGACTTAATTCTTGTGCATGGCGAGAGAGAAGAATCTATTTTCATCCTTCTGCAGATATTTATCCAGTTTTCAAAACACCATTTGTTGAAGAGGCTGTCTCTTCTCCAATGAGTATTTTTGGCATTTTTATCGAATATCAGGTGGCTATAGCTACTTGGGCTTACATCTGGGTCCTCTATTCTGTTCCACTGATCTACATGTCTGTTTTTGTGCCAGTACCATGCTGTTTTTGTTACTATGGCTCTGTAGTATAGGTTAAAATCAGGTATGGTGATACCACCAGCCTCTTTTTTGTTGCTCAGTATTATTTTAGATATTCGAGGTTTTTTATGATTCCAAATGAATTTTTGGATTGTTTTTTCTATTTCCATGAAGAAAGCCTTTGGAATTTTGATAGGGATTGCATTAAATGTGTAGATTGCTTTAGGTAAGATTGCCATTTTCACGATATTGATTCTCCCAAGCCAGGAACAAGGGATGTTTCTCCACTTTCTAGTGTCTTCTGCAATTTCTCGCTTGAGTGTCTTAAAGTTCTCATTGTATAGATTCTTTACTTCCTTAGTTAGGTTTATTCCAAGGTATTTTATTTTTTTTTGATGCAATTGTGAATGGGAGTGATTCTCTGATTTCATCCTCTGTGTGTTTGTTGTTAGCATATATGAAGGCTACTGATTTCTGTGTATTTATTTTGTATCCTGCTACATTGCTGTAGGTTTTGATTAGCTCTAACAGCTTGCTAGTAGAGTCTTTAGGGTCCTTTATGTATAGAATCATGTCATCTGCAAATAGTGATAACTTGATTTCTTCCTTTCCAATTTGTATCCCTTTTATGTGTGTCTCTTGCCTTATTGCTATGGCTAAGACTTCCAAAACTATATTAAATAGAAGTGGAGACAGTGGACACCCTTGTCTTGTTCCTGATTTTAGTGGAAAAGCTTCCAGTTTTTCCCCATTTAGTAATATGTTGGCTGTAGGCTTGTCATAAATAGCCTTTATTATATTGAGATATGTTCCTTCTATTCCCAGTCTCTGTAGGACTTTTATCATGAAGGGATGTTGGATTTTGTCAAATGCTTTCTCTGCATCTAATGAGATGATCATGTGATTTTTATCCTTCAACCCATTTATGTAATGTATTACATTTATAGATTTGCGTATGTTGAACCATCCCTGCATCTCTGGGATAAAGCCTACTTGGTCAGGGTGAATGATCTTTTTGATATACTCTTGTATTCTGTTTGCCAATATTTTGTTGAGAATTTTTGCATCTATGTTCATGAGGGAGATTGGTCTGTAATTTTCTTTTTTTGTTCTATCTTTGCCTGGTTTTGGTATCAGGGTGATGCTGGCCTCATAGAAGGAGTTTGGTAGGATTCCTTCTTTTTCTATTTCCTGGAAAAGCTTAAGAAGCAATGGTGTTAGCTCTTCCTTAAAAGTCTGGTAAAATTCAGCATTGAATCCATCCGGGCCTGGGCTTTTTTTAGTTGGGAGATTATTGATAACTGCTCGGATCTCCATGTTTGTTATAGGTCTATTTAAGTGATTAATCTCATTTTGATTTAATTTAGGTAGGTCATATAGATCAAGGAAATCATCCATTTCTTTCAGATTTTCATACTTTGTGGAGTATATGCTTTTATAGTATGTCCCTATAATTTTTTGAATTTCTCTGGAATCTGTTGTGATGTTACCTTGTTCATCTCTGATTTTATTAATTTGTGTCTCTTCTCTCTTTCTTTTGGTCAGATTTGCTAAGGGTTTATCAATCTTGTTTATCCTTTCAAAGAACCAACTCTTTGTTTCATTAATTCTTTGGATTGTTCTTTTTGTTTCTATTTCATTAATTTCTGCCCTAATCTTTATTATTTCTTCCCGTCTACTACTTTTTGGTTTGCCTTGTTCTTCTTTTTCCAAGGCTTTAAGGCGAAGCATTAGGTCGTTTACTTGCGACCTTTCTAATTTCTTAATATAGGCACTTAAGGCTATAAATTTACCTCTTAGAACTGCCTTCATTGTGTCCCAGAGATTTTGGTATGTTGTGTTCTCATTATCATTTGACTCTATAAATTTTTTGATTTCCTTTTTGATTTCTTCATTGACCCACTCATCATTTAGTAGTGTATTGTTTAGCTTCCATGATTTTGTGTATGCTCTATAGCCTTTCTTGCTACTGATTTGTAGTTTAATTCCATTGTGGTCAGATAGAATGCAAGGAATTATTTCAATTTTCCTGAATTTGTTAAGATTTGCTTTGTGTCCTAATATATGGTCTATTTTAGAGAATGTTCCATGTGCTGCTGAAAAGAATGTATATTCTGCAGCCTTTGGATGAAATGTCCTGTATATATCTGTTAGGTCCATATCTTCTATGACCTCATTTAGTCCAGATGCCTCTCTGTTTATTCTTTCCCTGGATGACCTGTCAATTGATGAGAGTGGGGTGTTAAAGTCACCCACCACCACCGTGTTTGGTGTTATCTGTGACCTTAGTTCTAATAGTGTTTGTTTGACGAATTTGGGAGCCCCCATGTTAGGTGCATATATGTTTAGGATTGTAATGTCCTCCTGTTGGAGTGTGCCCTTAATCAATATAAAGTGACCTTCCTTATCTTTTTTGACTAACTTCGGACTAAAGTCCACCCTGTCTGATATTAGGATAGCAACCCCTGCTTGTTTTCTAGGCCCATTTGCTTGAAACACCGTCTTCCAACCTTTCACCCTAAGATAATGTCTATCCTTTGTAGAAAGGTGAGTTTCTTGAAGACAACAAATTGTAGGATCCTGCTTTTTAACCCAGTCTGCAAATCTATGTCTTTTCGTTGGGGCATTGAGACCGTTGATATTAAGAGATATTATTGAAAGGTGTGTATTTATGTTTGCCATTTGTGTGTGTGTGTGTGTGTTACTTGTTCTACCTGTGCTCTCTTCTGTTAACTGGTATTTGAGTATGGCTGGTTTTTTCTAGGTTCCTTATATGTGTGCTTTTCCTTTTGTTCAGCATGGAGGATTCTATCAAGTATTTTCTGTAGAGCTGGTTTTGTCTTCAGATATTCCTTTAACCTGCTTTTGTCATGGAATGTCTTTATTTCTCCATCTATTTGGATGGATAACTTTGCAGGATAAAGTAACCTTGGTTGACAGTTGTTATCTTTCAGAACTTGGAATATATCACTCCAGGCCCTTCTGGCTTTAAAAGTTTGTGTTGAATAATCTGCTGTAATCCTGATGGGCTTGCTTTTGTAGGTAACTTGATTTTTCTCTCTAACTGCTTTCAATATTTTTTCTTTGGTTTGTGTGTTTGGAAGTTTGAGTATAATGTGGCGAGGAGATTTTCTTTCTGGGTTTTGTCTGGCTGGGGTTCTAAAGGCTTCCTGTATCTGTATTGGCACCTCTTTCCCAATTTGGGGAAAATTTTCCTCTATGATTTTGTTGAAGATGCCTACTATGCCTCTGGAGTGGAATTCTTCTCCTTCTACTATGCCCTGAATTCTTATATTGGATCTTTTCATAGTGTCCCGAATATCTTGAAATTCCCACTCGTACTTTTCTATAAGTTTGTCTTTCTCTTTGTTGGACTGCATTAGGTCTGCCACCTGATCTTCTAGCTTAGATATTCTGTCCTCTCCCTCATCCATCCTACTGGTGAGATTTTCTACAGAGTTTTTTATTTCATTAACTGTGTTCTTCATTGCTAATAATTCTGACTGGTTTTTCTTTATTATTTCTATTTCTCTATTTATGTCTTGTATTGCCTTCTTTATTTCATTAAATTGGTGTCCTGCCTCTTCTTTGATTCCTTTGATTTCCTCTTTGATTTCCTCTTTGATTTCTTCTTTGGTTGTATTCATGTGTTCTTTGACCTCTTTGAACATATTTATAATTATTCTTTTGAACTCTTTCTCAGGCATTTCCTCTAACTCTTTCTCACTGGAGGACATTTCTGATGCATTAATACTTTTAGGTGGATTTATATCGTCTTGCTTTTTAGTGTTTCTTGTGTTATAATGTATATATTTTTGCATCTTGGATTAAGTTAATGCTTGGATTTTCTAGCTAGCTGTGTATTCTTAGCTGTATCAATTGATTTGGTGTAAAATATTTTCAGGGTAGGACCTTAAGGTATTAGGTGTGGCTCTTAAGACTCTCAGAGTATCTACAAAGATGTTCTTAGGGGTTGAGTTTCCCTGCTATAGGAGTATTCAAGCAGGCTGAGTGGAATAATATACTGGTAGATTCTAAAATTTAGCTAAACACTGTACCCATTCCATCAACAACAGCCCCGAGTATGTATGCAAGAGTAGTTATTATAATGACCAGATCCTCTATCAACAAAGAGGTTTAGATTTCTGGTCTGTTGAGGTATCCAAGTCAGCTTGTGACCAGGTGAGACCCTTCCCTGGTGCAATCCCAGTTACCTTGGGTGATTGTGGTCTCAGTCAAGTTGCTGCCTGGGTCGTCGGGCTGCTGTTCTGATTTCTGGAGCTGGGCACTTGCTTTTCCTACGGGGCAAACTGAGCCGCTGCCGCCTCTGCAGCTGTTGTAGGTGCCTCCGCCGGAGCCCCCACCACTGCTGAAGCTGCCGTTGTCGTGTCCACCGCTGCTGCTCACCCCGAAGCCGCTGCTGTCCTGGGTCCGCTGCTGCTGGGGCCACTGGTACCGGTGCTGGAGCCGCTGAAGTTGCTGCCAAATTCTGCTCCTGCTTGGGTCCCGCCGTCAGCCCAAGTTGGCGTGGCCGGGTCCCGGGCCGCTGCTGTGTTCGCTGGAGCTGGGTTCAGGCGGCAGGGGAGGGGAGGGAGCCGCGCTGTTCTGGTTGTATCGTTTCTCCACGTGTGCTTTTACCTCGCGGTCTGCTCCTCCCTCCGTTGCTCGCTGCCGCTCTCCCCTCACGTTTCCCGAGTTGCGGAGAGCGCGGTGTGAGGGGAAAATCCCGCACCTGGCTTGTCCTGCGGCTCGAGTCGAGAGACCGGCGGTTTTCTGCCGCTCCGCGGTTGCGGCGGGTAGCTGAGCCGCCCCGGAGCCGCTGTTCCCGGCTGTGCAGGCTCTGGATGCTCTATAACTCTTCCACTTCTCCGCTGCCGCCTCAACTTCCTATACACCTAGGTCTTTTAATTGAGCCATCCTCCCCCAATAAGCAACCTCCCCCCATAATGACACAGAATAAACATTCACACTGAAAAAGATGGCATTGGGCATAGCAAAGAAATATCCAACCAATATAAGATTTAAACAGGGCAAACATCAATCTCTATAGCTCCAACTCCAATAATTCGAGTCAGTAACAAGTCTCCAATTGGACAATTCTAACCAGCAACAAGTCTCTGGATTTCCAATTCCGCCTCTCCAGCTAGGCTACTCACAGTCCTAAAAAATTTCATCTGGGGTTGGCAACTCTTTTGGCAGCCATCCAATAGTTTTGGCATCTCTACTGGGTCTCCACTGCAAGCAATGGTTCATCTTCACGGCTCCATAGGTCTCCATGCAGGTAATCCAATAAGCCTGCTTCACACTGCCCATGACCATTTCCAAAAAACAGAACCATGTTGCAAATTCAAGGAACTTCTTTCCTGCATTTCTCATGCCCCTCAATAACAGGTGGGGTGCCAATTTGTTAGTACAGAGGGAGATAATGCAGACTTTGAAGAGTAGAACACTCCTTGTGCATTCATTCCCCTTCAAAAGACTCTATTTTTCCTGTTGTCCCAATGTATGTCAGCTGGCCCGATCTCAATGGTTACAATCTTTCAATTGCAGCCGAATGGGCAGCAGTTTCAACCCAAAGATTTCTCTCTCTCTTTTTTTTTTTTTTTCTGTGCCATATCCCAGTTCATTTCTACACAGTGTAACCCTATACAAGTTCTCAGGACACAGGCATAACAGCAAGTCTCTCACACAAACTGCTTCTAGCCCAGTCCAGGCAAAGCTTTTTCTTACCTTTATAAGCCAAACCTCACAGTCCATAGTTCTTACTGCATTTAGGTCTTTCAACTCCGACCAGAATGATTCATCAAGCTGAACTTACAGCACTGCAAGGCACCTCTTAGGCCAAGGTTTCAAATTGCCACATTCCTCCTGCAAAGTAGTTCCAAAAAGCCAAAGCCACAGAATCAGGTTTCTAACAGCAATGATCCCACTTCTAGGTACCAATTTTACTGCTGTAGTCAGGTTTGTATTGCTGGCAGTAAATACTCAACCAAATGCAGCTTGTGGGGAAAAGAAAACGGTTTATTTTGGCTTACAGACTTGAGGGGAAGCTCCATGATGGCAGGGGAAAACAATGGCATGAGCAGAGGGTGGACATCACCTCTTGGCCAACAACAGATGGACAACAGCAACAGGAAAGTGTGTCAAACACAGGCAAGCAGAAGTTGGCTATCACACCCATAAGGCCCCCCCCCCCCAACCACCACTAAGAACACATTGCCTCTAAAAGGATCCAATTTCCAAATTGCCATCAGCTTGGGACCTAGCATTCAGAACCTAAATTTATGGGGAACAACTGAATCAAACCACTACAGGCATCTATGTCAAATTGTTATAGATTGAGCGACTTATAAATAATAGAAGTTTCTCACCATTCCCCTCAGCTATATTCTCTTCCACCCCAACTGTTCTGTTTCCTGATGGCCCCTTGCATTCTTTTTTGTTCTGCCTCATCCTTCAAGTCATAGGCAAGGTATGAGCTCTTTCTTCTAAGTGGATTCCCCTAGAGTGGGACAGCAGCAATAGCTAAACACTACACTTTTTTATCCACAGTGTCTCAGTTCTACCACATTGGGCTAGAACCATTGACTTGTCTGCCTCTCTCCATGTGAAGATGAGTGTGGGGCAGAAATGAGCACACTGTCATTCATCTTTGTACACCCAGCAGATAGCATGTCTAGCCTAGTTCCTGGGATGTGTAGGTCTTCACTTAATCTTGAATTCTATTTTTGTTGTTGGTGGTGGTGATGGTTTTTCAAGGTAGGATTTCACTCTAACCCAGGCTGACCTGAAATTCATGGTGTAGTTTCAGCATGGCCTCAAACTCACAGCAATCCTCCTACCTCTGCCTCCCAAGTGCTGGGGTTAAAGGCGTGTGCCACCTTGAATTAAGTCTTGAATTAGGTCTTGCATGAATTTATGGTGCTCTGTGATCTGACTGTCTGCCTACACTGTCCCACTACACTGAAATATTTGGATTTCTGGGAATGTGCCTGTTCTATTGCACCATGCTTGTCACACAGCCAGACCTCAGTACAGCACCAGTTCTAATGCAGGGAATTGTTTGAGACAACATCCTTTCTGGCCTGTTCTTTCTGCTTCCTTTGTCTTTTCTTTTCCTTCCTTCTTTCTTTCTTTTTTTTTTTTTTTTTTTCAGGGTAGGTTCTCACTCTAGCCCAGATTGAACTGGAAATCACTATGTAGTCCCAGGCTGGCTTCAAACTCACAGTGATTCTCCTACCTCAGCCTGCCTAGTGCTGGGATTAAATGTGTGTGCCACCACACCCAGCCCTCTGCTTCTTTGGCATTTAAACAGAGCATTACACACAGCAGGTGCTTGGTAAATGTATTTTGAATAGGTAAGTAGCATGACATTGCAGGGAAAATCCTATCCTGTTAGAAGATGTAGTAGATTGAATGTGGATACTAACCCCAAAGTGATGGCTGTGGGGAAGTAGCAAGTCATGAGGGCAGAGTTCTCCAGAACAGAATCAGCACCTTTATAAAAGAGTCTCAAGAGAGCTCTCTCTCCCCTCCGGCCATGTGAAGCTGGAGTGAGAGGAAGCCTGTCTGTGAGGAAGTGGGTCCTCACCAAACACCGGGTCCACTATTGCCTTGATTTTGGTCTTCCAGAATGGTGAGAAACTTCTGTTGTTTATAAGTCACCCAGTCTCTACTATTTTGATATAGATGCCCCAACGTTCTGGTCAGAGATAAAACAAACTTAGTAAGTCCCAAAGAGAATATCTTATTTTCTCCTATTTCATTCTTTGTCTCCAAACTAATGTGGTGGTTTGATTCAGGTGTCCCCCATAAACTTAGGTGTTCTGAATGCTAGGTTCCCAGCTGATAGAGATTTGGGAGTTAATGCCTCCTGGAGGGAGTGTATTGTTGGGGGCAGGCTTATGGGTGTTATAGACAGTTTCCCCTGGTCAGTGTTTGGCACACTCACCTGTTGTTGTTGTCCACCTGATGTTCATAAGGAGGTGATATCCACCCTGTGCTCATGTCATTATTTTCCCCTGCCACCATGGAGCTTTCCCTTGAGCTTGTAAGCCAAAATATACCCCCCCCCCCATAAGCTGCTCTTGGCCAGGTTATTTCTGCCAGCAATGCCAACCTGACTGCAACACCTAGTAAACATTCCCTAACTTGATACATGGTACATCCACTTGCTCAGAACAAAATCTCGAAGTAATGAATGTTTGGTTCATTATTAATCTTCCACATTATGTTCAACCCACTAACAAGTTCTACAAGCTCTGGGTTGAAAGCATAGTCAATCTGACATCATCAGCCTTACAGAGACGCTAGCTCAGTCACCATTATCCCCACCTCTCAGCTGGCCTCTCTCCCCCAGCATCCCTACATTCCCTCACTTTGCCCCCCTGTCCCTCCAGTGCCTTCCCACGTTACCTGGAATGGAATCCAACTTGCGATCACTACTTACAGACCCTGTGCAATCGGGCTCTTCCAGCCTCCTTTATAGTGCGAATCCTCCCACACTTGTCTCCTTCCAAGCATATTTGTCCTTTTTTAAAAAAAAAAAATTATTTATTTAGGGGAGAGAGAGAGCAGATAGATAGAGAAAGAGAGAGAAGAATAGGGTGCCAGGGCCTCCAGCCACTAAAACAAACTCCAGATGCATGTGCCACCTTATGCATCTGTCTTAGTGGTTTCTGCGAAATCAAACCTGGGTCCTTTGGCTTTGCAGGCAAGTGCCTTCACCACTGGGCCATCTCTCCAGCCATCCTTTTGCTGTCCCTGCAATCCTCAGGTTTATGCTCACTTTACAACTTTCTACACAGAAAGCTCTTCCCAAGTAGTCAGACGCTAAGCTCAAATGTTACCACCTCAGGGAGGCCTCCGCCACCTCTACCTTTGATGGTTGACTGGCGGACGTCACTGATGGATGTCCTCTATGCTGGCCATTAGGGTTCCCAACTATTTGGTAAAACATTATTCTGAGTATGTCTGAAAAGGGATTTGGGACTAAGAATCAGTAGATTGAGTAAAGCATATCACCCTCCCTAATGTGGGCAGCTTGGGCCAGAGGACAGCTTAAGAGTACAGCACTTGCTGAGCAGAAGCAAGGGCCTGGGCTCCAGCTCCAAAACACAAAAAAGAAAAATGAAATGAGGAAAACAGATGAAGGTGAGTGACCTTTATCAATTAGGACAAAAAGGCCAACTGTTCCTCACAAAGAGTGTTTCCTCCTTCTCCACGACTGTGTTGGGCAAGAACATCAGGCTTTCCTGCCTTCAGACCCCCAGCTGAAGCACTGGAACTCAAGCCACGGATGCTTCTAGTGCTCGGCCTTCTGCCCCAGACTGCCATTACCTCACCAGCCCCAGCCTCCTGGCTCTGTGAGGATTTTCAACCTTTATACTTGCATGAATCATTTCAACCTTTATACTTGCATGAACCAATCTCTCTCTCTCCCTCTCTCCCTCTCTCTCTTTCTCTACCCCCTCCCCCTGTATATATATTATCTGTGAACGCTGACTAATATACTAAGTAATATTGCATCCCCACACTTCCCATCTCACATCATGACATGCTTTTTTTTTGCCTATTTGTTGACATTGTGCAGGTATTTTCTTGGAATTGAAACACTCTCCTAGAGGGAGGAGGGAGGCTTACAAGACTCAGGAGGCAAATTGATGAGATGAGAGGTAGTGCTGCTTCCACTGGGAGCCTGACAACCCACGTCAGGGTGATGGAAACAGACACTGAGGAGATTCAAAACATATCAAAGCAGAAACCCGGAAGTTGCTGAGAGCTCAACACTAAAGTAGACTTGAAGCACACCCTCCAAGGATCAGGGAATTTTGTGGAAGAGGGGGAAGAAAGATTGTAAGGGCCACAGGGTGGGAGGGAATATCCAGAGGTGTTGCCCCTTCTCACAGTGTGACTGCTGACCTCACAATTTATAACCCACAGCTCCATGGTGAATACCAGCAATCTCAATGAGAAGAGCCCTTGGTGGAATGGGAGAAGGGAGGAGGGAAACAGTACCAACATGCAATGTGTCCATACAACTACTTATTTAAAAAAAAAGACTCAGGAAGTAAATAAAACTTACAAGGTTCAGGAAGCACCTGAAACTTAAAAGGTTCCCAAGGCCCCTCCCTGAGGATATATAACAATTGCTGGGGCAAAGAGGCTCTGCAGCCTAAGGAGCACCAGAGATGCTGCTTTCCTGAATCACTACCCACACGTTGGTGGGCTCTTCGGTATTGCAGCTGCCTTCATGTTGACCAGCTTCTATTTGTAAGCCCCCAAAACTTGCTGGTTCACTGAGTTGTGCGTGGGTAGAATTGTTTCTTTGGTCTTCATCTGGGGTAAATGGACCTTTCTTTACATCTCCCCAGGAAAAGTCACCCAACACAGTTGGTGCCCAGACAGGGACGGACAGATGAATAGGAGAGGAGCAGTTGCTTGGCCCCTGCAATGGATGCTGAGTCACATAGCTGAGGAGGATCTATGTGATGTGGAGTGTCCACGGTGGCAATCTCACTGTGGCTACCTTTCCCCATGTGATTGAAAGCTCCCCTCAATGGCTGATAAGATATGCAACAACTCCAAACCATCTGAGAATGAATTGTCCCCAAGAGTAATCCCAGGGTGGCCATCTTCCTCTACACAGTATGGGGGTGGCATACCACTTGAGTATGGGGACAGCCTCAGAGTGGTTGATAAGTGGCTAGAGAATCTATTGTATCCCTTGAGAGAAACACATATGAGATAGAAATGTAAGCAGACTGTGGCATGAGTTGTGTGGCCTTTGTTGTGGGTAAGATATGAATTGAGGCTCAGCTGTCTGCCAGGAAAGGACTGGCCTGCATGAAAGAGGGATTATAATAGGAAAAAGACGTGCAGATGCTATTTGCTGCATGAGCCTGTGATTTGGCAGGAATAATGGGAAAGGGCATGGGGGACAGAGGTGTTAGCTTGGGGTTTCTTACAGCTGATACAAGGATCTTACAGGGACACAAGAGAGAGAACAAGTTAGATCTGGGCTCAATAGCCCTTCCTGGGATCTAAAAAGTTGGAACCCCTGGGAAGAATTGGACAATGAAGAAGGAGAAAATGAGGTAGGAGCAATAGACTATAGCTCTCAGATATAAATTTTAGTACAGAAGAAGGGGGAAAAATCTATGATTCAGTATATATACAGGGTCCATACTAGTAGCCCAGGACAGAAAACTCTAATAAGCAGGGAATAGTCAGCAACTGAACTACTTGAATTGGAAAAGGCCTTTTAAAAATAGTTTTATTTATTTATGTACTAGCAGAGAAAGACAGAGAGAAGATGATTGTGCAGGGCATAGTGCCACTACAAATGAACTCCAGGTGCATGTGCCACTTTGTGCATCTGGCTTTACATGGGTACTGGGAAATCAAGCCTGACTCATTAGGCTTTGTAGGCAAGTGACTTAACTGCTGAGCCATCTCTCCAGGCCCGGGAAAGGCCTTTAAACAGACAACAAAAGAACCTCCCACAACCCAAGTCACGAGGCTGTGGGACATGGGGATGGATGGGATCAGGTTTTTTGTTTGTTTATTTGTTTTTGTTTTTAATTTGAGAGAGAGAGAGAGAATGGGCACACCAGGGTCTCAATCCACTGCGAACAAACTCTAGACACATGTACCACCTTGTGCAGCTGGCTTATGTGGGCTCTGGGGAATTGAACCTGAGTCCTTTGGCTTCACAGGCAAGTGCCTTAACTACTAAGCCATCTCTCCAGCCCAGGATCAGTTCTGAGTGCTGTGGAAGTAAAGCAACCAAGTGATATGATACCCATCCCTCTTCTAGACAAAGGCTAGATAACTTGAGTCAATGCAAGGGCAGTAAGTCTCATGTGAACCACTAAGGGACACTTGGTTCACTGCCTGAGGTCCCTATAAATTTCAGGGACTAGAAGATAACAAAGGAAGGACAAGCATTCCTGAGAGACCATCAGGGATGGGGGCCAGCATTTGATGTTCAGTTTACCAGACCTGGTATGACTATGCTTACAGTAGACTTAGCACAGGTGGACTCGTTCAGCAGAGACCTAGGGACTGGTTAGGAACGTTAGTGGCTTTGTTGAACCCTTTTTGATGAAGCAGGAGAGTTTCTGGCAGACCCAATTGACGTAGACTAGCGAATAAACTGGCTTCCTAAAGCGCTAGAGCAAACAGGAGCAGCAAAGCATGCAGAGGCCCAAGTCACTTGAAGGCAAATGGGGCGCAGTGTGTGTCTAGCAGGAGTTCCTAGGGAAGACATGAGCAGAAAGCCAGTACTCTTCTGAAGGGCTTTAAAGCCTGAGCAGCAGTGCATGGAAAGAATAAGTGATGAAACAGTGCTTAGGATTGTCCTAGGCTGGGCAGTTATCATCCCAGAGAATGTGGTGTGCGTCTCTCCTCTCTAAGCAAGAACGCTGAGGGCAAGAACTGTTTGCAAAGCCCAAGGCCATTTCAGCAGTGAGGTGGACTTATAGAAAGGCAAGGACCACAGCCTTGACCTACAGCCGGCCAGAACTGGGGAGCTGCTTCCAGTGGCAGCTAGCATGCAGTCCTTGGGCCTCAACCAGGGCAAACAGTGCCAGCCAGCCCCACCACTGGTCCAGGGGTGGCGGCGGCACCACAGGATAAGGAGGCCAAGTGGCTCGCAGAAAATGTCTGTGGAAGCCTGGCGTGGTGGTGCATGCCTTTAATCCCAGCACCTGAGAGGCAGGTTAAGAAGATCGCTGTTAGTTCAAGGCCACCCCGAGACTACATAGTTAATTCCAGGTCAGCCTGGGCCAGAGTGAGACCCTACCTCGAAAAATAAAAAAAAAATTTTTTTGAAAAACGCCTGTGGATGATGAAGGCCAGACAAAGTAATTTCTCCCCTCCACACTACTGTACCTGACATTGCTCTTCAAAAAAACAATTGATAGGAGTGATTAGATCTTTTTGTTTTACATTGGACCTCACTAATGTGACTTTTGTTAGTATCCTTTTGGCTGTCCAAGACCAGCTGGCATTTACTTGCTGTGAATCATGATTGGTCTTCCAATATCCTGCCCACTTTCGACAAGAAAGTTTCTAAGTTCATCACATAATGCCCACCCATGGGTGTGGGTGCCTTACAGATTTAGCAAAGCATATGAAAAAAATGTAAACACATTTAAACACGGCATCCTGTGTAAGTGGGAAAGGGAACTCCCAGGAGCCATGAGGTTTTTGGATAACAATGCCAGAGTCAGGTCAGGGGAACAGATTGAGTAAAGGAGGGGTTGGAGGGAGGGCTAATCAAAATCTAAGAAGAGGGCTGGAAAAATGGTTTAGAGATTAAGGTGCTTGCCTGTGAAGCCTAAGGACTCAGGTTCCATTCTCCAGGTCCCACATAAGCCAGACGCACATGATGGCGCATGTGTCTGGAGTTCATTTGCAGTAGCTAGAGGCCCTGGCATGCTCATTCTCTCTTTCTTTCCCCCCACCAACCTCTCTGTCTCAAATAAATAAATAAATAAATAAATAAATAAATAAATAAATAAAATCTTTGAAAAAATCTAAGAAGATATAAATAAGTCATATGGAATCCTATGTTTTTGGACAATGGTGTATCCAGAAGCCGTCGATTGTTACTAGAAAATTTCCAGTGCCAGGGATGGGATACCTTCCAGTGAGTTGTTGGCCAGGAAGGTCCCTAATACTATGCAGGTTGCTGGGGAAGAATTGCCACTAACAGTCCTGCTTGGTTACGGACCCTGCCAAGTTTACCAGGCAAGTTATACTCATTGATTATAATGGTGGCACAACTGTTATGGGTACAGCCAACTGCTTTCCGATTAGAGTTAAAACCTGTTTGACAGAAGAGAGCTATGCCTGGCACTGTAAGCTAAAACAGCATCCTGTCGTTGGGGAGGTCATAGGCCCCAGTGGGAAAGCAGTTCCTATTATGCTATTGAATTGGTGTGATACACTTGTCAATAGCTTTCAAAGCATTGGCACTTATACCCACAGATTACTACTGCTTTTGGTCCCCGTCAATCATGGAGGGAGACTTATTACTGCAACGGGCAATGTGCTTCAGAGATTCATAACCTACCTGCCACGTGTCTGAGAACAAGCAACTATTGCTGTGGCCCCAATCTCAGCCACATGGGGCAAAAACAATGGGTCATCTATCATCTGTATTATTCCCTCAGAGGCTCAGGGAACACATGAAAGGGGGTGGAGAGGATGGAAGAGCCAGAGGAATGTTGTATAGCTATTTCTGCAAATTGAAATATCTTCTCTTGGAAGGAGGCTAAGGTAACAAAACTCACAGGCCTCAGGAAAGCATTTGAAAGTTACAAAATTCCCAAGGTACTTCCCCAATGTTATGAGAAGTAACAAGTTCAGAGGAGGAGACCCTCCCCAATGTTATGAGAAGTAGCAAGTTCAGGGGAGGAGACCCTCCTCAATGTTATAAGTGACAAGTTAGGGTTGGAGAGATGGCTTAGCGGTTAAAGCATAAAAAAGCCTACAAAGCCAAAGGATCCTGGTTCGACTCTCCAGGACACATGTAAGCCAGATGCACAAGGGGTGACATGCATCTGGAGTTCGTCTACAGTGGCTGGAAGCCCTGGTGTAGCCATTCTCACTCTCGCTCTCTCTGCTTCTTTCTCTCTCTCGAATAAATAAATAAAATGTATTTTTTAAAAAAGAAGTGACAAGTCCAGGGGAGGAGTCTGCTGCACAGCGAAAGAGCTTCCTGTAGTTGTGTGTGACCTCCAGGGACATCACTTTCCTGAGCCATCACCCACGCTAGTACGGGCCTTTTTCAGTGATGCAGCTGTCTTTGAGTCATCCCTGGTCCTCTGAGTACCTCTAATCTATATTTCTTTAATTAACCCCAATAAATTCACTTGCTCATTGAGCTAGGCTTTGGCATAATTGTTTCATTTTATTTGGTCTGTCACTGGTGCCATATCTAGGATGAGCAGATAGTTGTTGACATTTCCCTGGGAAAAGCCACACAATAGTTGACCTGCTTACTGTCTACCCTCCGCCAGAAGGTAACCTCTTGGTTTAGTACGTAACTCCAGCTCAATACAATGCGCCCACTGGTTGTTCAATCAGTAGTAGCTGGCTGACTCTGGTCTCCTTGGCAGTATGACTTTGCAATCTGCCATTTCACCCTGAGCTGATTTCTCCATCCTTACAGTAGGGACAACCTCTTGTGCATCTCCCACCAGGGCTGTTTAGGAGGGCTCCCGGGGACATGGCTGTGAGTGGGATCTTTACAAACACAAGATGTTTGTGTTTTGAGGATGAACCTCGTGCAGGCTGGGCTGTATCCTCAGCACCTTTGTGCCCCCTCCCCCACTCCTCTTTCCTCTGCCCTCTGTAACACTGTGAACCAAGAGGATGCTCAGTAGATGTTTGTTTCCATTGGTCACTCTTTCTGAGAATCTCTCAATTTTCAGTCCACTACTTCAGTTATGGCAACACGAAAAGACTGTTAATCGCAGGTTATCTTAATACCTAAAAATAACTTAGGTCAGAGAACGATGTGTGACAGCACTCGGGGAGGCACAGCAAGAACTGATCGTATCTTGTCAACTAAGATGAACAAGAACTCTATAAAAGCTTTACCATGTACAGTGAAATGGGCCTCTCACATTTGCTAAAAGGCATGAAAATTGGTACACCCACTTCAGAGAGCAGATGGCAAGGTGTATCCAGAGATATCAAAAATATTCATTAACTTAGCAAATTCTCCTTCAACTAAATAGTCATAGGTATTTTCCATGAGACACAGTCATTGGGATCTAAATATCAGAACCAAAACTACAAAAAAAAAAAAAAAGAAAAGAAAAGAAAGAACGAAAGAAAGAAAACTTAGGACTGGGGAGATTGCTTAGTGGTTAAGGCACTTGCTGGTAAAATCAAAGGACCCAGGTTCAATTCCCCAGTGCCCATGTAAAGCCAAACGCATAATGTGGCATATGTGTTTGGAATTCATTTGCATTGGCTAGCGGCCCTGGCTTGCCAGCTCTCTCTCTCTCTCTTTCTCAAATAAATAAATAAAATATTTTTAAAAGTTGAAGGCTGGGGAGATTGCTTAGTGGCTAAGGCTCTTCCCTGTGAAGCCGAAGGACCCATGTTCAATTCTCCAGATTCCACACACCAGGTGACACAAGAACACAAGGTCGCACATGCGCCTGGAGTTCAATTGCAGTGGCTGAGGCCCTGCTGTGCCAATTCTCTCTCTCTCATAAGAAAAATTTGAAGCCGGGTGTGGTGGCGCACACTTTTAATGGGCAGAGGTAGGAGGATCACTGAGAGTTCGAAGCCACCTTGAGATGACATAGAGAATTCCAGGTCGGCCTGGGCTAGAGTAAGACCCTACCTCGGAAAAAAAAAAAAAAAAAACCTGAAAACTTTTGTGTACCAAACAACATGATTAAAAAGTAACATGACAGCATGTAGAATGGAAGGGGTGGGCTGGAGAGACGGCTTAGCGGTTAAGCGCTTGCCTGTGAAGCCTACGGACCTTGAATTTTGGTATCTAAGGAAAGCCCGGGGCTAGAGAGACGGCGCAGAAGTTATGTGCACTTCCTGTACAGTCATGAAGATTTGATAAAGAGGAAAACCTTAAGACTGACCCCACCCAGCCCCCCGATTTTTTCTTTCGAGGTAAGGTATCACTCTAGCCCAGGCTGACCTGGAATTCACTCTGTAGTCTCAGATGGCCTCGAACTCATGGTGATCCTCCTACCTCTGCCTCCAAGGTGCCAGGATCAAAGGCTTGCACCACCACACCTGCCCCCCCCAATTTTGAGGGGCAGCAATACTGATGCATGCAAAGTGAAATATCACATCTGGCAGGATTTCATTTGCCCAAAACATCCATAATAGACAGATCAGACAGAAACAGAAAGATCACAGTGGTCAGAGGCTAGAGCAGGGAGGAGTGCGTATGGGATTGTTTTTTCTTGGGATGACAAAAATCTTCTGGAATTAGATACTGGGACAGTTGCACAACTATAAATATGAAAAACCTTTCAGCATTATGTACTTTTAGCAAGTGAATTTTATAATGCATGAGTTGCATTTCAATAAAGAAGCTATTTAAAAGATATTCATTATAGTATTATTTGTACTAGTGAATAACGAAATGTTAAAAATTCCTTTCTATAAAATTTTAGCTCACTAATAAAGAATATGCTTAATACAATGTATAGCCATTCAAATGTATCTATAAAATATTGTCACAACATGTATAATAATTATAAAATAACACTAAGAAAGATAGGTACATATATGCTTTTACATACATATTTCAAATCCAATTATTCTGATTTTTATGTATAAGTCTAAAACACCAAATTTTTTCAAGTTTTTATTTATTTATTTATTTAAGAGAGAGGAGATTAAGAGAATGGATGCACCAGGGCCTCCAGTCACTGCAAACCAATTTCAGAGGCATGCGCCACCTTGTGCATCTGGCTTACGTGGGTACTGGGGAATTGAACCTGGGTCCTTAGGCTTCACAGGCAAGAGCCTTAACTTCTAAGCCATCTCTCCAGACCTCAGATTTTATGTTTTACAATTTCATATATGTATATAATGTATTTTGATCAATTCACCCCAACTACCCTCTCTCATCCCCCTTCTTCCAGTCCTGCTAAACCCCTTCTTCCCAAGTAGGACCCTGACTACTTTGATGTCTTTTTTTTTTTTTTCCTGTGACCCACTGAGTTTCCCTGGTTGTTACATGAGCAAGGGTGAGATTTCCTTACTGGAGCCTAGGGAACTTGTCATTGGCGACACCCTGTAGAGCACAGCTTCCCCTCCCCCAGCCACCACCAACTACCAATGGCTCCTCGGGGAGGAGCGGGATTTTGTCACCTGTCCATGAGGGGATTTGACAGACTAAATCTTGTGCAGGAAACCACAACTGCTGCAAGTTCATGAGTGTAACATCCATGTTGTGAAGACACCCAACTTTTAACCACGGTCGTCTATAGGCAGCTGGCTGTGGTGCTTTATAGTTCCTATATTTAATTCAAATAATATGCATTATTTTAAAAACTTTATTACTTAAATTCTTTTAAAATTTTTATTTCTGTATTTGCAAGGGGGGGGAGGAGGGAGGGAGAGAACGGGCTCACCAGGGCCTCCAGCCACCGCAGATGAACTCCAGAAGCATGTGCCATCTTGAGCATCTGGCTTTCTGTGGGTCCTGGGGAATCAAACCTGGGTCATTAGGCTTGGCAGCCAAGTGCCTTAACTTCTGAGAAATCTCTCCAGCTCCTTATTATTTTTTTTTTAGATTTCACAATTATAGATAGTGGAAATGTCCACATTTTTGCTTAGTTTTATGAGGATCAGCTCACCCCCCTCAGTAGGGAGCCGGGTGCCCTCCATGGAGGTAGTGTCCTGGGGAGGATCTGACTGGAGGACCTGATAGGTCACCCAACTCTGCACAAGTGACTCCAGCCTTGACCAGCTGGGGCTGGCGCACTGACTTTAGAAACAGGGCTCCTTTTGATCTGGCAGATTTGGGAAAATTCCCTTGTCGTTTCCAAAGTGGCATGTGCAGGAGGAGGCTCCACTCCAGGTCTATGTCTATCGTTTGGCCTCCCTGGCTGTGTAATTTAGTTCCTTCTCCTTCTTTTGGGGGCCGCCTTCCCGGGGTGTCATTGGTGTTGTTACAGGTGCTGGCACACCCTGGTCTCATTTGCTGTGGAGAGAATTCGGGTTGGATCTGGTTGGACAGTCCTGCTGAATTGTCTTCACTTTTTACCATTCCCGCAGGGTCTGTGCCAGGGGTTCAGCCAGCTTCAGCTTCAAGTTGCAAGAAGCATGTTCTGGAAAGCGTCCAGTGCCAGATGGAAGCAGCGCTTCTCTTCTCGTTCTTCTTTGGAGGCAGAGAAGAGTCTCCTCATCTGGAGACGAGGGACAGCAACTTGTGCGCCACCCGTCACCCGGGAGCCTCGTTCAGACAGCAATGCTCTGCAGATCGAGCCATACTCCTCCATGAGGCATTGGTGCTGCCAAGAAACCAGCCTGATGGTTGAAACTTAATAATAACTGTCTATGCTTACTTAACTGACCATGAAATGTTGCTCATTTAATAGCAATGATAGTACCTCGTAGGACAGAGACTTCTTACGTGAGCTCACATCATTCCCTCAACAGTATTAGAGCCCTTCGTACAGATGCCCATCGTGAATCACTGTAGGGCCAGTGACGCCCTCGAGCTCACACAGCTGTGCTGGAGGAGGTGGACTGCAGCTTGGTGATGGGGGACACAGTGGATCACCTCTGGACGGCAACGAGCTGGCCGGAGTGAAGGATGGAGGGAGAAGTAGAATTCCAAGAAATCCAAGTTGTGCTTCCAGGAGTTGGGATGCCTCTGCTCCAGGTTAACAGGATCTCACTGCCCACTCCTCACTGGGCCCCTGTGCCCCTCCACCAGAGAGAAAGCTGGTATCTGGAGGAACCCCAGCGCGAGCCTGGCTGGTGCTCATGCGGGCTGGAGCGGGCAGGGGTTTCCTGCCCTTGATGTCCTGAGCGAAGCACCTCTGGGATCGGATCCTACAGTAACGCTCCAGCCCTGATTTCTGAGGACATCAGCATGGCTGTCAGTATGGAGGTCACCCCTTCCTCTGTGAGGTGAGGGAGAGACTGCTCCACCAGTGAAACCTCATCTATCTGTCCCTGCCAGTCACCCTTCCAGATCTAGTTAGCACGGACAGGCATCCCCCGAATACTGCCTCGGCATCGCTACTGTCCCGGGAAGCCGAGGCATCGTTTCTCCCGACCCCGCCCAACACAGTGTTTTCTCCCCCTCCTTGCCAACACATGTGAACAGGCCAAGGGGACTTCGGTGGGCACCAATCACCATGGATACGCTCAGGTCCACCGTCCCACTCCTTCTCGGAGCAGAGAGGTTTGGCTCTCTCCAGAGCCCTGTCCATGACATCCCCGCGAGGGGCAGAGGTCATGACCTCTTTATGCAGATGTGTGGCTTTGGCCTCAGCCCAGGGTAGGGAACAACAGCTCCAAGCCTGCAGTTCTCCGGGAGGGTGTACTGTTGGGGTGCTTGTTTGTTTGCTTGTTTTGTTTTCTTTTGCTTTGTTAGAGGCAGGGGCGTATGATGGACATCAGTAGCTAATTTACAAAGTGGTCAAACTAAGTAGACTTCACAGATTGTCTTTGTAGGAAAATAACATCCAGGTTCTCTAATATCAAGACAGGTGAGCCACTCTCACCTTCCCGAAGGGCACCGTGGGTCTCCACGAGAGGCTGTTTCCCTTGAGCCCAGCCTGGCAGGTACTGCTCAGTGGGAAAGTGTGATTCTTACCTGAACAAGGGGACCTGAGATGAGAAACCTGCACAGGGATGATCCTCAGCAGGCACCAGGCAAAAGAGAGAATGTGCTGTTTGCATCCATTAGGCCAGAGTGAGAGAGCAGTATGTCCCACAGAGTGCGTTGATGAAATGGGCCCACAGAAGTGGAGTCAAGGGCTCGGTCTCCCACCACCCCAAGAAAGGCCTGCTCTTCCTGGCAGTCATAGACATAACATTTGGGGCAAGTGGTGTAATCGCTTTAGGCCTGGTTCCTCATGTCTAAATGGTGATAACAGCTGTGGCAACCATGTGGCGTTGTTGAGAACACATTTGTTTTTGCATTGAAAGCAAATTTAGAGTAATACTCACTATATATTGTAAACTCTGTAGAAACTATGGCTATTTTTGTTTTTTAAATTTTTTATGATTTTTTAAAAAGTTTTTAAAATACTTTTATTTATTTACTTGAGAGAGGGAGAGAGAGAGAGAAAGAGAGAGAGAATGGGTGTGCCAGGGACTTCAGCTACTGCAAATGAACTCCAGATGCACGTGAGTCCCGGGAATTTGAACCTAAGTCCTTAGGCTTTGTGGGCAAGCACCTTAACTGCTAAGCCATCACTTCAGCCCTATTTATTGATTTTTTAAATAAAAAGCTTGTGCCTTAGACCCCCCCTCATCCCCTCCAGTTCTGCTTGAGGGTCTTTGGTGGGGTTTTGGTATTCATTGTGGGGACTGACAGGCCTCAGTCAGTCTGGAGGGGTGGGATACAGTGTCTCAGGCTAAGGCTCTTACAGTCTTTCTGCCCCCTTTTCCGATATGGTCTCTGAGTCTTAGTGGGCAAGATAGGGATCTGATTTAGTGTTGCTTTCTCTGTAGACTTTGCATCTCTGTTTTGATGGGGTTTGAGTGACCACAGTGTCTGTCACCATCTCCCTGGAACTGGTTTTCAGGCCAGCCTTGAGAGTAGGATTCCTGTCACTGTTTCCTCTGTTGTGACTTCTGGGCTGAGCAGATGAGATGGAGGTGACCTCTCTCATGGAAGGCAATTGGCTCTCTATTCCTGATGTATACTGGTTCTCCCCAATATTCTCCACCATCTGTCCCACACCCACAGGGCCCAAACCTGTGTCTATCCACCCCACAGGTGCAGGGCCAGACCCTCTCTGTTTGTTTGTTTTTGAGACTGAGTTTTATGTAACCCAAGCTGGCCACAAACTCACTATGTAGTGGAAGATGGCTTCCACCTCCCAAATATTGAGATTACAGGCATGTACCACCATACCTGGTAGAAGTGATGATTAATATTTTGTCTATGTGGTGCCAAGGATCAAATCCAGGGCCTTGTGTGTGCTGATGTGTATGCTTAGCATACACTAAGTGGTGGTTTGATTCAGGTGTCCCCCATAAACAGGTGTTCTGAATGCTAGTCTCCCCAGCTGATGGCAATTGGAAATTAACACCTCCTGGAGGCAGTGTATTATTGGGAGCAGGCTTATGGATGTTATAGCCAGTTTCCCCTTGCCAGTGTTTGGCACATTCCCCTGTTGCTACTGTTGCTATTTATGTTGGCCAGGGGGTGATGTCCACCCTCTGCTCATGCCATCGTTTTCCCCTGTCATGATGGAGCTTTGCCTCTAGCCTATAAGCGAAAATAAACCTCCCCCCACACACACACACATACAAGCTGCTGTCGGTCGGGTGATTTCTGCTTGCAATGTGAACCCGATTGCAACACACTACAAGGAGAAGTCTTCCTAATTAAATCATGGGCAGAGATAAAGATGGACTTTGGAAGATGTTGTTTTGAGTCATTTCCTCTTTGGCTCTGCCCACCAATTAGGTCCCAGTTTTCCCTAATCCTAACACACAGTCTTCCACAGTGGCATCACAAATACTGGGAGCAAAGAAAATAGTAGCTGAAGAGCCTGAGAGATGAAAAGGACAGCATCTAAGGTGTGTTATGACTACTGAAAAATAATACTCCAAGGCTAAAGAGAACTTCCAGCTTCTGATTCAGCAAGCAAGATGTGAGGAAGTCACAACTCCATCCTGACCAAAAAAAAAGGAAAACAAACTGAAAAGCAACAACTCTCCTTAGATCCATAAAAGAAGTGAGGTCACCAGGCGAAAAGAAATGAAAGAAATATTGGGAAAAAACTAATGATTGAAAATTTCCCTCAAATTAATGTCAGATACTAAACCACACATTCAAAAAGCAATGTGAGTACCAGGCAGAATAAACCAAACAAAGAAATAACATACTTGTACATATTATTTTCAAACTACATAAATAAAAGGTAAATTTTCTGAAATAAGTCAGAGAAGAAAATTCTTTTTCTCCTTTTCACTTCTTTTTAGTATGTCTATTGCATGTATGTTATACCTTTTTTTTTTAAATTATTTATTTATTTATTTGAGAGCAACAGACACAGAGAGAAAGACAGATAGAGGGAGAGAGAGAGAATGGGCGCGCCAGGGCTTCCAGCCTCTGCAAACGAACTCCAGACGCGTGCGCCCCCTTGTGCATCTGGCTAACGTGGGACCTGGGGAACCGAGCCTCGAACCGGGGTCCTTAGGCTTCACAGGCAAGCGCTTAACCGCTAAGCCATCTCTCCAGCCCTTGTTATACCTTTTATTGAGATTTTGGTGCCAAGGAGATGGTAGGTGCCTGCCACCCAAGTACAAGGACCAGAGGTCAGATCCCAGAACCCAAGTACAAACCAGAGTCGTGGCATGCTTCTGTAATCTTAGCACACCTACAGTGAAAAGGGATGTGGAGGCATGAGAATTGTTCAGAAGCTCACAGCCCATCTAGCCTGGCAAACACAGCAGCCAACAAGAGACCTTGCCTCCAATGAGGAAGAAGGCAAGAATGACACCCACAGTTGTCCTCTGATCTCTGCATACACTCCATAGCACATTGCACCAACACTCACATATGAACATGTAAATACAGGCATCATACATGTATAAACCAAAAGAACAATAAAACAAAATTTAAAACGTTTTAAAAATGAATTGAGCCAGACATGGTGGCGCATACCTTTAATCCCAAAGAAGCAAAAGTAGGAGGATTGCTGTGAGTTTGAGGTCACCCTGAGACTACACAATGAATTCCGTGTCAGTCTGGGTACAGTGAGACCCTACCTACAAAAGCAAGAAAAAGGAAGGAAGGGAGGGAGGGAGGGAAGGAGGGAGGAAGGAAAGAAGGAAGGAAGGAAAGAAATTGAGAAAATTTGTTGCCAATAGGCAACTTTTAGAAATTCTTCATAGAGAAATAAAGTAGATATATAATGTAGATTAGAAATCTGGATCTACAAAAAGAAAAGGTGGCTGGGGAGATGACTCAGTGATTAAGACTCTTGCCTTCAAAACAACCAGAGTTCAATTCCTCAGTATCCATGTAAAGTCCAATGCACAAAGAGGTGCTTGCATCTGGAGCTCATTTGCAGTGGCCAGAGGCCCTGATGCACCCATTTTTGTCTCTCTCTGCTTGCAAATAAATAGAAACAAAAAGAAAAAAAAGAAAAAGTGCTGAAGAAGGAATAATTGGCGCTGGAGAGATGGCTTAGCAGTTAAGGCATTTGCCTGCAAAGCCAAAGGACCTGGGTTTGACACCTTAGGACCCACATAAGCCAGATGCACAAGGTGGCGCCTGCATCTGGAGTTCATTTGCAGTGGCTGGAGGCCCTGGCATGCCCATTCTTTCTCTGTGTCTACCTCTTTCTCTCTCTCACTTTCTCAAGTAAATAAGTATTTTTTTAAAAAAAGAAGGAATAAATGAATATAAAATAAAGCCTTTTATTTTTCTTGTTCTTAATTAAACCAGCAGATAACAATTTATTCAAAATAAGAGCAATATGGGCTGGAGAGATGGCTTAGCGGTTAAGCGCTTGCCTGTGAAGCCTAAGGATCCCGGTTCGAGGCTCAATTCCCCAGGTCCCACGTTAGCCAGATGCACAAGGGGGCGCAAGCATCTGGAGTTCGTTTGCAGTGGCTGGAGGCCCTGGCACGCCCATTCTCTCTCTCTTTTTTTTTTTTTTAAATAACTCCTTATTTTTTTAAATTGTTTATTTATTTATTTGAGAGCGACAGACACAGAGAGAAAGACAGATAGAGGGAGAGAGAGAGAGAATGGGCGCGCCAGGGCCTCCAGCCTCTGCAAACGAACTCCAGATGCGTGCGCCCCCTTGTGCATCTGGCTAACGTGGGACCTGGGGAACCAAGCCTCGAACCGGGGTCCTTAGGCTTCACAGGCAAGCGCTTAACCGCTAAGCCATCTCTCCAGCCCGCATTCTCTCTCTTCTCTCCCTATCTGCCTCTTTCTCTCTCTGTCACTATCAAATAAAAATAAAAATAAAAAGACAAAGTAAGAGCAATAGAGCTGAGAAGGTGGCTCAGTGGTTAAAGGCACTTGCTTGCAAAGCTTGCTAACCTGGGTTCAACTCCCCAGTACCCATGTAAAGCCAGATGCACAAAGTGGTGCATGATTCTGGAGTTTGTTTGCAGTGGTGGGAGGTCCTGGTGCACCCATCCATATTCTCTCTTTCTCTCTCCTCAAATTAATTGGCCATCAAGACCTAGGGATATCCCTATCTTTGCTTCCCCAACACTGGAATTAGAGGTGCATGCCACAATGCCCAACGTTTAATATGGGTTCTGAACTCAGGTTCTCATGCTTTCAAGATCTGCACTTTACCTACTGAGCTATTTCCCCAGGCCCACAGCTATATTAATTTTGGGAAGAATGAACTTCATAACAAGGAAAACAATCAGATATAAAGACAGATTGGTATATGATAGTACTGGTATCAGTTCTCCAAGAAAACTTAATAATCCTTAACATGTATGCACTTAACAAAATGTGGAAATATTTGGAGCTGGGCGTGGTGGCACATGCCTTTAATCCCAGCACTCGGGAGGCTGAGGTAGGAGGATCACTGTGAGTTCGAGGCCACCCTGAGACTAAATGGTGAATTCCAGGTCAGCCTGGGCTAGAGTGAAACCCTAACTCAAAAAAGGTGCGGGGTGGGGGTAGAGAGATGGCTTAGTGGTTAAGCGCTTGCCTGTGAAGCCTAAGGACCCCAGTTCGAGGCTACATTCCCCAGGACCCACGTTAGCCAGATGCACAAGAGGGCGCACGTGTCTGGAGTTTGTTTGCAGTGGCTGGAAGCCCTGGCACACCCATTCTTTCTCTCTCTCTCTCTCTCCCCCTCTTTCTCTCTCTGTCTGTCGCTCTCAAATAAATAAACAAAAAAAAATTAAAAATAAATAAAAATAAAAAAGTTTGGGGAGAATATTTGAATCAACAAAGCTCACCAAAGTGCTGAGAAGAAATGATTCAGCCCTCATGAGACATCTCTATGACACCCTTCAAGGCTCAGTGACCATTGTAGCAGAGGTGGCCAAAAGAATGTAAGAGCTAAAAGAAGAGGAGAAGTGCTTTGCCATACTGTCTTCCAGATACAAAGTAGCTGTGTGGTGTTCATGACCTCACAGTGGTTGATGCTACATACACAAGACCTTCCTAACTTGTTCTGTAAGGCCAGCATTCCCCTAATATCAAACTAGACAGAAACATTCTAAGAAAGAAAAACTATTGACTAATATTTCTTCTGAACATAAGGTAGAGATCCTCAGCAAACTTTAGCAAACTAATCCAACAATGTATAAAAAAGTACATAACACAGCGAAATGAAATTTAGCCCAGGTATGCAAGGTTGGTTCATCTTCAAAAACTTAGTTAATGAAACCAATTAAATCAAGGTAAAAAAAAAAAATCCCATTGGGCTGGAGAGATGGCTTAGCGGTTAAGCGCTTGCCTGTGAAGCCTAAGGACCCCGGTTCGAGGCTCGGTTCCCCAGGTCCCACGTTAGCCAGATGCACAAGGGGCGCACGCGTCTGGAGTTCGTTTGCAGAGGCTGGAAGCCCTGGCGAGCCCATTCTCTCTCTCTCCCTCTATCTGTCTTTCTTTCTGTGTCTGTCGCTCTCAAATAAAAAAAAAAAAAATCCCATTATCCTATCAATTAATGCTAGTGCTTTCCTTCCCACAGCAGGCTCTGCATGTGAGTGAAGAAGGATAGTGAAATCTACAGTTTACTGAATGTGACACATATTCGCTAAACACAGTGGATACGTTCCTCATTCAGCTAGTCCTCATCACATTATAATGTGAAGTTTTAACTCAAACAACACCAAAGTTTAGGAAATAAGTCATGGAAGTGTCTTTCCACCACCATCACTAATCCTACCTTCCAGAGGTAGCCATTGTTTACAGCCTTTGTGTATTCTCCCAGACATTTGTCTATATTTAATCAACAGTATATACACACGCCCACTCGTGTGGATGTGTGCATATACACACACGCCTTGTTTGTTTTTATGAAAATAGGTTCATACCTTACTAAGTGGCTTGCTTCTTATTTCAGTTTACATCTATCTTCTCCCAACTCCATACTTAAAAATATGAGGAAATCTGGAATAAGCAAAAGGATTACCACCAAATCTTTGCAAGAGAAAAGCTGAGCGGCTGTTTAGAGCCTTCCTTCCAGGTTATCTGATTCTACTTTTGGATCCAATTTTGCAGCTCTGTGAGAATACAGGACACACAGTGACTCTTGACTCCACATGCACACAAGCTCTCATATTGCAAAAGACAGCACACTGTGGTCATCTGGAAACCAGCGCTCCTGACCCACACCTAAGTTCCTTCTTGGGTTCTCCTTTGAGTCAGATGTGACATTTCCCTGGTTTACATAATAATGATAGAACATGTTCATTTTGTCTTTCTCAAAGTCATGACTTTATCTTTTTTTTTTTTTTTTTAATCATCTTTTTGGTAAGACCCTATTGCTGAAGACTCCACATGCTTGGGCTGCAAGGTCATTGAGAAATCAAGCTGGAACCGAGCTGAAAACTTCCTCTCTGTTAGACAAGCTGACAGAAAGCTGGAAAAAGCTACACTGCATGCAACCCTATGAGAGAGAGAAGCCATCAGTGGAGACAAACAACAGTGGAAGCCAGGTGTGGTGGTGCACACCCTTAATCCCAGCACTCTGGAGGCAGAGGTAGGAGGACCATCGTTGTGAGTTCAAGGCCACCCTGAGGCTACATAGTGTGAATTCCAGGTCAGCCTGGGCTAGAGTGAGACCCTACCTAAAAAAAGAAAAAAAACAGTGGACACTGCAAGCCTCAAGTTTGGCCAGCTAGGCCAAATGAGCCAACAGTTACAATAGTGGCATGTCTGGTATGAGGGAAAACAACTGCTCTCTAATTGGACAAGAGGCCAGCTCCAAAGGAGGGAATACATGCCTGGTACTGAAAACCTAGTCAGAAGCCTTTGGCAGGGGAAGTGATGAGTCTTAAGGTTTTAATTAATGCCTGTTGGTGTCTGGCTAAATGCATATATTATGTCCACCAAACTGCTCCGTAAGCACTATTCTCAATGTTCACACCCATATATTAATGCTACTCTCACTTTCGGTTAGAGGAGCTTCTATTTTCAGATAGCAGTGACTTCTAGGATGACTCAAAAGGCACCATAGTGCTGAGAAGTGACAGAGGAGTGTTCAGCACAGAGACATCTCTATCACACCTTCCAAGGTGGCATAAAGAATATAAGAGCCAAAGGGTAGGGCTCCTTACAATGCACTCTTCCAGAAACAAAATGGCCTGGATATCCATGACTTCACAGTGCCCGATACCACCTATACAAGACCCTCATAATAGGAGAAAAAAATGATGGCACCAAAATAAAAAACAGACTAATTTAGAGGGAGAGTGGATAAGATGGAGAGTGGATTTGTGAAGGGGAAAGTGGGGGAGGGAATTATCATGGTTTATTGTTTATAATGATGGAAGTTGTCAATAAAAATATTTTAAAGGGCTAGAGAGATGGTTTAGCAGTTAAGGCACATGCCTGCGAAGCCTAAGGACCCTGGTTTGATTTGCCAGGGCCCACGTAAGCCAGATACACATAGTGGCACATATGTCTAGAGTTTGTCTGTAGTGGCTAGAGTCCCTGGAGTGAATGGTCTCTCTCTATCTCTCTTCCCCTTTTTCTGTCTCTAATAAATAAATAAAATATTTTTTAAAAAGTTTTTAAAAATCGTCTTTTACTCGGTTATAATGGTGGAAGCAGGAAGATTGAAAGTTTAAGGCCAAGTGTGAACCATACAGTGAGACCTTGGTTCAAAATATCAAGGCCAGGGATGTAGCACACGCCTAGTGTATAAGTTATTTTTCTTGTTTCTGTGACAAAAATACCTGATAAAAAAAGACAGCTCAATGAGATCTGCATAACAGGAGGAAAAGAAATAATAACATCAAAACAGAAGAGAGACTAGGAAAGAAGGAATTTGGGATGGAGAGATGGCTCAGTGGTTAAGGCACTAGCCTGCAAAGCCTAACAAACTAGGCTTGATTCCCCAGTATGCAAAAAGCAACTGTACAAAGTGGTGCATGCTTCTGGAGTTTGTTTATAGCAGCTGGTGTGCCCATTCTCTCTGTCTCTCTTCTCTCTCTCCTTGTAAGTAAATTAAAAAAATTTTTTTTTTTTTAAAAGAAGGGATTCAGTGGAGGGAGGATTTTGGCAGGGGAAAGGGAGTGGTGGAAGGATATTATGATCAGGTTGTATTGTCTCTACCTATTGAAGTTGTCAATAAAAAGTTACGCATTGTCAGCCGGGCGTGGTGGCGCATGCCTTTAATCTCAGCACTTGGGAGGCAGAGGTAGGAGGAGCGCCGTTAGTTCGAGGCCACCCTGAGACTACAGAGTGAATTCCAGGTCAGCCTGGACCAGAGTGAGACTCTACCTCAAAAAAAAAATACAAAAAAAAAAAAAGTTACACATTGTCAATTTTTTAAAAGGCAACATAAGAGAGGAAGGGTTGGTTTTGGTTTACAGTCATTTCAAAGTTACACTCTATCAGGGAGGGGATGTCATGAAGACAGGGGCATGAAGCAGAGCTGGTGACATTTTGTCTGCTATCAGAAGGCAGAATCTGATCAGTATTTGGGGCTCAGCTTGCTTCTTCTTCCTTTGTATTTAGTCGGGGATCCCAGCCAGCGAATGGTGCCACCAAAGTTAGGGTGAGTCTTCCCATGGCAACTAATCTAATCTAGAAAATCCCTCACAGCCCAGAGACTTTTGTTACTGGTGTTTATAAATCCCATCAACTGGACAAGATTAACTATGACAATGGCATGTTCAAGGTCCTGGGTTGGTTCCTTGCGTGGTGGAGGCGGGAGAGATCAACAATATTCACACTGGGGCTGAATCACAGAGTTTGGAATCCAGTACAGATCTATTCATCTGTCAAGTTACCATGTAATCTTGCCTGCAGCATTTCAAAGAAACAAAGATTAGCCTTACCTGCCAACTACTAGCCTGGACATTTTCGATACATTAGTTCATTTAGCCCACCCATCAACCTATGAAATATTGGCACCTACCTCACCTATCTGAACACATCTCTCTTTTCTGTACCGGGGCCAGGAAATGGTGGAAATAGGAGGCAGGTCTGCCCCAAAGCTGTAGCCATTTGCTGCTATTGGGGTCACCACTTGTCTCTCTATATGTAGGGGAGGTGTATTTTCCTTCATCTGTTTTGCATTTGGACAGTTATTAGTACTATAATAGTTCTAAGAAACTTAAGTCATGAAGGAGCCATTCAGGGACTGGGTGGGGAGGGGGGAGGGAGGGGAATGCCATAACAAAGTCACCAACTTGAGGGCTTCTGCAAGATAAATTTATCCTCTCTCACTTGGGAATACTACAAGACCAGCACCGAGGTGCCGTCCAGGCCGCGCTCCCTGAGCCGTGGCTCTGGGTGAGTTGCTGTCTTGCTCCTCCAGTGTCTGGTGGCTGCCGCCTGTCTTTGTCACTCCTTGAGGTCCACAGGCCCACAGCGGACTGCTCCGGCTTCACATGGCACGTCTTCTTTCCCCTGTGCCTGTCGCTTTGCATGTGCGCAAATTTTCCAAAGACAGCAGTTGCTTTGAATCAGAACCTCATCTTAACTTAGTTAAATCTGCAATTTGGAAATGAGGTCATGTTTAGGATACTGGGAGGGTGAGAATTTTAATGCAGATTTCGGAGTGCTGTGAGGGCAGGCAGTTCACCCCAGAACAGGCAGGATGGTAGAGTTTAAGCCCTCCCAAAGCTTGCTCTAGCACACTGGCCTCGTCAGAAGCTATGGGAGGAAGGGTGCCTGAGTTTTGGCATTTTTTTTCTTTTCCTTTTTCTTTTTTTATTATTATTATTGGACTGGAGAGATGGCTTAGTGGTTAAGGCACTTGCCTGTGAAGCCTAAGGATCCAGGTCCCACGTAAGCCAGATACATAAGGTGGTGCATGTATCTGGAGTTGGGTTGCAGTGGCTTGAGGGCCTGGAGTGCCCATTCTCTCCCTCCCTCTCCCCCCGTCTGTCTTTAAAAAATTATTATTATTATTAATTACATATTTTGTATGGATACATCATTTGTTGGTTGCTACCCTCTTTTCCCTCATCCATGTCCCCATTCACTGGGGCACTCCTCAATGGTGTTGCAGGTATGCAGGTATCCCCCATGGGTTTGTGAGTTATGTGTTGTGGGAGCAGCACTCAGTTATTTTGGGGGGAAGGGAAAGCCTCTGGGCATGATGTCTCAACCTGTGGCTCTTACAATCTTCCTCCCCCCCTCGTCCGCAAAATTGCCTGAGCCATGGTGGGTGAGTTTTAAGTCTGCTTCAGTGATGAGCTCTTAGGAGCCTCTGGATCTCTGCTTTGATAAGTGCTAAGTATCCTCAGGGTCTGTCTCCTTCACCCTGGCGCTAATTATCAGGTTCAGCATGGAAGCAGCCCTCTTGCACGTCTCCTCAATTCCTCTGTGGTTTTTTAGCTGTGGCTTGGCTGAAATGCAAGGGGTAGTTTATCTCCTTGGGTCTCTCTCCTTTCTAAAAATGAACAGATTCTCCAACGCAGAGTGAAGTTCTGACATTTTGGAAAAGCCCCTGGGGCCTGGTCTCCACAGGTTCTCAGTGGTCTCTTAAGCCATCAACAGGGTGGCACGCTCACCTCCTGAAAAGAGCTGGGCACAGAATCTGATGACCTTAAGCTGGCGTTTCCCAAACCTACTGGACGACTGGAGTGGTGGGGGTGGTGGTGATGGTTTTAGTATTGTTCTGTGGAGCAGCTGATGCCCACTGGTGGGCATCGCTGACAGAGCTCAGGGCGCACTGAGGCATTGCTGCTTACCTAACATACCACCCTGACTTTCATCTCTGAATTTCAGTGGCTTCATCTGTGTAAGGAGAGTGATAATTCCTAATTCATTACTGACGTGACTTTACTGCTGTAACATGGGCCACTTTGAACATCTGGCTTTCTATGGTTCCTGGCAGAGCGTGCAAGCAAGCACCTTTAACCACTGAGCCGTCTCCCCAGACTTCAGTGCCCCAGCGAACACCACCGGCTGGTGGCTGCACCAGAGGGTAGCAGTTCACTCCTTGCTCAGGACGAGGTGGGGCTTTTGCTGCTGGAAGTCATCCGTCATTCCCTGTAGGGACATTCAGAAAGACAGGGCACAGTTGACAGATGCTTTGTCATTTTCAATCTGTGGCTTCCGAGGCCATCGTGAGAGCTGTCCTTGTCCCATCTGGGCAGAAGCTGACAGAGTCAAAGAATGCTCCTGGGGGGGCTTCTAGAGGCCTTAGCCCCTTCTTCTGCTCCCACTCCCTGGATCAGAACCCAGTCCTAGGGCTGGAAGTCACTGTAGGGGGCTGGGAACCATGTGGAGTGGCTGAATTCTGGCAGGCATGTGACTCTAACAAGAGAGCGCCTGTCGCACACAGCGAGCCTCTTCTGCACGCATACCTCCAGGTGTGCTCTGGGGGCTAAATGTGGTTTTGGACATCTGTAGGGTCCTTTAATACTGCACACAGCTCGGCAGCTCAAAATGAGAAAGACAGGAGCGGGAAGGATGAAATCGGAGACAGCCCTCGTTGCTCGGAGCCGTGGACCCTCTGCTCCTTTCTTCCCAGCGCTTCCGGGTGGCCTGTCTGCCATGTGGTAGGGAGAAAGAAAAGCCAAGTCCTCCGGGGGTCGTTGAGCTCAGCACAACCTCTTCCCTGGCTTCCTTGGCAGCCAGATGGAGAAGCGTGTGGCTTTGGGTCTTGACAGCCTCTCGGCTTCCCTGGCGGCCCCCAGGATTGTAAACCCCATCTTCCTGTGGTTGCCAAGCCAGCTGAGGGGTGGGCTGCAAGCCAGGCGCCTGCAGCCCACTCCAGTTGCAGACGCTCGGGATGCAGGGCGGGGGAGGAGTCCCGTGTTCTCCAGGGCCCTGTGAAGGCCAGATATAACACTTTACTCCGTTTCCAGGGTTACCTAGCCACAAAGCCCAGGTGAGAGTCACCACAAGGCTTCTGGACCTCTAAGCTTCTTCTCCAACTTCTGCAAGGGGTCAAAAGGGGTCAGCGCCTCGAGACCCCTGGCTTCACAAAATGCACGCATTCCACATTCATCCTCAAAACAACTCTATCTCCAAGTACAGCCCAACCCCCAGCCCGAATACGGTCCAGCCAATGAGTGCAGCACCCTGCCACCTTTCTCTGCGTGGAAATGCGCTGTTTCGAGCAGCTGTCTACCTCCCCCTCCTCTTCCTGCATTGTATACACTTTCCCATGGGGGGGGTGCTTCCTGGCCGTGAGTATGTCACAGAACTGCAAAATATATGGGAAGCATATTTTGATGTAGAGTCTTAACACCCAGAACATCTGGGCAATACTCAAACAAGATCGATTTCTTGCTGATGCTGCAAGTCTGCCAAACCCAAGTCCCTGGGCTGAAAGAAATCGCAGCCATTTTCATTGGCACAGAGACGCCCGTGGTCTTTCTTGAACAAAGTGGGCCACGAGGGCTGACATTCACGGATTTCTTTCCTGAAGTGCCATGACCTTCAGAAGTTACTGTTGGCTACATCTATGAGTATAGCTCAAATTATTTGTTGCTTTTGATTCCAGCATCATTCCCTACATAAATTAAAAGGTGACATTATTACTCCCTCTGACAGCCCACAGGCTACCTGGAGCATTCCCTGACCGCCCCGTCCAAGCCCCTGCCTTTGTAGCTGCTATTCAGCGTAATTTGACTGGTTTGGGGCAAGTTGGGAGAGTGGGAAGGGATGGGGGAGGGTAGAGGGAGGCAAAGTCCAAATTAGAAACAGATTTCAGGAGTCTTTGCAGGGAATTAGGCAGCAGGCCAGGCGTGCTTGCAGGCAGCATGTGCAACCCCCCTTCAGGGACCGTCACCTCCTCCCCGGTTTCCACAGCGGATGTTCCCCGGCCGGAGCGCAGCTGGCTTTCAGTCGTCAGAGCCACATCCAGGACATCTGAGAAGGGGGCGGCGTGCCTCTGCGCACTCGTGGGCACACACCCAGGCCACATGTGACACACTTGACCTCAGGACACTCCCAGCACAGTTCCACATGTGCATACCTATGAAAGACCCACAAAAACGGCCTGTGCATGTCCAACACAGAAGGCATGGCTGGCATCAGTGCACATAGCAAACTGGGATGTGCTCACTGATTTCCATGTACCCAGAGACCCAGGCTGTGCCATGGTACTGTCTAGGAGAATCCCAGGGCTGGAGAGATGGCTTAGCGGTTAAGCGCTTGCCTGTGAAGCCTAAGGACCCCGGTTCGAGGCTCGGTTCCCCAGGTCCCACGTTAGCCAGATGCACAGGGGGCGCAGGCATCTGGAGTTCGTTTGCAGTGGCTGGAAGCCCTGGCGCGCCCATTCTCTCTCTCCCTCTACCTGTCTTTCTCTCTGTATCTGTCGCTCTCAAATAAATAAAAATTAAAAAAAAAAAAAAAAAGAGAATCCCAAAGGTGTCTCAATCCTCCTTGGACCAGCCTGACCTAAGAAGGGCCATGTGAACTTGGGTTAGCCTTTTCAATTCTCAGAACTTGTTTTTCATATAGAGCACAATTTTTATTTATTTGTTTGAGAGAGAAAGAGGCAAATACACGTAGAAAGAATGGGCACATCAGGGCTTCAGCCACTGCAAACAAACTGTAGATTCATGCGTCACCTTATGCATCTGGCTTCTGTGGGTTCTAGAGAATTGAACCTGGGTCCTTTGGCTTTGCAGACAAGCACCTTAACCACTGAAAAATCTCTCCAGCTCTGAACTTATGTTTCTTGAAGATAAAGTATAAGTCATGGTATCCTGATAGCCAAAATAAACTAGTAAAAGTTCATATAAGGAAGTCATGCAGCCCTTGCTGCAAGATGCAAAAAGGGCACGCAGGTGGTGGTGGTGGCTCATGTCCTTTGTGGAGGGAACACAGCACTCTATGGTCCTAACTCTCATATCAGTAAAAAGGGTGTAAAGCACACCCGTGGGAAAGCAGTAAAGCATCCTTTCCTCTCACCCCTACCCTGTGGCCAGGAGCAGGGCATGCCTCACAGAGACCTCCAAGCTCCTTGCTACTCTCTCTGGAGGCTGAGCTCGGTCCAACCAGTCAGTGAGGCTCAAGCCCTGCTCTCCCTACAGGTTTGTTCAGCTATCCCTGCGTGGTCCTCCACATCTTCTCTTCCTTCACCCCACTCCTGGTAAGTAATATACCTTTCTTTCCTTTCCTACCTTCACCTTCCGGGCTTCCCTCCAGCTGACCTAATTACCAGAGCCCTTTCCCTCTCCCCTCCCTCCAGCCTGCAGATCAACTCAGCAGAACCTGCTCCCCTTTCCCAGGATCCCATTTGCTACACACAAGCTCTTGTCCTGGACGTTCTGGAAATGTGGTAGGGTCAGGGCTGGGCTGAGTGCCCCCTCTACCCCAGGAGAGCACTCAGGTCAGCTACTAGAACAACGAACCCCATAGCAGACCCACTCAGAACTCAGTACTGCATAGATGATGATGGGGCAATCAAAGTTCAACAAACCAGAGCTCACTCTGCAGATCAGGACTGTCCCATGTGACCTAGTATGGTGACACCAGCACCCACAGATAACCTGCCCTGTGGATATGGTACTGAGGGCATGGGCACCAGGGCACCTCAGAGTGATCAGTACAAAATCCAGATGGACTTGGGGTGGCAGATGAGGGCATTAGACACAGAATGTGGCTGCCTAGACCTTCACTGGTCAGAGATGTTTAAGGAGCTCTAACTGGGTGCTCAGTGCTGGGCGTGTGATGCCTGATAAACCCAGACCAGCCTCCTGGTACTTTGTGGAGCAATAACAACTGATATGCAAAACAGGCAAGACTGGTGTCATGGGATATGTGTTCTCTGGGAATGCTCTTCTCTAGGGAACAGGATATAGAGGAACAATCCATTAAGACAAGAGAAAGGGTCTGGAGAAATGGATTAACGGGTACAACGCTTGCCTGTGCAAGCAACCCACAGGCTCACTCATTCATATTCATGGGAACACATATTCATGAGTTCCCAAGTGATGGGCAGCCAGTTGATGGATCCTGTGCTGGGTCTGAGGCTTTCATGGCGAGACAAGAAAGGTGTGGCGGCTTGAATGTTAAAATGCCCATGATATCCTCAAGTGTTGGTAATTAAGCCTCCTGATTACTTGCAGCTAGTGGAGCCTTTGGGAGGTGGAGTCCTGATGGTGGAGCTACATCTCTATGAGTGGACCTTGAGGTTGGTTAACCCAGCCTACTGGATGTTCAGAGTTCCCTGTCTCAGATCTCTCTCTCTCTTTCTTTTCTTTTCTTTTCTTTTTTTTTAATATTTTTATGTATTTGAGATACAGAAAGAGGGAAAGAGAGAGAATGGCAGTGCCAGGGCCCCCAGCCACAGCAAACAAACTCCAGATGCATGCACCCCCTTGTGTATCTGGTTTACGTAGATCCTGGTGGGGAGGGGGGTGAACCTGGGCCCTTTGGCTTTGCAGACAAGCACCTTAACCACTAAGCCATGTCTTCAGCCCTCTTTTGGGTTGTTTTCAAGGTAGAGTCTTGTTCTAACACAGGCTGACATGGCACTCACTGTGTAGTCTCAGGGTGGCCTCAAACTCATGGCAATCCTCCTACCTCTGCCTCCTGAGTGCTGGGATTAAAGGCGTGAGCCACCATGCTCGGCTCATACTGGCCTCTTTGGAGAAAGTCCCATTTATAGCAGCCTCTTCTTAATACCAGTTTTCCCCTGTGGCTTTTTACCCAAAGTCAACCACAGCCCAAATATATAAAGTAGAAAATCCCAGATATTTTGTCATGTTATGTTATGTTATGTTATGTTATGTTATGTTATGTTATGTTATGTTATGTGTGGTGTGAGCCATTTCCCCAAGTCCAGTTTGAAGATAGGGCCTCGTGTGGTCCAAGCTGGACTTAAGCTTCATATGTAGTTGAGAATGACCTTGAACTCCTGATCCTTCTGTCCCTACCTTCCAAATGTTGGAACTACAGGTGTGCACCACCATATCCAGCTACAACTGATAAATTCTAAGTTGTGTGCCATTCTGAGTAGCGTGCGGAAATCTTGTGCCATTTGCCCCAGATAATAATCCTCCCTTTGCGGTATACACCACTCCCCGTGGGTCACTTCAGTGGAGAGGTCAGTGAGTGGGTCAGCACAGAAGCCCATAGGAGATCCAGTCAGAACACAGTTATCAGGCTGACTGTTGTAGCATTGCAGTACATGCGTCTGAGTGATGCTTATTTTACTTACTAAGGACCCCAAGCATGACAGCCCAGATGTGGGCAATTCAGGCATGTCAGAGAGAGGACGTGAGGCATGGCCCTCCCATAGCACCTCCTGCCATCACAAGAGCTGGGTAACTACAGTGCCATCAGATATGTGACAGCTTTCTGCATCACTTCCATTACAGTAGATTGTTATAATTGGCTCTATTTGAGTCTTAGCTCCTGCTAACACCTTCCTGTGCCTAATTTATCAAATAAACTTTATTTGGGGCATATAGGTAAAGACAAACATAGCATGCGTTCTGTAGTGCATTGTCCTTGGTTTCAGGCATCCACACAGGCGGGGGCAGGGTGAGGTAGATAAGGAACAACCACTGGAGTAAATCGGCCTCCAGGGACAACAGCTTTTCATGTCAACCCTTTCTCCTCTAGAGCTCAGGTCAGGGGCTTAAAGTTGAAGCTCTAGACATTCACCCTAGAACTGCATTCTCTAAAATGCTGCCATTTTGATGAAATCCAGGCTTGCTGCTTAAAATAAACACACACAGACAGGGAAAACGAGGCTGAAATCTGGGGCCTGGGATAAATGAGAACAGACAGTTGGGGAGAAAAAGGCTTCAATGTGAAAGCTCGTCACCTGCCTCCAGCAGGACCCTCGTTTGCCTTGGTGAGTTTCCAAGGTGTAAGCCGAGGAAAGGCTCTGACTGGCCACATACGTTGAGCCATGTAGAAGACAGACCTGGAGCAACCAGGTCAGAATTTTTTCTTGATGAAAAGCTCTTGGGGTAAGCTGTGGTGGGCATCCCTGTACTCTCAGCACTCCGGAAACAGAGATGGGAAAATTTCAAGTTCAGCTTTAGATGCATAATGAGACCTTGACTCAAAAAAAAAAAAAAGGGCTGGAGAGATGGATCAGCTGTTAAGGTGCTTGTCTGCAACCAGGGTTCAGTTCCCCAGTACCATGTAAAGGCTGATGCACAAAGTGGTGCATATATTTGGAGCTCATTTGCAATGGCTAGAGGCCCTGGTGTGCCTATTCTCTCCCTCCCCCTCTCCTTTCTTTCTGTACTTGCAAATAAATACTTTTAAAACAAGAGGCAGTTGAAAGTTCATAGCATAGAAGATTTCACAGGACACAGGGTCTTCTTCAGAAGCACAGTCTCTTCCTGCACATTGTGGTATGTGACACCCACCACTACCTACTGAGTTGCCACCCCAGTAATGCACCCTGGCACAAGGCACCAAGCTGAGGTCTTTTCTGTCCACGGGGCCATCTTTGTGTGGCAGGGCTCAGCTGGACAGCCTGGAAGAAGAATGCAGCTCAGGTAGGGCGATGCTGAGCTCTAAAGCCCCACTCTACATGGGCTCTGGCACAGCTCCCTGTGGTGCTGTGAGCCTGAACTGTGGGCCAACTCCACCTTGTCTGCCTGCGTTTCTTTTCCAGAAGAAACTCCTCACTTCTTCTCATCAATCTCTATGCATCTTCAGAGAGCAGATGTATCTTAGAGCAAGTGATTAGAATGCATTTTGGGTATGTGGAAAGAATGTCAGAGAAGTGCTCATGGAGGGGCATACACACAGCTCTCTTTCCAGATGCTGGTCTGGGACAGCTTCACAGTAATCTGAGGTTGTCATGTTGATATAAGACAGGAGAGGAACAGAACAACTAAGACGCAGTCAGACCTGGACTGGCAGGAGATGCTTTTAGGCAGCAAGGCTGCTGGACCCCTGGGAACAGGTCTCCAGCCACCACCAGGATGGGAGTGGGCCCAGGGGACTTCCTGGTTTTGATCAGATGGGTTGCCTTCCATCCGATCTAGGTCTCAGAAGTGGTGGTGACAGGGTAGGGAGAAGAACCTACATGCCCTACATGTCACACACAACCTTGTCAAGGCCCTCTTCCCATTGCCTCCCTTTTCCATTTAAGTTTCCTAATCTGAAGCAAGATGCAGTGGTATCTGGATCCCTAGAAGCTCTGAAATCGCACCAGCCTATAATTCAGATGCAAGCAGCTAGAGAGAGACTGGAAAACTCCAGCCTGGACCCTCCGCTTGCTACAGGACACATAATACAACCTAAGTGGGAGGTCGGAGGTCGGAACGGTGGTTGGTCTGTGCCGGGCACTTCATCCACACTTGGCAAGGCAATGTCTCTTTTCATCACACTGCCATTTCCTGCCTGTGTGACTCTTACCAGAACCCATGGTGACAAGACCAAGTTTCGTCAAGCCAAGTGACCAGATGTCCAGTCCTCAGCCAGGCTCTGTATCTCCCCATGGCAGATGCTGGGCCTTCTGAAGGTTCAAGGCTGGACAGGCAGAGCTGTGTATGTTCCCACATAGCACCCACCCTGTCAGCTCTGAGAAAACATTCCTGACCATGCCCATTCTGCTAGAGCGAGATGATGGGCCTGACTGTTGAGTGTGGGAAAAAAGCCCAGCTTGCCCCTCCACCCTCCTGGAGAGACAGCCACCTTCCGGTCAGACCTGCACCTGGGATGAGGCCCATAGCTGTCCATCTGAACCAGGTTCTTGCAGGTAAAAATGACTGTCCTGGAACTGAAGCTATGGCTCAGCAGTTAAAGGCACTTGCTTGCAAAGTCTGGGAGCTTGGGTTTGATTCCCCAGTACCCATATAAAGCCAGATGCACAAACTGGCACATGAGTCTGGTGTTTGATTGCAGTGGCAGGAGGCCCTGGTATGCCCCCTCAGTCTCTCTCTCTCTCAATTTAAAAAAAATGAACAGGCTGGAGAGATGGCTTAGCGGTTAAGCGATTGCCTGTGAAGCCGAAGGATCCCGGTTCGAGGCTCAATTCTCCAGGACCCACGTTAGCCAGATGCACAAGGGGGCGCATGCGTCTGGAGTTCGTTTGCAGTGGCTGGAGGCCCTGGCGCGCCCATTCTCTCTCTCTCTCTTTACCTATCTGCCTCTTTCTCTCTGTGTCTCTCTCAAATAAATAAAAATAAACAAAAAAAATTAAAAAAAAAAAGAACAAAAAAGAAAAACTGTCCTTTTACAGGCTGTTAGCAAGCCTATTTGGTCACATACCTGAAAACCTCACTTCTGTCCAACTGAGCACTGGAAGTACTGCTCCTTTACGGTTACTTCTGAACTTGGGAAAGGGGAACAGGGTGCTTTTCATGGGGCCCCTCGGGACTAATGTGCACAGCTGAAAGAGACACCAGAAACTGCAGGGCCTGGGCTATTCCCCAAGCCTGCAACATCATTCAGCCAGAAGAGAGCGTGTAGCAACCTGGAACAGCAGATCTCCACTGGCCTCCTGACAGGCTAGAGAATCACCCGGGACGCAAAACCCTGGCCTGCCTGCCTGGGTGTTTCTAGAGTCGGTTACCTGAGGTGGAAAGACCCAGCCTAACTGTGCACAGCACCATTCCATGGGCTGGGGCCCTACACTGACTAAAAAGGAGAAAAGGGAACTGGGGAGATGGCTCAGCAGTTGAAGGCTCTTGCTTGAAAAGCCTGCTGGCCAGGGTTCAAATCCCCAGTGCCCACATAAAGCCAGATGCACAAAGTGGTGCATGTGTCTGGAGTTAGTGGCAAGAGGCCCTGGTGGTCCCTTCCCCCACCTCTATTAGATAGATAGATAGATAGATAGATAGATAGATAGATAGATAGATAGATAGATAGATAGGTTTTTCAAGATAGGGTCTCACTCTGGCCCAGCCTGGAATTCACTATGTAGTCTCAGGGTAGCCTCGAACTCATGGCGATCCTCCTACCTCTGCCTCTGAGTACTGGGATTAAAGGCATGTGCCACCATGCCCGGCTTTTAAATAAATAATTTATTTTTAAAGAGAAGTTGAGCTGAGTATCACTATTCATCTCTCTGCTTCCTGACTGTGGATACAATGTGATCACTGCCTCCTGTTCCTGACGCCAAGCATTCCCTGACATCATAGGCTGTATCCCCTCAAAATGTAAGCCAGACTAAATAAACCCTTTTCTAAATTGTTTTTGTGAAGTATTTGTCACAGCATTGAGAACAGTAATTAATGGACTTCCCAGAAGACATATAATGTGAGCCATACATGTAATTTTTGATTCTCTAATAGGCACATTAAAAAGGAAAGTAAATAGAAGAAATGTATTATAATAGCAAATTTTACTGAGTTCAATATATTTAAAAAAAATTAGCTTTTGGGTTTTTTTTTTGAGACATATAGCCCAGGGTGGCCTTAAATTCACTATGTAGCTGAGGATGACTTTGATCTTCCTACTTCTCCCTGATTCTGGGGTTATAAGCCTATGCCATCACACCTGGCTTAAAATTATCATTATACTGTGTGGTCAGATGCCACACATAGTGGCCACTGTAGTGGACAGACAAGCTTAGTTACTCACCATTTGGTGCATGTCTGCTCGAGCTTTTATCAATGACTCACCTTGAAGACCCCCAGGCTGGGAGCCCAGCATTCCCCACCTTCTCGATCTCCCTATTTGCTTGTGGGGGGGGGCAGTGATGGGACACCCCTGGCTGCTAGAAATACACCACCTTCCCCTGGATCCCTGTCCCCCACCCAACTCTTCCTGTCCTCTGAGAACAGTCAAGTGGGACAGTCCCCTAGGAAACCCTCCCCCCATCTTTTTAAATCGCTGGTCTTTCCTGGATCCCACCTCCCTACTTTACTGCCCTACACTGGTATTGTTTGATGGGACAAAGCTTTGTTTTTTGCTCACTTAAGAACACTATATTTAGAACTGTCGTGGACACCTGTTTTTTTTTTTTTTTTTTTGACCACCCTTTATCCAGTCTTCTTATTTTAGAAGAATCCCAAAATAGGTGAAAGCATGACCTCCCACTGGCACAGAGACCTGGGGGAGCTGGTCCTCACGCTCTGCACCTCACCGTCCTCCTAATCACACTCTTGTGCCTGGCAGTGCAAAGCCAACAGGACTGTACAAAGACGCAGGTCACAGGTCCTGCTTTTGATGTTGCCAGAGCCAGGGGTCCAATGGAGAGGCAGCAAGTGTCCTGGGGCAGAAAACAACACACAGACGGGGTCCTGTAAACGCTGACTGGGCTGTGCCACGGGACTCTCCCCAAGCAAGTGGTCCATTTATCCTCCACAGGCCCTGACGGGGTAAGCACGGGGAGGTTTCTTCTGGTTACCATGTACTGGATTTCTGAGTTTGAAATGCATTCTTCCTGGTGAGGAAGGAGGCTGAGGGCCTAGGGATGCAGCTCGGTCAGCAGAGCGCTTGCCGAGCATGCAGGAAGCTCTGGGCTTGGTCCCCACCGTGGCCTAAACAGGACAACTGGATGTGGTGGTGCACACCGATAATCCGGGCACCTAAGAGGACCAGTTCAAGGTCATCCTCAAGGACATATGAAGTTCAAGAGTCTGAGAGTGGGGTGGAGAGAGGGCCAGAATATCAAGCAAACATTTCACTCGGTTTGTCATAGTTTGATCTAAGTGCCCCTCCCCAAAGCCCCATGTGATAAAGGCTTACTCTCAGGGTACTGCTGTTGGAAGGTGGTAGAGTCTCTAAAAGGAAAGATCTGGTGCCATGCATTCAGGTCACTGGATGTTTGCTCTCAAAGGAGATTGTGACACTCTAACCTCTTCTTCTTCCTCCCTTTTACTGTGATGTGAGTGGTTTCACTCTGCTCTGTGCTCCCATCTGATATATTCAAAGCAATAGAGCCACTTGCTCATGGGCTGAAACCTCCAAAACTGTGAACCAAAATAAATTTTCTCTGTAACAGATGGCAATCTCAGATGTTCATTGCAGTACAGAAAGCTGGCTCAGTCCTTTAAATTCTTTTTATTTTTTAAATTTTTATTTATTAGAAAAAGAGGCAGAGAGAGAGAATGGGTGTGCCAGGGCCTCCAGCCACTGAGAACAAATTCCAGACTCATGCGCCACTTTGGGCATCTGGCTAATGTGGGTCCTGGGGAATCGAACATGAGTCCTTTGGCCTTGTAGGCAAGTGCCTTAGCTGCTAAACCATCCCTCCAGTCCTGACTCAGTCCTTTAAAACAGCTCTCTAAGAATAGCTCCAGCTCTATCTTGGGGTTCTGCACTACAAATGGTTTTCTAAGATTTCAAACTAAGACTAAGATGAACAGGCCTGTGTGTTCCCCATTGTTTCTCTGGTCACCTGGATGCGTAGCTGTGAGGTCTTGGTATCTGAGATAGAGGGAAAGTCACAGGGCTAGAAGTCAGGACAATGTGGATCCTCATCCCTGATGTGGAGGGACTCTGCACAGAGCATTTTTCCTTGCTGAGTCACAGTCCCCGCCTGGACACAAGACCAGAGTGAGTGCTGAAGTCCTGTCCAGTTCTGTGACTCCAGTTTTGTCGGAGCTATGATTCCCTTCTTTGACCTGCTCCATTAAAATTTTATAGTTTGGGGGCTGGAGAGAAGGTTCAGTGGATAAAGCACTTACCCTGCAAATCTGGGTACCCAGCACCCATGGAAAAGCTGGACATTGTGGTGCTGGTATCTGTAATCCCAGTGTGCCTACAGGCAGAAGTCAGGAGACAGGAGAATCACAAAGAAGTTCATCTGGCAAGCACAGAGGTGAACAACCAGACACCTAGCTTCAAACAACTTGCAAGGTGAGAACCAAACACCCAAAGTTGTCCTCTGACTCCACATATGTACAGCCATACTCATATACATGAACACACACGTGCACACACACGCACACACACTTGCACAACCCCCCACACGTCCATCATGCATACTCCCCAAGACACGCACATATATACACCAATTTTGTTTTACAGTGTATGAATGTATGGATAAAGTGTGGCAAATCTATACTATGGAAGCTTATTCAGCCTTTAAAAAACAATGGGCTACTGGGAAGTGTGAGGTCATAGATACTGTCCCCTTGAAGAGAGGACATATAGATGTTGCTACTGCAGAGGCAGTTAACCACATGCCTCGGCAGAAACCCAGCAGCGAGAGAGAGGGAGGGAGAGAGACGGAGAGCCATCAGCCTTCCCATGTAACCATGAAAACACAGGCCAGGGTGACAAGACCAGTTTCCTGCTGCTCAGAGCCAGGACAACCTGATTTATGACCTTTTAACCTAGGCAGGGCTTTCCTTTGCTCCCTAATACATTGCAACCCAAATTAGGTCCGCCTTAAAGTGAGGCCTTATCCCTAGTTAGAGACTCCTCCCCTTACAAGTCTATGCAAGTGGGGAATTCCCTTTGGAGAGGGGTTTGCAGATCCCCCTCCTCAGCTTCTCCAGCTGTGTGTGTGGCCAGCACTTATTAAAGAAGTAACATCTGAAATATGTTTTAGAGCCTCTTTATGGAACCTGGGAAAATCTGTTTGTTAATTTTTCTTACAGTAAGAACAAAAAAAAAATTAATGAGCTTTGAAAGCATTAGGCTAAGTGAAAGAAGCCAGACGTCAAAGGCCCCATATGGTGCAATTCCATTGACACAAGATGCTCAGGAAGAGCAGAAGTCTGTTGATTGACAGAAAGCTCACTAGTGGTTGCCCAGGGTTAGGGAAAATGTGGAGGGACTGCAGTGCCTCCAGGATGTTTGTAGAGATGATGAAAATGTTTGAAAACTGCTGTAATAATGATTGTGTGACTTTTCCAATATATAAGACCCCTGAATTATAATGTAAGCTGGTCAACTGCATGCTGTTTGAATTGTATCTCAGCAAACCTTTTAAAAATCAAACAAGCTTAAGAGAAGTAGACTCTAACACAGAGATATTGTCAGGTAATAGAGGACAACTTGAAATTAAACCTACTCATAATCCAGTAAGTCTGTGCTGTTTGGTTTTTAAGACTCTGCCTTGGTCAATTAACTCATTTGTCTGAATGTAAGTGTTTGGAATTGCCCCATCTCAGAAAGTCTAACTTGTCTAAAGGAATCAGCAAAAGGAAGATGGGGTCTTACAAGTTTCAGAGCCTGGTCCAAGAACCCACTTGATTATAGTGTCTCTCTTCTGTTGGTTTTTTATTGGAGGTAACAGAAATCCTCACCTGAAGGAGTTACGGAGTAACGCACCTCACTCTCCAATGCGCAGAGTCATAATCTGAGATATGCAAGAGGTCTAAGAAGCTACATTTCTTGCAAGATCTCCATGCAAATAGTTCAAAACACAATTTGAGGTATATAATGGTTGCTCTCTAGTTGCCAACTTGACCAGAGTACAATCACCATGGAAATAAATCTCTTGGCATGCTAGTTAGAGGTCTTCTAAATTAGATTAGTTTAGGTCAGAAACCCGCCATGATTGTGGTGGTGCCGTTCCATGGCCTGGGGGTCCTGGAGTGTAAGAAGGAGAAAGCTGGCTGAGCGCCATTGTTCTCTGTGCTCTGCTTCCTTCCTGCTAATGTGATGATGTGTGCCAGCTTCCTGTCCCTGCCATGCATTTTTCACCATGATAGATGCAATCTGGACCTGTAAACTAAAACACACTTTTCCTCTCTTAAACTGGTTTTTTCAAGTATTTTTTCCAGTAGTGAATATGAAATAATTTCATATTGGTCAGTATGATAATAATGTTTTGAAAATGTTAAACCCAGCTGGGTGTGGTGGCACACACCTTTAATTCCAGCACTTGGGAGGCAGAGGTGGGAGGATTACCATGAGTTCAAGGCCACACTGAGACTACATAGTAAATTCCAGGTCACCTGAGCTAGAGTGAGACCCTATTTTGAAAAACAAAAACAAAACAACAAAAAAAAAAATCCAACCCAATAAAATGCATTACTTCGCATGTGTATTTGTTAAAAACAAAAACTGATAGTTTCCCTCCATCCCCTCTTACTCATTTTCTGGCCTTAGTAATAGAATTTCACCTGGAGTGTGGCAGTCACTGGGAATAAATACTGCAGGCTTCTGCTTTGCTTATTGCATGTGACCCTTGGGACTGCTCATTGCATGGAATGTGGGTCATGCAACTTTCAAGAACCTGCTTTGTAATTTTTTGGACTTGGGTTTGGTTTGGGTTTTAGATTTGGGCTTTTTGTTTCTAAAGATAGGGTATTAAACTCACCAATCTCCTGCCTCAGCCTCCCAAACTTAGATTACAGGTGTACACACCACCACACCTGACTCCCAAGAACCTCCATCAAGAGACCATGTACATTCTTTTCACTCTTTTATCCATCGCCTCCTCCGTCCTGCAGCCTAGCATTGCAGAGACATGGATGAGCTGAACCACAAGGTCAAGGCCATGTACAGCCCAGTGGATCAGCAACTCAGACATGCCCTGATGGCATGGCTGTTTGTCTCCCACCTTCTGACTGCTGCAACCCCAGTGCCAAGTTGGTGCTGAATAAGTAAGTATTCACTGGATGATTGACAGAGGGGATGAAAAATAAACAAGTCTGGATCTCTGATGTCAGAAAGGTGATGTTGGCACTGTGCCATCAACCTAGACTTTTACCAGAGGCAGAAACAAATTCCTACCTTGTTTAAATCCAAACATAATCCTAATCACTGAAATACTCACAAGTGATATTGTAGCTTGATGCACAGACGGTTTACTTGAAATAGTGAACCTAACCAGCAAACCTAACCACATTTTAAATGCTTTTGAGATTTATCTTTTAATTCTATGGATTATTTTACAATGCCAAAATCCATGTATATGTATGTTTAATAAATTGAGGCTTAAATATCTTGGATTTTTTTTTTTGAGGTAGGGTCTCCCTCTAGCCCAGGCTGACCTGGAATCCTCTGTATAGTCTCAGGCTGGCCTCAAACTCATAGCAGTCCTCCTACCTCTGTCTCCTGAGTGCTGGCATTAAAGGCATGAGCTACCAGGCCCAGCTAACATTTTGGATTTTTACAACCTAGATATGCTTCGTATAGTACTTTTCTTCTACTAACAATTCAACCCAACTATGTTTTTCTTAATAACCCTAGGGAAGATCCAAATGAACATCAAAAGTAACATGTTATAAGACAGGAATGATCTAAATTCCCTTCTTAATTAAGGGAGATTTCCTATTTTTTTTCTGCCCCTCATATTTCTCTACTTCGAAATTAAACAGGAATTGTACAACTGACAAGTTGTTAATGGCACATTTTAAACAAAAACATATGTCTTTTTCCTAGTTTTAAAAAATATTTATTTAATTTAATTAATTTATTTATTTGAGAGAGGGGGGCAGAAAGAGGCAGATAAAGAGAGAGAGTGGGCACTGCCAACAAACTTCAGATGCATGTGCCACCTTGTGCATATGGCTTGTATAGGTGCTAAGGAATTGAACCTAGGTCCTTAGGCTTCATAGGCAAGCTCCTAAACTGCTAAGCCATCTCTCCAGCCCCATTTTCCTACTTTTAAGTGAAATTTGCCATTGTGTTCACCTGTTTAAAGCCCTGCTATCCTCTGAGAGGAGTTACATGTTTACACATGGCTCCCCAGAAGAAAAAGGAGGGAAATACACATGCACACGCATGCACTCATGCACCATGCATGCACACACACGCATCAACGGTTCTTTCAGCACAAAGGACCCATGATTAACTTAACTCTGGGATGTGCACAGGCAGAGGCAGAAACTGAGTCCCACTGCACAAAGTGCCCCATGTAGATGTCCTATTCTCAAGCAAAGTCAGGAAGAGGACTTCAAAGAGTTCCAAGGAGGTAAGACTGGAGTCTGAGACGGAGACAACTGGACCCAGAAAGGGCCACAATGGGCCAGGCCTGGGTGTTTATACTTGGGACCTTTTCTGAGAACAGATAGTCACTCCTTCCTGTCTGCAGGAAGACCAGGCCCCTAGTGTGACCAATCATGCTTCCAGTCTTGCAGCCTGAAGGCCTTGGTCTTTCCACACTCGCCAGGCTGAGGGCTTTGAACCTGTGGGTGGCCTAGAATAATCGGCTATGGGTCACATAGGTTTCACAAGTTTATTGCAGCCAGAAACTCTTCACTCTGTGACACATGAGGAATTCTGGAAGAGCAATTAACCGAATGGCATCCTTCTCAACACTGCCACACCCTTCTGGACTCACAGCTATGAGCACAATGTCTAGATATGTCTAGTATGCCAACTAAGTTTTTAAACAGAAAGCACCTAATATCAGGTACCCATTTAGTTGAGGTTAAGAAAATTTGAGGCAGGGTCTACTACTATGTAGCTCAGGCTAGCTGCAAATTTGTGATCCTCCTGCCTCAGCCTCCTGAGTGCTAGGGACTCAGGTGCATGCCACCACCCATGGTTTAAAAGAAAATTACATACAGTATTGGTACAGTTTTTGGTGAGTGAGGTTTTATCAGAAGACATCGAGGGCCATTATTTCCGTATTGCCTTTGAATGTTTTTATAACTCCATGGCAAAGTTGAGTTGTGGCCTCTAAGGCATGTTGACCATCCAGCCCTTTAGCGAAAAAGTCAGGTCACAACCACAGAAACCACACTGTACAAGAAAAGCCAGATTGTTCAAACAACACAAATAGAGAGCTGTGAGGATGCGCAGGAGTGAATGAAGCAACAGGTAGGAGTCCCCTGGGGGATCCCAGCTCAGAACACATTTCACAGGTGAGTCTACACAGACTCACACACCTTGGAAACACCCACCTTGTTCTCTGTGTAGAGCGGCAGAAGTGGCTGTGGTGCTCCAGACTCCCACTACTGAGTCATCTCCTATTGGAGGATCACAGTGTGAGAGGCAAATGTAAGGGGAAAAGATACCCAAATGCCTGTGAACCTTTAAATAGCCCGTGATCCTGAGAGATGTTGGTGGCTGCTGTATGTGCTCACGGACTGCCTTAAAGGTAATAGTCACACAGAGAACTAGGGAGCGAACTGTCAGCCCTGTATGCAAAAGTATCTTTGTCCCTGGCTGAGCACACTCTGGTTTTGCATGATTTTCTCACAACCCAGCTTGATAAATCACATTAAGAATCATCTGCTGAGAATGCAAAGCAGAAACGTGTGCAGATCGCACTCGGCGAGACTGCGGTGTGTGTTGCCCGAGGTGGTGGCAGCCTGGAAGCTAGAGCCAGCCTGGTTTGTGCTGGGGAACTGAACCAAAGACCACATCTTGTCTGGAGCCGTCACAAAGGGGTCTTACACAGCTTCAGCCAGCTGGCCCAGTCCTGGTACAAAAGCTGTGTTCCCTGTTCCCTGGCCCTTCCTCCAGGAAGCACCTCCTTCTGCCCCAGCCTGGATGATGCTTTTCCGCTCACACCCTTGAACCCACATCCCCAGCCCATGGGGGAGTCCATTAGAGCATCCACAGCACCTGGCTCGCCTTCCTCTACCCCGGGCCAAACCCTCAGACGCAGGAGAAACCAGAGCTGGCTCAGCTGGCCAGCACACGGGCTTCCTGTCCAAGTGTTTGTGGCTGGGCTTCCTGCTGGCGGAAGGGCGGCCTGCAGCTCTGCTCTGACATCCCCGGGTGGCTCCCAGACCCTGGCCGCCAAGCACGTCCAGCTGGCACCCGTGGAGCTGCCAAAGCGGCACTCCATGCAGCTGTCAGTCCACATTCCCAGGGACGCTGGGGTCAGGCTGTGAGAGCTGGAAAGAGGATCCCTTTGGGAACAGAGGAAGCTGTGAATCAGACCAGAAACCTTGCAGCTCAGGCTTGTCCCGGGCAGACAGCCAGAGCCTGCCTCACAGACACCCCACACTCCAGATGGACCCCCATGCCTCACTTAAACCCACCTCCCTCACCACCTGTAAACCTCCACCTGTGTCCCTTCATGAGTCTACCACACAGCTTCCCTCTGCCTCAGGAGCCCTGAGAACAGAGCCCAGACCCCTAGAAGACAGCCCACCCTGGCTCCAGTCTCTTCATTGAGGCGTTTTGCATTGCAGAGAAGCAGCTTCCCTTTCACAAGTGGAAACTGGAGAGTGACAGGATCTGCTGGGCTTCCACGTCTATTCCTCCATGGTTCAGGGGCTGTGACCTAGGAAATGGGGCTAGGCTTGATGTATAAAGCTTCAGCAGGTCACAGCAAACATGACTGGAGGCAGAATTCAGTTTAAGTAAAAATCTGCTGTTCCGTAAGGTAGTGAACCTCCAGTTACTAGAGCTCTTCAACAGAGACCTTGAAGTACCAAAGACTAGCCCCCCGGAGCATGAGCCCAGGTCGTTTTCCGTCACCACTGTGGGATCAGGGGCTGCACAGCACCTGGCAAAGAACTCCAAACCATCTTTGAAAGTAAGGGAAGCAGAGACGACCCATATCCCACAAAAGGGGATCCTTGAGGGAGGGGGGAGGAATGGAGTAGGGGATAGGGGACATAAGACGATAACTTGATGAGACTATGACCAATCTGTACTTGTTTAAATGAGTGAATGAAAGAAAGAAAGTTGGGGAGAAAGGAAGACAAAGAAGGAGGGTGCCGAGTACCTCCAAGAGCGAACTCTTTCCCCTAAGGGAGAATGTGGACAAGCTGGAGCTTGAATTCCGTTGGCTGATTCTGTGGTTATGAGATGAGACTAACAGGTGCCCACCCCACAGGGTGTCCTGATACGAACCACAGAACAAGGCTGAGCAATGCTCCTGTGGGGAGAATGTTTACAGCCACAAGCCTTTATCCGAGGACTCTGCCTACAGACTCCTTAACATATGTTTTTTTCATTTATTTCTGTCTAAGCCCAGAAAAAGGGACCATTCCCATTCAAATGATGCAGGGCTTGAGGCTCAATGGTAGTCTACATCTGAGTTGAACCTACTCTTCAGTGTGTGGGGCTCCTCAAAATACGCACATCAGGGCTGGAGAGATGGCTTAGCGGTTAAGCACTTGCCTGTGAAGCCTAAGGACCCTGGTTCGAGGCTCAATTCCCCAGGACCCACGTTAGCCAGATGCACATGGAGGCGCATGCGTCTGGAGTTCGTTTGCAGTGGCTGGAGGCCCTGGCACGCCCATTCTCTCTCTCTCTGTCTGTTGCTCTCAAATAAATAAATAAAAATAAAAATAAAATACGCACATCCTTCAGTTTGCCTTTCTGCCTCCATAGGTCTTTTGGCCCTTGAAAACGGGTATGATGGTCTAACAAAACATCTGATATTTGGTTAAATACCAGAGGGTGCCCTATCTTCTGAAAAAGAAAAAACCATGTACAGAAAACGGCTCATCCTGGAAAAGTGATCAGTTCCTGCCCCACTTCACTCAGGGCTAGATGTATCCATGATCACTGACTGAATAACCAGGGCTGGGGATCCTACCAGAGCCGTGTGTCTTTCCAGATTCCAGTCCTAATGGCTCCCCCATCAGAGGGATGCCCAGCTTTATCTGCCGTCTGATTGACTGGCGGTTAGCAAATTCTCTGTGTATTCTGGCCTGGGATCCTTACCGTACCTGCCCTTTCTCAGCTACCTTCCAAGCCAAAGCCCCCACCCCTACAAATTTCCATGGCCTTCCAGCCTTGGGGGTGGGGGGCAGGAGGCCCATCTCTTTACTGATGCCATCATTCCGGGGGCCCTAACTCCTTCTAGAGAACCTCCTCCAAGGTCCCAGGTCTCTCTGGGTTTTAGAAACACCACATTGTCCCTTCTCCCCATGACCTGGAATACCAACAACTTCCTGCCCTGGCCCATCCTGTCAGCCTCCAGGCCTGCGTGACTTTCCATACCTTTACAGTTCCTTTCCCTCTGCTGAGGTGGCTGCAATGGGGTGTTTTCTGTATGAATCCCTACTTTCTCTAGGTCAGTGTGGCATCCCAGAAAGAGTAGAAGGGTTGAAAGTGAGGGGGCGGACCTATCTTGACATCTTAAGGAGGGTCACAAGGCCAGGGCAGGGCAGAAGCCATAGGAAAGAAAATCAGACCACCCTTGCAGGTGGGATGTTATGAGGGACCCAGGGAACTTGGTGTCAGGGCCCTGACCCTGATGCCTCCACAGGCCCCTTCCCCTCTCACCCTGGGCTGCACTGGGCTGGCCCTGGCATTCTTTGAGGCTATGACACAGCCAGTTCTGAGTCTGTGCACCAGTGCCAGACCCTGTGACTCAGCGGCTTGAGCCTCTGAGCAGGCCCAGCTTCCAGGTCCACGTCACCTCCATCAAGAGAGCTCCTCCAATAACGTCAGCAAAAGGAAGCAGGTGCCTTCCCGCTCTCCCCTCAGTCCCAGGCATTTGGGGTGCAGGGGGGCCCCTCCCAGCTCTGCCTCCTCCAACCCTACTACAAGGTTCCTCATTCCTCCCTCGGGCTTTTTACATTAGTAACCTGGGGATACAGGCAAGTCAGGCTTAGCTTCTGGAGTGGAAATGCATTTCCAAGCTGCCTGGGACTTCTAACAGCCTTGCCGAGAAATGTTCTGTGCAAACAGGAACCTGGGCCCTGACTCCACTGGTCATGTGGCCTCCACAGCATGTTCACCGCTGACTGTTCCATATTTTGTGCCCCCATTCAGCACCAGGCATTCAGCAGACAGAAATAAACCATGTTCCAGACCTTCCAGGAGAGCTAAGAACCAGGGGTCTGGAATCAGCCAGACCTTCCTGAGTTTGAATCCAGACTCCCAACAAGTAAGTGTGACTTTGGGCAAGTGACTCTTTGTTTTCGCATCTATGAAATGATTCTAACAGTCGTGCCATGTCATTTGAGTGGTTAAAGAATCCATGTCTGTAGCCCGCTTAGCACCGGACACACACTCTTCAGCACGCATTGACTGTTCTTTCTGCACTAGTAAGCTGAGGATTCCCACACGCCCGGTGTCGCTTGGGAATGGACAATGTCCCCAGGCTGCCCTGCTGCTTGTGTTAACACGCTGCGTCCAGGACAAAGCTTCGCTCCCCGGAATCGGGCAGGACCACTCCTCCTCTCCCACTGCGGCCCTCTCCAGCGGCGTGCCCTCCGAGGCATCGCGCACGTCCTCGTCCCCGACGGCCCCCCGCCGACACCCCTCTGAGTGCCGGATGCGCGCAGAGGGCCAAGGTTTGGAGCGTTTCCGGAACCGGCCGGGTCACACTGCGGCTGGACAGTGTCTGGCAGTTCCACCCTTCCTGGCAGCCAGGCCTCGTCCTCGGGCCTCTGAAAGCCTGCCAGCTCCGGGGCGGGAGATGCGAGGTCCGAGGGTAGGGCCTGGTCTGGGGGGGGGGGGTTGGGGGGTGGAGGGCGCCCCCCTGACCGCCACGCACAGCCGGCTCTGCCAGCGCCCCGCGCTCCCCCTGGTGGGCAAGGCACGATGCGCACGCGGGCCGCTGCCCTCCTCCCCAGGCCTGAGACATCCCTGACGGACTGCAACGCCGACCCATCCCACGACGTGTCCCAGGGGAAATGGCCCTTCCATATCCAATGTCCGTAACAAGTTTGGTGAGTTTTGAATGCGTTTTGCAGGACTAGAAGCCAGGTCTCTTGATCCTACTTTCCACTGGGTTTCCATCAGTGCCATGCTCACAACTGGCAAAGGAGACCACCTTCTCACCCGTAGCGCACCAGTTCCACATGGGCCCTGCACACGGACGCGACACCATCTTCAGAGCAAGACTGGCTCTCTCTGTGCCCTGCGACCTGGACCTCACTACAGCCTAGGTGCCCAGGAGTAGCCAGCTTGGCTGGAGAGATGGCTTAGCGGTTAAAGTGCATGCCTGTCGAGTCTGTGGCCCCAAGTTCAATTCTCCAGTGCCCGGGTAAGCCAGATGCACATAGTGGCGCATGTGTTTGGAGTTCGTTTGCAGTGGCTAAGGCCCTGGTGTGCCCATTCTCATTTTCTCTCTCTCCTTTTCCCCCTCTCAAGTAAATAAATAGATGAAATAAAACATTTTTAAAGCCCCTTTTGACCCACAGATTGATAGTTTGTCCTGCTGATTCTGAGGTCACACCTCTCAGAGTTCAGCCTTCCCCCACCTTTCTCCAGAAGAAAAAGGTCTTCTGCTCACCGTGGGGCGAGCGAGGGTTCTGAAAGCTGCCTCTACCTCACACACGCTGCTGAGCCTGCGGCAGTTCAAATGCTCAGGGCATTTGGGGAGTTTCCACTCCCCTCAACAAAAACCACCGAAACCTTTAGGCTGCCCCCTGGAGAGTCTCCAGTCCCAGCCCTCGCCCCTTGGGCTCCAAGACAGAGAGCAGTCAGAGGGAGGCCATTTTGAATTAACTCACTCATCAAGCGGAGGAGGTGACCCTTGCCCTGTCTTCTTCCCTGAAAGCAAAGTCCTTCCTTTGAGCTCCCCAGAGACAGGCCTCCGGCACTGAATGGGGATGGCTCAGAGGCCTGGCCTGAAGACCCTGGCTTGGAGGCCCTTCCAGACCGGGGAAGCCCGAGGAAGACGCTGCCTGTCACCCACAGGCCAGATCCTGTAATGGGACGGTGCTGAGCCTGAGCTCAAGGACAGAGCAGGCAGGCAGGCAGCGAGCTGTGTCTTCTGGGAAAGCAGCCAGTCCTTGTGCCCTCAGGCTTCCGGGCACCGAGAGCAGTTCAGCAGGCACCCGCTGTCTCAGACCCCTCAGGCCAGGCTGGGAAGGCACACCCTGATTCTGGTGTCTAGGACAGACAGCTAAGCAGGGGAACCACAGATGCTCAGCTCTTTCCTCCTGGGAGGAGCAGCATGACTGAGGCTCCAGGCCATGCCAGCCTATGCCCAGGAATGCACAGAGGGCACCTCCTCTGTTGCTGCATTCTGAGCACGTCCTATCTCCCCTGCTTGGCTGAGCTGTCTGAGGGCATGGGAAAGGCATTTGATCTGGCCTCAGAACTGCAGGGTTCTGAATGCTGGTTAGTGTTGCCATCTACCTGTGAGACAATAGCATGTCATTTCTTCTCCTAACCCCCAGCGTCCTCAGCTCTCATGAATAGCTGCCTCTGATGTTCCTCCTTCCTGATTGCCTGAAGTCTAAGGGGATAAGATGTGCACGGACGTATCGCTCCTACAAGGGTTGCTGCTTCTTCCTGTTAAAGTCTCATTGATAGGTTCGGGGAAATGAAAGCAGACATAAAGATCAGGCAGGATGTGCTAGGAGGCTGCAACTTTTGGCTCTCTACAGGTACTGAACTTGAGTCCCTGAGGAGGCCACCTTCTGAGCTGAGTCCTGGGTGGGTGCCAGAGGAAGTGACTGACCACTGAGAGCAGCATGTACCCTAGGGTTCTGAGTTCATATTCTCTGCCAATTAAGGAATTAAGAGGCAGGAAAGTATTTTACAGGTATTTTTTAAAAAGATTTTTATTTTTATTTATTTATTAGAGACAGAGAGGGAGGGAGGGAGAGAATGGGTGCACCAGGACCTCCAGCCACTGCAAACGAACTCCAGATGCATGCGCCACCATGTGTATGTGGCTTACTTGGGACTTAGAGAATCGAACCAGGATCCTTTGGCTTTGCAGGCAAACGCCTTAACCGCTAAGCCATCTCTCCAGCCCAGGAAAGTATTTTAAAAGAATAAAATTTATTTTGGGCTGGAGAGATGGCTTAGCGGTTAAGCGCTCGCCTGAGAAGCCTAAGGACCCCGGTTCAAGGCTCGGTTCCCCAGGTCCCACGTTAGCCAGATGCACAAGGGGGGCCCACGCGTCTGGAGTTCGTTGGCAGAGGCTGGAAGCCCTGGCGCGCCCATTCTCTCTCTCTCCCTCTATCTGTCTTTCTCTCTGTGTCTGTCGCTCTCAAATAAATAAATAAAAAAAATTAAAAAAAAAAAGAATAAAATTTATTTTAAAGTAAGAGGGAAAGAAAGAGGGAAGAAGGTGAGCTCCTCACAGAGGAGGGGCTTTGAGAGCTGGGGGGGAAACAAAACAAAACAAAACAGTTTCTGTGGGAACTGAACTTTTATTGAATGGAAGGGTCCGCCCATCCACAGTATGTGATTGGTTGGCCCGAGTGACGGTGAGAGGCGCTGATTGGGTTGTGCTGCATCCAATGGTTCCAGTGCTGCACAGGTCTCATTAGGCGCCTCCAGGTAGAAGGAGAAGCTACAGCCCTCCTTTTGCCAATCTTGAATTACCAAGCGCTCCTTTCCTGCTCTACCTAATCCAGAAAGCTGTCTCCTGCAGTGTTACAAGCTCATCTGTATTCCTCATTGGGCTACTCCCTATCTCCAAGCCACTCAGTTTGCACCTGCAAAGCAGCACATCTAAGGATCTGGGAGATGGAAGGTAGGGTGTCAGGCAGTTTGAGCTAGTTCAGAACTGTCTTCCAACAGCAAAGGGTATTCATGTAAGAGGGGATTGGACTGTATCTAACATGTTGAGGGCCCTAGCATGAATATTTACATAGAGTAGTTTTGGATTACATCAAGAAAGAACTTTCTAGGGGCTGGAGAAATGACTTGGCGGTTAAGGCACTTGCCTGCAAAGCCTAAGGACCCAGGTTCTATCCCCCAGGACCCATGCAAGCCACATGCACAAGGTGGTGCATGTATCTGGAGTTCGTTTGCAGCAGCTGAAGGCCCTGGCCCACATATTCATTCCCCCCTTCTCTCAAATAAATTCATACATAAATAAAAATATTTAAAAAAAAAACTTTCTAGAAGGTAAGCTTTCCAACAGGCTGCACTGAGTTCATAAGCAGTGCGCTCCCAGTCACTGCGAGGGTTTGCCTGGGTCAGCCACGTCTGGTGTGCATGTTGGGTGATTCTATAAAGGGCTAGTAAGTCAAGGGCGTTCACAGATCTTCCCCTAATCCTGGGGATTCCTGGCTTCTCTGTTCCCCACAGGCTGGGAGGCTGTCCCTGGTATTAATTAGCAAGCCCTGCCTAAGAGATTATCCAGGACATAAGTGGTTGGCCAGAGCATGCTGCTGGTACCGCCTGAAGCACTACACATCTTGTACACATTACGCCATGTAGGAGGGGCTGCGTGTCTATCAGGACAGGCAGTTGAATGTTATAAATGGTTCTGTTCCCGCATAAACTTCTGTTATATACACAAAGTGTATCTCTCGCCCGTCGTTGTATAAATGAAGCCCACATAGGCGCCCCACACTCAGTGCCATGAAGCTTGTGGCCTTCACAGTGCCAGGAAAAACAAGTCCTCTCATGAAAAGAACCCACCCTGAAATGTGGCAGGCCAGCTCTTTAGGGCTGGGTGGTCCCCTGGTTGCCACACACATGCATTTGGTGTATGGCATTCACCTGCCAAAATCCACACTCCAGTCATCCCTAGTCAGGGGAAAAGGTGCTGGGCGGTGGCCCTGCTCCAAGAAGACTGCAGGCCATGCTTGGGGCTGGAGCCCCGTGGTTGTGACACGGCTTCTCTCTATCCAGTCACCTCTATGGGCCTGGAAGCAGGCCAGCAGATGGCCAGCTGTAGACCAGCTGTTAGTGTGAGGAAAACCAGCAACCAAGAATCATGACGTTGAAGAGCAACCTTCATTTTAAGAGGGGGCCAAGCCAAGACCCCCAGGAAAGTGCAGCTCTACGTGGAAGGGCACTGGCTTCCTTCAGGCAAATTAATATGGACACGCCAGATTCTGGTTTATCTTGTTTTCATCTGGCCTATGATGGGCTGGCACAGAATGGCAGCACTTTCAGAGCTGTGGTGGTCAGCCGTCACCCAGGAATAAAGCAGAGAGCCAGGCAGGAACTAGAGTCCCAGGAGACAGAATGCGTCCTGCCTGCGGCCTGTCCTGTAGTAACAGGCCAGGTAGAGCCGCATCTCCCCTCACCTTTCTCTTCCGCACAAACTGAGGGGTTAGGGGAAAAACATGACATGGCACCTGCTACCTCTGGGGCACCTCATGTCTTCTCCCTGTCTTCCAATGACACTGGACCCAGCAGGCTTGCTAGTCCCTCCAGCTAGCTGGCAGCCAGTCCCTTTGAATCTTCCTGTCCCCAGCTTTAATGCCACCTCTAGGAGACCTTCGTATCATTACCTGTTGCACTTCTCTGTGGAGCATTGTCTGATGTTTCCTTGTGTGTGTGGAGGGAAGGAAGTGGGGACGCAACACGTATGACTGAATGAAAAAAGTGAGGAGCTCTTTTGTTATCACACACCCGGCCCCGTTGGTAGTGATGAGCATTCCTGGAGATATGATCAGACCTTACATTTGAATCATCATATGGGTTCTCCCTGAGATGACCTGTGGTCCCTGCTAGCCTGGGCCAGCACCTCCATGCTTCATCTCAAAAGCCTACTTTCAAAAAGAACAAAGCACTATCCTGGTTTCTGGGAATCAAACGCTTCCTACGTTTTCTACTATGTGAGCCCTGCCTTGTTTACCTTCTCACTTGCAGAAAACAAGCTCAGGTGATGGGCTGGCAGCCCACCCTCGCCTCTCTGCTGTTGTCTCCTTGCTTCCTCTCCCACCCTAAGCATCTGTCATTGTCTGCTTGTGACACATTGCTTTTCACTTTTGAAAACCAGGATTAGGATTGCTAACCAACACAGCCTGGCAGATTTTGCTAGCAGAGAGTGTTTAAGAGATACAAACCAGCCGGGCGTGGTGACGCACACCTTTAATCTCAGCACTAGGGGAGGCTGAGATAGGAGGATCGCCATGAGTTCGAGGCCAGCCTGAGACTACAGAGCGAATTCCAGGTCAGCCTGGGCTAGAGAGAAATCCTACTTCAAAAAACCAACAAAATAAAATTTAAAAATTCAAAGCATGGCCCTTTGCAAAACCAGCATTGCTGACATTGGTTGTCATAAGCAGTTATGAACAGTCTGTGAGCCGGGCGCCGTGCCGGACATACTGATAATGATGCCAGGATGGATCCTGCCTTTGAGAAACTCTCCTGAGGCAAGTAAGAAAGAGACCATTTTGACTCAATAAATGTTTTATGAGGGACTAGAGAGATTGCTCAGTGGTTAAGGCATTTGCCTGCAAAGTCTCACGAACCGGATTTGGCTCTCCAGTAAAGCCAGATGCACAAAGTGGCACATGCGTGTGGAGTGTGTTTGCAGTGGCTGGATGCCCTGGCATACCCGTTCTTTCTTGCTTTCTCTCTCTCTGTTTGCAGATAAATAAAATACATAAATGTTTTATGGAGGCTTTATAAATGCTAAATCTGGGGCTAGAGAGATGACTTAGTGATTAAAGCGCTTTCCTGAAAAACCAAAGGACCCAGGTTTGATTCCCCAATACCCACATAAGGTAGAAGCACAAGGTGGCATATATGTCTGGAGTTGATTTGCAGTGGCTAGAGACCCTGGTTTGCCCATTCTCTCTCTCTATCTGTCTCTCTCTCTCTCTGTCTCTCTCTCAAATAAGCAAATAAAATATTAAATGCTAAATCCTGGGAGACCTACCATAAGTGAGGAAGAGACATGAGCTCAAGCAGCAGTAGTCACATGGAAAAGGGTAAATTACTGACAGTTTCAATGTTCCATTTTGTGTCCCATAAAGGAAGCAGGACAGGAGAAAGGCAAGGGTGAAAGAGAAGTGATAAGCAGCGTTGGAGGCCAGCTTCAAGGGAGAGGTGGGGATGGACTCAGACGGGGGTGGGGGGCAAGGTGGAAGTTAGAAGGGGCTTAGGGTGTGAGGTGGGCATAAGTTGGAAAGCCTCAAGGAGCACAAAGAGGCTAAAGGGGGGCTGGAGAAGGGAGGGAGAAAGCAACCACAGGAGATGAGACATAGCTGCAGGCAGAGAACATGAGGGGCAGAAAGCTACAAGATGCTCACAGATTAGGGAGCAGCCTGCCCCAAAGAACAGCTAGGTGTGAGGAGGCAGTGAACGACGTGGCTGGAATTTCCAGAGTTTAGACTTAATCCTGCAAGCCACAAGGAGTCTGGAGCACCTGGGGCTGAAGGAGAAGATTTGACAGGGGAACCTAGTCTGGAGGCTGTTTCCAGAAGTGACAGGTGACAAGGGCCATAGGAATGTGGCAGGGTGGGGGCAGCACTGGAAACTACAGCAATGACAACAACAGGTTTCCAGGCCTCCCCTCCCAGCCCGTGAAGCCCCCACTTCAAATTTCTTCTGTGACCCCCATCCCAGGTCCTCACCTCCACCTGTTTCCCTTGCTACTCTATTTGCTCCCCTTAGAAACACTGTCAGGACAAAGAGCTTCTGCAGAAGGCTGTGGTTAGCTGGAATGGAGGTGGGGGTGGGGGGCAGAACAGCCCATCCAGAAAGCAGACCTTCTTCCTGCTCCCACACACTCACTCAAAGCCTTCTATTCCTTCTCCCAAAAGCCCCACATCTGGACATTGACTAGCACCATGACCTCCTCTCCAGAAACATCCATTTTGACTTACCTCAGAAAGCCAAGGAGGGAAGGAAGGACTCACCAACACTGGAAAGTACAGCTGCTCATGAAACACTTTTTTTTCCTTTAAGAAAATGTACCCTTGTTCCAATCAGATGACTGATACACTTTGGCCCATTAGCATTAGAGTGCCACTGGCCTGGCATGATAGGGTGGCAGGCAGCAGAGCTGAGCTCAGAGTGGGGATCCTGGTTAGGCTAGGCCTCTGGGAGAGACCCTTTTCCTGTCTGGGTCTACCTTTCCCAACTGTAAAGTAAGAGGATCATGGCCAGCTCTAGAAAACCTATTGTCTCTTTTCCTTTTTCTCCTCAGGCATGAGTGAGCCACGGCTTGCCCGCCACCTCCTGCAACACAGGCAGGTCTTTCCACCAGCCCCACCTGGCTCTTCACACCATGATGAACAGGAAGGAAATGCCAGTCACAGCCACCAGCCAGCACCCGAGCATATCTGATGGGAGGAAGCCCCTTCCTGCCAACCACCTCTGTGCCAGCGCTGCCAGCCAGGGCAGGTAAGGTGTCAACGACTGCCAGTAGCTATCAATGTCAGCTGCCTGGCAAGAACGCACAGCAATCCCCCCCCTTCCCTTTCTCGCTGGCCTTGGAAGCCTTTCAGGACTTCCTGACTAGGCAACATGCCCACAGCCAACATCTCCGCCCACCTCTACAACCTGAAGAAGGTACAGAAGGGCCCATGCCAACCAGGCAGGGCTCCTGCCATCCACAGGGAGTCTAGGATGGGCCCGGAGTGGATGGAGGACTGGGAGGCTACTGGGGGGGGAGGGAGGCTCTCCTTCCCTTTGTCTCCAGGGACAGCTGCGGAATCCGGGGAGCAGAGAGCAGCCAGAAATAAGGGACAGGAAAGAAAACGACTGTTGGAGACATAGGAGGTCTGAGGGCAAGAGAGCCAGAGATTCCTCCCCCAGCCCCCAAACAAGCCTCTACCCAGTTCCCCCCAGCCAGCCCTGCCAGACAACTGGAGGCCACTGGACTACCCTCGGTTAAGCCTCAAGCCTCTGACTGTGGCACCCAGTAGGACCTCGGTCTGTTTCCCTATTCTTCCTCTGCCCCCAGTCCATGTTCATCCAGGGAGAAACAAAAGTTGGCTAGCTACAAGAAGCCAGCCCCTTGAGGGCCTCTGTCACCTTGACCTGGACTGTTACACAGTGGGAGACACAGGCCTGGAGGGTGCAGGGCAGCTGTCCCCTGCCCAACCAAGACCTTGGCCTCAGACCCAGTGGGATTGGCAGCAGCTTTTCTTGGCTCTAACAAACTCCCTTGGAAACAAGTCTCACTACTAACTTCTTCCCTCCAGTTGGCTGACAAGCCAGAACTATTGGCTCAAATCCTTTTTTTCTTTTAACCTCCCCCTTGTTCACCACCGCCCCCCCTTGCTGTTTAAGAGAAGTTTGCCAGATATACTTCAAGGGTTTTTGTGTGTGTGTGTGTGCCTTAGTTTCTTTAGGAAAACAATGGGGCTCTCAGTACGTTATGATGACCCCTAATGTCTACACATTGTCTCTGTGTGTCAAAGCTTTAGGCAGACCTTTGCCAGACCCTTAAGTGGTTGAGAAAGCAAATGTTATCCCCCACATGCCCAGAGGCACCATTCTGGAAGGTCAGGTCAGAACCCAGGGGTCTGGATTCTGGCACTGAGACTTTGGGGCAGCTTCCTTGAGGCCTCATGAGGCCCCAGCAGCCCAGAGTGGAGGAAGCCCATCTCCTTGCCGACCCTCTGGCCTCTCAAGGCAAGGGTAGTGCCTGAGACTTGGGCACCCCACAAATATCTTGGCTTATCCAAGTGGATACTCTCCCACTCAGGCAACAAGGGAAACAAAGCCATGAAATCATTGCCAAGGCCACAAGAGAAAAAGACAGCGAGGATTCAAATTCAAGGGTTGCTGACTTCCAAGCTCAGGTTGAAAACAGTTGAAACCACATGGCCCAGAGTGAGCGAGGGCAGGTGACTGAGCATGGCTTTCCCTCTGGAGCAGCCCTGTGATCAATGGGTGAACTCATTGCCCAAACCCTGTGTCCCCTCACAGACTTAGTCATGCTTTCCCAACAGTTCTGGGGCAAATAAGAACAGACAGTGTTCCACTTAAAGTCTCTCAGGAGTTTCTTCTGAAGAAGTAGAAACCAGGACACACTTACACCATTCGTGGTCCTGATGGAGTTTCTTTCTTTTTTTTTTAATTTTTTTTGCTTATTTTTATTTTTATTTCTTTATTTGAGAGATATAGGCAGAGAGAGAAAGAGTCAGAGAGAGAAAGAATGGGCGTGCCAGGGCTTCCAGCCACAGCAAACTAACTCCAGACGCATGCGCCCCCTTGTGCATCTGGCTAACGTGGGTCCTGGGGAATCGAGCCTTGAACCGGGGTCCTTAGGCTTCACAGGCAAGTGCTTAACCGCTAAGCCATCTTTCCAGCCCCTGATGGAGTTTCTAACAGGACTGGAATAGACTTCTGAATGCCTCATATGCTCGAGGTGAAAATGGGCCATGGAAAGATGGAACTGTTGCATCATGGCCTCTCAGCTTAGAAGTCAGTCAAGTCCTCTTTGTGGGTAAATACAAGAGATTCAGTACCCGCCTCCTGCCTGCTCGAGAGCCCTTCAAGAAAGTCCCCTTTAAAGTGGAACTAACAGGGCTGGAAGAATGGCTTAGCAGATAAGGCACTTGCTGGCAAAGCCAAAGGACACAGGTTCAATTCCTCGGGACCCACTTAAGCCAGATGCACAAGGTGGCGCATGTATCTGAAGTTCATTTACAATGGCTAGAGGCCCTGGCACGCCCATTCTCTCTATCTATCTGCCTCTTTCTCTCCCCTTCTCTCTAAAATAAATAAATAATGGCAAAGTGTAACTGACAAGGTGGTTCTCTTCTCAGCCTGTCTACACTGGGGCTTGTGCTTCAAGGTGTCGAAGTGACAATGGAGTGCTCCTCCCCAGGGAGATGACTATCTTGGGGCTATGTAGGGGCAGAAGGACCCTTTAAGTAACTTCAACTTCTGTCTTACTCACAAAGTGCCTACTATGTGTCGGGCACTGTGCAAGAGAACGGAGAGAAAGCATAATCAAAGGCCCAGCCTCTGCAGCGTTTCTGGACCCTGATGCCAACAGTCTAAGGAGAAGGCAACAAACCAAACGGAGGTGGACAGCGTGCAGTGGAGCCAGGTGGAAGGAGCGGCGGACTATTTTAGGGAAAGCCACGTGAGATGGAGACTGAGCCGAGGTTAGGTGCTGGGATTTTGACAAGTGGCATTGGCAGGAGAAAGGCAGGGACAATTTGAGGAACAATGAGACAGTATGATGCCAACCTTGGCTCTGCTGTGCTCCAGCCAGGGGGCTCGTCACACTTCTCTGAGGTTAGCTCTTCGTCTTTGGGATGGAAAAATAATTCTGTAGTCCTGGAATGTAGCTTTCTGCACGCCATCACCTCCCACACTCACCTCCAAGCCCTGCTCCCCATTTCTGCCACTCCTGCCAGCCTTTGGACAACCAGCAACTTACAGAAGGGAGGTGAATCCCTGAATATAAATGCTGGAAGAACCCTCTACTGTCAATCAGTGTACATGACATCTTACCAGTAGGGAAACTGGGGCTCAGAGATACTGCCTGACTTTCCCAGGATCATCCAGGAAATAAGTAATAGCCGGACTACAACCCGTCTCCCTCATGGGCCCCAAGGCGGACGTGGAGCAGACGAAGGCCTCCGGCGCCTATCCCCAAGGTGGCTTCCTTCCTTCATTGACTGCGAGGAACTTGGAGAGAATGAGGTCCTTCCAAGGGCTTCCAGGGTCAGTGTGACCATGGGGGACAGACTCATGATGTAGAACACCAGCAAGAGGTCCTCCTAGGCTGTGACATCTCACAAATGACAACAGTGGGATCTCTCTAGCTTGTGGCTATAGGAGACACAGACGACTCCTAGGGTGACGGTGTTCCCAGACCAAGGCTGCTTCTGGCTGTCACCCAGGAATGCACAGCGATGGATCTGAGGGCTCACGCCTGGGCCTCTGTGTTGCATTTATGGTCCTCGCTGCAGGTCTAGGTCAGATCCTGATCGCACATCCCACTGTGCACGAGCCCCTGGGTTCTTTAATTCTTGCAGCTCTTTCTCAGGCAGCAAGTAGCTAGAGGAATGCCCTGGGGAGAAGTCAGACACCCTAGACCTCAAAGCAAAGCTACAAAGCCAGGTGTCTGCTCAGCTGCGTGCCCTAGCCTGGCTCACAAAGGCAGTTGGCTATGAAGGGAGCAGGCATCTGCAGACATGGCTTGCAGCCTACAACGCTTCCTCCAGTGCACCAAGCCCCTTTCATTCAATGACATTTCAGCTTAGTTGAGTTTCCCAGGACCTAGCAGGGTCCGAGGCCTTGCTTTTTTTTTTTTTTTTTCTTCTCTACTTTACAGGGGAACAGACGATGCCCATCACCAGTACTGATCCAAGCTACAGTGGGAAAGAGAAGGTCATGTTCAAGGTTGGATCTAGGTGGTACTGAGAGATGCCCACCCTTCTGCAGCAAATAGCACAGAACTTCAGAGCTGGAAAGGAGTTCCGTCCTACAGCTGGAGCCACTGAGGCCCTATCCATCAACAGAGAGAAGGGTATTTCCCTGTAGTCAGAACTGGTCTCCTCAACTGGTAGGGAAGAAATTGGCCCATAGTAAAGAAAGCAGGGGGTGTAGCAGAGAGATGCTATGGGAAACGCCACCATCCAGCACCTATCAAAAGTTCACGCATGGTCTGCCCCATGGCCTCCCCCTGACTCAGCCACCCGGCACATGGCACACACTCTGAGGTCAACCATAAGCTCCTACCTTCATTTCATCCTCACGTCCTCCATAGCCTCACCCTGCCGGATCTCTCCTGCCACATGCTACATGCACTAAAGGTAAGCTCTTCCCTTGGGTTCCAACAAGATCCTGAGTGGACCAGCTCAGAGGACACACTGGTGTCCCCTGACCTCTTATTATAAGGGACAGCAGATGGCGGGAAGGGGAGAAGGCCAGGAGAAAACCGAGGTAGAAGGAAGGCCAAGTTTAGCTGAGGGCTTGGGCTCAGAGAATCAAGGGTTTCTTTGGACAGTCTCCAAAATTTACTACGAGCCAGGCCAACCAAGCAGCTTTGAAGATCTTGAAATGATACATAATCGAGCAAACAAAGCTTTTTCAACTTTGGGTGAGTAGCGGCATCCGCAGAAGGTCGTGGGAGTGGCTCAGGAGGACTGGGTAAGGGCATGGCCGCTCACATCCTGGCAGGCCACCCCCCCCATGCAGACACGGTGGAAGGATGCTCAAGTCACACGCGCTGAGAGCTGAGGCCTGCAGCACTTGGAGAGCATAGGTTGTCATGAGCAGCGACATCTCGGGCTCCTCATCAGCAGTGAGACCATGTGGGCTTCAGGCTGGGGGACAACAGAAGAACCTCTTGCTGCCTCTGTGGGGTGAAGAGACAGAACAACCCAGACTGGGGCCTGATGGGGAACGGCAAGACTCTCAGCCAGAGCATACAGCTGTGCTCCGAGCAGAGAGCCGGGCCGAGAGTGGTTTAGGCAGAGCCGGGCTGGAGCGAAGCCAAGTGAGAGAGCGATGGGGCAGCTGGGCCGGGGGTGACGGGAGAAGCCAGCGGTGGTCTGGGAGGGTGCCAGGTGCAGTGGCTCTGTGTTCCTAACCACAGAGGGCCCGAGGCACAACCGACACTTGGTGAGCCAGGGAGGCAAAGCCCGGGCAGGCTGCATTGGCCGTGGCAGCTGTGCAGGGTGCTCACAAGAGAGTAGGGAGAGAAGCAAATAGCTACATCTCATGACCATCGGGTCCCTTCTTTTCATAAACTTTGCTTAAGTTCATGAGAAATAAATAAACACAGGCAAACGACGTTCACTTTGCGCAGCTCATTCTGTAAGAAGTTAAAACTCACATGCGTTGAACTTCCTATGTCAGCCAAACACAGTCCTGGGGAGACAGCGCGTGGGGGCTGTTCCACTCTGTAGTGGCCCCCGTGAAGCCCACTGCCCTCACCACAGTGTCATCGCTGACCCCTTAACAATACTGCTCGGAACAAAAAGATCTGAGCTCAGGCAGCAGAGATTGGCCAGATTTCCATCTTCTGATTTATTTGGGAAAACTGACCTATCCTTTATGGAATTGGCATAGGACTTCCTCCATTAGGATGTTAGTTCTCCCAACTGAACATATGAGCACAAACTTACTTGATACTTGCTGCTGCTATTGTGTATCAAGTTGCTCCTGGTTGCAGGAACTTAAAACAAGCATTTGTTTCTTTGCATCAAGAATCTAGGAGAGGGGCTGGAGAGATGGTTTAGTAGTTAAGGTGTTTGCCTGCAAAGCCAAAGGACCTCAGTTCGATTCCCCAGGATCCATGTAAGCCAGATGCACAAGGTGGTGCATATGTCTGGAGTCCGTTTACAGTGGCTGGAGACCCTAGCACACCCATTCTGTGTGTGTGTGTGTGTGTGTGTGTGCGCACACACACACACACCTCTTTCTCTCTCATGCTTTCAAATTAATTAGTTTAATTTTTTTCTAAAAAAGTATCTAGGAGAGGGCTGGAGAGATGGCTTAGTAGTTAAGGTGCTTGCCTACAAAGCCTAAGGACCCATGTTTGACTCTCTAGATCCCAAATAAGCCAGACACACAAAGGTGAGGCAAATGCAAAGTCACATGTGCCCACTTAGTGGTACAAGGGTCTGGAGCTCAAAACAGTGGTTGAGGCCCTGACATGCCAATTCTTTCTCTCTCTCTCTTTCTCTCTCTCTCTCTCTCTCTCTCTCTCTCTCTCTCTCTCTCTCTCTCCCTCTCTCAAACTGAAAAAAAGAAAAGAATGTAGGAGGGGTCTGCCCTAGTGGTTGGGGCTGCAGTCACCTTGGGAATCAATGACGGAGATGTTCCTTCTACGACTCCCCACGTGGCTGTCAGCGGGCTGGGAAGACCCACTTCCACGTTCTTCCGCAGAGGAGCTTCAGCAAGGGTCCTTTATGTCTTAGCTTGGGACCCATGGCTGGGCACCCTCAGGTGAATGAAAAAAGCAATGTCCAACCACCTCAGTGGTTTGAGGCCCAGGAACCTCCCCAACCACGTCAGGAGGCCAGAGATGTGTTCCCAGCTTCCCTTGCTCCTAAGAGAAGGAAGATGAGGGTACTAGGCATCAGTGGACGAACCAGGAAGTCCTTTCTTACTGACCATGAAAGGAAGGAAACTGGAAGTCTCCTGGAACCCAGTCCTCTTCAGAGACCCGCCAGTGTGAGGGTACTAGCCTGGGCATGGTGTTAGGCAGTTCTGGGTTCTCACACTGCGGGGCACTGACAGCTATGTCTATAACCTACTGGATTTGTTTTCTTTGGAAACTTTGGCAAAATAAGAGAATGTATGCTATGGAGTGCTGAAAATTAAGTGAGCTAGTCCGTGTTCAATCTTAAAACAATGACTAGCACATAATCACTGCTCATAAACCTATTACTAATATTAAGGGCACAGAATGAAGTCAGGGTCTGCAGTTCAGCTATAGCCAGCATGGAGCAGAGTCTTCTCACAGTCCTGCTTGGTCACCACCACAGCCTGGGTGCTCACTTCAGGAAGCCAAGGACCAGAGGGCCAACTCAAGTGGACAGTTCACACTGGGCTGGAGCCACATTGGCCTCTCTGGGTTCCCTTTTTGCCTTTTGTGCTATATTCACCAACTGCAGAGTGAACTTTAATCACCCCAAACCAAATTTAATCACTTGGTAACGTTTCCAATCATAAGAGACATCGGCCTAAAACCTGTGTCTTAAGGAGCTGCATAAAGAGGCTTACCCAAAAGGCTAAGACAGTCCCAACTGGGAGGGAGGGAGGAGGATCTAGATAACAAGTATATTTGGGAGAGGGGTGTTAGTTATACCTGGAAAGCTACCAGTGTGTTCTGTGCCCATGAGTGAGCTGTTATGTGTGTATCGGTGTACATATATGTTTATCTGTCTGAATGTATTCGTGTATGTACACGTGTGTGTTTGGAGGCACTGTGTTTTGAGTATATGGTTTGTGAGTTTAGTAAACGCCATCATGGTGTTCCTGAGCCAAGGTGTAGTGGCCCCAACTACAAAGCAGCCACAGATTTGTGGGCTCCTTTGCCCCTCATGCCTTATCTTCTCCAGGCATAGGCGTTTGTTGGCCAGGATTTGGACTTTCTTATGCCCTCCTCCTCTGGAGTGACCTACCTTCTAGTAAACAAGAATGTACCCAAGAAATCCAATCCCTCAAAATCCAACCTCTCCAAGTCACAAGGTAGATGTGGGAAGTGCCGAGAACCCCAAGAGAAAGTAGCAAGGCTCACAAAGTCCCCCGCTCCCCACTCTGGAGAAAGTGGGGTCAGCCCCTTCCCCGCCCCAGTCCCCAGTCGGAGCTTTGAAATCGGCCTTACAAGGGAACATCTGCCACCCTCCGGCTTCTGAAGGCAAGGTGAAGATCAGAGCCGGGATCTCTGTGTTTTCATGAGGTGTTTTAGCCAAGGGACGAAGGCATTCAGATTCCATTTCCCTGTTTTGTACACACACGTAAGTCCGCGCTAAGAGGATTAGTTCTCCTGGTGCTGTGTCCTTCCTAAAGGGCCTGGTCAAAAGAGACCCTTGTTAAACAGCATTTTCTCTAATTCCTCCGGCTTTTCTTTCTCACCCCAACATGCGGACATCTAGCCTGCTCCTAAATCCACCCACCTCTGACTTGGGGGATAAAGATGGCCCGGCGCTCCATTCTCCTGCTGCCCCTGGGTCCTGATTCATAAAGCTGGAGATGAACATTAGTGCTTGGTTCAGCAGCCTCTGAAAGAGAAAGGGCAGCCTCTTCGAACCCTGGATGCCCCAGAGAAAAATGTAGCCGTTTTGCCTCTGTGCTGTGAATGGCTTTTTGGAGGGTTTTCATTAAAGCCGGGGCTGCTGGTGCAGAAAGCTTCACAGATGTTGACATTTTTTTTTTTCATCCCTGGGTTAAGATGTCTTCCATAAGCTTTTATTCCTCATTTGTTACTTCTTTATTATCGGGGAGGTTTGGCCGCCTTCGTCCTCTCTCTTCTCTGAAGAGAGCAGCGGTAGCTGAGCCAGTCATTATCTGGGCCCTTTTCTCTGGCCTCCCGAGGCAGCCCGGGGCTCGGGCCCCCATTGTGGCTAACAGCAGGTAGCTGAGGCAGGCCGGGTCATTCCTCAGACCCCTTTGTGTCGCAGTCCCCTCCTCCCTCCAACTGGGCTCTGGGTGTGTAAAAGGTCAGGGGAGGCCAAGCCTCCATACCTGAGCTTTTGTTGACTGCTAGAAGCCAGGGCCTCCAGAAGCAACGTGCTTGGAGAGCAGCCTCGAGAGAGGTCCCTCCCTTCCCGACTACAGGGCTGTCCTCTCTCCACCCTTTGAGCAGGGTGAGGAAAGGACGATCAGTTTAGCTCCACTGGGTCCAAAACTGCCCTGAGACAAAACTTCCCACCGACAGGCTGAGAAGAATTCAAAGGGAAGACCGTGGTGTGGAGGAAAGTATTTTGTTATAAACATATAGGATCTCCTTGGTTTTGACCATCATTGGTCCCCATACTGCCACCACTGCCTCCTCATCTGTCAAATGACAATGACACATTCTCCCCTGCACACTTTCATAGTTTTCTTTTTTTCTAGTTATTTCATGGACCCATGAGGTGATGTGGAAACTGTTTTGTCAACGGTTTCTAAATGTTAGGTATCATTTTTCTCCTCACTACTGCCTGCATGGACCCCACCTTGATCAACAGCCAGAAAAAGATACAGTTAGGTTTTTTTGATAATTATAAACAATAATATATACAGATTTGGGGGCCTTGAAAAATACATTTCCAAGACCTCTCCTAGATTGATGCCCTAAGGTGGACTGATTTATAGGGCAAGACGGGCTCTAGTGAAGCCAGTTCTCTAAAATTTAATATTAGATTCCCTCAGAAGGCAGCCCTGGGAGGCTGGCTAGGGAAAACTGATGTGTACACTTGGGTAGGGAAAGATGAGAAGGGCCGAGGGTTTTTGCTGGCCACTAGCTCAGGATGAGCCATGTACAACATGACTGCCAGAAGAGCCAAGGGGAACAGAAGCTGCCTCATGAAAAGAAGGGCTCGGACCCTTCCGGATATCACATCTTAAGAGATCCATGCAGGGACCGTATCCCATCCAAAGGATGGACCCCGCAGTAACGAGAGGGCCAAGAGTCACATCAAAGAACTGGTTGAGGCTGCTTCCCAGAATGAGCTCAGGGACACGTGTGGAGCAAGGGAGATGGCGCAGCCTGTGTGGCTGGGGTGCTGCAGGGATTGAAACTGGGACTGAATAACCGAAGCTGAAATGAAAATGTCTGGAGCAAATCTAAGGGAAGTATCAGAAAAGCTCCACATCATCTAAACCGGAAAGGACTGCCTTATGGGGTAGTAGTACATAGCACATCACTGAGGGTAATGCAGCTCACGGGAATGCCAAGAGAAGGCCCAGCCACTGAGCATCTACTTTCGGCTTACTCTGTGTCAGGCCCAACAAGCCCCATCTAGTCCTAAAATTACTCCATTCTTTGCATTTAAGAAAAGGAAATATAAAAAAAAAAAAAAAAAAATGATTAAGTTAAATATAGTCAATTCACATTGGGTGATAGCTGGGTAATATTACACGCAGTGGACAAAAGCAGTGTGGTAGGAAGTCCATGCCCTGAAGAGTGAGTCCCCACATTTACAGCGTCCAGCTGAGGCCAGATGCAGTTGGTACTATAGGGTGGGGGGCTGGGAGAGAAGTACTGGTGAAAAACAAGTTTTGGGTTCTGAGAACCAAGAAAACCATGACAGAAGAGAGGAAAGGTAAATCCTTTATGGGAAGAGCCAGTAAAAGGTCCCAAAATTGTCTGTCCACATCTCTGTTCCAACCTTGAGTCATATGATCAAAGAGAAGTCTCAAAGCAGCTAAGATGCTGGAGAAACATCTGAGTTGATACTGGCATCTGCTGCCTAAGAAACAACTTTGCAATTTGAATCCAACAAAGAGAATTGCCTGATAAAACAAAAGGCACCAGAGAGAAATAGCAAATTCCAGAAACTATAAACCTAACATATCCAATGTCCAGAATACAATCCCAAAGCATTTAATATACATAGAACCAGGAACATCGAACACATTATCAAGATAGAAGAACATCAAAGTCGGGCACAGGGGTGCACGCCTTTAATCCCAGCCCTCAGGAGGCAGAGGTAGGATTACTGTGAGTTCAAGGCTATCTTGAGAATTCCAGGCTAGCCTGGGCTAGAGTGAGTCCTACCTTGGAAAAAACAAACAACAACCACAAAAAAAGATAGAAGAACTTCAAGGGAGACAAAATAATCCAAATATTGTAATTAGGAGAATCTCCAGTGTGTATTACAGCTATACTCAGGGTAAAGCAAAATATTCTCACAGGAAATTAGTACACAGGAAATCTCAACAAAGTTATAGAAATGATAAAAATGAAAATTCCAGAACTGGTTATAATAGAAAAATTAAAACATCATGACATGGATTTGCAACAAAATGGACACAGCAGAGACAAGAAGAAATAAACTTAAATATAAAACAAAAAAATATTCAGTATAAACAATAAATTTAAATGGATGAAAAAATATATATAAATTAATAGGAACAAACATAAACGTAGACGTGAAAAAGAACAGAGCAGACAAATGAAAGAAAAGGCCAGTTTTTCTCAAAAGTGAAGAAAGAAATTAACTGATTTAAAATCTTCTATAAATAGCAAATGTGAAATTTCTGTAGAAAAGAAAGTAGACTAAAGAAATTTGCCTCTCAGATTTGTACTGCAAAATATGCTATGGAAGGTTTCCAGTTTGAAAGGAAAGGTTACCAAACAGGAGGAACTTGAACCTGCAGGGAGAATAGAATATACTCGACTGTTCTTTCCTCTTCGTTTCTTTATGACATACATGACCATTCAAAGGAGAAACTATACCGTTAATTTGTGTAGTTTATAACACATATAGATGTCATAAATACTCATGCATAAGACATAAGGGATAGAGGAGTGTATGAAATTATGTAGTTTCTGTTAGAAACAAGCAGAAAAGAAATGAGAGAGAAGGCTTGACTGTCTACAGAGAGAGGCTGATTGTAGGGAAGCCTGGAAGGGCTCTGAGCAGGCATGGTGGTTGGGGGGGAGACATTGAAATTCTTTGGTTGCAGAGTGATCCAACCTTGCCTCTGGACTTGGGCCTCTGTAGGGAACTGATAATTCCCCAGGTGGTTTGGGCCATCCCAGGGAAGTGACAATTGGGAGAGGTGGTCTGAGTCATTCAGGGAAGGGACTATGGCCAGGGGTGGTCTGGGTCACTCTTGGGAAACAGACAATTACCATGAAATGGCTATCAGAGTCCAAAAATGGAGACATTCTGGTCCTAACAATTTCAAGTTTTTTTTTAAATATTTCATTTTTATTTATTTATTTGACAGAGAAAGAGAGAGAATGGGCATGCCAGGGCCTACAGCCACTGCAGACAAAGTCCAGACACATGCGCCCCCTTGTGCATCTGGCTAACATGGGTCCTGGGGAATTGAACCTGGGTCCTTTGGCCTTGCAGGCAAAAGCTTTAGCCACTGAGCCATCCCTCCAGCCCCAGCTTCAAGTTTTGTTCATCTTAAATAATGTGGTAACTGTAAGACTGTGACAAGTTAAGAATAAATCTACATTTAACTCATAGAACAGCCACAGGGGAAAATATTTTTGAAAATATAGCTAAAAGCCAATGTGTAAATTAAAGTTTAATTCTAGAAGTTCTCCAGTAACAGGAGGAAACAAAGGACTTAGGATAACAATAGCAAGGGTAAATAGAAAACGAAGATTTTTAAAGTGGCAAGTCACAAATGCAGTCATATTAATAATGACTTTAAGAGGCAGTGAAATAAACACTGAAATTAAAAGGGGAGGTAGACCTTTGAACAAACAAGAAGCTAGGCGTGGCAGTACACACTTGTAATCCCAGCTTCCCCTCGGGAAGCTGAGGTAGAATTACCACAAATTGAAGCTAGCCTGGGCTAAGAAGCAAGACTCTCTCTTAAAAATACCAAAAAGTAAAAACCATTCAAGAGCAAATTATACACTGTTTGTAAATATATAAGACAGAAATATAAGCTGAAAGTGAATTGATGGTTAAAAAAAAAGGTTTGTCCTCTGCCAGAGTATTTGCCTAGTGTGTATGAGGGCCTGGGTTCCATGACCTACATCATAATCACCATAATCACTCACACACACACACACACACACACACAAATCTTGTCAGGATGGAAAGATGGCTTAGCAGTTAAGGCATTTGCCTACAAAGCCAAAGGACCCAGGTTCAATTCCCTAGGACCCACATAAGCCAGATGCACAAGGTGGTACATGAGTATGGAGTTCATTTTCAGCAGATAGAGATGGCATTCCCATTCTCTTCCCCAACCCTTTTCTCCCTCCCTCCCTCTCTCTCTCTCAAATAAATAAAAAATAAAATATTTTTAAATGTGTCATGCAAATAATAATACTGAAGTTGAGAATATATAGTAATATCAGAGACAAATAGACAAGACGAAAATAAAGAAAATAAAAAAGGGACATTTTATAATGTGTTGTAGTTTGAATATCTGTTCCCATAGACTCAGATGTTTTGTTTTTTGTTTCTGATATTTATTTATTTGAGACAGAGATAGAGAGAGTGAGAGAGAATGGGCACATTTGGGTCTCTAGCTACTGCACACAAACTCCAGATGCATGTACTACCATGTGCATCTGGTTTACATGGGACCTGGAGAATTGAACCTGGGTCCTTAAGCTTCTCAGGCAAGTGCCTTAACCACTAAGCCATCTCCCAAGCCCGACTCAGGTGTCTTATTAAAATGGAGTTTGCAGCTTCAGCCCCTAGCAGGCAGACTCCTGCTATGGGAGCTTGTCACTGGGGTGGATCTGAACTCCAGGCCAAAGTTATGAAAGAGGTTTGATCTCTTCTCTGGCAGTGTCCCTGCTGCTGTTTTGTTGTTGTTATTGCTGTTTTGGTGTTTTGTTGACTACTGGTGGTTCTCTCTCTGCTTGGATCTATGAAAAGGAGCCATCTTCTTCTGCCATTGATGAAACTTCCCTTGGATCTGTGAACCTGAAATAAAGCCCTTCCTCCCATAAACTGTGACTAGTTGGATATTCATCTGAGCAACATTGAAACTGTCTACGACATAATGATACAAGTATAGTTCAAGCTGGGTGTGGTGGTACACGCCTTTCATCCTAGCACTTAGGTGGTACAGGTAGGAAGATCTCTATGAGTTTGAGGCCAATCTAAGAGTACATAATGAATTCCAGGTCAGCCTGAGCTAGAGTGAAACCCCACCTAGGAAAACAAACAAACAAACAAATAGTTCAACCAGAAGATATAAGAACATATATTCCTTATAACAGAGCTTCAAAATGTGTGTGTTGAAAATTAGCAGAATTAAAGGGAGAAAGAGATAATTCAATGATCATAGCTAGAGATTTTAATATCCTTCTCTCACTATGGGATAGAAAAATTGGATAAACCAATCTGCAAAGACAAAAGATCTGAGCAATTTTAACCACTTTGGCTTAATTGATACTTACAAAAATATATATCTAACAATTACATGAATGCATAGTCTTTTCAAGTGTATTGAGTTTATTTGTCAGTAATCATGACACGCTGAGACATAAAGAAATCTTAATGGTAGAAAAGAAGAGCAGGGCTGGGGAGATGGCTTAGTGGTTAAGGAGCTTGCCTGCAAAGCTTAAGGACCAGGTTCAATTCTCCAGGTCCCAGGGAAGCCTGATACACATGGTAGCTCATGCATCTGGAGTTCGTTTGCAATGGCTAGAGGCCCTGGTGCACCCATTCTTTCTCTCTATCTGCCTCTTTCTCTCTCTCTCAAATAAATAATAACTAAATAAATTTTAAGAAAAGAAAAAGAAGAGCCAGGCATGGTGGTAACACCTTTAATCCCAGCACTCGGGAGGCAGAGGTAAGTGGATTGCCATGAGTTCGAGGCAACCTTAAGACTACATAGTGAGTTCCAGATCAGCCTGGACTAGAGTAAGACGCTACCTTGAAAAACCAACCCTCCCCCCCAAAAAAGAAAAAAAAAGAACAATTACAACGAAATTACATATAAGAAAAGAACAATAAAAAAACACAAGTCAATAGCATACAAAATGGATAAACAATAGAGAAAAATCAGTAAAACAAAAACTAGACTTTTAAAGGGATCAATAAAGTTAATAAATTCCAGCCAAAATCATTAAGCAATTAAAAGAAAGGACATAGACCATCAATATCAGATATATATCACAGATCTCCTATATAACCACCAAAAAGCTAATAGGGTTTATGATAAATAACTTTTTGCCAATGTAATTAACAAGTTGGATAAAAAGTCCACTGTAAGATGTAAACTGCCCAAACTGACTCAAGAAAGACATGTCTCCCATCCAATATGAACCTAGCTTGGACTGGCTTAGCTTCAGAGATCAGGGTGATATGGCTGTAGACACTGATACATATTATAGATTTATGCATTTCTCTGCTTAGCAATAAAAAGGAATAAATTATAAATACATACAACCATTTGGGTTGATCTCAAAAGCATTGCGCTAAGTGGGAACAAGAGCCACATTCAAAAGGTCACATATTGAATGATTCCATTTATATAACATGCTTCAAATGGTGAAATAACTAATGTTTGAAAACAGGTTAGTAAGTATCAGAGGCTAGAAATACAAGAGAGAAGGATGTGTGTTTGTATAAGGAGGTGGCAGGCACAAGGAGACCTCTGTGGTGATGGAATTGGAGCAGGTGTCACATGAATATGCACTATTGATGTAATGGTACTGAACTAAAAACACGTTCTATCAACATTAAATTCCTAATTATGGTTATACTATGGTCACAGAAATATAACCACTGGGAGAAACTAGTGAAGGATACATGAGTCTTTTTTAACTTCCTATGAATTCATGAGTATTTTAAAAGAAACTCAATCAAACCACGAATGGTGGTGCACACCTTTAGTCACAACACTTGGGAGGCAGAGGTAGGAGGATCACTGTGAATTAGGAGCCAGCCTGGGATTACATAGTGAGTTCAAGGTCAGCCTGGGCTAGAGTAAGACCCTACCATGCAAAAACAAAATACTTAATCAAATATCAAGTGTAGGAGGCTGGGAAGATCACACTTTGTTTGCAAAGCCTGCTAACCTGGGTTCAATTCTGCAACCTCCTTATAAGGCTGGGTAGCCTGGCATAATGGTGCACACACCTTTAATCCCAGCATTCAGGAGGCAGAGGTAGGAGGATTGTTGTGACTTGGAGGCCACCCTGAAACTACATAGTCAATTCCAAGTCAGCCTGAGCTAGATCAAGACCTTACCTCAAAAAACCAAATAAAATAAAATAATTCTATATAAGAATCCATATGAAATTAGGTGCTTGCAAAGTGGTACATGTATTTTTAATGTTTTAAATTTGTTTATTTCTTGTTTTTTTTTTAGATAGGTTCTCACTTTAGCCCACGCTGACCTAAAACATTCTGTAGCTCCAGGCTGACCTTGAACTCATAGCAGTCCTCATACCTCAATCCAGCTTGGACTACATAATAAGACCAGGCCTCAAAATAATAATTATTATAATAAAATTAAGGGCTGGGATGATCACTCAGCAGTTAGAGATGCTTGCTTTCAAAGCCTATCAACCTGGGATAATTTCTCAGGCCACCCTCATAAGCCAAACTCCAAAACTAGTGCAAATATCTGCTATTTATTTTTAGTGGTAAGGGACCCTGGCATACATACACACAAACACATGCCAATAAACAAATAGATAAAGAAGTAAATAATATTTTAATAAAAAATTAAAGTCAATTGTACTTTTTTTTTGTTTTTGGTTTTTCGCGGTAGGGGCTCACTCTACTATGGAGTCTCAAGGTGGCCTTGAACTCGCAGTGATCTTCCTTCCTCTGCCTCCCAGTGCTGGGATTAAAGGTGTGCGCCACCACGCCCAGCTTAAGTCAATTGTATTTCTATAAGAAAGTAATTAAGGGCTGGAGAGATGGCTCAGCAGTTAGGACACTTGCCTGTAAAACCTAATGACCGGGTTTGATTCCCAGTTCCCATGTAAAGCCAGATGTACAAAGTAGCACATGCATCTGGAGTTCTCTGTAGTAGCTAGAAACCCTGACATGCCCATTCTCCCCACCTCTCTCCTTGGAAATAAATAAATAAAATATATTTTTTTAAAGTGAACAACAGTTTTAAAATGAAGGTTTTAGAAACTGTGTTTATGAATAGCACTAAAAATACTTAGGAATGAAGGGTGAGGGAGATAGCTCAATTGGTAAAGTGTTTGGCATACAAATACGAGGGTCTGAGTTTGATCCCCAGGACCCACATAAAAGAAAAACAAGGGTGGTGTCACACACTTGTAATCACAGCATTGGAGAAGCCAAGGCAGATTGATGCCTGGGACTAGCTGCCAACCCAGTCTAGTCTAACTGCTGAGCTCCAGGCCAAGAACAGACCCTATTTCAAAAGAAGGGATAGAGCCTGAGACACCTGAAGTTCTACTCTGGCCTCCACACACATGTGCACGCACGCTCACATACACAGGTATTAAAAAGTATTAGAGGGCTGGAGAGATGGCTTAGCGGTTAAGCGCTTACCTGTGAAGCCTAAGGACCCCGGTTCGAGGCTCGGTTCCCCAGGTCCCACGTTAGCCAGATGCACAAGGGGGCGCACGCGTCTGGAATTCGTTTGCAGAGGCTGGAAGCCCTGGCGCGCCCATTCTCTCTCTCTCCCTCTATCTGTCTTTCTCTCTGTGTCTGTCGCTGTCAAATAAATAAATAAAAAATGAACAAAAAAAAGGAGCAGAGGTAGGAGGATGATCACTGTGAGTTCGCCCTCCTGAGACTACATAGTAAATTCCAGGTCAGCCTGACCCACAGAGAGACCTCAAAAAAAAAAAAAAAAGTATTAGCGGGCTGGAGAGATGGCTTAGCGGTTAAGCACTTGCCTGTGAAGCCTAAGGACACCAGTTCGAGGCTCGGTTCCCCAGGTCCCACGTTAGCCAGATGCGCAAGGGGGCGCATGCGTCTGGAGTTCGTTTGCAGAGGCTGGAAGCCCTGGCACGCCCATTCTCTCTCTCTTCCTCTATCTGTCTTTCTCTCTGTGTCTGTCACTCTCAAATAAATAAATAAAAATTTTTAAAAAAAGTATTAGAATGAAGTTAAAGAGAGACATGTCATATGAATGCTCTGGACATTACAAAATATTAAGGAACAAAATTAAACAATTTTTTGGATATCTAATTAATTTTTCATCTTTTGAGAGAGAAACTGAAAGAACCAAAGAAAGAGAAAGAGAATGGCCACACAAGGGCCTCCTGTCACTGCAAATCAACTCTAGACACGTATCATTTTGTGCATCTGGCTTTACCTGAGCACTGGAGACTTGAACCTAGGTCACTGGGCTTTGCAAACAAGTGCCTTTAACCACTCCCCAGCCCCAACATTAAGGAAAATTATAGAGAGCATAAAGCCTAAATAAGTGGAGAGCTGTAACATGATCATGGATTTGCTGAAGTATTCATTGCTCCAAATTGATCTTCAGATTTAATATGCTCTTGATTAAAAAAAAAAGTTGCTCTTCCTATCAGCGGCCCGAGGTGACCTTTGAAAATGGCTTGCTACTCTCTTGACCCAGAAAACCCCACAAAACCATGGAAGTCAAGAGGTTCAATCTCTATGTTCATTTTAAGAACACCCGTGAAACTGCCCAGGCCATCAAGGGTAGGCATATCTGAAAAACCTCCAAGTGTCTGAAAGATGACACGTTAAAGAAGCAGTGTGTGCCATTCTGGCAATACAATGGTGGCGTTGCTAAGTGTGCCCTGGCTAAACAGTGGGGCTGGCCCCAGGATTGTAGCCCTAAAAAGAGTGCTGAATGTCTGCTGCGCATGCTTAAAAATGCAGAGTAATGGGCTGGAGAGATGGCTTAGCGGTTAAGCGCTTGCCTGTGAAGCCTAAGGACCCCGGTTCGAGGCTCGGTTCCCCAGGTCCCACGTTAACCAGATGCACAGGGGGGCACACGCGTCTGGAGTTCGTTTGCAGAGGCTGGAAGCCCTGGCGCGCCCATTCTCTCTCTCTCCCTCTATCTGCCTTTCTCTCTGTGTCTCTTGCTCTCAAATAAAATAAATTAAAAAAAAATGCAGAGTAATGCTGAGCCTGGTCACTGAACATATCCAGGTGAACAAAGCACCCAAGATGCACGGCCGTATTTATGGAGCTCACAGTTGGATTAACCCTTACATGAGCGCTCCCTGCCATGCTGGGATGATCCTCACTGAAAAGGAACAAACTATTCCTAAACCAGAAGAGGAGGTTGCACAGAAGAAAAATATATCCCAGAAAAAACTTAAGAAATAAGAACTTATGGCCCGGGAGTCAATTCAGCATGGAAATAAAAGAAAAATAAATACAATGCTATTTTAGGGAAATTGGCAAATTGATTCTAAAATGATATGAAAGGTAATGAATCAAAAATAGCCAAGATAATTTGTCAGTATACATACACAAGTTTAAAGGACTTGCATTACCTGATTTCAAGATTTCTTATAAAACCACAGCAGTGGAGGGTAGGAAACAAAACAATGTATTATGAAAATGCCATAATGAAACTTGTTACCTTGTAAGCTAACTTAAAAACAATAATTAGGGGCTGGAGGGATTGCTTGGTGGTTAAGGTGCTTGCCTGAGAAGCCTAAGGACCCAGGTTTGATTCTCCAGGTCCCACATAAGATAGATGCACAAGGGGGCACATGTGTCTGGAGTTTGTTTGCAGTGGCTGTAGGCCCTGGCATGCCCATTCTCTCTCTCTTAGTCTCTTTCTCTCTCTCAAATAAATAAATAAAATATAAATTTAAAAATATTAGAAAAAACCAATAATTAGGAGCTGGGCATGGTAGTACACACCTTTAATGCCAGCACTCAGGAAGCAGAGCTAGGAGAACTGCTGTGAGTTCAAAGCCACCCTGAGAGTACATAGTGAATTCCAGGTCAGCCTGGACTAGAGTGAGCCTTACCTTGAAAAACCAATAATAAATTATTATTATTATTAGAGGATGGTGAAAAGACAAAAGAGCTCAACAGTTAAATGCACTTGCTTACAAAGCCTAATGACCCAGGTTCAATTTCCCAGTACCCACATAAAGCCAGATACACAAGGTGGTGTATGTGTCTGGAGTTTGTTCATTGCACTGGCTGGAGGTCCAGCATGCCCATTTTATCTCTTTCTCTTTACATCTTTATCTCTCTCTCAAATAAATAAATAAAATATTAAAATAATAATAATTGGGGGATGAAGAAATGGCTCAGTGGTTAAAGGCACTTGCTTCTAAAGCCTCACGACCCAGGTTCGTTCCCCAGTTAGCACGTAAAGCCAGGTGCAGAAAGTGGTGTATACATTTTGAATTTGCTTGCAGTGGCTGGAGGCCCTGATGTGTCCATATATACACCCTCTGCCTGCCTCTTTTTCTCGGTTTCTAATAAATACATATTTTTAAATAAATATATTAAAACAATAATAAAGCTGGGTGTGGTGGCACATGCCTTTAATCCAAGTACTCTGGAGGCAAAGGTAGGAGAATTGCTCTGAGTTCAAGGCCACCCTAAGACTCCATAGTGAATTCCAGGTCAGCATGGACTAGAGTGAGACACTGTCTCAAAAAGCAAACCAACAAAGCAATAACAACAACAATAATAATAGTTAAAATGATTACAACAGCAACAGCAATAAGAAAGCCACACGATGAAGGGTCTATAGTACCAGCCAAACTATAAACACTAGACCAGCAGAGAAGAAAGGCCAAGAATAATTTATATTAATGTGGCTCGTTGGCCTTTTGAATTATTATGCTTTTTACACAACTGTCAAAGTAATTCAATGGGAAAAAAATCTCAGTAAAAGGCACTAGGTATCCTTATGGACTAAAAATGTCGAATATCAACCATTACCTCACATCATATACACAGATCAGATGCCCATAGTGGTACATGCATCTGGAGTTTGTATGCAGTGGCTAGAGGACCCGGCACACCCATTCTCTCACTGCCCCCCCTTTTCTCTCTCAAGTAAATAAATTAAATCTTTACGAAAAATAAAGAAAATAAATTACATAAAAAATGGATAAGCCAGGCATGGTGGTGTACTTGGGAGGCAGAGGTAGGAGGATCACTGTGAGTTCGAGGCCACCCTGAGACTACACAGTGAATTCCAGGATAGCCTGGGCTAGAGTGAGACCCTACATCAAAAAAACAAAACAAAACAAACAAACAAACAAAAAAAGATAACAGTAGATCAATATCCCCAAAGAAGGTATAAAAGATTCCTCATATAGACAAGACTAGTCATAAGGGAAATATAAGTTAAAGGCATATGTGAGATGCCACTGCCTATCATGAGAATGGGTAATTTAAAAAAATTATTTACTTACTTATTTGGGAGAGATGGGGAGAGAGAGAAGCAGATTAGAAAGGAAACAGGCGCACCAGAGCCTCCATCCACTCCAAGCAAATTCCAGATGTATGTGCTACCTTGTGCATCTGGCTTACATGGGTACTGGGAAATCAAATCTGGGTTCTTTGACTTTGTAGGCAAGTACCTTAACTGCTGAGCCATCCCACCAGTGCTACATTTAAAAAAATACTTTTTGTTTATTGATTAGATTGAGAGAGAAAGAGGCAGATAAGAGTGAAAAAGAGAATGCGGTTGCCAGGGCCTCTGGTCACTGCAAAGGAACTCCTGATGTATGCACCATCTTGTGCATATGGTTTATGTGGGTACTGGGGAATCAAACCTGGGTCCGTAAGTTTTGCAGGCAAATGCCTTAACAGCTAAGCCATCTCTCCAGCCCTATGCATTTTCTTTTGTTTTTAGTTCAGTTCACTAAGGTAGTACTGGATAATTCAAGTTAATAAAAAGTAACATAACTAAGCTCAAATTTTAGATCAAAAGAATTTTTGAGATATAACTTACACCATAATAAATATTATATATTTGACAGATGCAATTTAGTGAGCTTTCTCAAAGCATATGCGGTCAGGTAGCTATTATGACAACTAAAATATAGAACATTTCTATCATTCCAGAAAGCCTCTCTGGGTCCCATCACTGCCAGTATACCCCCTAGGGGACTACTGAGTTCTACATGCTTTGACCTGTTAAAAATTACCCATTTGGTGCTAGGCATGTTGGCGCATGCCTTTCATCCCAGCACTCGGGAGGCAGAGGTAGGAGGATCACCATGAGTTCAAGGCCACCCTGAGACTATATAGTTAATTCCAGGTCAACCTGGACCAGAGTGAGACCCTACCTCAAAAAAAAAAAAAAAAAAATTACCCATTTGGGGCTAGGGAGATGGCTCAGCTGTTAAAGGCACTTGCTTGCAAAGCCTGCTAACACTTGTTCAATTCCCCAGCACCCATGTAAAAGCAGACACACCAGGAGGTGCATGTGTCTGGAGTTTGTAGCAGCAAGAGTCCCTGGTGCCCATTCTCTCTTTCTGCCTCCCTCCCTCTCCCTCAAATAAACAAGTAAAACACATTTTTTTTAAATTACCCATTCTAGGGCTGGAGACCCACATAAGACAAATGCACAAGGTAGTGCATGTGTCTAGAGTTTGTTTGCAGAGTCCAAAGGCTCTGGAGTGCCCTCCCTCTCTCCTTCTCTCTCTCTCTCTCCCTCTCTCTCTCTCTCTCTCTCTCTCTCTCTGTATCCCCTGGAATTAATAACTAAAAATAAAATAAAAAATTTTAAAAAGAAAATGCATAGTGCTCCTACGTGCCATCACTATCTTCTCAGGCTTGAAGACATCCAGAGAACCTACTTCCCACCCTTCTGAATGCCTGGGGCCAAGGGCTCTAGACTGAGGTCCTCAGTGAGGTCCTCAGAGGGAGACAATGAGTTTCCTGATCAAATCTGTGACAATAACACTGGGAAACAACTTTTCACAGGTTTTGTCAGCACCTAACATCTGTACCTTCCTATGAAAGTGACCAGTAGAGATTAGAGAACAAGGGATGTTAGGTGAGGCTGGCCAAGGCTCCCTTCCTGTCTGCTTAGCTAGGAACCATGTCTTCAAGAATTTCTGGCAATGTCTTGGGCAGCAAAGGAAAGTTTTGTTGGGCATGACTAACACATTTAGAAAGGACCCATAATTACTGCAATGATTTTGTGTGTCATCTTGACTGGACTAAGGGCTGTTAAAATACCTGTGTCTATGAGGGTGTTTCCAAAGAGATTAGCATTGAAGTCAATAGAACAAGCAGAGACCACCCTTACTAATGTGGTACCCACCACCCAATCTGTTGAAGGTCCTGATAGAACACGGGGAAGAGGGGTACATTCTCTCCCCTTCTTTGCTTGCTTGTCCTTCTTCTATCCTCGGTGATCTTCTCCACCATAACACAGGAGCTTGGCTGCACACAGGAAAGGAGTAACACTAGACCACATGGCAAGGTTGAGGTCCTGACAAAAAACAAAACAAAACAAATTAACAAAAACTAGAAAGTACAACTTCTGTGAATCTCAGAAAAGTTGATTTTCACCAGCTCAACAAGCACTACCTATACAGTATTAAAAGTCATAACCTCTGCTGGCCAATCAGGCCAGGCAATTATACCAATGGTGCAATGGTGGCACATCTGTTATGGTGGAAATCAACTGCTCTTGGATTAGACCTGAGTCCCACCCCCCACCATTGGTAGGGAGTTCCTGCCTTGTACTGAAAACCTAATCAAAAGCCTATGAATGGGGATGTCATAAGCCCTAAAACGGAAGTACTACTGTTGTGTGGCTAAATAGACATGGTATGCCACCAAACTGTCCTCTAAATGCTTATGTTTGTGTCTACATATTGCCAGCAAGCAAGCACCTTTAAACTCGGAGTCATTTTTTTAAGGTAGTGTCTCCTTCTAATCCAGGCTGACCTGGAATTCACTAGGTAGTCGCAGGGTGGCCTTGAGCTGATGGTGATCCTCTACCTCTTCTTCCCAGGTGCTGGGATTAAAGGCGTGAGCCACCACACACAATGAGAAGCTTCTCTTTTCAGATGGCAGTGACTACAGGGGTGACTCAACAGTCACCAAAGTGCTGAGAAGTGATAGTGGAGTGTTCAGCACTAACTAAGACATTTCTATCATGCCCTCTGAGGCTCAGGGACTATTAAGGAAGAGGTGGCAGCAAGAATGTAAAAGCCTGGGCTAGAGATGGCTTAGCGGTTAAGCGCTTTCCTGTGAAGCCTAAGGACCCCGGTTCGAGGCTCGGTTCCCCAGGTCCCACGTTAGCCAGATGCACAAGGGGGCGCACGCGTCTGGAGTTTGTTTGCAGAGGCTGGAAGCCCTGGCGCGCCCATTCTCTCTCTCTCCCTCTATGTGACTTTCTCTCTGTGTCTGTCGCTCTCAAATAAATAAATAAATTAATTAAAAAAAAAAAAGAATGTAAGAGCCAAAGGAGGGGGAGGAGTGTTTACAATAGTCTTCCAGACACAAAGTGACCTTGATATTCATGACCCCATAGTGGCTGATGCTACCTACACAAGACCTGTGTAATAGGAGGGAAAAAATGGTGACATGAAAATAAAATAAAAGAGATTGTGCCAGGCGTTATGGCGCATGCCTTTAGTTCCAGCACTCTGGAGGCAGAAGTAAGAGGATTGCTGTGAATTTGAGGTCACCCTGAAACTACCTAGTGAATTCCAGGCCATCCTGGGCTACAGTGGGTCCCTACCTCAAAAAATAAAAATAAAATGAAATAGTAGGAGGAGGATTGGAAAGGGAGGGTGGTGGGAGGGGATTGTGATCATGGTATACTATTTATATTTATGGAAACTGTCAATAAAAAAGTTTTCCTTTTTGAAAAAAGTCATAGCTTCTGGCTTTTCCTGCAAATGAGGATGAAATTCATGTTCAATGATTAACATTCTCCAGGTGGAATGCTGAAATTTAATGCTAATTAATCACTCACCTTTCCTCTTAGCCTTCTTTCTTGACATTGAATCATAGATGATCAATGCTGGAAAGGTTTTAGAGGTACTAGTAATGTGGTTTTAAGATTTCTCATTTACTGATCAACGTCTGTCATTTCTTTGATTCATGACCTGAGAGGCAGGCAATCACCTGGATCATTATCCTCCTTACAATAAGTGCCACACAGAGGAACTGCACTACTTCCTCAACTCACACAGCCAGCTCTCCAAGATGCATGTCCTGACTCCCAGCCAATGCCCAAGCTACAGCATCAGACCCCTGGCCCCTTCCCCCAGCAGATTTCAAGTAAATTCCAAACTCCCAAAGGAGTTTCTCAAAGGAGGACGTAGCAGGTCAGAGAAGTCTGGCCTTGGTGGAAGGCTGGGAGGCCTCTTGGCCTCCCACCCTTCCCACAGAGAAAGATCCAGATTTCCCTTCAGGCCACCAGCAGCATTGATGCACACCAGCCCCTGGGTTAAATATAAGTTTGAGCCAACATCAAAGAGAAGAGAACAGTGTCCATCTACCCATTCACGGGTAGCTGCCCGCATTGTGCATCCAGGCCACAGCTGAGTCTGCTCCAGGCCATTCTCTTCAAACACATAATGGCATCCTCCCCAGCCCAGCTTCCACTGACAAGCAGCTCTGAGGCCAGCAGGCTGCTGCCCGAGTGGCTCCCAGCAGGAGCTGGATGGAGGCCGACAAGGTTACAGGTGCTTTTCATCCAGCCTCGCAGGAGAGCACCAACTTCCTGCTGCTAGAAATTTGTCTGCAAATTTTTGTCTTCATTCAAATCGATGGATGGAGGCCTGGAGACACAGGGTGATATGATAACTTGATTAAGCCCCAGGACAGATGACACGGAAGCTCAAAGGCCGCTGCTCTCCTCCTTAACCTCTCCAAGGGAGACGACGGGCTTTGCTGGTAATTGGTCCATTGTCCCTTCCACTGGGCTTCCAGCAGAAGCCCGGGAATCTCCATTTTCTTGGGCTCCTCTCTGGGGCAAACTTTAAATACCCTCAGGCCCATCTGGCCCAGTGAACTGTGAAAAGCACTGCATAACCAAGTTTACAGGAGTCAGGGTTTGAGGGGCTGAAAATGATCCTTACTAGAAACTCAGTAAGATGCATCTTTCACCCTCCAGCCCCTGCAAATTGGGACACATTCAGGAATGAAAGAGTGGGGGTCCTTTGCTATGTCTCAGACACCCTGATGTTAGACGCTTTAGTAAGCCACTGTGTCTACCTGCGAGTGTCATTGCTTCTGGAGCAGAAACAAGACCATTAGATAAAACGAGTACATCCTTGCCATGGTAATAGAATTTGCAACTCTTTTAAATGGTCAAGAACTACAGAGTTGAGGGAGGTTGAAACAATTCCCCAAAGCTGGGAGGAGTGACTCACGCTTATAATTCCAGCACTCAGGAGACTGAGGCAGAAGGATTACCTTGATTTTGAGAGTAGGCTACAAAATAAATACAGATAAAACATATTTCCTCAGCCCAGTTTCATTGGAAATATGCTAAAGGAATAAGTCCATTGTCAGGGCATCTTCTGAGATGTTCCTTGTTGTGGAAGGTGAAGAAAGAAAGGGTTGTTAGTGGTACTTTCAAAGTACGCAAGTTAAACCATTAAAACTTAAAGGTTAGTTAAGTTTTTCACTCATTATGATTTATTGCCTGAATCTCCCTGTAAGAAAGCGAGCTAAGGTATGCCAACTTCTCTGGATCTGTTTCTGTCATGGGAATGGAATGTCTTTTGAACTGCTAAAGTAGATAATTCCATGCCTGGAAGAAAAAACGAAGGGAGGAGGGGAGAAGGCAGAACAGAAAGAAAAAAGACAGAGCCTGATTTCTCAATAAATGCTCTGGGCAGGAAGGTGCCTGGGCGGGCGGCCTTAGGGGACATGGTTCTCAGTCGCGTGCGGGCCACCGCGCATCGCTTCTCCAAGGACCCACGCAAGTGCAAACCCATCACCCTCCCCAGGCCCGGCGGGATGGGGTTCCCTGCCATCCTTGGGGGGTCACTGTTGGCTTCTGGGCCCCCGGAGGGCAGGGTTGGCAGGCTGCGCTCGCTGGAACCTGTGAACCCGGCTGGCTGCGGCTGCAAAGGCCCCTCGGAAGGGGGCGTTCCGCTCTGCCCACCGCCCCTCGGCCATTGTCCCCGCTTGCCCTGCGCGGGAGCCCAGGGAGAAAGGGATTCCTTCAATGGTTTCCCGGGAACAAAGGGGACCGAGGGCAAGGCTTCATTAGACGCTCATTGTCCACGCGAGCTGGCCCACCCTCTAGCAGTCCCTTCCAGTGGCTGGAGCTGCCCCTCACCAGCACCCCCAGCAGGGCAGGCTGCAGAGATGCAAGCTTCTGGGGTCCGCTAGACCCAGGTCAAGAATGCCACAGCCAACCCACGTGGGGAGGGCGGTGCCAGGCTGGGGCGGGGGGGGGGTGCGGAGGGCAGCTCCAAGGGGCCACGTTCGGAAGATAGCAGCCGTGGGCACACTGACTCGTGCCTCCACTTCCCAGATCTTGTCACCCAGCATGGTCTGTCTGTAATCAAGAGTGTCAAACTGGGCATGCCTGCGACTTCAACGTGGCCTGTTGCTGGACAGAATGGAGCGAGACAGTTTCAAAGGGGGAACAAGAATGATCAGACGCTGTTCAAGATGTTGCTTACACGTCAATTACCATGTCACCGGGGCATAACAGTGGGCATCCAAGGCCAGCCGCTGTGGAGTGCTTCTGACCGTGTGAGGCTTGTGCCAAGCCAGGGAGAAGGCCTGTTTCACCGCCCGCGCCCCGCCCCGCCCCCAGCCCCTCTTCAAAGGCTACGTAGCCAGACTTCACTGGCAAAGGCTGAAAGCCAGATGGGCCACGTGGAGGACGTTAGGAGTCAAAATGGACATATTTTTCCTGGGTAGCCAGAAGGGCAGCTCCAGGCAGAATCGTGTCATCCTCTATTCTCACAGGGATGCAGTCAGTGTCCACAGGACAGGAAGGAAAGTACGTGTCACCAGGACTTATACGACCCAGCGGAGCTTCCCTAAGGCTCAAAAAGATGGCTTGCCAGCGGGTCCCACTGAGGAAAAGGGCTGCCCTATGGTGGCTCCCCTAGGAGGCTTGAGCAGGACAAGGGGAAGCACAGGGCCACAGGGCGACGGCATAGCTACTGTCTCATCCTCCATCTCGAAGGTGACCATCCTCTCTTCTCACTCAGGTGGCCAGTGGTGAGAGGAGACAGATCACAGACTGAAGCAGAGAGTAGTCCAAGGCTATGCAAGGCAAACCTTTCCCCGGATGCCAGCACACAGCCAGGTCAGGATTGCCCCCGAGAGCAGGACAAGTATGGGACAGTGCCCCCCCACACACAAGTGGGTAGCGCACTCAGGTTCATTGGGAACCACAGCCGGCAAAGCCCTAGCCGGTCATGCCACATCAGCTTGGTAAACAACAGATTTGTCCTTTTCTTTTCTCCCTTTCTCTCTCTCTCTCTCTGTGTACATGTGCACACACACGTGCATGCATGTCTGTAGGTGCGTGTTCATATTTGTGAGTGTGGCACAGCACACGTGTGAAAATCAGAGGACAACTTTACACGTCAGTCCTCGCCTTCCACCTCATTTGGGGCAGAGTGGCTCTTAGTCCCCTCACCAGGCACCAGGCTACCTGGTCCATCACTCCCTGGGCATTTATTGTCTCTTCTGACCATCTTGTCACATTTGTGCTGGGATTTAAAAAGCTTGTCATAGCTTTCAGCATATTTATTTATTTGTTTTTTAACTTATGAAAGGATTTATTTTCAACTTATAGTTTCAAGGCAGGAAAGGAACAGTGGTAGGAGCAGAGCCCTGGTGCTACATTTGAGTCAGGAAACCGAGGCTGGAGAGCCAGTGGGGCTGGCCACAAAAGCGGAGGCCCATCCCCAGTGACCCACTCCACCCAGTATGATTCTACCTCCCTAAAGTTTCCACAAGTTTCCTGAACAGTGCTATACATTGGGGACCAAGTGTTCAAATACATGAGCCTATGGGGGACATTTTTATATTCAAACGACAATACAGCTTAAATCTTGCTTTTGAACATGTTTTTATAAGAATTAAAACAATTATATGGCATACTCGTTTTATTAAAATTAGTTGAAAACATAGTTCTAAGATGCTGCAATTCACCTAAGGGTGAATATCATCAATCAATGTATTTATTTATTTATTTATTTGAGAGAGGGAGGGAGAGAGAAGAGGGAGAGAGAGAGAGAGGAAGAAGCAGAACCACAGAGAGAATGAGCATGCCAAGACCTCCGGCCATTGTAAATGAACTCCAGATGCATGCACTGCCTTGTGCATCTGGCTTATGTGGGTACTGGGGAATCAAACCTTGGTCATTAGGCTTTGCAAGCAAGTACCTTAACTGCTAAGCCATCTCTCCAGCCCAATCAATTTTTTAACTTCTTGAATTTAGAAGTTCTCTTTATCTCCCATGCCCATGGAATGGACTATCTTACAAAAAGCAACCTATACATTCAATGTAATCTTCATCAAAATCCCAATGACTTTCTTCACAGAATTATAAAAAAAAATTCTAAGTTTGATACTGAGACATAAAATACCCCAAATAGATTAGCCAAAACAACAGTGCTGGAGGTATCACAATACTTGATTTCAAGTTATATTATAGAGCCATAGTAACAAAACAGCAAAGTGCTGACACAAAAATCAACACACAGTCCAATAAAATAAAAGAGAAGACCCAGAAATAAACACAACTAAAAGAAAAGATCAGAGAGATCTTATCCACTGCAAATGAACTCCAGACATATGTGGCCCCTTGTGCGCATGTACAACATTTTGCACTTGCATCTGGCTATGTGGGACCTGGAGATTTGAAAATGAGCTCTTGGGCTTTGTAGGCATCAGCTTATTTCTTTATTTGTCAGAAAGAGAGAGATAGAGAGAAGAGAGAGAGAATGGGCATGCCAGGGCCTCCAGCCATTGCAAATGAACTCCAGATGCATGTGCCACTTTGAGCATCTGGCTTTACGTGGGTCCTGGGGAATCAAACCAGAGTCATTAGACTTGGCAAGCAAGTGCCTTAACTGCTGAGCCGTCTCTCCAGTCCCAAGCTTCCAGCTTTCTATGAGAGGTCCAAGGATCAGAACTCAAGTACTCACGCTCCCGCATCAGGCACCTCATCTATTGCGCCATCTCTCCAGCCCTTCTCTTTCCTTCCTTGTTTCCTCCTTTTCTTCCACTGGCCTCAAACTGGCTAATCGCAGAGGATGGCCTTGAACTCCTGGTCCTCCTGACTCAGCCTCCCAGGTGCTGGGATTGCAGGTGTGTACCAATGCACTTGGCAATTTGGCCCTTTTCTCACACACCCTCTTTTGAGATGTAGTATATAGGCCGGCCATGATGACCCCAAGGCTGGAGAAGCCATTGGAAGATGGACCTTGGCTTGCAATGGAGACCCAAGGATGTTTAGATATCTCAGGACTGTGCAAGGGTCATCATGGAGGCTGTTGGCTGGGGATAGAAGTTTTCCCTGGTTATTCAGTCCAGCTGGAGGGGTGGAAATGGAAAATCCAGAGACTCACTGGTTCAATCAGACTTGAACTGCAAAAGTTTGATGTTTGCTTGATGGTTATTGAGCTTGCATTGTTCCAGTCTCTCCCGTTATGCCTTGTAGCACTTGGAAATGTTGACTCTGTGCCTTTATATGTTGAAGATGTATAACTTGTTTTCATTTTACAGGACTCACAGTTAAAAGACAGTCTTGAATCTCAGATGAGACTTGGGAGTTTGGAACTATCTTATATTGGTAAAGGCTGTGGGAGGGAACCTTTGAAATTTGACAATATACAATGTGAGATGGTTATCAATCTATTGGGGGACAGAGGTGAAATGTGCTAGTTTGAGTGGCTGGCCCCCAATATAGTCAGGATTTTATTAAAGTTTGTAATTTAGATCTGCAGCCACCTGGCTGGAGGAGGTGTCACTGTGGATGGATCCTGGGGTCCAGCCCTGAGGTGTGGGGGTGGATTTGGAATTCCAGTTTGAAGATATGCAAAGTGCCTGAGCTTTGTCTGGAGTTCCTAAGTGTGCTTCCTTATGGTGCTGGTGTGGCTTTCTCTCTCTCTCTGCTTGGATCTGTGAAAGTTAGGCCAGCTTCTTCTGCCATTATGGAACTTCCACTGGATCTGTAAGCTTCAAATAAATCCCTTCTTCCTCCCATAAACTGTGTCTGGTCTAGAGGTTCATTCCAGTCAGAGGCTGGCTACTACACAAACCTAGTAGCTGACTTTACTGGATGCACTGCCATCTCTGAAGGTATGTAGGGTAACCTTCTGAATATGTGTTCTCTTTTTCTACACAGGACATGTATTAGTTGTGAAAGCTTTATATTTATGTTTGAGAGAGAAAGAGGAGGGAAAGAGAGAGAGAGAATGGGCACACCAGAGCCTCTAGACACTGCAAACTAACTCCAGACACATGTGCCCCTTGTGCATCTGGCTTAAGTGGGCCCTGGGGAATTGAACCCAGGTCCTTTGGCTTTGCAGGCAAATGCTTTAACCACTAAGCAATCTTCTCCAGCTCAAAAGCTTCTTTTTAATTATTTTTTTATAAGGTGGGAGAAGAAGTGACAAAGGAGTGCTCAGCACTGAAATATCTCTCTCACAACTTCCAAGGTTCAGGGCCCATTGCGGAAGATGTGGCAGAAAGAATGTAAGAGCCAAAGGAAGGGTAGGACTCCTTACAACATGCTCCCTCCAGGCACAAAATGGCCTGGATATCCATGGCCTCACAGTGCCTGACACTACCTACTCAAGACCATCATAATAGGAGGAAAAATGATGACATTAAAATAAAAGAGAGACTGATTGAGAGGGGGAGGGGATATGATGGAGAATGGAGTTTCAAAGGGGAAGGTGGGGGAGGGAGGGAATTACCATGGAATATTGTTTATAATTATAATTATGTTTATAATTATGTTAATAAAAGATTTTTTTTAATTTAAAAATTTTTAAATGTGGGGGCTGGAGAGATGGCTTAGCAGTTAAGGCATTTGCCTGCAAAGCCAAAGGACCTTGGTTCAATTCCCCAGGACCCATGTAAGCCAGATGCCAAGTGGTCCACATGCATCTGGAGTTCATTTGCAGTGACTGGAAGCCCTAGTGTGCCCATTGTCTCTCTGCCTCCTTCTCTCTCTCTAATAAATAAATAAATAAAAAATAAAGTTTTAAAAAAGACAGATGTAGTGATACACCCCTATGATCCCAGTATCTGGGAGGCTGAAGCAGGAGAGTCACCAGTTTGAGGCCAGCCTTTGCTACATCACAAGACTGTCACAAATTAACTAATTTGATTTAAAAAAAAGGAAAGAGGGCTGGAGAGATGGCTTAGCGGTTAAGCGCTTGCCTGTGGAGCCTAAGGACCCCGGTTCGAGGCTCGGTTCCCCAGGTCCCACGTTAGCCAGATGCACAAGGGGGTGCACACGTCTGGAGTTCGTTTGCAGAGGCTGGAAGCCCTGGCGCGCCCATTCTCTCTCTCTCCCTCTATCTGTCCTTCTCTCTGTGTCTGTCGCTCTCAAATAAATAAATAAAAAATTTTTAAAAAATTTAAAAAAAAAGGAAAGAAAGAAGCATGACCTATTGGGTGGAGACTCGGAGTATCTAGATCTTTCAGAGAACAAGACTCCTTGCAGAGACTAGACTGAACAGTTGTCAGGAGGTTGTAGGGTGCTTGGGTGCTTGGTGTGCAAGCTCGTGTTGGGCACAGGTGAGGAAGGCCCCGCCCCAGGTGTGCAAAGTGACTCTGCTTTTAGGCCTCGAAGGGAGAGGATTTCATTACTGTGAGTGAACAGTCCTTTTCCATGGGTCTGACAGCTGACACCTTATTGGTCCCTTGTGAAGGCACACTGTCCTAGAAGCACAAGGGGCACTCTTGCATTGCCCCTGAGGACAACTTGCCGCACAAGTTTTGCCCATCTGGATAGTGGTGTAAATGACAGTTGACTGTTGGAAGGCTCTGGAAATACTTTAGGTGAGTGGGCCCCAGGCAAAGTGGCTGAGGCCCAGGAGGGATGATGTCATCCTGGCCTCTTCTAGATGCCGGCTGGTAGCTGGGAAGGAGGTGAGGTGGAAAGCTTGCGTAATGAGTGTCCCAAGACAGCCATAATGAGGTTCCCAGCCTTGCTCAGGCAACCAGAGGTGGTGAAATTACCCAGGAGCCAGAAACCTTGTTCTGGCTGGGACAGATCTTAAGAGCTTCTAGAAGAAGGGGCTTCTGGTTCATGATGCGCCAGTCGGTCTCAAAATGGGTGGTGTTCATGTTCAGGGGCAAATCTCTGGAGAGGGGATAGAATATGTAAATATTTCAAAATGCCTATGGAGGAATCCGCCAAATGAAAATTTTAACATAGATTTCATGCTCAAATGTATTGCCTATAATGAAATGGTTTAAAGCCTAAAGTTTTCCTTCTGTAAACAGTAAAAGTTTTAAAATTAATTTTGTTCAGCCTCTTATCTTAATTCTACCTAAATATTGATTGAACCCATTTTGAACTCTGATATAGAACTAGTTAAAAATCTTACTCAGAGCCAGGCATGGTGGCGCACACTTTTTATCCCAGCTCTTGGGAGGCAGAGATAGGAGGATTGCTCTGAGTTCGAGACCAACCTGAGACTACATAATGAATTCCAGGCCAGCCTGGGCTAAAGTGTGACCCTACCTCAAAAAAAAAAAAAACCTCATTTATTTCTAACGCCTATGTAACTTCTGTCCAGGGCGGTGGAACAACCTACCTGTGAACTGTGGATGACTCAGCACACGGGTGCGAGTCATCTCCACGGCTCACCATAGCTATGAAAGATATTGAAGCTCTGGAGTGTTCAAGGAGCAAAGTCAAGTGGCACGTCATCTTTACGGGGAGAAACAGAAGCATACGTATTCCTGTGTAAACACCATGGACTAGCCACACTCATGACTAGCACATGAGCCACCAAGTCCCACCATGACCCCAGTAGTGAGCACTGGGGGGGGGGGTGCCTCTACTTCATCCACGTGCCCCACAAAGCTTCTTGAGCACCAGCTAAGCAGTGAACAAAACAGAAACCCCCTCTAGCCTCCCCCTCAACACACAGTACAGGGCCAGAGATGCACACAAGCAGTTGTCAGGGTACAACCTGGCGGCAGTGGAAGCACACAGTGCTGTCTAGAAGGATCACTTGCGATGCTCAGGAACAACAGGGACTGCGGTGCATTCCACCACCGTCTTTATGTCTCCACCTATCTCCTTATTATCTGATCCCAGGCCAGGTTCCCCCAATCACCACCACCACGCTAAAGTGGTAGGCAAGTAGGTTGCAGAATGATATGTGGCATGGAGGGAACAGAGAAGGAAGAGGGAATGCGGAATGCCAGCGGGATCGCACTGTAAAGAGGCGGGCGTCACTAAGATGACATTTGGGTAAAGATCCTGGAGTGAAAAGGCCTAAGCAGAGGACAGAGTAGATGCAGCGGTCCCAGGCAATGGGAGGGAGTTGCAAGGGGGTGTCATTGAAGATAGAGAAGTAACACAGGAAGACAGGTCCCACTGGGCTCTACTGGTCTTGTGATGAGCATGGCTCATATTCACAGAGATGCGAGGAAAGAGGCATGATCGAACTCAAACGTTGAAACTTAACCCTGAAAGCTGGACGCTGCGTGGAGAGCAGATGGTAAGGTGGTTACTGGGAGATAGCAGATGCCAGAAAAGCCAACCAGGAGCCTTTTATTTTATTTTATTTATTTATTTATCAAAGAGAGAGCGAATGAGAATGGGCATATCTGGGCCTCTAGCCACTGCTAACGAACTCTAGAGTCGTGCTCCACCATGTACATCTGGCTCATGTAGATTCTGGGGAGTCGAACCTGCGTCCCTTAGGCTTCACAGGCAACTGCCTCAACCACTAAGCCATCTCTCCAGCCCAGTACGGAGTCTCTTAAAATTCCTCAGATAACAGTGGGCAAAGTAATGGGAAGTGTCTGACTTTGAAGCTGGAGCGCACAGGATCCAGTGACTCCTGTGCTGAGACGTTGAAGTCTGAGAGGAGAATCCACTGCATTGCAGGCTTTGAGGTCCTGCCCTCAGCTGAGGCTGGGGAGGGTAGCTCAGCTTGGAAAAGAGATGGCTACTCACCACCAAGCAGCTCTGTTTACAGGCCTTGGACCCCAGGAGTCCTTGCTTTGGGACTCTGATGTCAAGTCTGGTTTAGATGGAAGATTGCACAAGCAACAGGTGGAGGGTAAAGTCCCAGCACTTGATATTCTTCTGCCCGGCTCCTTTGTCAGCAATCTGGGGAGAGAAGCCAGCAAGAGACACGGAGCTGAACAGCCAGAAGTAGAAGGAGAGCCAGGCATGCGCCAAGCGTGTTCGTTGCAGTCAGCTTTGTGCTGCTGGGACAAACATCCAACCAGGAGCAGCTTATGGAAGGAAGGACCTTATGTCAGGCTCACAGATTCCAGGGGAACGGCAGCAATGGTAGAAGCAGGGCAGGTCCATGACCAACAGCAGAGAGACACCATCAAACAGGCGGCCCCACAAAACCCAGCTGGGGCTCCCACTTCTCTCCACACACCTGGGAGGGCTGGGCTCAGGTCCGCCCCCAGCGGTATGCCCCCTGTAGCAGGGATCTGCCTGCTAAGGGCTCAGTTTTTTTTAAATATATTTTTATTTATTTACTTATTTTAGAGATGGAGAGAGAGAGAGAGTAAGGAAGAGGCAGAGAGAGAATGGGTGTGCCAGGGCCTCTAGCCACTGCAAAAGAACTCCAGATGCATGCTTCACCTTGGCTTGTGTGGGTCCTGGGGATTTGAACCTAGGTCCTCAGGCTTCACAGGCAAGTGCCTTAACCACTAAGCCATTTCTGCAGCTGGTAAGCTCAATTTTAATAAAACACCTGAGTCTATGTGGGACCATACATTCAAACTACCAATGTTCAACATGGCAGGATGGGGTCAGCTGTATCAACTGCTGCCCAGGAGCCCAGCAAGATGGGGACTGAGAAGCCTCCATGGGATCTGAAAAATGAGGACAGTGACCTTGTCGTGGCTTGTTTGGGGTGGAGAGAGAAAGGGGAGAAGTGGCTGTGGGAGTGACAGCTGCTTGAAGAGGTTTTCTGGGAAGAAGAGCTGAGCTGGTTTCCTAAAGGAGGAAGTGGGGCAAGTCTAGTAGCTTTGGGTGGGAGAGAGCAGAGCGTGTACTATGCTAGAAAGGCTCAGGGAACAGACAGGGAGAGACTGGAAGCCTATACTGAGAAGGGAGATGCAGTGTGACATTCTTGAGCAACCAGGGGACAAGAGGCAGAGGGGTGGTGGAAGGCTGACTGCGGTGGTTTGATTCAGGTGTCCGCCATACACTTAGGCAATCTGAATGCAAGGTCTCCAGCTGATGGCAATTTGGGAATTAACACCTCCGGAGGCAGTGTATTATTGGAGCAGGCTTATGGGTGATATAGCCAGCTTCCCGTTGCCAGTGTTTGGCACACTCTCCTGTTGCTGTTGTCCATCTGATGTTGGCCAGGAGGTGATGTCCACCTCCCGCTCATGCCATCATTTCCCCCTGCCATCATGGAGCTTCCCCTCAAGTCTGTAAGCCAAAATAAACCCTCTGTCCCACAAGCTGCTCTTGGTTGGGTGTTTTCTGCCGGCAGTGGGAACCTGACTGCATCACTGACCCTAGCCATTATGAAGAGCTGGCCTGTTAGTGGCAGAAGAAAGGCAGACCCAAGACCCAAGCATGTGGACAGGAGGGGATGGTATGGGGCCATCCATCTCTTCTGATTGCCTTAATCTTCACAGCAGACTAGGAAGTCACATCATCTCCCAAGAAAGGTGGGAGAGCCAGTGTGTGGCTGGTTGGACTGCAAAGTCCAGGAGGTCACCAGCCTTGTTCCCTGGTGCTGGCATAGTGCTGACCTGGCACCAGGTGTTCAAAGGACACTCGCTGGGTGATAAGTGAAGAACCAATTGAATGAACGTTCAAAATGAGCAAATTGTCAGAAGACCTGAAGCTAGCTAGCCTTATCCTAACCAGCCTGTAGCCAGATGCTGCGTGTTATCATGTACAGAGATAAACAGTTGTCATGTCTCCGCAGTGCCCTGGCCCTCAACCAGGCTCTCCCCTACCCCACCTGCTAGCTGAGACAAGATGACCTCAGTCCTGCTTGTCAGATGTCCAATTTTATCTGCTTCGAGCTCAGCGCAGCATGTCACAAGTGCGTACCTTCAAGGCTCTTGCTCCTGTCATATTTGTTGCTGGCTGCACCAAGTAGAGTGCCTCAGGAGCAATGTCACTATCTTTAAGCTGAAGGGAGAGTTTGAAAACTCCAGCACAGTACCGCTCTTCACAGCCAAGGCTGAGCAGTGTCATTCCATTAACATTACTAACATTCCATGCATTTGACTAATAGCTTGAACTGTTTCGAATCTTCTGATTCAAGGCAGAGCTCCAGGCTGTGGAAGTAAGGGTCCTGCAGGGTCCCAGGACAAGGACTATGTGGTCCAGGCACACAGAGCGCCCTACGCATTGTGATTGTCAGCAGTCCACAAACCCACAGGAGTACCTGAGCCCAGCCAGGCCCCTCCAACACCATCACTTCATGCAGACTTAGAAGGTGAGCCTTACGTCTGGGTGAATTGCTGCTTTACAAGTATGGCACCAGGGCTGGAGAGATGACTCAATGATTAAAGGCACTTGCATGCAAAGCCTGGTTGCCCAGGTTTAATTCCCAAGTACCTATGTACAGCCAGATACACAAAGTGTCACATGCATCTGGAGTTTGTTTGCAGCGGCAGGAGGTCCTGGTGTGCCCATTTTCTCTGGCTCCCTCTCTCTTTCTCTCTCAAATAAAGAAAGAAAGATTTTTAAATTATCTATTTATTTTTTTATTTTTATTTTTTGGTTTTTCAAGGTAAGGTTTCACCCAGGCTAACCTGGAATTTACTAGTCTCAGGGTGAACTAGAACTCACGGCAATCCTTCTACCTCTGCCACCCAAATACTAGGGTTAAAGGCATTCACCACCACACATGGCTTTTATTTATTATTTTTATTTATTTATTTGAGAGAGAGAGAATGGGCACAACAGGTCCTATGGCTATTGCAAACGAACTCCAGATGCATGCACCATCTTGTGAATCTGGCTTTATGTGGGTACTGGGGAATTGGACGTGGGTCCTTAGGCTTTGCAAGCAAACACCTTAATCACTAAGCTATCTCTCCAGCCCTAAAATCATTTTTTTTTCAGGTAGGGTCTCACTCTAGCCCAGGCTGACCTGAATTTCACTATGTAATCTCATGCTAGTCTCAATTTCACAGCCATCCTCCTACCTCTGCCTTCCAAGTGCTGGGATTAAATGTGTGTGCCACCATGCCCAGCTAAATAAATATTTTTTTGTTTATTTTTATTTATTTGAGAGTGACAGAGAGAGAGAGAAGGAGGGGGAGACAGAGAGAGAGAAAGAGAGAGAACGGGCGCATCAGGGCTTCCAGCCACTGCAAACGAACTCCAGACGCATGCGCCCCCTTGTGCATCTGGATAACATGGGTCCTGGGGAATCGAACCTCGAACCAGGATCCTTAGGCTTCACAGGCAAGTGCTTAACGGGTAAGCCATCTCTCCAGCCCTAAATAAATATTTTTTAAAATAAAAATAAATAGAAGCCAGGCATGGTGAAGCACACTCTTTTTTTTTTTAATTATTTATTTATTTATTTGAGAGCGACAGACACAGAGAGAAAGACAGATAGAGGGAGAGAGAGAGAATGGGCGCGCCAGGGCTTCCAGCCTCTGCAAACGAACTCCAGACGCGTGCGCCCCCTTGTGCATCTGGCTAACGTGGGACCTGGGGAACCGAGCCTCGAACCGGGGTCCTTAGGCTTCACAGGCAAGTGCTTAACCGCTAAGCCATCTCTCCAGCCCATGAAGCACACTCTTAATCCTGGCACTTGAGAGGCAGAGGTAGGAGGATCACCATGTGTTCAAAGCTACCCTGAGACTACATAGTGAATTCCAGGTCAGCCTGGACTACAGCAAACCCCTACTTCAAAATACCAAAAAATAAATAAAAATTAAAATAAATAAAAGCATGGCACCAAAGCAATAGTTGCCCCCAAACATCTTCAAAGTTCTCACTGTGACTCTCCTCACCTGTCTCCACCTGGTTGGTTGTGAGGTTTTGGGAGGGCAGGATGGGAGGGTAGCCCCTGGCAACTCTTATTAATAGGCAATATGTTGGTCTATGTTCCTGGTAGTGAAAACTCATTTCATGTCCTTCTGAACTGCCCCTCGGTTACATCTGTCTAGTTCTTTTTTGGTGTCCAGGGTATCAGATGAACAGGTGACTATCCAGGCAAGGGATATGGTCTTTATTTTCTTATTTATTCATTTATGTATTTATTCATTTATGAGAGCAAGAAAGAAGGAGAGCAAGGAAGAGAGAGGGAGTATGCCAGGGCCTCCTGTCACTGCAGACAAACTGCAGACACATTCACTACTTTGTGTGTCTGGCTTTACGTGGATACTGGGTATTTGAATCCAGGCCATCAGGCTTTGCAAGCAAATGCATTTAATCACTGAACCATCTCTCTAGCCCTGCTTTTGAGGCAGTCTTGCTATGCTGGTCTGGATCTTTTGCTCCTCCTGCCTTGGCCTCCCAAGGCCTAGGATTACAGATAGGAACCACCATGCCTGGCTAGGAGAGGCCTTTACTTCCCTCCCTGCCAGATTAAGATGAACCTGAGGAAGAGAGGTGCAAGAGAAACTCAATTATCGAGTCAATGCATACTTACCGAGCACCAACACCATTCCAATTACTTTCTCTGCTCCCAGCCAGGCTCATTGTGAGTTGAAGACTCAGGCCCCGTGGACCCAGAGTGAGTGATGGTGTTGGCTCCTTTTAGGCCTCCAGTTCACGGAGCAGGGGCCTCCCCGCTGTTGGCTGCAGACCCCATCTCTCAGAGGCTCAGGACCCCTCAGCAATCAGCCAGATCAGCCCTAAGCATGGTTGCTGGCAGGTCACCCCACCCTGGGAGACAATGTGAGGTCATCTCCCTGGCACCTGCTTCCTGCCTCAGTAACCACAAGGGAAACACCACTTTCAGAGAAGTTGGAGCTTGTCATGCAGAAAAGCCAAGATAAGCACTGCTCACCATCACAGGAAAGCACTTTAAAAAGTTATTTATTTCAGAAAGAGAGGGAAGGAGAGGGAAAGAGGTAGAGAGAGAGAATGGGTGCGTCAGGGCCTCCAGCCACCACAAACGAACTCCAGACACATGCACCATCTTGTGCATCTGGCTTATGCAGGTCCTAGGGACTTGAACCTGGGATTTTAGGCTTTGCGGGCAAGCACCTTAACCACTAAGCCATCTCTCCAGCCCAGGGAAGCACTTTCTGCAAAGCCCATCTCCTTCCGCTGAGGTGGGCTGGACCGGCAGAAGCAGCGTCAGCATCTGCAGATAGCAGAGATGGGAAGGGGACACCCTTATGTTTAGCCACCAAGCGGCTCCTCAGCCCACGGTCCCACCCAGACTCAGCATTGCTGGAGAAAAACGACACCCTCTGGGTGTGAACACTTGCAATGACTAGGGTATATATGGCTTTTCTCTGTTGAGAGCAATACAGGGAGGTTCCTGACAGGGGTTTCCTTTCAGGGCGCAGACGCGCATACTTGCTCAGTGACTGGGGAGACAGCGCCCCTGTCCTGATGTTCAGGGTCTCCTAACTCAGGCACTTTCTGTAGCCACAAGCCCCTTCCAAAAAAAATAAAAAGCCTTTGTGGCAGGAGACCAACACGCCTGCTGTCCCTACCGATCCCTGAGAAGTTCCTGCACATTTTGCATTTTGCCAGCACTCAACACCAACATCGACTGGCAGCGGAAAAGAGCCTTTGTCATCTCCGCCATTAGGGGCATGGGATGAAGGTTTGCTCACGTGGTGTTGAGGAAAGCTGACAGGGACCTCGCCAAGAGGGCTGGAGGGCTCACGGGAGATGAGGTGGAATATGTGGCCACCATTATGCGGAATGTAGGCCGGTACAAGATCCCAGACTGGTTCTTGAACAGACAGAAGGGTGTGAAGGATGGAAAGCACAGCTAGGTTCTGGACAGTGATCTGGACAACAAGCTCCAAGAAGATCTGGAGCTACTGAAGAAGATCCGAGCCCACCGAGGGCTATGCCACTGCTGGGGCCTTCGTGTCTGAGGCCAGCGCACCAAGACCACCGGCCACCACAGCTGCACTGGTGGGTGTGCCCAAGAAATGAGTCTGTAGACCTTCTCAGATGATAACTAGTTGTTATACCTAGAAAAGGCCTCTGTGTATATATGTGTATATATACATACATATATATACATATACATATACATATACATACATATATACATACATACATACATACATACATACATACATACATACATATATATATTTAAAGCAGAGAGGGAGAAAGAGAGAGAGAATGGCCACACTAGGACCTCTTGCCACTGCAAATAAACTCCAGATGAATATGTCACTTTGCACATCTGGCAAAGTCTTTGTATAGGGCTGGAGAGATGGCTTAGTGGTTAAAGCACTTGCCTACACAGCCAAAGGACCCAGGTTTGATTCCCCAGGACCCACATAAACCATATGTACAAGATGGCACATGCATCTGGAGTTGGTTTGCAGTGGCTGAAGACCCTGTCTTACTCATTCTCTCTATTTCTGTCTCTCTCTTTCTCTCTCATCTCTCTCTCTCATCTCTCAAATAAATAAAATTAAAGCCTTTGTAGAGCAACTGTGAGGGAGGTTTCCAGGCCAAACACAACATTGTAATATTTGCAAAGCTTAAAAAAATAATTGTTAAAATACACAGAACATGGCACAAGATGTTTCCTTTGATGTAAAACTTGGTTCTAGACCCATGACTCTCGTTTTTTTTTTTTGTTTTTTTTTTGTTTTTTTTTTTTTGAGGTAGGGTTTCACTCTAGCTCAGGCTGTCCTGGAATTTACTATGTAGTCTCAGAGTGGCCTCGAACTCACAGCGATTCTCCTGCCTCTGCCTCCCGAGTGCTGGGATTAAAGGAGTGCACCACCACACCCGGCTGTATTTTATTTTTTGAGGTAGGGTTTCACTCTAGCCCAGGCTGACCTGGAATGCACTATGGAGTCTCAGGGTGGCCTCTAACTCAGCAATCCTCTGACCTCTGCCTCCCGAGTGCTGGGATTAAAGGTGTGTACCACCATGCCTGGCTAGACCCATGACTCTTTAATAGAGCAGTGTGGGGAAGAGTCACAATCATTCCAAGGGCTTTTTCAAACTCCAAAAGCCACCCCTACTCCATGCAGAGCTTCTGGCATAGGTTCCCCAGCCAAGAGTCTGGCCACAGCCCTTGTCCTCAGGGGCTTCAACTCTAGTAAGCATCACAAATACCTGGAAACTTTGTCAAACACAGACTGTTCAGCCAGGCCAAGCCTTTATGCATTTTGTTTTTTGTTTTTTTTGTTTGTTTGTTTGTTTTTTTCGAGGTAGGGTCTCACTCTGGCTCAGGCTGACCTGGAATTCACTATGTAGTCTCAGGGTGGCCTCGAACTCACGGCAATCCTCCTACCTCTGCCTCCCGAGTGCTGGGATTAAAGGTGTGCGCCACCACGCCCAGCTCCCTTTATGCATTTTGAACCTGTTTCTAGGTCATACTGCTATCTGTATGGAGACCATGCTGAAAAGCCTCTGCATGTTGTGGCAGAAATGGTTAAGAGCCACTGGTTTGAAAGGCACCCCTCTGCTGTGCACTGTGGAGGCCCAAGGCTGGAGCTGCTCTCGGTCCCGTCTGGGGCTGCATGCAGAAACGATGGCGCAGTGGCATTGAGGCTAGAAGTGAGCTCAGGACCTAGTCTGGCGCTGGCAGGTCTCCGCCTCCCACTTGCAGATCTTAGATGGGCCCTACTTGTTACAGCTTGGCAACTAGGCTATGAACCACCAGCTTCTCTTTTTTTAAAAATATTTTTTAATTTTTTTGGTTTATTTTTTATTTAGTTATTTGAGAACAACAAACAGAGAGAAAGAGGCAGAGAGAGAGAAAGAGAGAGAGAGAGAGAAAGAGAGAGAGAGAGAGGGGATGGGCACGCCAAGGCCTCCAGCCATTGCAGATGAACTCCAGAAACATGCGCCCCCCTTGTGCATCTGGCTAACGTGGGTCCTGGGGAATTGAGCCTCGAACCAGGGTCCTTAGGCTTCACAGGCAAGCACTTAACCACTAAGCTATCTCTCCAGCCCCACCAGTTTCTCTTTTAGCTGGAGCACAGCAGTAAGCACAAGGGCTAAGGAGCTCTGCCCAGGAAGTCATCCCAGGGCCAGGGTCAGTGAGCTCTCAGGGACCCACATTGAGGCAGAGTGCTTGACTAGTGTGCACACAGCCCTGGGTTTGATCCCTGGCACCAAGGGGAAACAAATGGTGTTTCACACATTGGATTAAAAGCTCAGAAGCTGCCTGGCATGGTAGCGCACTCCTTTAATCCCAGCACTCGGGAGGCAGAGGTAGGAGGATTGTTGTGAGTTCAAGGCCATCCTGAGACTACATAGTGAATTCCAGGTCAGCCTGGGCTAGAGGGAGACCCTATCCCCCGCCAAAAGAAAGAAAGAAAGAAAGAAAGAAAGAAAGAAAGGAAGGAAGGAAGGAAACCCAGCAGCTACTAAGAACTCAGCACTAAACCAGACTGCTAACAAACTCACCAAGGCTCAGGGATCATTGTGGAAGAGGGAGAGGGAAGACTTTAAGAGCCACAGGATGGGTAGAAATATCCTGAGCCACAGCCCCCACCCCCAGACTAACTGAGACCTTAGTCACCAATGAGAACACCATCAACTCCACCTAGGAGGGCCTATAGGGAATGAGTATATAAGAGTAGAATCTTTGTAAAAAAAAATTAATTTTCTTAATGGAGTTTTAGACTAGGGAGATGGCTCAATGATTAAAGGCTTGCTTGCAAAGCCTGATGGCCTGGATTCAATTCCTCAGTACCCGTATAAAGCCAGATGTGGGCTGGAAAAATGGCTTAACAGTTAAGGCACTTGCCTGCAAAGCTAAAGGACCCAGGTACAACTCTCCAGGACACATGTAAGCCAGATGCACAAAGTGGTGCATGCATGTGGAGTTCATCTGCAGTGGCTAAAGGCCCTGGTACACTCATTCTGCCTCTCTCTCTCCCACTTTCTCTCTCTCTCAAATAAATAAAATAAAATAATACATTTGTGAGCCACTACACTCTTAAAATCACATGCATAAAAACAATACTTTTGTTTTGTTTTGGTTTTTTGGAGGTAGGGTCTCACTCCAGCCCAGGCTAACCTGGAACTCACTCTGTAGTTCCAGGCTGGCCTCAAACTCATGGAAATCTTCCTACCTCAGTTTTCCAACTGCTGGGATTAGTCTCAGGGTGGCCTTGAACTCATGGTGATTCTCCTACCTCTTGCTTCCTGAGTGCTGGGATTAAAGGCGGGCATTTGGCTTTCTGGGCCTGGGTTACCTCACTAAGTATAATCATTTCCAGACCCATCCATTTTCCTGCAAATTTCATAACTTCATTTTTCTTTACCACTGCATAGAACTCCATTGTGTAAATGTGCCATATCTTCATTAACCACTCATCAGTTGAGAGACATCTGGGCTGGTTTCATTTCCCAGCTATTGTGAATAAAGCAGCAATAAATATGATTGAGCAAGTATCTGTAAGGCAGTGAGACAAGTCCTTAGGATATATGCCTAAGAGTGGCATAACTGGATCATATGGAAAATCTATTTTTGGCTGCCGCAAGAACCTCCAAACTGATTTCCACAATGGCTGGACCAGATTGCATTCCCACCAACAGTGTAGAAGGGTTCCTCTTTTTCCACATCCTCACCAGCATTTATGGTCATTTGTTTTCATGATGGTAGCCACTCTGACGTGAGTGAGATGGAATCTCAACATAGTTTTAGTCTGCATTTCCCTGATGGCTAGGGATGTAGAACATTTTTTTAGATTGCCTCTTTGCTCTATTCACACTGTCCTTTTCTGTACAAAAGTTTTGTAATTTCATGAGGTCCCAGAGGTTAATCTGTGATTTTATTTCCTGAGCAATTGGGGTTATAGTCAGAAAGTCTTTGCCAAGACCAATATTTTGAAGGGTTTCCCCTACTTTTTCCTCTAGCAATTTCAGAGTTTCAGGTCTGATGTTAAGGTCTTTGATCCACTTGGACTTAACTCCTGTGCCTGGAGAGAGACAATGATCTGTTTTCATCCTTCTATAGATACATATTCCAGTTTTTCCAGCATCATTTGCTGAAGAGGGTGTCTTTTCTCCAATGAGTACTTTGGGCATTTTTGTCGAACATCAGGTGGTTATAGCTACCTTGAACTTACATCTGGGTTCTCTATTCTGTTCCATTCATCTACATGTCTGTTTTTGTGCCAGGACCATGTTGTTTTTGTTACTATAGCTCTGTAATATAGGTTAAAATCAGGCATGGCCCAAAAAGCCAAATGTCACATGTTCTCTCTCATATGTGGATCCCAGCTACATATGATTGGGCTTTTATGTGAGTAGGAAGAAAACAGTAGAAGAGGCCAGTAAGCTGGAAAGGAGATATAAAGGGAATAGAAAGGGAGGGAAGGAGATTTAATAGGATGGTATTGTGTGTATATATATGACACATTAATGGGGTGAAAAGGACTAAGTGAGGTCATGAGAAGAGATTGAGTGAAGGAAAGGTAGAGGGAGGGCTAATCAAAATCTAAGAGGATATAAATCAGTCATATGGGAACCTACTTTTTTTTGAGGTAGGGTTTTGTTCTAGCTCAGGCTGACTTGGAATTCATTATGTAATCTCAGGAAGGCCTCGAACTCACTGAGATCCTCCTCCCTCTGCCTCCTTAGTGCTGGGATTAAAGGCATGTGCCATCATGCCGGGCAGATCAGAAACCTACTTTTTTGGACAATGGAACCCTCAGAAGCCATAGATTGTTACTAGAAAATTTTCAGTGCCAGGGATGGGATACCTTCCAGTGAGTTGTTGGCCAGGGAGGTCACTGATACCCCCAAAACATTAGAAGCCATTGCTGAGGCTCTTGGTTTCCCATCAGGAATAGATGGCAAGACCCTATTGCTGAAGACTCCACATACTTGGGCTGTGAGGTCCCTGAGAAATTCTGCTGGAGCTGAGCTGATAACCTCCTCCATGTAGACCAGCTGACAGAAAGCTGGAAAAAGCTACGCTACATAGAGCTCAATGGGAAAGAGAGAAATCACCAGTGAAGATACTCAACAGTGAACACTGCAAGCCTTATATTTGGCCAGCTAGGCCAGATGAGCCAACGTGCACTAATAGTGACATGTCTCTATGGGACACTCTCTAATTGGACTGGAGGCCTGCTCCATAAGAGAGAATACATCCCTATACTGAGCCCTAAGGGTATAACATCTGCTGGTGTCTGGCTAAATGTATATGCTATGCTCACCAAACTGCCCAGTAAGTACTTCTCTTAATGTTCATACCCATATATTAATGCTACTCTCACTTCTGGTTAGGGAAGCTTCTCTTTTATGATGGCAGTGACCTTGGGATGACTCAGAAGGCCTCATGGTGCTGAGAAGAAGTGACAGAGGAATGCTCAGCACTGCAATATCTATCACATCTTCCATGGCTCAGGGCCCACTGCAGAAAAGGTAGCGGAAAGAGTGTAAGAGCCAAAGGAAGGGCAGGACTCCTTACAACGTGCTCCTCCAGACACAAAATGGCCTGGATATCCATGACTTCACAGTGTCTGACACTACCTACACAAGACCATCATAATAGGAGGAAAAGATCATGACATCAAAATAAAAAACAGACTGAGAGGGGAAAAGGGTGTGATGGAGAGTGGAGTTTCAAAGGGGAAAGTGGGAGGAGGGAGAGAATTACCATGGGTCACTGTCTACAATTATAGAAGTTGTCAACAAAAAAATAAATCAAATTAAAAAAATTTTAAAAAGGCATGCGCCATCACACCTACCTAAAAACAACACTCTTGATATACCTGCCAAGGTTCAGAGAACATTGCAGTAGAGGGAGTGGAAGTATTATAAAATCCACAGGGTGAGAGGGACTATCCAGAGTATTCCACCACCCCCACAAGGACTGAGGGCTGCTTTCACAACTTATAACCGGTAACCCCACGGTGAATAGCAGGCACCTCAGTGGAATGAGAGCCCGGTGGAGGGAAATGTGACCAACGCATGATCTGTTTATACAACAAAGTTTCTAACTAATAAAAATAAAAATAGGGTGAGAGAGATGGCTTAGCCATTCAGGTGGCTTGTCTGGGAAGTCTCCCTACAACCCAGGTAAGCTAGACGCACAAGGTGACTCATGAGCACAAGGTGCTGTTTGATTGCAGCGGCTAAGGCACTGGCGCGCCAATTCTCTCTCGCTCTCGTTCTCACTCTTTCATAAAAAATTAAATAAATAAATTAATTAAATAAAATAAAAAATAAAAGAAAGCTGGGCATGGTGGCATACTTGGGAGACAGAAGTAGGTGGATCGCTGGGAGTTCAATGCCAGCCTGTGACTACAGAGTAAGTTCCGGTCAGTCTGGGCCAGAGTGAGAACCCCCACCTCAGAAAATAAAAATAAAATTTAAACACACACACACACACACACACACACACACACAAAAAAAAAAATGGGTTTTGGCCTCCCATTAGCCCCTAGAGAATGCCTTACCAAGAGTTGCAGGAAAAGGTTGGAAGGCACTTAAGTGCCATCTTTTCAAAGGGGAGCCCTGCTAAGCAAACATGGATTCCACACCCACTGAGTTCAGAATCCTGCTGGAGGAGCGGGAGAAGGAAAAGATCAAGGGCCTGTCCAGCGAATGTTTTCTCCCTCTCAAGACACCAGTGTCCAGAAAAGCCTCGGGCAGCCTGGCCTGCCATCCACACAGTGGAGCGGGGGCTGCTCAGACCCGCTCCTTGGAGGGAGGGCCCAGCAGGCGACTCCTCTGCCCTTAGGGACCTTTGGGAAATTCTCTAGTGAGGGGGCCAATCCGAACTCCTGCAGGTCAGGCAGCGCGACCAAGCTCCCAGAAGCCTGTCCCTCCACTCAGCCCTGCAGTATGGTTCTAATTCCCCCCTAATCCCCCACAGCCTCGTTTCTGGAGCTGCCGTGTTGAGTGTTCCTGGCACTTGGGGCCAAGAGCTGTGTTGGCCCCTTTCCCTGACTTTCTTTAAATATAAATTTTTAAATGTGACTCAGAGATGAAAGCAAGAATGCCAAAAGTAGGCGCTGCTTTCTTGCGTTCAATTACAGCTCTGGGGAGTACCCCCCACACAAGGAACTGCTCAGAGCCGCAGCCAAGATGAAATCTGCTTTTCCAATAAGTACTTCAAACAGCCCAGGATGTTTTTGGCTGAATCCAGCAACTGGGAAGCCAACAGTTAATAGGGTTGGGCACTGAGGCAGGCTTCCAGCCACCGGGGGAAATCTGAGGCTGCCGTTCATGGTGGCTTCACCGCAGCTGAGTTATAAGACACTTGTCTGGCTCCCCCAGACAAGCAAGCAACACAAACCCCAACTGTGGACCTCACTGAACGGACCTTCCAAAATTAAAGAACTCCATAGTTCACCTAATTACTCTCCATATGCTATTTTTTTTTTCTTCAGGTCAAATTGCTTTACCATTAGGTCCTTGTTATGTTCCAAATTATTTTGTTGGGTTGGAATGTCATGGATCTGAGCCAGGGCCCACCAAAAGCACTGATCATGGAATGAGGATACTGGTGGTAGTGATGGGGATGGATGGATGGATGGATGGATGGATGGATGGATGGATGAATGGATGGATGCATGGGCAGACACACAGACTGGCTGGTGGCAGACAGGGGTGGCAGCATTGTGGAGTAAAGAGCGAAGGTTAACTCAGAAGCACAAACTCCCGAGGCAAATGACTTGCCAAGTTCATCATAGTTGAGCCTGATCTAGACCCCAGGTCCTTTAAGTCATGCTCTTCCCAGGACACCAACCCTTTGCTTCAATGACCCGGTCACCCCTTGGCCTGACCTCCATTGGCTTCCTGCCCCACCCACGTGGACCTCTCTGGACTCGCCATAGTCACAAGAGAATTGTGTCTGTCTTGATTACCACACATTAACCAATTAACAAGTCACAAAGAGAGTCATCCCCAGGACCCTGGAGTCCAGCTTTCCCTCATGTCATACCCGGATATGAGCAACTACTTATTTTATTTTATTTTTATTTATTTATTGAGAGAGACAATTGGCATGCCAAGGCCTCTAGCCACGGCAAATAAACTCCAGACACATGCGCAACCATGTAAAAACACATGGCTTCTATAGAAATCGAACGTTCGTCCTTAGGCTTCACAGACAAGTACCTTAACTGCTAAGCCATCTCTCTAGTCTGCAACTACTTATTTTTTTTTGGGGGGGGGATGTGGGGAGTTCAAGGTAGGGTCTCACCTGGAATTCACTCTGTGAAAGATGGCCTCAAACTCACAGTGATCCTCCTACCTCTGCCTCCCAAGTGCTGGGATTAAAGGCGTGCGACATCACGTCCAGCTTGCAACTACTTCTTGACCTGTTAGGGGACTGTTCTCTGCATGGATCAGTACCAGGCATTTCCAAGTATCAGTGTGTGTAAATGACTTGTGATGAGGGACAAGTTCCTGGGCCCTCTCCCTGCTGTTCTGAAGGAGGAGGCTGAAACAAGGAAACATAGGTTCAACAGCAAAGCACCCCTCTCTTGGAAGTCTTGGCTGGCCTCACCTTACAGTAAGCTCTGTCTGTCCTGACCACTAAACTTGAAATGGCAAAAAGACCTTGCCTAGCAAACTGACTCCCCCGAGCCCTTAGGCCTGGTTTCTACCAGAGCCCAACCAAAGCTTTGAGTTACTGAGACCCCAGGCTCAAGACGAACTCACAATGAGGCAATGCCATTGCTCTTTGGCATCCAAGGAGGGTCTGGTGCCCTTCAGCTCACACAGGCTCACCCTGGACCCCCGCCACCACCACACCCTCAGTATTGGGGAGTGTCACAGCCCTGGCCCTAGCAGGAACTTTGATGACTTCCCTGGAAAAGGGATCTGCTGGGAACCAGCTGAGTGACCCAGACAGAGTCCCTCCCCTTCTCCAGTTTTCAATTCCCCTGGGCTGGGCTGACTCGTGCCAACTGCCCAGCAGTAGACCGCCTGCCCTCTGGGGGATGCTTACCTGACCACCCGTCCTGCGGAGGTGGGGATTCATGGGAAACCAAGCCCAGACCCTGGACATGAGGATGAGAGACAGAGGGTCCCGGAAGGAAGCTCATTTCTGCAACTACTGCCTTCCTCCCCTCCCCTCCCCCCAGACGTGTGAGCTGCGGAAGCGCAGGTCAGAGGGACAGGCTTCCTCCAGATGCGGGTGAGAAGGGAGCTTCTTAGAACCACAAGGCTTGACTCCAAATGAGGCCTCTCAGGGGATGAAGGATGAAGTGGAGCCTTTATGGAAACAGCCACTCTGACAGCCTGGGAAAGGCGCTGTCTACACCAATAAGAAACAGAGTCCCCTCTCCAGGGCAAACCGTCATCCCTAAACGGAGTCTTTTAAAAAAATTATTTATCCAGGGCTGGAGAGATGGCTTAGCGGTTAAGCGCTTGCCTGTGAAGCCTAAGGACCCCGGTTCGAGCCTCGGTTCCCCAGGTCCCACGTTAGCCAGATGCACAAAGGGGCGCACGCGTCTGGAGTTCGTTGGCAGAGGCTGGAAGCCCTGGCGCGCCCATTCTCTCTCTCTCCCTCTATCTGTCTTTCTCTCTGTGTCTGTCGCTCTCAAATTAAAAAAAAAAAAAAATTAAAAGAAATTATTTATCCACCCCCACAAAAAATTATTTATGTATCTATTTCCAAGGAGCGAGAAAGAGGAAGAGAGAGGAGAGAGAATGGGCGCACCAGGGCTTCCAGCCTCTGCAAACGAACACCACATGGGCAGTGGAGAATCGAACCCAGTGGCTAGGCTTTGCAGATAAGCTCCTTAACCGCTGAGCCATCTCGCCATCTCTCCCCTCCCTCCCTCCTCCTGCTCCTCCCCCTCCCCCTTCTTCTTCTTTTTCCTAAACAAAGTTCCATCAACAACCAGAACCTTCTCTCCAACATGCACACACACTAAGTCCCTTATAAACCACCCCGATTTCTGTCACAGAAAACGGATCCAAGCTCTGTCGTCTCTTCCCTGCTGTATGAAAACCTCTGTCTTTGGAAGGCGCTAAGCTACAAGGCTCAGCTAAGAGGAAAAAGGAAGGAGCGGGCGTCCGGAAAGGAAAGAGGAAGACAGGAGAGAAAGTGAGAGGGAAAGTTAATTGGTTTCTGCAACCCACCCAGTCAGGTCTCAGGGGCCTAGGGGCCTTGCCGGGACCCTCAGAGTCCTGAAAAGGTAGGGATGGAACAGAAGAAATCCTCGGGGAATGTGGAACCCAGTGGGGCCTCATGGGAAGAGGCCAGCCAGGTTAGAGAAGCAGCAGGAACCAGGGGCCGTCCTGGAGGTGGGCCCAGAGTCTGTCCTTAGCCAGGCAGGCACAGAGCTGCGGCCAGAAGCAACCTGCGACCAGCCGCTGCAGGCGTCTCCCCAGCACCCGCACACCACTAACGTCAAGCACAGAGCGGCCCGGCCCGCGTTAATTGGGTGCAGATGCACGCGCAGGGCAGGCCTCGGCCACGAGCCACAAGCCGCTCCTGCAGGCGCTGGCCCTGGGCGCCGCGGCCGCCTCCGCAGCCCCGAGCTCGGGCAGCCTCCAGGCGCACGCGGCTTCCCGCGGCGCCACAGCGCGCCCTCGTGGCCTTGTGGGGAACAGCACTTCCCAGGCTCCGCGGACGTGGGTCACTGACTTGGAGGCAGGCCCAAAGCCCTCGCCTTCATTCAGTACATTGCAGGTGTATTTTATTTATTTGAGAGAGAAAGAAGGAGGGAGGGAGGGGAAGAGAGAGAATGAGCGCGCCAGGGTCTCCAGCCACTGCAAACGAACTCCAGACACATGTACCCCCTCACACATGCGCCCCTTGTGCATCTGGCTTATATGTGGGTCCTGGAGAAGCGACCCAGGGTCCTTTTGGTTTTGCAGGCAAATGCCTTAATCGCTTGATCACGTAGTCGAGTCAACCCAAGGAGCGGTTAAAAGTCCCCGTAGACCAGGGCGTCAGAGGTAGGATTTCTGGGAGTTCAAGGCCAGCTGGAGCTACAGAGTTCCAGGTCAACCTGGGCTAGAATGAGACCCTACCTCTAAAAAACAAACAACAACAACAACAACAACAAAAATCCCCGCAGACATCCCCCCCCCCATGCCAATTAAATTAGAGCCTGGGAGCAGGAATCAAGTACTAAGGATTCAAAAATTCTCTGGGAGTTTCCAATCTACAACCCAGTTCAGAAGATTCTCCTAAAATTTGGGATTTTGAGCTGCCGCAGAACAACCTTGTGGGCGACTTAAAAGACATGCTGCAGAGGCCACCCTGGAGTTCTGATCCCATGGGTCTGTGATTGGGTCGTGAGAACCAGGACTAAACCTTTCACTTTTCAAGATATAGATAAGGCTAGCAGATTTGGCACACCTGAGCGCTTGTTAGACCCATAGAAATAGAGACCTCTCTTCTGACCCAGCAAATCATTTACCAACACTCGCGATCCTCCCACCACATCACGGTTAAAAAGTGTTTTGTTTGTTTTTTTTTTTTTATTTTTACTTATTTATTTTGGTTTCTTGAGGTAGGGTCTCTTTCTAGTCTAGGCTAACCTGGATTGCCTCAAACTCATGGCAATCCTCCTACCTCTGCCTCCAGAGTGCTGGGATTAAAGGCATGCTCCACCACACCGACAAGAAGTGTTTTTCTAAGCTATGTTGGTTCAGGCTTCACACACCAAGCTCTAAACCCTCCCCAGTAGTACTGGATCCCAGAGCTGGTTAGAACTTTGCAGATTTTCTGACCCAATTCTCTTTCATGGAAGATGGAAAGACAGAGGTCCAGAAGATAGAAGGAACCTGCCCCAAGTTCATGTCCTCCTGGGGGCCTCAGGTCTTGTCCCCTCATGAACATGGTGCTCTCCTCCCGCACAGGTTCGATGTGTGCCCACGGTCCTGACAAGAGACTCTGTGCCCTGGCTGCATAGGATGAGCCCAGCGGGCAAGGAGCACTGCAACACAGGACAAGGAGAGAGGCACCTGTGCAGGGTGACTCAGCCGGGCAGTTTTGAGAGCAAAGTGTCAGCCACTGCCCCTCAGTGCCAACACTCCTACATCACCCATTCACGACTGACTGGCCAGCTCAGGCTGCCACTTATTGGGGGCTCCCATCTTTTCTTGTCCAGCCGTTTGGCTACTGTTGAGTGATCACTAAAGTTCTGCAGGAGGCCCTGGCTAAGGGACTGTGCTGCCTACGAGTTCAAGGAGCCAACGGTGAGCACTTTGGATGGACACTATTCCTGTGGACAGTCTCAGGAACAGAGAACCATAACAGGCCTGTCTGGGCCACTGCTTCAAGCCAGGGTGGAGAGACGATACACATGAATGCATGATGAACGAAATAAACATCTACCACTGGAGAAGTCCGTGTTGGCAGGCAAACAGGTCACATGGGAGGGGTGCAAGTGTGGCTTAGGGAAGGAGAATAGACTTTTTGGAGATGGAGTGCCTGTCACAGCTAGGACATGGTGGAGCTTGGATGGGAACCCCACCTCACATCCTAACCACTCCTCTACCCAGTCTTCAAAGGAGCACAAGTGAGCTCTACCTCATGGCTTTGTGTCCTCTGTAAACATGTTGTCTAGGAAACTGGGGCTCTTACCAAGATGGTCAAGGCTGAACAGGGAGGAGGGACCAGGAGAGAGAGCCTTGAATTTGACATCTGCTTTATCTGCTCTTTGATATGGGTTGGGACCCTTATGGAAGCTTCTGGAAGATGAGTTTTTCCAGAGGCCACCACAGGATCTGTGATGAAAGTATTGTCACATTTTGGTTCAAGATAGAAGCACCTAGGCAGACTATTTCTTGAGTTCAAGACCTTATTGTAACAGGTTATAGAAAGAAGGGGGAGGAAGAGAGAAGGAAAGGAAGAGGGAGAAAGAAAGGGAGAGAGAGAGAGAGAGAGAGAGCTTTAGGGAAAATAGCAAGCGGGTCCAAGGTAAGTGGTGGGGAGAGGGGCGGCTAGAGATAGTGGATATGTGTACCAAGGAGCAGAAAAGCCAAAGAGAGGAAGAGAGAGCCAGAGAGAGGGCTCGGGGATTATAGAAGGATAGGATGGGAACTGCCATGTTAGGGATGTGTTAATGTGTGGTGACTGGGGGAAGGTGACATTCTCTCTGCCCTTATTCTTAATTACTATAACAGAAGGTGGTTCCAAAATTCCAGACCTAGTTTGATGATGGCCAGTGAGAGGAGGGAATGAGGGGGATGGGACTCTCGCAAATATTACCTAAGCTCTTTGTCCAGTTAACGTCTTTCAGCGGGATCTCATTTTAGAATTCTGAATTTTTTTTTGTCCCATTTTCTTCCAGGATCAATTTTTAATTCAGCAAAAATGTTATGGGCATTTGTTTTCTTCCTGTGGACCTCGTTCTCTTGCATTCCTAGACGCACTGCCTTGTTATGCACTTTACAGAAAGCAAAGAAACTGAAGTTAAACATTAACCAGACTTGCAGAGAATGCTGCTGAAATGCACGAGCCCTGGCTTTAGAGCAGAGGTCCCTAACTCCCCGCTTGACTGTTCAAACAGGAAGGGACCGTGGTAGGCCCCATCTCCAAAGGACTGGGGGTCAGCTGATTCCAAAGAGCACTTTCTATATTTGCTGCAGTCCACAAATATTTACTGAGTTTCTGTGTTAGGGCCAGCCACAGAGGGTACTCAGTGCTCAGCACCTGGGCACAAGGAGGGTTTAGGCAGGGTCTTAACTCTTGGGAAACTCTGATCACATGCAAGTGAGTTTTTTTTGTTTGTTTGTTTGAGGTAGGGTCTCACTCTAGCTCAGGCTGACCTGGTTTTCACTATGTAGGGTGGCCTTGAATTCATGGCAATCCTCCTACCTCTGCCTGAGATTAAAGGGGTGCTCCACCATGCCTGGCACAAGTGAACTTTGAAAGAGGCAGGGGTGAAGGTGGGGGGCAGGTAGAGTGGAGAGGCAGCGACCCTGCTGTAAGCCTTATGGAATCCACAGGCAGTTGAGCAGCAAAGAAAAGGAGGCCCAGGCAAAGGGGGCTGCGTGAACCCCACATAGAGCTCTGTGTAGGGTGTGTCTGGAAAATGGCTAATGTCAAGATGGGACAAGAGGTTGCGGATGGTGAGTTAATTGGACAGGCTAGCTCTGAAACAGGCCTGATTTGGCAAGTGACGAGGGCCGGATCTAAAGCACAGGACGATCAGATAGTCCAGTGAGAGCAGCCGTCGGGGCAGCAGCAGGGAACTTGGGCCACCGGGCTGCCAGCAGGCCCAGTGGGGAGGCTGCTGGGAATTTTAGGGTGAAGATAACTAGGATTTGTGTAAGGGTGAGGCAATGGGGAGGAAAGTGGCATGGGCTCCAGAGTCCAGCCACAGCCTCCATCTTCTGACTCACTGGGCAGAGGGAAGTGACCTCCACCATCCTTGTACTGTGACTCCTGTCGGTCTTCCAGGAGGAATCACAGCAGACATGATCCAGGAGACGACAGGAGCCAAGCTGACATTCTGAAAAGGGTTGAATATAGGAGACTGCTTGCGTAGGTACTATAAAGCCTGAGAAGATAAATCGGGTGTTGAGGCATGGGAGGGAGTCCCCGACACTACCTAGAGCAGGAGGAGCAGGGGAGAACAGCAGATGACTTTCTCAGAAACCAGAACAGGCCTGCAGGGTGCGGCCTGAGCCTAGGCCTTTCAGACAATGAGAAGCCGCATTGTGTAGGCCTTTAATTCAAGCACTTGGCCCAGATGTTTTGTTTTGTTTTTTGAGGTAGGGTCTCACTCTCACCCAGGCTGGCCTGGAATTCACCATGTAGTCTCAGGCTGGCCTTGACCTTACAGTGATCTTCCTACCCCTGCCTCCTAAGTACTGGGATTAAAGACGTGTGCCACCATGCCCAGCCTTTGGTTTAGGTTTAATCCAATAGATTATCAGTTATCTTCCCAACACTTCTGGTAACTCAACCCACCATGTTAATCATGTGCCTTGCACGTGTCACCTTGTGTATCTGGCTTACACGGGTACTAGAAAATCGAACCTGGGTCCTTAGGTTTCACAGGCAAGTGCCTTAATGGCGAAACCATCTCTTCAGCCCTAATCCCAGCACTCAGAAGACAGAGGTAGGGGGATCACTGGGATTTTGAAGCCACCCTGCGACCACATAGTGAATTCCAGGTCAGCCTGGGCTAGAGTGAGACCCTACCTCAAAAGAAACAGAATAAATAAATAAATAATCGCAAAATGAGGCATGGCATCTAGCTAGTAACCCCTCCACTTACCCTGGCCTGCTACCTGCTATTTGCCAAACGTCTTTGGAAGCCCAGAGGATCAGGGAGCTGGGAGATGTACCCTGAGATAGAATGAAGCCGCAGAAGGACGTACAGTGAGCCAGGGGGCAGCAGGGTTATGCCCAATGCCAGAACGCTCACCAGAGGGAACACCAAGGTGAACAGAGAGCTGGACCAACCGGGGAGAGGGGGAGCCTCCTGTGAAGACATCCGGTCCGCAGCTCACGTGACGGAGGATAGGGAGGCGTGAGCCCCAGACTTGTCTAGCTGGGACAAAAGCTGACTCACACCCGAGTCACCCTGTCCTAGAGTTGAGCTTTCCTGGGAGAGTGGTACAGGTGATGTCAGGTGGTTCCATGCCATGCAGGTGGCTCAGGTGATGTGTGAGGCCTCAAGACTGGGGAGAGAGAATGTACCAAGAAGGAAGGCATTCTACCAGGCGTGGTGACTGCACACCTTTATTCCAGCACTTGGGAGGCGGAGGTAGGAGGACTGCTTTGAGTTCAAGGTCAGTCTGGGTAATAGTGTTAGTTCTAGGTTAGCCTGGGCTAGAGTGAGACCCTGCTTCCAACATCTCCCCGCAAAACACATATGTTCTGAAGAGACACTTGTGCCCTCCCTGTGACTATCAGACTACTGAAACAATGGACCCTGAGGAATTGCAGTTTCCCTAGGAAATACCTCAGTTCACAAGGCTGATAACTTTCTTTCTTTCTTTACTTATTAACTAATTAACTACTTATGTGTGTATGTATGGGCACACCAGGGTCTCTTGAGTCTGCAAATGAATGCCAGGTGCATGAGCCACTTTGTGCCAGGTTTTACATGGGTACTGGGGAATTGAATCCTGGGTCAGCAGGCTTTCCATACAAGTGCCTTTAACTGCTGAGCCATCTCCCCAGTCCAGTGCTGACACCTTGATAGACCACCTTGCAAGAGATAGGATCCAAGGCAATGATAGATTAATAATGGGTGGGATCACGCTTCGACCAGAACTGCTTATGCATTACCTCTGCCCACTAACCCTAAAGTCCCCAAAATGGACTTGGGGGCCACTGGACTTCTTCCCAATGTGACCACAATGAATAAGTAATCTTTGTGGGGTTTTATTTTTACATATTATTTTTCTTTGTAACTGGCATATTGGGATCAGATGGCTGAACTTAGCTTGCTGGGGCTGCCAGGGACCAGACTTTGACCCTAAAAACTCCAGAAACAAGGATGATGTGGTTGAAGCAAGACTGAGCCATGGGTGCTTCCAGACTAGCAGCATCCCCCCAGGTTGGGCAGCAAAGCTGTATGACTTTGGGTGCCTGAAGCATGCTTGCTGCGCCTCACTTCCCACTCACAAAGTGAAGCTCTTAACCCCCTCATTTCCAGAATCAAAATCACCTACGAGCACTTTGTCAGAGCTAAGACTGTGGGTCCAGGAAGACAAGGACACCATGTGTAACCAAGGCTTGGCAGTAGCACCAGCTGGACAAGGCATCTGAGCCAAGAGCTGGTTTGGGCCAAGGGCAGGTTTCTTGGGGTTAGAAAAACTTGCAAAGGCGGCACCTCAGCCCCGCTGCCAACTGCTACGCTGGTAGGCTAATTTCCAGTGAGTTTCAGCAGGCTGGACCTATCTCTGGCCACTCCCTCTGTGACCAGCCACTCACCTTGGAAATGACCTTTTGCTTTTTTGCCTGTGTGCATGCATATGAGTGGATGGTGTGTGTGCATGTGTGCATACATGTTGACGAGTGTATGGGCGCATGTGTATAAGTGCACGCACACATCACAGGTGTATGTCAGGTGACTTCCTCAATCACTCTCCACTTTATTTATCAAGGCAGAGTCTCTCGCTTGAACCCAGAGCTAACCAGTAGGATAACCAGCCTGCCCAGAGGGTCCCATCTCTGCCTCTCCTCTGGCTGGGTTTGCAGATGGGTCCTCAGGCCCACCTAGCATTTACGTGGGTGCTGGGGATCTAAACTGTGGTCCTCTTGCTTCTGTGACAAATGCTTTACCCACTGAGCTATGTCCCCAGACCCTGCTTTTACTTTTGAGGCTTGAGCTGTGACCTTATCAGAGACAGCAGGAAGGTGAGTGAGATAATGGCAAGTCCCCACAGAAGTCCGCAGTCAGCACTGCCACAGGCGCCACATCCTCACGTCGTCACCAGGACTCTCAGGAGAGAGGGTCTTTGATTCTGAGATTACGTTCCCCCTCCTTTTCATGGTCGCTTTTTTAAAGTAATAACAGATGATTCTTTATCTATCATTAGAGAGATGATGAGAGCTAGGTCGTGATGGATGTTCTTTAAAAAAAATATTTTATTTTTATTGATTTATTTGAGGGGGGGGAGAAAGAGGCAGGTACAGAGAGAATGGGCACATCAGGGCCTCTAGCCACTGCAAACGAACTCCAGACATATGCACCACCTTGTATATCTGGCTTATGTGGGTACTGGGGAGTTGAATCTGGGTCCTTTGGTGTTGCAGGCAAACATTTTAACCACTAAGCCATCTCTCCAGCCCATGCTTGATGTTCTTAATTGGCAAAGTCAACTGCTGTTTTGCAAGTCCATGACTCTAAGTGGAACACTGACCTCAAGTGTCCACCTCATCCCATTACCCTGTCATACTATTGTGGTTTAACTACACCACATGACACGACCTTTGGTTCTTCCCAAACGCCTGCCTGAGAACACTTCATCCAGTGCAATGCCAAGCACCGAATCTCCCCATCCTATCTGACCACCTACCCGGGTCTGGGACAGAATGGAATGTTCCCAACTAGGCTTTTCAGCAGCAGCTGAGGAGCAGAGGTGCCACCCTTCTCTAGAGTCCAGACTTCCTTTCCTGATAGAGTAGAGGGCAGGAATCCTTCACTCCTCCCTTATAGAACACAAGGGTGTGTTGGCACGCGGGGCGCTCTTTGCCTACAGAGTTGGAATCTGAGTCCCTCCCCCGCTGGGATCTGGATGGAGCTCTGGCTCCCGGACCACTTAGCACAGTAGAAATGCTGCTGGGGCCCTTGGAGGCTGTCATAAAGGAGAGCACTTGTTTCTATCCCTCCCTCGCCTGGGGACCTACCCCACCTGCGAGAAAGCCCAGGCCCCAGGGAGAGGCTGGCGCTAATGACACAAACTGTCCTCGTGCCCCATCTGCACCCCAACCCCTAGGACCTCTAGATATGCTCTACATCCCCCCTCTCTTTTGGTTTTTCAAGGTAGGGTCTCACTCTAGCGCAGGCTGACCTGGAATTCACTATGGACTCTCAGAATGGCCTCAACTCATGGTGATCCGCCTACCTCTGCTAAGATGGCTGTTTATAAGCAAAGGAAGCTCCGGCGTGTCCTCGCCAGGTGAACAGGCTTTGTTTGCCGAGCAGTGGCTGTGGGGTTGCCGACGTTTGCATGCCGGTGATGGAGCCCCATGGGCGGGAATGGCCCTTCAGCACAGATAGCTTCTCAAAACCACCTACTTGCTCCTACCCCACCTGCCCAACTGTGAGCCTGACTCCGGGACAGAGTGAGAATCTTTTTTTTTTTAAATTTTTGTTTATTTATTTGAAAGCAACATACAGAGAGAGAAAGAGGCAGAGAGAGAGAGAGAATGGGCATGCCAAGGCCTCCAGCCACTGCAAACGAACTCCAGATGTGTGTGTCCTCTTGTGCATCTGGCTAACGTGCGTCCTGGGGAATCAAGCCTCGAACCGGGGTCCTTAGGCTTCACAGGCAAGCACCTAACCGCTAAGCCATCTCTCCAGCCTGAGAGTGAGAATCTTCAAGCATCACCACTTCCTGTTTCCCTGTCCTCCAGGGACACCGAGGCTCCCTTACTGTCCCTCATGGAAAACACCCACCCAAGGGTTCCAAAAAGCAGTCTGCTTCTGCTGCAGGCCCGACTCTGGCCCGCTGGGGCTGCACTGCACCCAGGCCGGGATGCACAGCCTGCAGCCTCCCAGGAGCACCCTGCAGCGTGCCAAGCACAGCGTCCCACACCATTTCCACACCTTCCCCAGCATTAGGTAAACACAGCCACGAGGCAGGGCATTCCTTGGGCGCTGCCCACACACAGCATGAACCAGGCAACCGACCAGATAGATAGACCTATTCATGCACATTCCCCGCTCCAGTTCCAAAGAACTGTGTTTGGATTACTTATTACTGAGTGCGTTTCATTGTACTCCTCCTCCCTAAACCAAAAATTGAAAGTCAAGTGAGTTCTGGCTAGTTGACCAATGTTGGCTATATAAACATTTAGGGGTATAAGCATATATCCACACCACCACATATACGATAAGGGTAAGGCTGGAGGTGGTGGCGCACACCTTTAATCCCAGCACTCGGGAGGCTGAGATAGGAGGATCTCTGTGAGTTAGAGTCTACACTGAGACTACATAGTGAATTCCAAGGTAGCCTGAGTTAGAGGAAGACCCTACCTCAAAAAACAAAACAAAACAAAAATAAATAAATAAATAAATAAAAGAAGGAGAGGAGGAAGAAACAGGAGGAGGGAGGAAGAAGATAAGAAGGCCACAAGGCTCAGACGTGCTCTGTAATCTCTCTTTCCACACCCCAGAGTCTCCTCCCTGTCTCGGGATGCTGACATCCTTCTGGCCAAGGGCTGGAAAGGCGGAAGGCCACAGGCTGTGAGGCAGCCAGGTCAGCTTACAGCAAACCGTCAGCCTGGTGACTGATGCCCAGGGTTGGGTCATAAATAACAGCAATGAAACTGCGGCAGGCTGCAGGCTCCCTGGGGATGCTGCCCTCCCATCAATCTCCCGTAATGACGGCTTGGTACTCAGGCTTCCGCCTGACCCGACCCCAGCCCCAAGCATTCTTCAGGGAACAGCAAACCCTTCCCAGACACAGATCAGCTGAGAACACACTGCTCTGAGGTCTCTAAGCCCTGCCGGTATACATCACGGATGACAGGGACAAACAGGGACACTTTCATCACCCCAGACTCCACCCCTCGCAGGCTGGGATCCAGAAAGCTGAGCTGCCTTGGAGCTGTTGGTCTGGTCAGGGCGGTCGTTGTGCCACAGTGACTCCACACAGTGACTGCCTCCCTGGGCCGCGTTACAGTGACTCTTCATAGAAAACATGCTCTTTGTGCCTTTTGCAGTGTGGGTGGGCACAACCCAAGTGGGCCCGCTCTGTTGTTTGCACTACTTTTGTCCTGGCCTCAAGTGGTAGTTCACTTCTTATTTCCATCTTTTGTCCCTGAGCTTTTTACTACATCAGCCACCCTTAACGCGTCCACAAGATCCCTCCCACCACGTGCTTGATCTAGCAAGACACACGGGCTACTTCATTGCCATGGTTTGGATCACAAAATCCATGAAAGTAACAGGGGGACCAGTTGGTAAGAAGGGGAGTAACAGGAGTGAGAAGGAAACAAGAGGCTATAATGCAGTGAATATGATAGAAATACATCCTATATGCTGGGTGTGGTGGCGCACGCCTTTAATCCCAGCATTCAGGAGGCAAATGTAGGAGGATCGCTGTGAGTTTGAAGCCAGCCTGAGCCTACATAGTGAATTCCAGGTCAGCCTGAGCTAGAGCAAGACCCTACCTCAAAAACAAAAAAGAGAGAGAGAGAGAGAAATACATCTTATATATGTGCAAACATATAAAACAAAACCACGCAGGTATATGTGTAATAAATATTGTGCTTTGAAAAAATTTCAAAAGAAATTTCAATCATGCATCTCGAGCTAAAGAGCAGCAGAGACCAGTTGACTGCTGGCCAGGTTACTCTACCAGCGTGTTCACCCCGATAGTGTGGGCCAGAGTCATGAGGTGACAGGGAGGTAGTCTCACAGCAAACAGAGGCCCTAGGAGACTGTGACTTCCTTAAGGCCAAAGTCAGATGCACAACCTCGGTCAGGTAGGCTTGCCGTATAGCAAATTTGTATGAATATATTCCCTCAGGAGGTGTACAAGTCTGGGAGAGCTGAAACTTAAAAGGTCACAGGACCACTCCCCAAGGTGACAGGTGCAGTAAACAACTGTTGAGGGCAGACTCTAACCAGGTGGCTCCTCTGAAGTAGATTCTTGGGGTCATTCCAACTGTGGCCCCCACAGCATCTGTGCCAGGGAAACCCCAGCCTTCTGTGAAGAGCTTTCTGGGTTAGCTTGCCCTATGGAAAGCTGAGCCTGTCCCTCCCCACCTCCCCCAAGGTGACACCATGGTTGGCACTTACCTCGTTCAGTGGGCATCTTTTGTCAGCCCATCTTTTCCCAGCGGCTACTCTGGTGACTGGTCCTAAGCAAGCCCAGCTTTCTGTTTCTCTCTGTGTGTACACCTTGCTTATTGATTTATTTAAACTATTTATTTATTTGAGAGAGATAGATAGAGAGAGAGAGAACGGGCATCCTCCAGCCACTGGAAAACAACTCCAGACGTATGTGCCACCCTGTGCATCTGGCCTATGTGGGTACTGGAGAATTGAACCTGGGCCCTTAGGCTTCACAGGCAAGCATCTTAACCACTAAGCCATCTCACTAGCCCTTTATTTATAATTTTTGTATTTTACTTATTTATGAGAGAGAGAATAGGTGTGCCAGGGCCTGCAGCCATTGCAAATAAGCTCCAGACACAGGCGTCACCTTGTGCATCTGGTTTTACTTGGATTTTTTTTTTCCTTTTATTTTTAGTTTTTTTCGAGGTATCGTCTCACTCTAGCCCAGGCTGACCTGGAATTCACTATGTAGTCACGGGGTAGCCTCAAACTGGTGGCAATCCTTCTACCTTTGCCTCCCAAGTGCTGGGATTAAAGGAGTGCTCAACCACATGGGACCTTTACTTGGGTAGTGAGGAATTGAAGGTGGGTCCTTTAGCTTTGCAGGCAAACCCCTTACTAAGCCATCTCTCTGGCCCACACACATCTTTTGATATGCTGTGGTGTCAGCCCGGAAGTGGGGGCACTGTGGGATTAAAAACTCCACTGCTTCCCTTACAGGAAGGCATCTCTGGAGACACTGCGGATGCTTCTCAAGAAGCTCCCATTAACAGCAGCCTCGACAGCGCATGTGCTGGACTCCTGATCTGTGCAGCTGCTTCTGCGACTCACCTCCCTGTTGAGCAGCTGCCAAACTCCAGGTGAAGGCCACGGAAGCAGCTTGTGTGCGGGGTCACGTTCCCCAGGGAGCGCAAGGGCAGCGCTGTTCCCCTGGGTTTTGCTGCAAGGAATGCTGAATGCACTGAGCACATGAGGTCCGGCCACTTGCAGCCCAGGCTGCCCTGCTTTTTGCACTGTGGGGCTGATCTTGTCATTTGTCACTCACTTTCGTAGTTGCTGTGCACGTTCCTCCGGCAGCACCCCACTCTCCCCCTGTTTGTCCCTTTCATCTGCAGTGTGGAGGTGAGACCTAACCTGCTGTCCGAGGAGGCGCTCAGGAAAGAGGTATGGGAAGGCTCCTTTAAGGCTCTGGGGAGGGACTCCTCTTTACCTGGTTTAGAGCTCTGGCTTGGGGGTATAGGAGTTGGGAATAGAGTTTTGTTTGAGTGAGTTCTTCCATTTCAAATTGAACATGAGATGTTTTGGGGTGACTTCGGGGGATCTAATAATCCTTATCACACATGCCCTTGGTCTTTCAGCTTACCTTTTATTACTTTATTGGATTCTGCCAATTTCACGTATCCTGTTTTTTGTTTGTGTTTTAGAAACTATATTTTCACCTTTCTTGAGTCTACAGAACAGCTTAGGATCAGTCAGAGGATGCCCCCTCCCACTGCGTGGCCTGAGCGTGGCCGGCTGGGCACTCCAGTCTTCCGAGGGGAACAGCTGGATAGGCACAGAGGGCACCTGCATGCCTTCGGACCAGTCTGCCACCTCCGGCTGGGCAGCAGTGAACTCGGGAGCGGGCGCGGTCCATTAGCCCTGCAACTCCTCCTTGGTCACAGTTCTCAGCGGCGGCCTGCTCCCCCTTCTCCATCTTCTCGGGGGTCCCTGAAGAAGGACAGATCGGGCATGACCTCCCAGGGGTGCTCCCGGGAGATGGCTCTGCGCATGCGCAAGACTTCCAGCATCCACCGCAGGAGACCCACCCAGTGTTGTCACGTGGCATGGCACTGTCCCCATAGCGCAGAGGAGAGTGGGTGGTACACAGAGCGATGGCAGGCACATTGACTAGGACGCCTCTGTGAGAGGCTGGTGGTCAGCCCGGGGGTCAGTCACCACCAGAAGACGAGGCTTCCGGAAGGCTGCCTGCATCTGCTCAGGGAAGGTCCCAGGGGTGCAGCGGCCAGCAGCGGGAGTGGCTCCTGGGGCAGGCGCGCTGGCCTGGGCTCCTGGAGGAGACGACATCAACAGTGTTCTCCATAGCAACAGTGGCCCGCAGCAGCTGTTCCCAGGTCCTCTTCAGATTCGTGATGTAGAGGCCATCACTCGCCCTCTTGTGGATGGACTGCTCCTTCTGGAAATCAAGGTTGGTGCCACCTAAATGGGTTCCTGCTGCAAGGGACGTCGAGGGCTCGGGACATTGTATGAGCTTCCCCTCTAAGGTGCATGGGAAATCAAGAACAACGCCAAATGGACCCCTACGTGGGTAGCGTGGAAAGCACAAATCCAGTTTTTTTTACAAATATTTTTATTTATTTCTTTGCAAACAGAGAGTGACAGAGAATGGGCACACCAGGACCTCCAGCCACTGCAAACAAACTCCAGACCCATGCAACACAGTGCATCTGGCTTTATGTGGGTACTGGGGGATTGAACCCAGGTTGTTGGGGTTTGCAGGCAAGCAACTTAATCTTTGAGCCATCTCTCCAGCCCACAAATCCAGTTTTTGAGATGTCAGGAGACAGACTTCCCAAGTGTCACAGGTGTCAAAACTATGTTAGACACCAGAACACTGTGGTTCACACACAGATTTCGGACCAAAAGTAAAACCAGTCCAAGGGCAGAACACCAATGTCTACCTTTGGCCTCCAACTCTATCAGAAGTGTCTCATCCTATGGGCAAGAGGAGCTGTGTGATACAATATGACATATTGGCTTTGGTTACTTTTCTTGTCATTGGGAAAAGCTACCTGACAGAACTTAAGGGAGGGAAAGAGTAATTCTGGCTTGGGCTATCAGAGGGCAGAGTCCAGTACGTCAAGCTGGGGAAGACAAAGTAGGGTAGCTTGTGGCAAGAGATGGTTCCTAGGGAGGCTGAGAACATAGACTGGGACCAGAAACAAGTCTGTGATATCCTTCAAAGGCCCACCGTATTTCCACATCAAGGCCAGGCCACACTTCCCAAAGGCTTCACAGCCTTCAAATTACCTCCACAAGCTGAGGACCAAGTATTCAAAACATGGACCCATGAGGATACTTCATATTCATATTATACCAGGGGGACTCTGCCGGGGTCCAGCCCTGGCTTGGAGGAGGGTCCCCGAAGAGAGGTGTGAAAGGGAGCGGTGTAACAACGACTCAAAGTCAAGTTCTGGTGCAAGTTGACAGACTAATGCGCAGCTGAGTTTCTCTCTCTCTCTCTCTCTCTCTCTCTCTCCTTCTCTGTTTCTATTTTTTCTTTTTTTTCTCTTTTTTTTCTCTCTTTTTCCCTGCTTCTCTGCTGCCACAGCTCTTAGCCTCAGTCTTTTATTTTCTGATCACGTCATGCAAGCGCAAACTTCAAGAAAGGTACAGTTCCACAGAATTCATAGAAACTTTTTGCTATTTCTTTACATCAAACCATCCCATAATTATTCACCTCAAGTAAAGTTGTCAGGCTCCTATAATGATTAACTGTTTTCACCCTTTCCCCATGTAAGTGCAGTCAAGCACTTGTGATTTCCTGAACTTCTACTTTCAATTACTACATTAAAGGTGAGAGACAAAACAACCACAAAATGGGGCTTCCCATCATTAATCACTGATCCAATAGATCCACTTATCCCTCAATCATTTATTTTGAATTTTCCTTTTTATGTCTCTCCAATACTTAGACTTTGGTCCCCCCAATTGAACTCTTTCTGACCTCGGTTGTTTTTCTGTAAGGATTCTTGGTAAAGAGTCATAGTTTACTGCAATTGCCACCATTCAGAAAAATTAGTCATAGAACAATTTTTACATTGTTCCGGGAGGTTCATTGTTTCCTCCTAAGTGTACTGTACTCCATGCCTGACTTTCTTTGAGGCCTTTAAGGAAAACAATTATCTCTGACCCATTTTCTTGTTTTTCTAATTTTATGCCAGAGCCTCTTTCAGATACATTGACCAACACTTCACTAACACCAATTTTTGCTGGAAAAGTAGACTTAGAGATTGGTACACCAAGTGAAAGACAGAGAAAGACAAACATTATACAGAAAACCATAGATATCGGTAGCATAGAGAGCCAAAGATGTTTCTATAGAGAGGCCACATTGGACTTGAAGGAGGAGACAGCTGGGCTGGAACCGTGTCATGCAGCTCTTCAGTGCTGGATTCCTCCTAATCCTGAAATGGCATGCTTGCCGTCTCTGGCAGGACTTCATGCTATTCCTCCCGCAAGAGGAATTCAATGGCCAGACTTCCTTCCCTCTCCTACAACGATCTCAAAGAAGCAAGGGCAGGCTTCTGCATACTGTGGCTGACAGACACAACTGATGAAGACCATAATTGGCTGAACTCTGCATCCTAAGAATGCACGCCAGCAGGTGTTTTGTGTGGCATCCTTGAGCGGGAGCCATACGAATCTTTGTATCCTAATTTTAGTGGAGGTGCTGCTGAAGCAAGCGTGCAGCAGGCGTTTTGATTGTTTACCTTTGCCAGAGCCCCAGCAGCAGGGAGGGGGAATTAAGATGAGCCGTGGAGCTGTGTCCTAGGTGGGGGTTTGTTTCTGGAAAGTTTACGCAGGTGGGGGGGGGGAGCTAGGCTAGGATGACCTACCAGGAGATCAGTGAGCAGGGATTCTCTGCTGATGGGTTCCGCCATACATGGTCGCTGTGGGCTCCCGTTGGAGAAGACAGGTGGACAAATGGTGGACTATTTAACTATTCCATTGGCGCTCTAGGGCTCCATTTCAACGTCATGGTCATAATGGCCCCAAAGACTATTCTTCTGGGAATGGTGACAAATGATAGGGAGGCTGAGGTCATGGTTGTAATGCTATTGTCAAGGGGTGGTCACTGATTGTGGAAGTCTAGAGTGAACAAAGATGGCCAGGCATGGTGGCACACACCTTTAATGCCAGCACTCAGGAGGCAGAGGTAGGAGGATCGTTGTGAGTTCGAGGCCACATAGTGACTATATAGTGAATTCCAGGTCAGCCTGTCCTAGAGTGAGACCCTCCCTTGAAAAGCCAAAAATAAATAAATAAATAAACAAAAGGAAGAAGAAGAAGAAAAAGAAAATAGAGTGAGCAAAGAGGGCCCAGATAAGGACTTGATTATTGCCAGGAGAGAAGTGGGAGGTTAGGCACTTGCAAGCATGGTCTGGAGTCTGAGTGGTTATAACAATATCCTTGAGGAAATTCTCAGGTTCTGCAAGAGCAGAGAACACACCACTCTCTATGGATGCTCGAACTGGCTCCAACTGGGAATCTGGGAGTTTCCAAGCTCCTATGAGAACCATGATTGTCAACATGAGGTCTGATTGAGAGAAATAGTTTCATGGAAGAGGGGAAATTTGTATAGCACAGAGCAGTTCCAACTAGACCCCTGCTCCTGAGACAGCAGCCTTGTCGAACTGGCCGGAGTGTCCCCTGTGTGCTTTTCATTGTCCCGGAGATGACAGAGAGGTTTCTCTCAAACTCATCATTTCCCATTCAATGAGTGTCTGAGGAGGAAAAAAAAAACAGTCTTGTCGTCCTGTATGTTCAGTGCATCCAGGTGCATGGGGGTACTTAGAATCCTAAGGGTGTGCCTCTTCGATCACCGCTGGTGGAAGCGTTTGCAGTCAGGCCACTCTCTGAAAGGCTTTCTGGGGAAGACAGAGAGAGTTCTCTCTGCCAAGTGCACAAAGGTCAGCTGGCGCTCAGGTCCCTCTGGCAGGATGGAAATGTCTGTATTAGTCAAGACAGTCTCTGCAACCCGTGAAGTCATTAAACAGAAGCTCCCGGTTAATTCTGTCTCTCTGAAGACTCGGTTTCACGTCTGCAGCTGGCAAGTGGGAGTCTGAGCGCTGCAGCCACTCACCTCATAAAGTGAAGGTTCCAGAAACACTTCGTACACCAGGTCTCCAGGTGAGCAGTGCGCCTTCATTGAAGGCGTTGAATCTAGGCTGCACCACTTCCCCTTTGGGGACTTGCTACCCCCCCCATCTAGGAACAGGATGCCCTGCCTGTGTGGTAGTGCCATGAAGGCTGATCCCACAGGCTCAGGAGTTTCTGTGGCATCTGTCTTGACAAAAAGAGCCTAGAATGGCTGGTATTGGGTTAACACATTCTACAGGCCTGGAATTGAAAGGACACAGGTGAGATGTCCACATTTTTAAAAATGTAGCCAAGAAAGATTTTTTTTTAATAGCTTACTGGGCTAGAAAGACTGCTCTGCAGTTAAAGGTGCTTGCCTGCAAAGCCTGCAGGTCTGGGTTTGATTCCCCAGTACCCATGTAAAGCCGGATATAAAAAGTGATGCAGGGGCTGGAGGGGTGGCTTAGCAGTTAAGGCGTTTACCTGCAAGGCCAAAGGACCCATGTTTGATCCCCCAGGACCCACACTAGCCAGATGCACAAGGGGGTGCATGCATCTGGAGTTTGTTTGCAGTGGCTGGAGGCCCTGGCACACCCATTCTCTCACTCTCCCTCTTTCTCTCTCAAATAAATAAATAAAATATATTTTTAAAAAGTGATGTATGGGCTGGAGAGATGGCTTAGCAGTTAAACACTTGCCTATGAAGCTGAAGGACCCTGGTTCAAGGCTCGATTCCCCAGAAGCCACATTAGCCAGATGCACAAGGGAGCACATGCGTCTGGAGTTCGTTTGCAGTGGCTGGAGGCCCTGGTACACCCATTCTCATTCTCATTCTCATTCTCATTCTCATTCTCATTCTCATTCTCATTTCTCTTGCTCCCTATCTCTCCCTCCCTCTCTCTCTCTCTCTCTCTCTCTCTCTCTCTCTCTCTCCCCCTTTCTATCTGTCTGTCACTCTCAAATAAAATAAAGAAAAATAAAGAAAAAATCATTATAAAAAAAAGCCAAATTTTTTTTTAAAAAGTGATGTATCGGGCTGGAGAGATGGCTTAGCGGTTAAGCGCTTGCCTGTGAAGCCTAAGGACCCCGGTTCGAGGCTCGGTTCCCCAGGTCCCATGTTAGCCAGATGCACAAGGGAGCGCACGCGTCTGGAGTTCGTTTGCAGTGGCTGGAAGCCCTGGCACGCCCATTCTCTCTCTCTTCCTCTATCTGTCTTTCTCTCTGTGTCTGTCGCTCTCAAATAAATAAATAAAAAATTAAAAAAAAAAGTGATGTATGCATCAGTAGTTTGTTGGCAGGGGCAGGAGGCCCTGGCCTATCCATTCTTTCTCTCTCCCTCTCTTTCTCTCCTTGCAAATAAATGAAAATGTTAATAGATAAATAAATCTGGTTTCCTTATCTGCCATGGGGCCACTGGTGAGAGAGCTAGCTCACACAAGGGTGCGTCCTTGGAGCTGGCCATGGCGTTCACAGTAAGAACGCAGCGGGGTTGAGACCAGCTGGCACCTGTGAGAGGCAAGACCTGCACTAGACTGCGGTTGGGGACGTCTGGACTAGGCATGGGAGGCTTGATGGAGGGGACTAGGGCTGCTTCTGTTTCAGAAGGGCTGTGGTCTGACCTGCCCAGGGAAAGGAGGCCTGAATCGCCGGGCAAGCTCACCTTCGCCAGGTTCACCAGGAGCTCTTGTGGCCAAGGGCTAAGATGACACTGCACTCGAACTTGGCACGTTTAGCTGGCCTCTCCCCACGGAGGTCTGAGAGTTTAGACCCTGGATGGACCCACCTGATCAAGTGAGGTGGTGGGTACCTGCCAGAAATCCACCCTATCTTGGAAGTTGAGTCAGGAGATGGGATACTCCACACATCTGTCTTAAGAGAATATCAGGGCTGAAGAGATGGCTTAGTGGATAACATGCTTGCCTGTGAAGCCCGAGGACCCAGGTTTGATTCCCCAGTACCCATGTAAGCCAGATATCAAATAAGTAACATATATATATATATATATATATATATATATATACATATATATATGTTATATATAAATATAACATATATATAAATAACATATATATAAATAATAACATATATAACATATATAATATATTAATGTATTAATATAATATAATATATAATAACATATATAAATATATTAATATAATATAATATATTATATATAATAACATATATAAACATATATATATATATAAATAACATATATATATAAATAACATGTAAGAGGACAGCAGTGTTCAAAGCCTTCAGCTGCTGATATTCACAAAAGATTCAGGGCTCAGACAGAAGACATTTGGTCAATCACAGAGTAAGCTTGAGGCAGTACTAGAACCATAAACCAACTTTCCAAACAGATGAATAATTTCATGTGTTAACTTGACTATAAAACTCTTGCCTATAAAGTGCCCATAATAGATCTGTCTCTGCCTGTGTCTGTGAGGGTGGTTCTGGGGATTAGCCTCTAAAATGGCAGACTCCATGTGTCAGTCAGCTTTTTGTTACTGTAACAAAACCCCTGAGGCAGTCTGCTTAAATATAGGAGAGGCTTGTTTGGGGTGACAGTTTTCTAGGTCTGTTGGCCCTACTCCTTTGGACCCATGGGGAGGCAATGCCTCATGGTAAGAAGATGTGGTAGTAAAGCATGCTCACCTGGTGGCTGGGCACAGAAGAAAAGGGAAGAAGGAGATAGGATCTCAATAGCTCCTTTAAAGTATGGCCCCAAATTACCAAATTACCCAAGACCTTCAACTAGGCCCCGCCTATTAAAAGACTCTACTGCACTGGGGGCTATACCTTCAACCTGGGCTTTAGGGGATGTTTAAGACCCAAATCACAGAATGCAGTAAAGCAGACTGCTTTCCCCTTGGGGTTGGAATCCTCTATTCCACTGAGGGCCTGAGCAGATCAGGAAGGAAAAATTTACTCCCCCTTTTTTTACATTTAATTTTGTGTTCATTTTTTATTTATTTGAGAGCAACAGACACAGAGAGAAAGACAGATAGAGGGAGAGAGAGAGAACGGGCGCGCCAGGGCTTTCAGCCTCTGCAAACGAACTCCAGACGCGTGCGCCCCCTTGTGCATCTGGCTAACGTGGAACCTGGGGAACCGAGCCTCGAACCGGGGTCCATAGGCTTCACAGGCGAGCGCTTAACCGCTAAGCCATCTCTCCAGCCCTTCACTCCCTTTTTAATGCCTCAGTGCTTGAGCTGGGACATTCCATCACATCTCCTCCCCTTAGACTGCCAGTCCTCCTCATTTTCAAGCCTTCTGATGTGAATTAAACTACACTGTTAGCTTTCCTGGGTCTCCAGCTTCCAGATGAAAGATGGAAGGAGTCTTCAGCCCCCGTCATTGTACGGGTCGCTTTATACAGACATAAACAGACACAGTATCCTATTACTTCTGTTGTTCTGGGTGTCCTCTTTCACTTCCTCCAAATGCAGCTTTAATCTCTCCTGCCCGTTACAAAACCTCTCTCAGAACGCAGAGGTGAGGAGCAGCTGTCATCCTGTGGTAGGAAGACCTCCATCTGTCCAGCTGGGCACTTCCTCCTCACAGACCCAGTACTTCTTTTAAAAAATATATTTTATTTATTTATTTGCATGCAGAGAGAGAGAGAGAGAGAAAGAGACACCAGGGCCTCTAGCCACTGAAAACAAATGCTAGATACGTGCATCTGGCTTTATGTGGGTACCAGGGAATGGAACCCTGGTTAGGCTTCTCAGGTAAGAGCGTTCACCGCTAAGCCATCTCTCTAGCTCTCAGCACATCTTGTTTTAAATTTTTTTTTATTTATTTGAGGGGGGGGGACAGATAGAGGGAATGGGTGTACAAGGGCCTCCAGCCACTGCAAATGAATTCCAGATGCATGTGCCACCTTGTGCATCTGGCTTATGTGGATCCTGGGGAATCGAACATGGGTCCTTGGGCTTTGCAGGCAAAAGCCTTAACCATTAAGCCATCTCTCCAGCCCTTCAGCACCTCTTTTAATAGCAGATCATTTGTAATAGCACCTTTGATTCCCTGTGATAAAAATTCACAGTAACATAACCAGACCTCCCAGATAACTTAAAAATAAAATGCTACAATATAAATTAGAATAAAAATTAATTTATAATAAACAGGACTCCCATTTAATTTAATTCAATTTAGTTTACCTGTTTATACTATGACAAAGGAGGGGTTAAAGAGAAGCTGCTCTTGTTTACACTTACAATTTTAAAATAAGGGCTGACTATTGCTAAAGAGAAATAATTTTCCAAAATGCTGATCAACTTTAGGTACAATTCCAAAGAAGCCAAACATACTCGTCCCGGAAGACGACACGGACTCGGGGGGTCCACCGAACACTGAACGCAGGTGGACAGCTTCAGTGTCCACACACTCGATTCCAGTCGTAGATTCTAGGCTGCCATCATAACCGAGCTGATGGACACGGTGGCTGCCATCATAACCGACCTGATGGCCACGGTCGGCCTAGGGAAGTCACTCACTGGGCACTTGGGCTGCTAGAGGGAAGCGGGCTCAAGGCCGGTGCAGAAAGCTGTTCTTCCAGTGGACCTCAAGAGGGCGCTTTGAGATCAGAATGGAAACGCAGAGATTTGCAATTTGAAAAGCTTCCCTATGCACCTGTGGAAGGAGCCAGAGAGTTCCTGGGCTCAACTGTGGGCTCTTAGACAGCACCATCCAATGTTCCAATGCTTGCTTCCAGCACTGGAAGATCTTGAAAACTGCATGTGAATCTGAATACAGTGGTGATAGGTAAGCAAGAGTTCCCAGGTCCTCCAGAAACAGGCCCGGGAAAGGGGGTAAAACAGACGTTTTAGCTATTAGCCAATATTTGTCAAATTCCATCCAACCCACATCCATACCTCTCTAGAAATAATGTGCGTCTATATCTGATGCATCACCTTTAGGTGATGGCAGTGTGCTGGGAACACTGGAGAGTTGTGCTTATGTGAATCCAAGTGGCCCGCGCTCCACATGGTTTCTTGCAACCATGAGGTGAGTTTGGCTGCAGTGGGACTAGCTCTAACAGATGTTTGTCTTGCAGTGCTGGGGACCGCTTTTAGAACATGCTAGAAAGCGCTTGACCACTGAGCTACATCTCCAGCCCCAGCAAATGTGTATACATGAATGCGCTCTCAGTGATAAAAAAGTGCACCATAGTAAGCCCATAAGCCAATAGTATAGTCATTTATTGCCAAGTATAATGCGCTGCTATGCTTTTATGAGGTTTGTTTACGGCAGCACTAGTAGGTGAGACACCCTCTGACATCGGAACAGCCTCACTGTCACTAGATGATATGGGCTTTCAGCTCTATTACAATCTCACCAGGCTGCCTTGCCTATATGATCTACCACTGACTGAAACGTCACATAGTGGAGAACTGAATAGTGAAAATATTAATACAGGGCGGGGAGCTGGCTCAGTGGGTAAAGGCGCTTGCTTGCAAAGTCTAATGGCCTGAGTCCAAGTCCCCACTATCCATGTAAAGCCAGATGCACACAGTGTCACATGTAGTGGCTGGAGGCCCTGGGTGTGCCCATTCTCTCTCTCTCTCTCTCTTTCTAATAAATAAAATTAAACATTTTTCAAAATACTAGCCCAAGGTTAGACTATGTGAGAACTTACATCGCTGTCTTGGGTGAGTTCCACGAGCATGCTAGTTTTATTTTCACCAATAACACGACAAAGCAGGTGTTGCTAGGCATTGAACTACATGGCGGGGAAACTGAGGCACAGAGCTTAGCAGCCTGCCTGAAGTTCCATGGCTGACAAGCGGTAGAAAGTCACTCAACTATACAGCATTGAACGCATCCTGGAAGAGTCCTATGTGTTGGAAGAAGGCACTTCGGACTGACTTAGCCATTCAGTATTTTTAAAAAAAGCCAGTGTGGGGAGGGAGGGAATTACCATGGGATATATTTTATAATCATGGAAAATGTTAATAAAAATCTAAAAAAAAAAAAAAAGCCAGTGTTCAGAGTCACTGTTGTAGCTCCAAAACTGCAAACTGTCTTGAGAGTACCAGAGATGACAAAGTTCAAAACAGCAACAAGAAACAAAAAGAACGCCAACGAGATGTGTTTATGTATGGCGCTTGGGGCTTGCTTCATTCCAAAAAAAAACTCACCATAGTGGGGGTCTGACAAGGCTGGGGGTACAGATGGCCACTGTAGAACCCAAGCCTGGATGCACCAAGACAAAACTCAGCCCTGTTTTCAGCTCCGGCTGTGGGTTAAGATGAGGGCAGGGGCGGGTACTTTGATCATTTAAAGGCTGATATCTCTGGCCCCTGCTGCTTCCCAAAGTATTTTCAATCTCAGAAGATATGACCCAGACACCTGGGTTTGATTTTTACTGGCCTGTGTTTTCTATTCTTTTTTTTTTCTGCAAATGAACCCCAGATGTATGCGCCCCCTTGTGTATCTGGCCTACGTGGGTCCTGGAGAATCGAACCAGGATCCTTTGGTTTTTGCGGGTAAACACCTTAACTGTTAAGCCATCTCTCCAGCCCCTCTTGTTTTTTGAAACAGGGAACACACTATGTTGCCTAAGTGGAACTTGAATTCCTGGGTTCAAACGATCCTCCCTCAATCCATCTGCTATAAGGTGCTTGCCACCACACCCACCTAGTTTGGGATTCATTTGTTTTTCAGTGCTGGGAACTGAACCCTGGGCATTGTGTATGTTAGGCAAGCAACCTACCACTGAACTGCACCCCCAGCCCTGTTATTTCTTTTAAAATCTAGATGATTCTAAGGTTTAACCAACTGCCTTAGGACACAGGAGAAAAATCTGAAACCTAGAAGGGAGGTATGACTTATCAAATGCTAAATATTAGGGACAGCTACATTGATTTCTAGAATAGAACCCATCAAAGACTCAACTTCTGGACCAGTCTGGGCCACCCACAAGCAGACCAAACATGACGGTGCCCAGATGCAAGGGGGCACTCTCAGAGCCACCACTCCCCCAGCTTACCTAGTTCCAAGCTGGCTGTTGGCCAATATTCTTTCCTCAGCACCCGTTGCCTCAAGGAGAACGTACTCTCTTTTCTGCCTTTTGCTCTCAACCAATATTCTGAAGCACAGGCAAGAATACGTCCATCCTCTTTGTGAACTGCCTGGAATGTCTTTAATAAATATGCACACTCCACACACACAGACTCACACATGCACACGCGCGCGCGCGCACACACACACACACACATGCACACACACACCCCAGAGGCCCTGCAGAAGCAGACTCCTCTGGGCCCCCGCAAGCCTTGGTTCTCCCTGCCCACTACCTCCATCCAGTGGCCCGTCCCACGGCCCCGCCATCCTGACCTCCCTCCTTGCAAGTCTCCAGCTCCCATCTTATGAGTCCCGCCCACCCCGCCGCCCTGGTCAACCTGTCGCTCCCACAAGGCCAGGGATCCACTGACCCAGCCCTCACACACACACACACGTCTTTGTTCTTCGGGTTTGCTTCTCCATACGCTCTTGTCTGGTAGCCCCAGCTGGCTGTAAATTGCTGAGCGTGGGGGGCAGCTGTGCCTCTGACTCACATCTCACTCCCCAGTCCAGCCTTTCCCCCCCCACAGTCCTGGCATCAGTTGTGCATTGGTTCAGTCTGGGGTGGGAAAAGCAAAAGGAAAGATAAGAGCCTGAGCAGTCATTGCCTAAGTGGTTGGTCGTGAGGATGAGGGGCAGGAAAAGACAAGAATAGGGGGCTAGAGAGATGGCTTAGCGGTTAAGGCATTTGCCTACAAAGCCAGAGGATCCCGGTTCAACTCTCCAGGACCCATGTAAGCCAGGTAGGCAAAGGGGTGCACGCATCTGGAGTTCGTTTGCAATGGCTGCAGGCCCTGGCATGCATGCCCATTCTTTCCCCTTCCTATCCCCCCACTTATTTCTCCCTCTCAAATAAATAAAAATATATTTAAAAAAAAAGAAAAGACAGAGAATAATAGTCCCAGCTCCCATGGGTTTGCCATTCTGCCACATGGGGATGTAGGAGGAGTTGAGGGTGCTTTAGTTTAGACACGCCTGCAACTAAGATGGGCTGAGACTAAGCAGACAGAGGTCAGTGAACAGCTGAGAAGAGCCAAGCTCAAGGTCAAGTAAAGTGACACCTACGCACCTGTCAGTGCAGAGGTGGGTCAACAGGCCCTTGAGGAAGCCACCGTGGGAGTGGTGGCTCAGGAGCATTGAGAGGGTGGGGACAGTGGGACAACAGTGATGTCCTGGAAACCAGGGGAGAGCAAGACCAATGAATGGGTGGCCCAGAGTCAGAGGCTTTGAAAGCCAAGATGCAGAGCAGCTGCCCAGTCCACCAGCTCACCTGGCCTCCCAAGGCGCCATTTCACCATGACTTCTGGACGCAGCATGGGAGGTGGCGGGGACACTATGATTTGCCCACACAAAGCCAGACCCTGCCCTCTCTGTTTCTGGTCACCTATGCTCCAAACAGTGCCTTAACCGCAAAGCTGTCTCCCCAGCCCCACATGTGACTTTTTAACTAAGTGCCAAAAGGGGGTGGCTTCCAGGCTGTGTGACTTAAGTAGCGATGAGCATATATCAGAGCTGGAACTCAGGGCCGGGAGAGAATTGGGTGGGGTTAAGTCATGGGAAAACACTGGGGCTGGGGCATTTTATTCTTTTTATTCTCTAGATCACAGTGCAGCTTCGAAAGGATGCTTTGCAAAGCACAAGGGTGGCCTTATCAGGTCAGGCGAAGGCACAGCAAAGGCAGAACGGGAGGAGCCACTGGCTCGATGACACGGGCCTCACTCCACCTCCCTACCTTAGAGGTGTGACCATGTCCCTTATGTCAGGTGTAGAGACTCGGCTCCCTCCGCCCCCAAAGGACCACCTGTCCAAGCTCCAGTCTCTATCTGTCTGTACCTAGGGCCCTCCAGCCAGAGCCTCAATAGACACAGTTACCCTCACGGAACCACAGCTTGACCTCAAGTCCCACTCCTGGCTGGCTTTGTGCACCATTGCTGGGGAACCTGAGCTTTGCCTGGGAGAGAGCTTGATGTTCAGCCGATTACACTGAGCCTCGTAGCAGGCAAGTACCACGGTGTTCTCGGGGTTACTGTAGATGCACCGGCGGGGGGCTGCTTTCCCCTTAACCTCCAGTTCCCAGCTGCCTCCAAGATCCCTGTCATCTGGCCCCAGGGCATGGAAGCCCAAGCAGTCCCTGGTGGCAGGGCACACCAACTGCTCCTTCTTTAAGGTGGGCACGACTTGGCCCTTGAGGTAGGCAGGGCCCTCGCAGTAGGCGTGGATGTTGAAGAGCTGTTCACTGTACAGGTGCAGCCAATTAATGAGGTAGGACAGGTGACAGTCACACTGCCAGGGGTTGCCATACAGAGCCAGGTTGAAGAGGTTGTAGTTGGTGTCAAAAATGCCCCCTGGGAGTGTGGTCAGCTGATTCCTGGACAGGCTGAGCAGCTCAAGCCTTGACAGGTTCTGGAAGAGGTTGGGATGCAAGGATGTCAGGTTATTGCTGCCCAGGTAGAGTTGGACCAATGCCTCGAGGTCCCTGAAGATACCTTCAGGAAGGTGGCTGATGGCATTGTGTGAGAGAGTAAGGGAACTGAGGCTGGACAGGTTGGCAAAGGCACCCTCGGCAAGGCTCTCCAGCCGGTTGTGGGACAGGGAGAGGCCGTATAGGCCTGGGGTGTGGGTGAAGAGCCCAGCAGGCAACATGGACATCACGTTGCCCTGAAGGTTCAGGAAGGTCAGATGGTTCAGGGAGGAGAAGACAGAGAGTGGCAGGTGGCCAATGGCATTGCGCTGGAGCCACAGCTTCTCCAGACAGAAGAGCTCTGAGAACACGCGTGGGGACAGCTCTGAGATGACATTGCTGTCCAGGTAGAGCTCTTGCAGGCTGCCCAGGCGGCTAAACACACCGTCAGGGAGGCTGGTCAGCATGTTGTTACTAAGCTTCAGGGTCTGAAGTCTGGTGAGTGGGTGGAACAGCCCCTCAGGGAGCTGCTCCAGGAGGTTCTGAGCCAGGTTAAGAGTCCTGAGATGCCCCAGAGACTGGAAGATTCTCCCAGGCACGGTTTGGAGCTGGTTCCCCTGCAGGTGGAGGGACTGCAGGGCATCCATGTGGTAAAAGAGGTCCTCAGGCAGAGCCTTCAGCTTGTTGAAGTCTAGTGTGAACTTGTCCAGTGAGGTCAGGTTGGAGAAGATGTTGGCACTGAGGTTAGAAAGAGGGCTGCCGGTGACCTCCAGGTCCCCCAACCTGGGCAGCCCCCCAAAGGCATCAGGTTCCAAGTGACGGACATGGGTGTTGAGGAAGACTACCTTGGTCAGGTTGGGGTTGCCGCTGAAAGCCCTGGTCCCCACTGTGGTAAAGGAGGTCTCCACAAAGACAATGTCTGTGGCGTGCGGAGGGATGTCCGGTGGGATGGTGGCCAGGTGTTTATCTGAGCAGAACACTTCCCGGCTGAAGCAGTCGCAGCCCACAGGGCAGGCCTGGGTGTGTCTGGCTAGGAGCAGCAGGGAGGCCCAGCACAGCCAGCCTCTTGGGAGCATCTCCTAGACCCAAGAAGGAGAGGGAAAGAAAGGGATTCCTTTACCAAGGGCAGTGAGCCACCAGACCCAAAGCACCAGACAGTGACTCCAGTGGTAGAATCCGACTACGGGCAGAAATACCAGGGAGGCCAGGGTTTGGGCAACAATTTTTCTTGGTTGGTTTGTTGCACTGCAGGGAATCAAACCTAGGGCCTTGTGCATGCTAGGCAAGCACTCTACCACTGTGTGTGTGTGTGTGTGTGTGTGTGTGTGTGTGTGTGTGTGTGTATGATGATTTAAAATATATTTTATTTTTGTTTATTAGAGAGAGAGAGAAAGAGAATGGGCATGCGAGGTCCTCCAGCCCCTGCAAACGAATTCCAGACACATGCACCACCTTGTGCATCTGGCTTATGTAGGTTCTAGGGAGTCGAACCTGGGTCCTTAGGCTTTGCTGACCATCTCTCCAGCACCCCGCTTGTGTTTTTAGTAGCTTTTTCTTTATTTCTTTCTTTCCCCCTGAGGTAGAGTTTCACTCTAGCTCGGGCTGACCTGGAACTCACTCTGTAGCCCTAGGCTACCCATTAACTCACAGCAATCCTCCTACCTCAGCCTCCTGAGTGCTGGGACTAAAGGCATGTGTCAACACACCTGGATTTTTACCGTCTTACAACAGCCTGCTGAGGTGTGGGGCCTGGTTCTTACCTCCTGCAAGTGAAGATACCACAGGGCCTATCTACAGACCCTTCTGGTAATGGCCATGAAAGAAGCAAGACTTGGATCTTTTGGATTTTCCATGTTATTTCAAGCTTAGTGAACAAAAGGAAATGATTTAAAAGGTGAGGAAGAGAGGCCTAGAAGGAGCCATGGGCAGTGTGAAGTTTTTCTAGATGATATGTAAAATAAGGACAGAGTATCTCTGAGTTGCAAACGCTAACAGGAATTCTAGATCTCTGCACACTTCAGGCTGTGGCTAAGAAAAGATCCTAACAGCTTCTCTCATGGCTGTCTGCAGAGAGCGATGCAATGCAGGGATCAGGCTCCCCGCCCTGTGCCTTGCACCTAATATTGCCCCCCTGCCCACATCTTCCTCAGGTACTATCTATTCCAGAAGTGGAGCCTGGGGAACTTGGCCTAGTGTTCAGTTTAGTTTACTAATACTAACCTTAGAAAAGTCCAACCATACATGGTAGTACATAGCCCTCAGGAGGTGGAAACAGGAGGATGAGAAATTCCAGGTCAAATAGGAGGGGGACAGGAGAAGGTAGATGTGATCAAAGTACATTATAGGGCTGGAGAGATGGCTCAGCAGTTAGGGCACTTGCTTGCAAAGTCTGAAAGCCTGGGTTTGATTCCCCAGGACCCATGTGTAAAGGACAGATGTGCAAAATGGTGCACATGTCTGGAGTTCATTTGCAGCAGCAAGAGGCCCTAGTGTGCTCATTCCCACTCTCTTTCCTTGCAAATAAATAAATATATATATAAAAATATAAACATCTGGCCAGGCGTGGTGGCACATGCCTTTAATCCCAGCACTCGGGAGGCAGAGGTGGGAGGATTGCCGTGAGTTCGAGGCCATCCTGAGACTCCATAGTGAATTCCAGGTCAGCCTGGGCTACAGTGAGACCCTACCTCAAAAAACAAAAGCAAAAAAAAATTATATATATATATATATATATATATATATATATATGTGTGTGTGTATGTGTATGTGTATGTGTATGTGTATGTGTATGTATATGTATATGTATATGTATATATGTATGTATAAAGTTCTTAGTAACATAAGAAATAATAGGCCTTTTACAAAGAAACAAAATTCGTAGTTATCCTTGATTACATAAGGAGTTTAAGGTCAGCACAGAACTACATGAGACCTGGTCTCAAAATAAAATTGCCCAATTGCCCAAACTGCCCAGTAAGTACTTCTCTTAATGTTCATACCCATATATTAATGCAACTATCACTTTTGCTTGGAGGAGTTGGCCTGGACATCCATGACCTCACAGTACCTAACCCTACCTACACAAGACCATCATAATAGGAGGAAAATATGACATCAAAATAAAAGAGAGACTGATTGAGAGGGGAGAAGGGTATGATGGAGAGTGGAGTTGTTTGGGGGAAATACCATGGTTTATTGTCTATAATTATGGAAGTTGTCAATAAATAAAAAGGTGCCAGAGGAAAAAAATATCCAGGCATAGTGATACACTCTGGATTAGGAAGATCACAAGTTTGAGGCCAGTTGAGTCACAGAACAAGCTCAAAGCCAGCCTGGACTACACTGACAAACCCTGTCTCAGAACAAAACAACAAAAATTGCCAGCATCTACCAAAAGTCACAAGAGATTACAATAGCATTTTGTTTACTCCTCAGAGATCTCTCTCTCCAGATATATATATATATGTATATGTATATGTATATGTATATGTATATGTATATGTATATGTATATGTATATGAATATGTATATATATCTGTGTGTATCAGTAGGTCACACATAAAAGTTTGGGTAATTTCACATTAAAAAATCCAAATTTGGGGGCTGGAGAAATGGCTTAGCAGTTAATGCACTTGCCTGCAAAGCCAAAGGACCCAGGTCAGGCTCCCCAGGACCCATGTAAGCCAGATGCGCATGCATCTGGAGTTCGTTTGCAATGCCTGGAGGCCCTGGCATGTCCATTCTATGTGTGTGTGTCTCTACCTGCCTATTTCTGTATCTCTCTTTCTCTCAAATAAATACATATAAAAGTGGAGACAGAAAAACAATCCAAATCTGGGGCTAAGGAGATGGCTCAGTGGGTGAAGTACTTGCTGGGCAGCTCAGAGCACTGAGTTTGGATTATCTGGAGCCCAGCGTCATTCCATTTGCCTCCAGAGAGCCAGGAGACGGAGACCAGAGAATTTCCTGGAAGCTCACAAAAGAAGCAGTGAACAAGAGACCCTGCCTCAAACAAGGTGGAAAGCAAGACCAACACACATACCCCTGCACTCACCCCACGAACATGCTCACACACACAAAACAAATGCATAAATACAGATATATTTCAGGGCTGGGGAAATGGCTTAGCCTGCAAAGCTTAAGGATCCTGGTTTAATTCCCCAGGACCCACGTAAGCCAGATGCGCAAGGGGGCGCATGTATCTGGAGTTTGTTTGCATTGGCCTGAGGCCCTGGTGTGCCCATTCTCTCTTTCTCTCTGCCTCTTCCTCTCTCTCTCAAATAAATAATTAAAAAATAAAATATTTAAAAATGTATATATACATTTCACAATTATCTTTGATCAGTAGGTTCTTACCCCCCACCTGGCAAGACCCAACTGGGATTCAGTAGGCCCTATCCCCTCAGAAGATGCGCACTCTACCGGCCACAGTGGGACTCAACTCACATGTTTACATGTTTTTTAAAAATTTTATTTAAAAAACATATATATGCAAGCAGAAAGAGATAGAGAAAAGAGAGATAGACACAGAGAATAGGCATGCAAGGTCTCCAGTTACTGCAAATGAACTCCAGATGATATATCACTTTGTGCACCCAGCTTTACGTGGGCACTAGGGAAATGGACCTGGATCATTAGGCTTTGCAGGCAAGTGCCTTAGCTGCTGAGCCATCACTCCAGCCCTATTTGCATGGTTTTTAGAGATTCAAATCCCAAGATTTCCAATCACAGGACCACCACTCTCTAGTCAAGTGTCCTCAACATGTCATTATCTCTCTGTGTTTCAACTTCCTTATATGTAACATGCTTACCATGTTGTGGTAATTCTGAGCACTATATGAGTAAATATAGGTAAAAATTTTAGGTCAAGGGCATAGACTGAGCAACTAGGACATTAAGTTAGCTATCGTTAAAGGTTGAAAGCCACCCCCTTTCAGAAAAGACCCTTTGGGGAAAAAAGATAGTAAAAAATCATTCATTCTAGGTAGAATACAGAAAAACCTCTGTAACTTAATCCTTTTTATTTACCTTGTTTTATTTAGTTATTTAGTTATTTTACACATGAGCCCACTCTGGGACCATTTTAGTCCTGATAAATTCACTGGGATGTCTCTGTACTGCCCTCTGCTGGCCACTGCCTGCAGCTCATGATTTCATCTTTGAAAATCTCTATTTGCAAGTCGCCCATTTAGACTCTGGGCGACTGTTTGATAAGGAATTTTCTGCCTAGCCAGTAGAGACGAGCCAGTCTTCGGGAGTGAAGCACTCACTCAGAAGCTGCAGTGGGTGGGAGGAGGAACTCCCTCACATGCAAAACCCCCTGAGACGCAGAAGGAACAGGAACAACAGCAGGCAGCAGTCACTGGGCCAGCAGTTATGGAGCATAGCTGTGGAGGACACCACCCTCCCGAGACCAGACTGCACAGGTAGAAACATGACTGGCAGCGAGCGCTGGCTGTAGCGGAATGAGGCACCGCTCCACCCACCTGCCTGCCCTGGGTGCCTACCCAAAAGTCCAGGGGCTCTGAAAGCCTCCTCCCCTGACCCAGGACTAGGGATCTGGACGTCTGCTTCCCCTTCTTCATATCGCAGGGTCTCTGGATCAATGGGCTCTCATGGCCATCCCCTTTGTGAGAAGTCAGAGGTGGCATCTCTCTGTGCTGGGCAGCCAGCACAAAACTGACTTCCTATTGGCTCAGTCGACTTTGGATTAGCAGCTCTGGAGGCAGCTATCTGCCCTGGAATGAATCCATCTCCCCAGACCCTGGCCACCAGCCAGACTCGGAGACCAGCCTTCAACTCTCTTGGCAGTTAAGAGGCAAGTGGTTGTTATTGTCAACATACCAATTGCCCCATATGACTAATCCCTTTGGCCATTGGTTTTCCAATGGCATTTCCAGGAGAAAAAAAAATCCCCTCAGAATGAAGGGTCGTATAACATGGGGACGTAAGGGGCCTGGAGATTGGCAACCTCCTCATGGACAGTGAGGCAGCCTCAGGTGTCACCCAGCAGAACCTCCTGGCCTTACCAGTTGCTCCTGGGAGGAAACCTGGGGCACAGTGGGAGATATCACGAAAAGAAAGCCACCAAGGGGCTGGAGAGATGGCTTAGCGGTTAAGTGCTTGCCTGTGAAGCCTAAGGACCCCGGTTCGAGGCTCGGTTCCCCAGGTCCCACGTTAGCCAGATGCACAAGGGGGCGCACGTGTCTGGAGTTCATTTGCAGAGGCTGGAAGCCCTGGCGCGCCCATTCTCTCTCTCTCTCCCTCTATCTGTCTTTCTCTCTGTGTCTGTCACTCTCAAATAAATAAATAAAAATTTAAAAAAAAAAAAAAAGAAAGAAAGCCACCAAGGAGGGCCCTGCGTTTGGGTCAGTCCTCATCCTCTTGCCCCTCTAGCTTGGGCCTCTTCAATTTCCTTTGGAAATAATGGGCTTGAGAGGTCCCAAGAAAGGGCCCCGGTCAAGAATCCTAGACTTGGGAAAAACAAACAAACAAACAAACAAAAAACAACTGTGATTCCTGGCGACACAAAAATGAGGTGTGGCAGATCAGCCCAGGCTCTTGTGCTGACATAGGGGTGTCTCTTCCGTGTGGAGCTGAGCCCAGGGCTGTGACCCGCTCCCAAAGTCTCAAACAAGCATCTTGACTAACAGAGAAACCTAGATGTTTCTAGGACACAGAAAGCACTCTCCTGTAGCACCCTGCTCAAGGCTGAAGACTCCATATGAGCCCCGTGTCTATCCTCTAAGCAAGATTTTTGTACCAGATCAGTGGGAAATGTGGGAGGCATGCAGGCCCGTCCCTCACACTTGCAGATCCAGAGTGAGCAAGACCAGAGAGTCCACTGTATGGCCCCTTCTCTCCCCGCCTGAGTCCTTCTCTACCCAGCAGAGGCCCCAGCCATAGCTGCCTGCAGCACTTCACTGGCTAAACGCATGCCCCATGGTGGTATCAATCTAGGGAAGGAGGTTCAAACAGGTCTGTACTGGGTCCCTGAGGCATGACATGTAAGATGCACAAACAGGAAGCCAGGTGTGGTGGCACATGCCTGAGGTAGGAGGATCACTGTGAGTTTGAGGCCAGCCTGGGACTATATAGTAAATTCCAGGTCAGCCTAAACTAGAGCAAGGCCTCGAAAAGCCAGGAAAAACAAAAAGATGGACAAATAGGGCTAGGGACATGGCTCAGATGCTTGCTTGCAAAGCCTGTGGGCCCTGGGTTCGATCCTCCAGCACCTACATAAAGCCAGACATAAAGTGGTGAAGTGGTACATGAATCTGGAGTTCACGTGCAGTGGCAAAAGACCCTGCCATGTTCACACAAACACACACACACACAGACACACACACACAAATACATACATACATAAATAAATATAAAATTTTATTTTTGGCTTTTCGAGGTAGCGTATGGCTCAAACCCAGGCTGACCTAGTCTTAAGCTGGCCTTTAACTCACTGCAATCCTCCTATCTCTGCCTCCCAACTGCTGGGATTAAAGATGTACACTACCACACCCAACTAAAAATAAAACATTTAATTAAAAAAAAAAAAAACGAGGACTGGAGAGATGGCTTAGCAGTTAAGGAGGTTGTGTGCAAAGCCAAAGGACCCAGGTTTGATTCCCCAGCACATACGTAAAGTCAGATGCTTAAGGTGCCGCATGTGTCTGGAGTTCATTCTCTCTTACTTTCTCAAATAAATAAATTCATTAAATATAAAAAAGCAAAAAATCAATAGCCAGCTGTAGGAGTGCATGCCTTTAATCCAGAGGTAGGAGGATTGCTGTGAGTTCAAGGCCAGCCCAAGACTACATAGTGAATTCCAGCTCAGCCTAGGCTAGAGTGAGACCCTACATCAAAATACCAAAAATAAATACAGTCACCCAAAAAGTGATGCTGAACAAGCAGCCTACAGATGGACAGGTGTCCCTGGTGTTGCCATCTTCTCAGCCCTGCAGGTGTCCTGGGGAGAGGAGGTCAGAGTAACCCTCCCAAGGGCCCCTCTGCCCGCAGTCTATGAGCACAGGGCAGGGGGAGCCACGACCCAGCCCACTCCCACTCCAGAGCAGACAAGAGTTGCCCTAGTTAGTCACAAGGCCTTGGCAATTACTAATCTCTCTGTGCTTCAAGTTCTTCATCTTTTAAATGGTAAACACGGGCTGGAGAGATGGCTTAGCGGTTAAGCGCTTGCCTGTGAAGCCTAAGGACTCCGGTTCAAGGCTCGGTTCCCCAGGTCCCACGTTAGCCAGATGCACAAGGGGGCACACGCGTCTGGAGTTCATTTGCAGAGGCTGGAAGCCCTGGCGCGCCCATTCTCTCTCTCTCCCTCTCTATGTCTTTCTCTCTGTGTCTGTCGCTCTCAATTAAAGAAATAAAAAAATTTTTTTAAAAAGTATAAAATGGTAAACACAATATTACCTCCCATGTGGTGAAATGGGATGTTGTAAAGATTGATATGAGAGAATACATAGAAATTCCCAAGCCCAGAGCCTGGCATGTCTTGTCTTTATTTTTTTTAACTGTGTGTGACTGTGGGCGTGGCTGTGGGTGGGTGTGTACGCACATCTGTAGGTCCGAGGTCATCTCCATGCATTAGTCCTCCCCTCCACCTTGTTTGAGGCAGGGTCTTTTGTTCACCTCTGTGTATGCCAGCCTACCTGGCCTGTGAACTCGCAAGATTCTCCTGTCGCCACCTCCCATTTGGTTTATTTTTATTCATTTATTTGAGAGCGTCAGACAGACAGAGAAAGAGGCAGATAGAGAAAGAGAGAGAGAATGGGCGTGCCAGGGCCTCCAGCCACTGCAAACGAACTCCAGGCGCGTGAGCCATCCTGTGCTTCTGGCTTACATGGGTCCTGGAGAATCAAGCCTCGAACTAGGGTCCTTAGGCTTCACAGGCAAGCGCTTAACCACTAAGCCATCTCCCCAGCCCTCCGTCTCCCATTTTGGCATAGGCAGGCTGGGATTATAAGCACATGCCACGCTGCCCGGGTTTTACATGGGTGCTGGGATGGGAACGCAGATCCTCACGGTCTCACAGCAGAGCCTGTATCAGCCGAGCCACCCCTGAGCATGACTCGTGTGTTCAGCTCTGTTAGTGGCACTGATTCCCCCAAGCTCGGCGAGGCTCAGTTTTGGTCAGATGTCAGGAGAGGTTTGCTCTGGAAAACACGATGAGCTCATCTGACCGCTGCAGCACGGAGCAGAGTGACAAACCCCTCAGCCCTGCCCCTAACCCTTTCTTTCCCAACCAAGGACAGTGCTTTTGGACAGCACAGACTCTCAGAACCCAGGACAGATCAAGGAAGCCTTTGGTCAGTTTTGAAATGGTTGTTATTCACCTGGTTATTCTGGCTGGCTGGGTGCTGATGGCCTCTTGTCAAACTGCTCTTGGGTTGGTACGCTCCTCTGCACCCTGAGCCGATCTATCTTCCACCACACAGCCTAGTCTCACACCCTCCCAAGGATGCTGAGAACCCAAGCCCTGTCCAGACACCAGGCACTACTGCCAGTGCTGACTGCCAGCTGGGTAGATGCTCTCTCTTGGGCCTCCACTCTGGGGGAAGCAAGAAGAGGGGCGTCTGATGCACATGGGAGCCCCTGGCCACTCCCCAGACCCGGCCTCCTTTCCACTGAACTAAGGCATGGGTCAGAATCCAGCTGCGGTTCCCTCCCAGAAGATGTGGGCTTAGGCTCCTGGTGCCTCCAACTGACTTAACCCCAGCACCTAACAATGGCCTATAGATCTTTTCCTCTTGGCCATGGCATTGCAAAGGCTCAAGGGAGTTTGGATGTCTGCTGTATTGGTTTCGTGAAGGAGAAGACAGCTGGCATTTCGAATTAAGAAGAAATGGCCTGAGCGCTGCCTTTTCCTCACCGCTGACCCCATCCCAGGCCTTGGTGATACTGCAAAATTTTGGTGCCTAGATTTCCCTGTCCGACTCTGTCCCTGTTTTCCCTGTCCTGTGAGACCAGTTATGTCCCCCTGGAAACCTTCCTTGCCTGCTCTTCCTTTAGATGGCAGGCCGCTCATGTCCTCTGCTGAATGCTGGGTTCCTCTCCTCTCGTTTGAGTCAGCTGGGTCCCCCTGAGTCCCAGGGGTTGTCGGAATCCTGCTGTTGCCATCTTGGTTTCCAGCTTTAAATCTTACCACTTGGCTTAGGGCTGGGCAAAGATGGCACCGGGCCCCATGTGCTGGATGAAATGGAACGTGTGTGGCTCTCTCTGGTCACTCTTCCTCTGGCTTAGTGGAGTGGGGATACGGTTTTTCTCTGCTGGCCCAGCCAGATCTGCTCAAATTCAAACCCCACTGTCTACTAGCTAAGTGGGCTTGGGCAGGCCCCTTCATCTCTCTAACCCTCCATTTTCCTCATCCTAATTAGAAACATAGACCTTGGGGTTAAAATTAGCCCCCAGTACATGCAAAGCATTACACAGTGTCTGGCAAATAGTAAACGCTCTATTTAGTCCTAAAATGACCATGAACTTTGTTATCTCTGGGAATGCAAGAGGAGCCACTCATTATGCCTGACAGGAATGGAGCAGGCTGAACCCTGGACCTGTGGTTAGCCTGTCTACCACCATCCACTACCAACTCTCCAAAGGCCAGAACCAGTCATTCCCTCTTTGGAACGGCCCTGTCCAGCCTTCCCCGCTTCTTACGGCCTGGGATAGCTGAGCCCCTTTCACACTCTTCCTCCTAGGCAAGGGGTCTCAGCTACTGTAGCCTGCTGTAGCTGAGAGACAAGGAAGAACAGCAAGCCCCTTCCCACCCCACGGACCCAAGAGTGACCACAGGGAGCCTACCGCGACAGGCTAGACAGGTGGGGACAGGAATCTTGGCTCTTCCTTGAGAGCAGAGGGTGTCCGGTGTCGTCTGGGATCAGCTGAATGTGCCCCAACATGATGAAAGTTCCGGTAGGGTTCCTCCCCTCATGTGGACTGACCGTTCCTGGAATGTCACCAGGGGTCATAAGGCCTCTAAAGATTACAAAATGACCCTGAACAGCGCCCACGGACAGACAGATGCCTGGTAAGGCCAAAATCCCACAGAGGTTGCAGGCTTTAGGCACCATTTGGACTCCAAGGGTATCCACTAGCCCCAGAACGTGCCCCAGGCTGAAGTGACGTGAGTACCCCGTGAATGCAGGCCAAGCTGGGGGCCCACCTGAGCTGCAGCCAGCCCCCAGCGTCTGCTCAGCTCCCAATGCGGCCATGGAGACAATTCTGAGAGGGCGGCGGCTCTCCTGTGCTGCTGATTTGTGTAATGAATTTCTTAAGCCCTTTCTGAGCTTAAAGGGATGGAGCATTACAGGCCAGGATTGGGGCCCAAAGTGAAGCGAAACACTTTCATGTGCAGGGCTATCCCAGTATATAGAAGCAGTGACCACCCAACTCTGGAGGCTTGCCACCAGGGGGCTACAGGATCGGGGTGGGGGGGAGTGTGTGGGGTGAGTGTATAGTGTGTGCACGCATTACTAAGTGTGTGAGAACGAGTGGAGGGGTGTCGCATGTATACATAAAGTGAACGTAAGTTCAAGGGGTGTTTGCACACATGTGTGAAGTGAGCATGTGAGAGTGAGTGTGTGTGGAAGGGTGTGCGCCTTATGTGTGTGGTATATCTAATGAAAATCAAAGTGTCTGAGTGAGTGGGGGCATTCAGTGTTTGTGTATGACTGCATGTGAATGTTCACATGATTTAAGGCATATGTGGCATGAAGATTCGATGACCAAAACAAGCAAAGACATGCAAGCTAGGACCAACCCATGTCAGAAGTCTACCTATTAAAGTAGTCTGGGGCTGGAGAGATGGCTTAGTGGTTAAGCGCTTGCCTGTGAAGCCTAAGGACCCCGGTTCGAGGCTCGGTTCCCCAGGTCCCACATTAGCCAGATGCACAAGGGGGCGCACGCGTCTGGAGTTCGTTTGCAGAGGCTGGAAGCCCTGGCGCGCCCATTCTCTCTCTCTCCCTCTATCTGTCTTTCTCTCTGTGTCTGTCGCTCTCAAATAAATAAATAAAAATTTAAAGTAGTCTGACTGCTTTTTAAGCGCTGCTTTTTTTTTTTTGGAACATGAGATAGTATCACCCACATTGCCAAGGTCTAAACGACTAGCAAGAAAGCGTTTTTCTCATAGAGACAGGTTATAAGTCCATACTGTGGAGGAGGAGGGGAGGAGCCTCGCCCCAGGGATAGAGGCAGTGAATGAGTGTACCCAGGCCCACCCTGCACGGCACCTGGCCTGATAGAAGCAAGTCTTTGAGGAATGGCAGGGGGTAGGGCTTGTGTCTCTGGGGAAACTCGAACCCAGGCTGGGGAACAATCCTACCATCCTGTATTCTCAGGCTCGGGCTCCTCTACAAACTTGTGTCCACTCCTGGACATATCACAGCAAATCAGACCTTTGGTATTAGATCAAGAAGTCTGCCTTTTCAATGAATCGGCCAACCGTGATACAAACGTTTGCATTCTGTCCTATAGGAAGGGTGTGGCGGAAGGCCTGGGGAAGTGTGTGTGTGTGTGTGTGTGTGTGTGTGTGTGTGTGTGTGTGTGGCGGGCATCAGACTGCATGTGTGTGCTCACATGTGGAGGGAGACTTGCATGAAGAGCTCCAGGGATATGCTGGACATTGCGACTCACACCTTTAATCCCAGAATTCAGGAGGCTGAGGTAGGAGGATCACTGTGAGTTCAAAGCTTGGGCTACAGAGTGAGTTCCAGGTCACTAGAACTGGACTGGAGCAAGACCCTGACTCATTAAAAGAGAGAGAGAGAGAGAGAGAGAGAGAGAGAGAGGTCTGGAGAGATGGCATAGTGGTTAAGGCACTTGCCTGCAAAGCCAAAGGGCCCAGGTTCAGTTCCCCAGGACCCATGTTAGCTGGATGCACAAGGTGGCCCATGCGTCTGGAGTTCATTTGCAGCAGCTGGAGGCCTTGGTGTACCCATTCTCTCTCTCTTTTTTTCTCTACCCCATCTCTCAAATAAATAAATAAAATTTAAAAAAGAGAGAGCTCCAGGAATCATTCAGGAGATGGTAATGAAACTCTAGCTCATTCCCATTATCCAAGATTCCAGAAACCTGTCCAAGTGGATTTGGGATGACCAGGGGAGGGCAGCAGGGTCCTATTCCCCATCCCCAAAGGGATCCAGCCCTGTAATATGGTAACCATCATCGGCCCCTTTCCCAGCCCAGCATCCCAGCACAGGCTTACACCTGGCAGGAGCATAACAAAACCCACAACACATGGCACGAAGCCCCTTTCTTGGGCAGAACAATGAGTAGAGGAACCGTAGACCACCCCATTCTGAACTCCCGCTCTTATACCAGCAACTGGACAGTGCTGGGGACCTAGACATATGACACGTGAAGCTCACCTTCATGCAGACAGTATCTGCTAAGTGTGAACTCAGCTCAGCCTGGGGTAGGGTCCTAATAGGAGTCCAGAGGCATGAGGGCCAGTCCTGTCCAGCTGACCCTGTGTATGTGTGTGTGTGTGCGCGCGTGCACGTGTATGTACACACACACATACATGCACACAAACACACTTTATTTCCTGTCTTGAGCTCACTTTCTTCATCTGTACAATGGGTTGAGCCTATTATTTTTAAATTTATTTATTTATTATGTATTTATTTGCAAGGAGAGAGAGAATGGCCATACCAAGACCCCTAGCCACTGCACAGGAAATTCCAAATGTACGCTTCAATTTGTGCATCTGGCTTTATGGGGGTACTGGGGAACTGCAGGTCATAAGGCTTTTCAGGCAAGCATCCTAACTGCTGAGCCAGCTCTCCAGCTCCTGTGGTTGAATCTATTCTTAAGGACTCTCCCAGCCATGGTGGCCAATGGCTCTTATTTCTTATTCCTATTTGCTCCCCACTTTTTTCCCAAAGGCTTTTTGTGAGCCTGACCTTGTGAAGAACTGTCCAGGTCTGCCGAATGTAGGCGGCCCGAAGAGCATCCTACAGGTGTTGAGACCCCCTCACCAGAATGTCCGCAGAGAGCACACGTGTAGTGTCCTGTATATACCATTTATTGTTGATTCTGTACACCAAATCTGTTACAAGCAACGTCCAGCAAAGGAAAGATCCCCAACCCTGCCCACCAGGGCTTGTACTGTATAAACCCCTGGGGGTCTAGAAATCTCTAAATGTATTGCTAAGTGCCTGAGATTATTTGCCATGAATCTCTAATGAGGCAAGCGTGATCCACCTTAGAAGGCACTGTGAAGGCAACGGGAGAGAAGGTGAGAAGAATCTCCTGTTAGGAAAAGGACTCAGGGGCTGGGAGGCACTTCACCTAGAAGCCATCACTGCCTGCCATCTGGACCAGAGTCATGGCCTCCCTTCCAAGACCACCACTTACTTCCCAACAGCCAGATTTGGTTCTGACTGTGGGGACTGTGGGCTGAGTCATTTGAGTAACTTGTAGATCAAACCAGGGCACATCCGATGTCTGATTACCAAGTCTAGTTACCTGTCTGTTCTCCATGCCCTTCCTGAGGTTGGAACTCCACTCCTGATACAGCTTCACTTTGCCATGTGAAGGCCTATGCAAGTTGTGTGGCTGCTCATGAAAAGCTCTAGGAACTCACTGTGCCTCTCCATTCCAGAGAGGAACAGAAAATACATGGTCTGGCAGTTTTCCCCCAGAGGCCAGCTTTCTTGCTAGATCATCTCCTGCATCTACAAAGCTTTGGTCCATCAACACCAAGTGAAGTTCCAATGCCTAACCCTATGGGGAGCACCAAGAAGGTAACTCCTGTTTTCTTTGATCTTGTGATGAATGCCTAAACAGGTCATGAAGTCTTGTACAGGGGTGGGAGAAAGACACAAACCCACTGCCTATGGAATTGTGTGCAGAGCCGGCAGTCTAATGCCCTATCACAAGTGGAGCATGATGGCACTCATTTCACAGGATGTTGAGGGTTAAAAGGAAAATGTGTGCTGAGAGCTTTGAAGGGCACAGAGGCACCTGAGCTCCTTTGCAAATGGTGGTTCTAATTGGCCTTTATAGTTATCTGCCAACATTGACTCCCCCTCTCGCTCTGCCCTGCCGGTGATCGCCAGGTGGCTCAGAAGCCTGTGAGTAGAGGAAGAAATTGAACTGAACTCTGCACGAACTTCTGGAAACCACCCAGCTCATTCCAGCCTCAAGAATTGAGCAAGTACATTATCCTACTGGAAATGACATACTATCAATTGTATTTGGAGACTCTCACCATGGCCAGACAAAATGGTTCAAGGAGACTGAAAGGCCTGCCAAGAAGCAGCAGGCCAGGCTTGATGATTCTATCACCCACCCTGGTGGAATAAAGAACAGGTGAGCTCATAAGATTCTGCCAATACTACCTGTGTGGTTCTGGGCAGGCCATCAGAAGATAGCTGCCCTCAGGCCAGCCTTAGGGACAGCGAGGAAAGTTCTCCAATGTAATGACCACAGGTTCCATGTTAAGATCAGCATGGAACACTAATGGGGAGGATTCCTCCTCTCTCTATCCTCATTCGCATTTTGGAGCCACCTGATGGTTCTGGTTCTGAGGATTACAGCGTGGGCATGCTTCCATTTGGATAAGAGGAGTGCAGGACTAGCTCCCTGCCTCAGTTTAGAGCCCACCAACAGGCCACAGTCAGAGGAATGATGCGCTCAAGCCGGCCTTGTTACATGTCTGTCAGATGCTATTGATATTTTGAAAACAGTTTGAAGACACAGAACTCCCTTGGGAAGATGACATCAGATCCTCCAGGGCAGATTGTTGAAAAGCTAAAAAGTGAGCCGGTTTTCACCAATAGTTCTTCCAGCCTTTGGTGTCAGAGGACCGTCAGAAGCCTGGCTACCCCATTAGTTCCCTGCTGCCCCAGGAGATTTCTCATTTGTCGTATGGGGCAGAAGAAACTGTAAGCACAAATCAGGATTGGAAAAGGATTTCCAAATCCTTGCTAAAGTTCTTCCTTGGGAACATATGGAAACCCGAAATTCTCTATTTCGTTAATTTTTCCTTTTGAACATGTAGACCAGTTGTCCCAAGAAAAACATGTTGCCTTGAGCATTTCTTAACATGTGTGAATATACGTGTAGCAGAAAACACAGCCAAAGCAGGTATTCATGTGACCAGCTCAAAGATCCTGAACCAAGCCATTCAACTCATAACCCGTCCACTGAGAGCTAGCCTCCGCCAGTGTGACCTGCCAGCATGCCCTAACATCTGCTGTCTGAACACCCTGCAGTCAGTTATTAGCTGACTAGTGTTGGTGGAGAATTTTACCACAATGCTAGAAGAAGTCCTGGTTTCCATTACACTTGGGTATTCAATTAAAAGATCTCATCTCTGAACTATTTCACTTCCCTCAAATAGAGAATGAAAATTAAAAACAGAAATAGGCCGATTATGCCCATAAAAGGCCCAGCAGAGAGGTCCCCAATGAGCAGCACAGGACTTGCTAGCAAGGCAGAGTGTGGTTGCATGGACCTCTGTAGACGCCTCTGGTCTGGCTAGCCTGGGGCCTCCTGTTCTGTTCAGACCCACATCTTCTCCTCCACCGCTGCAAACTGGGCCTTTGCAAGGGCTGGCCATGGAGAGGCAATGAGGACCCTGCTCTGGCTCATGGGAAGGTGGAAAGTCCATACACCATCTCCAGAAGTTCTCCAGAACAATCTGAGGAGGGGGACAATGATGATCTTTGGTTTCTTGATAGGAGGCTGGATACACAGATATATTCGGTTTGTGAGAATTCTTCAGAGTAAACACTAACACACTACCACTTTTCTGAAGTATGTATATGACCCTTCAATAAAGAACTGAGAAAGAAAAGTGTAAGTGTGAATTCAAGGACCCCAGGTACCAGGTTTCTTTCTCCATTCAGTACTAAAACTTGATTTGTGTGTTTCTACAACTTAGCAATTCTGCATGGTTTCATTCCATAAAGGGTTAAGATTTTTGAAAACCAAGTTTGTCACTTGTAAATATTGTTCTCTAAAAGGCAGTTGTCATGTGGGTGCCTTTCCTCCTTCTCCAGATGAAAATCACAAGAGATGCTAATGACAGCTTGGTCCCGGAATGGTGGGGCCTGCTCTCATTTCCTTTCACGGATAACCCTACGCACCAAGCACAGTCAGCTAAAAGCTTCCGAGCCTTCTCTGAGGAGAAAACTCACTCTGCCTTCAGGAGCAGAAAATCAAGGGGGACACTTTCATGGCGGGGGTGGGGTATGTCAAGATTAAGCCGTGGCCCAAAAAGAGAAGCGAAAGAAGAGAAATCAATGTGTCATACTTTGAGGAGAGGGATTGTCCCGGGAGAGAACTATCTCACACCATAAGCTGGCTTTGTCATCCTTGAGTCTACAGAGGCCAGGAGGGGCTGGGCACAGGGGACATTGTTCTTGGATGAAATGTGGGGTGAGGATTTGTAGAAGGGCCCAAATGTTGACTAGAAATCCCCTGGAGCCGTTGGCTCTCCTTGGTCGTAAGAGGGTCCTGCGAAACCTGCTTCTCTATAGAGAAGAATAAGGTGGGTCCGGACAAGTTCTCTAGGTCTCAGAGGGCCATCAGAGCCTAGCTGTGTGGACCCAGAGGTGGAGACCCTCTGGTCTCACCCTTCTTCAGCCCTTCCTCAGCCTTCCTCCCTAACACTCATTGGGAGCCTTCATCTGCATCAGGACCGCCTGGCTCCTCTTCTTACAGCAGCAACAGCAGATGCAAGCAGCTAGGGAGCAGGCCAAGGCAACGATGCCAATTACAATGGCAGCAATAGCCAGCCCACTCTGGGCATCGGTCATGCCCCACGTGTTTCGGCCGTCGGTGGCCCCAATAGTGCTGAGATCGGTGTAGTCATACGTGGAGCTGGTGAACTCTGTAGTAGAGGCAACGGACGTGGTATCAGAATAGCTGGGTGTATCTGGGTACCGTGGTGTCTCTGGGTATCTGGGCTCCTCAGAGATCGCTGGGACGTGGACACTGGGCACAATGACATTGACGACAACGAGGGACTGGCCTCGGACATTGGCTGGGCTTGAACACACGGGAAGAGCGTCTGTCCCTAACCTGCCTTTGTTGAGCAGGAGCCAGTTGTGGAGAGGAAGGATGTCTGAGTCACACCTCCAGGGGTTGTCGTAGAGCCTCAGCTCACACAGGTTTCCCAAGTGATCAAAGATACCCAGGGGCAAGTTCTGCAGCTGGTTATTCTGTAGCTGGATGGTCATGAGGCCATTGACATTAGCAAAGATGTTGCCAGGGAGCTGTCGGAGGCGGTTGTTCTGGAGGGAGACATTCTGCAGGTTGGCCAGCATCCTGAAGACGTTCCCATCCAGGTCCTGTATCTGGTTGGTGTGGAGGGACAACTCTCGAAGTTCCGTCAGCCCGTTGAAGGCTCCCGGGGATATGGCTGTGATTTGGTTGCGACTAAGAATCAAGACTTGCAGCTGGCTCAGGTTGTTGAAAATGTTGTCAGGAAGAAAAGTGATGTGGTTGTCATAGAGCCAGAGCTCCCGAAGGTTATGCATGGGCCCGAAGACCCCTGGGGAGAGCTCCTTCAGGGAGTTCCCAAAGAGCGTGAGTCGGTTGAGCTGGGGCAGCTGCATGAAGATGCCGGGCGGCAACTGTGAGATGTGGTTGTTGGACAGGTAGAGCCTCTGCAGGTTACGGTTGTTGTGGAAGAGGCCAGGGGAGAGCATGCCTATCTGGTTCTGCTGAAGGGCCAGCTCCTGCAGGTTGCCGAGCCCATCAAAAGTGCCCATGGGGATTTCCGACAGCCTGTTCTCATACAACCGGAGCACCTGGAGGTTGCCTAGGTGCTGAAAGACCCTGGGGGACAGGTGACTGAGGTTGTTCCTGCCCAGGTTGAGTTTGGTGAGTCCCACCAGGTGGTCAAAGACACCATCGGGGACATATTCCAGATGGTTGCCGTGCAACTGCAGCTCCTTCAGGTTGCTGAACTGGGAGAAGTGGGCTGGCTGGATCTGTACCAGCTGGTTGCTGGAGAGAAAAAGGGACTCCAGGTTGTCCAGACCCTGGAAGAGGCCGACAGGCAGCATCTGCAGCTTGTTGTTGGCAAGGCTGAGGTAGCGCAGCGAGCCCAGGTTGCGGAAGGCCCCAGGCATGATGCTCGACAGCTCATTTTTTTCAATCCTCAGGGCCACGAGGGCTGAGATATTGAGGAACGGGGACTCGGTGAGCTCAGTGATGTGCGTGTTGAGGATCTGCAGGCTCATGGCATTCCAGGGCAGAGGGGTGGGCACTGCCACGATGCGCGCTCCCGTGCACTCCACTTGAGAGGCCCTGGAGCAGGTGCACTCACTAGGGCAGCCATAGTAGGCCAAGCCTGCTGCCCAAGCCTGGCAGCCCACTAGCAAAAGGAGGTAATGTTTCAGTGGCATGGCCTGTGCAGGAAGAAAGAACACGGGAGTCAGAGACGCCTTACTGACCAGTTGAAGCCAGCTGCACCAGTGGCTTGACTTCAGGCCCCACCATGAGGCCAGCGAGCCCCTGACCTTTCTATTTCCACATCCTTGCCCAAGCAATCCCTTCACCTGGGAAGCTCCATGCTCACCCAAGTCTTCTAGGTCAAGTTCAAATGCAATCGCCTCTAAGGAGTTGTTTTATATTTTTTTCCCAGATTCCATCAGTTGGTATTAGCTACCCTCTTGTACAGATGGTCATCCTAACCTCTTCCACTGCCAGGCTACAGCCAGCTTTGGGTGGCATTCCTCTGTCCCCTTCCCTAGTTAATAAGATCTTCAAGATTAGGAGCTCATCTTTCAAACGTGTAGGCTCCTAGGGCAGGAGCAGTATCCTATATGTCTGTAGCCTTCACAGTGCCTCAACAGTCTTGTGAAACAGGGTTGTGTTGGGAACAGAAAAGAAGGGAGAGCAAGTCAATAAGGCCTGAGACTGGGGAAGTTGCCCAGTGCCTGTCAGGAGAAGCCATGGTGGCCAGCAGAGAGGTCCACACTTTTAGTAGACACACAGACAGACAGACAGACAAGCAGCTTCCCCCTCCTCCCCTTCTCCTTCCCTGCCAGACTACCGCCAGCATCCCCAACATGGCTCTTCCCCAGCCTGTCCAAGTAGCTTCGTCTGGGTTTAATCGAAGCCACCTTCCAATAAGAGGCCATTGTCTCTACCATGTGCTGCGATCTGGGAGAGGCTGCTAAGTCTCAGCCGATGCCCAGGGCCTGCCTTCTGGGTGTAAGTCCCACAGAGAAATACTGGGTAGCCTGGACTGAGTGCCTAAAAACTTAGATACATTTTGAGCTGAAGGGTATAAGTGAGTCAAGATGTCCCCTCGGGCACAGAGCTGATCTGGAAATAGACAGAAAGTTTGGTGTTTAAAGTCACCCATGATAATGACATATACATGAAGGTGAATTTGTGACATACACAACATACAGAGACACGGGTATAATTCCCTATGGGAATACTGAGAGATGACTGCTTGGGTTTGAATGATAGTTTGACCTTGAATGAAGTTTGAGCCCCCCCCCCCCCACTTCAGCTGCTTCACCTGCTAAGTGGGAGTAATGACCTGTCTCCTCTGGGAGCTGTTGTTAGGGGTGCATAGGAGAACAAACATGAAGGTGTCATGTGCAAGACTGTAACAATGTGTGTGACTGTTCCCAGCTTATCTACAGCATCCACTTATGGCCTCCTGAGGCAAAAAGACCTCTTGTCAAGGAGCTAATGACTTGTGCTTATAGGTGAGAGTGTCATGACCTCCACCCACAGTGTAAAGGGGCCTATTACCTTTGAAGGTCTAAGGAATCGTTGCTGTCTCTCATCGTTTTATGGGGAGGCAGGAAGCAGGGAAAACTGAGCCTCCAATCTTAAAACCCAAGTCCCGAGACTTCTAGGTGAAGACTGAGCAGGGATGCAGCGTCTCTCCTAATGAGAGAACTCCTGAGTCAAGAGAGGGCTGCCAACAAGGGCACACACTGGCTGTGAGGCAAGGCACTTCTACAGCTTCTCTGGTGCCCTGAGTTCATGGGGGGGGGGGTGGAGTCCTGAGGCTGGAAATTCCCCACCGTGGCCTCAGCCCTACTTCCCTCAATAAGATAGATGCTCAGAGGGAAGCACCTCACTGCTCCCCAACACAGACCTTGCCTCCACTTAGTCACAGCCCATCCAAGCACCCTGCTGAACTTTCATGAGGCCATGGAACTGTGGGGATGGGAAAGAAGCACTGGCCACTGGAGTCCAGAGGGGGAGGATAGGAGCCAGAATAAACTGTGGTCCACATCTCGACAGTGAACCTGTGCTGGAAAATGTCAGTCCAGAAAGTAAGAGCAGGCAACAACTGTTTAAACAGAGAGTACATAGAGCCGGGCACGGTGGCTCACACCTGTAATCCCACACTAGCTAGGTGGAGGCAGGAGGATCTCTGTGAGTTCAAAGCCACTAACATACAAACAAACAAGCCAGACAGCACAGCAAAAGTGGCTCAGCATCTAAGGGTTAGGGCTTCTTGTTATTTTGGCAACAAAGAAATGAGGCTGGGGGCTGGAGAGATGGCTTAGCAGTAAACTGTTTGCCTGTGAAGCCAAAGGATCCTGGTTCGATTCCCCAGGACCCACATAAGCCAGATGCACAAGGTGGCATATGCATGTGGAGTTCGTTTGCAGTGGCTACAGACCCTGGTGTGCCCATTCTCTCTCTCTCTCTGTATCTCTTCTCTCTATTTCTCTTGCTCTATGCTTGCAAATAAATAAATAAAAATTAAAAAATTACTTTTTTAAAAAGAAATGAGACTGCCCACAGAAATTAATGAGTCATGAGACTGCCTTTTTTTTTTTTTTTTTTTTTGGTTTTCTAAGGTAGGGTCTCACTCTAGCTCAGGCTGACCTGGAATTTACTATGTATTCTCAGGGTGGCTTCGAACTCTCAGCGATCCTCCTACCTCTGCCTCCTGAGTACTGGGATTAAAGGCATGTGCCGCCACGCCCGACTATGAGACTGCCTTGATAGAAATGTCAAGTGTGGAACAAAGGTGATTTGATGATCTCACCCCACCCCACCCTGTTCAGGCAACATCTTGTATTGCTGCGCTCAGTCCCACGCTGACCTTTAGGAAGGCCAGTGACAACTGGCTTCGTGAAGAATTTCTAACCTAGAGGTCGGTGAGAGGCTTCAGGAACTAGAACATCTGAGCATCCATCCAAGGAGCTGCAGACGAACAGCCAGGAGAGGAGAGGGAGAGTCCACAGCCTTTCCTAGCATGTGAAGAACTGCCCTGGAAGAAAGGACACAGCCTAAGTGAGCGTGGCCTCAGAGGCCAATGCTAGTGAGCCAAGGTCATCGAGTAGCCCAGCTCAGTTCACACTCAGTGTGACAATCTCATGGAAGTCATGAGCTCTCCTGGCCTGGAAATGTTAAGCACAGATGAACGACCACTTGACCAAGGAGCTAGAAACAAGACTGCTCTCCACAAGGTACAATCTGGAGGACAGGTATCCTACCCACCGGTAAGATCTCATGATTTCATGGCTGAGTCTTAGAGACTGGAGGCAAGAACTGATCCCAGGACAATTGGGCCTCTGTTCCCAGGAGACTAGGCAAGCAGGATTGCACCTGACCATCCCCTTGGGAGATAAATGTGAAGCATTTGCTCTTTGGCTGGCTTGCAAAAGGTGAGGCTCCTGGAGGTTTTTTTTTTAATGTTTTATTTTATTTTTTAAATTTTATTTATTTATTTGAGAGAGAGAAAGAAAGAGGGAGAGAGGGAGAGAGAGAGAGAGGAAGAGAAGGGGTGCACCTGGGCCTCCAACCACTGCAAATGAACTCCAGACACATGCGCCACCTTGTGCATCTGGCTAACGTGGGTCCTGGTGAATTGAACCAAGGTCCTTTGGCTTTGCAGGCAAATGCCTTAACTGTTAAGCCATCTGCCCAGCCCTATTTTGTTATTTATTTGTTTGAGAGAGAGAGAAAGAGGCAGAGAGAGGGGGAGAGACAGAGAGAGAGAATAGGTGTGTCAGGGCATCCAGCCACTGTAAATGAACTCCAGATGCATGTGCCACCTTGTGCATCTGGTGTACGTGTGTCCCAGGGAATCAAACCTGGGTCTTTTGGCTTTGCAGGCAAGTTCTTCAACTGCTGAGACATCGCTCCAGCCCTCTTGGAGGTTTTTGAGCTAACACACACACTTTATTTGTTTAAGGGGGAGCAGGCAGAGAGAAAGAATGGGTGTGCCAGGGCCTCTAGCCATTGCAAAAGACCTCCAGACACATTTTCCACCTGTGTGTCTGGCTTTACGTGGATACTGGAGAGGTGAACCTAGGTCCTTAAGCTTTGCAGACAAGTGCCATACCTTCTGAGGCACACTCTCCCACCCTAGCCCTTATTTTTAATGTATATCCCTTAACCCAGCTCTATGGAGGATGTCAATGTCACAGTCCAAGTGCCAGAGAGAAAGTAAGTGCCCGTCATCACCCAGGAGCCATATCCTGTTGCATTTTCCTTATGTAAATGACAGGTAGGAAGGTTTCCCCCTGAGAACCCATGCCTCCAGCTAGAAAGGGGTATCAGACTAGTCTGGGGAGCAGGCTGAGCCAGGGGAGGGAACCGCATAGACTGGGAAGAAGAAAGGAGAGATAATTCCCTGTGGGAACAGGGCCACTGTTGTCTCAAATGGACCACACTCAGTACAACAAATATTACAAGAATCTGTAGCATGTCTTCTTATAAACCTTCCCATCTGCTGAGCCCACCCAGGCTTCACACAGTCACTTCCTGTCTTCCAGCATGGTGGCTGTCACAGCGGGTGCCCCCTCCTGCTCCAAGCCACCTGCAAAGAACCCATGTTGGCCCGGCGCAGAGCCCTACAAGGAGGGAACACCCAAAGCAAATGCGGAGCTGGGCCTCAAGCTCTTGGTGTTACAGGCAGGTCTGCGCCGTGGCCCTGGGCCTCCAGGAGCCAGCACAAGGGGGCCTAATAGCCCACGCTGCCCTGGGCCGCTTGGCAGCCTTGACAATGGCAGTAAAAGGCCCTGCAAGCTGCCCTAATTACAGCTTCCTCCCCGAGGCAGTGAGCGCATCTTCAATCACGGTGGCCGCTCTGGCCAGCCCTTTGGGAGGAGGTAGACCTGGCCTCAATCAGGCCCGTGAAGTCAAAGAGCCCGGCTGACAGACAGAAGGACAGGCAAACAGCTCACCTGAACTCAGACGCGGCCCCTCCCCAGGAGTCGAAGCCATGGAGCAGGGTGCTAGCTGTGGGTCCCTGCCGAAACACCTTGTGACTCATGAGTGAACACCCAATTAGCCTTGAAGCCCTGGGCTCTGCTGGTTGGGGAACTGAGGCTTTCTTGGCTTAATCCCATAATTCGTGTTCCCTAAACACAACATTCCCTAGAACGAGACTCCTTATTTCAATGCCACAAAGTAAGACTTTTGGAAAGGACCTGGGAGACCTATACTCAAGTCTTGACATGAGCAGCCTGAGTTTAGATAAATGCTACAGGCCTCCATTTCCCTTTCTGTAAAAAAAAAAAAAAAAAGGTGCAAGGCCCTAACAGCTCTCATACTGTCCACCTGGAGGCAAGAAGGACACTGGACTAAACACGCACCCCTCTTCCATCCTCGTGCCCCCAAAGCACAGGTTCCTGGCAAGACAAGGCTTGAGGACCCCTTACACAGCTTTTCAGGATCCCCCCTGTCTCACAGTTTGCAGGCAGGGTAGCCCTAATATTTAAGGTCTACCTTTTCACTTAACCGACAGTCATGTCCTGGCACCCACGTCCTGCCCTTCCTTGTGCACCTGAGGTAACTAAAACCCACAAACGCGATCTCTTTCTCTCTGCCCCAGCCACTCCTTCCAAAAGGTTTTCTAATCCAGGCTGCCTCTGCAGTGAGGAGGGCGGGCTCTGGAGACAGATGCCAGACTTCAAGCTGTCTCTCCTCCCCAAGTTACTCTTTGGTGCTCAATCCAATGAGTCGAAAAAGTCACCAAGCAGTTGGGCCTTGGGGTCAAGCCTCCGGGTGTCCAAACCAACCTGTCTCGCCAGCCATAGCCTCGGAGCAGCATACAGAAATGGCATCAGGAGCTGGGCGTGGTGGCACACACCTTTAATCCCAGCACTTGGGAGGCAGAGGTAGGAGGATCGATATGAGTTTGAGGCCACCCTGAGACTACACAGTGAATTCCAGGCCAGCCTGTGCTAGAGTGAGAATCTACCTCGAAAAACCCAAAAAGAAAAAGAGAGAAAGGAAAGAAATGACCTAAGTGGCTTGTTGACTAGAACTGACCTCATAGCTCTGCCTCGGCAAGCGTGACATGAGTTAATCTATGTCAAGCACTTAGACTCGTTCTTGGAACAAAGAGCCCCCAGTAAAAGTGAGGTACAGAACCAGGCATGGTGGTTCACGCCTTTTTTAATCCCAGCACTCAGGTGGCAGAGGTAGGAGGATCAATATGAGTTTGAGGCCACCCTGAGACTACAGAGTGAATTCAAGGTTAGCCAAGGCTAGGGTAAGAATCTACCTCAAAAAAAGAAAGAAAGAAAGAAAGAAAGAAAGAAAGAAAGAAAGAAAGAAAGAAAGAAGGAAGGAAGGAAGGAAGGAAGGAAGGAAGGAAGGAAGGAAGGAAGGAAGGAAAGAAAGAAAGAAAGAAAGAAAGAAAGAAAGAAAGAAAGAAAGAAAGAAAGAAAAAAAGAAAGAAAGAAAGAAGGAAGGAAGGAAGGAAGGAAGGAAAAAAAGAAAGAAAGAAAGAAAGAAAGAAAGAAAGAAAGAAAGAAAGAAAGAAAAAAAGAAAGAAAGAAAGAAGGAAGGAAGGAAGGAAGGAAGGAAGGAAGGAAGGAAGGAAGGAGGGAAAAAAGAAAGAAAGAAAGAAAGAAAGAAAGAAAGAAAGAAAGAAAGAAAGAAAGAAAGGGAAGAAAAGAATTGGCCTAAAAGACTTATTGATTGGAACTGACTTCATAGCTCTGCCTCTGCAAGCGTGACATGAGTTAATCTATGTTGAGTACTTAGACTCGTTCTTGGAACAAAATGAGTCCCCAATAAAAGTGAGGTACAGAGCCAGGCGTGGTGGCGCACGCCTTTAATCCCAGCACTCAGGAGGCAAAGGTAGGAGGATCACCAAGAGTTCAAAGTCACCCTGAGATGACATAGTGAATTCCATGTCAGCCTGGGCTACAGTGAGACCCTACCTCAAAAAAGCAAACAAACAAAAAGGTGAGGTACAATTATCACTGTTTTGTTGTTGAGTACAATCAGATCACTGAATGCTCTCCCACAGAGATCCTAATCTCTAGGATGGGGTGGGGCCCAGGACTCTGGGTGATTAACAAGCCCCCCCCACACCCATGGCAGTGACCCCCACGTAGGTGTCCACAGCAAACTCACAAACACCTAGGACATGGCCGAGTAGTCCAGCTGGGGACCAGTGCTCATGGCCTGTGTCATTTACCACCAAGAACAGAGAGAGAATGGGGAAGGGGCTGGGTGAAGGTGGAGCCTTATCCATCCTGCACCCTCAATGTTTCCATGCACAGCGCTTACAGCCCAGGGCGCGAGAGTGCCAAGGGCCCTTTGAAGGCATCTGGCCATTTTGTAGATGAGAGGATGGGGACTTGCTGAAGGTCACACAATCCAATGAAGACTTCATAAAAGCCTGGTGAACACCTGAATCTTCTCACAAGTCTTCAGAACCTATCCCCAGCCTGTCTGGCATTATAAGAACAGGTGCTCCTTCCGTCTTAAACTGATCTTGGCTCACATGCAGTCAGCCCTCCAGACCTGCCCAGGAATTTTATCCAAGGTCAGCTTCTCCCCCAGCCTCCACTTTGCTTTCTCCTTCCCTATGCTTCTCTGATGTTGTGCTGTGTACAGTTTCACCTAAGGAGCCTAGAGGGAGGAGGAAGGCTCAGAAAGGGGGACCAGAAAGATCGATCCCGTGATGGCAATACAACACAGTCCCATGACCTAGCAATACTGTACCCCAAATGAAAACACCCGTGAGCCCCAAGGTAGTATTAGCAATACTCTCCACCATCCCCCACCTTGCTCAAATGTCGACCTCTATCTCTCACGGCTCTTCAAAGACAAAATATTGTTCCTTGTTTTGAAAAAGAAAACAAGGGCTGCAGAGATGGCTCAACGGCTAGACACTTGCCTGCAAAGCCTAAGGACCCAGGTTCTACTCCCCAATACCCGTGGAAGCCAGATGCACAAGGTGGTACAGGCATTTGGAGTTCCTTTGCAGTGGCTAGAGGCTCTGGTGTGCCCATTCCTCTCTATCTGTCCCCCCCGTCTCATCAGTAAATAAATAAAAAATAAAATGTTTTCAAAAAAGAAAATGAACAAGAAAAGGCAATTTTCTTCCCAGCCTCTCTGTGGGGATCCTCCCAGGCTTGCTTGGAGAAAGTCAAGCTTGGCTTCCTACAGAGGTGAAAGCAGGGCTATAATTTGCTTGGCAACAGCAACAACGAGCCCAAAGTTAAAGTACCCAGTACAACAGGCAGGACTTCCCATGCTCCCCCTTCTCCTGCCCACCCCCAAAACTCCACTACCATCTATAAACACGCACCTTCTCCATGTATCATCTTGGAGCCAAAGTGAGAAATGACCAGTTTCTGGTCAAATCATCTTGGGAAAAGTTTCTAAATCCTCGTCTCAGAGCCAAGGGAAGCCCTGAAATGTGAAGCTAGAGTCTTTCCTTGTGGTCAGGATTTAGGGAGGCACATTGTCGTCTATAATCACAGCCTCTGCAGTGTTGGCAGACAAGACCACGTCCGGGCAGCTTCTCTCCCATTTCTCATTTCTGCACATCTGGATCTACTTCCATCAGAGCCCCACACCACTCCATTTACCGAGAAAGACAGGGTAGTGTCCCTCAGCCCTGGCAGAACCTTCCTGCACCTTCTGAGGTGTCTTTTCAGAGCTCTGGCCTCCTCCTCTGTCACATGCCTGCCGCATTGCTGTCGCTGCTCAGCCTGCCCAGCTGACTCAAGACCACAAGCAAATTGGAGTGTCTGGCTATGAATTCACCCTAGATGTTCAATCGATGCAGAAAGAAAGAACCAGTTAGGGAATTTTCAAGTCACAGAGCCAGAGACGCTCACACACTCGAGAGCTGCCTGTGATAAGCAATGTCTTCTAGTATAGCTGGAGAACACACTGGGGTGTGGCCAGAGGCACTCTGCCCCTTCCTCTCAGTGCAGTATCATCGCTGGGAGGTGCAGCCTTCCCCAAGGGTACCACATTCATCCTCATTGAAAGAATGGCTCTATCAGCATTGGCACAGATGGGACCGTCCAGAAAGTTCTACCTTTCCACAGTTGGTTCCTCTGCATTTGGACAGAGACACCATAAGGGTCCACCAAATGGGGAATAAAATCCACGATGGGCTGGGGCTATAGCTCAGTTGTAGAGGGCTTGCTTATCAGGCTTGAGTCCTTGGGTTCAATTCCCAGCACCTCAATACGTATGAACGAACGAGTCGTGGATAGCCCATCTGATCCTCACCACAAATCCTACAGCCACTCCCTGCTCAAAGCCATCAGCTCCCAACAAGCCCAGTGACATGTCTAGCTGGTGAGAGGGAGAAACTGCTAGAATGAGATTCCTTCTACTGCGTCTCCCACCCCGCACCCCAACACACCAAGCCACACAGAGTTAGACCCCCAGAGAGGCAAAGCCATAGTTGGATTCCAAATAGGAACTGCCAACCAGGGACTGCGGTGTGCCAGAACCGCCCTGGGACCATTGTAGGTCGATGACAGAGGACCCCATGAAGGAAGGTTTCACCACCCCTGGGCAGATTCAAGTTCAGCCCACATATCTCAGCCACCCCAGCAGGTGTAGAAGGAGAGGATAGAGGTTCAAATAGGCTGAACCTTAGAGAGACTCCTGCCCCTGTGGACCTCAGATCCCAGAAAGAGGCAAACCAGCGAAGAGAGGTGGGGAGCACCTGTACTCGACCTCAGCCAACATTCAAGCACCCCAGGTTGACATTACAGGTGTTAAGAAGCTGGGGCTCCCAGACGGGAGTTACTGGTCTCCTCGGCATGGGGTAGAGGGTGGGCAGTCTCTCCCATCTCCAGCGCAGGCTGGACCAGCTCCGGGCCTTGGAGCGTGGCAGGCACACGCTGGCTCTGCCTCTCTCGAGTCTCTCCAGGAAACCCAGATGGCAGATTTGACCAGGCCAGGGTGGGAGGAACCAGCGCCCACTTACCAGCAGCTCGGCGGGCGGGCCTGTGGACCAGAGGGAGCCCCCAGGAGAGGAGGAGGTCTGGGCAGGCTCACGGCTGCAGCATGAGTGAGGCTGTCCTGGTCCTCCCCGTATTTAAACGATCCCGGGTGAGTCACCGCAGGGGGCTGGGTTGGCACGACGGGGGCGGGGCACCCAAGGCGATGACCCAGAAGCCCTCATCAGGGCGCTGCGCTACACGTTCAACCCTCAAGTGTTCCTCAACCACGTTTGGAAATAAGCTCTTTTTGTTTCCTCTCCTGTCTCCCTGAGTTTCCTTCATGCTCGCTGCATTTGGCCACTATGGCTCTGGGGGAAAAAAGTTTCTGTCTCCCCTGTTTGTTCTCTGGGTGGACTCTTGTCCTGCGCTGGTTCAAGGAGCCAGCCCAGAGGCAGTTAGGAAAAGCATACTCGCTTCTCCTCTGCGTATCTCTCCCTCCTTTCCTCCCTTTCTTCTTTGCTTTTCCTTTCTTGTCTCTCTTATGCTAAACTTGTCATATAGAAATAGCTTCAAATTTACAGAAGAGATTCAAGAATAATATAAGAATAAGGCACTGCACCAGATTCGGCTGTTGATACCATTTTGGAAAGGCCATTTACAGCCTGGGGAGATGGCTCAGCCGTTGTTAAAGGTGCTAGCTTGAAAGGGGCACTGTGTATTTATTTTAGTTTTTAAAATATTTTTTTATTTACTTGAGAGACAGAGAGAATTATGGATGTGTCAGGGCCTCCTTGAAGCTACCAAGAAAACTCCAGACACATGACCACGTTTGTAGCTGGCTTTATGTGGGTACAGGGGAATTGAACCCAGATGGACAGACTTTGCAAGCAAACATCTTTAAACACTGATTCATCTCTTCAGCCTTGCATTTACTTTAAATTCCAAAGAAAGACAGAATTTCTCCCCCTGTCCCTTCTAAAAACAGGGTGTCCATGCTCCTCCGAGGTCACCCTCTGCTCCTGTGTTGTTAGTCCCAGAGGGGTGCAAACACCTCTGAGAATTAGGGGTTTCCCATGCTCTTTACCTCTGTCTGACAGTCCATGCATGCCCTGATGCTGGTCCATCCATCCCCAGTGCCCTCTACCCCAATAAGGAGTCAAGATATCACTTCTATTCATGGTGTCCCCAAGAAGCCCAAAGAAGAGCTCACAGAATTCACGGCTGGAGGGCTGGGACAAGGGACTGTCAAACCTCAGCTTCTGCTCCAAGACCCATCCTCAAGAGCTGAAGCCACTCTGCCCACCCTGGCTCAGTTTACCTCTCCACCAAGTGGGGAGAGTGATATTTACACCCAGCACCTCATGGAGTGCCAAGAGCCCTAATTAATGTTTGCGCTGTGCTTTGAGCCCTGCGATGAAAGGAAGACATAAAAGCGCGCCGTGTTATTACTGAAATAGTCACTTGGGCGGCTTGCTGTGCTCAGGCCCTGCAGCCTGAATCATGCCTCGCCGTGGCACCGTGATTCAGAGCAGACACAGAAGTGCTCTGGCCATTAAATAAGGAGCCCAGGATGGACAGCAGCTGCCACCACACCCTGAGCACCAGCTCTTCAACCTCAGCCTCCTTTCCAACTCATTCTCCACAGACAACATTCCAGAGCATCTTCCTTCTCGACCCCCACCCTGGGGCCTCCATATCCCAAAGCCAGGGGCATTAACTTCCTGGCCGTGAACCTTACAGAATTAATAGTAACCCTTCTTTCCTTCCTTCCAAATCCTAACACTCAGCCCCTCTGTGCTGAGCTGGGTGCTGAGCCCTGTAGACAACACTAAGAATGGCCATTCCAAAGCACCTGCTGTGAGGAACCTTATTATACTGACGAGTTGTTTCATCCAGACCAAATATCTCAACCTCACCATGACATTCAGGGTCAGGAGAGTCTCATGGGGCTGTCCTATACACTGCATCCCTAGCCTCTGCCCCCTAGGGACCAGAATCCCAAATTGTGAATGCCCAAAGTGTTCCTAGCTATCACCACCAAATGTCATTTTGTGGGGGACAGGAGGAAGACAAGGAGGGAGGGACTCACTACTGGAATCTGGGAGTGAAGTAACTCTCTCCATTTTTAAAAAAAAATTTTATTCATTTATTTGAGAAACAGAGAGGGAAATAGGCAGATACAGAAACAGAGATTGGGCCTGCCAGGACCTCTAGCCACTGCAAATGAATTCCAGATGCATACACCATCTTGTGTATCTGGCTTACATGGGTACTGGCGAATCAAACCTGGGTCCTTAGGCTTCACAGACAAATGCTGTAACTGCTAAGCCATCTCTCCAGCTTCAATTCCCTCCATTTTACAGATGAGGGAACTGAGGCCCAGGTCGGTAAGTTGACTTCTCCAAGGCAACACATTAAATGACAGAGCCAGGATTCCAGCCCCAGTGTGTGAACACTGTGATGTTCACACCAACACGGGATGCTCGTAACTACTATAGGTAAATGCATGGCTGCATTTAGACTATGCAAAGTGAAGACTGGCATCAAGAATAGAAGCATCCTGGGGGCAAACTGGAAATATGGGTACATTCAAAAAGATGGAACTTGGGCTGGAGAGATGGCTTAGCGGTTAAGCGCTTGTCTGTGAAGCCTAAGGACCCTGGTTCGAGGCTCGATTCCCCAGGTCCCACATTAGCCAGATGCACACGCGTCTGGGGCGCATGAGTCTCATGGGGCTGTCCTATACACTGCATCCCTAGCCTCTGCCCCCTAGGGACCAGAATCCCAAATTGTGGACGCCCAAAGTGTTCCTAGCTATCACCACCAAATGTCATTTTGTGGGGGACAGGAGGAAGACAAGGAGGGAGGGACTCACTACTGGAATCTGGGAGTGAAGTAACTCAGGGGGCACACGTGTCTGGAGTTTGTTTGCAGAGGCTGGAAGCCCTGGCACACCCATTCTCTCTCTCTCCCTCTCTCTGTCTTTCTCTCTGTGTCTGTCGCTCTCAAATAAATAAATAAATTTTTAAAAAAAGATGGAACTTTAGATGAGCAGATCTGGAAATACATGTGAGTGGGTTAGGAAAAATTACCAAGTCTAAACAAGGAAAACAAGGAGAGGGCATCGGGCCATACATTGACTCTGTCTGGAGCCCTAGTTTTTGATAGGGCTAAAGAGGGCTGGAATGCCTTCTTGAGGAGTGTAGGACCCTCTGCAGGCAGGGAGGAGCCACAGAGGTTGAGAAGGAGGAAAGATGCATGACCAGAGCTATCTGTAATGATGTGACGCACGAGGGGAGGTTGCCAGGCTTCTGGACCTCATACTAACATGAGAGCCATGCGGAAAGAACCGCGCTGGGGGGACCCTAGAGACCCAGCTGCCTTGCGGCCACAGAGACCAGCTCTTCCTGAGGTAAGAGAAAGCAAATGGTGCTCAGTCTGTCCCGCCTCCCAGGAGAGGCCTGTGACTGCTGAAAGGAAGGCATGACTCACCACCCAAAGGCCCTGTAGCCTCAGGGCATGCTTTCTACCCCCCTGGGAGAACCGGAAGGGCCAGGCTGCTGAAGTGACCCAGGGGATTCAGACCCTCCCTGCCACCCATGCTTCTCTAGTCTGGTAAACAGCAGAATTCTGCAAATCAGGCGTTGTGTTTCCTCCCCATGAGGCCCTGCGTAGAACTGCTAAGTGGAAAAGGTGGGGAGCACCTAAGGGTGCTGTCATGGTTAATCTTGATTGTCAACTTGATAGAATTGTGAATTACTATGGAAACAAATCTCTGGCCATTTCTATGAGGGAATTTCTAGAGTAGACCCACGCAGCCAGACTCACTTTCACGGATTATAGTATATACCCATGCAGCTGGGCATTCAAGAATGCCCAGTGAAAATGCCCAGATCCCGTGAGGAGGAGCTGGACCAGGAAGAGGTGGAAATGTACCTGGGTAACATTGTGGTGGTTTGATTCAGGTGTCCCCCATAAACTTACGTGTTCTGAATGCTAGGTCGCCAGCTGATGGAGATTTGGGAATTAACACCTCCTGGAGGGAGTGTATTTGGGGGGGGCGGCTTATGGGTGTTATAGCCAGCTTCTCTTTGCCATTGTTTGGCACACTCTCCTGTTGCTATTGTCCACCTGATGTTGGCCAGAGGGTGATGGCCACCCTCTGCTCATGCCATCATTTTCCCTGCCATCATGGAGCTTCCCCTCGAGCCTGTAAGCCACCATAAACGTTTTGTCCCATAAGCAGCTCTTGGCCAGGTGATTTCTGCCAACAATGGCTGCAACAAATAGGGACCCTGGAGGTATTTCATTTCCCTGGGAAATCTAGTGCTAAGGGCGAGAACAGCTGGAAGCCCTCACTGCCAGAAGAGGGCCAGTTCCTAGGAGGGTTCTGGTAGTTGCTCTCACAAGCTGCACATCCTCCTGCCTTGCTTCAGTTTTTCCTTGTCTACAAATTGCCACGTTGCTACAGGCAAGGGGAGAGGGGTTGAGAAGTTGTCGTTCTCAGTTCAAACTGTAGCAGTGTTGTATATTGTGTATGTGATGCCTCGGCAATAGTTCAGCCTATGGAAAAAGTGAGAAATAAAGTCTCTCTCTGTCAGTCATAATCACACAAAATCCAGAGCTGGAACAAAGCCTGGCTTTCCCCATGGAATGGCCTTCAGTGCCCACGGGCAGCCTCAGGAGGGCTCCAGAGCCCTCATTTCTGTTGGGTTCCTTCAGCGGCTCTTCTCTAAAGCCCCTTCATCTCTCTCCCTACAATGGGCCTTCTATTTTGGAGACAGCAAAGGCCATGAGACACCCCCCCACCCAAGTTCTCAGAAGGTGGCCTATGGCTCTCAACTTCTCCCACCATCCTGGCTGTTCCCTCAAGTTCAGTCTGTTCCCAGAGCAGTGCATCTCCCAGACAGACATCCTGTTTGCTCTGTGGACAGACACTTTTTAAAAAATTTTTTTACTCATTTTTTTAATTTATTCATTAGAGAGAGACAGACAGAAAGAGAAAGAGGCAGAGAGAAAGAGAGAGAGCAAAAAAAAATGGGCACACCAGGGCCTCCAGCCACTGTAAGCAAACTCCAGATGCCTGCGCCCTCTTGTGCATCTGGCTTACATGGGTCCTGGGGAATCAAGCCTCAAACCGAGGTCCTTAGGCTTCACAGGCAAGCGCTTAACCACTAAGCCATCTCTCCAGCCCCCAGACACTTGTTTTTAACAGGGCTGTGATGGAGTATCCTGTTGCCCAAGTCTTGGTTGGTTAATTCAGCTTCACAAAACAGAGACAAAAGCAAGTAACTTTCCCCCAACACAGACAAAGAGGAACACAAAGGAAGAACGGAGATGAGAGGAAAGCCGCACCCACCTGTGTGTATAGACACACTCGGGTGTGCTTTGTGTACATCCAGACAGCCAAAACTCCCTGTTAGTCAGCTCTGTTCATTCAGCCTATGGAAGGCTGACCATCTAGTTAGGTCTATGATATTCTGAACAGGTGCAGTTTTTCTTGTCATCTTTCCCTAAACAATGCAGTATTAAAGGTATCTATTTGTCATTGACATTATAGTAGGTATTGTAAGTAATCTAGAAATGAGTTAAAGTATAAGGGAGGAAGTGTCTTGACCATGTGCAAACACAACACCATTTCATGTGAGAGACTTGAGCAGCCAAGTGTCCCGATATCCGTGGAGTATCCTGGATATGATGAAGAAACAACCACATATAAATGCAAAGGCTGAGAAGGATGCATGCAAAACTGCTACAAGAGTAGTGAATGAGGATTTTTACAAATTTATTTACTTGAAAGAGAGAGAAAGAGGTAGAAAGACACACACACACACACACACACAGACATAGACAGAGAGAGAGAGAGAGAGAGAGAGAGAGAGAGAATGAGCATGCCAGGACATTGGCCACTGCCAGTGAACTCCAAACACAAGTATCACTTGGTGCGTCTGGCTTTACATGGGTGCTGGGGAATTGAACCCTGGCCATCAGATTTTGCAAGCAAGTGTCTTTAACTGCTGAGCCATCTTTCCAGCCCCATGAACAAGGGTTTTGTTTTTAATAACTGCATGTAGTTTATGTTTTACTGAAATAAAGTTGCATTCTTGCATAGTACATACAGAGTGAGCAGGACCAATATTTTTAAATGCAAAAATAATGTTTAATTTTGAAAACCTTGGGCTGGAGAGATGACTTAGCAGTTAAGCACTTGCCTGTGAAGCCTAAAAACCCCTGTTCAAGGCTCAATTCCCCAGGACCCACGTTAGCCAGTTGCACAAGGTGGCACATGCGTCTGGAGTTCGGTTGCAGTGGCTGGAATCCCTGGCGTGCCCATTCTTTCTCTCTCTCTCTCTTTCAATCTCTCTCTCTCTCTCTCTCTCTCTCTCTCTCTCACATACACACACACTCTCTCAAATAATAAAAATGAACAAAAAAAAATTTTAAAGAAAAAAAACCTCAATTTCACCAGGAGTGGTGGTACAAACCTTTAATCTTAGCACCAGGAGAGGCAGAGGTAGGAGGATTGCCATGACTTCAAGGCCAGCCAGGCACTACAGAGTGAGTTCCAGGTCAGCCTGGGCTAGGGTGAAACCTTGCCTCAAGCCTCTCTCCCCCAAACTCTCACTTTCTTGTATCTATGTATTTGTTTATTAGAGACAGAGAGAGGAAGAGAGAGAGTGAGAATGGGTGCGCCAGGGCCTCCAGCCACTGCAAAAGGACTCCAGATGCATGCACCCCCATGTGCATCTAGCTTACGTGGGACCTGGAGAATTGAACGGGGTCCTTAGGCTTCACAGGCATGCACCTTAACCGCTAAGCCATCTCTCCAGCCTCGCTTTCTTTTAAATTAAAACCTGCCTTCCTAGAATCTCTACCAATGAGTCTGTTCTATTTGGGGGCCCATATTGCCTGCTTTCACCAACGGCAGCCACATGGGGTTCATGTGCAAACCCGCCTTCCCAAAGCCCTCTCCTCCCCCGCACATGAGACACACTCACCATGCAGAGTCCCCTCTCCTCACTGACTGAGCCCCAGCATTCGCTCAACAGAGTATTCTACAAGAGGCAGAGCCCAGGCCAGACCCAGTACCCCCGAGTAAACTCATTCTAAGGGCACTCTATCACCTCAACAGTCAAGTTCAAGTGTGAGCCACAGAGCCACTGAGCCTGGATGGGCCATTCGAAGAAGGCTTCCCCACGGCAGTGACACTTGGCCTATTCCTGATACGATCAGGGAGTATTTGGGCCTTTACAAAGGCACAGAAGTGTGTGTGGCCACAGCATACCTAGCGTGTGGGAAAAGTAGGACCGCTCTCTGGGAACAGGACCTGGCCCAGCGTGTGAAGGGTCTCCTGGGACACGTTGTGTAAGCCACACTGGACCCCAGCAGCTGAGGGTGGGGTAGGATAAGCTCAGTGTGGGACAGTGGTCTTCGTAAGTTGTTCGGCAATATCTAGAGACATTTTTATTTTTTTCTTTTTACCACTTGAGAAAAGCAACTGGTGTCTGACGAAAGGGGCGGTGATGTGGCGAACCATCCTATGGTTTGCAGGACTTACCCTGAGCACAGGATTATCAGGCCTGATAAGTCAATGGTGTGAAGGTTGAGAAATGCAGAGAGTCTGGATAATAGCATAGGGTGTCAGTTAATTACTAGGGGGTCATGGGACTGGGGAGAACCTGATAAAAATGACAGTAACAGTTTGGGTAGAAGATGGTGAAGGCCTGACCTGCACAAGTGAAAAGAGAAGCGTCAACCTGTAGGTCACACGAGCAGTAAGTTGGAAAACACAGTGACAGGCTGGTTATGGTGGCAAGCAGTGATGCAGTCGGACTTTTGGGGTGTCACAACGGGGAAGCCAGAACAGCAAAAGTTTAATCAAGGTGGATATGCACTTTCCATTTACAGGTGGAATGGTGGCTTTGCTGTATTGGGAGCCAAGATGCCACTGAGTCATTTTTCTGCCACCTGCAACCCATGGTTGCCATTTTTATTGATAATTTTCATACATACACATCATGTATTTTGATCAAAATCCCCTCTCAGTATTTTATTTTGTCCACCCTCTCCCACTTTCCTTATATATAATCCTTTTTTTTTTCTTTTTTTGAGGTAGAGTCTTACTCTCGCCCAAAATCCACTCTAGTCTCAGGGTGGCTTTGAACTCACAGTGATCCTCCTACCTCTGCCTCCTAAGTGCTGGGGTTAAGGTATGTGCCACCCTGTCTGGCCTTTTATTGTTTGTTTTTGTTTTTGTTTTGTTTTGTTTTTGGGGGGTTTTCTTTTTGTTTTTTGGTTTTTGGTTTTTGGTTTTTTAAGGTAGGGTTTTGATCTAGCCCAGGTTGACCTGGAATTCACTATGTAGTCTCAGGGTGGCTTTGAACTCTCAGCGATCCTCTTACCTCTCTGCCTCCCAAGTGCTGTCTTTTTTTTTTTTCCAAACTATTTCTTCTTTATTGTGATGGTGTTTTCCCTCCCTTTCTCCATCATCCATGACGTGTTGATGGACACAATATTGTGCAGGTCACAATAGCTGCTGTGAGGTCATGAATGCAATGGCCACTTTGTGTCCCCCGCCTCCCACCCTCTCCTATTCTTTTTGTTGTTGTTGTTGTTTTAATATTTTATTTATGTATTTGACAGAGAGAAAGAGGGGGAGAGAGAGAGAGAATGGGCGTGCCAGGGCCTCCAGCTACTGTGAATGAATTCCAGATTCATGCGCCACCTTATGCATCTGGCTAACGTGAGTCTTGGGGAACCGAACCTGGGTCCTTTGGCTTTGCAGGCAAACATCTTAACCGCTAAGCCATCCCTCCAGCCACCTCTTCTATACTCTTTCCCAAGCCTTGGTAGATGTGATAAACATTTCTTATTTGGTGCTGACTTACCTGTTGATTCTTCTCAGCACTTTGGAGACTTTTGAAACTCCCCAGTAGGTATGACCCTCTCCAAAAAGAAGCCTCTCTGACCAAAAATGAGAGCAGGATTAATCTACAGACATAAACATAAATATTTACAGGGCAATTCGATGAGTACAACACATCCCTTTAGCCAAACAACAGTAGCAGCCTTCCCCGAGGGCCTATGACCTTCCAAACCACCAGCTTTTTTTTGTTTTGTTTTGTTTTTTGTTTTTTGTTTTTCAAGGTAGGCTCTCACTCTAGCCCAGGCTGACCTGGAATTCACCATGGAGTCTCAGGATAACCTCAAACTCATGGTGATCCTCCTACCCCTGCCTCCCAAGTGCTGGGATTAAAGGCGTGTGCCACGACGCCTGGCTTCTTCTTTTTTACTTTTATTTTTAATTTTCTATATATTTTAACAGTTTATACTCTTTTGTCCCCTCGCCACTGCTTCCGTTACCCTGGGATCCCTCCTCAGTGGAGTTGTGGTATTCACTGAAGGGTCACGAGGGCCTCAGTCAGTCCCTGTGGGGTAGCGGGGACCATGCTTTAGGATATTCTCTTCCACTCTGCAGCTTTTACACTCTTTCTGCCCGATCTTCTGCAATATTCCCTGAGCCGTGGCAGGTATGTTGGCAGTCCAGTTTAGTGTTGAGTTCTCGGTAGCCTCTGGATTTCTTCTTTGATGGGTTTTGGTTGATCACCATGTCTGTTATTGCCCTGGAACTGGTTGTCAGGCTAGCAGTGAGAGCCGCGTTCGTGTCGCTGCTTCCTCTGGAATTTCTCCTGGGCCCTGGCAGATGTGGGAGAGGTGGCACGTCTAGTGGTGGGCATTCAGCTTGCTTATCTTACTGATGGATCTTGAGTCTCCTCTGTTTTCTCCCTGGTGGGTGCCCTGGAATGGCATCTAGCCTTGGCACACAAGCCCAGCCCTCAGCCTGCTCTCTCAACGGCAGGCAGCCTTGCTCCCTTCTGACCTTCCATCTGTTTTCTCAGGTACCATCAGCTTTTGATGAGGTTTTCAGTACAAGGTATTAATCCTCCCCTGTGGAGGAGGCCTCAGATCCTATCAGAGAGCAATTGGTTTCCCTGTAGCACTTAGTCCACTAGTGCGCTGGCTGGCTGGTTGCGTAGCTCACAGGGTGTTGATGCATTGCACTTGCTGGCACTAGGAGAGCTACTGGGCTGGGAGGAGGCTTCCAGCTCTGTTCCAGCTTGACTTCCCAGTGCCTTGCAGCCAACACATGTGGTATCCTCAGAAATAGGGGCCTACTGTCTAGTTCTGGTGGGCAACCAAGAGCCTTGGCAATAGCCTGGATTATTTGTGTGGGGGAGGGTGGGGTCATGGGCCTTCCTGACCAACAACTCTCTGGGAATTATCCCACCCACCCTGGAACTGATATGTTCCTGTAACAAGCTTCTGGGCGCAGCATTCTCCACTTCTACCCAAATTCTCTCTTTAAAAAAAAACTTCTATTTTTCAATGGGCTAATGAAGAAGTGGGTTTCCATATGGTTTACTCATAGTGTCTTTTGGTTTGGTTAAGCGTACCCCCACCCTTCCACTCCTCTCCCTCTCTCCTCTTATACTCCCCACAGTATTCTATCCCTCTAATGACATAAATACTATACCCTTCCCTTAAGCCACCACACCCCCTACTTCATGGCCCCTTTCTAGCTTCCTGACATCTATTTTTGACTCTTACCTCAACCTGAATACAAACCGGACAATTCTATGGTGACATCTTCATATGAGAGAGAACATACTATATATGCCTTCCTGAGCTTGGGTTACTTCACTTACTATGATATTTTCCAGTCCATCCATGTTCCTGTGAATCTCATCTCCTGATTCCTAACATCTGAATAAAATGCCCGTGTGTGTATGTACCTCATCTTCACTATCCCTTTGTCAGAATCTAGCCTGATTCCATTTCCTAGTGATTGTGAATAATCAGTAATAAACATGGATGAGCAAGTGTCTTTATAATTAGGTGTAGAGTCTCAAGGTTACATTCCCAAGGGTGGTATAGCTGGGTCATATGACAGATCTATTTTGAGCTTTTTTTGAAACCTCCACACTGATTTCCACAGTGGCACACCAGTTTACACTCCCACCAACAATGAGTAAGCGTTCCTCGTTCCCACACCCTCACCAGGATTTGTTGTCATTTGATATTTTGATGATAGATATTCTGACCTAGGTGTTTCTTCATTTGAGACCTCTGTTCTGTTCCATGGTCCATTTTTTGATTGGGTTGTTTGACTTTTTTTATTGACTCAGGTTTTGGGGGAGGGATTTTTTGATACATCTAGATATTAATTGTCTGCCAGATGAATAGCTGGTGGAGATTTTATCACATTTTGTAGGTTGTCTCTTGACTCAGTTGATGTCTTCCTTAGCTGTACAATAGCTGTTTTGTTTCATAAGGTCCCATTTGTTGATTGTTTGCCTTATTTCTTGGGTTTCCCGTCAGTAGGTCCTATTCAGATAGTCTTTCTCTATGCCTATATTTTGAAGGGAAATGTTTGCTAGGTCCATTTGATCTATGAAATCTATTAACTCCATTGTTTCTTTGTTTTCTTTTCTTTCCTGGTTCTTTTTCCTTGTTTTGTTTTTGTTTTTGCTTTTTGTTTGGTTTTTTGAGGTAGGGTCTAAGTCTAGATCAAGCTGGCCTGTTATTCACTGTGTAGTCTCAGGGTGCCCTCAAACTCAAGGTGATCCTCCTACTTCTGCCTACTGAGTATGGGAATTAAAGGTGTGTGCCACCATGTCCAGCTTTCTCCCTTTATTTTCTTTTTCTTTTTTTCTTTTAAGGTATATTTTTTTAAGAAATGCTTTCCTTTTTCTTCACACCCTTGTTTTTTTTTTAATTTGAGAGAGACAGACACAGAGAGAAAGACAGATAGAGAGAGAGAGAGAGAGAATGGGCGCGCCAGGGCTTCCAGCCACTGCAAACGAACTCCAGACACGTGCACTCCCTTGTGCATCTGGCTAACGTGGGACCTGGGGAACCGAGCCTCGAACCAGGGTCCTTAGGCTTCACAGGCAAGCGCTTAACCACTAAGCCATCTCTCCAGCCCTCCCTTTATTTTCTGTCTAGATAACCTGTCTATTGGTGGTAATGGGGTATTGAAGATTGTGTTGGAATTTGTCTCTGACTTTAGATCTGGTAGATTATGGTCTATAAAATAAAGTGCACCTGTGTTTGGTGAATGTATGCATAGCATTGTAATGTCCAATTGCACAAAGTGGTGCATGCATCTGGGGCTTGTTTGCGATGGCTAGAGGCCCCTCTGCTCCCATTCTGTCTCCATCCATGTCTCTTTCTCTCCTTGTAAATAAATAAAATATGTTTTAATCTGCTCTGCCATTGGCTTGCGTTCTTTCCTTCCTCTGTGCTCATTACTAGAACATTTGATCTTTGCATGGTGCCTCGAATGTCTTACATTACATTTATGTGGGGTTTTGGGTTTGTTTGTTTGTTTTCATAAAATATGGAACACTTCACGAATTTTCATGTCATCCTTGCACAGGGGCCATGCTAATCTTCTCTGTATCGTTCCAATTCTAGTATGTGTGCTGCCAAAGTGAGCACTATATGCTTTTTTTTTTTTTTAAAGGCTGCATTTCTTGGGCTGGAGAGATGGCTTAGTGGTTAAGCGCTTGCCTGTGAAGCCTAAGGACCCCGGTTCGAGGCTCGGTTCCCCAGGTCCCACGTTAGCCAGATGCACAAGGGGGCGCACGTGTCTGGACTTCGTTTGCAGAGGCTGGAAGCCCTGGCGTGCCCATTCTCTCTCTCTCCCTCTATGTGTCTTTCTCTCTGTGTCTGTAGCTCTCAAATAAATAAATAATATTGTTAAAAAAAAAAGGCTGCATTTCTTTTTACTTTTTCCTCCTGTTGCAATTACTTTTCTTTTTAATATTTTTATTTTTATTTTATTTATTTGAGAGAGAGAGAGAAAGAGGCAGACATATAGAGATAGAGAGAATGGGAGTGCCAGGGCCTCCAGCCACTGCAAATGAACACCAGACACATGCGCCACCTTGTGCGTCAGGCTAATGTGGGTCCTGGGGAATTGAATCAGGGTCCTTTGGCTTTGCAGGCCCTTATATGGTTTGTTAAAATGCCCATTGGTTCTGACTAATTGATCTGATCCTTCTTGCCCATCTTCTGTTTGATCCATTCTGTTGGCATTGCTTTCCATGGAGCTTGTTTGACTTGCTGGAACTTTTGTTTCTGGCTTTCTTTCATTTTGTGTTTTGCTCAGGAGTTCTCTCTCTTTATTGAGTTTTCCTTCTTCTATCTTGGTTTGGCTTCTTTATTTCATGTAGCTGTTTGTGCTCTCTTGGAATTGCATGAGGCATTTATTTGAGCCATCTCTTGCATTTTAGGGGGAGGGATTTCATGTGTTTGTCTCTGTCTTCTTTGAGTTCTCTCCACGTAGTTATAATCCTTTTCAGCCCTTTGGAGTTTCTCCTGGTTAGCTTTCCTATGAGTCCTGTACTACAGGATTCTTTTTTTAAATTTATTAATTTGAGAGAGCAAGAGAGAAAGAGGCAGATAGAGAATGGGTGTGCCAGGGCCTCCAGCTGTTGCAAACGAACTCCAGATGCATGTGACACCTTGTGCATCTGGCTTACATGGGTCCTGTGGAATCAAATCTAGGTCCTTTGACTTTGCAGGCAAGTGCTTTAACCACTAAGCCAGCTCTCCAGCCCTGGGATAGGTATTTCTTGAGGGAAAAATGTTGGCTTGGCTTTTCATGCTATGTTGTGACTTGCCCATCTGAAGATAGTGCATTGATCAGGCCTTTATGGCACACCTGTGTCAAATGACTACTTGGAGCGGGGCTTGCTGTATTTCTGCGTTTGTCTTTTCTCTGCTCTGTGGTGCTTGTGCTTCAGTCTTAGAGGTACTTGGTACTGACCTGTGGAGAAGGGTAGATTGTGCCCATGAGATAAAGGAAAAAGGATTGCTTTTATTTTTTTTTAAATATTTAGTCAGGTGTGGTGGTGCATGCCTTTAATCCTTGCACTTAAGAAGCAGAGGTAGGAGGATTGCTGTAAGTTCAAGGCCACCCTGAGACTACATAGTAAATTACAGGTCAGCCTGAACTAGAACGAGACCCTGCCTCAACACCCCCCCCCAAATTTATTTATGTATTTATTTGAGAGAGAGAGGAGAGAGAAAGGCAGATAGAGAGAGAATGGGCACACCAGGGCCTCCAGCCACTGAAAATGAACTCCAGATGCAAGCACCACTTTGTGTATCTGGCCTACATGGGCCCCGAGGAATCAAATTTGGGTCCTTTGGCTTTGTAGGCAAGTCCCTTAACCACCAAGCCATCTCTCCAGCTTGGGAAAAGGATTCCTAGAGGGAATCCACATGCTAGAACTTACTGGTCCCAATAAGGTCCCAATCAAGATAGCAGGTCCTGATGCCCATGCAAGATAAATGGGAGAGGGTATTTAAAGGGAATATATATATAACTACTTGGGCTTACCAAGAAACACGGTCTTGTGCTCAGCACCACGTACAAAAGCAAAACTCTTGGGCTGGAAAGATGGCTTAGTGGTTAAAGGCCCTTGCTTACAAAACCCGATGGCCCAGGTTTGATTCCCAAGTACCCACAGAAAGCTAGGTGCACAAAGCGGTGTGTGCATGTGGAGTTTGTTTGCAGTGGCAGGAGGTCCTGGTACCCATACATATTCTCTATCTCTGTATACCTCTTGCTCTCACTCACTCACTCTCAAATACATGAATAAAAAATAAAGTAAAACTCTTATAGAAGTTAGGATAAGGGGTTTTTAGAGGACCATCAGAAGTGTAGGCCATATCTCATGAAAGAGAAAAAATGAAAGAAAAAAGTGTGAAAGTAAATAAATGGTCACATATATGCATTAAGGGATGGTGTATTCAGGAGGGCAGCTATAGAGCAAGGTGGCAGACTTATTCCTACAGACTGAGCCCCATGTGAACTGTGCCGAGGAGTCTGAAGTGCTGTCTGAGCTCAGGGGAAGGTCCAGGCCTTCGATGCCAACCCAGTACTCGGTGCAGTTACAGAAGCCTGGGGCAGTGGCCCCTGTCACATAAAGGACTCAGACTCCTGATGGCTGCCAAGCCACAGCCCTGCAGGTCTTTCTTGGTCCTCTTGTCTCAGGGCATGGACTTTGAGAACTCAGATAGCAGCCTGCCTCATCTGATTAATGCGGAGATTAGAAGGAATGTGAGGTGTGAAATGTGCACCTCAGAGCTTCATCTCAGCAGCCACTGAGTAGGTCCTGAGTAGCTTCCCGTAGCTCCCACCCTTTCCTGCACACAGAACCCAGCAGTTGTGAGCTGGGTTTGAGGAAATGACCTTATCATCCTCCTGCTTGTCCCAAAGAGTCAGAATTCAGATGTATAAAGCACAGTCATGAATCTCCTAACCACAGGGGTGTTTCTGATAAATGTATGGTAAGGGATTTCATCACTGTGCAAACATCATGGAGGGTATTTATACAAACGTAGAAGGCTATAGCATCACTAGGAGATACCATCTTGTGGACTCGCTGTCATATCTGGCCCATTGTTGACACAGAAACATCATTATGTGGCTCATGACTGCATTGGGCACCATCCTCATGTGGGAAGAATGGAACCAGAAACACTGCAAATATATAGAATAATAATAATGGAACAAGCAAGCAGACAGTCACCTTCTTAACATCCCCAGTAACAACTTCCAGACTCATCTCCATCCATACCCAGTGATTAGTGGTGTTTCTCCAAAGACAAGTTTCCCAAGAGTGCTCCTCGTCCCCACATCTTCCCCTGATGCTGGTGACTATAGAGTCACAGGCATTCCAGGAGGCTGTTTGCTCAAGGTGTCAAGCCTCGAAGCCATGGGTGGAGGAGAGACTATTTTACACATGAGAAAGCAACCCTCAAACAAGCAACATGGCCAGAAAACTGGGCAAAGTATCTTACTAGACGGCTCTCCAAAGAAGATACGCACATGAAAAAATAATATGCTCAACACCAGTGTCAGTATTGAAATGCAAACCATGAGCACCATCAGGCATTTTATACCCCTTATGAGTGCTACTGGGAAGGGAGAAAATGACATGGCATGGTGTGAAGAAGTCGTGGAACTTGCACATTACTATGGGGATACAAATGGCCCAGCCACCTTGGAAAGCAGTGTGATGGCTCCTAAAAAAAAAAGCAAATAGAAGGACTATTTCATGAAGCCATTCCAGTTCTGGGTACACACCCAAACAAACTAAAAACAGAATTTATATGCGGAGTCCCAGCAGCATGTTTATGATCATCAAATAATGGAGGCAATGCAGGCACCTCAACACAGGAATGAATTGATAAAATGAGGGATGCAGCGTGTGTGTGTATTAGTCAACTTTGAAAAGGAAGGAAATTCCGGAAGAAATTATGCCAAGTAGAATAAGCCAATTGCCAACAAATAAGTAATATGTTATCTAACTTCTATGAAGGACATAGAATAGTCAGATTCACTGAGACAGAAGTAGAATGGTAGCCAAGGGTGGAGATTGGGGAATAATGACTAATGGGAACTAAGTTTCAGTTTGGAGAGACGAAAAGTTCTGGAGATGGACAGTGGTGATGGCTGCATAAAGATATAATGATGTAAGCCCCCAAGGAGGGCAGCCACTACTGTTGTTTAGCTAAATAAATACATTATGCCCACCAGATGGCCTTTAAGTATTTATGTTTATGCCCATATATTAATGCCATTCTCACTTTTGGTCAGAGAAGCTTCTCTTTTCGGATGGCGGTGATGACTGAGGAGACTCTAAACTCCTCCATGTGCTGAGAAGTGACAGTGGAGTGTTTAGCACTAAATGAAACACTCTATCACACCCTGTAAGGCTCAGGGACCATTGCAGAAGAGATGGTGGAAATAAAAGTTAAATGGTAAGAGCCAAAAGATGGGGAGCAGTGCTTTGGAACATGATCTTCCAGACACAAAGAGGCTGGTACACTCATGATCTCAGACAGTGTCGTCACCTGCACAAGACCTGTGTGCATTATATTGACCACCTCGACATGGTGTCACACATGATGGAGGAGGCAACACAATGACATCAAAACACAAGAGGAGAGCCGGGCGTGATGGTGCATGCCTTTAACCCCAGCACTTGGGAGACAGAGGTAGGTGGATCGCCATGAGTTCAAAGCCACCCTGAGACTACATAGTGAGTTCCAGGTCAGCCTGGACTAGCATGAGACCCTACCTTGAAAAACCAAACCAAAAAAAACACAAAAACAAACAAAAAACACCAAGAGGAGCTAGTTGAAAAATAGAAGGGATTCAGAGGCAGGGGCATGAAAAAGAGAACAAAGAAGGGTGATAAGATTATGAACAGTGCACATTATACATATGCATGGAGGTTGTCAGTAAATTTATTGTTAAAAAGAGAGAGAGAGAGAGAGAGAGAGAGAAAGGGCTGGAGAGATGGCTTAGTGGTTAAGGCGCTTGCCTGCAAAGCAAAAGGACTTCAGTTCAATTCCCAGGACCCACGTAAGCCAGTGCACAAGGTGGCGCATGCATCTGGAGTTCATTTGCAGTGGCTGGAGGCCCTGGCATGCCCATTCTCTCTCTCTCCTTCTCTCTCTGTCTCCTCTCTTTCTCTCACACACACACATTCTGTCTCTTTCCCTCCCTCTAATAAATAAATAAAAATAAAATATTTTTAAAATTTAAGAAGAGAGAAAGGGGGCTAGAGAGATGGCTTAGTGTTAAGGCATTTGCATGTGAAGCCTAAGGACCCAGGTTTGATTTTCCAGGACCCACATAAGCCAGATGCACAAGGTGACATACATAAGTGGAGCTCATTTACGGTGGCTAGAAGCCCTGATGCGTCCATTTTCTCTTTCTGTTTCTCTCACTGCCTCTTCCCCTGTCTCTCAAATAAATTTTTTTAAAAATGAACAAAAGAGAAAAAAGGTATTGGAGAGATGGCTTAGCAGTTAAGGCACTGGCCTGCAAAGCCTAAGGACCTAGGTTCAATTCCCAAGTACCCACATAAACCAGATGCACAAAGTGGTGCAGGTATCTGCAGTTTGTTTGCCGTGGCTGGAGGCCGTGGTGTGCCCTTTCTCTATATATATCTGCCTCTTCTTCTTTCTCTCCCTCCCCATTCTCTCAAATAATTAAATACACAAATAAAATATTTTTAAAAAGAGAGAGAAATATGATATATTTAATGCCACTGAATGCACACTGAAAATAGTTATGATAAGCTGGGTGGTTTTGCACTCCTAAATTCCCAGCACTCAACAGGCTGAGGCAGAAGGATTGCTGTCTTGAGGACAGTCTAGGAGATAGATAGTTAGACCTGTCTCAAACAAAACAAAATAAAAATGGTGTGAGGCCAGCCTAAGATACATAGACACTGTCTCAAAAACAAAGCAAACAAAATAGCTGGTAAATTCTTTTGTGTATTTTATCATATTAAAAACTGGGGAAGGGCTAAGGAGATGGCTCAGTGGTTAAAGGTAGGCACTTGCAAATGCTGCTGGCCCGAGCTCAACTCTCAACCACCTACGTAAAGCCAGACACAAAAAGTGCTGCATGCATCTGGCATTCATTTACAATGGAAAGAGATCCTGGTATATGTGCACACACAGACACACACAAATAAAATATTTAAAAATAAGAAATGGAAGAAATGGCACATTTTATGCTACATTTATTTTAACAGACACACACACAAAAAAATGACCCTCTGATGATATTGTGCTGGAGAGAGCTGAATACTGTTGTTTCAATGGTAAAATGTTGTTCTATGAAACTAAAATTCTTCCTGAAATTACACAAAAATCAAAACCACAGAAACTCATCTGAAGCTTGCTAGCATTTCCTTCTGCAAGGGCGGATTGCAGAAACCACCTCACCAGACCTGGGCTCCTCTTAGCCAGAAGCCACGGCCTAAGCTTTTAGGAAAATTGCCCTGCCTCAAATGACGAAAGTATGAGCCATCTTCTTGCCCCTGTAATTTTGTCTTCTATATTTTTTTTCACATTTTTCTGTAGTTAATCGATGATTTTTATAGTAGCGAAAACATTCCTTGAATTCTGCATTTTAAAGAGCCTGTCCTCCGTGCATCCCCTGAAGTGTTTCTCGAATAGGTCTGGAGTTAGCCAGGAGTGACCAGCGACATGATCCTTCCCTAGCTGAGTCATGCGGGCAGACACCCAGATGGGCCAGGCTCACAGTCCAGAAAAACAAAATGCCTGGCAAACCTCCATAAGGGGTCTGCAGAGACATGCTAAGATGCGCTTCAGTCCCTCCACCCACCCACCCAAGCGGCTGAGACCCATATGGAAAGAACAAAAACACCCCAAATTCAAAGCAGTCCTGACCTGGTGTATGCCAGGTGTCCTGGTCCAGTCGGGGAGGGAAGGGGTGGCCCAACTAGGGTAACAAGGCAGGCAAGGAGCCAAAGGGGAGGGGGGGGCTACCAGACCTTGGAGGAGAAAAGGCGTGGGTAGGTCTGGGAGCCCCAGACAAGGAGCAAGGGCCGAAGGTGCAGAGGCTTCTGTGGGGGGCGAGCTTGTGCAGCTAGCTGGGAGGTGAGGTTATTGCTCACCTGGGAACTTTTCCTGTGGGTGACTTTGAGTTACTCCAGGTGCTGAAGTCTGGACTTTGCATTAATTTTATCCAGGCTTCAGCCCACTAGAACCTATGACCAGAGAGACTGACTTCCTGTCATATCAACCTGAAGGATTGTCTGAGCCCAAGTGGTAAGCTTATCAAAAGCCTTTTAAAGCTTCATTTGTTCAAGAACCATCCAGTTCGTTCCCTGGAAGGGGTTCAGTGAGTTTGAAGGTAGACAGTTAACATATGGGGCAGGAAGGTGGGGCTGGGCACAGGGAGAAGAAGGGAAAAGTTCTGTTTGGCCTAAAGCAATTTATTCGAGTTATATTTAATTGTACATTTTAATATGAGACCTCCAATTTCATGTCACAATAAAACAGAGGAGCCTTTGAAATGACTAAACTAACAACATCGCAGTCCTCACGGCTAAAGCAGCTTCCAGAGCGTCACCGCACCTAATTAAAGGTCAGGGACGGGAGCTGTGAGGGATGCGCTGTTTCCCTTGATGGCTGCATGAACGGACAGGTCGGTTCTGGCTGCCCTACATGACAAGCTGCCGAGAAACAGAGAGCCACACGAGCTCAGCCCAGGCTCCTTACCTCCCCCTACCCCTGAAGTCCTGACCATGAGCAACCCCAAAATGAGCAGGAAAAGGCCATTAACCAGATATGTGAGTCAATGAACAGGTTCAAGAAAGATCGGAAGGGCATGATCCTGAACATGAACTTTAGCCAATCATGTTCCTCTTTGGGGCTCAGTTTTCTTATGCCTACACTGGGCACTACGCAACAGATGTGTAGAGCAGCCTGTTAGGCTTATGAAAGAATCACAACTTTTAAAAAAAATATTGTTTTCTTCATTTGAGAGACAGACAAATAGACTGCACTAGGCAGACACAGAGAGAGAGAGAGAGAGAGAGAGAGAGGGTATGGGCACACCAGGGCCTCCAGCCACTGCAAATGAACACCTGAAACATGCACTACTTTGTACATCTGGCTTTATGTGGGGAATCGAACCTGGGCTGTCAGGCTTTGCAAGCAAGTACCTTCAAGCACTAGACAGTCTCCCCAGCCCTCGAATCACAACTTTTCACCCCATCTCATCTGGAAAGGCAGAAGGAAGAAAAAGAGGGAGTGGAGATTTGTTCATTGTCCACATTCTCCTTGACTGACTTCCGAGCCTCTTGACCCGGCACCACCCGCTTACGCCCGTGTCTGGCTTGCCCAGCCTGGGATACTGCGTTGCTTTGTTATGCCTGAGCTTTGGGTCTGGTTTTCAGGGGCTCACAGAGCCACTCTGTGGTTGTTTAGTACGTGCAAAATGACAGTAATGAGTCTAGGTTCCACTTCAGAGCCTGACTTCTCTGAGCTAAAGACTTGGTCCTCTATACACTGGCTATTTCCTTCCTAAGCAACTAAAGGGATGAACAGAGTTAATGTTGCTCTATAGTAGAGGACTCTGAGGGCATGAAAAGATAGGACAATGCATATTACTGCAGGGACCCTTGAACAAGTGGTCACAGCACAATGACAACGCGGATGATGAGTGACACAGCTGCAGCCGGTGCATGAGGATGACCAAGGATGGCACTGTGGTCTTCAGGCCTGGGCCCTGCCCGCTCTATACCCACCTGCCCCTCCTGGTAAATGTTGACTCACATCAAGGGCAGAACTGTGACCCTCAGGCCTGCATTCTAAGTGCATCAGCTTCCTGGTCATACCAACAAGGTGGAGCCTTGCTGGGGGACATATGTCAATAGAGGGTAGGCCTTGAGTTGTTCGAGCCCAGCCCTGCTTGTTATTTGTTCTCTCTTATTCCTCCAAGACCATGTGATCATGTGGTACAGGTCTTCTGCTCTGGCCTGCCTTGACTTCAACACCATGACCGACTCTACCCTTTGGAACTATAGGCCAACATAAATTCTTTCCTTCCCTAAATTGCTTCTGGTCAGGTAATTTGTCCCAGCTAGAAGTAACTGATACAGTAATGTAAATTAAAAGTGGGGAAGCTAAAGGGAAAGACTGACAAGGACCAGGAATAAGGTTAAGAATTAAACACTTAAGCTTCATTTTGTGATCATTCACACAGTGCATATAGATGTTAAGCAATTAAAAATAAATACAGGGCTGGAGAGATGGCTTAGCGGTTAAGCGCTTGCCTGTGAAGCCTAAGGACCCCGGTTCGAGGCTCGGTTCCCCAGGTCCCACGTTAGCCAGATGCACAAGGGGGCGCACGTGTCTGGAGTTCGTTTGCAGAGGCTGGAAGTCCTGGCGCGCCCATTCTCTCTCTCTCCCTCTATCTGTCTTTCTCTCTGTGTCTGTCGCTCTTAAATAAATAAATAAATAAAAATATTTAAAAAAATAAATAAATAAATAAATACAGACTGCCCCGCCAGGTACACCAAGAGGGCAGCAGCAGAGACCAAACAAGGAGATCTTTCAACTTCATCAGCCTTACTAAAAGTTAAGACATCTGAAGGAAAGACAGCTGAGATCAACTAAAGAGCTACTGAAAGGGATATGGGTGGAAGTGCGTGAGCAACTCCAGGAGTCTGACCTCTCCCATCCCCCACCATCAGAATCGTGAACCCCTGGCACTCAGCCCCCGTGGCAGTGCAGCCAGCACAGCTGATCAGAACTCTGCTCCACAGCACAACATCGTGGGATCAAGGTAGGCACTCAGCATTGGTGAGATTGGAAAAGGTAACAAAGCCGACAGACCAAAAAAAAAAAAGACAGGTACATAGGCCTGCATTGGAAGTGCTAATCTCTCTTTCCATGTCAGGGCAGGTTATGGGTTACATATTCTTGGTTGGCTTTACCATTTTCGAGTAAACTGTATTTGGGAGTTGAATATTGTTGCCTTTGATGCTTTCAGATTTATAGGGCCTTTGTCTTTTGCTTCTGTCATTATTGGGGGCAGGGTCTGATTCAGATCCAAGCTGACCTGGAACCCAATTCAGAATAGAAATCTCTATCTCCTAGCTGACAAGATTAAGGGTGTAGAACAACACACACCCTTAGGGATTTTGGCTTTATATGACTATCTGTTTTAATCCTCACAATTGCACACTCTGTGCTGGTTTTTATTGAATGTGTATATTGCTCAGTTGAAGTTTAGAATTTGCCAATAAATTGTTCCACCCAGTTCACTAGAATTCTTGCTTAGCAAGCAAACTCAACACCTAGAATTAGTCCTGCAGCTGGATTGGGGTACAAGAGCTACACCTGGCACTTTCAACTCATATCCCGAATGTATATAAAGGTGGATCACCACATCTAAGATCACTGCAGATACATAGAAAACCCAAGCATCAAATCAATTCAGAATGCAAAAGTCACTACATTATAATACAAGAAAAACAAAGAATCAAGACAATACAGTTCCACCAAAAATTATAAATCCATCAGAAATGATCACCAATGAGACTGTTTTAGATGAAATACCTGACAAAGAGTTCAAAAAATGATTGTATCTACTCTCCAACAAATCAAAGAAGAAATGAAAGGAATCAAAGAAGAAAACAAATTCCTGAAAGAGAACACAGGAAATTAATGAAATAAGGAGGTCCTTACAAGACATGAGTAAAGAAATGGAAATACTAAAGAAAAGCCAGGCTGAAATCCTAGCTCTGAAGAACACAGTCAGTCAAATAAAAAACTCAGTGGAAAGTCTCAACAGTAGAATGGATGAAGAAGAGAACAGAATATCTAAACTAGAAGACCAGGTGGCAGACTTAATACAGTCTAACAAAAAGAAAGACAAGCTAATAGGAAAGCATATATGGGAATTTCAAGATATCTTGGACACTATAAAAATATCAAATGTAAGAATTCAGGGTATAATAGAAAAAAAAAATTTCAATCCAGAGGCTTAGTAGGCATTTTCAACAAAATCATAGAAGAAAAATTTCCCCCAAATTGGGAAAGAAATGCCAATGCAGATACAAGAAGCTTTTAGAACACAGAACAAACAAAATCTTGGAAGAACCTCTCCTCACCATGTTATAATAAAATACTAAACACGCAAACCAAAGGAAATATATTGAAAGCAGTTAGAGAGAAAAATCAAGTCACCTACAAAGGCAAGCCCATAAGAATAATAGCAGATTACCCAACACAAACTTTAAAAGTCAGAAGGGCTTAGAATGATGTATTTCAAGTTCTGAAAGATAGCAACTGTCAACCAAGATTACTTTATCCTGCAAAACTATCTATCCAAACTGATGAAGAAATAAGGATATCCCACAACAAAAACAGACTAAAGGAATTTATGATAACTAAAGCAACTCTACAGAAAATACTTGAAGGAATTCTTCATGCTGAAGAGAAAGCAAAACACACAAGAGGAAATAGGAAAAAAATAAACCACACTCAACTAACAGTTAAAGCAAGTGAGTAAAGAGAAAACAGGAAACACTATAAAATAAGAATAAAGGTGAGAATAAATACATACCTGTCAGTAATAATTCTTAATATCAAAGGTCCCAATGCCCCAACCAAAAGACACAGGCTGGCAGACTGGATTAAAAGGCAGCATCCTGCCATTTGTTGCCTCCAAGAAACTCATCTCTCATTAAAAGATAGACACTGTCTTAGGGTGAAAGAATGGAAACGTTCTTTCAAGCAAATGGGCCTAGGAAACAAGCAGGGGTTGCTATCCTAATATCTGATAGGATAGACCTCAAACCAACATTAGTGAGGAAAGATAAAGAGGTCATTTTATACTGATTAAAGGAACACTCCAACAGGAAGACATTACAATCCTAAACATATATGCACCTAACATAGGGGCTCCCAATTTAATCAAACAAATACCATTAGACTTAAGGTCACAGAAAACACCAAACTCAATTGTAGTGGGTGATTTCAATACTCTACCCTCATCAATTGATAGGTCATCCCAGCAAAAAATAAACAGAGAGACATCTGTATTAAATGATGTCATGGAACAAATGTACCTAGCAGATATCTACAGAATATTCCATCCAAATGCTGCAGAATATACATTTTTCTCAGCAGCATATGGAACATTCTCTAAAATAGACCATATATTAGGACACAAAGCAAATCTCAACAAATACAGGAAAATTGAAATAATCCCTGAGCTTTATCTGACCACAGTGGGATTAAACTGCAAATCAGCAAGAAGAGAAACTACAGAGCATACAGAAATTCATGGAGACTAAACAGTACACTATTGGATGATAAATGGGTCATTGAGGAAATCAATAAATTCACTCAATCAAATGATGATGATAATACAATATACCAAAACCTTTGGGACACAATGATGGCAGTCCTAGGAGAGAAATTTATAGCTCTAAGTGCCTGCATTAATAAATTAGAAAGCTGGGTATGGTGGCACACGCCTTTAATCCCAGCACTCAGGAGGCAGAGGTAGAAGGATCACTGTGAGTTTGAGGTCTCCCTGAGACTACATAGTGAATTCAAGGTTAGCCTGGACTAGAGTGAGACCTTACCTTGAAAACCAAAAAAGAAAGAAGGAAATTAGAGAGTTCACAAATCAACAATTTAATGCTTTACCTTAAGGCCTTGGAAAAAGAAGAACAAGGCAAACCAAAACTCAGTAGACAGGCAAAAATAATAAAGAGTAGGGCAGAAATTAATGAAATAGAAACAAAAAAAAAAAATCCAAAGAATCAATGAAACAGAGAATTGGTTCTTTGAAAGGATAAACAAGATTGAATAACCCTTAACAAATCTGACCAGAAAAAAGAGAGAAGAGACAAAAATTAATAAAATTAGAGATGAAAAACGCACCATTACAACAGATACCAAAGAAATTCAGAAAATTATAAGGACATAATTTAATAATATATATGCCTCTAAGTTTGAAAATCTGAAAGAAATGGATGATTTCCTTGATTCATATGGCCTGCCAAAATTAAATCAAGATGAGATGAACCATTTAAATAGACCTATAACAAGTATGGTGAACCAAGAAGTTATAAAAAGTCTCCCAACTAAAAAAAGTCCAGGCCGAGATGGATTCACTGGTGAATTTTACCAGACTTTCATGGAATAACTAACACTGCTGTTTCTCAAACTTTCCTATAAAATAGAAAAGGAAGGATTTCAACTGAATTGCTTCTCTGTAGCCAGTATCACCCTCATACCAAAACCAGACAAAGACAAAACAACAACAACAAAAAATTTACCAACCAATCTCCCTCATGACCATAGATGCACAAATTCTGTATAAAATATTATCAAACAGAATACAAGAATATATCAGAAAGATTATTCACCCTAACCAAGTTAGCTTTATCTCGGGGATGCAGGGATTGTTCAACATATGCAAATCAGTAAATGTAATACATCATATAAATGATCTGAAGGACAAAAATCACATGATCATCTCAATAGATGCAGAAAAGGCATTCAACAAAATCCAACATCCCTTCATGGTAAAAGTATTACAGAAACAGGAATAGAAGGAACATATCTCAACATAATAAAAGCTATTTATGACAAACCTACAGCAAATATAATACTAAATGGGAAAAAACTTGAAGCGTTTCCAGTAAATTCAGGAACAAAAACAAGGGTGTCCATTGTCCCCACTTTTATTTAATATAGTACTGTAAGTCTTAGCTACAGCAATAAGGCAAGAGACACTCATTAAAGGGATACAAATTGGAAGGGAAGAGATCAAGGTATCATTATTTGCAGATTATATGATTCTATACATAAAAGACCCTAAAGACTCTACCAGCAAACTGTTAGCAATGATAAACACTTTTAGCAATGTAGCAGGATACAAAATAAATACACAGAAATCAGTAGCCTCCCTATATACTAACAACAAACATGCAGAGGAAGAAATCAAGGAATCTTTCCCATTCACAATTAGCTCAAAAAAAAGTAATAAGTACCTTAGAATAAACTTAGAATAAAGGAAGTGAAGGATCTCTACAATGAGAACTTTAAAACACTCAAGAAAGAAATTGCAGAAGACACATGAAAATGGAAAGACATCCCTTGTTCTTGGATTAGAAGAACCAAATTGTGAAAATTTCAATCTTACCAAAAGCAATCTACACATTTAATGCAATCCCCATTAAAATTCCAGTGGCATTATTCACAGAAATAGAAAAAAACTTCCTAAAATTCATTTGGAAGCACAAAAAACCTAGAATAGCCAAAACAATTTTGAGCAACAAAAATAAGGCTGGTGATATCACCACACCCAATTTTAAGCTATATTACAAAGCCGTAGTAACAAAAACAGCATGGTATTGACACAAAGACAGACATGTAGATCAACAGAACAGAACAGAGGACCCAGATGTTAATCCAGGCAACTACAGCCAACTGATTTTTGACAAAAATGCCAAAAATATTCATTCATGAAAAGACAGCCTCTTCAACAAGTGGTGCTGGGAAAACTGGATATCTATGAAGGATGAAAACAGATCCTTGTCTTTCTCCATGCACAAGAATCAAATCCAAGTGGACCAGGAACCTTAATATCAGACTGGAAACTCTGAAATTTCTAGAGGAAAAGATAGGGGAAAACCTTCAATATATTGGCATAGGTAATGACTTTCTGAATATAACCCCAGTTGCTCAGGAAATAAAACCACTAATCAACCACTGGGACCTTATGAAATTACAAAGCTTTGTACAGCAAAGGACACTGTGAATAGGGTAAAGAGACAACCTACATAATGGGAGGAAATCTTTGCCAGCTACACATCTGACAGAGGATTAATGTCCAGAATATACAAAGAACTCAAAAAACAGAACAATAAGAAATCAAACAACTCAACTAAAAGATGGGCTATGGATGGACTGGAGAGATGGTTGAGTGGTTAAGCACTTGCCTGTGAAGCCTAAGGACCCCAGTTTGAGGCTTGATTCCCCAGGACCCACCTAAGCCAGATGAACAAGGTGGTACATGCATCTGGAGCTCATTTGCAGTGACTAGAAGCCATGATACACCCATTCTCTCTCTCTCTCTCTCTCTCTCTCTCTCTCTCTCTCTCTCTCTCTCTGCCTATTGCTCTCAAATAAATAAATAAAAATAGAAATAAATTAAAAGAAAATACAAAGAAAGAATAAATAAATAAATAAAGGATTTAAGAAATATTTATTAAAAATGGGCTATGGAATTAAATAGAGAGTTCTCACCAGAAGAAATACAGATGGTATATAAACATCTAAAAATGTTCTACATCCTTAACCATCAGGGAAATACAAATTAAAACTACTTTGAGATTCCATCACTCTCCTGTCAGAATGGCTACCATCAATAAAACAAATTATAATAAATGTTGTTGAGGATACAGAAAAAGGAAACCCTTGTGCACTGTTGGTGGAAATGTAATCTGGTACAGCCATTGTGGATATAAGTGTGGAGGTTCTTGAGACAGCAAAAATAGATTTACCATATGATCCAGCCATAGCACTCCTAGGCATATATCTAATGACTCTACCTACTACGTTAGAGATACTTGCTCAACTATGTTTATTGCTCCTCTATTCACATAGCTAGGAAATGGCACCAGCCTAGATGTCCCTCAACAGATGAATGGATAATAAAGATGTGGTACATTTACACAAAGGAGTTCTATCCAGTGGTAAAGAAAAGTGAAATTATGAAATTTTCAGGGAAATTGATAGATCTGGAAAGGATTATACTAAATGAGGTAACCCAAACCCAGAAAGCCAAACATCACATGTTCTCTGTCATATGTGGATCCTAGCTACAAATGTATAGACTTGTGTGTAAGCTGGAACCAAAAATTGGTAGCAGAGGCCAGTAAGCTAGAAAAAGGCTATAGCCTTTTTCCCCTTATAAGGGAGGGAGGAAAGGGAAGGTATTAAGGGGATGGTATTGTATATATGTAAGTAGAAGAACAGATTACAGGGAGGGGAAAGGCCTAAGCAAGGTCAGGGAAAGAAACTGTGTAAAAGAAGAATGGGGGGAAAGGTCCATCAAAATTCAAGATATTCTGAATAAGACATATGCAAATCTACTTTCTTAAGTAATGGCATATCCAGAAGCCATAGATTGTTACTAGAAAATTTTCAGTGCCAGGGATGGGATACCTTCCAGTTAGTTGTTGGCCAGAGAGTTCCCTGTTACCTCCAAAACATTACAGGCTACTGCTAAGGCCTTTGGTGTCCCTTGAGAAAGAGATGGTAAGACCCTATTGCTGAAGACTTCACATGCCTGGGTGGCAAAGTCACTGAAAAATCAAGCTGGTGTTGAGCAGAAAAATTTCTCTCTGTAGACCAGCCAACTGAAAGCTGGGAAAAGCTGCACTGTATGCAGCCTTATGGGAGACAGAAGTCATCAGTGGTGAAAACAGTGGACACTAGAAGCCTCAAGTTTGGCCAAACAGGCGAAATGTCTGAACAAGTGCAATAGTGGCATGTCTGCTCTGGGGGAACCAACTGCTCTCTAATTGGACTGAAGGCCAGCTTTATGGGAGGGAATACATGACTGGTACGGAAAACCTAATCAAAAGCCTATGGCCTCCACACTATGGTGCTGAGAAGAAGTGACAAAGGAATGCTCAGCACTGAAATATCTCAATCACAACTTTCATGGCTCAGAATCCACTGTAGAAGAGGTGGTAGGAAGAATGTAAGAGTCAAAGGAAGGGTAGGACTCCTTACAACATGCTCCTCCAGACACAAAATGGCCTGGATATCCCTGACCTCACAGTGCCTGACACTACCTACACAAGACCATCATAATAGGAAGAAAAGATCATGACATCAAAATAAAAGAGAAACTGATTGACAGGGGGAGGGGATAGGATGGAGAGTGGAGTTTCAAAGGGGAAAGTGAGGGGAGGGTGGGAATTACCATGGGATATTGTTTACAATCATGAAAAGTTGTCAATAAGAAAAAAAAATAACGCCTATGGCAGGGGAGGTCATTAGCCTTAGGGGTATAAAGCCTGCTCTTGTCAGGAAAAATGCATATATTACTCTCACCAAACTGCCCTGAAAGCATTACATTTAAATGTTCAAATTCATATATTAATGCTACTCTCACTTCTGGTTAGAGAAGCTTCTCTTTGCAGATGGCGATGACCACTGGGATGACCCAAAAGGCAACATAGTGCTGAGAAGCAGGGACAGAGGAGTGTCCAGCACTGAAACATCTCACATCCTTCAAGGCTCAGGTTCCATTGCAAAAGAGATGGCAGAAACAATTTAAGAGCCAAAGGAAGGGTACCACTCCTTATATACAACTGACCCGACAGAATTTGGCCTCGATATCCAAGACCTTGCAGTGTCTAGCAAAACCTACACAAGACCCTCATAATAGCAGAAAAGATGCTGACATCAAATTAAAAGAAAGACTAGTGGAGAGAGGGAGGGGATATGAGGAAAACAGAGTTATGAAGGGGCAAGCATGGGAGGGGAGGGAAATACCATGGTTTGTTGTCGGTAAGTACAGAAGTTGTCAATAAAAATATATCTTATTAAAATTAAAAGCCGGGCATGGTGGTGCACGCCTTTAATCCCAGCACTCGGGAGGCAGAGGATTCCTGTGAGTTTGAGGCAACCCTGAGACTACATAGTGAATTGCAAGTCAGCCTGGGCTAGAGCGAAACCCTACCTCAAAAAACCAAAATAAAATAAAATAAAGAAAAATACATATAGCCAAGCCTGGTGGCATAGACCTGCTATTCAAGAGGCTAAGATAAAAGATCAAAAGTTCAAGGCCAGCCTGGGCAACTTAATGAGACCCAGTATCAGAATAAAAATGGGGCTGGAGAGATGGTTCAGTAATTAATTAAGGCACTTGCCTGCAAAGCCAAAGGACCCCAGTACGTACATAAAGCCAGATACACAAGGTGGTACATCTGGAGTTCATTTGCAGTGGCTAGAGACCCTAACATACCCATTCTCATTCTCTCTCTCTCTCTCTCCCCCTCCCCCATTTCATAAATAAATAAAATATTTTTAAAAATAAATTAAATGGTAAATAAATAAAAATGGATAGATGACAGACAGATAGATAGATAGATAGATAGATAGATAGATAGATAGATAGATAGATAGATCGACAGACAGTCAGACAGACAGGGGAATAGTGTTCAGGGACAGAACACTTGCCGAGCATGCGCCAGGCCCATGTTCATGGGTCCATCCCCAGTGCCATAAACAGAAACACGTATTTACATTTCAAAGCGTAGACTTGACGGGCATGCGGTTTTGCGTTTCTCTTCTTTCTTCTCCCCGTCTGTGACATAAACATAAGGCTGCCCACGCTGTGGTCAGAGATAAGCACCCCAGAGGACAGAGCTGGAGAGTGGGAGATGCTGTGGCTCCCTCTGTGCTGGTCAGCAGGCACGTGGGGACAGCCCTCCGTGACCTGCGAAGGCCAATGTCTTCAAGGGGTCTGTGACACGCAGCCAATTGCCATCTGCTGGGGAAGCCAGGAACCCGCCCGGGGACAAGCGGAGACGAGTGGACGGCCACACCCCATAGGGCTTCAGGGCTCAATGGCTGAGCCTCGGCAGGACAAATGGGGGTGAGATGGCCAGAGAAGTCAGAAACTTGAGGGGAACCTTGGCCCAGAGGACCTCCTCTACACCTTCTAGCAGGCGGTTAGGTAAAGGAAACCAAGTCCATGTGTGTGGCCAGACGCAAAGATGTGGAGCCAAAGAGAAGTATGTATACATGACCAGAGTTTTGGACCAGAGAAGCATTTCTCATAAAGATCTCTGCAGGGAACAGGATCACTTAATCCAAACACCCCCAATAAGCATCCTGCTATCTTTTCTTTTTAAATTAAGACCTTAAACAACATGCTAAAATATCGACTCACCCCTATATAACTATATATAATCCCCTTGAATAAAATCCCCATGCTGTCTTGGCTCAGGGACAGCACTGCTTTTGGGTGTATCTGGCTTTATGTGGGTACTGGAGAATCGAACCTGGGTCATCAGGTTTGTACCTTTAACCACTGAGCAATCTCTCTAGTCCAACAAGCATCCTAACTATAGGGGTCTATTAGCTCTATGGAGTTGTTTTTTATAACACCCCTCCACAGAGCTGAAGGCACCATAGAATAGGGAGGTTTGGGAGGCATTTGTCATCAGTGAAATGGGTGAACTACATTTCTCTTCCCAGGAACTCTCCTTGAACTTTATTCCTCTCATCTGGGCTTTCAAACATCAGGTAGCCATACGGCTGACCACAACCTTCTGGCCCGGTGTCAGAGGCCCTCCCCGGAAACCAGGACCACTTCACTGAAGTTGACCCTTTTCATAGACTGAGTTGCCTGAAAATAGAGGATCCTTAATGTCTAATAAAAGAATTACTTGGTATTCTGTGCAGAAACAGGATTCCTCAGCAGGAAAGAAAAGAGCAGAACTTTGGGCTGGTGAGATTGCTTAGCCTTTAAAGGTGCTTGCTTGCAATGCTTGATGTCCTGGGTTCAATTCTCCAGTATTGACATAAAGCCAATACACAAAGAGGTGTGTGTGTCTGGAGGTCGTTTGCAGTGGCAGGTATGCCCTGGCACATCCATAGTCTCATTCTCTCTCTCTCTCTCTTTCTCTCTCTCTCTCACACACATCTGTTTATGTTATAAATAAATATTTTAAAAGAAAAATGCAGGGCTTGGATCCAACTGGGCATTAGGTGACATCCACTATGCAATCTGGGAACCAGGTCCAAAGAGCTGGTTCTGATTAAGAGGAGCACACTGCGGGCCAGCAGGATGGTGCACTTAGGAAGCTACGTAGCCCAAGTGGAGATGGTCCCTGGGGCTTGGCCCCCGCTCACCTCAGCCTCTCCACCATACAGAGGTTCAGGGGGCAGCTGACCTCAGCTGACCCAGGTTCTCACATGTGATCATGGAGCTGCCCAGATCCCTCAGGCCTCCTGGCTGCCTCAGCCTCCAGGGTGGTGTCCTGTGCATCCCAGGGAGGCGGAGAAGACTTGGGCCCACAGCAGCACATCATAGAAGGAGCACATGGACGGAACAGCATGGAAATGGCTCTCCTGCATTTCACCATTTCAGCTGAGGGACTAGAGTCCCGATAGCCACCAGTGTCTGGGACACAGTGGGGACACTGCCATGGCAGGATCCATGTCATTCTCCCCTCCATTCTCCCAAGGAAAGGCTTGGCCACAACAGCTCTGCCCCCATACAGGAGCATTGCCCTGAACCTCCACACATGCTTCTGGAGAGGCATAGTCCCTGAAGAGCTACCACACCATGTCCTGGGGGTGTCACTGGGCCTTCTGACTGGGGCCATTCCTCACACAGAATTCTCAGGTCCCAAAGCTCTGTTTTACCATGAACATTTCAAGAACATTTATTCCCAGCCATCAGCAGGGGTGGCAATAGGCCCACAGTAGGCCAAGAGACCTATTGTTGTTGCTGTGCCAAGGTACCAAAAGAGCAGCTCTCTTGGTGGCAGGGGCACAATACGAAATCCCCTCCAACCACAGTTCTCTCACTTAACAGCCAACAAGAACAAGGGAGCAGGGGTGCCAAGATGACCTACCTCAGAAGGGCCCCTCCAATCAGGAGCTGTGAGAGTCACCACCCCGGAAATGTTTTCCTAGGTGTTGTGGGGGCTGGAGGGGCACTTGGGCCAGGGTCACCAGGACAGACACAGGCACTGGTTTCCTCTCAGTTCTGGAAAGGGCCCCTTTTTGCAGCTACTCGACTATGAGGGGAAGTGGACAGGGCCAGCCATTCACGTGTAGCCTGGATGAGAGGGGACAGGATGGGATGTGACTGTGAAGAGCTGGAGGTAGATGGATGAGGGACTGGAAGGGAGAAGGAAGGGCACTTGGATCCAGGAGCCAGACTCTGGGTTCCACAGCATCAGAGCTCGAAGAACACTCTAGAGACTCTCATTTTATGGATGAGGAGACTAAAGCTAAGAGAAAGCAAGATGGGCTGGAGAGATGGCTTATCGATTAGGGAGCTTCCCTGCAAAGCCAAAAGACCCAGATTTGATTCCCCAGGACCCACATAAGCCAGATGTACAATGAGGTGCTTGCATCTGGAGTTCATTTGCAGGAGCTGGAGGCCCTGGCACACTCATTTTCTCTCTCTCTCTCCTTCACACACACACACACACACACACACACACACACACACACACTGTCTGCCTCTTTCTCTATCTCTCAAATAAATAAATATTTTAAAAAAAGAGCCGGGTGTGGTGGTACACACCTTTAATTCTGGCACTTGGAAGGCAGAGCTAGGTGGATCACCATGAACTCAAGGCCACCTTGAGACTACATAGTGAATTCCAGGTTAGCCTGAGCTAGAGTGAGACCCTTCCTCAAAATCCTCCCTCCCCACACACAAAAAAAGGAGAGAAAAAGCAAGATGTTCACTCCAAGTCAGGCAGCTGGTCAGTGAGTATATGAACCATCGTGCTTATAAAAATGACAGGATTTGGGCTAGAGAGATGGCTTTAGTGGTCAAGGTGCTTGTCTGCAAAGCCTAAGGACCCAGGTTCAATTCCCCAGTCCCCACATAAGACAGATGCTCAGGGTGGCACATGCGTCTGGAGTTTGTTTGCAGTGGTTAGTGGCCCTGGTGTGCCCATTATCTCTCTCCCAAATAAAAGGTTTTTTTTTGAGTGACAGGATTTGCATCTAGCAATGCCTCACCATGTTGGGCTCTCTGATCTCATGAAATGAAGTTTAGAGATGGTGAGTGTGATCAGCCAGATCCCTTCTTCTCCAATGATGGTAGACCAAGTGACCTGTGTGATCAAGTGGCTTCTCTTTGTAGAGCCACTGCATGGAGCTCTCCCATGGGCATGTCTCAGAAGAGGAATGCGAGATAGGAGAGCCAGCTAAACTGGGAGGGAAGGAGGAGGAAGAGCATGAAGCCTGAAGACCTGGCTGGAGAAAGCACAGTAGGGAAGCCAGGTACCCCACTTTGCCCCTTAAGTTCTGTGAACCCCCAAAGTCAGCTGGGAAGATGAAACCCAAAGAGGTATCTTCCAGCCAGTGGGAGGACAGCCCCCCTCCCCTGGAATCAGCCGGCTATTATTGGAATGGCCGGTCTGACGTGTTTGAGGATGTGGACAGACCCCAGGGCATGAAGCACCCAAGCCAAGACAATCATTGCAAATTGCTCGTGCACGCAGGCAGCTCAGCAAGGCCACGGTCAGTGTCTCTCTCAGTTAGCTGGTGTCTGGGCGGCAGGTTACACCCAGACCCACCCAGTTCTGCCCAGGGCAGGGGTGACTGTCACAGGCCATGTAAGGTGGAAGAGACTTTACAGGATAGTTTTAAGGTTTTTATTTATTTTTTTAATTAGCATACAAAGTATTAGCATCTCATTATGGCATTTTCAAACAAACAAAACTTGTCTTCGCAGATCCTTTTCCGGCCTTTCCTTCCCCATCCCCCTGCTCCCATTTATACCTTCCCACAGCCAGTCCCTCCTTTCTGCCTTTATGTTACATGTGACCCCTTCTTCAGCACTTTTCTCCACTCATGGTCTTAGGCTACGCCCACACTCACACCACTTAGATACATACATATAAACATTAAAAGCTAGATCCAAGGTTAGAGAGATGGCTTAGTGGTTAAGGCACTTGCCTGTGAAGCCTAAGGACCCGTGTTCAACTCTCCAGATTCCACATTAGCTAGACGCACAAAGGTGAGGCAAGGGCAAGGTCGCACATGCCCACTAGGTGATGCAAGCATCTGGAGTTTGACTGGAGTGGCTGAGGCCCTGGTGTGCCAATTCTCTCTCTCTCCCTGGCTGTCTCTCTCACTCTCAGTCTCTAAAATTAAAAAAAATAATAAAATAAAAAGCTAGGATCCACATGTGAGAGAGAATGCTCAGTTTTTGTCTTGGATAGTTTCTTTCTTGTCTCCATCCATCACTGGGATTCCTTTCTCTCAACTTATAGTCGTTAAAGTCACCTAGTCTGAGGAGGGGACTCCTGGTGGCCAGTATGCCATGCGCCATAACCTCAGGCAGCACTCTCCTCTTACCCAGCAAAACGTGACCCTTATACTTCATGGCAGCTGTGTGATAGTACAGCCTTTGAAACCAGATGGAAGGACACTTCTCCTCTTCCTAGAACACACCCACTCATGGGTTAAATGCAGACACCCACACCCCAGTCCTCTTTCCCATGCCAGCACTCTTGGCTAGGCTTTGGCTCTTCACCCATCCCCCTCCCTTCTAGTTATTTTCTGCTATGCTCTGCCCACTTGACTGTGGTTCCCAGCGTGGAACAGACCATCCAAGTTGAAAGACAGTGTTTGAAATCACTTTCCCTCTAGAGACCCGACTCGCCTCCTTCTGGCCTCAGCACATGGGTTCAAGACAGGAAAGACACTCAGATTCAGCAACTCAACCTCATGGGCATCTTTGTCTCATGATAATTAAATATGTGTGGCCAAGCCTGGCTTTCCAAAGACTCCCCGAGGAAGAGGAACTGCCTCCTCAACATGTCCTGGTCCAGAAGGTGCCCACCGCCAAGACCGGGCATCGAAGCTGACAGGTGGACGTTCAGTCCTGGTACCAGCTCAGGCAGGCCACGTCCATCCTCTCAGGAGGGTGTACACTCTGAGCACCACACATGGCTTGTCAAGTTCTCCACCAGCCCCGTGGTAGAAAGTTAATCACATGTAGCCTTTGGCCCCAGAAGCCAAAAGAGTTCCTGAAATTCAGCTGGAAAGAAGCAGAGGGGCACGGAGGAGGCGCCACACTTGAGATAAGGAAACGGGTAAGGTTCCTTTCATGTCGCTGCTGCAGTGAATTTCAGCGAACCTGAAATGGGCCTCACTGGCCACAGATCATGGACTCAGCAGAGCTTGTTTGGCTGAAGGCTGGGGACAACTTGCTCCTTGGCTTTCCAGGATCTAGAGGCAGCCACATTCCCTCCGACAGCGGCCTCACACCTGAAGGTGTTGCCTCATTGCCAACATCCCCTGCCTCCGTTCTCTGCAGAGGAATCTGATGCTTCCTAGGGAATCCGCGGGCCTTCCATGTCAAGATCCTTGACCGAGTCACCTCTACAGTTCTCTTTTGTTATCAAAGGCAGCAACATGGGGCCTGGGATTGGGGAAGAGGGTGTCTTTTGGAAACCTTTATTCAGCTCCCACAGCTGGGGAATGGCTGCTCTGCCTGAGACACTAACTGCAGTGGGATGGATTCTTTAAGGCTTTGTGAGAATATGATGCATATGCCCCTGGTAATTATGGGAGAAAAAAACAGAAGAACACCCTTGCACAGAGCAAGAAGGCATGAAAGCATCACCTGTTTTTGTGCTTGGTTTGACTGCTTGATTTTGAGTCCAGTCTGCTCAACTGCCTCTGCCATTGAGAAGCCCCTTACCTTTCATGAACCTTCTTGTCTGGCTAGCCCCACTGACAGCTCTGAAGAGAAAGTATTCCTGAATTGTGCCCGATTGTTTCTATCATTATTGGAAATATAAGCAGTCCCCACAAGGCACAGTAGTGGGGTCATGGCACTCAGGTCTGGTATAGCCAGTCATTCTCTGGGCTCATCTTTGGGTAAATTATGTTTTCTCTAAATACCTCCAGCAGGTCTCCAAGTCAGTAATAACAAAGAATGCCACCCTCCAAGTAGAGCAGTGGGTAGAATTTTGTCGAGGTCCTCTCCTCTAATCCTGTCTTACAAATCAACTGAAAAAAAAAAAAAAAAAAAAAAACTGAGTGTGAGCTGGGCGTGGTGGCGCATGCCTTTAATCCCAGCACTCGGGAGGCAGAGGTAGGAGGATCACCAAGAGTTCGAGGCCACCCTGAGACTCCATAGTGAATTCCAGGTCAGCCTGGGCTAGAGTGAAACCCTGCTTCAAAGAAACAAAAAACAAAACAAAACAAAACAAAGAATAACTGAGAGTGAAATTGAATTTGCAGGGGGCAAAACACAAACACTGTTGTTTTCCGTTTCTCTTTTGAAAAAGGTAACTTTTTGGCATTTCTGGAAAGGTAGATTTCTTGGGGCTGGCGACAAGGAGCAGGCCTGACCCCTTGCCTTTTGAGGGAGTAAGCTGAGATCTGGAAGCTTTGGTCAGATGGCCTCTGTGGTCACTTAAGAGTGGGTGGGAGCCTTGGCCTGGTGTTGTGTAGACAGAGGACAGGAATATGGGAGAGACTTGTCTAGAAGACCTCCCATAGACCTCATCTGTCTCTTAGCAATCTTCGTCTCTGGGTTCTCTCTGCTGGTAGCACTGTGCTTGGGGCGTCACACTGGGGTGGAGCAGACACCCACCACCCTGCCCCCCTGATAGTGGTGACAAGGGAAGCCCCTCTTGTCAAGCAGAGCTTCCATATACAAAGCACTCTTGTATGCATTACCTTCCTTGATTACAAGTACCCTGGTGATGATGAGGCTGGGGAAACTGAGGAAATAGAGAGCTGTGGGCTACAGATGACTCGGGCAAAAACCAGCCACTGTCAATGATAATCTGTACTTGTTATCCCTCCTTTTTTAAAAAAACAAAAGTTATTTATTTGAGAGAGAGAGAGAGAGAGAGAGAGAGAGAGAGAGAGAGCACATGCCAGGGCCTCCAGCCACTGCAAACAAACTCTAGACGCATGTGCCACCTTGTGCATCTTGCTTAAGTGGGTACTGCAGAATTGAACCTGGCTCCTTTGGCTTTGCAGGCAAACACCTTAACCGCCAAGCCATCCCTCCAGCTTCTTCTTTCTTTTTTTCATCCCTTTCTCTCCCATCTTTCTCTCTCCTCACTCATTCATCTTCTGTACTCCTCTCTCTCTATCCCCTCTCCTTCCTTCAACTCATCAGCCAAGACCCCTACAAATCAGTAGACCAGTTACAATTTTTGTCTCTGTAATCAGCAGGGCCTGGGGGGAGGGGCGGGCAGCTAGATAGGTCTATATCAGGAGAAGCAAGGCTGGGAGCCTTTAAGAGTAGCTCTGAAAACCTGGCGACTGGCGCTCCTGTCACCTTAGGGGCTTACTACCCCACTCTGGAGCTCACTTTTCTCATTTGTATGGAGAGATAATAACACCTGCCTCCCAGGGTGGGGGTGAGGGTTAGAAAAACTGACCTCATGGCACAGGTATGTATTAGATACTCAATAAATGTTCATTGGATGCAGCAAGTCCTGAAACACAGAACCCTCCCAATGGCTGGATTTGGAAACATCACTAGTGGCGGGTAATAAAATCCAGGAAGCACCTGGAAACACGACTAACCAGGGTGGAGGGTGTCACCAGGCAGAGGCGACTCATTGTTTTCTCTCCTAGGCATCAGCCTCCAGCACTCTGGACCCAGCCACTGCACTCAATTAATGTTTGTCTCTTTATGATGTTGATGGATCATCTTGTAACATTCCAGTGCCTAATGAGGGGGTGCCCAGCTACTGGACAGTGAGTCCTGGAATCTCCCTGCCTTTGGGCACGCCTTGGAATGGTGATTTCTTTTAAAGGCTGCTATGCCCAGAATGACTTCTCCCAAAATAGACCAGGTCAGCTCCAACATCAACAGAGGTGGAGAGCCCGACCTGTTGAAGGCCTAGGAAGGTAAGTCAAGTGCAACCCACGACAGGAGGTTGGGAAAGGAAGAGAGGACAAACTGCATGAGGATGCCAGGGCAAGGAAGATCCACTTCTCTGCCCAAGAGAAATGAATCAAAGTTCCATTCCTGGAAACTTGGAGAAGAGAACAGATGGACTTTCAGTTCTCAGCTGGTCACCTCTTCTACCTCACTTGGATGGTAGTAAAGGAACTGAAATTGAAATTATGTTGTCAAGGGCAAGGGAATAGGTTCATCAGTGCACTACAGAGCCCTACAAGTTTATGGAAGTGAACAGTTAAGGGAGTGGAAGTGAGGAGGAAGCCACAGTCCACGTGGATTGAGAGATGTCTTAACAGAGCTCCAGAGAGGCCTGAATGTCAGTTACACCAGGGCTGAAGCAAGACAGGTGTAAGACTTAGGAATGAAAGCTGAAGAGCTGTTTAAAACTAATGCATGACAGCGACCTCTTCTTCTATCCCTAGGGAAACAAACCAACCAGTTACTTACAGAGCTGACATGGTCCTGGATAGTAAGCCATTCTCAAACACTCTGGGTTACAGAGGTTCCCAGGACAACCCTGAGAAGCCAGATATGGTGGCCAAGGCCTCTAATTCCGTCACTCAAAAGGCTGAAGCAGGTGGGACCATTGTGGAAGAGGTGGTGGAAAGAATGTAAGAGCCCAAGGAAGGGGAGGAGTGCTTACAATGCTGTCTTCCAGACACAAAGTGGCCTTGATATTCACAACCTCACAATGTCTGACTCTACCTACACAAGACCTTCATAATAGGAGGGAAAAAATGATGATATCAAAATAGAAGAAAGATGGGCTGGAGAGATGGCTTAGAAGTTAAGGCACTTGTCTACAAAGCCTATGGACCCAGGTTCAATTCAATTCCTCAGTACCCACATAAGCCAGATGTACAGGGTTGTACATGAGTGTACAGTTCATTTGCAGTGGCTGAAGGACCTGGTACACCTGTTATATATATATATATGGCTTCTTTCTTTCTTTCTCTCTCAAAGAAATAAAAAAAAAATTAAAGAGTAAAAAGAGGGATGGAGAGATTGCTTAGTGGTTAACCGCTTGCCTGAAGCCTAAGGACCCCGGTTCAAGGCTTGATTCCCCAGGACCCACGTCAGCCAGATGCACAAGGGGGCGCACACATCTGGAGTTCGTTTGCAGTGGCTGGAGGCCCTGATGCACCCATTCTCTTCTCTGCCTCTTTCTCTCTCTGTCTGTCGCTCTCAAATAAATAAGTAAATTAATTTTTAAAAAAAGACCTTCAAAGCCTAAAACCACTAAGCTTTCATATCCTAAGGAAAAAAAATTCAAAACAAAATTGTATTCAGAGCACCGCCACCTTCATCCACTGCAGGCTGGGACCTATGTGTGAGTTTGTGGACTCAGATTCCCTCTAGCCACCCTTCACTTCCCCTCCATAGGCAGCTGATATCTATGACATTAGAGTCAGGGACTCATGTGTGAGTTCAGGCACAGCTGTAACTGAATTGAGCCCTCAACCATCCCATCCATGAAGCAGTACCAAGTCCCTCCAAGACTGAGCTCCAGGGCTGGGAAATGGCTCAGTGGTTAAAGGTGCCTGCTTGCAAAGCCTATGACCAAGGTCTGACTCCTCAGTACTCATGTAAAAGGCAGACGCACAACGTGACACGAGCATCGGGAGTTCATTTGCAATGGCAGGAAGCCCTGGCACCCCCATGCTTTCTTTATGTCTGGCCCTTTCTCTCAGCCTCAAATAAATAAATTTTAAAAAATTTTTAGAGCCAGGCGTGGTGGCGCATGCCTTTAATCCCAGCACTTGGGGAGGCAGAGGTAGGAGGATCACCGTGAGTTCAAGGCCACCCTGAGACTCCATAGTGAATTCCAGGTCAGCCTGGGCCAGAGTGAGACCCTACCTCGAAAAACAAAATAAATAAATAAATTTTAAAGAAATAGCCTCGGTGGGAAAGATGGCTTAGCAGTTAAGTGCTTGCCTATAGCCTAAAGACCCTGGTTTGAGGCTCAATTCCCCAGAACCCATGTAAGCCAGATGCACAAGGTGGCACATGCATCTGGAGTTTGTTTGCAGTGGCTGGAGGCCCTGGTGTGCCCATTCTCTCTCTCTCTCTCTGTCTCTCTCTGCCTCGTACTCTGTCTGTCACTCTCAAATAAATAAATAAAAATAATTTTTAAAAAAAGAAACAGACTAACAGGCTGGATCAGAACATAAGACCTATTTGCTTTTTCCTCAAGAAACTCACCTGACTGTAAAAGACAGGCACCACCTTAGGGTGAAGAGATGGGAAAAGATATGTCAAGCAAATAGAACCAGGAAACAAACAGGTGTGGCTAACTTTATTTTATTTTATTTTATTTTTTGTTTTTTGGTTTTTCGAGGTAGGGTCTCACTCTGGTCCAGGCTAACCTGGAATTAACTCTGTAGTCTCAGGGTGGCCTTGAACTCACGGCAATCCTCCTACCTCTGCCTCCCGAGTGCTGGGATTAAAGGCGTGCGCCACCACGCCCGGCTTTATTTTATTTTTTAACTTACTTATTTATCTACTTATTTATTTGAGATAAAGAGGGAAAGAGGCAGATAGAGAATGGGCATGCCAGCCACTGTAAACAAGCTCCAGGCACATGTGCCACCTTGTGCATCTGGTTTATGTAGGTCCTGGGGAATTGAACTTGGGTCCTTAGGCTTTGAAGGCTGGTACTTTAATCACTAAGCCATCTCTCCAGCCCTAATTTAATTTTTAGAAATTTACTAGCTATAAAGTCAGAGATAAATCCTAACACAATAATGGTAGGCAACTTCAATACCCTACTATGACCAATAGACAGGTCAACTAGACAGAAAATAGAGAAACAATAGAATTACTAGAACCCATAGATCAAATGGATCTATCAGACATTTAAAGAACATTCTATCCAAACACTACATATAGAACACACATTCATCTCACCAGCCCTTGGAACTTCCTCTAAAACAGATCACATAATAGGACACAAAGCAAGTCTCAACAAATTTAAGAAACTTGAAATAACACTTTGTATTTTATCCAACCATAATGCAATAAAGCTATAAGTTAACAATAAGAAAAAAAAACAGAGAAGGCTGGGCATGGTGGCACACGCCTTTAATTACAGCACTTGGGGGTGGGGGGCAAGGTAGGAGGAATGCCAGGAGTTTGAGGCCAGCCTGGAATTACACATTCAGTTTGGGCTAGAGTGAGACCCTTCCTTGGGGAAAAAAAACATCAGCCAGAGAAAACACATACACATTCTTGGAGATTAAACAACATGCTACTGAATGATACTGTGTCATTGAATAAATAAAGAATGAAATTTTTTCAAATCGTAGAACTTGGCCTGGAAAGATTGCTCAGTGGTTCAAAGGCCTGGTTGTAGTCTAATACCCCAGCTCCAAGTCCCCAGTACCATGTAAAGCTAGATGCACAAAATGGTACATACATCTGGAATTCATTTGCAGTAGCAGGATACCCTGATACACCCATACTCTTTGTCTATCTCTCTGTCTCTGTTTCTCTCTCTCTCTCTCTCAAATAAATAAATAAATACTTTTTTTTTAATCCGAGGACTGAGCTAGAGACATAGCTTAGCAGTTAAGGTACTTGCCTGCAAAGCCAAAGGACCCAGGTTCAATTCCCCAGGACCCACGTAAGCCACATACACAGGTGGCTCATGTGTCTGGTGTTCGTTTGCAGTGGCTGGATACCCTGGCACACCCATTCTCTCTCTCTCTCTCTTCCTCTCTCCCTCTCCCCCACCTCTCTCTCTGTCAAATAAATAAATAAAGAAATCTTTGAATCTCCTAGAACTGAGTGAAAATGAGAACACAATATATCAAGACCTCTGGGACACAAGAAGACAGTCCTGAGAGGGAGTTGAAAGCTATAAATGTCTGCGCTACAAAAACCCTGAGTGAATAACTCAATGTCTACCCAAAGGGCCTGGTAAACGAGAATAAACCCAACCCAAAATTGCCAGAAGAAAAGTAGCAATCAAGATCAAGGCAGAAATTAGTAAAATACAAATGAAAAAAACATACACAAAAAAACTCAAAAAGATTAATGAAACAAAGATAAAAGATAAGCAATATTTATAAACGTCTAGCCAACTTAACCAAAAGAGAGAAGACCCTAATGGATAAGCTCAGAGACGAAAAGGAAGCCACTACAACACATACTGCTTAGTTTGAGAGAATCATAAGTACATTATTAAACGCTTATATTTCACCAAACTGGAAAACCTAAAAAAATAGGGTGAGTTTCTATATGCATATGACCTAAGTAAACACAAGATGAGATAAATAATCTATATAGATATATAGCAAGCAATGAGATTAAAGTGGTGATAAGCCAGGCATAGAGAGGAGGGTTAGGAAGATCGCTATGAGTTCAAGGCCAGCCTGAGAAAACACAGTGAATTCCAGGTCAGCCTGGGCTAGAGTGAGACCCTACCTCAAAAAAACCAAAACTTAAAAATTTAAAAAAAATAATAAATTGGCAATAAAAAACAATTCATTCCAGGTCCAGAGTGTTTACTGCAGAATTCTACCCGACCTTTAAAGAGAATGGAAACCCCTGCTTCTCAAGTTATTCCATAAAATAGAAAAGGAAGGAATGCTTCCTCACTCCTTCTGTGAAGCCAGTATCACCCTTGTTCTGTGAACCCTTCCCCTGGGGATGCGTGAACATACATCTATATTCAGTTCAGACAGGGGTGAAGCACCAAGGCACCAATGAGTTCATGGGGTGACTTGCAGGCCGGGTGGGGGGCTGCCTACAGGAGCTCAGGTGACTCAAAGACAGTCGGGTCACTGAAAGCCCGGCCCAGCCGAGGAGAAGGCCGGCGCAGGCTGCCCCTCTGGAGCTCACTGCCACAGCAATGCCAGCCAGGGTCTTCTCTATAACCTTCAGGAGGGTCTTACAACCTTTGAAATTTCAACTCTCCCAGGCTTGTTGACCTTCTGAGTCTCCTGAACTTCCCTCTTCCTCCCAGGAGGGAATGTTCCAATCCAGAGTAAATGGCTATGCAACAACACTAATGGCAAAACCAGACAGAAAGCTGGAGATGACAGTGCATGCCTTTAATCCCAGCACTCAGGAGGCTGAGGTAAAAGGACAAGAGTGAGAACCTGAATGAAAAAAAAAAAAAAATATATATATATATATATATGTATGTATGTATGTATGTATGTATCTATCTATCTATCTATGTATATACACATACATATATACATATATATGTGTGTATGTGTATGTATATACATATATACATATATATACACACACTTAATAGACCAATATTTGAGGTGAGCATAGATGTAAAAAGTCTTAATAAAATAAAATTAAAAACTGAAATCAAGAATATATCAAAAAAATCAGACTACAGAGATTAGCAGTTAAGGCTCTTGCCTGCAAAGACAAAGGACCCAGGTTCAATTCCCCAGGATCCACATAAGCCAGATACACAAGGTGGCACAAGTATCTGGAGTTTGTTTGCAGTCCCCATAGGCCCTAGCATGCCCATTCTCTCTCCCTCCCTCTTTCTTTAAAAAAAGACTCATTGAATCCAGGCATAGTGGTGCACATCTTTACTCCCAGCACTCAGGAGGCAGAGGTAGGAGGATTGCTGTTGAGTTGGAGGCCAGCCTGAGACTAGATAATGAATTCAAGCCTGGGCTAGAGCAAGTCCCTACCAACAACAAAAATCATTGACCTCAATCAAGTTGCCTTTATTCTAGAGAGACAGAGATGGGTCAGCATTTCCACATATGTAAATCAATAAGTGTAATATCTCACATAAAAAGACTTAAGGAAAGAAATCACATGATCATCTCAACAGATGCAGCAAAGACCTTTGACAAAGTCCAACATCCCCCTTCATGGTAAAAACTCTGGGAGAATAGGGATGGAGGGAGCATATCTCAACATAAGGAAGGTTCTCTCCCTCTCTCGCTCCCTCCCTCCCTCCCTCCCTCCCTCTCTCTCTCTCTCTCTCTCTCTCTCTCTCTCTCTCTCAACATGGTAATGGCACAAAAACAGACATATAGATCAATGGAATAGAATAGAAAATTCAAGTACAAGTCCAAGAAACTATAGACATCTGATTTTTGACAAAGGACAAAAACACACATTGGAGAAAAGACAGGACTTTCAACAAGTGGTGCTGGGGAAACTGGATCTCTACATGTAGAAGAATGAAAGTAAACCTTTGTCTCTCACAAGGCACAAAACCCATCTCTAAATGGATCAGGGACCTCAGTGTAAAACCTGAAACCCTGAAATGACTAGAGAAAAGTACAGAGAATATTTTAAGATATAGGTGTAGAGAAAATATTTAAAAAATATTAAAAAATATTTGGGGGGGGGCTAAGCGCTTGCCTGTGAAGCCTAAGGACCCCGGTTCGAGGCTCGGTTCCCCAGGTCCCACGTTAGCCAGATGCACAAGGGGGCGCACGTGTCTGGAGTTCGTTTGCAGAGGCTGTAAGCCCTGGCGCGCCCATTCTCTCTCTCTCCCTCTATCTGTCTTTCTCTCTGTGTCTGTCGCTCTCAAATAAATAAATAAAAAATTAAAAAAAATTTGGGGGCTGGAGAGATGGCTTAGTGGTTAAGGCACTTGCCTATGAAGCCTAAAGACCCATGTTCAACTCCCCTGGTTCCAGGTAAGCCAGATGCACAAGGTGATACAAGCTCAAGGTCATGCATACACACAAGGTGACATACGCATCTGGAGTGCGATTGCAGTGGCTGGAGGCTTTGGTGTGCCAATTTTCTCTCACTCTCTCTCTCACAAAAAAAAGTAATTTTATTTATTTCTGTGGGAGCAGAAAATGCAAGAGAGGAGAGGAGAGAGAGAGACAGCAAGAGCCATAGGCCATTGCAAATGAACTCTAGGCACAAGCACCACTTTGTGCATTGAAGCTAGAAAGGAGCCAGGAGGAGGATGAGGGGAAGGCTTTAATGAATGAAAGGGGACAACAGATACCTAAGTAGAGGGATGGTATACTGGGGGTGAAAAAGTTTGTGTGGGGTCAAGGGAAGGGAATCGAGGAGAGGATGGGCCTTGGGGAGAGTTAATCAAAACTAAAGTCATGGGGCTGGAGAGTTGGCTCAGCAGTTAAGGCACTTGCCTGCAAAGTCTAACAACCCTGGTTCAATTCCCCAGTACTCACATTAAGTCAGATGCACAAGGTGGAGCATACATGGGGATTCTGTTTGCAGCAGCTGAAGCCTCCAGCATGTGCCCATTCTGTCTGTCTGTTCTCTTCTATCTTTCTCTGCTTGCAAATAAATAAATAACAACTAAAAATTTTAATAACTAAAGTTGGACTGGAAAGATTGCTTAGTGGTTAAGGCACTTGCTGAAAACATCTATGGATCCAGGTTCGACTCCTCAGTAGTCATATAAGGCAGATGCACAAGGTGACACATGCATCTGGAATTTATTTACAGTGGCTGGAAGCCCTGGTGTACGCATTCTCTCCCTCTCTCCTTCCCTCTCTCCCTCCCCCCCCCGCCTCTTTTCTTCTCTGTGTAATAAATAAATTAAAATAAAAATAAAAAATCTAATGTCATGAAAAATACATAGGAAAGCCAGGTGTGGTGGCACACACCTTTAATACCAGCACTTGGGAGGCAGAGGTAGGAGGATTGCTGTGAGTTTGAGGCCACCCTGAGACTACATAGTGAATCCCAGGTCAGCCTGAGCTACAGCAAGACCCTACCTTGAAAAACAACAAAATACATAGGAAACTTACTTCTTTGTTGCTAATTAAAAAATATAAATAAGATTAAAAGAAAAGAGAAGGAGAAAGTGGGAAAAAAAAATCCCTATGGGGATGGATAACGCTATTATCTGAAACCACAGATTGTTACAGAATGTCTTCCAGTGGCTGGTTGGTCAGGATGATCACTGAAGCCCCCAAGCAATACAGACTATTGCTCAGGTTCTTGGTTTTTTCAGCAGGACTAGAAGGTGGGACCATATTGCTGAAGACCCCGCATGCATCAGTGGAAGGATTCTGGGAACTAGAACTGAGTTGGAAGCGTCCTCCTTGCTTGCCCATGGGCATGGTGCTGAAAAGTTATATGTAGGCTCCTGGGGAGAAATATCAACAGTCTCACCCACAGGTGCATTCACCCTATGTGCTACACAAGCAATCAAGCCAGGCAAGTTGTGCCCATTGATGCAATAGTGGCATGCTAGTTATTGGGATAACCACCTGCTCTCTGATTGGCACTGAAAATACTGTCAAAAGTCTAATGGCAAGGAAGGTTACATGCTCTAGAGGGGATGCTGCTACTATTGTTTGGCTACATGAATATGTTCTGCCCATCTAATTACCTCTAAATATTTATATTATGCTTGCACCCATAGATTAAGTGCTGTTCTCACCTTTGGTCAGAGGAGTTTCTTTTATTGCAGATGGCAGTGGTTCCTGAGATCAAAAATGTCTCAAAATGTTGATAAGTGACTGCTGAGGACTCAATGTTAAATGTGACATCTCTGTTATGCTCTCCAAGGATCAGGGAACATTGCAGAAGAAGGGACAGAAAAAAAAATGTAGGAAGGCTGGAAAGACGATGGCTCAGCAGTTAAAGGCACTTGCTTGCAAAACCTGACGACCCAGATTTTATTCCTCAGTACCTATGGAAAATCTATATGCACATGATAAAAGCAAGCCAACAATCTGTGGGTTTTTTTGTTTTGTTTTGTTTTTCGAGGTAGGGTCTCACTCTGGCTCAGGCTGACCTGGAGTTCACTATGTAGTCTCAGGTGGCCTCGAACTCTCAGCGATCCTCCTACCTCTGCCTCCCGAGTGCTGGGATTAAAGGCATGCACCACCACGCCCGGCTAAGCCAACAATGTTTGGCAATGGAATTCTATAGTACATTCAGTAAAAAGATAATCTCTGCCAGGCGTGGTGGTACATGTCTTTAATCCCAGCACCCAGAAGACAGAGGTAGGAGGATCTCCAAGAGTTCGAGGCCACCCTGAGACTACATAGTAAATTCTAGGTCAGCCTAGGCTACAGCAAGACCCTACCTAAAGAAAAAAAAAAAAGATAACCTCAATTTTTAAAAAAGATATTTATGAGAGAGAGAGAAAGAGAGAGAGAGAAAGAGGTAGAGAGACAGAGAAAAAAAAAAAGGCTACTCCAGGGCCTCCAGCCACTGCAAACTCCAGATACGTGTGCCACCTTGTACATCTGGATTTTCATGGTTACTGTGGAATCGAACCTGGGTTGTTAGGCTTTGCCAGCAAATGCCTTAACTGCTGAGCCATCTCTCAAGCCTAAGACCATTTTCTTATGGTTTGCCTACCACTTCCACAGTCCTTACCTAGCTTATTAAACAGTGAGATCTGAAATATTCACTGAAGCTTGAAACAAAACAGTGAGCTTGAATTGTTTTAAAAAAAAAAGCCTGAAGACTGGAGAGATGGCTTAGTGATTAAGGTGCTCACCTACAAAGCCAAAGGACCCAGAACCTACATAAGCAAGATGCACATGGTGGTACATGCGTCTGGAACTGTTTTTGCAGTGGCTAGAGTCCTTGGTGTGCCCATTTTTTCTCTCTCTCTGTAATAAATAAATAAATTAAAAAAAAAAAAAAACAAGAACAAGCCAGGCATGGTGGTACACGCCTTTAATCCCAGCACTCAGGAGGCAGAGGAAGGAGGATGGCCATGACTTCAAGGCCACCCTGAGACTACATAGTAAATTCCAGGTCAGCCTGAGCTAGCGTGAGACCCTACATCAAAAATAAAATAAAATAAAATAAAACCAAGAGTATACTGGGATGTAAAACACATTTGCTGAGAGAGAGAGAGAGAGAGGCTTGTCTCTAAAGTCTGAGAAAAGCTATACACAGGATCCTTCAACATTAACTGTTGTATTTCTTTGGTAATTCTGGAGCTCAAACCCCATGCATGCTAGGCAACTGCCCTGCCACTGAGCACCATCCTGGGCTCTGCTGTTTTCGTCTGTTTTTAAAAAATGCAGCCAAGTAAATATTTCTGTATGTTTTTAAGTATTTTATTTATTTGAGGGCGAGGATGGGCACACCAGGGCCTCTAGCCCCTGAAAATGAACTCCAGAACTCCAGATTCATGCGCCAACTTGTGCATCTGACTTACGTGGGTACTGAGGAATTGAACCTGGTCCTTAGGCTCTGCAGGCAAGCACCTTAACCCCTAAACCATCTCTCCAGCCCAATATTTTTATATTTTATTTATTTGAGACAGAAAGGGGCAGATAGAAAATGAATGCATCAGGGTCTCATGCCACTGCAAAAGAAATCCAGATATGTGCGCCTCTTTGGGCATCTGGCCTTACATGGGTACTTGGGAATCAAACCTGGGCCTCCATGTTTTGCAGGTAAGCACCTTTAACCACTGTACCATCTCTCTAGCTCGCAAACTATATTTTATAAAGCTAGTAGTGTCAAGAGCTGTCCTACCCACTTTTCTGAATATCTGAAGGCAATGGCCTGCTTTTTAGGAGCAGCATCATGGTAATCCCAGCAGGGTGCGCTCTATTTCCCAGGCAGCTCTGACCTTCCACTCGGTACAGGGCCTTAGTACATTGCAGGTACTCAACCAATATTTGCCAAATGAATCCACATGTGAAAGGGCAGCAAGAAGCATTAGAATGCAGTGGATTCTGGAAATCAAAATATTGACCTTCATTGAGCCCTGGGGATTAGCTGCTGGCTTTTTAATCTGGTAGAGACGATGTCATTGGGACGTTGCAGCAATGGGAGACTCCTGTTAGCCTCATTCTGTGGGGGAAGACACAGAAGCTTAGACCTAAGAAGCCTGCCGCAGAGTCATGGTTAGAACTGTGTCTGTATTCCAACAACAACAACAACAAAAGTCTGGATTTTAAGTGGCAGTTAGTTCCAAAAAATTAGAAACAAATAAGACAAGGGCTGGCCAAGAAGCTTACAGTGCAAATGCTCATTAAACAGACTATCAGAAAGTCCTCCCCGGGACCAAATGTGGGAGGATGGCCAGGGCCTGAGAAGGGTGCACCCAGCAGCGAGCACAGGGGACAAATGAGAGCAGCTTCACCAAGGAGACGTGTGAATTTGAATTTGAAGAACCATATCGCCAGATGGCAGGATCCAAATTCCTGATCTGCTCTTGTGATGTTGGGCAGATCCCTTGTGCTGCACCTAGAGCAGACCACACAGGCCGAGACCACTCCCAGATGCAGACGAACTGGTTAGAATGCAGCTGCCGCTTGAAAGGCTGACTTTTCCTTTTATACGCAGGGGGGAAAGCCAACAATGCTCTTCTTTAGAAATCATGATGCCCAACCGGGCGTGGTGGCGCATGCCTTTAATCCCAGCACTCGGAAGGCAGAGGTAGGAGGATTGCTAGTTTAAAGACAGCCTGGAGTACATAAAGTGAGAACATGTCTCAAAAAATGAGAGACTGGGGGAGGGGAAGAAGCAAATATTAACTGCATGCCCTTTAGTAATAAATAAATAAATTTAGTAATAAATGCCATTCATTATCATTCATTGGGTATTTATTGTATGCAAGGCACTGGGTTAAAGCTTTATGTTTTATTGCCTTTAATTCTCACAGCGACTCCGTGAAGCAGGAACTGTTTTTATTTCTTCTCACAGGTGAGGAGAGGCTTACAGAACACGTGTACAAAATCCTTCAGGCAGGGTTAGTAAGTGGAGAGGCTGGGATGCACCCACAGCTGTCAGATCCCAGCCTATGTATTTATTAACCACTGCCTCTCACATGCACAGACAGCCAATTAAGGCAACAAGAGTTTAACTGCTCTCAATTGGAAGGATAAGTAAGAATGCGAGACAAGCATAATAAAGTGGAAACCAAGCTTATCATTATATTCATGAATTCCTGTCACATGTTCACTGCTCCATAAATGTTTGTGAAATGAGGTGGCGTTTATGTCTAGGAAATGGAAACCAAATGACATATTTCCCTGATGTGAAGCAAGTGGAAATTCACACAAGGTGACTACCATGTGTCTCCACCAGGCCCACACATCTTCACATCGGCGTGGGAACTCTTGCCAGCCGATATTCCTCCCTCAATGCCATTCCAACCACTTCTGGCTGGCCGTCTGTATGGCTGTGCTCCAGGCACCCAGACCTAACCTGGCTGGAATTGGATGGACACTCTGTGTACTTCTTGCCTCAGCCTATCACAGAGGAGGCTAGCCCCAAACTATTTCCTGAATGACTGGAGTCCAGCGCCTTCCCAAACAGCCTACAGATCAGAGACACAAAGACTCACAGTGATCCTCCTACCTTGGCCTCCGAGTGCTCCACCACGCCTGGCAGGGTTCAATGGTTTTCAGGCACTCCTTTCACAAACCCAATTGATCCTGCGTGTAGGACAGGTCCTGCCCAACCTGGGAGATGTGCCCTCAACTCAGTTAACATGAAAGAGCCCCTGTCTACCAGGCACTCAGTCCAGTACGGTGGGGTCGGGCCCAAACACATATGGAGGTTCCTCAAGAACTTACAATAGAGAGGAGTTCCAGGTAAGGCCGGCAAGCAGTTCTAATTTACAAAGACTGAGGACAGGGGAGGAAGACAGAGTGGAATGACTGAGGGGGGCAGGGAGTGAGTGACAGGAGGAAGTGACCATTGGAAAGAGAGAGGAGGAGGAGGAGGAAGGCAGCAGCAGCCCATGTGGATTATCATCTGGGCTGCATCCCACAACACCCTGGTCACGTTTTAATTAATTACAAGGTTTTCCCACTGACTCAAACAAGAGCCTCTGTCTGATTAATGTTGGAAAGAGCTGGCCGATTTTAATCATGGCAAACATGATGATCGCTGTTATGACGGCCTGAGCTGCTAAAAGTAGAAAATAAAGACCCCAGAAGAGACTATGGTCTGGACGTTGGCCCTTGGCTACCATCTGGGCCCAAACCCAGGGCTCTGAGCTGTTGGGTAGCCAGGAAGGCTCCGGGGCTTCCAAAGAGTTGTGGCTTGGAGGGTCAGGAGGCGGGCCTCGAGGGTCAGGAGGCGGGCCTCGAGGGATCGGGCACCACCGGTCGCCCTCCAGGAGGGCCCAGAGCAACAGGCCCGCTCTCTGCTCTGGGCCGTGGCACTGCGGGGGCTCGTCCCGGTCCACGAGGTTCGGATGCTGCCGGAGCCACTCGAGGAATGGCCACAAGCCACAGTCGCAGAGCCAGGGATTGTGACCGAGCAGGACCTGCGTCAGCTGGGGCAGAGTCTCAAACACGTCTCCAGGCAGCGTCTCCAGCTGGTTGTGCTGGAGCTGCACCTGCTCCAGCGCCGTGAGGTTGCGGAAGAGCGCGCGGGGCAGCGCGCGCAGCCGGTTGTGGCGCAGCGACACCTGGCGCAGACTGGCCAGGCCGCGCAGCAGGGCGTCGGGGAGCGAGGCCAGGGCGTTGGAGTGCAGCGCCAGCATCCGCAGGCGCACCAGACCGCGGAACGCGTCCCGGGGCAGCGCGCTCAGACGCGGGCTCCGCGTCACGCCCAGCGCCTGCAGGCCGCTCAGGTTGCGGAAGACGCCGACGGGCAGCGTGCGCAGCTGGGTACCGTTGAGCCACAGCTCCCGCAGGCCGTCCATCTCGCCAAAGAGCACCTCGGGGAGCTCCTCCAGAGGGTTCTCGAACAGGGTCAGCCGGGTCAAACTGCGGGAGTGAAGGAAGAGTCCCGGGGGCAGGGAGTCCAGATGGTTCCTGGAGAGAGTCAAGGCGCTCAGGTTTTGCAGGTGATCGAAGGCCCCCGGGGCAATGGAGCGGAGATGGTTCCTGTCCAGCTGCAGTTTAATCAGGGCACCCAGGTGGTCCAGCAGCCCCGAATCCAGAGACACGAGCTGGTTCGAGTGCAGCATCAGTTTCTTAAGCTTCACCTGCGCCTCGAATAACCCCTTGGGCAGATGGGTCAAGTTGTTTCCCGACAGATCCAGCAGCTTCAGGTTCCCCAGATTGGTGAAGAGGTTAGCAGGAATGGAAGTGAGTTGATTTTGATTCAAATAGAGTTCCTGAAGGTGAGCCAGCTTCTGAAACATGTCTTGTTCAATGTGTCTCAGTTCGTTCTGGTCCAGGAATAACTGTTCCAAGAGCACCATTTTGTCTAGCAGTGCGGCAGGAAGATGAGTGATTTTGTTGCGCGACAACCTGAGGGTTTTCAGTTTGACCAGGTCGTTGAACGTGCCTGGGGCTATGGCAGAGACGTGGCTGTCAGAGAGCATGAGGCGCTGCAGGACCGTCATGCCGCTGAAGCTGTGATTGTGCAAGGCGCCCCGCTCCATTCGGAAGAGCAGGATGTGCGTGAGGTTGGTGGGGAGGCCCAGCGCCGGGATGTGCGCCACGCTGCCGCCCGAGCACTGCGCGGCGTCGCGGAACACACACTTGCAGGCCTGTGGACAGGGAGCGGGCTGAGTGCGCAGAAGCCCGAGCAAGGCGCACCACAGCGCGGCCCTCAGCATGCCTGCGGACGGATGCACACACGCTCAGCGGATCATCCGAGCCCCGCCCTGTCACCAGCATTCCCCAGCTCCAAGGCCGCCCAGATACATTTTTTTCTTAGTGTTTGTGTTTGTGTGGGGTTCCCCCATGGTGAGAAAATAATCGTTCTACAATAGATCTTTCTTTTATCACTTTTCTACCCAACTTAAAACATCTGGGCACTTTCCAGATATACAACAGCCTACTTAAAAATCTTTACACAGGAGCCGGGCGTGGTGGCGCACACCTTTAATCCCAGCACTTGGGAGGCAGAGGTAGGGGGATCGCCGTGAGTTCAAGGCCACCTTGAGATTACATAGTGAATTCCAGGTCAGCCTGAGCTACAGCGAGACCCTACCTCAAAAAAACAAAAACAAAAAAATCTTTACACAGGGCTGGCGACATGGCTCAGCAGTTAAGGCACTTGCCTCTAAAGCCTAAGGACCCAAGCTCGATTACCCAGCCCCCACGTAAGTCAGAAGCACAAGGTGGCACATGCATCTGGAGTTTGTTTGTAGTGGCTAGAGGCCCTGCCAAGCCAGATTCTTTCTCTCTCAAATAAATAAATAAAAATCTTTACATAGAACGACTTAGTTATTCTCACATTCAGGTTAAAAAATGAAAAAGGCCTGTGCTCTTGACTTTTAACTTAGCACGGTTGGCTCTATCCAACAGGAAGAGACCGGTGAAGTCTGCACCCCACCTCATCTGATTCTTTTAGTCAGGATCAAGCAATTTCCAAAGTACCAACACCCTACAGCAAGGACCACTCACGGTTAACAGGCAAGCTAAGCAAGGCAGATGATAATGCCCATGGCTTTACTCAACATATTACCCTCCACATTTTACTTTAGGCTCCTTTATTCCAGTTGTGAGCAAGGTACCAGGTTGAGGATATTTATGCACAGAACCATTAAATAACATAAAATAACATAGGGTCACAGAATCAGAATTTGAAGGTAGTCTTTCTGACACAAATTAGGAACTACTATTAATAAAAATACTTGGGGCAATTAATTTTCCTTGAAATACACAATACTAGTCTGCCAAAAACTCTCCCCCCAAGTAAAATTCCCTATTTCTTGTACCAGTTTCTTATGCACACACAAACAGAGCGAGCCCGCTAATTATCTACACTAATTTGAGAATATTTGGCCTTACCTGAAGGGAGTCTGCACCTCAAAGTGACTGCAAGGCATACAGCTGTATGTGTGACTCTGCACTCTCCAGAGGAAAAGGGGTATTCTTGCATCCTGAAGATAAACACTACCAGAATAGTCAGGGAGAGGGCTATCTCCGAGGGAATATTCTGGTTTTTAATGGCAATTACTTCATGAGAGAGACCATATATAACTCAAGCCTTACTGTTACAGCTAATGAATAGAGGGTGCAGGAGATCTTTCCTTAAATGGCACAACACTGATGCTCGATTAGTGACATATTTGGATTATTGCAGCAACCACACCCCTGGATGGGCCAAGCTTTCTTTGCATGCCGTTGTGCCAATTCTCATCTCCATCTTTCTTTTCTTTTTGAAATAAGGATAAGAACATTCTCAACTGCTCAATTTCTTTTTTCTTTTTCTTTTTATTTGAGAGCGACAGAAAGAGGCAGATAGAATGAATGGGCACGTCAGGGCTTCCAGCCAATGCAAACGAACTCCAGATGCGTGCGCGCCCTTGTGCATCTGGCTAACGTGGGTCCTGGGAAATCGAGCCTCGAACTGGGTCCTTAGGCTTCGCAGGCAAGCGCTTAACTGCTAAGCCATCTCTCCAGCCCTCAATTTCTTTCTTTCTTTTTTTTTTTTTTTTTAAAGGTAGGGTCTTGCTCTAGCCCAGGCTGACCTGGAATTTACCATGTAGTCTCAGGGTGGCGATCTTCCTACCTCTGCCTCCCAAGTGCTGGGGCTAAAGACATGTTGCCAACATGCCTGGCAACATTTTTTTTAAGAGTCAGGCTAAAGACATTGCTGGACATGTTTAACACTGCTAAGGGCAGTTCCAAGTTCAGTCTAATTTATGTCAAAGTGCTTTCCAGGGTAGGCTGCGCTAATGCACAATTCTGCCTGCTACTGGCAGCTGCACCTCTGCTCACACTTGGCTGTAGTGTGGTTTTAATTATGCACTTCCCTACTCAATAGTGAACTTGGACACCTTGCATAGGATGAAGGGCCATTTGGTCCTCGTCTACAGAGAAATATGGGCTCCCCCTGCCCCTCCTGCTTTTTGGTTTTATGAAACGGTCTGGTTCTGTAAGCCTAGGATGGGCTCAGATTTATGATCAGCTAGCCCGTCTTCTGAATGCTGCTAAACCATGCCCAGCGTTACTTCCTTTTCTATATGCAACTATGTTGTGACCATCTTGTAAGATTCCAGCCAGGAAAACCTTATTAGTTATGCAGGTTACAAATGTCTTCAAGTACTTCCAGTTTTGTATTGTCCTCTTTACGGTGTCTTTAAATAGATCTTTTAAACTTTTATTTGCAGACAAGGTGCCTCTTCACACTGCAAATGAATTCAAGACGCATTTGCCACTTTGTACACTTGGCTCTGCTTGAGTATTGGGGACTTGAACCCAGGCCATCAAGCCTTTAACCTTTGAGCCATCTTTCCAGGCCCCTTGATAGATCTCTTATGACTTGTGCCTTTAAAAATAAATCATTCTTCCAACTCAGAAATTATTCCTCTATGTTCCTTTGAAGTTTGTCTTTTATCTTGAACAATCAAATCTCCAGGGCACAATGCCCTTTTCTGCATAGAAATTGGGCACCCCAGGGCCTCTAGCCATTGCTACAAATGAACTCCAGACACATGTGCCACCTTGTGCATCTGGCTTTATATGGGTACTGGTGAACTGTACTTAAGTCTTTTGGCTTTGTGGGCAAGCACCACAACCACAAAGCTCTCTCTCCAGCCCACTATTTAAAAAAAGGCTTTTTTCAAGGTAAGGTCTCATTCTAGCTCAGGCTGACCTGGAATTCACTGTCATCTCAGGGTGCCCTTGAACTCACAAGAGATCCTCCTACCTCTGCCTCCCCAAGTGCTAGGACTAAATGCGTGCACCACCACGCCTGGCCAACTAATTTAAATTTTTAACACAAAAATAAAGTGAAGGAGAATGTTTCTATTGCTCAGTGAATAAACATTCACCTGTGGAATTACAGAATGGAGTGGTATGTTACTACACAGACTGGGAAAGCCCCTTCAACCCACTTGTAGGTACTGGGGGGTGGGGGAAGGAAACACTGCAGTTTCACTTTTATTTGAAATGGGGTCTTCTTGTGGTCCAGGCATCAAGCTGGCAAACCTTTTGCCTCAGCCTCTTGTGAACTAGGATTACAGGCCTGTGCCACCTAGCCCAGCTTTTTTTTTCACCCTTCCATGCAATGTAACGTCAGTCCCGAGCCACAAGGAAAAAGCACTGCCTCTGCATGTATGGTGGGCTCTTTGCACAGCTCCAAACTCCTTACTCCTACCAGCCCTTCCCCCTTACAAACCACCATACTGCAGCTGGACATGCTCTATCTCCTTGCCCCGCATTCCTGAAACTACCCCTCAACCAGGCACAAAAACCAACCTAAAGCTGCTTTCTGGGATTTCTACAACCCTTAGCTACCTACCTCCAGTCTTCTCCAGTGCTCTTTCGAGCCCATGGATACCACTGTAAGACTATGCGGTGTCAGCATTTTATCTTCCTAAATATACAGAAATGTTTCTGGTCCTATTTCAGCATTTCCCTCTCACCTGCTGAGCATCCCTAAGTCAGTACTCACAAGCCTGATGTGATACAGGAATACTGCACTAAAATTCCAAATTTACAAAAAAGGAAATGGGTTGGTATTCATCAGGAAGATTAATCAAGAGAGTGCTGTATTCACAGAACTAAAAAGATCGACCCAGGAAAAATTATGGAAATGTCATTTCATTTAAAATTTTATTTTTGTATTTTATTTTGAATAGATTCAATCAAAAAAGATTCTATAAGGTTATTTACAATGAATGTACAATTATGAATGTATGCCTTTTTGACAACAGGGTACCATTCTTGAGCAGCAATACAATTTTAAAAATATAAAGATGCAGTATCATTTCTGATATAAAGTTAATCAAAAAAAGATCCAAGATCTTAGGGAATTCACAAACCATAACAGGAATTAACTGGTTTATTAATTTCATGTGCACATAATTATCAAATTTAATACATTAAAATGTGTAAATGCCCAGACTGTACAAAAATTAATAGCCTATTTTGTTAAAAGTCCCCAACAATCTCCTGCCATAAATATACAAAATCCATTTGCAGGTATGTCAAAACTGCATGCATAAGTATCAGATTGCTCCTAAAGCTCGCGTCTGCTCTTTGCAGGGTGTTACTGGTCAGTGCTTTAGAGCCCACTACATAACCAATGATGTTCACCATGCCTTTGAAACTGTGCGGTACTTTCATCAACATGGGAAACAAAATAAATAGAGTAAAAACTGTAACAGTTTTGTTTAAATGCAAGTGCAATTTGGAAAGCTTTCCAATTTAAGTATTATAAAAACTACTATAAAAAGTATTTGTTGGCTTAGCCACTTTCATTCAAGCATTATTTGCAGCATTGTTTTACAGCAGTTGGTGCTAGAAGATAGAAAACATATAGTTACCACTATTTATATTTGAGGGGAAAAAAAAAACACCAAACAAACAACTTTAAACAACCCTGAGGGAAACACACATTAAAAATCTTGTTATTTATTTAAAAAGTTAAAAAGTTACATATCATTATTTAACAATTACTTTCCTGGACATTTCTGTCCCTTAAGTATGTGTATAAATAAAATTTAAATCAGCAATATTTATCAATCTTAATACATCAAAATAATATATGTACAAATTTTAAATTTTAGGTCTGTATACACTCAAATAATTTAATGTAAAATTCTGAACCAAAATTACTATGTAATGATGACCTACAGAAAAGACTATCTAACCTATGGCACTGAGCAGGACCCACACCTGGATTCATAGACATTCTTCAAGTAACATTTTCAACTGGAATAACCTACCCTGTCAATGTTCAAATCCACTTTCCTACAAATGCCTGACCTCCTACATCAAGCCTCATTCCTTTCAAAGCAATATGGACAAATGAGATATAAACTCTTTATCGACTCTAAAATGTTAATGGATGTATGTCAAAAAATTCTTATGATCATGCTGTTAAAGATGTTATATAGTTGATAATTGGATTTTAAGCTGTGCTTAGCAATTACTTTAATTATATGCTTCAGTATTTAAACCAAAGAAAAAATTTACAAGAATAACACTTGAGCATATTTGAAATGAGTATGGAAGTTATCAACAATAGAATAAGTAATTATAGAAAAGAGTGCTAATTCACAGCTCAAGAGGTCTAAGATGCATAGCTTCATAGAGTCATTCATTGAACAATTGTTCTGATCTAATATATCTTGATAGCATACATTTTGATGGAAAACTTCGATTGTGTAAGAATCACCAATAGTAATAGTAACAACAGTGATCCTGAGTATAATTTACATTTTCCTACATTTATCAAACATCATTCAGCTCTTTGCAGGATACCAAAACAGAGAATCCTACAAATCTGGGTAACATTCAGTAAACTGGCACTAGGAGATGATGATGAGCCAGGAGTGGATAGCACAAGCATGAACATGTCATCACATTGCTAGTAAGTGTCCTTCTTACAGAAACATCACTTTCCTGTGTCTGTCATAACTGTGGTCATTGCCACACTGTTGGGTCCTACCTATGAAGGCATTTTGAAGGGCACTTCTAAGTTCCTTCAGAATTTAAACAATTTAAACACAAAGGCAAAATAACACACACACATATGTGCGCGCGCGCGCGCGCACACACACACACACACACACACACACACACACACACACACACACTTCCTACATTTCTTTCTTTCTGGTGGGGGGAAAAGGGTTGGAGGTAGGGTCTCATTCTAGCCCAGGCTGATCTGGAACTCACTCTGTAGTCAGTCCCAAGCTGGCCTTGAACTTAAAGAGATCCTCCTACCTTGGCCTGGATTTAAAGGCATGTGCCACCAGACCCAGGCTCATTTCCTACATTTCTTTTGGCTCAGTAAATTCAACTGTTTGTTTTTCTCAGAAAATACCATACCAAATATGCTCACTTGTTTCAAAATAGATAGATGTGTTGACCTCTGGCACCACCTAATGGTATGCAACAAGCTTCCACTAAGTTAACACTGCTTTTTAAAAAAGCAATTGCTTAAAAACAAAACTTGTTAATTTTTAAAGCCTTATTGATAGATGAGGCATACATTAAACCTTAAAAAAAATTTCAAGGTAAAATTCTAAATTCAAAGCTCAGTATAACCCTGCCATTACGTATTCAAACAGGGAGAAAAAGGAAGCCTTTAAAATAATTTAAAATAATAGGAGAAGAGAAAGAAAATAAAAAGATATGAAGGCATCAGAGAAGATAGAGCTACTGCCAAAAGAAATAATCTCTTTTTCCCTACCTTCATCCCTCCCACACCCCTATCTTGGTTTTCTTTTCTGAGACAGGCTCTAGCTACCTAACCCAGGCTAGCCTTGAACTTGTAGTAATCTTTTTACCTCAGCTGCTTGGGTTGGACCACAGAATCAGATTCTTTCCTAGTGGAAAGGGTCCACAACATTTAATTGAAGAAAACTAGATTACTGACAACAGATACAGCACAAGACCACTGAAGAGCTTTGAAGGGCATCTTCCAAAGGCAGTTAAGCACCTTGCTGATTAGGAAATAAAACCCAGGCAGTCTGTACAGAGAATGTAAAACCATAAATGGGAATTAACCAAGTTGTTCTAGAAGCAACACCACACAAACTCACCCCCAACCCTAGGTTATCAAAGGGAACTGATGTATGTTTCCACAGAATTCTTAACAAGAAACACTGGAAACAAACGAAAACAGGCTTTAAACCTATTTTCCCTAGAGGCTAATTATCGACCATTTTATTCTTAAAAATCACAATTTTAGGGCTTGTATATAAAAAGGAACTTTTGCTAATAAGAGGGTATGTGAAAATAAAGAAGTCAACTAGTGCCAAAAACTAGTATCTAAAGCCTACCAAACACATTTCTCTTGTGCCAATAATCATGAATATCACTTAGGGTAACAATCAAGCTTCTGGAAATGTATATAACATTCAGGTTACCCTACATGAAGATTAGACAGACTGGTAATCTAATGTGAGCCCAAGACCATTATTCTGTGTGCCTATGTGTGTGTGGTTCGTCTGTTTCACAACCAGCTACTGCATTACTCAAAGGATCATAAACTGAGACTGTGTCATTCTGACACAGAACCAGAAAAGCCTTCAATCACAATCTCTTGAATACTGCTGTTAGCATACCACTTGAGACCCAGTCTTTTGCTATGCTATGGTGATGATCTGACAGGATCCACTCTCCTTCACTAAAGTTTTAGCTTCTGTTGTTGTCTGAGGTTTGGGTGGCCATTCGGGATCAACCAAGAGCTCCTGGGCCAGATGCATGTACTTTGCCTTTGGAGTTTTCTTCCTGCAGCTCGAGGCCCGGGACAAGCAGCACTTCCCCCATCGGTCCACCGACTCCTGGGAAAGGAAGGAAGGAAAAAGAACACCTAGTTGTTAATTTAGGGCTCACTTTTTTAAAAGGTCTATTAAAAATACACATTGACATAAAAAATAAGAAATGATTTCTGAGTACAACAAATAAATGGGAAAAATGCATGGGCAAGTCAGCTTTCAATTATTTAGGAACAGACTGTTTTCAAAGAGCAGATTTCTGGTTATCAGTGAGACTTATGTCAGTTTCTTTAGTCTTGTGCATGTATCCTTGTGTGTACTAGTAAGTAACTCACAGATCTAACAGAAAACATCTATTATGAGAACTCTATTTAGAAAGAAAATACTTCAATACTTAATTTGGAAATCCTCAGTCTGCCAAACTGTCCCTTGGATACTTTTGCTTGTGGCCACACAGGCAGCTGAGCACTTGTAGAAGGAAGGAAGTATGACAGCTGCCGTTGAGGCCTACCTTTCAACACATGAAGCATGAAATAAATGCTGTTGGGCCAAAATTAGGACCAAGATCATATCCATTGCCAATCATTTTTTAAAACCACTCTCCTTAAAGGGACATCCTTGGCTGGGCATAGCAGCACATACCTATAATCCTAGCACTCAGGTTGAGCAGGAGAAACAAGTTCAAGACCAGCCTGGGCTACACAGTCTAAGACTCTGTCTCAAAAAAACAGAAATAAAATAAAAAATAAAAGTGCAATGACACAAACATCAAACTACTTTCATTTAGTGCATTCTTCTTGATGCACCATAAGTGGAAGGAGATACTAGAAAAGTATAAAGCAGGTTCTCTAGTTCTTACAAATACCTAATTTTAAAGGCTCAGTGGCCATTATTGAAAACTTTGTGATCAATCCTGATATTATGGATATACATGACCTCAATCCTTAGAGGAAAAGAAAGCAAGGTTGCTGGGCATGGTGGTGCACAACTTTAATCCCAGCACTTGGGAGGCGGAGGTAGGAAGATTGCCACAAGTTTGCGGCCACCCTGATACTACATAGTGAATTCCAGGTCGGTCTGGGATAGAGCAAGACCCTACCTCAAAAACAAACAAACAAACAACAAAAAAAAAAAAAAAAAAACCCACGAACGAACAAAACCAAATTGGGGCTAAAGAGATGGCTTACCAGTTAAGGCTCTTGCAGGCAAAGCTAAAGGACCCATGTAAAGGCAAATGAATACAGGAGGTAATGCATCTGGAATATGTGTGTAGTGACTAGAGGCCCTGGCACACTCATGTCTTTTCTTTTTCTCTGATAAAATATTTAAAAGTGGGGGAGGAAAAGGAGGAGGGAGGGAGGGCATGGGTGTGGTGGTGCACACCTTTAATCCCAGCACTCAGGAGGCCAAGGTAGGAGGATCGCTGTGAGCTAGGGGCCACCTGAGACTACATAGTAGATTTCCAGGTCAGCCTGGGCTAGAGCAAGGCCCTACCTCAAAAGCAGCAGCAGCAGCCACCAGAGTCCCTGGTTAATATACAGAAATATAAATTCAACAGGGGCTGAAATGTACCATAAGACATAGCCTCAGCTGATATGAAAATACCCAACAATAAATGCCTGTACTGAGATGGCAGCTACATTCTCCTCTGAAGCACAAAAACAGGCCCACAACAGTGAAGCACTGCCTGACCGACAGACTCCACTGTGTGCACCCAGCACAGCTACATCAGGAAGGCACATATGCTGGGATGTATACTTAACACGTGTTTCTAAGTTAGCTACTGGGAGCCACAAATAGTGACACATACTTGTAATCCCGGCAATGGGAAGGCTAAGGCATGAAGCTGTGATTTAGACACCAGCCTGGACTGCACAGAAGATCTCAAGCCAGCCTGGGTCAAAGCAAAACAATCAGTCATTTAATTTAAGCACGTGACTTTAACCTCTGAGTCATTCAATAAGCAAGCAAGCAAACCAGACAATGGCAGGTAGCAAAAGTACTGCAAAATGACAGCTCTAAAACTGGCTTTAGAATTCAGTTGTGTGAGCTCATCTTACGGAAATAAGTAAGATGCCCCTCTTTTATTTGTTTACTGGGGCAGGGTCTCACTCTAGCTCTGGCTATGTAGTCTCAGTGTGGCCTTGATCTCACAGTAATCCTCCTACCTCTGCTTCCCAAGAGCTGGGATTTAAAAGCGTGCACACCTATGGCTGGCGACACCCTTCTTTTTTAAATGATAGCAAAGCATCTGAAGCCACACTGCTTCAGGTCTCAGAGGCTAAATTGTGTCTCAATTAAGCTGTGTTACTTTTGTTTTTTTTTTTGAGGTAGAGTTTCCCTCTAGCCCAGGCTTACCTGGAATTTACTGTATTCTCAGGGTGGCCTCGAACTCACAACGATCCTCTTACCTGAGTGCTAGGAATAAAGACATGAGCCACAATGCCCAGTTTCTGTGTTACATTCTTAAGAAACCTATATCATACCTTAACTAAACAGTGTCATTGGGCTGGGGAGATGGCTTAGTGGGTAACTTGCCTGCAAGGCCCAAGGACCCAAGTTCAATTCCCCAGTACCCATGTAAGCCAGCTGCACAAGGCGAAGCATGCATCTGGAGTTCGTTTGCAGTAGCTAGAGGTCCTGGTGCCCATTCTCTTTACCTGCCTCTTTCTCAGGTTAATTAAATAGTGTTGTTTTCTGGGTTCGGTGGCACAATCAGCAATGCCAGCAATGGGAAGATTCAGAGGATCTTCACAAGTTCAAATCCAGCCTGGTCTACATAGCACAAAGCCAACCAAGGCTAAACAATGAAACTGTCTCAAAACAACAAAAACCAAAAAAGTAATCCACAAGGAAATACTTACATTCAGATACAGAAGCCATCATGCACACACACCACCACCACCACCACCACCACCACCAATCTTAGTGTTAACCTGTGACACCTCAGTACTTGGATTTTTTGTTTTTGCTTAAGTGGATGTAATGTGGCATGAGCACACATGAATGTGGTGCCTCATGTGCTTGCCTGTGGTGGCAGGAGAACACACCAGGTGCTCTACTCCATTGCTCTTCTGCCCATTTTTGTTTGAGTCACAGCCTCTTTTGCGTGAGTCCAGCGACTGATTCCCTATATTCCACTCCCCTTTGCAGGACTGGAGGTGTATGTGCTGTGGCCATGCCCAGCTGTGAACACAGGTTCTGGAGACTGAAACTTAGCTATTTTCAGGCCCCTCAGCTTCTCACACTTGTTTAGGAAGTGCACTTAACAGCTGAGCCATCTCTCCAGACCACTTTCCCTGGGTATTTTAATTCTTTAATCCAAGTGTGGAAAATCACTGTTCCTAAATCAATATGAAAGCTGTCACTTTGTTTTGTTTTTAAATTTACAACAAGTAGCACTGTTAAAGGATTACAGAGAAAGGATAACATTGATTATTGACTTTAAGAATAACAATAAATAGGAAAATAACATGTTTTGTCTATCTAGATGAGTCTTGATTAGAAAAGCAATGGAATAGCAGGCTGAGTTAGGAAGCCAAAACTAAGTGTGACCAAATAAGACACACAACACATATCCTTAGGTCCACTGCTCCCACTGTGCAAAGTGAGGCAAGCAATGAAACCCAAGATAAATTAATGTTCTTTTCATATTAAGGGGTGTACATTTGCCATATATATTCTTTTAACTCACTAAGAACACCTGGACCTGGGGGCCCTCCAACCAGGTCATATTTGTCCCTATACCTTTATCCCTCCCCGCAAACATCATACAGAAACAACACACTGCATGCAAGGTTTGTGAACACACACTAACAGGCATGCCAAGAAGAGAAATCCGGAGGAGAAATTCAAGTATGAGGAATGTGAAGTAGATGAAACAGTTACAGAGGTTTGGAATGAGCACTTGTGTCTCCCCAAAACACAGAAGGTTTCAGTCCTGAGGTAGGAGGGCATCGCAGCTACAGAGAAGATCTTTGGAAAGGAATGGCTAAGAGGAAAACGTAATGTGGAGAAAACAGAGATCAGAGAATGCATAAGGAACATTCACAGAGGGCTGAAGCTGCAATTCTCTTGCTTCTTAGACCATTCCAAGCCATCCATTCCAAAGTCCAACCATTCACTACTGGCAGTGTTTCAGGAAATGTTTTCATGCATAACATGTGAAATATATAGCAATGCCTAGGGGAGAAGTGTTAGAGCGATATCACGGTTTTCACAGAAGTCCTTTTCCATACCAATTCTCTACATAAAACAAATACAATGCAGTTTGCATCGTATCTGAGGAAGTTCAAATAATATTCTAATGTCATAAAGACTGTTAACATTTGGATCTTTCACCAAAAGAAAAAAAAAAAAGATCAGATATACAGGTCCAATAGGATCAAATTACAGGACAGCATAATTCTAGCTACCAACTACTAAGTGGTTCAGCTTATTAGACTCAAGCTAGACACAAGTGTTTCTAAAGAGGAGAGCACAGGGGCTGGAGAGATGGCTTAGCAGTTAAGTGCTTGCCTGTGAAGCCTAAGGACACCGGTTCAAGGCTCGATTCCCCAGGACCCCACGTTAGCCAGATGTACAAGGGGGCGCACACGTCTGGAGTTTGTTTGCAGTGGCTGGAGGCCCTGGTGCCCATTCTCTCTCTCTCTCTCTCTCTGCCTCTTTCTTTCTCTGTCTGTCGCTCTCAAATAAATAAATAAAAATAAATATTTTATTTTTTTAAAAAAGGACAGCACAGATGTCCTTAAAGAGACACAGAGTTACACAGAACCAGACGAAGGAAGATCTGCATTGAAGATTCTTGTTCAATAGGCCAAGCATTAAGTCCAAGGTATTTCTTTTACGTTGTACACGGACCCCGCCCCCAGTAGGGTCTCACTCTAGCTTAGATTGACTTAGAACTCACTCAGTCCCAGGCTGGCCTCATAGTCACAGCAATCCTCCTACCTCTGCCTCCTGAGTGCTGGGATTAAAGGTAAATCCAAGGTATTTCTGGTGAACTTTTTTTTTCCTTCCTTCCTTCCTTTTTTCTTTCTTTCTTTTTTTTTTTTTAAAGAGAAAACAGGGTCTTATTGTGAAGCTTGGATTGGCCTGTAACTTGCAGTTTTCTTGCCTCGGTCTCCACAGTGCTGGGACTACAGGCATGCGCCAACACATCAGACCAATGAATGCCCTTGAAAACCACGAACACACCAACAATCTTAAGTTAAAGGCACTCACTTACAAAGCCTGCTGGCCTGAGTTCAATTCCACAGTACCCACGTAAAGCCAGATGCACTAAGTGACACATATCTGGAGTTACAGTTAAGAGTGTAATATCACAAGTGTCTAGTAAAATGACACCTAAGTTTATCTGGAACCAGGCATTGCAGGTACATCTTTAATTCCAGCACTTAGTTAGGGTCAGCCTGATCCACATAGTAAGCTCCAAGGACAGCCAGAGCTATGTAATACCCAGACAGACAGACAGTTGGATGGACAGATAGATAGAGAAATGGATAAGAGTTTTGTAGTCCTGAGTCCAGATAAAGCTGAATTTAAATTATAATTCTAAAACTTTCCTCCTCTGTAAAAGTGGGGTTCATAGATTGAAGACACCCCTAGTTCTAAGGAGACTGCACACACATAGTAAACAGGTCCTTTTAACAGCAGCCTTTGTTTGTCTCCCTTCTGTCCACCTGATTTTCTTACTAGATTATAACTTTTCCCCCAAGGCAGGGTCCTGCTCTAGCCCAGGCTAACCTGACTCAGAGTAACCCTGAACTCATGGTGATCCTCCTATCTCTGCCTCCCAAGTGCTGGCATTAAAGACATGCACCACCATACCTGGCCTATATGTGAAGCAGTATGGCTAAGTGCTGAAAAAATACTCCTCAGAAAGTTGGAAACTTGTTTCAACTGCCAACTTTGCCATAATAAGATGCCTAACCTGGCAAGTTGACTAAGCATTGTATCCTGATGTTTTATGTGTAAATTGCTGCTGGAGATACCATAATAAGCTTAAGAAATCCTGGAGGTTGTAAGATGTCTGATAGATTATGTTATTTAGGACATCATAACTAGAGATTTCCAGGTAAGGTTCTCTAATTCTCAATTCAGCCACCTAAGATTAGCCTTAAGCCTACCTTGGGGAAAGGAAGAGAGGGGAAGGCAAAAAAAGAAAGGGGTAAAAGGGGAAAGGAGGGAGGAGAAATGAAAGAAAGGGGCTTTCCTCTCCCCATGCTAATACAGACGTTTGAGGGCTACAGTCTGAGAAGACTTGTAGGCTTCTATGTAGAAAGTGCACAGGTCAGGCACTGTAAATAGAGGAGGGACAGAATCAGAGTACCACACAGGCTAAGCACAGCTACCCTTCATTCCTTGTCACTTTACAGTGAGGATGCTGACTTAAGCACCACTGGCATCTTGGACTAACACTTCTTTGTTGGGAGGGCTGTCCTTTGTATTGAAGAACACTCACTTAAAGCCAGGTGTAGTGGCGTACCATCTTTATAATCCCAGCACTCGGGAGGCAGAGGTGCCAAACATTCAGGCTTAAATAGGGGTGGCAACATGCATTTTGTACTCATAGAAGGACTCTTAAAAAATAACTGCTTTACTTGCACGTGTGTGTGCATGCCAGGGTCTCTTGATACTATAAATGCATGCCAGAAGCACCACAACTTTTTATGCATGGCTTTATATGGCTGCTGGAGAAAAGAACTTGGTCTGGCAGTCTTGACAAGAGGGTTCCTTTAGCCTCTGAGCCATCTCTCCAGCCCCAGGGCTCTCTTTGCTAAAGGTAATCTTAAAAAATGCTTTCTAGCCAAGTGTGGTGATGCACACCTTTAATCCCAGCACTTGGGAGGCCCAGGTAGGAGATTTCTGTGAGTTCAAGGCCAGCCTGAGATGACATAGTGAATTCCAGGTCAGCCTGGGCTAGAGTGAGACCCTACCTTGAAAAAGCAAAAAGTGCTTTCTATTTATTTATTTGAGAGAGACAGAGAGAGAGAGAGAGAGAGAGAGGGAGGAAGGGAGGGAGGGAGGGGGAGAGAGAGAGAGGGAGAATATGGGTGTCTTGGGGCTTTCAGCCACTGCAAATGAGCTCCATCCACATGCACCACCTTGTGTGTGCATCAGGCTTAAGTGGATAGTGGGGAATTGAACCTGGGTCCTTAGACTACGCAGGCAAGTGCCTTAACCGTTAAGCCATCTCTCCAGCCCACTTAAAAATATATATATATTATTTATTGGGGGGTGGTGGAGAATGGGCATGCCAGGGCCTCTAGCCACTACAGATGTACTACTCCATATGCATGCACCACCTTGTGCATCTGGCTTGTGTGGGTACTGGGGAATCAAACCTGGGTTCTTAGGCTTCACAGGCCCTGGCATGCCCATTTTCTCTCTCAGAAGGATAAATAAATAAAAATATTTTTTTAAGCCGGGCGTGATGACACACACCTTTAATCCCAGCACACGGGAGGCAGAGGTAGGAGGATCGCTGAGAGTTCGAGGCCACCCTGAGACTACATAGTGAATTCCAGCTCGGCCTGGACTAGAGTGAGACCTTACCTCGAGAAACCAAAATAAAATTTTTTTAAGATGGGTAGATGGCTCACTGGCTAAAGGTACTTGCTTGTAAAGCCTGTGAATCGGTTTCAATTCCCTAGCACCCACATAAAGTGGGATGCAAAGTGGCACATGCATCAACCTATGCCCACCCATACACACATATGCATATACATCCAAATAAATAAAAATTTTAAAAAACAGATACTTACTATAAAATTCTAGAAAAGAGAAGCTAAACATGACAGGATTACCCGATATTTAATATGGTTGAAAAATAAGGCGGGATCTCCAATTCAAATATTTCATAGGTGACTTATACCACCTACTTGACTAAGTTAGCATTTACATCCTCCTCAGAACACACACGTTTTATTTAGACAAGAGTCACAGATCTCTTTGGAGAAGCCGGAACCTCAATTTATATTTCCCTAGGCCCATGCCCCCCCAAAATACATATATACATATATACATACATACATACATACATACATACATATATATATATATATATATATATTTATTTTACATAGGGATGGATGATCTTTGACAGTTAAGCTTGTAAAAGTAGCAAGGTCGGCCAGGCGTGGTGGTGCACGCCTTTAATCCCAGCACTCGGGAGGCAGAGGTAGGAGGATCGCCATGAGTTCAAGGCCACCCTGAGACTACAGAGTTAATTCCAGGTCAGCCTGGACCAGAGTGAGACCCTACCTCGAAAAACCAAAAAAAAGTAGCAAGGTCATCAAAAGGGGAGAAAAGAACACTACAATACACACACACACACACACACACATATATATATATACCCCAACCCCATACCACCAAATCCCACAGTTCTGCTCATACCTACTATTAGGGACAAATGGGCATTAAACTGCTTTAAGAAAAAGAAGCTGAGAGCTGGAAAGATAGCTCAGCAGTTAAGGCAAGGGCCTGCAAAGCTTAACAGCCCAGGTTTCATTCCCCAGTACCCACCTAAAGCCAGACACACAATGCAGCTAATGTGTCTGGAGTTCATGCATAGTGGCTGGGAGCCCTGATACACCCATATTCTCTCTCTCTCTCAAATAAATTAAATAATAAGAAAACACAATGAACTGATTACAGGCTCTTTCCATAATCTGACCCATCATTATCATCTACACAGAATTAGAGCACAAAACAGTATTATACAGGACCTCTTAATCAGCACTCCTAGTACCAGGCCTAGACATAACTTCTGAAATACAACTCAGGAAGTTGCCATTTAAGTAAGAGGTGTACAAAAATGAGTTAGAAATCTAACTTACATGCCAGGCTATCTTTCTGAACTCCACACATGGCTCAAATATGACTGAAAGCTACAGAACTCAAATTTGTAAAACATCACCCACCTACAAAGAACAATAGGGTGGAATATGTCTCTGTCTCTCTCTCTCTTAGGCTAACTAATCTTCAACTATCCATGCCCAGGAACTCTTGATCCTCATGCCTCCATTGCCCAAGTGCCAGAATTACAGCCATGTAATATAATGCCTGGCAAGAAGGTGAGATTTTTCATGTTTTAAATTCTCACAGAGCTCAGATGCAATGGTAGCAGCTTACCTAAGAAGTCTGTCTGCTCACTCTATCAAAAGCTTTGTGTCAACATCCCGATACTAGAAAATGGGCTTCACCACCTGTGTTTTTAAATTTAAATCTATTTATTCACACACGTGCATTCATTCATTCATGTGTATGTGTGCCACAGTGTCTTGCCACTGCAAACAAACACCAGGTGCAAGTCCAACTTTCTGCGTCTGGCTTTATATGGGCGGGTGGGGAATTAAATTCAGGCTGGCTAGCAAGCAAGCACTTTTAACCACTGAGCCATATCCCCAGCCCTATTCCTCAGACTTTTTCCTTTTGAAAAAAGAACTTGTGATACCTGATAAGTAATAGGCTAGTTAACTGCTTCCAAAGGCCTTCATCAATTCTTGCATAGAAATGTATACATAATTTTCTGAATTATGGAAAACAGATTTGAGAAAGCCAAAAAGCCACATTAAGGTATAGAAGCTGACAAGAAATCAAAAATAATTTTAAAATTTTTTGCTTTTTGAATGATCCAAGAAGAAACAATTGTGATTCAAAATTTTGTTTACATGAAACTTCTAATAGGATACATGAAAACCAAAACCATAAAATGTAAAACAGGAAAAAAAAAAATGAAAGAACTCACTCTCACCTTGGAGGACAAGACCTTCACAGACAGAGGATTAGGATTGGGATGGAAAAGACTTATGAAGTCTTGACAAGCCTTTTAACCAAAGGCTTGCCATGAGTTCTCCAGGACACTACGAGCAATGCAAGGCCAGGCATGAGGAAGGGGCTGAAGCAGCACACACCGATTACCCAACAGAACACAGGGTGCACAACTGGGAAAGCCAAGACGGATGTGAAGAATGGACAGTAGCTGCTGATTCCCAACCTGGGGTGGCTGTGTGGTGGTGAAACGACACTCTCCTTGTTTGTCTCGACTGAACACAACTTTCCAAAGGACCGTGTCAAGGAAGAAGCTCTGAGAGATAGTCCAGTGAGTTAAGAATTAAAAATGACTAAGTCATCCTTTTTAACAAAGACATTTAAAAATATTCACATAATATTTCATCATTAGTGAAAAAGGTGATCAGCTTTTCACAGTGAATATCAGATACTACAAAAGGACAAAAAAACAGGACTTTGGTAATAAACACGAAATTCTTGATTAAATATATGATACTTCTAAATTTCCTACAAAATATGGGTTGTATACTAATCCTTGGTACTTCCTCATATTAAAGCGATGTTTACTACTTGACAGTATTTTGTATGTGTGTGTTTTGAGGCAGGGTCTCACTCTAGCCCAGGCTGACCTGGAACTCACTCTGTAATCCAGGTTGGCCTTGAACTCATGGCAATTCTCCTACCTCAGCCTCCCAAGTGCTGGGACTAAAGGCATGCGCCACCATGCCCAGCTGTGAAGCCTTTTCACAATGATGAGTGTTCAATGAATGTGTAATATTCGTTCTATGTCTATCTATACAATGTGTGATTTCATTAGCATCCAATACAAAGTAATTCTTCAGATAATAATGATAAATAGCATTTGCATGAAAACATGAACTATACTTTAGGCAATGGAATGATTTAAAAATGCCTTAAATGTGTTTTCTAAGATCCTTAAAATAGAAGGGACAACTTAAAATGGTCTACTATAAATACCATGATGCTCATCATATTGCAAATGTAAATGCCAAATCAGCCTTTTTTTTCCTTCTTTTTTTTAAGGTAGGGTTTCATTTTAGCTCAGGCTGACCTGGAACTCACTATGGAGTCTCAGGGTAGCCTTGAACTCACAATGATCCTCCTACCTCTGCCTCCCAAGTGCTGGGATTAAAGGCATGTGCCACCATGCCCGGCCCAAATCAGCTTTTGATGTGATACCGAAAATAAAATTTTCTGAGTCTAGAACTATTACCACTAAAATACACAATGTTCTACAAATTACCTTACTTTTAATTCAAATGCTTACACTATAAAACCCTGAAAAATTCCAAGATTATTTACCTTCTGTTTCTTATACTGCAATGAGAGTAAGCCAAATGTATATAATAAGCAAATGAGAACTTGCTTGTTCCTTTTAGAGGAACTAACCTGACGGCAATCTTAATGGAAAAGTTAGTGTACAATATATAACAGACAATGTATTAAAGAGCACTTAGGACTTCTGAAGTCACAATGGGGCTTTCTACTTTCTATCAAGGAATATAGATAGTATGTAGTAGGATTTCTGCAGACTCTGGCAGTTCACAGACTGCCTGGATACCAAACTTCTCTTTCTGCACTACTAATTTTACCGTCACACTATTTAGCTTCTCCTAATTGTATGAATGCAATTTTTTTTTTTTTTTTTTTTTTTTTTTTTTGGTTTTCTAAGGTAGGGTCTCACTCTAGCTCAGGCTGACCTGGAATTCACTATATATTCTCAGGGTGGCCTCGAACTCTCGGCGATCCTCCTACCTCTGCCTCCCGAGTGCTGGGATTAAAGGCGTGCGCCACCATGCCCGGCTTATGAATGCAAATCTTTTAATATAACTACAGAAAAGGTCAGATGAAAATGCTAAATGAAGTTGCCTAAAATGAACATGAGAGTGTGGAAAACTATATGATGCTACCTGTCCTTAGACTCCCCTTTTACCATTGAATCACCCAAAACTCCCAAGGCAACAAAACAGTCATTTAATGAGCTAAAGTGCTTACCTCTACCACAATAGACACAAAGGTGTTGACAAGAACAATGATGAGCATAGTTACACGCCACTGGTATGGTACACACACAATCTATAAGACAAAATGTTATTTAAAGTTATCTGAAGCTGGTATTATAACATGTAACATAATTACTGAGGCTAGACAAGGTGGTACATGCATGTAATCCCAGCATTTGAGAGGCGGAAGTAGGAGGATCAGGAGTTTTAGGTCATTCTCAGCTGCACAAGAAGTCTAAGGTCAACCTGGGCTAGATGAGAGCATTGCATAAATACAAAACCAAAAAGAAACAAAAATTCTAATTTACTGAATTCTTTACTATGTACCAAATATGTATTATAAACATACACACACAATATCCATTTAACGTTCAATGCCAACAAGTATGCACCTTTTCAAATTATAATATGGTAATTACTTAAATATTTAGGGGGAAAATTGCAGAAAATTAAACACATCATTAAATCTTATTCAGACTCAAAGCTCATGCTCTAATATTACAAATGTCTAATATGCACATACTTATCTGTGTGAGGGCACATGTGTGTGCAAGCATACAACTAACTGTTCCTCAGGTGCAGTCCTTTTTGTTTTCTTGAGAGAAAGGGCCTCTCTTGGCAAGGAACTGGCCACACAGGCTAGACTGGCTGGCCAGAAGGCACGCACAGGGATCTGCTTTCCCACTTTGGGATTACAATCACGTGCTGCCAGGCCTGACTTTTCAGTTAGGTGCAGCAGTTTGAATTTTGGTCCTCATGCTTGCAGGACAAACACTTACTCACTGAGCTATCTCCCCAACCAAGTCCTTATTTTTAAAATAAAAACTTGGCTTTCAGTGATGAGGCAGACAGTAATCTATTAAACACTGACAAAATCTTTTATTATTATATAGAAAATTCAAGTGGTTGTCCTCCCTCCTCAGCCTCCAAGAAATTGGTACTACAGGCACACACCATCATGTCCAACTCATTTCTAAGGCTTAAAAAATTCTTGTTGATGTATATATCCTTTAGTCAGCAAATATTTTTCACTGAGCACCTAAAGTACAGTGCAAGATGCCAAGGAGTAACATTATCTACGCACTTCAGAAAACATACTTCAGTAAGGTTTATGATTAGGAGACTGAAGACTATAACAGATGACAAGCCCAAACCAGTATGGGGCCAATGGAACTGTATTAAGACAGAAGGACTTACAGAATAAGAAAACTTAAAAAAGGACAAGGACTGGAGAGATGGCTTAGTGGATAAGGCACTACTTGCCAACAAAGCCAAAAGACCCAGGTATGATTCCCCAGTACCCATGAAAATGAAGATGCACAGGTGGAACATGTTTCTAGAGTTTGTCTGTAGTGACTAGGGGCCCGGCACACACTTGTTCTCTCTCCCTCCTCCCTGCCCCTAAAATAAGTAAAGTATTACTAATCATGAAAAAGTGAAGAAGCACATTAACAGTTCCAGGGCCTCCCCCTCCTCCCTCCCTTTCTCTCTCTCTCTCTTTGGAGTTAGGGTCTCACTCTGGCCCACACTAACCTGGAATTCACTATGTGTAGTTTCACGGTGGCCTAAAACTCACAGTGATCCTCCTACCTCTGCCTCCCAAGTACTGGGATTAAAGGTATGTGTCACCATGCCCAGCTTTCCCCTCCCCTCTTCCTTCTATCTTGGATGAAGGGCAATACCAGTCCAGGCATGGTGGCGCATGCCTTTAATCCCAAGCACTCTTGGGAGGCCAAGGTAGGAGAATCACTGTGAATTAGAGGCCAGCCTGAAACTACACAGTGAATTCCAGTCAGCCTGAGCTAGAACGAGACCCAACCTTAAAAACCAAAACAAATAACAACAATAAATGGCAGTACAACGAGAAGATAGGAGAATATGGTACAATTTAAAATGCTCACTTTGGGAGAGTCTTCTGGGTAGACCTTAAGCAGCAGTCAACGTATTGGGTACTCAGCTCTAAACCTAAGCTCAGTGTATGAAGGTTGAGTGGTCTTCAACTTCAGATGGAAACTACAGGCAAAGCCATGACTATAGATGGGATCACCTGAGGTATACAGTGAAAAGAGGGATAAGACCTAAAAGTGAAGAACTAATGTTTAAGGATGAGTCAGAGGGAGTAGAGCCTTAATTTAGACAGAGCATGAGATCAGTGGGCAGGAAGAAGTCACAAAGGAGCAAATCTAAGGGGGTAGGGGAGGCGACTATCTCAAGAACAATGGCGTGGTGGTGCACGCCTTTAATCCTAGCACTTGGGAGGCAGAGGTAGGAGGACTGCTGTGATTTCGAGGCCACCCTGAAATGACATAGTGAACTGCAGGTCAGCCTGAGCTAGAGTGAGACCCTACCTTGAAAAACAAACAAACAAACAAACAAAAAAACCAATGGCATGGAGCAGGGAAGATGGCCCAGTGGTTAAAGGTTCTTGCTTGCAAAGCCTGCCAGCACAATTGTGGTTGGTTACGCTCAGCCCACAAACTTGGCTACGTGGCTGACCTCTTCCCGGGGCAGCCTTGAATCTACACCAATCAGCTCTTTCTTAGACTCACCCGAGCCTGAAGGTAGAGTGCACCACAAAAAGGTTACAAACTGGTGCCTACCAGGTAGGCATGGCCCATTTTGGGCTGTTCACCTCTCCCTGAACCTCCACATCCCTGCTCTGGGAAGCACCTCCCATTTCAGCCTGTCTGAGGAGAGATGGAGTTCGAGGCCCCTTACTCATTCCTTCTCACCTCCCTCATGGTGGGAACTCTCTGAACTTCCTCCTTTTAATCTAATAAAAGTTTCCTTAAACGTTAAAAAAAAAAAGGGCCTTCCAGCCTAAGTTCAATTCTCTAGTGCCCATGTAAAGCCAGATGCACAATATAGCACATGTGTCTTATTTCCTGTGGCAAGAGGTCCTGGAGTATCCATGCTCTCTGTCTGCCTCCCTCCGGCACACTTACAGAGGCGGATGCTCCCAGGGAATGAAGTAACATTCAAGGAAAATGTTAGATATACAAGTACACTGGGCATGTGCAGGAAGTTCAGAAGTGAATGTAGCGTCTTGGCTGTCTCTTACTGTTCTCTTACGATGTGATGTCTTCATACACTGCAAATTGGCCCTGCTACTATTCTACCCTGCAAAAAGCATGAATGAGACCCTCCCAAAAGCTAGGCAGATGCTCTTGGACTTTCTTTATAAATTATTTGCTACAATTATTTTGTTATTGCAACAGAAAACAGACTAAGATACCCTCTGACTAGGTAACCCCTAAATGCAGTTATACAAGATAGGAGAAAGTCCACATAACAGACCATTCTAGAGAGTTACTGGCGCTGTTGTTTTCACGAGGCAACATCTTGCTCTACCTGGTCTCAGGCTGGCCTTGAACTAATGGGGGTGGGGCACACAATGATAAAGGGGACAAAGCCTCAGCATTGGAAACAACCCCCACCTCTCTGCTTTCTGACCGGATGTGATAGTCACCTAATTCTTGCACCACCATGACGGACTGTATTTCCCCAAACAGTGAGCCAAAATAAGCCCCTCCTCCCTTAAGTTGTCAGGTATTTGTTCACTATAATGAGAAATCTAAGACAAGAAGCAGGCATTGCTCATGCACAGGGAAACTAATCAATTCTCTGAACTTATTACTAAAATAAGCGCAATTCTAATTACCCCAAGAGTGCTTTTCCTAGCATTTGATAAGCTAAATCTAAAATGTAAAGCAAAGGCCCAAGAACAGACAAAAATATTGTGAGGCTCACGATGTGAGGTTGAAGTAAGACCGCTACCTCAGACAAAGTGATAATAAAATTTGCACACTATGCTATTACCTCAGAAAAAGGAGAACTAAAAATACCTTAAATAAAGGCCCTGTTAGGCTGAACTTCCTAGATTTCATACATGGGAAACTGACAGAGATGCCACTAAAATGGGTGGAAAGATAGGACTTTTGAACAAGTAAAGCTGGAATAAACACTAGAGCCAGTAAATTCTGCTATTTCAACTGTTCTATATTTGTTTTGGGGTATCTTTAGGGTTAATGTAGCTATACCTAGAAGAAAAGGGAAAGAAGAGGTACCAGGAAAAAGACACAGTGGCAGTCTTTCTCTTTCGTCAGTAAAGAAAGAGCAAAGGAGGAAAGGAGACCTCAAGCTCTTATAACAGACATCCAGAAGTGTCATTTAGCTGCTTAAATTCCATGTAAGCTCTCCAGTTTAAGAAGCTTGCATACAAAGCATGACAGTCAAGGGTTCAACCCCCCAGCACCCACATAAAGCCAGATGCAGGACTGAAGAGATGGCTTTGCAGTTAACACAATTACCTGCAAAGCCAAAGGACAGAGGTTCAATTCCCTAGGACCCACATAAGCCAGATGCACAAGGTGGCACATGTGTCTGGAGTTCATCTGCAGTGGCAAAAGGCCCTGGTGTGCCCATTCTCTCTCTTCTCTCTCAAGTAAATAAATATTTTTTAAAAGCCAAGTGCAAAAAGTAGTGCATGCAAAAAGTAGTGCATGCATCTGCATTAGGAAGAGACTTGGTGTGCCCACGCACTCACACACCCACGACGTACAAATAAAAAAAATTTTAAAAATAAATAAGCCAGGTGTGGTGATGTATGCCGGTAATTCCAGCCCTCAGGAGGCAGAGGTAGGAGGATCACTGAGTTTTGAGTCTACACTGAGACTACATAGTGAATTCCAGGTCAGCCTGGGCTAGAGGGCGACCCTACCTTGAAAATCCAATAAATAAATAAATAAATAAATAGATTTCCATACAATACTAAAAGGGTCACTCCCCATTGTCTTTCCATTGTTCCCCCATTTGCTATGAACCATGAGATAAGAAATAAAGATGTAATTAAGCCTTACCTGAAGAACCTGGTCAATAGAGTCAACTGGATGCAGCATAATGAATAATATGAAAACATACAAAACAATCACAGACACAACAAAAAAATCTGGAAAAGAAAGTAAAATAAATTAGAAGGTTCTTTTTTTAAATAAAAGGTATCTAATAACAAGTGATATGTTGTAATCCCTTAATTTGGTTTGACTATGTTTACTCAGCAATTAATGGTGCTTGCTTGCAAAGCCCGACAGCCCAAGGTTCAACTGCCCAGTACCCACATAAAGCCAAATGTGCAAATGGACTCATGCATCTAGAGTTCATTTGCCAATAGCAAGAAGCCCTACCACCCATCCCCTCACTCTCACATAAATAAATACAAACAATAATTAAAAAACATCTCGTGACTAAGGACTGTGGCTTTTGGTAGAGTGCTTGCTTCACATGTTCCAAGCCCTGAGTTCAACCCCCAAAACTGCTGCTCCTGCCCCCAAGTGACTGATCTACTTCTCTCACCAACAGAAATATGGCTAGGGCAAAGTTACTAGATTTCTGGTAGTTTGAATATGAAGTGTTCCCCACAGCTTCAGGTGTTTGTGACTCAGCCTCACACTCAATCTCAGGCTGGCCAACGTGGGAGGTGGAGCCTTCCTGGGGAAAGTGTGTCATTGGGGGGATGGCGGGATGTGGGGATGGAGGCTTATTAGCCTAGCACCAAGATCCGCTTTCTCTGCCATGACGACTTTCCCCAAACTATAAACTGAAATCCACCCTTTCCTCCCGCAGGCTCCTTCTGGCCAGGTGTTTTGTGCCAGCAACAAGAGAGTAGATGAAATAGATTACTGCAGCTAGATGTCCTGATGGGTTGCACACTTAGTTAGTGCCAGACTCCTTTCTGTTGTGTGTGTTATGTGCATATGTAATATATCACACATAGCATACTGCTGAGCATGGTGGCTCATACCTATAATTCCAGCACTCAGAAGGCTGAGGATCACTGCCAGTTCAAGGCCACCCTGGAGGTCAGAGAGATCTTGTCTCAAAACACCCCTTCAACATACTCAGTGTTTCCCTGAAACTTAAAAACACTGAACTAAAAGTACCTATATCAAGTCAGAAGTGGTGATGCATACCTTTAATCTTGGCACTCAGGTGGGTGAGGTAGGAGGAGAAATCCCATGAGCTCAAGGCAAGCCTGGGCTATGGAGTGGGACTCTACCTCAAAAAAGTAAAGCACCTCTGCCCTGCCAAAAATGCAGTGTGTTAAATTTATGCCGGGCCCAGGTGTAGGCCTGTAACTCCAGATACTCAGCAAGCTAAGCAGGATGAGCCTGCCAGGATTATAAAGATTGCGCAAAGCCAGCCTGGGCAACTTGATGTGACCTTGTCTCAAAAAATAAAAAGTAGGGATGGAGAGATAGCTTAGTGGGTAAGCGCTTGCCTGTGAAGCCTAAGGACCCTGGTTGGAGGCTCAATTCCCCAGGACCCACGTTAGCCAGATGTACAAGGGGGCACAGGCATCTGGAGTTCATTTGCAGTGGCTGGAGGCCCTGGTGCGCCCATTCTGTCTCTCCCTCTGCCTTTCCCGCTCTGTATGTCACTCTCAAATAAATAAATAAATAATGAACAAAAATTAAAAATAAATAAATAAAAAGTAGGAGCTGGGAGACAGCTCAGCAGTTAAGGTACTTTGCATGCAAAGTCTGCCAGATGGAGTTCAATTCCCGGGACACCCAGTAAAGCCAGATGTACAAAGTGGCACACGCCTCTGGAATTCACATGCAGTGGCAAGAGGCCCTGGCACACCCATATATACACTCATTCTCTTTCTCACACAAATAAATGGATGGATGGGATGGGGGGAGGGGTTGCAGATGTGGCTCAGTTGGAAGAGTGCCTGTCTGGCATACACTAGGCCCTGGGTTAATTAATATTATTTATTTAATTTTAGTTTTTACAACAGAAAATTTGGCCATATTGCCAAGGCTGGCCTTGAACTTGAGGCCAAATGCTGGGATACTGGTTTTTGTCAGCTCATTCAGGATTTTTCTCCATTATTTTTTAAGAGGAGAGGCAAGACAGAATTCACACTGTCATACTTACAATTCTTGTAGCAAGGTTGCCTGAAGGGTTTTCCTTTTGAAAAGGCAATTGCCACTATGAGGTACTGGAAACTGGAGATAAAAAACACTGTGGTATTTTCATAATTTTGTATATTATGTGTTTCCGTTTCATTGTCTGAATTTTCATATAGGCTTCTTGTTGTATTACAAGCACTAGGACACACACACAAAAAATTTCCATTACAAACATGATGCCCATCTATCAAAAGAAATCAATTTTGCCTTAGATGCTTTAAATAATTATGCCTATACAAAGAAACAAAATGCTAGTTATAGTAAAAGAGCCAACACCACCACCACCACCACAAGGCATATATACAACAGATAAAGCTTTTTAATGAGGTAGTGATTCCAACCCATTAAAATTGAGAAGCTTCCATCCCTCTTTTTTAAAATCTTGCAAGTAATTTTAGAATACCAAAGGTCTTCAGCTCCACCACTTTTAAGAGCAAATGCAAATACAGCAATCTACTTAATCTCCTTGATCAATTTCCTCACCTGTGAGTTCCACCTGTTATGGGTTACTGTGAACACAATGCCTACCAAGGCAATGAGAGAGCTCTTAATATTTAAGTAAGCCCTCGTTTCTTCTATGTGAGCAGTAAATGGCGGGCAGGCACAATCCACATGTTATTTAAACATGAACTATAATGAACACAGGTAAGTAGTAACAAAATATTAATCTGCACAAATGAACTCTGGAAAGTTCAAGACAGCTTCATCCATTACTTTTTATAGGCACTGTTTGTATGCATACAATAAAATAGTAACATTACTTTTTAATTTTCTAAAAATTTTTAAAGACAAACTCATATTAAAAAAAAAATTACAACTAAGAGCTAGAGAGATGGGTCAGTAGTTACAGACACTTGTTTGCAAAGCCTGATGGCCTGGGTTCCATTCCTTAGTATCCACATAAATCAAATATACAAAGTGGTGCACACATCCTATTTGCAGTGGTAAGAGGCACTGGCATGCGCACGTGTGCGCACACACACAATCTGTCTCTCTCAAATAAATGAACAAAAATGTTTAAGGACTGGAGAGATGGCTTAGCAGTTAAGTTGCTTGCCTGTGAAGCCTAAGGACCCAGATTCAAGTTCCCAGTACCCGCAATAAGCCCGGTGCACAAGGTGGCATGTGCATCTGGAGTTTGTAGTGGCTAGAGGCCCTGGCACGCCCATTCTCCTCTCTCTCTCTCTCAAATAAATAAGTAAATAAAATATTTCTTAAAACTTTAAATGTAGAACTGAATATTACAACTAAACAAAATTGTTCATGTTTAGTTAAGTATTATTACATCTGTAAATAAGAGCAGACTCTAAAAATAAAACACCATGTTTTCCCAGGAAGTCTAAAATGGCATGTCACAAACCAGGTAGAAAAGCCAGAAGTGAGTACAGAACAGCCTCCAAGAATGACTCCAGAGAACAAGCCCTCCTCCTCTCCAAGAACGTTCAGAAGAACCTTAAGCAGCTGACTGAAACTCTCCATCTTGGTAGCACAACACTCTGAACATTTCCTGTTTTTCTCTTATTTTCTCTTACTGTGTGTCCTCTCTAAATTTCATGCTGAAATTTAAGAAGTTATTAGGGTTCTACCCCTTGTGAATGGATTGATCTACTCATGCAATACATTAATAGGTGACCCTAGAATAGGGCTGTACAAACCCAATTTGCTTATGTCTCTTGTAATGTGAGGCCCTTGCACTGCCTAAGGACAAAAAGACTATTACCCTACATAGCCCCTCAACTAAAGGATGAGAGAAAACTTTTTTCCTTTTAATTTGGTGTGGTAGTTTGAATGGATGTCCCCTAATAGACTCAAGCGTCTTGATTCAAGATTGTCACTTGGTGTCATTGTGGGTGGATCCCAGAGTGCAGTCCTACGGTGTGGGGCAGGTCTGAATTCCAGTCTAACGATACAAAGAGCACTTGAGCTCTGCTGGGTTCCTGGAGTGTGCTTGCTTGTGCCAGCGGTTGTTGCTTTTTTTCTGTATGAACCTGGGAAATGGGGCATGCTGCTTCTGCCAATAAGGAACTTCCCCTGCATCTGTAAGCTTCAAATAAATCCCATTCCTCCTATAAACTACGCCTGGCTTGGAAGTTCATCTGAGCAGTGTGAAGCTATCTGTGTCAGAATTGGTACCAGAAGTGGGGTGATGCTGTGTGATGAATATGACCATGTAAGTTTGGTTTTTTGGAACTTCTGTTTTGGGGAATAGGCATGGACTTGGTACTTGCAACTAAAACTTCCTTCCAAAGTGATAAGCAAAGTTTTATGGACTATTCTGATGACAGTTTGAAGCTGCTAAATGTAGAGGAAATTATATTTGGGGGCTTTGCTTATGAACTTTCAAACAGGAAGGAAAGACTGCAGAGAAGTTTATTATATAAGGGCTGGCTGAGTTCTGTTGTCCATGCCCAGAGAGTTTGACCAAGATTAACTTTGTGATGGTCTGATATGCCTGGCTAAAGAAATTAAACTGAAAAATTCAAGATGTAAGTTGGAAAAACACAAGCAAGTTTAAAATTAGGGGCACTGAGACTGGCTGCTGAAGCTACTGTTGTCCAATACTTTAGCATATGGAAAAAACATGGCCCAACTGCTTTCACACTGAAGAATGAATGGTAGACATACAAATTCTTTCGTAGGCAAGGAATCTGCTCTTCAAAGTCACTGATTTATTTCATCCCTGAATTAAGAATATGGCTGCATCCTGCACACCTAGTACCAATTTCAAAATCATAAAAAAAAAATACATGGAGACAGGTGTGGTAACACATGCCTTTAATCCCAGCACTTGGGAGGCAGATGGAGGAGGATCACCATGAGTTTGAGGCCACCCTGAGACTGCATAGTGAATTTCAGGTCAGCCTGAGCTAGAGTGAATCCCTCCCTTGAACCACCTCCAGCTCCCTCCCCCGCCCCCCCAAAAAAGCATGGACTGGGTCCTAAAGCGTACATAGTTCCAGGAGCCTCTGCTGATACACAAGGCATGTGGACCCTGAAGAACAGGCTGGTGAAGACATTAGAAGATTGACTTTGGTTATCATGGAGACCCATGGAGGTTTTGGATATACCAGGACTGTGCAAGGGCTACCATGGATAAATACAGACAAAATTATGTAAGTGTCCAAATCAAGCTACATGCAAGTTTTATATACATCCATAGAATTGTTTTTCCTATTAATTTTACATAGTTTTACATGGATTGAATAACTCACTCTGTGTAAGGATGCCACACTTTATACCAAGGTTGCTTCTTGACCCAAAAAAACCCCAGAGATTGAAATCCAATGCAGATGATAATTTGAGACAAGACGGAGAAGAGTAGAGCCCCAGATATAAGACTTGAAGGTGGTCTTTGTGCCACAAGTTCCTTCCAGGCAGGATTTAAACTCACTACATTGAAAAATATGAACATAAGGTTAGTGTCTAAATTATTCACTATAAATAGCATGGTAAAATCAACATGAAAAGTGACAAAAGTTGGTTATGTATAAAAATTTACAAGATGTTTCAAAAAATCCAAGCCAGCCAGATATCACACATATTTAAATGATTTGGAAACAACTTCTAAAAAGTAAACTACTTGGGGTAGAGAAATGGCTCACAGATTAAAGGCACTTGCTTGCAAAGCCTGGGTGTCAATACCCCAGTACCCATGTAAATCTAGAGTAATATAGGCTATTACAATTGTTGATGTTAATGTGTTGCAATTCAGAAAGCCATAACAGAATTTCATGCCTTAAACTCAATTAAAAAAAAAAAAAAGAAATAGAAACACTCACTTGTAAATACCACTACCAAAATGATTGCCAGATCAATGAAGAGAAACTGGAAGTCTCCCAGGTTACTTAAAATCTACAAAAGGAATTTGTAAAACAGTTTTCAGGAAGTATTTTTATAGCATTTTATAACCAGGTGACAGTTTAGTTTTTCCCCAGGAGTAACAACTTAAAAATAAACACTTAAAACACTTAAATCAGCTTAAAAAATAAAATACATCTGCTTTTGAAATTAATCAACTATAACATATTTATAAAAATATTGATATGTTAATATAAGTGTATCCATAAAATACATTCAGCCAGTTGTGGTGACACAGAGGTAGGAGGATTGCTGTGAGTTCAAGGCCAGCGTGGGACAATAGAGTGAGTTACAGGTCAGTCTGGGCTAGAATAAGAACCTACCTTGAAAAAAAAGGTAGCCTTCTGGCAGTATTAACGGCCAGAAGACCTCTGAGCTACCTTGAGAGTCATGATTCTCTGGAAAATGCCCTAAGAATTTGCCAGTCACTGACAGGATCTGGAGAAGCATTCTTGACCTTCCTCTGGCTTGACTTCTTCTGTTTGGACATGGGAAGAAGCCATAGGACCATTTTTGATTTTTCCTCCTTTGACATGAGTGCCTCTATAGAGCCACAGATCATCAGTACATTGAAATAAAAATTGTGTTTGCATTAGGACAAGGTGTTCCACTTGGGGGGTGAATACAGTATTTATAATTGATAAAAAAAATCCATTCAATAAAAACATTTTTAGGAGCTGGGTGTGGTGGTGCACACCTTTAATCCCAGCACTCAGGAGGTAGAGTTAGGAGGATTGCCATGAGTTCAAGGCCACCCTGAGACTACATACTGAATTCTAGATCAGCTGGGGCTAGAGTAGTGACAAACTACCTCGGGGCGGGGGGGGGGGGGCATTTTTAGGGCTGGAGAGATGGCTTAGTAGTTAATATGCTTGCCTGCAAAGCCTAAGGACCCATGTTCAACTCTCCAGATCCCATGAAAGCCAGATGTACAAAAGTGAGGCAAGTGCAAGGTCACACATTGCCCACTAGGTGGCACAAGCGTATGGAGTTCAATTTCACTGGCTGAGGCCCTGACAGGTCAACTCACTCTCTCTCTCCCTCTCTCTAAAATAAAATGAACAAAATAAAAATAAACTTAAAAAAAAATTTTTTTGTAAAAAGCAAATAAACTTTTAAGGAAAATAGTCAACATTTGAGCCAGAGAGATGGTTCAGCAGTTATGTTGCATGCCTGCAAAGCCTAATGATGTGGGTTCAATTCCCCAGTATCCACATAGTCAGATACACAAGGAGGCATATGCATCTAGAGTTCCTGGCATGCTCATTCTGTCTCCCTTCTTTTCCTCTGCTTGCAAATGAAAAAAAAAAAAAAAGTGTTTTACAGTGGTTTAGTGGCACAGATGTTTAATCCCAGCACTTGGGAGGCAGGGATAGGAGGATTGCTGTGAGTTTGAGGCCAGCCTGAGACTACATAGAGAATTCCAGGTCAGCCTGTGCTAGAGTGAGACCCTACCTTGAAAAAAACAAAAAAGTCAACAAAAGAGCTGGGTACAAGGCAAGAGAGGGGGGCAGACAGCAGAGTATCACTGTGGCTCCTGGTGAACTGTGGTTCTGGGGTGAGGAAGAGATCCCCTCTCAAGAAAATATAGAGATAAGCAATAATGATACCCAAATGCTCCTCTCTGGACTCCAAATGCACATATGTGCAGATACCACACATCACATCCATACACATGCACACACAGTCTCATATGTCAGAGTATCTTGCTCACACCTTCCCTTTGACACTCACCAAATGGTATAAAGAGAGTTGACAAAGATTACTTAGGATGGCACCAATGCTCATTAGGAGGAAAAAAAAATCCACTATGACAACACTTTTGTATACATTTTCCTCCCAAAAGCACAAAGTCGTAAAACTATTGTTGTCTATATTCCTAGTCTGGTTTTTTGTACATTTTACAGCAGAATTACCTATAACTATGAACATGCCAGTCTGACTAACATGCCAGTAAAGTGTGCAAGATATGCAAATGATCAGGTATAATAGGGCACTTCTATCAGACTGATACAAATGCATGGAAGTTGTCCACTATGTCAGGTATGGCTGAGTATGCCTATAATGCCACCATTTGGGAGGTACCAGCAAAAGAGATTAGAAGTTCAAGGTTGTCATTAGCTACATTAGAGCCTGAAGCCAACATGGGGCACAGGAGATTGTCTCAAAACCAACTCCAATCTGCACTACAGGCTAAAAAGAATGCAATCATTTATTCTTCTGAAAGCTTTAGTTACTGCTGATTGCCATAAAGAACAAGCTTTCCAAAGTAATGACATTTCAATCAGCCAATTTTGCCTCAATAACCTCAAGTTAAATTTGCGGTACTAGTAACAGAAATTTTATTCTGAGTGGATGTATCCAAAATCAAGCACTAGGCCTTCACAGGAAGTGCGGCTCTGACAAGGTCGTACTCACGGAATACAGGAGAGTAACACTGAAGTACTGGATGATGCTGTACAGTGCCATAAACTTAAACACACAGAAGGACGTCATCAAAGCAGCACGGCCTTCCCTGTGAAGAGAAATGTGGGCACGTGAATAACGAGATCTTAAACTCCTCTTAGGCACACAGCTCCATCTTAACAGCTGAACACCAGCATTCAATAGCTGTAACCAAGCAGTCATCGACCAAAACAATTAGCAAAGCTCAGGTAGAATAAACAAGCAGCAACATTATTAGTAAGTTATAGCTCAAGCTGCTGCTGAGCATCGAAACAAATACATATCACTCTTTATGGTAATTTACCCTTTTACTAAGTGCAAGATACAGAGAAATACTAAAGCAATTTCTAAGCTGTATTACCTGATAAGGTTTGGCACACAGGAAATACTACGACTTTTAGAGGTAAAAGGAGACGCCACCGAAGCTTCAAGCTCAGATAAGGAAATACCACCATGTGCCCTCTTCAAAGCCTGGAAGTTCAAGAAACCTGGTTAAGTTTTGTGAATGTGACTTGAGCTAAGAACTTCAAATGTAAATCACAGAAACTGTACTTACACCACAGTCGTTTGCCCCATCACCACACATTCCAACAAAGTAACTAAAAAACAAAAGTATTTCAGAATTTAATTTCTTATACTACATACATAACTTAACATTCCCTAAGATAGTATTATGGAGGCTTGACAGGTTTTCTGAATAAATGAATCTTTTCAATACAATGACCAACATTGGCCTGGAAGTATAATGACCTTGGTACTATCTTATTTCTGTCGATGTATGTGTGAATCATTTTGGTATTTTAATTTCCTTGTCTTTAGAACAAAAAGCATGTGTACATTTCTGAACATGCTTTTTAGACTATCAGTAAATTTCTCACTTAAAACTGTTAGGAATCAGGGCTGGAGAGATGGCGTAGCGGTTAAGCGCTTGCCTGTGAAGCCTAAGGACCCCGGTTCGAGGCTCGGTTCCCCAGGTCCCACGTTAGCCAGATGCACAAGGGGGCGCTCGCGTCTGTAGTTCATTTGCAGAGGCTGGAAGCCCTAGCGCGCCCATTCTCTCTCTCTCCCTCTACCTGTCTTTCTCTCTGTGTCTGTCGCTCTCAAATAAATAAATAAAAAATTTAAAAAAAAAAAAACTGTTAGGAATCAAAAACGAATTATGGGGCTGGAGAAATGGCTGAGCAGTTAAGACGCTTGCTTGTGAAGCCCCAGGTTTGATGCCCCAACCCATGCAAGGCTAATGTACAAGGTGGTGCATGCATCGAGTTCAACTGCTGTGGCTAGAGACCCTGGTGCACCATTCTCTCTCTCTCTCTAATAAATAAAAATAAATTATATATACATATATGTATACACACATAGTAGTTGAGGACTAGAGAGATGGATCAGCAGATAAAAGTGCTTGCTTGCAAACGCTGCTGGCCCAAGTTCAATTCCCCAGTACCCACATAAAGCCAGAGACACTTCATGTTTTCATCTTAATTATTATAGGCAGCAATTCTTTGTACATATGTACACACATGGTTTCTCTTTATAAGTAAGTAGGGTTTTGGATTTAGGAGTTTTTCAGGTTTTAGAATCTTTACATAGAATTTAATAGTTAAGTATCTTTCAGCTGAAAGTCCAAAATATAAAATGCCACAAATTCTACTGTGATATTGACAAAGTTTCAGATTTCAGAGTATTTTGATTTTATGGTATTGTACCAAGGATACTCAACTTGTGTATAAGAAATGTTAAGTTAGAGCAGGTCGTGGTAATGTATGCCTTTAATCCCAGAACTCAGGAGGCAGAGATAGAAGGATTGGTTGTGAGCACAAGGCCAGCTTGAAACAACATAGTAAATTCCAGGTCAGCCTAGGCTAGAGCAAGACCCTACCTAGAAAACCACACATACACAATACATAAATAAATAAGTAAGTCAAGGCTAGAGAGATGGATCAGCGATTAAAGGCTTGCCTGCAAAGCCTGATTACCCAGGTTCAATTCCCCAGTAGCCATGTAAAGCCACATACACAAGCGGTACATGCATCTGGAGTTCCTTTACAGTAAGTAGCAAGCGGCCCTAGCTCATCCATTCTCTCTCTCTCTCTCAAATAAATATTTTTCACAAAAGAAAAATTAAATATTATCCTGAGTTTGAAAATGAAACCATTATTAATCAAATAAAACAAAGCATAAAACCATCAGTACTTACTCCACATTTTGCAATGCTTCTACCAACTGTGTCTTCTGATCAGGTGACATACGAGCAAAGACAGTGCCATGCAACATCAACTAGGAAAATAAAATATTATTTATTTTGGAGGAGAAAGAGAGAGAACATGGGCATGCCAGGACCTTTTGCCACTGCAAACAAACTCCAGCTGCATGAGCCCATCACTTTGGGCACCTGGTTTTACATGAGTGTTGGGGTATTGAACCTGGGCCAGTAGGCTTTATAAGCAAGTGCTTTAAATCATCTCCTCAGCCCAGAAAACAAAGAATATTTTATTACATATGTAGTTCTGTTGGGTTTGATAACTCACACCTGCAATCCCAGCATTTGGGAGGCTAAGGTAGGAGGAATGCCATGAATTCAAGGCCAGCTTGTGCTACAGAGTGAGTTTCAGGTCACCTTAAGGTAAGGTTAAGACGCTGCCTCAAAAAGAAAAAAAAAAAAAAGGACTGGGTGTGGTGGCGCACGCCTTTAATCCCAGCACTGAGGAGGCAGAGGTAGGAGGATTGCCATGAGTTCAAGTCCACTCTGAGACTACATAGTGAATTCCAGGAGAGCCTGGGCTGGAGACCCTACCTTGAAAAACCAAAAAGAAAACACCAAACAAGACAAATAATTTTTTTTAATTGATCAGACTATGTTTGTGAACACATTTATAAACTCATTCACTTACCTTAGGAACAAGGTCTTGAAAATGCTCCAGTATGACTGAAAATGACTTTCCATTCATTGCAAAATGATAGCGAGTCAACTGAAGATCTTCTAAGCTATCATGAACCAATTTAATTGGAATAGCCTATGTAAGAGACATTTAGGACAGTATTTAGGTGGCCAAGCCAGATATCACAGTTCCATGTGAAATATGTTTGTTCCAAAATTGAACTGTTCCCATTTAAAAAATTATGTCATACTGTCCATACAAAGTGTCTACTTAATAATTTTTAAAAAGTCATTAAAAGCTTACCATTTATCCAAAAAGAAGATGATCAGTACTAATGCTAACTGTAATATTTACTTATTTATTGGTGTTTCAAGGTAGGCTCTCACTCTAGCCCAGGTTGACCTGGAATTCACTTTGAGGTCTCTGGGTGGCCTCAAGCTCATAGCAATCTTTCTACTTCTGCCTCCTGAGTGCTCGAATTAAAGGTGTATACCATCATGCACAGCTGTTAAATATACAGAAATGGGCATGGTGGCACATGCTTGTAACCCCAACACTAGGGATGTAGAGACAGGAGGAGCAGGAGTTCGAGGGCAGCCTTGCTACACAGTCACTCAAGGCTAGTCAGGACTACATAAGATCCTATGCTATGTCAGGTTTAATATGAAATGATCTAACAGGTGAATTATTTATTATGGACTACCTAATCATTTACTGACTTTTACTTTTAAGATTGGATATTAAAGATTTTTACACTTTGAAACTATGCTTCTTGATCTTGACTGACTATGAAGATTTACACACTGAATTTCTGGAACTATCCCTATCTAGTGAACCAGAATCTCTGGGGAAATAGTCTGTTTCATTTAGCTTCTGTCCACCACATTTCCAAGTAACATTTGTTTTTTCAGACTAAATCCAAAACAGCAAGCTTCAAAAGAGAAAATGAACAGTGACATTACCTCTGAGTCAACTGCTGATGAACTACTGCCCTGTGTTAGAGAGTCTGCATAATGCCAATTGATCTTGGCAACTTTTCCATCCTTTGGAGGTAATGCTTCAGCAATAATCACTTTATCATGAGGTAGAATCATCCCACAGTCTCTGGCCACAGAGACAGCAGTCAACATGTTATCACCTAAATTTTCAAGAGATTTTAAACATATTAAAGTTGAAATGAAAACACGACTGCATCAAGCAAGCTCAAAAAATCTTATCTAGTCCCTACAATTGGGTTGCGCAAAAAGGGGTAATGCATGGTCCTTTATCCTTGTGAGTTTCAAAGTAAACCAATTAGGGGACACTCACTGAAATGCAAGCACACATGCTGAACTCAATAAATAAAATATTTTATTTGTTTGCTTACTTGAAAGAGGGAGAGAAAGAGAGAGAGAGAGAGGCAGAGAGAGAAAGACGCAGATAGAGAGAAAGGGAGAATGGGCATGGCAGGGCCTCCAGCCACTGCAAATGAACTCTACACACATGCATTCCTTTGTGCATCTAGCTTACATGGGTCCTGGAGAATTGAACCGGGGTCCTCAGGCTTCACAGGCAAATGCTTTAACTAGTAAGCCATTTCCCCAGCACCCAACGGTTAACTGTTTTAAAACAAGGTCTTACTTTGTACTCCAGGCTGGCCTTGAACTTGCAATCCTCCTGCCTGAGCCTCTCAGTGCTGAGATTTTAGGCTCAGTTCATGCCCCAAGTTTTTAAATACAATTTTTCAGTTTTTATTATTTTTGCCCCACAACAGATGCCACAGCGAGCAAGGCCTCATCAACACTTGCTGCAATAACCTGGGAGTGAGTGACTGACGGTAAGCAAAACACTAGCACAGCACCCAGACAATGAAGCTACAACGGTGAGAGGATGTGAAACAAAAAGTCAAGAAACATAAAAGACAAGACTATTTAATGGAAAGCAAGAGAGACTGTCTTGGTCATAAGAAGAAAGGGAAGGAAATAAAGCAAAAGTAGGCAAAAGTCCGAGGAGCCCACTCCCACTGGAACTGAAGGGCAAGGTATTTCTTCTATGCAATCTTCCAGTAGTGTCCTCTTGTGGCCCCTGGGACACAAAGTCATGCTGTCCTGGCAACAAAAATGGAGGAACATAGACAGATGGAAAGTGCCTTGAAGGAGTCATTAGAAGGAAGATTTACTATGATGGGAGAGCTGGCAACCTGGAGCTATAAAGTACGTGTATAAAGTATAAAGCTAGTGGACAGGTATCACTTAATACACATAAACACATTCACTCCTTTCCCACCTAAGTTTTACTGAACTTATAAATAATAATTATGTAATACTATCAACAGGACAAAAACACCCAGGAAGCCCAGTGTGGTGGTGCACACCCTTAATCCCAAGCACTTGAGAGGCACAGGTAGGAGAAGCACCATGAGTGGGGTCTGATGAGTGTAACAACCAGCTTGCCTTTACCAGTGTTTGGTGCTCTCTCCTGCTGCTGCTGTTGCTGTCCACCTGGTGTTGGTCACGAGGTGATGTCTACCCTCTGTTCATGCCATCATTTCCCCTGCCATCATGGTGCTTCCCCTCGAGTCTGTAGGCCAAAAAAACCCTTTCTCCCACAAGATGTTTTGTGGGCTGCTTTGTGCCAGCAACATGAAGCTGACTGCAGTAACCTTAGAAATGAGTACTGTAATAATCTTGTGCCTTGAGAAAATATTCAGAGTGGAAACAGATGCCGAGGATGGAACCACTGTATTATATGTTTCTATCACTAACCATCCCTAAATATGACCTAACATAAACTCAAGAGCCATGCTCATTGTTTTTGTGTATTCCTTTACACACCTTACCTGTAACCATGACAGTGCGAATGTTGGCTTTATGCAAATCTTCAAGTACTGCAGGGGTTTCTTGCTTTAATTTGTTCTGCATTATAATTAATCCCATAAAATCCATGTTGTTTTCAATGATATCTCTGCATAAAAAGAAATTTAACATATAATGGTATACTCAAAGAAGACAGCCATCATTCTCTTTATATTGACAAGGCATATTAAAACATCTGAAAATTACAAAGTAAAACATTTCATATGCTGAATAAACCATGTATGCATTTAACAGTTCAATATCTCTCCAAAAATTTAAATCTGGGAAAACAGATCCCAAGAAATACATTTTAGACAGGTTGAAACATGAAATACAAGGACCATCTGCAAATGTGCATCTTTGTAAAACACTAAACAATACGTCTAGCACTAAGATATACTTATATCTTGTTTAAAAGCATACAGCATACTAAGCTGTATAAGCCATGGTCTAATTTATATGTTGAGAGAAAAATGGAGGGACCTATAGCAGAAGTGCATTTGGTATAATCATAATGGATTCATTATAAAGTCCTGATCAATTTTACAAAATGATATACTTGACCCTAGAACTGTGATAAAAGAACAATTAGCAGTGCAACAATGGGAACTGCAAGGAAATGTGCCTATTCTCACAGTGACCACAAATAGCTGAGTCTACTATGGCAGCACTCTACAATGCCTTAGGAGTGTCAAAGGTGAAAACACATTTCTCATATTCAAGACTTGTGGAAAAACAAACTTCCAACCAGATACATGCAAAATATATACTTCAGCACTATACTGAGGATGAAGTCTGTTCAAGTTACCACTATTAGACTGCAGAAATAGTTTTTATTCAAGGTAGGGTCTCACTCTAGCCCAGGCTGACCTGGAGGTTACTTATTAGAAAATCTTTTCCTATGTCTATATCTTAGAGAGCACCCCCCCACCTCCACCATTTTCCCTCTTTAGTCATTTTAGTGTTTCAAGTCTTATATTGATGTTCTTGATTCATTTGGAGTTCATTTTCGTGGAGGGTGAGAGAAGAGGGTCCAGGCTCACTCTTCCACAAGTGGCTCTCCAATTTCTCCAGCACCTTAGTTGAAAATGCTGTGGTAGGGGCTGGAGAGATGGCTTAGCGGTTAAGCGCTTGCCTGTGAAGCCTAAGGACCCCGGTTCGAGGCTCGGTTCCCCAGGTCCCACGTTAGCCAGATGCACAAGGGGGTGCACGCATCTGGAGTTCGTTTGCAGAGGCTGGAAGCCCTGGCGCGCCCATTCTCTCTCTTTCCCTCTATCTGTCTTTCTCTCTGTGTCTGTCGCTCTCAAATAAATAAATTAAAAAAAAAAAAAAGAAAGAAAATGCTGTGGTAGTAAGCATAAGTGGTAGGAGGATCACTGTGGGTTCAAGGACAACTGGGACTATATACTGAACTCTAGGTCACGCAATGTGTTTATACAGCAAAGTTCATTTTTTTAAAAAAGCCCGCCGGGCGTGGTGGCGCACACCTTTAATCCCAGCACTCGGGAGGCAGAGGCAGGAGGATCACTGTGAGTTCAAGGCCACCCTGAGACTCCATAGTGAATTCCAGGTCAGCCGGGGCTAGAGTGAGACCCTACCTCGACAAACCAAAAAAAAAAAAAAAAAAAAGCACGTACCTTTAACCCTAGTATTCAAGAGGCAGAGGTAGGAGGAAGCCACCCTGAGACTATACAGTGAATTCTAGGTCAGCCTAAGCTACAGCGAGACAGCTACCTTGAAAAATAATTTAAAAAATAATAATAATAAGGGGGCTGGAGAGATGGCTCAGCAGTTAAGGTGCTTGCTTGCAAAGTACAGTGGCTCAGGTTCGACTTTCCAGTACCAATGTAAAGCTAAGTGCTCAAAATGGCATATGCATCTGGAGTTTGTTGCAGTGGCTAGAGGCCCTAGCACACCCATCCTCCCTCTCTCTGCTAATATAATAAATAAAATGTGTTTTAAAAATTAGGGCCGGGCGTGGTGGCGCACGCCTTTAATCCCAGCACTCGGGAGGCAGAGGTAGGAGGATCGCCATGAGTTCAAGGCCACCCTGAGATGACAGAGTTAATTCCAGGTCAGCCTGGACCAGAGTGAGACCCTACCTCAAAAAACCAAAAAAAAAAAAAAAAAAAAAAAAATTAGGAACCCTGGGCTATGGAGGTGGCTCAGCAATTAAGACACTTACCTGCAAAGCCTAACTACCAGGGTTCAATTCTCCAGTACCTATGTAAAGTCAGATGCACAGAATGCCACATGCATCTGGAGTTAGTTTACAATAGTTGGGGGTCCTGAAGTGCCCTGCCTCTATTCTCTCTCTGCTTGTAAATAACTTTTTTTTTTTTTTTTTTTTACAAGTTAGGAAACTTAAAATGAATACCACTAGTGATGGTGGAAGAGAAAAAACAAAAACAAAAACCTTGAGACCTTATGGTCTTTCAAAGCACAAAGCTGTAGGAATGTAAAAGAAGTGAGTCAAGGGGGGAGGGAGGGAATTACCATGGGATATTTTTTTTTTTATAATCATGGACAATGGTAATAAAAATTTAAAATTCTGGGCTGGAGAGATGGCTTAGCGGTTAAGCGTTTGCCTATGAAGCCTAAGGACCCCAGTTCGAGGCTCGGTTCCCCAGGTCCCACGTTAGCCAGATGCACAAGGGGGCGCACACGTCTGGAATTCATTTGCAGTGGCTGGAAGCCCTGGCGCGCCCATCCTCTCTCTCTCCCTGTGTCTGTCACTCTCAAATAAATAAATAAAAAATGAACAAAAAATATATTTAAAAAAAATTTTTTTTAAAAAAGAAATGAGTCAAGATCATGCACTGGGCCATTTTCTGAGAAGTTCATTTCTGCCTTGATCTGGTTTCTTAATTTTTCTACCAATGACAACTGTCACAGACATCTTGCTCACTACGTAATAAATTACATAATACTCAAAAATATTAAGGTTTACACTACCCAAGATATGCTAAAACATGTCCTTACAAGGCAGAAACATAAAGAAGTCCTTCAATAAACAAAGAGGAACAAGAGAATGGAAAACGTTAACAAGAAGAACAAGGTGCTCTGAGCAAAAGATAAGTTTGCTAGAGACTAGAGGCCCTGGCATGCCTGCCCTCTCCTTCATTCTGTCTCTCTCTCTCCATCTATCTCCTCCTCCTTCTCCCTCTCTCTCTCAGATAAATATTTTTTTAAAAAGAATTAGGCAATTCAACTGCTGGACAGGCAATTTACCAGTAAAGTCTTTAACAAGGAGGGATGGCCAAAGATGAAGATATAAATCAAAAGGAAACTAATGTGCCCTTTGTAGGAATTAGGATATTAAATGTCTGTAGCACCCAAAGAGATGTATCACTAGGGATAGATTTTTGCCATTTAAATTGAGTATGAATGATATAGGTGTGCATGCACAAGCTTGTGTGTGACCACAGTCTGGCGTGGAGGCAAGAGGACAACAGCAACCTTGAGTGTTGACCCTTGCCTTTCACCTTGAAGCTGGGCTTCCTGTGTATATGCCAGGCCAGCTGGCCTTGAGCATCAACAATCTGCTGTCTCCTCCTCCCCATTTCTAGTAGTAGGCACACTTTGGGATGCTTGTGCTATAAGTCCAGCATTACCTGAGTTCTGGAGATCTGAACTAGGGTCATCAGGTTTGTGCAAGGCCTTACCCACAGTCATATCCCTAATCTCCCAGCTCTGTTCTCTCTTTCTATCTCTCTATATCTCTCTCTCTCTCTCTCTCTCTCTGTGTGTGTGTGTGTGTGTTGTGTGTGCACATGTGAGTACTTTTGAAAACACATTCATGCTCAGACCACCTCTCCAACATAGGCAGAATTACCAAGACAATCAATATTATTTTCTCCTTACAAAATGCTAAACATAGTATGAAACAATCCTAACAGTTTTTTTTTTTTTTTAGAGCAAAAACAACTATCCTCAATATAGGTCTATATCAGTTATAATAAATATGAAACATATTATGTAAGGAACTAAATATGACACCAGTATTTGCCATTTGACCAGGATAAGGGAGAGATGGGGATTGTAATTCATGACATGAACCAAATTCACATTTAGATTCAACCAACAGACAGTTTCTTTTAGGGAAAATAAATTAAATGGAATTGTCCCTCTTTTTTTCTAGCAAATGCAGGACATATTTTTAGTAAGCACTTGATAAACATTTAACAAATTTTAAGTGCTTCCAAAGAGTACTTATTTGAAAGAGTTGAAAAGAAAGATATACATTACAGTGATATAAGTAAACATATGCAAAAAACTCAATATAGAATGAAAGAAAATAAATGGAAAAATGTACTTTTATCTCAACCACCTAAAACAAGACTTCATTATATGTGTTTCCACACATTCAATGTTTAGTAAATACCCAATTACATTCAATAACTATCCATGGCTTCTAGGAACACAAACGATGCATTATGGGACAAGCTTACCTGCTAATATTCTGTACTTTGTGCCAGGTCAACTTTGACTCCAATTTTCGATGTGCAAGAGCAATCACACGGAAGCCCTGTTTAGTATAATCTTCTAAAACTGTCTCAAAATCAACTGGAACTTTATAAAAGAAGAGGTAAATTTAAGTTTAGAATTGCTAGTAGACGCTCACATAAATATCAGAATTCTAACAGAGCCGAGTTATTTCCTTACCTGTTTCAGGCTTACAAAGACTGGCAATGACCTCAGGGGCTCCTTTCATGTAGGCGTCCATTTTCTTATCCCCTAGCACCCTTGCAACCACGCTCATGCGTTGCAAAGCAGAAGAAAATGGGAACTGGCGAACAATTCCTATCTCATAAATAGCCTATGTAGTTTCAAAAAGATGCACAAAGAATTTATTATTTTTTGAGACTAAAAACAAATATACTTAGATAAAAAGAAAATATTCTTCACTTACTGGAAGTTCAAACAGCTCCTAAAGACAAAAAAGTAAAAGTATAGATTAGTTCATAAACATGTTCAATTTAGATAAAGCTTAAGCATTCACAAAACATATTTGGAAAATAGCAAGGAATTTTGATTATTTCTAAATCAGAATTTAAGATTTCCTCTCTATAAAAAGATTTAGAAAAAACCCAGGCATGACAGCGCACACCTTTAATCCCAGCACTCAGGAGGCAGAGGTAGGTAGGAGGATCACCATGAGTGTGAGTTCGAGGCCACCCTGAGAATCCATAGTAAACTCCAGGTCAGCCTGGGCTAGAGTGAGACCCTACCTTGAAAAAACAAAAAAAACAAAAAAAAAAAAAAAAAAAAAAAAAACAAAATACAGATCCAGGCTGCAGATAAGGCTTAGCGGTTAAGGTGCTTGCCTCTGAAGTCTAAAGACCCACGTATGTAAGCTAGACACACAAGGTGACAAGTGCATAAGGTTGCACATGCACGCAAGGTGTGTGTGCATCCAGAGTTCAAATGCAGTGGCTGAAGGCTCTGGCACACCAATTCTCTCATTTTTTAAAAAAAGTAAAGATCCACCGTACTTTCCACTATTAAGTGATGCCATACCATTTCTTGGTTTCCTGCAGGTGTAGATTCGGGAAGCAGTTGTTTGGGAGGACGAACCACAGTGGGCATAATCCGATTATGAAGTGCTGTTTCTTCTTCAGTTGCTTCTTCCAGAACCTAAAACATATCACTTCATCAAATTCCATACTGGTTCCACATTTAAGTGGAACTTAAATGCCATTTTCTATCAAAACAAGAACAGTAAAACAGTACCAACTGAACTAGCCAGATACTTGGTAACCCATTGAAAAAGGGGAATACAACTTGGAAACAGAATAAAGAAAAAGATAAAAATATCTCTCAATTACTTTCATAGCTGTTTGGTTTATACTAGTTCCAAAAAGCAAATGGCAAAAGAAAAAAAAAAAACACATGGTTCTTACAGTTCGAAATATTTTCAGCTTATACTCTTGGGACTCCTATCCGTGCTTGGAGGCGCAGGTACACCAGCACTCTGGAGGTCGACAGTAGAATCAAGAGTTCAAGGCCACTCCACAGAATATTAAGTTTGGGGCCTTAGCAGTTAAAGACACTTGCTTGCAAAGCCTGACAGCCAAGGTTTGGTTCCCTAGTACATACATAAAAGCAGATGCACAACATGGTGCAGGTAACTGGAATTTGCAGAGTCAGGAGGCCCTTGCACACCCATATTCACTCTGTCTACTCTTTCCTCTAGCTCAAATAAATTAATAAAAAAAAATTTTTTAAATATTAAGTTTCAGGCTGGAGAGATGCCTCAGTAGTTAAAGTGCTTGCTTGCAAAGCCTGAGGGCCCTGGTTCAATCCTCCAGTACCCATATAAGCCAGATGCACAAAATCACACTTGCATCTGGAGTTTGTTTGCAGAGGCAAGAGGCTCTGACACACCCATTTTCTCTCTCCTCCTTGTAAGTAAGTAAATAAATAAATATTTCAAAAAATATTAAGTTTGAGGCCTGTTAGAGCTACATAAGACCATTTCACAACCCTACATCAAGAAGTATATGGACTTCATAGGCCGAGGAGATAGCTCAGTGACTAAAGGTGCTTGCTACCAAAGCTTTGCTATTCAAGGTTCAATTCCCTAGTGCCCACATAAAACCAAATGCACAAAGTGACACATGCATCTGGAGTTTGTTTGAGGCCCTGGCTGGCATGCCCATACTCTCTTTGCTTACAAATAAACAGATATAAATATTTAAATAAATTTTAAAAAGTAGTATATGACTTCAGATATGGTTAGAAGAGAATAGGATGAGGTACTAAAATATAAGTTTAGACTTTCAGCATGGACCCTTTCGATTAAGACACTATTACACCACAATCCAATGAAATTCACTTTAAAAACATTTTGGGGCTAGGAAAGAGTTCACTTGCTGCCTAAGTGTGACAACCTGAGTTCAGATCCTCAAACCTATGTAGAAGTCAGGCATAGTAGCGAGCATCTGTGATCTCAGCCCAAAGGCAAAATGGGAGGGAGAAATGCTTGAGGGACTATGAGCCTGGCATCTGCAGTAGTGAACAACAACAAAGGGTCCATGCTTCGAACAAAGTTTCCTGCACAAGTGGTGGCTCACGCCTTTAATCCCAGCACTCAGGAGGCAGAGGTAATAGGAATGCTGTGAGTTCAAGGCTACTCTGAGACTACAGATCAGCCTGAGCTAGAGTGAGACCCTACCTCAAACCCTCACCCCCAAAATAGAATATTTATGATCTTAAGAGATTGCTATCAAGATTCCCAGAATCCTTCATGAGGTTAATTTTTACTACATTTTCCTAGTTACTTGTACTGTAAAATGTGGAATTTACATGGTGTGATGGCACACACATGTAATCCTGGCACTCCAGAGGGCAGGGCAAGAGGACTTGAGTTGGAGGCTTGCTTGGACTTCCTGGGGAGATCTTGTCTTAGGAAGGGTGACGAGGGGGTTAGGGATATAGCTCAGTTATTAGATTGTTGCCTGGTATGTGTAAGGTGCTGGGTTCCAACCACAGCATTAAACTGTGTGTGAACTTACCCATCCAATGGCTTCAAACATTTTCAAATCAAGTGGGTCACCAGAAAGCACACCTTCAATCTTGGTAAGTGAATGACAAGTGGCCATACAAGCAACAAACTGAGATTTGACCAACACCTCATTACAAACACTCACTTCTGGTAAAAGAAATCTAAACAGAAATTACATTGAATTAAGTTCATAAATCCATAGACACAGGACAATATCGTAACATAATTTTTCAGGTTTTATAATTTAAAAAATATATACATATATATATTAAAAAGAAAAAAGACAGGAATGGGTCATGCCTGTGACCCAGCACAGGAGTACAGACCTGTAGAGTGGATTTCAAAGCCATGCCAGCATACATGAGGCATCTTTCTTTTTGAGCAGCATGCAATAGTACACAGCTCATAATCCCAACATATTACAAGCAGAGGTAGGAGGATTAAGAGTCTAAAGCTTGGGTTGGGGATATAGCTCAGTTCATACAGAGCCTGCCTAGCATCCACAAGGCTCTAGATTCAGTCCCCAGAACCACAGACTGGGAGTGGTAGCACACATCTTTTAACACCAGCACTGGGATTATATCCCCCAATTACTTAAAAAAAAAAAAAAAGTTTATCTGGTACTATGGATATCACCATACATTTGCAAAGTCAAAACCTCTCTACAGAGGAGCTCCCGCAAATCCAGATACAAAGGAACCTCAGCCAAGAACCCTGACATGCCGGAGCCTACACTTTAAATGCATGCTAAGCACCAAGAGAGTCAGCATACAACCAAGACAGAATAGAATCCTTTTAAAAGTATCAGATAAGAAAAAGACTTTGTTGGACATGGTAGCTCTCAGAAGGCTGAGACAGGAGGATCACAGTGAATTTGAGACCAGCCTGCACTACAGAATGAGTTCTAGGTCCACCTGGCTAGAGTGAGATGCCGCTTCAAAAGAGCCCCCCAAAATAAATTAAAATACAAATAGAAATTATTGAATAATAAAATCTAACTAATAGTTACCGGTTATGTTCCACTCGTTGAATCCCCCACAGATCTAAACCATCTTCAGTAAGAGTTCCAGTCTAAAATAAAAGGGTACAAGCACAAAGTATGGATAATGCCAAAAGAGAGAGAGAGAGAGAGAGAGAGAGAGAGAGAGAGAGAGAGAGAGAGAGAACAAAATCCCTAAAGACCCATTCAATAAGAACTAGCTACATACTCACAATGGAGTATTGAATAGAGTCTGAAAGAAAAGAAAGGACAGGTGAGAGCACCATATGCTAACAGAGAATAACTTCCATGAGTAACTGGGTGTAGAACACTACAGGCAATATGGCTCCTCCAAGTAAAAGAGACAGGATGCATTTGTAATAAGAACATTCGTGTGTTCACACTATAAACAGGATGTAATAATCAACATGCCTAGCAGCGAATAAACAATTTCTTTAACAGTGAGTGAGATTAGGATAAAATGACTCCAATGGGGAAAAATAAAATAAATGATGGCACATGCCTTTAATCCCAGCACTCAGGAGGCAGAGTAGGTGGATCACAGAATTCAAGGTCAGCCTGGAAGTACATAGTAAATGCCAAGTCAGCCTGGACTACAGCGAGACCCTGCCTCAAAAAACCAAAATTGTGCCAGACGTGGGGCGCATGCCTTTAATCCCAGCACTCAGGAGGCAGAGGTAGGAGGATTGCCATGGGTTATAGTCCACCTAGAGACTACATAGTGAATCCCAGGTCAGCCTGAGCTAGACCCTACCTGGGGGTGGGGGGAGACAAAAATACAAGCAGAGGTAGAGAAAGAGAGACACACAGAGAAATAGAGTATGGGAACAGCAGGACCTCTAGCCACTGTAAAACTCCAGATGCATGTGCATCCAGCTTAAGTGAGTAGTAGGGAATTGAACCCAGGTCACTAGGCTTTGCAGGCATGTACCTTAACTGCTTAACCATCTCTCCAGCCCATTATTATTTTGGGGGAAGGAGGATTCCAATGTAGGGTCTTGCTCTAGCCCAGGCTGACATGGAATTCACTGTGTAATCTCAGGGTGGTCTCGAATTCACAGCGACCTTCCTACCTCTGCCTCCCAAATCCTAGGTTTAAAACTGGACACCAACCACGCCCCACGCCCTGAAAATTCTTAGTAAGACCACCTGTTTCCAAGAAGGCATTTCTTGTATACAATGAAATGCTTTAAAAAAAAAAAATCAAATTGTTAATTCTGTCAGTTACCCAGAAGAGTGACAGGGCTTTTAATTATTCAAAATAAAATTTACAAGGCTGGAGAGATGGTTTAGCAGTTAAGACACCTGCCTGCAAAGCCTAAGGATCTAGGTTCAACTCCTCAGTGCCCATATAAGCCAGAGATACACAAAGTAGCATAGTATCTGTAGTTTGTTTGCAGTGGCTACAGGCCCTGGTGCACCTATTTTCTCTCTTTGCTTCTTTCTCCCAAATAAATAAATAAATCTTACAGAAAATCCTAATTTTGCCTCAAGGGAAAATGCTTTTGAAAGGCAGTGTATATTGCCCATCATAATTTTGAAAGCTAATGAATAAAATTATGAGGTAAAATAAATACACATACTGATGAGCAATATAAATCACAATGGAGCACTGGGGTTGGACACCATTCAATTATAATTATCAGAAAACACTAAAGGGCCTAGAGAGAAGGGTCAGAGGTTAAGGTGCTTGCTTGCAAAGACTGATGGCCTGGGTTCGATCCCCCTGTACTCATGTAAAGACAGGTGCACAAAGTGACATGTGTGGAGTTTGTATGCATAGGCAGAAGGCCCTGGTGTGCATAGTCATTCTCTGTCTGCCTCTTTCTCTCTCTGTGACTGTCTGTCAAATAAATGAATGAAGTTAAAAAAAAAAAAAAACCAAAGACAATGTAATTTTTACTTATTGCCACTATATCTTGCATCTTGGTACAACCACATTTTAAACTTTATTTTCTTGGAGAATGGAGTCTTCCTGGTTGCCGGGCTGTCCTGAAACTAGTGGGCTGACACTATGTTCCTGCCTCAGCTTCCAAAGTCTGCACCTCCAGGCTCACGTGGTTCCATCTGCTTGACTTGCTGCTGCTACTACACATACTGCAGGATGTACACAGCCATTGCAAATCTGACTAAGTGGTCAATATTGAAGTTTTAAAAAGTAAAAATATTTTTGCCAGGTGTGGTGGCGCACGCCTTTAATCCCAGCACTTGGAAGGCAGAGGTAGGAGGATCGCCATGAGTTCCAGGCCACCCTGAGACTCCATAGTGAATTCCAGGTCAGCCTGGGCCAGAGTGAAACCTTACCTCGGAAAAAAAAAAAAAAAAGAAAGAAAGAAAAGAAAAAAAAAAAGTAAAAATATTTTTAAATGTATATGCTATTCTGTACTAATTAAATTATAATTGTATTATGTTCAAAAATGCATGTGCTAAATAAATTGGAAAAATCAGAGGAATATTAAAAATAAGCAAATGCCCATTCTCTCTTTCAAATAAATAAATCAAGATCTTGAGAGATGGCTTGCTTAGTGATTAAGGAGCTTGCCTGCAAAACCAAAGGGCCTAGCTTCAAATCACCAGTACACACGTGAAGCCAGATGCACAAGATGGAACATGCATCCGGAGTTCGTTTGCAGTGGCTACAGGCCCTGGCATACCCATTCTCTCTCTCTCTCTCTCTCTCTCTCTCTCTGAAATAATCAATTTAACTAATAAAAAATAAACAAGTTATCTCACAAAGAAACTAGAAAATATCAACTAAATTTCTTTTTGTTGTTCAGAGGTAGGGTCTCACTCTAGCTCAGGTTGACCTGGAACTAACTCTGTACTTCCAAGCTGGCTTCAAACTCATTACAATCCTACATCACCTCCAGAGTGCTAGGACTAAAGGTGCACACCACCACGTCCAGCTCAACGTAAATATTTTATATCAACATAACAATCTTTAAGGATGATTATGAAACTGAACCAACCTTGTCAAAACAAACAAGATTCAGCTGTCCACAAATATTTATCCTTTGGGGACTGATACAGAAAATACCAACTTTTTTCAGTCTTCTCTGAGCATACACAATACCAGCAGTCATTGCAGCAGGAAGTGCAGGTGGCACAGTAATTGTAATAATGTCAAGAGACTTAATAATAATTACTCCAACTTCAACTGGCTTACCATTGAATACCTGCAAATGACATAAAAATAAATGTAAACCCAAGTATTAAACTTATTAATTTAATGCAAATAGTTCTTTTGTATGAAAACCTATGAACATTTTGATTACACACACACACATCCATTACGGACTTTTTTATTTTTCACTCAGAGATTCTGAAAAAAGGCTGGGGAATGTAGCTCATTGACAAAGAGTGTTTGTCTGGCGTTATGTGAGTCCCTGGGCTCCATCTCTAAGACAAGAGAGAAATAGAAAGAGAGAGAAAGATTGATCCTGCAAAACACAAAGCCCTGTAAAATACCAAATGGAGCTATGTATGGAGGCACACACCTTCAATCCCAGGACTCAGGAGACTGAGATAGGAGGATCACCATGAGTTCAAGGGCAGCCTAAAACTACATTGTGAATTCCAGGTCAGCCTGGGTAAGAGTGAGACTCTACCTTGAAAAACCAAAAAGAAAATGGAAAAAAAAAAAGTCAAATGTATATACAATAACTAAAAACAAACTTCTGACAGTTAAAGCCCTACATTCTTCACATATGACTATCTTTAAATCAAGTTCAACAACCCTTGTCAGACAGTACTTCATCTATTAGCCCTGTGCCAGTCTTGACAGAGGCAAGAAAAAAGAAATGGCAATCCTTTAGCAATACCTTCAACTAAATGTTTAAAAGTAGGGGCAGGGGAGAGAGCTTAGAAGTCAAAGCGCATGCCTGTGAAGCCTCAGGACCCAGGTTCGATTGTCCAGGTCCCACATAAGCCAGATGTACATGGTAGCAGTGACTAGAGGCTCTGGCATGCCCAGTCTCTCTCTCTCCCCTTTCTCTGTCTCTAATAAATAAATAAATAAAAATAAATCTTAAAGTAATTTTAAATAAGTAAATTAAATTAGTTTTATGTAACTAGGGTAGGCATGGTGGCACACACCTGCAATCCTAACACTTGCAAGGCCAAGGCAGGACTGCTGCACCTGGGGCAGAATCCTACCACACACAAAATTTTTATTATATATTTCATCTCAAAAGTAAGAAAAGGTTTTTAGTGCATGCATGGTTTTTGACTTTTTCCTTATTTTCTATGTCATATTTAAACCAGGCTTTCTGAAGAACTGCATGTTGCATGAGCGTGTGTATGTGTGTGTGTGTGTGTGTGTGCGCGCGCGCTTGGGGATGAAGCTGTTAGTTTTTGGAGGCAGGGTCTCATTCTAGCCCAGGCTGACCTGAAAATCACTCTGTTGCCCTAGATGGTCTTAAACTCAGTGATCCTTCTATCTCAACTTCTTTTTTTAAAGATTTTATTTATTTATTTATTTATTTATTTGAGACAGAAAGAGGAGAGAGAGAGAGTGTGTGTGTGTATGTGAGAATGGGCATGCCAGGGCCTCTAGCCATTGCCAACGAACTCCAGATGCATGTGCCACCGTGTGCATATGGCTTATGTGGGACTTGGAAAATTGACCCTGGGTCGTTATGCTTCACAGGCATGTGCCTTAACCGATAAGCCATCTCTCCAGCCCCTATCTCAACTTTTTGAGTGCTACACTAAAAGATGTGAGCTGGGCTGGGCTAATGGCTTAATGGTTAAAAGGCACTTACTACTTATGTAACCTGCCAATTCAGGTTCGATTCCCCAGTACCCACATAAAAGATATGAGCCACAACACCCAGCTTTTTTAGGGGGGGATGGCATATTCATTCCATAAAGCCTGCCTAGGTCACCCAATACGTTTTCTAACATAATAGGAGCTAGTTTCATAAAACTTCTTTAGTAAAAATCCTTACAGTCAAGGTAGGTGGCACACACCTTTAATCCTAGCACTCAGGAGGCAGAGATAGGAGTATCACCATGAGACTACATAGTGAACTGCAGTTTAGCCTGGGCTCGAGTGTAATCCTACCTCAAAGAGCCAAAAAAGTAAAAGCCAAAGAAAGGGTAGGACTCCTTACAACATGCTACCCCCAGACACAAAATGGTCTGTATATTCATTACCTCACAGTGCCTGACACTACCTATACAAGACCATCAAAAGAGGAGGGAAAGATCATGACATCAAAATAAAAGAGACTGATTGAGACGGGGAGGGGATATGATGGAGAATGGAGTTTCAAAGGGGAAAAGGGGTGGAAGTATTACCATGGCATATATTTTATAAACATGGAAGTTGTTAATAAAAATTTGAAAAAATAAACAAGCAAAATAAAGATCCTTACCAGCCACATGTGATAAATAAGAAGCAAAATCTACCAAGAATCCCACATATGCATACCTCATTTAGAATGCTATTGACAATTGTGTAGATGAACCCAATTCCAGCCACTGCTACAAGACATAGTAGAAACAAGTAGGCATCTCTGTAGAGTTTAAAATCAGTTGGTTTGGGATACAGTATAGAACGGACAAGTTGTCCTTTGGAAGTACTAAATCCTAACAAAATAAATAAAGAGGAAAAATTACTCATCTCCTAAATTAGAATCTCTTTGTAAAAATCCAACATAGCTCAAGTAGACTAAAACATGCAAAAGGTTCAATGTTACTTACCCGTTCTGACTACTATGGCTTTAACAAGTTCTCCAGTATAGAAACGTGTCTGAATGACAGTTGTCCCACAGAACAAAGTATGTCGTTTATGTGTTTCTGGACTATAGAATTCCTCTCCCATTCCTTTTGCATCCACTGAAGGGTTTGGCAAATTAGTCTTTGTCACTGGAACACTTTCTCCTGTTAAAAAAAAAAAAAATAATTAAGGAAAGCATAGAAATCAACATCAAATACACATACCAAAAAAAAAAAAAAAAAAAAAGCATATGAAGTGGCAGCTGCCAAAACAAAGTTCAATCCCTTGTGACTTCTGACCCAAGCAAGACAACAGAAGGCATTGCAATGCACCTTCCCACATCCAGAGGAAGACTGTGTGCCCCCTCCTTCCAAAGAGCTAAGACATAGCACAATGTTCGTTTTAGGCCTATCCTAAAAGATGATTAAGTTAAAACTGTGCAAGGTCAGCAGATTGGCAAAGTAGTCCAGGTTTACAGGAAGAAATATGTCATATGCACTGAACAGGTACAGCGGGAAAAGGGAAATGGCACAAGTGTCCATGTGGGCACTCACCCTATCACAATGGTTACCACCAAGCTAAAACTGGATAAAAACCACCAAATTTCCTAAGTAGAAAAGGTAAGGGGTAAACATAAGGAAGAAACAATAGGGAAGATACAGAAATAGTATCTTATATATAACGTTCATTAACTAATCAAAAACCCTTAACTATGCCAGGCATGGTGGCACGTGCCTTTAGTCCCAGCACTACAAAGGCAGAGGTAGGCAAGTTGCCATGAGTTCGAGGTCATGCTGAGACTACACAGCAAATTCCAGGTCAGCATGGGCTACAGTAAGACCTTACTTCAAATAATAATAATAATAATAATAAACTTTTAATACTATGAATGACAGTTAATTTTAGAAAAAGTTTAAATAGCTACTTAATATCATTACCAATAATGGGCATGGTATTTATTGATTTAGCTTACCTGTCAGCATGCTTTCATTTACAATGCAAGTACCATTAATAAGTACTGCATCACAAGGCATAACTGTCCCATTTAATGGAATGACCATAACATCTCCTGGCACGAGGTCTGTAGAAAAGATCTCTTCTATTTCTGAAATTAAAGAAAACAAAAATCAGGAAAAAGAATAAAATGATAAATAAATGACCTATCCAATGGTCTCTTGATCTCAGTAAGATAATCATAAATCAGTGGTTTCAACAAATAAGAGTATAGTAACAAACCATGGCATGCCTGCTACTTTGTCTCCTGCTAGGTCTGCCAACAGAGCACACATGATGCCAAGGCCTTCAGCACACTTCCACAATCTTGACAACTGTCAATCATCAATCTTAGCTATCAGCCATCTTAGCAAACAAATTCAAATCCACATTGGAAATTCTAGTACAACAGGCAACCAGATGCGACAGACCCTCCCATAGTGGGGCATATCTGTAATCCCAGCTACTTGAGAGATGACAAGCTTGAGGGCAGAATGGACAATTTAGAAAAACTATCTCAAGTTAAAAAAAAAAAAAAAAAAAAAAAGTGGGGCCAGAGAGATGGTTTAGCAGTTGCCTGTGAAGCCAAAGGACCCCGGTTCGAGGATCGATTCCCCAGGACCCACATGAGCCAGATGCACAAGGGGGAGCACGCGTCTGGAGTTCATTTGCAGTGGCTGGAGGCCCTGGCGCGCCCAGTCTCTCTCTGTCTATCTGCCTCTTACTCTGTCTGTTGCTCTCAAATAAATAAAAATAAACAAAAAAATTAAAAAGTGAAGGTGGTTGAAAGGGGAGCTGGAAATACAGCTCAGTGGTAGTTACCACAGCAGCATGAAGCTCTGGGGTCAAGTGGAAAAGGGAGGAGGAGGAGGAGAAAGAGAAAGAGAAAGAGTACACGAAAGTACTGACTTGGTGTTTTGGAGAAATTCCAGTGGCTACTGCCTCCAGGGGCCATGATGCTGTGCTATGCTCCCTTCATCTCTTCAACAACTCAGCAGACAATCTTGATCTTTCCTACAATCACTGTTTACGTTCCAGGGCTCCCTGTTTAATTAGTCAGCACCGATATCCAGCCTATTATCTCAGAGACTTCACATTCAATGGTCAACTCTTGTTCAATGCCTATATAACCCATCTCCTTTTTCTTTATCTCCACACTCAACATTACCACCTGCTAAACAACTCTAAACCACTTACCTTCATTTACTCTACAAACTGAAACTCTGACGGTACTGTGAGCTGCCACCATGTCATGCAACATGATATATTGCTAGAAGAGAAAGAAATTTAAAAATATCAAAAGAAACCTATTCCTAAAAAGGAAAAGTGCTCAAAAACAAGGTATATGCAATGTGACTGTTGCATATACTCTGCCAGTATTAAGTGGTCAAGAGATTCAAGAATTATTCATTTATCTACCTCCAAACAAAGCAAGCAACACTTCAACGAAGCAGTCCTGAAAACAATGGAATGACACTTTCAGTATTGAGTCTGAGACAAGTTTAGCTCCCTGTGGTCTCTAAAATCAACTTGCAATCTGGCTCTAAAATATCTGTGTCAGACTGTTACTCAGTGATAGAGTGCACAAAGTCTTAGATTTGATGTTTGATATCAAAGTAAATATATATAGATATATATATCTATATATCTATATATATATATATCCCTCAGCTGTTCTATCTTAAAAAAGGAAGTAGGGACAGGTAGGCAGTAGTAGTTCAGTGAGTAAAGCGTTTGTCATGCATGAAGATCCAAGGTTGATTCCCAGGACCCATATTTTAAAAACGTTAAAAATGTTTAGTGGGGTGGGGGCTAGAAAGATGGCTCAGCAGTTAAGGAACTTGCCTGCTAAGCTTAACAACGTGGGTTTAATTCCCCAGTACCCATGTAAAGCCAGATGCACAAAGTGGTGCATGCATCTGGAGTTTGTTTGCATCAGCTGGAGTCCCTGACATACCCATTCTGTCTGTCTCTCTTCTCTCTCTGCTTGCAAATGAACAAATATATTTTTACAAAAATGTTTAAGGGGGGCTGGGCGTGGTAGTGCACCCCTTTAATCCTAGCACCCAGGAGGCTGAGGTCAGAGGATCACTGTGAGTTTGAGGTCACCCTGAGACTGCACAATGAGTTCCAGGTCTGCCTGGGCTAGAGCAAGACCCTACTTCGAAAAAGCAGGGAGGTGCGTGATGGCACCTAATCCCAGTGCTAGGGAAGACAGAGAAAGGTGGATCCCTGAGGTTTTCTTGAGAGCCTATTTAGCCTACTTGACAAGCTCTAGACCAATGACAGATTTTTATTTTTATTTTTTTGAGGGAGGGTTTCACTCTAGCTCAGTCTGACCTGGAATTCACTATATAGTCTCAGGGTGGCCTCAAACGCGTGGCGATCCTCCTACCTCTGCCTCCTGAGTGATGGGATTAAAGGCATGCACTACCATGCCTGGCTATTTTTTTTTAATTTGTTTGAGAGAGAGAGAGATAGGCAGATAGAAAGAGAATGGATGCACCAGGGCCTCCAGCTGCTGCAACCACCTATAGATGCATGTGCCACCTTGTGCATCTGGCTTATGTGGGAACTGGGGAATCAAACCTGGATCCTTTAGCTTTGCTGGCAAGTGCCTTAACCACTAAGCCATCCCTCCAGCCCTGAATGAGAGATTTTGACTCAAGAAAGATACACAGCACTTAAGGAGTACCACCTGAGGTTGTTCTCTGGTGTGCATATGCACACACACATGCACACTAAAAAGTCAAAAGGGAGACATATAGGGTATTGTTTACTCTCTACCAAGTACTATTCTACGTATCAGGCAACTATAAATGCAGATGCAGTTTTCAAATCATAATAAATTTGACTTACCTTTCTAATGGAATATAGTGAGCTTACAATTGATAATATGGACATAATCACAATGGCAAGAGCATAGTAATAGTACTCATCAATGTTCCACAATATAACACTGAATAGCTGGAAAATGTAAAATGGATTGAGAACCTTAAAAAAAAAAAAAGGTATTTGAAAGTCAATGGAATGAAGTACCTGAAGTACCTATAAGCATGCAGATTCTTCAGTATTTCATGGGAGAAGTAAAGGATGAGCTCTATACACTGAAAGGCAACATTTACTACTTTAAAGGAGTGTTCTTATTTATTTTTATCATTAAATGACCAGAATTTGGCTTAAATAGAGATTCAACTAGAAAAGACTAATAATGTGGATTTAGCTGTCCTACAGACTGCTTTAATAAAGAATGTTTATTTCTAACAAAAATCAAAATACATTTATCTACATGTCAAAAAATAATTGGAATGCAAAGAGAAGACAAGTAAGAAATGGATTAAGGTATGTTCAGCCCAGGGGTACATGGGAACACATACAGGTATCCATGAATGTAACCCAACACATAAGTATAAACTCACTTAGAACACTGATATATTTCTATGGTAAACATTTTAGGGAGAAGAAGGGTAACTTAATTGGTTCTCTAGTGTGAACTCCGTAGACTGACAGTGTCACACCACACTGTCAAATGTTGGAAACTCCTGGAACTGCTTTGCCTTCTCAAAGAACTACTCAGGGTTTTATCTTGAATAAAAGAAAGAATATGGTGCCCTGGTGATTAATATTATTTGCTCAACTTCTGGGTTATTTCATCTTCATTAATTAGCTCTCAATGTCTTAAAATTGACACTTCTAAAAGTTTTAAACCAGTTTCATTTATATAATCCCATTTGACCTGAAATCTAATCAAATACTTAACACATAAGTGACTGTAATTTTTACTGGATGGGTAGATGGCTCAGCGGTTAAAAAATGGTTGCCTGCAAAGCCTAACAGCCTGGTTTCAATTCCCCAGTACCTGTGTAAAGCCAGACACACAAAGTAGTGCATGCATCTGGAGTTTGCTTTCAGTGGCAGGAGGCCCTGGCACTCCCATTTTCTCTATCTCTTACTCCATTTTCTATTTCTCTCAATTAAGTAAATAAAAATATAGCCACTTCATATATATATAATTTGGTTTTTGGTTTTTTGTTTTTGTTTTACAAGGTAGGGATTCACTCTAGCTCAGGCTGACCTGGAATTTACTACATAATCTCAGGGTGGCCTCAAACTCACAGCAATCCTCCTACCTCTGCCTCCCAAGTGCTGGGATTAAAGGCATGCGCCACCACACCTGGCCCAATACAATTTCTTAACTCAAGCCAATAACCAAAACAAATTGAGTATGGTGGCTCATGCCTTTAATCCCAGCACTTGAGAGGCCTGAGGTAGGATTGCCATGAGTTCAAGAGCAGACTGAACTGCATCATAAGTTCCAGGTCAGCCTGGCTAGATGTGCTTGCTTTCAAAGCCTGTAGGCCCAGGTTTGAATCCCCAGAACCCACATAAAGCAAGAAGTACAAAGTGGCACTTGTGTCTGGAGTTCATCTGAAGTGGTAAGAAGCCTTGGCGCATGCACGCGCTCTCTCTCTCTCCTTGCAAATAAAAAATATACTTTTTAAAAAAGCAGGTATGTACATCTGTAAGGAAAACTTAGATGTTTAATTTTTTGAAGGTGAAAAGAAAAGACACCCATATGATAAAAACAAGATAAAATTTCATACCCAAAATACCTTCTGCCACAGAGAAAATAATTCTATGTAATTTTACTTTCCAAGTACAATATGAAGCAAAGTTAGAAAGAGGACAACCCAAACTATCTTACTACCTAATCATGACTCCAAAGTGACACATCTATTGATCACAAATATTAAGTGATATGCAAAAGTCTTACCTCTTTAATGAGAAGCTTAAAAATAGAAGGCACTTTCACAGCAATTTCATTTACTCCATAAAGCAATTTTCTATGGAAATACAAGAGTATTATATAATAGTTTTTAATTCACGAAAGGTGTGTTAACATTAGAAAAGGTTCAAACCAGAATACTCTTAAAGTCATGTCTACATGCTTGTGTTCCATGATTAAAATCTTCTACCTACCAAAAAAAAAAAAAAAACTCTACCAACATCATTTAAATCAAAGAAGTCAATACTGGATAACTATACTGTGCATTTTGAGGCAGGGTCTGGTCATGCTCACTATGTAGCCTACGTTGGCCTTGAAATCTGTCTCAGCTTCCCAAATTCTGGGACTACAGTTTTGAGCCACCATACCAGCTAAAGCACACTTCTGGAAGTTTTCCAAAACTAGCTTTTCTAATGCAAACAGCTGACTGAGAGTTCATTTCAAAATAACATACATTTGAAAAGTACTAGACAACAATGCTTTTAAAAGTTGCTTAAAGGCCAGGTGTGGTGGTGCATGCCTCAATCCCAGAACTCAGGAGAATGAGGAAGGATCATCATGAGATCAAAACCAGTCTCAGGCATAGAGTGAGGCCCAGGTCAGACTGAGTTAGAGTGAGTGAGACCTTGCCTCAAAACATGTGAAGAAGGAACATAGTGACTGAGTGCTTATCCAGCATGTTTGAAGCCCTGGATTCCATTTCCAGCCATGCCCTAGCCCCAAACTACTTAAATCCTTTCACTTAATCCCTTGTAATAGTATTTAAAATGATACAATACTTTATCTTTTAGAAGGTTCTACATCTGAGCAAATTTTTTATTCCAAACTTAGGAAAAAAACATGCTACAGTATTATAAAAAAAATTTCTAATTTAATCTAGAAATGGCATTTATCTTTAAAATATGTACCACACTGATATATTTTTATTTTTCAGCAGCAAATACTATAATGAAAAATCTATGGCTCCTAATTTATATATTTTCAGGTCAGTATCAGCTCATGCTTACAATTCACAATATTTCAGATGCTACCAATACAAAACATGCCATTATTTTATGTATGACCAAGAAAGATAAAACTTCTGTCAAACAAATAATGAGACTCTACCAAATACACAACACATCCAATTTCAGAGAGAGGAAAATGTATGAAATTTGCATCTTAAAATTGATGAGGGCTGGAGAGATGGCTTCGTGCTTGTGGTACTTGCCTGCGAAGCCTAAGAACCCATGTTTGACTCCCCAGATCCCATGTAAGCCAGACACAAGGTGATACATGCACATAAAGTGGTACATGCATCTGGACTGCAATTAGTGGCTGGAGGACCTGGCGCACCAATTCTCTCTCTCTCTCTCTTGCTTACTCTCTCTCATTTAAAAAAAAAGGTCCAGGTTGTTGGGCTTGCTTCAAAAACTAAAGTAAGAATTAATGAAATAGAACTTTAGGGACATCAATTTCAACATTTTTACAGTTCTTACATGGGGAAATTTTTTCCAAAATATCAATAAAGTGTCAACCACTTGTCTGTAACATTTTAATATTTGTTAGTATGTACTATAGATTAAAGGATTGGCCATATGCACACACTTCTGCATTTAGGCAGTGCGAGGATAGATCTACCTTTAGTTGGATAAAGTTACCTGTAGGCATGCATCCCCTTTGTCAGTCCTGCACTATGCTTTTCATACATTGACGTACAAGAAACACCTTCATCCAGTCCCCTAAATAAATCCAGAGTTTTTACTTTAAACAAAGTTTAAAATATCCAAATTTCTTAATGCCTCATTTTTCTATATACTTGACTTTAAAAGTGTAACTCCTTACAAACTTCTTAGAAATTCTTAACAACAACAACAACAACAAAAAAAAACAGAACTAATGAATGAGAGTTTTTAAAGCTCAAATTCTAAGATAAATAATAATGAATGGTCTAAAACTCAAACACAACAACTAAGTTATGCACTACATTTGTCATGGCTGTAAATCAAGTTTATAGAGCACTGTTATTCTTTAACACTGGTCTCAAGGCTGCAAGAGTCAATCATTAAGCTAGTAAAATTCAAGATAGCATAACTAACTTGAAGATTCCAAATTTAGGGTTATTTCTTTTTCCACTTTTTAGCTACAATTTCTCCTTCACAGTTTTAGCTCCAAACTTTAAAAAAAAAAAAAAAACTATCCATTTTCTCCCATCACCACAACGCATTAATCCAAACCCTCTCCCAGTCTAATGTATACACAGTTTACAAGTACAAAATTTGAGTCAAATAATGTCTAAGACCTGTAACAATCCAAATTGGGATCCTAATAGCAAATGTATGTTTCCCAAAAATGTCATAGTTATACTTGTGTTAACTGAGATACCAGCCAAACAACTGTAAAGCAAAGAGAACTACACACACATTTAATTAAAATCCTTTCCAGCTGTTTACACATAAGAAACCAATTCTAAATGCACTGACATTAGAATAAGCTTACGTTTTACAAGTTTCAATGACTAACAGAGAATATGCACCAAATATATTCAACATTCCCCCCCCACACACATACACACACAGACATTGAGAACTTCTCCAGAAACAGCAGAAAACAACAGGAATCAGAATGAAAGTTTTTAACATAAGTGACAATTTTCATGAAAGCAACAGTTCCTATTCAGGAAAGGTATTTAGAACAAAGTTTGTAAAAATGGCCAGGCTCACCCCAGAAATTATTTTAATTTTTTAACATGCCAGGGAAGAACTCTAGAAATTAGTATCCTAAATATTCATGACTCTGGTTTTTACTGCAGGACTTGAAAATTCCTTTAGCACTGTAAAATAATAATATTTAATGGGTGCTTACAATAATAATTCTAACAAAGCAATAAGCATAGTTTAGAAAGCTAAGACAGGAAAATCACTCCAGCCCAGGAATCTGGGGACAACCTGGGCAACATATTAAGACCCACATCTTAAAGAAAATTACAAATTAAGTAGTTATATCACTTCAATTCTCTATTTTTTTTTATTTTTATTTTTTTGGTTTTTCGAGGTAGGGTCTCACTCTGGTCCAGACTGACCTGGAATTAACTCTGTCAGTCTCAGGGTGGCCTTGAACTCATGGTGATCCTCCTACCTCTGCCTCCCAAGTGCTGGGATTAAAGGCGTGCGCCACCATGCCCAGCTCAATTCTCTATTTTTTTTAAAAAAAAGATTATTCCAACTCATCTTACCCAAAGATGACACATTTGCCAATATTTTATTCCTTTTTCAAGCAATTAAAATTAAAATTTTATTGGACTTGATTCAAGTACAACTGGGTATTATTGTCAGCATAGGAAGAATGAACTCAAATGAAGAATGGGGCAAAGGTATAGTTCAACGGCAGAGTGACTGCTTGTTAGCATGTTTGAGTTCTAGGTTGAATCTCCCGCCCTGTACACCAATAATCTGAATGAAAAGCACAGACTAGAGAGTATACTCAGATTTACTTTGAAGTGAGAATGGGAAGAATACAAGAACTGGGACTCAGGACATTTAAGACACTGCTTATAACTTTGTTTTGAGACAGTCTTACTGTGTAGCCCAGGCTGGCCAGGAGTTTGCGATCCTCATGTATCTCAGCTTCCTGAGTGCTGGAACTACAAGCATGTACCACTACTCAGTCTGCTTCTAAATTTCATTATTCTAAGTTTACGACCTACTTTAAGATGGTCAGTAGTTCTTCAATAACAATGGAGATTGGTTAGTGAATAAGGGACAGAAGTTATGGCAGTAAAAACCTCAATTTTATGTGTAATACTAGAATGGAATCTCTTTAACATTTTCAGGAAATATAATAAACTCCAAGACAAAAAAAGATACTTACTTTAAGAAATCAAAATTGTGAACGGTATCATTCCATAAATATTTTACGCTGTGATGGGTGAAATACCGGATCTGTAGAACACATATAATATTACATCAAACAGCTCATCATGACTTTTACACATGTAATTTCTTTTTCTCTATTAGCAACTAAAATGCATTCAGGGACAGTTATTTTATAAGCACTTAAATTATCTTGAGCAGCAAAACTATAAGCTATACATGAGTGTAAAATGTCAATTTGATTTATAAAGAAACTTGGATGCAACATCAAAGTACCTGTTGTGACCGAGTCTGTGAATATTTAGTCAGCTCATGCCTGTTTTCTTCAGCCATATTCTCAGTCAAATGAACTGCATGGCCATTGGAAACCTTATTAACTACAGACTTGGGATTCAAAACTGGCTGACTTTCCAGAGGAAGAAAGCGAATTTTTGCACAAAACCACATTCTGAATTCATCCTGAGAAGAAAAGGAGAAAGTTATACATGTACTGTATAACTGCCTGTGTTTTTTTTTTAATTTTGTTTAATTTTATTTATTTATTTGAGTGACAGACAGAGAGAGAAAGAGGCAGACACAGAGAGAGAATGGGCACACCAGGGCCTCCAGCCACTGCAAACGAACTCCAGACACGTGTGCCCCCTTGTGTATCTGGCTAACGTGGGTCCTGGGGAATCGGGCCTTGAACCGGGGTCCTTAGGCTTCATAGGCAAGTGCTTAACAGCTAAGCCATCTCTCCAGCCCCTGCCTGTGTTCTTAATCCCGATTTTTTACATAGTGATCTCTTGTTGAAAATGTATCATCTCCTAGTCCATGTGAAACAATTTCATGAAGATGAATTTAAACATGAAATGAAACTTTCCATGGCTCAATTTTTACATAAACAATTGTTTTTCACCAAAACAATCAGCAATGTACTCTATAAATGGCCATAGGTATTTCCTAATTTATTCATGTACACACTGAACACTAGATATTACAACATCTTATTAAATGCTTCTAACTAGTGTTTTGAAGAACCTGACATGTATCACTTTATGGTAGATAAGCAGCTGACCTAGTCAATGAGTGGTCTGGACCAGAAAAGTCCAATACCCTAAAAGACAAGGAAGTAAGAAGAACTAGTTGGAAAAGGTAGTTATGTGGAAGGGGTATAAAGGAGGAGGGACAAAATGGAAGGGAATTATGATCAAAATACATTATATACATGTGTGAAAGTTGTCAATTAAAAAATTCTAGCTGGGCGTGGTGGCGCACGCCTTTAATCCCAGCAGTCGGGAGGCAGAGGTTGGAGGATCACTTTGACTTCAAGGCCACCCAGAGACTACAGAGTTAATTCCAGGTCAGCCTGGACCAGAGTGAGACCCTACCTCGAAAAACCAAAAATAAATAAATAAATAAAATAAAAATTCTAAAAGGGCCGGGTGTGGTGGCACACACACTTGGGAAGCAGAGGTAGGAGAATCTCTGAGTTCAAGACCAGCCTGGGACTACACAGTGAGTTCCAAGTCTGCCTGGGCTACAGTGAGACCCTACCTTGAGCAAAAAATAAATAAATAATAAAGATAAGTAATTTTATAGAATGGAAAGCTGTTAAAGGAGATGACATTATCACATTTAATTCCTCTAAAGTCTAATCATCGCATTGTGTGGTGGTGCACACCTTTAAACCCAACACTTGGGAGGCTGAGGTAGAAGAACTGCCATGGGTTTGAGGCCTGCCTGGAGCTACAAACTTGAGTTTCAGGTCAGTCTGGGCTACAGTGAGGCCCTGCCTTGAAGTAGATCAAAAAATAAAATAAAGAGTCTAGTCACTGTATCAATTATTATTTAGGAAACACTATACTTAACATTACTCATTATGACCTGGCAATAATGCTCCAATCACGTATTACTCTGAGCAAAGCTTACACAAAAACATTGTTTCACCCCTTGAATCACTGGGTGCTAGCAAACACATGACTTACAGTAGTCCTCAGCAGCACCACTTCACAGTCCTTCACTGCAGCTCTAACACAGGTTGCTTTCACCCGCCACTCAGGCATCCAGTAGAGGAGCAGAAGGAGAAATCCACCAGTGCAAATCACTCCTACAGAAACTATGGCAAGCTTCCAGCGACATAAATTATAGCCATAGATCTCCTGCATGGACACAGTAGTCACAGGATTAATGATCAAATGATATGGCAGATGGCTAAGTTAAAACTTTCTGTGCTTCTACGCCGGCCATGGTGGTACACGCCTTTAATCCCAGGAGGCAGAGGTAGGAGGGTCACCGTGAGTTCGAGGGCACCCTGAGACTACATAGTAAATTCCAGGTCAGCTTGGACTAGCACCAGACCCTACCTCGAAAAGCATAAATAAATAAATAAATAAACAAATAAATAAATAAAAACTTTCTGTGCTTCCAAGATGAAGTAATAGTACTCTCTTGTAACACACACTGTATTTCCCAATGAATAATTTACCTTTAAGTTTTGTTTGCAGGGGCAATGACTCAGTGGGTAAAACATTTCTGCCGGGCGTGGTGGCGCACGCCTTTAATCCCAGCACTCGGGAGGCAGAGATAGGACGATCACCGTGAGTTTGAGGCCACCCTAAGACTACAATTCCAGGTCAGCCTGCTAGAGTGAGACCCTACCTTGAAAAACAAAACAAAAAACAACAACAACAAAAATTCTGTACAAGGTCACGGTCCTCAGTTTGGATCCCCAGCACCAATGTAAAAGCTGAGTGTTGTGGCACATCCTAAATCCCAGAGCTGAGAAGGTGGAGACAGGTGGCTCTGTAGGGCTTGCTGGCAGTTAAGTCCTGCCAAATATGTTCAGCAAGAGATCCTATCTCAAAATAATGTGGAGAGCAAATGAAGACACCTGAAGTCCAGCTCTGGCTCCACAAGCACATTAACAAATGAGTATGAGAACCGACATGTGTGTACATACACATCCAGGCCACATGCACACAAACAAAAACAAATGTTTAAAAAAGTTAATGGGGGTTGGAGAATCAGTACTTAGAAGCACTTGCTTGCAAAGCCTGCTGGCCCAGGGTTGATTCCTCAGTGGCCATGTAAAGCCAGATGCACATGCTGGTACATGGGTGCGCACATACACACACACATACTGTCACTGTCTGTCTCTGTCTCTGTCTCTCCCTCCCTCCCTCCCTCTCTCTCTCTCTCTCTCTCTCTCTCTCTCTCTCTCTCTCTCTCTCTTTGCCCCCTTCCAAAGAAATAAATAAAACATTTAAAAAAAAATTAATGAGCCAGGTGTGGTGGTGCACACCTTTAATCCCAGCACTGGCGAGGCAGAGGTAGGAGGATCGCCATGAGTTTGAAGCCACCCTGAGAATACAGAGTGAATTCCAGGTCAGCCTGGACTAGAGTGAAACCCTACCTCAAAAAAAAAAAAATTTTTTTTTACAGTCCAAATTAAGCTCTTAAAAGATAAATTTGCTATTTGACACTTTATGATTTTACACTTAATGTTTAATAAATTCTTTCCCACTGGAACAATGCAATGCATTCATACTTGGTGCGTTTTCACATCTATTTCATTTATTTGAAAAACAGAGAGACTATGAGAGCACCAGGGCCTCTAGCCACTGCAAGCAAACTCCAGATACATGTGCCACTTTGTGCACCTGGCTTTATGTGGATATTGGAGAGTTGGATTAGGACTGGCAGGCTTTACAAGCAAGAGCTTTAAACCACTGAGCTATCAGTCTCTGACCCATAGTTTTAATTATTTCATTTTCAAATACCTTTCTAATACTTCCAGAATTTAGAGCACAATGATAGGGATTTTTTAAATAAAATTTTTCCCCAACAGTAATTTCAGAGTTATTTAAAAAAAGCACTCAGTTTGTTGCATGTTTGTGTTTTGTTAGGGATCAAACTCGGGGCCTCAGTGCATTATTAGCGAGGCAAGCGCTCTACCAGTGTTCCATTCCCATCTATGTTGCTTGTTAACTGTACTTTAGTACTCCCTAGGATAAAATTATAAATACTTATTTTTCCTACTTCACCAGTAAAATATGAAGCTGGTTACCATTTCATCTTCTTGACCCTGGTTAATAGTCTTCCTTTCTTCTTTGTCCATCTCTACAGTGGCTTGAAAGGTCTTATACTTCACAACAGCTGAGGATAACTAAGGGAAGAAAAAATCGTGGACTTTTAAAAACGATTTTATTTACTTTAAGAAGCAGAGAGAACAGGTGCACCAGGGCCTCCTGCCACTGCAAACAAACTGCAAACCCATGGGCCACTGTGAGCATCTGGCTTCACATAGGTACTGGGAAATCAAACCCAGGCCATCAGGCTTTCCAAGCAAGTGCCTTTAACATAATGAGCCATTACTCTAGACCCAAGAATGTTGACTTTTTAAAAACTTTAGTAGACCACCTAACTTCTATAATTGTCTATTACACTACCATAATGTTTCTAAAAGTATTTCAGTTAAATTTGAATTCTTCCAGAGCAATGGTGAATACTTGCTGATGCAAGATTTCTTGTAATATATGTATCAAAGTTCAACTACTATTTTAATATCCATTTATTTGAGACAGAGAGAGAATGAGCAAGATAAATGAACTCCAAACGCACATGCCACTTCGTGTACACTGCCTTATATGAGTACTGGGTAACTGAACCCAGGCCAGCAGGCTTTTCAAGCATGTACATTTAACCACTGAACCATCTCCCCAACCTCTCAAATGCTAATAGCCCTTAAAAGTTCAAGGCTAGCCAGGCATGGTGTGGTGCATGCCTTTAATCCTAGCACTTGGGAGGCAGAGGTAGGAGGATCACCATAAGTCTGAGGCTACCCTGAGACCATAGTGAATTTCAGGTCAGCTTGGGCTAGAATGAGACCCTAGCCCTAGGGAAAAAAAAGAAAAGGAAAAAAAAAAAGTTCAAGGCCAACCTAAAACTACATGGTGAATTTCAGGTCAGCCTGGACTAGAGCAAGACCCTATCTTGGGGAGGGGAGTGAGTGCTAGCTGGAGGCTGAAGACAGGCTCAGTGGCAGTATCAGGTGCGAGCCTTTGGGATCGATGCCCAGAGCTCAGAAATACACAAGCAGGAAAAAAGTGCCTGCTAGTTCTACTGGCAAGTTCAGTGGTGTGCCAGTTCTTGGTCCTGTATTACTTATGACCATTAAACTCAACATATCCCATTAATTTACATTTGTTGCAGCTGAGAAAAACTACAGGTAATTCCTTTTTCATTCTCATGGTCCAAGGAAGTGGTCACGTTTAACCACTGTGAGCTAAAATACTTTTAAAAATTAATTTATTCTATAAACTATAAGAAAGAAGCAAGCACCAAAAAGGAAACTGCTCTAAAACCTCTACTGTTATTGCTCGTTTTGAGATAGGGTCTCACTATACATCCCGGGGTTGGTCTGGAACTCACTAAAATTCATGATCCTTGTGTCTTCATTTCCTAATGCTAGGTTTACAGGCACGTACCACCGCTCCTGGATCTTGGACTAGTAATCACTCAGTGAATACTTGCTAAGCACGTTGCACAATGGCAATTCCTAGCCACAAGTCCAGCACCACAGCGGTGCTACGGCAGGCGTACTCATAAAGGACAGCACTCGAGTGACCTCAACCCAATTCCAAGTTCATCACACAACCTTTTGATTGCTCTTGTCAACAGAAAAGTCACTGAAGCACTGATGTATTTTTCTCATTTCTCCTGTATTTCAAATATTAGACATTTAGTTACCCATTAAAAAGATTTACAAAATGCAAAATACGGTTTTCTTTCCAATTACTTTTTTTCCCTCAGAAAATAGGTATTTTTAGGGACCTAAGTCTGTTATTGCATGCTTTAATAATTTAAATACTTCCAAACAACGCTAGTCTTTCTTGTCTTCACAGAAAGAAGTACTCCGTGGGGATGCTCAGGACTTAGCACAGCAATTACCCAAGAATTACAGAAGAGAGTAGTGAGAGCCAGTCTGAAGGCTCCCTACAGAACATGGGGGATGCCAGCAAAGCCCTGGGGGTCAATGTCTTCCAGGGTGAATAAAAGCAGAAAGTTCTACATACCACCACCACCACCCCCAACACACACGCACATAACATCAAGAAACTTTCAGAAGCCCTAAGTTATTGTTTAGAGCCTACCGGCAACCCTATGCCTAGCTTTATAGATGTTATTAGCGTTGTAATCATAAATGATAACTTTAGCAATAGTTTGTAGGTAAGCCAGGCTAATTATAGCCAATGGGTTCTGCATGCATCAGTTCAACTAACCCATGTCAAATATATTTGAGGAAAAAAACATCTGTACTGAATATGTACAGATGTCTTGTCATTATTCCATACATAAGCATAACTATGCATTTGCATTGTATTGGGGTTAGAAAACATCATAGATAATTTAAGATATAGAACAGAGTATGAGTTAAGTGCAAATCTACCATTTTATGAAAGGATTTAAGCATCCTTAGATTTTGGTATCTGAAAAAGTAGTTTTAAAAGCAATTCCCAGCCAGGCCTTAAATCCTAGTACTCAGGAGGCAGAGGTATAAGACTAACCTAAGTTTGAGGCCACCCTGAGACTACCAAGTGAATTCCAAATCAGCCTGGGCTAGAGCAAGACCCTATCTTGAAAAACTTAAAAAAAAAAAAAAAAATCTCCCACAGACAATTGAGAAAAAACTATTTAAAATATCCATTTTAGCCAGGCATGATAGCACACACCTTTAATCCCAGCATTTGGATCACTATGAGTTCCAGGCCACCTTGAGACTATATAGTGAACTTCAGGTCAGCCTGGGCTAGAGTGAAACTCCACCTCAACAAAAAAAAAAAAAGGGGGGGGGGAGGGGGAAGCATAAAATATCCATTTTAGCTGGTCAAGGTGGTGCAAGCCTTTAGTCCTAGCACTCATGAGTTCGAGGCCAGGCTGGGCTACAGAGTTCCAGGGCAGCCTGGGCTACAGTGAGACTCTACCCCCACCCCCAAAAAATATATAATGAAATAAAATTTCCATTTTAACTCATAATATGATATCCATTATATATATGCATGCCACACAAAGCTTCTTAACATCCTCAGTAATTTTCAAAAGTATAAAAGGGTTCGAATTACCCATTCATTTTAGATACAAGTACACAGAGCATTTACAAGAGTGAGCACATTCAAGGACACACAGAATTCAAATCATTAAAATACATAGCACAAACCTGCATCCCCGTAATCAGGATGCTGAGGCAGGTAGATCAGGAGTTCAAGGCCAGCCTGGTCTGTAGAGTACGTTCAAGATAACCTGGTCTACAAAATAAATAAACTACTTATTATGATGGAATTAAAAGGCTGGGCTGGAGGAATGGCTTAGCAGTTAAGGCATTTACCTGCAAAGCCTAGGGACCCAGGTTCGACTTCCCAGTACCCATGTAAGCCAGATACACAAGGTGGCACATGTGGCTAGAGTTTACAGTGGCTAAAGGTCCTGACATACCCTTTCTCTTTCTGAAATAAAATTTAAAAATAAAAAAAAATTAGAAAGCATGATGGAAAGACAAACAGAAAATGTCTAACTGCATGGAAACAAAATCAGTTTTGTTTTGCTTTTCTCAGATGAGGTCTTACCATATGATAATCCAGGCCAACCTGAAACATGCAATCTTCCTGCCTCAGGTTGAGTGTTGTACACGTGGGCACCACCATGCCTAGCAAAATAAAATACTTCTAAACACCCACTGATCAAAGAAATTAGGTAGGAAATAAAGTATGCTTAACTAAATTAAGATCTAACATATCAAAATGCATTCACATAATACCACTAAAACACTACTTGAAAGAAAATGCACACCACCATAACCAACCACCTGAAAGGTCATGCTCTCAGCCTCCACCTTAAATTAGAAAATGTGGGCTGGAGAGATGGCTTAGTGTACCCACGTAAAGCCAGATGCACAAAGTAGCGTATGTGTTTGGAGTTTGCAATAGCTAGAGGCCCTGGTGTGCCCATTCTCTTTCTCGCTCTGTCAAATAAATAGTTTTTTAAAAAATTTAGAAAACAAACAGCAAATTACTCTCAGAGTAAATAACCACTCAGAGAATAACCACTCAGCAGTTAAGGCACTTGCCTGCAAAGCCTAATAACCCAGGTTCAATTTCCTAGTATCCACGTAAAGCCAGATGCACAAAGTAGGACAGGCATCTGGAGTTCATTTGCAGTGGCTGGAGGCCATGGTGCACCCATTCCCTCTCCCCCCTACTGTCTCTCTGCATGCAAATAAACCAACAAAATATTTCAAAAACAAAACAGCAAAAAAAGCTCATGAAATGAAAAGCTGGCTTTCTTATTCTGTTCAAGCTGGGAATGTGGCTCAGTTGGTTTAGTGCTTGCCTAGCTAATGTGGTGGTTTGATTCAGGTGGCCCCCATAAACTTAGGTGGTCTGAATGCTAGGTTCCCAGCTGATGGAGATACGGAAATTAATGCCTTCTGGAGGCAGTGTATTGTTGGAGGTGGGCTTATGGGTTATTATAGCCAGTTTCCTCTTGCCAGTGTTTGGCACACTCTGCTGTTGCTGTTTTACACCTTATGTTGGCCAGGGGGTGATGTCCACCCTCTGCTCATGCCATCATTTTCCCCTGCCATCGTGGAGCTTCCCCTCGAGCCTGAAAGCCAAAATAAAGCTTTTTTTTTTCCCAGAAGCTACTCTTGGTTGGGTGATTTCTACCAGCAGTGTGAACCTGACTGCAACACTTAGTGTGCTTGATCGAGCCCTGGGCTCATGCCTGGCATCCAGTAGTCAGGAGGTGGAGGCAGGAGGATCAGAAGGCCATCCTTGGTCACACAGAGAAATTTAGGCCAGTGTGGGATACATGACACTCTGCCTCAAAAAATAATAGTGCATAATTTCCACCTTAGACAAACCCAAAAGGGACTAGACGGAAGGCAAACTGCCACTATCAGAAATAAAACTATTTTTAGAAGGCATTTATTCCTGGCACAAAGAGGCATAACCCCTGAGAAAGAATCACAAACCCACTGCTCGGTCTCCTACGTAATGTACTAGGCATTTTCCTAAATCCTAAGTTTTTTACCCACCAAACTGGAGCGGTTTTGACTCTTCATCCTTCTCTTTTGTCTACTGGCTACTATAAAGATACTTCGACTTTTATAAATCCCATCTTCTCAAAGTAAAATAGACTAGCAGGTAAATGAGCATGCATTTTTCAATTTTAGAAAAAGAACTGCATAATTGTTTTTAATTGAGACAGGGCCCTGCTATGCAGCCCCAGGCGGGCCTGGTACTCACTAATGTAGCCCAGCCTAGCCTCAAGCTCACCGCAATGCTCCCACCTCAGCCTCCCTGCAAGAACGGCAGGCGTAAGCCATCAAGTCCAGCTGAAACTGCCATTAAAATTCAATGTTTTCATTAAGCTCCTGCAATTGTATACTTTTGGAAAACTTTTCTTCAAATCTCTTCAAGTTAGCTATAGTCCACAACCAACTACATTCTTATCAGCTTGCAGTTAAAAAGCCTATCAAGACACACTCCAATCATTTTAAATTAACTATCATAGATAATTCATTGCCTTTAACAATCTATGTTCATACTTGCGAAACACAACTATTCACTATATAATTACTCTTTTTACAAGATTTCAGAATTTAGTTACTTTATATGACAAAAGTCTTATCAAATTTAGGAACTGGAGAGATGGCTAACTCCCCAGCATCCACATAAAGCCAGACACACAAAGTGGCACATGCATCTGGAGTATGTTTGCAGTGGGAGGAGCCCCTGACATTCCCATACTTCTTTCTCCTTCTTTCAAATAAATAATTTACCAAAGTTACTAAAATGTGAAAATTAAACATAAAGCTTCTAAACAATCACTCAACATCACTCACTGTAAGCATATTATATACCTCATGTGAAATTACTAAGAATTAACCCTTCATATAGAAAACATAATTCCAATGTTCACATGTAAAACACACCCGTATTATAAATGGATATTTAAACGTGTTTAAATAAAAACCACACTTCAATGACTCCAAAAGGATAAAAAACTACATAAAAATACTTTAGAATACAATGCTAAATAATATTCTCCCCTACATCTAATTAGACATTTGAGATGTCTAATTACATTTATAATACGGTGTGTTTTACAAATTACATTTAACTAAGTATAACTTTGGTGGTTTGCTGGAGTGTATTTATTTTCACTCAAGTTAATTTCTACACTACAGAAAATAAATAACTTTTTCTTACCAAAGGCACTACACCATCACTCCTCTTAGGTGCTGATGGCTTTCAAAGGCTGGCTCTTCGCAAAGAAATAAATCCAAATAAAAACTCAATTCAAGTTTAAAAGTTTTGAGCCAAACACTTCTGTCCTGATTCTGTTTATTTCTTCAAGATGATTAAAATATGTTTTTTAATTCACCAATTTCAAGTGAGTTTTTAGAAGGTTTATCCTTCTGTTGTCTGTCACTGGCAGAACTCCTATTATCTGAATAAATCATATCTTGCTAGCTCACAGACGGTACAACCACAGAAGGCTGAGTCTTGATGTTATCTAAACAGCCAAGAGCTTATAGGCAGGCTATTGTACTTAACCAAACCCTTCCTTGAATTTATAATGAACTTGCTTTGCTGCACAAGTGAAAAAAGGCAGTAAGACAAAAGGAAGCTATCAGAAATGAAACTCAATTGAATATAAAATTTAATGCAATGCTTTTAATCTTGTACATTTATTTTCCTATCACATAATCACTAAGAACCATTTAAAGTCATCTTTAGCCTAGTCGTTATTAATAGCTGGTCAGATCTAAATAGACTAAAACTGGTTTCAACAGGCACAGAAATCTCCAAACCTCCAAGCTTTGCTCTAAACCACAGCTTGTTATGAGCCAGAACAATGACAATGACAATGTAATAGTTACCTGAATAATTTTTGGATATTTGAAAAAGGATAATCTGAACCAAAAGTAGCACACATAATGCCAGTATACAGGAGGCTAAGGCAGTAGGATACCAAGTCCAAGGCTAGCCTGAGCTCCATGATCAGATCCTATCTCTAAAAAGCCTACCTAGAATTCCCAAGTAATTTCACAACATGATTTAAGGAATGAACTCAGGGGCTAGAGAGATGGCCCAGTGGTTAAAGTCACTTGTTGGTAAAGCTTCATAACCCAGGTTTGATTCTCCAGTACCCACATAAAGTCAGATACACAAAGTTGTGCACAGCATCTGGAGTTTGTTTGCAATTGCAGGAGGCCCTAGTACACACACACACACTCTCTCTTTGTCTCTCATAAATACATTAAAAAAATAATAATAATAAGGCTCTTGCTTGAAAAGCCAAAGCCTGAAGGCCCAGATTTGATTCCCCAGTACTCACATAAAGCGAGATGCACAAAGTGGTACATTCATCTGGAGCTCATATGCAGTGGAGGCCCTGGCACACCCATTCTTTTCCCTCTTTCATTCTGCTTCTGCTTACAAAACTCATGAAAATATTTAAGAATAACAGTAAAAATAATAAGTAATATATTTAAAAATAAACTTGAGCTGGAGACAGCTTAGTGGTTAAGGCACTTGCCTGCAAAGCCAAAGAACCCAGGTTCGACTCCCCAGGACCCACATAAGCCACATGCACAAGGGAGCACACACATCTGGAGTTCACTAGCAATAGCTGAAGGCCCTAGCGTGCACATTCTCTCCCTCTCCCTCCCTCCCTCCCTCTCCCCTCCCTCTCTCCCTCTCTCTCTCTCTCTCTGCCTGCCTATTTCTGCCTGTCTGTCTCTCAAATAAATAGATTAAAATACTTTTTAAAAATAAAACTTGCAGCTAGAGAGATGGCTCAGCAGTTAAAAGTACCTGCTGGCAAAGCCTGCTGGCCTGGATTTAATTCCTTGGTACCCATGTAAAGTCAGATACACAAAATGGAACATTCGTCTGGAGTTTATTTGCCATGGCAAGAAGTCCTGACTGACATGACCATTCTCTCCTCCCTCCCCACACTCTCCACTTGCAAATAAATAAAGACATTTTTTAAAAACCTGAACTCTGAGCCAGACATGGTGGCGCATGCCTTTAATCCCAGCACTGGGAGGCCAAGGTAGAAGTACTGCTGTGAGTTCAAGGCCACCCTGAGACTCCATAGTGAAGTCCAGGTCAGCCTGGGCTAGAATGAAACCCTACCTTGGGGGGGGGGGGAACCCTCTAGCCGGGTGTTGTACATACCTTTAATCCCAGCACTTGGGAAGCTGAGGTAGGATGACCACCATGAGTTCAAGGCCACCCTGAGACTACATACTGAATTCCAGGTCAGCCTGGGTTAGAGAGAGACCCTAACTGGGGGCGGGAGGGTGGGAATGAATTCTGAGCCGGAGAGATGGCTCGGCAGTAAGGTGCTTGCCTATAAAACCTAACAACCCATGTTGCATTCCCCAGTACCCATATAAACCTGAATGTACAAAGTGGCACATGCATCTGGAGTTCATCTGAAATGGTTGGATGCCCTGGCAAGCTCATGTATGCACTCACTCTCTGCTTGCAAATAAATAAAAAATAATTTTTAAAAATGAACTCAACTCAGGCTAGAAAGATGGCTTAGCAGTTAAGGCACTTGCCTGCAAAGCCTAAGGATCCAGGTTCAATTTCCCAGTACCCACGTAAGCCAAATGCACAAGGTGGTGCATGTGTCTGGAGTTTGTTTGCAGTAGCTGGAGACCTTGGTGTGTCTATTCTCCCCCTCTTTCTCTCTCTCAAATAAATATTTTTTTAATGAAAACAAAAAGAAGCAAATTTTAAAATATGTTTGTGTGTGTGTGTGCACATCAGGATCTCTTGCTGCTGCAAATGCCTGTCTGGCTTTGTACTGGTAGCTGTAGAATTTAATTAAGCCTGGGCTAGCAGGCTTTGTAAGCAAGTGCCTCTAACCACTTAGCAATCCCACCAGCCCCAAGCAAAGCAATTTTGAAATCTTATTTTAGTCAAGGCCTCCATGTAGCCCAGGCTAGCCCTAAACTTGCTATACAGTCAAAGGCAGGTACTGAATTCCAATCCTATGGCCTCTACCTCCTGAGTGCTGTGATCCTAAGTATGTGTCACCAAGCTTGGGTTGAATGTCTTTAAGCTAATTCTTCAAAATATGAATTTTTTACTTGTGTATGTAGTATGTGTGTGTGGATGTGCACATGTGGCAATCGGAAGACAACCTCAGATTGTTGATCCACTCCTTCCACCTTGTTTGTTGACAGGGTCTTTCGTTTGCTGCTGGGAAGGCCAGACCAGCTGGCTCTTTGAAAGTTTCAGGGTTCTCCTGACTCAGCCTCCCACAGACATGGGAACCACTTTTGCCTCTGGCTGCTATGATGCTGGTGATCCAAATTTTGACTGAAAGGCTAGCAGAGCAAACCCTCTGAAAAATTCCCCAGGCCTCCAAGTTAATGTTTTTGCTTGTTTGTTTTCAAGGTAGGGTCTCAATCTAGCCTAGGGTGACCTGGAACGCACTCTGTAGTTTGCCATCTTACACAGAACTAAAGAAACATATGCACTATCTGGGCCTGGGAGACTGCTCAGTGGTTAACGTGCTTGCCTGTAAAGTCTGATGGCCTGGGTTCAATTTCCCAGTACCCACATAAAGCCAGAGCGTATCTGAGTTTGTTCACAGTGGCAAGTAACCCTGGTGTGCCCATCCTCTCTGTTTTTTTCCTCCCCCTTTCTCTGCTCTCAAATAAATGAATTTTTTTTCCAATTAGGGCTGGAGGGATGGCTTAGTGGTTAAAACATTTGCCTACAAAGGCAAAGGACACAGGTTCAATTCCCTAGGACCCACATAAGCCAGATGCACAACGTGGCACATGTGTCTGGAGTTTGTTTGCAGTGGCCACACCCATTCTCTCTCCCTCCCTCTCTCCCTCTCTCTCTCTCTCTCTCTCTCTCTCTCTCTCTCTCTCTCAAATAATTTTTTTTAAAAATTTAATGTATTTTTCAAAAATCAAAAATATGAAATTGAAGTAACTGAATTTAGTTTATAGAACACATACAATTTTAAAAACTTAAAACTGCACAAAGACCTCTGGGACGATACAAGGAATAATCACACTTTGCTTTGCAGTCCTAGAGTTTCTGAGAATAATACCAATGTTAAATAAAGATTTAAAACCTCAAAGCTAAGCATGGTAGTCCACGTCTTTAATATCAACACACTAGAGACTAAGTTAAGAGAATCACTATGAGTCCAAGATCAGCCTGGGCTACAGAAAGAATTCTACAACAGCCTGGACTAGAGTGAGACCCTGTCTGAAAAAAAAATATTTTTAACTCATTTTTATGAGGCAATGTTTTGCTAAATGCTCATACTAATCTGATCCTTCTGCCTTAATTACCCAGGTGCTGGAACCACAGACTGCACCACTTCATCCAGCTTAAAAAAACAAAGATTGGACTGGAGAGATGGCTCAGCAGTTAAGGCGCTTGCCTAGAAAGCTTAACAACCTGGGTTCAATTCCCCAGTACCCACAAGCCAAGATGTACAAAATGGCACGCATCTGGAGTTTTTCTTTGCAGTGGCAGGAGGCCTTAGCATGCTAATTCTCTTTGTATGTCTTTTTCCTCTCTGTATGCTTGCAAATAAAGTATTAAAAACAAAAAGAGTACCTCAAAAGTTCTCAATTATGAGCCACGCATGATGATGCCAGCACTCTGCGGGCAGAGGTAGTAGTTCAAGGCCATGCTCATGAGTTCATGAGCTCAAGGCCAATTTGGGGCTACAGACTGAGTTCCAGGTCAGCCTGGACTACAGTGAGACCCTACCTTGAAAAACACAAAGTCTGATTCATGAATACCATAGCTAACATTCTGCATTTAAATTTTATTTTCAAATTTTAGCATCTACAACATTTAAGATGGTGTTCTACAATTCAAGGGCAATTCTACCTTGTACAAGTGAATATATTTAAATCCTTATTCTACTCATCAAACAACCTCATAATAAATATCTATACAAATACCTATGTAAAAGACTGACAAAAATCTGAGTCTTAAACAATAGTAACCAAACTGTACAACTCTTTATGAGGGCAAAACTCAAAACTTCAAGTCAGTTTCTAACAATAAAAATGACATAATATAACTTAGTGAATACATGGAAATTTTACAAGGATACCAGCTAAATTTTAACAAAGCTCTACTCAATACCCATTTTATCACTTCCCATCTTGGACTTTCTCTTATAATACATGCTTTTGTTTCTGTGTTTAGGCTTAAGGAAGACCATTGTGTCCAATATACACCAAACCAAGACTGTACTTACATTTGTAAAGTGAAGTCTTTCTATAATTATTTTTTCTAGGTTACAAAACAATGTGATAGCTACAACAAAGTAAGCTATAACTAGGAAAGATAATCACCTGTACTGGGATCAATATGAAGAATGAGTGTACATCCTGCATGGGCACATAATGCTGCTCCCAGAAGCCACAGGTTATTACAGGAACATCCCAGTGCCAGCGGTGGGATACCTCCCACTGAGCTGATGATGAGTGAGACCTCCAAACAATTCAAGCTGTTGTATTTTTTTTTTCACACTCTTGGTTGCCTACTGGAACTAGATGGTAAGACCTATTGCTATCCTGGCTCAATTGCACTACTGAGACTACTTACACAAGTTTCGTCTGTGTGTATAGCCTGCTATTACATTCTTTCACCCGTAGATGGCGATTCAACACTGTTAAAGAAAAAAGTTTTAACAAGCATTCATGGAGCAATTGCATTAAAGATGAGAAATTATGCACAAGATTTCTCAGTACTACTGGGGATGCTGGTGTAAAAGAGAGCTTCTTTTATATTTATTTATTTATTTTTATTTAATTATTTATTTTTTGAGGTAGGGTCTCGCTCTAGCCCAGGCTAACCTGGAATTCACTATTTAGTCTCAAAGTGACCTCAAACTCACAGCAATTCTCCCTACCACTGCCTCCTGAGTGCTAGGATTAAAGGCATGCATCACCATGAACTGCTTTTTTTTTTGTTTTTGTTTTTGTGAGGTAGGGTCTCACTCTAGCCCAGGCTGACCTGGAATTTATTGTGTAGTCTGAGGGTAGCTTCGAATTCACGGAGATCCTCCTACTTCTGCATCCTGAGTGCTGGGATTAAAGGCATACACTACCATGCCCAGCTCAGCTTTTATTTCTTTAATTTTTATATTAATTAATGTGTGTGTGTGTGTGTGTGTGTGTGTGTGTGTGTGTAGTGTTGCCTAGGGCTTGCTGCTACAAATGAACTCCAGACCCATGGACCACTTATTACATCTGGTTTTATGTAGGTACTGGGTAACTGAACCTTGGGGCACCAGGCCCAGCTTTTTTAGGAGGAAGGGGGTATTTTTGAAGCAGAATCTCACTGTAGCCCAAGCTGGGATAGAACTCACTCTTGCACTTTAAAATACCAACTATGGGCTACAGAGATAGCTTAAAGTGCTTGCCTGCAAAGCTAAAAGACCCAGGTTCAATTTCCCAGAACCCACATAAGCCAGATGCACAAGGTGGCACATACATCTGGAGTTTGCAGTGGCTGGAGGCCCTGGCAAACCCCCCCCCCATATATATATACACATATACACATATACACATATACACACATACACACACACACACACACACACACACACGAACGTATATATGCCTTTCTCAAATTAAAACAATAATAAAATTTTAATTGCTTGTTTTTATTATTTATTTGACAACAACAGACAAAGAAAGAGGCAGATAGAGAGAGAGAGAGAAAATGGGCATGCCAGGGCCTCCAGCCACTGCAAACGCCAGACACATGCACCCCTTTGTTCATCTGGTTAACGTGGGTCCTGGGGAACCAAGCCTCAACAAACCGGGGTCCTTAAGCTTCATGGGCAAGCACTTAACTGCTAAGCCATATCTCCAGCCCAAATAATAATTAAAAAAAATAATAAAATGGCAACTATAAAACCAGGAATGGTGGCATATGCCTTTAATCTCAGCACTTGGGAGACTGGAGGTAGGAGGCTCACTGTGAGTTCTTGGCCAGCCTAAGACTAATTATGGGTCTGCCTAGCCTGGGCTAGAGGAAGACCCTACCACAAACCACAAAAAAAAAAAAAGAAGGTGGGTGTGGAGGTTCACGCCTTTAATCCCAGCACTTGAGAAGCAGAGATATAAGGATCACAGTGAGCTCAAGGCCAACCTGAGCCTACATAGTTAATTCCAAGTCAGCCTGGGCTAGAGTGAGAGACTCTACCTCAAAAAAACAAAATCAATATAAATAAAAATAAATAGCAACTACGCTCATGTACCTTAAGAGAAAAATAAGATACACAATGAACAAAAATGATACTGGGGAGAGGGAAAGCAGGTATATATTACTAATCCCTTCATACAGATTACTCCTGAAGGGCATGGTGGCTCCTGATTATAGTCCCAATTGTGGCAGTAGAACTATTTTAAGCCCAAGAGTTCAATACTAGCCTGGGTAATATGACAAGACACTTGATTAAAAAATAAAAAAGTAACTTACTTCAAAATGTACAATAACTCGGGCTGGAGAGATGGCTTAGCGGTTAAGCGCTTGCCTGTGAAGCCTAAGGACCCCGGTTCGAGGCTCAGTTCCCCAGGTCCCACGTTAGCCAGATGCACAAGGGGCGCACGCGTCTGGAGTTCGTTTGCAGTGGCTGGTAGCCCTGGCGCGCCCATTCTCTCTCTCTCTCTCTCTCTCTCTCTCTCTCTCTCTCTCTCTCTGCCTCGTTCTCTGTCTGTTGCTCTCAAATAAATAAATAAAAATAAACCAAAAAAAAAAAATTAAAAAAAAAATGTACAATAACTCAACTAAAATTCCAGCACCTTACAATATTGTAGAACAGGAAGAAAGAGAATACTAACAAAGAATAAAACTGAAAGGCAAAATGGAGAATTTAAAGTAGAAGCCTGTGGGTTAAAATATCACTTGCTCATTAAACTGGTAACAGAAGAAAAGTCAAGGCACACTAGCATACACTGGCATTGAAAGTGAATTCACAAGGGTGTGGGAAAGGGGACAAAGCAGAGCCCAGTATAGTGAGTCAATGTGTAAAACAGAACACACACTATAAACACTATAATGAAAACCACTATTTTGTGTGCAAACTTAAAATATTAATTACAACAAAAGTGAAACTGGAGGCTGGGGAGATGGCAAAAAACACTTGCTTGCAAACATGCCGGCCCAGGTTCAAATCCCCAAGTAACCTTAAAAAGTCTTAAAAGTGAGCACATGTGTTCTGGAGTTTGTTCACATCAGCAAGAGGTCCTGGCACACATACAGGCACTCAGTCTCTCAAATAAATAAAAATATTAAAAAATATATAATGGGAAAGTGTGGGGGTGGGGAGGGAGGGAATTACCATGGGATATATTTTATAATCATGGAATATGTTAATAAAATTAAAAATAAAAAAATAAAGTGCTGGTCATGGTGGCACTTAGGAGGCAGAGTAGGATCACTGTGAGTTCGAGGCCAGCCAGGAACTACAGGGTGAGATCGAAGTTAGCCTGGGCTAGAGTGAGACCCTACCTCAAAATAAACAAAAATAACATTAAAAAATGAAGATGGGTATGGTGGTACACACTAATCCCAGCATTTGTGAAGTAAAGGCAGGAGAATCAGCAATCACGCCATCCTTGGCTACAGAAAGACGAGAACAGCCTAGTTGAACTATGTAAGACCCTGTGTCTCAAAAATAAAGGTGGGGGGGCATAAATTTTGTGCCAGAAATGATGATATACACTTGTCTTATAATCCCAGAACTTTGAGATCCTGCCTCAAAAAAAGAGGGATTGGAGAGATGGCTCAGGGACTAAAGGTGCTTGCCTGCAAAGCCTGATTACCCAGGTTCAATTCCTCAGTACCCACATAAAACCAGATGCACAGAGAGGTGCATGCATCCAGAGTTTGTCTGCAGAGGGAAGAGGCCCTGGCAGGTTCAAACTCATATTCTTTCTCCTTTTTTTTCTCTCCCTCACACACATATGTGCATGCAAATAAAATCAATAAATAAAAAGAAAATAGACCAGGCATGGTAGCACACACCTTTAATCCCAGCACTTGGGAGACAGAGGTAGGAGGATCACTGTGGGCTGAAGGCCACCCTGAGACTGACTACATAGTGAATTCCAGGTCAGCCTGGACTACAGTGAAACCCGACCTTGAAAATCCAAAATTTTAAAATTAAAAAAAAAAGGAGGAGGAGGAGGAGGAGGAAAATGGGTCGGTCTTGAGAGATGGCTGAGGAGGTTAAAGATGGCTCAGGACTTTCTTGTAAAACCTAATAGCCCAGGTTTGATATTCCAGTACCCATGTAAAATCAGATACAAAAAGTGGAGTTCATTTGCAGGGCAAGAAGCCCTGGTGTACCCATATATTCTTTCTTTCTTTCTTCTTTCTTTCTCTCCCTCTCCCTCTCCCTCTCTTTCTCTTTCTCTCCCTCTCCCTCTCTTTCTCTTTCTCTTCCTCCCTCCCTCTCTCTCTCTCTCTCTCTCTCTCTCTCTCACACACACACACACACACACTTTTAAAAAAGAAAAGGGGGAAAGAGACTGAGGAATAGAAAAAGAAGAAAATAAGCAACCTTTCTAGAGGATCTAAAAATCCTAAATTTTCAGTATGTTAGAGAGATAAGAAATGTTTTTGTTTGTTTTGAGATGGTATCTGTATCCCAGGCTGGCTTGGAACTCAATATGTAGCTGAGGATGACCTTGAATTCTTGATATTTTGTTTTCTACTACCACCTCATTCTCCTGTACAATTGCTCTCAGTTTATGTAGTCCTGGGTATTGATCCCAGAGTAGTGCATGGGAGACAAGCATTCTGACATAATCCCCAGCCACTCATTTTTCTTAACAAAACTTTTTTTTCCCATTAACCTAGCATGTTCACTTCAGGATTATTGACTGTGCTGCTTGTAAGAAAACAAAATTGGTTTTATTCATGATCCATACCACATATTTCACTCTTGCAGACTTGTTTTAAAGGTTCAATTACAAACACGCACAAAACCAGTAGAAAAGTATTTGTTATAATAAGTATAACCCTGGGGGTGGAGACTAAAAGTGTTTGCTTCCAAAGACTGCTAGTTCAGGTTCAAGTCCCAAGTCACCCACATAAGCTGGATGCAAAAGTAACATAAGCATCTAGTGTTCACTTGCAATAGCGAGAGCGCCCTGGTGCACCCACGTGCATATACATGCACACATGCGCGCACGCACACACACATATACACGCAAAGCAAAGAACAGTCATTAGCTTAAAAGCATAATCCTGCATATTAACAACTGTGACTAACTGGTGTTTGGGTTAAGTGGGGTGAAGTAAGTAGGCATGTTGAGGCAGGCCCTCTCTCAGGAAGCTGGGTTAGAGAAGCACCAATAACTCTGGCTTGTGTCAACTTTTTAACAACATTTTATCAATTTTTTGGCTTTATCCCTTTTTAAAAAATATTTTATTTACTTAAAAGAGAGAGAGAATAGGTATGCCAGGTTCCCTAGCTGCTGCAAACGAACTCCAGACACAAGCACCACCTTGTGCATCTGGCTTTACGTGGGTACTAGGGAACTGAACCTAAGTCCTTTGGCTTTGCAGGCAAGCACCTTAACCGCTAAGCCATCTTTCCAGCTCCAATCCCTTTCTTTTCAAAAACTACTTTGAGAAACGGAACTGCAGTTTACATCACACTAGCCACTGCTCCCTCTGAGCTCTTAATCATTAGCGTCTCCCAGACCATTCTCTTTGTCACATGTTATCTGTGGTGGCAATTATCACCAATCAGTTTTCAACACTGACATATCCATTGCCCCAGACCCACAGATTTGACCTCTCCATGCTTACAGTTAAAACCCAATGTCTCCTTAACAGCCCACCAATACCCACTAATTTGTTTTAATGAGCATGATGTGTCTTAAAACATTAAATAGGAAAGTCATCCTAGAACCTTTCCTATCCCACACTTCCAATATCCAACTGGGCACTAAATCACCACTTCTACCTTCCTCAAACCCATTCACATGCCCTATCTCCACTAATATTGTCTCAATTCAGGTCCTTTTGCCTAGTCTACATGCAAACCAAATATAACCTTTACTCTCCCAGCTTAAAATTTCAATAGCTTCCTGGGACTACATAGTGAATTCCAGGTCAGCCTGGACTAGAGCAAGACCCTACCTGGGGTGGGGGGGAAGGGCTGTCAGCAGCTTGCCACTGCAGCAGCGTATTCCAAATGTACCTTCAAAACATGCGCTCATATAAACTGATGGAATGCTAGTTTAAGCATGCTAAGACACCTTTAGCTATTATTTAAAGTCTCCCAATATAAAACACTATGTATTTCCCTACCACTATGGTAGAAGGGAAACCCCAAAGGGACCCCCAGCTGGAGGGAGGGCTCAGCAGTTAAAAAGGCACTTGCTTGCAAAAGATATCCAAGAACAAGGTCAAAACTAGTTGTGAGGCCCCTTCCTCCGCCCTCCTGACTGAATGGCCCCTGGGTCCCCAAACTCTGGGATCCCCTGCTCCTGAGCATGTGAGTGCAGAGTAGGCCAGATCTCCCACACACACACCCGGAAACCTCCCTGTTCCTGCAAGATTGCTGCTGAAGCAGGCCCCTTGCTCTGCCTTCCTGAGTGAATGGCCCAGGGACCCAGAGGGTGTACACTCAGCAGTGAGCAGGCCAAAGCACCCAGTTAGTTCTCCACCTCCAAGTTCCCTGGTGCTGGTACCCCTGCTGCCTTGGGGTGGCCTGGTCCCTGCCTGTATGTGGGCTGCAGGCCTTTGCTCAGGTTTCCTGATAGGGCCCCGGGGCACCCAAATCCCTAGTACCCTGAGCCAGAAGATGTACAGAGCACTATAGGAGCTGTCCTCTTGCCCCTAGTTCACCAGCTTCCTAGCTCCTGGTCCCACACCTCCTGATACCCTTGTGCTGAAAAGTGTGTGCAAATGGAGTGAGTAGACCAGAGCTCCCAGTTCCCTACCTCCTACTACCTTTGATGTGCTTGCAACCTCCACAATCTGAGCATCTACAGTTTATAGCCACATTGTACACCAATCCAGTTCACATTTAAAACAGAACATTCACTGACATCCTACAAGGAAAAGTACTTGCTTCCCCCTCAATAGAATAAAATGCTTCCCCAAGATAGGTAGACCACAATACACACACACACACACACACACACAAAAAAAAAAAAAAAAAAAAAAAAAAAAAAAAAAAAACCAAAGTCATAAAACTAAGAGATCTCCACCAAGGATGCCTAGTCCTGTAATGGAAGCCTTCAACAAAATCATAGACAGAAATCAACAGAAATTGAATTCCAAAATGAAAACTCAACAATATGACCCTGATCCAAAGAATTGCTGAACTTGAAGCAAACCATCAAAAAACCAAAAATCACATAAATGAAATTCAGCAGAATCATCTCTTAGAGCACTCAGCTTTTGACACTTGGGCTAACTTAACTGAATAAACCTTAGAAGCCTCAAAAGAGATATAAATGAATTGAAGGTGAGCCAAGAAACGGAAGACCTCAATAACCAGTTTATTAAGCTTAATGAAAAATGAATGAATAAAGAATGAATTCCAGAAGCTTCAAGAAAATTAGACCTCGAACTGAAATCATACCTCAAAAAGAGATGGACACAATACTAAATAACACAACAGAAAACAAAAATAAAATAGAGCTTTTGAAAGCCTCTCTAGAATACATACATAAGAAGCCCACAGAACACCGAACAGACAGGACCAAAGAAGAAACTCTCCAAGGCACAACATAGTTAAAATTCTTAATGAAACCAAAGACAGTGTTAAAAACAGCAAAAGAGAAACAACTCACAACATACAAGGACAATCCTATCAAAATTACATCAGATTTCTTAGTGGAAACTGAAAGTCAGAAGGGTCTGGAATGAAACACTTCAAAGTCTGAAAAACTATGGCTTCCAACCCAAGGTCCTCTACCCAGCAAAAAATAGATGGTGAAAGGAAACACTTCCATGAACACAAGCCAAACCTACAGAAAATACTTCAGGGAATGCCCCCCACAGAACAGCCAAACAACCAATCTCAAGAGCCTACAAGATGATGATCACAATAACCAAAACTAGACCAAGCTCAAAAAAGTATAAAACACAAGAAAGCACCAAACCCCTTAAGGCACCCCATCACAGCAGGGATCAAATCAAACCTAACAGTTATAACTTTAAACATTACTAGTCTTAACTCACCATGTTTACAGCTGCTCAATTCATTATAGCTAAGAAATGGAATCAACCCAGCTTCCCATCACTGGATGAATGGCTAATGAAGTTGTGGTACATTTACACAATGGATTTCTACTTAGCAGTAAGAAAAAAAGATACAATGAAATTTGTAGAAAAATGGACAGACTTGGAACAGATCATACTCAGCAAATTCACACAATCACAGAAAGACAAATGCTGCATGGTTTCACTATCTGCGGTTCCTAAACTGGACAAGCTCGAGTTGCTGACATCCTGATAGGCAACGCAAGTCCCACAACAGAGATGGAAGAGTTTGGGGGGGAGGGGAAGAGGAGGGTGGGAAAAAAAAACACAAAACTAAATCCAAAACAAACTGGTACCATAGAAACCTTTATTCTTGCTTGGAGATAAACTAAAAGATATAACCCTCAAAAGGAATATTAAGGGGAGCACCTAGAAAGGGCCCTAGAAAGGGTGGAATGAAGCCTAAGCCTAAAAAGAATAAAAAAAATGTCTCTGGCCTATAACTCCCAGTACCAGAGATTGGTTGCTACCCACAATGAGCTGTTGACTGGAGAGACCTACAAGATCCCCAAAACAAGACAAGTTTCTGTCAAAGCACTTGATTATCCACCTGAGACAAAAGTTAAGACTCTACTGGTGAAGACACCATATGCTGCCAACACACAGCACAGAGCACGGAGACCTGGCTGGAATCCAGAAGAGCCAGTCCCCAGACACTTAGCACATCTAGTGCTGGAAAGTGCTGTATGAGCTACTGGGGGACAAGTGGCCAACAATGGTCTGAGCAACCAGAGGTCTAAGACAACTCTCAGAAGCAAACACCCTGATAAAATGTACATGCCAGTGCAATAGTGACACACAGCCCTGGTGGGTGACCAATAGTTTTCTGATTGGCTAAGAGATCCACTCAGTGTAAAGGAGCCAGTATCTGGAATTGGGAACCAGGTCAGATTCCTATGGATACAAAGATTATGCTCTCTAGAGCCAAGCTTTCACTAGTCTTTGGCTAAAAGAGGGGTTACATATGTCAAATTTTCCCTAAATTAATAATGCTTATCCTATATAAACTATGCGGACTTCACTCCCCATTGGAGAATCTGTTCTTTTTCAGAAGGCAGGGAGACCTGAGGAGATAAACTACCCCTCGCACTTCAGCCAAGACACAGCTGAGACCACAGAGGAATTGAGGAGACATGCAAGAGGGCTGCTTCCATGCTGAACCTGATAATCAGCGCTAGGGTGAAGGAGACAGACCCTGAGGATACTTAGCTCTTATCAAAGCAGAGATCCAGAGGCTCTTAAGAGCTCATCACTGAAGTAGACTTAAAACTCAACCACCATGGCTCAGAGAATTTTGCAGAAGAGGGAGCAAAAAGATTGTAAGAGCCACAGGCTGAGACATCATGCCCAGAGGCATTCCATTCCGCCCCCTCAAAATAACTGAGTGCTGCTCCCACAATGCATAACCCACAACCCCATAGCAAATACCTGTAACACCACTGAGAAGGAATGGGAGCAGGGATGAGAGAAAAGAGCCAGCCCAGATCCAAGTGACAGGCTATGCTTCAGAAAGTAAGGTGGAGAGCAACTGAGGAAGACAGCCAATATCACCTATGGCCAACACACACGACAAAAAAAAAAAAAAACATGTTTTTCTCACTAGTACTATCTCCAGAGTGATGCTTAAATTCAGATACATTAAATTTCATGGAAAGAATCAATAATTTATATAGGCTTTAAAAACACAACACATCTTGGGAACAAAGTACTGATTTTGAAAACAATGCATACATAAATTTGAGTATCAGTCAAGAATTATACCAAGGACCTAACCAACAGTCTCCTCAACCTTATTATTTAGTCTTTAACATAACATATATGTATGTAATATGTATATACGTGTGAGAAGTAAATAAATATAAATACACACACCCAAGCAAAGAAGAGAGACAGAGAGAATGGGCCAGGTCCTCTAGCCACTACAAATGAACTCCAGATGTATACGCCACTTTGTGCACCTGGTTTTACGTGGGTAGTGGGGAATCAAACACAGGTTGTTAGACTTGGCATGCAGGTGCCTTAACTGCTGAGCCATCTCTCCAGCCCTTTTATTTAGTCTTTTAATTACACTAGATTCTTTAATGTGGTATAATCCTAGGATGACAGTACTTTTCATATTTAATTTCTTTTTCTATTTGTCACATTATGAATTACAGAATATGTCATTTAATTAAGCCAATTCAACTATGGGGGAATAATTTAAATAATCATAGCACAATACCTGCCTTCACATTCCTGTCCCAGAATGAGCCCAAAATGGAAAACAGAAACCTGCTATTCCTCAATTTGTCAAAAGACATCTCTCAGCTGGCCATGGTGGCACACACTTTTAATTCCAGCATTTGGGAGGCAGAAGAAGGAAGACTGCTGTTAGTTCAAGGCCAGATTGGGGCTACAGATCAGCCTGACTAAAGTGAAACCCTACCTCAAAAAAGGAGGGAAGGGGGGGCACATGCCTACCATCCTTGGACATGAGAGATGGGAGACAAGAGAATCACTACACAGAAACTGGCTAATAAATCAGTGAACAAAAATGAGCTAGAGTGACACTTTACCTAAGGAAAAAAAAAGATCTTGCCTCAAAACAAGGTGGAAAGCAAGGACTAACACAAATGCCACTCTTTTTTTTTTTTTTTTTTTTTTGGTTTTTTTGAGGTAGGGTTTCGCTGTAGCCCAGGCTGACCTGGAATTCACTATGTCCTCTCAGGGTGGCCTTGAACTCACGGTGATCCTCCTACCTCTGCCTCCCAAGTGCTGGGTTTAAAGGTATGAGCCACCACACCTAGCTAACAAATGCTACTCTCTAACTTCCACACTTGTGCTTGACACACAATAAACTTTTTTTTTTATTTATTTAGCAAAAAACAAAAACAAAGCATGTATCATGATTCCACCTCTGTGTAACCTGTTCTAGGATCCAAGAATAGTTCAGCTGGTCATGCTTCACCAGCACGAGGGACTTAGTCTGTTCACCAGTCACCCTGTAAAAATGCAGGGTTTGGGGACTAGAGAGATGGCTCAGCAGTTAAGGTCTTTGTTTGCAAAGCCTAACGACCCATGTTAATTCTCCAGTACCCACATAAAGCCAGATGCAAAGTGGTGCATGTATCTGGAGTTTGTAGTGCCCTCCCTCCCCCCCCCCATTTTGTTTCTGTGTGTGTGTGTGTGTCTGCAAATATTTTTTTTTTTTAATGTATGGTGTGTGGGGTGCATGCCAGTAATTCCAGCACTGGGTAAGCATAGACAGCAGGATTTCTGAGGCTCTCTTGCCAGCCAGTCTAACATAATCAGTAAGCCAATAGGACCCTCAAAAGAGGTGGACTGTGTTCCTGAGAAATAACACTCAAAATTGTCCTCTGGCCTACATGCATATACTCATGTCTTCATATATAACAATGCATGCATGCACACAGATGTAACCTGTGCTAAAGCCAGAGGAAATATTGGCTAACATTCAAAGATAATGTCAATTTCCAAACAGTTTTTTTTTTTGTTTGTTTGTTTTGTGTTTTTAAGACTGACCTGGAACTCTCTCTCTATAGTCTCTAGGCCTTGAATTTGCAGTGTTCCTTCTTACCTCTGCCTCCAGACTGTTAAGATTAAAGGCATGCATAAAAACCCTGGCTCCTACCAGTTTTTAAGCAGGTAGTTGTTTTTTTTTTTTTTTAAGTGAGTTCTATGGATTGAACTCAGAGCTTTGCACATGCCAGAAAGTGTTCAATCACTGAGCTACATCTCTAGCCCCAAACTAGTACATTTTTACAGATCTTTTGCTTTCTAAGAGTTAAGTGTCACTACACAGGATTTTTCCTTCAGTAAGAGCTTAGGCCCAAAGGTCCTGCATAAAGCATAATGTGGTCTCACTCAACTCAGCTACAAAAATCAGTGAGAAAGAATTAGGAGCCAGGCCTGTAATCACAGCTACTTAGAAGGGACAGACAGGAGAATCTAAGATCAAGACCTGCCTAGGTTTGAACAAAGTTCAAAGCTTTGGGATACATAGCTCAGTAGTAGTGCTTGTCTAGGACACTCAAGGGTCCTAGGATTACTCTCCAATACTACAAAAAGAAAAAAAAAAGAAAAAATAAAAATAGGAACCATGGGGCTAGGAGAGATGGCTTAGATGTTAAGGCAATGCCTATAAAGCCTAAGGGCCCAGATATGATTTCTCAGTACATGCCACATAAGCCAGATGTACAAAGCAACTATGCATGTGGAGTTTGTTTGCAGTGACTGAAAGGCCCTGGCACACCCATTCTTTCTCTTTGCCTCTCTCCCTTTCTCTCTCATAAATAAATAAATAAAATATTAAAAAATAAGGAACCAGGGCTGGAGAGATGGCTTAGCGGTTACAGTACTTGCCTGCAAAGCCTAAGGATCCAGGTTCAATTCGCCAGATGCAAAAGGTAGCACATGCATCTGGAGTTCATCTGCAGTGGCTAGAAGCCCTAGAGCACCCATTCTCTCTTCCCCTCTGCCTCAAATAAATGAAAATAAATATTTACAAAAAATAAGGAACTAAAACACTTGTCTTTTATACCAAAATTAGTAACTAAGTATTTTTCATCCCAGTTCAAATAGGCAAAGTAGATCATGGATGTTACCAAAAAGATAACTCATGGGGTAAACTCAGGGCTGGAGAGATGGCTTAGAGGCACTTGCCTGCAAAGCCTAAGGACTCAGGTTTGATTCCCTAGTACCCACATAAGCCAGATGTACAAGAGAATTTGTTTGCAGTGTCTAGAGGCCCTAGCATACCCATATTCATTCACACTCTCATAAATAAATAAATAAAATATTTTTTATAAAAAGAAAAAGTTAAATAACAGACATGTAGATCAGTAGAACAGAACAGAGGACCCAGATGTAAGTCCAGATAGCTATAGCCACCTGATATTCGATAAAAATGCCAAAAATACTCATTAGAGAAAAGACTGCCTCTTCAGCAAATGGTGATGGGAAAACTGAATATACATCTGTAGAAGGATGAAAATAGATTCTTCTCTCTCTCCATGCACAAGAATTAAGTGAAAATGGATTAAAGACCTTAACATCAGACCTGAAATTCTGAAACTGTTAGAGGAAAAAGTAGGGGAAACCCTTCAACATATTGGTCTTGACAAAGACTTTCTGAATACAACCCCAATTGCTCAGGCAATAAAACCACAGATTAATCACTGGGACCTCATGACATTACAAAGATTTTGCACTGCAAAGAACACAGTGAAAAAGCAAAGAGGCAACCTACAGAATGGGAAAAAATCTTTGCCAGCTATATATCTGATAGAGGATTAATATCTAGGATATACAAAGAATTCAAAAAGTTAAATAATAAGGTAGCAAACAAGCCAATCAAAAAATGGGCTACAGAGCTAAATAGAGCATTCTCAAAGGAAGAAATATGAGTGGCATATAAGCATCTGAAAAAGTGTTCTACATCACTAGTCATCAGGGAAATGCATATTAAACTACAATGAGATTCCATCTCACTCCTGTCAGATTGGCTACCATCATGAAAACAAATGATCATAAATGTTGGCAGGGATGTGGAAAAAGAGGAACTCTTCTACACTGCTGGTGGGAATGTAATCTGGTCCAGCCATTGTGGAAATCAGTGTGGAGGTTCCTAAAACAGCTAAAGATTGATCTACCATATGACCCAGCTATAGCACTCCTAGGCATATATTCTAAGGACTCATCTCATTTCCTTAGAAGTACATGCTCAACCATGTTTATTGCTGCTCAATTTATAATATCTGGGAAATGGAACCAGCCTAGATGTCCCTCAACTGATGAGTGGATAATGAAGATGTGGCACATTTGTACAATGGAGTTCTACTCAGCAGTAAAGAAAAATGAAGTTATGAAATTTGCAGAAAAATGGATGGATCTGGAAAGGATTATACTGATTATACTAAGTGAGGTAACCCAGGCCCAGAAAGCCAAGCACCACATGTTCTCCCTCATATGTGGATCCTAGCTACAGATGATTGAGCTTCGGCGTGAGAATGAAAATACTTAGTAGCAGAGGCCAGTAAGTTAAAAAGGAGATATAAAGGGAAGAGAAAGGAAGGGAGGAGGGTACTTAATAGGATGGTATTGTATATATGTAAGTACAATGATTGAGATGGGGAGGTAATATGATGGAGAATGGAATTTCAAAGGGGAAAGTGTGGGGGGAAGGGAAGGTATTACCATGGGATATTTTTTATAATCATGGAAAATGTTAATAAAAATTGTGAAAAGAAAATAAAAATAAAAAAATAAAAGGTTAAGTCAGACATACATATAGGAGCAATTTCATGACTAATTTTAAAACAAACTAAAAATAACTTCTTTTAAAAGTCTGACATGTGGGCTGGAGAGATGGCTTAGCGGTTAAGTGCTTGCCTGTGAAGCCTAAGGACCCCGTTCAAGGCTCGGTTCCCCAGGTCCCACGTTAGCCAGATGCACAAGGGGGCGCACGCGTCTGGAGTTCGTTTGCAGAGGCTGGAAGCCCTGGCGCGCCCATTCTCTCTCTCTCCCTCTATCTGTCTTTCTCTCTGTCTGTCACTCTCAAATAAATAAATAAACAAAAATTTAAAAAAAAAAAAAAGTCTGACATGTGGGCTGGAGAGATGGCTTTGCGGTTAAGGGCTTGCCTGTGAAGCCTAAGGACCCCGTTCAAGGCTCGATTCCCCAGGAACCACGTTAGCCAGATGCTCAAGGGGGCGCACGCATCTGGAGTTCGTTTGCAGTGGCTAAGCATCCCTGGCACACCGACTGTCCCCTCTCTCTCCCTCCCTCTCTCTCTGTTGCTCTCAAATAAATAAATAAAAATAAACATCAAAAAAAAATTTTTTTAAGTCTGAAAAGCAATCCTTAGAAGTAGATTCTCCATAGATTTATCAATCACATTGAGTTCTGGGATGTGTCATTACTAGATACTAAAGACACAGGTGGAGACTGGAAAGACGGCTCAACAGTTAAAGGTGTTTGCTTGTATAACCTGATGGCCCAGGTTCAATTCCTCAGTACCCACGTAAAGCCAGAGTGGTGCATGCCTCTGGAGTTTGTTTGCAGTGGCAAGAGGCCCTGGAGTGCCCATAGTTACCCACCCTCCTCCCCCCTTCCTCTCTCTATCTCAAAATAAATTAGAATGCTTAAAAAGACATGGGTGGCTGGACATGGTGGAGCGTGCCTTTAATCACTCAAGAGGCGGAGGTGGGAGAATCGCCATGAGTATGAGGCCCCCCTGAGACTACATAGTGAATTCCAGGTCAGCCTGGGCTAGAGCAAGACCCTATCTCAAAAAAAAAAAAAAACCCAGGTTGGAGAGGTAGCTTAGTGGTTAAGGTGTTTGCCTGCAAAGCCTAAGGATCCCGGTTCGATTCTCTAGGACCCACGTAAGCCAGATGCACAAGGGGGAGCATGCATCTGGAATTTGTTTGCAGTGGCTGGAGCCCTGGAACACCCTTTCTCTTTCTGCCTCTTTCTCTCATAAATAAATAAATACAAAGATATGGGTGAAAGAACATCTAAGAGAAAGATATAAATTTCAACTTCAGATCTTTCACTAACATGCTCTCAGTTTCCTCTATTTTTTTTTTTTTAACTTTTTCAATGTAGGGTGCCATTCTAACCCAGGCTGACCTGGAATTCACTATGGAGTCTCATGGTGGCCTCAAACTCATGGTGATCCTCCTACCTCTGCCTCCTGAGTACTGGGATTAAAGGTGTGCACCACCACACCAGGCTAGTTTCTTCTTCTGTAAGAAGGGGCTAATCTTGGGTTAGCTATTATCTCTTAGCGTCATTTTCTTTTCACATTCTTTAAGATTGTGTGTGTGAATGCAGGAGCATGCATGCTAGTGCATGTGTGTGGAAGCAAGAGGACATCCTTAGATGTTGATTCTCACATTCCACATCTTTAAAAAAATTTTATAGGCAGGGCACAGTGACACATGCCTTTAGTCCCAGCACTTGAGAGACAGAGGTAGCAGGATCCTCTGAGTTCAAGACCACAGAGACTACATAGTGAATTCCATGTCAGCCTCAGCTAGAGTGAGACACTACCTCGGAAAACAAAAACAAAAAAATCTACTTATATATTTGTGTGCACGTGGAGGCCAGAGGACAACTTCAGGATGTCTGTGTTTCATGTCCGAGTCAGGGTCTCAGAGATGTAAGCACCACCTTACATCTGGCTCTACGAGGCAGCTGGGGAGTTGAACCCAGGCCTACAGGCTTTGCAAACCAGCACCTTTAGTTGCTGAGCCATCTCCCCGGCCTCCAGGTGTCCTGTTAGCCACTGCAACTGCTGGGCTAGCAAGGCCCACAAGCTCCAGGGCTCTCTGACTCCACTTCCTCCCTTCAGGCTGCAGGCCCACTGGGATTACAGGTGCTCATGCCATGTGTCCGGCTTTACGCAGGCTCTGAAGACCCTCAGTGCAGTTTAGTCTTGCACAGCAAGTGCTGTGCTTTACTTAATAAGCCATCTCCTCAGGCCCTCAAGTATTATTATTTTCCAGTCTCACACCTTTTGATATATTTTGGGGTGTGAAGGGGGCATAATACATCTGGTGTGAAGGTGTTGGGTATCCTCCTCTTTCACTCTTCTGCCTTAATTCCCTGACACAGACTCTCACAAAGCCAGAATTCCCTGGTTTTTGGCCTGGTTTTGTTTTTGGTTTTTTTGTTTTGTTTTGTTTCCAGGTAAACTAGCTCACAAAAATGCAATGATCCTATCTCAGTCCTCCTCAGCACTTGGGGGGGGGGGGGGGGGGGTCACAGGCATGAGTGGCCACACTTAAACCTGAATGCGGCATTGTGGTTGGTTAGCTCAGCCCCTATTCAGAACCTACAAATGACCCCAATCTGGATCTCTGGGCAAGCTTTAGCCCCTCCTGCCTTCTAATGGGCAGGGTTTCTTTTTATACTCTCTCCTCTTCCTTCTCTTAATCTAAGACAGAAACACAAAATTTTAGTAACAAACTGGATGTGTTTGTTGGTTTACAATTGCAATCCCAGCGCTTGGAAAACAGAGAGAAAGATCACTGAGTTTGAGAACAGCCTGAGTTACAGAGTGAGTTCCAAGGCAGCCTGGGCTAGAATGAGATTGGATCTCAAAAAAAAAAAAAAAAAAAAAAAAAAAAGAGGCAGGAGGCGGTTGAAAAAGAAACCTTAATTAACAGATTAATTTCAGGCATGGTGGGGCACTCCTTTAATCCCAGCATTCACAAACCAGAGGTGGGAGAAGGATTGCCAAGAGTTCAAGGCCACCCTGAGACTACATACTAAATTCCAAGACCCTACCTTGAAAACAAACAAAAAGAGATTAACTTCAGGCTGGAAGGATGGCTTGGCAGTTAAGGCATTTGCCTGCAAAGCCAAAGGACCCTGGTTTGATTCCCCAGGACCCACGTTAGCCAGCTGCACAAGGGGGCACATGCATCTGGAGTTCATCTGCAGTGGCTGGAGGCCCTGGTGCACCTATTCTCATTCTCTTTCTTGGTCAAATAAATATTTTTTTTAAAAAAAAGATTAACTTCATAGCCTGAAAGTCTGCTATTTGTCTAAGCTAATGTTTTACCACCTCAGGTTCTACTAACGCCCCCATATGACTTGTGGGCTTAGAAGATTGGGGTGGTTTGATTCAGGTGTCCCCCATAAACTTAGGTCTTCTGAATCCCATGTCCCCAGCTGATGGCGATTTGAGAATTAAACCCTCCTGGAGGTGGTGTATTGTTGGGGTGGGCTTATGAGTATTATAGCCAGTTTCTCCTTCCCAGTGTTTGGCATACTCTCTTGTTCCTGTTGTCCATCTGATGTTGGCCAGGAGGCGATATCCACCCTCTGCTCATGCCATCATTTTCCCCTTCCATCATGGAGCATCCCCTCAAGTCTTTAAGTCAAAATAAACCTCACACACACACATACAAGTTGCTCTTGGTCGGGTGTTTTCTGCCAGCAATGTGACTGCAACACAGATCTAGTTTTGAAGTTCTTTGGAGTTGTTCTGTGGACCTCCCTAGCAAGCCCTATCCTCTAACAATGTTCCTTGGTCTTTTACAGACATATGCATTTTTTATTTCATTGCATTTTTCTGCCTTCTTAGTAGTTATCGTTACCATAAAAATTATGTTTCAAAACTGTTTTTTCAATTATCATTTATTCATGACACTTTATACTCTTTGGTGTTTTTATTTTTGCTTTGGTTTAGGTTTTTTTGAATTAAGGTCTCAAAATATAGCCTAGAGTGGTCTTGAATTTTTAGTGATCCTTCTGTCTCAGCCTCCGGAGTTCTCTGATTATAAACCTGCATCACCACACCCAGCTTGTTTTTTTGGAGGCAAGGTCTCACTAATTTGCCCTGGCTGGTCTTCAGCTCCTAACCTCAATCCAGCCATCCAATTTAGCCTTCTCAGTAGTTGGGACTATAGACCCACACCTCTGTACCTAGCCATACACATTACTTGTATTTTTATTTTACTGATAACTAGTAACTTATTCTACCACTAATCATCATTAACTTTAGGACATTCTACATTATAAATATCTACTTGCCTCAAAAATAAATGAGCTCAAAACATTATTTTTTCAACCTACAGCTTAATTAAAATATACTTCAATTCTGAACTTATTTCACTAGTCTCAAAATAGGAAGAAGGCTGAGCAGTTAAAGGTATTCACTTACTAAGCCTGCTGACCTGAGTTTAATTCCCCAGTACCTATGTAAATTAGCCAGATGCATGGTGAGGCATGTATCTGGGTACATCCATCTTCATATACCCATTCATATATTAACTCATTCATTCTACCTCATAAATTAATTAATAAGATATTTTTAAAAATAGAAAGGTCGAGCTTGGTAGCACACACTTTTAGTCAAGCACTCCACTCAGGAGGCTGAAGTAGGAGGATCCTCTTGAGTTCAAGGCCAACCTGGAGCTACAGAGTGAGTTCCAGGTGTCACCCTAGACTGGAATAAGACCTTGTCTGGTGGAGGAGTAGGGGAAGGGAAGATAAATTCAAATAACACAAGAATTATTTTGTTTCTTCCTGCATGACATCTAAATAGATAAGTTAATTAACACATGGTTTGGGGGCTGAGGAGATGGCTCAGTGATTAAAGGAGCTTGCTTGCAGAGCCTGCTAGCCCAGGTTCAATCTTGGCCCCAAGCCACCCACATAAAGCCAGTGCAAGCATCTGGCATTGCATGTGTAGTGGCAAGAGACCCTTGCAAGCCCATACACGTGTACATGCACACAAATAAAATTTTTAAAAATTTGAAAAGAAGCCAGTTGTGATGGCACATGCCTTTAATCCCAGCAATTGGGAAGCAGAGGTAGAAGGATTGCTGTGAGTTCGAGGACAGCCTGGGACAATAGAGTGAACTCCAAGTCAGCCTAGGCTAGAGTGAGATCCTACCTCCAAAAAAAAATTACTATTAAAAAAAAGGAAACGTGGTTTGATTACTACAGATTAAGATACCCTAAATACAAAGTTCCAAAAACCAGACTAAATCCTGTTAGCTATCTTTTGGGTCCAGATTTAACCAAATGAAATACAGCATTCAGCAAACCCTTTAAGCTGGATACAATCCAAGACCACCTCCCCATTATGCACCTGACCAAGGATAGTACTGACTTCTGTATATATTTTATTTTCTTATACATACCTGTCTATGATCATTTAACTTATAAAACAGGCACAGTAAGAGATTAATAAGACAATTTTAACATCAGACAATAAAAGCTATGTGAATGTGATTTCTCTCATCTCCCTCCTCTCAAACATCTTCTCTTTTACTTAAAGGAAGCACTTTCTAGTTTCTCTGCCATATGGGCATTGCTAGCATCACTACTCGTGCATGTTGAGGCACTTCAGTAAAGTACTGCTTACATTGCTTACTTGAACACAAACGCTAAACACTATGAGAGTTGGTTTGCTCACCGTGGTGGCTAGTTGGTGGGTACATACAGGGTGGGTATGCTGAACAAAGACATGACGCATGTGCCAGGCCAGAACAGTGAGACTACAAAATTTTATCACAGTAGCACAAAACTAAAACTTCTAAATTATTTATTTCTAAACGTTTCCCTTTTTTATTATTTTTTATTTTGATTTTTTTTTTGAGGTAGGGTCTCACTCCAGCCGTGGCTGACCAGGACTTGAACTCATAGCAATACTCCTACCTCTGCCTCTCAAATATTCTGGGATTAAAGGTGTGCACTACCATGCCCAGCCCTCCATTTAATATTTTTGAACCACAACTGAATTGTAGGAGGTAAAACCATGGGTAAAGGGAGAGGCTATTACATTCAGAATACATTTCATCACTAGAATCACTGGTGGGACACATTAGGTCTGCCACATGAGCAGATATCAGACACTAGATTGACTTCTTTTCATTTACCACTGTGAACTATTTTAAGGGTACTCTATTCAATAAATGCTAAGCTAACTCCCATTTAAAAGTTATGATCCACTCACCCACAACGTCTCATGCTTACTTTAGGGCACCATGAATTCTAGTTAACAGAATCCATTCATGCCTGGTAGCAAAAGCCTGTGATCTCAGCTATTCATACATCAAAGATAAAATCTTGAGTCCAGGCAAGCCTAGGCTACACATCAACCTCAAAGGCAGCCTGGGCAATGGAATGACCCTGTCTCAAAAACAGAAACACTACATCAAGGGTGGGGACTTAGCTCTGTGACCATACTTCCCTAGCATCTGTGAAGCCCAGGGCTCCACCTCCAGCACTACAAAACAACTGAATCCACATTAGACCTACAAGATCATCAAGGTCACATTGAAATTCTACTTTCTGTCTTCTAAGATTTTATAAATCAGAACCACTTTGTTGTCATTCACAAGCCTCTTATTTTACCACAAACCAGTACTTTAAAAAAAATAAAATACAGATAAAGCTTCACAGGGTACCCTTATGATCCTCATTCTCACTGCTTGACCACTGAATAGTTTATGTCCATAGTTATATGATCCAGAGTACATTTTCTGAACAATACCATTTATTTTGGGAATAAAGCACATTCTTATTCAGTGGTCACAAAACCACTATACTATAAAAGCATTAGCATGACTCAATATATGAAAAGAGGAAAGGTGCTATTATTATGTGCTAGGAAGAGGTGGGTCCTCCTTTCTTTTTTTGGAGGGAGGGGGAGAGGTTTAGGTAGGGTCTCACTCCAACCCAGGCTGACCTGGAATTCACTATGTAGTATCAGAGTGTCCTCAAATTCATGAGATCTTCCTACATCTGCCTCCCTAGTGCTAGGATTAAAGGCACCCCTGGCTGTTTTAGCCCAAGCTGGTCTCAAACTAGTGATGACCTTCCTTCCTCCACCTGCAAAGTGCAAGTGCTGGTATTAAAGTCGTGAGTGCTCCTTTCTTTACAGATATCTTCAGTTAATCCTCAAAACACTGAGGTTCATATTTGTAAGTTAAAGCAGAAAAAAAGGGAAAGAGTTAAGCAACTTACAAGGATTTTAAAGCCAGCCAAAATCTAAGTGCTTTATTACTGCCTGTAACACAGAAGTCACTAGTTAGAGGTTTATGAAGTTAGAGCTAGGCGATCAGTAACTAAGCCTCAGTTTCCTTGTCTAGAAAATGAGGTTTAAGTATAATAGCTCTTATCAAGTGTTGATCTTAGAAGCTATCATATAGTGACCTCTCTCAATAACTACTGGCATTGGTCAAAGTTAAAGTGAAGAAACCAGACATCCAAGTCAAGTATGGCGCCAAGTGCAGTGCTCTTTCTATTGCAATCTGCTGCAGCTGTCAACACCTTTTCTCTTTCTCTTTCTCCTGTGCCTCAGGTGAGCCTCAAACTTGCTCCTACGTAGCTAAAGACGACCTTGGTGCTTGCCCCTACTGCCTCCACCTGCGGACGCTGACACTGCAGATGAGGCACTACTACATCCAGTTTATGCGCTGCCAGGGAGCAAACCTAGGGCTTTGTACAAGCCAGGCAGGCATACTACCAACTGAGCCCCACAAACCGCTTCACAGAATAAGTAGCTGAAATAAGAAACAACTGGGGGCCAGAGTGATGGCTTAGTGGTTAGGGCCCTTGCCTGTAAAGACAAATGACTCACGTTTGATACCCCAAGACCCATGTAAGCCAGAGGCACAAGGGGGCATGCAAATGGAGTTCGTTTACAGTGGTTGGATGCCCTGGTGCACCCATTCTCTCTCTCTCTCTCCCTCTCTAACTGCCTATTTCTTTTTCTCTCAAGTAAATAAATGAAATACACACTTTTTTAAAACAAGAAACAATTGGGAAATTAATTTTACCTAAATAATTATTAAGAGCTAACAAAACAAGCCAAAGTCTATTAGATCTAATATCTGATACACAGAACCAAGAAATTCAACAGAAGATATTAGACATTCGAGCATACAGTTTTGTTCTACTTAGTATGAAAAGTTTTTCATGCCTACATAGGAACTTATATTATTTCAAATTAGTTCCAAATTAAAATTTTAACTATTGTAAGGTTCCTCAAATGAAGCTTAAATGGTTGGCCTAGACAAAACAATCAATCTTCCTACAAATAACACTCCATCAACTTGAAGTTTGTCAATCTATTTCCAAAACAGCCATGATATTTTTATTTAGTTATAACTATATTATTAATCGAAAATGAAATCAAACTATCACTTTTCCTACCCAATCTCATGACTAAAAACAAGCACTGCGGTTCTGACAACATGTGAACGCTCACTTCACTTGTCACCTCAGCTTGATATAACGGTGAGCAGCAGGGGATGGAGGGAGGGTTAACACCAGGAGAGAAGCAAAGGCTATCCTCTAGGCTGTACGCAGTGCTGCGTGCCTGTAACCCCAGCTTTCAGGAGGCTGAGCTACATAGAAAGACGCCCTGTCTCAAAAACAAGCTATCTTCTGGGCTGAGGAGATGTCTCAGTGGTTACAGGAGTGTGCCAAGCCTGAAAGCAAGGGTTTGCTTCCCCAGTATGAACATGAAGCCAGATGCGCAGTTGGTGCATTCATCTGGAGTTTGTTTGTAGCAGGAAGCTCTGGTGAACATTTCTCTCTCTCTCTAGTAAATAAATACAATATATATTTTTAATACAGGCATGGTGGCTCATGCCTTTAATCCCAGCACTCAGAAGGCAGAGGTAGTAAGATTGCTGTGCATTCACGGCCAGCCTGAGTCTACATAGTGAGTTCCATGTCAGCCTGGGCTAGAGCAAGACCCCCCACAAACAAAAACTAAAAAAAACAAAACAACAAAAAAATCAAGCTGGGCGTGGTGGTACACGACTTTAATCCCAAGACTTGGGAGGCAGAAAGAGGAGGATCACCCTCAGACTATATAGTGAAGTCCAGGTCAGCCTGAGTTAGAGTAAGACCTTACCTGGGGGGGGGGGGGATTAACAAGTTAACTTCATCAAGTGTGGTGATGCATGCCTTTAATCCCAGCACTCGGGAGGCAGAGGTAGGACCACTGCCATGAATTCAAGCCCACACTGAAACTTCACAGTGAATTCCAGGTTAGCCTGGGCTAGAGTGAGAGCCTACCTAAACAAAAAAAGGCAGACATGGTGGCACACACGTTTAAATCCCAGCACTTGGGAGGCACAGGAGGAGGATCACCATGAGTTCGAGGTCACCCTGAGATGACACAGTAAATTCCACCCAATTTCAAAAAACTACATCAAAAAAGCTGTCTTCTACAACAATCATTCATAGGTCTACTATTTCAAACAACTTCCTTAAAAAGGGGTTGGTAAGCAGGATGGGATGCCCACACACATCTATTTTGGTAACTGTGGCCCACTCAGCAAAGCGACAATCCTCTAATGAAAACAGAGCGACATGAAACTTAATGCGTCGGTGAAGTTGAGTTAGTCTACCATAGAGCACCTTTGCTACCCGCCCTTCAAAACATCCCATTAGAATGCCTCCCTCGTTACCAAAACCTTTCAGAAGACAGTGCTTGCTCATCTTTAACATCACTCACTGCCTTTCTCATAGCTTAAGAATTCTAACTTCTTACCCCACAGATCGAAAATCACCATCACATGCTTATATGGTGTTCTACTCAATTCCAAATCCCTCCATTTTCCACTAATACAGAACCACTAAACATAGTTCTAAAACACGAATAAATTAGAACAACCAATTACATAAGTTAATTCATACCTCCTATGTCCAAACACCCAGATCCTAGAAGGTTTCCGTCAGACCTGCGAGAAGAGGAAACAAGAAACACCTGTCACACAAGCTTTCCAAATCGGGAAGCCCCCACCAGTCACAATCAGCCCTCAGGACCATGCCCTCCCTTCCCTCGCCACTCCATGCCCACCAACAAAGAGACCACACCGCCAGCAGAGCCTAACGTGCCCAGGAAAACCGAGAAGTACGAGAGGAAAGGAGCTCGCAGGTTTTCTAGTCCTCCCTGCCACAGGGCCGAGCGAGCAGAGTGCTAAGCCATGTCGAAAGTCACTTTTACGACTTTAATCCCAGCACTGGGGAGGCAGAGGCAGGAGGATCGCCATGAGTTCGAGGCCACCCTGAGCCTACAGAGCGAATTCCAAGTTAGCCTGGGCTAGAGCGAGACCCTCCCTCGAAAAAGAAAATACAAAGTCACTTTTGCTCCCCGAGACTCAGACTGGAAAACGCGGGGCTTTGGCAGGGATCTGCCACTTCGCGGCTGAGGACGAACTCCACGGGCTTCCATCACGCACCTGCACAGCCCCGGCAAGGGCTCGGCAGCCCCCACCTCCGGATAACGCCCATCTTCCCGACTTCCTACAGGGCTGAACCCCACTCTCCCATCACGCCCGGGCGTGCTCCCCGCGACGGCCCGCCGGGTGCGCAGCGGGCCTGCACACCCCGCCGGGGTGAACCCCTTCTCCTCCCTCACCGGTCCCGGGCCCAGAGGAGACTCGACTCAGCACCCCTCTGCCCACACTCACACACACAGGAGTGACCCCGAGCCCGGCCCCACTGCCCGGTACCGGGCACCCCGACAGTCCCGCCGTCCTCCTCCAGCCTCCCCATCACCTCCACCGCCGCCCCAACGCCACTCACCCGCGCGCCGCGTCCTCCTCCGCGGCCTCGCGGCCGGCCGGAGCAGCCAAAAGGCCGCGGGGGGCCGGGCCGCCGCCACCGCCGCCGCCGCCTCGCCTCAGCCCAGCCGCATCGCCCTCGGCCGGCGCCGGCGGCCGCCGATCTCTCGGGCACGAAGCACCGCGGCCGGCGCGCGCCGCGGCTCGGGCCGACGAGGAAGGTGCCGCGGCCGGGGCGCCCGGGGCGCCGGGGCGTCCGCGTTCCGCTCCTCGGCGCCCGCAGCTGCGGCGGCGGCGGTGTGCAGCCGGCAGCGGGAGAACAAGGGAGGACGGCCCGGCCGACGACAAGGCGGCCAGGGGAGGGGGGCGGTGTGCGCTCCGACACGGCCTCCGCCGTCGGCGACGTAGCGGACCCCCCTCCCCTCGACCGCGGCACTCGAGCACGCTTCGGGGGAGGACCGAGCCGGCGGGTCCAGCCGGGAACGCGCGCCGCACCGCGCCGCGAGCTCGGGACTCCCGCGCCGGATGTGAGGTCACGTGATTGCCTCATCCCAGCGCCCAGGGCCGAGGGGCGCGGAGGGGACGTCAGGGGGCGGGGCCTGGGGCGGGGCTATTTCTAGGCTCCGCCCACCTCGCCTTTACAGCAAACCTCCTCCTTCTTTTAACCTCCCGCCCCCTCCCCTGGAGCCTGGCGCGGAACCTGTAGCTAAAGGCACGCCAAAATTGCGAAGTGTGGGGCCGGAGTGAGGGTTGCTAACGACTCTCTTCTGGCGGGAGGAGATGAATATGTCTTCTTTGCCGTCCACGTTCATAGTCCAAATACCAGTTTTAAGGACAGGGAAAAAAACTGGGCTGGAGGGATGGCTCAACGGTTAAGGCGCCTGCTTTCCAAGGCCTAGTGGCCTCTGTCTAATTTCCCACTACCCATATAAAGCCAAATGCACCAAGTGGCACATGCATCTTGGAGTTCGTCTGCAGCAGCTAAAGAGTCCTGCCTCTCTCTCTCTCTCTGTCTCTCTCTCCTTGCAAATAAATAAAACAGAGAAATTGAGGCTAGCTCAAACTTGCTCAGAGTCAAGGTGCAGGACGGTGCTAGAATGGTGGAAAGCCAGTTTCTGATTCCCTACCCAGGCTCTTTCACTCATTTAACCCACCCCATCCCAATAAACAAACAAAATAATTGGACAGTCACACCTGCCCTGCGTGGTAGGAGTAAGCAAGAGAAAGCTCTCAAGGACTGTGAAGCCCCAGCTTCTCCAGAAAGGAATTGATTCCGACAGAGCAGAATGCAAATTAAATACTTCCCTCCCCACAAGATTTATCAGCCCCGGCCGGATATTCAAATCAAGGGTTTGGTTTTTGCTAAGACTGTTCAGCAATGCCACCAGAAGCAGAGACCGCTCAGGCACCTGCTCCCTGGAGCACCAGTCAGTCTACCTCACCTCACCATGTCGGTGAGCGTTCTTCCACCTTGCTGCAAACACAACTTTTTAAAGTTTTTATTTTATTTTTATTTATTTGACAGAAAGAGAGGGGGAAAAGAGAGAGAGAATGGACGTGCCAGGGCTTCCAGCCACTGCAAACCAACTCTGGTTGCATGCGCCCCCTTGTGCAGCTGGCTAACATGGATCCTGGTGAATAGAACCTGGGTCCTTTGGCTTTGCAGGCAAAGGCCTTAACCTCTAAGCCATCTCTTCAGCCCCAAACACATGTCTTAGCTGCAAGAGTGTCTCGGAGGAGGGTGTCAGCATGTGTGCAGCTCCTGCCCCCACACTTGGGTATCTTTCAGGGCCTGCCCCCTTGTTCCAAGGACACAGGGTGATACTTTAATTGAGACAGCACATTGTCCCAGGTCCATGACACCAATGCACTTTATTGGGAGCAGGAAGCCTGCTGCATTTGCCTCCTTCCTTGTGTGGGCCTGGATGAGTTCGTGCAGCGCACTGTGGACAGCATACTGTGCTGAAATGACCTACAGCTACTTCCAACCCAAGCTTACCGTTTGGTTTCAAGCCTCACTGAGTATTTCATACCTCACTGTATTATAAACCAGGTAAGGACTGTGGAAGTGTCCTGCAAACCTTAAGAAAGTGGTCTTGCCGGGTTTGGTGGCACACACCTTTAATCCCAGCACTCAGAAGGCAGAGGTAGGCGGATCGCCATGAGTTCAAGGCCACTCTGAGACTACATTGGTGAATTCCAGGTCAACGTGGGCTACAGCGAGACCCTACCTCAAAAAAAAAAAAAAAAAAGAATTAAAAGAGAGAGAAAGAGTTGTTCAGTCTTAGCCAGGCATGGCGGTGCATGCCTTCAATCCTAGCACTTGGGTGTCATAGGTAGGAAGATTGCCATGAATCTGAGGTCACCCTGAGACTTCAGAGTGAATTTCAGGTCAGCTTGAGCTACAGCGAGACCCTATCTTGAATAAAAAAGGGGGTCTTGGTCTGGAAAGATGGCTCAACAGTTAAAGCATTTGCCTGCAAAGCCTAACAGCCAGGCTTTGGTTCCCCAGTACCCATGTAAAGCCAGATGCACAAAGTAGCACGTGCGGGAGGGAGGGAATGAGGGAATTACCATAGGTTATTGTCTACAATTATAGAAATTGTCAATAAAAAAATTTATAAATTAACTCCAAAAAAAAGTGGCACATGCATCTGGAGTTTGCTTGCAGTGACTGGAGGTCTGCCTATTCTCTTTATGTGTCTCTTCTTTCTGTCTGCTTGCAAATAAATAAAAAATATTTTTAGAGCCGGAGAGATGGCTTAGCAGTTAAGGCACTTGCTTGTGAAGCTTAAGGACCCAGGTTTGATTCCCTAGTACCCATGTAAGCCAGCTGCACATGGTGGAGCACTGCATCTGGACTTTGTTTGCAGGGGCTAGAGGCCCTGGTGCACCAATTCTCTCTCTCTCTCTCTCAAATAAATAAAAATAATAAGTAAATGAAAATATGCTTAAGCTGGGTGTGGTGATGCACACCTTTAATCCCAGCACTTGGGAGGCAGAGGTAGGAGGGTAACCATGAGTTCTAGGCCACCCTGAGACTACATAGTGAATTCCAGGTCAGCCTGAGCTAGAATGAAACCCAACCTCAAAACACACCAATACATACATATATATATATATATATATATATATATACATACATATATATACACATATGTATATATATACCTATATATATATATATGTATGTATGTATATGCATATTATATGTATACATATTTTTTAAGTGGCCTGGGTAGGACTATCTCCTAAAAACTACCTGTACCCACCCTCCTTCCTAGCTCTCTTGGTTCCTAGTTGTCTTCCTCCTCCCCGATTTTGAACAAGCTCAAGCCTCTCCAAGTCCTAAAAATAAAATTATCAAGCCATCCATTCACTCTGGGTGCCTCGCCAATTAGCCGCCAAGTGCTTCTGGCCTTCTGGTGCCACACACTCCTCTTACACAGTGGTCTCCCTGCCTATCTTCACTTCCTCATTCCTGGACCCTTGGCAATCTGACACACAGTCCCAGACATAGACCTTTCTTCACCAAGCTCGAGCAAGAGTGACCCATGACCTTCACTTCTTTTCACCCTGAAGCAGGCCCTCCTGGCTTCCTCCTTTGCCTCAGCATCTCTTGGCTTCATTTGACACCTTGGATGTTCTTACCTTCTGCAATCACTGCAACTAGTTGGTTTGAAGAGGAATGTTCTCTTATTGCCATATCTCAGTAACTAAGGCCTCTCATTGCCTCCAGTGGCATCCTTCAGTAACTTCAGTTGTGAAAGCAGCACCTGAAATGCAGATCTGCACTCTAGACCCACACCTCTACTCACTGGACGCCCCTCTCCTGGGGGATAACCTCCTCCCTCTCTTCAACAACCATCTCCAGCCAGATCTCCCCCATGAAAAGGGAGAACCCGCTATCCGAACTGCCTACTAGACAGCTCTGTCTAGAACTCCCAGCAAAACCTCAAACTTGAGGGGGCGGGAATCCAAAACCAAGCTCATCCTCTGACTTCATAGCTGCTCCTCCTCCAGCTACTGGCACCATCACTCAGCCATCAGAATTAGAAAGTTAGGCATGAGTGAGTCATCCTTGGTTAATCACGAAGACCTATCCATTTCACCTCTCAGCAAGCCTCAAATTCCCATCTCATTCCACCGACAACAGTCTTTTCTAGGCTATGTTGTCCAACAGTCTATCAGTCAAAACTCATCCTCCATCCCATCTCCAGAGTTCTGCCTGAAATGCCCAATTATTTATAACCCCAGTGATCCCCTAGGATCCTGGCTGCAGTATGTACCGCTAATGTGCCCAGTGTGATCCTATCAATGCACTCAGGCTTTTAGAAGACCACAGAGGCCACACGAGACTGTGCCTGCCTATAATCCCAGTGTGCAGAGGTGGAAACAGAGGATCGAGAGTTCATGGTCATGATAGGCTACGTAGTGAATTCCAAGCCATCCGGAACTACACAAGACCCTGTCAGAGAAAGAGAGAGAGAGATTGAGCCATGAAGAGCTCAGACTTTGAATATGCAGCCCAATTTCCCAAGGAAAGGCAACTCACAATGGGGTGAGGAAACTACAGGGGAAAAACGAGCAGTTGACTATTCCAAGAAATTCTCTGCTTCGGATATCTTGGGTATGGAGAGAAGAGAACTTGGACACGGACCTGGGAGATACTGAGTCACCAGGAAAGGCTTGCTCATGTTTACACACAAAAGAAGTCAAGGAGCCAGAAAGAGAACAAGCCCAAACAGAAGAGGGCAGGGGCCAGTCTTGAAAGTTCTGAGAACCTCAAGATGCTTAGCACACTTGGTCATGTCCCTACTCCACAAGCCCCTTTCACACTGGCCCAGCCCTTCCTTTTTCAGAGCATACTCACTCTTAAGACCTAATCCATGCTGAATGTGATAGCACACACCCGAAGTCCCAGCTACTAGGGATGCTAAGGCAGGAGTTCAAGAGCAGCATAAGAAGACTGCCTCAATCAATCAATCAATTAATCAATCAATAAATAAATAAATGGTCAGGCATGGTAGCACATGCCTTTAATGTCAGCACTCAGGAGACCAAAATGGGAGGACTGCAGTGAGTTTCAGCCAGCTGGAGACTGCATAGTGAATTCCAGGTCAGCCTGGGCTAGAGAGAAACCCTACCTCAAAGAAAAAGAAAGGAAGAAAGGAAGAAAGAAAGAAAGAGAGAGAGAGAGAGAGAGAGAGAGAGAGGGAGGGAGGGAGGGAGGGAGGGAGGAAGGAAGGAAAGAAGAAAGGAAGGAAGAAAGAAAGAGAGAAAGAGGGAGGGAAAGAAGGAAGGAAGGAAGGAAGGAAGGAAGGAAGGAAGGAAGGAAGGAAGGAAGGAAGGAAGGAAGGAAGGAAGGGAAAAATGGGGTTACAGGGATAGCTCATCAGTTAAAGGCTCTTGCTTGCAAATCTGATGACCCAGGGTTCAATTCCCAAGTACCCTTATAAATCCAGACACATAAATGAGTACTAGTGTCTGGAGTTCATTTTCACAGTCAGGAGACTCTGGTGAGACCATACTTTCTCTCTCAAATAAATAAAATATTTAAAGAAAAGAAGCCCAACCCAAATAGGTAACAGTCCTACTGGTTGGCTCTTACTTCACTTGCCACAAAGAGTGGTTTTCAATCCACAAAAACCTCTATCTTTAGCCAGGTTTGGTGGCTCAAGCTTTTAATCTTATCACATAGGAGGATGAGATAGGAAGAATACCATGAGTTCCTGGCCACCCTGGGGGTACTCAGTAGTCCCTGGGCTAAAGTGACACCCTACCTCACACACACACACACACACAAATACAAGCTCTTATCTTTTCCTCCCCCTCCCCTTCACTTTACCTTAGTTAAGAAAAGTATAGATGATCAAGAGAGGGGCCTCCAGGATAGGAATGTAGCATCTGTTTAATCTCAGCACTTGGGAGGTAGAGTTAGGAAGATCCGAAGTTCAAGATTGGCCTGGAAGAGTAGTGTATGTCTTTAATTCTAGCACTTGGGAGGCAGAGGTAGGAGGATCCCTGTGAGTTCTAGGCCAGCCTGGGACTACAGAGTAAGATCCTGGTAAGCCTGGGCTAAAGTGAGACCCTACTTCAAAATAAACCCAGGGCTGGAGAGATGGCTCAACAGTTAAAGGTGCTAGTTTGCAAAGCCTGGCAGCCTGGGTTTGATTTCCTAGTGCCCACATAAAGCCAGGTGCACAAAGTAGTGCATGTGCCTGGAGTTTGCAGTGGCAGGACGTCCTGGTGCAGCCATTCTCTCCCTCCCTCAGTCTCTCCCTCTCTCTTTCTCTCTCAAATAAATAAATAAATAATATATATATTTTTTAAAGCGAAAGATCACCCTCAGGCTTGAGGCCTGTTTGGACTATGTGTGATCCTGTCTCAAAAAAGAAAGAGAGAGACAGAGTGAAAGAGAAAGAAAACATTCTTTTGTTCCTAACACAAATGTACACATCATCCCACATCTGCATCTAGTTCTCTTCTTTTTTTAATTTTTTTAAAATTATTTATTTATTTATTTGAGAGCGGCAGACACAGAGAGAAAGACAGATAGAGGGAGAGAGAGAATGGGCGCGCCAGGGCTTCCAGCCTCTGCAAACAAACTCCAGACACGTACGCCCCCTTGTGCATCTGGCTAACGTGGGACCTGGGGAACCGAGCCTCAAACCGGGGTCCTTAGGCTTCACAGGCAAGCACTTAACGGCTAAGCCATCTCTCCAGCTCTATGCTCTTTTTCTATGAGACTGGCCATTTCTTTATTTATTTGAGAGAGAGAAAGAAAGAGGTACAGAGAGACAGTGGGCGCTCCAGGGCCTCCAGACACTGCAGACGAACTCCAGATGCAGGTGCTTCCTTGTGCATCTGGCTTATGTGGGTCCTGGGAAATCAAACCGGGGTCCTTTGGCCTTGCAGGTAAACGCCTTAATCGCTAAGCTCTCTTCTCCAGCCCAGAGACTGACCGTGTTTTTGGCTTCCGCAAATGAGAACATGCAGATTCGGGGGTTTCTGTGGCTCGCTCATTTCACTTGCCATGATGCCCTCCAGGTCTATCAACGTTGCCTCCAAGGACAGGGTTTCTCTCTTTTTTAATGTAGAATATTTTGTCATATACATACACTTTTACACTTTTTTTTCCCCAGGCTGGCCTCTAACTCACTATGAAGCTGAGAATGACCTTGAATTCCTGATCCTCCTGCCCCCCACATCTCAAGTGCTGGGATTATAAGCGTGTGCTGCCACACCCAGTCAATATTCCCATTTTCATCCATTTCTCTGTCAGTGGAGGTCTTTGGTGATTCTGTATCTTGGCTGCTGGGAACATCACTGCCATGGACATGAAAATGCAGGTATCTCTTTGCTGTGACGGCTTCATTTCCTTTGGAATCATCCTCCATCACCTCCAACCACCAATCCGGTATCATGTCCAGATGCTTCCCCACCTCTCCATGTCCATTGCCAGTGGAATCATCCCAGCCACCTCCATCTCTCACCGGGAACGACCGTAGTGGTCTGCACCCGATTTCTCGGCTGTCGCCTCTTCCCCTCCGCTTACTGTCGTGATGTGGCTGGAGTATCACCGCATATGCATTGGAGCACAGTGGCTGAGGACGGCTTTCCGTGGCTCCCATTTCAGAGAACAAACTGTGGACTTCTCTGGCTCATAAGGTCCAGACTTCTTTGACTGCTGCGACTCCTCCACCCTCACCCCAAATCCTCTGTCCACTTTTCCTCCTTCCAGTCACGTGGGCTCCTCTCAGTTCCTCAAACACCCTGAGCTCTGTGCTGCCTCGGAGGCTGTGCCCGGCCTTTTTTTTCCTGTCTTTTTTCTCTTCTTGCAATCTAACTTTTTCTCTTGGCTTAAATACTTATACATCAGATTTTAGTCTACATTTCTGGCGCAGGGATTTTTTGTTTTTTGTTTCTGAGATGGGGTCTCGCTCTAGCCCAGGCTGGCCTCAAACTCACAGTGGTCTTCCTACCTCATAACTCCAAGTGCTGGGATTAAAAGTGTGCACCATGCCTGGCCGGTTTCTGTTCTGGCTTTTTCAGTGGCATGTCCACATGCATGTGTGTGTGCACGCACACGTGTGTGTGTGTGTGTGTGTGTGCACATGAGTGTGTATGCTTGGGCATTTAAGTGTGGGCATACCTTGCTCTTCACTACTTTTTAAAGACAGGTGGAAAGAATATAAGAGCCAAAGGAAGGGCAAGACTCCTTACAACATGCTCCTCCAGACATAAAATGGCCTGGATATCCATGACATCAGAGTGCCTGACACTATCTACACAAGACCATTATAATAGGAGGAAAAGATGATGACATCAAAATAAAAGAGAGGGCTGGAGATATGGCTTAGCAGTTAAGCGCTTGCCTGTGAAGCCTAAGAACCCCGGTTCGAGGCTCGGTTCCCCAGGTCCCACGTTAGCCAGATGCACAAGGGGGCGCACGTGTCTGGAGTTCGTTTGCAGAGGCTGGAAGCCCTGGCATGCCCATTCCCTCTCTCTCTCCCTCTATCTGTCTTTCTCTCTGTGTCTGTCGCTCCCAAATAAATAAATAAAAAATTTAATAAAAATAAAAATAAAAATAAAAGAGAGACGGATTGAGATGGGGAGTGGACATGATGGAGAATGGAATTTCAAAGGAGAAAGTGGGGGGAGGGAGGGTATTGCCATGGGATATTGTTTACAATCTGGAAGTTGTTAATAAAAAATATAAATAAATTTTAAAAAACTTATGTGGATGTAGTCTACCATGTTTACTTCCTTTCTCTATCTCCTTGCAAATAAAATATATAAATAAATATTTTTTTTAAAAAAAAAAGAAGATAGCAAAGGGAGGACCAGTTGTAGTTCTAACATTTTTCTAGACAGGGCTTTAAAAGCTGCAAGGAAGGAAACAAAAAAAAGCTGCTATAAGGCAGGCATAACAACACACTCCTGAAATCCCAGCACTTGGGAAGTTGAATCAGGAGGTCAGAAGTTCAAGGCCAACCTGAGATCCTGTCTCAAAAGCAAGCAAGTGTGCCGGGTGTGGTGGGGCACACCTTTAATCACAGGTAGGAGGATTGCAGTGAGTTCAAGGCCACCCTGGGACTACATAGTGAATTCCAGGTCAGCCTGAGCTAGTGAGACCCTACCTCAGAAAACCAAAAAAAAAGCAAGCAAACAAAATGTGATAATGAAAGCCAGATATAGCTAGATGAGAGTTTATGCCTCTAATCCCAGTACTCTGTTTATAGAGGCAAGAGGACCAAGAGTTCCAGGGTAGCCTTGGCTACATGGTGAATTTGAGGACAGCCTAGGCTATATAATACTCCACCTCAAAAAATTATATATATGCACAATAGAATATTCTCTAGTTAAAAAAACAATGAAATTCTATCATCTGAAGCAACTTGACTGTTTCTTTTTTCTTTTCTTTCTTTCTTTTTTTTTTTTTGTGTGTCTTTCAAGGTGGGGTCTCACTCTAGCCCAGGCTGACCTGGAATTCACTATGTAGTCTCAGGCTGGCCTCAAACTCACAGTGATCCTCCTCCCTCTGCCTCCCAAGTGCTGGGATTAAAGGCATGCGCCACCACTCCCCGCTGACTGTTTCTTTTTTGTGTTTTGATTTGGTTTGGTTTGTTGTTGAGAAGAAGTCTCACCAAGTAGCAGTGACAAACCCAAACTTCAGTCCTTCAGTCTCTGCCTTCTAATCACAGAGAGTACTGGCACATATGTCACTACCCTCAGTTTGTTTTTATTCCTAAGCTTCTAAATATTTTCATATATCTTATTTACTATGTACAACAATCTTCGGAATGATATACTATCATGGTCTGTTTACAGATAAGCTGATGAAATCTTAAAGCCTCATTTTACAGGATGGAAATAGACCTGCAGTGACTCACCCAAGGCCACCGGGCTGGTGGACAGAGCAGCTGCGACACAGGCCCAAGGCTGCCGGGCTCCAGAGCCGCACTCCTGACCACCGCTGCCCAGAGGAGCCAGGATGACTATTCTCTGGCGCCCAAACTCAGAGTATCCGTTGTGAGCGCCCCCCAATATTCTCATGAGCAAGGGCCTTCTCTCCCATCTCTGGATCCGCACCCCTAGCAGAGGACATAACATTACTCAGTAACCTTGCAGAGTTAGTGAGAGACCTTCACTGATGTTCATACCTGCCTTGTCCTAGTAACAATGGAATGACTCCCATTTCACTTGTTTTATTTAATTAATCAATTTATTTATTTATTTATTTTCAAGGAGAGAGAGGGAGAGAGATAGCGGGGGGAGGCAAGAATGAAGGCACCAGGGCCTCCAGTCACAAACTCCAGATGCATGTACCACTTTGTGCATCTGGCTCATGTGGGTGCTAGGGAATTGAACTGAAGTGGATAGGCATTGCCGGGAAGCACCTTACCCACTGAGCTCTCTCTCTAGTCCCCACTTTTTTAAAACTTTTTTTTTCTTTTGGTTTTTCAAGGTAGGGGCTCCCTCTAGCCCAGACAGCTCTGGAATTCACTATGTAGTTTCAGGCTGCCTTGAACTCACAGTGATCCTCCTATGAGTGCTGAGACTAAGGCCTGTACCACCACATCCAACCTTTTACATTGTTTTTGTTCCGTCATCCACGATGTTCCCTGAGCCGTGGCGGGGTTGATATAGATGTCCCATTTAAGGGCTGAGCATTCAGTAGTCACCTATTCTCAGCACTTTTACCAGTTATGAGTCTCTGCGGTATTCTCTACCCGTGCAAAAAGAAGCATCTCTGGGCTGGGGAGATGGCTCAGCGGTTGAAGGCACTTGCTGGCAGGAGCTGCTGGCCAAGTTCAATTCCCCAGTACTCTTGTAGGGCCAGACACACAATGTAGCACACACCTCTGGAGTTCCTTTGTGACACTGGCAAGAAACCCTGGCTTGCTCATTTTCTCTCTCTCTCTCCCTCTCCCCACTCGTCCCTAGCAAACAATTTTTTAAATATATTTTTTAATAAAAAAGGGGTGGAGAGATGGATTAGCAGCTAAGGTGCTTGCCTGCAAAGCCAAAGGGCCCAGGTTCGATTCCCCAGGACACATGTAAGCCAGATGCACAAACTCATGTATCTGAGTTTATTTGAAACATCTGGAGGCGCTGGTATAATACTCTCTCTCTCCCCCTCCCTCCCAGATAAATAAATACAAATAAAATACTTAAAAAGAAAAAGAAGTTGAGCATTTTAGTGCAGGCCTTGAATTCCAGCATGAGTCCAGCCTGGGACTACAGAGTGAGACCATTTCTCAAAAACCAAAATGACAAAAAATGAAAAAGTACAAAGGAAAGGAGAAGGAAAATAAGTTAGGCACGGTGGCTCACACCTGTAATCCCAGTACTCAAGAAGCTGAGACTAAAGGATCATTGTGAGCTCCAGGCCAGCCCGGGTTATATAGTGAGTTTCAGGCCACCAATGGCTACAGAGTAAGACTTTGTGACAAAAACCAATACAATCCAGGCATGAAGGCACATGCCTTTAATCCCAGCACTTGGGAGGCAGAGGTAGGAAGATCTCTGTGAATGTGAGGCCAGCCTGGAACAACAGAGTGAGTTGCAAGTCAGCCTGGGCTAGGGTGAGACCTTTCCTTGAACAACAATCAGACAGGCCTTTAATCCCAGCACTTGGGAAGCTGAGGTAGGAGCATCACCATGAGTTCGAGACCACCCTGAGACTACATAGCAAATTCCATGTCAGCCTGAGGTAGAGTGAAACACTACCTCAAAAAAAGAAGAAAAAGAATTGTTCTAGGGAACATGTGTCCCACAAAGCCAAAACACTGACTATCTGACTTCTCCCAGGAAAGACTTCTGACTCTTACTCTATGGTATCCTGCCTGTATGTATACGATAACACATTGCCTATTAGTCAGAACATTATAGTCCCCAGGGTCAAGCTGGTTGAGAAATTGTCTTGCTGACCAATAAGACAAATGAAAGATAATGTCAGGATTCTAACTGTACTTTAACATTTGTACTGTGACCATTGTGTCAGTGAACTAGGAGTCCCAAACGACAAGGTCACCTTCACTAATGAATGATGATAGACATGTATATGATGGGATGGAGAGATGGCTTAGTGGTTAACGTGCTTGCTGGCCAAGCCAAAGAACCCAGGTTTGATTCTTCAGCACCCACATAAAGCCAGATGCACAAGGTGGCACATGCATCTGGAGTATGTTTGCAATGGCTGGAGGCCCTGGCACACCCATTCTCTCACTATTTGTATCTACCTCTCTATGTCTCGCTCTCTCAAATAAATAAATAAAAATATTTTTTAAAAAATGTACAGGAGACAGACATGGTGGCACACACCTTTAATCAAAGCACTTGGGATACACAGGTAGGAGGATCAGTGGGAGTTCAAGGCCATCCTGAGACAACATGGGGAATTCCAAGTAAGCCTGGACTAGAACGAGACCCTACCTCAAAACAAAAATGTGTAGGAGCTGTATGTGTTGGCACACACCTTAATTCCAGCACTTGGGAGGCAGAAGTAGGAGGATTGCCATGAGTTCGAGGCTACCCTGAGAGTACATAATGAATTCCAGGTCAGCCTGGTGTAGAGTGAGACCCTACCTCCAAAAACAAATAAACAAAAATGTATATGAGTGCATGTATGTTCTCTACTTCTAAGGATGGTTAGAAAAAGCAGAAAATAAAATGGGAGAAAAGACTTGGCTCCACTGCAGAGACAGGCTTTAATTTGGGGAAGCCTGAGAGGGGCTCTGAGCATGCATGCCTGAAGCTACTTCCCTTATAGACGAGGGGGTTCTCATGGGTCAGTGGGGACACTGGAATTCTTTGGCTGCAGGGCAGTCCAGTCCACCTTGCCTCAGGACTTAGATCTCTTCAGGGTGATTTGAGCCATTTCAGGAAAGTGATCATTAAGAAGAGCGGTATGGGTCATTCTTGGGAAACAAGAGAATTATAATGAAACGACTATCAGAGTCCAGAAATGCAGACCTTCTGGTTCTAACAAGGATTCTAACAGCTCTGGGATAGAATTAACTCAGCCAGGCCTAGTAACCCAAGCCTGTGATTTCAGTGATTTGGTAGGCTGAGGCAGAAGGATCGGGAGTTCAAGTTCATCCTTGGCTACATAGCAGGACCCTGTTTCAAAGAAAAAGAAATAATTACTTGTAAAAAAAAAAAGGGGTGACCACGTAGTTCAGTAGTACAGCTCTAGGTTCAATCTGAAGAACTGTAAATGGGAAAGAAAAGGAAGAAAGGAAGGAAGAGAGGAAGGGAGAAAGAGAGGGAGGAAAGAAAGAAGGGGAGCCGGGCGTGGTGGCGCATGCCTTTAATCCCAGCACTCGGGAGGCAGAGGTAGGAGAATCGCCATGAGTTCAAGGCGACCCTGAGACTACAGAGTTAATTCCAGGTCAGCCTGGACCAGAGTGAGACCCTACCTCGAAAAAAAAAAAAAAAAGAAAGAAAGAAAGAAGGGGAAGGGAAGGGAAGAGAGGGAGGGGTGGAGGAAGTGAGCAAGGAAAGAGGAAGAGGGACTGGGGAGATGGCCCAGCAGTTGAAAACACTTGTTTGTTAGTCTGCTGACTAGAGTTCCATTCCCCATCTACCCATTTCATAATGTAAAACCAGACAGGCATCCATTTGCAATGTAAAAGCCTACCACCCCCATTTAAAAATAAATACATATTTTAAAAGGGAAGAAATGGTGGATGAAAGGAAGGAAAGTTGAGAGACAGGCCTTGGAGAAGGGAGGGAAAGAGAAAGAGGAAGAGAGGAAATCTGAAAACTGTCCACTCTAATCCATCTTGTCTGTCTGCCTAGGAATACTGTAGTAGGTTTTTAAAGTGAGTGTTGGCAGGATGGACGGTTTCCCTATAAATAGATGGGCTTTATTTTTTTTCAAGGTAGGTGTGGTGGTTTGATTCAGGTGTCCCGCATACACTTAGGTGTTCTGAATGCTAGGTTCCCAGCTGATGGAGATTTGGGAATTAACGCCCTCTGGAGGGACTGTATTGTCGGGGGTGAGCTTATGGGTGTTATAGCCACCATGCCAGTGTTTGGCACACTCTCCTGTTGCTATTGTCCACCTGATGTTGGCCAAGGGGTGATGTCCACCCTCTGCTCATGCCAAAGTTTCCCCTGCCATCATGGAGCTTCCTACTCGAGCCAGTAAGCCAAAATAAACCTCTTTTATTCCCCACAGGCTGCTCTGGGTTGAGTGATTTCTACCGGCAACGCAAACCTGACTGCAACAGTAGGGTCTCTCTCTAGCCCAGGCTGACCTGGAATTCACTGGAATGTAGTCTCAGGCGGGCCACGAACTCACAGTGATCTTCCTATCTCTGCATCCCAAGTGCTAGGATTAAAAGGCGCGCGCCACCACGCCTGGCTGACTTTTCACGCAGCAGGACAAAGCCAGCTCCTCCATGGGGCCCAGGCACCAGGCATCTCAACACCTGTCATTCTGTCTTGGAGACTGTGAGCTAGGAATGCCAAGTGCCTATTTCAGATTCCAAGCAGAGGAGCGCCTCAAAGCCTGTCATTCACGGGTCCATGTAGTCTTTTAAAACTTCCCCTGACCTTTGCAGCTACTTCCTGTGAGCCTCCTAGGGACTGCCAGTCACTTGTGACCTATTTTCAAAGCTGCCAGCTCTGGCTGCTAGAGTGAACATGGGACAAGCCCAGCTTATAGGTGGTCCACGGGAGTTTCCTTTGGGCTCCCAGCAGCCAAGGAGCCCTGGAAGGGTGCTAGGGAGCCGACTGCCAGCTCAGCTGTGCAGATTCTCACTGCACTAGAGACCAGGAGTCACTGTCTCAAAATCACCAAGGCTGCTATGTTCAGTTTGCCAAAGACGGTTTGTATTCTTCTGATAAGAAAAAAGAGACAGAGAAAAATAGAAGAGCTGGAGCAATGGCCCGGTGGTTAAAGGCACTTACTTGCAAAGCCTTATGGCCTGGGTTTGATTCTCTAGTACCCATGTAAAGCCAGATGCACTAAGTGGTGCATGCATCTGGAGTCTGCAATGGCAGAAGGCTCTAGCAGGCCTATATATTCTCTCTCTCTCTCTGCTTGCAAATAAATAAACATATTTTAAAAAAAGAAAAAGAAAAAGAACACCTTTAATCCCAGCACTTGGGAGGCAGAGGTAGGAGGATTGCCTTGAATTCAAGACCTCCCTGAGATGACATAGTGAATTCCAGATCAGCCTGGGCTACAGTGAGACCCTACCTTGAAAAAAAAAAAAAGAGGCTGGAAGGATGACTTAGTGGTTAAGGCGTTTGCCTGAAAAGCCAAAGGTTCAATTCTCCAGGACTTATGTAAGCCAGATGCACAAGGGGGCACACACATCTGGAGTTTGTTTGCACTGGCTGGAGGCCCTGGCGCACCCATTCTCTCTCTCTCTCTCTCTTTCTCTGTCAAATAAATAAATAAATTTTTTAAAGAAAGAAAAAGAAATAAGAACCCAATTTCTCTCTTTTCTTTTTTAAAGACTACTTTTATTTATTTATTTGCAAGTAGAGGAAGAATGAGAGAGAGGAAGTGGGCAGGCCAGGGCCTCCTGCCACTGCAAACTACCTCCAGATGGTCCCACTGGGTTATACTCCTATGTCCCCTGCCCCCACTCCACTGAGGGCCCTCGTTTGCGGGGTTATTGGTAATCACTGCGGGCTCATGGATGCAGCCCATTTGCTCTTACCTTACCTTGTTTCTCAAAGAAGGATGCCTCCCTGGAATAGGTAAGTTAAGGCAACACGTACTGTGAGAGTCCCACTGCCAAGGATTCTCTTCCATAAGCGTTTCCGAAGGGAGCCTTTCCTACCCAGCGTTCGGCATGGAACCACCTGTGGTCTAACCCAGTGGACGGAGCCAAACCCAAGCGGCTCACGGCTCTGCAAGCCCCACAGCAGCAGGGCCCACCACGTGAAAGCGAACAGAGCCCAGGATGCCAGGCAGCAAACGCTGCTATTTCTACACGGCTTTGTCGGCATGCTGCCTACATTCGCTTGAATAGCTCCAATTACCAGTAAAGAAAAGAGTGTGGAACCTCTACAAACTGCACTTAAAAACTCTTTTGGGGGTGCTGGAGAGATGGCTTAGCAGTTAAGATGCTTGCCTGCAAAGCATAAGGACCTGAATTGGATTCCCCGATGCCCATGTTAAGCCAGATGCACAAGGTGGTACATGTGTCTTGAGTTTGTTTGCAGTGGCTGGAGGCCCTGGGTGCCCTTTATGTCTGCCTCTCTTCTATCTCTCTCTGCTTGCACATGAATAATTTTTTTTAATCTGGGGTTTTTTTTTTTTACATTTGATCTTAGCCAAAGGGTAAAGAAACTATGCTTTTATATGTATATACACACACACATATATACATATTTCCTTCTTGACAATTTCATACATATGTATGTTATATTCATTCCCTACTATCCTCTCTTGTTTATTTTTATTTATTTATTTGAAAGTGACAGACAGAGAAAGAGGTAGAGAGAGAGAGAGAGAATGGGCACACCAGGGCCTCCAGCCCCTGCAAACAAACTCCAGATGCATGCGCCCCCTTGTGCATTTGGCTAATGTGGGTCCTGGGGAATTGAGCCTTGGACCTGGGTCCTTAGACTTCACAGGCAAGCGCTTAACCGCTAAGCCATCTCTCCAGCCCCCTACTATCCTCTCTTATCCCCCCACTTCCTGCTAGACCCTTTATAAACTAGTCTTCTTTCAACTTTCAGGTCTTGTTTATCTTCATTGTCTTTGTTTGTTTGTTTGTATTTTTTCAAAGTGGGTTTCCTTCTAGCACAGGTGAACATGGAACTCATCGTGGCCCCAATCCGCCCTCAGAGCAATCCTCCCACCTCTGCCTCCTAAGTGCTGGGATTAACGGCATGCAGCACCATGCCAGGCCTTGGTTTGTTTTTTTGTTTTGAGGTAGGATCTTGCCTTCTGAGTCATCCCAAGGTCACTGCCATCTGAAAAGAGAAGCTTCTCTAACCAAAACTGGAAGTAGCATTAATATACGGGTATGAACATTAAGAGAAGTGCTTACGGAGCAGTTTGGTGAGCATAGTACATACATTTAGCCAGACAGCAGCAGATGCTACACCCCTAGGGCTCATGACTATTCCTGTTGTAGGTTTTCAGTATCAGGCATACATTCCCACCCATGGAGCAAGCCTCCAGTCCAATTAGAGAGCAGATGGTTCCCCCATAACAGACATGCCACTATTGCACCTGTTGGCTTATTTGGTCTGGTCTGCCAATTTTAAGGATTGCAGTGTCCATTATTGAATATCTCCACTGGTGACTTCTCTCTCTCCCATTGAACTGCATGCAGTGTAGCTTTTTCCAGCTTTCTGCCAGCTGGTCTACATGGAGGAAGTTTTCAGCTCAGCTCCAGCAGGTTTTATCAGTGACCTTACAACCCAAGTGGAGTCTTCAGCAATAGGGTCTTACCATCTATTCATGGTAGGAAACCAAGAGCCTCTGAAAATTGCCTGTAATGTGACCTCCCTGGCGAACAACACTGGAAGGTATTAAAAAGGATAATTTTTTGTTTGTTTGTTTGTTTTTGAGGCAGGGTCTCACTGTAGCTCAGGCTGACCTGGAATTTACTATGTAGTCTCAGGGTGGCCTTGAACTCAAGGCAATCCTCCTACCTCCACCTCCCGAGTGCTGGGATTAAAGGCATGTACTACCATGCCTGGTTTAAAAGAATAATTTTATGGTATGTGAATAATATCTCAATAATAGTCTTTTTATTCAACTTTTTTTGGGGGGGGGGTTTCAAGGTAGGGTTTCACTCTAGCTCAGACTGACCTGGAATTCACTATGTAGTCTCAGGGTGACTTTGAACTCATGGTGATCCTCCTACCTCTGCCTCCAGAGTGCTGGGATTAAGGCATGGGCTACCACACCTGGCTTTTTGTTTGTTTGTTTGTTTGTTTTTGTTTTTGTAGTAGGTTATCAGGAATCTGCATATTGAATCACACTAATATGCCCATGGAATCTCCCTAACAGTGTTTGACTTAATACTTCTGCATAGATTTCTCAGAATTACTCTGTCATGTAGAAGAACCTGTGCATGTTTGAGCAAATATTGAAACATCTCATCGTTTCATTGCTCAATGTACCCTAGATCATAAAATACTTCCTGAATTTTTTTCTCATAATTTACTCTAAGAATAGCAATTTGTTCTTAGGAATTATCTTCTTTGGCAGTCAAATAGGTACAATTGAATATAATTTCTTTTTAGCTTTACCAGAATCTCAGTTGAGGGCTGGAGAAATGGCTTAGCAGTTAAGGCGCTTGCCTGAGAAGCCAAAGGACCCAGGTTCAATTCTCCAGGTCCCACACAAGCCAGATGCACAAGGTGGAGCATGCATCTGGAGTTTGTTTGAAGTGGCAAAAGGCCCTGGCACCCCCATATTTCTCTGTCTCTCTCTCTTTCTCAAATAAATAAAAATAAAATGTTTAACAGAATCTCAGTTGAATGATTAACATATCCAAGGATGTGATACTTCCCAGTTGTTGTCAGGGAGGCCACAGCTGCTCCTAAAACAATAGTGCCTATTACCATTGCTCTTGGTTGTCTACCAAAACTACATGGTGAGTCACTATGCCTGCAGACACCACATGTTTTGGCTGCAAAACATAAAGAAAGGAAGCTGGAACTGAGCTGAGCATCCTCCCTGCTGGCTGGCTTTCTTTAGGCCAGCAGGTGCTATGCAACCAGCTGAGGAAGAAAAGCTTTCAACGGAGACCCTGTATATTCCATACCTGACCTGCCCGGCAAGATGTGCCCATTGACGCAACAGTGGCATGAATGATATAGGAGTAACCAATACTTTATTTTTTTAAATTTAATTTATTTTTTTAAATTTTTTTTTTTATTTGAGAGCAACAGACACAGAGAGAAAGACAGAGAGAGGGAGAGAGAGAGAATGGGCGCGCCAGGGCTTCCAGCCTCTGCAAACGAACTCCAGACGCGTGCGCCCCCTTGTGCATCTGGCTAACGTGGGACCTGGGGAACCGAGCCTCGAACCAGAGTCCTTAGGCTTCACAGGCAAGCGTTTAACCGCTAAGCCATCTCTCCAGCCCTAATTTATTTTATTTTTATTGACAACTTCCATAATTGTGAACAATATCCCATGGTAATTCCCTCCCTCTCCCGACTTCCCCCTACTCTCCATCATATCCCCTCCTCCTCTCAATCACCAATATTTTCTGATTAGATTTGAGGCCTGATACTGTAAATCTGGCCAAAAGTCTATGACTAGGGACCTAGACCTTAGGGAGAGGGGGAACCCAGTAATATGAATATGCTAATAAGACGGAATATTAAGCTATTTTCTTTTTAAAATATTTTAATTTATTTATTTGGAAGCAGAGAGAGATAAAAGAGTGATAGACAAAGAGGACAAGCAACTGGGCACGGTGGCCCTTGCCTTTAATCCCAGTACTGCAGCCACTGAAGGAACTCCAGATGTATGTGCCACTTTGTGCTTCTGGCTTTATGTGGGTACTGGGGAATCAAGCTCTGGTTTTTAGGCTTTGCAGGCAAGCACCTTAACTATCGAGCCATATCTCCAGCCCCTACTTTCTAAATATCTATGTTATGTCCCATAGATTGTTACAACTTGCAGCCTCAACCACAGACAGTTCTTTATGTAAAGGGTAAAGATGACTACAGAGATGCACAGATGGGAAAGTTACTAGGACAAGCAACTGGGCGTGGTGGCCCTTACCTTTAATCCCAGTACTTGGGAGGCTGAGGTAAGAGGGTCTCACTGTCAGTTTGAGGTCATCCTGAGACTACATGGTGAATTCCAGGTCAGCCTGGGCTATATAGCAAGGCTTTACTACAAAAAAAAATCAAACAAACAACAACAACAAAAAAGGCTGCGGAATGCTGTCTTCTAGATTTGACAAGTTCACTATGCACAGGGACTTACAGCAGATGTGGATTCCTGCACATTATTGAACATGGCAACATTTCATAATAGATGAGGGATGGACCATGAGACCCCACACTTCCCATGGAATAGTGGAAACTGCTGATACTGGGAGAAGGGAAGCCATATTTTTGAGTAGTGTAGCTACTGAAGGATTGCTACTCTCCAGTAAATAACCTCCCACTCATAATTACACAAGTGTCCCAAATTTAAATCACTGGATCAAGGGCTGGAGAGATGGCTTAGCAGTTAAGGCACTTGCCTGTGAAGCCTAAGGACCCAGGTTCAATTCCCCAGCACCCATGTAAACCAGATGCACAAGGTGGCATATGTATCTGGATTTTGTTTGTAGTGGCTGGAGGCCCTGGTGAGCCCATTCTCTCTCTCTTTGTATGTATTTCTCCCTATCTTTCAAATAAATAAATCGCCAGGTCAAAAAAAAAAAAAATTAGACAAGAGGGCTGGAAAAATGGCTTTGTGGTTAAAGGCACTTGCTTGCAAAGCCTGAAGGCCCAGGTTCAATTCTCCAGTACCCATGTAAAACCAGATGCACAAAGTGGCACATGCATCTGGAGTTTGTTTGGAGTGGCTGGAGGCCCTGGTGCACCCATTCTCTCTCTCTCTCTCTCCCTCTCTTCTCTGTCCTTCCAATTAAATAATAAAACAAATTTTAAAATATGTTATTTATTTATTTGTAAGCAGAGAGAGAGAAGACAGACAGACAGAATGGGTGCTCCAGGGCCTTCAGCCACTAAAATTCCAGACACATGTGCCACCTTGTGTGTATGGCTTTATGTGGGTACTGGAGACTCAAACCCAGGTCATTAGGCTTTGCAGGCAAGTGCCTTCACCACTGAGGCATCTCTCCAACCCTAAAACAACAATTTTTTTAAATATTATTTATTTATTTATTTGAGAGTAATAGACACAGAGAGAAAGACAGATAGAGGGAGAGAGAGAGAATGGGCGCGCCAGGGCTTCCAGCCACTGCAAACAAACTCCAGACGCATGCGCCCCCTTGTGCATCTGGCTAACGTGGGACCTGGGGAACCAAGCCTCGAACCGGGGTCCATAGGCTTCATAGGCAAGCGCTTAACCGCTAAGCCATCTCTCCAGCCCAAAACAACAATTTTTAAAAAATTATTTGCAAGTAGACAGAGACATATAAGACAAATAAGGGCCCAGGTTTGATTCACCAGGACCCACATGAGCCAGATACATGAGGTGGTGCATGTGTCTGGAGTTAATTTACAGTGGCTGAAGGCCCTGTCATGCCCATTTTCTCTCTCTCTCTGTCTCTCTCCTTATTTCTCAAATAAAATAAATAAATAAATCTTTAAAATTTTAAATAAAAGCCATGTGTGGTGGTGCATCCCAGCACTTGGGAGGCAGAGGTAGGAGGATCACCATGAGTTCGAGGCCACCCTGAGAATACATAGTGAAGTCCCGGTCAGCCTGGGCTAGAGTGAGACCCTACCTTGAAAAAAAAGTTACATAAATAAAATAATAGCTCCGAAATAGTCCTTGTCCAAGGTTAAACAAGTCAGTGGCAGAAGGAGAGGTAAAGTTCAGGTCACCCATTTCCCAGGTCTCTACTCTGTTGATTCATTTGACCAGCTTTAGGGCTGGGTGTAGCTCAATGGTAGAGTGCTTACCCAGGCAGTGCCTGGAGTAATGCCTGGTCCAGAAAAGCACCTCAGTAGTGGAAATTATTTTGAAGTGAATACTTTCCCAGCAAATCAAGATACCCTTAACGTGTCAACTGAAGCCACAGAGGGACAAAAGCATTCGGTAGGCTCGGGAGATATTGCGTTGGATGTTTTACAGTTATTGAAGCGAAGGGGCACGTGTAGCTCAGTGGATATCATACTTACCTACCATTCCATCCCCAGCACCAGGAAAGCTGGGTGTGGTGTAATCCTGGCACTCTAGAGGCAGAGACTGGAGGATCAGACAGAAGTTCAAGGTCATTCTCAGCTACATAGGGAGTTTAAGGTCAGCCTGGGATACATGAGATCCTGTCTTGAATAAACGAGTGAAGGAATGAATGAATGAGTGGTGGGCTTAAACTTTGGGTTTGGTGGAACCTAGGAATGAGCACATGACCTGTAGCCCAGCCATTTAGCCACGTGTTATCTGTGCTGCTCATACACAAAACAGGTTAGCTGCATTCCAACCTGCCTCGGGGCTTGCATATTGCAATTCTCTTGTAATAAGTTCTTAAGTATTTAATACTTGAATGGCTTCCTAACAGGGTGTTGATTTACTATCTCACAGACATAATTAGGAGGCGTCGATTCAGGTTTGTTGGGATTAAGTTTAAAGCCCAGAAACCTAGCCTTCAGAACCAAGCAAATGGACAACAGCCAGTGAGAGGGGCAGGATATTTTTGCACACAAGCTAGAACTTGCAGCTGTGTTTTCCTAAGGCCGCTCCTTTGTTTGGGGCCCAGTGGGTTTCACCTTGTTCTGAGTGTGTTAGTGACGCCCCACATGGTGACCCTACTGGGTGGGGCGCAGTGGTGAGCCTCACAGATGCGCTCTGAAGCTTAGGAAGGAGCCCCAGACCACATTCTGATGGAGGCCATCTCTTCCCTTGCACACATATGAGGGTGACTATCCGGTTTCACCAGAAAGTGAGTGAGACTGCCTCCGGAGAGGAATGTGGCATGTGGCAATGGGCCACAGCATTTTGCCAGTGACCTTCCATTGCAAGCTCGGGTATTGTTCCTCTGTAACCCGAAGTCGCACAGTAACAGGCAGACCCGCAGGGAATTCTGCAGGGTGCTGACCAAACGTGGCTTCCCCATGCTCAGCGTGTGGCACACCTGGGCCTTTTCCCCCCTCACAAAATTCTTCTCTTTCCTGTGGACCAATCTCATTCCCCTGTCCCCCCCCCTTTTTTTGGTGTAAGGCTACTTGAATGATTATTGCCACTCACGATGACAAACCTCTGTCTCTCTCTGATCGTTTATGCTGCTGCCTTGTCACAGACATAAGCAAGGAGGTTGAGTGAGAAGATTTTGTGTGTGTGTAATAATGAGGATTGAACCCAGGGCCTCCCATATGTTAACAAGTGCTCTACCACAGAGCTACAAACCGCCTCCACCAAGTGCCCAGAGCTAGAGCTCCAAAGTCTCCCTTCTTTGTGCACGTGCGCCCCGGGGCATGCGCAAACGAGCATGGGTGCACTCTGAGGTCAGAACAATTTCCCGCCAGTTCTACCCTTTCCACCTCCTTTGAGGCAGGCTTTCTCTCTGGGTCTCGCTCTGCTGTTCTTGGCTGTGTCTTGAGCTTCAGGGAAATTCTGTCTCCGTCTCTCATCTCGCTGTAAGTGTGCTGAGATTACCAAAGCCTGCCACAGCTTCTGACTTTTTTTTTTTTTTAAGTAAGCTCTTTAAGAGGACTTCTTTTTTTTTTTTTTTAATTTTGTTTATTTTCATTTATTAATTTGAGAATGACAGACAGAAGGAGAAAGAGGCAGAGAGAGAATGGGCACGCCAGGGCCTCCAGCCACTGCAAACGAACTCCAGACGCGTGCGCCCCCTTGTGCATCTGGCTAACGTGGGACCTTGGGAACCGAGCCTCGAACCGGGGTCCTTAGGCTTCACAGGCAAGTGCTTAACAGCTAAGCCATCTCTCCAGCCCCTGACTTTAATATATATATATATATATAAATAATATATAATTATATATTATAATTATATTATAAATAAATATATATATATACATATATATATATATAATTTATTTGAGAGAGAAAGAGATAGGATGAGACAGAGAAAGAGAGAGAGAGAGAGAGAAAGAGACAGATAGAATGGTCATGCCAGGGCCTCTAGCAACTGCAAACAAACTCCAGACATATGTGCCACCTAGTGCATCTAACTTTACATGGGTACTGGGGAATTGAACCTAAGTCCTTTGTCTTTGCAGGCAAGTGCCTTGACTGCTACACCATTTCTCAGCCCCTCTAAAAAATATTTATATTATTTATTTATTTGAGGGGGGCAGATAGAGAAGGAGAGGATGGGCATGCCAGGGCCTCCTGCGACTGCAAACGAACTCCAGACACAGCATGTGCTACCTTGTGCATCTAGCTTAACATGGGTGCTGGGGAATCAAACCTGGGTCCTTTGGTTTTAAAGCAGGTGCATTTTAATCACAGAGATATTCCTCCAGCCCCCTTGTCTAACTTTTTTGACTAAGTGATTTATTTATGTATTTGAGAGAGAGAAAGAATGAGCATGCCAGGGCCTCCAGCCACTGCAAATGAACTCCAGATGCATGTGCCACCTAGTGCACCTAGGGAATAGAACCTGGGTCTTTTGAGATTGCAATGCAAGTGACTTAAGCATTAAGCCATCTCTCTAGCCTGCTTCAGACTTTTGTTTTTGTTTTTGTTTTTCAAGGTAGGGTCTCACTCTAGCCCAGGCTGACCTGGAATTCACTATGTAGTCTCAGGGTGGCCTTGAATTCACGGTGATCCTCCTACCTCTGCCTCTGACTGCTAGGATTAAAGGCGTGCGCCACCACACCTGGCTGCTTCAGACTCTTTAGTTGGCATTAGGGTCTGCAGCTGGAACTCAGATACTAAGGCTTGAATAGTGAGCACTTTACCCATCAAGCTGTCTTCACAGCCCCAAACGTTTCCCTTCTTCTTCTTTTTTTTTTTTTTTAAAGCTTTCTAACAGGGCTTGATGGTTCATGCCTGTGTTCTGGTATTCAGGAGGTGGATGCAGGAAGATCAGAAGTCAAAGGCCAGCCTTGGCTATATAGAGAATTTGAGATTAACCTGGGCTACATGAAATCCTAGCTTTAAAAGAAAATGGCTGAAGAGATGATTTAATAGTTAAGGCACTTGCCTGTGAAGCCTAAGGACCCAGGTTTTGCATTGTTTTATTTATTTATTTTGTTTTTTTAAGGCAGGGTCTTGCTCTAGCCCAGGCTGACCTGAAATTTATTCTGTAGTCTCAGAATGGCCTCAAACTCAGGGCAATCAATCCTCCTACCTCTGCCTCCGGAGTGCTGGGATTAAAGGTGTGCACACAACCCCAGGCCAAGGATCCAGGTTTGAGTCTCATGTACTCACATATAAGCCAGATACACAAGGTAGCACGTGCATCTGGAATTTGTTCGCAGTGGCTAGAGGCCCTGGTGTGCCCATTCTCTATCTGCCCCTCTCTGTCTCTCCAATAAATAAATAAATAAATAACCTATTAGGGGGTAAAAAAAAAAACAACATCTTAAGCCTATAATAGTGATGCACACCATGCTGAGGAATGAATGGAGAAGACTGCTATAAGCTTGAGGCCAGCCCGGACTAGAGTGAGTTACTTGGGCTACAGACTAAGCTCTGGTCTCAAAAACAATAACCAAAGATTTAGCGGGTGAGTCAAGAGGAAAGAATGATGCTTCTGTATGACTAATGTGCTCGCCAGAAAGATTTACCAGGTGACACTCCTGTTTCCCACAACTTAGGACAGCACATGTGTGTTCTCATCTCAAAAATACTGGGCTGATTTAATAGGCAAAAATAATATCCCATTTTATTTTTTCACGAATACTAATGTTTAACCTCTTTAAAGATTTTATTTATTTATTCGAGAAAGAGAGAGAGAGAAAGAGGCAGATACAAAGAGGGAGAATGAGTACACCAGAGCCATAACCACTAAGCCATCTTGTTAGCCCTGTTTGTTTTATTTGCAAGGAGAGGGAGAGAGAGAGAGAGAGAGAGAGAGAGAGAGAGAGAGAGAGAGAGAATGGATGGGCATGCCAGAGTCTCTAACCACTGCAAACAGAGAACTCCAGACTCATGTGCCACCTTGTGTATCTGGCCTTATGTGGGTACTGTTGAATTAAATATGGGTCCTTAAACTTTGCAAGAAAGCACCTTAAATGCTAAGCCATCTCTCCAGCCCTGTTTAACTTTCTAAAAGTAAGTATTTACCTGGCATGGTGGTGCACACTTTTAACCCCAGCACTTGAGAAGCAGAGGTAGGATTGCTGTAAGTTCAAGTCCAGCCTGGGACTACAAAGTGAGTTCCAGGTCAGCCTGGGCTAGAATGTGACCCTGCCTCAAAAACAAACAAACAAGCAAACAAATAAAGACAAAAAAAAACAGGGTTTGGAGAGATGGCTAGCAGCTAAGGCACTTGCCTGCAAAACCTAAAGACACAGATTTGATTCTCCAGTACACACATACAGCCAGATGCACAAAGTGCTGCATGTATCTATAATTTGTTTGCAGTGGCTAGGGGTTCTGGCATGCCCATCCATCCTCTTTCTCTCTTTGCAAATAAATAAAACAAGCAGGGCTGGAGAGATGGCTTAGCTGTTAAAGCACTTGCAAGTGAAGGCTAAGGACCTGAGTTTGAGTCCCAGAACCCATGTAAATCAGATGCACAAAGTGGCACATGTATCCAGAGTTTGTGGCTGGAGGCCCTGGTGCACTCCTCTCTCTCTCTCTCTCTCTCTCTCTCTCTCTCTCTCTCCCTCTCCCTCTTAATCTCTCTTTCTTAAATAAAATAAATAAATAAAACAAAAAAGAGTAAATATTTGGGGCTGGGACAATGGCTTAAGATGCTTGCTTGCAAAGCTTGAAAGCCTGAGTTTGATTCTCCAGCATCCACCTAAAATGAGATGTACAAACTTGTGCTTTCATCTGCAGTTTATTTCCAGGATGCCCTGGTATGCTCATTCTCTCTCTCCTCTCTCAAATAAATATTTTTATTGTGTTGTTGTTTGTTCTTTTGAGGTAGGATCTCACTCTAGCCCAGGCTGACCTGAGACTCACTATGTAGTCTCAGGGTGACCGTGAACTCATGGCGATCCTCCCATCTCTGACTCCTGAGTGCTGGGATAAAAAAGGTGTGTACTACCATGCCGGCCTACATTTTCTTTTTTAAAAAATATTTTATGCCAGTCATGGTAGCGCATGCCTTTAATCCCAGCACTTGGGAGGCAGAGGTAAGAGGATCACGGAGTTCGAGGCCACTCTGAGACTACATAGCGAATTCCATGTCAGCCTGGGCTAGAGCAAGACCTTACCTCAAAAAAAAAAAAAAAAAAGGTAAGAAAGAAAACTTAAACATATTCTCCCAGCAAGGGTACAGCAGTCTTGATTCAAGGGTCCTGGGATATGAAAGCCCCTTGGCTGAGGCTCCCCACTCAGTGTGTGCAGGAACACGGGGGCTTCTCTCTGGATATTGTGCTTTTCCTGACCACAAGGCTGCTCACTTGGCTCCCCATACCATTGATGAGTTCTGTCCCACTGAGCAGGCCTCATGTTCAATCAGAGGGTAATGGGGTGTTAAGGGTCCAGAAAAGTCCTTGACTCAACCCTAGGTTTGTTTTTAATTTTAATCAAAGAATTGAATAAAAGAAGACTGATAAGGATAATTATTAAATCATGATATTTATTGAGGGAAGTACAGACAAGGAAAAGCACCCATGTGGCTCGAGATCCCACACAAAGGGCTTGGAAGAACCAAGGAAAGTAAAGAGAGAGGGCTGGAGAGATGGCTTAGCGGTTAAGCGCTTGCCTGTGAAGCCTAAGGACCCCGGTTCGAGGCTCGGTTCCCCAGGTCCCACGTTAGCCAGATGCACAGGGGGCGCATGCGTCTGGAGTTCGTTTGCAGAGGCTGGAAGCCCTGGCACGCCCATTGTCTCTCTCTCCCTCTATCTGTCTTTCTCTTTGTGTCTGTCGCTCTCAAATAAATAAATTAAAAAAAAAAGAGAGAGAAAAGAAAGTTCCAGGAGCTCCTGCCATGTGGGGAGCTGAGAGAATAAACAAGCCATGTATGAACATTCGCAGAGCCAGCCCAGGCCCAGCAGAGGGAAAATCTCACCCACAGCTGGAAGTTCCCAAGTGGTCAGAGAGCCTGCCCTGTCCTTGCAAAGGTATTTATAACATTACAGTGGTGGGCTGTCTTCCAGTTCAGGTGAACCAGAGGGACCAGCTTGTGGGCTAAGGCTAGCCCTGGCTTTAAATCCTATGAAAGACCTCCCTCCCAGGAGGGGCCCAGGTTTGTGGAGAAACAGGTCTAGAGAACTAGGCAAGAGATAAGAAGTCAGATCACCTTTGATTTCTAGCAAGTGCAGACTTTCTTGCCTTTTTTTTTTCTTTCAGGGGTTCAGTCACCCTAACTGAACCCCTCTCTCAAGAGGGTGGTTGATTACCCACAAAGGCTGTGTGACATATTGCACAAGGGGGTGCTTCTTGTCTGGCTGGTGGACTGTGTGGCTTGCAGGGTCTTTTGCTTATTCACGCTGTTGGTGACCATTGTCACCCAGAAGCTCCCATAGCACTTCCCGGTGCCATGAGGGTTTGCCAGGCAACAGACTACTTTCTTCTCAGTTCCCATGTTGTCTCTCAGCATTCTGAGATGGCCAGCCTACGGTGTCTTCAGCCATAAGGTCTTACCTTTCAGCTCCGTTAAGTCTGTCACTGTGTAAATGTATCACACCTTCATTATTCATTCATCAGTTGAAGGGCATCTGAGTTGATTACAATTCCTAGCTACTGTGAATAGAGCAGTGATAAGCACAGTTGAGCGAGCATCTCTGAAGTAGACAGTGGAGTCTTTTTAGTTTTTCTTAATTTATTTTAATTAATTTATTTATTTGAGAGAGAGAGGGTAAGATAGAGAATGGGTGCACCAGGGCCTTCAGCCCCTGCAAATGAACTCCAGATAGAGGTGCCACCTTGTGCATCAGACTTATGTGGGTTCTAAGGAATCCAACCTAAGTCCTTTGGTTTTACAGGTCCTAGGGAATTAAACCTGGGTCCTTTGGCTTTGCAGGCAAATTCCTTAACCACTAAGCCATTACTCCAGCCCTGTTTTTGTTTTTTGTTTTGTTTGTTTTTTGGGGTTTATTTTGTTGCTTTGTTTTTGAGGTAGGGTCTCACTATGATCCTCCTACCTCAGCCTTCTGCATGCTGGGACTAAAGGTGTGCAAAACAAAGCCCCAGCCCATTTGCCTTTTTTTTTTTTTGGTTTATTTTTATTTTTATTTATTTGAGAGCAACAGACAGAGAACGAGGCAGAGAGAGAGAGAGAGAGAGAGAGAATGGGCGCACCAGGGCTACCAGCCACTGCAAACAAACTCCAGACGCGTGCGCCCCCTTGTGCATCTGGCTAACGTGGGACCTGGGGAACCGAGCCTCGAACTGGGGTCCTTAGGCTTCACAGGCAAGTGCTTAACCGCTAAGCCATCTCTCCAGCCCCCATTTGCCTTTTTGAAAAAATATTTTTTGTTCATTTTTATTTATTTATTTGAGAGTGACAGAGAGGGAGGGAGAGAAAGAGGCAGATAGAGAGAGAGAGAAAGAGAGAGAATGGGCGTGCCAGGGCTTCCAGCCATTGCAAACAAACTCCAGACATGTGCACACCCTTGTGCATCTGGCTAACGTGGGTCCTGGGGAAATCAAGCCTCAAACTGGGGTCCTTAGGCTTCACAGGCAAGCATTTAACCACTAAGCCATCTCTCCAGCCCCCATTTGCCTTTTAATTTCTTGCTTATTTTTTTAATTTTTAGAAATTTCTCCCATGTGTATTTTCAAGTCTTTTATTCAAATATATTTTTTATTTATTTATGAGAGAAAGAGAGAGAGAGAAAGAAGCAAAGAGAAGGAGATAGGGAGAGAATGGGCATGCCAGGGCATCCAGCCACTGCAAACAAACTCCAGACGCATACATCAACTTGTGCATCTTGTTTACATGGGTCCTGGGGAATTGAACACAGATCCTTTGGCTTTGCAGGCAAATGCCTTAACTGCTAAGCCATTTCTCCAGTCCCTCAAGTCTTTTTTTATTTGCTTTTGTTTTGCAACATAAGGTCTTGCTTTTGCCCAGGCTGACCTAGAATTCACTATGTAGTCTCAGGGTAGCCTTGAACTCACTGCGATCCTCCTACCTCTGCCTCCTGAGTGCTGGGATTAAAGGCATGCGCCACCATGCCTGGCTCCCTGCTTTTAAGCTGAGAAACATATATATCTTCTTTGTTGCCTCTACCTTAAGAGTTAACTCTTCTAGACTTCACAGACTGCCCCATAAAGGAGAGATATCTCTCCCAATGTGCTTGAAGATTTGAGCTCCTGACTCATCAGTCACGCTCAGGAACCAGAACACGCTCTTCAAATGAAACACAAACAGGAGCTGGACACAGTGGCTTGTAACCCTAGCACTTGGGAAGCTGAGGCAGGAGGATTACGACAAACTTGATGTCAGCCTGATCTTCATAGTGAATTTAAGACCAGCCTGAGTTATGAAGTAAAACCCTATTTCAAATACACACACACGAAGCAGACACACTACAGCTTTAAGTTCTCTGTCTTGAACTACATTATTACTTATTTGCCTATCTTTGGCAGGGATGTATCTCAATAATCGAATGTGTGCCTAGCATGCTCAAGACCATGAAATTACTTGTATGTCTTGCTTCTCTAAAACTTTTGGAGCTTGAGGCTATTCATCTATGTTTGTTTTCATTTAGCCCTTAAAAACAAACCCTTGCTAGTGTAGCGACACACACCTTTAATATCAGTACTCAGATGGAGGTAGGAGGATCAATATGTGTTTCAGGCCAGTCTAGAGCTATAGAGTGAGTTCAGATCAGCCTTAGATAGAGTGAGACCCAGGCTCAAAAAATTAAAAAACAAAGAAACATCTTGGTGTGGTTGGACACACCTTCAGTTCTAGTACTCTGGAGGCAGAGGTAGGAGGAACACTGTGATTTTGAGGCTAACCTGAGACTACATACTGAATTCTAGGTCAGCCAGGCATGGTGGTGCATGCCTTTAATCCCAGCACTCGAGAGACAGAGGTAGGAGGATTGCCATGAGATCGAGGCCACCCTGAGACTAAATAGTGATATCCAGGTTAGCCTGGGCTAGAGCAAGACTCTACCTCAGAAAAAAACAGGTTGTCAACTTTTTTTAAAAAAATTTTTGTTTATTTGAATTTATTTATTTGAGAGCAACAGACAGAGAGAAAGAGGCAGAGAGAGATAGAGAGAGAATGGGCATGCCAGGGCCATCAGCCACTGCAAACGAACTCCAGATGCATGCGTCCCCTGTGCATCTGGCTAACGTGGGTTCTGGAGAAACGAGCCTTGAACCGGGGTCCTTAGGCTTCACAGGCAAGTGCTTAACCACTAAGCCACCTCTCCAGCCCCCAGGTTGTCAACTTTTAACTTTATTTATTTATTTATTTACTTATTATTTGCGTGTGTATGTAATGTGTGTATGCAAAAGGTCTCTTGCCAATGCAAACGAATGCCATAGCCATTCACCACTTTGCATAAAGCTTTATCTGGGTCCTAGGGGCTGGGAAGATTTGCAAGCAAGTGCCTTTAGCGGCTGGGCCACCACACTGTCAATTTTTGTCTTAGTGTTGCCCGCAGAATGTTGTTGGCAGGTTCCTCTTGTCCCCAGCAGACTGTAGCAGAAGACAGAGTTTTGATTTGGAGCAGCTCTTGTTTTGAAGCATGGTCTCACTGTAGCCCAGGCTGACCTGGAATTTACTCTGTAAACTCCAGGCTGGACTTGAACTCATAACAATCCTCTTACATCAGCATCCTGAGTGCCTAAACTAAAGGCATGGGCCACCACATTTTTGAGGATTTTTGAGGCAGGGTTTTATGAATCCCAGGCTAGCCTTGAACTTGATATGTAGCTGTGAATGACCTTAACCTTCTGATTCTCTGTCTCCAAAGGGCTAGGGATCATACTCAGGGCTTTGTGCATAATTCACACTCCACCAAATAAACTACATTCCCCAGTCCAACTACAGCCTTCCCCTACCCTCCCCAGGTAGGGTCTCACTATGGCCCAGGCTGCCCAGGAACTCACTCTGTAGTCCCAGACTGGCTTTGAACTCAGTTATCCTCCTACCTCTGCACCCTTACTGTTGAACTTAAAGGCAGGGGCCACCATGCCCAGCTTTTTGTTGTTGTTTTTTTAAATTTATTTACTTATTTGAGAGAAAGAGCGAGTGAATTATGGGCATGCCTGAGCCTCTTGTGACTGCAAATGAACTCCACGTGCATGTACCACTTTGTGTGTCTGGCTTTACGTGAGTACTAGGGAATCAAACCCAAGTCACTGGGATTTGTAAGTAAGCATCTTTTTTTTTTAAATTTTTTTTAAATATATTTTTTTAAATTTTTATTTATTTATTTGAGAGCGACAGACACAGAGAGAAAGACAGATAGAGGGGGAGAGAGAGAATGGGCGCGCCAAGGCTTCCAGCCTCTGCAAATGAACTCCAGATGTGTGCGCCCCCTTGTGCATCTGGCTAACGTGGGACCTGGGGAACCGAGCCTCGAACCGGGGTCCTTAGGCTTCACAGGCAAGCGCTTAACCGCTAAGCCATCTCTCCAGCCCAAGCATCTTTTTTAACTATTTTATTTTTATTTATTTATTTGAGAGCGAGAGATACAGAAATAGGTGGAGGGGGGGAGAGAAAGAGAGAGGGCATGCTAGGGCCTCCGGCCACCGCAAACAAAATCCAGATGTGTGTGCCCCCTTGTACATCTGGGTTATGTGAGTCCTGGGCAGTCGAACCTGAGTCCTTTGGCTTTGCAGGCAAGCACCTTAACTGCTAAGACACCTCTCCAGCCTTGTAAGTAAGCATCTTTAACCGCTGAGAGCTATCTCTCCAGCCCCCAGCTGAAGGTTTTGTTTTGTTTTTTTTATGAGAGAGCATGAGGCATCCCAGGGCCTCCAGCCACTGCAACTGAATTCAAGACACATTTCCTACCTGTGCCACCTCGTGCATCGGGCTTACGTGAAACCTGGAGAGATGAGCACGGGTCATTCAGCTTCACAGGCAGGCAGCTTAACGACTAAGCCATCTCCCCAGACTCAACTGGAGGTTTTATTTTTTTTTTTATTTTTTATTTTTTTAATTATTTATTTGAGAGCGACAGACACAGAGAGAAAGACAGATAGAGGGAGAGAGAGAGAATGGGCGCGCCAGGGCTTCCAGCCTCTGCAAACGAACTCCAGAGCGTGCGCCCCCTTGTGCATCTGGCTAACATGGGACCTGGGGAACCGAGCCTCGAACCGGGATCCTTAGGCTTCACAAGCAAGCGCTTAACCGCTAAGCCATCTCTCCAGCCCTCAACTGGAGGTTTTAAATGAATACCAGTCCAAAGATATTAAAATTCATGTTTTTTTAGTTTTAAAATTTATTTGTGTTTTAAAAAAATTTTTTATTTGAGAATTATAGACACAGAGAGAAAGAGGCAGATAGAGATAGAGAGAGAGTGAGAGAGAATGGGCACATCAGGGCCTCCAGCCATTGCAAACAAACTCCAGACATGTGCACCCACTTGTGCATCTGGCTAACGTGAGTCCCAGGGAATTGAGCCTTGAACTGGGATCCTTAGGCTTCACAGGCAAGTGCTTAAGCGCTACCCATCTCTCCAGCCCTAAAATTTATTTTTATTTATTTACACTCAGAGAGAGAGAGGGAGAGAGACACACATACACAGAGAGAATGGGCACACCAAAGCCTCTTTCTAGCTGCTGCAAACAAACCTAAGATGCACGTGCCACTTGGTGTTTCTGGTGTTGGGTGGGTATACTGAGGAAGCAAACCTGTGCTATCATGCATTGCAAACTGGCGCCTTAACTGCTGAGCCATTTCCCCAGCCCTAGAATTTTTATTTAATTTTTATTTTTTATTTTTTTGGTTTTTTCAGATAGGGTATCACTCTAGCCCAGGCTGACTTGGAATTCACTATGTAGTCTCAGGATGGCCTTGAACTCAGGGTAATCCTCCTACTTCTGCCTCCCAAGTGCTGGGATTAAAGGCATGCGAGGCGCCACCACGTCCAGATCTCAGTTTTTATTCTTAGGAGGCAATGCAGACACAGAGGTCAGCTGAATACAAGGAGAATAGGGAAGCCTGTCTCTGTAGTACATTCTACTATCAGAGTAAATGGATTTTTATTTGGAAAAAAAAAAAAAGTGCCTCCCAAGTATTTGTTTCTCTCGGTGGACTGGCATACATGTCAACATGGGTGTGTTTTAGCCTTGGTTTCATCTTTCTGATTTTTTTATACAATTCTACATATGGATATGTGTATACACATATGCACATATGTTTTGCGATGCATTCACAATGTAGACTACTGTGACCTCAAGCTCACAAGCCTCTTGACTCCGCTCCAGGGTTCTGGGATTCCAGGCTTCTGCTACCATGCCCAGCGTTCGTTCTGCTGTCGTATTTGACATGAACCTCTTCTCTCAGACTGCAGCTCTTCCCACAGGAGTCCCTGCCCATTCTCCCACAGGCTGTGGAAACACAAGCTCTCTGCACCTGCATGAGGCCACTTGCTGGCCACACACCTGGACACTTGATGCCTGCCCCTGACTCCCCCATGGCCTCTGGTAAACACAAGCTGGGCTGGGCTGTGGCCACCAAGGTCTGGTTTCCCAGCCGCTTGCGTCTCTGTGCCAGGGCTCAGGGTAGAGAACTTCCTGAGCAGCCCTTCCTTTTCTTCTCTAAAGTGGTAGAAAAAAAACAAAGGCAGAGGAGGAACCAATCACGTGGAAGGGAGCAAGGCTAAGTCAAACAACGCTGCACTTGACTGTTCTCTGCCTTGGTTCCCAGAGTCTCTTGAGAGTGTGAGGACTTGTGGGAAACGGTGCAGGCCAGCGTGGCCTATTGCAGAGCCAGAGGAAGGGAATAAGAAGAAAGGAAAAGGCCCTGGACTAGAGGGGTACCCTATTTTGAACCCCCCCCAAAAGAGAAAGGATTTCTTTTCTATATTATCGCATCTGCTCATCACCTACCTTCAACTCAAAAGGGTCCCCTAGGCTGAGTGTGGTGGCGCACGCCTTTAATCCCAGCTCTTGGGAGGCAGAGGTAGGAGGATCACCATCAGTTCCAGGCCACCCTGAGACTCCATAGTGAATTCCAAGAAGGGTAGGGGGTTCCCTGAGAGGGCAGGCTAGGTGGTTTGCTGCTGTACTGCTATAATCCTAGTTCTAGGGAGGCTGAGGCAGGTGGATCACTTCACCTTAGGAGTCTGAGGCCAGCCTGGGTATCTTAGCAGACCCCTTTCTCTTTCAAAAAAGAGAGTGGTTCCTAAAAACTAGGCTATCCCATCCTCCATTGTAGGGGTCTACGAGGTGCCTCAGATAAAAGTGACAAGCACCTGTTTTCAGAGAGAATGGTGAGCTTTCCAGTGTAAAAAGCTCCACTGAGCTGATGGAGAAACTAAGGCCCAGAGAAGGGAAGGAGCATCTGCCAAGATGACATAGGGAGCTGGGGGTACCACTAGTGACAGAAATCGGGGTCTTCAAACAAAGAACCACAAGCTGGGCTGGAGAGATGACTGAGCAGGAAAGGCTCCTGCCTGTGAAGCCTAAGGATGCATATTCGATTCCCCAGTTCCCATGCAAGCCAGATGCACAAGGTGACACATGAGTCTGGAATTCGTTTGCAATGGCTAGAGGCCCTGTGTGCCCATTCTCTGTCTGCCCCTTTCTCTCTCTCTCCTCCCTCTCTCTCTCTCCCAACTATTTTTTTTAAAGCCACAAACTCAGAGTCCTCTCAACCCTTTGTCTTTCTTCCTTCCCCTATACACCCGGGCTCACTCTTTCCCAAAGTAAGTTTTACGGGGCGGGGGGGGGGGGTGTTTTTCTTTTTCTCTTTTGAATTTTTTAAAGATTTATTTTTAATTAATTAAGTTATTTATTTATTAGAGTGCACGAGAGAGAAAGAGTAAGAATGGGCATGCCAGGGCCTCTAGCCACTGCCAAAGAAATTCAGATGCATGTGCCTCCATGTACATCTGGCTTACGTGGGACCTGGGTCCTTAGGCTTCACAGGTAAGTGCCTTAAGTGCTAAGCCATCTCTCCAGCCCTAAACTTTTTTTAAAAAATAAGTTTTCATGTAATCCAGGCTGCCTTCAGATTTACTATGATCCAAAGAAGGCATTCAACTCCTAATCCTCCTGCCTCTGCTCCCCAAGTGCTGGGATAGCAGGTGTGTACCACCACACCCCATTCAAATTGTGGTCTTGGCCTCCTAAAACTAGCTCCTCTCCTAGCTTTTAGGTTTCATCAAAAGTCATTTAAAATATATTATGTATTTATTTCGGAAAGAGAGAGAGGCAGATATTTCTGAGAGAGAAAGAGAAAATGGGTGCACCAGGTCCTCCAGCCACTGCAAATGAACTCCAGAAACTTGCACCACCTTGTGCCTCAGGCTTACATGGGTCCTGGGGAATTGAACCTGGGTCCTTTGGCTTTACAGGCAAATGCCTTAACTGCTAAGCCATCCCTCCAGCCCAAATGCCATTTTTATCAATTAATAAGAGAGGGAAGCCAAGAGTCCTAACTAAAATCTTCCTCACCCATCTTTCCAGTGCACGCATGCGAGTCCAGCTTCCTTTCTTTCGACTGTCTCGCTCTCTCCTGCGGCTGCCCGCCCCCACCCTTGGAAGCACTGCCGTGGTCCCTGCCTCCTGCTGGCCTCTCCCTGGCTCTGCTGTCCCTACGTTTCTTTTTCTCCTCCTTTAGTGTTTGAAGTTAGGGTCTCACTCTAGCCCAGGGTGACCTGGAATTCTGTATGGAGTCTCTGAGTGGCCTTGAACTCACAGCGATTCTCCTACCTCAGCCTCCCACGTGCTGGGATTAAAGGCGTGCGTCACCACATCCAGCTCAGACTCAGGATTTTAACCCGCCAGGTAGTTGGGTACAAAGCCAAGCTCCTAACTACGAGAAAGCTGTGCTCGAATCACCCTCACGACAGTGTCACTCCTCTGATCAACACCCCACTGTGGTTTCCCTCCGCCCATGTGAGTTCAAATTCCTACTTTGGCACTGAAGGCCCCAAGTAGCTTGCAGGTGAGTTAATTAACCTCCAGCGTCTCAAGTTCGTTGTCTATTAGTCCACAATGATAATTGTTGCTACTTCTCAAGGCTGTCATAAGATTAAACAAGGTCACCCAGACAAAGCACTTGGCTCAGTTCCCAGCACAAAGTGACACTGATTCCTGGCTGGCTGTCATTTAGTTACCTTTGGACCCTGTTCTTCACAACTTCCTTATAGGTCTCCCTTGACCAGGATGTTGCTGCAAATAAACAGCGCGCATTGCTGAGCCAAAGGCTGATGCAATTTTCCCTTCCTAGAAAATCCCCTGACAACCCGAATGTCAACCTCTCCAAACTCCCTTCCTCAGGGCCTCCTGCTCCATCCAACCCGTGGCAACACATCGTCCCACCATACTTACTGTTCACACATTTGCTTAATTATTTTGGTTTTTTGTTTGTTTGGCTGGTTTTTTGAGGGAGGATCTTGCTCTAGCCCAGGCTGACCTGGAATTCACTATGTAGTCTTAGGGTGGCCTCAAACTCATAGCGATCCTCCTCTCACTGCCTCCCAAGTGCTGGGATTAAAGGTGTGTGCCACCATGCCTGGCTTCGTTTTGTTTTGGAGACAGGACCTTACTCTGTAACCAAGGCTAGCCCAGAACTAGCTATGTAGACCAGGTTGGTAACGCTTTTCTTACTCCTTGCCAAATGCTGGCATCCAGCCACACACAAGCAGGACCACGCCTGGCTATTTTGTTACAGCTATAAAGTGCCTTCTTTAATAATAACAATAACTATTTGACCTTGTACTTTACAAAGAGTGTATTGGCACAACTACGTCTGCAAATTCTCCCAGATCCTGAGAAGGGGTTCCCATCATAGAGCTGTTCTAATCCTGCCAGCTGCTCATGGCAATACCAGGGTCCCCAGGACACATGGAGGTGATACAGACAGGCCTTCACACTTCAGGATCGGCACAGTAAGACGGTGTATGCTGAGCAAGGTCCTCTCTCTCCACCTGAGGGCAATCCAAGACAGACAGGGTCAAAGTCTGGCGGAAGCAGAAGCAGCGGTACCCCTGGTTTACAGGTCGAAAGCTATAAAATGGATTGGCACAGCTGGGGACAAGGACACCATGCTGTAGGGAGACATTCAGGCACAAAAGCTGTTCGCTCTGCTGGGTGGGTGGGCGCTTGACATCCTCCATGTCACCAGAAACAGAGAGTACAGTCCCAAGCAAAATGTGGGCTGTCATCTTTTTAAAAAATTATTTTATTTATTTCTTTATTTGTTTGAGAGACAGAGGCAGAGAGAGAGAGAGAGAGAGAGAGAGAAAGAGAAAGGGACAGAGAGAGAATGGGCTTGCCAGGGCCTCCAGCCACTGCAAATGACCTCCAGATGCATGTGCCCCCTTGTGCATCTGGCTTACGTGGGTCCTGGGGAATCAAACCGGGATCCTGTGGCTTTGCAGACGAACGCCTTAACCGCTGAGCCGTCCCTCCAGCCTGTCACCTTTTTTTTAACTATGAGGAAGTGGTCCCCTCTGTCCCAGGTTGTCTTTTTCAATTGTTGGGCTGCAGGCAACCAGCACCACCATCTCCTGAGGCTGAAACTCACTGGTAATACATTACTACATGATTTTTCACTGAGTTTTAGCTTGAGAGGCTGACTTTGGTTTCACACAGCCTCTGCCTTCCACCCAAGCTGGCAAGGCAGCTGTGGCAGCCCACTTGGCCCAGGGAGCAGCAGGGCTCCTCCTCCACCCCTTAGGATGGGGAGCACTTCTCCTCACAGGGGGCTGGGGACACCCTCATCCTAACCAGCCACCTGCCATGTGGGACCCTTTTCTGGGTGGTCTCAGCTTCTTGCTTTGGATCTGTTTATCCTACACTCACAGTTCTAACTCATGACATAACAGAAGTGAGTTTCTTGGGCAACGGCAATATCTAGCAATTCTTTTGTTGAGACATGATCTCATACAGCCCAAGCTGGCCTCACTATGAAGCTGAGGATGACCTTGAACTTCTACTCTTCCCGTCTCTAGCACCCTACTACTGTGATTACAGGCATGTGCTGTCACATCTGGCTTGTGTGGGGCTCAGGATGAAACTCGGGTATTCCTGTGTGCTAGGCAGACATTCTGCAAACTCAGCTATGACCCCATGATCCTGGTGATCACACAAAGCAATATGGATCTGATCTTCATTTTTCCTCCTGACGGCATAGCGCCTCATTGAGCATGTGCCCTAGTGGACTCGCTCTTCCCCCTCTCGGAACACTGAGTTATTTCTGATCTTTTGCTACTACTGATAGGGTTGCCATGAATAACAATTTGTATATCAGTTACTCGTTGTGTCTGTGTTACTTTTTGATTTTTATATTTTTTTATTTATTTCCAAGGAGAGAGAGAAAATGAATGGGCATGCCGAGACTTCTAGCTGCTGCAAATGAACTCCAGATGCACGTGCCACTTTGTGCATCTGGCTTTTCATGGGTAGCGGGGAATTGAACCCAGGTTGTTAGTCTTTGCAGAAAAGTGCCTTGATGGCTAAGCCATCTCTCCAGCCCAAGTTGCTGACCTTCAGCTTGCTTTGTTCAGGACCCCAGCCATCCACATTCAGGACGACTCTTCGTTTTCAGTTATATATCTCTGGAAATGCCTTCTCTGATAGTCTCTGAGGTGTGTCTCCCAGGCGATTCCAAATCCAGGAGAGTTGACAGAGAAGATTAATTATCACATTGGAAAATAGAATCATGGGATTTATGATGTCTGACTCTCTCCCTTTATTATTTATTATTTGTGTGTCCTTGAGTGTTGAAGCCCAGGCCTTGTGTCTGCCAGGCAAGCTCTCTGCCACTGAGACACAACCCCACCATTTCCTTTTGGTTAAAAATTTTCAATACTAGGGGCTGGAGAGATTGCTCAGTGATTAAGGTCTTGCCTGCAAATCGTAATGACCAGAGCCAGGGTTCAATTCCCCAGTACCCATGTAAAGCCAGATGTGCAAGGGGGGCGTGCACCTGGAGTTCCTTTGCAGCCGCAAGAGGCCCTAGTGTGTCCATTCTCTCTCTGCCTCTCTTTCTCTCTCTCTCCTTCCCTCCCTCTCTCTGCTTGTAAATAAACTTTAAAAAATTTTTTAAAAAGAAAATTTCAATACTAGTTAGGTATGTGATCTGAGGCAGAAGGGTTTGGGAGTGAGAGGCCAGCTTAGACTACAAAGCGAGAACCTGTTTTGAAACGAAAACAATGAAGGAAAAGAGGGGAGGGGAGAGGAGGAAAGGAAGGGAGGGAGGGAGAGAAAGAAGGAGAGAGGGATAAGGAAGGAAAGAAAGAAGAAAGGAGGATGAGTGACCTGGAAAGAAAACAATGAAGCCAGCATGGCATGGGCTCCTCCCTCCTCCATCACTTGCCTAATCCACTTGAGTTCAAGATGGCTTCCATTTGAGAGAGTGACGTCTCTCCCGGTTTGGGATTCTGCTCAGTACTGGGAGTCTGAGGACAGAGTGGGAGCAAGGAAGACAAATTGGCATGCACGAGGCAGGAGCAGGCTTTCCTTTTCAGTTTAGTTTTGCTTTTTCCTCTTCCTTACCCAGCTATTGGATAACAGGTATGGGGTTGCTGCTATGCATGCATGGGTTTTGTGTCCTGGTGTAGCAGACAGCGTCCCAGGGCGTTCAGACCCAAAGCAGCCATATGGAATAGGGAAGAAAGCGCAGTTCGACACCGTCTCAGCAGCACGTCCTGCCGTGCGATGATGAACAGGGGTCTAGCTCTGAAAGCCAGTTTTCTCTGTAAGCCAGTGGTAATACTTGCCACCATTTTTCTGTGGTCAGAGTTAGAGATAACAGTTGGGCAAGGCTGGCAGAACTCCTAGCACACAGTGACCACTTCAGTTTGTTCCTGGAAAGAAGGGGGTGTACACACTTTGGCCTTTTCTTGGGAACTGCTGGTGCCGAGACCAGGCGGTATGACTGCTGGAGGTGGGGAGGGCCCAGGAACCCTCTCTTCCTGTGTCAACAGGAGAAAACAGAAACCTCTCACCCACCACCTGCCCTCCTGCCCAAGCCTCCAGGCCCTGCTCAACTTCTGCCTCCAGACAGCTTCCCTCACCTCCGGATCAACTCTTCAAGTGCTGTTTTCCATTAGTGAGATGTTTCTCCTTTCTTTGGACCCCGGCCAATCTATAGACTTCTCTACAGGACCAGTCTTCAAGAGCTTTCTTCCACTCAGACATACAGAACACCACCCCCAAAGCCCCTCACAAGCCTGCCTCAAGTGGACATTGGATTCTTTCTCTTTTTTAATTATTTTTAATTAATTAATTTACAAGTGGAGAGAGATAGAGAGAAAGAATGGCTCAGGCTCTAGCCATTGCAAAGAACTCCAGATGCATGTGCCACTTTGTGCATCTGGCTTTATGTGGAACTTAACTCAGGTCATTAGGTTCTGCAGGCAAGAGCCTTAACCACTGAGAAATCTCTCCAGCCCTGTTTTTGTTATTTTGTGACATGTTGTTCTCACTGTAGCCCAGGCTGACTTGAAACTCACTCTGTAGCTCAGGCTGGACTTCAACTCATGGCAATCTTTCTACTTCACCTTCCCCAGGGCAGAGACAAAGGCGTGAGCCATCCTGCCTGGCCTCCCATTAGCATTTATTTCTTGCCTTTTCTTTCTTTCCCTTATGGCCTTCAGATAGAATTTATCTTTGGACAGAGAGACAGGGATTCTTTGTTTTTTTTGTTTTGTTTTGTTTTTTGTTTTTTGTTTGTTTTGTTTTTTGGGTTTTTTTGTTTGTTTGTTTGTTTGTTTTGGTTTTGGAGGTAAGGTCTCACTAGAGCTCAGGCTGACCTGGAATTCACTATGTACTCTCAGGGTGGCCTTGAACTCATGTGATTCTCCTACCTCTGCCTCAGAGTGCTAGGATTAAAGGTGAGTGTAACCATTCCCAGCTGGGACAGGGATTCTTAATCCTAGAGGCTACACATTTCAGTAGTCTATGAGTCCCTGAGTTTGCATGCAGAACTGTGCTGTGAGTGAGCGCATTCTTGGATGGACTGGTGAATCAGGATCTCTCAAAGCAGCTGCTCTCAGCCCTGGGGAGATGGCTGCAGCAACATGATGAAGCACTGTGAAGCGAGACATTTTGTGCATCTGGCTTTTCTGTGGATAATGGGGAATAGAACCCCAGTTATTAGGATGTGTAGACAAGTGTCTGAACCACTGAGCAATCTCTCTAGCCAGATTTTAAAATATTTAATTAATTTATTTACTTGAGAGAAAAAGAGAAAGAGGGGAGAGAGAGAATGCACACACCAGGGCTTCTAGCTGCTGCAAACAAACTCCAAACACATGTGCCAGTTCATCCATTTGGTTTTGCATGGATACTGGGGAATTGAACTCATGTCCTTAGGCTTTGCAGGCAAGTAACTTAAGTGCTGAGCATCTCTCCAGCACATAAACTTTTTTTAATTTCTAAATTTTTTTATTAACAATTTCCATGATTATAAAAAATATCCCATGGTAATTCCCTCCTTTCCCCCACTTTCCCCTTTGAAACTACGTTCTCCATTGTATCCCCTCCCCATCTCAATCAGTCTCTCTTTTATTTTGATGTCATGATCTTCTCCTCCTATTATGATGGTCTTGTGTAGGTAGTGTCAGGCACTGTGAGGTCATGGATATCCAGGCCATTTTGTATCTGGGGGAGCACGTTGTAAGGAGTCCTACCCTTCCTTTGGCTCTTACATTCTTTCCTCCAACTCTTCCATGATAGACCCAGAGTCTTGGAAGGTGTGATAGAGATATTGCAGTGCTGAGCACTCCTGTCACTTCTTTTCAGCACCATGATGCCTTCTGAGTCATCCCAAGGTCACTGCCATCTGAAAAGAGAATATTCTCTACCAAAAGTGAGAGTAGCATTAATATAAGGGTATAAACATTAAGAGAAGTGATTCCTGGGCAGTTTGATAAGCATAGTATATACATTTAGCCAGACAGAAGCTGACGTTACACCCATAGAGCTCATGACTACCCCTGTTTAGGTTTTCAGTATCAGGGATGTATTCCCTCCCATGGAGCAGGCCTCCAGTCCAATTAGAGGGCAGTTGGCTTCCACCGTGACAGACATGCCACTATTGTATCCATTGGCTCATTTGGCCTGGCCGGCCAAATATAGGGCCTGCAGTGTCCACTGTTGAGTATCTTCACTGGTGATTTCTCTTTCTCCCATTGAACTGCATGCAGAATGGCTTCTTCCAGCTTTCTGCCAGCTGATCTACATGGAGGAGGTTATCAGCTCAGTTCTAGCAGGATTTCTCAGTGGCCTTGCAGCCTAAGTATGTGGAATCTTCAGTAACAGGGTTTTACCATCTATTCCTGGTGGGAATCCAAGGGCCTCAGCAATGGCCTGTAATGTTTTGGTGTTATCAGGGACCTCCCTGGCCAACAACTCACTGGAAGGTATCACATCCCTGACACTGCAAATTTTCTAGCAATGATCTACAGCTCCTGAGTGTTCCACTGTCGAAAAAAGCAGGTTTCCATATGATTTATGTCCTCTTAGATTTTGATTAGCCCTCCCTCCACCTTTCCTTTATTCAATCTCTTCCCCTGACCTCACTTAGGCCTTTTCACCCCCATTAATCTGTTCTTCTACTTACATATATACAATACCATCCTATTAAGTACCCCCTCCCTTCCTTTCTCTCCCCTTTATATCTGTTTTCTAGTTTACTGGCCTTTGCTACAGAGTTTTCTTCCTACTTACACAGAAGTCCAATCATCTGTAGCTAGGATCCACATATGAGAGAGAACATGTGATGCTTGGCTTTCTGGGCCCTGGTTACCTCACTTAGTATAATCCTTTCCAGATCCATCCATTTTCCTGCAAATTTCATAACTTCATTTTTCTTTACCACTGAGTAGAACTCCATTATATAAATGTGCCATATCTTCATGATCCACTCATCAGTTGAAGGACATCTAGGCTGGTCCCATTTCCCAGCTATTGTGAATTGAGCGTAAATAATCATGGTTGAACAAGTACCTCAAAGGAAATGAGATGAGTCCTTAGGATATATGCCTATCGCTTCTCGGCCTTTCGGCTAAGATTAAGTGTAGGATCTATGCCTAGGAGTGCTATACCTGGGTCATATAATAGATTTATTTTTAGCTGTCTTAGGAACCTCCACACTTATTTCCACAATGGCTGGACCAGATTGCATTCTCACCAACAGTGTAGAAGGGTTCCTCTTTTTCCACATCCTCACCAGCATTCATGGTTATTTACTTTCATGATGGTAGGTAATCTGACAGGAGTGAGATGGAATTTCAACATAGCTTTAATCTACATTTCCCTGATTACTAGGGATGTAGAACATTTTTTAGATGCTTATATGCCATCTGTACTTCTTCTTTTGAGAACTCTCTATTTAGTTCCATAGCCCTTTTTTAAAATTTGTATTAACAACTTCCATTTTTATAAAAATTATCCCATGGTAATACCCTCCCTCCCTCCAAATAGCCCATTTTTAATTGGCTTATTTGATTTCTTATTATTTAATTTTTTGAGTCCTTTGTATATCCTATATATTAATCCTCTATCAGATGTATAGCTGGCAAAGATTTTTTCCAATTCTGCAGGTTGCCTCTTTGCTTTATTCACAGTGTCCTTTGTCATACAAAATCTTTGTAATTTCATGAGGTCCCAGCAGTTAATCTTTGGTTTTATTGCCTGAGCAATTGGGGTTATATTCAGAAAGTCTTTGCCAAGACCAACCAATATGTTGAAGGGTTTCCCCTATTTTTCCTTTAGCAGTGTCAGAGTTTCAGGTTTGATGTTAAGGCCTTTAATCCATTTTCACTTAATTCTTGGGCATGGAGAGAGAGAAGGATCTATTTTCATCCTTCTACAGATATATATCCAGTTTCCCTAGCACCATTTGCTGAAGAAGCTGTCTTTTCTCCAGTGAGTATTTTTGGCATTTTTATCTAATATCGGGTGGCTCTAGCTACCTGGACTTACATCTGGGTCCTCTATTCTGTTCCATTGCTTGTCTGGGAAGCCTAAGGACAAAAGTTCAATTCCCCAGGGCTCACGTAAGCCAGATGCACAAGATGGTGCATGAATCTAGAAATCACTTGCAGTGGTTGGAGGCCCTGGCATCCCCATTTCCTTCCTTCCTTCCTTCCTTCCTTCCTTCCTTCCTTCCTTCTTCTTCTATTTTTGTCGTTGTTGTTTTGTTTTGTTTTTTGAGGTAGGGTCGCCCTCTAGTTCAGGCTGACCAGGAACTCATTATGCAGTCTCAGGGGGGCCCTGAACTCATGGCAATCATCCTGCCTCTGCCTCCCAAGTACTGGGATTAAAGGTGTGTGCCACTATGCCTGGTACTTCTTTCTCTTTCTATCTCTCATAAATAAATAAATAAACAAATTTTCCCATAAGGAAGAATGTAATTTTGCTGCACAAGAGCTTAAATATCATGCAAAGCCATCTTTCTTTTTTCTGCATGTGTTTGTCTGTGGGGGGCATAGGGGGCATGTGTGGGGGGGAGCATTTGTGGGGGGGTGCATGTGGAGGTTGACATCAGGTGTCTTCTTGATCACTCTTCACCTTATTCTTTGAGACAGGGTCTCTCTCTGAATCTGGAGCTCACAGTCTGGGGTAGACTAGCCAGCCAGTAAGCCACAGGGCCCTGAGATCACAGCTGTGCACCACCATGCCTAGCTTTTACAGAGGTGCTGGGGATCTGAACTCGGGTCCTCACGCTTGCATGACAAGCACTTTACAAACTGAGATACCTCCCTAGTCCTCTTTTTTCTTCTTTTAAAAATCTCTCGTGTGCTTGTGTCTGCATGCATGACTGTGGAAGCATGCGTGTAGAAGTCAGAGGACACCGTGGGTATTGGCCTCGGCCTTCCAACTCCTTGGACACTAGGTCTCTTTGTTCATGACTTCGTATGCCAGGCTAGCTGACCCTAAGCTTCTAGGAAGCTTTCTGTCTCCATCTCCATCTGCCGTAAGAGTGTTGGGGTTGCAGGTGCTTAGGGGAGCTTTATGTGGGCTCTGGAGCTAAACTCAGGGCTTCATGCTAGTGCAGCAAGCACTTCGCACACTGAGCCATCTCCTCAGCCTCCTTCCTGATTTCTTTTCTTGTAAAAATTTTATCTATTTATTTTCAGACAGAGATATCTAAGAGAGAGCAACAGAGAAAATGAATATGCCAGGGCCTCCAGCCACTGCAAATGGACTCCAGATTGCATGCATGCATGCGACACTTTGTGCATCTGGCTCCACATGGTTACTGGGGAATTGAACTTGTGTCATTAGGCTCTGCAAGCAAGTATCTTAACCATTGAGCCATCTCTCCAGCCCCACCCTTCTTTATTTCATTAAAAAATATTTTATTTTTTTAGTTGAGAGGGGGAGGAGGTGAGGCAAATAGAGAGAATGGGCACGCCAGGGCCTGCAGTGCTTGCCTACAAAGCCAAAGGATCCAGGTTCAATACCCCACAACCCACATAAGCCAGATATACAAGGTGATACGTGCAAAAGAACTCCAGACACATGTGCCACCTTGTACACCTGGCTTATGTGGGTACTGGGGAATCAAACTTGGATCCTTAGGCTTCCCAAACAGGCACTGCAACTCCTAAGCCATCTCCCCAGCCCCCCTTATTTCTTAATGCATGCAGCTAACTTTGCTTAGAACTTTGATGCCAGCACTGATTTCTTCAATTGTCTTCCAGACTTGCTTCTCTTTTGTTCTGGAAATATTTAGGGAAGATTCCTTAATGGCTGTTTCATGCTGAGAAAACTAGAATGACTTTGCTCACAGAATCAGGCTCATTTGCTCATGTGCAGACCTTAGCCTTGCCGAGTTTGTCTTTATGTTCCTGCCATGGTTTGAATATGTTCCCTAAACTATGTGCCGGAGTCTTCATTCCCAAAGCCACACTGTTAGGCTTCATAGAGCTCTGCCCTCAAGAGTGGTTAAAGCTCTGTGAAAAGGGCTTGCAGGAGTGGGTTTGCTCTGTCTGCCCCTTGGCCGTGTGCAGACACGTGTCCTCCAGCGCCCTTCACCTCCTACCACGTGATGACACAGCAACAGAGAGTCATCTTGTGACCGTAGCCAGAACTACCAGTGCTTTGCTCTTAGACTCCTCTGCTCCAGATTTTGAAAAGTAATTTTTTTTTCCTTCTTAAATCACCCAGTGTCTTAATTCATTTTGTGCTGTCACAACAGAATGCCAAGATTGGATTATTTGTGCTAATTTGTGTGTGTGTATGTGTGTTATTTTCTTGTTACTGCGACAAAATACCTGGCCAGAAGCAGCTTAAAGATGAAAAGGGTTGATTATCAGCTTCTTATTTGAGGGCAAAGTTCCATCATGGTGGGAAGAGCATGGCAAAAGCGAGAAGCCTGCAGCACGTTTTCACATCATCAGGGAGGAAGCAGATGAACACAGACCACTCAGCTAGCTTTCTCCTGCTGATACAGCCCAGGATCCCAGCCCGTGGGATGATGCCACCCATAGTTAGAGTGGGTCCTCCCCACAACTAATCTAATCTAAAAGCATTCCAGGGCTGGAGATATGGCTTAGCAGTTAAAGTGCTTGCCTACAAAGCCAAAGGATCCAGGTTCAATACCCCACAACCCACATAAGCCAGATATACAAGGTGGTATGTGCATCTGGAGTTTGTTTGCAGTGGCTGGAGACCCTGGATTGCCCATTCTCTGTCTCTCTCCCTCTTTCTCTCTTATAAATAAATAAATAAAAGAATCCTTCCCAGACATGACCAGAAATTTGCTTCCACGGTGATCCTAAATTCTGTCAAGTTGATCACCAGAGATTAAATAACAGTTTGGCCAGGCATTCTGGAGGCAGAAGTAGGAGGATCACCATACATAGTGAATACAGGTCAGCCTGGGCTAGAGTGAGACTATACCTCGAAAAACCAAAACAAAAAATAATAAATATAATAAATAAATAACACCGTCTGTGTGTGGGTGTGCGCGTGCATGCGCGCATGTACCTGTGTGCTTAACAGGTGGACATGAGAAACATCCACATCCACTCGTTCATGGACCCTCTCCAGTCTCTTTCTTTGTCTCCTAGTCCACTAGTGTCCTCTGAGTACCCATTTGAAATTACTTGAAGGGCTTCAAATGCATTTTTTCTTTCTCGGCCTCCATCTCATTCACACCCTCTCTTCACCCAAGAAAATCCTCCTCCCCCGTCACCAGTCACCAACATACCTACATAAGGAAGGCCAAACTAACAGCTTCTACTCTGAGCATTGTGTGAGAAGAAAGGAAAATAATATATAACTTCTGGTATATCTGGCTTTATGCAGGCACTAGGGAATCAAACTTGGGCCATCAGGCTTTGTAAGCAAGCACTTCAACCACTGAACCATCTCTCCAGCTGACATTTGCGCACACACACACACACACACACACACACACACACACACACTTATTTATTTTTAAAAAATATTTTTAGCCAGGCATGGTGGCACATGCCTTTAATTCCAGAATTTGGAAGGCAGATGTTGGAGGATCACTGTGAGTTCGAGGCCACCCTGAGACTATACTGCTTCAGCCTCCCATGTGCTGGTTCTATTGGCACATACCACCCTACCTGGCCCCAAAGAGGCTTTTGAAATCTGGGGAAATGGCATTACACTACCCAGCAACTCCATCCAGCTTAAAATCTCACTGATTACAAATCATAACATTTTCTCTTTACACAGCTAAGTTTATGGCTATTCAAAATGTAGAGATGGGGAAAACTCAATTTCTGGCCTCATGGAGTCATGAAGAAGTATTTCGTGATTTCTTTCTTTCTTTATGTGTTTTTGTTTTGTTTGTTTGTTTGTTTTGAAGTAGGGTCTCATTGTAGCTCAGGCTGATCTGAAATTCACTCTGTAGCTCCAGGCTGGCCTTGAACTCACAGAACTCCTACTTTATCCTCCTGAGTGCTGGAATTGAACATGTGAGTCACCATGCATAGCTCATCTTATGAATTTAAAAGAAAGGCCAAATGACTGAACAAGCGCAATAGTGGCATGTCTGCTCTGGGGGAAACCAACTGCTCTCTTATTGCACTGAATGCCCACTCTATGGGTGGGAATACATGCGTGGTACCGAAAACCTAATCAAAAGCCTATGACAGGAGTGGGGGTGGGAGGGAATTAACATGGGATTTTTTTATAATCATGGAAAATGCTAATAAAAATTTAAAAAATGAAAATTAAAATTAGAAAAAAAAGCCTATGGCAGGGGAGGTCATAAGCCTTAGAGGTATAAAGCCTACTCTTGTCTGAATAAATGCATATATTACTCTCACCAAATTGCCCTGAAAGCACTACACTTAATGTTCATATTCAAATATTAATGCTATTCTCACTTCTGGTTAGAGAAGCTTCTCTTTGCAGAAGGCGATGACCACTGGGATGACTCAAAAGGCAACGTAGTGCTGAGAAGAAGGGGTGGAGGAATGTCCATCACTGAAACATTTCACAACCTCCAAGGCTCAGGGTCCATTGTGGAAGAGGTGGCAGAAAGAATATAAGAGCCAAAGACCACTCCTTATGTACAACTGTCTGGACAGAATTTGGCCTCAATATCCAAGACCTCGCGCTGCCTAGCAATACGCACAAAAGAACCTCTTAATAGGAGAAAAAGATGACGACACCAAATTAAAAGAGAGACTAGTAATGGGGAGGTAATATGATGGAGAATGAAATTTCAAAGGGGAAAGTGTGGGGGTGGGGAGGGAGGGAATTACCATTTTTATAATCATGGAAAATGTTAATAAAAATTTAAAAATTAAAAAAATATTTTTAAGAAATTAAAAGAAGAAATTCATTTAAAAACAAAAACAATAAAAGAGAGACTAATGGAGAGAGGGAGGGGACATTACGGAGAGCAGAGTTATGAAGAGGAAAATGGGGGAGGGGAGGGAAATACCATGGTTTGTTGTCTGTAAGTATAGATGTTGTCAATAAAAAGAAGAAAGTAGAAATCTTCATATCATGCAGAATAGTCTCACTCGTTAAGAACCTTCTGTGCTCCACTAGCTCCTCGACCACTCACCCAGGGACCCGCTAATCTGCCATTGCTTCCACAGTTAAGCCTTTTCTGCATGTGACATAAAGTTGAATTGTACAGGATCTCTTGTTCAAGTTTGTTTCTTTCATATAAGAATATGCATTTAAGTTTTTTCTATATCCTTTGTTTGATTTCTGGTGTTTTGAGGCAGAGTCTCACTCTAGCCCAGATTTAACCTGAAACACACTCTGTAGCCCAAGCTGGCCTTACACTCATGGCCATCCTCCTACTTTAGCCTCTAGAGAGTTGAGATTAAAAGCTTGAGCCACCATACCTGGTTTCTCTATGTCTTTTGTTTTGTTTTGTTTTGTTTTGTCTTGTTTTGTTTTGTTTTGTTTTGTTTTTGATATAGGGCCTCCTTCTAGCCCAGGTTGACCTGGAATTATTCTATAGTCTCACAGTGGCCTTGAACTCAGAGATCCTCCTACCTCTGTCTCCTGAGTGCTGGGATTAAAGGCATGTGCCACCATGCCCGGCTTCCTCTTTATTTTAATGTCTTGGTAGCTCATTTCTTTTTAGTATATTCAATTTCTGGGTATATCACAGTCTAATTATTAACTCAGTCTCTAGCTCTTCTTCCTCCCCAGAGGATGAGGGGTAGGCCTAAAAACTCCAAGCTTCTAATTTTGCTCATTCTCTTTGGTGACCAGATGCCTACTCTGAGGCTATTATGGAACCCACCAAGTCACCTCATTAGGACCATATTATTTCTTTATTTATTCTTGTTAATATTTATTTATTTGAGAGAGAGAGAGAGCGAGGCAAATAGAGAGAGAATGGGCACATTGGGACCTCTAATCACTGCAAATGAACTCCAGACTCATGTGCTACTTTATGCATCTGGCTTACATGGGTCCTGGGGAATTGAATCTGGATACTTAGGTTTCGCAAGAAAGTGCCTTAACCACTAAGTCACCTCTTCAGCCCTTATTAATTCATTTTAAGATAGAGTGTCATGTAGCTCAGATAGGCATGAAACATTAAATAGCTGGGGCTGGCTTTGAACATTTTCTTTTCGTTAAATTTTTTTTTTTTTTTTTTTTTTTTGGTTTTTTCAAGATAGGGTCTCACTGTAGCCCAGGCTGAGCTGGAATTCACTTTGTAGCCTCAGGGTGGCCTCAAATTCATGGTGATCCTTCTACCTTGGCCTTCCAAGTGTTGGCATTAAAGACATGTGCCACCACACATGGCTTTGAATTTCTTCTTTTAAAATTTTTTTTTAGGAGCTGGAGAGATGGCTTAGCAGTTAAGGTGCTTGCCTGCAAAGCCTCAGGACCCATGTTCGACTCTCCAGATCCCACATAAGCCAGATTCACAAATTTGACTGGAGGCCCACTCCATGGGAGGGAATATATCCCTGATACTGGAAACGTACAATAGGGGTAGTCATGAGCCCCAGGAGTGTAACATCTGCTGCTGTCTGGCTAAATGTATATACTGTCCTCACCAAACTGCTCAGTAAGCACTTCTCTTAATGTTCATACCCATATATTAATGCTACTTTCATTTTTGGTTAGAGAAACTTTTCAGATTGCAGTGACCTTGGGATGACTCAGAAGGCACTATGGTGCTGAGAAGAAGTGACAGAGGAGTTCTCAGCACTGAAATATCTCAGTCATACCTTTCATGGCTCAGGGTTCATTGTGGAAGAGGCGGCGGAAAGAATATAAGAGCCAAAGGAATGGTAGGACTCCTTTCAGCATGCTCCTCCAGACACAAAATGACCTGGATCTCCATGACCTCACAGCACCTGACAGTACCTACACAGGACCATCATAATAGGAAGAAAAGCTGATGACATCAAAATAAAAGAAAGACTGATTGAGAGGGGGAGGGGATATGATGTAGAGTGGAGTTTCATATGGGAAAATGGGGGGGGAGGGAATTACTATGGGATATGGTTTACAATCATGGAAGTTGTCAATTAAAAAAAGAATTAAAAAAGGGGGGCTGGAGGAGACTGCACAAAAGTTCAAGGTGCAGGGCTGGAGAGATGGCTTAGCGGTTAAGCACTTGCCTGTGAAGCCTAAGGACCCCGGTTCGAGGCTCGGTTCCCCAGGTCCCACGTTAGCCAGATGCACAAGGGGGCACACGCATCTGGAGTTCGTTTGCAGAGGCTGGAAGCCCTGGCACGCCCATTCTCTCTCTCTTCCTCTATCTGTCTTTCTCTCTATGTCTGTCGTTCTCAAATAAATAAATAAAAAATTTAAAAAAAAAAGTGCAAGGTGCAGCCTGCAAAGTTAACAGCCAAGGTTCAATTCCCCAATACCCAGGTAAGGCCAGACGCACAAAGTGATGCTTGTGTCTGGAGTTCATGTACAGTGGCAGGAAGCTCTGGCATGCTCATACACTCTCTCTCTCACAAATAAGGTATTTTAAAAATATTTTTGAAGCTGGACGTGATGGCATACACGTTTAATCCCAGCCCTTGGGATGAAGAGGTGGGAGGATTGCCATGAGTGCAAGGCTACCTTGAGACTACATGGTAAATTCAGCATGGGCTAGAGTGAGACCCTACTTCAAAAAACAAATTTTATATATATATATATATATATATATATATATATATATATATATATGGACTAGAGAGATGGCTTAGTGGTTAAGGAGCTTGCCTGTAAAGCCAAAGGACCTAGGTTCAATTTCCTAGGACCCACATAAAGCCAGATGCACAAGGTGGCACATGTGTCTGGAGTTCTTTTGCAGTGGCTAGAGGCCCTGATGCTCCCATTCTCTCTCTCTCTCTCTGTTCACTGTCTGCTTGCAAATAAATAAATAAATAATGTGGTTTTTTTGTTTTTTAAATTTTTTTGTTCATTTTTATTTATTTAGTGGAGAGCAACAGGCAGACAAAGAGGTAGATAGAGAGAAAGAATGGGCATGCCAGGGCCTCCAGCCATTGCAAATGAACTCCAGACGCATGTGCCCCCTTGTGCATCTGGCTAATGTGGGTCCTGAAGAATCGAGCCTTGAACGGGGGTCCTTAGGCTTCACAGGCAAGTGCTTAACCGCTAAGCCATCTCTCCAGCCCTGGTTTTTTTTTTTTTTTTTTTCTTCTTGAAAAGATAGTAGAGGAGCCATACATGGTGGTGTACTCCTTTAACCCAGCACTTAGGGGCCTGAGGTAGGTGGATTGCCATGAGTTTTTCTTGAGGCCAACCTGAGACTACATAGTGAATTCCAGGTCAGCCTGGGCTAGTGTGAGACCCTACCTCAAAAAAAAAAAAAAAAAGATAATAGGAATGATTCACAAATAATACATAGCCTGAGAAGGGCAGCACAGCAAAGAACAAAGACAGCACCTTGTCTCGCTGGCCAGGCATAAAAGTACATAGAAGTACTATAAGTGCACTGTCTGAGAGGGTGAGGCTAGAGAACCACATGGTCAAGGCCAGGTAGGCTGCACTTCAAGAAACTACCTTGAGGGCTGGGAGAGATGGCTTAGCGGTTAAGCGCTTGCCTGTGAAGCCTAAGGACCCCGGTTTGAGGCTCAGTCCCCCAGGTCCCACGTTAGCCAGATGCACAAGGGGGCGCACACGTCTGGAGTTCATTTGCAGAGGCTGGAAGCCCTGGTGCGCCCATTCTCTCTCTCCTCCTCTGTCTTTCTCTCTGTGTCTGTGGCTCTCAAATAAATAAATAAAAATTAAAAAAAAAAAAGAAACTACCTTGACCAAAACTGTCCAGCTTTCGATTGGCCACACTGTCCTCCTCTCCTCTTTTCCACTCAAAAGATCAGGAGTGCAGGACATTAGAGATGAACACACCCGCAGATGGCCAAGGAATGTTCCACAGGTCTTCACTTCCGTTCAGCCTGTCCGGAAGGGCAGTTGTCATCCTGTGTGTGTGTGTGTGTGTGTGTGTGTGTGTGTGTGGTTTTTTTGAGGGTCTCACTCTAGCCCAGGCTGACCTGGAATTCACTCAGTAGTCTCAGGGTGGCCTTGAACTCTAGGTGATCCTCCTGCCTCTGCCTCCCGAGTGCTGGGATTGACGTCTTCATCCTTTCTGAGGCTAGTTCTCTCAGGAACTGGGTGGGAGGGGGAAGGGGAGGAGTGAGGTCACTCTTCCCTGAATGCGCAGGGCCCTTCCTTTTATGCCCAGAGAAATGACCAAAGATTCAGAATCTACTGCTAAGGGGAGGAAGGAGGTCTGGTGGCAGTGAGTGGTGGGGGGGCAGTTTGGGGAGGTTTTCTTGGGGGTGCTCAAATTACTAGTTCTTCATGTGGCTCTTCCTAACATAGCAGCCTGCTACTGTCCCCTCTAATTCACTGTGGCCAACACCACTTTCAACAAGGCCATTACTGCATCCAAATCATATCATAAGCTGTACTGAAGGCCAGCTGTAGCAGAAGGGCACTCTGCCATGCGCACCCTGTGGTACCAAGACTGTGCTGAGCATCACAGCTTTGGTGCTATTGTCAATGGAACAAGTTTTTAATAGTATTTTATTTTATTTCAAGCAGAGAGAGAATGGATGCACCAAGGCCTCTAGCTGCTACAAACAAGCTCCAAATGCCCGAGCCACCTTGCACATGCGGCTGTACTTGGGGACTAGGGAATCAAACCTAGGTCATGAGCTTTGGAGTCAGCCACCTTAACCGCTTGACCATCTCTCCAGCCCTGGAACAAATTCTAATAAACCAAACGTTTCATTTTTTTTTTTTTTCAAGGTAGGATCTTTCTCTAGCCCAGGCTGAGCTGGAATTAGTCTCAGGCTGGCCTCAAACTCACAGCGATCCTCCTGCCTCAGCCTCCTGTTTGTGTGCTTGGATGAAAGGCATGTGCCACCATGCCCGGCTTTTAGTATTTTTAGTTTATTATCATTGTTTATTTTGTTTCTTTCTGAGGTAGGGTTTGGCTCTAGCCCAGGCTGACCTGGAACTCCCTATAGTCCCAGGCTGGACTCAAACTCACAGCAATCTTCCTCCCTCTGCTTCTGAAATGGTGGGATTGACATCGTGTGCCACCGGGCCCGGTGTAGTAGATGATGTTGGTACCAGGATGTCAGGGTAAAAGCCCCAGCTCCCGGAGCGGCAATAGGCTGAGATATCTTCTGACCCCAGGATCCAGTGGACACCACTGTAGGGCTGCTGAGTTCTTCTGTGTACAGAATTGAGCAGAGGGCTGGAGAGATGGCTTAGCGGTTAAGGCACTTGCCTGCAAAGCCTACAGATGCAGGTTTGATTCACCAGGACCCACGTAAGCCAGATGCACAAGGTGGCTCATGCATCTGGAGTTAATTTGCAGTGGCTCGAGGCCCTGGAGTGCCCATTCTCTCTCTATCTGTCCTTTCCTTTCCTCTCTCTCTCTCTCATAAGTAATTTTTTTTTTGTTTGTTTGTTTTTTGAGGTAAGGTCTCACTCTAGCCCAGACTGACCTGGAATTCACTGTGGAGTCTCAGGGTGGCCTCAAACTCACAGCAATCCTCCAACCTCTGCCTCCCGAGTGCTGGGATTAAAGGCATGCACCACCATGGCCAGCAATAAAATATTTTTTTAAAGGATTGAAAAGAGATACATAGTCACAGCAGAAGCAAGCACATTTGATTAGGGAAAGATATACTTCCAAGGGAAGAATCAGGCTAGAACAAAGTTTAGGGCTAGAGAGATGACTTAACGGTTAAGGTGCTTACCTGAAAAGCCAAACGATCCCAGTTTGACTCTCCAGGACCCACGTAAGCCAGATGCACAAGGGTGTTCATGCATCTGGAGTTTGTCTGCAGTGGCTGGAGGCCCTGAGGCGCCCATTCTCTCACCACCCCTTCTTTCTCTCAAATAAATAAATAAAATATTTTTTTGAAAAAAGGGAGAAGGTTTAGTAGCTCAACAATTGCAGCATAACAAAAATGTGGGGCTTAATGTTACCTAACTCAGGCTTTTAGGTTTATTTGCAAAACACAGGCATTTGCACATGGGCTCTGTGACATGTGGTTCTACGTACAACTTCATACCTAGAATTTCTTGTTAGCATCTTTTGTTTCAAAAATACTGTATTTCTTCAAGAGAGTGAGACATGGGGGAGAGAGAGAATGGGCACGTGAGCTGGAGAGATGGCTTAGCGGTTAAGCGCTTGCCTGTGAAGCCTAAGGACCTTAGTTCAAGGCTTGGTTCCCCAGGACCCACGTTAGCCAGATGCACAAGAGAGAATGGGCATACAAACGAACTCCAGATGCATGTGCCACCTTGTGCATCTGGCTTATGTGGGTCGTGGGGATCCAGCCCTGCAGGCTAGGTCATTTCTCCAGCCCCCTCACTGGCATCTTAAATCTCTACCTGGGGTGTGTGTTTTAATATTATAATGAGACACCAGGGACACGAGGGTGACTCTGCACCTGCACCAGACTTCATCTTTACCAACCTTTTTATTTTATTTTAAATGTTAGTTATTCAAAGGTGGAATTGCCATAGCATAGGCTGACCTGGAATTCACTATGTAGTCTCAGGGTGGCCTCGAGCTCACTGCAGTTCTACCTCTGCCTCCCAAGTGCTGGGGTTAAAGGCGTGTGCCACCACGTCTGGCCTCCCAGCCATTTTTATTTAAACTTTTGTGTTTGCATGTCGTGTGCATGAGTTCATGTTTCTATATGTGTAGAGGTGCATATGTACATATGTGTGTAGAAGTCAGCAGGTGTCAGGTGACTTCTGCAGTCACTTCCACCTTTCCTTTTGTTTTTTTGAGGTAGTGTCTAGCTCTGGCCCAGGCTGCCCTATGTAGTCTCAGGCTGGCCCCAAACTCATGGCAATCCTCTTACCTCTGCCTCCCAAGTGCTGGGGTTAAAGGCATGAGCCACCACGCCCAGCCTTTGATTTTTTTCCTTGTAATAGTTTACTTATTTGAGAGAGAGTGATAGAAGCAGATAGAAAGAATGGGCACTCCAGGGCCTCTATAGCTACTGCAAACCAACTCCAGATGCATGCACCACCTTGTGCATCTGGCTTATGTGAGTACTGGGGAATTAGACCTTGGTCCTTAGGCCTCGCCTTAACTGCTAAGCCATCTCTCCAGCCTACTTCCCACCTTTTCTTTTTCTTTCTTTCTTTCTTTCTTTTTTTCTTTTTCTTTTTCTTTTTCTTTTTTTTTTTTTTTTTTTTTTGGTTTTTCAAGGTGGGGACTCACTCTGGTCCAGGCTGCCCTGGAATTCACTATGTAGTCTCAAGGAGGCCTCAAACTCATGGTGATCCTCCTACCTCTGCCTCCCAAGTGCTGGGATTAAAGGTGTGCGCCACCACACCCAGCTTTCCACCTTTTCTTGACACAGGGACTCTCACTGAACCTAGAAGCAGCAAGTTCTTTCTGGGGCCCTCCTGTGTCTGCCAGGTGCTGGGCTTAGGCATGTGCCACCATGCCCAGCTTCACATGGGCACTGGGAATCGAAACTGAAGTCCTTAATGCCCATGAGTCACTTTACCAACTAAGCCATCTCTCTGCCTCCTTCAGATGCTAATTGTGGAAGGCTTTTACAAAGACTCTGGGCCTTTGTCTCTGTCCTATAGGCCTGGCTCAGCTAGGCTTGGCCTCTTATCCCAATATGGCAGCTAAAGTAGAAATAGGGGCTGGAGAGATGGTTACATACTTAAGGCACTTGCCTGCAAAGCCTAATGACCCAAGTTCGATTCCCCAGTACCCACATAAAACTAGATGCACAAAATGACACAAGCATCTGGAGTTTGTTTGCAGAGCTGGAAGCCCTGGTCCATTCTCTCTTTTTCTCTCTCTCCTTGAAAATAAATAAATAGAACCATTTTTTAAATGATATTTGTGGGCTGGAGAGATGGCTGAGCACTTAAGGCACTTGCCTGCAAAGCCAAAGGACCTAGGTTGGATTCCCCAGTACCCATGTAAGCCAGATGCGCAAGGTGGTGCACTGGCTGGAGTTCATTTGCAGTGGCTGGAGGCCCTGGTGCCTCTTTCTCGCTGTCTCTCAAATAAATAAATAAACAATTGTTTTTTAAAATGATTATTTAAAGTAGAAATAGTGGAAGTTAGAGAAAAGGCTTTAATCAATGTAACCACATGGGAAGTACAGATTAAGGAGCTCAATGATCCCAAATCTGTCTTCAGGCTCTGAACAGGGACTTGGAAATTCAGGAGAGGTGAAAGCCAAGACCTTACCCATTGGGTAAGCATCTTTTTATAACCCCACTGTAACTTTAGTGGGCTTTACTCTCAGATGCCAGAGGGCCCGAAGGAGGGCTCATTGGTCTTAACTCAGGGGGCTGGATCAGGAAGAGATCAGCACACCTGAGTAGGAGGTGGGCAAGAGCTGATTGGATGAGATGGGGGCAGATGCTGAATTCCAGTTCTGTTGCCAAGGCAACTGTGGCATAAGCAGTCACTGGTATTCAAAGCAGCAGATATAAATCTATTTACGATTTCTCTCTTTTTTAAAAAAATTATTTATTTGAGAGAGAGAGAAAGAGGCCAATAGCAACACACACACACACACACACACACACACACACACACACGGAATGGGCATGCTAGGGGCTTCAGCTGCTGTAAATGAACTCCAGATAAAAGCACCACCTTGGACATCTGGCTTATGTAGGTCTTGTGGAATTGAACCTGGGTCCTTTGGCTTCGCAGCCAAATGCCTTAATTTCTAAGCCATCTCCCCAGCCCAAAGATTTCCCCTATGAGGCTTTTTCTAACTATCTAACTAGTTCCCTCTCAGATGCAACATGACCAGTCACTTCACCTTAAATTCAGTCACCTGAAGTTTTGCAGACAAGTGCCTTAACTGCTGAGCCATCTCTCCAGCCCAAGACTTCTTTTATTAAGTCGTTGAAAATATTTTTATTTATTTATTTATTTATTTATTTATTTATTTATTTATTTATTTATGAGCAGGAAGAGAGAATAGGCATGTCGGGGCCTCTTGGAGCTGCAGACAGACTCCAGATGCATGTTCTACTTTCTATATCTGGCTTCATGTGGGTGTTACAGTCAGGTTCACATTGCTGGCAGATCACCCAACCAAGAGCAGCTTGTGGAGGAGAAAAGGTACACTTTGGCTTACAGGCTTAAGGGGAAGCTCTATGATGGCAGGGGAAAATGATGGCATGAGCAAAAGGTGGACATCATCTCCTCACCCACATCAGATGGACAACAACAACAGGAGAGTGCCAAACATTGCCAAGGATAAACTGGCTATAATACCCACAAGCCCTTCCCCAATAATATGCCACCTCCAGGAGATGTTAATTCCAAAACTCTGTCAGGTGGGAACCTAGCATTCAGAAGACCTAATTTTATGGGGGACACCTGAATCAAACCACCACCTTCTACCCCTGACCCCATAAACTGATAACAATACATGATATAAAAATGCAGTGCATTCATCCAACTTTAAAAGTCCCCATAGTTTTTATCAAACCTAATAATGTTCAAACATTCCCACAGTCTGAGATCTTTTTATTTTTATTTTTATTTATTTGAGAGCAACAGACAGACAGAGAGAAAGAGGCAGACAAAGCAAGAGAGAGAGAATGGATACACCAGGGCCTCTAAACACTGCAAACAAACTTCAGATGCATGTGCCACCTTATGCATCTGACTTACGTGGGCACTAGGGAATCGAGTCCCAAACCAGGGTCCTTAGGCTTCACAGGCAAGCACTTAACTCCTAAGCCATCTCTCTAGCCCCATAGTGTGAGATCTTTTAACTGAGCCTTAATATGAAAAAAATAAACCAAAATAAACCCATAATGGCACAGAATAAACATTCACACTGGAAAGATGGCATTAGGAATAGCAAAGAAACATTCAACCAATATAAGATTAAAACAGGGCAAACATCAAACCCTGTAGTTCCAAGTCCAACAACTCTAGCCCATGACAAATCTCCAAGTCCGATAATTCTAACCAACAAGTCTCTGGAGCTCCAATTCCACCCCTCCAGCTAGACTACTCACAGTCCTAGAAAACTTCATCAGGGCTGGCAGATCTCTAGCAGCTGTCTCATGGTCCTGGCATCTCCACTGTGTCTCCACTGCAACCCATGGTCCATCCTCACAGCTCCATCAGGTCTCCATGCAGCCATCCAACAAACCTGTTTCACACTGCCCATGGCCATTTCCAAAACACAAGACTGTGTTGCAAATTCAATGACCTTCTCTTTTCTGCATTTCTTATACTCCATAATACTAGGTGGGGTGACCAGTTTTTACCAGGAGGGAATAAAACAGACTTTGAAGAACAGGACAGTCCTTTAGCATTCAGTCCTCTTCAAAAGACTGCATTCTTCCTGTTGTCCCAATGCAGGCCAGCTGGCCCAATCTCAATGGTTGTAATCTCTCAATTGCAGCTGGTCAGGCAGAGTTTAAGCCAAAGATTTCATTTTTTTCTATGCCATATCCCTCTGCTCACACCTGTCCATTTCTACACAATGCAACCCTGCACAACTTCTCAGGACACCGGCATAACAGCAAGCCTCTCACAGAAACTGCTTGTAGCCCCGCCAGGCAAAGCTCTTTCTCACCCTCATAAGCCAAACCTCATGGTTCACAGGTTTTACTGCATTCAGGTCTTTCAATTCTGACCAGAATAATCCATCAAGCTGTACTTACAGTGCTGCAAGGCATCTCCTAGGCCAGGGTTTCAAATCCTTCACATTCCCCTTGAAAATCAGCTCCAAAAAGCCAAAAGCCACACAGTCAGGTGCTTAGCAGCAAATGACACCATTCCTGCAACTTTGCTGTTGCAGTCAGGTTCTCATTGCTGGCAAAAATCACCTGACCAAGGGCAGCTTGTGAGGAAAAAAGGTATATTTTGGTTTGCAGGCTCGAAGGGAAGTTCCCTGATGGCAGAGAAAAATGATGGCATGAGCAAAGGGTGGACATCACCTCCTGGCCAACAGCAGAAAAACAAGCAACAGGAGAGTATGCCAAAAACTGGCTATAATATCCATAAGCCCGCCCCCGACAATACACTCCCTCCAGGAAGTGTTAATTCTAAATCTCTATCAGCTAGCATCCAGAACACCTAAGTTTATGGGGGACACTGAATCAAACCACCACAGTGGGTAACGAGGAAGTGAATCTCAGGCTGCAGGCTTTGCAAGCATCTGCAGCTGCTGAGTCATCACCCAGCCACCTTGAATTGTTCTTGTTAGATATTCATTCTGTCACAGCAATGAGAGAAGTAACTACGCTGGTGCATTTGTCATCCAGACCAGGACAGGCTGGTAAAAAGGTGCCTCCCTTACTCTCATCCTTGGGCCTTAAAGCAAATGAGGTAGAGGGAGCATCACAGTTTGACTCTCCTGAGGGATTCCATAGCCAGTGTGCAGAGTTTCCCCTAAGTCAGGTGAACAGACCCAAAATGAAAGCTGAGAAACCAGGCTGTTATCTCGCTTGTAGTCACCTTGTGGTAATTCCACATTGATCTCTATATTACATGAACTGTACCAGCATGAAATCCAGTCTGAAGGCTCCCTGAAGAGTATGGGGGGAGGGGTGATCTGGGGATCCATTTCCTCCAGTCTGAACAGGTTGTGGAAACAAAGAAAGCTGTAATTTCCCCATGTTTCTCATAGCAGGGAGAAAGTGGAAGAAACCCCAAGTCAATCAACAAATGTTTACATTTAATTTACCAGCACCCCTCCACCTAGCTTTGTACAACATGCCACTGCTGCCACCCAGCATTATGGTTTTAGCCATGATTGGTTGGTAAGACATGCTTAATCTTTTCAGAACAAAAACCACATTTTAAAATTATACTCACTCATCCAGCACCTTGTGAAAAGAACCACAGTGAGATAATGTGTGCAGGCCCCTTTGGATCCTCTGGGCTTCTATCCATGGGAGGACCCTAGGGACCAGAGCTGGGACCATTTCCAATCTGTCTACCCCTCACTTGCCAGGGGTGTCCAAGCTGCCTGTGGGCCCAGGATAGTTATGAGGGAGAACCAACATGAAATTGTGAAATTGCATAAACATGACATTTTTTTTTTTTTTATGAGAAAGAGAGAGAATTGGCACACCAGAGCCTTCAGCTGCTGCAATCGAACTCCAGACCCCACCTTGCCTGCATGTGTGACCATGTGCGACCTTGTGCATACCTCACTTTGTGTGTCTGGCTTACATGGAAATCTGGAGAGTAGAATGATGGTCCTTAGGTTTCACAGGCAAGTGCCTTAACTTCTGAGCCATCTCTCCAGCCCAAACATAATATTAAAAGTATATATTTTATTTGAGAGAGAAAGAGACAATGGATGTGGCAGGGTCTCTAGTCATTGCAAACAAACTCCAGACACATGTGCCACTTTGTGCATCTAGCTTACATGGATATTGGGGAATCAAACCTGAGTCCTTAGGCTTTGCAGGCTACGCCATCTCTCTCACTGCCCCCAGCATGGTAAACCCACATGCCCACTGCATAGTGAGGCTACCGCTGACATGTCTGAATGATTTAAAAAAATATTTATTTTATTTTTTGTTTGTTTTTTGATTTTTCGAGGTAGGGTCTCACTCTAGTTCAGGCTGACCTGGAATTCACTTTGTAGTCTCAGGGTGGCCTTGAACTCGCAGCAATCCTCCTACCTCTGCCTCCCGAGTGCTGGGATTAACCCGGCTCAAAGATTATTTATTTATTTATTTATTTATTTATTTATTTATTTATTTATTTATTTAGAGAGAGAGAGAGAGAGAAAGGGAAAGAAACAGAGGGAGGCAGATAGAATGAGAGGATGGGCACGCCAGAGTCTCCAGCCACTGCAAACAAACTCCAGACACATGAGCCACCTTGTGCATCTGGCTATGTGGGTCCTGGAGAATCAAACCTGGGTCTTTAGGTTTTGCAGGCAGGAGCCTTAACCACTAAGTAATCTTCCCAGCCCTGAGTGGTATTTTTGAAGTGGTTTTGAATTCAGTTTGAAAGTATGTTAGTGAGAACATTTTCATCTATGTTCATCAAGGAGAAATTCATCCCTTTTCATGAACTAATCAGCTCTTGAAGGGCCCCATGCCCACCACCACCAAAATGGCAATCAAATTACAACTCAAGAACTAAGTATAGGGCTAAAAATGGCTTAGTGGTTAAGGTGCTTTCCTGAAGAGCCAAAGGACCCAGGTTCGATTCTCTAGGACCCACGTAAAACCAGATGCACAAGGTGGCACATGCTTCTGGAGTTTGCTTGCAGAGGCTGAAGGCCCTGGTATGCCCATTCTGTCTCCATCTCTATCTGTCTCTCTCTCTCTCTCTCTCAAATAAATAAATAAATAAAAGAACCAAGCATAATAACACATCTTATAATCCCAGCATTTAGAAGAGAGAGGCAAAAGGATTGCCAGAAGTTCTAGGGATACTAAGGCCATATAGTGAGTCCATTAAATGGAAGGTTTGAAGGCCTCTTAGAGTTCATTCAGTGTACATATGTCCCTTTAAATGTGAAGATTCTATGTCCAGAAAGGAGGCCATTACAAAGATTAATAGCTATGCTGACACACGTGCCAAATGCCAAGTCCCCTGACATCCCGCCAGTTCTAGTACACTGAGACCCACAGTGCAGAGTGTGTCTGTGTCCAACTCATGTGTGCGTGTGTGTGTGTGTGTGTGTGTGTGTGTGTTTCATAAAGCACTTAACTTTGTGAAACACACTCTGGTAGTAATATACAATTCTATTTTAAAAATGCTGACCATACTCTATTAAATTAATTTCAGGAGTTAATGAGCTGTGACTCCGTTTGAAAATAACAAACTAGCCGGGCGTGGTGGCGCACGCCTTTAATCCCAGCACTCGGGAGGCAGAGGTAGGAGGATCGCCATGAGTTCAAGGCCACCCTGAGATGACAGAGTTAATTCCAGGTCAGCCTGCACCAGAGTGAGACCCTACATGGAAAACAAAAAAACAAACAAACAAAAAAAGAAAATAACAAAGTATTCGATTGGATAAAGAAACAAAGCTTTCTTTGTCTTTGTTTATTTATTTATGACACAATCTCAGGTACTCAAGGTGCCTTTGAACTGATCCTTCTGTTTCTGCCTCTCAAGTGTGTAGTACCATGTACTACCTTTTTCCCTTTTTCTTTTCTTTTTCAAGATAGGGCCTCACTCTAGCCCAGGTTGACCTGGAATTGCCTATGTAGTCTGGGGGTGGCCTCAAACTCATAGTGATCCATCTAACTCTGCCTCCCGAGTGCTGAAATTAAAGGTCATGAGCCATCACACCTGATTTATTTATTTTTTAAATTATTGATTGATTGATTGATTGATTTGAGAGAGAGTTTGAGGCAGATGGAAAGGGAATGGGCACACCAGGGCCTATAGCCACTGCAAACAAAGTCCAGATGCATGCACCACCCTGTGCATCTGGCTTTACGTGAGTCCTGGGAAATAGAATTTCAGTCCTTGGGCTTTGCAGGCAAGTGCCTCAACTGCTAAGTCATCTCTCCAGACATCTTTTTTTTTTTTTAATGTGTTCATTTGAGAGAATGAAGCAGACAGAAAGACAGTGTATATGGGCTTGAAGGGGCTTCCTGCCACTATAAAGAGCTACAGACCCACATGCAACTTTGTGTATCTTGCTATACTGAGTACTGGGGAATCAAACCAGGATTGTCAGGCTTTGCAGGCAAGCAGCACTAAGCCATATCTCCAGTCCCTGTTTTAAAAAGAGAGGGGCTGGAGAGATGGCTTAGCAGTTAAGACATTTGCCTGTGAAGCCTAAGGACCCAGGTTCAATTCACCAAGACCCACGTAAGCCAGAGTACAAGGTGGCACATGTGTCTGGAGTTTGCATTCTGTCTCTATCTGCCTCCTTCTCTTTCACTCTCAAATTAAATTAAATTAAAATAAATTAAGACAACAGAACAAAACAGCTGCATTACACGGGCTGGGTATGATTTGCTTGCCGTTCACAGCTTTGACCTTCCTCGTTCTCTGGCCCACAGCCATCTGCTTTCCCATCCTGGCTGGCTGAATTCTTGCTCTCTATTTTTATAAATGTCAAGCTTTTTATTATTTATTGATTTGCAAGCAGAGAGATAGTGAAGAGAGAGAAAATGGGCACACCAGGGCCTCCAACCACTGCAAATGAACTCGAGATACATGTGTCACTTTGTGCATCTGGCTTTACATGGGGAATCAGACTCTGGTCTTTAGGCTTTGCAGGCAAGTGCCTTAACCATGGAGAAATCTCTCCAACCCCTGACTGGTGTTTTTTTTTTTTTTTAATTTTTTATTAACATTTTCCATGATTATAAAATATATCCCATGGTAATTCCCTCCCTCCCCACCCCCACACTTTCCCATTTGAAATTCCATTCTCCATCATATTACCTCCCCATTACAATCATTGTAATTACATATATACAATATCAACCTATTAAGTATCCTCCCCTCTTCCTTTCTCTACCCTTTATGTCTCCTTTTTAACTTACTGGCCTCTGCTACTAAGTATTTTCATTCTCACGCAGAAGCCCAGTCATCTGTAGCTAGGATCCACATATGAGAGAGAACATGTGGTGCTTGGCTTTCTGGGTCTGGGTTACCTCACTTAGTTTAATACTTTCCAGGTCCATCCATTTTTCTGCAAATTTCATAACTTCATTTTTCTTTACCGCTGAGTAGAACTCCATTGTATAAATGTGCCACATCTTCATTATCCACTCATCTGTTGATGGACATCTAGGCTGGTACCATTTCCCAGCTATTATAAATTGAGCAGCAATAAACATGGTTGAGCACGTACTTCTAAGGAAATGTGATGAGTCTTTTGGATATATGCCTAGGAGTGCTATAGCTGGGTCATATGGTAGATCAATCTCTAGCTGTTTTAGGAACCTCCACACTGTTTTCCACAATGGCTGGACCAGATTGCATTCCCACCAGCAGTGCAGAAGGGTTCCTTTTTTTCCACATCCCCGCCAACATTTATGATCATTTGTTTTCATGATGGTGGCCAATCTGACAGGAGTGAGATGGAATCTCAATGTAGTTTTAATCTGCATTTCCCTGATGACTAGTGACGTAGAACATTTTTTTAGATGCTTATATGCCATTCGTATTTCTTCCTTTGAGAACTCTCTATTTAGCTCCATAGCCCATTTTTTGATTGGCTTGTTTGATTCCTTATTATTTAACTTTTTGAGTTCTTTGAATAGCCTAGATATTAATCCTTTATCAGATATATAGCTGGCAAAGATTTTTTTCCATTCTGTAGGTTGCCTCTTTGCTTTTTTCACTGTGTCCTTTGCGGTGCAAAATCTTTGTAATTTCATTAGGTCCCAGTGGTTAATCTGTGGTTTTATTGCCTGAGCAATTGGGGTTGTATTCAGAAAGTCTTTGCCAAGACCAATATGTTGAAGGGTTTCCCCTACTTTTTCCTCTAGCAGTTTCAGAGTTTCCGGTCTGATGTTAAGGTCTTTAATCCATTTGGACTTAATTCTTGTGCATGGAGAGAGAGAAGAATCTATTTTCATCCTTCTGCGGATATATATCCAGTTTTCAAAACACCATTTGCTGAAGAGGCTGTCTCTTCTCCAATTAGTATTTTTGGCATTTTTATCGAATATCAGGTGGCTATAGCTACTTGGGCTTACATCTGGATCCTCTATTCTGTTCCACTGATCTACATGTCTGTTTTTGTGCCAGTACCATGCTGTTTTTGTTACTATGGCTCTGTTAGTACAGGTTAAAATCAGGTATGGTGATACCACCAGCCTCTTTTTTGTTGCTCAGTATTATTTTAGATATTCGAGGTGTTTTGTGATTCCAAATGAATTTTTGGATTGTTTTTTCTTTTTCCATGAAGAAAGCCTTTGGGATTTTGATAGGGATTGTATTAAATGTGTAGATTGCTTTAGGTAAGATTGCCATTTTCACAATATTGATTCTTCCAATCCAGGAACAAGGGATGTTTCTCCGCTTTCTAGTGTCTTCTGCAATTTCTCGCTTGAGTGTTTTAAAGTTCTCATTGTAGAGATTCTTTACTTCCTTGGTTAGGTTTATTCCAAGGTACTTTATTTTTTTTGATGCAATTGTGAATGGGAGTGATTTTCTGATTTCATCCTCTGTGTGTTTGTTGTTAGCATATACGAAGGCTACTGATTTCTGTGTATTTATTTTGTATCCTGCTACATTGCTGTAGGTTTTGATCAGCTCTAACAGCTTGCTAGTAGAGTCTTTAGGGTCCTTTATGTATATGAATAGACCTATAACAAACATGGAGATCCGAACAGTTATCAATAATCTCCCAACTAAAAAAAGCCCAGGCCCGGATGGATTCACTGCTGAATTTTACCAGACTTTATGTATAGAATCATGTCATCTGCAAATAATGATAACTTGATTTCTTCCTTTCCAATGTGTATCCCTTTGATGTGTGACTCTTGCCTTATTGCTATGGCTAAGACTTCCAAAACTATATTAAATAAAAGTGGGGACAGTGGACACCCTTGTCTTGTTCCTGATTTTAGTGGAAAAGCTTCCAGTTTTTCCCCATTTAGTAATATGTTGGCTGTAGGCTTATCATAAATAGCCTTTATTATATTGAGATATGTTCCTTCTATTCCCAGTCTCTGTAGGACTTTTATCATGAAGGGATGTTGGATTTTGTCAAATGCTTTCTCTGCGTCTAATGAGATGATCATGTGATTTTTGTCCTTCAACCCGTTTATGTAATGTATTACATTTATAAATTTGCGTATGTTGAACCATCCCTGCATCTCTGGGATAAAGCCTACTTGGTCAGGGTGAATGATCTTTTTGATATATTCTTGTATTCTGTTTGCCAATATTTTGTTGAGAATTTTTGCATCTATGTTCATGAGGGAGATTGGTCTGTAATTTTCTTTTTTTTTCTATCTTTGCCTGGTTTTGGTATCAGGGTGATGCTGGCCTCATAGAAGGAGTTTGGTAGAATTCCTTCTTTTTCTATTTCCCGGAAAAGCTTAAGAAGCAAAGGTGTTAGCTCTTCCTTAAAAGTCTGGTAAAATTCAGCAGTGAATCCGTCCCGGCCTGGGCTTTTTTTAGTTGGGAGATTATTGATAACTGTTCGGATCTCCATGTTTGTTATAGGTCTATTTAAGTGATTAATCTCATCTTGATTTAATTTAGGTAGGTCATATAGATCAAGGAAATCATCCATTTCTTTCAGATTTTCATACTTTGTGGAGTATATGCTTTTATAGTATGTCCCTATGATTTTTTGAATTTCTCTGGAATCTGTTGTGATGTTACCTTGTTCATCTCTGATTTTATTAATTTGTGTCTCTTCTCTCTTTCTTTTGGTCAGATTTGCTAAGGGTTTATCAATCTTGTTTATCCTTTCAAAGAACCAACTCTTTGTTTCATTAATTCTTTGGATTGTTCTTTTTGTTTCTATTTCATTAATTTCTGCCCTAATCTTTATTATTTCTTCCCGTCTACTGATTTTTGGTTTCCCTTGTTCTTCTTTTTCTAAGGCTTTAAGGCGAAGCATTAGGTTGTTTACTTGCGACCGTTCTAATTTCTTAATATATGCACTCAAGGCTATAAATTTACCTCTTAGAACTGCCTTCATTGTGTCCCAGAGATTTTGGTATGTTGTGTTCTCATTATCATTTGACTCTATAAATTTTTTGATTTCCCCTTTGATTTCTTCATTGACCCATTCATCATTTAGTAGTGTATTGTTTAGTTTCCATGATTTTGTGTATGCTCTATAGCCTTTCTTGCTACTGATTTGTAGTTTAATTCCATTGTGGTCAGATAGAATGCAAGGAATTATTTCAATTTTCCTGAATTTGTTAAGATTTGCTTTGTGTCCTAATATATGGTCTATTTTAGAGAATGTTCCATGTGCTGCTGAAAAGAATATATATTCTGCAGCCTTTGGATGAAATGTCTTGTATATATCTGTTAAGTCCATTCCTTCTATGACCTCATTTAGTCCAGATGCCTCTCTGTTTATTCTTTCCCGGGATGACCTGTCAATTGATGAGAGTGGGGTGTTAAAGTCACCCACCACCACTGTGTTTGTTGTTATCTGTGACCTTAGTTCTAATAGTGTTTGTTTGATGAATTTGGGAGCCCCCATGTTAGGTGCATATATGTTTAGGATTGTAATGTCCTCCTGTTGGAGTGTGCCCTTAATCAATATAAAGTGACCTTCCTTATCTTTCTTGACTAACGTCGGACTAAAGTCTACCCTGTCTGATATTAGGATAGCACCCCCTGCTTGTTTTCTAGGCCCATTTGCTTGAAACACCATCTTCCAACCTTTCACCCTAAGATAATGTCTATCCTTTGTAGAAAGGTGAGTTTCTTGGAGACAACAAATTGTAGGATCCTGTTTTTTAACCCAGTCTGCAAATCTATGTCTTTTCGTTGGGGCATTGAGGCCGTTGATATTAAGAGATATTATTGAAAGGTGTGTATTTTTGTTTGCCATTTTTGTGTGTGTTTCTGGTTCTACCTGCGCTCTCTTCTGTTAACTAGTATTTGAGTATTGCTTGTTTTTTCTAGGTTCCTTATATGTGTGCTTTTCCTTTTGTTCAGCATGGAGGATTCTATCAAGTATTTTCTGTAGAGCTGATTTTGTCTTCAAATACTCCTTTAACCTGCTTTTGTCATGGAATGTCTTTATTTCTCCATCTATTTGAATGGATAACTTTGCAGGATAAAGTAACCTTGGTTGACAGTTGTTATCTTTCAGAACTTGGAATACATCACTCCAAGCCCTTCTGGCTTTAAATGTTTGTGTTGAATAATCTGTTGTAATCCTGATGGGCTTGCTTTTGTAGGTAACTTGATTTTTCTCTCTTACTGCTTTCAATATTTTTTCTTTGGTGTGTGTGTTTGGAAGTTTGATTATAATATGGCGAGGAGAGGTTCTTTCTGGGTTTTGTCTGGCTGGGGTTCTAAAGGCTTCCTGTATCTGCATTGGCACCTCTTTCCCAATTTGGGGGAAATTTTCTTCTATGATTTTGTTGAAGACACCTACTATGCCTCTGGAGTGGAGTTCTTCTCCTTCTACTATGCCCTGAATTCTTATATTGGATCTTTTCATAGTGTCCCGAATATCTTGAAATTCCCACTCATACTTTTCTATAAGTTTGTCTTTCTCTTTGTTGGATTGCATTAGGTCTGCCACCTGGTCTTCTAGCTTAGATATTCTATCCTCTCCCTCATCCATCCTACTGGTGAGATTTTTCTACAGAGTTTTTTATTTCATTAACTGTGTTCTTCATTGCTAGTAATTCTGACTGGTTTTTCTTTATTATTTCTATTTCCTTATTTATGTCTTGTATTGCCTTCTTTATTTCATGAAATTGGTGTCCTGCATCTTCTTTGATTCCTTTGATTTCCTCTTTAAGTTCCTCTTTGACTCCTTTGATTTGTTCTCTGACTTCTTTGAACATATTTACAATCATTCTTTTGAACTCTTTCTCAGGCATTTCCTCTAACTCTTTCTCACTGGAGGACATTTCTGATGCATTAATACTTTTAGGTGGGTTTATATCGTCTTGGTTTTTAGTGTTTCTTGTGTTATAATGTATATATTTTTGCATCTTGGATTAAGTTAATGCTTGGATTTTCTAGCTAGCTGTGTATTCTTAGCTGTATCAATTGATTTGATGTAATATATTTTCAGGGTAGGACCTTAAGGTGTTAGGTGTGGCTCTTAAGACTCTCAGAGTATCTACAAAGATGTTCTTAGGGGTTGAGTTTCCCTGCTATAGGAGTATTCAAGCAGGCTGAGTGGAATAAAATACAGGTAGATTCTAAAATTTAACTAAACACTGTACACATTCAATCAAAAACAGCCCCAGGTATGTATGCAAGAGTAGTTATTATAATGACCAGATCCTCTATCAACAAAGAGGTTAAGATTTCTGGTCTGTTGAGGGATCCAAGTCAGCTTGTGACCATGTGAGACCCTTCCCTGGTGCAAACCCAGTTACCTTGGATGATTTTTGTCTCAGTCAAGTTGCTGCCTGGGCCGTCGGGCTGCTGTTCTGATTTCTGGAGCTGGGCACTTGCTTTTCCTGCGGGGCAAACCGAGCCTGGCAAGTGTGGCCCTGCAGATCAGCACCCCTGCTGCTGGAACTGCTGCTGCTCAAGCTGCCCCTGCTGGGACTGTAGCCACTGCTGCTGAAGGTGTTGCTGCTGGACCCACCGCTGCTGCTGCCTCTGCTGCTGCTGTAGCTGCCACTGCTGGAGCCACCACTGCTGCTGAAGCTGCTGCTGCTGTGTCCACTGCCGCTGCTCCCCCTGAAGCTGCTGCTGCGGGATCTGCCGCTGCTGCCACTCCTGGGTCTGCTGCTGCTGGGGCCGCTGTTACCGGTGCTGGAGCCGCTGATGTTGCTGCCGAACTCTGCTCCTGCTTGGGTCCTGCTGTTGGCGTGGCCGGATCCCAGGCCGCTGTTCTGTTCACTGGAGCTGGGCTCAGGCGGTGGGGGAGGGGAGGGAGCCGCAGCTGCTCTGGTTCTCTCGCGGCTCCACGTGTTCTTCTACCTCGTGGTCTTCTCCTCCACTGCTCGCTGCCGCTCTCCCCTCACGTTTCCGAGTTGCGGAGAGCGCGGTGTGAGGGGAAAATCCCGCACCTGGCTTTTCCTGCGGCTCGAGCCGAGTCTGGCGGCTTTCTGGTGTGCTGCGGCTGCGGCGGTTGGCCGAGCTGCCGGAGCCGCTTTTTCCGCCTGTGCAGGCTCTGGATGCTCTATAACTCTTCTACTTCTCTGCTGCCACTTCAATTTCCTATACACCTCACTTTTTAGTAAAAGTGTGTATTTTGCTGAGTTTTTTTGGTCTTTTTTTCCCCCCTAGGCTGCTTTGGCGTGGTACCTACGCCGACATCTTAACCGGAAGTCTTGGTGGTGGTTTTTCATGGTAGGGTCTCATTCTGGCCCAGGATGACCTGGAATTCACTATGTAGTCTCAGGGTGGCCTCGAACTCACAGCGATCCTCCTACCTCTGCCTCCCAAGTGCTGGGGTTAAAGGCGTGCACCACCATGCCCAGCTATGACTGGTTTTTAAAAATATATTTTATTTATTTATTTATTCATTTGGGAAAGAGAGAGAGAGAATGGGTGCTCCAGGTCCTCCACCACTGCAAATGAACTCCAGATGCATATGCCCCTTTGTGCATCTGGCTTATGTGAGTCCTAGAGAGTTGAACCGGGATCCTTTGGCTTTGCAGGCAAACACCTTAACTGCTAAGCCATCTCTCCAGCTCTGACTGGATTCTTTTTTAAAAATTTTTCATTAATTTTATTTATGTATTAGAGAGCAACAGAGAGAGAAAGAGGCAGAGAGAGAGAATGGGCATGCCAGGGCTTCCAGCCACTGCAAACAAACTCCAGACGCGTGCGCCCCCTTGTGCATCTGGCTAACGTGGGTCCTGGGGAATCGAGCTTTGAACTGGGGTCCTTAGGCTTCACAGGCAAGCGCTTAACCGCTAAGCCATCTCTCCAGCCCTGACTGGATTCTTTATGTAGTGCTCTGCTCTTAGCTCCTCCAGAACATGGCTGATCTTGGTCTTCTTTTTTCCTTCATCATTTTCTGTTTAAAACCTCTTCCTCCTCCTCAGGAGTCAGCCTGGCCCCTTTCTTGCAGCCCAGGGCATACCAGCTTGGGAGGCAGATAGGTGCGTTGTGCAGTCAGTGAGTCAATGGAGTTCTGTACTAGGGTCTTGGTGGGGACCAGTGCATTATTGGATGCACTGAAGATGCCAAGAATCGAGGCTCAGCATACAATACTCAGAGCCCCAGGAGGAGGAGTTCCTGACTCAGGGCCAAGTACTTCTTAGGCTTCCTAGAACTCAGACTGTGTGCATGCAGCCCAGGCCAATCTAAGGGTCGTCAGCAGAACATCTCAGGTCCTACTTCTGCTCTTGTGATGTGGCTTTCTCCTGAGCCCTGACCCCTAACTCAGTCTTGCAACGCTTGTACCAGTTGTCCTGGGAGATGCCCATCACACCAGGTGCTGGCTGAAAGAGCCCTTTTAAAAACAGTACTGTGACTGCAGAGATGTTCAGTGGTTAAAGGCACTTGTTTATGAAGCCTGATAGCTTTGGTTCTATTTCTTCAACACTCACGTAGAAAGCAGACACACAAAGCGGCGCGTACCTCTGTAGTTCATTTTCAGTGGCAAGAGGCCCTGGTGTGCTCATGCTTTCTCCCAAAGAAATAAATTTCCTTTGTAAAAAAAATTATTTATTTATTTGAGAGAGAGACAGACAGACAAAGAGAGAAAAAGGGAGAATGGGTGTGCCAGGGCCTCTCCAGCCACTGCAAACAAACTCCAGATGCACACATCACCTTGTGCATCTGGCTTATATGGGTGCTGGGGATTCGAACCTGGGTCCTTAGGCTTTACAGGCCAGTGCCTTAACCGCTAAGCCATCTCTCCAGCCTCAAATTTCCTTTTATTTTTAAATAGCACTAAAAAGTATAGTCAATACACAAATACATTTGTTTAAACAACTTACTTTTTTTTGTTTTGTTTTTTGAGGTAGGGTCTCACTCTAGTCCAGGCTGACTTGGAATTCACTATGTAGTCTCAGGGTGGCCTCAAACTCATGGCGATCCTCCTGCCTCTGCCTCCCAAGTGCTGGGATTAAAGGCATGCGCTACCACACCCAGCTCACAAATTACTTTTTGCTATTAGTCTTATGTTTGGGTATTTTTTATATTTATTTATTTATTATTATTTATTTATTTATTTGCAAGCAGAGGGAGATAGAGAGAAGAAAGGCAGAGAGAATGGTTGTGCCAAGGCCTCTAGCCACTGCAAACAAACTCCAGATGCATGGGCCATTTTGTGCATCTGGCTTTACATGGGTACTGGGGAATCAAATCTGGGTCATTAGGCTTTGCAGGCAAACACTTAAATTGCTGATCCACCTTCCAGCCCTGTTTTTGGTTTCTTTTTTTTAAATTTTTTTTTAATTTTATTTATTTATTTATTTGAGAGCGACAGACACAGAAAGAGGGAGAGATTGAGAATGGGCGCGCCAGGGCTTCCAGCCTCTGCAAACGAACTCCAGATGCGTGCGCCCCCTTGTGCATCTGGCTAACGTGGGACCTGGGGAACCGAGCCTCGAACCGCGGTCCTTAGGCTTCACAGGCAAGCGTTTAACCGCTAAGCCATCTCTCCAGCCCTGTTTTTGGTTTCTTGAAGCAGGGTCTCCCTCTAGCCCAAGCTGTCCTGGAACTAACTCTGTAGCTCAGACTGGTTTAAACTCATGGCAATCTTCAACCTAAGCCTCCTGAGAGCTGGGATCAAAGACATGTGTCACCAAACCTGGCTTTACATCATCATCATCATCATCATCATTATTATATTATTGTTTGTTGAAGTAGAGTCTCACTCTAGCCCAGGCTCACCTGGAATTCGCTATGTAGTCTCAGGCTGGCCTTGAATTTACGGTGATCCTCCTGCCTCTGCCTCCTGAAAGCTGGGATTAAAGGATTGTGCCCCCATGCCCAGCTTACATTTTTAAATATTTTAATTTTAATTAATTTATTTATGAGGGAGTGAAAGAGAGAGAGAATGGGTGTGTGTTGCAGTCTGGTCCGAATTGCTGGTAGAAATCACCCAACCAAGAACAGCTTCTGGGAAAAAGAGATTTATTTTGGCTTACAGGCTCGAGGGGAAGCTCCACGATGGCAGGGGAAAACGATGGCATGAGCAGAGGGTGGACATCACCCCCTGGCAAACATAAGATGGACCACAGCAACAGGAGGGTGTGCCAAACACTGGCATGGGGAAACTGGCTATAAAGCCCATAAGCCCACCCCCAACAATACACTCCCTCCAGGAGGCATTAATTCCCAAATCTCCATCAGCTGGGAACCTAGCATTCAGAACACCTAAGTTTATGGGGGACACCTGAATCAAACCACCACAGTGTGCTAGGGCCGCTAGCCACTGCAAACTTCAGACACATGTGCCACCGTGTGCATAAGGCATATGTGGGTCCTGGTGAATCAAACCTGGGTCTTTATGCTTCACAAGCAAAAGCCTTAGCCATTAAGTCATTTCTTCAGCCCACAGTTGCTTTTTTATTTTATTTTTATTTTGTTTTTGCTTTTTTGAGGCAGGGTCTCACTTTAGCCCAGGCTGGCTTGGGACTCACTACGTAGGCCAGGCTGGCCTCTAACACGCAGCGATCCTCCTACCTCAGCCTACCTCAGTGCTGGAATCGAAGATGTGTGCCACTCCACCTGGCTAAACACTTTCTAAAATGTCAGAGTAAAACAATCCATTAGCAACAATTCTATAGCTCTGCAGTGTGGTGAGAGAGAAAGAAACAGCCGACGTCTGGTTTCTGGGTCTCATTTTTCATGTACATTAATCTTGAAATGTCATCTCATTTCTGGTTCCATTGCATGCTGTGCCGAGTCATATTCATTTTCTTGGTTTTTCTTGTGTCTTGTTTTGTGCACCAATTCATGCTTATAAATTACCGCTTTGTACTTGTGGTCAGAACAGTGCATTCCGAAAGGAGGCAGGAGGAATGATGAGGGCTTTCACATACTGACTTTGTTGTGATGGTGATGGTATCTGGCAGAGTAGGAACTGATTAGAGCCCAACACCCAGTCCCATTGTGCACACCAACTATTTACAGCTGGCGAGGGTGGGCGGGTACACACGAGCTTGGAGGCGAGACACGGAGATGCTGGTCAAACTGAGGACAGGGAATATATGGCTATGCAAAGCATGGAGGTCAAGGTCATGTTAAAAATCAAGTGTTTAAAATATTGGCTCAGGCACAATAACTCTGTGGTCTAACTTTATCCTACTCTTTCCGCTCTCCCAGGACTGAGAGCAGCCAGTGTTACTACTGCAGACAAAAAGCAGACCCAGGGCCAACTCTGTACCTGTAAGAAACCTCAAAGGCAAGATGTAGAGAATTGGACTGGGAGCCTTCAGAAGGTGTGAAGATGCTCCACATAAACCAGATATTGTCATAGTTGTATAAACCTAAGACAACATCCTTGTCTTCATCATCATTATTGTCACCATTAACCTGGTCGGGAATTTCACTTGGGAGTATGCCATGAGGTCCAGGCTATTCAAACCTGCCTATCACAGAGATGGGAGAAAGAAGGGTGAGGTCCAGGGTGTATATGCTGGGTTTTTATTTTTCTTTTTTCTTTTGGTTTTACAAGGTAGAGTCTCACTCTAGCCTAGGTTGACCTGGAATTCACCCATAATCTCAGGGTGGCCTTGAACTCACTACAATCCTCCTACCTCTGCCTCCCCAGTGTGCACCACCTCACCTGGTTTACTGGTTATTTAGAAATATTTTTGTTGTTTATTTTTAGTTATTTAAGAGCGACAGACAGAGAGAAGAGGGAGAGAGAAAGAAAGAATGGGTGCGCCAGGGCCTCCAGCCATTGCAAACGAACTCCAGACACGTGCGCCCCCTTGTGCAGTTGGTTAACGTGGGTCCTGGGGAACCAAACCTCGAACCACAGTCCTTAGGCTTCACAGGCAAGCACTTAACCGCTAAGCCATCTCTCCAGCCCATGGTTATTTTTAAAAAATATTTTTTATCTATTTATTTGAGACAGAGAGAGAGAGAGAGAATGAGCACCCCAGGACCTCTAGCCACTGCAAACAAACCCCAGATATGTACTACCTTGTGCATCTGGCTTGCATGGGTACTGGGGAAGCACACCCGAGTCCTTAGGTTTCATAGGCAAACATGCTAACTGCTGAGCCAGCTCTCCAGTTCTGCGCTGGTTATTTTCTATTGCCTCGCCCCTGAACTCCCTCTCCTGCTGTGTGCTCTGTTGTTCCTAACTGCATCCCCATGCTCCCTGTGCCTCCAGCTCCCTGTTGTGCTCAGCTAAAGGGAGATACTGGCAAGAGATTAGGGGCTGGCACTCCCCCTTCAACTGACTGGTCCATTCCTGCTTATTGCTTGTACATTGTTCTGTGGGGAAGCCCCACAGGCATGGCACCCAGCTCTCCTAGGCTTCTGTTACACCATTTCCTGCCTTGTCCCTGCAGGGTGGGTCTAAGTTCTTTTTTTTTTTTTTGAAAGATTTATTTTTATTTATTTATTTACTAGAGACGGTGGGGGGAGGGACAATGGGCGTGTCAGGGCCTCTTGCCACTGCAAACAAACTACAGACACATGCACCACCATGTGCATCTGGTTTATGTGGGACCTGGAGAATCGAACCTGGGACCTTAGGATTTGCAGGCGTGCACCTTAACCGCTAAGCCATCTATCTCTCCAGGCCTGGTTTAAGTTCTTAGAACCTATTCTGGGTTTCTTCCTTTACCTCAAATTCTTTTGGATATATATCTGTGATGGTTAATGTTTATTTAAAATTTCTTTTTCAAAGTAGGATCTCACTCTAGCCCAGGCTGACCTGGAACTCACTCTGTAGACCAAGGCTGGCGTCAAACTCACAGAGATCCTCCTACCTCTCCTTCCTATATGTGATCTCTCCAGACCCCTTGTGGGTCTTTTTTTTTTTAAACAGGATCTCACTGTGTACCCCAGGCTGGCCTGGAATTCACTATGCAGTCCATGCTGGCCTGAAACACAGCAATCCTTCTGCCTTATCCTTCCAAATGCTGAGATTACAAGCATAAGCCTTCATGCCTGACAAGCCCAGAGAGTCCCCACACCATATTGTTTCTAAGGGCTGAGGAAAGGAAGAGATGGGGTGATTCAAGTTCGACTCTAAGAGGAAGTAGCTCTCAGACTTCGGAAGAGCATTAAAGGTCATCCACACTAGCCCACGGCTTTAAAAACATTTCAGTGTGGATGCGATGTGCGTGGTGTATTGATGTGTGCATGTCTGCTCATGGGGGCGGAGTCCAGGGCTCGCCTCGATGGCTCCCTTGAGACAGGGTTTCTCCCTAACCTGGAGCTTGCCATTTTTCAGCTACACCGGCTGACCAGTGAGCCCCGGTGATCCTTCTGTCTCTGCCCCACTTAGCACAGGGTTCCAGGCACATGTGGCCAGACTCAGCATTTACATGGGCCCTGGGGATCAAACCTACATCTTCGTATTTGCCAAGCCAGCACCTTATCCTCTGAGTCATCTCCCTAGACCCCTAACTACTGCTTTTCTACCTATGGAAGCTAAGGGCAGGGAGAAGGAGAAAACTTTCCTGAAATCAGGAGACATCTAGTGGTAGAGACTGTAGGGATTCAAAGATCTGTAAGTATAGATGTTGGCAATAAAAAAAATTAAAAACCAAACAAAGCAAAAAGTCTTGAATGTCATCGTCAAAACTCCATGTTGGCCCGGCATGGTGGTGCACGCCTTTAATCCCAAGAGGTAAGAGGATGGCTGTGAGTTCGAGGCCATCTGAGACTACATAGTGAATTCCAGGTCAGCCTAGGCTAGAGCAAAACCCTACCTTGAAAAACCAATGGGGGAAAAAACAGCAAAAAGGAAAACAAACAAACAATACCTCCACATTGGAGGAGCGTTAAGGGTCACAGAGCAGGACCACAGTGAACAACAAGCGAGCCGGTGGACAGAGCTGCGTTGACCCCTGGTGCCCTCCAAGTCCGCACCCAAGACCACACAACCAGCACAGCATGCTGTACACACGAGGGAAGGTGCACCAAGGCCAACTCCCTTCCACTGGCGGTCTCCAAGAGAATGCTCCCACGCTGCGGAGCGACCTATCCACGGGCCACCTCCCCAGCAGCACATGAGGCCTGGGCAGCATCCCATTAAATCTCGTGCCAGAGACTTGCCTCTGGTGTGTAGTCTGGCTCACTTCCTGGCCAAACAATGCAGAGGCCAAGTGACTGCTCTTCAGCCATTGAAGCAAGCAGATGCGGATCACTCCAAGATCAGGACGATGGAAAAAAGCTTTTTTGAATTTCTTTTAATTTATCTACTTATTTGAGAGAGAGAGAGACAGGCGCATAGAGCGAATGGGCACACCAGGTCCTCCAGCCATTGCAAATGAATTCTAGATGCATACGCCACCTTGTGCATCTGGCTGTACATGGGTTCTGGGAAATTGAACCTGGGTCCTTTGGTTTTGCAGGCAAGCGCCTTAACCTCTAAGCCATCTCTCTAGCACCCCCACCCCCACTGCAAAGCTTTTCTTTTTCTTCTCACCATCAAGCTGGAAGGCAAGATTTCATGATGGTCAAGTTCTGAAGTTATCTGCTCAAGAACACCACTCCTCAGCTCCTCACACATCCTGCCTATAAACGAGCGAACAACAGGTAAGCAAATCCAACCCGGAAATAGTCTCCAAATCATGGTTTCCCTGTAAAGGTCTATTTAATAGGTAGTTGTTCTTAGGTCTGGTTAGGAAGTGTGACCTTGAAATGTACGAGTATTCACCTTTGAAACTCAAGTCCGTTGAACTTGCTTTAAGAATGAAACTTTAGGGCTGGAGAGATGGCTTAGCGGTTAAGCGCTTGCCTGTGAAGCCTAAGGATCCCGGTTCGAGGCTCGATTCCCCAGGACCCACATTAGCCAGATGCACAAGGGGGCGCACGCGTCTGGAGTTCATTTGCAGTGGCTGGAAGCCCTGGCGCGCCCATTCTCTCTTCTCTCTCTCTCTGTCACTCTCAAATAAATAAATAAAAATGAACAAAAAAAATTTAAAAAAAAATGAAACTTTATCCGGGCGTGGTGGCACACGCCTTTAATCCCAGCACTCTGGAGCTAGAGGTAGGAGGATTGCAGTGAGTTCGAGGCCACCCTGAGACTCTGTAGTGAATTCCAGGCCAGCCTGGGCTAGAATGAGACTCTACCTTGAAAACAACAAAAAAAACAAACAAAAAAAAAGAATGAAACTTTACATCTGTAGCCATATCATGCAGATCAGGCCCAGTTAAGATTTGGATGGGAGGCAAGAATGAAGTTTTGTCTGCCTTCTGGTCCACGATGTTCTTTCCATTCATGTGAGCTCCCTTAGTATATATTGTTTCCTGCTTAGATGGGCCCTGCTGAGCCTAGAGCCTGAGCTGTCCAGAGCCACGCTGATAAGGAGTATGGAGAATGTATGCTGCAGCTACTGCTTTAATTTTTTATTTTATTTATTTGAGAGCAACAGACACAGAGAGAAAGACAGATAGAGGGAGAGAGAGAGAGAATGGGCCCGCCAGGGCTTCCAGCTTCTGCAAATGAACTCCAGACGCGTGCGCCCCCTTGTGCATCTGGCTAACGTGGGACCTGGGGAACCGAGCCTCAAACCGGGGTCCTTAGGCTTCACAGGCAAGTGCTTAACCGCTAAGCCATCTCTCCAGCCCTGCAGCTACTGCTTTAGCAATAGTTTTGAATGAGTGCATATGGGGCAGGGTGGAGAATAAGGCTTCAAAGAGAAATTGTGGCCAGGTGAAATGAATACAAATCTGGAACTTCCAGCCGCTTTCCCCGGTTATGTCCCAAATGATTGCCCAGTGAATTACTAAGTTAAAATTGCTTCTGATATGATAGTTTTGTTTAGTGGGTTGATGAATGCACACTAATTTGATTTGCCATAATGGGTAGTATTGGTAACAGTCACTGTTCCATAGCCTTATGGTCTCAAGTGGTAATTTTAGTATGTTTATTATTGCTATTACGCACAAGGTAGAGCAGAGGATACTTATCCATAGATAATTTATTCAACAAGTATTTACTGAGTTCCTGATCCAGGTAAAGAAGTACTTCTTAGAGCATGGAGTAACTTGTACTGAATATGTATGGTAGTAAGACCATGTCCTTCACCAATTACCTGAGTGTTTTTCAAATGCAATCTTTTTATTTTTTCAAAAAAAAAAAAAGGCAAGTGAGCCTTGGAATGGGGAGATGGCTCAGCAGTTAAAGGTATTTGCTTCAAGTAAAGCCTACCAGCCTAGGTTCAACTCCTCAGTACCCATGTAGAGCCAGATGCACAAAGTTGTGGGTGTAGGCATCTCAAAGTCACTTGCAGTGGCAGGAGACCCAGGAGTACCCATTCATTCATGCTTTCTTTCTCTCCTTGCAACTAAACAAATAAAACATTATAAAAAGTCACAATTTCAAGATAGGATTCTAAAATTCTTTGCAAACGAAAAAGAAAATAAACAGCTATGCCCTTCGCGGAACGGAGGGGAGTCAGCAGCCTCAGTGCCAGCAACTCTGCTCAGTGAAGAAGTGGGGTCTCCTGCCACTGTTTAGTGGTACCAGACAGTGACACACTTCTGACTGCCTCAGCTCTTGTCACACCTCGCTGGTGGCCATGACACTAGCTTTGCTGTCTCCCCAGTTCTCCTGCCTCGTTTTCCCTCCCCGTCTCTCCACGTGTGTCCCCAGAACTGCTCAAAGTCCCCAGCATCCTGGGTCTCTCCTTCTGGAAGCACCCTTCCCACTCTGCTAGAGCCTTTCCTTAAAGAGCCCTTTGACCATTATCAGTCCTCAAAAGAAAACCAGGGCCTGGCCCTGGCTTTGGCCCTGGAATGCCCTGCATCTGAAAGCCAGTGCCTGGCTGCCTTTCTTAAGCAAAGCTGCTGGCAGAACAACATTCTCTTTCGGTTTGCAATGCACAACGAAGTCTCTGTTATCACCTTATTGTTTGAAAGGGACAATAATTTAAGAGCACTATTTACATGTTTTTGATAACAACAATAATGATAGCAATGATAACCAGCCTTTTTTTTCCCCCATTGTAGAAACTTCCAGCCATTGACCCTATCAATCCCTGAAAATAGGCTTTCCTCTTTCAACTCTTCCCTTCTGGGACACGACCTGGGTTTCTATATCTAATCTTTAGCATCCTGGGGTGGTACACCACACAGACTTATTTTTCTAATTACTTCAGGCCATAGGGAATTTTTTTTTTCTGCCAAGACAATGACATTTGTGTTCTTTCCCACCCTCATGGAGGAAGAAACATGTCAGGGGGCACCACACCTAAATATCCTGGGCGTATCCAGAAAATATCAGCTGTGATGAGACACAGAGGGGAAAATACTGCAATTGAGCCCTGTATTATTCAAGGCAGGTTTGAAATTAGACTGGCCTGCCTGGATTTGCCCTCGAGTTCCTAAAAGGTAAAAAAAAAGAAAGAAAGAAAGAAAGAAAGAAAGAAAGAAAGAAAGAAAGAAAGAAAGAAAGAAAGGGAGAAAGAAAAGAAAATCTTTACTGAGATAAACGTCAGTGTGGGACAGCACTTTAATGCTGGCTGAGTGACAGGGTGAGTTACTGGCCGATAGACTGAATGAAGGGCTATGACAATGGGCAATGGCCTCATCACCATGTGAGGCAACATAGTTGGTACCATGGAAAGCCAGCTCTGCAGGGTCAGGAGCTCCAAGCTCTAGCCTCAGCTCTTGTGCTGGGTAATCGTCATTACTGGCTTGACTCGATATGGATTCACCTAGAAGACACATCTCTGGGCATGTCTTCGAGGGCATTTCAGTGAGGATTACCGGAGTAGTGAAGATCCACCCTGAATGTGGGTGGCATCACTCCTGAGCAGGGGTCCCAGACCAAATGAAAAAGGAGGAAGAAGAAAGGCGCTGAGTACTGGCTTTCCGCGCTCTTCGTGCTCCTGATCCAAGAAGGGCGGAGTCCCGGAGGCATGTTCTTGCTTTGGAAGTCTGTCACACCTTCCCTGCCTTGGGGAATAAGATCCTATTCAACTTGGAGCCAATGGCCTAGGGACATGGCTTACAAAATAGAGCCTTCCTGAATCTGATACTTATATATGGAGGGAGAGAGAATGGGCACACCAGGGCCTCCAGCCACTGAAAATGAACTCCAGATACGTGTGCCACTTTGTGCATCTGGCTTTATATGGGTACTGGGGAATCGAACCCAGGTCCTTAGGTTTTGTAGGCAAGTGCCTTAACTGCTCAGCCATCTCTCCAGCCCTTTAAGTTGCTCTTGTCAGGTATTTGGTCTTAGCAATGCAAAAAGTAAAGAATACAGCTCTGCACACTGACGTTTGGCTTCATTATTTCTAAAATGAAAGGGGACATTCGTGTGGCTTCTGTTGATAACAAAATACTTGAGCATGAGTAGATTTCACTCATGGTTCAGAAGACTTGAAAGTCTATGAGCCATGGTGTTGGCATTAGTGTCTTCTTGCTATTTCACAACATAGTGGAGGGCATCAGATGGCAACACAGGAATGTGCTTGCATGAGTCCATCTGCCTATGTTAAAGCTACTATTGGCATCACGGAACCCCATCTTCATGACCCACTTGAATCCTAATCATCTTCCAAAGGTCCTACTTTCAAATACTATTAACATGCATTTGAGGATTAAGTTTCTAATACATGAGGTTTTGTAGGACATGTTCAAATCATAGCCAGAGGACAGCATGGACCAGTGCTTTCCATACCTTCATCCACATAGACATAGATTACCTGGGGGTCTCAGTGAGCGTGGATTCTGACTCAGCAGGTCTGGGATGGGAACCCAGTTTCTTTGTGGCTAACACACTCCAGGTAATGATAACTTCATGGTCCATTGGCCATTCTCAGTAGCAAAAGTCTCAGGGAGTGGGGGGTTGGAGAAATGACGTAGTGGTTAAGGGGCTTACCTATGAAGCTTAAGTACCCAGGTTCAATTCCCCAGAACCCATGTAAGCCAGATGCACATGATGGTTCGAGCTTCTGGGGTTCATTTGCAGGGCTACAGGCCTTGGTATGCCCATTCTCTCTTTCTCATAAATAGATACATAAAAATACAAAGAAATATTTTTAAAAGTCTCAGAGGTCTTCAAAATCTCTTTCCTAGTATTCAACAAGTCTGGGGGGGTTGTTGTTTATTTATTTGTTTTGTTTTGAGGCAGGGTCTCACTCTAGACCAGGCTGACCTGGAATTCACCCAGGCTGGTCTCAAACTAACATTGATCCTCCTACCTATGCCTCCTGAGTTCTGAGATCAAAGTCATGCACCACCACACCTGACACGAGTCTATTTCTTTAAATATATTTTAATTATTTGACAGAGAAAAAGAGAGAGAATAGACACTCCAGGGCCTCCAGCCATTGCAAATGAACTCCAGACGCATGCGCCACCTTGTGCATCTGGTTTACGTGGGTCTTGGTGAATCGAACCTGGGTCCTTTGGCTTTGCAGGCAAACAATTTATGGCTAGGCTATCTCTCCAGCCTGAGTCTATTTATTTTATTTATTTTGAGAGAAATAGAGAGAATAGGCACAGCAGGGCCTCTAGCCACTGCAAACGAATTCCATATGCATGTGCCCTCTTGTGTATCTGGCTTAAGTGAGTACTGGGGAATTGAAACTTGGTCCTTAGGTTTTACAGGCAAACACCTTAACCATCAAGCCATCTCTCCAGCCCACACAAGTCTATTTTTAACACTCTAGAATTTACCACTATTTACCACTCAGCAAAAAGCTCCCTATAAAAAGTGAGTTGATCCTTTTGGTGGCTTCTTATGTCATTCAGAATAGAACCTAACTTTCACAATGTGGTTCTGTGGAGACCCAGGTGATCTGCTTTTCCCACTCTCTCAGCCCCTCTCCTACCGCTTCTTCCCCTTGCTGATATTCTCCAGCTGCCTCTACCTCTTTGATGCTTCAGAAATGTGCAAGGCCTTTATGTTTGCTCTTCCCTCCACCAGGCATACCAGCCTCCCTCCATCTCAATATTCAATCTTTATTTAAATGTCATCTTGTTAGAAAGATTTTCCCTAATCACTCAATGAGAACGTCCATCACTCAGTACTGGAGAGATGGCTTAGTGGTTAAGACACTTGCCTGTGAAGGACCCAGGTTTGATTCTCTAGGTCCCACGTAAGCCAGATGCACATGGTGGCACATGCATCTGGAGTTCATTGCAGTGACTAGAGGCCCTGGTGTGACCATTCTCTCTCTCTCTCACTCTCCCTCTCTCTGTCTCTAATGAATAAATAAACACACACACACACACACACACACACACACACACACACACACACACAGTCCATTATTCTTTAACCCTTCTTCAAAAATTTCTAGAACTCTTTAACCTCTTGTCCAGACTTCTTGAGCAATCCTCGCCCTCCCAAGTAGCTGGAATACAAGTGCATGCCACCTCACTCTGTTTCTCTTTAATTTTCTTCTATTCAGTTTTATGGGTGAGTATAGATATATGTGTGCATATGTTGGTACGTGGGTGTAGGTGTGTGAACAGGTATATGAGCATGTGTGCATGTGCATCCCATGTGCATGGGGAGGCCAGAGGTCAACATCAGGAGTCTTTCTCAATTTGTCTCCATATGACTCTTTCAAATAGGATCTCTCAGTGAATTTCAATGACAGATTCAGCAAGACTAGCTAGTGAGGATCAGGAATTCTCTATCTATACCTCCCAGCATTGGAATTACTGGTGCGCATCACTATACCTGGCATTTTGTGAGGGGGCTGGGGCTCCGAACTCAGGCTCTCATGGCTGTATGCAAGCAGATCGCTCACTGAGCCATCTCCCCAGACCCAATCCCAATTAATTTGTTTTTCAGTGCTGAGGATCAGACCCAGAGCCCAGTGTACTCTAAGTAAGTGCTGTAAACACTGAACTATATCCCCAGCTCTCTCTTTCTTGTCTTTTTTTTTTTTTTTTTTGCTTCAGAGTCAGACACCCTAACCGCTAAGCCATTTCCCAGTTGCCGCTTTTTTTTTTTTTTTTTTTTTTTGAAACCAGGGTCTTCTTATGTAACCAAGTCTGGCTTTGCACTCAAAATCCTGCTAACTCTGTCTTCTTTGTTTGTTTGTTTGTTTGTTTGTTTGTTTTTTCCAGGTAGGGTCTCCCTCTAGCCCAAGCTGACCTGGAATTCACCATGTAGTCTCAGGGTGGCCTTGAACTCACAGTGATCCTCTGAGTTCTGCAGTAAAGTTGTGCACCACCACATCCAGCTTAACTCTGCTTCTTGGGTGCTAGACAGGCATGTGATACTACGCCTGTCCATCCGTAACTGACTATAGTAAATATAATCATCAATGTCTTATTGGAAGAGTTTTGCAGTTAGCAACTGTCCTATTTAATTGATGGTATACTATGTTAAGAGAAACTGTGTTAAGACAACAGTGAAAGGGCCTTTCAAAACGGAGTTTGCGGGCTATGGAGGGAGGTCAGTTAGTAAAGCATTGCTTCGCTAGCACAAGGACCTGAGTTCAATCCCCGGGCTACACATTTTGTTTATTTATTTATTTATTTTTTTGGTATTTCGAGGTAAGGTCTCACTCTGGTCCAGGCTGACCTGGAATTAACTCTGTAGTCTCAGGGTGGCCTTGAACTCACAGCGATCCTCCTACCTCTGCCTCCCGAGTGCTGGGATTAAAGGCGTGCACCACCACACCCGGCTTATTTATTTTTTAAAAAATATTTTATTATTTATTTGAGAGAGAGAGAGAGAGAGAGAGAGAGAGAGGACATGGGTACACCAAGACCTCCTGCCACTGCAAATGAACTCCAGATGCATGTGTCACTTTGTGCATCTGGCTTTCAACCTGGGACTTGAACCTGGGCCATCAGGCTTTAAATACAAATGTCTTTAAGTGATGAGCCATATCTCCAGCCCCAGAAAACACATTTTTTAAAATAGTTTATTTATTTACTAATTTGAAGGGGGGCAGATAAGGACAGAGAATGGGCACACCAGGGCCTCCAACCACTGCAATGAATTCCAGATGCATGTGCCTCCTTGTGTCTGGATTATGTGGGTACTGGAGAATTGAACTTGGGTCCTTAGGCTTCACATGCAAGTGCTTTAACCACTACCCCATCTCTCCAGCCCCAGTTTTTTAAAACATTTATTTATTTACTTGAGAGAGGGGGGATGGGTGTGGCAGGGCTTCCTGCTGCTGTAAACAAACTCCAGACACATGTGCCATTTTGTGCATATGGTCTTACATGGGTACTGGGGAATTGAACCTTGGCTGTCAGGCTTTGCAAGAAGGATCCTTCAACATCTAAGCCATCTTTCCAGACCCCAGAATACACATTTTAAAAGTCATTGGTAGCACTGAACTTGTATCTCAGCTCTGGGAAGGTAGAGACAGGCTGATCCCTGGGACATGCATGGCTAGCTAGCCTCATGAGAGATCTGTGGGCAAGTGAGAGACCCTGTGTCAAAAAAAAGTGGGGCTGGAGAGATGGCTTAGTGGTTAAGCGCTTGCCTGTGAAGCCTAAGGACTCCGGTTCGAGGCTCCGTTCCCCAGGTCCCACGTTAGCCAGATGCACAAGGCGGCGCACGCATCTGGAGTTCGTTTGCAGAGGCTGGAAGCCCTGGCGCGCCCATTCTCTCTCTCTTCCTTCTATCTGTCTTTCTCTCTGTGTCTGTCGCTCTCAAATAAATAAATTTAAAAAAAAATTTTTTTTTAAGTTTTTTTTTTTTTTTAAAAGTGGATGGCAGCTGAGAAGTGACACCCAAGGCTGTCCTCTGACCTCCACACATATGTTAACATGCACTCCTACACACAGGCACACCCACGCACACGCGTGAGCACAGCTACACACACAAATGGAATCTGGACGCCATGAGGAAACAGAGCTTAAGCAAATTCCAGCTGCTTCCTGGAATATGACCTTTGCTCACATCCACTGCACTGACCTAAGGGATCCCAACTGCCAGGCAATGCCATGCACACGGGGATTGGCTGTATATGGAGAGCTTATTAAACTCTCATTTTGCGGGCATTTCCATTCTTCTCATACATTCTTTTCTTTGTTGTCTATTGTTCACCTGCCCTGATCCTTCTTCAACTCCAACTTTCCTTTCTTTCCCTGTAGGACTGACTTTGAGCTACCCGAAGCCTGTTACCTAAGTTGTAACTTGTAAGACCACAGGGAAAGTTCTTTTTACTTCCTCAGTTTCTGGGTTTGGATTGATCAACATTTGTTTCAATTGCTGTGCATTTATTTGATGATACAGCCCTTGTCTTCCTCTCCCCACTCCATAATGCAAGGATTTTGTCTATTTGAATCACTTTTGTCTCACTAAAAGCAAATCGTATTCCACCATTATATATTAAGTAAATAAATACATGAATAGAAAAAGTAAAATATAGGGCTGGCAATATTGATTAGTGGTTAAGGTACTTGACTGCAAAGCCAAAGAACCTCAGTTTAACTCTCTAGGACCCACATGAGCCAGATGCACAAGGTGGCACATGCATCTGGAGTTCGTTTGCAGTGGCTGAAAGCCCTGGTACGCCCATTCTCTCTCTCACTCTGCCTCTTCCCCTCTCTCAAATGAATAAATAAAAATAAAAAAATAAAAAGTAAGATATATTGTTATCTCAATTTTCCGGGTGCTAACTTACTCTCCATTGGAGAACCTGCTTCTCTTTTCCAGATAGATGCAGATCCTAAGAAGAGAGCTGCCCCAACATACCTCAAAAGGGGCCCAACTGAAACTAAGGACAACTGGCGAAATAAGCAAGGGTGATGTTTTCCTGTGAACCAGATACCAGCACAAAGGGGAAGGAGATCAACGCAGAGAAAAATCAACTCCTACCAAATCAGAGAGCCAGAGCCTCAGAGGCCCCCAACACCTCAGCACTGAAGCAGACCAAAAATGAACCCAACATGGCTCAGGGAAATTTTGCAGAAGAGGGGGTGGAAAGAATGTCAGAGTCACATGTTAGGTCATGATTTGCAGAGACATTTATCATACCAATAACTGGGGGCTAACTCCACAATGCACGACCCATTTTCATTAACAAGGAGGGTCTAATGGGAGGGGGTAGATCACAGATGAGCCTAAATAATGGTACCAAACTGCCTGTATTTACTGAAAAGAAAACTAATAAATTAAATTTAAAAAAAAAATAAAAAATAAAAATAAAAAGTAAGATATAGATAAGCTATTAAAAAAAAAATAGGCCTGGCACAGGGTTGGGGAGATGGCTTAGCAGTTAAAGGTACTTGTGTGCAAAGCTTGATGGCTCAGGTTCGATTCCCCAGTACTCACATAAAGCCGGATGTACAACATGGTGCATGTGTCTGGAGTTTGTTTGTAGTGGCAAGAGGTCTGGTTGTACCTGTGCTCTCCTCTCTCTCTCTCTAATAAATAAGATAAAATATATTTTTCACAAATAGAGCTTGCTTATCGGGGTATGGTGGCACAAGTCTTTAGTCCCAGCACTCAGAGGCTGACCTAGAAGGACCACCATGAGTTCAAGGCCAATCTGGGGCTATAGAGTGAGTTCCTGATAAGTCTAGGCCAGAGTGAGACCTTGCCTTGAAAACACTAAAAAATAGTTATATATGCATGGCTTGCTTTTCCAACTTGGGCCTGGCACACTGGCTTTTGCAAAGAAAAAGAGGTAGCTGAGAATGGTGGTGAATGCCTTTAATCCTGGCACTTGGGAGGCAGAGGAAGGGGTTCACCTTAGCCACAGAGCAGGTTCTGTATGACACCTTACCTGACTTTCCTTTGCAACTACTGTCACCTGAGAGGTGTCAAGTCATTAATCCAATTACCAATTTACTCCTTCTTTCTTACAGAACGCATTATCTGATGGTGATGTGGCTTTGCACACTCATTTCACATAGCAAGAAAAAATAGGCTGGTGGGGCTGACCCAAATGCCTGCTTCACCTGGCACTCATGCATCTCGTTACAAATTGATCACTTGGCATTGCTCGATTCCCTTTGGTCTCCTCTGCATGAGTCAGCTTTCAGAGTCCCTTTAATTTTGGGGCACAGATGGGATCAAATTTCTGAATGTTCAAGGTCAGAGCCTGGACAGTGGTGACAGTTACACTGAGCCGCTGCACCGGGAAGGTTCTCAGCCGCTGCTCCGCTGGCTCTTCCCAGGCCCCTGCCAGCACTGCTGCAAGATTTAACACTCTGCCAGACGCAGCAATGCCACGCAAAGGTGATAATTAGATGAGTATGTAACGACATAGCAGAAAGCCACTCACTGCGCTGTCGTCGTCACCTTGCCTCGGCTTCAGCTGGAGGTAGATTTTATATCGCAGGCTGTCCCCAGAGTTTGAGGGGGTGCCAGAGCCTCTTAATGTCCAGCTCATGCAGCACCAATGGGAACTAAATCTCTCACTGGGACTTTAACGGGAAGGGTTGGTGACAGGGCAGCAATTGGTTTGATAATCTGTCAAAGCCTAGAAGGACAGGGAGCTTTGGCTTCATGTCGTGACCGATTTATTAGATAGACAGCCTTGCTCCTTGCTGGGGTCACAAATGGCATCCTGTGTGCAAAGCAGCAGTCAGCTGGGTGAGCTGAGTCCTGGGCCAGGACCTGGTCCCATCTTCACTTCTGGTTTTTGCCAAGGGTTGGATTTCTTTTAAAACTACTTTATTTAGCCCAGTGTGATGGTACATGCCTTTAATCCCAGCACTTGGGGGGGTGGGCAGAGGTAGGAGGATTGCTATGAGTTCGAGGCCATATTGAGACTACATAGTGAATTCTAGGTCAGCCTGGGCCAGAATGAGACCCTACCATGAAAAAAGAAAAAGAAAGATACTTTATTTAAATAGAGAGAGAGAAAGAAAGAAAGAAATAAGCAGAGAGAGAGAGAATGGGCACTCCATGGCCTCCAGCCACTGCAAATAAACTCCACACACATGCACTACCTTGTTCATCTACTTTACATGGGTACTAGGGAATCAAACCCTGGTCCTCAGGGTTTGCAGGCAAGCACCTTAACCACTGAACCATCTCTCCAGCCCAAGGGTAGGATTTCAAAGGCAAGTTTCAAATGTACCTGGGACTCACTCAAGATCAGGAGAAGATCCAGGCACTGACACATCCTTAAGGCCTTTCTCTGAAGTATGGAAGCTTCTCCACTAGCTCCATGTATATCCCATCTGATGGTTAATCTCTGGTGTCAACTTGTCAGGATTTAGAATCACCATGGAAACAAATCTCTTGGCATGTCTGTTAGAGCTTTTCTTGAATATCACCCTTACTAACTGTGGGTGGCACCATTCCATAAGCTGGGGTCCTGGACGGAATAAAGAGGGGAAAGCCAGCTGCACAGCAGCGTTCATGGCACTCTTCTTCCTTCCCGTGGATGTGATGATGTCAAGCCAGCTTCCTGCTCCTGCCATGCTTTCTCTGCCATGACAGACTTCCTCTGGAAATTCTCATCTGGAAATAAATCCCTTCCACCCTTAAACAGCTACTGGTTGGGTATTTGTTCCCAGCAATGAGACAGTAACTGATATTTTGTTTGTTTTTGTTTGTTTGTTTTGGGTTTTAGATATTGGGTGTCACTCTAGGTCAGGCTGACCTGGAATTCACTATGTAGTCTCAGGGTGGCCTCAAATTCACAGTGATCCTCCTACCTCTGCCTCCCAAGTACTGGGATTAAAGGCATGTGCCACCACGCCTAGCTATACCCTGTTTTGTTTTGTATTAAGTATTTTATTTATTTATTTGAGGGGGGCAGTGAGGGACGTAGAGGGATAGAGAGAATGGGCATGCCAGGGCCTCTAGCCACTGCAAATGAACTCCAAAAACATGCCCCACCTTGTGCACCTGGATTACATGGGCACTGGGGAATCGGATCTGGAATCTTGGGCTTTGCAGACAAATACCTTAACCACTAAGCCATCTCTCCAGCCCTGTACCCTGTTGCTCAAGGGGAATGATAGAGCTTCCTGTCACTCGCTCATTCTCCAGGGTGCTTCCACACCACAGGCACCTCAGTACCACAGTCAAGCATGCAGACTACCTTTAGCTTCTGACGGTGATAATCCTTCCTACCAAGGGTAACCGAGATCCTCCTATTCCCAATATAGGAAATGAATGCCAAAGCTGCTGAAAAGCTATGATCAACCTAATCCATTAATTACAATCTGGTTATATTAAGCAGTCACTATGGGGCTATTAAAAGGAAAACATGTACTGAGCTAGAGCAAGTCCCTACCTTGAAAAACCAACACACACACACACACACACACACACACACACACACACACACACACATATATATATATGTATATATATGTATATATATGTGTGTGTGTATATATATATATGTATATATATATATATGAAAAAATGTATAGCTATACAAAATTTTTAGCAAAAAGAAAAAGTACATTTATACTCAGGCTCTTATTTTTCAAAACTGTGGAGAAATAATTGAATGAGGTTTATCCAAATGCTGATCTCTGGTTACTTTTTTTTATATACTACATCATATTATTTGAAGTTTTACAATGAGCACATTTATTGTATCATTGGGAAGACTATTGTCATTTTGGAAGTATAAACTTCCATTCATTTTGTCACACTTGAACATGCAAATGCTGCAGGAGCCAGTACTGAATTGCAGGGAAACAGACCTAAGCGCAGCACTGACCCAGCCTGAGATTAGTGAAGTCAGCGTGCCTTGGGTCAGATGACGTCTGTGGTAGCTCATTCTATTTCCAAAAGTCCATGATTTTTAAGACGCCAAATAGTATCTCCAGATCAAAACTATTTATAAGAATCATTTCCTTCATGATGAGTTGAAACTTCCACTAACTACTTGTGTGTTTAGATGACATCATCCCTGAGATTTATGTGAAATGACTCCTTTCCTTGATGTTATCAAGGAGTTTCAGTAGTGTAGTTCCTGATGCCTCTGTGTTTAAATCCTATCTGAAGAAGCTGCCATTTGTCAAGGTTTAATTGTTTCCATTATTTTTCTTGGGACGGTACCAAGATATTGCTAGACAGATTTGCTAGAGTCCAGCAAAGAAGCCCAGAGCATGTCTACATGTTGTACGCTCAACCTTAGATTCTCAAGGTTCCACGTCCCATTGAAGTAGACACATTGCGATCACAGATGCCTGCATTGCTTTGCGTCATGTGGGAGCTGGAAACTGAACTCAGGCTGGCAAGCTTACAAGTAAGCACCTTCAGTCACTGAACCATCTCCCCAGTCCCAACTTTTAAGGATCTTATCAAACTTTGACTGTCAGATGGAGTGTTTCCCTTTAGATAAACCTCAGTTGTACTCTTTAATTTTTATTTATTTATCTATTTATTTATTTATTCATTTGAGAGTGGGAGAAAGAAATAGACAGATAGAGAGAAAGAATGGGAGCACCAGGGCCTCCAGTCACAGCAAATGAACTGCAGAATCATGTGCCACCTTGTGCATCTGCCTAACATGGGTCCTGGGGAATTGAACTTAGGTCCATTGGCTTTGCAGACAAATATCTTAACTGCTAAGTCATCTCTCCACCTTCTGTTCTACTCTTAAAAACTTTTATTTATGGACATGCCAGGGCCTGTTGCTGCTGCAAATGAGCTCCATATGCATGTACCACTTTGTGTGTCTGACTTTATGTGGGTACTGTATAATTGAACATGAGCTGGCAGGCTTTGCAAGCAAGTGCCTTTAACTGCTGAGCCATCTCCTTACTCTCAGATCTGCTCTTAAAACACTTAACTCAGTAGGGCATGGTGGCACATGCCTTTAATTGCAGCACTCAGGGCACAGGGAAGAAGATTGGCATGACTTTGAGACCAGCCTGGGCCTAGAGAGTGAGTTCCAGGTCATCCTGAGCTAGAGTGAAACCCTACCCTGAAAATTTTTTTTAAAGGAAAAAAGAAAAGACAAGTGATTGAACGATCTGTGACTAGGATTATCCCCCTTTCTGAAAGTTAACCCAAGATGAACTTTACTCACAGGATAAAATAGCTTCATAGCAACATTCAGATTCATGTTTGACTAAATAACTCAAGAATATAGCTCAGCCAAGCTAACATACAGAAGTCACTAAGTCTTTTCTCCTTCATGTTTATGATTATTCATTTTTTCTGTATCTTGCAAGAAAGATCGATAGAACATGTGATTATGTGTACCAAGTTTCTTTGGAAGTGTTCATAATCTTTTCCCAGGAAAAGAAACCTCCCTCTGGACACACAGCAAGAAATCCATGCAAGACACAGGGAGAAGTTGCTTACCCCTAAGCCTCAGATCAACCAAACGTACTGAGCTTGACTTCCAAAACCCACTAGATGCCCACTTTCATCCATCTAGGGAACAGGAGGAGGAAGCTCCCGGCTCCCGAGGTAGCCATTTCCCTTAAGTGGAAAGCAAAAAGAGCTGACTCTTGAGGGAAGTCTAGGATGAACAAGAGTCTCAAGAGGATCTGACAGAGATATAATAGAGGAAGTAGCAGGAGAACAAGAGGAGATTGATGTCAAAGGAAAGGCAACCAGTCAACTTGGGAAAGTTGGAACTTACATTCCTAAGCTGGAGAGATGGCTTAGTGGCTAAGGCACTTGCCTACAAAGCCAAAGGACCCAGGTTCAATTCCCCAGGACCCACATAAGCCAGATGCACAGGTGATGCATGTGTCTGGAGCTCATTTTCAATGGCTAGAGGCCCTGGCATGCCCATTCTTTTCTTTTCTTTCTTTCTTTCTTTCTTTCTTTCTTTCTTTCTTTCTTTCTTTCTTTCTTTCTTTCTTCCTCCCTCCCTCCCTCCCTCCCTCCCTCTCTCTCTCTCTCTCTCTCTCTCTCTCTATTTCCCTCTCTCTCCCTCTTTCTCTCTATCACTCTCAAATAAAAATAAATAAATAGCCAGGCATCATGGCACATGCCTTTAATCCTAGCACTCAAGAGGCAGAGGTAGGAGGATTGTCTGAGTTTAAGGCCACCCTGAGACTACATAGTGAATTCCAGGTCAGCCTAAGGTAGAGTGAGATGCTACTCAAAATAAATAAATAAATAAAAATTTTAAACTTACATTCCTGAAGTTAGAGATGAGGAATACAGCGAGGATGATTGCAAAGACATGGTAGAATTTCAAGTCATATTTCCGGGAGGAAGTGGAGAACATGGATGCTTTGCTTGTCCGGATCTCCTTTCATTGGTTTTCCATGGTCTCTCCAATAGCAAAGTGCAGTTCAGCCTTCCTTATACTTACAGCCAGAGGACTCACCTCTATTTTGAATATCCAAGAATAAATTAGAGGTGAGAGACCTGGGTATGGTGGCTCATGCCCATAATTCCAGTAATTAGAAGGTTGAGGCTGGCAGATTGCCATGAACTCAAAGACAACCTGATTACATTTTTAAGTTCTAGGCGATAAAGATGAATAAACAGGCTGGACATGGTGGCACATACCTTTAATCCCAGCACTCAGGAGGCAGAGGTAGAAGGATGGCCATGAGTTTGAGACTACCCTGAGATTATATAGTGAATTATAGGTCAGCCTTGGCTACAGCAAGACCCTACCTTGAAAAAGAAAATAAATAAACAGACAGGCATGGTGGCACATGCTTTAATCCCAGCACTTGGGAAGCAGAGGTAGGAGAATTACCATGAGTTCAAGGCCACCCTGAGGCTATGTAGTAAATTCCAGGTCAACCTGGGCTAGAGTGATACCTTGAAAAAAAGCAAAAATAAATAAATAAATATACAAGAAGAGAAAGGCCATGGAAAGATCATGTGAGGAAAAGGCAAAGGTTACTGGGAGGTACTCCAAGCCAAGAGCAACCAAGGACTGAGGGAGCTAGCTGCCAAAAGGCATGAGAGAGAGAGGCATGGACAGGATTCTCTTTCAGAGCCATAAGAAGGAATCAAGCCTTCCAACACTTTGATTTTGGTCTGATGTCCTTTAGAGCTATAAAAGGACACATATCCGGGGTTTAAAAAATTGCTTTTTTATATGTAGAGGGCACACATACATGCACATGTGTGAGAGAGAATTGGTGCGCCAGGGCCTCAACCACTACAATTGACTTCCAGATGCTTGCGCCACCTAGTGGGCATGTGCGGCCTTGGGCTTGCTTCACCTTTGTGTGTCTGGCTAATGTGGGGTCTGGGGAGTTGAACATGGGTCCTTAGACTTCCCAGGCAAGTGCTTTAACTGCTAAGCCATCTCTCCAGCCCCAAATTTCTGATTTTTTATTTTGTTTTGTTTTGTTTTTTGTTGTTTGCTTGTTTGTTTGTTTGGTTGGTTTTTTTGTTTTTCTAGGTAGATTCTCACTCTAGCCCTTGCTGACCTGGAATTCACTATGTAGTCTCAGGGTGGCCTCGAAGTCACAGCAACCTTCCTACCTCTGTCTCCCGAGTGCTGGGATTAAAGGCGTGCACCACCACCCCTGGCATCCAAGTTTCTGGTTTTTAAATCCACCATGTTTGAAGTCATCTTCATGGCAATCCTAGAAATGAATATAGTCCATTCAGGTGACAAGGAGCCTACCACAAAAAGTCCTCTCCACAAATAACTCACAATTGATAATTATATCCAAAGGCTCAGAAGCTAGTTCTACTCCCCTTAGCCAGACCAGACGTGTATAGCATGTTGATATTGTGTGTATTAGCTTACCAATACTGCTATAAACAATTACCACAAACATGGTGTCATAAAACAACGTGTTTTGATTATCTTGTATAGGTCTGGAGCTCAAAAGTCCATTTCCTATTTTTCTTTTCTTTTTTTTTTTTATTTTTTTATTTTTTTTGAGGTAGGATTTCACTCTAGCCCAGGCTGAGCTGGAATTCACTATGTAGTCTCAGGGTGGCATCAAACTCATGGCGATCCTCCTACCCCTACCTCCCTAGCTCTGGGGTTAAAGGCGTGTGCCACCATGCCTCGCTACACATCCTATGCTTTCTTAGTGGGCCAAAATCAAGTTGGCAACAACTCTGGTGGCAACCAGCTCTCCTTGACTTGTGACAGCACCCCATCTATTGTCAAGAGCAACATCTTCAGATTTCTCTGTGTGCTTCACATTGCATTACCTCTGTCTGTGTGCCAAGTCTCCCTGTGCCTCGACTTACAAGGATACAAGTGATTGTCTTAAAGACTTCCTGCATAATCCAGAATGAGATTGTGTCAGGCATGGTGGCTTACACCTGTCATCCCAACACTCAGGAGACAAGCTGGATGATTGCCACAAGTTTAAGGCCAGTCTGGTCTAAATAGTCAGCTGTGGCTACATAGGAGGTGGGGGGGAGAGAATGATATTTTTAATCACTTCTATAAAGATTCTTTTCCACATAGGGATACCAATTCCTACTATCTTTGAGGGCCATTGATTTTTTTTTTGGATAATTTTTTGGCTGACCATAGATTATATGATGCTTCTATTGAAATGTCACATAAACCTAAAGTCATCCAGGCATTCAGTGGCTGTATCTTCACCTAACTTAGTGTTTTGCTCATTCCACTGGAAAATCACACCATCAGGTTTACAACATTGTTTTCTTTCCATGTGCATGTGTCGGGGGGGGGGAAGTGCATGGGATATACAGGTATACATGCATGTGTGTGCCCATGGAGGCCAGAGGGTGATGTCAGGTGCCTTCCTCAGTCACGCTCCTCCATTTTCAAGAACTTTATTTATTTACTTGTGTGTGTATGGGCACATGTACCATGGCACACGTAAAGGTCAGCAGACAACTCTGAGGTGTCTGTGTTTTACCTTCTTTAAGGCAGGATCTCTCACAACAGCAGCAAATAGACTCCCAGACAGCAGAGGGAGCAGACCAGCTGGCCAGTGACCCCTCCTTGTTGAAGGCACTTGGCATCACAGACGAGTGCGCCACTTTGCATCCAGTTTGTTTTTTTTTTTTTTTAATTTATTTATTTGAGAGCGACAGACACAGAGAGAAAGACAGATAGAGGGAGAGAGAGAGAATGGGCACGCCAGGGCTTCCAGCCTCTGCAAACGAACTCCAGACGCGTGCGCCCCCTTGTGCATCTGGCTAACGTGGGACCTGGGGAACCGAGCCTCGAACCGGGGTCCTTAGGCTTCACAGGCAAGCGCTTAACCGCTAAGCCATCTCTCCAGCCCTGCATCCAGTTTTCTGTGGGTGTTGGGGAATTGATCCTGGGCTGGCAGGCTTTGTAAAGCATGTGCCTTTCATGACTAAATCATCTTTCCAGCTCCCCTTTTTTATTTTTTCGAGATAGGGTTTCACACTGAACCTAGCGCTAACCAATAGATTAGCTATCCAACAAGTCCTAGAGCTCCTTCTGTGTCCATGTCCCCACACTGGGATTAAAGGCATTGGACCACCACACCACAGATTTACGTGGGTGCTCAGAAAGACTCGGCTCCTCCTGTGTTTACCTACTGAGCCTCTCCCCAGCTCCAGGTGTGCACTGTCCTATCGGTTACATGGATTACTGACTGCAGGTCATGGTTGGAGGAGAAGGCACAAGGTGTGAATACCCAGAGCTGAGGATCACCGGGGGACACCTTGGAGACTGGCTGCCACGCCCTGCATGCCAGCTGTCAGTAAAAGCCAGACTGGAGCAGTACTGGCAGAATATTAAAGAGCAGATAATTCAGGCTAGGGGGCTAGCTCAGTGGTAGAATATTTGCCTAGCATGCAAGGCCACGGGTTCTCTGTCCAGCTTCGTGAGAAACAGTTATAAAAAGGCAGACAACTGGCAAAGGCTTGGGGGGATTCAGGGTCCTGGCTATTCCACAAAGGTCAATACATGCTGGTCCTGGTTTCCCTTAGGCCAAATATCCCAAATGGTAGAGTTGACAGTTTCCCAAGAGGGAAGTGCAGGTTGAGTCTTCATGGAAAAGCTACACAAAGACCCATGGCTGACGCAAGCCCCACCCTGATCACTGCTCATCAAGTAGATGCAGTTTCTAGATGTCCGCTGCCCATGGCAACTAATAGATTGGGAGCCATCAGTCAAGGCAGGGGCAGTGAAACCACAGCAGGGAGTTAGAGAGCCGGGCATGGTGGTGCACGCCTTTAATGCCAGCACTCGGGAGGCAGAGGTAGGAGAATCGCCGTGATTTCGAGGCCACCCTGAGACTACATAGTGAATTCCAGGTCAGCCTGGGTTAAAGCAAGACCCTACCTTGAAAAAAATAAGCACAAAAAGGATAGATGTTATTCTCTACTGAGCAAAGCTGGAAAAAAAAAAAAAAACCCACATGACATAGAAGATGAAAACCGGCTTTGAGCCGTTTGTGAACAGAAAGCTTGCCCTGCTCTGTGAGGCAGCAGGCGTTTCCACGTTGGCACACTGTGGTCATGCGTCTGAGCGCCTCGGCAGCTGCTCTGGCAAGCCAAACAGTTTTTGGTCTCATCACCTCTTCCACCCCCCTGGTGGGAGCTTTCCTGCCATTTTTGCTTTCCGGATGCAATGGTGCAGCTGGGGACACTGGAGATAGCTGGAGCCAGGACACAAAAGCAGGGAAAACCAGTGAATAAGATGAGAAAGGACTGGATAAGCACATGAGGGAGATGGAAGAGCGGGCCCAGAGCTCCTCTATTGCATGGGAAAGCTTGCCTGGAATGTACTCTCTTGAGTGTGGCATGGGGGCACACGCCTTTAAACCCAGCACTCTGGAGGCAGAAGGATTGCTGTGAGTTCAAGGCCACCCTGAGACTACATAGTGAATTCCACTCTGGGCTACAGTGAGACCCTACCTTGAAAATCAAAAATAAAAGAATGTACTCTCTCTTCTCCTGGGGATGGCGAGAGGGCAGCAGGAATGATGCTGTGCTGAATGGAGCTCTCTGCAGCTAAGCCTGGCTGCTTCCGGACATAACTTCAGGTTAAGGGGATCGGTGATCTATCACGCAGCCTCTATGATCACACTGCATGGCCTAGAGAAGCCTCAGCCTTTCCATCTCAAAGACCAGGTGGTTTTTGCCTGTAGACTGTGAAGCCTGTTTCTGTCAGCGGTTAACATAACAGGAGCCCGAGACACTGCTCCACACTGTCGCCTGCAGCACCCTGAGATCTTTTTAGAGATGTCTTCTCCTTCTCCGTTGCCTATCTCGTGGCAGCAGGAAGGGTGGACTGGGATCAGTTAGGGGCTATAGCCATGATACAAGCTCAGGAACAGCAAATCACTGGTTGCCTTCAATGGGAGGCAGAAGTAGGAGGATTGTTGTGTGTTTGAGGCCAGCCTGGGACTACAGAGTGAGCACCTAATCAGCTTGGTCTAGAGTGAGACTCTACTCGAAATACATACACACACACACACACACACACACACACACACACACACACACGTGCGCGCACACTTTGCTATGCAAGTTTGGTCTGTAGCCCATCTTGAGCTTGTCAGAATCAGCTTCGTGGGCCTCACTCAGCCCCAATGAATCAGAACCTACACTCAGCATGATACTTGTATGAGTTTAAAGCATATTATATTGAAATCTGACCAGCATTGGCCTGGAGATATTGCTCAGTGGTTAAAAGTGCTTTCTTACACAGCCTGGCAGCCCGGGGTTCAAATCCCCAGTACCCACATAAAGCCAGAAGTACAAAGTGAACTCTGGACAACATTGACAGGAAGGGACAGATTTGCCAGGGCCAGACTCCCCTGAGACACATGCATCTTTCCTTCCTTCCTTCCTTCCTTCCTTCCTTCCTTCCTTCCTTCCTTCCTTCCTTCCTCTCTTTCTTTCTTTCTTTCTTTCTTTCTTTCTTTCTTTCTTTCTTTCTTTCTTTCTTTCTTTTACCATAGATTGCTTTAAGAATCAAAGGGAAGGGCTGGAGAGAGTGCTCAGTGGTAAAAGGCACTTTATTACAAAGTCTGATGGCCCAGGTTCAAGTCCCCATTACCAACTTAAAGCCCGATGCACAGAGTGGCACTAGTGTCTGGAGTTCATTTGCAGTGGCAAGAGGCCCTGGCCGATTCATTCTCTCTGCGTCTGCTTCTTTCTATCTCTCTCCCTCTCTCATTCTCAAATAAATAAATAAATCAAATATGTTGAAAACAAAAATCATACCACTCTTGTAGCACACACCTTTAATCCCAGAACTCATGAGGCAGAGATAGGAGGATTGCGGTGAGTTCAAGGCCACCCTGAGATTACATAGTGAATTTCAGGTCAGCCTGGACTAGAGTGAGACCCTACCTCAACAAACAAAAACAACAACAAAGAATCAGAGGGCAGCCCAGGAATGTGCTAGAGAAAAGTGCACATGTGTGCAAACTGTGCTTGAAACTCCAGGGGATCCTCAGAGCTCTGAAGAACATCAAGATCCACTGGCAGGTCTGGAAGGAATCCCAACTAGTTCAATAATGAGTTGGGGGAGCGATGGTAAGGAGCTGGCAATTAAAATTTTCAGTTTTTGGGGCTGGAGAGATGGCTTAGCGGTTAAGCGCTTGCCTGTGAAGCCTAAGGACCCCGGTTCAAGGCTCGGTTCCCCAGGTCCCACGTTAGCCAGATGCACAAGGGGGCGCACGCATCTGGAGTTCGTTTGCAGAGGCTGGAAGCCCTGGCGCGCCCATTCTCTCTCTCTCCCTCTGTCTTTCTCCCTGTGTCTGTCACTCTCAAATAAATAAATAAAAAATGAACAAAATATTTTAAAAAAAATTTCAGTTTGGGGGTCTGGGGGAAGATGGCTCAGTGGTTAAAGCTGCTTGCTTGCAAAGCCTACTGACCTGGGGTTCAATCCCCAAGTGGCTACATAACACCAGATGCGAAGTGAACACTTAGGAACACGGGCAGCTCATGGGCCGGCTGGTCTATTCCTCCACAGTCTGGCAGTTCATTTGCAGCAGCAAGATACCCTGCTTCAGGGTGGGACACAGACGCCCAAGTTTCCCTCTGAACCTCCACACATGCACACTGACATGCATGCAAGCATATACACCAATATGTAATAGAAAGTAAATTCTGAAAGAACTTTCAGAGACTTGTGCAGAACTCAGGGAAAGCTCCCGCATAGTCTCCAGAGTCTGCTCCCATCTCCCCGTGGCTCCTTGTATTGTTTTCCCAGACCCCCGGTGATGAGAGCAGCTACCCTGGAGGGGTGAAATGTGGCCCACCCTGGCTTCCATGGGCAGGACAGGACCTGCCTGTGTCCTTTTCTTTAGTCTCAGAAAAGCCAAAATTAGCCTCGCTGTTGTTTCTTTTCTCAGGAGCCTCTAAATTGTATCTCAGGAAAAGATTATTGTGCTCTGGGGACCCTATCTTATCGTGGGGTGTGGGGGAGGTGATGAGTGAGAGGAAAATGGTCTTTGACAAATTGGTTCAATTCGGACAACCACATGACTTCCCAGTAATTGCCCACCACGTCTTTGGTAAAGCTATTGTTTCAGCTCCGGACTCCCAAATATTTAGCCAAGTAGGAGGCCTGGGAGAGCTGGAGAGCCCCAGGATGGAAGCATGCTCTTGTGGGGAAAGGGGACATTGTCCACGACCCCCTGCATTTTCCTGGCCATCGTGACACCCGGGGAAGGTCTGTCTCCCAGGCTTGCTCAGTGCATCACTAACTTTGAAGGGCTGAGGGACACTCACTGCTTTCCTGCTCAATAGAAAGTCTCCATCTGAGCTGCGAGCTCTGAAACTGAAGCATTTGAACCGAATTTTCTTTAGCTCTGCCCTACCTCAGCACTGGTCAAGGTCCCTTGCTGTCCCCTCTGAGGAGATATGGAAATATCCATGTGATGAAAAGGACACAGAAAAACAACCTCCTGCCCAGTGAGCCAGGGACCAACACGACCTGAGCTATGCAAGCTAAAGGGTTCACACAAACAATTCACGGCACGGCCAGGCCTTTGCCCCTATGCAACTCTTCAGAAATTCCTGGGAGAGAATGCGCGCTCCAGGCTGACCTCACGCAGCCTTGCTCAGCCTGCAGTCAGGGGACATTTGGGGGACGGGGCCGGGGGCGGGGCAGCAGCACGTGAGAATGTGTGTTATCAAAGGGGAACACTTTTCCCCTGAACTCATGTGGTCATCTGTCTGATATGCCGCTGGGTGGAGGTGGGCAGAGGGGAAGGGAGTGTCCAGTCGCCAGCGACAAAAGAGAGCCATGAGGTCATCGGAGCACAAGGCTTTCCTCGCTGGCCACTGGCAGCGATTGTCTTCCGCACTTGTATTCCAGGGGCTTACCTCCGCTCCCACGGAGACATCCGATGTTGAGATGCCTGCCTAGACACAGACATTTTCTCCTAAGCTTATCTCCAATTAGGCCATGATAGCCAAACAGGGGACATATTACTTGGCAAAGGAGTTGAGATTTTAACTTTGAGAACTGCAACTTGTTTTCAGCTTCTGATGACAGCCGTGTCACATTTGGCCCTACCTGAGATGCTACCCCTGCCACAAAACTCCCTGACTAGGCACAACTGTGTTGGCATCCCTCTCTCCACCTAACCTACACCCTCCCCAGCTCACTTTACAGGCACCTCTGGTTCCTCCTCGCTCCTCCACCCTCCACATTGCACAGCTGTTGGATCGGTGACACCCACCAACAGAAAGCTGAGACCTGAGACTTCTATTATCAGCCCACCTGGAGGCTCTGCTGCCCACTGACGGAGAACTGTTGAGCAGCGGGTCTCTGAGAACTGATTTAGCTCCAGACATTTTTTGAAATTTAAATTTTATTATTGTTTTTTTATTTGAGAGAGAGAAAAGCAGATAGAGAGAATGGAAGCTCCAGGGCCTCCAGACACTGTAAAAGAACTCCAGGTGCATGCGCCACCTTGTGCATCTGGCTTATGTGGGTCCTGGGGAATCGAACCTGGGTCCCTTGGCTTTTCAGGCAAACATCTTCACCGCTAAGCCATAGCTGCAGCCCCAGCTCCACTCTTTGAAGACCGCAGTGTTCATTATGATGCAGCCTCGTATGAACAAGCACATAGCCTCTCCCCTGAGCCGGCGAGCTTAAGTGAGCAGTAAGGGTCAGTCTTCCCGCCTCTGTGACTCTCTTCCTTAGCTGCATAGAGGAGAGACATGTCTGAGTTTTTAAAAATATTTTTACTTATTTATTTATGAGAGAGAGGGCCTCCAGCCCACTGCAAATGAATTCCAGATGCATGCACCACCATGTGCATCTGGCTTACATGGGTACTGGGGAATTGAATCTGGGTCCTTAGGCTTTGCAGGCAAGTGTCTTAATCACTGAGCAATCTTTCCAGCCCCAAATCTGAGGCTTTAAAAACAATCACACATAATATGGTTTCCAAACAGAGATTTTTTTATTATTGTTTTTTCCAGAAAGGGTCCCACTGTAGCCCAGGCTGAGCTGGAATACACTTTGTTGTCTCAGAGTGGCCTTGAACTCATAGCAATATTCCTACCTCTGCCTCCCAAATGCTGGAATTAAAGGCATGTGCCACCATGCCCGGCTTCCAAACAGAGATTTGGCAAACACTTGCCTTGGAGTCCTAGGTGTTGACACCACAGGAAGTGTATGTGTTGGCACCCAGTGATTGATTGAGGAATCTCCCGTCAAGAGTAAAGTACCAGGAAACAGTGAGTATAGCCTTGTGAACCGAATGGGGATCTGGGCACTCACTAGTAATCTCCTTGAAAAGAACAGCCTCACTGTCCCTGGAAACTCAGACCCAAGGGGCTCCAGGTGTTCCAGCAAAGCTGCCCATGGGCCTCCTGTGAGGAGCTGAAGCATGGAGGTGTGCCTGTGATGCAGCCGGAATCAGGTCTGACCTTCATTTGGAGCCCACTTGCAAACTAGGAGGAGCCTGTTCAGTTGAAACGTTATTTTAGAAGCTCTTAGCTAAGGTCAGCGAAGGGGGAGGGGTGTTCTCTTCTCAGAGGGCCTGACGGTCTGTTAGGGACAGCCCACAGCAGTGTCAGCTGAAGACACAGCAGAACCAATGTCCGACAGTGACACCATGAGGCAGTCACAGTCACAGCAGAGATAATCACTACGCTTTCTTTGCTGTCCTTTCCCCAGCATTAATCTTTCTTTATTCATTTAATAATACCGAGCACTGTTTCCATGAGGGAATCGTTATCACCCCATTTTACAGAAAAGGAAACTGAGACGTGGAAATTATAATTAGAGAGCCATTTGTAGGTTGTGATTCCAGACACCACAGCCCAAACCCCTGGACCTTGCTGCCTTTATAGGAATAGCCAGTATGTACTATGGTATGTTTTGTTGTGTTGGCTGTGCTATTTTGTTAATATTTGTCTATTAATGTACTTTGTTTGGAGGATATTTATGTACCTACTTATTTATATCATGTATATATATATATATATATATATATATATATATATATATAGTCTCACACATGCCAAGTAAGTGCTTTACCCATGAGCCACACCCCAGCTCTAATTTTTTTTTTATGACATATATATCACACACTGAAGTTGTGGCTTTTCCAACCCCTTCAGGGTAGAATAAAATTTATTCCTCTGTAGTGCCTTCAATTTTTGGAATTTCATAAGCATTTAGGATTCTCAGAAAATAAGCTAGAATGATTCAGTGAACCTCATGCAATAAAACATGTACAACCTGACTTTTTTTTTCCAAGATAGGGTCTCACTCTAGCTCAGGCTGACCTGGAATTCACTATGTAGTCTCAGGCTGGTCTTGAACTCATAGAAATCTTCTACCTCTGCCTCTTAGTGCTGGGATTAAAGTGTGCACCACCATGCATGTTTTTAGTTTTTAAATCCTCTTGCTCAGAAAGAAGCCACTTGCAAGGCCTGCTATAAAAGAAGAGAGGGCTGGAGAGATGGCTCAGTGCTTAAGGCACTTGACTGCAGAGCCTAATGCCCAGGCTTCATTTCCCCAGTACCTACATAAAGCCAGATACACAAAGTAGAGCATGCATCTGGAGTTTATTTGCAGGCCCTGGTGTGCCCATTCTCTCTCTTTCTTTCTCTGTCTCTGCTTGCAAATAATAAATAAGTGACTTTTTTTTTTTTTTTTTTTAGCAGGGAGGAAGTGGTCCAGGCTTTGGCTCCCTTGTGTTCTGTGGACTCTGCTCTGCTTCTCTGATCCAGTCATTAAGGTCACCATTCAAACTGAGTCATGATGGTTAATCTTCACTGTGAGGGTGTGCCCAGAAAGGTTTAACTGAGCAGGGAAGACCTACCCTGAATGAGTGTGGCACTATCTCATGCACTGGGATCCCAGACTGAATAGCAAGAGATAGACCACGAGCTGAGTGCCAGAACTGACTGTCCTCAGTGGGTGGCCAGCTGCATCACGCTCCTGATGCCACACCTTCCCCACCATGGTGAACTGTGTCCTCTGCAATCTCAAGCCAAAATAACCCTTCCTCCTTTAAGTTGCTTCTTGTCAGGTATTTGGTCACAACAACAGAAAGGTAATTAATACAGTCCAGGCCCTACTTCCCACCTCTTGAAGGAGACGGCTGCCAGGGTTCCCTCGCCAGCACACACTGACTCACTGGAAACAGGGTGAGTCATTACTTGGGGAGATGGCCCAGCATTTAAGGCACTTGCCTGCAAAGCCTAACAACCTGAGTTCGATTCCTCAGTACACATGTAAAGCCAGATGCACAAAGTGGCACATGCATCTGGAGTTATTTACAGTGACACTATCCTGGTGCACCCATTCTGTCTCTGTCTCTATCTCTGCCTCTGTGTGTGTGTGTGTGTGTGTGTGTGTGTGTGTGTGTCTGTGTGTGTGCACGCATGCGTGTGCGCGTGTCTGTCTGTCTGCCTCTCTGTCTTTCTCTGTATGCAAATAAATAATTTTTTTTTAATGATCTGAGGCACAGAAAGACATCCAGGTGAGTTTTAAGGAAGTCTTGAACTGGTCCTGAAAGTGGGGGGACCTACTAAATGAATCCCTTCATACATGGAAATATTGGAGAAGTAATAACAGCAACTAATGGGCTAGAGAGAAGTCTCAGTGGTTAAGGACGCTTCCTGTGCAAGCATGAGCGCTGAGGGGGCTGACCCTGCCAGGGTTCAAATCTCCAGACCCCATATAAACAGCTGGGTGTGGCCACACACTCCTGCAACCAGTCAGGCAGGGGAGCAGAGACCAATGAATACCGGAACCTTGCAAGCTGCAGAATCAGTAGAGACTCTGGCTCAAAACAAAGACAGTTGGGACCTAGATGTCCCTCAACGGATGAGTGGATAATAACACAATGGAGTTCTACTTAGCAGTAAAAGAAAAAAAAAAAAAGTTATGAAATTTGCATGAAAATGGATTGATCTGGAAAGAATTATACTAAGTAAGGTAACCCAGGCCCAGAAAGCCAAACATCACATGTTCTCTCTCATATATGTTGTTCCCAGCTACAAATGATTAGATTTCTGTGAGTAGGAAGAAAATTAAGTAGCAGAGATAAGTAAGCTAGAAAGGAGATATAAAGGGAATGGGGGGGTGGAGAGACTTAATAGGATGGTATTTATATATGTAAGTAGAAGAACAGATTAATAGGGGTGAAAATGCCTAAGTGAGGTCAGGGGAAGAGAATGAAGGAAAGGTAGAGGAAGAGCTAATCAAAATCTAAGAGGATATAAATAAGTCACATGGAAACCTACTTTTTTTGGACAATGGAATACTTAGGAGTCATAGATTGTTACTAGAACGTTTTCAGTGCCAGATATGGGACACCTTCCAGTGAGTTGTTGGCCAGGGAGGTCCCTGATGCCCCCAAAACATTACAGGCCATTGCTGAGGCCCTTGGTTTCCCACCAGGAACAGATGCTAAGACCCTATTGCTGAAAATTTCACATACTTGGGCCGCAAGTTCATTAAGAAATGCTGCTGAAGCTAAGCTGAAAACCTCCTCCATGTAGACCAGCTGACAGAAAGCTGGGAAAAAAAAACCCCTCACTACATGCAGTTCAATGGGAGAGACAGAAATCACCAGTAAAGATACTCAACAGTGGATACTACAATCCTTATCTTTGGCCAGCCAGGCCAAATGAGCCAACTGGTGCAATAGTGACATGTCTGTTATGGGGGAAACCAACCACTCTCTAATTTGACTGGAGGCCCGCTCCATGGGAGGGAATACATCCCTGATACTGAAAACCTACAACAGGGGTAGTCATGAGCCCTAGAGATGTAACATCTGTTGCAGACTGGGTAAATGTATATGCTATGCTCATCAAACTGCCCAGTAAGCACTTCTCTTAATGTTCATACTCTTATATTAATGATACTCTCACTTTTGGTTAGAGAACCTTCTCTTTTCAGATGGCAGTGATCTTGGGATGACTCAGAAAGCACCATGGTGCTGACAGGAACTGACAGAGGAGTGCTCAGCACTGAAATATCTCTATCACGCCTTCCAAGGCTCAGGGTTCACTGTGGAAGAGGTGGCAGAAAGAACGTAAGAGCCAAAGGAAGGGTAGGACTCCTTACAATGTGCTCCTCCAGACACAAAATGGCCTGGATATCCATGACCTTGCAGTGCCTGACACTTCCTACACAAGACCATCATAATAGAAAGAAAAGATGATGACATCAAAATAAAAGAGAGACCGATCGAGATGGGGAGGGATTATGATGGAGAGTGGAGTTTCAAAAGGGAAAGTTGGGGGAGGGAGGGAATTACCATGGGATATTGTTTACAATCATGGAATTTTTCAATAAAAAAAATAATAAAACAATAAAGACAAACAACAACAACAACAAAAAAGATAGCTGGCCATGGTGGTGCATGCCTTTAATCCCAGCACTCAGAGGCAGAAGTAGGAGTTCAAGGCCAGCCTGAGCTAGAGTGAGACGCTACCTCGAAAACACACACACACACACACACACACACACACACACACACACACACACACAGAGCAGGCCAAAAAGCCATGGTGCAGGGTGACTGACGTTCTGCTCTAGTCACCTGACCCTATGCCCCCTCCCAAATTAAAAAATGATATTTTTAAAAATAACAGCTATTAACTATTTTCATGGCATTTTGGGAGTTGAAAAAACTCATGAGTTATTAGGAGTTATTTTTGCAACCAACATGTAAGACAGGTAAAGCAAGGCACAGGTATGTAAGAATGATGATGATGATAATCATGGAAGCCAAGCACAGGGATACACACCTACAATTCTCACACTGGGAAGGCTGAATCAGGAGGATTAGGGCCAGCTTAGGTTACATGGTGAGTTTGATGTCAGCCTGGGATACACAGCAAGAGTCAAGAAAGAGAGAGAGAGAGAGAATGGAAAAGGGAAATGAGAATCCCACAAATCCCACAGCTAGCAAGTGGTGGGAGTCAGGACTTGCCTTCTGGGCCTTCTATAGCAGGCCAGAGCCAGCCACTGGAGACCCTGGGGCCAGCCTGGCAGACAGGCTCATGCCTCAGCCAGGCTGAGCGCAGGCAGTCAGCTGGGGCCACACTGCTAGCCGTGCTTTATTGTGTACTATCTTATCTCAATAGGAAAAGGCAATTCAGGGGAGAATTTCCTTGTCATGTGCTCCAGGCTTTCCAGCTTTCTTAGCCCAGTTCATCCCCTGGGTTTCACCATTACTCATATCATGGAGACGCCTTATCAGGACTAAGTCATAGGGCTCCTTTTTTTTTTTTTTTTTTTCCAGTACCAGACAAACTGGAACCTGGGTACCCTTTGTGGCCTAACATTATTAGCCTACTCAGAATCCAGCTCTTGCCTCCCATGATTAGAGGGTTTCAAGGCCAGGCTGGCAAGTATGATGGCAATGTTAATTCCCAAAGAGCCATCTCTGAATGGGGCCAGTGGTAAGAGCCTTTATTTACTCTTCTGCTTTCTCCAACCATTTTCTTCTAAATAAAACTTCAAACCTACAGTCAAAGCCAGCTGTAGTGGCCTGCACCTGTAATTCTAGGTAGGCAGACGAGGAGTTCAAGGCTATCTATCCTCAGCTACATAGCAAGTGCAGGCCAGTATGGGTTACATGAGATCCCATCTCAAAAAACAAACAAGCCAGGTGTGGTGGCACACGCCTTTAGTCCCAGCCTTGGGGAGGCAGAGGTAAGAGGATCACTGTGAGTTTGAGGCCAGCCTGAGACTACATAGTGAATTCCAGATCACCCTGGGGCTAGAGTGAGACCCTATGCCTACCTTGGAAAAACAAAACAAAACAAAACAAAAACCCAACAAGAGCCACATGTGGCGGTGCATGCCTTTAGTCCCAGAACTCGGGAGGCTGAGGTAGGAGTCTTAGGTTACAGAGTTCCAGGCCAGCCTGGGCTAGAATGAGACCCTCAAAAAAAGGCTGAAGAGATGGCTCAGTGGTTAAGGTGCATGCTTACAAAGCCTAATGACCTGGGTTCAATTCCCCAGTACCCATGTAAATCCAGATGCACAAAGTGGCACATGCAGGCTGGAGGCCTGGCACACCCATTCTCTCTCTCTCTCCCTGTCTGTCCCTCTCTGTCTCTCTGCTTGCAAGTAAACAAGTAAAAATAAAAAAATACCAAGCTGGCCATGGAGGTGAACACCTTAAATACCCGCACTTAAGAAGCAGAAGTAGGGGGATTGCTGTGAGTTTGAGGCCAGCCTGAAACTACATAGTGAGCTCCAGGTCAGCCTGGACTGGAGCAAGACCTACCTCAAAAAATCTAAAAACAAAACCCCAAAACAAACCTCCACCAAATAATCAAAGAAAACAAATGAGCAAAATAAAAACCAACAAGGAAGATGAAGAGTAATATAATGAGTGAGATTTTACTACACACCAAGATTTACCAATTGTTTTCCTTTTCTCACATCTGCTTTAGCCCAGGCTGACCTGGAATTTGCACTGTAACTGCCCAGGCTAGCCTCAAAGTGACTCAAAGTGATCCTCCTGTCTCAGCCTTCCACATGCTGGGATTATGGGAATGAGCTACTATGCCCAATTTTCCATGTACTTATTTTTTCCATATACTTATAAATGTGAAAAACATTGACTTTTTTTTCAAAGATGAAGTTTTGCTGTGGTGTTCAGGTTGATCCCAAACTATTGGGCTTAAGCAGTCCACCCCAGCCTCCCAAGTAGCCAAGACTGCATACATGCACCCCGCCGCCCAGCCACTTTCCAAGTGTCTTTTTCCTTTCTTCCTAGGGCCTTTTTCAGCTGCTCGGCCTTTAAAACAAAACTGTTGTTGTTTTTGAGGTAGGTCTCACTCTAGCCCAGGCTGGCCTGGAATTCACTAGGTAGTTTCAGGCTGTCCTCCAACTCAACAGTGATCCTCCGACCTCTGCCTCCCTAGTGCTGGGATTAAAGGCATGCGCCACCCCACCAGGCTACCCTGCTTTTAACCAATGCCTTGGCTGTCGTTTCCCAGGGGCTCTCCCCCACTTGTTTTCTGTGATTTGGGAATCGTTTCTACCGGGACACAATTGCGCTGAACTATAGTGGCTGCTTGAGCCCCAGGGTGTTTATGCTACAAACTGAAGAAAAAGAAATCTTAGTGGGAGGGTTTTTTTTTCTGTTTTATTTTTTTCAGTAGAGATTGGTGGTGCTCATGCAAGGCAATCACTGAGTTATACCCTCAGCCTAGGAATTTTAGATTTTTTAAAGTTTTATTTGTTTGTTCCATGGAGAGAGAAAGGGGCAGATAGAAAGAGAGGATAGATGTGCCAGGACCTCTAGCCTCTGCAAACAAACCTTTGGCTTTGCAGGCAAGCACCTTAACCACGAAGCCATCTCTCTAGCTCAGGAAGATATATTTTTAATTGATCTTCCATTGAAGGAAAACACCCCAGCAGGGGGTCCCCCACGCTCTGCCCGGATATGACGACACCCCAAATCACTCACGAGAAGCGGTCTTGATGCAAACTACAAGAGGATTTTATTCCAAGCACGCTGGGACCCACAGTCGTACACCGCACAGGGGTAGAGGACTGCAGAGCCCTGAATGCAGGAACGGGACAGTCTTTATAGGGTTTCTAACAAAGCCTGTGCATTAGACCAATCATTTTCTAATATCAGGAGCCCGCAGGGTGTTAGCCAGTCAGTTTGTGCCACCCCATAATTTCTAAGCCAATTAATTTAATTTGTTCAAGCCCCTCGTGGACCAATCATTTTCTTATGACCTTGGTGGTCAGCATTTGTGCAGGTCCTTGGGTGGGAGTAGCAGAGTGTGGCACCAGTCTCCTATAACCTTGGAGGTCAGCCTCTGCGCAATTCCTTAGGTGGGGGTAGCAGAGTATGGTATCAGCCTCCTATGACCTTGGTGGTCTGAGGCAGGCTGCTACAGCTTATGGTGCGAGCTACTAAGGCTTACTGTGTGGGCTATTAAGGCTTATGGTGCAGGCTATTTACAGAAATCAAATAAGTGGTTCACTTCATTACTCATTTCCCATCCTTGAGGGCTATCTCATGCCCTTTTACCTAGTTTTATATTAGGAGCGGGCTCTGATATAATGAGAAGAGGGATTCTTCACTTGCTTCCAACAGAGAGTAAAGCCTGGAGTTTGAAGTATGCAGGGAGCCCGCTTAAGCTCCCCTTGGAGCGTGATAGTATTTCTGAGCTTCTGAATTCTTGGGCCTTTCACCATCAATTAAAGAAATGACCACTACAAGAAGCCATACAGGAGCTGGGAAGATGGGAAAACAGAGGACTTCCGGTTAAAATGGCGGGCCAAAGCAGCCTGGGGGGAAAAAAGACCAAAAAAACTCAGCAAAATACACACTTTTACTAAAAAGTGAGGTGTATAGGAAATTGAAGCAGCAGCGGAGAAGTAGGAGAGATCCAGAGCCCGCACAAAAGCGGCAAAAGCAGCTCTGGCAGCTCGGCCAACCGCTGCGGTGGCGGCACACCAGAAAGCCGCCAGGCTCGGCTCCAGCCACAGGAAAAGCCAGGTGCGGGATTTTCCCCTCACACCGCGCTCTCCGCAACTCAGGAAACGTGAAGGGAGAGCGGCAGTGAGCAGCGGAGGAGCAGACCGCGAGGTAGAGGAACACGTGGAGCAGCGAGAGATCCAGAGCAGCTGTGACCTCCCCTCCCCCACCGCCTGAGCCCAGCTCCGGCAAACAGAGCAGCAGCCCGGGACCAGCCACGCCAACTTGAGTCAATAGTGGGACCCAAGCAGGAGCAGAGTCCGGCAGCAACATCAGCAGCTCTGACACCGGTAACAGCGGCCCCAGCAGCAGCAGACCCAGGAGTGGCAGCAGCGGCAGACCCAGCAACAGCAGCTTCAGCAGCAGCAGTGGCTCCAGAAGTGGCAGCTACAGCAGCAGCAGAGGCAGCAGCAGCGGTGGGTCCAGCAGCAGAGCTTCAGCTGCTAACAGACCCAGCAGAGGCAGCTTTCGCAGCAGCAGTTCCAGCAGCAGGGGTGCTGATCTGCAGGGCCACACTTGCCAGGCTTGGTTTGCCCTGCAGGAAAAGCCAGTGCCCAGCTCCAGAAATCAGAACAGCAGTCCGATGACCAGGCAGCAACTTGACTGAGACCAAAATCATCCAAGGTAACTGGGTTTGCACCAGGGAAGGGTCTCACTTGGTCACAAGCTGACTTAGATCCCTCAACAGACCAGAAATCTTAACCTCTATGTTGATAGAGGATCTGGTTGTTATAATAACTACTCTGGCATACATACTTGGGGCTGTTTTTGATTGAATGGGTACAGTGTTTAGTTAACTTTTACCTGTATTTTATTCTGCTCAGCCTACTTGAATACCCCCATAGCAGGGAAACTCAACCCCTAGGAGCATCTTTGTAGATACTCTCAGAATCTTAAGAGCCACATCTAACACCTTAAGCTCCGACCCTGAAAATATATAACATCAAATCAATTGATACAGCTAAGAATACCCAGCTAGCTAGAAAATCCAAGCATTAACTTAATCCAAGATGCAAAAATATATACATTATAACACAAGAAACACTAAAAAGCAAGACAATATAAATCCATCTAAAAGTATTAATGCATCAGAAATGACCTCCAGTGAGAATGAGTTAGAGGAAATGCCTGAGAAAGATTTTAAAAGAATGATTGTAAATATGTTCAAAGAAGTCAGAGAACAAATCAAAGGAGTCAAAGAGGAACTTAAAGAGGAAATCAAAGGAATCAAAGAAGATGCAGGACACCAATTTCATGAAATAAAGAAGGTAATACAAGACACATAAATAAGGAAATAGAAATAATAAAGAAAAACCAGTCAGAATTACTAGCAATGAAGAACACAGTTAATGAAATAAAAAACTCTGTAGAAAATTTCACCAGTAGAATGGATGAAGGGGAGGAATATCTAAGCTAGAAGACCAGGTGGCAGATCTAATCCAGTCCAACAAAGAGAAAGACAAACTTATAGAAAAGTATGAGTGGGAATTTCAAGATATTTGGGACACTATGAAAAGATCAAATATTAGAATTCAGGGCATAGTAGAAGGAGAAGAATTCCACTCCAAAGGCATAGTAGGTGTCTTCAACAAAATCATAGAAGAAAATTTCCCCCAAATTGGGAAAGAGGTGCCAATACAGATACAGGAAGCCTTTAGAATCCCAGCCAGACAAAACCTGGAAAGAACCTCTCTTCTCCATATTATAATCAAACTTCCAAACACACACACCAAAGAAAAAATATTGAAAGCAGTTAGAGAGAAAAATCAAGTTACCTACAAAAGCAAGCCCATCAGGATTACAGCAGATTATTCAACACAAACTTTTAAAGCCAGAAGGGCTTGGAGTGATATATTCCAAGTTCTGAAAGATAACAACTGTCAACCAAGGTTACTTTATCCTGCAAAGTTATCCATTCAAATAGACGGAGAAATAAGGAGCTGGGAAGATGGATCAGTAGTTAAAGGTGCCTGCTGGTCTGGGTTCAATTACCCATCTACCCATATAAAGTTGGACACAAAAAAATGGCATATGACAGGCGTGGTGGCACATGCCTTTGATCCCAGCACTGGGGAGGTAGAGATTGGAGGGACACTGTGAGTTTGAGGCCAGGCTGGCACTACAGAGTGAGTTCCAGGCCAACCTCACTTTGAATGAATCCCTACCTCAAAAACACATCAATGGCTGGAGAAATGGCTCAGTGGTTAAGACACTTGTCTTCAGACCTAAGGACTGAAGTTTGATTCCCTAGTACCCATGTAAAGCCAGGACTACCCCATGCATCTAGAGCTCTTTTGCAGTGTCTGGAGGCCCTGGCACTCCCGTTCTGTCTCTATTCTATCTCTGCTTGCAAATAAATAAAAATATGTTTCAAAAAGAAAAAAAGTGGTGCAAGCGCCTGAATGCAAATATTAATAATAATAAAGGGCTGGAGAGATGGCTTAGCGGTTAAGCGCTTGCCTGTGAAGCCTAAGGACCCCGGTTCGAGGCTCGGTTCCCCAGGTCCCACGTTAGCCAGATGCACAAGGGGGCGCACGTGTCTGGAGTTCGTTTGCAGAGGCTGGAGGCCCTGGCGCGCCCATTCTGTCTCTCTCCCTCTATCTGTCTCTCTGTGTCTGTCGCTCTCAAATAAAAAATAATAATAATAATTATTATGATTATAAAGAGTCGGAGCCAGGCGTGGTGGTGCACGCCTTTAATCCCAGTACTTGGGGGACAGAGGTAATAGGATCACAGTGAGTTCGAGGGCACCCTGAGAATCCATAGTGAATTCCAGGTCAGCCTGAGTTAGAGTGAGACCCTACCCTCAAAAAACAAAAACTAACAACAACAACAACAAAAAAAAAAGAGTCTGGCATGGTAGCATATGCCTTTAATCCCAACACTCAGGAGGCAGAGATAAGAGGATTGAGGCCACCCTGAGACTACAGAGTGAATTCCAGGTCAGTGAGTTAGAGTGAGACCCTACCTAGAAAACAAGAACAACAACAAAAATAGAGGGCTGGAGAGATGGCTTTGCAGTTAAGGAATTTGCCTGCAAAGCCAAAGGACCCAGGTTCAATTCCCAGGCCACACATAAGCCAGATGTACAAAGTGGTGCATGCATCTGGAGTCCATTTGCAGTGTGACCATTCTCTCTCTCTCTCTTTCAAATAAATAAATTAAAATAAATTTTTAAAAGAAAAAAAATCCAGGTGTGGTGGTGCACGCCTTTAATCCCAGCACTCAGGAGGCAGAGGTAGAAGGACTGCTGTGAGTTCAAGGCCACCCTGAGACTCCATAGTGAATTCCAGGTCAGCCTGAGCTACAGTGAAACCCTACCTCGAAACCACCCCCCCACTCAAAAAAAAAGTCACATAATCCCTTTTACAACAGAACCTAATGACTTCTAAGACTCTGAGACTGTTTTTCTCTCTCATATCTGCTGAGAGTGGCAATGCTCTCCTGTGATGTACTTTTGTTACTTGATATTGCTCTGTGGATATTTTACCCATGTGAAAATTGTATATTCAGGAGAGAAAGAGAGAGAGACCTTGGAATTCATGTTGTGAGACCAGCCACCCAAGCACTGTCCCAGAGAGTTCCAGGTAGTTTAGGTCTGCTCTTCAGATGTTCTATGATTATTTTTTGTTTATTTGCTTTTGGGTTTAATGACAAAATACCATGTGTTCACTAAAGTATAATGCTTAATCTTCTCCAATAGGGAAGGGTTTGTGGTTTGTGTCCTGTGCTGATTATCAAACCCAAGAGTTCATGCTTGCTTGCATAGCTTTAAAGTGATTTTCTGGCTGGGCCTAGTGGTAAAGGTAAGAGGATCACCGTGAGTTTGAGGCTACTCTGAGACTACATAATGAATTCCAGGTCAGCCTGGGCTAGAGCAAAACCTTACCTCAAAAAAAAAAAGTGATTTTTCTGGTGGGACATGGTGGTTCACCCTGTTTTCCAAACATTAAGGTGGCAGAGGCAAGAGGATTGAGTTTCAGGTCAACTTGGCCTACATAGTAAATTAAAGGCCAGTTTGATCTACATAGCAAGACTCTGAGAAAAAGGGAGGAAGGAAGGAAAAGAAAAAGAGAAAGGCTAAGAAGACAGCATTTTCAGTATTCCTGGATTGCCTGTGGAGAATCACTTGAGAAACTAACATTCCCAGACCCTGGGTACTGTGGGATAGAGCCCTGAAGAATATCACATGTGAATATCAAATTTCTGCAGACTACATTCTAAGGAGTGAAGGCTAGTCAGAATCCTAGGCCTATGAAATGACTCTGTTCTCTTTCTTTCTGCTTTTTCTTTTCTTTCTTCTTTCCTTCTTTCTTTCTTTTTAAATGGTTCTTTTCTTACACAGCCATTTCTTACACTGTCATTGGAAAACAGGGCAGTGACAACACTATATGAGGATCTCTGTTCTGGTTGTGGCATTCGAGAATCCTCCAGGCTCGAGCTCTTGACTCAAAATACTAAGACACCTATAGGATGGGACGGCTGGATGGAAAGGCCAAGTACAGAACCGAGGAGTAGAACGCGCCAGGCCATTCCAGTGACACATGCCAGCTGGAAAGGGCTCAAGTCCATGTGACCTGGGACCCAGAAGCTGGGTTCTACTTAAGATGGCCCAGGGGGCCCTGGTAGGAAGGGCTCCACAGCAACTCTGGACATATAACTGGCTGTTCCCATGTCTTGGTCTGTCCGTCGCTTTATCCTAACTCCCGTGCCTCCTTAACCTTTGCTTGATGGAAGCTAGACATAATGTAGCTAAAAAAATTACAGTCTTAGCTGGGTGTGGTGGCGCACGCCTTTAATCCCAGCACTCAGAAGGCAGAGGTAGGAGGATTGCCATGAGACCAAGGCCACCCTGAGACTACCGAGTGAATTCCAGGTCAAACTGAGCTAGAGTGAGACAATACTTTGAAAGAAATAATAATAAAAAGGAAAAGAAACTACAGCCTTGAAACCTTGCAGCTAGAACCAGGTCCCATCAGAGGCCGGGGGAGTAACTAAGTGGTACAGCGCCTGCCTAGTATGTGAGAGAAGGGAGGATCAGGCTATATTCTCCTCTAAGTTACTTCTTACTGCAAAATAGTCTTCAGGCTGGGTCTTGCCCTGAGGGACTCCATTCTACAAAGTAGCATTCTAAGTGCAAATGCTGAGGCAGAATGACTCTGCACCTCACTGTCCACACAGATGCCACCACCAGTCTAACATCTCATGAGGCACAGACTAGCAACTTATTTCAAAAAAGTAAAGAGGTACAGCCTATAAGCTTAGTAAGATAGATTGGGAACATATGAGCACATGGATGTATTAAAAACATATCAAGGGGCTGGAGAGATGGCTGAAGTTAAGGCGCTTGTCTGCAAAGCCTAACAACCCAGGTTTAATTCCCCAGTACCCACATAAACCCAGATGCACAAGGTGGCCCATGAGTCTGGAGTTTGTTTACACTAACTAGAAGCCCTGGTATACCCGTTCTTTCTAACTACCTCTTTCTCTCTCAAATAAATAAATAAAACATTTTAAATGTAAAAAAATTAGAGCCAGGCGTGGTGGCACATGCCTTTTATCTCAGCACTCGGGAGGCAGAAGTAGGAGGATCACCGTGAGACCAAGGCCACCCTGAGACTACATTGTGAATTCCAGGCCAGCCTGGGTCACAGAGAGCTCAAAAAAATCAAAATAAATAAATAAATAAAAAGTAGTAGAGGCCTGGTAAAATGGCTCAGTGGTTAAAGGTGCCATCTTACAAAACTTGGTGGCCTGGGTTTGATTTCCCAGTACCCACATAAAGCCAGATGCATAAGGTGGCACATGCATCTGGAGTTTGTTTACAGTGGCAGGAAGCCTTGATGTGCCCATATGCCCCCTTTCTCTCGTTCAAATTTTTTAACAAATGGTAGAATTATTTGCTATTGAAAAATACTAGGAGCCAGGCATGAGTGCAGAAGGCTGTAGTCCCCGCACTTGGGAGGTACAGGCAGCAGGGTCAGGAATCCAAGGCCCAGCTGCGCTACACAGTGAGCTCATAGCCTGGACGACATGAAACCCTGTCTCGAAAACAAGGGGAGGTGGCTGGGGAGAGGACTTAGGGGTTCATTGTGCTTGCTTGCAAAGCCCAACAGCCAGGGTTTGATTCCAACATAAAGCCAGAGGCACCAAGTGACATATGCATTTGGAGAAGCCCTGGAGTGTCCACACTCAGTTTCTCTCTATCTTGCAAATAAGTTTGAAGAAAAAATAAAATCCAAGCAGAGCATGGTGGCACACACCTTTAATTCCAGCATTTGGGAAGCTGAGGTAGGAGGATCATTTTGAGTTTGAGATCAATCTGAGACTAGATAGTAAATTTCAGGTCAGCCTGGGCTAGAGTGAGACCCTACTTTGAAAAACCAAATAATAATAATAATAATAATAAGGCCAAGGTCGCAGCTAGAGGAGACTGGTGTCCAGCGGCCGTGTCTCCCGCATCCTTCTCTGAGTGCAGCGGCGTCATGTTGGGCCAGAGCATCTGGAGGTTCACGACAACCGTGGTCCGCCGCGGCCACTGTGAGGAGGGCCCGGGCAAGACCTTGCCATTTTGGAAAACAAGTGGCGGTTACTGGCCATGATGGCTGTTTTCTTTGGATCTGGATTTGCAGCACCCTTCTTTACAGTAACACACCAATTGCTTAAGAAATAAGGATGTTTTAATTCATCCACTTAACAGATATGAAGAATGTTTAAGAGGTACAACCTCAGAAATGGATCAGACTCTTAAACTCCTACAATATATGCTTGTAAATAAACTGATGACATAAATTTAATGTCTCTTCTCTGAGATAAGAATTGTGATCACTGAGCATGATTTTATTTTAACAGCTGAGTATTTTTTTTAATCAAAAATGTATATGATTTAATTTATTGTGGTTTTAACTTATGTGATATGATTTATAACTTCATTCCTAGTCCAAGACCTTTTGGGTTTCTTTGGTGACCATTTGAGTTTCATTGAGGTTTATAGAGTCACAGGCACCTTATCAGGGGCAACATCAGGGAAGAAAAAGTGTCTTCACTTGTCAACCCTTAATTGCATATAAATAAATCTTCAAAGGAAAATAATAATAATAATAATAAAATAAATAAATAAAAACCAGCCAGGCACGGTGGCACAGACCCTTAATCCCAGCACTCCAGAGGCAGAGGGAGGAGGATTGCTATGACTTTGAGGCCACCCTGAGACTACATAGTAAATTCCAGGTCAGCCTAGAGCATAAGCAGACCTTGAAAAACCAAACTAAAATAAAATAAAATGAAAACCAAATCCAGGTGTGATGGCCAAAGCCTTTAATCCCAGCACTTGGGAGGATGAAGAAGGAGGATCTCTGAGTTGCAGGCTCCCTGAGACTACAGAGTGAATTCCAGGTCAGCTTGAGTGACAGTGAAACCCTACCTCAAAAATCCAAAATAAATAAATAAAAAAGAAAACCCCCAAAATTAAAATTGAAAACAAATTAAAGGTACACATTATATAACTTTATACAGTGAGAAGTAACAAAGGATATTGTTTACACTATTTTATGTTTCAGTACAAAAAACTTATCCTCTTTTTTTTTATATTCTTTGTTCATTTTTTATTTATTTATTTGAGAGCTACAGAAACAGAGAGAAAGACAGATAGAGGGAGAGAGAGAGAATGGGCACACCAGGGCTTCCAGCCTCTGCAAACGAACTCCAGATGCGTGCGCCCCCTTGTGCATCTGGCTAACATGGGACCTGGGGAACCGAGCCTCGAACCAGGGTCCTTAGGCTTCACAGGCAAGCGCTTAACTGCTAAGCCATCTCTCCAGCCCAGCTTATCCTCTTTAGATAATAACTATACCAACTTTTATTTCTTCCAGTACACACTACTAACTTTTTTTTTTTATGGTTTTTTGAGGTAGGGTCTCACTCTAGCTCAGGCTGACCTGGAATTCAGCATGTTGTCTCAGGGTGGCCTCGAACTTATGGCACTCCACCTTCCTCTGCTTCCCCAGTGCTAGGATAAAAGGCGTGTACCACCACGCCTGGTTCACACTAGCTAATTTTTAACTGGCAATTGCGCATATCACCATTGATACATTAACACATTATTTTCAAGCAAGCAACTTTAACCACTGGGCCATCTCCCAGGCTCCAAGTAATACTTTCTTTTTAAAGCATTCTTAGTGTAGCTTCAACTTAATTAATTGATTTTCTTTTTAAGCAAGTTTCACTGCCAACAGATATAAAATGAATAACTGACAGAATGAAACTGGAGTAGGGTTTATTAAGACATGATCACTTGCACTTCATTTTTCTTTTCTTTAATTAAAAAGCACTCTTGGGCTGCAGAGATGGCTCAGTGATTAAAGGTACCTTCTTAAAAAGCACTCTTTTAGAGCCGTGCATGGTGGTGCATGCCTTTAATCCCAACACTGAGGAGGCAGAAGTAGGAGAATTGCTGGGAGTTCAAGGCCACACGAAGAATACATAGTGAATTCCAGGTCAGCCTGGACTAGAGTGAGGCCCTGGGCTGAAATGACACCCTGCCTCAGTGGTGGGGGGGGCACTCTTTTGGGGCTGGGGAGATGGCTTAGTGGTTAAAGGTGCTTGTTTTTAAAGCCTGATGGCCTGGATTTAATTTCCCAGCTATTCACATAAAGCTAGACAAGCATCCATGGTGAGAACCTGGTGCATGTCCTTGTATGAATAAATGGTTTGTCTAAAAAAAAAAAAAAGAAAAAAACCACTCAATTACTCATAGTTAGGTGGAGTGGCAGAACAGACAAACCAGAAATCTTAACCTCCTTGTGGATCTGGTTGTCATAATACTTACTCTTGCATAAATACTCTGTGCTGAAAATGTACATTGTGGGCTGGAGAGATGGCTTAGAGGTTAAGCACTTGCCTGTGAAGCCTAAGGGCACCAGTTTGAGGCTTGATTCCCCAGGAACCACAAGAGCCAGATGCACAAGGGGGGGCATGTGTCTGGAGTTCGTTTGCAGTGGCTGGAAGCACTGGTGTGCCCATTCTCTCTCTCTTCCTCTCTTTCTCTCTCTCTCTTTCACTCTCTCTTGTTCTCACTCTCAAATAAAGATAAAACAAACAAAACATTTTTTTTAAAAAAAGAAAATGTATATAGTTTAAATTTTAGAACCTATCTGTATTTTGTTCCACTCAGCCTACTTGAATACTCTCATAGCAGGCAATCCTCACACCTGGGGTCACTTTTGTTGATTCTCTGAGAGTCTGGAGAGCTACACCTAGCACCTTAAGCCCCTACCCTGAAGATATATAACATCAGATTGATTGACACATCTAATAATACCCAGCTAACTAGAAAATCCAAGCATTAAATTAACCTAAGATGCAAAAATATATACATTATAACACTAAAAGCACCAAAAACCAAGACAATATAAATACACCAAAAAGTATTAATGCATCAGAAAGGGCCTGCAGTGAGAACGAGTTAGAGGAAATGCCTGAGAAAGATTTCATTAGAGTGATTATAAATATGTTCAAAGAAGTCAAAGAAGAAATCAAAGGAATAAAAGAGGAAATCAAAGGAATCAAAGAAGACACAGGACACCAATTTAATGAAACAAAGAGGTCAATACTAGATAAAAATAAGGAAATAGAAATAATAAAGAAAAACCAGTTAGAATTACTAGAAATAAGGAACACAGTTCATAAAATAAGAAACTATGTAGAAAATCTCACCAGTAGAATGGATGAAGGAGAGGACAGAATATCTAAGATAGAAGACCAGGTGGCAGATCTAATACAGTCCAACAAAGAGAAAGACAAACTTGAAGAAAAGTATGAATGGGAATTTCAAGATATTCGGGACACTATGAAAAGATCAAACAGGACTTCCGGTTAAGATGGCGGCGTAGGTACCACGCCAAAGCAGCCTGGGGGGAAAAAGACCAAAAAACCTCAGCAAAATACACACTTTTACTAAAAAGTGAGGTGTATAGGAAACTGAAGCGGCAGCGGAGAAGTAGGAGAGATCCAGAGCATCCAGAGCCCACACAGGCTGGCAAAAGCGGCCTCGGCAGCTCCGCCAACCTCAGCGGTGGCGGGACACACCAGAAAGCTGCCGGGCTCAGCTCGAGCCGCAGGACAAGCCAGGTGCGGGATTTTCCCCTCACACCGCGCTCTCCGCAACTCAGGAAACGTGAGGGGAGAGCGGCAGTGAGCAGCGGAGGAGCAGACCGCGAGGTAGAAGAACGCTTGGAGCAGCGAGAGAACCAGAGCAGCTGCGGCTCCCTCCCCTCCCCCACCGCCTGAGCCCAGCTCCAGTGAACAGAGCAGCGTCCCGGGACCCGGCCACGCCAACTTGGGCTGACAGCGGGACCCAAGCAGGAGCAGAGTTCGGCAGCAACATCAGCAGCTCTGGAACCGGTACCAGCGGCCCCAGCAGCAGCAGACCCAGGAGTGGCAACAACAGCAGACCCAGAAGCAGCAGCAGTTCCAGCAGTGGGGGTGCTGACCTGCAGGGCCACAGTTGCCAGGCTTGGTTTGCCCCGCAGGAAAAGCCAGTGCCCAGCTCCAGAAATCAGAACAGCAGCCCGACAACCCAGACAGCAACTTGACTGAGACCAAACTCATCCAAGGTAACTGGGTTTGCACTAGGGAAGGGTCTCACTTGGTCACAAGCTGACTGAGATCCCTCAACAGACCAGAAATCTTAACCTCTGTGTTGATAGAGGATCTGGTTGTTATAATAACTACTCTGGCATACATACTTGGGGCTGTTTTTGACTGAATGGGTACAGTGTTTAGTTAACTTTTAGAACCTACTGGTGAAAAGATCAAACATAAGAATTCAGGGTATAGTAGAAGGAGAAGAATTTCACTCCAAAGGCATAGTAGGCATCTTCAATAAAATCATAGAAGAAAACTTCCCCCAAATTGAGAACGAGGTGCCAATGCAGGTACAGGAATCCTTTAGAACCCCAGCCAGACAAAACCTAGAAAGAACCTTATTATAATCAAACTACCAAACACACAAACCAAAGAAAAAATATTGAAAGCAGTTATAGAGAAAAATCAAGTTACCTACAAAGGCAAGCCCATCAGGATTACAGTAAATTATTCAACACAAAGTTTAAAATCCAGAAGGGCTTGGAGTGATGTATTCCAAGTTCTGAAAGATAACAACTGTCAACCAAGGTTACTTTATCCTGCAAAGCTATCCATTCAAATAGATGAAGAAATAAGGACATTCCATGACAAAAGCAGGCTAAAGGAATATTTGAAGATAAAAACCAGCTGTTCAGAAAATACTTGAAAGAATCCTCCATGCTGAAGAGAAAGAAAAGCACACATATAAGGAACCTGGAAAAAAACTCAAATACTACTTAACACAAGAGAGCAAAGACAAAAGAACTACAAAAAAATGGCAAAAATAAATACACACCTTTTAATAATATCTCTTAATATCAATGACCTCAATGCCCCAACCAAAAGACACAGGTTTGTGACTGGGTTGAAAAGCAGGAACCTTCAATTTGTTACCTCCAAGAAACCCACCTTTCTACAAAGGATGGACACTATCTTAGGGAGAAAAATTGGAAAATGGTGTTTCAAGCAAATAGGCCTAGAAAACAAGCAGGGGTTGCTATCCTAATATCTGACAAGGTAGACTTCAGTCCCACATTTGTTAAGAAAGATAAAGAAGGTCACTTTATATTGATTAAAGGCACCCTCTAACAGGAGGATATTACAATCTTAAACATATATGCACCTAACATGGGGGCTCCCAAATTCATCAAACAAATGCTATTTGAACTAAGGTCACAGATAACACCATTTGTACTAAATGAGGTCATAGAAGGAATGGACCTAACAGATATCTACAGGACATTCCATCCAAATGCTGCAGAATATACATTCTTTTCAGCAGCACATGGAACATTCTCTAAAATAGACCATATATTAGAACACAAAGTAATTTTTTTATTTTTGGGTTTTCGAGGTAGGGTTTTACTCTAGCCCAGGCTGGCCTGGAATTCACTCTGTATTCTCAGGGTGGCCTTGAACTCACAGTGATCCTCCTACCTCTGCCTCCCAAGGGCTGGGATTAAAGATGTATGCCACCATGCCCAGCTTCACAAAGCAAAGTTTAACAAATACAGGAAAATTGAAATAATTCCTTGCATTCTATCTGACCACAATGGAATCAAACTACAAATCAATAGCAAGAAAAGCTATAGAGCATACACAGAATCATGGAAACTAAGCAATACATTACTAAATGATGAATGGGTCACTGAAGAAATCAAGAAGGAAATCAACAAATTCATAGTCAAATGAGAACACAACATATCAAAATCACTGGGACACAATGAAGGCAGTCCTAAGAGGTAAATTTATAGCTTCAAGTGCCTATGTCAAGTAAATGACCTAATGCTTCACCGTAAAGCCTTGGAAAAAGAAGAACAAGGCAAACCAAAATCAGTAGACAGGAAGAAATAATAAAGATTAGGGCAGAAATTAATGAAATAGAAACCCCCCCCCAAAAAAAAAATCCAGGGCTTGAAAGATGGCTTAGTGGTTAAGCGCTTGCCTGTGAAGCCTAAGGACCCCAGTTCAAGGCTCGATTCCCCAGGACCCACATTAGCCAGATGTACAAAGTGGCACATGCATCTGGAGTTCATTTGTAGTGGCTGGAAGCCCTGGTGCGCCCATTCTCTCTCTCTCTCTCTCTCTCTCTCTCTCTCTCTCTCCCCCCCCTTTCTCTGTCACTCTCAAATAAACAACCAAAAAAATTAAAAAATTTAAAAAAACAATTCAAACAATCAATGAAACAGTTTGTTCTTTTGTTTTTAACATTTTTTGTTTATTTTTATTTATTTATTTGAGAGCAACAGGCATAGAGAGAAAGAGAATGGGTGCTCCAGGGCCTCCAGCCACTGCAAAATGAACTCCAGACTCATGTGCCACTTTGTGAATCTGGCTAATGTGTGTCCTGGGGAATCGAGCCTTAAACCATGATCCTTAGGCTTCACATGCAAGCGCTTAACCACTAAGCCATCTCTCCAGCCCAAAGAGTTGATTCTTTGAAAGGATAAACATAATTGATAAACCCTTTGCAAATCTGACTAAAAGAGAGAAGAGACACAAATAAATAAAATTAGAGATGAAAAAGGCAACATCACAACAGATACCAGAGAAAATCAAAAAAATCATAGGAACATACTCTAAAAACATATATTTCACTAAGTGTGAAAATCTGAAAGAAATGGATGGTTTCCTTGATTTATATGACCTACCTAAATTAAATCAAGATGAGATCATTCACTTAAATAGACCAATACCAAGTATGGTGATCCAAGCAGTTATAAAAATTTCCCAACTAAAAAAAGTCCAGGCCCAGATGGATTCACTGGTGAATATTACCGGACCTTCAGAGAAGAACTACCCCATTGTTTCTTAAGCTTTTCCATAAGACAGAAGAAGAAGGAATCCTACCAAACTCCTTCTATGAAGCCAGCATCACCTTGATAGCAAAACCAATCAAAAATAGAACAAAAAAAGAGAATCACAGACCAATCTCCCTCGTGAACATAGATGCAAAAATTTTCAACAAAATATTGGCAAACAGAATACAAAAATATATCACAAAGATCATTCACCCTGACCAAGTAGGCTTTGGTTCAACATACGCAAATTGATAAATGTAATACAATATATAAATGGACTGAAGGACAAAAATCACATGATCATCTCATTAGATGCAGAAAAAGCATTTGACAAAATCCAATATCCCTTCATGATAAAAGTCCTACAGAGGGCTGGAGAGATGGCTTAGCGGTTAAGCGCTTGCCTGTGAAGCCTAAGGACCCCGGTTCGAGGCTCGGTTCCCCAGGTCCCACGTTAGCCAGATGCACAAGGGGGCGCACGCGTCTGGAGTTCGTTTGCAGAGGCTGGAAGCCCTGGCGCGCCCATTCTCTCTCTCTCCCTCTATCTGTCTTTCTCTCTGTGTCTGTCGCTCTCAAATAAATAAATAAAAAATTTATTAAAAAAAAAAAAGTCCTACAGAGACTGGGAACAAAAGGAATGTATCTCAATATAATAAAGGCCGTTTATGACAAGCCTACAGCCAACATATATTACTAAATGGGGAAAAAGTGGAAGCTTTTCCACTAAAATCAGGAACAAGGCAAGGGTGTCCATTGTTCCCACTTTTATTTAATATAGTACTGGAAGTCTTAGCCATAGCAATAAGGCAGGAGACGCACATAAAAGAGATACAAATTGGAAAGGAAGAGATCAAGTTATCATTATTTGCAGATGACATGATTCTATGTATAAAGGACCCTAAAGAATCTACCAGCAAACTATTAGAGCTGAAAAACATCTACAGCCATGTAGCAGGATACAAAATAAATACACAGAAAATAGTAGCTTTCCTATATGGTAACAACAAACACACAGAGGATGAAATCACAGAATCTCTCCCATTTCACAATTGCATCAAAGAAAATAAAGTACCATGGAATAAACCTAACCAAGGAAGTAAAGGATCTATACAATGAAAATTTCAAAACACTCATACGAGAAATTGCAGAAGATACTAGGAAAAAGAAAAACATCCCTTGTTCCTGGATGGGAAGAATCAATATTGTGAAAATGATAATTTACCAAAAGCAATCTACACATTTAATGCAATCCCCATCAAGATTCCAATGGCATTCTTCTCGGTAATTAAAAAAAATCCAAAAATTAATTTGAAGTCACAAAAAACTTTGAATATCTAAAATAATACTGAACAACAAAAATAAGGTTGGTGGTATCACCATACCTGATTTTAACCTATACTACAGAGCCATAGTAACAAAAACAGCATGGTACTGGCACAAAAGCAGACATGTAGATCAATGGAATAGAATAGAGGTCCCAGATGTAAGTCCAGGTAGCTCAAGCCACCTGATATTCAATAAAAATGCCAAAGTACTCATTGGAGAAAAGATAGCCTCTTCAGCAAATGGTGCTGGGAAAACTGGATATTTATCTGTAGAAGGCTGAAAATAGATCCTTCTCTCTCTCCATGCACAAGAATTAAGTCCAAACAGATTAAAGGCCTTAACATCAGACCTGAAACTCTGAAACTGCTAGAGGAAAAAGTAGGGGAAACTCTTCAACATATTGGCCTTGACAAAGACTTTCTGAATATAACTCCAATTGCTCAGGCAATAAAAACACAGATTAACCACTGGGACCTCATGAAATTACAAAGATTTTGTATGACAAAGGACACTGTGAATAAAGAAAAGAGGCAACCTACAGAATGGGAAACAATCTTTGCCAGCTATACATCTGATAGAGGATTAATAGCTAGAATATACAAAGAACTCAAAAAATTAAATAATAAGAAATCAAACAAGCTAACTAAAAAATGGGCTATGGAACTAAATAGAGAGTCCTCAAAAGAAGAAATACGTATGACATATATGCATCTAAAAAAATGTTCTACATCCTTAGTCATCAGGGAAATGCAGATTGAAACTACTTTGAAATTCCATGTCACTCCTGTCAGATTGGCTACCATCATGAAAATAAATGCTGGTGAGGATGTGGAAAAAGAGGAACCCTTCTGCACTGTTGGTGGGAATGCAATCTGGTCCAGTCATTGTGGAAATCAGTGTGGAGGTTCCTAAGAGAGCTAAGAATTGATCTACCATATGACCCAGCTATAGCACTCCTAGGCATATATCCTAAGGACTCATCTCATTACCATAGAAATAGTTGTTCAACCATGTTTATTGTCCCTCAATTCATGATAGCTGGGAAATGGAACCAGCCTAGATGACCTTCAACTGATGAGTGGATAATGAAGATATGGCACATTTATACAATGGAGTTCTACTCAGTGGTAAAGAAAAATGAAGTTATGATATCTGCAGGAAAATGGATGGATCTGGAGCGGATTATACTAAGTGAGGGAACCCAGGCCCAGAAAGCCTAGTGTCACATGTTCTCCCTCATATGTGGATCCTAGCTACTGTTGATTAGACTTCTGTGTGAGTAGGAAGAAAACTCTGTAGCAAAGGCCAGTAAGCTAGAAAAGAGATATAATGAGAAGAGAATGGAACAGAGGGAGTCTTAATAGGATGGTATTGTATATATGTAAGTAGAAGAACAGATTAATGGGGGTGAAAAGGCCCAAGTGAGGTCAGGGGAAGAGATTGAGTAAAGGAAAGGTGGAGGGAGGGCTAATCAAAATCTAAGAGGATGTAAGTAAAACATATGGAATCCTATTTTTTGGACAAGGGAACACTCAAGAGCTGTAGATTGTTGCTAGAAAATTTTAACTGCCAGGCATGGGATACCTTCCAGTTATTCCAGTGAGGCCAGGGAGGTCCCTGATGCCACCAAAACATTAAAGGCCATTGCCAAGGCCCTTGGCTTCCCACCAGGAAGAGATAGTAATACCCTATTGCTGAAGACTAAACATACTTAGGCTGCAAGGCCACTGAGAAATCCTGCTGGAACTGAGCTCATAGCCTCCTCCATGTAGACCAGTTGACAGAAAGCTGGAAGAAGCCTTTCTGCATGCAGTTCAATGGGAGAAAGAGAAATCACCAGTGAAGATACTCAACAGTGGACACTGCAAGCCTTATATCTGGCCAGCCAGGCCAAATGAGCCAACTGGTGCAATAGTAGCACATCTGTCATAGTGGAAACCAATTGCCCTCTAATTGGACTGGAGTCCGGTCCACTCCATGGGAGGGAATACATCCCTGATACTGAAAACTTAAAACAAGGGTAGTCATGAGCCCTAGGGATGTAACGTCTGCTGCTGTCTGGCCAGATGTATATACTATGTTTATCAGACTGCCCAGTAAGTAATTCTGTTAATGCTCATAGCCTTATATTAATGCTACTCTCACTTTGGGTAGAGAATCTTCTCTTTTCAGATGGCAGTAACCTTGGGATGAAGGTATCACGGTGCTGGAAAGAAGTGACCGGCATGCTCACTATCACACCTTCCGAGGCTCAGGTTCTAATGCAGAAGAGGTGGTAGAAAGAATGTAAGAACCAAAGGAAGGGCAGGACTCCTTACAATGTGCTATCTCCAGACACAAAATGGCCTGGATATCCATGACCCCACAGTGCCTGACACTACCTACACAAGACCGTCATAAGAGGAGGAAAAGATCATGACATCAAAATAAAAGAGAAAGTGATTGAGATGAAGAGGGGATATGATGGAGAATGGAGTTTCAAAGGGGAAAGTGGGGGAATGGAGTGTATTACCATGGGATATTTTTTATAATTATGGAAGTTGTTATTAAAACTTTGAAAATAAAGTCTATGTTTATTCTGGGGAAATAGCATAAATCAAATCTGATCTGCTTTATTTTAAAATGTTATTTCAAAAGGCCCTTTGAGGGAAAAAAAATTGGTCATATTACAAGTCTTATGGTAAGGACAATAAGTTTTTGTAGATAGTTATAAGATGAATGTGACTAGAAAAGATAAACTGGAAAGAAACCTTTATATGTTGTATGTTAAATGTTTGATGAAAAAGATTATTACAGAGTGGTTACATGGATTGAAAGGTAAAATTATGTGGATGAAGGTATGAGTAAGTATGTAGACGAATATATGAGTAAGCTAAAACAAGTTAAAGCCAAAGTACTTAATCAGATTATCTGCCACACACTTGAAAACTATTTAACTTATGGTGAACAGTAAAAAAGAAAAAATCTAAACGAAGTTATATTGTGATTTCAGATGTAATTCCTCCAACAATCAGTCTTAATACTTTAACTGTAACTTATGTCATTACTGAACAAGTTTACCAAAGTACCACAGACAGAATTATAAAGTTGGTTAAGTTTTGAATAGCTATAGATTGTGTCATAAAATTTTGTGAATGTCTAGAATTCAATATAGTTCTATAAAATTGATTTGGATGAGATTAAAAATACTTCTTTTTGACTCAACAATTAAAAGTGCTTATTTGCGAATCCAGATACACATAGTGGAGCATACATTTAGAAATTGTTTTGAAGATCATCTGCAGTGGCAAGTGGCTCCAGCATGCCCATTCCCTCTCTTTTGCATGAAACTTGTCTCCTTTTTTCAGTAGATCATTGCAGTTTAATTCCGTTCCTCTATTCTTTGGGTATGTTAAATATAGCTAAATTAATTTCAAAAACTAACTTATAGATTAATGGAAATCTTATTTAGCTTTTAAAAGTGCTAAATCTTCTCAAAAATATATGTATATAAAGATATCCCAATTCTGATGAGCTTAAAAAATTATCTAATTTTTCATGTTTTCATATTTAAGCCAAAATGTTACTACATAATATAGATTTCTTGTTTATTTTAAATTCTGTCAACAGATCTTTTGTTCATAGTTTACTCTTTGTGGCCTTATGTGCCTTAAATATGTAACCTCTACATTTTGTTAGTATCAGACTTTTCGAGATATTAGAATATTGTAATTTGGTTTATGCAAAGTCCATAATGTTTAGCAATGTTTATCAATAAGCCTGCATCACCATGCCTGGGGTAAAACTCTGTAATTTTAAGATGGTTCTTTTCCTGTTCATGCTGGTTTTGCTAGATGATAATCACTGAGGTTATAATCTAAGTCTTATAAAAAGTGACTCATTGTGATTTTGTTTTAACAAAAGCTAAAAAAGGTCCCCATGTCTTAAAAATTCTACTGTATACAAACAATGTTACTAAAGTTTGTCTAAGCCTCATCTAACAGTTATAAATATTTCTTTAGTTAAGCCTTTAAAAAAATCTACTTTTCAGCAAGATATTCATTCTGAGTTTGTACTTTTGAAAGTTTCAATGTGTCCTCATTGAGCACTATTGGAGTTTAAATACTGTGGAGAAATTATAGGAATGTATAAAACATACTATGCTGATTTTACTTGAAAAATATTGCAGTTACAATCTGTGCCAACTAGATTCTTAATAGATCCAGCAATTTTTCCACATGTGTTCTTGTGATAACTAATGACAGTTAGTGGCTATCTTTAGTTTGGGCACTGGCACTTGTGTTTCCTTTCTAACCCACACATGAATCCTACCTTCTAGATTACTCTCAGCATCTCCCTGTAAGCTACTGTCATATGCGCAGGGGGATTGTATGATTATCAAGTAATGGTCAGCTTCATTTCCTTGACTTCTCATTTGATCAATTGTCATCCTCCAGCCACTGTGAGGACGGGAATGGGGTGTTCATGGTGAGAGGCTCCCCATGCTTCCAAATTCTGCCTTTGCTGAGTTCTTGTTCCTTTTTCTATTACATAGCGTGAGGACTCTGGTACCTCTCATAGGGCCGATGTGTACTCCTGGTTTTCACTGACAGAGCCTGGGAGGAGCATCTGCCCGATTGGAAACAGTGTATGTGTGATGAACGCTTGTGCCTGCTCTTCTCAGCTGTCCGTCTGTCCTGCCATCAGCAATGCTCACTTCCCACCGTCTTCTGCTGACTCCATGATCCTGCCAGGGAGCTGCTCCCTCTGTGCTCTCTTTGCCTCCGATTCTTCTTTAAGACTTCTGGCCAGTCTTTCAGTCGTCTGAGGAATTCATCAAATGCTTTTATTAGCAATTTGTTTGCTATTGTTTATTTGCTAGGTTTGCCCACACTAGGGTGACACAGATAACTTAAAAGATTCTTTACTTAGTATTTATTTACTGGAGAGAAAAGAGAGAGAGAGAACAACAAACATTCCAGGGTCTCTTACCACTGCAAACAAACTCTAGATGTATGTGTCACCTCATGCATCTGGCTTATATGGGTACTGGGAATTGAACCTGGGTCCTTAGACTCTGAAGGCAAGTGCTTTAACTGCTAAACCCTCTCTCCAGCCCAAGATTCTTTTTTTAGTTAAACAGATTTGGTATATGGAAAGTAATGTGCTTATCTGCCATTATTTTTTTGGTTCTGAATTCTATAATGATCATGTGTCCAGTAGTGACAAAGACAAGTTTTCTTTGGTTTATTTGTTTGTTTTTGGTTTTTCAAGGTAGGGTTTCACTCTAGCTAAAGCTAACCTGGAATCCAATATGTAGTCTCAGGGTGGCCTTGAACTCATGGCCATCCTCCTACCTCTGCCTTGCAAGTTCTGGGATTAAAGGCATGTACCACCACACCTGGCCAAAGTCAAGTTTTGAAGGCAAGCACACATGCTCTGCAAGGATTTCTACTATTATTACTAGTAAAAGCATGTCCACTTATCTAGGAATGCTTTTTTTAAGCCTTCAATAAAAATTGTATGAATTATGTTTCTAGGAAATGCATAAATCAAGGATTTATCATTTTTCAGAGTAAACATGATATTACCTTGTAATTAGGGCTGAAGAGATTGCTTAGTGGTTAAGGTACTTCCTGGTGAAGCCTAAGGACCCAGGTTCAATTCCCCAGTACCCACATAAGCCAGATGCACAAGGCGCCACATGTGTCTTAAGTTCATTTGCTGTGGCTAGAGGTTCTGGTATACCCATTCTCTCTCTCTCTCTTCAGATACATACATATATATATATATACACACACACATACATACATACACATACATACACACATATATATACATACATATATATAAACATACATTCATATATATATACATACATATATATGCATACATACATACATACACATATGTGTGTGTCTCAAATGAATAAAAATGAAACATTAAAAGATAATATTAGGATCTCTACAAACAAAACTTTAAAACACCCAAGCAAGAAATTACAGAAGACACTAGGAAATGGAAAAACATCTCTTGTTCCTGGATCAGGAGAATTAACATTGTGAAAATGGCAATATTACCAAAAAAATGTATACATTTAATGCAATCCCCATCAAAATTCCACAGCATTCTACATGGAAGTGGAAAAAAAGTCCAAAAATTCATTTGGAATCACAAAAAAAATTCAAATATATAACACAATCCTGAGCAATAAAAATAAGGCTGGTGGTATCACCATACCTGATTTTAACCTATACTACAGAGCCATAGTAACAAAAACAGCATGGTACTGGCACAAAAGGAGACATATAGATCAATGGAACAGAATAGAGGACCCAGATATAAATATGGGTACCTATAACTGCCTGATATTTGATAAAAATACCCAAAATACTCACTGGAGAAAAGACAGCCTCTTCAGCAAATGGTGCTGGGAAAACTGGAAATGTATCTGTAGAAGGATGAAAATAGATTCTTCTCTCTCTCCATGCACAAGAATTAAGTCTGCCCCGGCCAGCGGGGAGTCGAACAAAGAAGCAAGGGGAAAAATAACCTGAATGAAAGAAGGCAAACAGACACAGGAAGGAGACCATGCTAGATGTTTGTCACAGACTCAAGAGTTTATTCTTACATGTAGATTTATATAGGGTTGTAGGGGGAAGGGGACGTGGTCAGGGAAAGGAGTTGTAGGGGGAAGGGGACGTGGCCAAGGCAAGGAGTTGTCAGGAAACCTAGAGGGGATGTAATTAGGTGTTCATCTAATCTTGCCTCACTGGCTTAACATCCTGACTGCACCAGGCTTCACATCCTGACCATAAACTGGCGTTTTGCAAAAGATAAGATTCTGTAAGCAGCCTGCTGACCGGTTCCAGAAGTACCTAACAGAAAGCTGGATGGACCAGCTTTCTGAGTAATGAGTCAGTTTATGAGCAGGCCCAGGCAAAATGGAGAGGCTTTTGCTCTATGGCTCCCTACATAAGTACAAATGGATTAAAGGCCTTAACATCAGACCTGAAACTCTGAAACTGCTAGAGGAAAAAGCAGGGGAAACCCTTTAATATATTGGTCTTAGCAAAGACGTTCTGAATATAACCCCAATTGTTCAAGCAATAAAACCACAGATCAACCGCTGGGACCTCATGAAATTACAAAGATTTTGTATGGCAAAGGACACTGTGAATAAAGCAAAGACGCAACCTAAAGAATCAAAAAAAAAATCTTTGCCAGCTGTACATCTGATAGAAAATTAATAACTAGAATATACAAAGAACTCAAAAGATTAAATAATAAGAAATCAAACAAGCCAATTAAAAAATGGGCTATGGAACTAAATAGAGATTTCTCAAAAGAAGAAATACAGGTGGCATATAAAAAATCTTTTAAAAAGTTCTACATCCTTAGTCAACAAGGAAATGCAGATTGAAACTATGTTGAGATTCCATCTCATTCCTGTCAGGTTGGCTACCATCATGAAAACAAATGGCCATAAATGCTGGCAAGGATGTGGAAAAAGAGGAACCCTTCTACACTGTTGGTGGAAATGCAGCTGGTCCAGCCATTGTGAAAATCAGTGTGGAGGTTCCTAAAACAGCTAAAAATAGATCTACCATATGACCCAGAGATAGCACTCATAGGCATATACCCTAAGAACTCATCTCATTACCTTAGAGATACTTGCTAAACTATATTTATTGCTGCTCAATTCAAAATAGCTGGGAAATGGAACCAGCCTAGATGTCCCTCAACTGACTAGTGGATAATGAAGATATGGCACATTTATACAATGGAGTTCTGCTCAGTGGTAAAGAAAAATGAAGTTATAAAATTTGCAGGAAAGTGGATGGATCTGGAATGGATTATACTAAGTAAGGGAACCCAGGCCCAGAAAGCCAAGCGGCACATGTTCTCTTTCATATGTGGATCCTAACTACAGTTGATTGAACTTCTGTGTGAGTAGGAAGAAAACTCTGTAGCAAAGGCCAGTAAGCTAGAAAAGAGATCTAAAGAGAAGAGAATGGAACAGAGGGAGTCTTAATAGGATGGTATTGTATATATGTAAGTAGAAGAACAGATTAATGGGGGTGAAAAGGCCCAAGTGAGGTCAGGGGAAGAGATTGAGTAAAGGAAAGGTGGAGGGAGGGCTAATCAAAATCTAAGAGGATGCAAATAAATCACCTGAAATCCTACTTTTTTGGACAATGGAACACTCAAGAGCCGTAGATTATTGCTACAAAATTTTAATTGCCAGGGAAGGAATACCTTCCAGTGAGTCCAGTGAGGCCAGGGAGGTCCCTGATGCCCCCAAGACATTAAAGGCCATTGCCAAGGCCTTTGGTTTCCCTCCAGGAATAGATGGAAAGACCCTATTGCTGAAGACTCCACATACTTGGGCTGCAAGGCCACTGAGAAATTCTGCATGAACTGAGCTGATAACCTCCTCCGTGCAGACCAGCTTACAGAAAGCTGGAAGAATCCATCCTGCATGCAGTTCAATGGGAGAAAGAGAAATCACCAGTGAAGATACTCAACAGTGGACACTGCAAGCCTTATATTTGGCCAGCCAGGCCAAATGAGCCAACGGGTGGCACATGTGTCATGGTGGAAACCAGCTGCCCTCTAATTGGACTGGAGGCCCGCTCCATGGGAGGGATATTAAAAATTTTAAATAGGGGTAGTCATGATTCCTAGGGGTGTAACATCTGCTGCTGTCTGGCTAAATGTATACACTATGCTTAGCAAACTGCCCAGTAAGCACTTCTCTTAATGTTCATACCCTCATATTAATGCTACTCTCACTTTTTGTAGAGAATTTTCTCTTTTTAGATGGCAGTGACATTGGGATGACTCAGAAGGCATCATGGTGCTGGAAAGAAGTGACCAGAGAGAGACTTCCGGCCAAGATGGTGACCTCCTAGTTGTGCTCCAAATCCCAGGGAAAGAAAGGCAAGACATTAAGGGTTCACTGGATCTTTTAGGGGAGAGAAATCTCCAATAGATTGCCAGTGGGAGGACACAGAGGGGATGGGACACAGGGAACCACTGATCCCCTTGTGGGTAAGTAGCCCACTCCTCCCCCCAAGTAGCTGCCATATCCATGTAGCCATGCGCCAATGGATCCCTGCCTGTGGAAGCTTAGACTGTTCCACCCACTTGCCCACTTACTGCTCCAGCCACCAAACATTCAGGGAGTCCTGGCAATAACAGGGAATCACTGATTCCATTGTGGGTGGGTAGACCCCCCCCCCAATTAGCCACTGTATCCGCACCCCACGCACCAGATCAATCCCTGTGTGTGTAAGCTTAGACTGCTCCGCCCACTCGCTCACTTACTGCTCCAGCCGCCACAAGTTTAGCAAGCCCAGGCCCACGGCAACTGCCACGCAAGCTCAGACTGTGTCTGTTGCTTTTGCCAGCTCAGGTGCCATCCCCTACCTGTCTGCCATGCCAGCAGTCCACCATCGTCCCATGGCAAGGGAGCACAGACTGTTTCCAGGTCCCAGTGTTCCCATGCCAGAGTTTGGGCTACTTCAGTGCTTGGTGCCTCAGTGTCCCTCCTAACTCGAATGCAGGCAGCGTTGGCACATTACCACTTGAGAGATCAGGTAACTTTGGTGCCCCAGCCAGGCAGTAGATCAGGCAGCTTTGGAAAGTGACAGCCAAAGCCCAGGCTGCTTGGCAACTGCCCCAGAATGCCTCAGATTCCCATTGTGCTTGAGCCCAGGCTGATCCACCCACCTACGTGCCCATACACTGTCATGGGTAGACCACAGCGCAAAAGAAATAACTGAAAAATCAAATGCAAGATAATCCATTTAGATCGCCCAGTCCTACAATTAGCATATCTAATAAAAACATAGAAGAGTCACTAGGATCAGAACACCAGAATGAAGCTATGAGCAATGCAACCCTGACCAAGCTACTGGTAGAACTTGCAGAAAAGCAGCAAAGGACTGATAATCGTGTGGATGCTGCCATCACTAAACTAGACCTAATAGATAAGAAAATGGAAGGATGGGCTGGAGAGATGGCTTAGCGGTTAAGCGCTTGCCTATGAAGCCTAAGGACCCGGGTTCGAGGCTTGATTCCCCAGGACCTACGTTAGCCAGATGCACAAAGGGGCGCATGCATCTGGAGTTTGTTTACAGTGGCTGGAGGCCCTGGCACGCCCATTCATATCTCTCTCTCTCTCCATCTGCCTCTTTCTCTCTCTGTCACTTTCAAATAAATAAATAAAAATAAACAAAAAATTTAAAAAAAAGAAAATAAAATGGAAGGAGTTCAAAGACAGTTAAGAGATTTGACAGAGAGTGGGAAAAAAAGACTTCAAAAATCAGCTGGCCATTCTAAATGAAGACATAAAGAAATGCAAGGATGAATTCCAAGAATCATCAAGAAAATCAGAAAATGATGTGAAAAGGGAGCTTGACAGAGGGATGGAAATTATACATAAAAAGTAGTAGAAAATACAAACTTAATTAAACAAGTCCAAAACTCTCTAGAAGTTCTCAAGAATAGAGTCAGAAAAAGAAAAAAAAAAAAAAGAAAAGAATAGAGTCCGCCATGTGGAGGACAGAAATGCTGATGTTGAAGACACAATGGAACAAACAGTTCGAGAGTTCAAAAAATTTCAGTAAGTTCAAAAGTTCCTGTGAACAGAACATGAGGGAATTGTGGGATACACTTAAACGTCCTAATATCGGGATAATTGGAATACCAGAAGGAGAGGAAATTCAGACCAAAGGCATGGAGAACTTATTTAACAAAATAATTGAAGAAAACATCCCCAGTCTCTTAAAGGCCCATCATGACACAAGAAGTCAACAGAACTCCAAACAGACTGGACCAAAAGAGAAACTCTCTAAGACATATTGTCATTAAGACTCTAACCATTGGCACCAAAGAGAAAATCCTAAAAGCAGCTAAGGAAAAACAGCACACCACTTTCATAGGTAACCCCATCAGAATTACTTCAGACTTCTCAATGGAAACCCTGAAAGCTAGAAGGGCCTGGAATGAAACATTGCAAAGTCTAAGAACCTAGGGCTTCCAACCCAAACTACTCTACCCAGCAAAAGTATCCCTCATAATAGATGGTGAAAGAAAAACTTTCCATGACAAAACTCAGCTTTACAATTATATGAACACAAAATCAAACCTCCAGAGAGTATTTCTGGAAATTCTCCACAGAGAAGAAACAAATAACCAAACTCAAATGCCTACAAGAAGCAGATCACAATAACCAAACTCAGAGTAGGCACAAAAAACTTCAAAGTCCATGAAAACACCAACCCACATATACTATCACAATATGGCAGGGATTAAATCAAATCTCACAGTTATTACCCTAAATATTAATGGCCTAAATTCACCCATCAAGAGACACAAGCTAACAGGATGGATCAAAAAATTAGACCCCTCAATCTGTTGCCTTCAAGAAACCCACCTCACCACTTAAGACAGATACCTCCTCAGGGTAAAAGGGTGGAAAACAATATTCCAAGCAAATGGGAATAAGAAACAAGCAGGTGTAGCTATATTATTATTGGATAAAATAGACTTCAAACCAAAAATAATCAAAAAAGACAAAGAAGGCCACTTCCTACTTATCAAAGGAACAATCCATCAAGAGGATATTACAATCATAATTCTATATGCACCAAACACAGGGGCACCACAGTTCATAAAACAAAACCTACTTGACAATAAAACAGAAATAACCACCAACACCATCATAGTTGGGGACTTCAATATACCATTATCAGTAATAGACAGATTATCCAAACAGAAACTCAACAGGGAAGTAAGAGAACTCAACAAAACCATAGATCACTTAGACCTAACAGATATCTACAGAACTTTCCATACCAAATCCACAGACTACACATTCTTCTCAGCAGCCCATGGAACATATTCTAAAATAGACCTTATACTGGGTCACAAAGCCTGCCTCCACATATTTAGGAAGATTGACATAATTCCCTGCATGGTATCAGATCACAATGCTATATTGCTAGAAATCAACAACAAAAGACCCACCAAGAATCCCAACAGCACCTGGAAACTGAACAGCACACTTTTAAGCAATAAATGGATAGTGGATGAAATTGCAAAATTCCTGGAATTCAATGACAATGAGAACACATCGTACCAAACTTATGGGACACAATGAAGGTGGTCCTCAGGGGAAAATTCATAGCACTCAATGCCTTCATAAAAAAGACAGTGAGGGCTGGAGAGATGGCTTAGCAGTTAAGCACTTGCCTATGAAGCCTAAGGACCCCAGTTCAAGGCTCGGTTCCCCAGGTCCCATGTTAGCCAGATGCACAAGGGGTGCACGCGTCTGGAGTTCATTTGCAGAGGCTGGAAACCCTGGCGCGCCCATTCTCTCCTTCTATCTGTCTTTCTGTGTCTGTCACTCTCAAATAAATAAATAAATAATTTGGAAAAAAAAAAAAAAAGACAGAGAGATCCCAAATCAATCACCTAACCATCCACCGAAAGGCACTGGGAAAGCAAGAAAAATCAACCCAAAGAGCTCCAGAAGGAAAGAAAGAATTAAAATCACAGCAGAAATTAATGAATTAGAATCCAAGGAAATAATTAAGACAATTGACAAAACAAAGAGCTGGTTCTTTGAAAAAATAAACAAGATTGACAAAACCCTGGCCAATTTGATCAAGCAAAAAAAAAAAAAAAAAAAGAAGAAGCTTCAAATTAACAAAATTCAAAATTAAAAAGGTGAGATCACAACAGACATAAGTAAAATTGGGAGAATCATCAGGACTTATTTCAAAAACCTCTACTCCAAAAACCTGGATAATGTGGAGGAGATGGATAAATTTGTGGATGCCTACCATCTATCAAAGATAAACTCAGAGCAGATTAATCACCTCAATGAACCCATCACACTCATGGAGATTAAAAAAGTGATAAAAACCCTGCCCATAAAGAAAAGTCCAGGACCAGATAGCTTCTCAGCTGAATTCTATCAAACCTTCATGGAAAAACTCAAACCAATCTTCCTCAAACTGTGACACACAATTGGAGAACAGGGAAAGTTACCCAACTCCTTTTATGAAGCTAGTATCACCCTAATTCCAAAACCAGGCAAAGATGCCACAAGAAAAGAAAACTACCAGCCTATTTCTCTGATGAACTTAGATGCAAAGATACTGAACAAAATCCTCGCAAACCAAATCCAACAACACATCAAAAGCATTATCCACCTTAACCAAGTGGGATTCATCCCAAGAACACAAGGGTGGTTCAACATGTGGAAATCTGTCAATGTAATACACCACATAAACAAGGTTAAACACAAAAACCATATGATCATTTCAATAGATGCAGAAAAGGCCTTTGACAAGACACAATATCACTTCATGATCAAAACATTGGAGAGAATTGGCATGGTTGGATGATATTGTAACATAATAAAAGCAGTATACAAAGCTCTGAAGGCCCAAATAACACTTAATGGAGAGAAACTGGAGGAATTCCCATTAAGATCAGGAACAAGACAGGGTTGTCCACTCTCACCTCTGTTTTTCAATCTAGTACTGGAAATTCTAGCTCAAGCAATAAGACAGGAGAAGGAAGTAAAAGGGATACAAGTTAGCTCTATTCGCCCATGACATGATTGTATATGTAAGAGACTCCATCCCAAAACTCCTGAAGGTGATTAACTCCTATAGGAAAGTAGCAGGATACAAAATCAATGCACAAAAATCAGTAGCCTTTCTATATGCAAATGACAAAGATACAGAGAAAGAAATAAGGGACATAGTCCCATTTTCAATAGCAACAAAAAAATAAAATAAAATACCTAGGAATAATGTTAATGAAGAAAGTGAAAGACCTCTACAACGAAAACATAAAAACACTCCAAAAAGAAATTGAGGAGGGCTTGAGAAAATGGAGAGACCTCCCATGCTACTGGATAGGCAGAATTAACATTGTGAAGATGGCAATCCTACCAAAGGTAATATACAGATTTAATGCAATTCCAATTAAAATCCCTACAGTGTTCTTCACAGAGATAGAAAAAATGATCCCAAATTTCATATGGAAAGGCAGAAGGCCTCATATATCCAAACATATCCTCAGCAAAAGAAATACCTCTGGAGGCATCACTATACCTGATCTAAAGCTATATTAAAAATCCATAGTAAAGCCAGGCGTGGTGGCACACACCTTTAATTCCAGCACTTGGGAGGCAGAGGTAGGAGGATTGCCATGAGTTCAAGGCCACCCTGAGACTCCATAGTGAATTCCAGGTCAGCTTGGGCTAGAGTGAGACCCTACCTCGAAAAACCAAAAAAAAAAAAAAAAAAAAAATCCATAGTAATAAAAACAGCATGGTACTGGCATAAAAACAGGAGTACAAAATAGACTTGAGGACCCGGACTTTGGGTCAAGCAACTATAGCTACTTAATATTCGACAAAGGCCCTAACAACATAGGCTGGAAAAAAGACAGCATCTTCGACAACTGGTGCTGGACAAACTGGATAACCATATGCAGGAAATTGAAACTTGATCCACACATTTCACCATGCACTACACTCAAGTCCGAATGGATCAAAGACCTCAATATAAGACCAGAAACGCGAAGACTGGAAACTGGAAGAAAATTTAGGAAGTACTTTCCATGATATAGGAATGGAACAAACTTCCTGAACAAAACCACAGTAGCTCACGATCTTAAACAGTCACTCAACCAATGGGATCACATGAAGCTGAAGAGTTTCTTTACAGACAAGCATACAATAGGCAAAGCCAATAGATTACCCCACAGAATGGGAGAAAATATTTTTGGGTTATCCAACTGACAGAGACCTGATCTCTAGAATCTACAAAGAACTCAACAATCTAAACAGTACGAAGTCAAACACCCTACTCACAAATTGGGGCAAAAAGCTGAACAGGCAGTTCACAGAGGAAGAAATACAAATGGCACACACACACTTAAGAAAATGTTCATCATCCCTAATCATCAGGGAAATGCAAATTAAAACAACTATGAGATTTCCACCTTACCCCAATAAGGATAGCAAACATCAAAAGATCAAATGAAAATAAATGCTGGCAAGGATGTGGAGAAGTAGGAACATTCATCCATTGTTGGTGGGAATGTAAGATGGTACAACCACTTTGGAAAGCAATATGGAGACTCCTAAAAGAGCTGACTATAGAGATACCAACAGAAACTGGGAAATGGCTTAGCGGCTAGAGCCTTTGACTCTGGAGCCAAAGGACCCCGGTTCGAATCCCCAGGATGTACATGAGTGGGAAGCATGCCAGCCCAATGCACAAGGGTGCCCTCTTGTGGCCTAGGGCACTTCATGTACCCATTCCCTGTATCTCTCCCTTTCTCTTCTCTTTCTCTCTCATATTAAGCCAGGCATGGTGGTGCACACCTTTAATCCCAGCCCTTGGGAGGCAGAGGTAGGAGGATTGCCATGAGTTCAAGGCCACCCTGAGATGAGATGACAGAGTTAATTCCAGGTCAGCCTGGACAAGAGTGAGACCCTACCTCAAAAAAACAAAAAAAAAAAAAAAAAGAGAGAGAGAGAGATACCAACAGACCCAGTTACTCCCTTACTGGGCATCTACCCTAAAACCTTCAAACCACAGGCCAGAGAGATTTCCTCAACTATGTTTGTAGCAGCTCAATTTGTAATAGCTAAGAGCTGGAATCAATCCAGATGTCCATCACTAGAAGAATGGATAACTAAGACGTGGTATATCTACACAATGGAATTCTATACATCAGTAAGAAAAAAAATGACACAATGAATTTGAGGAAAAATGGTTGAACCTGGAACAGATTATTTTCAGTGAACTTACCCAATCACAGAAAAAAAATCGCCACATAGTTTCACTCATCTACAGCACCTAACCCGAATCGACCCATGATACCTTACATACCCAGCAAGCATCTCGTGGACTAGACAATAGGATGGGTGGGGAGGGAGGGGAGGGCAACATAGAGGTGGGAAACACAAATCCAGACCCAAACAGCAATGGTATCATAAAATTCTACTTTCTAAAAGGCAGACCAAATGGCTGAACCTTCACCAGGCCCTTAGAGGGAACACCTGAACCACAATACACTGGAGAGGGTAGGATGAAGACTAACCTTAATCTTCTACAGCTTCCCGCCCTCCCTCTCCCTTTCTCTCTCTGTCTCTTCTCTCTACCTCTTGTATATTAGTTATCTTTTTCCTCCTTTTCTTAGTGGGCACTGACCTGTAACTCCCAGTACCAGCATGTGGCTATCATCCACAATGAGCTTTTGATCAGAGAGACCTACAAGGTTTCCTAAAAGAAAGACAGATTTCTGTCCAAGTACTTGATGACCCACCAAAGGTTAGTGGTAAAGACCCTACTGCTGAAGACACCTTATGCGGTTGACACATAAAATGGAATGGCATGGCTGGAAGTTGGAAGACAGTCAGTCCCCAGACAGTCAGCATGTCTAGCGCCAGAAAGTGCTACATGGGCGACTGAGGGAAAATGACCAATATCTGTCCAAGCAACTTGACAGCAAATAACCTGTTGTGATGCCCACACAAGTGCAATAGTGGCACACAGCCATCCATGGTGGGGAACCAACTGCTCTTGATTTGGCTAACTGATCCCCTCAGTGGTACGGGACCCATAGCTGGACCCAGGAAACAAGTCAGAACCATGTCCAGACATAAGTCCACTCTCCAATATCAAGCTACCATCAATCATGGGCTACAAGAGGGCTTACACCTATTAAATTCTCTATTTAAGAAGTAAGGGTTATCTCATTTGTCCTGGTGCTAACTTACTCTCTGTTGAAGAATCTGCTTCTCTCTTTCAGATATATGTGGATCCTAAGGAGAGAGCCACTACATCATATCTCAAAAGAGCCCCAGCTGAAACTAAGAACAACTGACGAAACAAGAAATGGTGCTTTTTTCCTGGTGAATTGGGTGCCAGCACAAGGGTGAAGGAGATCAACACAGAGAAAAATCAACTCCTACCAAATCAGAGAGCCAGAGACCCAGAGGCCCCCAACACCTCATCACTGAAGCAGACCAAAAATGAACCCAATATGGCTCAGGGAAATTTTGCAGAAGAGGGGGCAGAAAGAATGTCACAGCCACATGTTGGGTCATGATATGCAGAGACATTTATCTTACTCATTACTGTGGGCTAACTCCACAATGCATGACCCATATACTTTAACAAGGAGGGGCCAAGGGGAGAGGGTAGGTCACATATGAGCCTAATAATGGTACCAAACTGACTGTATTTGCTGAATGCAAAACTAATTAATAAAAATAAATAAATAAATAAAACAAGTGACAGGAGTGCTCAGTACTGTCATATCTCTATCAAACCTTCCAAACTCAGGGTCTATTGCAGAAGAGGTGGCAGAAAGAATGTAAGAGCCAAAGGAAGGGTACGACTCCTTACAACGTGCTCCCCCAAGACACAAAATGGCCTGGATATCCATGACCTCACAGTGACTGACAATACCTACACAAGACCATCATAATAGGAGGAAAACATCATGACATCAAAATAAAAGAGAGACACAGGAGCCATAGATTGTTGCTAGAAAATTTTCAGTGCCAGGGACAGGTTACCTTCCAGTGAGCTGTTGTCCAGGGAGGTCCCTGATGCTACCAAAACATGATAGGCCATTGCCAAGGCCCTTGGTTTCCCATCAGGAATAGCTGCCAAGACCCTATTGCTGAAGACTCCACATACTTGGGCTCCAAGGTCACTGAGAAATTCTGCTGGAACTGAGCTGATAATCTCCTCCATGTAGACCAGCTGACAGAAAGCTGGAAAAAGCTATTCTGCTTGCAGTTCAATGGGAGAAAGAGAAATAACCAGTGAAGATATTCAAGAGTGGACACTGTAAGTCTTATATTTGGCCAGCCAGGCCAAATGAGCCAACGGGTGCAATAGTGGCATGTCTGTCATGGTGGAAACCAACTGCTCTCTAATTGGACTGGAGGTCTGCTCCATGGGAGGGAATATATCCCTGATACTGAAAACTTAAAACAGGGGTAGTCATGAGCCCTAGGAGTGTAATGTCTGCTGGTGTCTGGCTAAATGTATGTACTATGCTTATCAAACTGCCCAGTAAGCAATTTTCTTAATGCTCATACCCTTATATTAACGCTGCTCTCGCTTTTGGTAGAGAATCTTCTCTTTTCAGATGGCAGTGACCTTGGAATGACTCAGAAGGCATCATGGTGTTGGAAAGAAGTGACTAGAGTGCTCAGTACTGCAATCTCTATCACATCTTCCAAGAGTCAAGGTCTAATGTGAAAGAGGTGGTGGAAAGAATGTAAGAGCCAAAAGAAGGGTAGGACGCTGTAACAGACAGCTTCAGGTTCACTGAGATGAACTTTCAGACCAGACACAGTTATGGAGGAAGGGATATTTATTGAAGCCTACAGATCCAGGGGAAGTTCCATAAATGGCAAAAAAAAGCTAGCCTGCCTTCACAGGACCAAGCAGAGAGAGGGAAGTACAAGCCTAAAGTCAAAAGCCACACAGCACACTTCAGGAACTCCAGCTAGGCACACTTTGCATATCTTTAGATTGAAATCTGAAACCCACCACCACACCTTAAGAGCCACCCAGTGACATTGCCTCCAACTAGGTGACTGCAGATGCAATCTACAAACAAATAAACAACTGAATATATTGGGGGCCATCTGTTCTATTCAAACCACCACAGACTCCTTACAGTGTGCTCTCCCTAGACACAAAATTTCCTGGATATCCTTGACCTTACAGTGCCTCACACTACCTACATAAGACCATCATAAGATAAGGAAAAGATCATGACACCAAAATAAAAGAGAGACTGATTGAGATGAAAAGAGGATATGATGGAGAATGGAGTTTTGAAAAGGAAACTGAGGGGAGGGATGCTATTACCATGGGATAGTTTTTATAATCATGGAAGTTGTTAATAAAAATTAAAAAAAAAGAAAAGAAAAAAATAAAAGAGAGACTGATTGAGATGGGTAAGGAGATATGATGGAGAATGGAATTTCAAAGGAGAAAGTCAGGGGAAGGAGGGTATTACCATGGGATATTGTTTATAATCATGGAATTTGTTAATCAAAAAAATTTGAAAAGAAAAAAAAAGATAATGCTTGGGGCTGGGGAAATGGCTTAGCAGTTAACATGTTTGCCTTTGAAGCCTAAGGACCCAGGTTTGATTCTCTAGGACCCAAGTAAGCCAGATGCACAAAGGGGTGCATGCATCTAGAGTTCGTTTTTAGTAGCTGTAGTCCCTGGAGCATCCATTCTTTCTCTCTACCTCTTCCTCTCTCTCTCTCTCTCAAATAAATAAATATTTTTAAAAGATAATATTAGTGCTGGAAAGATGGCTTAGTGATTAAGCACTTGCCTGTGAAGCCTAAGGACCCCAGTTCCAGGCTCAATTCCCCAGGTCCCACATTAGCCAGATGCACAAGGGGGCACACGTGTCTGGAGTTCCTTTGCAGTGGCTGGAGGCCCTGGCGCACATATTCTCTATCTATTTCTATCTGCCTCTTTCTCTCTTTGTCTGTCACTCTCAAAATAAATAAATAAATAAATAAGATAAAAAATTATTTTAAAAAGATAATATTAGCTTGTAAACATGTCAGTAAACTTAAGTGAGATTCAAAGAGATGAAACAGATTATTGAAAATACATGGAGGAAAATATTTACCTGAATATTTTCACCAAAATTGTCCCACTATTCATTATCTGATTATTAAAATGAAAGTTTATAATAAAATGACAATAGAGAGCTGCAGAAAAGTCTTAGTGGTTAAGGCACTTGCCTGAGAAACTTAAGGACCCAGGTTTAATTTCCCAGTACCCACATAAGCCAGTTGCACAAGGTGGTGCATGTGTCTATAGAGTTTGTTTGCAGTGGCTAGAGCCCCTGGAGCACCCATTCTATCTGCCTCTTTCTCTCTCTGTCTCTCAAATAAATAAATAAATATAAAATATTTAAAACAAGAGCCTGACATGGCGGTGTACACCTTTAATCCCAGCACTCAGGGGGCAGAGGTAGAAGGATCACAATGAGCTCGAGGCCACCATGAGACTACTTAGTGAATTCAGGTCAGCCTAAGTTAGAGTGAGACCATACCTTGAAAAAAAATAAATAAAAATAAAAAAATAAAATGACAAGAAAAATGTTGAGTGTATCATAATGTCATTATCTCTGTTCAGCCTGAAGCAGACCTGGAAGGGGCTCATTTTCTAGTAGAATAATAGTCTTTGGTAAGTGTTTTCATTTATAATTGAAGTTACCTTAAAATAAGCTGTGCTTAGGGCTGGAGACATGGCACAGTGGTTAAAGATGTTTGCTGCCAAGCCTGCTGCTCCAGGTTCAATTCCAGTTGCACATGCATCCTAAGTTCATTTGCAGCAGTGTGCTCATGCTCTCTGTCAAGTAAGTCAATAAAAGTATTTAATTATCTTAAAAGTGGTAATTAATGACCAAAGAATCTTAACTGCTTATGGCAGCCAATAGCACTAGTCACACACAGACGTACTTGTAACTGGTAACACTGCTGCGCACATCCCCATCCTGATCCTCAGCTAGAGAAGCGGTGCCTAGTGGGGTGGAGCTGCCACCACGGCACACAGAACCCAATGGTGGCATCACATGCTGGATCTGTGAGCGGTTCACAAATTACATGTGTAAGTTCAGTCATTTCATTGATGAAGGCAAGTTCATGATCTTCCCTTCAACAGGAAAAAATAGTAAGTAACTTGTACCATAATACATTCCAAGACAATACATTCTTTTAGGGGGTGTGGTTTTTTGAGGTAGGGTCTCATTCTAGCCCAGGCTGACTTGGAATTCACTAGGTAGTCTCAAGATGGCCTTTAACTCCCAGTGATCCTCCTACATCTGCCTCCTGAGTGCAGGGATTAAAGGTGTACACCACCATGCCCGGCTTCAAAACAATATCTTCTTCACATCATATAATATTCGTTTACCTTCTGCATACAAAGTATCTTCCCAGTAGGATTAAAAACATCTTTTAGGCTTAACATCTAGGGGCTCATCATGATCTCTACATTGTTTTAAGAGGCAGATTGTCTAGCCAGGAATGGTGGCATACATTCTGGAGGCAGAGGAAGGATGATCACCGTGAACCTGAGGTCAACCTGGGGCTACAGAGTGAGTTCCAGATCAGTCTGGGCTAGAGTGAGAAACCTACCTCAAAAATATAAACAATCAAAAAAATAATAAGAGGTAGATTCTCTTATCTAGATAATTCTAGAGTCAAATATTGTTATATTCCCTACCTACACAGGGCCTTGGCAGAAGGGACAATGGCTGTACTAAGTGGTCTTACACTGTGTGGTGATAGGAGCATTGTTGCATACGCAGGATGCCCAGCTGTGTTCAAGCCCTGCCCGACCCTGGCCCTCCCTACACTTTCCTCCTCATCCCTGCCCCTCCCTTTCCTAGCTGTGCTCTGACCCTTGTTCCTCCCACTCCACATGACCCCTCACTAGACCTTCCCTGCCCCACTAGCCTATGATCGGGAAAGGTCAGTCAAGGTGCTGGTCCTGTTCTTATAGGAGTAGGAAGCCCTGTGACTATAGATCATAATATACTATATATGCCAGAAATCTACCTAACAGGATTTTGAATGTTTCCAGTATTCTGAGCTGACACAATAGCCAGCATCCTACCTTTGGGATCTGTCAAGGGGGAGCAGAGTAGGATCTTGGGGTGACAGCTGAAGCCATCAGGCTGGCGGGAGACGGCAGCAGGAGAGCTGTGGCCAGTAGCCTCTTCTCTGCCCCTGCAGAGCTCCTTCCCTCCTTTCTTTCCCAAGTCCCATGGCTCTGGACACTGCAGGCTTCTGAGCTCACAGCTGGCTTCTTGTGTGCCTGGCCTGGGATCACTGCCCCCTCTGAGTCCAGGACACTTAGCGCTGCCAGGGCAGCGTCATGGAGACCATTATGTGCTGGCGCCATTATGAAGTGGCCGCCCTGTGGGAGGGGCACTGTGATGTGGGTCTTAGCAAAGGTTTTTCATGGTTGCATTTAGGTCTTCCATGTCCACATAATCCCTGGGTAGTTGTTAGTGGGTCACACCATGCTGAGAACCCAGGCCTTGTGAGTGGGGAGGTGTCTGTTCTGCTTTGTCCTGTCAGCAGCTAGCTTAGAGGCTCCTCTGTCAAGGGAGCCTCCCTGGTTTTACTGAAGATCCAAGTGAAGACTCACTGGTCCCTGGAACACTGCATCCCCCCACCCCCTGCCCAAAAGGTGCAATAGTGGCATGTCTGTTATGGGAGAAACCAAGTGCCTTCTAATCTGACTGGTAGTCCACTCCATGGGAGTTAATACATCCCTGATGCTGAAAACCTACAATAGGGATAGTCATGAACCCTAGGGGTCTAACATCTGTTGCAGACTGGCTAAATGTATATACTATGATCATCAAACTGCCCAGTAAGCACTTCTCTTAATGTTCATACCCATAGATTAATGCTACTCTCACTTTCTCACATTTAGTTAGAGAACCTTCTCTTTTAAGATGGCAGTGACCTTGGGATGACTCAGAAAGCATCAAGGTACTGAGAAGAAGTGATATAGGAGTGCTCACACTGAAATTATCTCTATCACATCTTCCAAGGCCCAGAGTTCATTAGAGAAGAGGTGGCAGAAAGAATGTAAGAGCCAAAGGAAGGGTAGGACTCCTTATAACATGCTCCTCCAAATACAAAATGGCCTGGATATTCATGACCTCACAGTGCCTGACATTAAGTACACAAGACCATCATAATAGGAGGAAAAGATGATGACATCAAAATAAAAGACAGACTCATTGAGAGGGGGAGGGGATATGATGGAGAGTGGAGTTTCAAAGGGGAAAGTGCGGGGCAGGAGGGAATTACCATGGTATATTATTTACAATTATGGAAGTTGTCAATTAAAAAAACTACTCAGGGCTGGAGAGATGGCTTAGCGGTTAAGCGCTTGCCTGTGAAGCCTAAGGACCCCGGTTCGAGGCTCGGTTCCCCAGGTCCCACGTTAGCCAGATGCACAAGGGGGCTCACGCGTCTGGAGTTCGTTTGCAGAGGCTGGAAGCCCTGGCGCGCCCATTCTCTCTCTCTTCCTCTATCTGTCTTTCTCTCTGTGTCTGTCGCTCTCAAATAAATAAATAAATAAATAAATAATAATAAATAATAATAATAAAAAAAACAACTACTCAGTGGTAAAGAAAAATGACATTATGAAATTTGCAGGAAAATGGATGGATCTGGAAAGGATTATACTAAGTGAGGTAACGCAGGCCCAGAAAGCCAAGCGTCACATGTTCTCTCTCATATGTGGATCCAAGCTACAGATGACTGGACTTATGTGTGAGTAGGAAGAAAACTCAGTAGCAAAGGCCAGTAAGCTAGAAAACAGATATAAAGGGAAGAGAAATGAAGGGAGGAGGATACTTAACAGGATGGTATTGTTTATATGTAAGTAGAAGAATAGATTAATGGGGGTGAAAAGGTCCAAGTAAGGTAAGGGGAAGAGATTCCGTAAAGGAAAGGTGGAGGGAGCGCTAATCAAAATCTAAGAGGATATAAATAAATCATATGGAAACCTACTTTTTTGGACAATGGAACACTCAGGAGCCGTAGATTGTTACTAGAAAATTTTAACTACCAGGGATGGGATACCTTCCAGTGAGGCCAGGGAGGTCCCTGATACCCCCAAAACATTAAAAGCCATTGCCAAGGCCCTTGGTTTCCCACCAGGAATACATCGTAAAACTCTATTGCTGAAGACTCCACATACTTCTCTTAATGTTCATACCCTTATATTAATGCTATTCTCGCTTTTAGTAGAGAATCTTCTCTTTTCAGATGGCAGTGACCTTGGGATGACTCAGAAGGCATCATGGTACTGGAAAGAAGTGACCGCAGTGCTCAGCACTGCAATATCTCTGTCACACCTTCCAAGGCTCAGGGTCTATTGTGGAAGAGGTAGCGGAAAGACTGTAAGAACCAAAGGAAGGGTAGGACTCCTTACAACGTGTTCCCTGTGGACACAAAATGGCCTGGATATCCATGACCCCACAGTGCCTGACACTACCTACAGAAGATCATCATAATAGGAGGAAAAGATCATGACATCAAAATAAAAGAGAGATTGATTGAAATGGGGAAGGCATATGATGGAGAATGGAGTTTCAAAGGGGAAAGAGGGAGGGTATTACCATGGGATATTTTTATATCATGGAAGTTGTTAATAAAAACATACTGAAAAAAAAACTGTCCAGTTAGAGCTCTTTAGCCACTAAGCAGCCATCTCAGGGGCTCTGATAAGTTAGTTACTAATGAAAAGAACTTAAAGAAGAGAGGATTCACTTTGGTTATGATTCGAGGGTCCAGTCCACTGTAGACAGGAAGGCGTGCATAGCAGCCAGAGCAGGAGGCCACTGTTCACATCACGGCCTCAGTCAGGAGATAGATGAATGTTGTCATCCAACTTGCTTTCTCCTTTTAAAATATTTATTTATGACAGCAAAAGAGCAGATAGAGAATGGGTGCACACAACCTTCAGATGCATGCACCACTTTGTGCACCTGGCTTTATGTGGGTGCTAGGGAATAAAATCCTGTTCCTCAGGCTCTGCAGGCAAGTGTCTTAAACACTGAGCAATCTCACTAGCCAGCCCACCTTATCCTTTTTTATTTTCTTTTGGTTTTTCAAGGTAGGGTCTCACTCTGGCCCAGGCTAACCTGGATTTCACTATGTAGTCTCAGGGTGACCTTGAACTCAGGAGTGTTGGGATTAAAGAAGGCATGTGCCATCATGCCCAGCTGTTTTATCATTTTGGAATGCCTACCACTATTTCCCGTCCACTGTGTTTCTAGCATCCCAAAAGTTTTGGAATTTAACATTTTTATTGAATAATATGGTTTGGGTATATATTTCTTAGACAAAAATATCTTTGGGCTGGAGATATGACTCAGTAGTTAAAGGCACTTGCTTGATAAGCCTGATGGCTGGCACCACCATACTTTTGTTTTTGTTTTGAGTTAGGGTCTGGCTCTAGCCCAGGCTGACCTGGAATTCACTGTGCAGTCTCAGGGTGGCCTCAAACTCACGGTGATCCTCCTACCTCTGTCTCTCAAGTGCTGGGATTAAAGGTGTACGCCACCAAGCCTGGTTTTTTTTGTTTGTTTGTTTGAGGTAGGGTCTTACTTTAGCTCAGGCTAGCTGGAATTCACATGTAGTCTCAGGGTGGCCTCAAACTCACGGTCATCCTCCTACCTCTGCCTCCCGAATGCTGGGATTAAAGGCGTGCACCACCATGCCCAGCTCCAAAATTGACACTTCTATCTGCTCATGTCACATAACACTAGTGGTGAAGAACGTTGAAAAAGTTTAACAGACCAAGTTCATAGGAAACGGGACATGGAAGTGGAGGGGCTTATCTTAGGGCATCAGGAGTGTGGCAAGCCTACAAGGACCTGGCTGCTACTTCCCCTCACGGAGCTTCCCTCCCTGGTATGTAAACGAACCATTCATGCTCTACCGTGTGACACGCCCAAGTGAGGGACATGGGGCAGACCCTACAGAAGCCAGCAAGTTGGGAGTCTCAGTTAATACTAGACATTGTGATGTCTGCCAGCCCAAACCCTCATTCTCTAAGACCACCCTTACGCACTGTTCACAGCCCCATGTCTAACTGGCTCCCGGGCTCCCAGGAGGTGTGGCAGGTCTCCTGATAGGACTCACAGAGGCTTATCTGGGCTCGTACTCCTGCTAAGGACAGCAGGGCCACAGAGATAATGAGATGTCGTGGGGTGGGGGAGGCTAGATGAAGCACATATCTCCATGACATCATGGGCCTGGATGCTGGGCTGCATACTCCTGGCAGACCTAAGCCTCTGACTTTACCTGTTTTGCCCCATTGAAAGCACAAGGCCAAGGTCTGTCCTTATTCCCAGACCCCTACCAAATCCCTCCTCTTGCCTGTCATGCTCCCACTATTACGGTCTCCTAGCTGAGTTCGTGACTTGAGACACACAGCCTTGTAAGCGACTTTGACCTGCAATGCATTTCTCATACCTCCTTCAAGTCTCCACCCACATCACTATCTCCTGACATCCCAGATTCACGCAAACTGGCCACATAATAATAATATATAATAATAAACAAATGGCTCCTCAGCCACCTGCCTGCTGACTTTATTTTCCTTTTCTATCACCCAACTCATGCTCCAGAGTTCTGCACCATGGCACTGTGGTATCTTCATCTTCCGGTCTCCCGTCTACAATGTCACGAGGGCATTTTCACCTATGCTTGGCACTGATGCATGGCACCTCTCTCCACTGCCCAGCACACTGGAGTCTCTTGTTACCAAGCCCTTAGCATGATGGGCACAACTGGGAGGGAAGAACAGCAGCAGATTCACTTCCTGCTTCCAAGGCGCTTATAGGCATTTGCGGAAATAAAGGTAATGGACATGAACAATGACTCCGTAACCACAGAGAAGCTTTGAATGCTTAAGTTTTCAAATTAAAAGCTGTGGATATATCCCAGTTGGTAGAGTACTTGCTTAGCATGCACAAAACACTGATACTGGGTTTGACCCCCAACACTGCATGAAAAATGACATGGTAGTGCACACGTGTAAATCCAGCACTGAGGAAGCGAAAGAGGGAGAATCAGAAGTTCAAGACCAGCCTGGGCTGCATGAAACCTTGTCTCTGGCACCCTCCCTCCCAGAAAATGGCCTGGGGCAATAGCTCCATCAGTGAAGCATGAAGATCTGAATCCTTTCTCCAGAATCCACATTTAAAAAGCTGGGCATTGGGCTGGAGAGATGGCTTAGCGGTTAAGCACTTGCCTGTGAAGCCTAAGGACCCCGGTTCGAGGCTCGGTTCCCCAGGTCCCACGTTAGCCAGATGCACAAGGGGGCGCACGCATCTGGAGTTCGTTTGCAGAGGCTGGAAGCCCTGGCATGCCCATTCTCTCTCTCCCTCTATCTGTCTTTCTCTCTGTGTCTGTCACTCTCAAATAAATTTAAAAAAAAAAAAAAAAAAGCTGGGCATTGTGGTGTTTGCTTATCATTCGAGGGCTGGGGAGGCAGAGACAGGCTGATCCCTGGCCAGACTCATTGGTCAACCAGCCAAACTTACTTGGCAAGTTCCAGGCCAAATCTGGTTTTTTTATTGTTGTTGTTTTTGTTGTTGTTTTGTTTGTTTTTTGTTGTTTGGTTTTTTGTTTTTTGTTTTTCAAGGTAGGGTCTCGCTCTCCCCCAGACTGACATGGAATTCACTATGTAGTCTCAGGGTGGCCTTGAGCGCATAGTGATCCTCCTACATCAGCATCCTGAGTGCTGAGGTTACAGGCATGTGCCACCATGCCTGGCCCTCAACTCTGTCTTGAAAAAGTGGATAGTGCCTGGAGTGACAATACTTAAAGTTGTCCTCTGGCTCTAACACAACAAAACACAGGTAAATATTCCAATTAGGGTTTTTTTTTCCCATTAATTGAGGACAGGTGTGGTGGTACATGCCTTTAATCCCAGCATTCGCAAGCAGAGGAAGGAGGATCACTATTAGTTTGAGGCTATATGAGACTATGTAGTGAATTCCAGGTCAGCCTGGGAACAACGAGACCCTACCTTGAAAAACCAAAAAAAAAAAAAAAAAGTTAAGGACTGGACAGATCGCATAGCAGTTAAGGCACTTGGCCATAAATCCAAAGGACTCAGGTACAATTCCTCAGTACCCATGGAAAGCCAAATGCACAAGGGGGCACATGTGTCTGGAGTTTATTTGCAGTGGCTAGAGGCCCTGGCACACCCACTCTTCCCTCTCTCTCTCAAATAAATAAATAAATGAAATTTTTTTAAATTTTTTATTTATTTATTTGAGAGTGGCAGACACAGAGAGAAAGACAGATAGAGAGAGAGAGAATGGGCGCACCAGGGCTCCCAGCCTCTGCAAATGAACTCCAGACACGTGTGCCCCCTTGTGCATCTGGCTAACGTGGGACCTGGGAAACTGAGCCTCGAACCAGGGTCCTTAGGCTTCACAGGCAAGCGCTTAACCACTAAGCCATCTCTCCAGCCCAAATAAAATATTTTTAACAAAACAAATCAGGGGCTGTAGAGATGGTTCAGTAGTTAAGGTGCTTGCCTGCCAAGCCTAATGACCTGGGTTTGATTCCCCACTACCCACATAAACCAGATGCACAAGGTGGCGCATGCATCTGCAGATGTTTTTGCAGTGTCTAAAGGCTCTGGCACACCATACTCACTCACTCACTTTCTTTCTCTTTCTGTATCTCTCTGCTTACAAATAAATAAATAAAATATTTTAAAAAATAAAAACAGGCTGGAGGGATGGATTAGCAGTTAAGGTGCTTGCCTGGAAAGCCAAAGGACCCAGGTTCGAGTCCCCAGGACCTATGTAAGCAGATGCAAAAGGTGACGCATGCATCTGGAGTTCATTTGCAGCGTCATTCTCTCTCTCTCTCTCAAATAAATAAATAAATAAAAACAAAAACAAATGAGAAAAACTAGGCCCAAGAACTTCCCAAACACACCAGACTAATGAAGAGTGCCACACCCTCACTTGTAGCCCATAAGGAGGAAGACACCTAACAGGACGGTGATGGCCCCACTGACCTGTCATCTGATCCATCCGTGTTTTCTGGGACACACCAGTGGCGAGCTCCCTGCTGTCCCTGGTGCTTCAGCTCTGCTTAGTCCTCACTGCTTGAACTGCTGGCTGGCTGTCCATTTGGTCGTCTGTCCAGGCTGGGTCCAGCATCTTGCCACTACAGTCCTAAGGCTCTGCAGCGTGGCTGGACCCTGTGAGCCTGGGTTTTGGGCTCAATGGTTCCAGCAGCTCTCCAACTGTGTCCGTTAAAGGAAGTCTAATCCCTCTCTTTGCATCTGTATCTGCTTCTGCCTCCAAGGAAGGCCTCTCCTCCTTTGAACTTTTTAGCCCCGTGAGCACTTATGTAGCCATTCTGTACTCTACATAAGTACAGATGTAATAGATCAATGGTGGATAAAATTACCATGTGATGTGTGATTAGAGTTAATATTAGTACTTAAGATGGGGGAAAAAAGAACCAGTATTGCCAGATGTGGTGGGAGGCAGAGGTAGGGGGATGGTTGTGAGTTCAAAGCCAGTCTTGAACTACAGAGTGAATTCCAGATCAGTCTATCTCTGAAAAATATGCACAAGAAGAATCTGTATTTACTAATTGCATGCTACTAAGGGAAATTGCATGCTTTCTAGAACTACTTGGAAAATTTCAATGAAATCAATGTAACTTGTGGATTTATCCTTATTCAATAAATTCTAACACTGTGGAATCCAGACATAAACATGTCTGATTTGGCATAGCAGGCTTATAAAGTGAGGACCAGCTGGGCATGGTGGCACACGCCTTTAATTCCAGCACTCAAGAGGCAGAGGTAGGAGGATCACCATGAGTTCAAGGCCACCCTGAGACTACATAGTGAATTCCAGGTCAGCCTGGGCTAGAGTGAAACCTTACCTCAAAAAAAAAAAAAAAAAAAAAAAAGTGAGGCCTGTGTTCCACTCCCCACACTTAGCCCTTGAAAACAAAAGAAATTAACCTAATGGAAGCCAGAAGTAGGACCTTTGGGACAGTGGGACAAACAACTGTTGTTTTTCTTCATAAACTTGTTTTTTTAATTTAATTTTTATTAACATTTTCCATGATTATAAAAAAATTCCCATGGTAATGCCCTCCCTCCCCCCCCCCTACTTTCCCCTTTGACATTCTCTTCATAAACTTTGATACAATCTGATTTTCTTTTTTATTTGTTGGCTTTTCAAGGTAGGGTCTCTAGCCTAGGCTGACCTGGTAGTATTCACTATATTCTCATGCTGGCTTCGAACTCATGGTGATCCTCCCACCCTGCCTTACACGTCCTGGGCTAAAAGGCATGTGCCATTTTTCCCTGCTCTGATTTTCCTTGCCTGAACTATGCAGCTGAAGTACCTTTTAAATTAAATTTTATTTATTTATTTATTCAAGAGAGACATAACGGGTGTACCAAGGGTTCTAGCCACTGCAGACTCATGCACCACTTTTTGCATCTGTCTTTATGTGGGTACTGGACAACTGAACCTGCATGCAGGCTTTACAAGCGAGTATCCTTAACTGCTGAGCTATCTCTCCCGCCCCACCATACTTGTATTTCAAAAAGTTTAATGTGCTCAGACAAAATAATGGTTTATAGCATAACCTAATTAAGGATGCTGATCTAAAATACTCTAGAAACAATAAAATAGCCTTGCAATTATCTCTTTAAAACTCAGTAAAACTCAGTGCAGGGCTGGAGAGATGGCTGAGAGGTTAAGGGATTTACACCTGCGATCTAAAGAGCTTGGTGTTGTCTTTGTTCCTTTCAAGATTCACATTTTCAGGATCCTGCTGAGGAGAAAAGACAGGACAGCTTGGTGGAATAGATCGTTTCCATCTATCGCAACCCACCCCATTTCACCGCCAAATAACTGAATACTGGATCTTATGATCCAAGGCAAACTAGCAAGGGCAAGTTCGTCAGACCTAAGAGAGACAGTGTAGCTTTCTCTCTCTCAGCTTTCTCTCTCTCTTTCTTTCTTTCTTTCTTTTTTTTTTTTTTTTTGAGGCAGGGTCTCAGTCTATCCTAGGCTGACATGAAACTCACTCTGTATCTCAGGCTGGTCTTGAACTCATAGCAATCCTCCTCCTGCCTCAACTCCCCAGTGCTAGAATAAAGGAGGGGAGCACCATACCTGGCTTTACTTAATGTTTCCAGTGGGGCTGGAGATGGAACCCAGGGTGTGGAGCATGACGTTCCTGGCCTTTCCCTGGATGTCTTGTCTTCATGGAAGTTGGAAGCCCTGGAAGAGTCAGACCCAGGTCTATCCTCATGTGATCTTCCTTTCAGTGGGCTTGTCTACAGCAAACACTTCCAAGCTAATTCTGAGCCAGGTGTGGTGGTACACACCTTTCATTTCATTTGAGCAGTTGGGAAGCTGAGATAGGACGATCAACATGAATTTGAGGCCGGCCTGGGCTACAGAATGAGTTCCAGGTCACCTTGGGCAAAAAGTCAATGGTGGACACTGCCATCACTAGCTTGAATAAGAATGGAAAGTCTGCAAGAGCATGAGAGAAAATTTAAAAGAGAAAGTAGGCCTATGTGCATTGATAGAGCTATTTGCAAAGTCCCTTTGTTCTAAAATGATAGAGTATAGAGCGAATTTTACATGTGGTTCAAGATCTAGCACTCAGCACCTAGCTGGGTGTGGTGCTCCACGCCTGTAATGCCAGCGACTCAGGAGGCTGAGGCGGGATGAGCAGAGGATCAAGCATTCTTGGCCTGCCCAGCATGGTGGCTCCCATCTTTAATCAACAGCACTTGGGAGGGTTGCCATGAGTTTAAACTCAACCTGGGCTACAAAGTGAATTCTAGAACAGCCTAGATGAGAATGCAATTCTGCCTCAAAAACAAAAAAGCAACCATGGGATATTTTTTATAATCATGGAAAATGTTAATAAAAATTGTGAAAAGAAAAAATAAACAAACAAGGCTGGAGAGATTTCAAAGCCTGATGACCTGAGTTTGATTCTCCAGTACCCACATAAAGCCAGATGAACAAAGTGGTGCATGTATCTGGAGTTCCTTTGAAGTGGCAAGAGGTCCTGGCGTGCCCATTCTCATTCTGTTATCCTCTCTCTCTCTCAAATAAATAAATATATTTTTGTTTATTTTTATTTATTTATTTGAAAATGACAGACAGAGAGAGAGAGAGAATGGGCGCACCAGGGCCTCTGGCCACTGCAAACAAACTCCAGACATGTGTGCCCCCTGTGCATCTGGCTAACGTGGGTCCTGGAGAATCAAGCCTTGACCTGGGATTCTCAGGCTTCACAGGCAAGTACTTAACTGCTAAGCCATCTCTCCAGCCCTAAATAAATATATTTTTTAAAGATCCTGCCTTGCTGGGCATGGTGGTGCACACCTTTAATCCCAGCACTCAGAAGGCAGAGGTAGGAGGATCATGGTGAGTTCAAGGCCACCCTGAGACTACATAGTGAATTCCAGGTCAGCCTGGGCTAGAATGAAACCCTACCTTAAAAAAAAAAAAAAAAAAAGATCCTACCTTAATTTTTTTTTTTGCTTGGACAGCCTAGTGGCACAGCGAGACCTTGTCTCCAGAAACCAAACACAGCTCAACGTCCTTCGGGCCACTTTAAAGTTCCAGAGGGGAGTGGAGATCGGGCCCAGCCCTGCTGCCGTTCCCTTGTTTTCTCTTTGTCTATCTGAGCATGGTTTTACCAGGCAAGCTGTGTTTCAAATCAGCAACTAGGCTCTTCCATTTCTGAGATTTTGTACCTTTATAATGTCATGAGTCACACTGGACAATATCAGAACTCCTAGAAACAGCCATGACAAAGGAGGCTGCGCCAGCCAGGCTGCCTGGCTGATCTATTTGGGCAACATCACAGACCCAGGCATGGGCACGTTACCAGCTGAATCAGACAGCCCAGTCCCGAGAGGAACCAAATAAAGTCTCCAAGGCTCTCAGACAAGTAACATCTACGCTGCACGTGCTCCAAGACTGCGGGCTTGTCAGAACCAGTCAGTGATCCACTGAGTTCTTCTAGGAGGTGACTAGAGACCTCACCCTGCATCTCGCTGACCCGAGGACCACACCACTCAGGTTCACACCACTCAGCCCCGTCCCTGTTTGTGTGAACTCCTCCTTGACTCACAGTTGCAGACTTGGCAGCCTTTCCTGACATTAGGAAAGATCCTTAGTAAAGGAGCTCACTGGCCCCTCAGCCTTTGCACACATGTCAGGGGCAGAGGAAGGAGCCCTTCTGTTCACTAAGGATGGACAATGCTCATTCTAAACACCATTATCAAGTGAGACCAGACTCCTACATCAGAGTCCTTGGAATGGGCTCAGGAACAAACCCCTTCTGAAGTACCCAGGCAGGTATTAGAGGCTGGTGCCAGGGTCCACTGCAGACCCTAGCTGTGAGCGGATGGGGCCCACAGTTTGGCATTTTGACATGCTCCTGCCATGCTGACAGGCTCTGATGTTGGAGAGCCACCACTTAAACGCTTCAGAAGAGTTCTTCTCGCTAATCCTCATCAACTGATCCTCCTGCAAACAGAAACAAACTGGTAATCAGAGCATGTGGATGCTTTAATGTGGATTTGGAAAATGTCCAAACTCTGTCTTCTGAACCAGCCAAATGTGTTTTAACACTTCATTTTACATAATACAAACATGATGGAAACCAGGCATAAGCCTGCGAGAGTGATGACATAGTCTCACGTCAGAAACATTTCTGGGAGATGACACAAAACATGGGCTGTTACTGGGAGCTGAGGGTGGCAAGGAGACAGCACCAGCTGCCCAGGTCTCAGAGGGACAACAGACCTCCAGTGGGACTGTTTATCACAACAGCGGCAGCCACGCCCACCAGCACTGAGGCTGGGACCTGCGGCTGCCTTCCTTCACAGGTCACACATCTCTGAGTCCCCACTAGGTTGGGCTTATCTGACTACTCAAAGCAGAAAGGGTCTAGAACTAAGAGACCCTGAAAATCCCACAGATCTTCAGACTTTCTTCTGTTTTTCATTTTATTTATTTATTTGAGAGAGAGAGAGAGAGTATGGGCATGCCAGGGCCTCCTGCCACTGCAAAAACGAACTCCAGATGCACACACCTCTTTATAAGTCTGGCTTTATGTGAGTATTAGAGAATTGAACTCAGGTCCTTTGGCTTTGCAGACAAGTGTCTTAACCACTAAGCCGTCTCCAAGAAGAGGATTGTTCATACCTGCTCCGAGTTTAGGGCCTCCCAATACTTCTGCTGTGGGATAAAAAGAGAGAAAGTGTTGGACAGATGTCGCCACCATAATGGAGCAGAGCTCAGTGCCAGCCCATCTGCTCAATGCGCCAGGGGACAGACCCTCTGATGGTTGGGGCAAAAGGACAGCCGGTTACAGCAAGTAGGAAGGTAGCAGTTATTAACAGTGTAATTCAGTTAAAGAATAAAAAAAAATCCATACCTATGAAAGGCTGAAGTTTCTGGGGAATGACTTATACACATTTAAAAATTACTATCATTACAAGTGATTAGGGGTGGTAGTGGTAATAATAATAATAATAAATCTCCCATTTATTAATCACATGACTGAGATGATTCAGTGCAAAGCTATAAAACTAAGGAAAAGCTATGCAAATAAAATCTCCACCTTGAAACATGGTGTTTGCCAATAGCCAAGATTCATTTTTACTCAGCATTTATTGCAGGGTTGGTTCCACGCCAAACCTCAAGCATGCCTGACTCAAGTTCTTGGAGAGCGAGCGTTCCTCCAGCCCTCCTGCAGTGTCTGTGAGACATGACGCAAGAGCTAGGAATCTCCAAATGCGCGCCCCTTGTCTGAGGATGTCTGCTACACTGACTGGCTGCCAGGATGAACCATACCAGGATTTGAGATTACAGTCACATAAGATAAAGCCTCCACTGTTCAGACTGTTCATTTATTTTTGGGTTTGGGGCTGTTTGTTGTTGTTGTTTGTTTGTTTGCTTGCTTTTGTTTTTGTTTTCAAGGTAGGGTCTCACTCTAACTCAGCCTGACCTGGCATTTATTATGTAGTCTCAGGATGGCTTTAAACTCAAAGTGGTCTTCCTACCTTGCCTTCTGGGTGCTGGGATTAAAGGCATGTGCTACCATGTCTGGCAGTTCTTGTTATTTATTTTATTTATTTATTTATTGAGGTAGGGTCTCACTCTAGCCAAGGCTCACCTGAAATTCACTATGTAATCTCAGGCTGGCCTCAAACTCACAATGATCCTCCTACCTCTGCCTCTGGAGTGCTGGAGTTAAAGGCTTGTGCCACCACACCCAGCAAAGTATAGAATCTTTAATCATACACAAAATAATGAACATCCTGCTTCACCATGCATGGAGTTTGATAAATTATTTTAAGGTAAATCACTTCATTTGTAAACACTTCAGAATGTATCTTATAGAGAAGGTCATTTCCTTAAGTCTTAAGCATAATGTCATGATTATACCTAACAATGTTGGTGTGAATTCCTTAAAATTCTTCCTGGTTTTGGTGTACTGTGAGGTTGGAGAGTGTTCAGGATAAAACTCAGGGCCCCACACATGCTAAGCATGAGGTTTTATTGGAGGGGTAGGAGATGGTTACAAGATCTCATAGTATAGCTCAGACTGGCCTTGAACTTGAGGCAATCATCCTGTCTCAGCTTCCCAAGGGCTGGGATTTTAGGCATGAGCCACCTCACACCATGTAAGCATGAGTTGTACCACTGAGTGATATCCCTACATAGCATTCATCTTCTTTTGTTTCGCTTTGTTTTGTTGAGACAGAGTCATACTATGTTGTAGAAGATGGTCTGGAACTCTCTTTTTTTAATATTTATTTATTTATTTGACAGAGGGAGAGGGAGAGCGAGAATGGGCGTGCCAGGGCCTCCAGCCACTGTAAAGGAACTCCAGACACGTGTGCCTCCTTGTGCATCTGGCTAATGTGAGTCCTGGGGAATGGAACCTGGATCCTTTGGCTTTGCAGGCAAAAGCCTTAACCGCTAAGCCATTCCTCCAGCCAGATATGGAACTATTAATCCTACAGTCTTGGCCTCCTAAGAACTGGGATTACAGGCACTTATCACCATGCCTATCTGCCATCCTTTTTTTCAAGTTAGCATGTATGGTAGTTTGAATAGATGGCCCCCAATATATCCAGTGTTTTATTAGTTTGTAGTTTGGATCTGCATTCACCTGGCTGGAGGAGGTGTCGCTGGGTGGACCTTGGGGTACAGCCATAAGGTGCAGTGTGGTGAATTTACAATTCCAGTCTAAAGATATGCAAAGTCCCTGGAGTTCCTGAAGTATATGTTTTCTTAAGTTTATTTATTTATTTATTTTTAAATATTTTATTTTTCTTTATTTGAGAGAGAAATAGGCAGGGGGAGAAAGAGAGAGAGAAAGAAAGAGAATGGGTGTGCCAGGGCCTCCAGCCATGGCAAATGAATTCCAGATGCAGGCACCCCCTTGTGCATTTGGCTTACGTGGGTTCTGGGGAATCGAACCTGGGTCCTTTGGCTTTGCCATTTCTCCAGCCCTAATATTTTATTTATTTATTTATTTATTTATTTATTTATTTATTTATTTATTTATTTATTTATTGAGAGAGAGAGAGAATGGTCGCACTAGGGCATGCACATGGTGGTGCATGCATCTCAAATTTGTTTGCAGTGGCTAGAGGCCCTGGCACACTTATTCTTACTCTGTCTCTCCCTCTCTCTTTCTTAAATAAATAAATAAATAAAAATTTAAAACATGGGCTGGAGAGATGGCTTAGCGGTTAAGCGCTTGCCTGTGAAGCCTAAGGACCCTGGTTCGAGGCTCGGTTCCCCAGGTCCCACGTTAGCCAGATGCACAAGGGGGCGCACACGTATGGAGTTCGTTTGCAGAGGCTGGAAGCCCTGGCGCGCCCATTCTCTCTCTCTCCCTTTATCTGTCTTTCTCTCTGTGTCTGTCACTCTCAAATAAATAATAATTTAAAAAAAATTTAAAACATTTAATAACTTTCGAATATGACAGAACTAAGATAAATGAAATTTAAAAGCGCTAGCCTTTCCTTGGAAAATATGGATATTGAGCTGCAGAGGTGGCTTAGCTGTTAAGGCACTTACTTGCCTGCAAAGCCAAAGGACCCAGGTTCAATTCCCCAGGACCCATATAAATGAGATGTACAAGGTGATGCATCTGAAATTCAGTGGCAGTGGCTAGAGGTCCTGATGTGCCCATTCTCTCCGGGGCCAAGTTTATCCTCTGTCATTTGTGTCCCAGCAACACAGTAATAATGAAGGGATCCCCCCCCCCCCCCGTGCCGTCATTGCGTTCAGTTGTCAGCTTTTCTCGGTCTTACACATCTATGAATAGTGTAATTTTTTTTTTTAAGATGGAATCTCATTTTGTGGTTCAGGCAGGCCTGGAACTCCTGGGCTCAAGTGATCCTCCTGCTGCAGCCTCCCAAATAGCTGGGACTTCAAGTGTATGTGTCTGTACCCAGCTCTTTCTTTTTTCTTTGACAGAAAAAGAATGGGGACATCCCATCCACTGCCTGTACATGGGTTCTGTGTGATTCTAAAACCATGTCTATGTGGGGACCCTTTGGGGTTCCTAGTGGTGTGAGCAGAGATGCCTGTGTGGACCCCTGCCATGGCGCCTCTGAGAACTTGAGCATCAGAACTGCCTAAAGAGCACTGAGGTCTAATTTCTATTTTTTCAGCAATAGAGCTTGTGGTATCAGACCCGTCAGAGGGTGCCAACGGCAAACCCAGAGCTTTTTCTAGGTTGACCCCTGTGTCCTCTTTAAAATGGACACAGAGCCCGCCCCCCTTTCAGAAGGCCCTGATTCCATACTAAACCCACACCAGGGAGTTCTGTGAATCAATGTGAAGTCAGACTTGGACCTTGAACAAAAGTCCATATATGGGTCGAGAGGAAAGTCACCCTGTTGACGCAGCCCTTCACGCGTTATTCTGGAAGTGCTAGCAATTACAATTTTGGCAGTGAATTATGGATACCCACATCTCACTTTGGTGTTATCTGCTTTTAAACAAATAAAGCTTGGGGTTCACTCGGTGAACTCTTTATCAATTCAAATAAATAAATAAATAATATAATAAATAAACTTTAAAAAAGAAAAGAAAACATAAATATTCATGTAAAATGGAAATGGCAATTTATTACAACTAGTGTGTATTTCTTTCTCTTTCTGGAAGAATTGACATTGAATTCGGAGAGTATTAGCAGGCTGGTCAGTAACTGCAGTGCAGTCTGCAGCCTGTATTTATTTCTTTAAGAAACATTATTTAATGCAGTGTGGCAGCCTGGATTGTAACCCAGAACAGAGGAAGAACATTAATGGAAGAGCTGGCAAACTCCAAATAGAGCCTACAGTTAATTGATAGCAATGGAACAGTATTCATTTCTGAGTTTTGCTAAATGTGGCATGGTTATGTAAGACGTGAACACAGAAAACTGGGAGAAGGGCAGGCAGGAACCTTGCGCTAATTTTGAAATTTTTCTATACATCTAAAATTACTCTAAATGAAAAGTTTATTTAAAGCCAAGCAAACAAATAAGTTGGAGCCTTCCAGTTGGGTCAAAATGAAACCCTGGAATGTCTAAGTTTAAGAGTGCCCTCTAGTGGAGGGAGAACGTAAGTTATGTATGCATGGATGGATTGATACATAAAAATTGCCCAGGCTGCTTCAAACAACCCGTCTGCCTGTGTTTCTCAAGTGCTGGGACTACAGGCTGTCCCACAACACCTAGCTCTTAAATTACTGCTTTAAACCAATGATAATGACCTAGGAAGCACTATTCAACTTTTTTTCCAAGGTAGGGTCTCACTCTAGCCCAGGCTGACCTGGGATTCACTATGGAGTCTCAGGGTGACCTCAAACTCTGGTGATCCTCCTACCTCTGCCTCCCAAGTGCTGGGATTAAAGGCATGAGCTAAAATGCCTGGCTTTAATTCAAATTTTTGTAGCTGAGGTGCCACCCCAACTATGGGGGAAAAACAATTAAAAATTTTAAAAAATGTTTTAGAGCTGGAGAGGTGACTGAGAAATTAAAGGTTTTGCTTGCAAAGCCTTCAGGCCCAGATTCAGTCCCCAGCACCATGTAAAGCCAGATGCACAACGTGGTGCAAGCATCTGGAGTTTGTTGACAGCAGCAAGAGGCCCTGGAGTGCCCGTACTCACGTTCTCTCTCTCTCTTGCAAATAAATAAAAATATTGAAAAAACAACATGTTTAGTCCTTTCCCTGTTTCAAGAGCAAAAAAAAAAAAAAAATTGTTCATCATAGATTTTTGTTTTGTTTTGTTTTCTTGATGTAGGGTCTCACTCTAGCTCAGACTGGCCTGGAATTCACTATGTAGTCTCAGGGTGACCTCAAACTCATGGTTATCCTCTTATCTCTGCCTCCCGAGTGCTGGGATTAAATCTCTTTTTTATTGTTTTGGTTTTGGTTTTGTTTGGTTTTCCAAGGTAGGATTTTTCTCTAGCCCAAGCTAACCTGGAATTCACTATGTAGTCCCAGGGGGGTCTCAAATTCATGACAATCCTCCTATCTCTGCCTCCCAAGTGCTGGAATTAAAGGCATGTGCCACCACACCTGGCAGTATTTTCTCTTTCTTTATATTTATAAGGCGAGAAAGAGAGAGAAAATGAATGAGTGTGCCAAGGCCTCCTGCCACTGCAAACAACTCCAGACACTTGCACCATATTGGGCATATATGGCTTTACATGGAGTCCTAGAGAGTTGAACCCAGGTTGTCAGGCTTTGCAAGCAAGTGCTTTAACCACTGAGCAATTTCTCCACCCCAGACAGTAGGAATTTTCAACAGTTGGCACATGACCCAGGAACAGCATCTGAGAGTTGTTAGTAGTGAAGAGCAAGGGATGGCCACATTTACACACCCAAGCATACACACGCATGTACACAAACACACATACACACACGTGTGTGCGCACACACTCACACATGAACACATATATGCATATGCATATGGGCATGCCACTGAAAATAAATAAATTGACTTAATTAAATAAAACAAGTGAAATGGGAGTCATTCCATTGTTACTAGGACAAGGCAGGTATGAACATCAGTGAAGGTCTCTCACTAACCCTGCAAGGTTACTGAGTAATGTTATGTCCTGTGCTAGGGGTGTGGATCCAGAGGTGGGAGAGAAGGCCCTTGTTCATGAGAATATTGGGGGGCGCTCACAACAGATACTCTGAGTTTGGGCGCCAGAGAATAGTCATCCTGGCTCCTCTGGGCAGCGGTGGTCAGGAGTGCGGCTCTGGAGCCCAGCAGCCTTGGGCCTCCGTCGCAGCTGCTCTGTCCACCAGCCCGGTGGCCTTGGGTGAGTCACTGCAGGTCTATTTCCATCCTGTAAAATGAGGCTTTAAGATTTCATCAGCTTATCTGTAAGCAGATCATGATCATATATCATTCCAAAGATTGTTGCCCATAGTAAATAAGATATATAAAAATATTTAGAAGCTTAGGAATAAAAACAAACTGAGGGTAGTGACATATGTGCCAGTACTCTCTGTGATTAGAAGGCAGAGACTGAAGGACTGAAGTTTGGGTTTGTCAATGTTACTTGGTGAGACTTCTTCTCAACAACAAACCAAACCAAATCAAAACACAAAAAGAAACAAAAAAGCCCGTCTCCTTTCTCCTGGCGATCACAAAAGCCTGCCACAGCTTCCAGCTTTTTGTGGGGTCGGGTGGATTGGTACGCAGGCACTCAGAGTGGCACAGCAAGTGTCTTTATCCACTCAATAATCTCCCCAACCCTTTCTTTTTTCTTTTGAGACAGAGTTTCTTGTAGCCAAGGCGGGGTTTAACTCACTATGTAATGTGATCTTGAGAAAGTGCCTGGCCACCAAGTTTTTCCTTCACTATCTCCTTATTATCACAGTTGTTCCTGTGAGCTTATGCATGTCATTTCTGTCTATTCTGGTAGACTACCAATTCTGTCAAGAAGGACGAGTGATTTGCTTCATTGGCAGAGCATTGGCCTAGAATGTGCAAGGCTCTAGGTTCAGAAACCGGCCAGCCGTGGTGATGGTGCACACTTTTAATCCCAGCACTTGGAATCTGAAGTAGAAAGACCACTGTGAGTTTCAGGCCAGCCTGAGCTAGAGCGAGGCCCCATCTCAGAAACAAAAAACAAAAAATCCCTGCCCCAGAAATGTAGACCAAAACTGATGTATAAGTATTTAAGCCAAGAGAAAGAGTTAGATTACAAGAGGAGAAAAAAGAAGACAAGAAAAAATAGGTTGTTCACAGCCTCCGAGGCAGCACAGAGCTCAGGGTGTTTGAGGAACTGAGAGGAGCCCACGTGACTGGAAGGAGGAAAAGTGGACAGAGGATTTGGGGTGAGGGTGGAGGAGTCGCAGCAGTCAAAGAAGTCTGGACCTTATGAGCCAGAGAAGTCCACAGTTTGTTCTCTGAAACGGGAGCCACGGAAAGCCGTCCTCAGCCACTGTGCTCCAATGCATATGCGGTGATACTCCAGCCACATCATGACAGTAAGCGGAGGGGAAGAGGCGACAGCCGAGAAATCGGTTGCAGACCACTACGGTCGTTCCCGGTGAGAGATGGAGGTGGCTGGGATGATTCCACTGGCAATGGACATGGAGAGGTGGGGAAGCATCTGGACATGATACCGGATTGGTGGTTGGAGGTGATGGAGGATGATTCCAAAGGAAATGAAGCCGTCACAGCAAAGAGATACCTGCATTTTCATGTCCATGGCAGTGATGTTATCAGCAGCCAAGATACGGAATCACCAAAGACCTCCACTGACAGAGAAATGGATGAAAATGTGGAATATTGACTGGGTGTGGCAGCACACGCTTATAATCCCAGCACTTGAGATGTGGGGGGCAGGAGGATCAGGAGTTCAAGGTCATTCTCAGCTTCATAATGAGTTTGAGGCCAGCCTGGGGAAAAAAAAGTGTAAAAGTGTATGTATATGACAAAATATTCTGCATTAAAATAGAAAGAAACCCTGTCCTTGGAGGCAACATTGATAGACCTGGAGGGCATCACGGCAAGTGACATGAGCGAGTCACAGAAACCCAAATCTACATGTTCTCATTTGCGGAAGCCAAAAACACGGTCAGTCTCTGGGCTGGAGAAGTGAGCTTAGCGATTAAGGCGTTTACCTGCAAAGCCAAAGGACCCCAGTTTGATTTTCCAGGACCCACATAAGCCAGATGCACAAGGAAGCACCTGCATCTGGAGTTCGTCTGCAGGGGTTGTAGGCCCTGGTGCAGCTATACTCTCTCTCGCACTCTCTACCTCTTTCTTTCTCTCTCCAAAATAAATAAATACATAAAAATATCTTTTAAAAAGGTCAGTCTCATAGAAGAAAAGCATAGAGCTGGGTATCGTGGCTCACGTCTTTAATCCCAGCACCAGAAGGCAGAGGTAAGTGGATCATCGTGAGCTCAAGGCCACCCTGAGACTATATAATGAATTCCATGTCAGCCTGGGCTAGAGTGAGACCCTACCTCAAAAAAAACCCACCAACAAACAAACAACAACAACAAAAACAAAAAAGAGCATAGAAAGATGCGCAGTACTCTGACATGACAGCTCCTGCATGTAACTCCAGCATTTAGGAGGCTGCTCCAGCCTGGCCTTTACAGAGAAAGCCTGCCTCAAACAAACAACGAAAAGGAGTTCCTTGGTCAGTCCCTCCAAAAGTAACTAAAGCAGCCCGGCACGGTGGCACTCACCTTTAATACAAGCACTCCAGATACTGCGGTAGGAGGAGCGCTGTGAGTTCAATGCCAGCCTGAGATGACATAGTGAATTCCTGGTCTGCCTGGGCCATGATTCCACCTTGAAAAACAAAATAAAATTGTGTGTGTGTGTGTGTGTGTGTGTGTGTGTGTGTGTGTGTGTCTGCGTGTTGCCTGCTATAGTGGCACATGCCTAAAATTTCAGCACTTAGAAGGCAGAGGTAGGTGGATCACCCTGAGTTTGAGGCTACCCTGAAATTACATAGTGAAGTCCAGGTCAGCCTGGGCTAGAGTGAGATCCTACCTCTAAAACAAAAAACAAAAAGAGAAAGAAGAAAGAAAGAAAGAGAGAAAGGGGGGGGGAGAAAGAAAGAAAGAAAGAAAGAAAGAAAGAAAGAAAGAAAGAAAGAAAGAGAGAAAGGAAGGAAGGAAGGAAGGAAGGAAGGAAGAGGGAAGCAGTTAAGGCTCTTGCCTGCAAAGCCAAAGGACCCAGGTTTGATTGCCATGTAAGTCAGAGGCACAAGGTGGTACATGCATCTGGAGGTCATTTGCAGCAGCTGAAGGCCCTGGCATGTCCATTTTCTCTCTATCTGCCACCCCCCCAAAAATAAATAAAGAATTAAAACAAAACAAAGAAACACAGCCAAAAACAAATGGGGGAGGCATGGTCTATCCTGGGACTCTGAAGAGAGGCCTGGGCTGTGGTGATACAGTTAAGAATTACTAATGTTGCCTAAACAATGGTACCAAACTGCCTGTATTTGCTGAAAAGAAAACTAATAAATTTTTTTTAAAAAGAATTACTAACGTACACGCAGATAATCGCTACAGCCAAGCTGAGTGTGGTTGCTTGGGGAGATTGTGTGTGCGTGCATGCGTGTGTGTGTGTGTGTGTGTGTGTGTGTGTGTGTGTGTGTGTTGCTGGAGGTTCAACCTAGGCCCTTGTGTAAGCTCAGTGTGTGTTCCAATATTCTCAGCCCATTGAGAAAATGACAAAAGCCACCTTTAAAAGTCTTTGCATTCTTCAGGAGTGGTAGCTCATAACTAAAATCCCAGCATTGGGAAGACTGAGGCAGATGGCCATGAGTTCAAGGCCAGCCTGGTGTGTATGGTGAGTTCAGAACAGCCTGAACTACAAAGAGAGACACCCTCTCAAACAAACAAACAAAACAACATGAAATGTTTGCATTCAAGTTTAAAAAAAGAAGTTAAAAAAATAAAAATAAAGCTGGAGAGATGGCTCAGCAGCTAAGGCCCTTGTTTGCAAAGCCTAATTTCCCTGGTTCAATTCCACAGTACCCACAGGAAGCCATATGCACAGTGGCACATGCATCCGGAGTTCATTTTGCAGCAGCTGTATGCCCTGGTGTGCCAACTCTCTCTCTCTCTCTCTCCTCTCTGTCTACCTTGCTTGCAAACAAGCAAACACAGATTAGGTGACATAGTTCCGTGGTAGAGCTCATGCTTAGCATGCATGAGGCTCTGGGTTTGACTCCCAACATCAGATTAAAAACAAAAACCCGCGTTGGGATGAAGGTTGCTGAATGGGGCCGTAGCATAAGCAGCGCTGTTTAGAAGCAGGATGGGGCATGCATCCCTGGGGCTGGGGAGCTGCCACAGCAGTTAAAGGCATTTGCTTGCAAAGCCTGACAGCTCGGGTTCAATTCCCAAGTCACACACATCAACCAGATGCAAAAAGTGGTGCAAGTACATTTATACAATGGAGTTCTACTCAGTGGTAAAGAAAAATGAGCTCTCTCTCTCTGTCCCTCTCTCTGTCTTTAATAAATAAATAAATAAAAATTTAAAAAAAAAAGAAAAGAAAAATGAAGTTATGAAATTTGCAGAAAAATGGATGGATCTGGAAAGGATTATACTAAGTGAGGTAACCCAGGCCCAGAAAGCCAAGCGCCACATGTTCTCTCTCATATGTGGATCCTAGCTACAGATGATTGGGCTTCTGCGTGAGAAGGAAAATACTTAGTAGCAGAGGCCAGTAAATTAAAAAGGAGATATAAAGGGAAGAGAAAGGAAGGGAGGAGGGTACTTAATAGGTTGATATTGTATATATGTAAGTACAATGATTGTAATGGGGAGGTAATATGATGGAGAATGGAATTTCAAATGGGAAAGTGTGGGGAGAGGAGGTATTACCATGGGATATTTTTTATAATTATGGAAAATGTTAATAAAAATTGTGAAAATAAAAAATAAAAAAAGTGGTGCAAGTGTATGGCATTCCTCTCATGTGTGCAAAAAATAAAAAAAGAGAGAATTCATTCACAACAATAGGGCTGGAGAGATGGCTTAACAGTTAAGGCACTTGACTACAAGGGCTAAGGAACCAGGTTCAATTCCCCAGAATCCACCTAAGCCAGATGCACAAGTTGGCGCATGTGTCTGGAGTTCATTTGCAGTGGCTAGATGCCCTAGTGTGCCCATTCTCTCTCCCTCTCTCTCTCTCTCTCTCTCTTTCTCTCTCTGCCTCTTTCTCTCTCATAAATAAATAAAATATTTAGAAAAACAACAACAGCAAAGAATCAAGAAGGGGAGATAAGTGTGTGAAGTGCCAAGCAGAGGCACGAGGATTGCTACAAGTTCCAGGCCTGCCAGGCCTACATAGTGAGAATCAGTGTAAAAAAAATATAAACAAACCCCAAAACCAAAATAAGTAAATAAAACAAATGAAGAATAGATAAATGCTGTGGTTAGAGCCACAGAGACAGAGTACACAAGATGCAGAGACCTCTTGGGGGACTGGCACGGAACTTACGGAGGTTATCTTTGTCAGGAGGAGGCTTTGCTTGTCTGGACTGAGAAAAGAGAACTAGATGCAGATGTGGGATGATATGTATGTTTGTGTTAGGAACAAAAGGATGCTTTCTTTCTCTTTCATTCTGTTTCTCTCTTTCGTTTTTGAGACAGGATCACACATAGTCCAAACAGGCCTCAAGCCTAAGGGTGATCTTTAACTTTTTAAAAAAATATATTATTTATTTATTTATCTATTTGAGAGAGAAAGAGAGAGAGGGAGAGACTGAGGGAGGGAGAGAATGGCTGCACCAGGACATCCTGCCACTGCAAACTCCAGGCACATGCACTACTTTGTGCAGCTGGCTTTATGTGGGCACTAGGGAATCAAACCCAGGCTGTCAGGCTTTGCAAACTAGCACCTTTAACTGTTGAGCCATCTCTCCAGCCCTGGGTTTTCTTGAAGTAGGGTCTCACTTTAGTCCAGGCTGACCTGGAACTCACTCTGTAGTCCCAGGCTGGCCTAAAACTCACAGGGATCCTCCTACCTCTGCCTCCAGAGTGCTAGAGTTAAGGACATACACTACTACTCCAGGCCAGTCTTGAACTTCTGATCCTCCTAACTCTACCTCCCGAGTGCTGAGATTAGATAAATGCTACATTCCTAGTCTGGAGGCCCCTCTCTTGATCATCTGTATTTTTCTTAATGAACTAAGGTAAGGTGAATGGGATGGAAAAGATAGGAGCTTGTATTGTGTGTGTGGGGGGGGGGGTAGGGTGTCACTCTAGCCCAGGTTGACGTGGGACTACTGAGTACCCCCAGGGTGGCCAGGAACTCATGGTGTTCCTCCTATCTCATCCTCCCATGTGATAAGATTTAAAGCTTGAGCCACCAAACCTGGCTAAAAATAGAGGTTTTGTGGTGGAAAACTACTCTGTGGCAAGTAAGGTAAGAGCCAGCCAATAGGACTGTTACCTATTTGGGTTGGGCTTCTTTTCATTAAAATATTTTATTTATTTGAGAGAGAAAGTATGGTCTCACCAGAGTCTCCTGACTGTGAAAATGAACTCCAGACACTGGTACTCATTTATGTGTCTGTATTTACAAGGGTACTTGGGAATTGAACCCTGGGCCATCAGGTTTGCAATCAAGAGCCTTAACTGATGAGCTATCCCTGTAGCTCGATTTTTTTTTAATTAATTAATTTATTTGAGAGCGACAGAAGGACAGAGAAAGAGTCAGAGACAGAGTGAATAGGGGATGCCAGGTGCTTCAGCCTCTGTAAACGAACTCCAGACACGTGCGCCCCCTTGTGCATCTGGCTAACGTAGGTCCGGGGAACCGAGCCTCGAACCGGGGTCCTTAGGCTTCACGGGCAAGCGCTTAATCACTGAGCCATCTCTCCAGGCCCTATTCTCCGCTTTTTATCTTTGGTTGCCGCTGCGGGCGCCGAGGAGCGGAACGCGGACGCCCCGGCGCCCCGGGCGCCCCGGCCGCGGCACCTTCCTCGTCGGCCCGAGCCGCGGCGCGCGCCGGCCGCGGTGCTTCGTGCCCGAGCGATCGGCGGCCGCCGGCGCCGGCCGAGGGCGATGCGGCTGGGCTGAGGCGAGGCGGCGGCGGCGGTGGCGGCGGCCCGGCCCCCCGCGGCCTTTTGGCTGCTCCGGCCGGCCGCGAGGCCGCGGAGGAGGACGCGGCGCGCGGGTGAGTGGCGTTGGGGCGGCGGTGGAGGTGATGGGGAGGCTGGAGGAGGACGGCGGGACTGTCGGGGTGCCCGGTACCGGGCAGTGGGGCCGGGCTCGGGGTCACTCCTGTGTGTGTGAGTGTGGGCAGAGGGGTGCTGAGTCGAGTCTCCTCTGGGCCCGGGACCGGTGAGGGAGGAGAAGGGGTTCACCCCGGCGGGGTGTGCAGGCCCGCTGCGCACCCGGCGGGCCGTCGCGGGGAGCACGCCCGGGCGTGATGGGAGAGTGGGGTTCAGCCCTGTAGGAAGTCGGGAAGATGGGCGTTATCCGGAGGTTATCCGGGGGCTGCCGAGCCCTTGCCGGGGCTGTGCAGGTGCGTGATGGAAGCCCGGGGAGTTCGTCCTCAGCCGCGAAGTGGCAGATCCCTGCCAAAGCCCCGCGTTTTCCAGTCTGAGTCTCGGGGAGCAAAAGTGACTTTGTATTTTCTTTTTCGAGGTAGGGTCTCGCTCTAGCCCAGGCTAACTTGGAATTCGCTCTGTAGGCTCAGGGTGGCCTCGAACTCATGGCGATCCTCCTGCCTCTGCCTCCCCAGTGCTGGGATTAAAGTCGTAAAAGTGACTTTCGACATGGCTTAGCACTCTGCTCGCTCGGCCCTGTGGCAGGGAGGACTAGAAAACCTGCGAGCTCCTTTCCTCTCGTACTTCTCGGTTTTCCTGGGCACGTTAGGCTCTGCTGGCGGTGTGGTCTCTTTGTTGGTGGGCATGGAGTGGCGAGGGAAGGGAGGGCATGGTCCTGAGGGCTGATTGTGACTGGTGGGGGCTTCCCGATTTGGAAAGCTTGTGTGACAGGTGTTTCTTGTTTCCTCTTCTCGTAGGTCTGACGGAAACCTTCTAGGATCTGGGTGTTTGGACATAGGAGGTATGAATTAACTTATGTAATTGGTTGTTCTAATTTATTCGTGTTTTAGAACTATGTTTAGTGGTTCTGTATTAGTGGAAAATGGAGGGATTTGGAATTGAGTAGAACACCATATAAGCATGTGATGGTGATTTTCGATCTGTGGGGTAAGAAGTTAGAATTCTTAAGCTATGAGAAAGGCAGTGAGTGATGTTAAAGATGAGCAAGCACTGTCTTCTGAAAGGTTTTGGTAACGAGGGAGGCATTCTAACGGGATGTTTTGAAGGGCGGGTAGCAAAGGTGCTCTATGGTAGACTAACTCAACTTCACCGACGCATTAAGTTTCATGTCGCTGTGTTTTCATTAAGGATTGTCGCTTTGCTGAATGGGCCACAGTTACCAAAATAGATGTGTGTGGGCATCCCATCCTGCTTACCAACCCCTTTTTAAGGAAGTTGTTTGAAATAGTAGACCTATGAATGATTGTTGTAGAAGACAGCTTTTTTGATGTAGTTTTTTGAAATTGGGTGGAATTTACTGTGTCATCTCAGGGTGACCTCGAACTCATGGTGATCCTCCTCCTGTGCCTCCCAAGTGCTGGGATTTAAACGTGTGTGCCACCATGTCTGCCTTTTTTTGTTTAGGTAGGCTCTCCCTCTAGCCCAGGCTAACCTGGAATTCACTATGAAGTTTCAGTGTGGGCTTGAATTCATGGCAGTGGTCCCACCTCTGCCTCCCAAGTGCTGGGATTAAAGGCATGCATCACCACACTTGATGAAGTTAACTTGTTAATCCCCCCCCCCCCCAGGTAAGGTCTTACTCTAACTCAGGCTGACCTGGACTTCACTATATAGTCTGAGGGTGATCCTCCTCTTTCTGCCTCCCAAGTCTTGGGATTAAAGTCGTGTACCACCACGCCCAGCTTGATTTTTTTGTTGTTTTGTTTTTTTAGTTTTTGTTTGGGGGGGGGTCTTGCTCTAGCCCAGGCTGACATGGAACTCACTATTTAGACTCAGGCTGGCCATGAATGCACAGCGATCTTACTACCTCTGCCTTCTGAGTGCTGGGATTAAAGGCATGAGCCACCATGCCTGTATTAAAAATATATATTGTATTTATTTACTAGAGAGAGAGAGAAATGTTCACCAGAGCTTCCTGCTACAAACAAACTCCAGATGAATCCACCAACTGCGCATCTGGCTTCATGTTCGTACTGGGGAAGCAAACCCTTGCTTTCAGGCTTGGCACACTCCTGTAACCACTGAGACATCTCCTCAGCCCAGAAGATAGCTTGTTTTTGAGACAGGGCGTCTTTCTATGTAGCCCAGCCTCCTGAAAGCTGGGGTTACAGGCACGCAGCACTGCGTACAGCCTGGAGGATAGCCTTTGCTTCTCTCCTGGTGTTAACCCTCCCTCCATCCCCTGCTGCTCACCGTTACATCAAGCTGAGGTGACAAGTGAAGTGAGCGTTCATATGTTGTCAGAACCGCAGTGCTTGTTTTTAGTCATGAGATTGGGTAGGAAAAGTGATAGTTTGATTTCATTTTCAATTGATAGTACAGCTATAATTAAAATACCATGTCTGAGCCGGGCATGGTGGCGCATGCTTTTAATCCCAGCACTCAGGAGGCAGAGGTAGGAGGATGGCTGTGAGTTGGAGGCCACCCTGAGACTGCATAGTGAATCCCAGGTCAGCCTGAGCTAGAATAAGACCCTACCTTGAAAAAAATATATATCATGTCTGTTTTGGAGATAGATTGACAAGCTTCAAGTTGATGGAGTGTTATTTGTAGGAGGATTAATTGCTTTGTTTAGGCCAACCATTTAAGCTTCATTTGAGGAACCTTACAATAGTTAAAATTTTAATTTGGAACTAATTTGAAATAATATAAATTCCTATGTGGGCATGAAAAACTTTTCATACTAAGTAGAACAAAACTGTATGCTCGAATGTCTAAACAGTATCTTCTGTTGAATTTTTTCATTCTGTGTATCAGATATTAGATCTAAAAGACTTTGGCTTGTTTTGTTAGCTCTTAATAATTATTTAGGTAAAATTAATTTCTTGTTTTAAAAAAGTATGTATTTCATTTATTTATTTGAGAGAAAGAGAAATAGGCAGTTAGAGAGGGAGAGAGAGAGAGAGAATGGGTACACCAGAGCATCCAACCACTGTAAACGAACTCCAGTTGCATGCCCCCTTGTGCCTCTGGCTTACATGGGTCTTGGGGAATCAAACGTGAGTCATTTGTCTTTACAGGCAAGGGCCCTAACCACTAAGCCATCACTCCGGCCCCCAGTTGTTTCTTATTTCAGCTACTTATTCTGTGAAGCGGTTTGTGGGGCTCAGTTGGTAGTGTGCCTGCCTGGCTTGTACAAGGCCCTAGGTTTGCTCCCTGGCAGCGCATAAACTGGATGTAGTAGTGCCTCATCTTCTGTATCAGCGTCCACAGGTGGAGGCAGTAGGGGCAAGCACCAAGGTCGTCTTTAGCTACATAGGAGCAAGTTTGAGGCTCACCTGAGGCACAGGAGAAAGAGAAAGAGAAAAGGTGTTGACAGCTGCAGCAGATTGCAATAGAAAGAGCACTGCACTTGGCGCCATACTTGACTTGGATGTCTGGTTTCTTCCCTTTAACTTTGACCAATGCCAGTAGTTATTGAGAGAGGTCACTATATGATAGCTTCTAAGATCAGCACTTGATAAGAGCTATTATACTTAAACCTCATTTTCTAGACAAGGAAACTGAGGCTTAGTTACTGATCGCCTAGCTCTAACTTCATAAACCTCTAACTCGTGACTTCTGTGTTACAGGCAGTAATAAAGCACTTAGATTTTGGCTGGCTTTAAAGTCCTTGTAAGTTGCTTAACTCTTTCCCCTTTTTTCTGCTTTAACTTACAAATATGAACCTCAGAGTTTTGAGGATTAACTGAGGATATCTGTAAAGAAAGGAGCACTCACGACTTTAATACCAGCACTTGGGAGGGAGAGGTAGGAGGATCGCCATGAGTTTGAGGACTGAGACTACATAGTGAATTCCAGCTCAGCCTGGGCTAGAGTGAGACCCTACCTTGAAAATCCCCCAAAAACCCACGAACTGTTTCTGCTTCTACTATCCACATTTCCCTGTGTTCCTGTCCATTTCTTTGTTCAGGACACAAGAACCTGGAATTCTGAGGGAGTCAACTCACAGCAGAAGGAAAGAAAGGTGTGGAGAACGAAGGACAATTTCCAGGGCGCCCTGCTACAGGCTGAGGTACCTGTGTATCTGTGGGTATCACTGCTAAGCACTCCTGTGGAAAGGGGTTTCGCTGTCTAACTGAATTGCCAAATGTCACAGTCATGGGGAACAGGCTCCTCATGACTGCTGCACTTCAGATACCAACTGCAAATTTGGGGATTTCCTCAAACCACCCCCAGATTGAATGCTTTGCTCCAATGACTCACAGAGCTTAAGAAGGCGCTAATCTTACTACGCCAGTTTAATTATAGCAAAGGGATCCAAATTAGACAAAGAGACACATAGGCTGAGTTCCAGCAGGGTTAACAGGGAGCCTAAGAATTAAAACTGCTCCAGGAAACCCCATAGCCCTGGGTGAACATAGCCCTGTTGCCAAAGGCAGAGCCTCCTGGGTAGAACAGCAGAGGAGCCTCTTCCAGGAAAGGCTGATCTCCTGGTTCTGATAACTGACTTCACAGCTCCATCCACACCTGCTCTGTTCCTGGCTTTCATCTCTCTCTCTCTCCCTCTCTCTCTTTTTAACAAAATATAAATGATAACACTCACACAGGCAAAACAAAGAAGACCTGAGGATTTTTCTCTCCCCGGTTCTAGCTGAAATTTGTAAAGAAATTCACTTTCTTTTACCTACTCCTGTCTCCTGGGTTTTTTTTTTTTTTTTTTTTTTTTTTTTTTTGTAAACCTGGAATAGAGCAGTGGACCTCAGATTCAGGAATGAGAGTGCCATTGTCCTTGGGAATGTGAACCCCTGCCAACATTGAAGTGTAGTGAAATGCACAGAATACTGACAATCAGGAACACCTACTTCATTCAGTTGTGGTGTCCCCGGTTTTTATGGAGGTTTGGGTATATAAGCAAGGTTGGTTCAATCCTTACTTGTGTGCATTCAATTTCCAATCCCTTTCCTTGGAGAGTAGGCTGATAGCATGTGTAACAAAGCCCCAACTTTCACTGGCCTTTCTGCTATGGCGAGCCCTGACTCAGATGCATCTCATTAGCATAAAATATCAGATTTAGCGAGGCATGTTGGCACATACCCTTAATCCCACAAAATAGGAGGTTGATGTAGGATGTGTGATTTTGAGGCCACCCTGAGACTACATAGTGAATTCCAGTTCAGCCTCAGCTAGAGTGAGAACCTACCTCAAAACAAAAAAAAAAAACTATAGTTCTGATAGTAGGATAGTAGGATTTTGGGAGTTCAGGTGGGGCCCCCCAAATTTATGAGTTCCAACTTTGGGTCCTGTCCTATTTTTAACAAAGAATTTTAAAAAAAGACTCAAGGAGGATAAATTAGGGATTATTAAATTTATTTAGGGAGGAATCACAAATTGTGTTTTCTTTTAAATATTTATTTTTGCGAGAATGAGAAAGTGGCAGATAAATACAGAGAATGGGTGTGCCAGGGCCTCTAGCCACTGTAAACAAACTCCAGACACATGTAGCTCCTTGTGCATCTGGCTTATATGGATCCTGGGGAATTGAACCTGGGTCCTTGGGCTTTACAGGCAAGCACCTTAACTGCTAAGCCATATCTCCAACCCCTAAATATGTATCCCAATCTGGCCTTGAACTCCAGAGCCTCCTGGCTCCACCTCTTTAGCAGTTTCCTACTGGTGTGTACCACCACAACTGGCTATTTTAAAAAAAAAAAATTATTCATTTATTTGAAAAAGAGAGAGAAAGGGGCAGATAGAGATAGAGAGAATGAGTGAGCCAGGGCCTCCAGCCACTGCAAATAAACTCCAGATGCATGTATCACCTTGTGCATCTGGCTTAGGTGGGTCCTGGGGAATTGAACCTGGTTCCTTTGGCTTTGCATGCAAGCACGTAAACTGCTAAGCCATCTTTCCAGCCCAACTTTTTGTTGTTGTTTTGGTGTTTAATTTTTAAAATATTAATTTATTTGAGAGAACGAGGCAGATACAGAGAATGGGTGCACCAGGGTATCTAGCCACTACAAACGAATTCTGGATGCAGGTGCCAGTTGTGCATCTGGCTTACATGGGTACTGGGGAACCAAACCAGGGCCCTTAGGCTTCACAGGCAAGTGCCTAAATTGCCAAGCCATCTCCCCGGCCCTGTTGTTTGATTTTTTTTGAGGTTAGGGTCTCACTCTAGCCCAGGCTGGCCTGGAACTCACTCTATAGTCCCAGCTGGCCTTGAACTCACAGCAACCCTCCTACCTGTGACTCTGGAGTGCTGTGATTAAACATGTGACTTTTTTTTTTTCTTTTGGTTTTTCAAGGTAGTCTCTCTCACTAGCCCAGACTGACCTCAGATTCACTATGTACTCAGGGTGGCCTCAAATTCAAGTGATCCTCCTTCCTTGCCCTCCTGAGTACTGTGATTAAAGGCATACCCCAGCACACCTAGACTTAACTTTTTTTAAAAATAGGATTGTGTTATGAAGTCCAGGCTGGCCTTGAACTTTCCACCCTACTGCTTCAGCCTCCCATGTGCTGGTTTTATTGGCACATACCACCCCACCTGGCCCCAAAGAGGCTTTTGAAAGCTTGGGAAGTGGCCATTACACTACCCAGCAACTCTATTCAGCTTAAAATCTCCTTGATTACAGGTCATATCATTTTCTCTTTACACAGCTAAGTTTATGGCCATTCAAAATGTAGAGATGGGGAAAACTCAATCTCTGGCCTCATGGAGTCCTTCATGATTTCTTTCTTTTGTTTTTGTTTTTGATTTTTTGAAGTAGGGTTTCATTCTAGCTCAGGCTGATCTGGAATTCACTCTGTAGCTCCAGGCTGGCCTCGAACTCACAGAAGTCCTCCTACATGAGCCTCCCGAGAGCTGGAATTAAAAGTGTGAGCCACCATGCATGGCTCATTTTATGATTTTAAAAGTTGGGGAAGCCAGGTGTCGTGGTTCATGCATTTATTCCCAGCACTTGGAAAGCTAAGGTAAGAGGATCATTGTGAGTTCAAGGCCAGTCTGGGCTACAGAGTGATCAGCCTAGCCTGGAGTGAGACTCTGCCTACAAAAATAAATAAATGAATAAAATAAAATTAAAAAGGAACAAAAGTTTGGGGAGGTGTCTAAAGGACTGTTTCCTCTCCTGAGTCTGAGATGCAGACAGTGAGAGAGAATGTGTCATTGCCAATAACAAGTTAAATGTAACTCACATGCTAGTCACCTGTGCCTGGTTAGAGAGGAAAGTGGACCCTGCAAGCTACCCTGCTGGTTATGTGGGAAGTGGTAAAATCCAGCTGCCTCCTTCAAGTCCTCTTGGCACTCAGCCTCTTGATGGGGCCAAAGAGTTTTAAGAGCCTGGTTCTCAGTGTCTAGAAACTGGTCTTGGCCACTTCCCTAGGACTTCTCAAACTTAGAAGGAATATTTATTATTTATTATTTGTTTATGTTTTAAAATTTTTATTCATAGGGGCTGGAGAAATGGCTCAGCAGTTAAAGATTTTGCCAAAGGATCTAGGTTCAATTCCCCAGTACCCACATAAAGCCAGATGCACTCAGTGGCACATGTGTCTGGAGTTCATTTGCATTGGCTAGAGACCCTGGTGGGCCCATTCTCTATCTGCCCCCCCCCAAGTAAATAAAAGTAAGCAAGTAAGTAAGTAAATAAATAAATAAATAAAATGTATTCATAGACAAGGTCTATGTGACCAGGCTGGTCTTGAACTCATCATCCTCCTGCCTCAGCTTCTCAAGTGCTGGGAGTACAGGTGTATGCCACCTCTCCTGGATGAAATGCCGCTTTATGAAGGCCATTCTGTGGCCTTCACCTTGTCTTCATGTATTTAGTTCCTTGGCCAAACCATGAGAGGGTGTCATTTTGGAGTTTCTTAAAAATGCTCAGGTGGGGCTGGAGAGATGGCTTAGCGGTTAAGCGCTTGCCTGTGAAGCCTAAGGACCCCGGTTCGAGGCTCGGTTCCCCAGGTCCCACGTTAGCCAGATGCACAAGGGGGAGCACGCGTCTGGAGTTCGTTTGCAGAGGCTGGAAGCCCTGGCGCGCCCATTCCCTCTCTCTCCCTCTATCTGTCTTTCTCTCTGTGTCTGTCGCTCTCAAATAAATAAATAAAATTTAAAAAAAAATGCCCAGCTGTTAGAAGGTGATGGGACAGTTGGTATGTCCTAGCTCTATACTTGCCAGTCTTCCCTGTTTGTCACTGTGGTGGATGGAACATGCAGCTCAGACCAAGCTGAGTCCTTGTGAGCCACAGGGGAGCCATTTGACCAGGGAGGGGGGACCATCGTCCTATCATATGGCGCGCTGGCTGACTGAGACAAGCAGGTGACTGCTGTGACAGCAGAGACATCAGGGCTGCTGTCATCCTGGTCCACAGCCAGAAATACTTTACATTCCAAGAGCTCAGTGTAAGAGCTGCAGGAAGGCCTCAGCTCATCTACTTCACAGAGAGGCAGACTCAATGAACGATGCTGAGGGAACCAGTGCTAGAAGAGGTGGCTTAGCTACCCATTTTTATTCTGTTGGGTGGTCCTGCATCCCTGCGGTTTTGGTGTTGGGTTTGAATTGTTTGTTTATTTATGTATTTATTGGTTCTGGAGATTGAACCTAAGGCTTCAGGTCTACGAGGCAAACACTCTATCTGAGCTTCTTCCCCAGCCCTACTTTCTTCTAAATTTTCTTTTGAAACAGTGCCTTGCTAAATTGTGTAAACTAGCCTTGAACTCATGATGCATTTGTCCCAGTCTCCCTACCAAGCTAGGATTACAGCTGTGTGCCACCACAGTCAGCCTATACCCCTGTGTTGAGTGATGCAGTGATACCAACCTATCACACAGCTAAGACTTGCTTCCTGGCATAACACGGGTATGAATCTTCTCATTCCCTGGACCCAGGGCTCACATCCATGTCGCTCCAAAAATGCCTGATCAGCTCAGCTGGCCTGTTGAGACAGTGATTACCCTTTCTTGGTTTAATCATGCAATTATTAGTTTCATTTCTTGGAAAAAAAAAAATATATATATATATATATATTTTCTTCAAGCAGAGAGAGACAGAGAGCATGCCAGGGCCTGTAGCCACTGCAAACTCAACACATGTGCCACTTTGTGCATCTGACTTCATGTAGGGACTGCAGAATCAAACCCTGGTCACTGGGCTTTGAAGGCAAATACCTTAACTGCTGGGCCATCTCTTCAGCTCCCCCTTCCCCCCTTTCTTTGGCTTTTTGAGATAGGGTCTTGCTGTAGCCCAGGCTGACCTGGAATTCACTATGTAGTCTCAGGCTGGCCTCGACCTCACAGCAGTCCTCCTACCTCAGGTTCCCATATGCTAAAATTAAGGTGCCTGGTTCTACCTTCTAACATGACAAGCTTTGGAGAGAAGAATTCCAATTTACCATCTGTTGTGCATTCATATACACAACAAACTCCCAAGCCTTTTAGAAACACAGTGAAGTAATTCGCAGAACTTGTAATAGTCAAATTCTGAGTGTGGAACATTAGCACACCCACAATAAACAGAAGGATGTATTTCTTAGCATCTGATATCCTAGAGGCATTAACTCCTTTCCAGAACAAGGTGGGTGTCTATGTAAATCCACATGCTGGTTCCAATTTAGTAAAGGAAATATTCGAAGTATTGACATCTGTTCATCTAAGGGTCAAGAGGACCAGGTGCCTTTCCTGCCCTGCCCCTGATGTGTTCAGAAATCAGGGTGAGGGGACAAGAGGAGAGGTAAAGAAAAGGGAACAACCTGTCCCACCTCTTTCCATCATCAAAATAAGATGCACAGTTTTTTTGCTTGGGTGTGTAATGTGGTGTGGATATGGCATGGTGTGATGTGTGTGTCTGCATGTATGTCCCTTGCAGTGCCCATGTGCTTGCCTGTGGTGGGAGGTAGCCAGAAAAGATCATCTGCTGTCCTGCTCCATGGCCGTTCCACTTGTTCTTATTTTGAGCCGGAGTCTCTTACTAATACCCAAGCTTCCTGCTTTTCCACAAGCCCCTGTGGTGCCCTGGTCTCTGCTCCCCTTTGCAGAACTGGAGTCACAGGAATGTGTGGCCATGCTCAGATGTTTATGTTGCATCTGGAGATTTTTAAAAATAAAGTTCTTCTATTTTATTTATTTATTTGCTAGCAGAGAGAAGAGAGACAGAGAATGGGCTCTCCAGGACCTCTAACCACTGCAGCCGTGTGCGCTGCCATGTGCATCTGCCTCACGTAGGTCCTGGGGAATTGAACCTGGGTCCTTTGCCTTTGCATGCAAATACCTTAACCGCTAAGCCATCTCTCCACATCAGGGAGTTTCAGGCCCTCAAGCTTGAGCAGGATTTGCACTTAGCTGCTGACACATCAATCCAGCCCAAATTAATATTGTTTTTCTGGCTTTCTTTATTTGCATCTGTGTGTGTGTGTGTGTGTGTGTGTGTGTGTGTGTGTGTGTGTATGAGAGAGAGAGAGGGAGGGAGAGCGAGCGCACGCGAATAGGATACCAGGGTCTCTCACCACTGCAAACAGAATGTGTGCACCATTTTTTTTTTTTGGATCAGGCTTTGCATGGGTGGCCTGAGAACTGAATCTGGACTGCATCGCAAACCACTGAGCAATCTTCCCAGCCTTCTGTGTTTTTTTTTAAAATATGTTATTTATTTATTTATTTGAGAGAGAGAGTAAGAGGCAGAGAGAAAGACAGAATGGGCATGCAGTGGCCTCCAGCCACTGCAAATGAACTCCAGACGAATGTGCCCCCTTGTCTATCTGGCTAACGTGGGTCTTGGGGAATCAAACTGGGGTCCTTAGGCTTCACAGGCAAATGCCTTAACAGCTAAGCCATTTCCCCAGCCCTTGTTTTTATCTTTTATTTTTAAGGACTCACTACATACTCCAAGCTGGCCTTGACCTTGTGGCGATACTACTGCATCAGCCTCCGAAAGGCACTACCGCACCTGGTTCCAGTGTTCTTCAGCGTCTGCATCCTCACCTGCATTGCCTCTCATCATCGCTCCTCTCCAGTCAGGCTCTCCTCCCTCCTTCCTCCCTCCCTTCCCGCTCCTCCTGCACCAGAAAGGTGCTTGCTGAGGCCACCAGGTGCCGTGATGACCTGAAGGTCACAGCTCACATTGCTCTTTCATGAGCCCAGCTGACCCCCTTTCCTTTCTTGATTAAAAAAAAAAAGTTTTTTAGTGTTTTGAGGCAGGTTCTCACTGTAGCCCAGGCTGACCTGGAACTCTTGCTATACCCCACGCTGGCCTTGAATTCACTGAGTGGTGGGGTTTTAGGTGGGAGCCACTATGCCTAGCTTAAAACTTTATTACTTTTTTTTTGGGGGGGGGCGCATGCCTTGGCATGTGTGTGGAGGTCAGAGGACAGCTGTCGGTGGTTCCTTGCCTGTCCACGTCATTTGAGGCAGGTTTTCCAATTTGGATTCTCACTCTGCTGTTCTTTGTTGTGCTTGCCACAGCTCCAAGGAAATTCTTCTGTCTCAGCCTCCCATCTCGATATCTTGATGTCAGGGTCAACATGCTCAGATTATAGAAGTCCCCCAAGGCTTCTAGTTATTTTTTGGCTTTGTTTTTTGTTTTGTGGTTTTTCGAAGTAGGGTCTAGCTCAGGCTCATCTGGAAGAATTCACTCTGTAGTCTCAGGGTGGCCTAGAACTCACAGTGATCCTACTACCTCTGCCTCCCGAGTGTTGGGATTAAAGGCATGTGCACCACACCCAGCAGCTTCTGGCTTTTTACTTGGGGTATGAGTATCAAACTTGAGTGCTCCAACTTGGTTTGTGAGTGCTTTATCTACACAGCCCCCCACCCCTTTTTGAGACAGGGTCTTGTTATGTAGCCAGGGCTGGCCTGAAGCTTGCTATGTAGACTAGCCTGGCCTCCAGTTGATCCTCTTGCTTCAGCTTCCTGAGTTCTGGAATTACAGTTTACACCACTCCATATTGATCTTGAGACCCAATACAATGCTATTCTTTCCTGTTTCCTCTCTGGTTGTTTTTCAGTTTGCCCATTTCTCTCTGTGTGGTTATTAAATGTGGAAGACCAGGACTGGGGAGATTGCTCAGTGGTTAAGGTGTTTCAAGGTAGAGTCCCACCAGCTCAGGCTGACCTGGAATTCACAATGTAGTCTCAGGGTGGCCTTGAACTCACGGCAATACTCCTGCTTCTGCCTCCCAAGTGCTGGGATTAAAGGTATGTGCCACCACACCCGGCTTACTTATTTTTCTTAAATATTTTTATTTTTACTTGTTTATTTGAGAGACAGAGGCAGATAGAGAGAGAGAATAGATTTTCCAGGGCCTTCAGCCACTGCAAACGAATTCCAAGTGCATGTGCCACTTTGTGCATCTGGCTTTACATGAATACTAGGGAATCAAACCCAGGCCATCAGACTTTGCAAGTAAGCACCTTAAGCACTGAGCTGTCTCTCCAGCCCTTTCACCATTTATTATTCTTAAAGCATTTGAAAATTTCATTTATTTATTAATTTGAGAGAGAGATAGAGAACAGGTGTGCCAGGGCCTCCAGCCACTGCAAATGAATTCCAGATGCATGTGCCACGTTAGCATCTGTTTAGGCTTCACAGCAAAATGGAGTGAAAAGAACACAGAGTTTCCATATGCTACTTGCTTCCCTGCAACCTTCCCCCATTATCTCATAGTAGTTGTTTTTTCTTTAATTTAAAAAAAATTTTTTTTTTCCTTTATTTGAGAGAGGAAGAGGCAGATAGAGAGCATAGGCACTCAAAGGCCGCCACCACTGCAAACGAACTCCAGGCACATGTGCCACCTAGTGCCTTTGGCTTACATGGGTACTGGGAAATCAAACCTGGGTTCTTTGGCTTTTCAGGCAAGTGCCTTAACTGCTGAGCCATCTTTCCAGCCCAACACAGTAGTGGTTTTTTAAAAATATTTTTATGTCGTCTCAAGCTGGCCTCAAACTCACAGCAATCCTCCTACCTCAGCCTCCCTAGTCTTTTTCCTCCTTTAAAAAAATATTTTTTTACTGGGGCTGGAGAGATGGCTCAGCAGTTAAGGCGCTCACTTGCAAAGTCTAACACCTGGATTTGATTCCCCAGTACCCACAGAGCCAAATGCATAAAGTGAGGCTGGAGAGAAGGCTCAGTTGTTATAGGCTCTCGTTTGCAAACCTGACAGCCCAGGTTCAATTGCACCCACATAAAGACAGATGCATAAAATGGTGCATACATCTGGAGTTCATTTGCAGTGGTAAGAGGCCCTGGTACACCCATTCTCATTCTCTCTCCCTTCTTGGAAATAAATAATAAAATAAAATAAGTAATCCCAAGAGAGCATAAAGTGGGCCAGGCATCTGGATTTCTTATATTAGAAGTCATTCTAGGTCCTGGACATTCTACATTTTATATCCCTCATATATCCACCATTCTCCATTCTCTTCACCCTTATCAAATGGCCCAAGATTCACCAAGAAAATACAAATCTTAGTTGGGTGTCATGGTTTGTACATTTAATGCCAGCACTCGGCAGGCTGAACTAGGAGGATTCACAGGAGCTTAAGGCTAGCCTGGGACTATAGAGTGGGTTACAGGTTAGCCTGGGCTAGAGTAAGACCCCCACCTTGAAAAATACAAAAAGAAACAAAGAAAGAAAGCCAAACATCACGTTTTCCCTATATGTGGATCCTAGCTACAAATGTATAGACTTGTGTGTGATCTGGAACCAAAAATCAGTAGCAGAGGCCCATAAGCTAGAAAAAGGCTTTAAGGGAGGGAGGAGAGGGAAGGTCTTAAGGGGATAGTATTGTATATATGTAAATAGAAGAACAGATTATAGGGAGGAGGAAGACCTAACTTGCCAGGCTCTTCGGCAGGTAGGGCAGTGGGAGTCCCGCCAGTCTCTCCTCCGGCCTGAGGGGCTGAGCGGGATGGTGAATGTCGATGACCCAGAGTCCCTCCTAGTCACCTTAGAGAAACACACTGAGTCAGGAGACTTGTCAAAGCAGGATCTCACTTTATTGTAACGGGTAGGTGCTTATATAGTGTTGAGAACAAAGGTGGGGATCTCAGGATGGGGTGAGGTGTAAGGGCCAATAGCATACTGTGACTTTTGAAATGATTGATTTCAAGTGCACGCACGTGGCAACTCTAACTTCCTATGCGGAAGTAGCAGGCCAGAGGCAATTTGGCGCCCTGCTGAATCCTAGCTGGCCAGAGACAGGTCACCAAACTTTAGCTAGGCCCAGGAAGTTCCACTAGGTCTCACATCCGGGCCTTTCAAGGCCCAACATCTCTCCCTTCTGTTTTTGTAATATCATCAGTCACCATGGCCCCTGTCTTAGGTTGCCTCCTCTGAGGATCTTACCTGTCACTGGGTACCATGTGTTTAGCTCGCTAAGAACCCACTCCATGGCCTGTCTTAAGTTTGAGATCTTACCTGTTATCGGTCACATGGAGGGCAGAGGAGGTGGCAGTGGGTCATATGAGGAACTTAATTCCTGAGTTGCCAGCCTGTAGTAAAGTATCTCAACCTGACGGAGTTATATTGTCTCTAGCCATTGGTGAATAAGTTGTGTAATTTTGTTAATTACACAAGGCCCAACAGTGAGGAGAAGGAGAAGGAGGGCCCCAAGTAGGGGGAGAAGGTAGGGTAAGAAGCCATGTAAGCCTGTCTACAGTGGGTTGTTTTGAAGGTCCCGCCATCTCCTCTCCAGGTCCTCTTGAGGCCTTTTATCTTGTCCTGAACAATTCCCGATCTATTGGTGTAGAAACAGCATTTTTCCTATAAAAAACAAGCATATGCCTCCCTTTTCGGCCATTAATAGGTCTAGTCTCCTCCTGTTTTGTAGGACTACCTCAGCCAGGAAATCTAGCTGTTGTTGGAGATCAAGGATAGTACTAGACATGACTTTTATGTCACTGATCAACTGGAGAGAGTTTTCTGTGGAGATGGACTGCCATACCCATCCTGGCTGTTCCAGTGGCCATGCCTGCAGTTATTCCCAACCCAACAAGTAAAGGTATTATTTGTACAGCTCTCTTAGGTCTCCCTCCAATATAATCAAAAGAGGGTATAGGGAGGGCTTCATCTCCAGGAATGATATCTACATCTGGGATCAAGGTGGCTGGGGCACCAAGGCCCATCCAATTGGTGGGCAGAAAGTCATAGGCCATCCCGCCTCCACAAACATAAACCATTCCAGAAGGCAGGCAGCACTGATTACTGGCTGTGGTTATATTTGAATTACAGAAGGAGGGATGGATATGTCCCACATCTATACTGGCATTATCAGGGAAAGGTGGGGTCCAAATGCAAGCTCCAGAAGGAGACATTGGGAGAAGCTGGACGGGAATAGGGTATGTGGCCAAGCAATTTTTTAGGGTAACATTAGCATCATTGGCGATCACTGCGAGTGGCTGGGGAGGCCCAGATCGGATACAAAGCCAGCAATCCTCTGCAAGAGAGGGAGTCATTTGGTTTAACAAATCAAAGACCATTTGTAAAAGGGATTCAGTATTGGGGTTGAGGGTTAAATCACCCCAATTCTCAGGAAGGACAATAGGGTAATAATTAAGCTCTGGGTACTGGGCCAAAACGAGTTGTTCTATCCTTTCATGGACTTGTTTTTCCCTGACTTTCAGTGTCCTCTTGTTGGGGTAAATATTTTAGGTCCCACGCTGGTATCCAAATGGGTCTTTTTTCATCTGGAGGAAAGGTACATCCAAACCCTCTCCCTGCTGTGAGGAGCAGTCTGGTCCTCTCCAGGCCCCAGTCAATGGGTCCCTCCATCTTACCCAGATAGAACTGTAGGTAACAATGAGGACCATTGTTTTTGAAAAGGGGATAATTGTTTATCTTCTTTAGAAAAATTAAAATATTTAGGGTAAATAATGCCTTTTTTAGTTAGTCATGTGGGGGGAAGGATTCCCCCTTTTGTTTTTGTAATTGAGACTTGAGAGTCTGATTATATCTGTCAATGATTGTTTGTCCCCAGGGGTTACATGGGATGCCTGTGGAGTGTGAGCTTCTCCAGGTCTGGAGAAAATTTACAAAAGCCTTGTTTACAAAGCAGGGGCCATTATCAGTTTTGATCTGATCAGGTAATCCAAGGGTGGCAAAGCATTGAAGCATATGGCTAATAGCATGTTTAGATTCCCACTCCCCCCACCCACATGTGCCCATGCCCAGCAGGCACAGGAAAAGGTATGACTGAAAGAAAAATATATTTAAGCTTTCCAAAGGGAGAATAGTGTGATATCAATTTGCCAAAGATGATTAGGGCAGAGCCCTCGAGGATTGCTTCCAATAGTTTGAAGGGGGGTACTTGGAGGAAAGGCTGACAGGACTTATAAGTCCAGACATTATTTTTTTTTATTTATTTATTTGAGAGAGACAGACACAGAGAGAAAGACAGATAGAGGGAGAGAGAGAGAATGGGTGCACCAGGGCCTCCAGCTACTTCAAACGAACTCCAGACGCGTGTGCCCCCTTGTGCATCTGGCTAACGTGGGACCTGGGGAACTGAGCCTCGAACCAGGGTCCTTAGGCTTCAAAGGCAAGCGCTTAACCACTAAGCCATCTCTCCAGCCCCCGGACATTATTTTAAGGTCCTTGACTGGTGGTACCTGTGGAAACCTGTGCTTGAGACCTCTCCAGTTGATATGGGTCAATAAGTGGAAGTGTGTAGCTTCTGTAATAGTATTACACTGAGGCATAGAAGCCATTTTATCAGCCAAATTGTTTCCTTGAGAGAGAAATCCCAGTAAGTTTTGATGACCCCTGAGATGTTAAAAAAAAAAAAGGGGGGGGGTTCTTTGTTTGAGTAGGGAACGAGCTTGAATCGTCAGAGGAGATATAGGGTTGGAGTCCAGTCTAATATGGGCCTCAACCAGGTTGGGTAATAAATTAACAACATAAAGGCTGTCAGAGAATAAGTTGAACAACTCTTGTATAGTGTCTAGCACAAGGACAACAGCAAGTAGTTCTGTGAACTGTGCTGATCCTTCAACCTCATGGGAAATTGACGTTATAGGTATTGGCTCCTTATCCTATTTTAAGGGAGGGTAAATGACTAGGGAAGCCCCCAGGTGCCCTCCATTGGTAAGAAAGTCGGGGTTTGGTTGAGACAGAAAAAACCTGGGGGGCTTCCATTCTAACCCGGAGAAAGAACTCATCCATTTGTGGGGACCATAATGGCAATCAATTTTACCTAGAAACCCCTCGAGAGCTGTAACAACTCTGCTATTATTTCTCTGAAGCCAGGTGAAATCTGTTATCTTAAAGGGGGTGACAATAAGACGAGGTTCTGTACCAAATAATTGGACAGAGGTGTCTCTGCCCTTGATAATGCAATCAGCAATCTGATTGGTTATAGAATAAACTCTGGGGGTCCCACCAATTGAAAGGTGAACCCATTGGATGGGCTCACCTTCCTGAGCCAACAGTGCAGTACATAATGTTTACCCAAAGAAAATGTACAGGGAGGTGGGTAAATCAGGATTGAACCTCTTTAGGGCCACAGTATTATAGCCTGTTGGGCCTTATGAAAAAGTTGTTGGTGACCAGGGGACAAAATTATCTGAAAGGAAAGGTTAAGACCCTTTGCGAGGTCAAACAAAGGGGACAGTTCTTCAGTAGTTATGGGTATCCAAGGCCTCATCCAATTAATTTCTCCCAATACCTTTTGGAGCTGGGTCAGAGTATAAGAATCCTGAATATGAAGTTGGGGTTTGACAGAAACAGTATCAAGGGATAGTACAGAGCCCAAAATCTTAAAGGGAGGGACAGTCTGAATCTTTTCAGGGGCTACCTTAAAGTCACTGGCCTGTAAGATGGCAAGACATTTGGCAGTAAGGTCTTGGAGATCAGATGGGTTGGGACAACCCAAGATTATATCATCCATGTAAATATAGAATAGAATATCAGAATGGCCAATCAAAGAAGAAAAGATATATAACATATAGTACTGACAAATAGGGGGGCTATTGGCCATGCCTTGGGGTAGGACAGTCCATTCAGACTTCAAGTCTGGCCCACAAAAATTAGTTGAGGGTATGGAAAATGCAAATTTTTCAACATCGTCTGGATGTAATGGGATAGAAAAGAAACAATCTTTAATATCAATAATAGTTAGATAATAAGTGCTGGGGATGGCCGAAATCCAACGGAGTCCTCTCTGGGGGTTCCCAAAAGCTATTATCCTCTCATTTATTTTTCTTAAATCATGTAAAAGTCTCCAAGAGCCATTAGGCTTTTTTATAACAAAAACAGGGGAATTCCAAGGACTTGTTGAAGGCCGTATATGTCCCAAAGCTAGCTGTTGTTTAACTAACAATATGAAGACATTGGAGTTTAGGGGTAGGTATAGGCCACTGCTCAACCCCCCTCCGGGACCCCCAGGTACCCATTGAATTTTTGGCACTCGGGGGTGAGCAGTGGACCTTAGAATTGGGGGTGGACCCAAAAGTGTTTTTGTCTAATCTTTTCAAAATGAGGGTCATTTCTGTGGTTAGGGAAGCCAGCCCATCCTTGTTCAAACTGTTGTTCATATTCTTCCTGGTCTAGTATCCCCTCATAGAAGCCCTTGTGATCAGTGGTGATATCAGCCTCAGCTTCTCCAAGTATATCCTGACCTAGGAGGTTGGTCATTAGGCCCGACACCACCAGAGGGCGCACCTCCCCACGGTTACCATCAAGATCAGTCCAGGGCTGCCAGTTGTGGGTTTCCCAGGATGTTGACTGTCATCCACACCAAGTAAAGGCGGACCAGGGACTAACTGCCATCAAGGAGGGACTTCTTCCTTTCTAATTACAGTGCAGTCAGTCCCACTGTCAATGAGGAAATTGAAAGTTTTTTCACCAACTGTCAGGGTCATTTTTGGTCTTAGTCCTGGAATCAGGGGCACGGTCCAGTGTGTCCTAACCACCTTCTTCTCCTTGTTTAACGGGGCTGGGGATAGCTCCTGGGGGAGTTTAAAGGCTCAACCTGATGGTTGAACTTGTATTTGCAATCCTTGGCCCAATGGAACCCCTTCTTACATTGGGAGCAGGGCGTACAAGGCAAATTTGGGGGACCTTAACATCAGACCTGAAACTCTGAAACTGCTAGAGGAAAAAGTAGGGGAAACCCTTCAACATATTGGTCTTGGCAAAGACTTTCTGAATACAACCCTAATTGCTCAGGCAATAAAACCACAGATTAATCACTGGGACCTCATGAAATTACAAAGATTTTGCACTGCAAAGGACACAGAGGAAAAAGCAAAGAGGCAACCTACAGAATGGGAAAAAATCTTCACCAGCTATACATCTGATAGAGGATTAATATCTAGGATATACAAAGAACTCAAAAAGTTAAATGATAAGGAATCAAACAAGCCAATCAAAACATGGGCTATGGAGCTAAATAGAGCATTCTCAAAGGAAGAAATACAAATGGCATATAAGCATCTAAAAAAATGTTCTACATCATTAGTCATCAGGGAAATGCAGACTAAAACTACATTGAGATTCCATCTCACTCCTGTCAGATTGGCCACCATCTTGAAAACAAATGATCATATATGTTGGCGGGGATGTGCAAAAAAAGGAACCCTTCTACACTGCTGGTGGGAATGCAATCTGGTCCAGCCATTGTGGAAAACAGTGTGGAGGTTCCTAAAACAGCTAAAGATTGATCTACCATATGACCCAGCTATAGCACTCCTAGGCATATATCCAAAGGACTCATTTCATTTCTTTAGAAGTACGTGCTCAACCATGTTTATTGCTGCTCAATTTATAATAGCTGGGAAATGGAAGCAGCCTAGATGTCCTTCAACTGATGAGTGGATAATGAAGATGTGGCACATTTATACAATGGAGTTCTACTCAGCGGTAAAGAAAAATGAAGTTATGAAATTTGCAGAAAAATGGATGGACCTGGAAAGGATTATACTAAGTGAGGTAACCCAGGCCCAGAAAGCCAAGCGCCACATGTTCTCTCTCATATGTGGATCCTAGCTACAGATGATTGGGCTTCTGCGTGAGAAGGAAAATACTTAGTAGCAGAGACCAGTAAGTTAAGAAGGAGACATAGCCGGGCGTGGTGGCGCACGCCTTTAATCCCAGCACTCGGGAGGCAGAGGTAGGAGGATCGCTGTGAGTTTGAGGCCACCCTGAGACTCCATAGTGAATTCCAGGTCAGCCTGGGCTAGAGCGAGACCCTACCTCGAAAAACCAAAAAAAAAAAAAAAAGAAGAAGAAGACATAAAGGGAAGAGAAAGGAAGGGAGGAGGATACTTAATAAGTTGATATTGTATATATGCAAGTACAATGATTGTAATGGGGAGGTAATATGATGGAGAGTGGAATTTCAAAGGGGAAAGTGTGGTGGTGAGGAGGGAGGGAATTACCATGGGATATTTTTTTATAATCATGGAAAATGTTAATAAAAATTTAAAAATTAAAAAATAAAATAAAATGACCTTCTTTACTGCACCCAAAACAAGACCTCCACTTCCCCCCCCCCCCAAGGCCTGTTGAAGGGCACAAACTAGGGTGGCCATATCTTCACAGCGGGCACTCTGTAGGCTGACGCCATGGCCCTTACCTGATGGGAAGTGGATCCTACATCTTTAATGGCCACGATCCATTTACTCATAGAGTGATCTTTTAGCCCAGTGCAGGCCAACTTATGGTCATTCATCATGCCTTCCCAGACCAGCATTTTAATGAACTGGTCTCACAGGGGGCCAGGGGGATACTTTCTTTGTAGACTTTTTTCAACCCTCTCTATGAAGGTAGCCAAGTCTTCACTAGCTTTTTGTGTGATTTCTGTGATGGGAGTCTCAGATGGGCCTTCCTCCAATTTCCTCCATGCAGCCATTCCCAAAACCCGCACCTGATCCCGGTATGGATCAGGGAAGGCAGCTCGCTGGAGGCCCGTGGAAAACGCATCAGCGGTGCCCAAGAGCACGCCAAAGGTGATTGGGACTGGGGGCTGAGCAGCCTGATTCTGCTCAGCCTGAGTACGCATTCATCCTGAAAGAAGGCACACCACTTTATGCACCAGGGGACCAGAAAGAACAGCTTTAGCAAAGTTTTTCCAATCTTGGGTGGTACACTGATGATGAGCCAAACCCTTGAGGATGGTCTCCGCCCAGGGGGAATTAGGTCCATCCACTGACACAGCCTTTTTAAGGTCCTTTAACTCATGAGCCTCCCAGGGGTACCAAGCAGCGGGGCAATTACCGCCGGGGTTAATGTTGACAGGGAAGGGGTTGGTTGTTTCTCCCCCAGGGGTGTCATCCCCGTAGTAGAATGGAGGTGCAGAGGAGGTCTGAAAAGGATTTCTCTGAAAAGGATTTGTAGGGGGATAAGGGGATGAAGGACCATTAGAGAGCCAAGGAGCACTTCCAAAGGGGTCTAGGGATGGATACAAGGGCTCAGGTGAGCGCGAGGGATTTGGGTTGGACAAGGACTGCCCCGTATTATGAGGGTACACTCACCCACGGACCGATTGGCCCATCAGCGTTCTTCCATCAGAGAGATGCCTCACACGGGCACCAGTCTGCCAGGCTCTTGGGCAGGTGGGGCTGTAGGAGAGCCGGTCTCGCCAGTCTCTCCTTGGGGCTGAGCAGGATGTTGACTGTCGATGACCCAGAGTCCCTCCTAGTCACCTTAGAGAAACACACTGAGTGGGGAGACTTGTCAAAGCAGGATCTCACTTTATTGTAACGGGTAGGTGCTTATGTAGCATTGAGAACAAAGGTGGGGATCTCAGGATGGGGTGAGGTGTAAGGGCCAAGAGCATACCATGACTTTTGAAATGATTGGTTCTAAGTGCGTGCACGTGGGAACTCGAACTTCCTATGCAGAAGTAGCAGGCCAGAGGCAATTTGGCGCCCTGCTGAGTCCTAGCTGGCCAGAGACAGGTTGCCAAGCTTTAGCTAGACTCAGGACGTTCCACTAGGCCTCACATCCAGGCCTCTCAAGTCCCAACACTAAGTGAGCCCAGGGGAAGAGTTTTCATAAAAGCAATGTGGGAGGGGGAGGGTTGATGAAAATTTAAGATATTCTGAATAAGACATATGAAAATCTACTTTCTTAAATAATGGCACATCCAGAAGCCATAGATTGTTACTAGAAAATTTTCAGTGCCAGGGATGGATACCTTCCTGTGAGTTGTTACCAGTTTATGGGGTCAGGGCAGAATGTGGTGGTTTGATTCAGGTGTCCCTCATAAACTTAGGCCATTTGAATGCTAGGTTCCCAGCAGACAGAGATTTGGAATTAACACCTCCTGGCAGTGGTGTATTGTTGGGTATGGGCTTATGGGTATTATAGCCAGTTTAACCTTGCCAATGTTTAGCACTCTCTCCTGTTGCTGTTGTCCACCTAGTGTTGGTGAGGCGATGATGTCCACCCTCTGCTCATGCCATCATTTTCCCCTGCCATTATGGAGCTTCCCCTTGAGCCTGTAAGCCAAAATATATCTTTCTTCTCCACACGCTGCTCTTGGTTGGGTGATCAGCCAGCAATGCGAACCTGACTGCAACGCCCACATGAAGCCAGATGTAGAAAGTAGAACATGCACCTGGAATCTGTCTGCAGCTCCCTGAGGCCTCGACACGCCCATTCTCTCTTTCTCCTCACAATACATGATATAAAATGCAGTGCATTCATCCAACTTTAAAAGTCCCCATAGTTTTTATCAATCCTAATAATGTTCAAACATTCCCATAGTTTGAGATCTTTTTATTTGTATTTTTTAAATTTATTTATTTATTTATTTAAGAGCAACAGAGAGAGAGTGAGAAAGAGGCAGAGAGAGAGAGTGCACGTGAATGGATACACCAGGTCTTCCAGCCACTGCAAAGGAACTCCAGATGCCTGTGCCACCTTGTGCATCTGGATTATATGGGTACTGGGGAATCGGGCCCCAAACCAGGGTCCTTAGGCTTCACAGGCAAGCGCTTAACTGCTAAGCCATCTGTCTAGCCCCATAGTCTGAGATCTTTTAACTGAGCCATAATACCAAAAAATAAACCAAAAAACCCATAATGGCACTGAATAAACGTTCACACTGGAAAGATGGCATTAGGTAAAGCAAAGAAATATTCAACCAATACAAGATTAAAACAGGGCAAACTTTAAACCCTGTAGTTCCAAGTCCAACAACTCTAGCCAGTGACAAATCTCCAAGTCCAATAATTGTACCAGCAACAAGTCTCTGGAGCTCCAATTCCACCCCTCCAGCTAGGCTACTCAGTCCTGGAAATTTTCATCAGGCCTGGCAAATCTCTTCAGAAGCTGTCTCATGGTCTTGGCATCTCCACTGTGTCTCCACTGCAACCCACGGTTCATCCTCACAGCTCCATCAGGTCTCCATGGCTGTTTCCAAAACACTAGACCATGTTGCAAATTCAATGACCCTCTCTTTCCTGCATTTCTTATACTCCATCATACTAGGTGGGGCACCAATTTGTTAATCCAGTAGGGAATAAAACAGACTTTGAAGAACAGAACAGTCCTTCAGCATTCAGGCCTCTTCAAAAGTCTGCATTCTTACTGTTGTCCTAATGCAGGCCAGTGGGCCCAATCTCAATGATTGTAATCTCTCAATTGCAGCTGATCAGGCAGCAATTTCAGCCAAAGATTTCATTTTTTCTGTGCCATATCCCTCTGCTCACACCTGTCCATTTCTACGCAAAAAAAACCCTGTGCAAATTCTCAGGACATGGGCATAACAGTAAGCCTTTCATAGAAACTGCTTGTCTCCCAGTCCAGGCAAAGCCCTTTCTCACCTTCATAAGCCAAAACACATGGTCGACAAGTCTTACTGCTTTCAACTCTTTGCAGAATAGTCCACCAAGCTGTACTTAAAGTGCTGCAAGGCATCTCCTAGGCCAAGGTTTTCAAATCCTTCACATTCCTCTTGAAAATCAGCTCCAAAAGGCCAAAAGCCACACAGGTGTTAAGCAGCAAATGACACCACTCCAGCAACTTTATGGTTGCAGTCTGGTTCACATTGCTGGCAGAAATCAACTGACCAAGGGGAGCTTATGAGGAAAAAAAGGTAAGTTTTGGCTTACAGACTCAAGGGGGAAGCTCCATGATGGCAGGGGGGAAATGATGGCATGAGCAGAGGGTGGACATCACCTCCTGGCCAACATAGGGTGGACAACAGCAACAGGAGAGTGTGCCAAACCCTGGCAAGGGGAAACTGGCTATAATATCCATAAGCCTGCCTCCAACAATACACTGCCTCCAGGAAGTGTTAATTCTAAATCTCCATCAGCTGGGAACCTAGCATCCAGAACACCTAAGTTTATGGGAGACACTGAATCAAACCACCACAGTGGGTAACGAGGAAGTGAATCTCAGGCTACAGGCTTTGCAAGCATCTGCAGTTGCTGAGTCATCACCCAGCCACCTTGAATTGTTCTTGTTAGATAGTCATTCTGTCACAGCAGTGAGAGAAGTAACTACTCTGGTGCATTTGTCATCCAGACCAGGACAGGCTGATAAAAAGGTGCCTCCCTTACACTCATCCTTGGGCCTTAAAGCAAATGAGGTAGAGGGAGCATCACAGTTTGACTCTCCTGAGGGATTCCATGGCCAGTGTGCAGAGTTTCCCCTAAGTCAGGTGAACAGACCCAAAATGAAAGCTGAGAAACCAGGCTGTTATCTCGCTTGTAGTCACCTTGTGGTAATTCCACTTTGATATGTACATTACATGAACTGTAGCAGCCTGAAATCCAGTCTGAAGGCTCCCTAAAGAATATGGGGGGGTGGGCTGGAGAGATGGCGTAGCGGTTAAGCGCTTGCCTGTGATGTCTAAGGACCCCGGTTCGAGGCTCGGTTCCCCAGGTCCCACGTTAGCCAGATGCACAAGGGGGCGCACGCGTCTGGAGTTCGTTTGCAGAGGCTGGAAGCCCTGGCGCGCCCATTCTCTCTCTCTCCCTCTATCTGTCTTTCTCTCTGTGTCTGTCGCTCTCAAATAAATAAATAAAAAATTTAAAAAAAATGAAAAAAAAAAAAAAGAATATGGGGGGGTGATCTGGGGATCCATTTCCTCCAGTCTGAACAGGTTGTGGAAACAAAGAAAGCTGTAATTTCCCCATGTTTCTCATAGCAGGGAGAAACTGGAAGAAACCCCAAGTCAATCAACAAATGTTTACATTTAATTTACCAGCACCCCTCCACCTAGCTTTGTACAACATGCCACTGCTGCCACCCAGCATTATGGTTTTAGCCATGATTGGTTGGTAAGACATGCTTAATCTTTTCAGAACAAAAACCACATTTTAAAATTATCCTTACTCATCCAGCACCTTGTGAAAAGAACCACAGTGAGATAATGTGTGCAGGCCCTTTTGGATCCTCTGGCCATCTATCCATGAGAAGACCCTGGGGACCAGAGCTGGGACCATTTCCAATCTATCTCTCACTTGCCAGGGGTGTCCAAGCTGCCTGTGGGCCCAGGATAGTTATGAGGGAGAACCACCACGAAATTGCGAAATTGCATAGACACAATTTTTTTTTTTTAAATGAGAGAGAGAGAATTGGTGCACCAGAGCCTCCAGCTGCTGCAATCAAACTCCAGACCCCACCTTGTGTGCATGTGCGACCCTGTGCGTGCATCACCTTGTGCGTCTGGCTTACATGGAAATCTGGAGAGTCGAACAAGTGTCCTTAGATTTTGCAGGCAAGTGCCTTAACCACCAAGCAATCTCTCCAGCCCAAACATGAGATTAAAATATATATATATATATATTATTTGAGAGAAAATAGCCTCTAGCCATTGCAAATAAACTCCAGATATATTGCCACCTTGTGCATCTGGCTTCCGTGGGTACTGGGGAATTGAACCTGAGTCCTTAGGCTTTGCAGGCTAAACCATCTCTCTAGCCCCAAAGCATAAGATATTTTGTGTGGTGTGGGTTTATTTTGTAATTTGAACTTTATAGATAACTTTATAGATAACAATACTATGTCTTAGCATCAAGAGGTTGGACATGGTTTGATGGTGAGACTCATAAGGAAGGACAGAAAATCAGAGAACAGTAGAGGTCATAGGAAGGAATGAAGCTCCCCACCCCACCCCCCGCCCCAGGTCCACTGAAGCCTCTCACCAGGCTTCTGCCTATAATCCCAACACTTCATGAGGCTGACATAGGAGGACCATTGTGAGTTTGAGGCCAGCCTGGGCTACGGAGTGAATTCCAGGTAAATTCCAGTGAAAAGTTGCCTCAAAAATACAAAACAGGGCTGGAGAGATGGCTTAGCGGTTAAGCGCTTGCCTGTGAAGCCTAAGGACCCCGGTTCGAGGCTCAGTTCCCCAGGTCCCACGTTAGCCAGATGCACAAGGGGGCGCACGCATCTGGAGTTCGTTTGCAGAGGCTGGAAGCCCTGGCGCGCCCATTCTCTCTCTCCCTCTATCTGTCTTTCTCTCTGTGTCTGTCGCTCTCAAATAAATAAATAAAAATGCTTTAAAAAAATACAAAACAGAGGGGCTGAAGATATGGCTTAGCAGTTAAAGCATTTGCCTACAAAGCCAAAGGATCCTGCTTCAATTCTCCAGGACCCATGTAAGCCAGATGCACAAGGGGGCGCATGCATCTGAAGTTCATTTGCAGTGGCTGGAGGCCCTGACAGCAGCCCCCCGCCCCCGCCACATCTTTTTCTCTTTCAAATAAATAAATAAAATATTTTAAAAATACAAAACAGAGAAGAGAAAAATTCTAACACAATTAACATTACAACATTTGCTGTGTACATGTTTCCCACACAATTTTCCTTCCTTTTTTTTCCTTTTATGAGAGATAGCAAGAGAGACAGAGAAAGAGAGAATTGGCACACCAGAGCCTCAGCCGCTTCAATCAAACTCCAGATGCAAGCACTACCTTGTGGGTATGTACAACCTTGCACAGGCGTCACCTTGTGCATCTGGCTTATGTGGGATGTGGTGAGTTGAATGTGGATCCTTAACCTTTGCAGGCAAGTGCCTTACCTGCTAAGCCATCTTTCCAGCCCCCCACTTTTTTGAGGTAGGGTCTCACTGTAGCCCAGGCTGACCTGAAACTTACTCTGTAGTTCCAGACTGGCCTAGAACTCATAGAGATCCTCCTACTTCTGCTTTCTAAGTACTGGGATTAACGTCGTAGGCCAACATTCCAGGCTTCTTTCTCTGTCTGTCTCTCAGAGATAGATAGAGAGATGGTTGATAGATAGATAGTGTTTGGCTTTGCAGGTAAGCACCTTAACTGCTGAGCCATAGAGATATTTTTATGGGCTGGAGAGATGGCTTAGTGGTTAAGCGCTTGCCTGTGAAGCCTAAGGACCCCGGTTCGAGGCTCGGTTCCCCAGGTCCCACGTTAGCCAGATGCAAAAGGGGGTGCACGCGTCTGGAGTTCGTTTGCAGAGGCTGGAAGCCCTGGCGCGCCCATTCTCTCTCTCCCTCTATCTGTCTTTCTCTCTGTGTCTGTCGCTCTCAAATAAATAAATAAATAAAAATTTTAAATTTTAAAAAAATAGAGATATTTTTAAATAAGGATATTAACATATCAAAGAATCATGCTAAGTCCTAGCTGTATATGGCCTCTTACCTTTTCTAGCTAAAAGCCTACAATTTTCTAAGAATGTCACAGTAAAAGGCATGTCTTAACATACTTGTGTAATCATGATGATCTAGGGGAGGTGTTTTTTTTTTTTTTTTTTTTTTGTTTTTTTGGGGTAGGGTCTCACTCTGGCTCAGGCTGACCTGGAATTCACTATGTAGTCTCAGGGTGGCCTCGAACTCACGGCGATCCTTAGGGGAGGTGTTTTTGTTTTTGTTGTTGTTGTTTTGTTTTTTGAGGCAGGGTCTCACTCAAGTCTGAGCTGGCCTTGAACTCACAGTGATTCTACTACCTCAGGCTCCCAAGTGCTGGAATTAAACGTGAGAGCCAACACTAAAGACACAATCAAAAATTCAAAAAGTGAGCTGGATGGGCATAGTGGCACATGCCTTTAATCTTAGCACTTGGTAGGCAGAGGTAGGAGGATCTCTGGGAGTTCAAGGCCACCCTGAAACTACATTGTGAATTCCAGGTCAGCCTGGGCTGGAGTGACAACATACCTGGGCCGGGGTGGGGGGAGGAAGGGGAGAAGCACTCTTTTGGGACTGGGGAGATGGCTTAGTGGTTACAAGTGCTTGCTTGTAAAGCCTGCTGGCCTGGATTCAATTTGCCAGATACTCACATAAAGCCAGACAAGCATGCATGGTGAGAGCCTGGTGCATGTCCTTGCATGAATAAATGGTTTTTCTGAAAAGCAAACAAATAATAATTTAAAAAAAGCACTCATAGCTAGGTGTGGTAGTGCACACATTTAATCCCAGCACTTGAGAGGCAGAGGTAGGAGGAGCACCATGAGTTTGAGGCCAACCTGAGACTACAGAGTGAATCAGGTCAGCCTAAGATATAGTGCGACCCTATCTCAAACAACCAAAAAATAAAAAAAAATTAAAATAGGGGCTGGAGACATGGCTCAGTGGTTAAACGCTTGCCTATGAAGCCTAAGGACCCCAGCTCAAGGCTCAATTCCCCAGGTCCCAAGTAAACCAGATGTACAAGGTGGCACATGCATCTGGAATTCATTTGCAGTGGCTAGAGGCCCTGGCATGCCCATTCACACTCTCTCTCTCTCTGTGTGTGTGTGTGTGTCTTTAGCTCTGTGTGTCTGTCACTCTCAAGTAAATAAAAATAAACAAAAATTATTGAGGAAAACAAAACAAAAAAAATGAATAAATAAAAAAATAAAAGCCAGACATAGTGACACACATGTTTAATACCAGCACTCAGAAGTCAGAGTTAGGAGGATTGCTGTGAGTTCAAGGCTACCCTGAGACTACAGAGTGAATTCCAGGACAGCCTGAGCTAGAGTAAGACTTTTCCTTGAAAGACCAAAAAAGAAAGCACTCATTTAAGCCAGGCATGGAGATGCATGACTTTAATCTCAGCCTGGATTACAGTCAGAACCTGCCTTGAAAAAAAAAATGGAGGCTTTTTTTTTTGGACACTAATGTGAAGATGCTGTGATGGCAACAGCTCTGATTTCACACCTGGCAAAGGCACAGGATCATCTTCATCATCATGAGGTAGAGGAGGCCCTGGAGGAGTTCTTGGTCCTCTTGGCTGTAGTCTTGGAGGGGTTCCATCAAACTGATCTTCCTTCTCACCATTCGCTAGGGTTCTATTACAGATGTGGAAAAACTTTTTTCAAATTATTACAGTATATTCAAATGAGTGCATGAAAAATGCTTTTTAATTGGTGGAACTTATCCTTAGAATTTAATGATGATATAAACTTTTCCTTCCAAGCGTCTTAAAAATCTTGCAAACTGATCTATGAAGTTATGGATTTCTAACCTCCATATATGAAAATATAAGACACTCCAGCACATAACTCCACATACATGGGAATTTATTTTCAAACAGGGAAATGTATACTAATACTCAGTTTCATTGTTATTAGCCATAAATTGGAGACTATTCAAATGTCCTTCAATGTGTGGAAGGATAAATAAACTGTGGTGTGGCTGTGGTATAATTCAGTGTTAAGAGCATGTGCTTTAGTAAGCATACCATCTTGGGCTTTAATCTCCAGCACAGCAAAAACAAAACAAAACAAAACATTAAATAATCAAAGATGAATACTCATAATATTTGTGAGGCTTCCTTGATGGGTGTAAAGGAGATTAAAAGGCCCCCTAACCCTTCCTGAGGAGTTATTGGCAGTTTATGGTTTACTGGGTGAGAGAGAGAAGTTTGCTTCATTGGAGTAGCCACTAGAAAGTTACCCACTCTCTGGTAAATAATCTGGGCCCATGCTCATGTAAGCAACCCTGATTAAATTAGGTGGATTACAAAAAAACACATCCAAGTAGAAATAGAAAAAGTGTTTAGGGAGCTGGAGAGATGGTTCAGTGATTAAGGCACTTGCCTGCAAAGCCTAACAACCTAGGTTTGATTAAATATATAAAAGAAATAAAGAACAAGGACTGGAAAGATTACTTATTATTTAAGGCATCTGCCTACAAAGCCAAAAGACCCTGATTGGATTCCCCAAGGCCCACATAAGTCAGATGCACAAGGTGGTGCATGTGTCTGGAATATATACACAGCAGCTAAAGGCTCTGGCACGCTCATTCTCTATCTGCCCCTTTCACACACACGCTCTCTCTCTCTCTCTCTCAAATGAATCTAAAGAAAAAAAAAAGTTAAAAAAAAAAAGCCAACACATGTCTTTAATCCCTGCATTTGGGAAGCAGAGGTAGGAGGATCACCAGGAGTTCAAGGCCACTCCTCCTGAGTGCTGGGATTAAAGGTGTGTGGTACCCCACCCAGCTTTATAGCTTTTTTTTTTTTTTTTTTTTTTTTGGTTTTTCGAGGTAGTGTCTTACTCTGGCCCAGACTGACCTGGAATTCACTATGGAGTCTCAGGGTGGCTTGAACTCACAGCGATCCTCCTACCTCTGCCTCCCGAGTGCTGGGATTAAAGGCGTGCACCACCATGCCCAGCTCTTTATTTTAGGTTTATAACAGCTTCTTGGGAAAAGAACAGAAAGCAAAATCGAAAATAAAGTCACATGTAATCTTATCACTCAGTTAACACCATTATTTGTGTTTTGGTGTATTTAGTTTTTGATTTTGTGTTTTGCTTTTTGCTTTATAGAGGCAGAAGAGATAGGATATAAAAAAATAAAAACAAAATAGTGCAGAGCAATTGATACAGTCAGTCTTTTGCCCTCATATGCACGTACATGAACACACATACCTCTGTGCCTGCACATACAAACATGCATACGCATGCACAGTACACATACACACACAACAAATAATCGAGTGATGAAATTAGTACAATGTATGGCCAGCATCCAAGAAAAAGTGCTCGTATCACAGATTGTATCAGGATAAAAAAGGAAGGATGGCAAGTGTGGTGGTGCCCAGCGAGAGAGAAGAATTGACATGGGCTTGGGACCAGCCTGAGACTACAGAGTGAGACTCTACCTTGAAAAACTAAACAAACAAAAAAGAAACAAAGAACATTTTATTTGTGCTCATTAAAATATTGAATTGTGAAGAAAAATTTCTGCCCTACTGACCTCAATTTGAATATTTGTTCCATAATTTCTTGAGTTCCACATCTTGTAGTGAACAATACCACCAGTGTAAAGAGAAGATAACCTGGGAAACATGAGCTCGGCTGTCCAACAGAAGGAATGCTCTTGGGCTGGAGAGATGGCTTAGCGGTTAAGCACTTGCCTGTGAAGCCTAAGGACCCTGGTTCAAGGCTCAGTTCTCCAGGACCCACGTTAGCCAGATGCACAAGGAGGCGCACACATCTGGAGTTCATTTGCAGTGGCTAGAGGCCCTGGCGTGCCCATTCTTTCTCTCGCTCTACCTCTTTCTCTCTCTGTCACTCTCAAGTAAATAAATAAAAATTAAAAAAAAAAAAAGAAGGAACGCTCTCCAAGTGCAATGGTTCTTAACTTTTCTTGTTTACAGCTAATGAGCAAGAGTCTCAAAAGTAGAAGTCTGTTAAGATTAATCCAAGCAAAAATAAATAAGATTTATGCAAACAAATCTGAAATGCACCCCTGAAAAAAATGAAATATTTCAGGAATACATGACAAAAATCCTAATTATTCAATTCTTTGCTTTTTATTAATATTTATTCATTTATTTGATAAAGAAAGTGGGGGTGGGGGTGGAAAATGGATGTGCCAGGATGTGTAGCCACTGAAAATGAACACCAGACCCATGCACTACCTTGGACATCTGGCTTATGTGGATTCAGGGGAATTGAACCTGGGTCTTTTGGCTTCACAGGCAAGTGCCTTCACTGCTAAGCTATCTATCCAGTCCCTAAATATTTAATTCCTTTCTTTAGTTTAGTTTCGTTTTGTTTTTTTTGAAGTAGGATCTCTCTCTAGTCCAAGCTGCCCTGGAATTCAATATGTACTCTCAGGGTGGCCTCGAACACACAGCGATCCTCCACCTCTGCCTCCCGAGTGCTGGGATTAAAGGCGTGTGCCACCACACCCAACTTTGGCATCATTTTTTTTAAAACAAGATTATCTCTAAAAGAATTAAATATATAGTACCAGGCATGGTGGCAGGTGCCTTTAATCCCAGCACCCGGGAGGCAGAGGTAGGAGGATCACCATGAGTTTGAGGCCAGCCTGATGCTACATAGTGAATTCCAGGTCAGCCCAAGCCAGAGTGAGACCCTAACTCTCAAAAAAAAAAAAAAAAAAAATGGGGGGGCGGGAAAGACAGTTTAGCAGTTTAGGCACTTGCTTGCAAAGCTTAAAAGCTGGGTTCAATTCCCCAGTACCATGTAAAGCCATATGCAGAGTGGCTCATGCATCTGGAGTCTGTTTGCAGCTGCAGGAGGCCCTGGCATATCCCTTCTCTTCCTGTCTTGTTATTCTCTTTCCCTCTGTCTCTAAATCTCTCTGCTTTAAATAAATAAAAAAATATTTTTTTAAGTCTTATTTATTTGAGGGAAAGAGAGATAGATAGATAACGGGCGTACACCAGGGCCTTCAGGCACTGCAAATGAACTCTAGACACATGCATCTGGCTTATGTTGGTCCTGGGGAATAGAGCCAGGGTCATTTGGCTTTGCAAGCAAACACCTTAAGTGCTAAGGCATCCCACCAGCCCAAATAAAAATATCCTTTAAAAGAATGAGTCAGGTGTGGTAACATAGGCAAACTCCAGTGGCAGAGGTCGAAGGATCACTGTGAGTTCAAGGCCAGCCTGGAACTATAGAGCGAGTTCCAAGTCATCCTGCATTACACTGAGATCCTACCTCAAAAAACAAACCAAAAATTCCTCTAGGAAAGGATGGGAGACTGAGAGATATCATGTCAAGTCTTGGAAAAAGACAGAAAAAGCTTTTTGAATGAGCTTTTCTTATTATAATGAAATTGAGTTTCAATGCCAATAGCAAATTTAAAATTTGCACCATGGTGGGTGGAGAGGTGACTCTGCAGTTAAGGCACTTATCTGCAAATGATAATGACCAGTACCCACATAAAGCCAGATACACAAGTGACACATGTGTGGAGGCCTTGGCACACACATACACTATCTGTATCTTTCTGCTTGCAAATAAATAATGCTCACCACGTTTGGGGTTCCTTTTCAAAGCTGACTGTGGCTGGGGAGGTGGTGGAGGTGGAGGCGGAGGCGGAGAGTCTGTGTCATGACTCAGCCCTCCACCCACGGATCCACATGTTGCCAGTGTCTCACAGTTGTAGCGGCCTCTTAGCACCAGACCATCAGTATTAACTTGATTTTAGGGAGAAAATAAAAACTTCCAAATTAATGTTTTAATATGCCAAAAGCAAATTGAAATCAAATTGACTTATGGTTCAACTTAAGTCTTTAAAAACATTCTGAAAATGCAAGGTCAATACTGGCAGGTTCCACTAAAGGAAGATTTTCTGTAGTCCTCTGGAATTTCTGTAAGACTACATTTTTCCATCTCTGTACCTCATATCAAATATGTTCAAAATGCATAACCAAACTCTCAGTCAAGACAAGAGAAATGAAAATGAAGTAAGTAGAATATTTGCTAATTAATAAATTGCAGTAACTTTAGGAGTCATGGAAATAAGTCTCAAAGTGTGCCCAATCTCTATAAAGATAAAGATTTCTAAAACTGCATAAGAGCCTCTCACACATTCAAATCATATGTGTGGGACGTGTTTTATTTTTTATTTTTCATATGTGTGTATGTATGTCTGCATGTGTGTAAGCCCGTGTGGGGTGTATACACGTGCATGTGGAAGCCAGAAGTCAACACTGGCTATTTTCCTCAATCGCTGTCCACCGTATGTATTGACACAGGATCTTTGATCACAGAGTTCACCGATTCAGCTCCTCTAGCCAGCCAGCTTGCCCTGGAGTCCACTTGAACGCTAGGATTACAGGTAAGTGCTGCCAGGCCCAAAATTGACATCCATTTGTGCTGGGGATCCAAACACAGGTCCACATGCTTGCACACAAAGCACTTGACTTTGCTAGCAATTTCCACAGTGCAAGAGCGTATTGTATGGATTCATTGTACTTTAAAATATGCATACTTGGTGGGGCAGTGTTGGGGGAACATGGCCACTTCACTCTTGGGCCGGCGCTGGCCTGACTGTGGCTGCGACCCCACGCTCCACCTCCCGACCGCAGCCGCCGCAGGCTGGTCGGCCTGTCACCCCCGCTGCCCGGCCACTCCATGGAGAAGACTCGCTGTCCAGTTAACATGTTAAGAGCCATTGACATTTGAAGATCATCTGAAGTGAAGATAAAACATCTCAAAAATCATAATTGCCTCCACTTCTCATTCAGAGAACTCGGTGCATACAAAATCAGCTTCTGTTGTATCATCAGATTCCATTTCAACTTCAGCAGACAACTTTTCTCCTGATTTGAGGGTCCTGAGGGAGTCAAACAAATTAGCAGAAATGGAAGAACCACCTTGCTGCCAGGAGAAAATATTGAAGACATGGCCAAAGATGTAACTTATGTACATCCCTTCACTGCTGCAGTACGAGGAACGCTGACTGTCACAAGTTACCGATTATATTTCAAGAGCATGGAACGGGATCCCCCATTTGTTCTAGATGCTTCACTTGAAGTGATTAGTAGAGTAGAAAAAATTGGTGTGCTTCTAGCCGAGGTGAAAATTCATATGGACTGGAAACTGTGTGCAAGGCTATTAGGAATTTACTATTTGCTCATAAGCCTGAGGGGCGAACAAGGAGATCCATATTTGAGAATCTAATGAAATATGCATTTCCCATCTCCAACAGCCTGCCTCTTTTTGCTTTTGAATATAAAGAAGTATTCCCAAATAAGATGGGGGGGGGAAAAAAAGAAGTATTCCCTGAAAATGGGTGAAAACTATATGACTCTCCTTTAAAGTACAGAAGACAGGGAAATCCAAATAAAAGCTGGAGAATAACAAAGATAAATGAACACTATGAACTTTGTGACATGTATCCTGCTCTCTTGGTGGTGCCAGCAAACATTCCTGATGAGGAATTGAAAAGAGTGGCATCCTTCAGGTCAAGGGGATGGATCCCAGTTTTATCATGGATTCACCCTGAAAGCCAAGCCACAATCACTAGATGCAGCCAGCCCATGGTAGGAGTAAGTGGGAAGCGAAGCAAAGAAGATGAGAAATATCTTCAAGCTAGCATGGATTCCAATGCCCAGTCACACAAAATCTTTATATTTGATGCCTGGCCAAGTGTTAGTGCTGTTGCAAATAAGGCAAAGGGTGGAGGTTATGAAAGTGAAGATGCCTATCAAAATGCAGAACTAGTTTTTCTGGATATTCACAATATTCATGTGAGAATCACTACGGAAACTTAAGGAGATTGTGTATCCCGCCCAACGTTGAGGAAACTCACTGGTTGTCTAACTTGGAATCCACTCACTGGCTGGAACATATTGAGCTCATTCTCGCAGGGGCTCTTAGGATTGCTGACAAGGCGGAGTCAGGGAAGAATCTGTGGTGGTGCTCTGCAGTGACCGCTGGGATCGCACAGCTCAGCTCACCACGCCAGCCATGCTCATGTTGGATGGATACTGCCGAACCACACGAGGATTTGAAGTTCTCGTGGAGAAAGAGTGGCTGAGCTTTGGACATCGGTTCCAACTAAGAGTTGGCCATGGAGATAAGAACCACGCAGATGAGACAGATCACCTGTTTTCCTGCAATTTATTGATGGTGTCTGGCAAATGACAATACAGTTTCCAACCACATATGAATTCAACGAATATTCTCTCATTATTATTTTGGATCACCTATACAGCTGTTTATTTGGAGCATTCCTTTGTAACAGTGAACAGCAGAGAGGAAAAGAGAATCTTCCTAAAAGGACTGTTTCACTGTGGTCTTACATCAATAGCCAGCTGGAAGACTTCACTAATCCTCTCTATGGGAGCTACTCCAATCATGTCCTTTATCCAGTCGCCAGCATGCGCCACCTAGAGCTCTGGGTGGGATTTACATAAGGTGGAACCCACGGAAGCAGCCACGGGAGCCTGTTCATAGCAGATATAAAGAACTTCTTGCTAAGTGAGCAGAGCTTCAGAAAAAAGTCGAGGAACTCCAGAGAGAAATTTCCAACCGATCAACCTCATTCTCAGAGACAGCCAGCTCTCCTGCACAGTGTATTGCTCCTGTCCAGACTGTTGTATGAAAGGACTATGAGTTGGGGGCATCATCGCTCCAAACTCTTCATTAAAGTGGCAGCTCTATGAGTGGAAGCCCTTCTGTACTGGGAACCCATCTATGGGAGAAAAGTTCAGATGCTTTATTTATTTGAAGGCTCCCCTAGATGAGTTTAGAACTGTAGCAGTGTAAGAGGCTTAAAGGAAATAGCTCCATGCGTAATTACAATGACACTAATCTCAAGTCACCCAAAGAACATTCAAATATTCCAATTCTCTATTCACAGTGGGAAGTTTTTAATTTAAAAGGAAAGTGCTGTCTTTAGTTCATGATAATATCTTTTAATGAGTAAGTCATTTATTACACAGAGCAAAAAGTGTCACACCAAATCAGCACTGAAAAAAATATATTGGGCCTTGATGTATAACAGCTTGAAATGATTTAATGACCCTTTCTCAGATTTCCCTTCTTGTTTTACAGTCATTTATCCTAAACACCTTTCACTCCTGGTACAGGAAAAGGTGACACTCCTAGGACATGAATAGTGTGGTGGTGGTAGTAAAAAATATGCTGCTGATGTTAGAGGCTTAATTAGGATGTTTTCAACAGTAGTTTCAAAATGATGCCTTATAAATATGCTTCGGAAGGAAAAAGGGACCAAAGTGGTAGCCGTCCTCCAGGAGTTTGAAGGATATTCCATACTCTTCAGATTAATTTCCATTTCTCCAATGATCAGAAGCAACATGGGAGATGATTTTGAAAAGTCATTTACTCAACTTTATCTTATGCTAATCTTAATATTTTAAAACCTTGAAAGATCGAGTTGACCTTTTCTGTGTAGCTTTTAAGTACTATGTTCAGATTTTATACATTTTCTTTTGCAATTCTGTAATTTCACTGAGTGATTAAGTCTACCAAATATATATTGCATGTAAAGATTAATTACAATCTCAGTGTTAGTAGACAAAGTCTTGCTTCTGTTCACTTGATTTGGGTGCTGGTAAGAACATTTGACTCCCTGACGTCTATTTTCCTCTATGTAAGAGCCATATGTAATGTACTGTAACAAAGAAGCTTCTTGTCCCTTGGTCTTTTAATTAAAAGAAATTTCAATTGATTTTTTTTTTAATTTTTTTTTTATTTTTTGGTTTTTCAAGGTAGGGTCTCACTCTGGCTCAGGCTGACCTGGAATTCACTATGTAGTCTCAGGGTGGCCTCGAACTCTCGGCGATCCACCTACCTCTGCCTCCCGAGTGCTGGGATTAAAGGCGTGCACTACCACGCCCGGCTCAATTGATTTTTTAAAAAAATATGCATACTTCACTGGGTGTGGTGGTGCATGACTTTAGTCTCAGCACCAGAGGCAGAAGGATCTCTGTGAGTTCTAGGTCAGCCTGGGCTACAGTGAGACACTACGGGCGGGGGGGGGGGATGGCAGTCGTGAGCGCACAGCTTTAATCCCAGCACTCGGGAGGCAGAGGTAGGAGGATCACTGTGAATTTGAGGCCACCCTGAGACTACATAGTGAATTCCAGGTCAGCCTGAGCTAGAGTGAGAGCCTACCTCAAAATAAATAAATAAAAGGTGGGCTAGAGAGATTGCTGAGTGGTTAACACACTTGCCTGCAGAGCCTAATGGTGTACACTTTACTACGAAAATGGCACAAAAATCAGACAAGGCTTTCTTCTGTGACAACCATGGCAGTTATGATGTCTGCAGTCACATCCTTGATCTATAAACCAACTATACATTGAACTTCATTAAAAATTATTTTGAGGGACTACAGAGGTTGCTCACCACTTAAGGCACTTACCTGCAAAGAGTCTAACTACCCAAATTCGATTCCCTAGTACCCACGTAAGGCCAGATGCACAAGGTTTGCAGTGGCTGGAGGCCCTTGAGCACCCATTTTCTCTGCGTCTCTTTCTCCCTCTCTTTCTCTCAGATAGGTAAAATATGTTTTAAAACTCACTTTTATGTGACATACCTGTCATCTTCACATGGCTCCACTGTCCCCTCAGAAGTGCGCTGCTACGCATCCCCAATGAGCCTTTGGCTGAGTAAGAAGGGCAGCTGAAGATCTTCTCTTCTGTCCTCTCCAGCCGTGGGCACCAGGTGATGTCATCCCTAGTGGTGGGGGTCAGATGATGGCTTATTTAAATGGTTAAGCTCAGGTGAAGGCAATTCCAGTGTAAGTCCAGATGATGTTATCTCAAATGCTGGATTCAGACAAAGGTATCTTGAAAGGTGGTTCAAGGTGGTGGCATCTCTAATGGTGTGTGCAGACAATGGCATAGGTAGTAGTGGGTCCAGGTATTTCAGCTCTAAGGATGGGGCCAGTCTAGGGCATCTCTAGTGCTGAGGGCTAGGCAAGAATGGTAGTAAAAGGTGATGTATCTCTTATGGTAGGTCCAGGTAATGGCACTTAGAATAGTTAGATTCATGTGATGGCATCTTATATATGAGTGCAAATCATGATATATGTAAAGGTAGGTCCAGGTGATGACATATCTGATGTTGGGTCCAGGTGATGGCATCTTTCATGGAGGGTTTGGGTGATGGATTTACTCATGGTAGGTCCAGGCAATGGAAACTCAAATTGTGATGGCCAGGTGATTGCATATCCAGGGGTGGGGACAGGCGATGGCACTTCTAATGGTGGGAGCAGGCGGCGGTATCTCTAATGGAGAGTCCAGGTGGCAGCATATCTAGTGGAGGGTCCAGGTCACTGCATACCTAACAGTGGGAGCTCGGAGATGGCGTGTCTAACTGTGGGTCCAGACAATGGTACATCTAATGGTGGGACCAGGTATTGCCTTTCTAGTGGTGGCTCCAAGCAAAAGCATCTCTTATCGTAAGTCCAGGAGATGGCATTCTCCGTGGTTGGTCCAGGAAAGGTTTCACTAATGTTTGGTGCTAGGCAATAGCATTTACAATGGGGCTTCTAGGTGATGTTATCTCCAGTGGGTAAATCCAGGTTATGGCATTTGTTTTGTTTGTTTGTTTTTTGAGGTAGGGTCTCACTCTAGCTCAGGCTGACCAGGAATTCACTATGTAGTCTCAGGGTGGCCTCAAACTCATGGAGATCCTCCTACCTCTGCCTCCCAAGTGCTTCTGGGATTAAAGGCATGCACCACCACTCCAGGCTCAGGCTATGGCATCATTAATGGTGAATAAAAGTTATGGCAAGTTCAATAGTGAGTCCAGGCTACAGCATCTCTTTTAGTGGGTCCAAGTGATGACATCTTTCATGTGTGGAGAAGGGAAGGAAAGGGAAGATGGAAAGGGAAAGAAGATGCCTTCCCTTCCCTTCTCTCTCCCATTCCCATCCCTTCTCTATTCCTTTTTCCCTTATGCCTTCCCTTCCCTTCCCATTCTCTTCCCCCTTCCAAGCCCATCCTCCTTCCTACCATTTCCCTTCCCCTTTACTTCTCTCTTCTCCTCTCCCTTCCCTTTGCTTCTCCCTTCACTACCCTCTCCCTTCTTCCTTCCCTTCTCTCTTCCCTTTTCTCCTTCTTTCCCTTCCCCATTCCCTTCCTTTCCCTTCTCTTCTCCCTTGCTTCCCTTGTCCCTTCTCCCTTCCATTCTCCCTTCCCTTCCCCTTCTCTTCTCTTCATTCCTCCTTTCCCTTCCCTTCCCTTCTCCCTCCCTTCCCTTCCCCTTACCCTTTGATTCTCCATTCCCTTCACCTTCCCCTCCCTTCCCTTCCCATACTCTCTCCCTTCACTTCCCTTTCTTCTCTTCCTTTATCCCTTCTCTTCCCTTCTCCCTTCCCTTACTACTCACTTCTCCTCCCTTCTCCGTTCTCTTCCCTTCTGCCTTCCCTTCACATCTACCTACTGTTCTCCCTTCTCTTCTCTTCCCTTCTACCTTCCCTTCCCTTCCCTTCCCCCCTTCTCTTCCCTTCCTCTTTCCCTTCTCATCTCACTTCCCTTTTCTTCTTCCTTCCCTTCCCTTCTCCTTTCCCTCTGCCTTTCTTTCTCCATTCTCTTCCCGTCCCCCTGCCTTCTCTTCCCCCTTCAGTTCCCTTCTTACTTTATTCCCTTCTCCCTTCCCTTCCCTTCCCTTTTCCCTTCCTTTCCCTTCTCTCTTCCTTCCCTACTCCCTTCACCTCCGTTTTCCCTTCTCTTCTCCCCTCCCTTCCTTTCCCCCCTGCCTGGTGTTTACCCACAATCCAGTGTGCTCTCTGGTTAACAGCTACATTAACTCCAATCTATACCTCCATTATCACATGGACTTTTTCTTTGCGGTTCTGTCTGACTTTCTTTTCTTTGTTTTTCGAGGTAGGGTCTCACTCTGGTCCAGACTATCCTGGAATTAACTATGTAGTCTCAGGCTGGCCTAGAACTCACAGTGATCCTCCTACCTCAACCTTCCAAGTTCTGGGATTAAAGGCGTGTACCACCACACCCGGCTCTGTCTGACTTCCTATAAAGTCACCAATCATACCATTCAAGATCCACCATAAACCAGTATAACTTCATCTTAGCATGAGTAGATCTGCCAAAGACCCCATTTCCAAATAAGGTCACATTATAGATACCACAGCTCAAGACTTAATACCTTTTTAGAGAACAAAATTCAACTTTACTAATGCCCTTTCCCCAGGATGTATTCTTCACAAGCCCAGCCTAAAATGACTGAGTTGGATTGTTCCTTAGGTTCTTTTAGTTGAGAAAGAAAACAAACACAAATCAGTTTATGTGAAATTAGTACTACTAATTAACTGGGCATTACATATTATTGATATTAAATTTGCTTAGTATAATAATGTGTGATTACAAAAAAAATTTTTAACTTTCTTTTTTTTTTTTTTTTTTTTTTTTGGATTTTCAAGGTTGGGTCTCATTTTAGCCCAAGCTGACCTGGAATTCACTGTGTAGTCTAAAGCTGGGCTAGAACTCACAGTGATTCTCCTACTTCTGTCTCCTGAAGGCTAGGATTAAATGTGTGCACCACCACGCCAGGCAAGTAAAAGCATTTAAGAAATACAAGCAGGGGGCTGGAGAGAGGGCTGAGCAGTTAAGGTGCTTGCTTGCAAAGGCTAAGGACTCATGTTTGGCTCTCCAGGTCCCTCATAAGCCAGACAATGTTGCAGGCATGCAAGGTCGTTCATGTGCAGAAGGGGGCACATGTATCTAGAGTTCACTTGCAGTGGCTAGAGGCCCTGGCATGCTAATTCTCTCTCTCGCATTAAAAAGAAAAGGCAGTCTGTTGGGCTTGCCTCAAGAAATGAAGGAAGGAAGCAAGCAAGCAAGAAAGACAATAATACAATCATGGTATATTGTTTTGCAGGGGGGGGGCATTCTTTTTTGTGTGGTAGGGATTGGCTCTAGCTCAGGCTGACCTGGAATTCACTCTAGTCTCAAGGTATCCTCAAACTCATGGTGATCCTCCTACCTCTGCCTCCTGAGTGCTGGGATTAAAGTTGTGCACCACCACACAAGGAGGTATATTGTTTTATTTATGGAAGTTGTCAATAAAAGTTTATACATACTAAAAGTAGTGAGCGTGATAAATACAACTAGTTTTTCTTTTTAAAATAGGTTTGTAATTTATTTATTTGAGAGACAGAGAGCAAGAGGCAGATATAGAGCAAGAATTGGTATGCCAGAGACTCTAGTCACTGTGAATGAACTCCAGATGCATGGGCCACCTTGTACATCTGGCTTATGTGGGTGTTGGGGAATTGCACCTGGGTCCTTAAGCTTCTCAGGCAAGCAAACCCAAACAAAATTAAAGTGGTAATTTTGTGTGTGTGTGTGTGGTGTTTCCAGGTAGGATCTTACTCTAGCCCAGGCTGAACTGAAATTTATGTTCTCAGGCTGGTCTTGAACTCACAATAAAAGAAACAAACAAAAAAAATTGCTGACTTGAGTTTGGACCCCCCAGCACCCCTGTAAATCCAAACATAAAAGTGGTACATGCACCTATCATCCCAACACACCTACAACAATGATAGGCTATTTGGGAAATCTCAAAGGCTGTGGACCAGCTACTTTGGGTATGGTGATGCACCCCTTTAATCCCAGCACTGTGGAGGCTGGGGTTGGAGGATCACTGTGAATTTGAGGTCAGACTGGGACTATAGAATGAGTTTCAGATCAGCCTAGGCTAGAGTGAGACTCTCTATCAAACCAAAAAACAAGATTTAAATTACATAATGTGTAGACTGTTTGCAGAGGATCAAATCCATGAAAATGTCCTGCAGTACACTCACATTATCAATTAGCCACAGCCATATTTCAGTTAACTGCTATTAATCTACTCACTAAAGGTAAATTATCACAATAATCTCAATTGCCAACAATCCTGCAGTATAATATCAACAATGATGGACTACATTAATTATTGGATAATCAATTAAAGAACACCTCAACATGACTGCTTAAATGTGAACGTGGTAGTAAAAGCACAACCTGGGGCGGGAGGGATGGCTTAGAGGTTAAGGTGCTTGCCTGCAAAGTCAAAGACCCAGGTTTGATTCCCCAGGACCCACATAAGCCAGATGCACATGGCGATGCATGCTTCTGGAGTTTGTTTGCAGCAAGTGAAGGCCCTGGCACACCCATATATTCTCTCTCTCTCTCTCTCTCCTCTCTCTCTCTCCCTCGCTCTCTCTCTCTCTCTCTTTCTTTCTTTGGCTCTCCCTCTAAAATAAATAAATAAATAAAGTTTTTAAAAAACAGCAGAACCTTACCTGTCTGCAGGGGATCTAGTGCTGTCATTGCACGTGCTTAAGAACAAAACTGACCACTGACTCATCCCCATGGTTACTTCCTTACTGCTGTCCTTGGGAGACAAACAATTGAACTGCACACAACAGGATCATTTTGGGACTGGTGAAAAACATTACTTATAGTACCCTAAAGGAATCACATATTTATTTTCAGCAAATTGTAGCCAACATCGGTTACTTTTATCAAACAGATTATATATTTAAAACAAACTGCCAGATACTGTACATTTATATCAGGATTATTATTTTTCTGTTTTGTTTTGTTTTCTGAGGTAGGGTCTTGTTTTAGCCCAGGCTGACCTGAAATTCACTATGTAGTCTCAGGGTGGCCTTGAGCTCATGGCAGTCCTCCTTCCTCTGCCTCCCAAGTGCTAGGACTAAAGGCATGTGCCACCATGCCTAGCTTTTTATCAAGAGTATTTTAAGCCATCTATCCAGCCTAAGATTCTTTCTTTAGTTAAACAAACTTGGTACATGGAAAGTAATGTGGTCATCAGCCATTATTTTTATTTTTGAATTTTATAATGATCATGTAGCCAATAGTGAAAACGCCACGTTTTGAAAGTAAGTACACATGTTCTGCAATGATATCTACTATTAGGTTTCTGCTAAAAGCATGCCCAGTTGTCTAGAAATGATTTTTGTAAAGCCTTCAGTAAATATTGTATGAATCATCTCTTTAGGAAATGCATGAATCAAGTATTTGGCATCTTTTCACAGTAAAAAAATAATAGTACCTTGTAAATAGGGCTGGAGAGATGACTGAGTGGTTAAGGTGCTTACCTGTGAAGCCTAAGGACCCAGGTTTGATTCCCCAGGACCCACATAGGCCAGATGCACAAGGTGACACATGTGTCTTGAATTCATTTATAGTAGCTAGAGGCCCTGATGTGCCCATTCTCTTTCTCTCTATATATGTGTATCTGTTTCTATCTCTCAAATAAATAAACAAAAATGAAATATTAAAAATATTATTAGCTTGTAAATATATGAGTAAATTTAATTGAGATTCAAAGAGATGAAACAAATTATTGAAAATATATGGAGAATATTTACCTGAATATTTTTCATCAAAATTGTCCCACTATTCCTTATCTGATTGTTAAAATGAGAGTCTAGAATAAAATGATGACAGGGATGGATATCTTTGTGGTTAAGGAGCTTGCCTAAGAAACTAAAGGACCCAGGTTTGATTCCCCAGTACCCATGTAAGCCAGCTGCACAAGATGGTGCATGAGTCTGGAATTCGTTAGCAATGGATAGAGGCCCTGGAGGCCCCATTCTCTCTTTCTGCTTCTTTTTCTCTCTCAAATAAATACATAATTTAAACAAATAAAATGACAAGACAAATGTTGAGTACATCTTTATGTCATTATCTGTGTTCTGCCTGAAGCAGACTTGGAGGGAGGTCATTTTCTTCTAGAATAATAGTCTTTGGTCAGTATATTCATTTATAATTGAAGTTGCCTTAAAAATAAGTTGTGATTCCAGTTGGGGACATGGCACAGTGGTTAAAGACATTTGCTTGCCAAGCCTGCGGCTCCAGGTTCAAGTCCCCAGATCTCATGTAAAAGCCAGATGCACAAAGTTGCACATGCATCTGCAGTTCATTTGCAGCAGTGTGCTTATGCTCTCTGTCAAGTAAATCAATGAAAGTATTTAATTGTCTTAAAAGCAGTAATTAATGACCAAAGAATCTTAACTGCTTAAAGCAGCCAATATTACTAGTCACACACAGACACACTTATAACTAGTAACATTGCTGCGCACATCCCCATCCTGATCCTCGACCCCTGGAGTGGAGCCTAGTGGGGTAGAGCTGCCACCATGGCACACAGAAAACAGTGATGGCATCACATGGTGGATCTAAGCGGTTCATAAATTATATGTGTAAGTTCAGTCATATCATTGATGAAATCAAGTTCCCTTCAAAAGGAAAAAATACTAAGTAATTTGCACCATAATACATTCCAAGACAATATATTCTTTTTTGTATGGCGGGGGGTGGGGGATAGTTTCAAAGATGGCCTTAAACTGAAAGCAATTCTCCTACCTCTGCCTCCTGAGTGCTGGGATTAAAGGTGTGTACCACTACGCCAGGCTTCAAAACAATATCTATCTATCTATCTATCTATCTATCTATCTATCTATCTATCTATCTATAATATTCACTTACCTTCTGCATACCAAGTATCTTCCCAGAGGGATTACAAACATCTCTTAGAGCCAGGCATGGTGGCGCACGCCTTTAATGCCAGCACTCAGGAGGCAGAGGTAGGAGGATCGCCATGAGCAAGGCTACCCTGAGACTCCATAGTGAATTGCAGGTCATCCTGGGATAGAGTGAGACCCTACCTCGAAAACAAAATTAAATTTAATTTAAAAAAATCTCTTAGGCTTCACATCTAGGGGCTCATCATGATCTCTACATTGTTTTAAGAGGCAGATTCTCTAGCCAGGCACGGTGGCACACACTTGGGAGGCAGAGGGAGGATGATCACCGTGAACCTGAGGTCAACCTGGGGCTACAGAGTGGGTTCCAGATCAGTCTGGGCTAGAGTGAGAAAACTACCTCAAAAATATAAACAACCAAAAAATAATAAGAGGTAGATTCTCTTATCTAGATAATTCTAGAGTCAAATATTGTTATATTCCCTACCTACACAGGGCCTTGGCAGAAGGGACCATGGCTGTACTAAGTGGTCTTACACTGTGTGGTGATAGGAGCATTGCTGCATACCCAGGATGCCCAGCTGTGTTCAAGCCCTGCCCGCCCCTGGCCCTCCCTACACTTTCCTCCTCATCCCTGCCCCTCCCTTTCCTAGCTGTGCTCTGACCCTTGTTCCTCCCACTCCACATGACCCCTCACTAGACCTTCCCTGCCCCACTAGCCTATGATCGGGAAAGGTCAGTCAAGGTGCTGGTCCTGTTCTTATAGGAGTAGGAAGCCCTGTGACTATAGATCATAATATACTATATATGCCAGAAATCTACCTAACAGGATTTTGAATGTTTCCAGTATTCTGAGCTGACACAGTAGCCAGCATCCTACCTTTGGGATCTGTCAAGGGGGAGCAGAGTAGGATCTTGGGGTGACAGCTGAAGCCATCAGGCTGGAGGGAGACGGCAGCAGGAGAGCTGTGGCCAGTAGCCTCCTCTCTGACCCCTGCAGAGCTCCTTCCCCCCTTTCTTTCCCAAGTCCCATGGCTCTGGACATTTGCAGGCTTCTGAGCTCACAGCTGGCTTCTTGTGTGCCTGGCCTGGGATCACTGCCCCCTCTGAGTCCAGGACACTTAGCGCTGCCAGGGCAGCGTCATGGAGACCATTATGTGCTGGACGCCATTATGAAGTGGCCGCCCTGTGGGAGGGGCACTGTGATGTGGGTCTTAGCAAAGGTTTTTCAGGGATGGTGTAGCAGACAGATTCAGGTTCACTGAGATGAACTTCCAGACCAGGCACAGTTATGGAGGAAGAGATATTTATTGAAGCCTACAGATCCAGGGGAAGTTCCATTACAGCAGAAGAAACTGGCCTGTCTTCACAGGACCAAGCAGGGAGAGAGAAGTACAAGCCAAAAGCCAAAAAGTCACACAGCACAGCACACTTCAGGAACTACAGCTAGGTACACTTTGCATATCTTTAGATTGAAATCTGAAACCCACCACCACACCTTAAGATCCACCAATGACATTGCCTCCAGCCAGGTGGCTAAAGATGCAAACTACAAACAAATAAACAACTGAATATATTGGGAGCCATCTATTCTATTCAAACCACCACAGATGGGTTTAGACATAAACCCACATAATCCCTGAGTGGTTTGTTAGTGGGTCACACCGTGCTGAGAACCCAGGCCTGTGAGTGGGGAGGCATCTGCCCTGCTTTGTCCTGTCAGCAGCTAGCTCAGGGGCTCCTCTGTCAAGGGAGCCTCCCTGGTTTTACTGAAGATCCAAGGGAAGACTCACTGGTCCCCAGAACACTGCAGCCCCCACCTCCTCCTCTCGCTCTGCTCCAAGAGGCTGAGGTTTGGCTCCATGCCGCTCATGGCCGACTCACTTGGGGTTTCTGAGTTTAGTGCCTTCTTACGTAATGGGCATAGTGAGTGAGTTCTTCTGACTCTCAGGGCTTTCTGAGGTTAAAGGGGTGCTATATTAAAAACACCTGACAAGTAGAAATTCATTCCTTTCCAGTCTTTGGCTGGCCTGTCCTGAAACAGAAAACCTCGGCTATTCCCAGCTGAGCTTTGATTTCAGTTCATTTCTAGGTGCCCCTTCCACACAGCCTGGGGAGCCATTATTCCAGCTCCTTTCATGGCTTTTCTTGTGTTTCCTTCCAACCCCACAGCAGGACTCATCAATCAATGCTGGGGGCAAAGCAGAAGCCAGGCCTCTCACAAATGGCTCCTCGGCCACCTGCCTGATGACTTTATTTTTTTCTCTCACCCAACTCACGTTCCAGAGCTCTGTACCATGGCACTGTGGTATCTTCGTCTCTCCAGTCTCCCATCTACAATGTCATGAGGGCATTTTCACCTATGCTTGGCACTGCTGCATGGCACCTCTCACCACTGCCCAGCACACTGGAGTCTCTTGTTACTGCACCCTTAGCATGATGGGCACAACTGGGAGTGAAAAACGGCAGCAGATTCACTTCCTGCTTCTAAGGCGCTTATAGGCATTTGCGGAAATAAAGGTAACAGACATGAACAATGACTCCGTAACCACAGAGAAGCTTTGAATGCTTAAGTTTTCAAATTAAGAGCTGTGGATATATCCCAGTTGGTAGAGTACTTGCTTAGCATGCACAAAACACTGGCACTGGGTTTGACCCCCAACACTGCATGAAAATGACACGGTAGTGCACATGTGTAAATCCAGCACTGAGGAAGCAAAAGAAGGAGAATCAGAAGTTCAAGACCAGCTTGGGGTGAATGAGACTTTGTCTCCTATACCGCCCCAAATGGGCTGGGGAGATTGCTCCATCAGTGAAGCACAAAGACCTGAACCCATTCTCCAGAACCCACATTTTAAAAGCTGGGCATTATGATGCTCGCTTGTTAGCCCAGGGCTGGGGAGGTAGATAGGCTGATTCCTCTACTTACTGGCCAACCAACCTAGCTTATTTATTTACTTATTTGTAAGCAGAGAGAGAGAGATAGAGGATAGACAGAGAGAATGGGCATGCCTGGGCCTCCAGCTGCTGCAAATGAACTCCAGCTGCATGTGTCACTTTATACATCTGGTTTTCTGTGGGTACTGGGGAATTGAACCCAGGTTAGACTTTGCAGTCCAGCGCCTTAACTGCTAAGGCATCTCTCCAGCCCCTCCCCCACCCCACTCTTTTTTATTTTTGTTTTGAGGCAGTGTCTTGCTGTAGCCCCAGCTGACCGGGAATTCACACTGCAGCTCCAGGCTGGCCTCGAACTCACAGTGATCCTCCTACCTCAACCTCCCAAGTGCACCACCACACCCGGCTATTAGCTCTATTTTAATATTGCTCTGAACAGCTCTTGGTTTTGCCTGCTCAGCTCGAACCCCCATATAAATAACCCCTTCCGTTTCCTTTTGGGGGTTCCTTCTCCCTCTCCTTTGTCCCAGAGTGATCTGTGGAAATGACACCCGCACCCCTTCCTTCCAATCCTGTTGTACATGCTGGGCTGTCATTTTCCTTGGCATCCAGTTCCGCCTGTACCTCAACGCTCAGCTCTCTCCATCCCAGCTCCTGGCATGAGCCTGGCATCACCGTGTGAACACCACTCTAGTCTGTCTGTGAAGCTCTTGCACATGCCTGCAGGTCCGCTGACCTTGAGCATGCAGCTCAGGAGTCTTCACAGTGATTCCTCCTGTTACCTTCCTCCTCCTCTCTTCCCTTGTCAACCTGTCTGCCAGAAGCCCCACCCCGCCCACCTACCACTAGTGATCAACAGGGGGCGCCCTCTGCCGGCAGAGTCACAAAGTAACCTGCAGTGCTGCCGGTGGAAGCCAAGGGGAAATTTCCTCCCTGCTTAAAGAGGCCCTAAACCAGGACCAGGGGCCCTGACTTCAGTACTCAAAAATCATCCAGGGTAGCTGGGTGTGGTGGCGCACGCATGCCTTTAATCCCAGCAGAGGTAGGAGGTAGGAGGATCACTGTGAGTTTGAGGCCACCCTGAGACTACAGAGTGAATTCCAGGTCAGCCTGGGCTAGAGTGAGACCCTATCACGAAAAAAGAAAATGCATCCAGGGAATTGACAGCAGCCTTAAACTATATATCTCCTCTCCGTTCAACTTCCAAACATTTTTCATGAGTGCTAGACCATAATTTGGTTTATTCCCTTTAATTTTCGGAGAGAACGTCCTTTGAGTTTGAGGCAGTCTCCTTTCCCAGGTGCGGCTGCAGCTCACCTTCCGAGCACTGGCTGCGGTCTAGCTGCAGTTAACTTCACCCACTTCTCCAAACTGCACGGTGAGGTGGATGCCCTTCATCCCCATGTGAAGAATGAGAAAACTGAGGCACAACCACAAAGCGGGGGGAGAGGAGACTCAAGTCAAGTCTGAGAGCCTCCATTTCTGGAGTGTCTGCCACTGCCACACAAAGGTGGCGTTGGAGAACCCACCCCGTTCCTGCACCACATAGACATGTATCCAGATGTATCTCTGCTAGAGAACAGACAGCCATGCTATGGAACATGGGTCAAAAACGTTATGCTTGTTGGCAGAGCGAGAACAGTTCACACAGCCTGCATGAGGCAGAACAGTTTCTGCCAGCTAGGTGCGGGGTCATAGTGGGGGACACAAAGCAGACAAAGGCCCTGGCCCTGGGAGCTCAACATGCAGCCCTCAAAAAGAGAACGGCAGCTGTCTTTGGCTCCAGGCCTCCCCTTGGCCTCTGTGGACCTCTGCCCAGGGATCTGGGTGGCATGCTGGTGTCACATCTAGTGAGAATGAAGGAAGGCAGAGGAATAAAACAGCAGAGAAAAGATCATCAACTAGATACCTCCTTTGTTTTCATGAAGAAAAGTTCACACTTTTAGGATGACGTAATTTTGAACCTACAGAAGAGTTGCAGACAGTCTCTACACACACCCCACTTCCCTGACTGCCAGCGTGCCAAATTGAGAGGGAGGGCAGTTAGGGTGACTGGACCCCTGAAAGTGAAAAAGGTAGGAGAGTTTGCACTTGCTAGAAATCAAAGATGAGCTGAAGTTTTATCTCTTGCCTAGTTCCCTAGACCTGTTTTTCCACAAACAATGGCCCCTCCTGGTAGGGAGATCTTTTGCAGGACTAAACATTGTGGTTGGTCAAAAGTGCAGCCCCCAGAACTTGGTGTCAGGGCTAACCTCTTCCTGAGACAGCCCTATCCCTAACCAGCCAGCTGTCTCTCTCATTCACCTGAGCTGGAAGACAGCCCACCACTGTTAGGTTATAAATACCTTTGCAAGGGCAGAGCAGGCTCTCTGACCACTTGGGAACTTTCAGTTGTGGGTGAGTTGTTTTCCTCTGCTGTGCCTGAGCTGGCTGGGCCTGGACCCAGATTGAGCTAGCCCTTACTCTCCACGTGGTTCTTTTTTAAATTTATTTATTAGAGACAGAAAGGGAGAGATATAGAATGAGAATGGGTGCATGCCAGGGCCTCTAACCACTGTAGACAAACTTTAGACACATGCGCCACCATGTGCATGTGGTTTATGTGAGATCTGGAGAATCAAACCCGGGTCTTTAGGCTTCGCAGACATATGACTTAACTGCTAAGCCATCTCTCCAGGCTTTTTTTTTTTTTTTTTTGGTTTTTCAAGGTAAGGTTTCACTCTAGTCCAGGCTGACCTGGAATTCACTATGTAGTGTTAGGGTGGCCTTGAATTCACTGTGATCCTCCTACCTCTGCCTCCCAAGTGCTGGAATTAAAGGCATGTGCTACCACGCCAGGCTCTTCTCAGTTTTTTTCTTTTTCTTTCTTTCTTTCTTTTGTTTTTTTTTTGTTTTTTTTTTTTTGGTTTTTTGAGGTAGGGTCTCACTCTGGCTCAGGCTGACCTGGAATTCACTATGTAGTCTCAGGGTGGCCTCGAACTCTCGGCAATCCTCCTACCTCTGCCTCCCGAGTGCTGGGATTAAAGGCGTGCGCCACCACGCCCGGCTCTTCTCAGTTTTTTTTACTCAATTCTTTGAACCTAGGGTCTTGGGGTTCAAGGACTTTCCTGGACCCTGATGACCTCATTACAAAATAACCACTGATCAAAACTAGGAATTCAGTTAATTTGTCCCCACTGTCATTTTCCTGTCTCAGGTACCATCATATTTTGTGATGTTTCCTCAGTCTCCAGTCAGTGATAGTTCTTCAGTCTTTCTTTGCAACACATGAATTCAACCCTCCACACCAAATGCATATTAAAATACATAAAGCTAGTGAGTGGTGGTACACGCCTTTAATCCCTTGGGAGGCAGAGGTAGGAGGATCACTCTGAGTTCAATGCCATCCTGAGACTACATAGTGAATTCCAGGTCACCCAACAACAACAAAAAATAAATAAATAAAGCACATAAAGCTGTGGATCTGAAGACAGACCAGACAGGAAGGAAGCATAGCCAAGGGCAGAGAAGGCCTGGCCATTTTTGTTTGTTTGTTTGTTTGTTTTTTTTTGCTTTTCTAGGTAGGGTCTTGCTCTAGCCCAGGCTGACCTGGAATTTGCTCTGTAGTCCCAAGGATAGCCTCAAACTCATGGCAATCCTCCTAACTCTGCCTCCTGAGTACTGGGACTAAAGTCATGCACCACTATGCTCTGCTAGGCCTGGCCACTTTTAACACATAAAGCTGCACACAGAAGTGCATGCCTATAATCCTCAGCCCTGGGAAGGACCTCAAGTTCAAGGCCAGCACGGGCTACATAGTGAGTTCAAGACAGTCTGGGACACATCGCAAGGGGAAAGAAAAACAGCTGGGCTGGAGAGATGGCTCAGCAGTGAAGTGTGCTTTCTCTTCCTTCCTTCACTTCCTTTGCTAGCGTGAGGACCCGAGGGGACCTGAGACCACCTAAATTTGAATTTACAGAACCCATGTAAACAGCTGGGCATGCCCATGCACATCTGTAACTCCAGTCCTGTGGGGGGGGGGGCAGAGAGTGGAGAATCTGAGGTGTTTAACAGCAAGCTTCAGAATCAGTAAGGGAGACAGAGAACCCAGGAGGGTGAGCAGTGCGCTGGACACCTGCTGTCCTCTGACCACCGCACATCTGACCACACAAATACAGGCTTTACCAGAAGCCATTGCTTTGGTAAAGGCTCCTGCACTCATTCCCATAGACCAAGTCTCAAATAAAAATTCCACCCACAATACCAAATAGAAATAAATCTCTCTTTCTCTCTCTCTCTTTTTTTTTTTTTTTTTTTTGATTTACCGAGGTAGGATCTCACTCTAGCTCAGGCTGACCTGGAATTGACTATGCAGTCTCAGGGTGGCCTCGAACTCACAGTGATCCTCTTACCTCTGCTGGGCTTAAAGACATGCACCACCACACTGGGCTCCAAAGCTAATCTTTTTATTTATCTGACCATCTGAGAAATCAGGACTAGAGAGATAACAGCCAGATCTCGTGAGCAGGGTGGCTTCAGCCTTCATGACAAGCAACATGAGCAGGGCCTGGTGGTGCACTCGGGAGGCTGAGGCAGGGGGACCACTGTGAATGTGAGGACAGCCTGGGACTACAGAGGGAGCTCCAGGAGAGCCTACTCTGCCTCAAAAGAACAAAACAAACAAAAATTAACATGTCAACCAATCCATTATGTTTTCTGTTATTCTATCTCCCTGTCCCCACCATACAGTGAAGCAACTTTGAGGAAACCAGTGTGGTTTGGTTGTTTCTACTCTGATTGCCCCTTGTCTGTAAAACAACCTCCTTTGCCCAGCCCATCCTATGGAAAGAAATGTTTCCTGATTCAGGAATGGAAAATGAAGCCAATTAAGGTTGTTAAACTAAATCGCTAGAATTTTGTCTGGTGATCCTGGTAGTGACCTGGCTTCTCCCTCTTCCCTTTGGCCCATTTTTGGGGACTCTGCTCAGATATGGCAAGAGAAGAGAGCCTGCATTGAGGGAGACAGCTTGAGCCTGGTTCTCTGGTTTTGGATCCAGGCTCCCTGCAGCTCTTTGATTCAGGAACTGTCAGCCCCAGGTCCCTAAAGGCAGGAGGATGGCATCTCCTGGCAATGTCCACTCCCAGAGAGTCCAGGGTAAGGGGACTGGTGGCCCTCCTGAGCTCCTTCAGGATGGAGGGTTGGCTCCAGATAGGCCCCCGAGGATGAGCAGAAAGTCCTGTCTGGAACTCTGTCTTGATTGTTCCATTCCATCTTCCTCACAGCCCAGATGGAGGGCATGACACACACCGCCCCCATAACCCTGGGGTAGAGAGCAGCCTTCTACCAACTCTCGGGGCTGATCCAGTTCAGACGCTCTACCTCTCTTCTGCTTGCCCACTACTAAATTCCAGGGCTGCTCTTGACCACTGTGACTTTGAGATGTCCCCCTCCATGGACACCAACTAGTAAAGCTCACAGAAGTCCTGTGTGCAAGGAACTTGTTCGTGACATTCAGGCTGAGATGCTTGTCTTGGATTTGGGGGTGAAGTCTGTGCCCACTTCCTGCCACCAGCTGCACTAGTCTACTTAGTCAGGGGACACACCTGTTGGTGAGGACAAGCTCTCCATCAAAATCATTCTGTCTCCAGGACTTAGCACATGTGCAAGACACAAGAGAATGACAGGAGCAGAATTCCAGATCAATGTTCCCTAGATTTATGTGTCACCTCCATGCATTCGATGCATCCCATCCCAAACCAAGTTCTGGACCCCATGCCGTCCATAGGCAGTCACTGCAATGTCAACTAGCTGACGAGGAATCAGGCAGATCAGTATCCTCTCGCCCTCCAAAGAGCAAGTGTGGCCGCCGACCTTCTGCTGAAGTTTTGTAGCAAGGGCTCAGTAGTATTTCTTTCTTTCTTTCTTGGTTTTTCCAGATAGGGTCTCGCTCTAGCCGAGGCTGACCTAGAATGCACTATGTAGTCTCAGGGTGGCCCCACGGTGATCCTCCTACCTTTGCCTCCAGAGTGCTGGGATTAAAGGTGTGTCCGTGGCACGACCTCAGTGATATTTCTTTATTGGTAGAGTCAGGAACAGTCTGAGGGCAACCAGAGCTTACTGTCAAGATCGCTGCTATTCAGACTTCATGTGGACTCAGATGCCACCGAAAGCCTGCTGTTATGATGGTTCTGATGCCACACCAGCTCAAATGAACCTTCCCTGAAGCTGGTCCCTAAAGGCGAACACACGAACGTGTTAGGGAAGATGGTCTTTGCAGGGGTGGAGTGGAGGTGCCACTCCAGCTCTGGTCAGGTAAAAGCTTCCTCTAGGGGCTCCTGCAGCTGCCTGGGGGTGTGGCTCCTTGGTAATGAAGGCACAGCTGGAAGCCAGGATCCTGATGTCAGGAAATAGTCAAGAAAGGGGTTGGGGAGAAGTTCCGGTTAAGATGGCAGCGTAGGTACCGCGCCAAAGCAGCCTAGGGGGGAAAAAGACCAAAAAAAAACTCAGCAAAATACACACTTTTACTAAAAAGTGAGGTGTATAGGAAATTGAAACAGCAGGGGTGAAGTAGAAGAGATCCAGAGCATCCAGAGCCCGCACAGGCCGGCAAAAGCAGCCCTGGCAGGTGAACCAGAAAGCCACCAGGCTTGGCTTGAGCCACAGGAAAAGCCAGGTGCGGGAGCTTCCCCTCACACGGCGCTCTCCGCAACTCAGGAACCGTGAAGGGAGAGCGACAGTGAGCAACGGAGGAGCAGAATGCGCAGTAGAAGAACACATGGAGCAGCGAGAGAACCAGAGCAGCTGCGGCTCCCTCCCCTCCCCCACCGCCTGAGCCCAGCTCCAGCGAACAGAGCAGCAGCCCGGGACCGGCCACGCCAACTCGAGCCAATAGTGGGACCCAAGCAGGAGCAGGGTCTAGCAGCAACATCAGCAGCTCTGCCACCTGCAATACTGGCCCCAGCAGTGGCGGATCCAGTAGTGGCAGCTTCAGAGGCAGCAGCGACAGACACAGCAGTGGCAGCTTCACCAGCAGCAGTAGCGGTCCCAGCAGTGGGGGCGCCGATCTGCAGGGCCACAGTTGTCAGCCTCGGTTTGCCCCACAGGAAAAGCCAGTGCCCAGCTCCAGAAATCAGGACAGCAGCCCAACGACCCAGCCAACAACTTGACTGACACCAAAACCATCCAAAAAGGTAACTGGGATTGATTGTATCAGGGAAAGGTCTCACTTGGTCACAAGCTGACTTGGATCCCTCAACAGACCAGAAATCTTAACCTCTTTGTTGATAGAGGATCTGGTTGTTATAATAACTACTCTTGCATAAATATTCGGTGCTGTATTTGATTGAATGTGTACAGTGTTTAGTTCAATTTTAGAATCTACCTATGTTTTATTCCAATCAGCCTAGTAGAATACTTCCATAGCAAGGAAACTCAACCCCTAGGAATACCTTTGTAGATACTCTGAGAGTCTTAAGAGCCACATATAACACCTTAAGCTCCTATCCTGAAGATATATAACATCAAATCAATTGATACAGCTAAGAATACCTAGCTAGCTAGAAAATCCAAGCATTAACTTAATCCAAGATGCAAAAATATATACTTTATAACACAAGAAACACAAAAAAGCAAAACGATATAAATCCACCTAACAGTATTAATGCATCAGAAATGACCTCCAGTGAGAACAAGTTAGAGGAAATGCTTGAGAAAGATTTCAAAAGAATGATTGTAAATATGTTCAAAGAAGTCAAAGAACAAATCAAAGGAATCAAGGAAGAAATTAAAGAGGAAATCAAAGAAGATGCAGGACACCAATTTCATGGAATAAATAAGGCAATACAAGACATAAATAAGGAAACAGAAATAATAAAGAAAAACCAGTCAGAATTACTAGCAATGAAGAACACAGTTAATGAAATAAAAAACTCTGTAGAAAATTTCACCAGTAGAATGCATGAAGGAGAGGACAGAATATCTAAGCTAGAAGACCAGGTGGCAGATCTAATATAGGCCAACAAAGAGAAAGACAAACTTATAGAAAAGCATGAGTGGGGATATCAAGATATTTGGGACACCATGAAAAGATCAAATATAAGAATTAGGGCATAGTAAAAGGAGAAGAACACTCCAAAGGCACAGTATGTGTCTTCAACAAAATCATAGAAGAAAACTTCCCACAAATTGGGAAAGAGGTGCCAATGCAGATATAGGAAGCCTTTAGAACCCCAGCCAGACAAAACCCAGGAAGAACCTCTCCTCGCCATATTATAATCAAACTACCAAACACACAAACCAAAGAAAAAATATTGAAAGCAGTTATAGAGAAAAATCAAGTTACCTACAAAGGCAAGCCCATCAGGATTACAGCAGATTATTCAACACAAACTTTAAAAGCCAGAAGGGCTTGGAGTGATGTATTCCAAGTTCTGCAAGATAACAACTGAAAACCAAGGTTACTTTATCCTGCAAAGCTATCCATTCAAATAGACGGAGAAATAAGGACATTCCATGACAAAAGCAGGTTAAAGAAATATTTGAAGACAAAACAAGCACTATAGAAAATACTTGAAAGAATCCTCCATGCTGAAGAGAAAGAAAAGCACACATATAAGGAACCTGGAAAAAACAAACAGTACTCAAATACTAGTAAACACAAGAGAGCAAAGGTAGAACCGGAACCACAAAAAAAAAAAAAAAAGCAAACATAAATACACACCTTTCAATAATATCTCTTAATATCAATGGCCTCAATGCCACAACCAAAAGACAGAGGTTTGCAGACTGGGTTAAAAAGCAGGTTCCTTCAATTTGTTGCCTCCAAGAAACTCACCTTTCTACAAAGGATGCACATTATCTTAGGGTGAAAGGTTGGAAAGAGGTGTTTCAAGCAAATGGGCCTAGAAAATAAGCAGGGGTTGCTATCCTAATATCTGACAAGGTAGACTTCAGTCTAGCGTTAGTCAAAAAAGATAAGGAAGGTCACTTTATATTGATTAAGGGCACACTCCAACAGGAGGACATTACAATCCTAAACATATATGCACCTAACATGGGGGCTCCCAAATTCATCAAACAAACACTATTAGAATTAAGGTCACAGATAACACAAAACACAGTGGTAGTGTGTGACTTCAACACCCCACTCTCATCAATTGACAGGTCATCCCAAGAAAAAATAAACAGAGAGGCATCTGGACTAAATGAGGTCATAGAAGGAATGAACCTAACAGATATATACAGGACATTTCATCCAAATGCTGCGGAATATACATTCTATTAAGTAGCACATGGAACATTCTCTAAAATAGACCATATATTAGGACACAAAGCAAATCTTAACAAATTCAGGAAAATTGAAATAATTCCTTGCATTCTATCTGACCACAATGGAATTAAACTACAAATCAGTTGCAAGAAAGGCTATAGAGCATACACAAAATCATGGAAATTAAACAATACACTACTAAATGATGAATGGGTCAATGAAGAAATCAAGAAGGAAATCAAAAAAAAATTATAGAGTCAAACAATAATGAGAACACAACATACCAAAATCTCTGGGACACAATGAAGGCAGTTCTAAGAGGTAAATTTATAGCCTTAAGTGCCTATATTAAGAAACTAGAAAAGTCTCAAGTAAACGACCTAATGCTTCACCTTAAAGCCTTGGAAAAAGAAGAACAAGGTAAACCAAAAATCAGTAGACAGGAAGAAATAATAAAGATTAGGGCAGAAATTAATGAAATAGAAACAAACAAACAAAAAAAAAATCCAAAGAATTATGAAACAAAGAGTTGGTTCTTTGAAAGGATAAACAAAATTGATAAACCCCTAGCAAATCTGACCAACAGAAAGAGAGAAGAGACACAAATTAATAAAATCAGAGATGAAAGAGGTAACATCACAACAGATTCCAGAGAAATTCAAAAAACCATAGGGACTTACTTTAAAAGCATATTCTCTACAAAGTATGAAAATCTGAAAGAAATGGATGATTTCCTTGATCTATATGACCTACCTAAATTATATCAAGATGAGATTAATCACTTAAATAGACCTATAACAAGCATGGAGATCCGAACAGTTATCAATAATCTTCCAACTAAAAAAAGCCCAGGCCCAGATGGATTCACTGCTGAATTTTACCAAACCTTCAAGGAAGACCTAACACCATTGTTTCTTAAGCTTTTCCAGGAATTAGAAAAAGAGGGAATTCTACCAAACTCCTTCTATGAAGCCATCATCACCTTGATACCAAAACAAGGCAAATATAGAACAAAAAACAAAATTACAGACCAATCTCCCTCATGAACATAGATACAAAGATTCTCAACAAAATATTGGCAAACAGAATACAAGAATATATCAAAAAGATCATTCATCCTGACCAAGTAGGCTTTATCCCAGAGATGCAGGGATGGTTCAATATCTGCAAATCTATAAATGTAATACATTATATAAATGGGTTGAAGGTCAAAAATCACATGATCATCTCATTAGATGCAGGGAAAGTGTTTGACAAAATCCAACATCTCTTTATGATAAAAGTCCTACAGAGACTGGGAATAGAAGGAACATATCTCAATATAATAAAGGCTATTTATGACAAGCCTACAGCCAACATATTACTAAATGGGGAAAAACTGGAAGCTTTTCCACTAAAATCAGGAATAAGACAAGGGTGTCCACTGTCCCCACTTTTATTTAATATAGTTTTGGAAGTCTTAGCCATAGCAATAAGGCAAGAGACACACATAAAAGGGATACAAATTGGAAAGGAAGAGATCAAGTTGTCATTATTTGCAGATGACATGATTCTATGCATAAAAGACCCTAAATACTCTACTAGCAAATTGTTAGAGCTAATCAAAACCTACAGCCATGTAGCAGGATACAAAATAAATACACAGAAATCAGTAGCCTTCATATATGCTAACAACAAACACACAGAGGATGAAATCAGAGAATCACTCCCATTCACAATTACATCAAAAAAAAAAAAGTACCTTGGAATAAACCTAACCAAGGAAGTAAAGAATCTCTACAATGAGAACTTTAAAACACTCAAGCGAGAAATTACAGAAGACACTAGAAAGTGGAGAAACATCCCCTGTTCCTGGATTGGAAGAATCAATATTGTGAATACGGCAATCTTACCAAAAGCAATCTACATATTTAATGCAATCCCTATCAAAATTCCAAAGGCTTTCTTCATGGAAATAGAAAAAACAATCCAGAAATTCATTTGGAATCAAAAAACCTAGAATATCTAAAATAATTCTGAGCAATAAAAGTAAGGCTAGTGTTATCACCATACCTGATTTTAACCTATACTACAGAGCCTTAGTAATAAAAACAGCATGGTACTGGCACAAAAACAGACATGTAGATCAGTGGAACAGAATAGAGGATCCAGATGTAAGTCCAGGTACCTATAGCCACCTGATAGTCAATAAAAGTGCCAAAAATACTCATTGGAGAAGAGACAGCCTCTTCAGCAAATGGTGTTTTGAAAACTGGATATATATCTGTAGAAGGATGAAAATAGATTCTTCTCTTTCTCCATGTACAAGAATTAAGTCCAAATGGATTAAAGACTTTAACATCAGACCTGAATCTCTGAAACTGCTAGAGGAAAAAGTAGGGGAAACCCTTCAACATATTGGTCTTGGCAAAGACTTTCTGAATACAACCCCAATTATTCAGTCAATAAAACCACAGATTAATCACTGGGACCTCATGAAATTACAAAGATTTTGCACTGCAAAGGACACAGAGAAAAAAGCAAAGAGGTAACCTACAGAATGGGAAAAAATCTTCACCAGCTATATATCTGATAGAGGATTAATATATAGGATATTCAAAGAACTCAAAAAGTTAAATAATAAGGAATCAAACAAGCCAATCAAAAAATGGGCTATGGAGCTAAATAGAGCATTCTCAAAGGAAGAAATACGAATGGCATATAAGCATCTAAAAAGATGTTCTACATCACTATTCATCAGGGAACTGCAGATTAAAACTACATTGAGATTCCATCTCACTCCTGTCAGATTGGCAACCATCATGAAAACAAATGATCATAAATGCTGGCGGGGATGTGGAAAAAGAGGAACCCTTCTACACTGCTGGTGGGACTGCAATCTGGTCCAGCCATTGTGGAAATCAGTGTGGAGGTTTCTAAAACAGCTAAAGATTGATCCACCATATGACCCAGCTATAGCACTCCTAGGCATATATCCGAAGGACTCATCTCATTTCCTTAGAAGTATGTGCTCAACCATGCTTATTGCTGCTCAATTTATAATAGCTGGGAAATGGAACCAGCCTAGATGTCCCTCAACTGATGAGTGGATAATGAAGATGTGGCACATTTATACAATGGAGTTCTACTCAGCGGTAAAGAAAAATGAAGTTATGAAATTTGCAGAGAAATGGATGGATCTGGAAAGGCTTATACTAAGTGAGGTAACCCAGGCCCAGAAAGCCAAGCGCCACATGTTCTCTCTCATATGTGGATCTTAGCTACAGATGATTGGGCTTCTGCGTGAGAAGGAAAATACTTAGTAGCAGAGGCCAGTAAGTTAAAAAGGAGATATAAAGGGAAGAGAAAGGAAGGGAGGAGGGTACTTAATAGGTTAGTGTTATATATATGTAAGTACAATGATTGATATGGGGAGGTAATATGATGAAGAATGGAATTTCAAAGGGGAAAGTGGGGGGGGTAGGTATTACCATGGGATATTTTTTATAATTAGGGAAAATGTTAATAAAAATTGTGAAAACAAAAGAAAGGGGTTGGGTTAGAGAGATGGCTTAGCAGTTAAGGCCCTTGCCTGTAAAGCCATAGGACCCAGGTCCAATTTCCCAGGACCCACATAAGCCAAATGCACAAGGTGGTGCATGTATCTGGAGTTCGTCTGCAGTGGCCGGAGGCCCTAGCACGCCTATTCTCTCTTTATCTCATGCTTTTTCTCTCTCAAATAAATAAATAAAAATAAATATTTAGCTGGGTGTGTTGGCACATGCCTTCAATCCCAGCACTCTACCTCAGAAAAACAAAATGAAAAAAATGGCGGAGGCAACTCTGGACAAGACCACTTAAGACTTCATGGCAGATTAGCTGTGTGGCTACAGGCAAGTTCTTGTTCTCTGAGCCTCGGCGTCTATTGCATGGGGACGCGGAGCCCACCCATGTGACCAAGCAGTGAACCTTCAGAACCTGAGTGGCCAGGACACCTTAACCTTCCATAGAGGACAGTTCTTAAGTATTTGGCGTGTGAACTTTAGGTGAGTCAATTTTCATACTCGGGACACTCCCCAGGACACATGTCATCCAAGGTGGCTTCTGCTGCTGACGTCATGCCACCATGTGTTTGCTGTCCACTCATCCTGGTTAAGGCCTGGCCCATACATACTGCACCAGTGTGGTTCCATCAAGCCAGTGCTCTAGGAAGAGATAGGAGGAGGTAGAAGCCTTTTGTCCTTCTTATATTTTATTTCCTTCAAAATGCAGCATTCTTTTCTAGCAGTATGCTAAGCCTTAGCCCACCGCGACAGTGGGAAACAGCACACACAATGTCCTTACAGTTGTCGCTCTGCTGCTTTCTCCTCTGCTCGTAGATTCTCCTACATGTGCGTGAGAGTATGTGCCCATCCACTGGTCCATATCCCCAGCCCTGCTCCGCTTTAAAACCCACTTCTGCCAGGCGTGGTGGCACGTGCCTTTTATCCCAGCACTTGAGAGGAATTGCTGTGAGTTCAAGACCAGCCTGAGATTATATAGTGAATTCCAGGTCAGCCTGGGCTAGAATGAGACCCTACCTCAAAAACAAAACCCACCTCTGATGTCCTCTCTGCAACACTTTATGGGTTTCTCCCAGGGTTGCAAACTAACATGCATTCTCTGTGCTGCATAATTTGCCCCTGTCACTCAGTGCTTCCCCTTTTCATTATTTATCATATCTTTCCACTGGCCCTGCATGTTTTGAAGGTAAGGCTCGTAGGTCATTCATATCTCTACTTTCTGGAAGCTGCTTTACAAATGTTTGTAGAGCAAAGTGAAAATGAGCATATGAGAGACAATATATTTGCACAAACAGGTTGTACAATTCTCGCCCATTAATTTTATTCTGCTGTAAATTTACTTTCAGTTTAAATAATCAAAACATATTTAGATAAGTATTCTTGAGTGATTAAAAATAACTTTCAATGGATTTCTAGTGTTGGTACTTGTAAACTCCTAATAGTTTTTTTCCTTTTCCTCTGTGTCTGAGGAGAGGCAACAAAAGCGGGAAATGTTTGTAACTTTCATCCTAAGGAAAAAGGAAACCACAGAAGAAAAAAAAAAAAACAAAAACAAAAACAAAAACAAGACGGCTTTCAGATCAAGTTTCTGGTTCTTATAAGAAAAAGTATTGTTTAAATAAAAAACATCAGAAAGGCTTATTTGCATACAGCAACCTTTCTACAATCTCATTTGGAGCCTAGTTCACTTTGTTGAGTTACATATGAGGGTAGAAGTCAGTTACTAACAATTTGGGAGAGGCTAGAGAGACGGCACAGTGGTTAAGGCACTCGCTCCCTGTGGGAGTTTGAATGTATGGCTCCACAGACTCAGGTCTTATTAAAACTGAGTTTGCAACTTCAGCCCCTAGCTGGCGCATTTCTGCTACCAGGGGCATGTCACTGGGAATGGACCTGAATTCCAGCTCAAAGGTGTGCAGAGGAGACCTCTGAGTCCTGGCAGGGTCCTGCATGCTGTCAGTCCCTGCTTGCTGCTTTCTGGAGTTTGCAGGCTAGTGGTTCCTCTGTCTTCTTGGATTTATGAATGGGAGCCAGCTTCTTCTGCCATTGATGGAACTTCCCCTAGATTCTGAAGTCTTGAAATAAATCCCTCCCTCCTATAAAACTGTTTGCTTGGATGTTTTTCCAGCATCATGGAGCTGTCTACTACATTCCCCAAGCCTGATAAGGAGAGCTCAGGTCCCCAGCACCCACATAAAGCTGGGTGCAAGTAGCACATGCTTCCGTAATCCCAGTGTGCTGCCACAGTGGGATGCAAAGTCAGGAGAGGCCCTAAGCTCAACAGGCCAGCTGTCCTGGCCTTCCCCAGTGGCAAAGACGAGAGAGACCCTGTGTTTAACAAGATGGAAGGAGAGAACCAGCACCCCAACAGTGTTGTCTGACCTCCACATGCACACTGTGGCACGAATGCACTGCCCCCACACACATACATGCACATACATGCACACACCAAGAAATGCTGCAGGCTAAAATTAGGTGCCTTTTCCTTCATGAATAAATAGCATCACCTGGATTTAGTGAGTGAATTCAGTCAGGCATAGTTAGCATGCAACTAGCTGAAAGACTGAGGCAAGAGGATTGCTTGAGCCCAGAAGTTCAAGACCAACTGGACAGCTTTGCGAGATACTCTCCCCACCCCCCTCAAAAACAAAACAAACAACTGGGCATGTTGATACCCAGAACTTGGGAGGTAGAGGCAGGAGGATCTGGAGTTCAAGGCCATCCTCAGCCACATAGTGAGTTTAAGGCCTGGATTACATGAGGCTCTGTCTCTAAAAAACAAAACAAACAAACAAACAAAAAAAAACCCAACCAAACACAACCCAAATGTTCAGGACTATCAAATACAGCAGGGGTTGACAGCCTTTTTCTGTAAAGGACCAGGCAGACGGTATTTCAGGCTTGGTAGCACACATGGTCTCTGAAGCAACTCCTCAACTTCCCCACAGCTGTACAAACTCAGCCAGAGACAGCCTGCAAACAGATGACACGTGCTGCTTTCCAGGAAACTTTGTTTACAAAACAGCTGGACCCAACTTTGGCTTGCTGGCCATAGATTGCTAATTCTTGAACTACACACTCCATTTTCAGGCTTAAATGTTCGTTCCCATCCTTAAACACACTCAGTTTGGACTGCTCTAACAGAATGCCTATGGGCTTAACTGACAAGCATTCATGCATCGCAGTTCCTGCAGCTGAGAATCCAAGGCCAAGGTGCCAGATGCAGCGTACGGTAAGGGAAGAGTCGTCTCTTGGCCTGCCCACGGCCTTCCTGTTATGCCCTCACAGGGCAGAGAGCAGCAAGAGAAGGCAGGTCCCTGGTGTCCGGTCAAAACACTAACCCCGTGCACAGGGGCTCCACTCTCATGACCTAATAACTTCCAGAGGTCTCATCTCTCCATATCCTCACCCTGGAGGTAGGTCTCAACACGCAAATGGGGAAGGGAGCCCAGGCATTCAGTCCATAAGTCACACCACGGCTATATAAAGGAGATGTCCCTTAGAGGGTAATATGATAGTATAGTTACAATATTTACACAGAAATCAAGTTTATAGGTTAAACAGACAACTCCCTTGGGTTCTTCAGCTAGGCATGGGGCACATGCTTACAATCCTGGCATTTGTGAGGCTGAGGGAGGATTGTGAATTCAAGGCCAGCCTGGACTACATAGTAAGATCTCATTCCCAGACAAAAAAAAAAAAGAACTCAAACACCCGCCTTGGGCTGGGAGGCAGAGAATGGCTGTGCAGACAGACCTCCCTCTCATATTCCTTTAATCCCAACGGCCCCTCTCTCCTTGGTGCCCTTCGGTCCTCATCACTCCCTCTTTTAGCTCTGCAAGGTCCTGAGTGCAGCGGAGGTGTCTGTCATGCTGGTTTACTTTATAGTGGAAGAAACACAAGCTACACAGAACCATGAAGCACTGTGTGACAGAGAACACCCAAGATAATCAACTAGAAATGATCACTAGTTGGGAAACATAGAATGATATATATTTTCTTCTTTTACTACTCAGAGAGATTTTATGTCACTATCATTAATTCTCACTTAAAATGCAATGACCGGGCTGGAGAGATGGCTTAGCAGTTAAGCGCTTGCCTGTGAAGCCTAAGGACCCCGGTTCGAGGCTCGGTTCCCCAGGACCCACGTTAGCCAGATGCACAAGGGGGCGCACGCGTCTGGAGTTCGTTTGCAGAGGCTGGAAGCCCTGGCACGCCCATTCTCTCTCTCTCCCTCTATCTGTCTTTCTTTCTGTGTCTGTCACTCTCAAATAAATAAATAATTTTTTTTAAAGAAATGCAATGACCAATGTTTAAATTCATAATTTCTAAGAAAGTATTAAACTAAGCCTGTTATGAAGTTCACTCGTGCTGAAAGCTCCTAATGAGATTGCTCAGGAGGGCGGTCATGAGAGCAGCAGATGGGACCCCAGTATTCTTCATGGCTCCGTGTGTTTACAGAATCGAGGGCCACCCCCCAGCACAGAATTATGACAGGCTACGTGTACAGGGCAGGAACGGCTCTCATGGAAATGGCTCTTGCTAGTCTGCAGAGTCATCGCCAGGAATCTGAGGACTCTGCCTAAGAGGGCTGCCACTTTCTCAAACAGTTTCTGTCACCGAGGGAGAGAGGAGAAGGTGAGGGATCTTCCACAGGAAGTGAGTGCTCCAATCATCACCCCAGCCCTGGTCAGATGTGGTTTCAACACCTCCAGATCGCTCACCAGAGGCAGTGCATCCCTACAGTGTCTCCAGGGGAAACCACTGGGGAACCGCAGCCACCATGATCAGACTTAACACTTGGGATCCATCTTGTTTTCTCCACTTTATTCTCCACCTGTGCTGTAAGCGGGAGTTCATAGACCCAGGCAGGAAAAGAATCCCACAGCAGGAAAGGGTACCAAATGAGGCCATTGCCCTTTACTCGAACTTCTGGGCTGATAGGGCTGGAAGACCCACTGAGGCCGTAGCTAGCCCATACTGCCCCCCTCGGGGCCATGCAGCCTGGAGAATGGAGCACGGCTGACTTGCAGCCTCTGCTTGCTCCTTGGTCAGGTATTCTTGTCCAGTGAACACCCTATACCACCCCCCATGGAGGAACCAGCTCACCTGTATAGCAGTCTCAAAAATGAGGCATGCCCCGGTGCTGGGTAAACAGGAATCGCTGGGCTCTCTACCTATGATCTGGCCCCGACTATTAGCAGCAGCCACTTCAGCTCATAGCGCAGTGTGTCTTTTCTACCAGGTTTCTCATTTATTCGGGTGAAGTTAGCATAATGAAAACCAGGAGGAGCAGTCAGACTTGAGTTGGAGCCCTAGGTTGGCTACTGATTAGCATCAAGACCTTGGGCAAACTTTCTGCTCTCCAGAGCCTCCCTTTTGCCATGCAGACTGGGGGAAGGTACTACCCACCCATCAGGCTGTTGTGAAGCCCCTTTAATGAGCCAAGGTCTGAAAAGGGATGGCAGTCCAGGGAGCCTGTTAGGAAGTGTCAGGTGGGTAGAGCTTGGTGAAGGACAGTGGCATTTCCAAGTTCAAGTGGTCCTGCTAACCAGCGCGCTGTACAGAGCACACAGATGTTAATCAGTAATTTCTGTGAGCTAGTGGAGACTGACCTCACATAATGAGCTACAGATCCCAGTGCCCAGAGACTCTTAATATTTAACCTGAGCTTTAACTGAAGACCTGAGCTTATTCATCAGCCAGCTAATTGTAATGAGAAGTGGGAATTTTGCATCTTTTCAGCTCTCTAGGCCCATGGCGCTGCCTGTATGCAGAAGGGACTGTCCCACCAGGCAGTCTCCACCCTGAAGTACTTGATTTTGACTTGGAACATTTCGTGTTTGTTGCCAAGCTATAGCCAGTGGCATCGTCAGGTTCACATCTGTGACATTCATTACATATTAATGGCCAAATGTACGAAGGCTTATTCCCCCGCTACACTCCTTTTTTTTTTTTTTTTTTTTTTTTTTTTGCTTCTCCCTACCTAATTTCCTCAGGTGATCACTCCAGGAATGCCTGAAGTTTGGCTATTTCTGCAGGTTCTCCAAATCTCCTGCTCATGTGTGGGCCCTTGGTTCGGTGAGTCAGGGCAGGCTCCCCTTAGTGTAACAGGTCTGCCAGGAGAAGGGCCCTCAGCAAGGCAGCGACTGGGGAGGCCGTTCCAGACAGGCCTGCATCCGTCTTGTGCAGACAGCTGCTTCACTGCTCAGTCCACAGCAGAAGGGACAGCACGTCCTACTTCAAGGTCAAGCATAGGCACATGAACCCAGTAGCCTTGCTTTCTCCACCAATCCAAGCTTGCCCATCACCAAATGTGCCAACTGGTACAATGGAAGCATGTCTGTTTGGGGGAAAACCAATGGCTCTTGGATTGAACCAGAGGCCTGCTCCATGGAAGAGAGCCTAGTACTGAATACCTAGTCAAAAGCCTATAGTGGGGCTGGAGAGATGGCTTAGTGGTTAAGGTACTTGTCTTTGAATCCTAATAACTTAGGTTCGACTCCCAAGTACCCACGTAAGCCAGATACACAAGGTGGCGCATGTGTCTATAGTTCATTTGCAGTGGCTGTAGGCCCTGGCATGCCCATTCTCTTTACTTGCCCCCCACTCAAAAATAAGTAAATAATTTTTTTTGGTTTTGTCTTTGCAGATAGGATCTCACTCTAGCCAAGGCTGACCTGGAATTCCCTATGTAGTCTCAGGGTGGCCTTGAACTCACAGCGATCCTCCTACCTCTGCCTCCCCAGTGCCACCACGCCCAGCTACAAATAAATTTTTAAAAGCCAGCCAGGCATGGTGGCGCATGGCTTTATCCCAGCACTTGAGAAGCAAGGGTAGGAGGATCCCTGTGAGTTTGAGATCACCCTGAGAATACATAGTGAATTCCAGGTCAGCCTGACCTAGAAAAAGATCCTACCTGGAAAAATCAAAAACAAAAAGCCTATGGTATGGGAAGTCATAAGCCCTAGGGGAAAAACAACTACTTTCATCTGCCTAAATGCATATACTATGCCCATGGTAGGACCTCCCTCTAGCTCAGGTAAGCTGGTATTCACTATGCAGTCTCAGGCTGGCTTTGAATTCTCAGGTGATCCTCCTACCTCTGCCTCCCGAGTGCTGGGACTAAAAGCTCATGCCCAGCCATGGTCCATATGTTTATGCTACTCTCATCTGGGTGTGGCAGCACACACCTCTAATTATGATCATGGTATAGTGTTATATTGTCTATACTTACGGATGTTTCAATAAAAAGATTTTTGGGGGGCTGGTTTCAAGGTAGGGTCTCACTCTGGCTCAGGCTGACCTGGAACTCACTATGTAGTCTCAGGGTGGCTTCAAACTCACGGCAATCCTCCTACCTCTGCCTCCCAAGTGCTGGATTAAAGGCGTGCGCCACCACAACTGGCTAAAAAGTTTTTTTTAACAGCCTGTGGAGTTGGGCATGCTAGTGCACACCTTTAATCCTAGCACTTAAGAGGCAGAAGTAGAAGGATCACTGGAGTTTAAGGCCAGCCTGGGGCTACAGAATGAGTTCCAGGTCAACCTGGGCTAGAGTGAGACTCTGTATCAAAAAAGAGAAAGAAAGAAAGAGAGAGAGAGAGCGAAAGAAAGAAAGAAAGAAAGAAAGAAAGAAAGAAAGAAAGAAAGAAAGAAAGAAAGAAAGAAAGAAGAAAGAAAGAAAGAAAGAAAGAAAGAAAGAAAGAAAGAAAGAAAGAAAGAAAGAAAGAAAGAAAAAAGTTAGTGGTTAAGGTGCTTGCCTTCGAAGCATAAGGACTCAGGTTCAATTCCCCAAGACCCATGTAAGCCAGACGCACAAGGTGATTCATGTATCTGGAGTTCGTTTGCAGTGGCTAGAGACCCTGGAGCATCCATTCTCTCTCTCTCAAATAAATAACATAAAAAATAAAAGGAGAAAAAAAAAATAAAAGCTTGCTCATCAGCAAGCCCAGCTCATCCACCCGCCCTGCCCCACACCATGTCAAGCTCCCTCAGGGAACTATACCCCCGAGAGAAACCCAATAGGAGTCTCAAGTATACACTAGCTAGGTGACGCCACCTAAGCATGAGCGGGTGGGGTGAGGGTGACACCTTTGTCCCATCTGTTGCTCACTACTCTGGCCTCATCGCTCCAGCTCCCACCTCCACTGCAACCTTCAGTTCCACAGCTCCTGACATTCAGCAACACTCTACTATCAGTTCAAGTGCTATCGGGACTTCAGGACGTGACATCAGGATCATGTCACATTCCTTTTCAAACAACTTCTCCTTCACCCTCTTTTCTTTTGTCATTGCAGTTAAAAATATTTTTATTTATTTATTGACTTGAGAGAGAGAAAAGGAAAGAGGGAGGGAGGGAGGGAGGGAGGGAGGGAGGGAGGGAGGGAGGGAGGGAGGGACGAGGAGAGAGAGGGAGAGAGAGAGAGAGAGAGAGAGAGAGAGAGAGAGAGAGAGAGAAGGAGAGAGAGAGGGAGAGAACAGACACACCAGGGCCTTGTAGCCACTGCAAAGACACATGCACCACCATGTGCATCCGGCTTACATGGGTCCTGGGGAATCAAACCAGAGGCCTTAGACTTTGCAGGTAATACTTAAGTACTAAACCATCTCTCTACCCCCTGAATGTCATTTAAACTGGGTCTTAGGTAACAAAAGAAGTAAATGCTGCCCACACTCCCCCACACTTTTTTTTAAAATTATTTATTTATTTCTTTGAGAGCGACAGACACAGAGAGAAAGACAGATAGAGGGAGAGAGAGAGGATGGGCGCGCCAGGGCTTCCAGCCTCTGCAAGCGAACTCCAGACGCGTGCGCCCCCTTGTGCATCTGGCTAACGTGGGACCTGGGGAACCGAGCCTCGAACCGGGGTCCTTAGGCTTCACAGGCAAGTGCTTAACCGCTAAGCCATCTCTCCAGCCCCCCCCCACACTTTTTAAAAAAGATTTATTTTTATTTATTTGAGACAGAGAGAGAGAGAGAGAGGGGGAGAGGGAGAGAATGTTCATGCCAGGGCCTCTAACCACTGCAAACAAACCCCAGATGCATGCGTCACCATGTGCGTCCGGCTTACATGGGACCTGGAGAATCAAACCTGGGTCCTTAGGCTATGCAGGCAAGTGCCTTAACCACTAAGCCAACTCTCCAGCCCCTACCCACTTTTTTAAAAAGTTTTTTTTTGTTGTTGTTGTTGTTTTCCCCTAGGCAAGGTCTCTCCAGTCCAGGCTGACCTGGAACTCATTCTGTAGCTCCAGGCTGGCTGGCCTTGAACTCATGGTGATCCTCCTACCTCAGCCTCCTGAGTGCTGGAATTAAGGGCCATCATGCCAGGCCACAGACAATCCTGGCTTGAACAAGAAGTCCTGAGATGTCTAAGCAATGAGAATTGGCTGAGTCTTGGCAAGTGAACCTCATAGATTCCACTTTCCCTCTCGTTTAAATGGGATCCAAGCATCCTTGTTTGACTGCATATGGTCAGAATTTTCCACACTGTTATAGAATGGGCTCAATCAACCATACTGTAGCCCTGTCAATCAGAGAACTTAAGACACTTTCCTTCCTTCCTTCCTTCCTTCCTTCCTTCCTTCCTTCCTTCCTTCCTTCCTTCTTCCTTCCTTCCTTCTTTCCTTCCTTCCTTCCTTCCTCATTTCTTTTCTTTCCCTTTCTTTCTTCCCTTCCTTTCTTCCTTTCAGAAATATTTTATTTATTTGATGGGCTGAAGGATGGCTTAATGGTTAAGGCATTTGCCTGAAAAGCCAAAGGACCCAGGTTCGATTCCTTAGGACCCACGTTACCCAGATGCACAGAGCACAAGCATCTGGAGTTCATTTTCAATGGCTGGAAGCCCTGACGTGCCCATTCTCTCTCTCCCCATTTCTCTGTCAAATAAATAAATAAAAATAAAATATTTTTAAAGTTTTTAAAAAATATTTTATTTATTTGAGAGTTGAGAGAGAGATAAGAGGAGGAGAAGGGAGAGAATAGGTGTGCCAGGGCCTCTACCCATTATAAATGAACTCCAGACATACATGCCACCTTGTACATGTGGCTTACGTGGGTCCTGAGGAATCAAACTGGGATATTTAGGCTTCACAGGCAAGCACCTTAACTGCTAAGTCAAGACACCTACTTTCTTTTCTTCCTCCCTCCCTTCCTTTCTTTCTTTCTTCCTTCCTTCCTTTCTCTCTCTCTCTCCTTCCTTCTTCCCTCCCTCCTTCCTCCCTTCCTTCCTCTCTCTCTCTCTCCTTTCTTCCTCCCTCCCTCCTTTCTTTCCTTCTTTCTTTCGTCTTTCTCTGACACCTTACTTCTAAGTAAATATCACAAAGGGGTTCTGTGGCGCATTAGTTGTCCTTAATAAATGGTGTTGACGTCCCCTTTTATTTTTCCACCTTCTCAGTAATGCAAGCATGAAACCAAATACAAAGGCTTGGATACTTTAGAGAGAGACAATGGCAATTATATGGGATACTGTGGTTCAAATGTTATCAGTACTAGTTAATAGCCCTGGCCTTGTGCATGCTAGGCTTCTCAGGTGACTGCAGAGGCATTGAAAGAAACACAGCTTGTGCATGCCTCAGAGGCTGTCTCATTGTCAGCTGAATAGAAATACTTCCTTTGGATGGTGGTGGGGTTGAACTCAGGGCCTCTCATGTTCTTTACCCCTGAGTGTCATCTCAGCCCATAGATAGCATCTTGTTGCATGCCCATTCACAGCCAGCCCCTTGCCAGCATGTATGCTATGTAGTGACTGCAGTGTGCCATCAGTGGGGGAGGTTCTGGGCAGGGAGAATAGATCTGAGATTCTTCAAAAATGGACACTTAGGCCAGGCGTGGTGGTGCACACCTTTAATCCCAGGATTCAGGAGGCAGAGGTAGGAGGATTGCCGTGAGTTTGAGGCCACCCTAAAACTACAGAGTGAATTCCAGATCAGCCTGAACTACAGTGAGACCCTACCTCAAAAAAACATAAAAAAGAGGGGGGACACTTAGTTAGGTGTGGGGGCATGTGCCTTTAACCCCAGCACTTGGGAGGCAGAGGTAGGTGAATCACGGTGAGTTCAAGACCACCCTGAGACTACATAGTGAATTTCACATCAGCCTGGGTAGAGCAAATCCCTGCCTCAAAAATAAGGGTGGGGGGACACTTGAGTGAGGCTTTGAAAAGTGGGCCAGGATTGGCTGCCCATTTCGATGGGGGCTGGGCCACAGACTGTGACAGAGAAAGAACCATTTTCATCTCCAGATGCCAGGCTAGTCCTATTCTGCAGCCTGTCTTCTGCAGGAATGAGCATCAATAGGAGTTCTCGTCCAAAGCTGCTGACCCATCTTCAGTCTTCACACAGAGATCAGGGGGCTGTTAGCGATGGAGAGTGGACTATGAAGGCCCGCTGCAGTGCTTTCTGCTTACCTTTCAAAAAATAAGAACCTAAAGCCGGGCGTGGTGGCGCATGCCTTTAATCCCAGCACTCGGGAGGCAGAGGTAGGAGGATCGCTGTGAGTTCAAGGCCACCCTGAGACTCCATAGTGAATTCCAGGTCAGCCTGGGCTAGAGTAAGACTCTACCTCGAAAAACAAAAATAATAATAAGAAGAAGAAGAACCTAACCCCTAGTCCAGAATTTTCTTTTTCTTTTTCTTTTTTTTTTTTAATTTCTTTTTTAAAAATTTTTATTTATTTGCAAGCAGAGGAAGATAGAAGAGAGACAAACAGAGAGAATGGGCATGCAAGGGCCTCCAGCCACTGCAAACGAACTCCAGACGCATGCGCCCCTTGTGCATCTAGCTTATGTGAGTCCTGGGGACTAGAACCTGGGTCCTTTGGCTTTGCAGGCAAATACCTTAACCACTAAGCTATCTCTCCAGCCCCAGAATTTTCTTTCAATAAACAGATTGGGTGTGATAGCATGCCTGCAATCCTAGCACTTGGAAGGCTGAGGCAGGAGGATCATCTGTTCAAATCCAGTGTGGGCTATACAGCAAGACCTTTCTCTAAAACAAAGAAAAACAACCAACAAACAGAAAAAAGATGGACATGTACTCAGGAGGCAGAGGTAGGAGGATCGCTGTGAGTTCAAGGACACCCTGAGACTACATAGTAAATTCCAGATCAGCCTGGGCTAGAGCAAGACCCTACCTCAAAAACCCAAATGACAAGAAAAAAAGAGGGGTGGGTTAGGAGTATAGTTCAGTGGCAGACACTTGCCTGGCATGTACAAGACTCTGGGTTTGATTCCCATCTCTCTCTCCCCATCTCACCACCTTCTTCCAAGATTGCTCGACTTTGTCCCCCGCCCTCTTTGGGGCAAAGATTCTTGTTTATCTCTAGAGATGACTTGGGATGGCTTGCTTAGTTTATTTTTTATTTTGTTTATTTAAGAGAGAAAGAAGCAGACAGAACAGGCACGCCAGGGCTGCAAGCCACTGCGAACGAACTCCAGAACATGCGCCTCCACTTGCATCTGGCTTACATGGGTTCTGAGGAATCAAACCTGTGTCCTAGGGCTCCGCAGGCAAGCACTTTTTCCCTGGGAAGGCTTGCTTAGTATGGAATGCTTTCAATAAAATTTAGCCTGTTTTTTTTTTTAAACTATTTTTATTTTTATTTGAGAGAAAGGAGAGAGAGAGGGAGAGAAGAGACAAAGAAGATGGGTGCGCCAGGGCCTCCAGCCACTGCAAATGAGTGCCAGACACATGTGCCACTTTGTACATCTGGTTTACGTGGGTCCTAGGGAATCGAACCTGGGTCCTTTGGCTTTGCAGGCAAGCACCTTAACTGCTGAGCCATCTCTCCAGCCCCTGAGTTTTGTTTTTTTTTTTTTTTTTGAGGTGGGGGTCTCACTTTAGCCCAATCTGACCTGGAATTCACTATGTAGTCTCAGGGTGACCTCAAATTGATGGCGATCTTCCTACAACTGCCCGAGTTCTGGGATTAAAGGCATGCACCACCATGCCTGCCTCATTCTTTTTTTTTAAGTATTTTTTGTTCATTTTATATTTATTTATTTGAGAGCGACAGACACAGAGAGAAAGACAGATAGAGGGAGAGAGAGAGAGAGAGAATGGGCGCGCCAGGGCTTCCAGCCTCTGCAAACGAACTCCAGATGCGTGCGCCCCCTTGTGCATCTGGCTAACGTGGGACCTGGGGAACCGAGCCTCAAACCAGGGCCCTTAGGCTTCACAGGCAAGCGCTTAACTGCTAAGCCATCTCTCCAGCCCATACCTGCCTCATTCTTTTTGAGGCAGGGTCTCATACAGCCCAGGCTGGCCTCTCCAACTCCTTATATAATTAAAGGTGACCTTGAATTCCTGATTCTCCTGCCCTCACCTCCAGAGTACTGAGGTTACAGCCACCATGTCTGGCTCTATTAGGGTTTTTACACTCAGATCTACAAATGTGGCTAGCTTTAAGTTAACCAGATTCTCAGGTTGGGAAGAACATAAGCTTTGGCTAGACTCCCACTCAAACAGAGTTAACAAGACAAGTCTGGGGAAACTGGGCTAGAGTCAAAAGTGGCCAAAAAATAAAAATACATAAATAAAAATCAGCTGCTCTGGAAGGTTAACACAGGAGCTGGGGATTTATTTAAATTATGGGTCACATGACCAGACTGTACTTGGACAGGAGTGAAACATGTTTTCTCTTAAATGATTCAATTTAGTTGAATTTAGTTCAAGAAAAATTTCTTTCCCTCTGAATTGCTTTTTCCAGGCTTGAAGAGTTTCAAACTGAGATTTGTTTTCATAAAGAAAAACATCTGTGGACTTGGAACACCCAAGTGACATCAAATAATGTACTGGCTCCATCTCTTATATCTGCATGATTAAGAAGCCACATTATAAAGAAGAGGGGCCCGGTGTGGTGGTGCACACCTTTAATACCAGCACTCAGGAGGCAGAGGTAGAAGGATTGCCATGAGTTCAAGGCCACCCTGAGAATAGAATGAATTCCAAGTCAGCCTGTGCTAACCTAACTCGAAAAACAAAATATAAAAAAAAAGAAGAAGAGGAGGAGGAGGAAAAAGAAAAGAGGGAGCTGGAGAGATGGCTTAGTGGTTAAGGCGCTTGCCTACGAAGCCTAAGGACCCAGGTTCAACTCCCCAGAACACAAGTAAACCAGATGCACATGCTGCAGCATGTGTCTGGAGTTTATTTGCAGTGAATGCCCTGGCACAAACATTCTCTTTTTCTCTTTCCCTCAATCCCTCAATAAAGAAGTAAAAATAAAATTTTTAAATTTTTTAAAAAGAGGAAAGGGATTTGTAAACACTTCGTCACTTTCTCTTGATAATAAGCAAAACAACTGGACATAGGTTTGAGTCTCATGTTCATTCTACTTTCCTGGATATAAAGGTGGTTTTTTTTTTCTAATTTTATTTTATTTATTTTTATTTTGAGGCAGGGTTTCACTCTAGCCCAAACTGACCTGGAACTCATTCTGTAGTCCCAGGCTAGCCATCACATACCTTGTACCTCAGCCTTCCCAGGGTTGGAATTAAAAGTGTGGGTCACCATGCCTGCTGGGCATAAAGTTTTTTGTTTGTTTGTTTTTTGAGGTAGGGTCTTCCTCTAGCCCAAACTGACCTAGAATTCACTATGTAGTCTTAGGGTGGCCTTGAACTTTCAGTGATCCTCTTACCTCTGCCTCCTGAGTGCTGGGATTAAAGGTACGCACCACCACACCTGGCTTGGGCATAAAGTTTTTATTTTAATTTTTGTTTATTTTTATTTATTTATTTGAAAGCCACAGGCAGAGAGAGAGAGAAAGAGGGAGAGAGAGAGAGAGACAGAATAGACATGCCAGGGCCTCTAGCCACTGCAAATAAACTCCAGACACGTGGGCCCCCTTGTGCATCTGGCTAATGTGGGTCCTGGGGAATCTAGCCTGGAACAGGGGTCCTTTGGCTTCACAGGCAAGCGCCCAACTGCTAAATCGTCCCCCCAGCCCTAGTTTTTATTTATTTATTTATTTATTTTGAGGTGGGGGGGTCTCACTCTAGTGCAGTCTGGCCTGGAATTCACTATGTAGTCTCAGGGTGGCCTTGAACTCACAGCAATCCTCCTACCTCTGCCTCCCAAGTGCTGGGATTAAAGACATGTGCCACCACGTTTGGCTTGGGCATAAACTTTGTATTTATCTATTTATTTATTTAGAGTTAGGGTCTTAGTCTAGTACAAGGTGACCTGGATGTAGTCTGGGAGGGGGGGGCCCACAGGGATCTTCCTACCTCTGCCTCCAAAGTGCTGGGATTAAAGGCGTGAGCCACCAAGCCCAGCTTTGGCCATAAAGTTTCTAATGTCTTCTCTGAAAGTGATAGAAATAGAATTTCATCCCATGGTTGGGAAAGTTTAGCCAACATTTTACATTCACAGTGGTTGTACAGGCCAGACTGAAGGAGTGATATTGTCAAGTCAAGGTTCAAGAGCCCATCGCACCACTTTCAATGATCCTGCCTTGAAAGGGCTTGAAGGGAAGCAGGGAGATGGATGGGATCCAGTCTAAGAAAACAAGAACAACTCACAAGAATAAGGCAGGAACGCCTAGGCTGGAGCCTTTTCCAACTGTTAGATGGGGATGGTTCACTGAACAATAAAGCTTTGTTCAGTTTCAACCAGGGGCTAAAGGCTCAAATTAAGACCAGAACCCACTCTTCCCCCCACCCAAGGTTGCTGTTTTCTTTTTTTCCTTTATTTAAATTAATTTTGTTTCCCCAAAGCGATTACTGTTTAGGGGTTTTCTTCCATGAGGCTCTGAATTCACACTGGATCTCAGGATGGGGCAGGAGAGGGGCAAGGCTGGATTTTGATCCTCATTGCGTGTCCACCCTCCACACCGCTCTGAGATCTGTCTGTCTGGGGAGGGGGCCAGGGTGACAGCACTGAGTGTGAAACCTAGCGAAGTCATCCTGTTACTAAACCCGCAGAGGATTTTCTATTGCCCTGCTTCCTAGTCTAACCTTGGAGGGATCCGAGGCTCTGACAGGTGAATTAACAGGGCTCCCTTTTCTGAGCCCGGGGTTCCAGTCTAAATCTGGTCCTCTCCCGCCGCGTCTCGCCCAGACATTTCCCTGACCGGTCCCATGAAGGCACAAGCCGAGGTCTGAGCCTTAGCAGTTCTTCCAGCAACCAGAAGGTAAGAGCCTGCTCCTGGCAGCGACCCGGCCCCGACCCTGCGGTGCCCCGGCCTCCTCTGGCAAGCGGGCGGGCGACCCGGGCAGCCGTCGTCCACCCAGCATCCTCGCCCCTCCCACGCCGTGCCCTCTCCCCATCCCGGGTCCCACTTCGCATCCTCGCCCGGGGACGCGCCCTCCTGTAGTGCCCTCGCCTCTCTCCGATCTCACCTCTCCCTAGACCTAGACTACCCCCTCCCCACCCCGGACCTCCCCGTCCCCCAGCAGCGCCGCTAACCACTCACCCCAGACTTATCCTCCCCATCTGCCTCCCCCACTGGCCCCTACTCCGGATGCCCCCCACCAGCGGGACCCCCTCCCGGCGTGCGAGGTTCCCTCCAACTGCCCCCATCTTTCCCTCCCCGCACCCCTCCCCTCGGTACGACTCCTGTCCCACTCCTTGAGGCTCTCCCCACCTCCCCCACCTGCTCCCCGCGCTTGCACCCCCGAAGCGCCCCAGCTCTCCCTCTCCACCTCTCTTCCCCGCCGCCCCCATTCCGTGGCCCCCACTTCTGAGGTCCCCCGTCCTCCCTCCCCCCCCCCCTTTCCGCCGCGTTCCCGCCCCGCCCGGCCCCGCCCCGCCGCCCGCCTGCGCGCTCCGGACGGCGACCATGGGCAGCGGCAGCAGCCGGAGCGGCCGGGCGGCGAGGGGGCGGCGGCGGCGCAGCCCCGACAGCCTCCCGGAGCGGCCCGGAGCCGCAGCCGCAGCCGCAGCCCCGGAGGGGGAGCCAGCCGCCCGAGCCCCGGAGGCGGCGGCGACGCCGGAGAGCGCCCGCCGGGACGCCGGCCCCGCGGCGCCCGCCGACGGCCGCGAGGAGACTCTACGCCTGCTGGACCAGCTGCTGGCCGAGTCGGCGGCCTGGTGTCCCCGGGAGCCGGCCCCGCGCGCTCCGGCCCGGCCCGGCCCCGCGTCGGGCGCGGTGAGTTTGAGCCGCGGGCGCACCGACCTCCTCCGCGGCCCGGGAGACGCCCGCGGCCCCGGCGCGCCCCTCCGCAGGCTCACCTTGGATCTCTCCCGCTGAGGCTGCGTCTCCCCATCGAGACCCCCGGGCTCCGGCTCTCTCCCTCGCACCCCCGAGTGCTCTCCCGTCCGCCCTCGCCCCGGGTGCTGGCCCACTCTTTGCAGTTTCGGGGCGACCTGCGGAGGGAAGACACCTGTGCGGAAACTCGGCCTCTAGGGCGGTCTTCCAACTTCCCGGGCTGCCCTCCTAGCGCGGCGTCCTTGCGGCCAGGTGGGAGGGGGCGCTGAGTGGCGGGACCGCCTGCCAAAGTGGTTCAGACATCACCCTGCCGGGGTCGGGTGCATCCGGAGCTCTGCCGAGTGGGTCGGGCAGTTCCAGTATCTCAGGCTGTTTTTAAGATGATGTTGCATCTCTTTAGCTCCCTTTCAGAACACTTGTAACAACAGCCCTGCTGTTCTAGAAAAAAAAAAAAAAATGAAAACGAGGCTCGGCTTTGGCAAGTTTTTGCACCAGCCAAGCTGATGACCAGACGGGATCGCAGCAGCTCCCGGCTGTGGGCGGAGACTGCAGGAGGAGGCCCGAGCACGGCCTCGGTCTCGGCGCCGCCAAAGCCAGAGGCAAAGGGACCGTTTCCCTGGGCCGCTGCTAGGCCGGAGCATCCTGAAGTGGCTGGGAGGGGGAGAGGGGCCGGCTCAGCCCGCAGCCCGCCGGGCTCGCCCCGCCCCGCCCCGCCTCCGCGGCTGTCCTGCCAAGACTTTAGAAAGGGGTAAATGAGCTGTAGTGGGCAGAACTGAATTATATAACAGGCTTCCTCTCCGGCTGCTGTATCACTAAAACTAACCAAGCTCTTGAGAGGCTGGGGGAGATTTTGACATAGCAAGAAGCATTTTTGTTTTGTTTTGTTTTGTTTTGTGTTTTCGAGGTATTGTCTCACTGTAGCTCAGGCTGACCTGGAGTTCACTGTGTAATCTCCGGGTGGCCTCGAACTCTTGGCAATCCTCCCAAGAGTACCGGGTGTGCGCCACCACGCCCGGCTAGCAAGAAGCAATTTTTCAGTGTTCATTTTTCAAGTGATTGGGAAACTTCAGAAATGAAAATGAAAGGAAAACAGCAAGAATGGATTTTCTTCCATCTTGCACTCTTGAGGAGTATCATGGGGGTTGGAGAGAAGGCTCAGAGGTTAAGGAGCTTGCCTGGAAAGGGGAACGACCTGAATTTAATTCTCCCAATACCCATGTAAATCCAGATGCACGGTGACACGTGCTGCGCTTACAACCACTTTTTTTGTTGTTGTTTTTCGAGGTAGGATCTTGCTATAGTCTTGGCTGGCCTGAAATTCACTCTGTAGTTTCAGGGTGGCCTTGAACTCACAGAGATCCTCCTACCTCTGCCTCCCAAGTGCTGGGATTAAAGGTATGCACCACCACACCTGGCTACAACCACTTCTGATTAGAGTGTTTTAGAGACTGATTATGCATACTCTTGAGTTATCATTCTGCATATTATATTCCACTTGACATTATTCAAGATATAGTTGTAGGGCTGGAGAGATGGCTTAGTGGTTAAGGGGCATGCCTCCAAAGCCCAAGGAGCCTAGTTTGATTCTCCAGGTCCCTCATAGATGCACATGGGGGGAGGAGCACATGCATCGTTTGCAGTGGCTAGATGCCATGGCACTCCCATTCTCACACACTCTCTCTCTCCCTCTCTCTGTCTCAAATAAATAAATCTTTAAAAATATTTTTAAAAAGATATAGTTGTAGGTAATATTTTAATGAGCACTTGGGTCTCAGACATGTATTAAGTCCATCTTCACTCATTTGTGTGTGTGTGTGTGTGAACATACACTTGTCACAGTGTGCTTGTAGAGGCCACAGGATAACTTGAGGTGTCTGTGCTCCACCTTCTTTGAGACGGGGATTCTTGCCACTGCAAATGGACTTTCAGACTGCAGAGGAACATCAGACTAGCTGCCCACAAGCTCTGGATTCTCCCAGCTCCACTTCCCATTGTTTATCATAGGTGCTTTGGGTCAGAGATGCATATGCCACTTTGTATCCAGCTTTACGTGGGTACTACGGAATTGAACCCAGGCTGACAGGCTTTGCAAGCAAGTGCCTTTAACTGTAAATGCATCCCCCCTAGCCCAAACATCTGTTCTTTTGTTTTTGTTTTTGTTTTTTGAGGTAGTGCCTTGCTGTAGCACAGGCTCGCCTGGAATTCACTTTGTAGTCTCAGGCTGGCCTCAAATGCATAGCAATCCTCCTGCCTCTGCCTCCTGAGTGCCGGGATTAAAGGCATGTGCCACCAAGCTTGGCTCTTTTTTTTTTTTTTTTTTTTTTTTGAGGTATGGTCTCACTATAGCTCAGGGCTGATCTGGAAATCACTGTGTAGTCTCAGGGTGGCCTCGAACTCACGGCAATCTTCCTACCTCCGCCTCTCAAGTGCTGGGATTAAGGGTGTGTACCTCCATTCCCTGCCAAACTTGTATTCTTTAACTCACTAGACCACTCCCTCTCATGTCACTGTTCTGGACTACTTTTCAACCTCATGTCTAAGTAGATAGGGGTGCCCAAGGCAGAAATCCTTTTCCAAAACTGGTGGAACTTTGTTCTTTCAAGGTAGGATCTTACTCTAGCCCAGGATGACCCGGAATTCACTCTGTAGTCTCAGGGTAGACTCAAACTCATGGCAACCCTACCTCTGCCTCCTGAGTGCCTGACTTAGTGGAACTTTAAAATCAACAGTGCTTTCAGGAGGTACTTGAAACTTCAAAAGTATTTAGGGTAGGAAGGTTAAGTGAGAAAAACCCAAGGGTTAGAACTGGTGGTTTTTTAAAAAACCATTTAACCAAATTTTTATGTTTTGTTCCTCTTTTGTGCATGTGTGGTATGGTATGAGTGGACCATGTGCATGATGTATGCACATGTTGTGTGCAGGTGAACATGCCCCATGTGTAGACATGTGGAAGCCAGAGGAAGATAGTGGGTGCTTGTAATTTTTTAAAAATATTTTTATGGCCAGGCATGGTGGTGTACGCCTTTAATCCCAGCACCTAGAAGGCAGAGGTAGGGGATGATTGCTGTGTATCTGAGGCCACTCTGAGACTACATAGTGAATTCCAGGTCAGCCTGGACTACAGCAAGACCCTACCTCAAAAAACCTCCAGCTACATGCACCACTTTGTGCATCTGGCTTATGTGGGTACTGGAGAATTGAACCTTCTTTGTGAAGATTAGCAATCTTCACTTCCTTGTGAAACAATCTCTCCAGCCCTAGTTTGTAGTTTGTTTGTTTATTTGGTTTTGGTTTTTCGAGGTAGGGTCTCATGCTAGGCTGACCTGGAATTCACTTTGTAGTCTCAGGGTGGCCCCGAACTCATGGCAATTCTGTCTCCTGAGTGCTGGGATTAAAGGCGTGTGCCGCCATGCCTGGCCCTAGTTTGTAGTTTCTAAGGGTGCAATAGCACCTCTGTCAATCACTGAACTATTGCTTAATAAAATGAGCCATCTAACACCCAGTGATACGCATTAGCACCAGAGCAGTCTCTACAGAACCAGCAGCTTTCCAGCCATGGAAAAAGGGAGGAAAGTGCTTCGGAGCTGACAAGGGGCACACCGCTGATCCCAGCACTTGAGAGGTAGAGACAGGAGGATAAAAGTTCGAGACAAGGGGCTAGAAGATGGCTCAGCAGCTGAAGGTGCGTGCTTGCAAAGCCTGATATTCCCAGTTCAGTTCCTCAGCACCTACCTCAAGCCAGATGCACAAAGTGACACATGCATTCAGAGTTTGTTTGCAGTGGCAAAAGGCCCTAGCATGCCCATTCTCTCTCTCTCCCTGTAGTGGTTAAGGCGCTTGCCTGTAAAGCCTAAGAACCCATGTTTGGATCTCCAAGTCCCACGTAAGCCAGACACACAGTGATGCAAGCGCAAATGTCACACATGTGCACAAGGGGCACACACATCTGGAGTTCATTTGCAGTGGCTAAAGGCCATGGTGTACCCATTCTCTCTCTCTCTCTTTCTCAAATAAATAAAACAAACAATGGACTTCAGAAGGAGGGGTGACAGTCATTACTGCACACACAATGTCTCAGTCAGTGGGAGTACAGCTGGGGTCTGAAGGTCAAACTGACCTTGAGGGAAGTCCTCCATGATTGTCTGTTTCTGGAGGTCTGGGGAATGGCACAAAAAGGACAGGCCAGAGTCAGGCATGGTGGCGCACGCCTTTAATCCCAGTATTTAGGAGGCAGAGGTAGGATTGCCATGAGTTCAAGGCCACCCTGGGACTACAGAGTGAATTCCAGGTCAGCCTGAGCTAGAGTGAGACCCTACCTCTGAAAAAAAGAAAGAAAGAAAAAGGACAGGCCAATGCACTTGATGATAATAAGCGACTGCACTCCCTGAGTGTGTGGCGATCTGTTTTCTTCCAACTGCTTGCCTTTGACTTCTCACACTCCCTTGCTTGCATTCTCTGGTTGGGAAACTGTTCCCTGAGGGTTAGGCCTTGTTGGCAGTCTCACAATGTACTGTACGTGTTTGTGTGAGAGGGGTCTCAGAGCCTTTTTGGGATCAAACCTTTGTTACCTGAGCAATGCAAAATGGCTCCAGCACTCACAATACACCTGTACCTCTCAGCTTTCTGCTGTCCAGGAAGCCACAAGTAGAATTTAGCCAGAGACCACTGATGGTGATGAGGAAGCAGTGCCCTCTGCTGGTGGGGAGCGAAGCCTGACTGGCAAAATCCTAAAACTGCAAACTGGAGGATTAGTTGCCAGGAGGTCCTTGTGGAGGTTTGATTCAGGTGTCCCCCATAGCCTTAGGTGTTCTGAATGCTAGGTCCCCAGATGATGGAGGTTTGGGAATTAAGGCCTCCTGGAGGCAGTTGTTGGGGGCAGGATTAGGGGTATTATAGCTCATGTCCCCATGCCAGCGTCTGGCACACTCTTCCGTTCCTATTGTCCACCTGATGTTGGCCAGGAGGTGATGTCCACCCTCTACCATGTCATCGTTTTCCCTTGCCATTGTGGAGCTTCTCCTCAAGTCTATAAACTAAAATAAACCTCCCCCCCCACCACCACCACACACACAAGCTGCTTGGTCAGGTGGTTTCTGCCAGCAATGTGAACCTGACTGCAACACTCCCTTAGATCCTTTTTTCTACTGTTTGTGTTCAATTTTCAATCATAAAAGAGTAAGACCCAGGTGTGGCGGAGCACACCTATAATCCCAGCACTTGGGACACTGAGGTAGGAGGACCAGCATGAGTTCAAGGCCAGCCTGGACTACATAGTTCCAGTTTGGGCCAGAGTGAGACCCTGCTTCAATGACACAAACCCAAACTAACAAAAAACATAGTAAAAGGCTAAGGAACCAACCCAAGAAACCAACCCAGAAAAGACAACACATGGGCTGGAGAGATGGCTTACTTGTGAAGGAGTTTGCTTGTGAAGCCTAAGGACCCAGGTTTGATTTCCCAGAACCTATATAGGCCAGATGCACATGGTGGCACATGCACCTGGAGTTTGTTTGCCCATTCTCCCTCCCTCCCTCCCTCCCTCCCTCCCTCCCTCCCTCTCTCTCTCTCTCTCTCTCTCTCTCTCTCTCTCTCTCATTCTATCTCTTCCAATATCTCATAACTAAATAAATTTAAAAATAAATTTTAAAAAGACAACTCATGCAGAAGAAGGTGAAGTGCTTCTATTTGGGGGAACAAGAGGGGTGTATGCAGCAACATTGTGCCAGGTGAGAGAAGCCAGTTGGCAAGGAGGCCACGCTGGTGATTTCATTTCTCTGGACTCCTAGAAAGTGCACACCAGTCCATATGGCAAAGTGACTAGGGAAGGAGGAGCTGCTGCAAGGGGGTTTCTGGTTTGAGGGCCTGAGCTCGGTTAGCTTCTTGTTTGTGCCTGTGGTTTAGGGGTGTGAATGTATGTACACACGTGTATATTCAAAACCTACCAAATTGTGTTTAACCATCTGCAGTTTGTCCAATGTCAATTGTATATGTAATCAATATGTGCACAACATGTATGCACAGCTGCTACAATTAAGAGGCAAGGGGAGAACTCTCCAGAGAGGAAGCAATATATAATAGGTTTGGGTAATAAAATAGGCAGTGGATATTCTTTAAAAAACATGCTACTACTGGCCGGGCATGGTGGTGCACACCCTTAGTCCCAGCACTTGGGAGGCAGAGGTAGGAGGATAGGCGTGAGTTCAAGGCCACCCTAAGACTCCATAGTGAATTCCGGGTCAGCCTGGGCTAGAGTGAGACCCTACCTCAAAAAAAAAAAAATGCTACTACTACTGCTATTGCACGTGAGCGTGCACACACACACACACCTGCACACATCTTGTAAGAGAGGAGGCCTTAAGAAATCATATTCAACTACTGTTTTCTGCTCTTGTTCAGCTCTGCTTTGGTTTTTCCAAAGCCTCCCTGAGATCACGAGGGGTGACATGAATTCTTTCACCCGCAACACACGCACTCACAAGCACACAGCCTGAGCTGAGCCCAGCTCCCTGGGTCCAGATGTGTGTGAATAGAGGGCAGGCAGCCAGTGGCTGGGACCGGCACCTGTGTACTGGACGGATCCACCACCAGGGGCTGCTGTGTCCTTGCCTTTTCTTCAAGCTCTTTGGCTTGAGCCAGCTGCGTGTTCCAAGAGGGAGCTAATGTATTTCCCACCTGAGAAAGTCAAGTTCAAGGTTTAAACAAATTGGCCGGAGAAAGTGCTATGCATCAAACCACAGGTACAGAGAGGGAAATGGGTAAAAATTGATCAGATGTAACAAACCAAGGCCCACAGGGAAGTTACAACGGTGTGGCTCTCCTGCATTCAGTCCTAGGCGAGCAGTCTACATGCGCAGTGGGGTTCCATCATGGTGGCTGCCTGGAGGGCTGCAGCGACTTCCGGTGAGCAGCTGGCAGATGCCTCTGTGGCACAGAGGAGAGAGACAGGCAGGATGAAACAGTGATACAGGTGCCAGACTCGGAGTCTCCATCACCTGCTGGTCACAGAAACTGCAACAAACCTTACAGTGCTGACGACAGGAGAAGCAACCATGCATGTGACAGCAAGCGCTGGCTCCAACACAAGCCAACCAGGGAAAACAGGTGTCCAAATAGAAGACTTCAGACAAAGAAAAGGCTGCAGGATAGCTGGCTTGAACTGTCCCTGCAAGCTGCAGGGAAGCCCATTAAAGTCAGTGTGAGAAGGAAGCATCATATATCCCCAAAGGATCTCAAGGAGATTTGCGCAGCCCCCACCTGTAGCAGCATTACCGTCACCCCATACGTGTGAGCAGAACAGCCTGGTGTCCATCAGTGGGTGGGTGGAGAGGAAAATGTGGCTCTTCATGTGATAGGATGTCACTTAGTCTTCAGAAAGAAAGAAATTCTGCTACAACACAGACGAACCTATGTCAGTTACTGAAAGACAACTGCTATATGATTCTGTGCCTTTGCTCACTCAGAGCAGCCAAATTCATAGACAGAAAGTAGCATGGCTACCAGGGGACCATAGGGAGTTGCTGTTTAATAGGGGGGACACACTTTCAGGTTAGCGAGATGCAGAGTTCCAGGACTGGATGGTGGGGATGGTTTCAGAACAGCATGAAAGAACTCAATGCCACTGAAGGGCACACTTTCAATGTAGTTAAGGGGCTGGAGAGCTGGTCAGCAGTTAAGGCTTGCTTGCAGTGCCTGATAGCCTGGGTTCAATTCCCTATTATACATGAAAAGCCAGATGCACAAAGTAGCACGTGTGTCTGGAGGGTTCATGTGCAGGGCAGGAGGCCCTAGTGTGCCCATTATCTATCATCTACCTACCTATCTATCATCTATCTATCTATCTATCTATCTATCTATCTATCTATCATCTATCTATCATCTATCTATCTCTGTATCTGTCTCTATTTCTCCCTTTATCTCTCTGTCTCTTAAATATTTATTTATTTAGGTTTTTCAAGGTAAGGTCTCACTCTAGCTCAGGCTGACTTGGAACTCATTATATAGCCTCAGGGTGGCCTCAAATTCAGTGATCCTCCTACCTCTGCCTCAGACGTGCATCACCATGCCCAGATTAATTTTTTTTTAAAAAAATATATTTTAGGGCTGGAAAGATGGCTCAGCAGTTAAGCACTTGTCTGTGAAGCCTAAGGACCCCTGTTCGAGGCTCGATTCCCCAGGACCCACATTAGCCAGATGCACAAGGGGGGCTCACGCATCTGGAGTTCGTGTGCAGTGGCTGGAGGCCCTGGCGTGCCTGTTCTCTCTCTCTCTCTGCCTCTTTCTCTGTCTGTCACTTTCAAATAAATGAATAAACATAAAACAAAAAAATTTAAAAATATTTTATTTATTTATTTGACAGAGAAAGAGGGAGAAAGAGAGACAGAATAGGTGCATCAGGGCCTCCAGCCACTGCAAACGAACTCCAGACACTTGCACCCCCTTGTGCATCTGGCTAACATGGATCCTAGGGAATCAAACCTGGGTCCTTTGGCTTTGCAGGCAAACTCCTTAAAATTTTTTTTAAGAAAGTAGTTGAGGCAGCAAATTTTAGATAGTGTGTATTTTACTGCAAGCACCGTGGTTTGTTTTGGGGTGTGTTTTTGATGCCTTTTCTTCTCATCCTTCTCAAGGTGTCCCCACAAGAGCAGAGGGCTGAAGGCCATAAGGAAGCCAGCCATGCCTCTGAGTAAGTACAGTATGGGTGGGCACACATCTACCAGGGACTCTAGTTCTTCAGTGACTCCTGAGACTCCTTTGAGCATGCAGAGCTGTGCCCTCAAAGGGGGGCAGGGGAAGTTGCAGAGGCCTTGTCTTCTGCCTCAGCTCAGAGCTTCCTCATACCCATGGTCATGACCTGGATCATCCTGGGCCATGTCTGAGCCTGCAAGTTCATTCCAATACATTCGGATGTCTTGCTGTGCCCACCAGCTTCATCTGTGATGACCATCCTTTCACCATAATGACAGGATAACCTAATAGGTGACAGTCACCACTTGTAGCTTCAGAACAGTCATCAGGAAAATGCTCCTAAAACTCCAGAAAATAGTGGCTGAACCTGGTCTCTTTTCTTCCTTTAAAATTCCTCAGGGGTCTGAGGATACAGCTCAGTGGTTGAGTACTTGCCTAACATACAAGAAGCCATGGTTCTCTCCACAGTTCCACAAAGGGGAGCTGAGACCAGGGAATCACCATGGTTTACAAAAAAAAACAGAGCAGCCAGTATCAGTAAGAGATTCCAGCTCAAACAATGGATAGATGAAGCCGGGCGTGGTGGCACACTTCTTTAATCCCAGCACTGGGAAGGCAGAGGTAGGAGGATCACTGTGAATTTGAAGCCAGCCTGGGACTACATAGTGAATTCTGGGTCAGCCTGGGCTAGAGGGAGACTCTACTTGAAAATAAAACAAAACAAATTAAATAAGAATGAGTAAGCAGCAGATGGGGCTGAAGAGATGGCTCAGTAGTTAAAGATGCTTTCTTGTAAAGCCTGGTGGCCCAGGTTCAATTCTCTAATACCCACATAAAGCCAGGTGCACCAAGTGGCACATATGTCTGGAGTTCAAGTGGCAAGAGGCCTTGGTATGCCCATTCTCTCTCTCTCTCTCTCAAATAAATAAAAGTATTTTTAAAAAGACTAAGCAGCAGGTTAGGAACTCTGCATACCTTAATGTGATAATGCATGCTGTTTAAAACATGCTCATGCCTTTAATCCTAGCACTTGGGAGGCAGAGGTAGGAGGATCGCTGTGAATTCGAGGCCTGAGACTACATAGTAAATTCCAGGTCAGGCTGGGCTAGAGTGAGACCTGACCTCGAAACAAAACAACACAACAACAACAACAACAAAAAAAAAAACCCTCTCATGTACAAGGTGCTCAATAAATATGATACCCAGCTTTGCCATGGGTGCATGCCATTTCTGGCATGGTAGTGTCCCTACCCTGGAATATCTGGAGTCTTCCTTCCTATGAAACTTATGCTATGCTCCTCAAGGACCTATGCTCAGGACTCTCACACCCTGAGTCTTGGGAGAAGCAGACAGATCTCTGAATACTTCTCTCTGAGCATCAGAGGGACTTCAGAGATGTCTAGCCTGTCACCTTGAACCAACAGGCAGGGAACCAGGCAGTAATCAGGAAGTAGCTTGCCCCTGCTCTCTGGCTGGTTGGTGGTATTGCCACTGCACGTTCTTCCTCTTGCACAGCAGTCTCTGTCTGGCAGGTGGAAGGTTGCCATCTCGCCATCCATACCTGGCTGTGGGCAGCCTTTGGCCTGTGTCGCTCGGACCCTGTTGGTAGTTGCAGTCTGGAGGCCTCTCCTTCAAGGGCCCTATCCTTAGAGTCGTAGCTTCAGCCCAGCCAGGCCTCCGCAGCCTGCGCTGAGCATCCAGGACTCCATCCTGCAAGGATGCCGGAGGTGGTCATATGCCAAGCCCACACGAGGCAACAACTGTGGGCAGCCAGAACCACTCAGGTGTCTAAATAAAGTCCAGGGATCCTGGAAGGGCAAACATACAGATGGGGTCCCGGCCAGTGAAGCTGCTCTGAGCTCTTGCAGCAGGAAGAGGAGCTTTTCTCAGGGACCAGATCTCAGCTATGCTGTCTGATGGGTCATGAAAGTGGCTGTCTGCTCTTGGCAATAGCTTCCATGACATCCAGAAGGTACTGGTGTGGGAGGTGAGCTGGCACATGGACATGGTGCTTCTAGCTCCCAATGAGCAAAGGCTGACAGTGCCAAGATCCCATGTCAATCTATCCATGCATCTACAAAAAAATTATTTATTTATTTATTTGAGAGAGACAGAGAAAAAGAAGCAGAGAGTGACTGTGGGCACACCAGGCCCTCCTGCCACTGCAAATCAACTCCAGATACATGCTCCACTTTGTGCATCTGGCTTTATGTGGATATGGGAGAATCAAACCAGGTTTGTCAGGCTTTGCAAGCAAGCCTGTTTAACTACTGAACAATCTTTCCAGCCTCATCCATCTTTCTTTTTTTTTTTTTAATACCTTAGAATGAAAAGGGCAAAAATAGATGCTGAGAGATGCAGGTGATTCACCAAAGATGGCAACTCTAAGTGGCAGTGTTTGGGTTTGAACTCAGAGTCCTCCTTCACTGTACCGTAGGTCTTCATGGATAATTTGGGGAGATGAAGGCAGAGAATAGGCCAGGTGGTCATGCCTATGTATGTTGGGTGGGAAGAAAATTCAGGTGCTCCCAGAACAGAGGCTTTCAGTTTGTGATTAGAAGGGACCCATTAGAGACCATCATAGGTACCAGTAGAGAGACGAGTTTGAAGGGAACATCTGCCTGTGTCTGTGTTTCTCTCCCACAGAGCCCCAGGCAACAGCCACAAGAAGCCCGAGGGGCAGTCAGCCATCTCCTATGACTACTCCGAAGAGGAACTGATGGCAAGCATCGAGCGGGAGTACTGCCACTGAGCTGGCCAGGTAGTCCTGGTCACTGCTGAGTTAGCAACAATCCTAGTCACCACTGACAAGGCCTCTCAGGTCCCTGGGCTGACAACCTGGCGTACCCCCTTTCCTGGCATGGGCCAGTTGGAACGGAACCATCTCTAACATGTAGCTATGCTTAGATCCTTCAAAACTGACCTTTTTTGATTCACAGTCAAACGTCCTAATGTTGCTGGTGCCTGCTGGCCAGGTGGTCAATTATACTGGCCCGGGCTGGAGGGCAGGAGGTGCTGGGCCACAGATGTGAAAGCCCTCCTTTCATTCTGAGGAAGGGGAACATGGCTGTGGGGTTCCCCTGAAGCCTCAGATGCTTCTCTTTTCCGCTCACTCACTTTCCATGTGGGGAAGGGCAAGCCCCTCTTAACGTCTGTGCTCTGGGCCTCAGTTGTTTTCTCTTGGGAATGAAACCCAGCGATTCTTTGAAGCCCTCCTGACCCTGACAGTGTGGAAGTCTCCAATGTTCCAAGTGCACTGATTTTTCCTCTCTGCTGAACTCTGTCTTTGCTGAGAGGGGGTGCCCACGTCCTGCCCAGAAGGATCTTCATGCTTGCTCTCTGTGGTTGTCCCTCGGGCTGGCCATCTAGCTGATGCCATGAGGCCTGTAACTCTCTTGCTACCTGGGTGGAAGGTAGGCTGTCACAGTGATGAGACCAAAAGACCCTCTAATGTTCCCAGTGGACAGATGAGAAAGTGGACTTGCCAAGGAACAGTTTGGGTGCCCTCCAGCCAGAAGGTGGTACTCGAGCGAGCAAGGCAGCAGCTAAGTCTTACCAGTGGAGGAGGAGGAGACAGACAAGGGGGATGTCGGTGTAAAAGGGTCTAGGGACCTGTGTGTGGTGGTATATACCTGCAACACCAGTGCTCAGGAGGCCACAGCAAGAGTCTCGTTGCGAGTTTGAGGCCACAGCCACATAGTGAGTTCAAGACCAGTGTAGGCCACACAGTGAGCCATAGTTTCAAAAATGGGGAGTCAGCATCAGGAATGGGACAAGACAGGGGTTGAGGGAACAACAGCAGCTTTTGCTAAGGCCAGAACAGGCCTCAACTAATCCCAGATTTCCCACTGACTCGGCGAGCCGATGTCCTCCATCTTCTGAGAAGCAGTGCATGCCTGCACACCTCCGACCAGCCGGAGCCCGAGCATCTCAGGAGCTCAGGAAGAAGCGGCCACTGGTGTCCCGTGCCCACATCCCCTTACCATCACCAACAACCAGATGACTCCGTAAACTTTTACGACTTGACAGGAATGCCTTGGGTCAGCTGTTCGGAGCCTGGAAAATTGTACTGGAATCAGAGTTCAGAGCCATTAGATGCCATGCCTCCTGAGAGTTGGTACAAAACCTCCCAAAGCTGGGAACTGTTATTTCTCACTGAGGCCCAGGCCACTCCTTCTGATAGAAATATGAAAGCCTTTTTTAGTTTAACAATACAAAAAATACAAATGCTTAGTTTAAAAAAGTTAAGACTCATTTTTATTTATTTACTTTAAAAAATATTTTTATTTATTTATTTGAGAGAGGGAGGCAGAATGGGTGCACCAGGGCCTCCAGCCACTGCAAGTGAACTCCAGACACGTGTATCACTTTGTGCATCTGACTTACGAACTGATATCTTTTGGCTTTGCAGGCAAGCATCTTAACCACTAAACCATCTCTCCAGCCTTAGACTCATTCTTTCCCTTTCTTTCTTTCTTTTTTTTTCTTTCTTTCTTTTTTTTTTTTTTTTTTTTTACCACCAGATGGGCCAGGCTTTGAACTTAATGATATGAACATTTACACTTTTACATCCTTTTGTTAAAATACAGGGCATGTGCACCTGCTTTCTAAGGGAAAATGACACCTCTATATTTTCCTGTGGAAAACTTGTAAGACCCTTAATGCTATCAAATGCTAAGACAAAAAAGAAAAAAAAATACCCCGAGCAGTTAGTCGCGGTGAGGCCCCTTCTCAAGGCTAAGAAGCCGTTCTAGTTGCTCATAGGTCTCCTGTAATCCCCTGAGCTCATGAAGAGTCCCAAGGATTGGCCAAAAAGTACATGGAGCTGGCTGCTCTGGGAAATGCAGGTTCTGCAGGGACTAAAAGCAGCAGGGACAAGTGTCACTATAACCCAACTAGGAGCTCTTCCCAGTTTGCTGGGTGCCAAGTACCCACATATGCCCTGTGTGCCTAGCCTCCTTGTGGCTGGTTTTCCCCATTGCTTCCCAACCACCCACATATCCAGCTAGGAGATCCGCCCACAGACAGGGTAGGAATGTGGCTACACTAGAGGCAGGAAGAAACAATGTCATTGTCAATTCCAAGACATGTTCCCCTTGAGAAAAGTGTAAGTAACAACATAAGGACTCCTGGTTCTGCAGCAGGAGAGGTTCCCAGAAATGATCCAAGGGGAGAACTGAGTAAATCTATTCCCTCCAAGGTCAGAAATAGTGGGTGGGTTTTCTGTATGGCAGAGCAGAGCCTCAAGGGACCCTGTGCTCTTATGCCCACTGGGTCCTAGTCAGCCTGGCAGGGACCTACTCCACCAGTTAGGACTGGCCTAGGCTGCCAGCACTCCTTTAGCTAGGAAGAAAGCGCCATAAATAAAATGCTTGCTTAACAATTATGAGTGTGATGTCCACAACCCATATGAAAAAGCTGGGAAGCCAGGCAGGGTGGCACACACCTTTAATCCCAGCACTCAGGAGGCAGAGGTAGGAGGATCACCATGAGTTTGAGGCCACCCTGAGACTACATAGTGAATTCCAGGTCAGCCTGGCTACAGTGAAATCCTACCTCAAAAAATTTGAAAAAAAAATTTTTTTTTAAGCTGGCATTAGGCTAGAGAGATGGCTTAGCAGTTAAGGTGCTTGCCTCCAAAGTCAAAGGACTCAGGTTCCATTTCCCAGGACCCACATAAGCCAGACCCCCAAGGTGGCACATGCATCTGGAGCTCATTTACAACTGGCTGGAGGCCATGGTGCACGCATTCTCTCTCTCGCTGCCTCTTTCTGTCTCTCAAATAAATAAAGAAAAATAAAATATTCAAAAACAAAATAAAATTTTAAAAGCTGGCTATTGTAGCATACACTTTGAATCCCATTGTAGGGGAGATGGAGACAGGAGGATCTCATGGGCTTGCTGGTCAGCTAGTGTAGCCTACTTGGTGAGTTCCAAGTCATTGAGAGACCCCGTCTCAAAACAAGATGAATGATACCTGAGAAATGACACCCAAGGTTGTCCTCTGGTCAACACACACACACACATACACCTCACAAGTACACTCATAAAGACTTTCTCCATTGATGTTCCCAAGTACGTGTCCAAGTCCTAAAGCCACCTTCTTTTTCTGGAATGCTGCCCAAGCCCCTGTCAGGAAGTTCCACCCTTGGTAGACACTGGAATTCTTGGATGAATGGATGTCACTATCCTCTTGACAGAAACGTCCTCATTATCAGGTTCCACCCTGGAAACAAGGAGGCCATCAGCCTAGCCAAGCAGCCACCTGTGAGGTACTAACCCTGGGGGTGTTTTTCCTTCTGCTTTGTCAAGAACCAGGCAAGGAAGGTGTCCTTGGGTGCCACCAAAGGCATATGTCACATTTTAGGCTCTGAAGGTTAGTTGCCTCCTTTCGAAGGAGGCTCTGGAATCAGACCTCTTGTGAGTGATGGTCTAAACCTCAGGGGCAACTCGGTCCCTAAGAGGCAAGAGGGAGCTTTTCTTGCTGTTATAAAGAAACCCTTTAATTACTGCAGTTGGAAAGAAAGGGCTGCCTTCTTTCTGGATTTTGGATCTCTGGGAAAGACAATACTTTAGTCCAACAGAGGTGGTTGGCTTGTGAACTACACCCCCATCTTTCCAGTGTTTCAGGATGGAGCCCCACAGGAGACTTGAAGGGCTAGGCCCTAAAACTGAGCCTCCAGAAACTGAAGCAAGACCGTGGTGGCCTGTGATACTGAGGAAGGGGAAGGTTTGACTTTCCAGGGCCCGGAGCCTCCATCAAGGACACGGGCCTGTTTTAGCTCTCAATAGTAGCACCGTGTGGCGTGAGAAGCATCATAACCTCAGCCCTGCCCCTAGGGCGGGGAAGTTGGAAAGCCCAGCTTGAGCTAGCAAAGCCCCCAGAGGCTAGGCTAATTTGTGGGAAAGAGTGATCCAGAAGAGAGAGGCCTCAACTTCACCCCATTTGGCAAGATAGCATTTGAGTGCAAAGTCTGGCTGGATGTCAAAAGGTGGGGCGGCAGGGCACACAAGGGATCTCTTGTTGCCCCTTAGAGGGGGTGAGCTGGTCTGTGTCCATGGAGATGGAAATGCTGCAAGAGGTAGGTTTGGTCTACAAAGAGACACGTAGGCATGGAACACCAAGATTACAGATGAGGGCTATGGTGGCACACCACATCCATGGTTAGCAGGGACCCCAGTGTCTTATGATGTCCCCTTGGTAACTATTTTGAAGTTTCCTCAGAGGAGTTACATGGATGCACCGGTCACCTGAGTAGAAGCCATGATCAACGGTGCTACCTAAGATTCAGCTGCCAAAACCAGGGTCTCAGGGTACAAACCCTCCTGAGGTACTTTGGTAGGAACATCTCAGAAAAACTCCCCAAGCACCTGTTATAATAGCTTTGTCACACACGGGTCCAGGGTGGGCCCAGCCAAATGTCCCTTGTACCCTGGACACCTCCACTTTCTCCAAGAGTTCTTACTCTCAAGAGCACAGTCTCAGCCACTTAAGGTCAATCCTGAGGAGTTGATGAAAATGATGACTCCAAGGCCAGGGATGTAGATCAGTGGTAGAGCACTGGCCGACCATGCCAGAGGCTGGGGGTTCGAGTCCCAGTACTGCAACAACAATGAAAGAATGACTTTGTTGTACAGCTGATTTCTTTCTTCTTTTCTTTTCTTTTCCTCTCCTCTCCTCTATCTCTCTCTTTTTTTTTTTTTCCTTTTCTTTTCTCCTCAAGGTAGGGTCTTGCTCTAGCACAGGCTGACTTGGAATTCATTATGAACTATCAGGCAGGCCTCAAACTCATTTATCCTCCTACCTCTACCTCCCAAGTGCTGTTATTAAAGGTGTGTGCCACCACACCTGGTTTAGCATATTTCTTCTAATGGAAACATTCCCTCCTGGAGGGATTAGGGAGTCAAGAGGTCAATAAGTCTGGGAGAACTGAAACTTAAAAGTCCACATGACCACTCCAGGAGGTAATAGGAGCAGTAAACAACTGTGGAGGGGCAGCCTCTGACCATGTACAGCAAATTCCTCTGAATTAAAATATTCCCTCCCCTTGCCTTCAAAGCTAAAGGACCCAGGTTCAACTCCCCAGGACTCATGTAAGCCAGATGCACAAGGTGGCACGTGCATCTGGAGTTCATTTGCACTGAAGGCCCTGGAGTGCCCATTCTCTCTCTCTCACTATCTCAAATAAATAAAAAGTATATTAAAAAAATATTCCCTCCTTGAGGGAGGAGGGAAGGGGGTCCAAAAGTCTGGGGAAAATGTTGCAAGACCCCTCCTCTTCTCTAAGGTTAGATAAAGATAAACAAGTGCTTGGGAGGAGATTCGCCCCCTAGCTGAGCTTCAGGTTGTGCAATGTGCTGGAGAGATGAGATGCACCTTCCTGAGTCCTCACCCATGCTGGGCTGGGCTTTGCAGAGCTGCCGCTGCCTTTGAGTGTCATCCATCACTCCTGGAGGCAACCCCTCACCCTGCTCTGTAAGTAACCCCAGTAAACTCATTAGTTCACCAAACTGGTATAGGTGCAATCATACATAGGTCTGGCATTGGTGCCCTATCTGGGGTGAATAGATGTGTGTTCACACCTCCCCAGGGAAAAAGCTTCCCATGACAATACTCTACTTCAGATGGTGACGGACACACACCCAGGTGCACACAACTGGCCTTCAGTTTTGAGGCATCCCCTCTCCCAGCCTATGTTCCCTGCTGATTACTCAAAGGTCCCCTCTGCTGGTCACCAAGATTCCTTCTCTCCTCAACACTGTGGCCTGTGGACTGGACCCTCAACACTATGTCACTCTGGGCTCTGCTGGGATCCACTTAGGTTCCCTGAGAACTCCTTCTGGAAGTTCTCACAACCTGAGAACTACTTCAGCAAGTTGTTGTAACCGCCCCCCACCCCCTGCACCATTCCTCAGAGATCACTGTCTGGTTACCAACTTCTAGTGTTTTTGAAAACTTGTTTGATACATTTTGTTTTGTTCATTTATTTTCAAGGAGAGAGAGAGAGAATGGTTGCTCCAGGGCCTTTAGCCACTGCAAAGAACCGCAGATGCACACACCACCTTCAGCATCTGGCTTTAAGTAGGCACTGGGGAACTGAAACCTGGTTGTTAGGCTTTGCAGACAAGCACCTTAGCCACTGAGCCATCTCTCCAGCCCCTTGTTTGGTACATTTTGTTTAGGTTTCCTCCTGTCTTCATGTGGGTGTGGGGGAACTCCAATGTCCATTACTCCATGTTTGGCAGAAGTGGAAGTCACGTCACCACTACTATTCAATGTGCAAACTGTACAGTTAAGCTACAGGAGGCCCTGAGTAGAATTCTTTGCTGCCGTAGTGCTTCCTTTAATCCTCTGGAATGGAATATACTAGACCCCAAATTGGAGCTCATTCTGGCATATCTGGGTCCCCAGATAGCTATCCTTGGAGTAACCCGCATCCTTCTTTTTTTTAATTAATAAATTTTTTTAAACAACTTCCATGATTGTAAGCAATATCCCATGGCAATGCCCTCCCTCCCTCCAATTTCCCCTTGTAAACTCCATTCTCCATCATATCCCTTCCCCTTCTCAATCAGTCTCTCTTTTATTTTGATGACATGAGCTTTTTCCTCCTATTATGATGACCTTATGTAGGTAGTGTCAGACACTGTGAGGTCATGGATATCCAAGCCATTTTGTGTCTGGAGGAGCATGTTGTAAGGAGTCCTACGCTTCCTTTGGCTTTTACATTCTTTCCACCACCTCTTCTGCAATAGACCCTGAGCCTTGGAAGGTGTGACAGAGATATTGCAGTGCTGAGCACTCCTGTCACTTCTTTCTAGCACCATGATGCCTTCTGAGCCATCCCAAGGTCACTGACATCTGAAAAGAGAAGATTCTTTACCAAAACAGAGAGTACCATTAACATATGGGTATGAACATTAAGAGAAGTGCTTACTGGGCAGTTTAATAAGCATAGTATATACATTAGCCAGACAGCAGCGATGTTATATCCCTAGGGCTCATGACTACCCCTGTTTTAAGTTTTCAGGATTAGGGATGTATTCCCTCCTATGGTGGTTTGAAAAGAATAGACGGCCCCCAATATGTTCAGTTGTTTGTAGTTTGCATCTGCAGCCACCTGGCTGAAGGCAGTATCACTGGGTGGATCTTAAGGTGTGGTGGTGGGTTTCAGATTTAAATCTAAAGATATGCAAAGTGTGCCTAGCTGGAGTTCCTGAAGTGTGCTGTATGGCTTTTGGCTTTTTAGGTTTGTGCTTCTCTCTCTGTGTTTAGGCCCGTGAAGGCAGGCCAGCTTCTTCTGCCATTATGGAAACTTCCCCTGATCTGTAAGCTTCAATAAATATCCCTTCCTTCATAACTGTGTCTGGTCTGGAAGTTTATCTCAGTGAACCTGAAGCTGTCTGATACACCTCCCATGGAGCAGGCCTCCAGTCCAATTAGAGGGCAGTTGGTTTCCACCGTAACAGGCAAGCCAATATTGTACCCATTGGCTCATTTGGCCTGGCTGGCCAAATATAAGGCTTGCAGTGTCAACTGTTGACTATCTTCACTGGTGATTTCTCTTTCTGCCATTGAACTGCATGCAGAATGGCTTCTTCCAGCTTTCTGTCAGCTGGTCAACATGGAGGAGGTTACCAGCTCAGTTCCAGCAGGATTTCTCAGGGTCTTACAAAGTATGTAGAGTCTTCAGCAATAGAGTCTTACCATCTATTCCTGGTGGGAAGCCAAGGGTCTTGGCAATGACCTGTAATGTTTTGGGGGCATCAGGTACCTCCCTGTCCAACAACTCACTGGAAGGTATCCCATCCCTGGCACTAAAAATTTTCCAGCAATAATCTACAGCTCCTGAGTGTTCCATCATCCAAAAAAGTAGGTTTCCATATGATTTATTTATATCCTCTTAGATTTTGATTAGCCCTCCGTCCACCTTTCCTTTACTCAATCTCTTCCCCTGACCTCACTTGGGCCTTTCACCCCCATTAATCTATTCTTCTACTTACATACATACAATACCATCCTATTAAGTACCCCCTTCCCTTCCTTTCTCTTCCCTTTATATCTATTTTCTAGCTTACTGGTCTTTGCTACTGAGTTTTCTTCCTACTCACACAGAAGTCCAGTCATCTGTAGCTAGTATCCACATATGAGAGAGAAAATACAATATTTGGCTTTCTGGCCTGGGTTACCTCACTTAGTATAATCCTTTCCAAATCCATCAATTTCCTGCAAATTTCATAACTTCATTTTTCTTTACTGCTGAGTAGAACTCCATTGTATAAATGTGCCATATCCTCATTATCCACTCATCAGTTGAGGGATATCTAGGCTGGTTCTATTTCTCAGCTATTGTGAATTGAGTGGCAATAAACATGGTTGAGCAAGTATCTCTAAGGTAATGAGACAAGTCCTTAGGATATATGCTTAGAAGTATTATAGCTGGGTCATATGGTAGATCTATTTTTAGCTGTCTTAGGAACCTCCACACTGATTTCCACAATGGCTGGACCAGATTGCATTCCCACCAACAGTGTAGAAGGGTTCCTCTTTTTTCACATCCTCGCCAGCATTTATGGTCATTTGTTTTCATGATGGTGGCCAATCTGACAGGACTGAGATGGAATCTCCATGTAGTTTTAATCTGCATTTTCCTGATGACTAGGGATGTCAAACATTTTTTAGATGCTTATATGTCATCATATTTCTTCTTTTGAGAACTATTTAGTTCCATAGCTCATTTTTTAATTGCCTTGTTTGATTTCTTATTATTTAATATTTTGAGTTCTTTGTATATCGTAGATATTTATCCTCTATCAGATGTATAGCTAGCAAAGACTTTTCCCAATTCTGTAGGTTGCCTCTTTGCTTTATTCACAGTGTCCTTTGCCATACAAAATCTTTGTAATTTCATGAGGTTCCAGTGGTTATTCTGTGGTTTTATTGCCTGAGCAATTGAGGTAATATTAAGGAAGTCTCTGTCAAGACCAATTGAAGGGTTTCCCCTACTTTTTCCTCTAGAAGTTTCAGAGTTTCAGGTCTGATGTTAAGGCTTTAATCCATTTGGACTTCATTCTTGTGCATAGAGAGAGAAGGATCTATTTTTATCCTTCTACAGTTACATATCCAGTTTTCCCAGCACCATTTGCTAAAGAGGCTGTCTTTTCTCCAGTGAATATTTTTGGCATTTTTTTTTTATTGAATATCAGGTGTCTGTAGCTACCCAGACTTACATCTAGGACCTCTACTCTGTTACATTGATCTACAAGTCTGCTTTTGTGCCAGTACCACGCTATTTTTGTTACTATGGCTCTGTGGTATAGAATAAAATCAGGTATACACAAGCCTTATCCATCCTTTGTAGAAAGGTGAGTTTCTTGGAGGCAACAAATTGAAGGATCCTGCTTTTTAAACCAGTCTGCAAACCTATGTATTTGGTTGGGGCATTGAGGCCATTGATATTAAGAGATATTATTGAAAGGTGTGCATTTATATTTATTTTTGCCATTTTTTTTGTAGTTCTTCGGTTTTACCTTTGCTCTCTTGTGTTAATTAGTATTTGAGTATTGTTTTTTTTTTTTTCCAGGTTCCTTATATGTGTGCTTTTCTTTCTCTTCAGCATGGAGGATTCTTTCAAGTATTTTCTGTAGAGCTGGTTTTGTCTTCAAATACTCCTTTAGCTTGCTTTTGTCCTGGAATGTCCTTATTTCTCTGTCTATTTGAATGGATAGCTCTGCAGGATAAAGTAACCTTGGTTGACAGTTGTTATCTTCCAGAACTTGGAATACAACACTCTAAGCCCTTCTGGCTTTTAAAGTTTGTGTTGAGTAATCTGCTGTGATCCTGGTGGGCTTGCTTTTGTAGGTAACTTTATTTTTCTCTCCAACTGCTTTCAATATATTTTCTTTGATTTGCATGTTTGGTAGTTTAATTATAATATGGCAAGAAGAGGTTCTTTCCAGGTTTTGTCTGGTTGGTGTTCTAAAGGATTCCTTTAACTGCATTGGCACCTCTTTCCCAAATTGGGGGAAGTTTTCTTCTATGATTTTGTTGAAAACGCCTACTATACTTTTGGAGTGAAATTCTTCTCCTTCTACTATACCCTGAATTTTTATGTTTGATCTTTTCGTAGTGTCCCAAATATCTTGAAATTCCCATTCATACTTTCATATTAGTTTGTCTTTCTCTTTGTTGGACTGTATTAGATCTGCCACCTGTCTTCTAGTTTAGATATTCTGTTCTCTCCTTCATCCATTCTACTGATGAGATTTTCTGCAGAGTATTTTATTTCGTTAACTGTGTTCTTCATTGCTAGTAATTCTGACTGGTTTCTCTTTATTATTTTTATTTCCTTATTTACAACTAGTATGAACCTCTTTATTTCATTAAATTGGTGTTCTGTGTCATCTTTGATTCCTTTGATTTCATTTTCATTCTTTTGATTTCCTCTTTGACTTCTTTGAGCATATTTATAATCATTCTTTTGAAATCTTTCTCAGGCATTTCCTCTAACTTGTTCTCACTGGAGGTCATTTCTGATGCATTAATACTTTTTGGTGGATTTATATTGGCTTAATTTTGGTGTTTCTTGTGTTATAATGTATATATTTTTGTATCTTGAATTAATTTAATGCTTGGATTTTCTAGTTAGTTGCAGTATTATTAGATGTATCAATCAATCTGATGGTATATCTCTTCAAGGTAGGAGCTTAAGGTGCTAGGTGTGGCTGTTAAGACTCTCAGAGTATCTATAAAAGTGACCCTATATGTTGGATTTTCCTACTATGAGAGTATTCAAGTAGGCTGAGTGGAACAAAATACAGGCAGATCCTAAAATTTAACTAAACAATCTATGATTTCAATGAAAAACAGCACAGAGTATTTATGCAAGAGTAGGTATTATGATAACCAGATCCTCTAACAAAGTCATTGTCCCTTAGGATATTTGGTCCCCCGTACCCTTAATCCTGTCAACTAGGAGGTTAAGATTTCTGGTCTGTTGAGGCTTCCAAGTCAGCTTGTGACCAAGTGAGACCCTTCTCTAATGAACAACAGAAGAGGAAACAAATCCACTATCAATGAAGAAGCAACAAATAACAAGTCCAAAATAAAGCTTATTTAAGAATGACAAATCCGACCATTCATCAGATTTAACATATAATTTATCCTGATATGGAAGGTGCAATTAGCACTTCCAATTCAAGCCTGTATACCAGGTTTATTTGCAGGTACTGACCTGGTGTAATCCCAGTTACCTTTTGGGATGATTTTAGTCTTAGTTATGCTGCTTGGGTCCCTCTTTGTTGTGCTGTGGGTTCAAGTAGGCTGGCTGGGTCGCTGGATCGCTGCTGTGGTCACTAGTGCTGGGCGTTGTGAGCTCCCTTCCCCAGTCTCCGGTGCTTGCTGGTTCTTGCATTGGCAGTGGAGTGGGGGGAGGCTGTGGACGGTGGCTCTAGTTCTCCCACTGATCCTCGTGATCTGCTCCTCTGTTGTTCACTGTGGTCCTCCCTTCATGTTTCTTGAGTTTGTGAAGAGCTCCAGTGAGTGGAAAATCCCTTGACCTGGCTTTTCCTGTGGCTCAAGCTGAGCCTTGTAGCTGTGGCCCCGTGGACCTGGTGCCGCTGTTGCTGGAGGCGCTTCTGCCTGCCTATGTGGGGTCTAGATGCACTGGGTCTCTCCTACTTCTCTGCTGCCATTGGTAATTTCTTATACACCTCACTTTTTACTAGAAGAATGTATTTTGCTGGGTTTTTTTTTTTTTTCTTTTGACATTTTCTCCCCTAGGCTGCTTTGGCGTGGTTCCTATGCTGCCATCTTAACTGGAAGTCTCCTATGTCTTTCTTAGTAGAACACAATTAAGGCTTGGTGTCTGGGCACCCAGATAGCTATCCTTGGAGTAACCCATGTCCTTCTTAGTAGAGCACAATTAAGGCTTGGCCAGCTTCCCATCCATGTAACAAATATCTGAATGAGCAACTTACAGAGAAAAAAGATTTCCTTTTCCTTACAGTATGGGCGGTTTCAGTCTGGGCTTAGTTAGCCTCATTCCTTTTAGTTCTGTGGTAAGGGAACACATCATGACGGGAGCTCATGGTGGCGGAGCAAAACTGTTTACCACTTTGAGGTAGCCAACAGGAACAAGAGGGGCTGTGTTCTATCTTCCCTTCACAACACACTCCAGTGACTGGAAGACATCCCTCTATGCTCAACCCCTTAAGGTTTTCACCAACCTCTCAAAAGCTCCAAACTGGGAACTAAGCCTTTAGCATGTGGGCCTTTGAGTCTATCCTATAAAAGCTTTTTTTAAAAATATTTTATTTATATATTTGAGGAAAAGTGGTGGGGAAGGGGTGGGCATGCTAGGACCTCTATCCACTGCAAATGAACTCCAGACACATGTGCCACCTAGTGCATATGGCTTACATGGGTACTGGGGACTTGAACCGGGGTCCTTAAGCTTTGCAGGCATGTGCCTTAGCTGCTGAGACATCTCTCCAGCCCTAAAATGTTTTCTTCTATCTATAAAAATGTCAAATGAGGGGCATGATGCCTGTGGTCTCTCTGTAGTCCCAGGCATCATGGAGCTAAAGTCTAGTTGGTGGGGCAGCTTTCTCAGCAGCCCACAGTAGGATGGCATTGGCCCTCATTCCACACCAAAGCCCTGCCTGCTAAAGCCCTGCCAATGGCCCAGTGGAGGAGGGGCCAGCCAGCCCCATGGAAGCCAGTAACTACTGCCTGCCTGGCTGCCACCCATCCATTCCTGTGGCAGGTACACCTCAGGCTGCCTGTGCCAATGTCTCGCTTCTCACATCCAGCCAACATGGCCTTGGCAGCTCCAAATCCCACTCCTTCTGCCATCCTTTATTCTGTCCTGGACTGTTCTTCTACCTGATTCCCAGCCTTAACCACACCCTCACCCTCCAGCAACTGACCAAAGCATGATTTCCATTCACACACCCATAACAAACCCTGCTGGATGTACTACATGAACACCCAGAGTGCTGGACCATAGAAATACAGGTGAGTTGGGCTGAAGAGATGGCTTAGTAGTTAAGGTGCTTGCCTGGGAAGCTTAATGACCCAGATTTGATTCCCCAGAACCCACATAAACCAGATGTACCTGTCTGGAGTTCATTTGCAGAGACCCTGGCATGCCCATTCTCTCTCTCTCTCTTTCTCTCCCTCTGTAATAAATACATAAATAAAAATGAAAAGATTAGAGATACAGGCCAGTCACAGGATGCTACCCTCTGTTCTGGTGAACTCTATCTATGGAGGTACCCAGAGGGCTCTGATTTCATGTGATGGACCAGTGTACAGCTTTGAGTGGTGGCAGGTGCTAGATAAGAGAACCAAGAAAAGAGGAGGGAGGTTTGAGGCAGCATAGAGCAGCATCCCTCCTACCCACCCACCCCCCCAACCAGGATTCGGTAGCATGCCATAGGGACTCTGCATAGCTCACTGATCTTGTGTGTGTGTGTGTGTGTGTGTGTGTATGTGTGTGCTTATTTATTTGAGAGCAACAGACAAAGAGGCAGAGAGAGAGAATGGGTGTGCCAGGGCCTCCAGCCACTGCAAATGAACTCCAGATGCATCCATCACCTTGTGCATCTGGCTTACGTGGGTCCTGGGGAATCAAGCCTTGAACCAGGGTCCTTAGGCTTCACAGGCGAGCGCTTAACCACTAAGCCATCTCTCCAGCCTGCTCACTGATCTTTTGAGAGGAAGCTGAAAGTTACTTCAGAATGTTTATCAAGTGTTTTCCTGTCTGTATCACCTACACCATTGTGAGCTCTTTGAGTCAGGAATTAGGGTAATTTCTTTCTGGGTTTCTGACCCAGCATAACAGTTCATTAAATGCTTGTTGGATAGGTAGGAGATATGGGTGTTATCAAATGGATGAATGGATGTTTGGATGAAAGAGTATGGGTGGTAAGACCCTATTGCTGAAGACTCCACATACTTGGGCTGCAAGGCCACTGAGATATCCTGCTGGAACTGAGCTGATGACCTCCTCCATGTACACCAGCTGACAGAAAGCTGGAAGAAGCCATCCTACATGTAGTTCAATGGGAGAAAGAGATACCACTAGTGAAGATACTCAACAGTGAACACTGCAAGCCTTATAATTGGCCAGCCAGCCCAAATGAGCCAACAGGTGCAATAGTGGCATGTCTGTCATGGTGGAAACCAACTGCCCTCCAATTGGACTGCAGGCCCACTTCATGGGGGGAAACACATTCCTGATACTGAAAATTTAAAACAGAGGTAGTCATGAGCCCTAGGGGTGTAACATCTGCTGATGTCTGGAAAAATGTATATACTATGCTTCGCAAACTGCCTAATAAGCACTTCTCTTAATATTTATAACCTTATATTAATGCTACTCTCACTTTGGGTAGAGAATCTTCTCTTTTCAGACGGCAGTGACTTTGGGATGACTCAGAAGGTATCATAGTGCTGGAAAGAAGTGACTGGAGTACTGAGTAACATCTCGATCACACCTTCCAAGGCTCAGGGTTTAATGTGGAAGAGATGGCGGGAAGAATGTAAGAGCCAAAGGAAGGGTAGGACTCCTTACAACGTGCTCCCTCCAGACATAAAATGGCCTGGATATCCATGACCTCACAGTGCCTGACACTACCTACAGAAGACCATCATAAGAGGAGGAAAAGACCATGACATCAAAATAAAAGAGAGACGGATTGAGATGGGGAGGGGATATGATGGAGAATGTAGTTTCAAAGGGAAAAGTTGGGGGAGGGAGGGCATTACCATGGGATACTTTTTATAATCATGGAAAATGTTAATAAAAATTGAGAAAAAAAGAAAAAAAAGAAAGAGGTTGGATGGGTGCGTACAGTAGGTGGGGGGATGGATGGACAAATGGGTGAATGGACAGGTGGGAAGGCAGGTAGCTGAGAGGATACATGGTATAACATCATCTCTGACACAGAGGACCTTGCATTTTAGCAGATACATTAGATTTGCAATAAGCTAAGATCAATAGAATATGACAGCATATTCTTGCTAGTCTTGTAGAAGTTCAGAGGCGGGGGCCCTGGGACAGCTCTGCAAAGGCTTCTATACTGGAGCCCAGCAGCAAGCACTGAGGAGGCCACCTGGCATTTAGCTGCCAAATCTTTATGCTTGTACATCTCCTTCTTCCTGCCCTTGGTTCCTGGTGTCTTGCTGCTTCTGTATGTCTTTGCTATTGGCCATCTTGTCCCCGGAGTTCAGCAGGATCCAGGTGGCACTGAGGAGCCATCTCAGGGCAACCTGGAGCACAGGCTCAGGTGGCTTCTTAGGAAGAGGGCTGAGAGGACTTGAGAGTGAACTTCCATGACAGAGAGGGGACTGAGTATGTCTGCCGTCTCTGTGACAAAGAGTCCCCATAAAGTCCCAGTTACCAACAGGGGGCCCAACCTGTGATATTGCTAGTTCATTAAAAACATGCCTGGCATGTGATGGCACAGCCTTTAATCTCAGTACTCAGGAGGCAGAGGTAAGAGGATCACCATGAATTCAAGGCCAGCCTGGGAACTACAGAGTGAGTTCCAGGTCAGCCTGGGCTAGAGAGAGACCTTACATTGAAAAAATAACAAAAAATTCCTAAACAAAAAGGCAGGTTAAAAGCAAAGGAACAAGATGCCCTGACCAGAAAGTAAAGAACTTTGGTAGCAACAGAGGAGGGAACAGCAGATGAAAGTCACAAAGCTGAGAATCAGAACGGGGAGGGTGGCTGTCTACAGACACAAGATGTGGACTTGGCTCCAGGAGAATGGCTGAAGGCAAAGACTGTTATTACTTCTCAACTCCCACCAAGTCTGCATGCAAACACCACCTGGCCTGGCATGGGTACCAAATCCTACCTGAACTAACCCTCCGGGGTAGCAGCTATAGACATTGGGCTCTTTCCATGGGAGGTGCACACAGCTACACCACTCCTGTGGGGACACAGCACCCATAGCACCCCTGGGAGGTCCAGCCACAGGACTGCTTCCACTGTTCGCAGGCTGAATTGAATTGGCAGAGGAGCTGGGAGAGGAGCTTATCCCTGTACAGATGTCCTGAGGCCCAGGCTCAGATTTCAGTGCAAGGACTCAACACAACTTTCAAACTTGCATAAGGCTCCCACCCCAGCCCAGGAACTGCTGCAGGCCAATGCAAGTTGGGATGGGGAAGGGAGTTTTTGCCTTCAGGTGCCTCTATTCATGAGCACTTATTGATCAAACTTGGTGGATTACACCGAGTTCGTTCATTATTTATTTGAGAGCGACAGACACAGAGAGAAAGACAGAGGGAGAGAGAGAGAATGGGCACGTCAGGGCTTCCAGCCTCTTCAAACAAACTCCAGATGCGTGCACCCCCTTGTGCATCTGGCTAACGTGGGACCTGGGGAACCGAGCCTCGAACAGGGGTCCTTAGGCTTCACAGGCAAGCGCTTAACCGCTAAGCCATCTCTCCAGCCCAACACTGAATTCTTTTATGCTGGCTCTTCGTCTCCTGGGGCGTAAGCATTATTGGCCCATATCTACAGAGCAAGCTTGTGATTGACCTGGTTCCATTGGCAAGTCTTTCCTGGGCCTCACAGCCAACTATAGACACTAGAATTTGAGAAAGTGCTGAAGGAAATGAAGCCAGCTGGAAGAGCAGGTAAGGGGGAAGACACTGGGTCTGAGGGGTGGGACACTGTTGCTGGTGGGCAACACCCAGGAGGATCCCCCTAGCGGAGCCCTGAGTTGCTGGTACTGGGACAAGTGGGAGCCACTTGCCATGGCTGAGGCCCCGCAGCCCCCTGGTTGCTGGGAACATTGGCTGCAGGAGACGCCTAACTCATGTGCTAGCTGTTACAGGCTTCGTGGTCATTTTCTCTTCCCTTACTTCCTGCGGTATTGCTTCTGGGAGTCTCATCCAATGTCCGGGTTCATCTAGGGGTGCCTTTCCAGGGAACCTGGCTAATACATGCCACCATCTGTGGCCACCAAGCAGTGGTCAGCTGGGAAGAGCGAGGCAGGATTCTGGTAGTTCCTGCGGCAGTGCTGCGGGCAGCCACAAGGGCAGGAGGGAGGCAGGACTGAAGCAGGCGGTGGGCAGGTAGGTCTTGAAGGCCCTCATGGAAACTGCTTTTCTTTTCACTTTTTGGTTTTTCCAGGTAGGATCTTGCTGTAGACTAGGCTGACCTGGAATTCACTATGGAGTCTCAGGGTGGCCTCCAACTCACAACAATCCTCTCTCTGCCTCCTGAGTGCTAGGATTAAAGGCATGTGCCACCACGCCCAGATCAAAATTATTATTTTTTTTTCCCAAGGCAGGCTCTCTAGCCCAGGCTCTCCTGGAACTCACTATGTAGTCTCAGGGACGACTTGAACTTATGGCGATACTCCTACCTCTGCCTCCCAAGTGCTAGGATGAAAGGTGTGCACCACTATGCCCAGCAAAACTTTTTTCTTTTTTGAGGCAGGGTCTCACTCTAGGCCACGCTGATCTGGAATTCACTTTATAGTCTCAGGCTAACTTCGAACTCACACCAATCCTCCTACCTCTGCCTCCCAAGTACTGGGATGAAAGGTGTGTGCCACCACCACACCTGGCTGGGAATGTTTTAAGAAACTGTTGTTTCCAACTTTCCTGAGTCTACAGACAGCTTAGGACCATTCTGGGGATGTCCTCACTCACTCCTTGGCCTGAGCAGTGGGAGCTGCAGACCAGTCCTCAGGGGCTGGCTGGGCATACCAGTGTTCTGTTGGGAAGTGCTAGATAGACACAGATGGCACTTGCATGCCTTCTGACCAGTGTGCCACCTCAGGGAAAGTATAGAAACAGACTTCAGAAGAGTTCAAGTTAGGCCAATACCTGGTGAGTCTTACAGACTTATCCAAAGACTCACCGGGTATACAAAATCAATGGACACTTTAACACAATACACAAGTTCAGTTTGCAAATCAAGAAAGTTTTATATGATTCAAAGGAAAAAGTTACATTACACATATTCATTTAAATAAGTCAGCATCTGTTACATAAAACTTAATTGTCAAACACTTAAAATTTTATTATTGAAACTTCAGAAAAAAAGGCTCAAGCAGAACTGCTCAGGCAATAAAGTGCATGGGGGAGCCTGCCTCACTGTGCAGCGCCCAACACCCCGAGTTGACAATGGAGGCCCCCATTGGGGAACTGCCACCACTGACAGCTCTGGTTCTCTGGAGGGTCTTTTTCAGATGGGAGCTGTTTTCCAACTTACAATCTTTCCAAGAAATGGTGGGGGATATACAGAAGAGATCTCTAAATCTAATCAGGAAATGGAGTAACATCATTTCAACACACCTGCTCTTTTGGAGCACCAGTGGTCAGGGACTACTCAGAAGCCTCCCGTTACCCACAGAACTTTGCATGGCATAATTAAGGAGAAGCGCGCATGCGGACTTTGATGGGACACACAGCGGGCTGGGGTGGTGGGAAGAGCAAGAGCTATGTACACTAGGGTTCTCCTGTGACTCTTATGTTTTGGTAACAGGAATATTAAACTGCGGAACTGCCCAAGACTGTAAAAGTTTACTAAAAATACAGATACATGTCAAAAAGCAGGTGACACTGAAGGGCAGCTTAACAGGAATCAAGTAACATACAATGAATGACAGGTAAGGGTTGTATCGGACTAAGAAGACCTCAACACAACAACTTTTATCTAATTTTTCAGTATTTCAATCTTGCAAACATTTTTGTATGCTAAGTGCCAATATTTAAAAGGCAAATATAAAAGCTAACACACAGCACAAAAATAGTTCCAAGTGCTCAGAACTGTGCAAGATTCCTTGTTCTTAAATTTAGTGTTGCTGGAACTTTCAACATTTAACCAAAGCAGTTTCTGTGGCCATGGGGGTGTAAGATGCTAGTTTCCTACACATGCAGGGTATCTGCTCACAAGGTTTAAAAGGCAGTGCCCACTGTCTATCTTCTAGACCTCAAACTCCATCTCAGGTAATTTTTGATCAAAATCATTTCCTTCAAACAAAATGAGTTAAAGGGCCCCTAGGTGGTATTCCAGCGCCATTTAGCAAAACACACTTCCTCACAGTTCATCTGTAAGAAAGGCATCTGAGCCTCAGCTGACAGTATGCACTTGTACATCACTTGAGATGAGCTGCATGTTGCTGGAAAGTTCTTCCAACCACTATGGATATTTCCTTTTCTCACAGTCACTGAACCTACCACATAGTTAAGGTCCTATCAAAAGAAGTCAACTGACAACCCACAAAGCAGCTGGGCTGGGTACAAGCAGGATGTAGACTCTGGCGCTGGGCAGAGAATGGCCAGAAGACAGCACTGTACATACACACACAGACCGGCCGGAGCCCCTGATCCCCTACAGCTGGCTAGTAGCCCATGTACTCACAGAGGGCAACCTACACATGTGCCCAGTTCTACCGAACCTCAATTTTAATTCTGTGGACTACAGGGCTGATTGCCTGAAATTTTCCTTGAAAATTCTATGAAGAAACTGACTACAAAATTTATGTTTCCCTCATAAGCCTGCATTCAATCAATTTTGACTCCAAAAAAAGAACTGATAACCACCTTGTGATTTTTTTCTGAATAATATACCAAGCTTACTAAAAGCAGGGTCGTCCCAAAACTTTGCTATAAAACATGGAAAGAAGGGTGTAAAAGCATCTACCTAGAAAACAGTGATTTGAGCATAATATAAATATTTTTCATAAAAAAGTATAAAATTAGTACCCTGTCTCATTTCTGCAAAACATGAATAGAAAGGTTGTTAAAAAAAAATCCAGACTTTGTAAACTTTATTGCCCGAATGTTTGTTTGAATGCTGGTGATTTCAATAATCATATCTTCCATTTCCTTACAAAAAAACAAAATCAAAACACTTCTGAAAATACAAAAGATACTGAACAGGGTCCCAACCAGAAAAGTAAAGTTACCATGCTTCCATCAGAACCAGTTTCCAAGCCTTACCCAGCCCTGAGCCCCTGGAATGCACAGTCCCATTCCTGAAAGGGGCTCTAAGAATCCTCCGGTAACACCAGTAACCTCTCAGGCAGAGGCTAGCAATGGCTCAGGGGTGCTCCCTGGGATCTCTCCAGGGGAGATTCTGTTCAGCTTGCCCACCTCTGCCTGCCAGCCTGGGATCTTCTTGGTGGCCATGTGACGTCGGGCATGCTTTGTGAGATGGTCACTCCGCATAAAGCGCCGATCACACACCGGACACGCGAACTTCTTCTCCCCAGTGTGAGTTCTGCGGTGGCGAGACAATTCATCTGAGCGTGCAAACTTCTTATCACAGCCATCCCAGCTGCAAGTAAAAGGCTTCTCCCCTAGTAGGTAAAAACAAAATAGAACAAAATAAATTAAAGCAAATGTACATGCTTGCCACTTAAAAAAAAAAAATCCTTACTTAGACACACGTGGCATGTGTGTGGATGGGTGTTCCAGGGTCTTTTCTTGCTGCAAATGAACACCAGACGTATGTGCCACTTTCTGGGTCTGGCTCTGCATGGGTGGCTGGTGAATTGAACCTGGGCCAGAGGGCTTTGCAAGCAAGTACCTGTAACTGCTGAGCCATCTTGCTCAGCCCTATGCTCATCACTTTTAATGAGTAACATTTAAATCTCAAGAAGATAGTAATATATACTATCATTCTGGTTCTGGGTGATTAAGAAGTCAGTAAACTCTGCATGTATTTCTTACCACCATACCTAAAATGTTATGTGTCAAGGCCTAAAGATGTCAAACAAACCAATTTCTTTAAAAAAAAAAAAAAAAAGGGAGGGGAGGGACTTCTGATTAAGATGGCTGTGTAGGAACCATACCAAAGCAGGTTAGGGGAGAAAAAGAAAAAAAAAGTGAAAGTATGTAAGAAATCATCAACCACAGCAGAGGAGAGGTCCAGAGCGTCTAGAGACCACAGAAGCAGGCAGAAGCAGTGGCAGCACCGGGTCCGCACAGCTGTGGTTGCCAGGCTCTGCCTGAGCCACAGGAAAAGCCAAAAGAGGGAATATTCCACTCATACCAGCTTCCTTGCAAACTCGAGAAGCATAAAGAGGAGGACAGCAGAGACCAGCAGAGTGGCTAGAGAGGAAGAGGATCGCAGGGCCCAGTGGTACAACTTTAGCCAACATCCACAGGCCCCTCCTCCCCCCAGCCAGCGACCACCAGAGACCTGGAGAAGGGAACTCACCTACCCTGCTCACAGCACCAGGGATCAGAGCAGCAACCCACCGACCCAGTCAGCCTACCTGAGCCCACAGCATAGCAAAGAGGGACCCAAGCAGGCACATAGCATGGCTGAGACCAAAGCCATCCCAAACGGTAACTGAGATCACACCAGGTCAGTACCCGCCAAAAAAGCCTAGTATATGGGCCTGAACTGGAAGTGCTAATTGCACCTTCCGTGTCAGGGAGAATTATGTGTTAAATGTGATGGATGGTTGGATTTGCCATTCTTAAATAGCTGTATTTTGGGCTTGTCATTTGTTGCTTTGTGATTTATAGTGCCTTTGTCCCCTTTTCTGTTGCTCATTGGGGCAGGGTCTCACTTGGTCACAAGCTGATCTGGAAACCCTATACAGACCAGAAATCTCAGCCTCCCAGTTGACAGGATTAAGGGTGTGGGGCAACACACATCCTTAGGGACTTGGATTTTGTTACAGAATCTGTTTAATACCTACTCTTGCATAAATACTTTGTGATGGGTTTCACTGAATGTGTATATTGTTCAGTTAAATTTTAGAATTTGCATGTATCTTGTTCCACCCAGCCTACTTGAATACTAACATAGCAGGCAAACCCAACACCTAGGGTCACTCTTGTGGTTACTGTGTCTTTGAATAGCCACACCTAGCAACTTTAGCTCCTACCCTGAAGATGTATAACATCATATTGATTGATACAACTAATAACACTGCAAAGATGATTAGAAAACCCAAGCATCAAATTAATCCAAGATGCAAAAATATGTACATTATAAAACAAGAAACACAAAAACTCAAGACAATATAACTCCACCAAAACTTACAAATCCATCAGAAATGACCTCCAGTGAGACTGATTTAGTGGAAATGCCTAAGAAAGATTTCAAAGGAATGATTATAACTATACACAAAGAAATCAAAGGCGTGGTGGCGCACACCTTTAATCCCAGCACTCAGAAGGCAGAGGTAGGAAGATTGCTGTGAGTTCAAGGCCACCCTGAGACTACATACTACATAGTGAATAGTGAATTCCAGGTCAGCCTGAGCTAGAGTGAGACCCTACCTCCAAAAACAAAAACAAACAAAAAAATCAAAGAGGAAATCAGAGGAATCAAAGACGACACAGGAAAACAATTTAATAAAGTCAGGAGGTCAATATAAGACATGAAAAAGGAAATAGAAATAATAAAGAAATCCTAGCAATGAAAAACACATTAATGGGCTGGGGAAATGGCTTAGCAGTTAATGCGTTTGCCTGCAAAGCCTAAGGACCCTGGTTCAATTCCCAAGTACCCACATAAGTCAGCTGCACAAGGGGCATATATGTCTGGTGTTTGTTTGCAGTGGCTGGAAGCCCTGGAATGCCCATTCTCTCCTTCTCTCTGCCTCTTCCTCTCTCTCAAATAAATAAAATTAAAGAAAAAAAAAGAAAAACACATTAAGTCAAATTTTAAGTCTGTAAAAAGTCTCACCAATTGAATGGAGAGAACAGAATATCTAAACTAAAAGACCAGGTGGCAGATCTAATACAGTCCAACAAAAAGACAAGCTAATAGGAAGTCATGAATGGGAATTTCAAGATATTCAGGACACTATGAAAAGATCAAATGTTAAGAATTCAGGAAAGGGCTGGAGAGATGGCTTAGCAGTTAAGACACTTGCCTACGAAGCTGAAGAACCTAGGTTTGATTCCCCAGGACCCATGTAAGCCAAATGAACAAGGTGGCGCATATATCTGGAGTTTGTATGCAGTGGCTGGAAGCCCTGGCAAGCCCATTTGGACCCTCTCTCTCTTTCTAATAATTAAATAAATAAAGTTCTGTATATTAAAAAAAAAGAATTCAGGGAATAGTAAAAGAAGAATTTCACTCCACAGGCATAGTATTTCAACAAAATCAAGGAAGAAAACTTACCCCAAATTGGGAAAGAGATGCCAATGCAGATACAGAAAGTCTTTAGAACACCAAACAGACAAAACCTGGAAAGAACCTCTTCTTGCCATATAATTAAACTACCAAACAAAAGAAAACATATTGAAAGCAGATAGGAAAAACAAGTCACTAAAAAAGGCAAGTCTATCAGGATAACAACAGATTACTCAACACAAAAGCCAGAAGGACTGGGAATGATGTATTCCACGTTCTGAAACACAACAACTGTCAACCAAGAATATTTTACCCAGCAAAGCTATCCATCCAAGCTGATGGAGAAGTAAGGACATTCCACGACAAAAACAGGCTAAAGGAACATATGACAACCAAGCCAGTTCTACAGAAAATGCTTGAAGGGATCCTTCATGCTGAAGAGAAAGGAAAGCACACATATGAGGAAGCAGGGAAAAATGAATCATACTCAAAAAACACTTAATACAGGAGAGTAAAGGGAAAAAAGGAAGCACTACAAAACAAGAATGGCAAGTACAAATACTTACCTTTCAATAATAACTCTAAGTTATTAATGGCCTCAATGCCCTAACCAAAATACACAGGCTTGCAGACTGGATTAAAAGGCAGAATCCTTCTATTTGTTGCCTCCAAGAAACTCATCTCTCTATAAAAGACAGACACTATCTTAGGGTGAAAGGATGGAAAACAGTATTCCAAGCAAAGGGGCCAAGAAAACAAGCAGGTGTTGCTATCCTAATATTTGATACGATAGACTTCAAACCAACATAAGTGAGGAAAGATAAAGAAGCTCGTTTTTTATTGATTAAAGGGAAAACTCAATAGGAAGATATTACAATTCTATAAAAATATTCACCTAACATAGGTGCTCCCAATTTCATCAAACACACACTATTAGACTTAAGGTCACAGTTAACACCAAGCACAATTGTAGTGGGTGACTTCAATACCCCATTTTCATCTATTGACAGATCATCCTGGAAAAAAACAAGACAAAATAAAAAAACAGAGACATCTTGATTAAGTGATTTCATAGAACAAGTGGACCTAACAGATATCTACAGAACACTCCATCCAAATGCTACAGAACATACATTTGTCTCAGCAGCACATGGAACATTCTCTAAAACAGACCATACGTTAGAACACAAAACAAATATTAACAAACACAAGAAAGTTGAAATAATTCCTTGTACTCTATCTGATCACAGTAGAATTAAACTACATATCGGCAACAAGAAAAACTACAGAGCATACACAAAATCATGGATACTAAACAGTACACTACTGAATGATGAATGGATCATTGAAGAAATCAAAAAAGAAATAAAAATATTCATAGAATCAAATGATAATGAGAACACAACATACCAAAAATTTTGGGACACAATGAAGGCAAACCTAAGAGAAAAATATATACCTTCAATGCCTATATTAAGAAATTAGGAGCCAGGTGTGGTGGCACATGCCTTTAATCCCAGCACTTGGGAAGCAGAGTTAGGAGGATTGCCATGAGTTTGAGGCCTCCATGAGACAACATAGTGAATTTCAGGTCAGCCTGAGCTAAAGTGAGACACTACCTTGAAAAACTAAAAAATAAACTAAAATAAATTAGAAAGGCCACAAGTAAACAACATAAAGCTTCACCTTAAGGCCTTGGAAAAAGAACAATGCAAACCAAAAATCAGTAGATGGGAAGAAATAAAGACTAGGGCAGAAATTAATGATTAGAAACAAACAAAGAAAAAAAATTACAAAGAATCAATGAAACAAAGAGTTGCTTCTTTGAAAGGGTAAACAAGATTGATAAACCTTTGGCAAATCTGACCAAAAGAGGAGACACACAAATTAATAAAATTAGAGTTGAAAAAGGTACCATTACAACAGATATCAAAGAAATTCAGAAAATTATAAGGACATACTTTAAGAACATATACTCTAAGTTAGAAAATGTGAAAGAAACTAATTATTTCTTAGATTTATATGACCTACCAAAATTAAATTAAGAGGAGATAAACCATTTAAATAGACCTATAACAAGTACAGAGATCCAGGCAGTTATAAAAAATCTTCCAACTAAAAAGAGTCAAGGCCCAGATGGATTCACTGGTGATTCTATACATAAAGGACCCTAAAGACTTTACCCCTAAACTGCTAAGAGCTGATAAACACTTTTAACAACATAGCAGGATACAAAATAAACACACAGAAATCAGTAGTTTTCCTATATCCTAGCAACAAGCATGCAGAGGATGAAATCAGGGAATCTCTCCCATTCACAATTGCCTCAAAAGTCAATAAATAAATAAAGTACCTTGGAATAAACCTAACCAAGGAAGTGAAGGATCTCTACAATGAGAACTTTAAAACACTCAAGCAAAAAATTTCAGAAGACACTAGGAAATGGAAAGACATCCCATGTTCTTGGATTGAAAGAATCAGTATTGTGAAAATGTCAATCTTACCAAAAGCAATCTATATGTTTGATGCAATCCCCATTAAAATACCAATGGCATTCTTCACAGAAATAGAAAAAAAAAAAAAAAATCCCCAAATTCATTTGGAAGCACAAAAAACCCAAATAGCCAAAACAATTTTGGGCAACAAACTAAGGCTGGTGGTATCACCATACCCGATTTTAAGCTATATTACAAAGCCATAGTAATAAAAACAGCATGGTACTGGCACAAAGACAGACACATACATTAGTGGAACAGAATAGAGGACCCAGATGTTAATCCAGGCAGCTACAGCCAACTAATTTTCAACAAAAATGCCAAAATATTCATTGGAGAAAAGACAGCCTCTTCAACAAGTGGTGCTGGGAAAACTGAATATCTAGATGTAGAAGGATGAAAATAGATTCTTGTCTTTCTCCATGCATAAGAATCAAATCCAAATGGATCAGGGACCTTAATATCAGACCTGAAACACTGAAACCACTAGAGGAAAAAGTAGGGGAAACCCTTCACCATATTTGGCATAGGCAATGACTTTCTGAATATAACCCAAGTTGTTCAGGAAATAAAAGTATTAACCAACCACTGAAATCTCATGAAATTACAAAGCTTTTGTACAGCAAAGGACACTATGAATAGAGCCAAGAGACAACCTACACAATGGGAGAAAATCTTTGCCAGCTGTACATCTGACAGGGGATTAATATCCAGAATATACAAAGAACTTAAAAAATAAAACAATAAGAAATCAAGCAACCCAATTAAAAACTGGGTATGAAAATAAATAGAGTTCTCAAAAGAAGAAATACAGATGGCATATAAACATCTAAAACAGTGTTCTACATCCTTAGCCATCAGGGCTAATTAAAACTACTTGGAAAATTAAAACTACTTAGAGATTCCATCTCACTCCTGTCAGAATGGCTATCATCAAGAAAACAAATGACAATAAATATTGGTGAGAATGCGGAAAAAGGGAACCCTTCTACACTGTTGGTGGGAATGCAGTCTGGTACAGCCATTGTGGAAGTTCTTGAGACAGCAATAGATTTACCCTATGACCCAGCTATAGCACTCCTAGGCATATATCCTAATGATTCTTTTCACTACCTTAGAGATACTTGCACAACTATGTCTATTGCTGCTCTATTCACAAGAGCTAGGAAATGGAAGTAGCCTAGATGTCCCTCAACATATAAGTGGATAATAAAGATGTGGTACATTTACACAATGAAGTTCTATTCAGCAGTACAGAAAAATGAAATTATAAAATTTACAAGGAAGCTGGGCATAGTGGCACACGCCTTTAATACCAGCACTTGGGTGGCAGAGGTAGGAGGCCCACCATGAGTTCAAGGCCACCGAGACTACATAGAGAATTCTAGGTCAGCCTGAGCTAACGTGAGACCCTACCTCGAAAAACAAACAAACAAACAAAAAATTTGCAGGGAAATGGATGAATGTGTAAAGTATTACACTAAGTAACGTAACCCAGGCCCAGAAAGCCAAATGTTGCATGTTCTCTCTCATATGTGGATCCTAGCTACAAATGGTTAAGACTTGTCTGTGAGCTAGAAACAAAAATTGGTGGCTGAGGCCACTAAGCTAGAAAAAGGCTACAAGGGAGGGAGGAGAGTGAAGGACAGGGATGGTATTGTATATATGTAAGTAGAACAACAGATTACAGGCAGTGGAATGGCCTAAGTGAGGCCAGGGGAAGAGATTGAGTAAAAGAAGGGAGGGGGGACGTCAATCAAAATTCTGAGTAAGACATATAAAAACCTACTTTTTCAGATAATGGCACATCCAGAAGACATACACTGTTCCTAGAAAATTTTCAGTGCCAAGGCTGGGATACCTACCAGTGAGCTGTTGGTCAGGGAGGTCCCTGTTGCCTCTAAAACATTACAGGCTATTGCCAAGGACCTTGGTTTCCCACCTGAAACAGATGATAAGACCCTATTGCTGAAGACGCCACATGCCTGGGAGGCAAGGTCACTGAGAAATCAAGCTGGTGCTGAGCTGAAAACCTCCTCCATGTAGACCAGCCAACTGAAAGCTGGAAAAAGTTGCACTGCATGCAGCCCTATGAGAGACAGAAGTCATCAGCATTGGAACAGTGGACACTGGAAGCCTCAAGTTTCGCCAAACAGGCCAAATGATCAACTAGGTGCAATATTGGCATGTCTGTTACGAGGGAAACCAACTGCTCTCTAATTAGACTGGAGGCCCACTCTATGGGGGGAGGGAATACATGCCTGGTACTGAAAACCTAATCAAAAGCCTATGGTAGGGGAGGTCATGAGCCTTAGGGGTATAAAGCCTGCTCTTGTCTGGCTAAACACACATATTATTCTCAAACTGCCCTGAAAGCACTGCACTTAATGATCATATTCATATATTAATGCTACTCTCACTTGGTTAGAGAAGCTTCTCTTTTCAAATGGCGGTGACCACTGGGATGACCCAAAAGGCACCATAGTGCTGAGAAGATGTGATGGAGGAATGTTCAGCACTAAAATTTCTCTATCTCACCTTCCAAGGTTCAGGGTCCATTGCAGAAGAGGTGGCAGAAAGAATGTAAGAGCCAAAGAAAGGGGAGGAGTGCTTACAATGCAATTGACCAGACAGAAATTGGCCTTGATGGTCATGGCCTCGCAGTGCCTAGCACTATCTTCACAAGATCCTCGTAACAGGAGGAAAAGACGATGACATCAAAATAAGAGAGAGACTAATGGAGAGAGGGAGGGTATATGTCAGAGAGTGGAGCTGTGAAAGAGGAAAGCAGAGGAGAGGAGGGAATTATCATGCTTTATTGTCTCTAAGTATAGAAGTTGTCAAAAAAAATTTATACATTAAGCCGGGCATGATGGAACATGCCTTTAATCCCAGCACTCGGGAGGCAGAGGCAGGAGGATCACCATGAGTTCAAGGCCACTCTGAGACTACATAGTGAATTCCAGGTCAGCCTGGAGTGAGACCCTAGCTCAAAAAAACAAAATTGGGCTGCAGTGATGGCTTGCAGTTAAGGTGTTTACCTACAAAGCCAAAGGACCCAGGTTCCATCCCCCAGGAGCTGTATAAGTCAGATGCACAAAGTTATGCAGGCATCTAGAGTTCATTTGTAGTGGCTGGAGGCCCTGGCGTGCCCATTCTCTCTGCCTCTTTTTCTCTCTCAAATAAATAACTAAAATTTTAAATTAAAAAACTGAAATACACACACGCACGTATGTGTTTGTCATTCATTCAAAGTTTCATTCAAAGTACCCTGCAGTCACAGAGGTGACCAAGGGAGCCTTCGTGCAGGCAGATATTGCAACCTTCCTCAACAGAGCCCCTGGGCCTTTCCAGCCAGCACAGCAAGTGTGCCTTCTCTGTAGCCTAAAGCCCTTCTCTACCTAGCTGTGGCAATCACATACTACATATGGTTTGCTAGGCAGTTATGTACTGTTATAGGACCTGGTGTTTTTCCATAGTAGTTTTCCTATAGTAGGCAACAAATTAATGTTCTGTAACAATGGATGTTGAACACACACCAACTCTGATGATTCTCAGAGCTGAACAAGAAAATTCAGCACCATAATGAGCATTTGCCAGCAGCAAGGCTTCAAACTCCATGGATTAAAAAAAAAAACAAAAAAAACAAAAAACCTCATGTAAGGGCTGGAGTGATGGCTCAGCAGTCAAGGCACTTGCCTACAAAGCCTAATGGCCTGGGTTCTTTTACTCAGTATCCATATTAAGCCTGATGCACAAAGTGATGCTAGTGAACCTAGAGTTCCTTTGCAGTGGCTGGAGGCCTGGGTACACCCATTCATATTCTCACTCATTTGTTCTCTCTACTTGCAAGTAATTTTTTTTTCCTTCAAGGTAAAGTCTCACTTTAGCCCAGACTAGTCTGGAATTCACTATGGAATTTCAGGGTAATCTCTTACCTCTGCCTCCCAAGTGCTGGATTAAAGGTGTATGCCACCACACTTGGCTCAATAAAATTTTTTTTAAAAAACCTCATGCTAAACACAAGGTTGCTACTATGGTTGGGATATGACCCCAAAGTTTGCATGCTGGAAACTTAATCCCAAAGTCACATACTAATGTATTTGGTTTGAGGGCCATTGCACCTTACAGATTAATAGATTATCCCAGGAGTGGCTTTGCTATGAAAGGAAGCACTCTGGCATGTTGACCACTGCACCACGTGATGCCCTCTGCCACATTCAGATGTAGCAGGGAGGCCCTGCCAAATGCTGGGCAATGCCAGTGCCATGTTCAGACTTCCCAGCTCCAGAACTGTGAGCTCAATGAACTTCTGTTCTGATGGGTTACCCTGTCTCAGGTACTCAGAAAACAGATGCAGACAGCTGTCCTCTGTGTTCATTTCCCCACCACTGTTGGCAGCATACCAATGTTAAGTACATAATCTTCTAAAACATTCTAGAATCTGAAGTTTGTCTGTAAAGCCCTCCTCAAGCCATACCAAATGTGAATGCACACCTTGCTGTCTTGTGAAGAAAGGAACACCATAAAAACTGTCCCCAACCACAACCACAGAACACCCTAGCCTTCCCCTCACAGCAGCACTGGTCCTCTCGCTCATGCTGCTGACAGGCTCAACCACTGCACGACCCTAAGGACGTTTCCTGCCTCCCTCCCTCCTCTGATGCTCCTCCCGCTTCCTTCCTCCATCGTGAGAGGCTCAGGGCCTGTTCCCAATCCACTGGTCTGGTGTTCCCATCACCCTCCCAGTCACTCAGCACTTACCCGTATGGGTTCGAAGATGAGCCTTGAGGTGGGAACTTTTGAAGTAGGTCTTCCGGCAGCCTGGGAAATTGCAAACGTAGTTTCTCCTTCTGGAGAAGTCTACCTGAGGAGCACAGTTTTGACTGGAGGCAATGAACACTGGAGCAGGGGCAAGGGGCAACAACTTGGTATTTCCGATAGCCATGACGCCAGATGGGCAGGGGACAGGCTGGGGGAAGGAGGCCTGTGGCAGGACCAGCATCACGGTTCCCTGAGGCACAGATGGGCCCATGAGCACAGGCTGAGGCATGGGAGCAGCCTGGTTAGGTAAGATGGGCTTGACAGTCCCTGTAGGTACCTGGGGAGGGGACTTCAAAAAAGCTGAGAACATGCCACTCTGTCCAGTCACAGGGACCATTTGGCAAAGGACAGGGGGACTGAAGACAGGGACAGAAATCAGAGGGGTGGTCTTCCTCAGCAAGTCATTTTCAGAATTCTTTGGTAAGGAGGTCTGAACAGAAGTGGGCCATCTTGCCTGCTGGTCCTTGTTGGTAGGAACCAGGCTACTAGACTTGTGCAAGCAAGGCTGACAGGAAACCGAGTTAGAGATGAGTACACGGTCTGTGAGGCATGTGTCCTGCAAAGCTTCCAAACGTCCCAGAAACTGTGCTTCTCCTCTTCCTTTGGACAGCGGCTGCTCTGGAGTCTGGATGGTAGGAAAGCAGGCAGGAGCAGGCCTCTCCCCGGTGTGACGGATCACACTTGTCACCACAGCTCTACAGGGGGGTCCAGTGGCTGGCTCCAGTGGCTTTGGCTTAAAACCTGGCAAACCCTTTTCTGCCCTACTGCTCAGCTCTCTGGCTGACACAGAGGATGAGGAGAGGGCCACGGTCATGTGTCCTTTGGAATTAGTTACCTGGGAAGGAACAGATGTTCCTGTTGACGGCTCCACGAGCTCAGGGCTCTGAGGAGGAGTTATGCACTTAAAAAAAAAAAAAAGAAGAAAGAAAAGTACCATGTGAAAGGTGTCTTTGACTATTTTAATTAATTTATTTGAGAAAGGAGAAATATGGACATACCAGGGCCTCTTGCCACTGCAAATGACTCCAGATGTATGCACTACTTTGTGCAACTGGCTGTGTGTGGGCACTGGGGACCCAAACCTGGGCCAGCAGGCTTTGCAACCAAGAACCTTGAACTGCTAAGCTATCTATCTCCCAGCCCTTTAGTAATTTATTTTTTTTAAAGGAACTTATTTGATCACATTATCTCTAATACCTTTTAAAAGACATATCTAATGGAGACTGGTTGGTTGCTCAACACCCCAGTGAGTCTCAAGGTTGCCCAAGGAGCTCTGCTGTCCCTGTTTTTCCCCTATTAGGTTGCCCCTTCCAAACCATGTATGTGCCCCGGTGGAAGGGGGGGGGGCAGTGTCCACTCTAGGCTTTGCACAGCTATTGAAATAAGCAATTCAAACACTGGGACTCTGATAAGAAAAAGTAGTATTGTAAATGAGAAGTTTTCAAGGAGTTCAGATTCTTAAAAAAAAAAAAAAAAACAAAAAACTAGGGGTCTGGGAAAATGCCTCAGCAGTTAAAGGCATCTGCTCGCAAAGCTTGCTCTCCTGGGTTCAATTCCCAAGCAACCCATGTAGACAAGCGTTTAGTATTTGTTTGCAGTGGTAAGAGGCCCTAGAGTACCCATACATACATATACAAATAAATACTAATAAAAAAGATTTTAACAACTCTACAGGTTGGAGAGATGGCTCAGCAGTTAAGGCATTTGCTTGAAAAGCCTAAAGACCAGAGTTCAATTCCCCAGTACCCATGTAACATCAAATACAAGTTGATGCATGCATCTGGAGTTTGTTTGCAGTGGCTAGGGGTCCTGACATGCTCATCTCTACCTTCCTTCTCTCTCTCAAATAAATGAATGAAATATTAAAACAAAAAACAACATCTGAACAGTGACTCTTGCTAAAACCAAGCCAAGTACAGACCACCTCATAGCAGAGCCTGAGGACCCGAGGGGCTTGAGGAGCCATGCCCACCTTTCCTCCAGTCTCCACCACTGCCCATATGTCCCTTCCAACTCCTCTTCAAGTCTTGTCTTTTGTACTATTCTTCAGTCGTAAGTTCCCAGTTCAGGACAGTTACATCTCAATTTTCACTACTGTTTGCAACCTGCAACTAACTCTCAGCTTCTCTAACCTGAGAAGAAACTTCTCTAAGCAAGTTCACAGTTAGAACTAAAAATAACAGTGACTTATTGCATTCAGATTATGCAAGTTGGCTGTCACAGGAAAAAGAAGTTTCTACCCAACTACGGCTGTCTGATGTCAAAAGCCGTGCTTTCTTCAGCTGCTCCCCTCATACCCTGATCCCAGACTGAGTCACTGAGAAAATATAAGGCCTCCACCTTGAGACTTCTGGGGAAATGAATATATTTTACCTTCTTGCAACTATTTGTAGGATTCCCCCAAAAGATCCTATTAACATTTGGTTACTGAGCTATGCTCATTAATGAAAAGCGAAGTACTTTCCAGAGGAGAGTTTTCATCCCTTTGGACCCAACACAAGGGGAGGGCAGACAACTTCCTTGCCAGAATCACCATCAATCTCCCTAGAAGTTCAACACACTTATTTTTTTTTTTTTCTTTTTTCTTTTCGAGGTAGGGTCTCACTCTGGTCCAGGCTGACCTGGAATTAACTATGTAGTCTCAGGGTGGCCTCGAACTCTCGATGATCCTCCCACCTCTGCCTCCCAAGTGCTGGGATTAAAGGCAAGCGCCGCCACGCCCAGCTCAACACACTTATTGAAGCTGCTGCAGGCAGTTCACAGAAACGCTCCTCTCCTTCACTTTCTCTTACCAGAGTTGAGAAAGAATGGAAGTCCTTTGGTAGCTCAAGTGCAGCTGTGTCCATAAGCACAGTGGTGGTGATGTCCCCAGAATCAGAGACAGGTGTGAGGGGTCTTATCTTCAGCAGGTCACCTTTCTGGGACCTCCGACCCCAGGAACTCATGCAAACAAGAGCCTCAACAGCTTCCATGTCCGTCTGCTCTAGGGTGCTGCACGTAGACCTTTCACTGTCATGCCGTTTCCGCTCCAATATTGACTCACAGATGTCCATGATGTCAATCTAAAGGCAATACAGCACAGTGACTTCTCAGTTCACGACAAAAACATGGAGGGTGACCCTGACATGTAGACATGTACATCAAAGGGTCTGTACCGCTGAAATAACATGTGCAGCACTTCAAATAGCTGCAGTACAAGGGCCCATGACAACATTCTTTAAAAATTGTTTTATTTATTTATTTACTTAAGAGAGAGACAGAGAGAAAATGGGCGAGCCAGGACCTTCAGCCGCTGCAAATGAACTCCAGATGCATGTCTGTCACCTTGTGCATCTGGCTTATGTGGGCCCTGGGGAATGGAACCTGGGTCCTTTGGCTCTGCAGGCAAGCGTCTTAACAGCACAGCCATCTCTGCAGCCCATGATATCTTCCTTATATAGCTTTACTTTCAAAGCCAGCACTGTGAAGACTCGACTTGGTCAGGAAGCAGTTTCCACTAAAAACCTTGACTCTTTTTTTTTTTTTTTTTAGTTGTTCTTTTGAGGTAGGGTCTCACTCTGGCCCAGGCTGACCTGGAATTCACTATGTAGTTCAGGATGGCCTTGAACTAACTGCAATCCGCCTACCTCTGCCTCCCATAGTGCTGGGATTAAAGGCCTGCGCCACCATGCCTGGCAATACCTTGACTCTTACAAAGGTTACTGGGCTGGGATATAGCTCAACTGTAGAATGCCTCAAGGCCCTAGGGGTAATAGACCCTAATGAACAGTGAACACAATAGGTTACTAGCCTCATGTTTTTTGTTGGTTAGTAAGACTACTTCAGAGGTGTAAACTAGTAGGAAGGCCTTGCCGGTAGGAAGGTATTACATAAAGAGAAGAATGGACAATGAAGCTTCATAGCTGGTGTGTGAGATCCTCTGATGGGGGGGGGGTGCTAAGTAGAGACCTTAAGGAGCATTATTACCCCAAGCTTCATTTCCCAGTGGCTGAACTCACTACACCCATGCAGGTAGAGCCCATGGTGACTTGACACTGCCTGTTTGTTCAGGAGGTTCAAGACATTGTCACCTGTTACAGCGGGAAATCAGGAAAAGGGTGAAAAAAGGAGCACGTAATTTGATCTAGTGTAACCCAGGAGAGCTATGTTCTCCACATCATCTTTTCAACCAGGAGTGAGGTGGGAGGGAACTGGACAGAGATTGATTCCTTCTCAAGGAAAAGTTGGAATCCATATACACTCAATTTGTCTAAGCATCAAAACACACTTCTAATCCCAGCATCAGTGGAGGCGGAAGTGGAGGATTGCTTTGAGTTGGACAACAGCCTGAGACTACAAGAGTGAGACCTAGGCGGGAACACACCCCACAAAAAGTATCCTATCTGCCCAGGTCAAGAGGCTACCTTCCTAGCCATCCAGCCCTGCTTCCCAATGGAAGATGCAGGAACCATATTCGGTCTTATCCCAGGACAACTGCCCCCAACCCCGCCCGCCTTACCGCGCTTCTAACCAAGCACCCGCGTGCTGCCACGCCGCCCGACGTTCCCGCCAAGGGCCTTCGGGCTTGCTCCGCCCACACCCCGCCCCCGCATTCTCACCAGGCCCCACCCACACCCCGCCCCCACGCTCCCGCCTGGCGCCTTTGCACCTCCCCTGTTTGACTCTACACTCCCCCCACCCCAAGATCTCCCCCTTCCACCCCGCCCTGCGGGTCACGTTCCCGCCCTCCGCCCCGGTGACGTCATGGCTGGAAATAGCCCCGCGTCGGGCGGGGCGGCGGTGGACCTTGAGACAAAGCTGAAGGCACCAGAGAGTGGCACCGGCACACGCCCCCTCCTCTCCCCTTCCCTCCGCGCCCCAGCCCAGGCCGGTACCACAGCGCGGCCCCCGCCCGCCCAGCCCCACCGCCGACCCGAGCCCCACGGGTGCAGCGACGGTGCAGCCTCGCTCACCGTCCCGCATCGCTCCGGTTCCCACCCGCAGCAGCCCCGTCACTCACCGCGCACGCGTCGCCCGGGCCCGCGGTGCCTGGCGCGTGCATGGTGCGGGAGGATTGCAGGTAACAAAGGTGCCACGGGGATGGGAGCGGCGTGAGCTCGGCGCGCCGCACAGGCCGCACGTGCACGGCGGCTGCAGCGGACCTCCGCCCGCCCGCCCGCCCGCCCGCCGGCCCGCGAGCGAGGCTCTGCCCCGGCGCGGCCCTCGCGGCGCGGGAGAGGAGGGGGCGGGGCGGGGCGGGGCGGGGCGGAGGGAGCGGCTGGGGGCGGGGCGCGCGGGCAAACCAAAATACACTGCGCCCTGCCGGGGGGCGGGGCTGCTGCCGACAGCCAATCCGCGGCCGGCCCGTCTCCAACCGGCCAATGGGCGCCGCGGGGGGCCGCGTGATCGGAGCCTGGCTCCGGCGTGATCCGGCGGGGCGGGGAGGCGGCACGTGTTTTGGTCGGGGCTGGGGGCGGGTCTGGGGCTTGGAAAGTAGGGGAAAGGTCCCGGCGGCGGCTGGGCGGCGATCTACAGCGGGGAAATCCCGTCCTGGCTTCTGGGTTAGGGACACCGGCTGCGCGAAGGCTCTATGGAATGGACTCGTCTGACAGAGGGGATCCACAGGGAGGGGCCGACTCCGTTTTAAGCTGCCTTAGGTTCTTAGAAACGCCTCCCTGCCCAGGAGGAGGCTTGAAAGCTTCTATGTGACGAGCCGCGGTCCTGGACTCATTCGTGCAGAGCGCCAGATCCGGGACTTCTGGGCCTGGTCTTCCACCGACCCCTGACCGGACAGCTAGTTGTAGTGGTCAGTGTGTCAGCTGTTAAAGGGGTCAAGGGAGGCCAGCACCGTAACCATCAGAAACGTGCTGGGTGAACACAGCCCATCCTTCCCAGTCGCCATGGAAACGCTGACCCCTCCGGAAGTCCTCAGGCCTTGTGTGAGAGCTGACCCATTGCCTAAACACCCCCCCTCCCCAGTCTCTGGGTGCGGTCATCCACTGACACAGCGCAAAGTTCTTGGAAAGCAGGACTTAGGTTGTGTTTGTCTCCCAAGCCTTCTCCCACCCTACGCTCGTCCACTGAGCCTCCATTTGCAGGTCCCTGAAAACTGGAGGTGCAGGAAAACTCACAGCACACACGACGGGCCTGGCACCATCACCTAGCCTCATTGGTGAGCTCGTTGAGGTGGCCCAAGAGCTCTTGGCAGCCCTAGCTCCTCATAGACAGGGAGATTTAAATAGGTAAGAGAGGAAGAGGCAGTGTTCAAAGATGAAGTCACTTCAGTGAGGAGTGGACAGTCCCTGAGAAAGGATGCAGTGATCTTCACAGGAGTTAGTCTTTTTGGCTTTTCCAAGTAAGGTCTCACTCTAGCCCAGGCTGAGCTGGAATTCACTATGTAGTCTCCGGGTGGCCTCGAACTCACTGCGATCCTCCTACCTCTGCCTCCCAAGTGCTGGGATTAAAGGCATGTGCCACCACACCCGGCTTAAACATTTTTTTTTTAAAGAGAGTATTTTTGCCAGGCATGGTGGCGTACGTCTTTAATGCCAGGGAGGCGGAGGTAGGAGGATCATTGTGAGTTCGAGGCCACCCTGAGACTCCATAGTGAATTCCAGGTCAGCCTGTGCTAGAGTGAGACCCTACCTCAAAATAAACCAAAGAAAAAAAAGTTTATTTGAGAGAGAGATAAAGAGCCACTGCAAAGGAACTTCAGATGCATGCATCTGGTTTTACATGGGTTCTGGGGAACCAAACTTGGCACAAGTGCTGGGATTACAGGCATGCGCCACCACACCTAGCTCCAGTAAAATATTCTGTTTTAAAAAATTTTTTGGTTTGTTTTTACTTATTTATTTGAGAGCGACAGACAGAGAACGAGGCAGAGAGAGAGAGAGAATGGACGCGCCAGGGCTTCCAGCCACTGCAGACGAATTCCAGATGCATACGCCCCCTTGTGCATCTGGCTAACATGGGTCCTGGGGAATTGAGCCTCCAACTGGGGTCCTTAGGCTTCACAGGCAAGCGCTTAACGGCTAAGCCATCTCTCCAGCCCTCCAGTAAAATATTCTTAACCCAATACCGGTCTCTTTGCCTCTATGGATTCCCCCACTCCTGACAGTAAGACCACATGCAATAGACTGAGTTGACCTGGATCCAAGTCACACTGTGGAAACATGACCTTGGCCAACTCTTGTCTGCCCGCACCATTCCTGCAGGACAGGGAGTAGGGCTGCTTTCCTGGAACCCAGAGGGCCTCTCCAGACTCTCTGCTATCTGGACAGCAAGGATACCTGGGAACTTAGGACTTGACCTGACTGGGGACTTTGCAGGCCCAGGTCTTCCCAAATCTAGCCAGTTCTCCAGATAGCCAAGCCAGCTGTGGTTGCTGCCAAATCTCTGAATGTGCTCATGCTTAGAGGGATTTAATGTGTTTGTAAGCTGAATACTGTTGTTAGTCTACTCAGGAACATTACTGGGCCCCGTGCAGTCACTGCAGCCCCTAAGAAAGAAAGAGATCGAGCAGGCAGACTGGACATAGCCACAGGTAATGTCTCTATAGGGAGCAGGATCCTTAGGCCATAATGCCCCACTCTCGAGTGCCCTTGCAGAGTCTGTGTGTGTGCACACATGCCTCTACATAAAGGCTAGCATGCCGCATGCCTTCTCAGTCTGGCCTGCTGACTTTGCAGAGTTCATTATGTGTAGGTCCATAAAGTTTACCTCTGTTTTTTGCAATGGTTAAAAATAAGATTCCATTATATGGATGTGTTGCAAATTATATATAAATAAATAAATAAATAAATATATATATATATATATATATATATAATTTTTTGTTACTTTTCTTTATTTATTTGAGAGCCACAGACAGAGAGAGGAAGAGGCAGATCGAGAGGAAGAAAATGGGTGCACCAGGGCCTCCAGCCAATGCAAACAAATTCCAGATGCATGCGCCCCCTTGTGCATCTGGCTAACGTGGGTCCTGGGGAATTGAGCCTCAAACTGGGATCCTTAGGCTTCACAGGCAAACGCTTAACTGCTAAGCCATCTCTCCAGCCCTAAGTTTTTGTTTTTTAGATAGGGTCTCACTATAGCCCAGGCTGACCTGGAACTCACTCTGTAGTCCCAGGCTGGCCTCAAACTCATAGTGATCCTCCAACCTCTGCCCCTCTAGTGTTGGGATTAAAGGTGTGTGCTACCACACCCAGTTTTTTTCTGTTTCTTTCCCTTTCTTACACTCCTCCTTCCTTACCCTTCCCTTCCCTTCCCTCCCCTCCCCCTCCTCCCCTTCCCTTCCCTCCCCTCCCCCTCCTCCCCTCTCTTCCCCTCCCCCTCCTCCCCTCTCTTCCCTTCCCTTCCCTTCCCTTCCCTCCCCTCCCCTCCCCTCCCCTCCCCTCCCCTCCCCTCCCCTCTCCCTTTCCACAGAATCTGATTATATAACCGAAGATGGCAAGCCTGTGGATCCTTCTACCTCTGAGAGCTACTCTGAGAGCTAGAATTACAGATGTGCGTGTCCATACCACACTACTTGAATTTTGTTGTTGTTGTTGTTTTTGTTTTTCAAGGTAGGGTCTCACTCTGGCCCAGGCTGACCTGGAATTCACTATGTAGTCTCAGGGTGGCCTCCAACTCACAGCGATCCTCCTACCTCTGCCTCCTGAGTGCTGGGATTAAAGGCCTGCACCACTGTGCCCAGCTTCTTGAATTTTTAAAACTTAATTTTATTTATTTCTGAGGAGAGAGATATGGGTACCCCAGAACACATTCCAGACTCATACACGATTTTATGCAACTAGCTTTATATGGAGACTGGGGAATTTGAACCTGGGCTGTCAGGCTTTGCAAGCAAGTGACGTTAACTGCTGAGCCATCTCTCCAGCTAACTGAGGAAGAAAGCCCATAACATTTCTTTGTACTTCTTTGATGAACTTTTACTGATTTTATTTTTCTGTTATTAAAGAGCCATGGAGCTGGGGAGAGAGCTCAGAGGGTAAGAGCTCTGCACAAGCATGAGCCCAAAGAGCCCGAGACAGCCCCAGAGCATCTGAGTGTAATACCCAGCACCTTGGGAACGTCTGGGCATTCGCAAGCATGCCTGTAGCCTGTGGGGAGCAGAGAGAGAAGAATCACTAGGGCTCACGGAAACAGTAGCTCTGGCTTCAGAGAAGAGACAAGGAAACATGGATGAGCAATGGAGGGAGGCACCTGACAGTCTCTGATCTCCACACCTGTGCCAAAAAAAGGGCCAGGGGCTCAGGAGATGGCTCAGTAGATAACGTGCCTGCAGTGCAACTCTGAGTGCCTGAGTTCAGATCCCCAGACACCATGCAGAAGCCAGCATGTATGCACCTGTGTTTACTAACACCCGCCCCTTACCAAATAAATATAATTTTTAAAAAAATTTTATTATTTATTTATTTATTTGAGAGTGACAGAGAGAGAAAGAGGCAGATAGAGAGCGAGAGAGAGAATGGGCGTGCCAGGGCTTCCAGCCACTGCAAACGCACTCCAGACGCGTGTGCCCTCTTGTGCATCTGGCTAATGTGGGTCCTGGGGAATTGAGCCTCTTAACTGGGGTCCTTAGGCTTCACTGGCAAGTGCTTAACCACTATGCCATCTCTCCAGCCCATAAATATAATTTTTAAAGCCACTTTGGTTTTCTGTGATCTTTGGAGGGAGTTTTAATTGATAGTGTAGAAACTTGAGAGTGTCTATATGTTGCAGAGGAGTCTGGAGAGGAAAAAAAATGCAAGAGTGAGGGGCTGGGCTAGAGAGATAGCTCAGCAGTTAGATGTGCTTGCTTGCCCAATACCCACATATAGTCAGATGCACAAAGTATCACATGCATGTATCTGGAGTTTATTTGAAGCAAGACATACTTACACTGTTTTGTTTTCCTTCTCTCTACTTGCAAATAAATAAAAATATTTAAGAAAAAAGAGTAAGTGGGCTAGAGAGATTGTTTAGTGGTTAAGGAACTTTCCTGTGAAGCCTAAGGACCCATGTTTGAATTCTCTCCAGATCCCACATAAGCCAGACACACAAAGGTGAGGCAAGCTCAAGGTCACACATGCCCACTAGGTGGCACAAGCGTCTGGAGTTCGATTGCAGTGGCTGAGGCCCTGTACCAATTTTCTCTCTCTTTCTCTCTGTCAAATAAAATAAATAAATAAAATTTTTTAGAAAGATGGGCTGGAGAGATGGCTTAGTGGTTAAGCACTTGCCTGTGAAGCCTAAGGACCCCGGTTCAAGGCTCAGTTCCCCAGGTCCCACGTTAGCCAGATGCACAAGGGGGCGCACGCGTCTGGAGTTCGTTTGCAGAGGCTGGAAGCCCTGGTGCGCCCATTCTCTCTCTCTCCCTCTATCTGCCTTTTTCCCTGTGTCTGTCACTCTCAAATAAATAAATAAAAAATGAACAAAAAATTAAAAAAAAAAATTTTAGAAAGAGTAAGGGCCTGTAGGTGGGAATGAGGGTGAGGAAGGGGGACACTGGGAGCACTGGCCAGGGAGCCAGTCCTGAACAGGAGAGAGGACCTGCTTAATGGGTCTGGGGATGGAGTTGATAAAGAAGAAAAGATGGCATCTAGTCAGCTCGCCCTTGCTGGGATGAACCTCCAGACCAGACACAGTTATGGGACGAAAGGAATTTACCTGAAGCTTACAGGTCCAGAGGAAGTTCCCTAATGGCAGAATAAGCTGGCCCCCTTTCACAGGTCCACACACAGAGAAATACCACCACCAGCACCACAAGCAAGCACACTCCAGGAACCCAGGAAGAGCTTAAGCACTTTTCATATCTTAGTTTGCAATTCCAGATCTGCCCCCAAACACACCTTAGGGCTGGACCCCAGGATCCAGTGATACTTCCTCCAGCCAGGTAGCGGGTAATCCCAGAAGCTTTAATAAAACTCCTGAATCTGTCGGGGGATATCTATTCCAACAGCCACAGGTGGCTAGAGATGTAGAACAGAGAAGAGAAGGTCAATGGGCTTGAGTATACCACCATCTTAGTGGCCTGCAAGGACCAGCCATCTGCCCAGGACAGGGGCCCTGATGAGGTTAAGACTGAGAGACATGAAAAAGGTTGGAAGCCAACTTTTGAAAAGCTGTCCCCACATTGAGAACCCAGGGAGGATGTTCCAATGACCAAGGACAGCAAATTAGGTTCTTGTGTTAGAGTGCTAGGTCCCCAGGGGGCAGGCCTCTTCCCACTCGTTGAATCTGTTTTCTCACTGGCAAAGTGAGTTTAGCTCTGATTTCTTTTTTTTTTTAATTATTTATTTATTTATTTGAGAGCGACAGACACAGAGAGAAAGACAGATAGAGGGAGAGAGAGAGAATGGGCGCGCCAGGGCTTCCAGCCTCTGCAAACGAACTCCAGACACGTGCGCCCCCTTGTGCATCTGGTTAACGTGGGACCTGGGGAACCGAGCCTCGAACCGGGGTCCTTAGGCTTCACAAGCAAGCGCTTAACCGCTAAGCCATCTCTCCAGCCCTCTGATTTCTAATTGTGGCTGAACTATGATCAACCATTAGTTTTGTTGGTTTTCCAAACAAGCACTCTTAACCACTGAGCCATCTTCCCAGTCCCAGTTTTCATGATTTTGTTGAAAATGAATCAAAACCAAAGTCAAAAACTAGACTTTTAAAATTCCATGCTATGGAATTTTTCATTTGTTCAGACTATGCTATGGTTTGACCGGGCCCCTCAAAGATACACATGTTGGAAATTTGATCTCCTCTGTGGTGGCGTTAGGAGGTGGGATCTTTAAGAAGTGGTTAAGCCAAGAGGGCACTAGCCTCATGAATGGGTTCTTGCTGTGGGTTCCTTACACAGTGATAAATATGATCCCATTTTGCTCTCTCTGTTGCCTTCTCTTTGCCCTTCTGTCATGGGACAGGACAGCGAGAAGGCCATTGCTAGATGCTGTCCCCTCCCTCTTAGGCTTCCAGGACCACAAGCCAACAAATCCATTATGGAAATTGAGTGTTTTCCTGTTTTTTTGAGGTAGGGTCTCACTCTAGGCCAGGCTGACCTGGAATTCACTATGTAGCCTCAGGGTGGCCTCAAATTCACAGCAGTTCTTTTACCTCTGCCTCCCAAGTGCTGGGATTAAATGCGTGCTGAAATTGACAAATTTAACATAATTGTGAAATTAATATACATCACCCATCTTGTGTCATTGTATTATAGTTGGACAAAATGGACTAAGACATAAAATCTGAATTGTGGATTATCATTTATTCTGAGATTATATCTTTATTTTTTTGTTTTTTTGAGGTAGGGTCTAGCTATAGCCCATACTGACCTGGAATTCACTATGTAGTCTCAGGCTGGCCTTGAACTCACAACGATCCTCCTACTTCTGCTTCCCAAGTGCTGGGATTAAAGGCGTGCGCCACCACTCCAGCTTTCATTTTCTCCCCTAACGAAATGCCGTGTGTTTTGGCAAGATGGTGATCATGTATGTCATATTGTTGTATGGCATTTTTCTTCTGGGCATAACATGAAGCCATCTTGAGGTAAAGAATGTTATGGTTGGGCTGGAGAGATGGTTTAGTGGTTAAGCGCTTGCCTGCGAAGCCTAAGGACCCCGGATCGAGGCTTGATTCCCCAGGACCCACGTTAGCCAGATGCACATGGGGGCACATGTGTCTGGAGTTCGTTTGCAGTGGCTGGAGGCCCTTGGCATGCCCATTCATTCTCTCTCTCTCTCTGCCTCTTTCTCTCTGTCTGTCACTCAATAAATAAATAAAATTGAACAAAAAAAATTTAAAAAAAGAAGGATATGGCAACTTCGGAGCAGAACAACACTATGATAAAATATCTATAGTAATGGTAATGGAGCTACTGACAACTTCCTAGTGGACAGAGGAAGGGAGGGTCAGGAGACCCTCACGAGAAGTTATAGCAGTTTTCCCCACCTGCCCCCCCCACACCAGCTGCAAGTGAGCTTGGGGAAAAGCTAGATTATATAAAAAGTAGATTAACTAGAAGTGGCCTCCATGATACAGCTTCCTTGAGGTCGCCATCCAGGACGGAGTGGCATTTTGTAGTGGTGCCTTTGAGTGACCCACGCTCCTGTACGTAACCCCTCACCTGTGCCATTTAAGCAATCCCAGTAAACTCGCTGGTTCGCCAAAGCTGGTCTTGGTGTCGTCGTCCTTTGACCTGTCCTCTGTGGCCTATGTGGGGTGAAGATGTGTGTTGGCATCTCCCCAGGGGAAACGCTTCCAGCAACATATATGACACCCCGACTTGTGAAAGAAAACATTATTCACTCTTTGGAAGCTTCTTCTAGAGATCAGAGAAACTGGATCTGGAGCTCTTAGATGTACCCAGAGACCCCTCCAGAAGAGATACTCAGTAGTTCTAGCAGGGGCTGGTCTCCTTTCCACAATGAATGTGGAGGAGCTGATTTCAAAGTCAACCCTGGGGTTGCCAACTACTGAGGAAGGAAGACTCCTGGGACAGACATCTTCTTCCTCCTGACCCCCATCCCCCTAGTCACCCAGTTGCCCCCATCCAGACCAGCCAGCAGAATCCTCCTCAGATTTGGAGTATTTTAGCCTTTGGCTAGAGCCCAGCAGTGGAGCCAATAAGGGACAATGCAGTTCCTGGCCACTGTCCTCCTTGCCCCAATCTGCCTGCTATGCTTGGGAGGAACTAAAGGGGAGGGGAGGGGAGGCTGCCCACAGAGGCCTGGGTCTACCCTTCTTCCTACCCTTCTCCTGTCTGGGTTGAGCTCACTGGCCAGAAGCAGCAAAAACACCAGAACACATTGTGAGCCCAGGCACATGATTGGCTCTGGTTGGCTCTCTATATAGTAAGGGATTCACTAAATGGATGGAGCAATAAATTCCAGGCCCACCAATCCAGTGACTGCCTGGGGGTGAGCATCCATTCCTCCTAATACCCCAGGCTCCCGGCTTCTTCCCAGAAGGCCCCAAGGACAGGGAAGATAGGTTTGTCAGAGTAGTTGAGGCATGTACCATCCAGGACAGCTCACTCATTTGCAGATGGGGAAACTGAGGCCTAGTGGCCTTACGAGAGAAATTACAACAATGCTTCATCTGATGTGTAAGGTGCAACAGAGATTGAGGCTGACAGCCATATACCAGATAACAGAAGGAGACCAGGGTTCTGCCAGGGCCTGGTGAGTCACCCCTTCACCCTTTCCACTTTAGCCCCACTTGATGGAAGCAACAGAGGAACAGAGGTAAAGCAATGGGCTGGTGAGTGGTGGGTTCAACTCCACCTCCTGTTCAAGTCCAGGGCTTCCTTCCTCCTACCTTGGGTTCTCTGAGAGCAGTGAGTCCTTGTGCAGGGACTTTACCAGGGCCACCTCCCACCAGGTACAAGAGGATGCTCCTGGGAGAGGGTACAAGCCCTGCTTTGCCCCGCAGGTGCTGAGCATGCTCTGTCTCACCCCCACAGGCCTGCTGTGCAGTTGTTGCTACAGGTGACTGCCTCCTGGCTCTGGGCTCTCTGACCTTTTTCTGTGTGTCTACAGGCTGGGATGTCCTCTCTGTGCATTTTGTCTTTAGTCACAAGAGGAGGAAGCAGGTTGTGCCCCTGGGTCAGGTGCTCAGGATAGAGTAGTCATGCGGTCCCGACCTGCAGCTTTTGCCAAAGGAAAACCCAGATTGGGTTGGGGTGTCATGTGCCCCTGGCAATCTCTTCAAGGTACCAGATACGTGGCAAGGAGAGAGAGGGATCTGGGGACCATGGAGAACTAAGACGTACCCTCTGTCCTTTGGGTTCCCCACCATTGTGCAGGAGAAACTGACTTACAAATAACATGATGTATTATCCACCCAGGGATGTAGGTAGCAAAGAAGGCCAGATCGTTCCTGCCTGCGGAACTGCTGGGAGACTGCTGGTCTGTGATGCTCTTTTGAACTGGGTGTTGGGACAAGTAGAAGGTAGCCATCCAAGGAATGGAGGTGACACTTTACTATTAATGACATGCCTCCTTTACCTTAGCATTCTCCATCTCTTAGCACGAGGCCTTCCTACACAGTAGGAGCTGAATTCATTAAACTGAGCCTAAGAAGACATCTTTGATGCTGTGCAGGCCAGCAGTCCGGTCAGGAAGGCTTTTAAAACCCAGGCAGTGAACCCACTCTGAGACTGACTGAGTAGGTTTGGGGTGGAGAGGTCTAAAAATATGGACATCTAATGTATTCCCAGAACTGTTTGAGGCCCTGAGGCAGGGATGTTCATGAGAACTACTGGTCGAGAGAGGGAGAGCGAAAGAAAGAAACAGAAGCCAAGGCAGCAGAAACAGCTCTTCCCCACTAGCAGTAAGCTTGAGAGCTATGGCTAGACCCCTGCCTCCAGATGCCTTCCACCCATGCCCTTGTCCCACACTGCAATATCACCCTTCCACCTCTTGGACATAATGTCCCAAGGCTACTGCCTTGAGAACCGCCTGGAATAAAAGACTTGGGAGGCCAGTGTGGCCTTGGCCAGCAGTGTAAACCACCTCTTGACCTGGAAGGGCCACCATCCAAGTGTCTTGTGGCTGCCAGGCCACTCTGCCTAGACAACTGCTTGCTACTGCATGGGTCGCCAGCTCGGCTTCCCCAGTGACCCAGAACAGTCCTGGCACCAACCCAGACAGGGCAGCAAGGGCAGCCAGGAAGGGAGCTCAAGGCATTGGCAGGGTAGAAATAGACAATCATTGCACAGGGTGACTTTGTATGTGTCTCTGTGGGAGTGGGGCCTGAGCCAGAACCTGCTGGATTGGTTCTCGCTGGTCCTGAGTGCCAGGTCTCCACTCACGTGGGACGACCGGAGCCATTCAGCACAAAGGGAAGGGATAGCTGTTAGCTTAAAAAATCATTTATTATTTATGTGCGTCAGAGAGAGAGAGAGAGAGAGAGAGAATAGGCACACCAGGGCCTCTTGTCACTGCAGATGAACTCCAGATGCATGTGCCACTCTGTGCATCTGCTTTACATGATACTGGAGAATAGGACCTGGGCCATCTGGCTTTGCAAGCAAGTGTCTTTAACCATTGATCCATCTTTCCAGCCCTGATTTTTTTTTTTTTTTTTTTTTTGGTCTTTCAAGGTAGGGTCTCACTCTCACTCTAGTACAGGCTGACCTGGAATTCACTATGTAGTCTCAGGGTGGCCTCGAATGCATGGCAATCCTCCTACCTCTGCCTCCTACGTGCTGGGATCAAAGGCATGTGCCACCACACCCAGCTTGATGTTTGCTTTTTTTTTTTTAATGTTTTATTTTTATTTACTTATTTGAGAGTGACAGAGAGAGAGAGACAGACAGACAGAGAAAGAGAGAGAGAGAGAGAGAGAGAGAATGGGTGCACCAGGGCCTCCAGCCACTGCAAACGAACTCCAGATGCATGTGCCCCCTTGTGCATCTGGCTAACGTGGGTCCTGGGGAATTGAACCTGGGTCCTTTGGCTTTGTAGGCAAGTGCCTTAAGTCTAAGCCATCCTTCCAGCCCTTGATGTTTGCTTTTTAATGCACATCCACATGTGTGCTGCAATTCAGCCAGCAAGTTCTTATGAAGCCCAGGGGTTGGACTAGCTGCTGAGCTGGATGCAGGGGACTGATGGCCGTGGCTCAGTCAGTGCCTGTGTGCCCTGGCTAAGTAACCTCTCCGAGGCTGTTTCCTCTCCCGTTAAATGAGGAAGGTAAACAAATATACTTACAGGAATGTCATAGGATTAAATGAAATCATGCTTATATAAATGAGTGTTTGCCAAAGAAGCCTGTCACATAATAACTAGTAGGTAGACAGTTCAAAAGAAGCTGTCCGTGACAGGGAAGCTCACAGGGAAAGTGATGGCTATGGTCTTATTCAATAAGTGCAGTGAGACAGCACAGAAAGCAGATGGAAAATACACACAACTGGGGTTGGAAAAAAAGAGTGTATCGGCTCTCTTTTCTTGTCCTTATTCCCTAGGCAGCACAGTATAACTTACTGTAATTGTGGAGCTGGTTACAATATAACAACTGTTTACTTAGCACTTGCACACATTGTAAAACATGCATTGGATGATGAATTTCCAGAGATATTTCAAGTGGGAAGGAGAATACCCATAGCTATATGCAAATACCATGCTGTTGTAAGGGCTGAGGATATAGCTTAGTGGTCAAGCATTGCCATTAGACCCTGAGTTTGATCCTTAACATTGATCAGGTAGAGTTCAAGGGATTGTTTCAATTGTATTTGCTAAGATTTGCTTTGCATACTAATATATGGTGTACTTTAGAGACTGCTCCATGTGCTGCTGAAAAGAATGTATATTCTGCAGCATTTGAATGGACTATTCTGTAGATATGTTAGGTCTATTTGTTCTATGATGTTGTTTAATCCAGATGCTTCTCTGTTTACTTTTTGCTGGGATGAACTGTCAATTGGTGAGAGAGGGGTATTGAAGCCACCCACTACAATTATGCTTGAGTTTATCTGAGACATTACATCTAGTAATAGTATTTGTTTAATAAAACTGGGTGCAGCCATGTTTGGTGTATGTATGTTTAGGATTGTAATGTCCTTTTGTTGGATTGTTCCCATAATCAAAATAAAATGACCTTCTTTATCTCTTATAACTAGTGTTGGTTTGAAGTCTATCCTGTCGGATATTTGAATAGCAAGGCCTGCTTTGTTTCCTAGGCCCATTTTCTTGAAATACCGTTTTCCATCCTTTCACCCTAAAGTAGTATCTGTTTTTCATGGAGAAGTGAGTTTCTTGGAGGCAAAAAACACAAGGATCCTGCCTTTTAAAATATACTGTATTTATTTATTTGAGAGAGAGGGGAGGAGACATCAGCGTCTCTAGCCACTGCAAATAAATTCCAGACACATGTACCACCTTGTGCATCTGGCTTATGTGGGTCCTGGGGAATCAAACCCAGGATCTTAGGCTTTGTAGGCAAGTGCCTTAACCACTAAGCCATCTATCTAACCTAGGATTCTGCCTTTTAATCCAGTCTGCAAGTCTGTGTCATTTGGATGGGGCACCGAAACCAAATACTGGTCATTATTGAAAGGTGTGTGTATTCCTGCCATTCTTCTTTTGTAGCCCTTGCTGTTTTTCAGTTGCTCTCTTGCATGAGCATAGTTTTTTTCTTTTCTTTTCTTTAGCATAATGTATGTGTCTTTTTCTTTCATCCAAAGGATCCATTCAAGTATTTTCTATACAGCTAACTTAATAGTCATGTATTCCTTTAGCCTGTTTTTATCACAGAAAGATCTCATTTCTCCTTCAACTGTGTTGGATAGCTTTGCTGGATATAGTCTGCATTGACAGTTGTTTCTTTCAGAACTTGGAATACATCATTCGAAGCTTTTCTGGATTTTAAAGTTTGTGTTAAGGAATCTGCTGTGATCCTGAAGGGCTTGCTTTTATATGTGACTAGGTGCCTCTCTCTTGCTGCTTTCAATATATTTTCTTTGGTCTGTGTGTTTAGTAGTTTAATTATAATATGGTGGCGAGAGTTTCTTGTCTTGTCTTGTCTATTTGATGTTCTAAATGCCTCCTGTATATGTATTGACATCTCTTTCCCTATTGTGGAGAAATTCTCTTCTACGATTTTGTTGAAAATACATACTCTGCCTTTAGAGTGAAATTCTTCTTCTATACCCTGAATTCTTAAGTTTGATATTTTCATAGTGCCCTGAATGTCTTCTATTACCACTCATGTCTTCCTACTAGTTTGTATTTCTTTTCATTGGAATGTGCTAGATCTGCCGCCTTGTCTTCTAGCTCAGATGTTCTGTCCTCTCCTTAATCCATTATATTGGTGAGACTTTCTACAGAGTTTTTTTTTTATTTGACTTACTGTGTTTTTCATTTCTAGTATTTCTTTTTTTTCTTTTTTTTAATATTTTTATTTATTTATTTGAGAGAGAGAGAGATTCAGAAATAGGCAGGTAGACAGAGAGAATGGGCGCGCCAGGGCTTCCAGCCACTGCAAACGAACTCCAGATGCTTGTACCCCGTTGTGCATCTGGCTAACGTGGGTCCTGGGGAATCAAGCCTCGAACTGGGGTCCTTAGGCTTCACAGGCAAGTGCTTAACCACTAAGCCATCTCTCCAGCCTCATTTCTAGTATTTCTGACTGATATTTCTTCAGTATTTTAATTTCCTTACTCATATCTTCTATTGACCTTCTTAATTTTGTTGAATTGACATCCTGTGTTCTCCTTCAGGTGTTTGTTTTCTTCTTTAATTCCTTTAATTTCTTCAAACATATTTATAATCATTCTTTTGAATTTTTTCTCTGGCATTTCATACAGTTCAGCCTCACTGGAGGTCATTTCTGTTGGGTTTATAATTTTTGGAAAAATTATGTTATCTCAATTTTTTGTTTCTTGTATTAATATATTAATAGAGACTTTTGCATCTCAGTTTATTTAAATGCTTGATTCTCTAGATATCTGCTGTATTCCTAGTCATGTAAATCAGAAATTATATCCTCAAGATAGGAGCTCAAGGAGCCAGATGTAGTTTCTTTGCTCACAGAGTAACAACAAGAGTGACCCAAGCTATTGGAAATGCCTGCTATGTAAATGTCCTTCTATCAAATTAACAACAATGTTTCTGTTGATTTCAGTAACTGCTGGTGGATTAAAGAATCAAGCTGTTAGGGTCCTCTAGGGTTTTGGTTACTTAGAAGTGGGAGCAGTACAGGTGAATTAGTGTGAGGCTAGTATTAACTTTGACAAAGATGGAAGTGGCACAGGTATGTAGGAAAGGGAAGTGGAGTTCTGTTAGTTTCCACAGATTTTAGAGGTTGTTTGGGCAATGTAAGGTTGTAGTTATGGGTAACAAGGAGGAGGAAAAAATACGGAAAAGGGGTTGGAAAGAGGGAAGATAAATAAATTGTGTGTGGGAAGAGTAGTAGAAAGATTTTAATAGTAGGCTGGATGGAGAAAAATATGGCATAATCCTAAAATCTAACTGAACATTATACAAGCAAAACTAGCATGGGATATTTATGTACAAGTGGGGATTAAAACAAATAGCCAACTAACAAAACCAAATGTCCTAAACTGGATGGGTGTGGTAGCTTCTGCCTTGAATCCTGATAATTGTGAAGCTGAAATCCCTGGGCTGCAGTGCGACTGAGCTCTGTCCCCAAGAAAGAAAGAAGGGGAAAAAAAGCACTACAAATTAAGAAATAGCAATCTGGGCATAGTGGTACACACCTTTAATTCTAGCACACATAGAGGGGGAGAGAGAGAATGGGCGCGCCAGGGCTTCCAGCCACTGCAAACGAACTCCAGACACGTGTGCCCCCTCAAACCGGGGTCCTTAGGCTTCACAGGCAAGTGCTTAACCGCTAAGCCATCTCTCCAGCCCACATTAATATTTTTTTAAAAAAATATTATGCCATGTTATGGTAAGGATTTGAACCTATGAAGGTTTTGATATCTTCAGCATCTCAGAACTAGTCCCTCCACCCCTTAGAGAGAGCTGAGAGTCAGTGAAGGTCATGACAGAAGATAAGGAAAATTGCTCCTAAATAAAGAAATGGGAGAAGGAAGGTTACCATACATCAGAGTCCCAGTGACACTTAACTGTGATCTTGCCAGGGAGAGGGGCCTCACTCCTCCTCCCGTGAGTGTGCACCAGTAACCCTTAGAGCGTGGAAAAGAGAAACAGTGTCTTTGCAGGGGAGAAACCCTGTACATGTCATTTTCAAAATCAGTGAGATGTGTTAGCCTCACTCTGACATGATGCGATGAAAACCACCCTTAGCCAGGTGTGGTGGTGCACACCTTTAATCCCAGCACTAGGGATTAAAAAAAAGAAAAGTTGGGCTGGAGAGATGGCTTAGCGGTTAAGCGCTTGCCTGTGAAGCCTAAGGACCCCGGTTCGAGGCTCGGTTCCCCAGGTCCCACGTTAGCCAGATGCACAAGGGGCGCACGTGTCTGGAGTTCGTTTGCAGAGGCTGGAAGCCCTGGTGCGCCCATTCTCTCTCTTCCTCTATTTGTCTTTCTCTCTGTGTCTGTCGCTCTCAAATAAATTAAAAAAAAAAAAAAAGAAGAAAAGCACCATTTGCCTGCTCCTTGTTTGCTCCTTGTTCTTACCTTTTTTTTTTCCTCTTTGGTTTTTTCAAAGTAGGGTCTCTCTCTAGCCCAGGCTGGCTTGGAATTCACTCTGTAGTGTCAGGGTGGCCTTGAACTCATAGTGATCCTCCGACATCTGTCTAAGTGTTGGGACTAAAGGCATGCACCACCACGCCCGACTGCCTCCTCCTCATTCTTGCCGGCAGTGCAGGATTAGGATCTAATCATGAGAAATAGCAGCAAACCCAACATCTGCAGTTGGGCTAATTTTCTAGTGTGACAAGTGTGCATGATTTTGTGAGATGCTAACACTGAGCGTGGATAGGCAAGATAGTAGGTGGAGGAATGTGGGACTCTGCAATTAATTAATAAATTAATCTACAATTATTCTACAATGGAAAGTATATATTTTTTAAATAATGCACTGTGGGCTACAGAATATAGCTCAGTGCTAGAGTGCTTGCATAGATACTCAAGGCCCTGGGCTCAATCCCCAGCCTTGCAAAATAATGGTGATGATGATATATAATAATGCATTGTGGGCTGGAGAGATGGCTTAGTGGTTAAGACACGTGCCTGAGAAGCCTAAGGACCCAGGTTTGATTCTCCAGGTCCCACATAAGCCAGATGCACATGGTGGTGCATGCGTCTGGAGTTCGTTTGCAGTGGCTAGAGGTCCTGGTGGGCCCACTCTCTCTCTCCCCTACACCTTTCTCGGCCTCTAATAGGTAAATAAATAAAAATAAATCTTTTAAAAAATAATGCATGGTAAAAGATGGATCAGGTGTCTGGGGAGATGGTTCAGTGGATAAACAAGCTTGCATGCAACTCTGAGTACCTGAGTTCAGATCCCCAGACCCCAGATGAAAAACCAGAAATTGTGGCGGGCCTCTGTAATCTTATTGGGCTTATTTGAGAAAGGAGGCAGCAACCGAATTTCCTGGAAGTTTGTGACCAGGGCAGTGAACAATAACAAGGGACTTTGCCTCAAAGGAGGTGCAAAGTGAAGATCTACTTGATAGTTGTTCTTTGATTCTCACTGTGTGCCATGGCATGCTCCCTCTCTCTCTGTCTCTCTGTCTCTCTCTCACATACACACACACATCAAATAAATATTTTTTAAAAGATCAGAGCAAGTTATTCAGGAAGTTGCGTGTGTGTTTTGGCAGGCCATGTTGAGGAGCTCAGATTCCCAGGATACATTAGCTTGAGCAGACACATCACCTGTCAGGGAAATTGGCTGCCTGATTTTCCTGGTCAGCTGCCTTTTCTACCGTGGATCCCGGGGTACTCCCCAGCCTAGCCTGTTCTTGTTCTTGGAGACCAGTAAAATCCCTTGAACCACAGACTACAGTCCATGTCCAATGGGAGATGGTGTCCTTTTACCCAGCAATCTCTGAGTACTGCTTCCGTCCCCATCACCTCTGGCTCTGAGCACCTTCTCTGGCTCGTTCTCCTCCTTTCTAGGTCTCAGCTTTGCAGATGTAACCCAATCTCTTCATAGTCCACGTGTGCACAACAGTTGAAAGTCAGGATGAAAGAGGGGGTACGGTTGATCGCTTAGCAGGGAACAGTCCTGTCCTAAGAAGCTGGGGACCTTCTGTTTTCCATGGAGAGCTCTTCACAAGTGCTGCGTCCAAGCCCCTTTCCCTCTTCCTAAGCCCTTATCCACTCTGCCTTGCTCTAACTCCACAGCACTCAGACCCTGGGGCTGTCTTTCCACAACCACAGCCATGCCCTGGGCAGGGAAATCTCTTGTGGAAGACTTAGTCAGCAGCCACTGTCAGAGCATGCCTGGCCCCTCTGCAGGAACAAGTGCAGAGGGCTTTGGATTAGGAGTGTAATAAGTCATGGCAGTTGAGTTGAGATATTTAGTGTTTATTTTATTTTATTTTTTGTTTTAGAGAGAGTGAGAATGAGAGAGAGAGAGAGAGAGAGAAAGGGAGAGAGAGAATTGACGCACCAGGGTCTTAGACCCTGCAATCAAACTCCAGACATTTGTGCCACCTAGTGGGCATGTGCAGACTTGCACTTGCCTCACCTTTGTGCACCTGGCTTATCTGGAGAGTTGAACATGGGTCCTTAGGCTTCGCAGGCAAGCACCTTAACTGCCAAGCCATGGCTCCAGCCCCTGGCTTAGTGGTTTTAAAGGCGCTTGCTTACAAAGCCAGCTGGCCCAGGTCCAATTCCTCAGTACCCGCCTAAAGTCAGATGCATAAAGTGGTGCATGCATCTGGAGATTGCAGTGGCAAGAGATCCAGGTGCATCCTTCTCTATCTCCTTCTCTCTCGCTCTTTCTCTTTGCAAATAATTTAAAAAGGAGAGAATATTAGGAGGTCAGCACAAGGGAGTTGCGTTAGTCACTCTCACACTGTATCACATTGGGACGCACACACTTAACATAGCCTCACTGGCTTCCCACACAGACTTTTCCCTGTAGGTACCAGCACCCACTATACAGAGGGAAGCACTTGTCTGAGCCACATAACTGCTGGTAGGGGATGGGGCATGGAAGCTCTGGGCATTACCCCCTGCCCTCACCTGCCACCATTACCTATCGTCACGCACTGAGGATGGGCTTGAATCTCCCACTTATCTCAGGGTGGTCTTGAACTCACAGCAACCCTCCTAACTCCGCCTCCCAAGTGCTGGGATTAAAGGTATGCACAACCACATCCAACTGAGTATTTTGACTTATGTATTTGCAAGCAGAGAGACAGAGAAGTGGGCAGAGAATGCAGTGGCTGGAGGCCCTGACACATCAATTCTCTCTCTCCCTCTCTCATAAAAAAAAAAAAAAAATGACTGAATCTGTGGGACCATATATTCAAACTATCACATTCAAACTACCACACCATCAATCCTGTTATAAAGCACCCAATAAAAGCAGCCGATGTGGGAAAGTTCTGGCTACAATCTCAAGGGGAGATCCATGATGGCAGGGAAAGCCTGGCGCGAGCGGACGCTGAACATTACCTCGGTCACAGCAGAGGGAAACAGCAGCCAGACAGTGAGCCCACTCTGGCAAGACGGAGCTGGCTATCACACCCCAAAGTCTGCCCCCTGCAACACACCTCCTCCAGAAAAGTTCCACCTACCAAATTTCCACCAGCTAGGGACCAAACATTCAAAGCACATGAGTTTATGCGGGACATCTGATCCAAATCACCACAGACCCTACCTCAAAAGACCAAGAAAGAAAAAAAAAATTCACCCAAAACCACAGCTGTGCGTGAGGACATAGCTCAGTGGATAAAGTACTTGCTATGCAAGTGTGAGGACTGGAGTTTGGATCTCTAGCACCCTCATAAAAGTTGGGGCATGTATGGTGGCCTGCCTAGGAGGTGGAGATTAGATCCCCAGGGCAGGCTGGCTAGCTAGACCTGCTGAATCAGTGAGCTCTGGGTTCAAGGGAGAGAGACTCTGCCTCAGTAAATGAAGTGGACAGCGATCAAGGAAGATACCTGATGTCAACCTGGCCTAAACACACACACACACACACACACACACGTGTGTGTGTGCCCACATGCATACATACATGCACATTCACCACACATACACGCAAAAATATCCTTTCATTGTTTTATTTTTATTTTTTATTTGAGGGAGGGAGAGAGAGAGAGGCAAAGAGAGGGAGAGAGAAGGGAAGAGAGAGAACAGGCACATCAAGGCCTCCAGCCACTGCAAACAAACTCCAGACACTTGCATCACCTTGTGCATCTGGCTTATGTGGGTCCTGGGGAATCGAACCTGTTTTTTTTTTTTTTTTTCAAGCAGAGAGAGAGAATGGGTGTACTAGGGCCTCTAGCCACTGCAAACTAACTCCAGACACATGCACTACTTTGTGCATCTGGCTTTATGTGGGTACTGGAAAGTCAAACCTGTGTTGGTAGGCTCTGTAGGCAAGCCCCTTAACCGCTCAGCCATCTCTCCAGCCCAAAGAAGATTTGTTTATTTCAATCATTGTATAAAATAATTTATAATATTTTTTCAAAAGTAGTTCATCCTCATTATGGAAAACAGAAATACAAACAAATACATAAAAAGAAAGTACATTTTTCTCATCTCCCAACCCTCTCATTCTCCCTCATTATTTTTTAATTTTTTTAAATATTTTATTTACTTATTTAAGAGAGAGAAAGGGAGAGAGACGCAGAGAGAGAGAAAAAGAATGGTCGCACCAGGGTCTCCAGCCACTACAAACTCCAGACACATGCGCCACCTTGTGCACCTGGCCTACTTGGGTACTGGAGAAACAAACCCGAGTTCTAAGCCTTCACAGGCAAGCAAGTTAACAGCTAAGCTATCTCTCTAGCCCTCTCCCTTATTTTAATCTTTTTTCTTTTTCTTTTTTCTTTCTTTTTTTTAGGATTATACTAAGTGAGGTAACCCAGGCCCAGAAAGCCAAGCGCCACATGTTCTCTCTCACATGTGGATCCTAGCTACAGATGACTGGGCTTCTGCGTGAGAATGAAAATACTTAGTAGCAGAGGCCAGTAAGTTAAAAAGGAGACATAAAGGGAAGAGAAAGGAAGGGAGGAGGATACTTAATAGGTTGATATTGTATATATGTAATTACAATGATTGTAATGGGGAGGTAATATGATGGAGAATGGAATTTCAAATGGGAAAGTGTGGGGGTGGGGAGGGAGGGAATTACCATGGGATATATTTTATAATCATGGAAAATCTTAATAAAAATTAAAAAATAAAAATAAATAAATAAAAATTTGGGCTGGAGGGATGGCTTAGCGGTTAAGGCATTTGCCTGCAAAGTCAAAGGACCCTGCTTCGATTCCCCAGGACCCACGTTAACCAGATGCAGAAGGGGGTGCACATGTCTAGAGTTCGTTTGCAGTGGCTGGAGGCCCTGGCGCACCCATTCTCCCCAACCCCTTCTCTGTCAAATTTATATATATATATATTTGAGAGAGAGAGAGAGAATGAATGAGTGCACCAGGGCCTCTCCCACTGCAAATGAACTCCAGATGTGTGTGCCACAATGTGCATCTGGTTTATGTGGGACCTAGAGAATTGAACCTGGGTCCTTAGGCTTCGCAGGCATGCGCCTTAACTTAACTGCTAAGTCATCTCTCCAACCCTCTCCCTCATTTTTAATTTTACTGTCCTAGTCAATCTAATGTGCTGCAGTGAAACCTCATGGGCATGAGTTTGGGGCCGGCAGCTTGAAGCCTGGGAAGCCACCTTCTAGGCTACAGGTGATGTCTTGTGGCTCAGGCCTTACCCATGGCAGAAAGACTCCTAGCCACTCTCTGGCCTCTTCTGAGGGAAGGAGTCCCAGCGTCACAGTCCTAAGGGCTCTACCCTGACAGTCTCCCTGACTCCCAAAGTCCCCACTTCCTTATGTCACGACCTTGGGATTAGGGCTTCAAGGTAAAATTGGGAGGGACACACACATGAAAGCCCTGGCGTTCCTCTACTCCTCCTCAGTGCCAGTCAGCTTCCTATATGTAAACACCACACACACATTTTATTTGGTTCAGTTTTCTTTTTTTTTTTTTTCTGTTGGTTTTTCTTTATTTTTTTGGTTTTTTTTTAAATTTTTTATTTATTTATTTGAGAGCGACAGACACAGAGAGAAAGACAGATAGAGGGAGAGAGAGAGAATGGGCGCGCCAGGGCTTCCAGCCTCTGCAAACGAACTCCAGACGCGTGCACCCCCTTGTGCATCTGGCTAACGTGGGACCTGGGGAACTGAGCCTCGAACCGGGGTCCTTAGGCTTCACAGGCAAGCGCTTAACCGCTAAGCCATCTCTCCAGCCCTTTTTTTGGTTTTTTGAGGTAGGGTCTCACTCTGGTCCAGGCTGACCTGGAATTAACTCTGTCATCTCAGGGTGGCCTTGAACTCATGGCAATCCTCCTACCTCTGCCTCCCGAGTGCTGGGATTAAAAGCGTGCGCCACCATGCCCGGCTGTTGGTTTTTCGAGGTAGAGTCTCACTGTAGTCCAGGCTGACCTGGAATTCACCCTGTAGTCTCAGGGTGGCCTTGAATTTACAGCGATCCTCCTACCTCTGCCTCCCGAGTGCTGGGATTAAAGGCATGCACCACCATGCTTGGCTTGGTTCAGTTTTCTTAATCATGCACTCCAAGCTGTGCACATTCAACTTCAAGTCACTGTTTTCCATTCTGGAAGGTTCTTGCTAAGATTCAGTCTTATGGCCCCAGTCGTTTTTGTAGACTTTCCAAGACCATGATGGACATTGTAAATTCTCATTTTATTCAGTAATTACTCCTACCTAAGAGAGAGAGAGAGAAAGGGGAGAGAGAGAGTGCAAGCCAGAGGGACAACCTCAGGTGTTGTTCTTCAGGAATTCTGTCCACTATCTGAGACAAGGCTTCAAGTAGGCTACACTGGCCAGCCAGTGAGCCCCAGGGATCCGCCTGTCTCCACCTCCCAATGCAGGCATTAGAAGTGTGAGCTGCCAAGCTGAGCTCCCTTCCCCCTCATTCCCTTCCTTCCTTCCTTCCTCTTTTTCTCATTCCTTCCTTTCTTCCTTCCTTCTTTTTCTTTCTTTCTTTCTTCTTTCTAACATGGGTTCTGGAGATTGAAGTCTGGTCTTCACTTTATCAACTAAGCTGTGTTCCCAGCACCCTTAGCTCATTCTTTTTTTTTTTTTTTTTTGGTGGTGGGACAGTTTTGCTCTAACCCAGGTTGATCTAGAATTCACTCTGTAGTCTCAGGCTGGCCTCGAACTCACAGCAATCCTTCTACCTCTGCCTCCCCAGAGCTGGAATTAAAGGTGTGTGCCACCACACCAGCTGAGTTCTTTTAAGAACAGAAATGAAGCCAGGCATGGTGGCGCACGCCTTTAATCCCAGCACTGGGAACAGAGGTAGGAGGATTGCCATGAGTTCGAGGCCACCCTGAGACTAGAGAGTGAATTCCAGGTCAGCCTGGGCTAGAGTGAGACCCTACCTCGAAAAACCAAATAAAATAAAATAAAATTTAAAGAAAAGAACAGAAATGAGGTGAGGGCTGAGGAGATGGCTCAGTGGTTAAAGATGGTTTGCATACAAAGCCTGGTGTCTGCGTTCGATTCCTTGATGCCCGTGTAAAGCCAGACACACAAAGCTGAGCAGGAGTCTGGAGTTTGCAGCAGCAAGAGGTTCTGGCACCTCCCTCCCTCCCTCCCTCCCTCCCTCCCTCCCTCCCTCCCTCTCTCTCTCTTTCTCTCTCTCTCTCTCTCTCTCTTCCTCTCTTAAATAAAGAAGCTTGGACTTTAAAAAAAAACCTAGAAATGATGTTTTATAAGCCACAACTCTTAACTGGCTTTTTTTTTTTTTTTTTTTTTTCTGCTTAGCTGGACCCAATCTTGCCTTTGTGCTGAGACCAGTTAACAAGGGAAATGAAGGGGTGGCTTTGTTTTATGCCTGGGCCTTTATGTGGGGTTTTTGTCAATCACTTGGGCATATGAGACACTTAGAGACTTTGGCAGGGACAGAGACTAGATCGAGTCCCCTCAGAAATCCTGGTATATGAAGTAGCACCGCTGATCTCACATCCTGGGTGGGTGGGCCACCTCGCGGGGTGTGGTCCTAGGACGCATTCCAGAGCAGACCGTATTATAGCAAGGCCTTGGGGCCCCTTTTGGACTCTGTCACACTTCCCTGCTCAGCTGTTTCATAGCAGGGGTTGGAGGCCATTCAAAATCCCTGACGTCTAGCTTCCTGGTTCTACTTTACAAAGCACTGGGTTGGGAAGGAAGGGAGGGGACCAGGGTGTCTTGGCTGGTGCTTTCCCCTAAGTGGAGAAAAGGTGGGAAGTGGGTGCTGGGAACTCCCCTTGTTACACAGGGCCTCCCTGAAGTCCTTGCTTTACTTCTGCTTGGGAAAATCCCTCTGCTCCTATTGGGTGGGCCTGGCCACCACTTCCACTCTGGAGAGACAACATCTGAGTTGATTGACTGGACAGTGCATTGGGGTGGGACGAGTCTGGCCTGGGAAGACTTTCCACCCTGCCTCAGTTTCCCCTTGTGGGGTGTGAGCAGTGAAGATAGATCAACCTGTGTAGTTTTCTCTGCATTCCAGCAAGTGTCAGCTGGACTCCAGATGTTCCAGTGGTCCTGGTTGGTGTGGCCTTGAGGACTAAAATTGTCCTGTTCATGGATAGCTCCCATTTCGAGCACATGGAGGAATGAAATGACTCCCATCTAGTGCAGAAAGTAAACATGGGCTTCAGCAATTAATTTTCACAGACCCTTCCAAGAATCAGACCTGACCTGAGCCTGAGGTTCCAGAGACAGAGCTTTTGCCGCCCTCCCAGAGAACACTGTTCAGGGTAGAAATGGAGTCCAGTGGCCAGTGTCCCTGTCAGAAGAACTGCAAGAAGGGCAGGTCACCCAAGGCCAATAGGATCCCCCCATGGCAGACCCTATGGTCAGATTTTTTTGTTTTATTTTCTTTAAATTTATTTAATTAAATTAATTTATTTATTTAAGAGAGAGGGAGAGAGAGAGAGAATGGGTGTGACAGGGCCTCCAGCCATTGCAAACAAACTAGACGCATGTGCCCCCTTGTGCATCTGGCTTACATGGGTCCTGGGGAATCAAACCAAGGTCCTTTGGCTTTGCAGGCAAACACCTTAGCCACTAACCCATCTCTCCAGCCCTATTTTATTTTCTTTATTTGCAAGCAGAGAGAGAAAGTGGGGAGAGGGAGATAATGGGTGTGCCAGGGCCTCTCTCCAGCCCTATTTTATTTTCTTTATTTGCAAGCAGAGAGAGAAAGCGGGGAGAGGGAGATAATGGGTGTGCCAGGGCCTCCAGCCATAGCAAACAAACTACTCCAGATACATGCACCACTCTGTGCATCTGGCTTTATGTGGATATTGGGGAATGGAACCCAGGTAGTTAGAAATTACATGGATACTGGAGAATGGAACCAGAGTCATCAAGCATAAGTGCCTTAACTGCTGAACCATCTCTCCAGCCCCTATGATCAGATTTGAATTGAGCAATACAAGGGCAAAGGGGAGTAAAGGATTGATTTGACCCCTGTGGGACGAGGAGCCTGCAGGGAGCAGAAATACAGAATAAAATGGATGCAACCCAGGGGCAAAAGCAGGAATAAAATCCCCTCTGTCCTGTTTCCCGTGTCCTTTTGCCACCAGTCCACCCCATTCTGAGCGACAGGAGGCCGCTAGTTTGATTTTTGTCATTGCAATTCGCAGAAATGGAATCATGTAATTTATGTACTTTCCTGTGTGGTCAGCTTAGCGTTTTTGAGATGATCCGTGCTCATAAGGGTACCAAGAATTCTGATCTATTTCTTTGTTTGGCATTTGGGAGATTTTGTTGAATAGCAAGTCGCTACTGTAGAGATGTGTCCCATTTTGTCTATCGGATCATCTTTTGTTTCCAGTTTTGTGTGTGTGTGTGTGTGTGTGTGTGTGTGTGTGTGTGTGTGTGTACTCAAGAAAAAACCTAGGCCTCATGCATGCTACGCAAGCACTCTACCACTGAGCCACACCTCCAGCCATGCTCATGCTTCCAAGTTTTTGGTATTACTATTACTTTTTTTTTTTTTTGAGGTAGGGTCTTGCTCTAGCCCACCCCAACCTGGAATTCACTATGTGGTCTCAGAGTGGCCTCAAACTCATTTATTTATTTATTTATTTGACAGAGAAAAGGGGAGGGAGAGAGAGAGAGAGAATGAGCATGCCAGGGCCTGCAGCCACTGCAAACGAACTCCAGATGTGTGCGCCCCCTTGTGCATCTGGCTAACGTGGGTCCTGGGGAATCAAACCTGGGTCCTTTGGCTTTGCAGGCAAATGCCTTAACTGCTAAGCCAGCCCTCCAGCCCAATTCTTCATTTCCAGTTTTTTTCTTTTTTTTTTTTTATTAACAACTAACATGATTATAAAAACATATCCCATGGTAATGCCCTCCCTCCCCCAACTTTTCCCTTTGAAACTACATTCTCCATCATATCCCCTCCCCATCTCAATCCGTCTCTCTTATTATTTTGATGTCATGATCTTTTCCTCCTCTTATGATGGTCTTGTGTAGGTAGTGTCAGGCACTGTGAGGTCATGGATATCCAGGCCATTTTATGTCTGGAGGGAGCACGTTGTAAGGAGTCCTACCCTTCCTTTGGCTCTTACATTCTTTCTGCCACCTCTTCCTCAGTGGACCCTGACCTTGGAAGGTGTGATGGAGATGTTATGCAGTACTCCAGTCACTTCTTTCCAGCACTATGATACCTTTTGAGTCATCCCAAGGTTACTGCCATCTGAAAGAGAAGATTGTCTACCCAAAGTGAGAGTAGCATTAATATAAGGGTATGAAATTAAGAGAAGTGCTTACTGGGCAGTTTGATAAGCATAGTGTATACATTTAGCCAGACAGCAGCAGACGTTACACCCCTAGGGCTCATGACTACCCCTGTTTTAAGTTTTTAGTATCAGGGATGTATTCCCCCCTCCCCATGGAGCAGGCCTCTAGTCCAATTAGAGGGCAGTTGGTTTCCACCATGACAGACCTGCCACTATTGCACCTGTTGGCTCATTTGGCCTAGCTGGCCAAATACATTTCCATTTTTTTAATATTATTCTTTTTTTTATCTTTTTACAATTTTTATTAACATTTTCCATGATTATAAAAAATATCCCATGATAATATCCTCCCCCCCACACTTTCCCCTTTGAAATTCCATTCTCCATCATATTACCTCCCCATCTCAATCACATTCCCAATTTTTTTTTTTTTTTTTTTATTTTTTTTAAATTTTTATTAACATTTTCCATGATTATAAAATATATCCCATGTTAATTCCCTCCCTCCCCACCCCCACACTTTCCCGTTTGAAATTCCATTCTCAATCATATTACCTCCCCATTACAATCATTGTAATTACATATATACAATATCAACCTATTAAGTATCCTCCTCCCTTCCTTTCTCCACCCTTTATGTCTCCTTTTCAACTTACTGGCCTCTGCTACTAAGTATTTTCATTCTCACACAGAAGCCCAGTCATCTGTAGCTAGGATCCCCATATGAGGGAGAACATGTGGCGCTTGGCTTTCTGGGCCTGGGTTACCTGACTTAGTATAATACTTTCCAGGTCCATCCATTTTTCTGCAAATTTCATAACTTCATTTTTCTTTACCGCTGAGTAGAACTCCATTGTATAAATGTACCACATCTTCATTATCCACTCATCTGTTGAGGGACATCTAGGCTGGTTCCATTTCCCAGCTATTATAAATTGAGCAGCAATAAACATGGTTGAGCATGTACTTCTAAGGAAATGAGATGAGTCCTTTGGATATATGCCTAGGAGTGCTATAGCTGGGTCATATGGTAGATCAATCTCTAGCTGCTTTAGGAACCTCCACACTGTTTTCCACAATGGCTGGACCAGATTGCATTCCCACCAGCAGTGCAGAAGGGTTCCTTTTTTTCCACATCCCCGCCAACATTTATGATCATTTGTTTTCATGATGGTGGCCAATCTGACAGGAGTGAGATGGAATCTCAATGTAGTTTTAATCTGCATTTCCCTGATGACTAGTGACGTAGAACATTTTTTTAGGTGCTTATATGCCATTCGTATTTCTTCCTTTGAGAACTCTCTATTTAGCTCCTTAGCCCATTTTTTGATTGGCCTGTTTGATTCCTTATTAGTTAACTTTTTGAGTTCTTTGTATATCCTAGATATTAATCCTTTATCCGATATATAGCTGGCGAAGATTTTTTCCCATTCTGTAGGTTGCCTCTTTGCTTTTTTCACTGTGTCCTTTGCGGTGCAAAATCTTTGTAATTTCATTAGGTCCCAGTGGTTAATCTGTGGTTTTATTGCCTGAGCAATTGGGGTTGTATTTAGAAAGTCTTTGCCAAGACCAATATGTTGGAGGGTTTCCCCTACTTTTTCCTCTAGCAGTTTCAAAGTTTCCGGTCTGATGTTAAGGTCTTTAATCCATTTGGACTTAATTCTTGTGCATGGCGAGAGAGAAGAATCTATTTTCATCCTTCTGCAGATATTTATCCAGTTTTCAAAACACCATTTGCTGAAGAGGCTGTCTTTTCTCCAATGAGTATTTTTGGCATTTTTATCGAATATCAGGTGGCTATAGCTACTTGGGCTTACATCTGGGTCCTCTATTCTGTTCCACTGATCTACATGTCTGTTTTTGTGCCAGTACCATGCTGTTTTTGTTACTATGGCTCTGTAGTATAGGTTAAAATCAGGTATGGTGATACCACCAGCCTCTTTTTTGTTGCTCAGTATTATTTTAGATATTCGAGGTTTTTTATGATTCCAAATGAATTTTTGGATTGTTTTTTCTATTTCCATGAAGAAAGCCTTTGGAATTTTGATAGGGATTGCATTAAATGTGTAGATTGCTTTAGGTAAGATTGCCATTTTCACGATATTGATTCTTCCAAGCCAGGAACAAGGGATGTTTCTCCACTTTCTAGTGTCTTCTGCAATTTCTCGCTTGAGTGTCTTAAAGTTCTCATTGTATAGATTCTTTACTTCCTTGGTTAGGTTTATTCCAAGGTATTTTATTTTTTTTGATGCAATTGTGAATGGGAGTGATTCTCTGATTTCATCCTCTGTGTGTTTGTTGTTAGCATATATGAAGGCTACTGATTTCTGTGTATTTATTTTGTATCCTGCTACATTGCTGTAGGTTTTGATTAGCTCTAACAGCTTGCTAGTAGAGTCTTTAGGGTCCTTTATGTATAGAATCATGTCATCTGCAAATAGTGATAACTTGATTTCTTCCTTTCCAATTTGTATCCCTTTTATGTGTGTCTCTTGCCTTATTGCTATGGCTAAGACTTCCAAAACTATATTAAATAGAAGTGGAGACAGTGGACACCCTTGTCTTGTTCCTGATTTTAGTGGAAAAGCTTCCAGTTTTTCCCCATTTAGTAATATGTTGGCTGTAGGCTTGTCATAAATAGCCTTTATTATATTGAGATATGTTCCTTCTATTCCCAGTCTCTGTAGGACTTTTATCATGAAGGGATGTTGGATTTTGTCAAATGCTTTCTCTGCATCTAATGAGATGATCATGTGGTTTTTGTCCTTCAACCCATTTATGTAATGTATTACATTTATAGATTTGCGTATGTTGAACCATCCCTGCATCTCTGGGATAAAGCCTACTTGGTCAGGGTGAATGATCTTTTTGATATACTCTTGTATTCTGTTTGCCAATATTTTGTTGAGAATTTTTGCATCTATGTTCATGAGGGAGATTGGTCTGTAATTTTCTTTTTTTGTTCTATCTTTGCCTGGTTTTGGTATCAGGGTGATGCTGGCCTCATAGAAGGAGTTTGGTAGGATTCCTTCTTTTTCTATTTCCTGGAAAAGCTTAAGAAGCAATGGTGTTAGCTCTTCCTTAAAAGTCTGGTAAAATTCAGCAGTGAATCCATCCGGGCCTGGGCTTTTTTTAGTTGGAAGATTATTGATAACTGCTCGGATCTCCATGTTTGTTATAGGTCTATTTAAGTGATTAATCTCATTTTGATTTAATTTAGGTAGGTCATATAGATCAAGGAAATCATCCATTTCTTTCAGATTTTCATACTTTGTGGAGTATATGCTTTTATAGTATGTCCCTATAATTTTTTGAATTTCTCTGGAATCTGTTGTGATGTTACCTTGTTCATCTCTGATTTTATTAATTTGTGTCTCTTCTCTCTTTCTTTTGGTCAGATTTGCTAAGGGTTTATCAATCTTGTTTATCCTTTCAAAGAACCAACTCTTTGTTTCATTGATTCTTTGGATTGTTCTTTTTGTTTCTATTTCATTAATTTCTGCCCTAATCTTTATTATTTCTTCCCGTCTACTACTTTTTGGTTTGCCTTGTTCTTCTTTTTCCAAGGCTTTAAGGCGATGCATTAGGTCGTTTACTTGCGACCTTTCTAATTTCTTAATATAGGCACTTAAGGCTATAAATTTACCTCTTAGAACTGCCTTCATTGTGTCCCAGAGATTTTGGTATGTTGTGTTCTCATTATCATTTGACTCTATAAATTTTTTGATTTCCTTTTTGATTTCTTCATTGACCCACTCATCATTTAGTAGTGTATTGTTTAGCTTCCATGATTTTGTGTATGCTCTGTAGCCTTTCTTGCTACTGATTTGTAGTTTAATTCCATTGTGGTCAGATAGAATGCAAGGAATTATTTCAATTTTCCTGAATTTGTTAAGATTTGCTTTGTGTCCTAATGTATGGTCTATTTTAGAGAATGTTCCATGTGCTGCTGAAAAGAATGTATATTCTGCAGCCTTTGGATGAAATGTCCTGTATATATCTGTTAGGTCCATATCTTTTATGACCTCATTTAGTCCAGATGCCTCTCTGTTTATTCTTTCCCTGGATGACCTGTCAATTGATGAGAGTGGGGTGTTAAAGTCACCCACCACCACCGTGTTTGGTGTTATCTGTGACCTTAGTTCTAATAGTGTTTGTTTGACGAATTTGGGAGCCCCCATGTTAGGTGCATATATGTTTAGGATTGTAATGTCCTCCTGTTGGAGTGTGCCCTTAATCAATATAAAGTGACCTTCCTTATCTTTTTTGACTAACTTCGGACTAAAGTCCACCCTGTCTGATATTAGGATAGCAACCCCTGCTTGTTTTCTAGGCCCATTTGCTTGAAACACCGTCTTCCAACCTTTCACCCTAAGATAATGTCTATCCTTTGTAGAAAGGTGAGTTTCTTGAAGACAACAAATTGTAGGATCCTGCTTTTTAACCCAGTCTGCAAATCTATGCCTTTTCGTTGGGGCATTGAGACCGTTGATATTAAGAGATATTATTGAAAGGTGTGTATTTATGTTTGCCATTTGTGTGTGTGTGTGTGTGTTACTTGTTCTACCTGTGCTCTCTTCTGTTAACTGGTATTTGAGTATGGCTGGTTTTTTCTAGGTTCCTTATATGTGTGCTTTTCCTTTTGTTCAGCATGGAGGATTCTATCAAGTATTTTCTGTAGAGCTGGTTTTGTCTTCAGATATTCCTTTAACCTGCTTTTGTCATGGAATGTCTTTATTTCTCCATCTATTTGGATGGATAACTTTGCAGGATAAAGTAACCTTGGTTGACAGTTGTTATCTTTCAGAACTTGGAATATATCACTCCAGGCCCTTCTGGCTTTAAAAGTTTGTGTTGAGTAATCTGCTGTAATCCTGATGGGCTTGCTTTTGTAGGTAACTTGATTTTTCTCTCTAACTGCTTTCAATATTTTTTCTTTGGTTTGTGTGTTTGGAAGTTTGAGTATAATGTGGCGAGGAGAGTTTCTTTCTGGGTTTTGTCTGGCTGGGGTTCTAAAGGCTTCCTGTATCTGTATTGGCACCTCTTTCCCAATTTGGGGAAAATTTTCCTCTATGATTTTGTTGAAGATGCCTACTATGCCTCTGGAGTGGAATTCTTCTCCTTCTACTATGCCCTGAATTCTTATATTGGATCTTTTCATAGTGTCCCGAATATCTTGAAATTCCCACTCATACTTTTCTATAAGTTTGTCTTTCTCTTTGTTGGACTGCATTAGGTCTGCCACCTGATCTTCTAGCTTAGATATTCTGTCCTCTCCCTCATCCATCCTACTGGTGAGATTTTCTACAGAGTTTTTTATTTCATTAACTGTGTTCTTCATTGCTAGTAATTCTGACTGGTTTTTCTTTATTATTTCTATTTCTCTATTTATGTCTTGTATTGCCTTCTTTATTTCATTAAATTGGTGTCCTGCCTCTTCTTTGATTCCTTTGATTTCCTCTTTGATTTCCTCTTTGATTTCTTCTTTGATTGTTTTCATGTGTTCTTTGACCTCTTTGAACATATTTATAATTATTCTTTTGAACTCTTTCTCAGGCATTTCCTCTAACTCTTTCTCACTGGAGGACATTTCTGATGCATTAATACTTTTAGGTGGATTTATATCGTCTTGCTTTTTAGTGTTTCTTGTGTTATAATGTATATATTTTTGCATCTTGGATTAAGTTAATGCTTGGATTTTCTAGCTAGCTGTGTATTCTTAGCTGTATCAATTGATTTGATGTAATATATTTTCAGGGTAGGACCTTAAGGTATTAGGTGTGGCTCTTAAGACTCTCAGAGTATCTACAAAGATGTTCTTAGGGGTTGAGTTTCCCTGCTATAGGAGTATTCAAGCAGGCTGAGTGGAATAATATACTGGTAGATTCTAAAATTTAACTAAACACTGTACCCATTCCATCAAAAACAGCCCCGAGTATGTATGCAAGAGTAGTTATTATAATGACCAGATCCTCTATCAACAAAGAGGCTTAGATTTCTGGTCTATTGAGGTATCCAAGTCAGTTTGTGACCAAGTGAGACCCTTCCGTGGTGCAATCCCAGTTACCTTGGGTGATTGTGGTCTCAGTCAAGTTGCTGCCTGGGTCGTCGGGCTGCTGTTCTGATTTCTGGAGCTGGGCACTTGCTTTTCCTACGGGGCAAACCGAGCCGCTGCTGCCGCCTCTGCAGCTGTTATAGCTGCCTCCCCCGGAGCCCCCACCGCTGCTGAAGCTGCCGTTGCCGTGTCCACCGGTGCTGCTCACCCCGAAGTCGCTCCTGGGTCCGCTGCTGCTGGGGCCACTGGTACCGGTGCTGGAGCCGCTGAAGTTGCTGCCGAATTCTGCTCCTGCTTGGGTCCCGCCGTCAGCCCAAGTTGGCGTGGCCGGGTCCCGGGCCGCTGCTGTGTTCGCTGGAGCTGGGTTCAGGCGGCAGGGGAGGGGAGGGAGCCGCGCTGTTCTGGTTGTATCGTTTCTCCACGTGTGCTTTTACCTCGCGGTCTGCTCCCCCCTCCGTTGCTCGCTGCCGCTCTCCCCTCACGTTTCCCGAGTTGCGGAGAGCGCGGTGTGAGGGGAAAATCCCGCACCTGGCTTGTCCTGCGGCTCGAGCCGAGAGTCCGGCGGTTTTCTGCCGCTCCGCGGTTGCGGCGGGTAGCCGAGCGGCCCCGGAGCCGCTGTTCCCGGCTGTGCAGGCTCTGGATGCTCTATAACTCTTCCACTTCTCCGCTGCCGCCTCAACTTCCTATACACCTCACTTTTTAGTAAAAGTGTGTATTTTGCTGAGTTTTTTTTGGTCTTCCCCCCCCAGGCTGTTTTGGCGTGGTACCTACGCCGCCATCTTAACCCACATTCCCAATTTTTGATGATTAGGAATAAAGCTGCTATAAAAACCTTATACTCAAGTCTGTGGATGTGCACTTTTATTTCTCTTATGTAAAACCTAGGAATCACATTTCTGGGTCATAGGGTAAATGTATGTTTAACTTTCTAAGAAGCCACTAAACTGGTTTTAAAGTAGGTCCACCATCTGGCCTCCCAAAAGCAATGGCAGTTTCACTGACTCTGAACCTCACCACATGCGGTTGAGTCTTCCTCTTTTTTTATGAGAGAGAGGGAGGGACTTGGTGTTCCAGGGCCTTAGCCACTGTAATCGAACACCAGACACACGTGCCACCTTATGCCCATGTGCAACCTTGTGTGCATGTGTCACCTTGTGCAGCTGGCTTTATGTGGGATCTGGGGAGTCAAATCTGGGTCCTTAGGCCTTAACCACTAAGCAATCTCTCTAGCCCCTTCCTAATTTTTTAAAAAACATATTTTTATTTTTTTGTGAAGAGAGAGAGAGAGAGAGAAAGGATATGAACACACCAGAGCCTCTTACCACTGCAAATGAGCTCCAGATATATGTGATCACTTTGTGCATGGTACTAGGGAATTGATTCCAGGCCAGCAGGCTTTGCAAGCAAGCACCTTGAACCACTGAACCACCTCTTCACCCCAGTCTTCCTCTTAGCTGTCTTAGGGGGCTTGAAGTGGTTTATTGCTGTGAGAGCAGTTTGCCTTTCCCTAATGATTAATTATATGTGCCTTGACCTTATGTATATCTTTGTGAACTGGCTGACTGACAATTGTTCTGACTTGTTCAAGTTGGGTTGCTTAGGCCATGGGTTCAATGTCACATGGCACAGCCCCTCATTCATGCTCTCCTATCGAGAAGACTGGCACCCCTGGTATGTTTATATGTTCATGAATACATACACTGCTCCCTTTAAAAACATGAGGTCTGACTGGGCGTGGTGGTGCACGCCTTTAATCTCAGTACTCAAGAGGCAGAGGTAGAAGGATCACTGTGAGTTTGAGGTCACCCTGATACTATGTAGTGAATTCCAGGTCAACCTGGGCTAGAGCGAGACCCTACCTTGAAAAACCAAAACGAAGAAAAACAAAACATGAGGTCTAAAGGCTAGGATCTACTTTAGTGGTAGAGTACTTGCCTAACATATGCAGGCCCTAGGTTCACTCCCCAGGACTGCAAACCAAAACAATTTATAGCTGAAATAATGTAGCTGGGTGTGATTGCTCATCCTCGCAATTCCAACACTTTGTCAGCTGAAGCAGGAGGATCACTGTGGGCTCAAGGCCAGCCTGGTTTATTCTAGTCAGTTCCAGGACAACTTGAGACAGTGAAACCCTGTCTCAACAAACAAACGAACAAACCTCAGCAGAATCACAAGTTCTCCAAGGAGAATTGAGATGCTGGCATTCACCTCTCACATAGCTCGTGAGAGACAGAGACAGGACATGAGCCCAGATCCTTCCTGCCCTGAATCCAATGTCTTATATCAAAACTGCCACAAAATAAAAAATATAAAAATACTACAAGAGCCGGGCATAGTGGCACACTTAGTCCCAGCACTTGGGAGGCAGAGGTAGAAGGATCGCCAAGAGTCTGAGGCCAGCCTGAGACTACATAGTGAATTCCAGGTCAACCTGGGCTACCTTAAAACAAACAAAATAATTAATAATAATAATAATAATAATAATAATATGAGGGGCTGGAGAGATTGTTCAGTGGTTAAGGTGCTTGCCTGAAAGCCTCAGGACCTGGGTTCATTTCCCCAGTACCCATGTAAAGCCAGATGCACAAAGTGGCACATGCATCTGGAGTTCATTTGCAGTGAGTAGCTAGAGGCCCTGGTGCACCCATTCTTTCTCCCCCCCCAAAAAAAAATAAATAAAATAGTTTTTAAAATTAGGAGCAGGAGCTGGGCGTGGTAGTTCACGCCTTTAATCCCAGCACTCAGGAGGCAGAAGTAGGAGAATTGCCATGAGTTCAAGGCCATCCTGAGACTGCATAGTGAATTCCAGGTCAGCCTGGGCTAGAATGAGACCCTAACTCAAAAAAAAAAGGGGGGGGAGCAGGAGAAATGGTTTACTAATTAAGACACTTTCTGGCAAAGCCAAAGGATCCAGGTACAATTCCCCACTACCCATGTAAAGCCAGATGCACAAATTGGAGCATGCATCTGGAGTTTGTTTGCAGTGGCTAGATGTCCTGGCACACCCATTCTCTCTCTCTTTCTTTCTCCCTTTGCTTTTTACAAATAAATTAATTAATTTTAAAAAAAAATGTACAAGAAAGCTGGTGGCACAAGCCTTTAATCTCTGCACTTGGGAAGCAGAGGTAGGAGGATCACCAAGAGTTTGAGGATAGCCTGAGACTCTATAGTGAATTCCAGGTCAGCCTAAGCTAGAGCAAGACCCTATCTTGAAAAACAAAAACAAATAAACAAACAAAACAGTACAAGAGCCAGTCCATGATGGCTCTGACCTGTAATCCCAGTACTTGGGAGGACTGGAAATTTAGACCAGTCTCTACCACAGACTGGGCTCCTCAGTGAGATCTTGTCTTAAGGTAACAAGCCAAAAGAGGGCTGAGGATAGAACTCAGCACTAGAGTGCTTGCCTAGCACACCCAAAGTCATGGGTGCAATCACTAATATTGCAGTTGGTCAGTCAATCAGTCCATAAAGCCTAGATAACAAGAACAGAATCTTCTACCATAAGACACAGCACACCTGACCCTGAAATCTTCCTGGGTACTGTGTCTCACTACTGTGGGATTACAATACCTTGCCATCCATAGAGTTGGAGCAGACCAGACAAGGTGGAAATCACAGGGCAGGTGGCAGCCTGGACCTCCTGGGGCAACAGTTTCTCCCTCCTTCCTTCTTTCTCAGGAACCCCAGGTCTGTACTTTCATCCTTTCACTGGACAAAGCCCCCACATGAGCACTCTAATGAGGGTGATTTCTGCTTAGTTAACAGACTGTAGATGTCAACCATATGTGCAAAACACCTCAATGGCAACACACTGAATGGACTGGGTACCTAGGCCAGGCAGTTTGATGCAGACAGGTCACCATCACACCTAGGGACTGAGAGCTGCTGCGGTTTTGCTGCATGGAGTGAGACCAGTCCTGCAGCCTGGTGAACTTCGTTTTTGGGTGTTGCCAGACTCTCCCCCATTCCCTGGTTGCTATGCTGGCTTCTTATGTCATTTCTTCACATAGTTGCTACAGTGGAATTCCCAGCTGCAGGCAGGGTTAACTGCTCCCCAGACTTCACATGGATGGTATGGGCACTGCTCCCTAAGTCCAGGACCTAGTCCAGCTATGACTCAGTCCAAGCCCTGTGATGGGCACAAGGCTGAGCTGATAGAGAAGAGCCAGGATCTCCATCTTATTTGACCCAATTCTCATGCATTCCAGGCTGTGTCTGCCCTGCCCTGTACCTGAGCCTGGGTGCTATCTCCCAGACCTTCCAAGTACGAGGGGAACAGCTCAGTGCTCCAGCCAAGGTCTTGCTCTTTACTCCTCTAAAGAGGAAACAGGCCTGCAGAGATGGCTCAATGGTTAAGGCATTTGCCTGCAAAGTCTAACAACCAGGGTTCAGTTTTCCAGTACCCACATACATCTGTATGCACGAAGAGTGGCACATGCATCTGGAGTTCATTTGCAGAGGTTTAAGGTCCTGGTGCACCCATTCTCTCTTGGCTTCGAATAAATAATAAAAAAAGAGGAGATAACAGGCTCAAAGAATAGCAGCCAGGGCTTGGTGAGGGGCTGAAGTTCTTTTACCCTATCTAAGGCCCTGAAGGTAAGGCTGAGCCACCAGAGTCCACCTACCTGCTCCAAGCCTCAACTTCACTTCCCTGCTGATTGGCCTTTGTTGGATGCGGGAGAACCAGCTCAGACTGCCTTTCCATGCAAATGAAACCCATTAATTCTCATTTCCATGTTCTGCTTTTGTGTGACTTATCTTGGAGAATGGGGGATGTACACAAATGTCTATTCACCACAGTTAAGATGCTGGCACTGGGCTGCAGAGATGGCTCAGCAGTTAAAGTGCTTTCCTGCACTGCCTGAGGACTCAGGTTCAGTTCTCCAGTACTCACGTAAAGCCAGATGAACAAAGTGGCACAGGCATCTGGAGTTTGTTTTCCGTGGCTACAAGGCCTGGCATGCCCATTCCCTCTCTGTGTCTCTCTCTCTTTCCTCCTCTTTCTCAAATAAATAAAAATAAAAATTTTAAAAAGATGCTGTGATAGTTAAGATGTTGTCAACTTGATCTGTTTAGTAATCCACAGAAATCCCTTTTGGGTGGGTCCCCAAGGTTGCTTCCAGGAAGGATTAACTGAAGGAGGAAATCCTTCCCACAGAGTGGGTGGCCCCTTTCAGAGGGGAAATTTATTTATTTATTTATTTATTTAGTTTTCACTCTAGTCCAGGATGACCTGGAATTCACTGTGTAGTTCCAGGTGACCTCAAACTCACAGTGATCCTCCTGCCTCTGCCTCCCAAGTGCTGGGGTTAAAGGCATGTGCCACCATGCCCAGCTCAGAAGGGGACATTATATAAGGATTATATAAGGCTCTGGGTGAAAAGAGCCCCTTCCTTCCACTTGGCCAGCAGAGCTGCTTACTGCCTTCCAGCATGGATTGAAGACCAGTGTCAACTGAAGACCCTTGTGGATTGAAAACCATCCATTCCTCAGGAAGCCTCCAGGCCTTCAGTACCAGATTGGGACTGCTGAGGCAGCTGGCCATGTGGACTGAGCAGCTACCAGGTTCCTTGATTCTTGGGCCTGTAACTGCTATTGGACTACCATGAGGCAATCTAATAAATTCCCCTTTTTAATATAATTTCATTCTAGCAGTTCTGTTCCTCTAGAGAACCCTAAGTAATATAGACTGAGGTACCAGAGGAATGGCATTGCTGCTAGACACCTGACTTTGACTCTGGCCTTTTAGAGCTGATTTTTAAGAGGAATATGGAAGGATTTGAAACCTTGGCCTAAGCGGTGCCTTGAAGTGATGTAAGTACAGCTTGATGGACTATTCTGGTCAGACTTGAAAGATCTGAATGCAGTAAGAGGTATGGATTGTAAGATTTGGTTTGTGAGGGTGAGAAAGAGCTTTGCCTAGACTAGGCTTAGAAGCAGTTTGTGTGAGAGGCTTGCTGTTATGCCTGTGTCCTGAGAACTTGTGCAGGGTTGCATTGCGTAGAAATGGACTGGTGTGAGTAGAGGGACATAGTACAGAAAAAGTGAAACCTCTGGGCTGAAATTGCTACTCACTCAGCAGCAATTGTATGATGTGTTTACAACCACTGAGACTGGGCCAGCAGAAGGAGTATCTTGTTTTTCAAAGTCTGCTTTATTACCCCTGGATTAACAAATGCGCCCCCATCTGGTATTATGGAGTACAAGAAATGCAGGAAAGAGAGGGTCATTGAATTTGCAACATGGTCTTGTGTTTTGGAAATGGCCATGGGCAGTGTGAAGCAGGATTGCCTGCATGGAGACCTGATGAAGCTGTGAGGATGAACCATGGGTTTCAGTGGGACCCGTGGAGATGCCAGGACCTCAAGATGGCTGCTAAGGAGAGCTGCTGGCCCCAGATGAAGTTTTCTAGGAATGTGAGTAGCCTAGCTGGAGGGGTGCAATTGGAACTCCAGGGACTTGTTGGTGGTTAGAATTATTGGACATGAAGACTTGTCACTGGCTAGAGTTGTTGGACTTAGAGCTATAGAATTTGATGTTTGCCCTGGTTGTTTTAAATCTTGTATTGGTAGAATATTTCTTTGCTATGCCCAATGCCACCTTTTGCAGTGTGAATGTTTATTCTGTGCTATTATGGGTTTTTTGGTATTATGGCTCAGTTAAAAGACCTTGGATTATGGGGATGTTTGAATATCATTAAGACTGATAAAAAAAATATGGGGACTTTTAAAGTTGGATGAATGCATTGTATTTTATATCATGTATAGTTATCAGTTTATGAGGGCCAGAGGTGGAATGTGGTGGTTTGATTCAGGTGTCCCCATAAACTTAGGTGTTCTGAATGTTAGGTTTCCAGATGATGAAGATTTGGGAATTAATGCCTCTTGGAGGCCATGTATTGTTGAGGATGGGCTTATGGGTGTTATAGCCATGTTTTCCTTTGCCCATGTTGGGCACACTCTCCTGTTGCCATTGTCCAGCTGATGTTGGCGAGGCGATGTCCACCCTCTGTTTTTTCCATCAGTTTCCCCTGCCATGATGGAGTTCTCCCTTGAACCTCTAAGCCAAAATAAACCATTTTTCCCCCACAAGCTACTCTTGGCCAGGTGATTTCTGCCAGCAGTGCAAACCTAACTGTAACAGATGCTGACAGACCAAAGGAGTCATTCCATGCAAGCCCACCTTGGAGAACCAATGAGCTAATTGGGAGCATGGGTGAAGGTTCACTCACAGGAGCAGGACGACTCAAAAGCAACTACATCACCCAGCATGGGTGACAACTCATGAGAACACATCGCTGGAGTCTCACCTTCGGCCAAGTTTCCACCTCCTGTGGACTCTAGCACACCAGAAGACCACATGCAGCTGGGAGGCAGGAGGGTGCTGCAGGTAGAATCTCCAGTGAGGTTCTGATGACCCTCCCCTCCCCTCCATCTATGAGGGAATGTTAACATGACATCTAGACCTAACCATGACCAAAGGATTTTGCTTATTTCATTGCCATGTGTGAGAGGCCAAGGTATTCTATAGGTCAGGTAACAATGTCTGCTCTATGATGGTTATGGTCATGTTAAGCCCAGAGGAAATAGCTATTCCAAACATCTCCATATCTGCTAGTAGATCAAAATCATTCACAATGGGAATGCTTCCTTTTTAATGTTTTTAATGCAATTTTCTTTCTAAAATATATTTTTAAATTTTTATTTATTTATTTGTGAGAGAGAAAGGAAGAAGCAGATAGACAAGAGACTGGGGGTGCCGGGACCTTCAGCCACTACAAATGAAGTCCAGACGCATGTGCCACTTTGTGTGTCTGGCTTACTTGGGTACTGGGGAATCGAACCTGGGTCCCTTGGCTTTGTAGGCAAGCACCTTAACCACTAAGCAATCTGTCTAGCCCCTTTTTCTTAATTTTAAAACTTTTTTTGCAAGGAGAGAGAGAAGAGAGACAGAGAGAATGGGTGTACCAGCACCTCCAGCTGCTTCAAACAAATTCCAGATACATGCACCACTTTGTGCATCTGGCTTTCCATGGGTACTGGAGAATCAAGCCTGAGTCCATACACTTTGCAGGCAAGTGTCTTCACTAAGCCATCTCTCCAACCCAACACAATGGGAATATTTTTACCACAAGAATTGGCAATTGCTACAAATTAACTTCTCCCATCTGCCACTGGAAAAGAGCTACTTGCTGTATTTTTACCAACTTGAAATAGTACATAAATCCCCCATGCTCCTACCTACTTTGTCTCTATCTTTTTTGTTTGTTTGTTTGTTCTTAATTTATTAATTAATTTATTTTTATTAATAACTTCCATGATTATAAATAATATCCCATGGTAATGTCCTCCCTCCCTCCACTTTCCCCTTTGAAACTCTACTCTCCATCATATGCCCTCCTCCTGTCAATCAGTCTCTCTTATTTTGATGTCATGATCTTTTCCTCCTATTATGATGGTCTTGTGTAGATAGTGTGAGGCACTGTGAGGTCATGGATATCTAGGCCATTTTGTGTCTGGAGGGAGCACGTTGTAACGAGTCCTACCCTTCCTTTGGCTCTTACATTCTTTCTGCCACCTCTTCCTCAGTGGACCCTGAGCCTTGGAAGGTGTGATAGAGATATTGCAGTGCTGAGCACTCACTTCCTCAGCACCATAATGTTTTCTGAGTCATCCCAAGGTCACTGCCATCTAAAAATAGAAGGTTTTCCACCAAAAGTGAGAATAGCATTAATGTATAGGTATGAACATTAAGAGAAGTGCTTGCTGGGCAGTTTGATGAGTATAGTATATACATTTAGCCAGACAGCAGCAGACGTTACACCCCTAGGGCTCATGACTATCCCTGTTGTAGGTTTTCAATATCAGGGATGTATTCCCTCCCATGGAGCAGGCCTCTAGTCCAATTAGAGGGCAGTTGGTTTCCACCATGACAGATGTGCCACTGTTGTACAAGTTGGCTCATTTGGCTTGGCTGGCCAAATAGAAGGCTTGCAGTGTCCACTGTTGAGTGTCTTCACTGGTAATTTCTCTCTCCTCCATTGAACTGCATGCAGAATGGCTTCTACCAGCTTTCTGTAAGCTGGTCTACATGGAGGAGTTTATCAGCTCAGTTCCAGCAGGATTTCTCAGTGGCCTTGCAGAGCCCAAGTATGTGGGGTCTTCAGCAATAGGGTCTTACCATCTATTCAGGGTGGGAAACCAAGAGCCTCAGCTATGGCCTATAATGTTTTGGGGGCATCAGGGACCTCCCTGGCCAACAACTCACTGGAAGGTATACCATCCCTGACACTGAAAATTATCTAGTAACAATCTATGGCTCCTTGTGTTCCATTGTTCAAAAAAGTAGGTTTCCATATGATTTATTTATATCCTCTTAGATTTTGATTAGCCCTCCCTCCACCATTCTTTTACTCAGCCTCTTCTCCTGACCTCACTTGGGCATTTTCACCCCCATTAATCTATTCTTCTAATTACACATATACAATACCATCCTATTAAGTACCCCCTCCCTTCCTTTCTCTTCCCTTTATATCTCTTTTCTAGCTTACTGGCCTTTGCTACAGAGTTTTCTTCCTACTCACACAGAAGTCCAATCATCTGTAGCTAGGATCCACATATGAGAGAGAACATGTGATGCTTGGTTTTTTGGGCCTGGGTTCCCTTACTTAGTATAATCCTTTCCAGATCCATCCATTTTCCTGCAAATTTCATAACTTCATTTTTCTTGACCGCTGAGTAAAACTCCATTGTATAAATGTGCCATATCTTCATTATTCATTCATCCCTGAGGGACATCTAGGCTGGTTCCATTTCCCAGCTATTGTGAATTGAGCAGCAATAAACATGGTTGAGCATCTCTAAGGTAATGACATTAGTCCTTAGGATACATGCCTGGGAGTGCTACAGCTGGGTCATATGGTAGATCTATTTTTAGCTATGTTTGGAACCTCCACACTGATTACCACAATGGCTGGACCAGATTGCATTCCCATCAACAGTGTAGAAGTGTTCCTCTTTTGCCACATCCTCACCAGCATTTATGATCATTTGTTTTCATGATGGTAGCAAATCTGACAGGAGTGAGGTGGAATCTCAACATAGTTTTAACCTGCATTTCCCTGATGACTAGGGATGTAGAACATGTTTTAGATGCTTATCTGCCATCTGTATTTCTTCTATTGACAACTCTCTATTTAGTTCCATAGCCCATGTTTTAATTGGCTTGTTTGATTTCTTATTATTTAATTTTTTGAGTTCTTTGTATATCCTACATATTAATCCTCTATCAGATGTATAGCTGGCAAAGACTTTTTTCCCATTATATAGATTCCTTTTTACTTTATTCAGTGTCTTTTGCCATACAAAATCTTTGTAATTTTTTGAGGTTCCCAGTGGTTAATCTGTGGTTTTATTGCCTGAGTAATTGGTGTTATATTCAGAAAGTCTTTGCCAAGACCAATATGTTGAAGGGTTTCCCCTATTTATTCCTCTAGCAATTTCAGAGTTATAGGTCTGATATTAAGGTCTTTAATCTATTTGGACATAATTCTTTTGCATGGAGAGAGAGAGAAGGATCTACTTCATCTTTCTACAGATACACATTCAGTTTTCCCAGCACTATTTGCTGAAGAAGCTGTCTTTCTCCATTGAGTATTTTTTGCATATTTATCAAATACCAGGTGGCTATAGCTACCTGGACTTAATCTGGGCCCTCTATTCTGTTCCATTGATCTACATGTCTGCTTTTGTGCCAGTACCATGCTGTTTTTCTTACTATGGCTCTGTAGTATTGGTTAAAATCAGGTATGGTGACACCACCAGCCTTGTTTTTGTTGCTTAGTATTGTTTTAGATATTTGAGACTTTTTGTGCTTCCAAATGAATTTTTGGATTGTTTTTTCTATTTCTATGAAGAATGCCTTTGGAATTTTGATGGGGATTGCATTAAATGTATAGATTTCTTTTGGTAAGATTGCCTTTTCCACAATATTGGTTCTTCTGATTCAAGAACTAAAGATGTTTTTCCATTTCCCAGTGTCTTCTTCAATTTCTCAGTTGAGTGTTGTAAATTTTTCATTATAAAGATCCTTTTACTTCCTTAGTTAGGTTTATTCCAAGGTATTTTTTTTATGCAATTGTAAATGGAAGTGCTTCTCTAATTTCACCATCTGTGTGTTTGTTGTTGGCATATAGGAAGGCTACTGATTTCTGTGTGTTTACTTTGTATCTTGCTACATGACTATAGGTGTTTATCAGCTCTAACAGTTTGCTGGTAGAGTCTTTAGGGTCCTTTATGTATAGAATCATGTCATCTTCATATATTGGATATCTTCCTTTCCAATTTATATCCCTCTTATGTATGTCTCTTGCCTTATTGCTATGGCTGAGACTTCCAGTAGTATATTAAATAAAAGTGGGGACAGTGGACACCCTTGTCTTGTTCCTGATTTAGTGGAAAAGCTTCCAATTTTTCCCCATTAATAATATGTTGGTTGTAGGCTTATCATAAATAGCCTTTATTATATTGAGATATGTTCCTTTTATTCCCAGTCTCTGTAGGACTTTTATCATGAAGGGATATTGGATTTTGTCACATGCTTTCTCTACATCTAATGAGATGACCATGTGATTTTTGTCCTTCAGTACATTTATAATGTATTACATTTATTGATTTGCATATGTTGAACCATCCCTGTATCTCTGGGATAAAGCCTACTTGGTTGGGATGAATGATCATTCTAGTATATTCTTGTATTCTGTTTGCCAATATTTTGTTGAGAATTTTTGCATCTATGCTCATGAGGGAGATTGGTCTGTAATTTTCTTTTTTTGTTCTATGTTTGCCTGGCTTTGGTATCAGGTGATGCTGGCTTCATAGAAGGAGTTTGGTAGGATTCTTTCTTTTTCTATTTTATGGAAAAGCTTAAGAAGCAATGGTGTCAGTTCTTCCCTGAAGGTCTGGTAAAATTCACCAGTGAATTCATCTGGGCCTAGACTCTCTTTATCTTGGATTAATTTAATGCTTGGATTTTCTAGTTAGCTGCAGTATTATTAGTTGTATCAATCAATCTGATGTTATATATCTTCAGGGTAGAAGCTTAAGGTGCTAGGTGTGGCTGTTAAGACTCTCAGAGTATCAAGAAAAGTGACCCTAGTTGTTGGGTTTGCTTGCTATGAGAATATTCAAGTAGGCTGAATGGAACAAAATAAAGGCAGATTCTAAAATTTAACTAAACAATGTATGATTTCAATGAAAAACAGATCAAAGTATTTATGCAAGAGTAGGTATTATGAAAACCAGATCCTCTAACAAAGTCTCAATCCCTTAGGATGTGTGTTGCCCCATGCCCTTAATCCTGTCATCTAGGAGGTTAAGATTTCTGGTCTGTTGAGGGTTTCAAGTCAGCTTGTGACTAAGTGAGACCCTTACTTAATGAATGACAGAAGAGGAAATAAAGCCACTATAAATCAGAAAGCAACAAGTAACAAGCCCAAAATATAGCTTAAGAATGGCAAATCCAACCATCCATCAGATTTAACATATAATTTATCCTAATATGGAAGGTGCAATTAGCACTTCCCAATCAAGCCTATATACCAGGCTTATTTGGTGGGTACTGACCTGGTGTAATCCCAGTTACTTTTTGGGATGGTTTTGGTCTCATTTATGCTGTGCTCCTTCTTGGGTCCCTCTTTGGTGCACTGTGGGTTCAAGTATGCTGGCTGGGTCACTGGATCACTGGTCTGGTTGCTGGTGCTGGGATCTCCCTTCCCCAAGACTCTGGTGCTTGCTGGCGCTTACACTGGTGGTGGGGGAGGGGAGACTGTGGCTGGTGGGTCTAGTTCTCCTGCTGGTCCACGTTATCCTCTACCTCATGGTCTGGTCCTCCATTGGTCACTGTGATCCTCCCTTCACGTTTCTTGAGTTTGTGAAGAGCTCCGGTGTGAGTGGAAAATCCCTTCACCTGGCTTTTCCTGTGGCTGAAGCTGAGCCTTGCAGCTGTGGCCCTGCGGACCTGGTGCTGGTGCAGTTGGAGGTGCTTCTGCCTGCCTGTGTGGGCTCTAGATGCTCTGGATCTCTCCTACTTCTCTGCTACAGTTGGTGATTTCTTTTTTTTTTCTTTTTTAGTATTTTATATTTATTTATTTATTTGACAGAGAAAGAGTGAGAGAGAGAGAGAACGAATGGGCATACCAGGGCCTCTAGCCACTGCAAATGAACTGCAGACACATGTGCCCCTTGTACATCTGACTAATGTGGGTCCTGGGGAATCGAACCTGGGTCCTTTGGCTTTGCAGGCAAATGCCTTAACCACTAAGCCATCCCTCCATCCCACAGTTGGTAATTTTTTATACACCTCACCTTTTGGTAGAAGAGTATATTTTGCTGGGGTTTTTTTTTGTTGTTGTTGTTTGTTTGTTTTTGGCTTTTTCTCCCCTAGGTTGCTTTGGCGTGGTTCCTACACCACCATCTTAACTGGAAGTCTATCTTTGTTTTAAATTATTGACAAATTCTCTAATTATAGAAAATAAACCATGATAATACCCTTCCCCAACTTTTCTCTTCGTAACTCCTTGCTTCATTGTATCCTGTCCCCCTCTCAATTTATTTTGATGTCATCATCTTTTCCTCCTGTTGTGTGTCTTATGTAAATAGTGTTATGTCATGGATATCCAGACCATTTTGTGTATCTGGATATCATAAGGAGTCATATCCTTCCTTTGGCTCTCACGTTCTTGTTGCCACCTCTTCTGCAATGGACATTGAGCCTTCCAAGTTGTGGTAGAAATGTTTCAGTACTGAGCAATCATTTGTCACATCTCAGCACTATGGTATCTCCTGAGTCATCTGAGAGGGCACTGCCATCTGAAAAGAAGCTTCTCTAACCAAAAGTGAGAGTAGCATTAATATAAGGGTATGAACATTAAGAGAAGTGCTTACTGGGAAGTCTGGTGAGCATGATATATGCATTTAGACAGACATTAGCAGGCATTACATCCCTAGGGATCATGGCTTCCTTTGTCATAGGTCTTTCAGTATGTATTCCTTTCCATGGAGCTGACCTTCAGTCCAATTAAAGAGCAGTTGGTTCCCCCCATAACAGATATGCCACTATTGCATCCATTGGCTTGTCTGGCGTGGCCAGCTCAACTTAAGGCTTGCACTGTTGTTTATCTCCACTGATTATTTCTCTCTCTCCTATGGAGCTGCATGCAGTATAGCTTTCGACAGCTTTCTGTCAGCTGATCTATAGGGAGAAGGTTTTCAGCTCAGCTCTAGCAGGATTTCTCAGTGACCTTGCAGCACAAGCATGTGAAGTCTTCAGCAATAGGATCCTACCATCTATTCCTAGTGGGAAACCAAGGGCCTTGGCAATGGCCTGTAATGTTTTGGTGGTAACAGGGACCTCCCTGGCCAACAACTCACTGGAAGGTGTCCCATCCCTGACACTGAAATTTTTTTAGCAATGATCTATGGCTTCTGGGTGCACCATTGTCCAAAAACGGAGGTTTATATATGACTTATTCATATCATCTTAGATTTTTATTAACCCTCCCCTACCCTTCCTTTACTCAGTCTCTTCCCCTAACCTCACTTAAGCCTTTCCACCCCCAGTAATCTGTCCTTCTACTTGCATATATACAATACCATCCTGTTAAGTCCTCCCTCTCACTTTCCTCCCTTCTAGCTTACTTGCCTCTGCTACTGAGTTTTATTCCAACTCACATTAGTAGCTAGGATCCACATATAAGAGAGAACATGGGGTTCTTGGCTTTCTGGGGCTGGGTTACATCACTAAGTATAATCTTTGATAGGTAAATCTATTTCCCTGCAAATTCCATAATTTCACTTTTCTTTACTGATGAATAGAACTCCATTGTGTAAATGTATCACATCTTCATTATATACTCATCAGTTGAGGTCCATCTAGGCTGGCTCCATTTCCTAGCTAATGTGAATAGTAACAATAAACATGGATACGCAAGTACCTCTAAGGTAGAGAGATGAGTCCTTAGGACATATGCCTAGGAGTGTTATAGGTGGGTTATATGGTAAATCTATTTTAGCTCTTTCAAGAACCTCCACACTGATTTCCGCAATGGCTGTACCAGATTACATTCCCCCTAACAGTGTAGGTGTATTCCTCTTTTTCTGTGTCCTTCCTGGCATTTATGGCCCTTTGTTTTCTTGATAATAGCCATTCTGACAGGAATGACATGGAATCTTAAAGTAGTTTAAAGTTGCATTTCCCTGATGGCTAAGAATATAGAATGTTTTTATATGTTTGCATGCCATCTGTATTTCTTATTTTGATGATGTTATAGTTAGTTCCATAGCCTATTTTTTAATTGGGTTACTTGATTTCTTATTATTTAGTTTTCTGACTTCTTTTTTCTTTTGATGCCATAAGAATCTTTTATTTTTTTTGGGGGGGGGGGGAGAGAGAGGCAGAGAAAGGGAGGGAGGGAGGAAGAGAGAAAGAGAGAATGGGTGCTTCAGGGCCTTCAACCACTGTAAACAAATTCCAGATGCATGCGCCACCTTGTGCAACTGGGTTATGTGGGTACTGGAGAACCGAACCTGGGTCTTTAGACTTTGCAGGCAAGTGTCTTTAACCACTGAGCAATCTCTCCAGCCCCGTAAGCATCTTTCTATGACATGTGCAGGGGTATGTAATATCCATACATGTTTGTATAATGTTCGTATGTATATAAATATACACATATGTGTGGATATACATTTATGTTTGGAAGCCAGAGGTCAATGTCAGGTGTCTTCCTCAATCACACTCTACCTCATTTTTGAGGCGGGGACTCTTACTACACCTGGATCTTGCCAATTTTGCTAGATTAGCTAGTCAGTGAGTGCCCTGGATTTCCTGTCTTCACCTCCCCAGCACTAGGATTATGGGTGCATGCCACCACATTTAGCATTTGTGTAGGTGCTGGAGATTTGAACTCAGGGCCTCGTTTTTTTTCTCCCAAATTTTTATTAACAACTTCCATGATTATAAAAAATACCCCATGGTAATACCCTCCCTCCCTCCATTGAGTTCTTTATATATCCTACATATTAGTCCTCTGTCAGATGTACAGCTGGCACAGATTTTCTCCTATTCTGTAGGTTGCCTCTTTGCTATATTCACAATGTCTTTGCTGTACAAAAGCTTTGTAATTTCATGAGGTTCCAGTAAACCAGTTTGATTAGTGGTTTTATTTCCTGAGCAACTGGAATTATATTCAGAAAGTTGGTTCTTATGCCAATATGTTGAAGGGTCTCTCCTACTTTTTCTTCTAGCAGTTTCAGAGTTTCAGGTCTGATATTAAGGCATTTGATCCATTTGGACTTAATTCTTATGCATGGAGAGAGATAAAGATCTATTTTCATCCTTCTACAGATACATATTCCAGTTTTTCCAATACCATTTGCTGAAGAGGCCATCTTTTCTCCAATGAGTATTTTTGGCATTTTTGTCGAAGATCAGGTGGCCTTAGCTATCTGGACTTACATCTGGGTCCTCTATTCTGTTCCATTGATCTACATAGTCTGTTTTTGTGCTAGTACCATGCTGTTTTTGTTACTATGGTTCTGTAATATAGGTTAAAATCAGGTATAGTGATACCACCAGTCTTATTTTTGTTGCTCAAAATTGTTTTAGATATTCGAGATTTTTTGTGCTTCCAAACGAATTTTAGGATTGTTTTTTTCTATTTCCATGAAAAATGCCATTGGAATTTTGATGGGGATTTCACTAAATATGTAGGTTGGTTTTGGTAAGATTGATATTTTCACAGTAATGATTCTTCCAATCCAAGAACATGGGATATCTTTCCATTTCCCAGTGCAATTTCTGTCTTGAGTGTTTTAAAGTTTGCATTGTAGAGATTCTTTACTTCCTTGGTTAGTTTTATTCCTAGGTTCTTTCTTTCTTTCTTCATTTATTTATTTATTTATTGAGGGACTTGTGAATGTGAGTGATTTGCTGACTTCATCCTCAGCATGTGTTGCAGTCAGGTCCACATTGCTGGCAGAAATCCCCCAAAAAAGAGCAGCTTTGGGGGGGGGGGAAGGTTAATTTGGGCTTACAGACTTGAGGGAAAGCTGTGTGATGGCAGGTAAAAACGATGGAATGAGCAGATGGTGGACACCACCACCAACATAAGGCCAACGTAAGGTGAACAATAGCGACAGGAGAGGGTGCCAGACACTGGCAAGGAGGAGCTGGCTATAACACCCATAAGCTTGCCCCCCACAATATACTGCTTCCAAGAGGCATTAGTTCTCCAATCTGCATCAGTTGGGAACCTAGAATTCAGAACACCTAGGTTTATGAGGGATACCTGATTCCCTGACTTCATCCTCAGCATGTTTGTTGTTAGTATATAGGAAGGCTGCTGATTTCTGTGTTTATTTTGTATCCTGATATATTGCTGAAAGTGTTTATCAGCTCTGTTTGCTGGTAGATTCTTTAGGGTCCTTTATATAAAGAATCATAAGCCAGGTGTGGTGGCCCATGCCTTTAATCCCAGTACTTGGGAGGCATAGCTAGGAGGATCGCTGTGAGTTCAAAGCCACCCTGAAACAACATAGTGAATTCTAGGTCAGCCTGAGTTAGAGTGAGACCCTACCTCAAAAAACAACAACAACAACAACAAGAATCATATCATCTACAAATAATGATGATTTGATCTCTTCCTTTCAATTTGTGTCACTTGCTTTGACTTATTGCTATAGTTAAGACATCCCATACTATATTAAATAAAAGTGGACACCCTTGTCTTGTTCCTGATTTTAGCAGAAAAGTTTCAGGTTTCTCCCCATTTAGTATTATGTTGGCTGTAGGTGTCATAAATACCTTGATTATGTTGAGATATGTTCCTTCTATTCCTAGTTTCTGTAGGACATTTATCATGAAAGGATGTTGGATTTTGTGAAATGTCTATTGAGGTGATCATGTGATTCAGTACCATGGTGCCTCCTGAATCATCCCAAGGTCACTGCCATCTGAAAAGAGAAGGATCTCTAGCCAATAGTGAGAGTAGCATTAATATATGGGTATGAACATTAAGAGAAGTGCTTACTGGGCAGTTTGATGAGCATAGTATATACTTTCAGCTAGACAGAAGCAGACATTACACTCCTAGGGCTCATGTCTCCTAGGGTTTGTATTGTAGGTTTTCAGTATCAGGGACATATTCCCTCGCTTGGAGCAGGCCTCCATTCAAATTAGAAGGTGGTTGGTCTCCCCCATAACAGACATGCCACTATTGAACCCATTGGCTCATTTGGCCTGGCTGGCCAAATATAAGGCTTTCAGTGTCCACTGTTGGGTATCTTCACTGATGATTTCTCTCTCTCCCATTGAACTGCATTCAGCATGGCTTTTTCTAGCTTTCTGTCAGCTGGTCTACATGGAGGAGGTTTTCAGCTCAGCTCCAGCAGGGTTTCTCAGTGACCTTGCAGCCCAAGTATGTGGAGTCTTCAGCAGTAGGGTCTTACCATCTATTCCTTGTGGGAAATAGTATATGTTCTTAAAGCATATCCTGATCATTTTCTGAATTTCTTTGGTATTTGTTTAGTAGTGTCTTTTTCATCTCTAATTTTAATTTGTGTCTCTTCTTTCTTTTGGTCAGATTTGCTAAGGTTTGTCAATCTTATTTATCCTTTCAAAGAACCAACTCTTTGTTTCATTGATTTTTCTTTTGTTTTATTGGTGGGTCTATTTCATTAAATTCTGCTCTAATCTTTATTTTTTCTTCCCTTCTGCTAATTTTTGTTTGCCTTGTTTTTTTTCCAAGATCATAAGGTAAAGCATTAAGTTTTTTACTTGTGATCTTTTAATTTATTTAGTTTAGTTTTCAAGGTGGGATTTCACTTTAGCTCAGGCTGACCTGGAATTCACTATGTAGTCTCAAGGTGGCCTTGAACTCATGGCGATCCTCCTACTTCTACCACCCAAGTGCTGGATCAAAGGTGTGTACCACTATGCCCAGCTCCAATTTCTTAATTCTGCAGCATTTGGATGAAATATCCTATATATATCTGTTAGGTCCATTTGTTCTATGACCTCATTTAATCCAGATGTTTCTCTGTTTATTTTTTGCTGGGATGACTTTTCAATTACATTCTTACATTCTTTTTGCCACCTCTTTTGCAATTGACCCTGAGCCATCTTTTGCAGTATGAATGCTTATTCTGTGCCAGTATGGGTTTTGGGGGGACTTTTTGGTATTATGGCTCAGTTAAAAGATCTTGGATTATGAAGATATATGAATATCACTGGGATTGATAAAAAATATAGGGACTTTTAAAGCATGGATGGTTATCAGTTTATGGGGGCCAGAAGTGGAATGTGGTGGTTTGATTCAGGTGTCCCTCATAAACTTATGTGTTCTGAATGCCCAGCTGATGGAGATTTGGGAATTAATGTCTCCTGGAGGGAGTGTATTGTTGGGTAGGGGCTTATGGGTGTTATAGCCAGTTTCCCCTTGCCAGTGTTTGGCAAACTCTCCTGTTGCTATGGTCCACCTTATGTTGGCCAGAGGATGATGTCCACCATCTGCTCATGCCCTCATTTTCCCCTGCCACCATGGACCTTCACGTCAAGCCTGTAAGCCAAAATAAACCTCTTTTCCCACAAGCTGCTCTTGTTAGGTTGATTTCTACCAGCAATGCAAACCTGACTGCAACAATGTCCATCTCTTATGGAAAGGTGAGTTTCTTGGTGGCAACAAATAGAAGGATCCTGGTTTTTAAGTCCAGCCTGCAAACCTGTGTCTTTTGGTTGGGGCATCGAGGCCATTGATAGTAAGTTATAATTGAAAGGTATGTGTTTATTCTTGCCATTCTTGTTTTGTAATTCTTCCAGTTTTTTCTTTATTCTCTTGTATAAACTAGTATTTGAGTATGGTCTATTTTTTCCTGTTTGCTTACGTTTGTGCTTTTCTTTCTTTTCTGCATGGAGGATCCTTTCAAGTATTTTCTATAAAGCTGGTTTCATTTTCATATATTCCTTTATCCTGTTTTTATTGTGGAATGTCCTTATTTCTCCATCTGCTTAATGGATGGGTAGCTTTGCAGGATAAAGCTAACTTGGCTGACAGTTGTACCTTCCAGAACTTAGAATACATCATTCCAAGCCCTTCTGGCTTTTAAAGTTTGTGTTGAAAGCTGGAGGGATGGCTTAGCTGTTAAGGCGCTTGCTTGCAAAGCTAAAGACCTCAGGTTCGATTCCCCAGTACCCATGTAAGCCAGGTACACAAGGTGGTGCGTGTGTTTGGAACTCATTTGCAGGAGCTGGAGGTCCTGGAATGCCCATTCTCTCTCTCCCTTCTTCCCTCTGTCAAATAAATAAAAATAAATAATATTTTAAAAATTAAAAAAAATCAAAACAAAACAATAAAGTTTGTGTTGAGTAATGTGCTGTTATCTTGATGGGCTTGCCTTTGTATGTCACTTGATTTTTCTTTCTGACTACTTTCAATATATTTTCTTTGGTTTGTGGATTTTGTAGTTTAATTATAATATGGTGGTGAGAGGTTCTTTCCTGATGTTGTCTGTTTGGCTTTTTCTATAGACTTCCTGTATCTGTATTGGCACCACTTTCCCAGTTTGGGGGAAGTTTTATTTTATATTTTGTTGAAAATACCTGTCATGCCTTTGGAGTGAAATTCTTCTTCTACTGTGTCCTGAATTCTTATGTTTGATCTCTTCATAGTGTCCTGAATGTGTTGAAATTCCCATTCATGCCTTCCTATTGATTTGTCTTTCTCTTTGTTGGACTGTTTTAGATCTGCCACTTGGTCTTCTAGTTTAGATATTCTGTCCTCTCCTTGATCCATCCTACTGGTGTGACTTTCTACACAATTTTCTATTTCACTTAACTCTGTTTTGCAATTCTAGTGTTACTGATTAGTATTTTTTCATTATTTTAAAAGTATTTTTTTTAATTTTTATTTATTTATTTGAGAGCAACAGACAGAGAAAGAGAAAGAGACAGAGAGAGAGAGAGAGAGAGAGAGAGAGAGAGAGGGAAACAGTGGGTACACCAGGGCCTCCAGCTACTGCAAATGAACTCCAGATGGGTACGCCCTCTTGTGCATCTGGCTAATGTGGGTCCTGGGGAATTGAGCCTCGAATAAGGATCCTTAGGCTTCACAGGAAAGTGCTTAATGGCTAAGCCATCTCTCCAGCCCTTTTTTCATTATTTTTATTTCCGTACTCATCTCATGTCTTGTATTGACCTCATTATTTCATTAAAACACAAGTTTCCTGCGTTCTCTTGGGATTCCTTCAGGAATTTGTTTTCTTTGATGCCTTTGATTTCTTCAAGCACTATATATATATATATATATATATATATATATATATATATATATATATATATAGAGTATATATATATATACACACACACACACATATATATGTATATATGTGTATATATTTTTTAATTTTTATTAACATTTTCCATGATTATAAAAAAATATCCCATGGTAATTCCCTCTCACTATATTTTTTTAATCTTTGTCCATAGTTCATCTAAAACAGCCTCAGAGGAGGTCATTTCTGGTGTATTTATCATTTTTTGTGGGATTGTATTCTCTTGATTTTTTTGTGTTTCTTGTATTATAATGTAGAGATTTTTGCATCTTGAGTTAATTTTATCCTTGGGTTTTCTAATTACCTGCAGCGTTCTTAGCTGTGTAAATCCAACTTTATATATCTTCAGGGCAGGAGTTTAAGATGCCAGGTGAAGCTCTTATACTCCAAGAAAAACAGCAGAAGTGACCCTAGGGGTTGAGTTTGTCTACTAGTCAAGTGTTCTAATTGACTGGGTAGAGCAATTTACTAGCAAATTCTAAAATTCAACTGAGCAGCGTACACATTCAATCCAAACCAGCAGGGAGTATTTATGCAAGAGTAAGGATTAAAACAAACAGATAATCTAATAAAGCCAAGGTCCCTAAGGGTGTGTGTTGCCCCACACCCTCAATACTGTCAACTGGGAGGTTGAGATTTCTGGTCTGAAATGGATTCCAAGCCAGCCTGGTGCTGAGTCAGGCCCTGCCCCTGATAATGACAGAGAAAAAGACAAAGGCCCTAAAAATCAGAGAGCATCTAAGGCAACAGTAGTCAACACCAAAATACAGCCTATTTGAGAATGGTAAAGGCAACAAAGAATACGTAGCACATAACTTCCCTGACACGGAAAGAGAGATTAGCACTTCCAGTGCAGGCCTGGGTACCTGCTTTTGGATAAGTAGGCCTTTTATTACCTTTTGGAATGGCTTCCAATCTCACAAATGCTGAGGGCTCACCTTGATCCCTGTCTGTTGGGATGTGGATCTAGTGTCCTTTTTAAAAATATTTTTATTTTTATTTATTTATCTGAGACAGAGTCAGACAGAGGAAGAGAGGAGGAGGAGAAAGAGAGAGAGAGAGAGAGAATGGGCATCCAGGGCATCTAGTCACTGAAAACGAACTCCAGACACATGCACCATCGTGTGCATCTGGCTTACATGGGTCCTGAGGAGTTGAACCTAGGTCCTTTGGCTTTTCAGGCAAATGCCTTAACCACTAAGGCATCTCTCCAGCCCCTAGTGTTCTGATTGGGTATGCTGGATGCCCTGTGGCAGAGGCAGGGTGGGGGAGTGTATTGGAGCTGCTCAGCGGGTCCCATCTGTGTTCTTCAGCAGCTGTTCAGCTGGTCCCTGCTGTCTTCTCCTTCGGGTTTCTCGACGTTGTCGGGAGGCTGATGTGAGTGGAATTTCACTCTACCTGGTTTCTGCTCCTGTAGCTCCATGCTGGCCGGGCGGGCACGTGTGAGGTCTGGGGCCACCAGTGCCTCAATGGGATTCTGGCTGGTTTCCCCCTTTCTAGAAGATCTGAGTCTCTCCTCTGCTGTGGTTGATAACTTATGCACCTTCATTTTTTGGCAGAAGAGTGTTTTTTGCTGTTTTTCTGCTTTTTGCCCTCCCTCGGCTGCTTTGGCATGGCTACTATGCTGCCATATTACCCAGAAGTCCACCCAAATCTATCTTCTATAGGTTAACTGCACATTGACATAAGGTGGGAATATACAAACGCTCCCTTCCTGAGGACTCTAGACTCAAGTTAGTGGGCAAGGTCACACATGGAAGGGTGCTTACCAGAAACCAACCACAACAATAACCAGACACCAGTCACTTTAAAATTTATTTATATATATATGTGTGTGTGTGTGTGTGTGTGTGTGTGTGTGTGTGTGTGTGTGTGTATGTATATATATATATGTATATATAGAATTTATTTATATATTATATATTATTTTATATAATTATATATAATATAAATATATAATAAAATAATATATGTATATAATTTGGGGGGGTTGAGGTAGGGTCTCATTATGGCCCAGGCTGACCTGGAATTGACTATGCAATCTCAGGCTGGCCTCAAACTCATGGCAATCCTCCTACCTCTGCCTCCCGGTGCTGGGATTAAAGGTGTGTGCCACCACACCTGGTTTATAATTTTATTTTTTATTTTTAAGTTTTATTTATTTGGAGAGAGAGAGAGAGAATGGGCATGCCAGGGCCTCCAGCTACTGCAAACAACTCCAGATGCATGTGCTACCTTTTGCATCTGGCTTATGTGGGTCCTGGGGAATTGAACCTGGGTCCTTTGGCTTTGCAGGCAAGCGCTTTAACCACTAAGCAATCTCTCCAGCCCGTAAAATTGAGTGCTAGGATTAAAGGCGTGCGCCACCACGCCCGACTATGTGGTAGTTATTCTTGTGTGTTCAACATTTGTTCATGGAAGTGTTCCAGAGCAAAAGAATAGCATGTAGCAGGGAGCCAGGAGGTGGGGCTTGCCCTCAGAGACTCCTGGGCCTATGAAGGATTCACAAGAGTACCTGAGGAGTAAATAGCTCAGAACAGGCCCAAGCCCAGCCTGAGAGCCACAGATTTCCTGCAGCACAATTTAAAAAAAAAAAATAATAAAGCTGCAGAGTACATAGGAGTGTATGTGTGTGTGGGGGGGTGTTGGGGATGGCTCATTATTCAGTGATGGATAGCTGTCCTTCCCCTCATCCTAGCCATGTTCTCTCATGTTGGAGGATGGCATACTCCTGTCCTTCACCCCTTTCTCACCTCTTGCACTAAAGGAGAGTCACTTGTACAATTTTTTCAGGGGAAGGTATTTGGCTTCTAGCTGATGGCGCCTCAGTTGTCCAGTGTTTCAAAACCATATCCTTGGACTGGAAAGGTTGCTTAGTGGTTAAGGCACTTGCCTACAAAGCCTAAGGACCCAGGTTCTATTCCCCAGTACCCACATAAGGCAGATGCACAAGGTGGCGCAAGCGTCTGGAGTTTATTTTCAGTGGCTAGAGGCCCTGATACACACATTCTGTCTTTATCTGCCTCTTTCTCTCTCAAATAAATGAATAAGATGAAATAAAAAGAAATAGTTTCATCAAAACCAGACTCTTTCCGAATGTGAGTGTGTGCATCTTACTTCACGCTGGTAGGTTGGCACGGGCTGTCCTTCAGTATGTGTAAAGGAGACTCAGTTGCTGGATTTGGAAGCAAGGCGGATGGAGAGTTCCAGACTAGCCTTGGGCTACATGGAGAGTTCAAGGACACAACAAAATTCAAGGACATAGTGATACCCTGTCTCAAATGAAATGACATGCATCAATGACCAAAGTTTCTGGGTGGATTAAAGTGGCTGATGTCAGAGTAGCTAGCAGCCCCTAATGATTGCTGGGAAAGGAGGGAGTCATGCTTACAAGAGGTAGGAAGATCACCATGAGTTCGTGGCCACTCTGAGACTACATAGTGAATTCCAGGTCAGCCTGAGCTAGAGCAAGACCCTACCTTGAAAAACCAAAAAAAAAAAAGAAAAAGAAGAAAAACTAGCACATGTGTGTGCGCGCACACCCACATGCACAAACACGGTCTGTGCCATCTACAGTCCACCCCACTTGTTCACAGATTCCTAGGTGTCTGGCAGAGCTTACTCACCCTGGAATGTCTGAGCATTTGAGGCATCACGCTGGAGGACACCAGAGCTGCCGAGCCTTATTACCCCTCGCCCCCTTTCCCTGGTCCTCCTTCAGCTGCCAGCTGCTGAGGTGGGAGGTGAGCCTCCTCATGTGACTGCTGGGTACACAGCTTGACCTCCTGAGCAAAGGCCTTGGCAAGCACACAGATGCTGTGTGTCTGCTATTGGGTCTTTTTGGAAGCCAGAGGCTCTTGCCCAGGTGGTCCCTTGGCTCTCAGGCTGCATAGTAGACCCTTGTCTGGGTAAGGAGACATTTGTGACAGGACTGAAGGATGAGGATGTCGCCAGGGTGGTCAAAGGTCAGCAGGATTGACTATCAAACTGCCTTCCCCTCCAATACAATGGTTACTCTGTAAAACTTCCTGACTCCCTCCCATTCTGCTTCCCACCAGTGACCAAATTAGATCAACCCCAGCACCTTGCCCGCCCCCAGAGAGCCCTTTCCGGTGTCTCCCCACCCTTATTTTATCATGCTTCTGTTTTTGTCACCTCCCCTTCTCCCAGCCTCCTGCATCTAATCCATGGCCCAGCTATAGCCAGAAATATTCTCTGTGACCAAAGGTGGTCTGGAATGATTGCCTTTCTTCAGGTCTAGTTCCAGAAACATCTGACTCCCAGTGAGAAATGTCGAGTCTCCAGGCTTGGGACCTGGGTGCCCCCTTCCTTCTCAGAGATGGTTGTACAGGTGTCCTGGGAAGTGTCAGGCCAGCGCTGAGGGTGGTGCTCTTGTAGGAGACACTCACAAAGGGGCAACGCTTGTCACTTGCTCCTAGCTGTCCACCCTGAGTCCCCAGCCTGTCCCAACACACCAGCATGTCCACTCTGAAGCAGCCTGGCTAGCGTCACAGTGACCTCCATGACGTCTCCCAGACAACAGCCACCTAGCGGCTTCCCATGCAGCCGCCCTTCCAGGTGCTTCCATTGAGCAGCTCCTCTGCTCTCAGAGAATCCTAAGGCAGGGAAGGGACTTGTGCCGTTTATGGCTACCTTCACACCCCCTTCCTGGCTCCAGGAAACCCGTGTTGTGGACTCTTACAAGGTCGCAGGCTATATCCCATGACTCGGGCCTCAGGACCAGACCCCTGTCCCTTGCAGAGGTAGTAGGGATGGGGACATGCTGAGCAGATGAATGCTGGCACCTTGCTTCTGCCCTGCCTTGACTACAGGAAAGGTGCGGTGCCCTGCAGCCTTGAGCTGGGTATAGGCTGCAGCCTGGTCAGTTCCCAGCCACATTCTATCTGTCCCCAGAATTCATATGGATTTTAGAGCTACTTTCCCACCTCTCTGAGCCACACAATTTTCTGTCTCCTGCACCAAGAGCCTTGACTGACATGGAGGCTGAATGAGCTGCGTACCAGGACCCAGAGCAACAGCCAGGGCACAGTAAGGACCGAGGGAGGCCGGCTCCCTCCTGTCCCTTGGAAAGCATCCCTTTGCCTCCAGGTTGGCCTACCTCAGCTGAGAGAAAATTCCTCTTAGCTCCAGAAAGGGGCCCATGGGGCAGGTATAGCACAGAAGTATTCCTTCTTACAGGAACTCCTGAGATAGCCCAGGCTACTGCCCCACGTGGCCCCTTCCCAAAGTCACCAGCCAGCCACTGACTGGCAAGTCAGCCAGACCAAGCCAACCTAAGAACCATTCTCAGGAAGACAGCCATCAAAAGAGCAGGACCTGTCTCTCAGAGTCCTTGGAGGTCAGGGATCTAACCTTGATCATTGCCGGCCACAAGTACACTGGTGTAGCCTCATCTGCTCTGACCTTTAATATTGTGTACTTCTCTGACTCTGAGCCCCATTAGTTTAGCCAGCATTAAAGTCCCTGATTATCGAGGTCACACAGCGAAGCTCTATGCTATGAGGCCCTCACTAGCTTTAATGGTTGCTTACGTCAATTTTCAGGCACCTCAATGTCACTTTCACTGCAATGACAAACTGTGTACTTGAACCTGTGCAGCATGTTCCATGAGTGTCCTTTGGATGTCAGCATGTCAAAAACTTGACTCTCAACGGACTGGAGGGATGGCTTAGCAGTTAAGGTGCTTGCCTGCAAAGCCAAAGGACCCAGGTTTGTTTCCTCAGGAGGTGGCACATGCATCTGGAATTTGTTTTGCAGTGGCTGGAGGCTCTGGGCCACCCATTTCTCTCTGTCTCTGTCTCTGTCTCTGTCTACCTCTCTCTCAAATAAATAAATAAATAATTTTAAAAGTTTAAATTAAAAACTTAACTCAGGCTGGAGAGATTAGCTCAGTGGTTAAGGCACTTTCCTGCAAAGTCTTAACAACCCAGTTTCGATTCCCCAGTACCCACATAAAACCAGCTGCACAAGGTGGTGCATGTGTCTGGAGTTCGTTTGCAATGGCTACAGGCCCTGGTGCACCTATTCTCCTTGTCTTCTCCTTCCCTCTTTCTCTTTCTCAAATAAATAAATCAAGTTAAATATTTTTTAAAAAGAGACCACGAGAAGAAGAGGCATTGAGAAAGACAGAAGGTCACATGTGCCATGAATGGAAGTAAGAAAATGTTGACTCTCAGATCATGCTACAACCCCACTTTCTGAACATGAGCCCCACAAGGAGATGCAATGCCCACATCAGGCAGCTCAAGTGCACACATGTGCACATATGCTGCAGCCGTACCAGGTCACACATGTGCACATACACAGCAGCACAGTTGAACACTCATGTCTTCACTTACTCGTGCATCTATCAAAAGGGAAGACTGACTGGCCAGGAGTGGTGGTGCAAACCCTTAATCCCAGCACTTGGGAGGCAGAGATGGGAGGATCACAGTGAGTTCAAGGCTACCCTAATACTATATAGTCAGTCTGGCCTACAGAGAGACTCTAATTTTAAAAAAAAAGTCTGGAAATGCTGCCTTTCAGTCAGAAATGCAAGGTTCCTTCTAGTCTTCTTTCCACATTTGTAACTCCCTCTGACAGGAAAAAAAATTACATTATTATTTTTAAAATTTTTTAATTTTATTTATTTGAAAGATACAGATAGAGAAAGAGAGAATGGGTGTGTCAGGGCCTCTAGTCCCTTCAGCTGAACTCCAGATGCATATGCTACCTTGTGCATATGGTCCTGGGGAATTGAACCTGGGTCCTTTGGCTTTGCAGGCAAGCACCTTAACAACAAAGCCATCTCTATAGCCAAGCCTTTTTGAAAATATTATGGGGCTGGAGGGATGGCTTAACAGTTAAGACGTTTGCCTGCAAAGCCAAAGGACCCTGGTTCAATTCCCCAGGACCCATGTTAGCCAGATGCACAAGGGGACGCATGTGTCTGGAGTTCATTTGCAGTGGCTGGAGGCCCTGGCATGCCCATTCTTTCTCTCTCCCTCTGTCTCAGTCAAATAAATAAATTAAAATAGAATATTTTTAAAATATTATGTATCTATTTGTTTAAGGGAGAGAGAAAGAGACACACACACAGAATAGTTGTGCCAGGACCGCTAGCCACTGTAAACAAACTATAGATGCATGCACCACTGTGTGTATCTGGCTTTATGTGGTACTGGGGAATAGAATCCAGGTCCTTAGTCTTTGTAGGCAAATGCCTTAACCATGGAACCATCTCTCCAGCCTTATAAATGATTTTTAATATTATTTATTTATTTGATAAAGAGAGAACATTTACATGATTCTTAGTGAGTTTATTTATTGGACCTGTGTCTCCTGCCTATGGCTAATCTTCTATACCAGTGTGCACGCCTGGCCCTACAAGACTGCCCTTCTCAGATTGGGCATAGTGTAGAGTGCTACTCCCCAGAAAATGTCACCATGTTCAGACTCCAGCAACTCATAGCAGTCCCCTCATGGTCTCCCCTTTCTCACTGCTTGCACCCCTCCAGCTCTACAGCCATGGGCAGCTCATATAAGGGATGCCTACTTCACCCTGTTGGATCTTAACATCATGCCAGACTTTCCTGTCTTTAAAAAAAAATTATTTAATTCTTTACAAGGAGAGAGGGGTGGGGAGAGAGAAAGAGAGAATATAGGTGTACAAGGGCTTCTAGCCACTGCAAACAAATTCCAGAAGCATGTGCCACTTTGTACATCTGGCTTACATGGGTACTGGGGATTTGAACCTGGGTCATTAGGCTCTAGAGGCAAGCACTTAACCACTGAGCCATCTCTCCAGCTTTCTATCTTACTTCTTAGACTCTGACACCGAGGTTCCACTCTCCTCTATGCAGCTCACATCCTCCAGCTGACCTGTCCTCCTCGACAGGAGCCCTTCTTACACTGGCATGCTCCACACTCCTCTTCAGCTGCCACGTCCCCTAACCAGAGAAGGACCCCTTCCGTGCAATGCCTCACCTGACAGTTCAACTCAAGATTTTTGGGAAGGAAACAAAAGCCATTTCTTTCCTTTTAAAAAAAAATATTTTATTTATTTATTATTTACTTGAGAGAGAGAGAAGAGGGAATGGACACGCCAGGGCCTCTAGCCATTGCAAACAAACTCCAGACACATGTGCCACCTTATGCATCTGGCTTTATGTGGGTACTAGGGAATCAAACCTGGGTTCTTAGGCCTTACAGGCAAGCATTTTAACTGCCGAAACATATCTCCAACTCCTCCCTTTTCTTTTTTAAAAACTATTCTAGCCAGGTGTGGTGGTGCATGCATTTAATACCAGAACTCAGGGGGCAGAAGGATCACACTCAATATATATATATATATTTGGGTGGGGGGAGAAGGCAGCCACTAGCAAGCATCACTAACCATTGAGAAATCTTTTCAGCTCCCAAATCAAAAACCTCTAAAAAGGCAGACCAGACAACATTGGACAAATGAACCTCAGCCTTTGCCTCTGCTGCTGTGTCCAGTCACCCACTGGTCACAGCCACATGCTGATTTTGCCTGTGGGATCTCTCCTTGTCTTCACCCCATCACTGCATGCCTCCTAGTGTGGTCCTAGCCTTGCACGTCTGGAAACCTTGAGGTCCCCCTTCCTGTCAGCATGAATCTGTGTCCCAACAACATTTCAATGCATAAACCCAGCACAGCAATCCCAGGTAGGACCTGTATTTCCCCACAGACTAGCATTGATCATTAGCATTTAAAACTCAATGTTTGGCCCAGACCCAGAAAGCCAAGCGCCACATGTTCTCCCTCATATGTGGATCCTAGCTACAGATGACTGGGCTTCTGCGTGAGAATGAAAATACTTAGTAGCAGAGGCCAGTAAGTTAAAAAGGAGACATAAAGGGAAGAGAAAGGAAGGGAGGAGGATACTTAATAGGTTGATATTGTATATCTGTAATTACAGTGATTGTAATGGGGAGGTAATATGATGGAGAATGGAATTTCAAATGGGAAAGTGTGGGGGTGGGGAGTGAGGGAATTACCATGGGATATATTTTATAATCATGGAAAATGTTAATAAAAATTAAAAAAAAAAACTCAATGTTTGGGCTGGAAAGATGGATGGCTCAGTGGTTAAAGTGCTTGCCTGCTTGCCAAGCCTGAAAGTGAATGACTCAGGTTTGACCCTCCCAGTACCCACATAAAGTTAGATGCACGAAGTGGTGCATGTGTCTGGAGTTCATTTGCAGTGGCAGGAGACCCTGTTATGCCCATACTCACTCTGTGCTTCTCTCTGTCTCTCAAATAAATGAAATAAAGTATTTTTTTAGCCAGACATGGTGGTGCATGCCTTTAATCCCAGCACTTGGGAGGTGGAGGTAGAAGGATTGCTGTGAGTTTGAGGCTACCCTGAGACTACATAGTGAACTCCAGATCAGCCTGGGCTAGAGTGAAACCCTACCTCAAAAAGCCAATGCATATAAACTCAATATTCCACAAAGTAAGCATAAAACATAAAAGGAACTGGAGAGATGACTTGGCGGTTAAGGCACTTGCCTGCAAAGCCTAAGGACTCAGGTTTGATTCTCCAGTACCCACATAAGCCAGATGTTTTGCACAAGGTGGTGCATGCATCTGTAGTTTGTTTGCCTTGCTTGTTCTCTCTTTCTATCTGTCTTTCTCTGTCTCAAAAAATAAATAAATAAAATATTAAAAACATATAAACATAAAATATTTTCTGACAAGCTCAGTTAGCATTCTATATCCAAAATTTACATTTTGTTACTTGGGGCCTAATCACAAATACTTGAGGCTATAGGGGACAGTTTCCATTCAAACCCTACACCATCTTCATATGAATCCTTAAAGTTAGATTAGTCACTTTTCCAGTGTCACATTGAAGACACTGAAACATAGGAGTGGTGGACCAATGTGCCCGTCACACAGTAAGCAGGGAAGAACCGCCTCCAGGTAGCCCACCGCCATGTGTCTGGGATACTTGTGGCAATACAATTAGATTCCCCTTTTTGTGTCCTAGTGAATACTGTGGAGTATTCTTACATGGGTGTGACCATCTTGTGAAGCTTTAGATAAGAAGCCTTCCTCCCAGAACTTCAGCCACCTGGAAGGTTCTCCCTGCTGGCTGGAAAGTTATGAGAACTTATCCTAGGACAGATGGATGTGGGTACCCCAGCCCTGCTGGAGGCCCGGGAACTTCAGCCTGGAAACACCCTTGCCCAGAGAGCTGGAACTAGACCGGAGGCACAGCGGAAGGCCTGGAAGACGCCACAGGCTTGCTTACTGACACCAGCCCTGGACCCGAAGAACAAGAAGTGCCATCAGGGAAAAAGGTTGTGGCCCTGGAGGAAGAATTCACATTGTTTGCCCGAGTCCTGGGAACCGGGCCTGAAGGACTCCTCAGCATGGAACTGCGTGACAAAGCAGACCAGTTCCTAGTGACAGACAGCGGCAGGACCATCGTGCTCTCTGAGGTTTCCGATCAGAAACCCTTGGGGAGCTGGTCAGTGCAACAAGGCCAAATTATAACATGTCCAGCTGTGTGCAACTTCCAAATTGGAGAATATATGGTTTTGAGAATATGGAACAATAAAGATGTAAACCTGGAAAAAGTATTTAAAGCTACGTTGTCAGCTGAGGTCCATAGGATCCACTCAATACAAGGGACAGAACCATTGTCACTGTTCAGCAGTGGTGCCGTTGGTGGTTTAGAGGCCTTGCTTGCAGAGCCTCAGCAGAAGATTGAAACCGTCCTACCAAATGAAGAAGCAATTATATGCTCAAAGTTTTTCATGGTATTTAAGCATCTAGCTTTAATTTTTATTACTGAAAAACACAGACATTATTTTGCTCAAGTACAGTTGTGCAAATCACATAGCTTAGGCAAATATACAATCTTACTTGGACAAGAAAAATCTGCTAAACCAAATTTTACTTCATGTGTGGACTGGAAATTTATCTCCTTGATGTCATTAGAATGCCTCTCCATAGGGAACATATAATTACAGACATTACAGACTTCAAAAGAGTTGCCAGAAGGAACCAGTGGTCAGCTCTGGTATTACAGGGAAACTTTGTTCATGCTGCATAGGAGACTTCTAACTGTGATTCCTTACAAGTGTGACATGCCATCGTTAGCAGGTGCCCTCAGAAAATTCCAGAGTAAAGATCCAGGCACTCATCCCAGACCACATTTCGTGAACTAAGAAACCTATTGGGGGTGCGGACCTGGATCCCACAGTGAGGAGCAGTCAATAGTTTTAAGAAGTAAAAAAATTGAGACAAATTCACAATCAAACATCCCAGAATCTGAACAACTTTTATCAGCAATAAGGAAAGATTCGGAAAAACACATTTAAGTAGAACTGCATAAACTGTTGGCCAGGTGGACACCTACCTTTCACAGTGTCACTGGGGACACAGTGGCAGGACTTCGGGGAAGATGTAAAGCAGAACCGTCCTTTAGTCCCCAGAACTGCTTCATGCGGCTCATCCAGACATGTGCTTTCGCTGCAGCTCTGCCCGCGGCAGTCCCCGACACCCCGGGGTCTGTCACCTCCGCCTGCCTAAAACTTTTCTTGAGCATTGGTGATGACAGTCTTCAGGACCTTCATATCAATATGGAGTCCGTGTTTGATTATAGTGCCCACAATGAGAAAATGGAAGAGCAAAGTGAAATTCTCCACAAAGGCTTCAATCCCGAAGACAGCGATTGCAGTAGCTGTCATCAGGAGTCACACGAAAAGCCTTCGGGGGCACCAGAGACTGCCTTGTGCCCTGTGACCTCACACCCTGTGACCTCATGTCCGGTGACCCCAAAGCAAGCGGCTCTGCTAAATGCGAGTCTCCATTCCGCATGCAGCGAGGCCCTTCTTCTGCCTCACCCGAAGGGCCTCCCTGCACAGCATCCCTCTGCTTCTCCAGGACTTGTTTTTCCTTTCTAGTGTAGTGGGAATGCTCCTGTGACTCTTTCCAGAAAACACCCTCCAACCCCGAGCCAGATTATGGATTGGATACGCTTACTTCTAGATGCTTATTTTACCGTTGTGTGGATGATACCAGAAGCAAAAAGGCTCCTGACTCATCTTTACACGTTTGTAAAATCTCAGATACGTGGCTATCCAGAGCTCAAGAAGACTGAAGTAAGTTTCCAGGGACTACAGAAACTGAACCAAGAACAGCGGGATGAAGGATCATGCTCAGCTGAAGTGCTGGCAGCTCTTTTGATGGCACCAGTCTTCCTTCAGGGACAGTTGATGAAGCTGCTTTATGTAGTCTTCCTCTTCATCCAGGAGTTTTTGGTTGTGACTGTCACTCAGTGTCAAGAGAAAGTGTCAGAGTACCTGGGCCATCGAATATTGATGTCCCCACCAGAACGACGGGTTTCGCAGGAATCCATTCTAGTTGTATACATCTGTGGAAGCAGGTTATGGAAGCTTCTTTTATTTTTAATAAGGAACTGAGCTGATTTTAAGTAAGCTTACTTGTGTACTGATAAAGTCTAATTTATTAAAAAAAAAAGAAAGAAAGAAAAAAGAAGTGCCATCAGGGAGGAGGGGCAACTGAGAGTGTCTTGACTCAAGGGCTCTGCTACCCTGTCTGTCCATGGTCATCATATCATGTCTGGTGGTGGTTTGATTCAGGTGCCCCCGCCCCCGGTAAACTTATGTGTCCTGAATGCTAGGTCCCCAGATGGTGGCATTTTGGGAATTGGATCCACCCGGAGGGAAGTGTATTGTTGGGGGCGGGCTTATGTTTCTTCTCCTTGCCAGTGTTTGGCACCTCTCCTGTGGCTGTTGTCTACCTGATGTTGGCCAGGAGGTGAGGTCCACCCTCTGGTCATGCCATTTCCTCTGCCATCATGGAGCTTCCCTCAAGTCTGTAAGCCAAAATAAGCCCTTTCCTTCTGTGAGCATGGCATCGTCCTGCCATGCTGTCCCACGGGGTCATCATGCTAGTGGGCATTGGGTCTGTAGGCTTCCATTTGGGTGTAGTGGTTTCTACTCCAAACTGCCCTGCTCTTAAAGCAGGAGATGAATGCCAACGTGAGCTCCCACCAGAGGCCCAGTGATGGAGGGAGGGTTAGAGGACAGTGGCTCAGACCTAAGCAGGACGTCAGAGGCTAGAGCACTGTCCCATGGACACAGTGTTAGCAGCCCGGCCCTCTATTTGATGGCATCAGCAGCAGCACCTTTTCCCTCACCTCAGGGTGCCTCATGGACAAAAGCAACAAGTACTGGCATAAAAGTTGGGGCCAGTGGACCCGGTGCCTGGCTTCAGTTCTGCCCAGCTCCACAGGTCTCAGCCTGAAACTCTGTTCTGATAACTGGGCCTTGCTTGGGGTCCAGAGGCTCTTTAGTACACAGCCGTCAGCCCTGAGCCAGGAGCAGGGAAGAGGGTGGGAGGCTCCTGTGCCAGCAACATGTGATGTGCATAGACTTCAGAGGCTTGGAATCATCTGGAGGCCAGAGCTAGAAGTGGGGGAAAGTTCACAGTGTCCGCCAGCTGTGCACCAAGGCCAGCAAGAACAAGAGGGCCGCCAGCCAGCTAGGCCAGACGCCCATAGGCCAGCTCCTGCCTGGCTGCTGGCCATCCGGAAGGCTGCACGTACCTGTACACAGGCCTGGCAGGTCTGCTGGTCTCAGGCAGACTGGCCTGTACGTGGAGGCCTGTGGGAGAAAGGCCCACTGCGGCCATCTGTCCCCTGTGTGGGTGAGGCTTCTCCAGCCCTGGCTGTCCTAATGGGGCTTTCTGGAGCCAGAGCAGAGGACCTGGGTGGACAGGGTTCTGGAGGATGTGAGGCCTCCTGGAACTCCTTGCTCCTCTCCAGTTCTCCACACCTGGGGCCAGAGGCTTGCCCAGGAGTGGAAAGGCAGATGGGAAATGCTGCAGATGTCTTCCTCCCTCAGGCACAGCTGGGCCTGTCCAGTCAAGCTGTGACCAGGAGGCCGCCGCAATGTGTCCAGAGGGTATCTGCTAATCAGAACATAGGTCACTGGGTGACCAGCTTATGTCTGACCTGTCCAGGCATACTGTATTTCACTCCTTCAGCCAAGATGCCTCCAAGCCTGGAGACTGCCAGGGCCACAATCACACTATCAGCCCCTGGGGCTCACTTGCTGAATGCATGCTTTGCCAAGTTTATTGCAGCCACCAGATACATGAGTGGGGCCCCTGCAAAGTGCTTCATTGTATCTAAGAGAAAACCACTGGCCCTTCCTCCTTTGCCTGCCAGGTGCTCAGGACAAAGGCAGGGGATGGGCAGAGAGGATTCTGCTGCGACAGGGACAGGAGTGGAATTCTAGGGCAGCACAGGGCAGGGCCTGGCCCCAGTCTTGAAGGGTCAGCTAAGTGGAGGGAGAGTGCTTGTTTGCAGGGAGAGTGGAAGCTGGGTGGGCCATCCTGTGGAGACAGAGGGACAAGCAAGGACAGGTACCTGGGAGAGGATCGAGTCTTACTGAGAGACAGGATCTTGGTCACTCTGAATGCAGGGAGCTGGAACTGCAGGACTGTGTGGCAGGTAGCAGTTGTTTTTGAGAGTGGATCCAGTTTTTTATTTTATTTTTTATCTTTTTTTTTTTTTTTTTTTTTTTTTTGATTTTTCGAGGTAGGGTCTCATTCTGGTCCAGGCTGACCTGTAATTAACTATGTAGTCTCAGGGTGGCCTCGAACTCTCGGCGATCATCCTACCTCTGCCTCCCAAGTGCTGGGATTAAAGGCGTGTGCCACCATGCCCGGCTTTATCCTTTTTTATTTTAGAGGAAGAGGCGCACCAGGGCCTCAGCCGCTGCGATTGAACTCCAGAAGCTTGTGCCACCTAGTGGGCATGTGCGACCTTGCACTTGTCTTACCTTTGTGCATCTGGCTTATGTGGGATCTGGAGAGTCCAACATGGGTCCATAGGCTTAGCAGGCAAACGCCTTAAATGCTAAACCATCTCTTCAGCCCTAGTTCCAGCTTTTAAAATAGCTTAGCTGAGCTTACGAAATTCACGTACAACAAAGTGCACCCATTGAAGGTGTACAGTTTTGTTGAGTTTCATCTGTCTTTAACCCTGGAATTCTCATTCCACTGAGGACAAACTGCTGCCCAGGCAGCTGCTAATCTTTTTGTTACCAATAGAGATTGCTATGTGTTTTCTAGAATTTTAGCATTTAGTATGCTCTTTTTTGGCGGGGCGGGGGTTGATGGTGTCTAAGCTTTTTATTTATTTTTTATATTTTTTGGTTTCTTGAGGTAGGGTTTCACTCTAGCCCAGGCTAACTTGGAATTCACTATGTAATCTCAGGCTGGCCTCAAACTCACGGCAATCCACCTACCTCTGCCTCACAAGTGCTGGGGTTAAAGGTGTATTCCACCATGCTGGGCTCTTAGCTGCTTCTTCTTCTTTTTAATATTTACTTATGTATTTAAGAGGGGAAAGAGAATAGGCACATCAGGGCCTCGTATCACTGCAAACAAACCCCAGATATATGTGTCACTTTGTTCATCTGGCTTTACATAGCTACTGGGGAATTGAACTTAGGCCATCAGGCTTTACAAACAAGTGCCTGTAACCACTGGGTAATCTTCCCAGCCCCTGTGTTTGCCTTCTTTAACTCAGTGTACTTGAGGTTCATCATGTCTTTGTGGTGTCAGTTGTTCCTTCCCCTACAGAGAGTAAGTAGTCCATTGTCTTCTTCAGCTCCTAAAGCTCTTTTGAAGACCCGAAGCCCACAATTCAGCCACCTAAGGGATCAGAATACATTCCTGAAACCACCACCTAGGAAAACTGTCATCATTTGACCTATAGGTAGGTTCCCAGAAACCCTACTTGCAAAGCTGTCTTTACTTGACCTGATATAGAGATTACTCGGTATTCCCTAAGGGACTTGTCCGAAGAAAAATATTTGTAAGTGGCCTAATTTCATGGCTGCCTGAAATGTCTGAGAAAACGGACACTAGGCTTAGCAAGAAGCACAAAAGGAAAAGCAACAACCGGACAGTGAAAGTGTATTGGTGTATCGTAAGCTCCATCGCGCTCCTCGAAACCAAGGAGACCATGTACATTCACGGAGCTATGCAAATGCTCAGAAAAGATCCAAGGAGGTAGCCCACCTCTAACCAACCTGGAGGCTCTGAGCACCCAGGAAACAAGGCTAAGGTGGAGTTGACCGCAGCCCAGTTGTGTGGAAGCTGTGCCCTAGCTCCACACAGAGTCTCTCCCCAAAGACTGGGAGACTTCAGTGCTTGGAGCAATCTCTGTCTAATCACTAGTTAATTGCCAGTTATACTGTCCAGCACAACCTGGAATATGACCTTTGCAGAATCAGCTCAGGAAAGTCACTTTCCGAACAGCAACATACCCTGAAAAGGAATGGATCTCAGTTCCAGAGCAGCCAAGTTGTGTTATCTAAAATCTCCAGTTCTCAACAACAACAAACAAAACAAAAGATGAGAAAGTATAGACGGCTGTGGTGGCACACATCTTTAATTCCAGCACTCAAGAGGCTGAAGTAGGAAGATTGCTGTGAGTTCAAGCCAGGGCTAGAGTGAGTCCCTGCCTTTGGAAAAAAAAAAATGAGAAAGTATGGCCCATCTACAGGTTTTAGGTTGAGAAAATGTCTGAGGTATCCTAGACATTGGACTTATTAGACAGAGGCTGGAAAAATGATAGCTCAGTGGTTAAAGGCACTTACTTACAAAGCCTGATAGCCCGGGTTCAATTCCCTAGTACCCACATGAATCCAAATGCAAAATAGTACATGTGTCTGGAGTTTGTATGAAGCAGCAGAAAGCCTTAATTAATCCATCTGGAGTTATTTTCATCCCAAGCTGTTACCAATAAAACCAAGGCATTTAAAATGATCCTTAAAAAAAGTTGGGGGGGTGCTGGAGGGATGGCTTAGCAGTCAAGGTGTTTGCCTACAAAGCCAAAGGGCCTAGTTTCAATTCCCCAGGACCCATGTTAGCCAGATGTACAAAGGGACACACATGTCTGGAGTTCGTTTGCAGTGGCTGGAGGCCTTGGCGTGCCCATTCTCTCTCTCTCTCTCCCTCTTTCTCTGTCAAAAAAAGTAAATAATTTTTTTAAGTCAGGTTCTTTGAACTAATTATTTAACTATGTACAAAGAAATAAAGGAAAACATCTCAAGAACTGAAAGAATGGCATCTCAACAACAGCACTTCTAGGTGCCAAGTTACCTGTGCCTTCCTCCGCACCACTGATGCTGGCTGTCAGGGTGGGAGTCAGGCTTGGGGCAGTTCCAGGAGGCCCCTCACCAGCTGACCCAGCCTTGGGGGAACTGAGGCAGCAGCGGTGAGTCAGAGATGTGAGGGAGAAGGGACACTGCGCTGGATTTCTTGGGCTGGAAATATGCTACTTGGAGGATCAACTCCCAAAGAATAAAAAAGGGGGACGGAGAGATTGCTCAGTGGGTAAATACAATTGCTTGCAGAGTCTAATGGGTTTTACTCCCCAGTACCCACATAAAGAAAGATGCACAAAGTGGGGCATGAGTTCAGAGTTGATTTGCAGTCGCAGGAGGCCCTGGTGCACGCACCGGACACATCCCCACCCCCACCCCGTCACGTTTTTTTCTTTTTGTTTTTTCGAGAGAAGGGCTTACTCTAACCTAGGCTGATTTGGAATTCACTGTGTAGTCTCAAGGTGACCTCACACTCACAGCAGCCCTCCTACCTCTGCCTCCTGAGTGCTGGGATTAAGGGTGTACGCCACCATGCCTGGCTTAATTAAATAGTTTTTTAAACAAAGAATGAAAATGGAAGAGGGGCTAGCCGCTGGAAGTGGGTGGGCACTGGGATAGGGCACTACCCTCCGACGCTGGCACTAATGGGCTCTGGGGATGGTGCAGAGGTGGCAGCTGTATCTGCAGCTGAGGGACAGGTCACTGAGCTTGTGCACTGCCAGGTTGTCGTTCTGTGAATTGGCAATAATGACTTCCAGCCCTGCCCTGCTTAGGGCCTATGAGGCAGAGCTGCCATGCAGCAGAGCTCTCTGGTTGTCTCTCCCTCAGGAGCTTCTGGAAGAGAGGCTTCCGATTGTGGGGTCACTCTTGTCCCCCGGAGCCACCGCCCAGTCTGTTGGGCCTGCAGGGCATTCGCTCATTCTTAACCTCCAGGAGCCCTGCGGACAGCAATGAAGTGCTCCGTGCAGGTGCCCGGGAGCAATGCTGGGCACACTTCTCCCTCCATCTGCACTGGCACGGCAAGAAGTCTGCCCTCTCTCCAGTGCAATCTTTTTTTTTTTTTTTTTTTTTTTTTTTTTTGGTTTTTCGAGGTAGTGTCTCACTCTGGTCCAGGCTGACCTGGAATTAACTCTGTAGTCTCAGGGTGGCCTTGAACTCATGGCGATCCTCCTATCTCTGCCTCCCGAGTGCTGGGATTAAAGGCGTGCACCACCACGCCCGGCCCAGTGCAATCTTTTATTTTAAATTCAGTCCACTCACTCCAGAAACTCCCTCACAGACATTGCCAGAAATGTTTCACCAGCTCCCTGGGTGTTGTAGTTTGAATGTGAAACCCCCATAGGCTCACGTGTACGAACACTTGATTCCTCCATCTAGTGGCACTGTTTAGGACAGTTGTAGAATCTTTAGGAGGGGGAGCCTCTCTGGAAAAAGTGGGTCCCTGGGGATGGACCTTGAGATTTTATAGCCTGGTCCCATGTCCTGTTTGCTGTCTGCTTACTGACTGTGGATAGAGTGTGACAAACTACCGTACCGCTCCTGTCACACGTTTCCCCCTCCATGACAGAGTGTACCTCAGAACTATAAACTGAAATAAACCCTTTCTTTCCTTAAACTGTTTCTTGTCAGGTATTTGATCACAGCAGCAAGAAAAGTAACTGATATGAAAATGTGGTACCAAGAGGTGGAACCAGGCTGGGCATGGGGGTGCATACTTTTAATCCCACCATTAGGAGGCTGAGGTGGGAGGATTGCCATGAGTTTGAGGACAGCCTGGAGCTACAGAATGAGTTCCAAGTCAGCCTGGGCTAGAGTGAGACCCTGCCTCAAAAAACAACCAAAAATAGGGGGCTGGAGAAATGACTGAGTGGTTAAAGGCACTTGCTTGCAAAGCTTGACAGTCTGGGTTCGATTCCCCAATACACATGTAAAGCACAAAGTGATGCGTGTATCAAGTTTGTTTGCAGTGGCGTCCCCATTCATATTCTCTCTGTCTTTCTCTTTCCTTGCAAATAAAGAAACATTAAAAAAAAAAAAAGAAGAAGTGGAAGCATTGCTGTGATAAATCTATGTGGTTTGTAAGTCTTTGGAACATATTTACCTGAGGAATGTGGAAGAGTTTGAAAATTTGGGCTAGAGAAGCCTTATAATGCTGTAAGCAGAGCTTAAGGAGCCATTAAGAAGCTTGGAAGACCAGAATGCTGAGAGAACCACAGACAATAGAAGCCTAGCTCATAAAATTTCAGAGGGGAATAGGGTTTTATTGGAAACTGGGCTAAATGCCGTTCATGTTATATTCTAGCAAAGAACCTGACTGCATTCTGCCTGTGCCCTGAGAACATGAATAAAGCTGAATTGAAAAGCTGCAGACTAATTTGTTTGGCAGAGGGAATTTTAAGGCAGCATAGTGTTTCAGCTGTGTTATGGTTACTGCTCCCTCCTCTTATTCTGATCTATAGCAAGAGAGCAAAAAAGTATGAAAAAGTGAAGATTAGAGGGGTCAGAAAGTTTAAAGTTCCAAACAAGAGAGTGCAGCTGACAGGGCATCTGTAATTGTTAAAGACATTAAAGTGATGAATAAGATTAAAGAAAACCCTTGCCTGGCGTGGTGGTGCATGCCTTTAAGCCCAGCACTGAGGAGACAGAGGCAGGAGGATCGCCATGAGGTAGAGCCCACCCTGAGACTACATAGTGAATTCCAAGTTAGCCTGGGCTAGAGTGAGACCCTAGCTCTAAAAACAAACAAACAAACAAAAACCAAAAACATTAAAAAAAAAAAAACCCTCACTTTTTACTGGGGCAATAGAAAAAGTGCTCTGGGGAAAGACCCCATCTATGGAAAGCTCGTGTGTGTGTGTGTGTGTGTGTGTGTGTGTGTGTGTGTGTGTGTGTGTGTGTTTGAAGCAGGGTCTCTCTCTAGCCCAGGCTGACCTCAAGCTCATGGCAGTCCTTCCATCTCAGCCTCCCATGTGCTGGGAATAAAAATGTGTCATTCATCCCTTGTTCTTGGATTGGAAGAATCAATATTGTGGAAAATGGCAATTTTACCAAAAGCAATCTACACATTTAATGAAATCCCCATAAGAATTCCAGTGAAATTCTTCATGGAAATTGAAAACAAAAATCCAAAACTTCATTTGGAAACACAAAAAACTTTGAATATCTAAAACAATTTTAAGCAACAGAAATAAGGCTGGTGGTATTACCATACCCCAATTTAAGCTATATTACAAAGTCATAGTAACAAAAACAGCATGGTGGGCTGGAGAGATGGCTTAGTGGTTAAGCACTTGCCTGTGAAGCCTAAGGACTCTGATTCGAGGTTCTATTCCCCAGGACCCACATTAGCCAGATGCACAATGGGGCGCACACATCTGGAGTTTGTTTGCAGTGGCTGAAGGCCCTGGCATGCCCGTTCTCTCTATATATATATCTGCCTCTTTCTCTGTCTGTTTCTCTCAAATAAACAAATAAATAATTTTAAAAAAAAACAGCATGGTACTGGCACAAAAACAGACATATAGAGCAATTGAACAGAATAGAGGACCCAAATATAAGTCCGGGTAGCTACAGCCACCTAATGTTCAACAAAAATGTCAAAAACACTCATTGGCAAAAAGCCAGCCTCTTCAGCAAATGGTTCTGGGAAAACTGGAAATATATGTGTAGAAGAATGAAAATAGATCCTTATCTCTCTCCATGCACAAGAATTAAGTCCAAATGGATTAAAGACCTTAATATCAGACCAGAAATTCTGGAACTGCTAGAGGAAAAAGTAGGGGAAACTCTTCAACATATTGGTCTTGGCAAAGACTTTCTGAATATGACCCCAATTTCTCAGGAAATAAAATCATGGATCAACCACTGAGACCTCATGAAATTACAAAGCTTTTGTACAGCAAAGGACACTGTGAATAGAGCAAAGAGGCAACCTATAGAACCTATAGAATGGGAGAAATTCTTTACCATCTATACATATGACAGAGGATTAGTATCCGAAATATACAAAGAATTCAAAAAACTAAATAATAAGAAATCAAACAACCTAATTAAAAATGGGCTGTAAAGCCGGGCGTGGTGGTGCATGCCTTTAATTCCAGCAGTCAGGAGGCAGAGGTAGAATTTCCATAAATTCAAGGCCACCCTGAGACTACATAGTGAATTCCACGTCAGCCTGAGCTAGAGTGAAACCCTACCTAAGGAAAAAAAAAAAAGGGGGGGCTGTGGGAAGCTGGGCGTGGTGGTGCATACCTTTAATCCCAGCACTCAGGAGGCAGAGGTAGGAAGATTGCCATGAGTACAAGGCCACCCTGAGACTACATAGTGAATTCTAGCCTGGGCTAGAACAAGACCCTACCTAAAAAAAAAAAAGGCTGGAGAGATGGTTTAGCAGTTAAGGTGTTTGCCTGAAAAGCCAAAGGATCCTGGTTCAACTCTGGTATACCCATGTAAGCCAGATGCACAAGGGGACACATGCATCTGGAGTTCGTTTGCAGTGGCTGGAGGCCCTGGTGAGCCCATTCTCTCCCTCCCTCCCTCTCTCTCTCTCTCTCTCTCTCTTCCTCCCTCTTTCTCTCAAATAAATAAATAAAATATATTTTTTTAAAAAATGGGCTGTGGAACTAGAGAGTTCTCAAAAGAAGAAATATGGATGGCATATAAGCATCTAAAAAAATGTTCTACATCCCTAGTCATCAGGTAAATGCAGATTAAAACTACATTGAGGGCTGGAGAGATGGCTTAGTGGTTAAGCACTTGCCTGTGAAGCCTACGGACCCAGGTTCAAGGCTTGATTCCCCAGGACCCATGTTAGCCAGATGCACAAGGGGGCGCATGTGTCTGGAGTTTGTTTGCAGTGGCTGGAAGGCTTGGTGTGCCCATTCCCTCTCTTTCTCTCCCTCTTTCTCTCTGTCACTCTCAAATAAATAAATTGAAAAAAAAAAAAAAAAACTACGTTGAGATTCCATCTCACGCCTGTCAGAATGGCTACCATCATGAAAACCAATGACCATAAATGCTAGCAAGGATGTGGAAAAAGAGGAATGCTTCTACACTGTGGGAATGCAATCTGGTCCAGCCATTATAGAAATCAGTGTGGAGGTTCCTGAGACAGCTAAAAATAGCTCTACCATATGACCCAGCTATGGTACTCCTAGGCATATATCCTAAGGACTCATCTCATTTCCTTAAAGATACTTGCTCAACCATGTTTATTGCTGCTCTATTCACAATAGCTAGGAAATGGAACCAGCCTAGATGTCCTTCAACTGATGAGTGGATAATGAAGATATGGCACATTTACACAATGGAGTTCTAGTCAGCAGTAAAGTAAAATGAAATTATGAAAATTTCGGGAAAATGGGTGGATCTGGAAAGGATTATACTAAGTGAGGCACCCAGGCCCCAAAAGCCAAACATCATACGTTCTCTCTCATATGTGAATCCTAGCTACAAATGATTGGACTACTATGTGAGTAGAAATAAGACTCAGTAGAAGAGGTCAGTAAGCTAGAAAGGGGACATAAAGGGAATATAAAGGGAGGGAGGGGGGTATTAAAGGGATAGTATTGTATATATGTAAGTAGAATAACAGAATAATGGGGGTGAAAAGGCCTAAGTGAGGTCAGGGGAAGAGATTGAGTAAAGGAAAGGTAGAGGGAGGACTAATCAAAACCTAAGAGGATATAAATAAGTCATATGGAAACCTACTTTTTTGGACAATGGAACACTCAGAAGCCATAGATTGTTAGTAGAAAAATTTCAGTGCCAGGGATGAGATACCTTCCAGTGAGCTGTTGGCCAGGGAGGTCACTGATACCCTCAAAACATTACAGGCCATTACCAAGGCCCTGAGTTTCCCACCTGGAATAAGTGTAAAACACTATTGCTGAAGACCCCACATACTTGGGCTGCAAGGTCACTGAGAAATCCTGCTGGAGCTGAGCTGATAATCTCCTCCATCTAGACCAGCTGACAAAAAGCGTGAAAAAGTTACACTGCATGCAGTTCAATGGGAGAGAGAAATCACCAGTGAGAGACTCAACAGTAGACACTGCCAGCCTTAGGCAGGCCAAATGAGCCAACAGGTGCAATAATGGCATGTCTGTTATGGAGAACCCAATTGATCTATAATTGGACTGGAGGCGTGCTCCGTGGGAGAGAATACATCCCTGATACTGAAAACCTACAACAGGGGTAGTCATGAGCCCTGGGGTGTAACGCCTGCTGCTGTCTGGCTAAATGTATATAATATGCTCTTCAAACTGCCCAACAAGCACTTCTCTTAATGTTCATACCCATCCATATATTAATGTTACTCTCACTTTTGATTAGAGAAGCTTTTCTTTTCAGATGGCAATGACCTTGGGATGACTCAGAAGACATCATGGTGCTGAGAAGTAACAGAGGAATGCAATTCCTCTAGCACATCTCCCAAGGCTCTCCATTGTGGAAGAGGTGGTGGAAAGAATGTAAGAGCCAAAGGAAGGGCAGGACTGCTTACAATGTGCTCCTCCAGACACAAAATGGCCTGGATCTCCATGACCTCACAGTGCCTGACACTACCTACACAAGACCATCATAATAGGAGGAAAAAGATCATGATGTCAAAATAAAAGAGAGACTGATCGAGAGGGGGAGGGGATATGATGGAGACTGGCGTTTCAAAGGAGAAAGTTGGGGGAGGGAGGGTATTACCATGGGATATTATTTACAATCATGGAAGTTATTAATAATAAAAGAATAAAATAAAGTTTAAAAATGTGTGTCATTGTGCCAAGCTGGCATGTTCTAAATTGTAAGAATGAAATTCCTTTGAAATGAGAAAGTCTAAACAAAGTTGAGGCTATGGGGGACGTTTCACATTCAAAGTCCCACATTCCGCCACGGCCCCGTCTCCATGTAAGCCTGTTGCAGCCTGAGGCCTATTCAGAGACCTTCACTCAAGTAAAACTGGAGGCTTGATTTTTTTTTTAACATTTAAAAAATATTTTATTTATTTATTCACAAGCAGAGAGAGATAGAAGAGAGAATGGGCATGCCAGGGCCTGCCGCTACTGCAAATAAACTCCAGATGCACGTGCCACATTGTGCACCTGGGTACTGGGGAATCTAACCAAGGCTTGCAGGCAAGCTCCTTGACTACTGAGCCATCTCTCCTGCCCATGGGTCCTTGATTTTGCTACAGAAAAGAATTTAGGGATGAGCCAATATGAAGTGGAGTTAGAGTTTATTGAAAGACATTTTTTTCAACTTGTGTGGCCCATGCACATGTGTAGATGAGAATGCCATGGTAGGTGTGGTAGTTTCAATGTGTGCCCCCCCATAGACCCAAGTGGTTTGTTTGTTTGTTTGTTTGTTTGTTTGTTTGTTTTGCGAGGTAGGGTCTTGCTCAAACCCAGGCTTACCTGGAATTCACTAGTCTCAGAGTAGCCTTGAACTCACGACGATCCTTCTACCTCAGCCTCCCAAGTGCTGGGATTAAAGGCATGCGCCACCATGCCTGGCTACTCAAGTGTTTTATTAAAGATGGTAACTTGGAGCCGGGTGCCTTTAATCCCAGCACTTGGGAGGCAGAGGTAGAAGGATCACCATGAGTTCAAGGCCACCCTGAGACTCCATAGTGAATTCCAGGTCAGCCTGGGCTAGAGTGAGACCCTACCTCAAAAAACCAATAAAAAAAAAAGATGGTAACTTGGATTTCCAGCCACCTAGCTAGAAGAGGTAACACTGGTGGTGTTTCCTGGGGTCCAGCCCTAAGGTGTGTTTGGGAGGCAGATCTGAATTCAAGCCTAAAGGCCTGCAGAAAGGTTTTGAGCCCTGGCTGGGCTTGCTTGTGTTGCTGGCTGCTTGCTGGCGTCTCTGCTTGGATTTATGAATGGGAGCCAGCTTCTTCTGCCATTTGATGGAACTTCCTCTGGATCTGTGAGCTTGAAATGAACCCCTTACCCAGCCGTCAGGCAAACAGTGCTCGCTTTAGCAGCACATATACCAAAATTGGAACAATACAGAGATTAGCATGGCCCCTGTGCAAGGATGACATGCAAACTGGAAAGCATTCATATTTTAAAAAAAGATGAAAGACAATTTTAGTTGTTATTATTTTGATTTTTTGAGAGGTAGGGTTTCACTCTAGTCCAGCTGACCTGGAATTCACTATGTAGTCTCAGGGTGGCCTTGAACTCACAGCGATCCACCTTACCTCTGCCTCTCAAGTGCTGGGATTAAAGGTGTATGCCACCACACCTGGCTGAAAAAGACATTTTAAAACATATTTAAGCACGTAGTAAACAGTAAGACACATGGGTGTAGGCTTTTAAAAGCCATAATTAAAATTATTAAAATTATTTAAAAGTCATAAAGTGTGTAGTATATATATATGTGTGTGTGTGTATATATTATATATATATATTATATTATAATCATATATACACACACACACATACATACTGTTTCTGGTGGCTTCAGAAGTTATGTCTGAAAGGGCTGCTAAGGAATCTTACCTTTTTGGGTAAATGAGATCACAGGGTCTTTTCTTCTTTATTTATTTGAGAGAGAGAGAGGCAGCTAGAGAGAGGATAGGTGTTCCAGGGCCTCAAGCCACTGCAAACAAACTCCAGATTCATCTGCCACCTTGTGCATCTGGCTTATGTGAGTACTGGAGAGTTGAACCCGAGTTCTTAAGCTCCACAGGCAAGTGCCTTAATCACTAAGCCATCTCTCCAGCCTGATCATAGGGTCTGTGATGTACACTGAATTACAATTGATAAAGTGAAACCTACTGGTGCAGTCGTCACAAGGGTTACCAAGGAAGTTAAAACACCTTTACCATCACTGAAGGTTTCTCTTGTTTGTAAGACTCCCAAATTGTTTGTGAGATTCTGAGAAAGAAGCAGGCCATTCTTGAACGTCATTGTGGTGGTTTGATTCAGGTGTCCCCCATAAACTTGGGAATTAACGCCTCCTGGAGGGAGTGTATTGTTGGGGGCGGGCTTATGGGCTTTATAGCCAGTTTCCCCATGCCAGTGTTTGGCACACCCTCCTGTTGCTGTAGTCCACCTTATGTTGGCCAGGGGGTGATGTCCACCCTCTGCTCATGCCATCATTTTCCCTGCCATCGTGGAGCTTCCCCTCGAGCCTGTAAGCCAAAATAAATCTCTTTTTCCCAGAAGCAGCTCTTGGTTGGGTGATTTCTACCAGCAATGCGAACCGGACTGCAACAGTCATGTACACTTGAGCATAGGTTATTGCTATGTTAACATTCTTCACATGAAAGGAGTGTTGTCTTTTTTTGTTTGTTTTGTTTTGTGAGGTAGGGTCTCACTGTAGTCAGGCTGACCTGGAATTCACTATGTAGTCTCAGGGTGGCCTTGAACTCATGGCGATCCTCCTACCTCTGCCTCCTGAGTGCTGGGATTAAAGACGTGTGTCACCATGCCTGGCTGTCCTTTTTTATTTTATTTATTTTCAAGCAGAGAGAGAGAAAAAAAAAACATCAAGTCTGCCTGCTACTGCAAATGAATTCCACATGTATGCACCATCCTGTGCATGTAGCTCCATGTGGGTACAGGGAATTGAGCCCAAGGTTTTGCAAGCAAGTGCCTGTAACTGCTGAATCATCTCCCCAGGCCAGAGTATTGTCTTTTTGAAAAAAAAATTGTATTTATTTATTTGTGATGGGGAGAGAGAAGAAGAGAGCATGGGTGCACCAGGGCTTCTTGCTGCTATAAACAAACTCTATACACCTGTGCCACTTTGTATAGTTGTCTCTACATCAGTACTGGGAAATTGAACCTGAGCAAGTTACTTAAACCTCTTAAGTCACCTTCCAGCCCAGAAATATTGTGTTTATGCCTGCAACCTTCAAAACCAATGTTAACTGTGTTGAAATTCTTTTTTTCCTGATGCGTGTGTGTGTGGGTGGGTGTGGGTGTGGGTGTGTGCGCACGCGCATTCATATGTGTGAGTGGGGAACACAGGTGCCATGGCTTGCATGTGGAGGTCAGAGGACAACTCGGGGTGTCAGTGCTTGCCTTCCACCTTGTTAGAGGCAGGGCTTCCCATGGTTGGTTGGTCATCACTGGGCTTGCCAGGCTAGCTGGATGAGCTCCTAAGCAATTTTCCTATCTCCACCTTTCTATCACCCTAGGTGTACTGGGATTGCAGACACCAGTGCTAAAGCATCCAACTTCTTATTTTATTTATTACTTCTTTGCAAGGGGAGAAAGAGAGAGGGGGAGGGAGGGAGGAGAGAGAGAAAGATGGGGGAGGGGGAAAGACTAAGCATGCCAGGGTCTCCAGCCTCTGCAAATGGACTCAAGATACATGCAGCACCCTGTATATCTGGCTTTATGTGGGTACTAGGGAATTGAACCCTGGGTCATTAGGCTTTACAGGCAAGTGCCATAATCGCTGATCCATCTCCCCAACCCTGAATCCAACTTTTAAAAAACTTTATTAAAACTTCCATAATTATAGACAATAAACCATGATAATTTCCTCCTCTCCCCCACTTTCCCTTCACAAATCCACTCTCCACCATATCCCCTCCCTCTCTCAGCTAGTCTCTCTTCTATTTTGATGTCATCATCTTTTCCTCCTATTATGAGGGTCTTGTGAAGATAGTGCCAGGCACTGTGAAGTCATGGATATTGAGGCCAATTTGGGTCTGGAAAATTGCATTGTAAGCATTCCTACCCTTCTTTTGGCCCTTACATTCTTTCTGCTATCTCTTTTCTGCAATGGACCATGAGCCTTGGAGGGTGTGACAGAGATATTTCCATGCTGAATACTCCTCTGTTGCTTCTCCTCAGCACTGTGATGTCTTTTGGGTCCTCCCAGTGGTCACCACCATCTGAAAAGAGAAGCCTTTCTAACCAGAAGTGAGAGTAGCATTAATATATGGGTATGAATGTTAAGAAAAATGTTTACAGGGCAGTTTGGTAAGCAAAGTATACTCATTTAGCCAGACAAGAATAGGTGTTACACTCCTAGGACTCATGACCTCCCCTACCATAGATTTTTTGATTAAGTTTTCAATACCAGGCATGTATTCCTTCCCATGTACAGGGCTCCAGTCCAATTAGAGAGTGGTTGGTTTCTCCCATAAGAGACATGCCACTATTACACCTGTTAGGTCATGTGTCCTGGCTGGCCAAACTTAAGGTTTGTGGTGTCCATTGTTTTCATCACTGATGATTTCTCTCTCCCATTCATCTGCACGCAGCATAGCTTTTTCCAGCATTCTGTCAGCTGGTCCAAACAGAGGAGATTTTCAGTTCAGCTTCAGCAAGATTTCTCGGTGACCTTGTAGCCAAAGCATGTGGAGTCTTCATGAGTAGGGTCTTACCATATATTTCTTGGGGGAAACCAAGAACATTGGCAGTGGCCTATAATGTTTTGGGGACATCAGGGGCCTTTCTGCCCAACAACTCACTGGAAGGTATCCCATGGTACTCAATGCCCAGATGGTTGAGCCTTTGGGAGGTGGAGCCTTACTGGAGGTGGTATGTTGCTGGGCAGACCTTGAGGTTTATTAGCCTAGCCCCAAGCCTACAACTTAGACTCTTCCACCCAGATATGTGACAGCCTTCTGCTATGCCAGTGTTGCAGTCCAGTTCGCATTGCTGGTAGAAATCACCCAACCAAGAGCAGCTTCTGGGAAAAAGAGATTTATTTTGGCTTATGGGCTTGAGGGGAAGCTCCACAATGTCAGGGGGAAACGATGGCATGAGCAGAGGTTGGTCATCACCCCCTGGCCAACATAAGGTGGACCACAGCAACAGGAGGGTGTGCCAAACACTGGCAAGGGAAAACTGGCTATAACACCCATAAGCCTGCCCCTAACAATAAACTCCCTTCAGGAGGCATTAATTCCCAAATATCCATGGGCTAGGAACATAGCATTCAGAACACCTGAATCAAACCACCACATTCCACCCCTGGCTCCCATAAACTGATGAACATACATGATTTTAAATGGCATGTATTCAGTCCAACTTTAAAAGTCCCCATAGTTTTTTATCATTTCCAATGGTGTTCAAACATCCCCATAGTTCAAGATCCCACAACATACCTCAAAAAACCCAGAATGGCACAGAATAAATATTCACACTGCAAAAGATGGCATTGGGCATATCAAAGAAACATCCAGCCAGTACAAGATTTAAAACAACCAGGGCAAACATTAAACTCAAATTCTAAGTCCAACAAGTCTAGTCAATGACAAATCTCCAAGTCTGATAATTCTAACCAGCAACAAGTCTCTGGCATTCCAATTCTATCCCTCCAGCTAGGCTACTCACAGTACTGGAAAACTTCATCATGGCTGGCAGCTCTCTTTGGCAGCCATCTCGTGGTCCTGGCATCTCCACTGGGTCTCCCCTGCAATCCATGGTTCATCCTCATGGCCCCATTGGGTCTCCATGCAGGCAACCAGCAAACCTGCTTCACACTGCCCATGGCCATTTCCAAAACACAAGACCATGTTGCAAACTCAATGACCCTCTCTTTCCTGCATTTCTTATACTCCACAAAACCAGGTAGGGAATAAAGCAGACTTTGAAGAATAGGACACTCCTAGAGCACTCAGGCCCCTTCAAAAGAATTTACATTCTTCCTGTTGCCCCAGCGAGCGCAGGAGAGCTAGCCCAGGCTCAAAGGTTGTAATCTCTTAGTTGCAGCTGAATGGGCAACAGTTCACCCAAAGATTTTCCTTTCTGTGCCATATCCCTCTGCTCACACCAGTTCATGTCTATGCAAATCAACCCTGCACAACTTCTCAGGACATGGGTATAAGAGCAAGCTTCTCACACAAACTGCTAGCCCAGTCCAAGCAAAGCTCCTTCTCACTCTCATAAGCCAAACCTCACAGTCCATAGTTCTTACTGCAATCAAGTCTTTCAGCTCAGACCAGAATGGTCCATCAAGCTGTACTTACAGCATTGCAAGGCATCTCTTAGGCCAAGATTTCAAATCCTCCCACATTCCTCTTGAAAATCAGCTCCAAAAGGCCAAAGCCACACAGTCAGGTGTCTAGCAGCAACCCCACTCCCGGTACCGCTTTACTGCAGTCCAGTTCACATTGCTGGTAGAAATCACCCAACTAAGAGCAGCTTCTGGGAAAAAGAGATTTATTTTGGCTAACAGGCTCGAGAGGAAACTCCATGATGCAGGGGAAAATGATGGCATGAGCAGAGAGTGGACATCACCCCCTGGACAACATAAGGTGGACCACAGTAACAGGAGGGTATGCCAAACACTGGCAAGGGGAAACTAGCTATAACACTCATAAGCCTGCCCCCAACAATACACTCCCTCCAGGAGGCATCAATTCCCAAATATCCATCAGCTGGGAACCTAGCATTCAGAACACCTAAGTTTATGGGGAACACCCGAATCAAACCATCATAGCCATGCTCTTCCTGCCATAATGAAACTTCTCGAAATGGTAAACCTGAATTAAACTATTTCCTCTCAAAAGCAGCTTCTAGCTGAGTTTTTTGTCTCAGTAAAGAGAATGTGAATGCAACATTAAGGTAAGGGCAGCACTGTGAGCTCAAGGCCAGTTTGGGTTACAGAATAACTTCCAGGTCAGCCTGGATTAGAGTGAGGCCCTGCCTCAACAGCAATAGCAACAAAATCACAAGTTAGATACCTCCAACAAATGACACAGAGTAAATACATCCAAATAAATAAAAATAATGCTAAATAAAAATGATAAAATAAAATACATAAAGCATCTTAACCACTAAGCCATCTCTCCAGCCCCTCTAATGAATAGTTTTGGCGTTTTTATTGAATATCAAATGGCTGCAGCTGCCTGGATTTACATCTGGGTCCTCTGTTCTGATCCATTGACATCCGTGTCTGTTTTTGTGCCAGTACCATGCCGTTTCTGTTACTCTTGCACTGTAGCGTAGCTTAAAATCGGGTATGGTGATACCGCCAGCCTTATTTTTGTTTCTCAAAATTCTTTTTATTATTTGAGTTTTTTTGTACTTCAAAATTAATTTTAGGATTTTTTTCTATTTCTATGAAAAAGGCCAGTGGAATTTTGATGGGGATTGCATTAAATGTGTAAATTGCTTTTGGTAAGATTGACATTTTCACAATATTAATTCTTCCAATTAAAGAACATGGGATGTTTTCCATTTCTTAGTGTCTTCTACAACTTCTCTCTCTCTGTGTCTCTCTCTTTCTGCATGCACGCACATGCGCGCGCGCGCACACACACACACACACACACACACATGTAGGGTCATGCTCTAGCTCAGGCTGGATTTCACTATGTTGTCTCAGGGTTGGCTGAACTCACAGCAGTCCTACCTCTACCAAGTGCTGGTATTTAAGGCATGTATCACCACACCTGGCTTCTGCAATTTCTCTCTGGAGTGTTAAAATTCTTCACTGTAGAGATCCTTCACTTTCTTTGTTAGGTTTATTCCAAGGCACTTTATTTATTTTTTCAGGTAATTGTGAATGCGAGTGATCCCCTGATTTCATCCTCAGCATGTTTGTTGTTAGCATATAAGAATGCTAGTGACTTCTGTGTGTTTGTTTTGCATCCTGCTATGTTGCTAAAAGTGTTTATCAGCTCTGACAGTTAGCTGGTAAAAGTCTTTAGGGTCCTTTATGATAGAATCCTATCATCTACAGATAATGATAATTTGATCTCATCCTTTCCAATGTGTATCCCTTTTATGTGTGTCTTACTGCTAGTACTATAAAAGTGGGGACAGTAGACACCCTTGTCTTGTTCCTGATTTTAGTGGAAAAGCTTCAAGTTTTTCTCCATTTAGTATTGTGTTCACTGTAGGTTTGTCATTAATAGTCTTTATTATGTTGAGATATGTTCCTTCTTTCCCAGTTGCTCTAGAACTTTCACAACTAAGGGAAGTTGGATTTTGTCAAATGCTTTTTCTGCATCTATTGAGATGATCACGTGATTTTTGTTCTTCAGTCCATTTATATAGTGTATTATATTTATTAATTTGTATATGTTGAACCGTCCCTGCATTTGTGGGATAAAGCCTACTTGGTTGCTGTGAATGAACTTTATTTTGTTGAGAATTTTCACATCTATGCTCATGAGGAAGATTGGTATGTAATTTTACTTTTTCGTTTTGTCTTTCTCTGGTTTTGGTATCAGGATGATGCTGGCTTCTTAGAGGAGTTTGGTAGAATTACTTCCTTTTCTATTTTATGAAAAACTTTGAGAAGCATTGGTGTTAGTTCTTTCATGAAGGTCTGGTAAAATTCATCTATGAATCCATTCAGGCCTGGACATTTTTTAGTTGGAAAATTTTTTTATAACTCCTTGATCTCCATACTTGTTATAGGTCTATTTAAGTGGTTTATCTCATCTTGATTTAATTTTGGTAGGTCATATAGATCTAGGAAATTATTTCTTGCAGAATTAGTGGAGTATATATTTTTAAACTTAGTGGAGTATATATTCTTAAAATCCTCTGATTTTCTGAATTTCGTTGGTATCTGTTGTAATGGTTCCTTTTTCATCTCTAATTTTATTAGTGTCTCTTCTCTCTTTCTTTTGGTCAGAGTTGCTAAGGGTTTATGAATCTTGTTTGTCCTATCAAAGAACCAACTGTTTCATTGATTGTATTGTTTGTTTGGTTTCTATTTCAGTAATTTCTCCCCTAATCTTTATTTCTTTCCATCTACCAACTTTTTGTTTGCCTTGTTTTTCTTTTCCCAAGGCCTTAAGATGAAGCACTAAATTGTTTATTTGTGATTTTTCTAATTTCTTAATATAGGCACTTAAAGCTATAAACTTCCCTCTTAGGACTGCCTTCACTATATCCCAAAGGTTTTGGTATGTTGTGTTCTCTTTATCATTTGATACTATGAATTTTTATTTCCTTTTTGATTTCATCAATGACCCATTCATCCTTCAGTAGTGGACTGTTTAGTTTCCATGATTTTGTCTATGCTGTATAGATTTTTGTTGATTTGTAGTTTAATCACATTATGTTCCGATAGAATAAAAGGAACTATTTCAATTTTCCTGTATTTGTTAAGATTTTCTTTGTGTCCTAATATATGGTCTATTTTAGAGAATATTCCATGTGCTACTGAAAAGAATGTGTATTTTGTAGCATTTAGATGAAATGTTCTGTAGATAGCTGTTAGGTCCATTTGTTCCATGACATCATTTAATCCAGATGCATCTCTATTTTTTGTCAGGATGACCTGTCAATTGATGAGAGTGAAGTATTGAAGTCACCAACTCCAATTGTTCTTGGTGTTATCTGCGACTTTAAGTCTAATAGTGTTTGTTTGATGAAAATGGGAGCACCCATGTTCCTGCATATATGTTTAGAATTGTAATATCTTTCTGTTGAATGGTTCCTTTGATCAATATACAGCGACCTTCTTTATCTTTCCTCACTAATGTTGGTTTGAAGTCTATCCTCTCAGGTATTAGGATAGCAACACCTGCTTGTTTTCTAGGCCAGTTTGCTTGAAATACCATTGTCCATCTTTTCACCCTAAGATAGTGTCTGTCTTTTACAGAGAGGTGAGTTTCTTGGAGGCAACAAACAGAAGGATCTTGCCTTTTAATTCAATCTGCAAGCTTGTGTATTTTAGTTGGGGCATTGAGGCCATTTATATTGAGTTATTATTGAAAGGTGTGTATTTATTCTTGCCATTCTTGTTTTGTAGTGCTTCCTGTTTGTCCTTTACTCCTTTGTATTAACTATTATTTGAGTATGGTTTATTTCTTCCTGTTTCTTCATGTGTGTTCTTTCCTTACTCTTCAGTATGAAGAATCCCATCTTATTTTCTGTAGAGCTGGTTTAGTTTTATATATTCCTTTAGCCTATTATATCGTGGAATGTCCTTATTTCTCTGTTAATTTGGGTAGATGGCTTTGCTGAATAAAGTAATCTTGTTTGATTGTTAGCTTTCAGAACTTGGAATACATCATTCCAAGCCCTTCTGTCTTTTTTTGTGTGTGTGTGAGATAGTGTCTCATTCTAGTCCAGGATAACCTGGAATTGACTATGTAGTCTCAGTGTAGCCTCGAATCACAGTGATCTTCCTACCTCTGCCTCCGAAGTGCTGGGATTAAAAGTGTGCACCACCATGCCCAGCTCCTTCTGGCTTTTAAAGTTTGTGTTAAGTAATCTGCTGTTATACTGATGGGCTTGCCTTTGTATATGACTTGATTTTTCTAACTGCTTTCAATATATTTTCTTTGGTTTATATGTTTAGTAGTTTAATTACCACAGGATGTATAATTCTTTTATACCATGAGGTATAATTTTTGTCTGTTTGGCATTCCATAGGCTTTCTATGTCTGTATTGGCATCTCTTTCCCTATTTGGGGGAAATTTTCTTTTATGATTTTGTTGAAAATACTTACTATGCCTTTGGAGAGAAATTCTTCCCCTTCTACTATAAGCTGAATTCTTATGTTTGATCTCTTCATAGTGGTATGAATGTCTTGAATTTCCCATTCATGCATTCCTGTTAGTCTTTCTCTTTGTTGGATTGTAATAGATCTGCCACCTGGTTTCTTTCTTTCTTTCTCTCTCTTTTTTTTTTTTTTTTTTTTGAGGTAGGGTTTCACTGTAGCCCAGGCTGACCTGGAATTCACTATGTATTCTCAAGGAAGCCTTGAACTCATAGCACTCCTACCTCTACCTCCCAAATGCTGGGATTAAAGGCATGCACCACCCAGCTAGCCACCTGTTCTTCTAGTTTTGATAATCTGTTCTCTCTTCCATCCATCCTATTGATGAGACTTTCTACAGAATCTTATATTTGACTTACTATGTTCTTCATTTCTAATATTTCTGATTGGTTGTCTCCAGTATTTCTATTTCCTTACTCATGTCTTGTACTGACCTACTTATTTCATTAAGTTGGTTTCCTGTATTCTCATTTTAGAAGTTTGTTTTCTTCTTTGACTCCTTTGATTTCTTCAATCAATCATCATTCTTTTGAAATCTTTGCCAGGCATTTGATCTAAACCAGTCTCACTAGAAGTCATTTCTGATGCCTGTAGAATTTTTGATGGAATTATATTGTCTTGATCTATTTGAGAGAGAGAAGAGGGGAGAGGGAGAGAAAGAGAAAGAGAATTGGTGCACCAATTCTGTCAGGGCTTACAACCACTGCAAATCCAGATCCATGCCTCACCTTGTGCATCTGGCCTAAGTGGGTCCTGGGGGATTGAACCTCAGTCCTTTGGCTTTGCAGGCAAGCACCTTAACTGCTTAGTCATTTCTCTAGCCTGATTTTTCTGTTTCTTGTATTTTAATGTAGAAATTTTTGCAACTTGGATTGATTTGATAATCGAGTTTTCTAATTATCTACAGTATTTTTAGGTGTGTGAATCTGTTGTATATCTTTAGGGTAGGAGCTTAAGGTGCCATGTGTGGCTCTTACATTACTCCCAGAGTAACAGCAGAAGTAACCCTAGGTGTTGGATTTGCCTGCTATGCAAATATTCTAGTAGTCTGGGTGGAGCAAAATGTAGGCAAATTCTAAAATTCAGCTGAGCAATATACACATTCAATCAAAACCAGCACAGAGTATGTAAGAGTGGGCATTAAAACAAACAGATAATCTAAGAAAGTCAAAGTCCCTTTGGGTATGTGCTGTCCCACCCGCTTAATCCTGTCACCTGGGAGGCTTTCTGGCCTGTAAAGGGTTCCAGGTCAGCATGGGGCTGAGTGAGACCCTGCCCCCAAGAATGGCAGAAGACAAAGGCACTATAACTCAGGAAGTAACACAGGACAACCCCAAAATACAGCTTATTTAAGACTAGCAAAGCCAACCATCAATCAGATCTAACACATAACCTGCCCCGATATGGAATGTGCAGTTAGCATTTCTAGCGCAGGGCCATACACCAGGCTTTGGGGCAGGTACTGACCTGGTGTAAGTAGGTCCTGTTACCTTTGGGGATGGCTTCAGTCTCACCTATGCTGCGGCCTGCTCGGGTCCCTCTATTGCGTTGCAGGCTTGGCTAAGCTGACTGGGTTAGTAGGTCTGCTGCTCTGATCACCTGTTCTGGGTGCTGTGTCTCCAGTAGTTGTGGGTCCTGGCAGTTGGGGGAGGGGAGGCTATGGAGGATGGCTGAAGTTGTACCGGAGCTGCACAGCTGGTCCCCATGATAATTCCTCCTCATGAGCCGCTCATTTGGTTCCTCTGTCTTCTTCAAGTTTCTTGACTGTGCGCGAGGAGGCTGGTGTGAGTGGAGTAATCCCTTCACCTGGCCTCTCCTGCAGCTCAGGCAGAGCTGGTGGCCACAAGGACCAGTGCCATGGAGGGAGCTGCTTCTAGCTGGCTGCCTGCTGGAAGCTCTGGGTCTCTTTTGCTTCTCTGCTGAGATTGATAATTCATTATACACCTTCACTTTTTGGTAGCTGAGTGTATTTTGCTGCTGTTATGCTTATTTCCCCCCACAGGTTGCTTTGGTATGTCTACTGTGCTGCCATCTTACCTGGAACTTGAACTTTTGTTGTTGTTGTTGTTTTGAGGTAGGGTCTCACTCTATCCCAGGCTGACCTGGAATTTACTATATTGTCTCAGGGTAGCCTTGAACTCATGGTGATCCCTAATACCTCTGCCTCCCAAGTGCTGGGATTAAAGGTGTGTGCCATCAGACCTGGCTTACCTGGAACTTTTGACTTAAATGCAGGTATTCGTCTTGTGCAGCAAGCATTTTATCTGCTGAGCTATCTCTCCAGACTTGCACCAATATATACATTTATATATATATATATATTTTTTTTCAAGGTAGGGTCTTACTCTGGCCCAGGCTGACCTGGAATTCACTCTGTAGTCTCGGAGTGGCCTCAAAATCATGGCGATCCTCCTACCTCTGCCTCCTGAGTGCTGGGATTAAAGGTCTGCACCACCACACCCAGCCTCTTTTTTTTTTATGAGAGGGAGAGAGAAAGAAAATAGGCACAGCAGGGCCTTCAGCCACTGCAAATGAACTCCAGATGTATACACCCCCTTGTGTGTATGTGTGACATTGCAGGCTTGCATCACTCTGCCTGGCTTATGTGGGACCTGGAGATTCTAACATGACTTTTTAGGCTTTCCGAGAAAGCACCTTAACCACTAAGCCATCTCTCCAGCCCTCACTTTCTTTTTACTACTGAAAAATGGAGTCATTACTGTCTTCAAACCTAATCCATTTAGCCAATTCCAGAAACTTTTCTCCTTTGGAATCGTCTCAGTGATTATCTTGGAGTGGGATTAGGGAGGTGAAATATTTATGTCCCAGAGAAATCTTCTAGAGCTGCAACATTCATTCTAGTTGTTAAATGAATTTATCTTTCCTTGGGATGTGTTACAGTTTCAATACAATGAAAGCAACCTTTGGCTCATAATGTGAAGAGGACAGTAGCTAAAGCAGCTCAGAACTGAGGGTGTGCATGCTTGTATAGAGACACATGAACAGAGGTGGGGCCACTCAGCCAGCCAGGTCTGGGCCATGGGGAGACTATCAGAGGAAGAAGGGTGGGACCTAAGCCTGGCTGTTCACTGATGGTGGACCTTAAGTAGGATGTAAATGTCATGACATTAGATAGATGGCAATACCCTGCTTCGTTATGGGGCATATGGGTATGGGAATGTACAAAGCCCATCTCTAAAGAACACTTACATGAAGGAATATTTCTACCAAGGCACAAGTCTGCTTGTCCTCATGTACAGGGACTCAGCCACCTTGAAACCACCTTTCCACAAGTCACGCTCTTGGGTACTTGTGCTTTAGGAATCACTGATCACCAATTTCTACCTACTGGCTCTTCACTATGGACTACTGGGTTCAATTCCCACCTAGACTAATTTCTGAGCATGTAACTTCTACAAAATCTTCCTGCTTTAGTCTTGCAAAAAATGACTGGGGGGCTGGAGAGATGGCTTAGCAGTTAAGCGCTTGCCAGTGAAGCCTAAGGACCCCGGTTCAAGGCTCGATTCCCCAGGACCCACATTAGCCAGATGCACAAGAGGGCGCACACATCTGGAGTTTGTTTGCCGTGCCTGGAGGCCCTGGCACGCCCATTCTCTTTCTCTCTCCCTCTGCCTCTTTCTCTCTCTCTCTGTCACTCTCAAATAAATAAACAAAAATAAACAACAACAAAAAAATGACTGGGTTATCTGAAGGTACCGACTAGTCACTTTAGCATTATGTCTCTTGAGTGCTTATAATGTAAATAGTACTGGGAAGCCCCCAGGAAATGAGAAGCTTGGTGGACTGGAAAGTGTCTCATAAGGGAGCCTGGGCTGAGGCCCAGGGGAATTGCCCCTTGGGGAGGCCCAGAAGGCTGCTGCCTCCAGGGCAGGGCCAGGCAGTTTCTTAGGAAGAAGTCAGAACTGAGGGAGGAGGAGGAAGACAGAAGTACAAGGAGTGGGGAGGAAAGGAGGAAGGGCCAGGACAGGAAGAAGGGCTCCCAAGGCAGCAGTTAACAGTTCCAGCTAAACTAGGCTTGAGCCACTGAGCCATTAGAAATCTAGTCTGTAGGTAAAGGACTTTGGGCCTAAACACTGGCGTTACAAGTATGTACACGGCACAGGAACTCCTTCAGGGCACTGATTTCACCACCAATCACATAAGCTCATTAGACCGCTGGGCATGGGGACGCACACCTTTAATCCCAGCACTCGGGAGGCAGAGGTAGGAGGATTGCTGTGAGTTCAGGCCACCCTGAGACTACATAGTGAATTCCAGGTCAGCATGGGCCAGAGTGAGACCCTACCTCATAAAACCAAAAAAAAAAAAAAAAATTATTTTAGGGGCTGGAGAGATGGCTCAGCAGTTAAGGCACTTGCCTGCAAAGCCTAATGATCCAGGTTCTATTCCCCCGTACCTATGTAAAGGAAGATGCGCAAAGTGGCACATGCATCTGGTGTTAGTTTGCAGTGGCTGGAGGCCCTGGTGTACCCGTTCTTTCTGACTGGCTCTCTTCTCTCTGCTTGCAAAAACAAAAATTTATTTTAGACATGTGGTGATTCCCACCTGTAATCCCAGCACTGGGGAGGATGACACAGAAAGTTCATAAATTCAAGGCTAGCCTTGGTTATGCAGTGAAATTGTCTCTAATAAAAAAAAACAAATGGAAGCTGGGTGTGGTGGTGCACACCTTTAATCCCAGCACTTAGGATGCAGAGGTAGGAAGGATCTCTGTGAGTTCAAGGCCAGCCTGAAACTACCTAGTGAATTCCAGGTCAGTCAAGGATAGAGTAAGTTCCTACATCAAAAAAGCAAACAAAAATAATAATAAAAACAAATCAAAATAAAACAAAAAAATAAATGGATGACTGGATAGACAAATGGAAGGAAAAAAGTCAAGCTGAATAAAAGGAAATGACATATTACGAAATAGACATATAAAATTTAATCCCTTTGGTTTAAAACATGTTCAATAATACAATTAAAAATGAGAAAATTGATTGCATAAAACAAAATATAAAAGTCGTATGACCCGTGTCCCATGATACTTTAGAAAACTAGCAATTTTAATTCACATACTTCATTAGAGCATGTTAACCTACTATTAATAACAGTACTACTGATACGAATGACCTAGCTCCCTGAACCTAAAGATACCCGTGATTTTGTTATAATATTTGTTATAAAATTACATTTTAAAGTTTTCTTAAATATTTGAATGTGTACAAAACATTCCCTTGCCATGGCAGTATATGAATGCTTTCTAGAATTGTTAGCATATGCAATAATCAAGGCTTGAAAACTCTTGAGACAGGCTAGGGTCAGAACCACTTCTTGGGCCAGGGAGAGGAGTGACAGGGCTGGCTCAAGATGACAGTGGCGTGCTGCATGGGCACCGGGCGGTGACACTCACACACTCCTCAGAGAGCAGCTGCAGTTGAGTCGTCCTTTCACTTCGTTTGTGAAGCAATACAGAAACCCACAGAACATTCTCCACAGTGGACAGTACAGAAACTCACGCAATGTTCTTCACAGCAGACAGGATAGCCACGTTTTCTATAGCGGACAGTACAGAAACCCACGCAGTGTGCTCCACAGCGGACAGACTCTGTCAGTTGACAAGGCTTGCCATGCTAGTGAACAGTGGCTCGTGTTTGGAAAGACAAAGCATTCTGTTTGGTCCATGTTATCAAAAATAACTTTACCTCTTTTCTAGGGAAAATTTTCAAGGTAGATCTTTCCTGCTTACCTTCACTATTTGTACACAGACACTGTATTTATATATTATATATTTATATCAGACATTTATATACACATTTACAGACAGACCTTCAAAAAGATATTGCACTTATATACAAGGCAGCTTTAACTTAACTAACTAGTTTCACACTGTAACCCACTTAAGTTCTTCATAAGAAAGGCTGTTGATATGTCCAAGGAAGTTGCAAAGGAAGGTTCTGGTAACATGCCCTATTTAGTAAACATGATTGGAGGATGAGAGGTGGAGGGAGAGAGCTCAGGGGCTGGGCGCACTCCCCAAGGCAGTTGGAGTTACACTGAGGTCAGGCATGAACACAAAATCCTTAAAGCCAAGCCTCCGCCTTCCTGATTTCCACAAGTGACAGCCCACTGCTACTGTGGACACAGGCAGAGCTCCCCGAGATTTTGATAAATAAGGTAGCAGATACCCTAAAGGTTCCCAGAGTCTGCTAAACCCTGGTACAGACTTCTCACTTTTAGTTTCCTAGACATATATACTTATATATAAGTGTATATATATAAAATATAGACATATTATATATATAATATATATTATATATAAGTATATCAGAAATTCAAACACCATGATACATGATTTCTGTCATGCGAAAACACCAATGTGATACATTAAATGCAGTTCCATCTCCAATGTGAAAGGATTCCTTCTCTGACAGTCACTGTGTCTGTAGGTGGGTGCCCGAGTCCATCTGCTGGCCAAATAGTAAGATCTACAGAACAAGGAACACCGCTGTTGGACTCCCACTTCCAAGGGGAGCTGGGGCCGGGGCCCCATGTCTTAGATCTCAGTCAGGGTGAGCTTGTATGATCCACCAGCTTCTTCAATCTGTAGCTGGAAGGTGTCTTCATTAGAATAATGCTTCACAATGTTGTCATCCATGTTCACCAGGATCCTAGGGAAGGAGACATGAGGTTAGTCTCCACTCCTCTGCCTTGCTCTGTAGTGAGACTTGTGTTTACTTATTATCTCTGCACTCTCTAGCTGTGACCCACGAGGAAGAGGTTCACCTCTCCAGGTACAGCCCACCCCCCGCCCAATCTGTGAGCAAAACTACAGAACACTCGCTGATTCAACTTGAGAAATCTATGGACAAAACTCATTTTCATGACTTGTAGCCACAGCCCCCTGACCAATTAACCTCCCTGACAAGTTAATCTTTAAAGTATGAACACACTACTTAAGCTTAACCCTTCTAAATTTAGCCAGAATATCCCAATTCAGACTTGGTTAAGTAGAACAAAAGACCAGAGGGCGCGGTGGTGCATGTCTTTATTCCCAGCACTCGGGGAGGCAGAGGTAGGAGGACCACCGTGAGTTCAAGGCCACCCTGAGACTACAGAGTGAATTCCAGGTCAGCCTTGGCTAGAGTGAGACCCTACCTCAAAAACAACAACAAAAAGTAGAACAAAAGGTCTTATACTATATAATCTGCTATGAATGCTAGATGGCACAGGCACTGAAGAAAAACAGAACTAGGGCTGGAGAGATGGCTTAGTGGTTAAGCGCTTGCCTGTGAAGCCTAAGGACCCCGGTTCGAGGCTCAGTTCCCCAGGTCCCACGTTAGCCAGATGCACAAGGGGGCGCACGCGTCTGGAGTTCGTTTGCAAAGGCTGGAAGCCCTGGCACGCCCATTCTCTCTCTCTCCCTCTATCTGTCTTTCTCCCTGTGTCTGTCGCTCTCAAATAAATAAAAAATGAACAAAAAAATACTTAAAAAAAAAAAAAAAAGAAAAACAGAACTAACATATTCATTTCTGGACAGAGATGCAGTGTGAAATGCCTTGAAAATACAATCCAGGCTTAAGTGCTCAAATACCAAGGAAGCAAGGCCTTTAGTTAGTCAAACCGGTTTCAAACATGGCTCCACCACCACTCGTGACAACCAAGCATGTGATCTTGGACAAGCCTTTCCCACTATCTCAGCCTCAGATGCCTCATTTGTAAACCGCAAATAGTAAGACCCATCTCAGGAAGCCCGTGTGGCAATCAGATAAGTGGCCCGTGCCCTGCACAGCACCTGTCTTAGGACAGGCACTGCATAAATAGTAGAGCTGTTTATGATATTCTTAGGCAATTCTGTCATGCATCCTGGAATATGAAGCCACTTCAAGGCTGCCATGTGGAAGAAAAGCAAATACAAACTTTTCTTGAAAAAAAAAAAATCCTTGAAGGAAGATCAATTTAAAGTAAATCATTTAGTAAGGAAAAGCAAGCCAGGTGTGCTGGCTAGCACTCCAGAGGCTAAGACAGGAACACTGCTGTGAATTTAAGGCCAGCCTAGGCACAGAGGGGAATGCAACTCTGACTCAAAAAGAGAAGAGCGCAGAAACCCCACACTGCAGCACGGGCGTCTCCGTGGCTGCTCCTACACTGCACGTCAGTGCACATGGGTCTCTACGGAGGGAGTCTCTCGTCAGAGGCACGCCAAGTGTCCATCCCTGCTCACCCTTTCTTGCACTTCTTGAATATTTTCCCAATCTTGTCATGGGGGACATCATACTTGTCAGAGATCTAAAAGAATAGAGAAAGATAATTTAAAATGTTTCCAAGGCTTTAAAAACATATAACCATATACACATGCCGTACAGTCACTCAACTTTGTGTTTCTCCTTTATCTTTATTTTTTGTTTTTGTTTTTCAAGGTAGGGTCTCACTGTAGCCCAGAGTGACCTGGAATTCAGTCTGTAGTCTCAGGGTGGCCTCAACTCAAGGCAATCCTCCTACCTTTGCCTCCCCAGTGCTGGGATGAAGGTGTGCACCACCACACCCAGCTCCTTTATTTTTTCAAAGCCAACGTCTTGCTATGTAGCTCAAGCTGCCCTCAAGCTTGCACTCCCCTTGCCTTAGCCCCCTGTGTGTTCACAAGGTGCACACACAGAGATGAGTGAGACAGCCTATACCCTGGGGGAGGTGGAACTTTTAAATGAAGCTGGAACCACAGGTTCTTGCTATTTTCCCATAAGCCAACTGATTTAAAAAAAGACAGATGCCTATAACTAGGATAATGGGAGTGAATTCTATGATCTTGATTTTTGAAATGAAATTAATAGGCTTTATTTTCACAGAGCAGTTTTAGGTTTCCCCATTGTCCAGTCCTGGTGTTGTTATGCCAAGGAACCAATGTTGCTATCGCATTACTCACTCACTCAAGCCCACGTTCATACTCTGCACTTTACATGCTATGGGTTTGACACATGACATGCATTCATTCCTTGAGAGCTATGAACAAGTCACATGAATACAGTGATTCTTCAACTTTTCCACACTCTTCTCTCCCATTTCATGAGTTTACATGGTACCTAAGAAACTGGTGAAGCTGGGCATGGTGGGCACACCTGTAATCCCAGCACTCAGGATGCTCAGGCTAGGAGATCACTGAATTGACACCAACCCAAACACAAAAGGACATACTAAGAGATGGCAGAGGCTACCTGTCCCCTCACTTATTCTATGCACTTTCCTTGCACTTTCTGCAGCTGAAAATTTACATGTGAATTTCTTAATTGACTGCCTTCCTACTTGGGTAGTATACTCCATGTGACACTCGCTCACTCACCCTGCTAACTCCGAGTGCCTACAATGGCAACTCACCCAAAGCAGACCCCTTGTCTGATTTGTTAAGCTGGATGTGGTAGGGCACAACTGCAAGACAGGAGAACCTCGAGTTTGAGGCCAGCTGAGCTACATGGCGAGTTACAGGTCACACTGGGCATACAGTGTGCTGCATGCAGTTGTCAGAGGAGCCGAGGGATGCTGCCAGTCTGAATACGCACCACTCTGAGATCAAAGATTTCCACAGTCTTAAGGACCTGAGGTCAGAAGTAGCAGGACAAGGGCTTACTCTAGAATGCGGCAGAGGCTGAGCAGAAAGGAGAACTGGCACTGCACATTTCCTTCTGCGCATCCTTCCTTCTGGCATCCCAGAAGGGACACTAGTTCAGCTGACCACAGCCCTCTACTGGCTCCTATAAGAAGGATTTCTGGTTATCACTGGTCACACCTCTGCATTTTCTCAGGTACGATCTGAGAAGATCTTGCACAGTTCAGCAAAGATGAGCAGCAAAGGCAGACCAAGGAGTGACTGTCGTGTTGGTTTGGTTTTGAACTGGGCTGACTGCATAGTCTAGGTGGGTCTCAAGTTCTCAATCTTCTCGCTTTAACCGCTAGTGTGATGAGCTCATAGGTGTGGGTGCCACCAGGCCCAACTGAGCCACCATTTTATGATTTTAAGGTTTGGCTTGATTCAAAGTAACTTCGGTCAGCCTCTAAGTGATTTGCTACACATATTCCCTTCACCGAGAACATAAAAGTTAAACTATCCCACAGGCCATCACAGGTTCATTCAATTAGGTGGAACCCATCTGCAGGAATGACCCACCTTTGAGGCCAGGCACAAGAGGTCTGACCTGTGTGGACAAGTCATACCTGCAGACAAGAGAGGATGGCCCGAGGCTAACCAAATGTGCAATAAGCATACACAAAGAACGTCTGAGAAAAGGGTCACGGTATCAGCAGAGCACGGGTCTGTACGCTGTGACGAAGGACTCCAGTGGGAAGCTGTGGAGTGCTGCCTTCAGGTTCTAAACTGCTGCATATGCTCTACTCACCGCCTCCATCAAGCCCTTCAAAGTCGGGGTCTTGAGCATCAGGGCATCGAAGACCTCTTCCGATTCCTTGCGAACATAGAGCAGCACTAGTTCCCAGCCAAGAGCAAGGAGGAAAAAGAAAGGAAACAGTTCATTCACGTGAGCAAAACGTGACAACAGGTCATGGGTGTGGGTTAAGATAACCAGACACATTCCCATTAAGGACAACACGCACCATCACCCATGTCCTGAGTGTCCCCTGAACCTGCAGTAGCTCATGTTCTGGCAGTGTGTCAGGCTGACAGAGGGATACTAGAGGAAGTGAAAAGCTGGACAAGCCAGCGTCATGCACCGTATGGTGCTCACCAATAGAGCTCAGTGCTGATGTAAAGTGCCCATGGGTCAACAGAAACCAACACACCTCTCTTTGGTTCTTCTATCCGGGCAAGCTTCGCAGGAGGTGGAACAACAAAGTCATCTTCTGTTCCAAATGGCCCCCTTTTCAAGGCAGACCTGTGGGTGATCCAAAACATGCAGTTAACAACTTCAATTTCAATCAACCACATGCTTAGAAGAAGGATGCTTAGTGTGTACCAGTGGATTTTAGACCCACAGTAGCTTTCACTCTTGATCTGGTCCAGCTTCCTTGCTTTGTGGCTGACAAGTCTGAGGCCAAGAGCAAATATCTGACTGAGCCCAGGCTCTTGACTATGGTAACAGTAGGCCATTCTAGTCACCTGTGGACATCCATCATCACTGCTCTACTAACTACTAACCCAGCTGCCTCCCTGGGACATAGGCTGCTTTCCAGGAAAAATTTTTAGAGGAGATATGGAAATAAAAGAAGAGACACTCAAAACAGTGAGAAACAGTGACCAAGAAAACACAGGCCAGGCCTGCTGACAAAACATTCCCCAAAAGACACACAGAGGAAGGGCTCCGTCCTTTACCATTAGGGAGCCACATATTTTATGTCACAGGTAAGAGGGAATCTTTGCAAGCTCTATGACATAGACTGCCATAGCCAAAGTGTGTGGTCTATACTGTAGGAGACTCCAGGCCTACAAGTAGGACAGGTGAAGAGAGGACTTGGAGGATAATCACAGCATCGCTTCTGAAGGGTTTAACATGCTCGTGTCCACGGAAATAAAAGGGGAGGGTGGACAAGGACAATGAGAATAAAAAAGTACATGATCTGCTTCTGCGGGTTTCTTTTTGTTGTTGTTGTTGTTGGTTGGTTGGTTGTTTTTTTGTTTTTCCTAGGTAGGGTCTCCCTCTAGCCCAGGCTGACCTGGAATTCACTATGTAGTCTCAGGGTGGCCCTGAACTCATGGTGATCCTCCTACCTCTGCCTCCTAAGTGTTGGAACTAAAGGCGTGCACCACCACACCCGGCAAAGTGCATGATCTGAGCAACTGCGATCAAAGGCACACGTTCTAGACAATCCAACAGGGAGGGGTGATAAGGTAAGCAAGCACACAAATAACTGAAAAGGAAGAAAGTGAGTGCATGGCTTTGAGTAGGACAATCATCTCGGGATCAGGGAGCGGGCCTTAAAGCATCTGTACACCTCAGGTTGTACCTCTTAACAGGGACCTAGTAAAGGAGCCGTAGGACCCATGCCCGACAACCCTGAGCGGATGAGCGGCACAGGCCTGGCCAGCAGCGAGAAGGCACAGCTGTAACCACGGGTGAGGACTGGGGCATGAGGGAAGACAAAAGCACGCCACAACAAAAACAAAACAGATGGGCTTGGAGGCTTGGGTCTATAATTCTAGTACTTGGGAGGCTGATGCAGAATGAGCTGAGTTCGAAGCCAGCCTGGGCTGCTTAGTGAGTCCTAGACCAGCATGGCTAGAGTAAGACCCAGTGTCAAAAAAAGAAACCACACCAGCTGGGGATGCAGTTCAGTTAGTCGAGTGCTCTACTGGGTCTGATCCCCAGCCCCACATAAAACCACGCACGGCAGTGCACACTTAGAACCCAGGAGGTAGGAGGATCAGAAGTTCAAGATCACCCATCACAAGTTTGAAGCCAACGTAGGATACATGAAACCTTGACTCAAAAACGAGCAAACAGAAATGAGGGAAAGGACAGGCTGAGGATGGCATTCACACCAACGTTCTCCATCAACATGCACTTCTGTATCAAGAAAAAATATTTAAAACACCAAAGCAGAACTTTCCCCTTCTTCAAAATTCAGCCCTGTAAGCTTGCTATCAGGAAGGACAGCCTGGGCTGGGATCTGCACAGGCTGGAGAGACTGTAACAATCCCTCTGCCCAGCAGATGTCTGCCAGGCACAGAGCCTAGAGGGCAACCACTGTGTCCCTGCACACCCAGGGTACCAGCCTAGGTTCCAAACACTCCTCCATCAGGGGTTTCCAGCACAAGAAGCTGCTTCTGTAGCTAGAAGGGCAAACACTAGCCTCCGAGTGGAAGGCAGGGCTCCAAGGTCAGGGGCCAGGCGAAAGGACCAGGGGCCAACTTGGAGGCCTGTCCCATGCCTGCTCTGGGGCATCTGTGAGCCCACGTGAGTGGCAGTGATGGATTACAGCTTAAAATGGGAAACTGAGTTCCATGTTGATATAAATAAGTCAGTGAATAAATGTGAAGTGTGGCCGTGAGTGAGGCATTTACGGAATGTATCTTCCCCCAGAGCACTTTCTACACAAGGAAGAAATCCCACCCAGCAGAGAAGCTCGAGCAGCGGTCACAGGGAACACTGAGGACCAGGTAAGCAGAGCCCAAGGCCAAGGGGAGGACGCCTGAAATGAGGGCCCTCACCACACAACCAGCTTGTAACCTTCTGAAAGGCTCCATCAGGAAAGTCAAAGGCCAGGCTGTTCCAGACCAAAGGCAAAGAGGCATGGCAACCATGGCACGAAGGTCTGAACTGAACCCTGTTTTATGTAAAAGATGTTATTGGGACAACCAGCAAAACTGGAAGTGAGCATAAGCATTACGGGATCAGTGTGAACATCCAGACTCTGGTGATGTTTGGAGATGCCCTTATTTAGAAGAACCATATATCCAAGTACTCGGGAATGATGGGGCTTGGGGTCTGCAATTGACTCTTTTTTTTTTTTTTTTTGGTTTTTCAAAGTAGGGTCTCACTCAAGCCCAGGCTGCCCTGGAATTCACTATGTAGTCTCAGGGTAGCCTAGAACTCACAGCAATCTTCCTATCTCTGCCTCTTGAGTGCTGGAAATGCATGCACCATCATGCCTGGCATTCTCTTTGTTTTTTGAAAAAGGATCTACAGGGCTGGGGAAATGGCTCAGTGGGTATGAGATCTTGCCACACAAGCATGAGAACCTGAATTCAATTCCCAGTACCCATATAAAAATCTGGACGGGGCTTGGAGAGATGGTTCAGTGGTTAAGACACTTGCTAAGGTTCGATTTGATTCCCCTAGCGCACATGTAAAGCCAGATACACAGAGTGGTGCAAGCATATGAAGTGCATTTGCAGTGGTGGAGGCCCTGGCACACCCATTTGCCCTCTCTCCCTCCCCCCTTCTTGCAAATAGATAAATAATTTTTTTTTTCCCAAAAAAGGTGGACAGGGCCACAAGCACCTGTAACCCTAGGCCTGTGGAGTGAGGGTTGGGTGGGGTTCAGTGACAGACTCTGTCTTAAGGAAACAAAAGTGGAAGAGTTATAGAGGAGGGCACCGGGTGTTTTCTCTGGCACATCTGTGCACACACATACACTTGTATATACTATACATACACACACTATACCACATCTCACCCCACCCCCCAAAAAAATGAAATAGAAAGAAAAGAGGAAAAGAGGTCTTGTTGAATAGCCCTGGCCTGGAACTTGCTGTGAAGCCCAGGCTGGCCTCAAACTTGTGATCTTCCTGCCTTAGCTCTCCCATAGCTGGGGAATGGATAGGTGCCACCACCTAGATTGTGAAACTTACACTTAAATAGCTCAGGGGAAAATGATTTCTTTTCTGCAATTTCTGTTTCTGTAGTTTTTTTCGCTAAGTTTGAGATGATTTCAAAATAAAATGAGATTAAAGAAAAACCAAATATAAATCCTTACCCTTCACCCTCCAACTCTTCTGAGGCAATGGAAAGAACCTATGATCAAAAACACAGATGCTTTTCAGACAGAGGTTCCAAATATTTCAGATCATGAATAATCTCTAAAATAATGTTGTTGTTTGTTTGAGGCAGGGTCTCACCCAAGCCCAGGCTGACATAAAACTTACTCTGAAATCACAGGCTAGCCTCAAACTGACAGTGATCCTCCTACCTCTGCTTCCCAAGTGCTGGATCAAAGATGTGGGCCACCATGTCAGGCTAGGAATAATTTTAAGTGACCAATCTAACACCAAATCCTTTTTTCTGAGATATACAATCTATATCCTTATCTTTCAATGCCCAGATTTTTACAGCTGTTTTGAATTTGGGGATGGTGTACTATGGTGTATAGGCCAGACCTGCTGAAAGTGCTTATACAGAGCTGGAGAGGTGGCTTAGCATTTAAAGTGCTTGCTAGTAAAGCCGAAAGATCCAGGTTTGATTCCCCAGGACCCACATAAAGCCAAATGCACAAGGTGGCATGTGCATCTGGAGTTCATTTGCAGTGGCTGGAGGCCCTGGCATACCCGTATTCATTCATTCATATCCTCCCCCTCTCTCTCTCTCTCTCTCTCTCTCTCTCTCTCTCTCTCTCTCTCTATATATATATATATATATATATATATATATATACACACACACACACACACACACATACACAAATACATACGTGTACAAATACATATGTGTATATTTCTCTCAAATATATATATGTATATAAAAATAAAGTGCTTATGTAATTACTGTATGTCATGAAGGGAAGCCCCACTCATTCATTAGCCTAAGGCTGATTCTGCTTCAGAATGGCAGAGCTGAATAGCACAACAGAGATATATGAACCAAAAAGCCTAACTATTTACTATAAGACCCTATTAGTGGTTAAGGCTTAGTGGTTAAGGCACTTTCCTGCAAAGCCCAAAGACCCAGTAAGCCAGATGCACAAGGGGGGACATGCATCTGGAGTTTGTTTGCACTCTCCCCCTGAATATTTCTCTCTCTCAAATAAATAAACAATAATTGTATTGGCTGGCAATGGTTCACCTCAAGAACTCTGAAAATCATCAATCCTTACAAACATGGCTAAGAGCAAGGAGACTGTCTTTGTAGTATTTATCCAAGCTCAGCTTAAAAAGTCAGTCCTACTCTACACAGCTCCTGTCTCTGGTAAACTTTTTACCACAAAGCAGGGTATGACTATTAGTTAAATTTTGTTTGAGTTTCTAAAACCCAGGAGCACATGCCACTGATGATTCAGCAACTGGGACCATGTGAAGGGTCTTCAGATGGTCTCTGAGAGATGTATGTATCACCCAAGCTGAATTCACAAGATAAGAGGTTCATACTCCAATTATGTTGCTACTCTAGACACCTTTCAGTGAGCTAAGACATGGAAGAATAATGAAACTAAGCTGACATGCCTGGCACTGTTGTCTCTGAATTAACCTCACCTTTGGTTTTGGGGGCATCATGACTGAATGCTCCAGAGATCTGACTAACTGGTCAAGGTTCACTGAAGTCTAGCTCCTCTTTGTCCTAACTAAATACCAAATGCCAGGTGTGGTGGCACACACCTTAAATCCCAGCACTTGGAAGGCAGAGGGAGAAGGATGGCCCTGAGTTCAAGGCCATCCTGAGTCTGCATGGTAAATTCTAGGTCAGCGCAGGCTGGGGTGAGACCTTAACTCGAAAAACCAGAAAAAAAAAAAAAAAAAAACAAAGAGTTTATTTTTGCCCTGCTTTGCCACCTCCCCGAGGAGACTGGTTACCTACATGGCTGCCCCGCTGCAGGTTGGCAAAGTGCACGTCAGGAATAAAGAGCACAGGCTGAGTGTCGAGATCGAGGAAGGGCTTGAACACCGTGATGTCTGTTCGCTTGTGTGAGGGAAGCAGTGGCACTTTAACGTCAGAAACTGGGGAGGAAAAGGAAGCCAGCGTCAACAGGTCATAGTTAGAAGCTGGAAGCAGGCCATGGGACATTTTTCTTAAAATTCATAGGGATTTATTTGTTGCACATATTTATAATGAAATAGCTGAACACCTTATCTGGATCAATGCAAATAGATTTGCATGACATACAGTAATTACATAAATAAATATCTGAGATGCACAGATTTGGAGCAGAGGCAAAGTACATGTAGTTTTCATCTGATAGGACTAACCCGTCATTGTGTGAACACAATCTGGACGTCATTCCACCTTCACTGTTGTCATGAAATAGTTTACAGTTGAATTCAGAGCACAGTAAGAGACTCAACACCACATTTAAGAGTAAGTGTGCTACTTGGAATTCATTCACGTGGAGTCCTCTTCCCTCATCACCTGGCCCTTTGTAATGAGCTGTTGTTCCATTAGCTGTTTTCAAGCAGTGCTTGGAGGCAGCACTTTGATGCCAGTGAGAGAACTGATTCACATACAGTAAGAGAAAAAAGACTTTTCTGGGGAAATGTCCAAATAGGATCCTTATGGATTTTCCAACTGTTACATTCTACATAAGACAACGTTCACTGGGAATTAAGACAGCCTTAATTCTTAGGGTTGTTGCCACTATTTTTACAAATTTGGACAGCTCTGGCTTCAGTCAGCTCATGGGGACAGTGTGGCACTTCTCAGGACCCAGCCCCTGAGCCCCAAAAGACAGCTGAAAAAGCCTGAGCTTGGGACAGCCCAAGGTACCGCCCTGCGGCTCTGCAGGCAAACCGGCCCTCATCTGCAGAAGCTGGCCAAGGCAGCAATACTGGTGCCACATGGCAGCAGACCAACCACAATGGTCTTTGCTGTGTCCAGCCACGTTCTGCAGGGACCAGAATGCAGCTGGTGGGACCCCCATGGCCAGGCATTCCCCGCAGCAGGTCAGTACACTTGCCTTTTCTCTTGCTTTGCTTTCGTTCTTCATCCCTGATTTTCCGCTCTGCTCCCTGCAGGTAAAAGAGGACAAGACAGGATTCGGTGGATCAGGTCCCTTGAACGAGTTAAGTCTCCTCTTTGAAAATGAATTCTGTTACTGACTGTGCTCATGGGGCTTGCCATAGGAGTTTCTTCTACAAAGCCTATTCCTTTGGTCAAAGCCTATTATATGCATGTATTGGAATGTCATAATAAAACCTCTTTCTACAATTAATATATACTAATAAGTAACTTCATAACCCTATTCTTTTTTGGCGCACGCACGCGCGCGCGCGCGCGTGTGTGTGTGTGTGTGTGTGTGTGTGTGGTGAGCCTCCAACAAGGTAAAATGCACAAGTCCTGGTATCCAATGAGACAGCCAGGCACACAAGTAGGAAGAAAACACATGTGCGCGCACATACAGGTAGGAAAACATGACTGGAAAAAGGACAATCATACCATTGAGCTGACCCAGAATTAGCAGATTTCAGACAAGGATGTAAAGCTGGCTGAGTGTACTGTACTCCGATCGTTCACAAGCCGGGGATAATTACTAAACTCGGCTAAGAGTGTAGCTCTGTCATAAAGCAATTACCCAGCATGTGCCAGGCCTCGAATTTACTCTCCAGCACTACAAAAAGACAAACCGAGATCCAACTTGAACTACTGAAGCTGAAAAGTACAATATACAAAAATGCCATGAGTCAACCTGTTACTTCGTAAGCCGACTTTAAAAAACAAAACTAGTAAAAAATTAAAAATGATAATGTCAAAGATGAAAATAGCAATGAATGGAATTGAGGAGTTCAGACCAAAATATCAGTGAACTTGGGACATAACAATCCAAAATGCAACAGGAGAAAAGCAATCCACGCCGAAAAAAGAAGGAAAAAAAGGGCATCAGTGAGCTCTCTGGGACAACTTCAAGCCCCTTATATGTGTATAAGACCTATAAGAACGGAAGGAACATGCATATTTGAAGACCAAAATGTCTCCAAATTTAATGGGATCCATAAAGCCACCAATTCTCACCAAAGTCAAGAAGCACAATGAATTCCAAGAGCAAAAAACACACATAGATTTACCATAAAAAACTGCTCAATTGTTTTTTTTTCCTCTGACATCTTAGCGAAGCCGCGTGGTCGCAGCGGCTCTCCAAGCTTCGCCATGTCGCCCAACAACAACAATAAGAAAGACGCCGGGAAGTCGGCTAAGAAAGACAAAGACCCAGTCAACGAGTCTGGGGGCAAGGCCAAAAAGAAGTGGTCCAAAGGCACAGTTCGGGACAAGCTCAACAACCTAGTCCTGTTTGACAAAGTTATGTACAACAAACTCTGTAAAAAAGTTCCCAACTATAAGCTTATTTACCCCTGCTGTGGTCTCTGAGAGACTGAAGATCCGCAGTTCCCTGGCCAGGGCAGCCCTTCAGGAGCTCCTTAGTAAAGGACTTATCAAACTGGTTTCGAAGCACAGAACTCAAGTGATTTACACCAGAAATACCAAGGGTGGAGATGCCCCCGCTGCTGGTGAAGATGCATGAACAGGTTCAACTCAACTGACTGTACATTTGGAAAAATAAGATTTATTAAGTAAAAAAAAAAAAAAACAAAAAAAAAACCCTGCTCAAAACCAATGAAAGAAAATCTTGAGAGTTCACATACAAGAAGACATGAGCAGAGTAAAGACAGATGACGGCAGACTCAGAAGCAGTGACGACAGGAAGTCAGAAATCTTTCATATCAGAAGGGAAATAAGCACTTTGCAGACAAAGAAAAGCTGAAAGAATCCATTCCCAATAGGCATATAGTGCAAGCCAAGTTAAAGGACATTGTGGGAACCTTCTGACTCCCATTTCTTTTGACTCTCTCAATCAACACCTAATAGGAATGACTTTGGGATAATGAGGTTATCTCAAGAAGTGACCCTGTATTTGTTCTCAGTGACAGAGCTGATAACTATGACCCTGATGAAGAAAATAATTCTGGGAGGAAGTATCAATGAGATTTTTCTTTATTAAGATGGGCCACAGGGCTGGAGAAATGGCTTAGCAGTTAAGGCATTTGCCTGTGAAGCCAAAGGACCCAGGTTCGATTCCCCAGGGCCCATATAAGCCAGATGCACAAGGGGCACATACATCTGGAGTTCGTTTGCAGTGACTGGAGGCCCTGGCATGCCCATTTTTTTTTCTCTCTCTCTCTGATTGCAAATAAATAAGTAAAATTAAAAACTAAAACAAGTAAATAAATAAAGAGGAAAAAAATTTAAAAATAATATGGACCACAGCCAGCCAATTTATCTGCTTACCTGAATGTGTTTCTGAGAAATTTAGAAAAAGCTAGCAAAAGTGATGCCATGTTATGGGCCTTAAGAACAACTGAGTTCATTAAGGTCCCTGAAAATGGCTACAATAATTTTAAAAAAATAAAAGATGGACCAGGACCACATGTGGTGGCACACACCTGCAATCTCAGTACCAGAAAGATGAGAGAAGAGGGTCAGAAGTTCATGGTCACCCTCGGCACTAAAACTGGTGTGAGGCCGGCCAGGGCTACCTAAAACCTGTCTCAAAAAACAAAGCTGGGTGTGTGACGCACGCCTTTAATTCCAGCATTCAGGAGGCAGAGGTATGATTACTCAGAGTTGGAGGGTACCCTGAGACTACATAGTGAAGTCCAGGTCAGCCAGGGCTAGAGTGAGACCCTACCTCAAAAAAAAAAAAAAAAAAGCAGCTGGAGAGATGGCTCAGTGGTTAAGGCACTTGTCTAGAAATCCTAACAACCCAGGTTTGATTCCCCAGTACCCACATAAAGCCAGATGCACAAAGTGGTGCATCCATCTGGAGTTCATTTGCAGTAGCTGGAGGCTCTGGTGTGCCCATTCTTTCTGTTTTTCTTCTTTCTCTCTGTACTTGCAAATAAATTTTTTAAAAAAGAGAGAGCCTACTCAATTTCCACTGGTTAAAGATCCAATTTCTAGCAGGGCAGTGGTGGTGCACACCTTCAGTTCCAGCACTGGGGAGGCAGAGGTAGGAGAACCACTGAGAGTTTGAGACCACCCTGAGACAACATAGTGAATTCCAGGTCAGCTTGGGCTAGAGTAAGACCTTACCTTGAAAAAGAAAAAAAAAATCCAATTTCTGCCCCATTTTCTCTGAAAATGTGTTAAATTGCTACTGCTTCTAATATGAGAAAATCCCTGAGATGAGTTAAGCAATTATAATAAATAGCTGATAAAAACTTTCTATTTGAGATTTACCATATGACCCAGCTATAGCACTCCCAAGCATATATCCTAAGGACTCATCTCACTACCTTAGAGATACTTGCTCAACCATGTTTATTGCTCAACCATGTTTATTGCCACTCTATTCACAATAGCTAGGTCTAGATGTCCCTCAACTGATGAGTGGATAATGAAGATGTGGCACATTTACACAATGGAGTTCGACTCAGTGGTAAAGAAAAACGAAATTATGAAATATGCAGGAAAACAGATGGATCTGGAAAGGATTATACTTAGTGAGGTAACCCAGGCCCAGAAAGCCAAACGTCACATGTTCTTTCTCATATGTGGATCCTAGCTACAAATGATTGGACTCCTATGTGAGTAGGAATAAAACTTAGTAGCAGAGGCCAGTAAGCAATAAAGGGGACATAATAAAGGGAATAGATAGGGAGGGAGGGGGGACTTAATAGGATGGGATCGTATATATGTAAGTAGAAGAACAGATTAATGGGGGTAAAAAGGCCTAAGTGAGGTCAGAGGAAGAGACTGAGTAAAGGAAATGTAGAGGAGGGCTAATCAAAATCTAAGAGGATATAAATAAATCATATGGAAACATACTTTTTTGGACAATGGAACACAAAGAGCCATAGATTGTTACTAGAAAATTTTAAGTGCCAGGGATGGGATACCTTCCAGTAAGCTGTTGGCCAGGGAGGTCCCTGATGCCCCCAAAACATTACAGGCCATTGCCGAGGCCCTTGGTTTCCCACCAGGAAGAGATGGAAAGACACTATTGCTGAAGACCCCACATACTTGGGCTGCAAGGTCACTGAGAAATCTTGCTGGAGCTGAGCTGAAAACCTCCTCCCTGTAGACCAGCTGACAGAAAGCTGGAAAAACCTTTGCTGCATGCAGTTCAGTGGGAGAGAAAGAGAAATCACCAGTGAAGATACTCAACAGTGGATATTGCAAGCCTTATATTTGACCAGCCATGCCAAATGAGCCAATGGGTGCAACAGTGGCATGTCTTTTATGGGGAAAGGCAACTTCTCTCTAATTGGACTGGAGGCGGTCCTTCTGATGACATGTCGAGATGTCTCACTTCTAGTTTTTGACTACAAATGGAGACAGAGTTGTGAGATGTTGACAGCCAGCAGAAGGAAGTCAACTGAAATAAACTGATGTCAGACCTTAGAAAGGACGGGCTCTGAGAAGCAGGCAAGTGGTAAAGAGTCGAGGCGGGCAGGGCAGACCTCAGAAGCGGTCACTTCACAGAGGGGTGGCCTAGCTCATAGCAAAGACTGAGGATCAGGAGTGGAGGGTGAGGCCATGTGCGGTCTCATGGGCTTGAAAAGTTCAAGTTTGAAAATCAATCACACCTAACAAATACATGATATTTCTCCTCAATCAGGATTTTATGTCAGCTGATACAGTTTCATCTTCTATGGCCCCCAGTGCCCTGCTACACTATAAAGCATTTATTGTTGATTCTTTATATCATAAGGACCGAGAACAGGAGATGAGGCCAGCAACTTTCATCTCTATCCATCTCTAGGATTACGGGTTCCGTAGGTAGGGAGAAACAGGAATGGACTTTTAAAGGGCCTCTCAAAGGAAGCCATAACCACAGAGGCTGGTGACATCTGAGTGTCCACTGACATATATACACCACTGGAAGCACGTTTCTAGCCAGTTTTGGGTGATGTTCATTTCTACCTACATGCTCGTACCTAATCAATGAAAGACCAGTGACTGACTGCAGTGCGTGTCCAGCCCACTATGCAAGCTGCAAGGCGTGTTCCCCGGGTGTGTGACCTAAGTTGACAGACTGGCAGGTCAACAGTAATGCAGAACATGAAATCAGATGTTGTCCTAAACATATACACACTCCTGCAACTTTAAAAAAGGCCTTGTGCCTCACAGGACAGCAGCATGCTGTTCCTCTGCAGTCATAGAGCAGAGGGAACCACTTTCTACATTTCCCACAGACAGTCTATAAAACCTTTCCTGAGCCTCACTTGCTAAATCAGCTTACCAATATTTAAGGCTCCCCCAAAGTCTTAATATTAAAACTGAACTTGTATAGAAGAATGAATCTATACATTACTTCTCTTCAAAACTTCACATACAAACTTTTCATCTGGAGAAGACTTTTGCGACTGACTAGCAGCATATGCAACCTGCTCTCAAACCTGCTAGAACATTCTAGAACTCTGTCACAGCAGTATTCAGTGCCACCTGCAAGCTAGCATCAGTTCACAAACAGCATTTGGGAAGCAATTATGCAGAACAATTTCATGGCCAGTGAATCATGAGAGAGGAAAAAAAAGGGCCTTCTAAGTCTGGTATGGTGGCACACACCTTGAATTCCAGCACTAGGGAGGCTGAGGTAAGAGAATCAGTGTGAGTTCAAGGCCAGCCTGGGGCCACAGAGTTCCAGGTCAGCCTGGGCTGGAATGAGACTATGCTTTGAAATAAACAAAAAACAAGGCCTGGTGTTGAGGCACACAACTTTAATTCCAATACTCAGGAGGCAGAAATAGGAGGGTCACTATGAGTTCAAGGCCAGCCTGGAGACTACAGAGGAGCCGCCAGGTCAACCTGGGCTTGAGTGAGACCCTACCTTGAGAAGAAGAAAAAAAAAAAAAAAAAAGCCAGAGCTTCTATTTACATGACTTACATGTATATATATCCATCTTGTTTTTTCTGGCATTTCACTTGAATATTTATCATACTTTACCGAAGTACAAGTCCATAACAGATTAGAAATTAAAAACACCATAGAAAATTGTGGGGATGCTGCTCTAGGCAATGACCACACTGAGCCCTGGGAAAGTCCTTGATCTGATTAGACGTCAGCTCAGTGTCTCCTGACAGGTACCTCCAAGGCAGGCTCATGGTAGGTACCTCAAGGACCTACCCCTTGTTTGCAAAGCCTTATGAAAACTAAGCATCGCGACAGTGTTCAAAAATGAACTCATCAGGCTGGAGAATGCCTTGGAAGTTAACAGTGTTTGTTTGCAAAGTCTGTTGGTCTGGGTCCAGTTCCCCAGTACCCATGCAAAGCCACATGTACAAAGCGGCACATTCATTTGAAATTTGTTTGCAGTGGAAGGAGGCCCTGGCCTGCCCATCCTCTCTATCTATCAAAACAATAAAAACATAAATGAACTCATCAATTCCTAAGACTGTCAAGAAAAATTATTAACCTGGAAAAGTTTTTGAAGAAACAATAGAGGTGGAAAAAGCACTTTAATAAAATTACAATTTCTCCATAGAGTTAGAAAAAGAACACAGACATGCTGATAGCCAGATTTCTGTTAGACTGGTTTCTTCTCTGGGTTGTTTTTTTTTTTTTTTTTTCTATTTTGTTTGAGACAGGGTCTGGCTATGTAGCCCAGGCTGGCCTCAAACCTATGATCCTCCTGCTCAGCCTCCGGAGTGCTGGGATTACAGACACACACCACACCTGTCTCCCCAGGGTTTCACTCAACTACAAAGGAATGTGGTATGATGGGAAGTGACCTAGTGACGTAAGTGCTGGAACCTATCAGCTGTGACTCATATGTGAACATATGAGAAACACCTGTGTGCCAGCAATAACCACACCTTGTCCTGGCGTCTGGGACTGGGCAGATCACATGACAAAGGAGCGGAAAGGCTGCTAAGTGGCTGACTGGAAGACGGGGATTCATCCTGGGTCATCCGTAGACGCCCCAGGTAATCACAGGGGTGGGAGAGGGAGGGGGAAAATGAGAACAAGTGTGAAGATGGAGAGATGTGGGGTGGCCACCACCAGCCTGCGCAGGCTGCGCAGGGAGCAGCAACGTGCAGCAGGCAGACACTCTAGAAAGGGGCGCACACCTGCACACACCTTGATTCTGGCCCGGTGTGACCCATGTCAGACTTCTGAACTACCAAGACAGCAAACTGGTATTGTGTGAAAGCACTGAGATTTCCGTCACAGGCCACCACAACAGAACAGGGGCACACCTTGGCCCACTAGCAGGTGCAAACGCAAGCAAGGGGAGAGGCGCTGACGGGCTGTTAAGGGAGCTCTCCAAACCCGAGGTCCCGGCGCCCTCCTGTGGTCAAGTGACGTTTGCAGCCAGTCAAAAGGCCTGTGACAGCAGGTGCGCTTCCAGTTATCTAGTACGTTCTAAAAGTCGTAACACAAGAATCTTTCAACAAAATGAAGCAAGAAGAAATATGTGTGTGTGTGTACCTACATATGATATATAAGTGGGATATATATCTCAATATTTCTGACTGGAAAAAGTCAGTCTGGCCCAATCTGTGTTCAATGTGCCACTCATTCCTTTGCAACTGTGCTCCAGTGCAAACACAATGGTCCCTTCCCTCAGACGCAAGCAGACTCTCGGATTAAAGTGGCTCAGCCCCTGGCTCTGTGTTAGCAAAAGTGACCATCTATTTTCCAGAGAAACTTCAGAGAGGAAATCACCTCGGACCCTATCCTTACCTTGCCGCCCATCCTGTGCTGAGATAAAAAGAACTTCAGTGTCATTACCTACTATCAGGAAATGGCTGATGGCCTGTCAAAAGGCCTACAGGAGGGGCTGGAGAGATGGCTTAACAGTTAAGGTGCTTGCCTGTGAAGCCTAAAGACCCAGGATCGATTCCCCAGGACCCATGTAAGCCAGATGCACAAGGGAGCACATGCTGCTAGAGTTCGGATGCAGTCGTTAGAGGTGCTAGTGTGCTCATTCTCTCTCTAAAATCTTTTTAAATAATAATTACTTTTTATAAAAAGCTTGCAGGGAGGCAAGCCAGGCACAGGGTGGTCAATACAGTGCATGCGAACCCAGGCCCACCCAGGGCACCACCTCTGCTTGATCAGACAGACTCAGTAAAAACATGCCGTCAAGTCTAACTGTTTAGTTAAAACAAGTCCCACTCCTCTTTATAATGCTTCTGCGCAGGCAAGGCTACAATAATAAATGCCCTGTGAGGCTAAGCTCCTCCACGTATCCGCTCCTCTCACCTTGTCACAGAAGACTTTGATCTGGCAGTAGGCCCGGTGCACTGGCTTGTTGCTGCGGTGGTTGTAGCTGTAAGTGTCGATCTGGATGTTAAGAGGCAGCCCCTTCACGCCCTTCTGCGAGGAGAAGTCTGTGCTTAAGCAGTTCACAGAGATAAACACCTGAGGAGGGGAGAGAAGGTTCAACTCAGCACAGCATGTGCAAACGCTCGCAGTGGCTTGAGCTCCAGCTCAGCTCGGCTTCTCGCCCTTCCTGGAGGCAACAAAGGGTGTATTCACAAACCACTTCTGAACATGGGGGTGGAGGGCGAAGGGGGAAGCTTGGAAGCTCTGTTCACTCTTGGCCAGGATAACGCTGTAGTTTTGACCAGGACAAGTGGAAGAGTGTGGCTGTCACTGCTGATGTCATCTGCCATTGTCCCCACAGCACTTTTCTCTGCAGCTGTTTGACAGCTCAGCACTAAGTCTGGAACCCTAGCCCTATCTGTTGGTACCACCTGTTAGGATAATCAGCAGCAGCAGCATGCATCTTCAGCGATCATGAACTGGTAAGCAATGCACTCCTCATCTAAGGAGGTGCCACAGCGAGGTGGTGGAAATGCCCACGGTGAGTAAGTCAGGAAAGACATGGAGTACTTTGGAGACACTCTCAGGCGGGCTTTGAGCTAGTCACCTGTGGTGCCCATTTTCTTTTATCAGCCGAAGTATCACTGACCCACATAGACAATTTTTTTTAAATATTTTATTATTTGCAAGGAAAGACAGAGGATCGAGAAAGGTGAAGAGAAATGGGTGCATCAGGGCGTCTAGCCACTGCAAAACTGCAAATAAATTCCAGGTGCATGCACTGCATCGTGCATCTTGGTTTACACGATTATTGGGGAATTGAACCTGGGTTGTTAGGCATTGCGGGCAAGTGCCTTGACCACTGAGCCATCTCCCCAGCAAATTTTTAAGACACAGAAGTAGCAGCTAGCATGCCCCTGGTCATGCTCCAAGTGGCAGGGATACTCTCCAAGAAGGAAGTCAGAGGACAGCACACCTTTCCCTCTGTCTCTGTCCAAGTCCTGGTGTGCCCATTCCCTCCCTCTCTCTCTCCCTCTCTCATTCTCTCCCTCTTTTTCTTAAACAAATAAAATTTTTTAAAAGTTAAAACAGACCTCATTTTGGCTGTTCTCCTCTCTTGAACTCCAGGTCCCTGCTCTGGTAAGCACCTCCCCCATCGCAGCCTGGCTGGCCTGAGACAAAGGGAGCTGGGGACCCCTCCTCCCACATATGCTGTCTCCCCCTCCTGCCCCCACATGTCAGGAGCTCTTTGTACTCCCTGCTCTTTCTTTCTCTCAATCTAATAAAGTCTCTATAAACCTTAAAAAAAAAGTTCAAAACAGCTTGGCGTGGTGGCATGTGCCTTTAATTCCAGCACTTGGGGGGCTGAGGCAGGATCATCATGAACTCAAGGCCAGCCTGGGCTACAGAGTGACTATCAGATCAGCCTGAGCTACAGTGAGACCCTGCTTCAAACAGAGACGTTCTGGGGGTTGGTACTCAGCAAAGCTGATGGATCTCTGCATAGCTAATGAACATGTCCCCTTTTTGGTTTGTTTGTTTTTTGCTTATTTTGTTTTCAAGGAAGGGTCTCACTCTGTAGTCCTGGACTGGCCTCAAACTCACAGCATTCCTCCCACCCCTGCCTCCTGAGCGCTGGGATTAAGGGTGTGCACCACCACACCTGGCTTCCACTACTTTTATGATTTTGGATTTGTAACTTGTCCACAAACATGGTTACAGTGCTTCTGATTTCCCAGTCCACTGGCTTTAGAACTTATTTCTGGTGCATGATCACCACATAGTGGATAGCATTAGAAGCACAGTTCAAAGATCCTTAAACAGGACAATCTGAGAAACCTTCCAGGCCCTAAGGCCTCAACTACCAAGGGCAGGTTACCACAAGCAGCACTGGGTGTCCCTGGCTGAACAGAGACGTAGACAGGCGTGACCTTAGGCTATGAAAGGAAGTGTGTGTGTGTCGGGGGCTGGGGTTCAGCAGAGGGTGGTGATAAGAACAATAAATGAAAGGGAAGGAAGCATGAGCAGAAGTCAAAGACAGAAAAAATGAAACCACGAAGACCAAGAAGGTTTTCTAGACAGTATGAAAATGTGGAAAGAGGTTTTTTGTTTTTGTTTTTTACCCTTATTCTATCATCATTTATTTTATATTTTCAAGTGAGAAAAGACAAAAAAGAAATCCTTAAAAGACTGTATCAGATTTGAAAATCTCCTCTCTTCCTTACCTCTCAATCTCATCCCTTCACCAACCTTCCCAGACAGGCCTCACTGTTCCTGGGCATGGCTGAGCCCATCCCTGCATTGTTGCTGACCATGTGAGCTTCTGGTCAGGGCAGCCCCACAGCTCTGCTCTGCCTGTCCAGGTCCTCAAGGGTGAGGCTGATCCCACCTCCACATGAGCCCCTGTCTCCCCGTGCAGGCTTCTGGCTGAGAGCAGTGAGAACAGTCCCCGCCACTCCTGTGTGCTGGGACCATGCAGAGCTAGCTCTTCACTCTACATGGTGGTCTTGCTGGCACCTAGGAGAGGGCACTGTCCTCTTGCCACAGAGGAGCCATTAAAGGTGTCCCAGATGGAGAGGAGGGTACTTAATAGGTTGATATTATATATATGTAAGTACAATGATTGTGATGGGGAGGTAATATGATAGAGAATGGAATTTCAAAGGGGAAAGTGTGGGGGGGAGGGAGGGAATTAACATGGGATTTTTTTTTAATAATCATGGAAAATGCTAATAAAAATTAAAAATAAAATAAAAGTTGAAAAATAAATAATAAATAAATAAAATGTAATTTAAAAGAAAAAAAAGGTGTCCCAGATGGAAAGCCAAGGAAACTGAGATTCACTTCAGGATCTTCTCGCCTTTGCACAGTTTCTTTTTCTCCAAATTGATCTTTGCAGCCAGACTCTGGTTGGAGGCCTGGGGTAGAGTGCTGTGCTTCTATCCTGATGTCTCTGTTTCGCTCCCCAGACCAGACTGCAGACACCGGTGGGGCAGGCCCACATCTTAGATTCCCTTCTTCTCCACACTGAGAACCTGTTCTCTCTTTACCAGGGCATAGTAATTGTGGAAGCTTTTCTTTCCGCCCACATCCAGTAAATAAGCAAAACTGCTCCAGTTCTGTAAAGACGAAGTCTAGATATATAGGCAGACTGTGGCACACAGTACTTTAAAACTGCATTATAGAAAACTGTACTCTGACCTGGTATATTACACATTAGAAAATAAAACATTTCAGGGCTGAAGAGATGGCTAAGTGGTTAAGGTTCTTATCTGCAAGGCCTGACAACCTAGGTTTGATTCCCCAGCACCCAAGTAAAGCCAGATGCACAATGTGTCCCATGCATCTGGAGTTCATTAATAGGGGCTAAAGGCCCTTTCTCTCTCTCTCTCTATCTCTCTCTCTTTCTTTCTCTCTCTCTCTGTGTTTGCCAATAAATAAATAAAAATATTTTTGAAGATAAAAATTAAAAAATATTTTCTATACAATCCAGAAGTCCACAACAAGATGTAGAAGACAGTGTATGGGACATACTCTGAGGAGAAGGCAGCAGTCTGTGTTAACAAGGTAAAGCTACCAAACCACTGAGCCTTTCACTTACAACCAAATGGAAAGATCTAAACTCTACTCAGTCATCCTGAGCCATATAGCACAGTTCCTAATTCAGAAACAGCTTCCTGGGAAAAGTTATATTTTAGTTCAATAATTCCAGGAAGTCTCTGACCCAAAGTGCTATTGCCTTGACAAGAGGACTCCATGGTAATACTGGCTTCCCCTTGTTTCCCAGCTTCAAGTCTCTATTCAGAGCAGAAATAAGCAGGACCCAAGGAGCCTTCAGAAGGCCCCTGCCCTCATGGTTATTCAGGGTTACTTACACTTTTTCACTTGTACACATTTGCCTCCTACTTATAAAAGTTCTTTCCAAACTTAGACTTTAAATGTGTCAGAGAAGCTTACAGCATTGCTAACTCAACATTTAAAAGAATGTCACCTTGCCTAGATAAATACACAAACACACCAGAAAGTAGGGACAGGGGTGAGCAAGAGAAGCATACTATGCCATGAGGGACAGTGGCCTGAAGGGCTCAAAAGAGAAAATTAGGAAGAATCCATGACAAGAACATGCAGGACCACCAAGGGGGCATGCTGGGTTGAGAAGCTTCCACGCTGGGCTTAGGCCTTCAGGCCAGTAAGGGGAGCAAGAGGCCCCTGTGTAAGAGGAGGTGAGGTGCCCAACAAAGGTGGCTTTGATCTGAAAATCAAAGCGACTACTTTTGGCCCCAGCTGTGTCCATTAACTACTGCTGCAACCTGGGTCCGGCACCTGTCAGGTGACCTGTCACATGACCAGGTGGTGGAGGCCCAGGACCTTGTAACTATCTCTTCACATGGAAGAGGATGAGTCCACAGCCCTACTCTGTTTACATCACAGACAAAACCACGGAGTGACACATTAGCCAGTCCAGAGTCTATGAATCTGGGTTCTATGAAGGCACCATGCAAAGCATATAAAACATCACACCTGCTGCTTGGGGAAAAGGAAGTCTCACAAAACGCCACCTGGGAACTAGTCCCCTCCACCCAGAGCCTGAGTCAGATATTTAGGGGAAGGGCTTCACAAGTCTTCTAGCGGGTCCCCTGCACACAAGAGGCCTGGAGCTAGCTCATCTTTCAAGCAAAGGCAAAGGCACCCTGGGTCCCACTGGAATCTTTGGAAGCAATGAGGCTGAAGGGCATGGCCACCGGACTGGGGTCTCAGACTCCTCAGCCTGAGTGGGTGTTCCCAGGTATGAAGTGAAGAGCCAGGATGGAAAGTTCCCTGGGGAGGGATTCTTCTACACAATGACATTCTTCAGCACGCAGAAGGACTCCTTTAGCTCCAAAACTCAGATATCAAACACACCTAGGTATGTGGTTTCCTTCTTTAAAGAGTTCAGATTTCTACACGTACTTTTATATACCCAATCTGGTTTATTAAAATTTTAAAAATGTACAGAGGCACAATCCCATAAAGTATAAATCAATCAATAGAAATACACAGACTGTAGCATTTTGTTCAATCTTGCTATTCAATAAGGTCATAACAATCCTCAGGTACTCAAAAGTTCCTAACATACTGACCAGAGAAGGCCCTACTAAAAGCCTATAAAACCTGGGCATGGTGACACACACCTTTAGTCCTAGCACTGGGGAGGCAGAGGTAGAAGGATCACTGTGAGTTTAAGGCCACCCTGAGACTACACAGTGAATTCCAGGTCCACCTGGGTTAGAGTGAAACTCTACCTCAAAAAAACAAAAATAGGGCAGAAATTAATAAACTAGAAACAAACAAACAAACAAAAACAATCCAAAGAATCAATGAAAGAAAGAGTTGGTTCTTTGAAAGGATAAACAAGATTGATAAATCCTTAGCAAACCTGACCAAATGAAAGAGAGAAGAGACAAAACTTAATAAAATTAGAGATGAAAAAGGCAGCATCACAACAGATATCAGAGAAAATCAAATAATCACAGGGACATACTATAAAAACATATACTCCACTAAGTATGAAAATCTAAAATGAAATGGATGATTTCCTTGATTTATATGACCTACCTAAATCAAAATGAGATTAATCTCTTAAATAGACCTATAACAAGTATGGAAATCCAAGCAGTTATCAAAAATCTCCAAACTAAAAAACAGTCCAGGCCCAGAGGGATTCACTGGTGAATTTTACCAGACCTTTAGGGAAGAACTATCACCACTGCTTCTTAAGCTTTTCCATAAAATAGAAAAAGAAGGAATCCTATCAAATTCCTTCTTTGAAGCCAGCATCACCCTGATACCAAAACCAGGCAAAGATAGAACAAAAGAAGAAAATTACAGACCAATCTCCCTCATGAACATAGATGCAAAAATTCTCAATAAAATATTGGCAAACAGAATACAAGAATATATCCAAAAAATCATTCACCCTGACCAAGTAGGCTTTATCCCAGAGATGCAGGGATGGTTCAATATACGCAAATCTCTAAATGTAATACATTATATAAATGGGTTGAAGGACAAAAATCACATGATCATCACATTAGATGCAGAGAAAGCATTTGACAAAATCCAACATCCCTTCATGATAAAAGTCATACAGAGATTAAGAATAGAAGGAACACATCTCAATATAATAAAGGCTATTTATGACAACCCTACAACCAACATATTACTAAATGGGGAAAAATTGGAATCTTTTCCACTAAAATCAGGAACAAGACAAACCCTTTTATTTAATATAGTACTGGAAGTCTTAACCATAGCAATAAGGCAAACGGTACACATAAAAGAGATACAAATTGGAAATGAGATTAAGTTATCATTATTTGCAGATGACACAATTCTACACATAAAGGACCCTAAAGACCCTACCAGCAAACTGTTAGAGCTGATAAACACCGATAGCCATGTGGCAGGATACAAAATACACAGAAATCAGTAGCCTTCCTATATGCTAACAACAAACACAGAGGATGAAATCAGAGAAGCACTCCCATTCACAATTGCATCAAAATAAATAAATAAAGTACCTTAGAATAAACCCAACCAAGGAAGTGAAGGATCTCTACAATGAAAACTTTAAGACACTCAAGTGAGAAATTGCAGAAGACTCTAGGAAATGGAAAGATATCCCTTGTTCTTGGATCGGAAGAAGAAATATTGTGAAAATGGCAATCTTACCAAAAGCAATCTATACATTTAATGCAATCCCCATCAAAATTCCAATGGCATTCTTCATGCAAATAGAAAATAAAATCCAAAAATTCATTTGGAAACATAAAAAAGCTCAAATATCTAAAAGAATTTTGAGCAATAAAAACAAGGCTGGTGGTATCACCATACCTGATTTTAACCAATACTACAGAGCCATAGTAAGAAAAACAGCATGGTACTGTCACAAAAGCAGATACATAGACCAATGGAACTGAAGAGAGGACCCATATGTAAGTCTGGGGAGCTATAGCCACTTGAGCTTTGACAAAAATGCAAAAAATATTCACTGGAAAAAAGCCTCTTCAGCAAATGGTGATGGGAAAACTGGATATGTATCTGTAGAAGGATGAAAATAGATCCTTTTCTCTCTCAATACACAAGAATTAAGTCCAAATGGATCGAAGACCTTAATATCAGATCTCAAACTCTGAAACTGCTAGAGGAAAAAGTAGGGGGAACCCTTCAACATATTGGTCTTGGCAAGGACTTTCTGAATATAACTCCAATTGCTCAGGCAATAAAACCACAGATTAACCACTGGGACCTAAGGAAACTGCAAGCCATTTGTATGGTAAAAGACACTGTGAATAGAGTAAAGAGGCAACCTACAAAATGAGAAAATCTGTCCCAGTGGTACATCTGATAGAGGATAAATATCTAGGTTATACAAAGAGCTCAAAAAGTTAAATAGTAAGAAATCAAACAACCCAATTAAAAAATGGGCTATGGAACTAAATAGAGAGTTCTCAAAAGAAGAAACACAGATGGCATATAAACATCTAAAAAAATGTTCGACATCACTAGTTATCAGGGAAATGCAGATTAAAACTACATTGAGATTCCATCTCACTCCTGTCAGATTGGCTACCACCATGAAAACAAATGACCATAAATGCTGGCAAGGATGTGGAAAAAGGGAAACCCTTCTACACTGTCGGTGGGAATGCAATCTGGTTCAGCCATTGGGGAAATCAGTGTGGAGGTTCCTAAGACAGCTAAAAATAGATCTACCATAGGGCCCAGCTATAGCACTCGTAAGCATATATCCTAAGGACTTATGTCATTACCTTAGAAATTCTTGTTCAACCATGCTTACTGCCACTCAATTCACAATAGCTGGGAAATGGAACCAGTCTAGATGTCCCTCAACTGATGAGTGGATAATGAAGATATGGCACATTTATACAATGGAGTTCTACTCAGCGGTAAAGAAAAATGAAGTTATGAAATTTGCAGGAAAATGGATGGATCTGGACAGGATTATACTGTGAGGTAACCCAGGCCCAGAAAGCCAAACATCACATGTTCTCTCTCTTATATGTGGATCCCTAGCTACAGATGACTGGACTTCTGTGTGAGTGGAATAAAACTCAGTTACAAATGCCAATAAGCTAGAAAAGAGATATAAACTGAAGAGAAAGGAAGGGAGAGGGTACTTAATAGGGTGGTATTGTATATATGTAAGTAGAATAGATTAATGGGGGTGAAAAGGCCCAAGTGAGGTCAGATTGAGTAAAGAAAGGTGGACAGAGGGCTAATCAAAATCTAACAGGATATAAATAAATCACATGGAATCTGATTTTTATGGACAATGGAACATTCAGGAGCCGTAGGTTGTTGCTAGAAAATTTTCAGTGCCAGGGATGGGATACCTTCCAATGAGTTGTTGGCCAGAGAGGTCCGTGATGCCCCCAAAACATTACAGGCTGAGGCCCTTGGTTTCCCACCAGGAATAGATGGTAAGACCATATTGCTGAAGACTCCACATACTCAGGCTGCAAGGCCACTGAGAAATCCTGCTGGAACTGAGCTGAAAACCTCCTCTCTGTAGACCAGTTGAAAGAAATCTGGAAGAAGCCATTCTGCATGCAGTCCAATGGGAGAGAGAGAAATCACCAGTGAAGATACTCAACAGTGGACACTGCAATCCTTATATTTGGCCAGCCAGGCCAAATGAGCTAACAGGTGCAATAGTGGCACGTGTATCATGCTAGAAACCAAGTGCCCTCTAATTGGACTGGAGGCCCACCTCATGGGAAGGAATACATCCCTGATACTAAAACTTAAAACAGGGTTAGTCATGAGGCCTAGGGGTGTAACGTCTGCTGCTTTTTGGCTAAATGTATATGCTATGCTTATCAAACTGCCCAATAAGCACTTCTCTTAATGTTCATACTCATATATTAATGCTACTCTCACTTTTGGTAGAGAACCTTCTCTTTTCAGATGGCAGTGACCCTGTGATGACTCAGAAGGCATCATGGTGCTGGAAAGAAGTCACCGGAGTACTCATTACTGTAAAATCTCTATCACACCTTCCAAAGTCAGGGTCTAATGTGGAAGAGGTGGTGGAAAGAATGTAAGAGCCAAAGGAAGGGTAGGACGCTTTACCACTTGCTCCTCCCAGACACAAAATGGCTTGGATATCCATGATCTCACAGTGCCTGATACTACTTACACATGACCATCATAGTAGGAGGAAAAGATCATGACATCAAAATAAAAGAGAGAGTGATTGAGAGGGGGAGGGGATATGATGGAGAAAGGAGTTTCAAAAGGGAAAGTGGGGGGAGGGAGGGAATTACCGTGGAATATTGTTTACAATCAATGGAAGTTGTTAATAAAAAAAACTGAAGCCGGACATGGTGGCACACACCTTTAATCCCAGCACTCGGGAGGCAGAGGTAGGAGGATCGCCATGAGTTTGAGGCCACCCTGAGACTCCATAATGAATTCCAGGTCTTCCTGGGCCAGAGTGAGACCCTACCTCAAAAAAAAAAAAAAAAAGAAAAAAAGAAAAAAAAATGCTGGGGAGGTAGCTCAGTTGGCAGAGTGCCTGCCTGGCACACATTAAGGCCCTGGGTTCAATTCCCAGCAGCACATCAACTGGGTGCGGTGGGCCCACCTGTCATTCTAACATTCAGCACTTAAGTAGAAGCAGGGGAACCAAAAGTTCACAGTCATCCTCAGCTACTTAGAAATTTCAAGGCCAGCTTGATCCTGGTCTCAAAATCCATCATGCAATCAATCACAAATGACAAAGATGTTATTTCATTATGAGACATATCCCTGCATGGACCTTGTCAAGACTGACAAGGTAGGGGACATCACATCTTCAACATGTTCTGTATACTGTGCATTATACCAACTTTTTTTGGTAATTTTACTAAAAGAATGATTTTTCTGCTCATTAAAAAAAGGAAAGATTTTCTTGCCAAAGAAAGGGTAGGATTTGTTACAGTGTGTTCCTCCAGACACAAAAATGTCTGATAATGGCCTAGATATCCATGACTTTGCAGTGCCTGACACTACCTACACAAGACCATCATAATAAGAGGAAAAGATCAAGACATCAAAATAAAAGGAGAGACTGATTGAGAGGGGAAAACATATGATGGAGGGTGGAGCTGCAAAGAGGAAAGTGGGGGGAGGGAGAGAATTACCATGGGTCATTTTCTATAATTATGGAATTTGTCAATAAAAAATAAAAAATAAAAAAAATATGAGCCACAGCTCCCCTCTAGGTCCTATGGAAAGACAAGATTAGCTGTCTTCCCAGTTTTAGCCCTTAAGACTGGCAGGCTCTGCCTCCAAATAGCCAAGACGATAGGCCATGTCATCCAGATCTGGATAAAATAAATGCTCAGACCATTCTCACCAGGCAGACTCATACCCTCTATTGTATGATTACAGGAAAACTCCACAGAGGATGTCAGAGGAGCAGAATGAGATGGTCACAGGCCCAGCTTCTCTATGAAACATGTAGAGATGTGTGTGTGTGTGTGTGCACACCACACACTTCCAAGCCTAATGGTGAAGCCTGCAAATAGGGTGATCAAAACACAACCTCCCAGGCTGGAGAGATGACTTAGTGGTTAAGGTGCTTGCCTACAAAGCCAAAGGACCTAGGCTCAAGTCACCAGGAGCTACATAAGCCATATGCACAAGGAGGAGCATGTGTCTGGAGTTTGGTTGCAGCGGCTGGAGGCCCTAGTGCACCCATTCTATTTGCTTCTTTCTCTCTTAAGTAAAATTATGATTAAAAAAATATGCAATGGAATTTCAAAGGGGAAAGTGTCAGGGGGGAGGGAGGGAATTACCATGGGATTTTTTTTATAATCATGGAAAATGTTAATAAAAATTTAAAAATTAAAAAAAAAACAACACAACCTTCCCTCCTTACACTACTGTGAAGATCTCTACAATGGCATCTTATGGCCCCTTCTGATTTTTTATTTCCTTGCTATTTATTTTGAGGAAAAGTAGGGTGCTCTGCAAACAACCAAAACATTGTCTCGAAAGACAAGCAACTAATGTTCCCACCCAAACTTCTTGTAAGAGAAAAAAAAAAAAAAAAACTAACCACAAAAACAAAGTGTTGAACAGGCCAAAGATGCTCTGCAAGATTCTTTTAAACGTCCAGCCCATTTTTCAAAGGGCAGTTCCTCATTCTTGGCTGAGAATCTGAGAATTTCTGCATTCAGAATACTTCAGATTTCATTTTATTTGCAAACCTCAGTTGAAAATGGGAGTAAAACAAGAAAATAAAGTGACGGACGTTGTCAAAGGAATTGGCTCATTACAAGTGCTCCTAAGCACAGAAAGCAACAAGAAGCCAGGTGCTGAACTACAGTCCAAAGACTCAAGGAAGCACATGACAACCTCAGGGTACTGCATATAACTCAGAGACACAAGGAGCGGGGTGCTCAGGGACGACCCCAAAGGTCATTTTTCCAGCAGGCAAAGCAGAGGCAACAGAGAATGAAGTGTATCGATTTGAGACTCCCCTACTGCTCTAGGGATTTATAACCACAAACCAAGCACAATGGCAGTAATACGTGCGGGCTGTGTAAAGAGAGGAGCCAGGCAAACATGTTCATATATACACGGGAGCACGTGCGTGTGATGTGCATGCAAATGTGCACAGAGGCCAGAGGCAGACATCGGGCTTCTTCCTTGATTGCTCTCCACTTGTACTTTTTGAGATAGGATCTGTTGCTGAACCTAGAACTCACAGATTCAGTTAGGTCAATCAGTCAGTGAGCCTCAGGGGTTCCCTGTCTCAACCTCCCAGCATTTTATGTGGGTTCCAGGTCCTCACTTTTATACAGTGAGCACTTTATCTACTGAGCTATCTCAACCAACCCTGAATATGAACTTTAATAAGTGAATTTAAACTCTAAGAGGAAATTGTAGGAACACCCCATACAGCAGAGAGATCACTAACACATGATATTTTTCATGAATTAGCAATAAGGTTATTGTTCTTTAAATTTTACCATGATGACTAACAGTAATATTATATATTAAAATTCATGTACAAGAAGGAACATGACACCTAAATGGTCTTGGATTTTGGTTTTTTTCCACTGATTGGGAAGAATGTTGCATGCCCCTGTAAATTGCTGCTGTGAAGTTGAGAATAACTTCTTAAGGCTTTCTTAATATGGTTTTCTCTGATGAATATGAGCATAAAATCTTCAAAATGTCAGCCTTAAGGCTCATTCAACAATACAAATCACCCTTGTGATCATTTGGATGTGGCTTCCTTCTTAAGGGATAAAGATCTCATTCAAGGAATCTAGTTCTCAAACAGAAAGAGAAACAGAGTAGCAATAGATTCTGCTCAGAGTGAATGTCAGACCCTAGGGCACCACTGGATAATACCAGCTCAGTGCCCCAGGAAAAGTACAGCAGTGAGAAAAGTCACTGGCAATGGCTACCCAGACTGAAGAAGGGAATCCGATCGTTGAGACCTCCAGGCCCTGCTCCACTTGCCACCCTGGATCCAGTCCTCCTTTAGAGTCTCCCACCCTGGATCCGGTCCTCCTTCAGAGTCCTCCCACCCTGGATCTGGTCCTCCTTCAGTGTCCTCCCACCCTGGATCCGGTCCTCCTCCAGAGTCCTCCCACCCTGGATCCAGTCCTCCTCCAGAGTCCTCCCACCCTGGATCCAGTCCTCCTCCAGAGTCCTCCCACCCTGGATCCGGTCCTCCTCCAGAGTCCTCCCACCCTGGATCCAGTCCTCCTCCAGTGTCCTCCCACCCTGGATCCGGTCCTCCTTCAGAGTCCCCCCACCCTGGATCCGGTCCTCCTTCAGTGTCCTCCCACCCTGGATCTGGTCCTCCTTTAGAGTCTCCCACCCTAGATCTGGTCCTCCTTTAGAGTCCTCCCACCCTGGATCCGGTCCTCCTCCAGAGTCCTCCCACCCTGGATCCAGTCCTCCTCCAGTGTCCTCCCACCCTGGATCTGGTCCTCCTTTAGAGTCTCCCACCCTGGATCCGGTCCTCCTTTAGAGTCCTCCCACCCTGGATCCGGTCCTCCTTTAGAGTCCTCCCACCCTGGATCCAGTCCTCCTTTAGAGTCCTCCCACCCTGGATCCAGTCCTCCTTTAGAGTCCTCCCACCCTGGATCCGGTCCTCCTCCAGAGTCCTCCCACCCTGGATCCAGCCCTCCTCCAGAATCCTCCCACCCTGGATCCGGTCCTCCTCCAGAGTCCTCCCACCCTGGATCTGGTCCTCCTTTAGAGTCTCCCACCCTGGATCCGGTCCTCCTCCAGTGTCCTCCCACCCTGGATCTGGTCCTCCTTTAGAGTCTCCCACCCTGGATCTGGTCCTCCTTTAGAGTCCTCCCACCCTGGATCCAGTCCTCCTCCAGAGTCCTCCCACCCTGGATCCGGTCCTACTTTAGAGTCCCCCCACCCTGGATCCAGTCCTCCTTTAGTGTCCTCCCACCCTGGATCCGGTCCTCCTTTAGAGTCCTCCCACCCTGGATCCGGTCCTCCTTTAGAGTCTCCCACCCTGGATCCGGTCCTCCTTTAGAGTCCTCCCACCCTGGATCCAGTCCTCCTCCAGAGTCCTCCCACCCTGGATCCGGTCTTCCTTTAGAGTCCTCCCACCCTGGATCCAGTCCTCCTTTAGTGTCCTCCCACCCTGGATCCGGTCCTCCTTTAGTGTCCTCCCACCCTGGAACCAGTCCTCCTTCAGAGTCCTCCCACCCTAGGTCCCATCCTCCTTTAGAGGAACTATTGCACTTTGAAGTTGTTTCCTTTTCCCTCAACTTAAAAACTCCTCTTATGCCAGGTGTGGTGGCACACACCTTTAATTCCACCACTCCGGAGACAGAGGTAGGAGGATCGCATGAGTTCAAGGCCACCCTGAGACTACAGAGTGAATTCCAGGTCAGCCAGGGCTAGAATGAGACCCTACCTTAAAAAAGAAAAGAAAGTCCTTTTACTTCACTCTCACTGATGTTTTCCTTCTCAACAAAGACCTAGCACCAGTGCACACACCTTCACTGCTGAGTTAACCCAATGGAATGCAATGCTCCACAGTGTGCCCCATGGCAGTCTGTCCACAGGCCCATCTCACCACTGATCGACCTATACTAGGTGGCTTTTCCCTCCCCTCAAGGACTCATGAGGACAAACTATGAGCTTCTATAAGTGAAGAGCCACTTCTCTAAGGTCAAGATTATCACCTAGGTCAACAGCAGGAAATCCTGAGCACATATCTCTGTTTAACTCTGTCACACTAGTTATTAAGTACCCTGCATACCTTGAGGGCAGGACTGTGGTTTGAAAAATTCACTTTGAAAAATTCTCCAAGTGCTTAGTAATTATTTTGTCACCTATTACAGAATTCTCCTGAATTAAATACTGGCAATGAGCAATGAGGGACAAAAAATGAGAATACAAAATATATCTATCCTCAAATCCTCACAGAGCTTTAAATACAAGAATGCTCCCACATAAATACAGTAAACACTCAATAAAGAAGTGCCACAACAAAATTGTATAAACTAGCCCTTCTTTCTCTAGTCCTGAGCAAATCAAGCAAGGAGAAGAGGGCTGGAGAGATAGATGGCTTAGCGGTTAAGCGCTTGCCTGTCAAGCCTAAGGACCCTAGTTCGAGGCTCGATTCCCCAGGTCCCACGTTAGCCAGATGCACAAGGGGCACATGCGTCTGGAGTTCCTTTGCAGTGGCTAAAGGCCCTGATGTGCCCATTCTCTCTATCTATCTATCTATCTATCTATCTATCTATCTATCTATCTATCTATCTATCTGTTTATCTATCTAGCTGCCTCTTTCTCTATCGCTCTCAAATAAATAAATAAATAAATAAATAACAAAAAAAAAGAAAAAAGCAAGGAGAAGAGAGGTTCTCAATATTAGGCAAGTATCAGTATCACTGCTCAACCTTAATCCTTTTCCTTCCTTCCTCACTAGGTTGGCCTTGAACTCACAATCCTCCTGCCTCTGCCACCTACTTACTTATTCTCGCTTGAAACACTTACAAGTGTACATAATAAGGACTAAACACCTCAGCATTAAACATGCTGAACTTGTGGCTCTACTTTACCTTTCCAGCCATTTTCTACCACCTACAGCATTATCTCATATGCAAATATACAAATCCTTCTTAAAAGGCAGAAAACTTCTTAACCCCTAAATATCTAGTATCTAGGCCTATTTGAACAAGACTATTCTATTTACATATTAAAAAATGCTTGGTAGTGCTCCATGGGAGGGAATACATCCCTGATACTGAAAACCTACAACAGGGGTAGTCATGAGCCCTAGGGGTGTAACCTCTGCTGCTGTCGGGTTAAATGTATATACTATGCTTATCAAACTGCCCAATAAGCACTTCTCTTAATGTTCATACCCATATATTAATGCTACTCTCACTTTTGGTAGAAAATCGTCTCTTTTCAGATGGCAGTGACCTTGGGATGATTCAGAAGGCATCATGGTGCTGGGAAAAAGTGACAGAGGAGTGCTCAGCACTGCAATATCTCTATCACACCTTCCAAGGCTCAGGATCCATTGTGGAAGCGGTGACGGAAACAATATAAGGGCCAAAGGAAGGGTAGGTCTACTTAAAATGTGCTCCTCCAGACACCAAATGGCCTGGATAGCCATGTCCTCACAGTGCCTGACACTACCTACACAAGACCATCATAATAAGAGGAAAAAAATCATGACATCAAAATAAAAGACTGATTGAGACAGGGAGGGGATATGATGGAGTGGAGTTTCAAAGGGGAAAGTGAGGGGAGGGAGGGCATTACCATGTGATATTGTTTACAATCATGAAAGTTGTTAATAAAAGATACATTAATTTGAAAAAAAAAATGCTTGGTAGGGCTGGAGAAATGGCTTAGCAGTAAAGGCACTTGCCTGCAAAGCCACAGGATCCAGGTTCAATTCCCCAGGACCCATGTTAACCAGATGCACAGGTGGCACATACAACTGGAGCTTGTTTGCAGCATCTGGAGACCATGACACACCCATTCCCTCTATCTGCCTTTTTATCTCTTTCAGATAAATAAATAAAAATAAAATAGTTTTTAAAAAGCTTGGCCTCACAGTGCCCTATAGCCTCCTGTTGGGTTAACCCAATACCTAAGTCCAAATAGTGACACTGACATCTCTTGCAGGATGAGACTCTTTGGAATACCAAGTATGATCCTGAATTTAACAAGTCTTATTAATGAACTAAGAACATAGTATTACAAATCTTCAAAGACAAACCAACTGACAGAAAGATGGAAAAAGCAATGTTGCATATAGCTCCATGGGAGAGAGAGAGAAGTTATCAGTGGAGATAAACAACAATGGACACTACAAACCTTAAATTTGGCCAGCCAGGCCAAATGAGCCAACATGTGCCATAGCGGCATGTCTGTTAAGGGGGAAACCAACTACTCTCTAATTGGACTGGGGGTCCAGTCCACGGGTTAAAATACATGCCTGATACTGAAAAACCTACAACAGGGGAAGTCATAAGCCCTAGGGGTATAATGTCTGACTACATGCATACATTATGCTCATCAAACTTCCTGGTAAACACTTCTCTTAATGTTCATATCCATATATTAATGCTACTCTCAGTTTTGGTTACAGAAGCTTCTTTACAGATGGCAGTGACCTCTGGGATGACTCACAAGGCACCATAGTGCTAAGAAGAAGTGACAGAGGAGTGCTCACACTGAAACATCTCTGTCACACTTTCCAAGGCTCAGGGTCCACTGCAGAAGATATGGCAAAAAGAATGTAAGAGCCAAAGGAAGGGTAGGATTCCTTATAATGGACTCTTCCAGGTACAACATGGCCTGGATATCTATGACCTTGCAGTGCCTGGTACTACCTACATAAGACCCTCATAATAGGAAGAAAAGATGATGACATCAAAATAAAAGACAGACTGATCAAGAGGAGGTAGGGATATGATGGAGAGTGGAGTTATGAAGGGAAAAGTTATAGGGGAGGGAATTATCATGGTTTATTGTCTATAATTATAGAAGCTGTCAATAATTTTAAAAAATTAAAAGATTAATTGGGCTGGAGAGATGGCATAGCAGTTAAGGCACTTGCCTGTGAAGCCTAAGGACCTGTGTTTGATCTCTCCAGATTCCATGTAAGTCAGACACACAAAGGTTACCCAAGCACAAGGTCGCACATAAGCACTAGGTGGCACAAGCATCTGGAGTTCACTTGCAGTGGCTGAGGCCCTGGTGTGCCAATTCTCTCTCAAATGTGCTGTCTCTAAAAATAAATAAATAATCTTCAAAGAGCCAGGTATGGTGGTTCATGCTTGTGATCTCAGCAGCTGGAGGCTGAGGTAGGAGAATCATGAGTTCAAAGTTACCCTGGGCTACATAGCAAGTAAGCTCAAGTCCAGCCTGGGACTACAAAGTGAATTCCTGGTCAACCTGGGCTAGAGTGAGACTCTGCCTAAAAAAAGGGGGGGGGGGAGCTGGAGAGATGGCTTAGCAGTTAAGTGCTTCCCTGTGAAGCCTAAGGACTCTGGTTCAAGGCTCAATTCCCCAGGAACCACATAAGCCAGATGCACAAGGTGGCACATGCAACTAGAGTTCACTTGCAGTGCCTGGAGGACCTGGCACACTCATTCTCTTTCTCTCCCTCTTTCTCTCTCTATCTGTCTGTCACTCTCAAATAAATAAATAAGAATTTTTAAAAAGTATTTAACAGTCAAGGAAGCTTTCTGAGAGTCCTTCAGTTGACAGCACTTCTTCCCCAGAGCTGCCAAGGATGCATCTGTAGCCCCACTGATGATGTGTATCATCATATGAAGAGTGCAATCGCTAGAGAACAGGCTTCACCCTTGAATCATTTTCTGTCCCCTCCCAGTGCTCACAGGAAAGTATGAGGACTGGCTGCAGGAGTAAGTGTAGTTAGGGAAGCCAACTCTGCAACATAACATCTCGAGCCAGTTCTTCCACCTAGGAGCAATACATTGATGATGTGCACAGAGATCCCTGGAGGGATGTTAGGAATGAGTCATACTGGTCCATTAATCTTCAGTGGATGAAAGCACTTTGCTAGTGCACTTCAGACTGAACATGGACTTGTGGAGAAGACTTAGCCTCAGAGCTGACAGCTGCTTGCTCAACTGAGATGGCATAAACAGCTGTCATCTGTGTGTTATGATGCACAGTTATAAAGTTCAATAGAGCTCTAACTACTGGATGAACCAATAGCAAAAGAAAATTAGGTTGATTTAAGTAGGGAAGATGCTTCAGAAAGCTGGTAAATGAAAGAGCTTGACATTTCACAAATGCACTTATTCTGATTGCCCACCCTTCCCATGAATACCTCACTGTCAATGTCACCATCTTTTCACTAGCTGTGGCCAAGGCACAAGTTCCAAAGACACCAATTATAAAAGACACATGGTGCCAGGCATGGTGGCTCACGTCTTTAATCCCAGTACTCTGGAGGCATAGGCAGGAGGGTTTCTGGGAGTTTGAGGCCAGCCTGGGACTACAGAGTGAGTTACAGGTCAGCTTGGGCTAGAGTGACACCCTGCCTCAAAAATACAAGAACAAAACAACAGCAACAAAAGAAACATAGTGAACAGAAGAAAAAGCCCCAGTTCTTCAGACTTCAATCTCAATGCCATTTCTGGAAACCATACTGCCACATAAAAAGACAGTATGGGGCTGGAGAGATGGCTTAGTGGTTAAGGTGCTTGCCTGCAAAGCCAAAGGACCCAGGTTCGATTCCTCAGGACCCATGTTAGCCAGATGCAGAAGGGGGAACATGCATCTGGAGTTCGTTTGCAGTGGCTGGAGGCCCTGGCATGCCCATTCTCTCTTTCTCTGTCAAATAAATAAATAAAAAATATATTAAAAATAAAATATTAAGAAAAGACAGGTATGGAAAAATTCTTTGGAAAGGTAGAAAAGGAATACCTAGGGGGCTAAAAGAAGGTCATCTTGATGATGAGACATGAAATTAAAAGCCCCTACTTGCTAGAAGTAAGTCATGGGACTTAGCTAATGACCATGAGACACAGCTATAGCCATCTTGGATATAGTCACTATGGCCTCTGGGAGCCTGTATTATTCTAACTCATTAAGATTCAAAATTAGAAAAATAGAGATGTAATATCCATAAAATCATTTATAGAATGCAATGTTTCTAATACTAACGTTAAAGTAGAAACTGTAGAATAAATTGGAATTTAATTCCCTAAATCTATATAGAAATCACTTCAGAGTTTTAAGCAACTCTTCAAAGGTACAAATTTCCTGACAGCTGTAATTAAAACATGAGGTCATGGGTGTGAGAGACGGCTTAGTGGTTAAGGCACTTGCCTGCGAAGCCTGAGGACCAAGGTTTGATTCTCCAGGTCCCATGTAAGCCCGCTAATTCATTTGCAATGGCTAGAGGCGGCCCTGGTGCATCTATTCATTTTCTTTCTCTCCCCTTGCAAATGAAAACATAAAAATATTTTTTTTTAAATAAGAAATCGGGCTGGAGAGATGGCTTAGTGGTTCAGGCACTTGCCTGCGAAGCCTAAGGAACCATGTTCTACTCTCCAGATCCAACGTTAGCCAGACATACAAAGGTGAGGCAAGTGCAAGGTTGCACCTCCCCACTAGGTGGCATAAGTGTCTGGAATTTGAGTTCAGTAGCTGAGGCCCTGGAGTGCCAGTTCTCTCTCTTTCTCAAATAAAATTAAATTAAATTAAAAAAAAAAAAAAGAAATCAAGATCTAATTCTTGGCTGAGGTCTAATTAGCTGAGAACATTTAGTAGGCTTTACATGGCCAACACCTAATCATAATTCCAGCCCTCCTCCCACCTTCCCCGTCAAAGAGCACACACAGACAAGCCTGATGCCTAGCTCTGGGCTGCCCTGCACTTCCCCCACTTCCCACTCCCCGGCTGCTTAATGGGTGCACAGAGACTGAGCAGGTATTGGAAATGAGTCATCCCCCTCTCAGAAGCCATGCAGCCCCAGGACTAGGGGGCAGATAATCCTAGCGCGGCACACTTCCTTGCTGCTCTGACCATGGAAGGGGACTGTGATGTCCCACCACCAGACACTGTCGCTGTGAGCTCTTCTAGTATGCAGCTAGCATTTCTGTTATTTCTCAGACTATCAAATGACCATCAGAAGAAAGGAAACCAATGGGTAGGAAGGGGTGGGGCGGGCAGGGACGTGGGAGGAGAAAAACACTGACTCGCTCTCTTCCCACGGCCTGGGCCCGGCGGGCGGGAGGGTGTTCCCTGGAGGAAAAACAAGCACCTAGTCAGCAGGCCTGCTGTTGCCACAGCACCGCTTCCCACACCGCCCACACCGTGCCTTAGTTTCTGTGTGGCACCGGCACCAGGGCCAGGGGAAAAGTCACGGAGATAGAGAGAGATGAGGAGAAGGCATTCAGAACGGCTTGCGCACTATCTTCCCTCTCTCACGTCCTGTGCACAAGATGTGGTGAACTTAAGGACACCTGGCAGGTACAGTGATCTGGCACTTATTGTCCCAAACAAGTAGACTGTGAGCTCCGAAATATGCAGAACTGGATGGGGGCGTGACACAAGGCAAACACAGACCACATTCCACCATCCCTGGGTACAGAATAGGACAGGTGAGCAAATGGGGTGGAAAGGTGATTCCACAGGCAAGCTGACTGCCAAGCACAAGTTCTAGATACACAAGAGTGAAAGGCTAAAGGCAAAAATCCATGAATTAATGTGAGAGTTTCCTATGGGAACTAAAGGCCTGGGGGGGCTGTCCAGGATGAGCTGCTGTTTACAAGAAACTCAGATGCCAAGGTCTCATACACCCTGAACTCAGGCCAGAGTCAAAACCACAGATGGGATTTCAGGACAGCCCCTGAGAAGGAGAGTTAAGATGACAAGCTATCAAATAAGAGCTTATTGTTTCTTGAGAGTGGCAGAGAAAGGAGATATTTGCCCTCTGCCCCTAAAAAAAAAAAAAGGAAAAAAACTGAAATGACAACAGCACAGATGAATGGTTAAATAAACCCGTTTCACAAGATGCAAGTTTCACTACCAACCTAAGGCTTTCCTCAGCTGCCAAGCATCCCAGTGGCAGAGACATCCTATCTATGCTGGGCCCTTACCCTTAGGCATGTGCTGAATAAATGCAGGCTATTGTTAGCTGTAGATTTTAAAGCTCCACCATGATCCACTGTGTTTTTTGTTTTGCTGTACATCTGGAGAGACCTTCTTGCTTAGACACTGAAGAGTACACATCTTGAAATGTTTCAAACCCTAAGCACCAAGCTTGAAAAGAAATACATTTCATGCTGGGCATGGTGGTGCACGTCTTTAATCCCAGCACTAGGGAGGCAGAGATAGGAGGATCGCTACAAGTTGGAAGCTAGCCTGAGACTACAGTGTGAATTCCAGGTCAGCCTGGGCTAGAGTGAGACCCGACCTCAAAAATACAAAAAAACAAAAGAAAGAAAAGACATTTCAGAGAAACTACCCTCAGAATCATACCCAGACAGCTGTCACAGAGAATAATTTCTAATTCTGATTCAATATCTGCAAATATCAATATCATGATCCACAAATTTCCAAATAAGAAAATCATATGGTCATTTTCAATACTGATCAGCTCTTTAAAAATCCACATATTTCAAAAAATATTTTTATTTATATGTAAGCCATCAGAGATACAAGAGACACAAACAGAACGAATGGGTGTGTCATGGATTCCAGATGCCTGCACCACTTTGTGCATCTGGCTTTATGTGGGTACTGGAAAATCAAACTCAAGTTGTAAGGTTTTGCAGGCAAGCACCTTAACCGCTTAGCCATCTCTCTAGCCCAGAATCCTCATTCTTTATAAAGGAATGTATCTGCTGCTCTGGAAAGTACATTTTTCTACTTTAACATACTGGCATTTTAAAACTGTGTAAAAGTAAAATCTTCAAGAGAAATGAATCTCAATGCAGATAGTTACCTTGAGTTTACCCTGGGGCTTCAGGACAGGAACCCTCAGACAACCCAGAACAGTCTGGTTAGTTTTGTGATCTGTCTAGACTCTGTGTCTCCTATCCTTTGTTTTAAAAGTAACAGTACTTCCTGACTTCTCTACTTGGGCCAGGGAGTACTACCCGAGGTTTAAATCTCCTGCCTTCATGGAACTGCCATTCCAAGTAGGATATTTGACTCATTTCTCTCTGCCCTCCACCCTCTCATTCACACTAGAAATTTAAAGTTGTGAAACAAACCAAACCTGTCCCTGCTTAATGCAACCAAACATGGCAACACCTTATTTTAATGGCACCCTTGACTGATGCCTCACTAGAAAGGAATCCTTATAAATGCAAGCAATATGTTCAGTCCAAACAAATTAAAAATTACTCTCACAATGAATTCCAAATATTACACTGAGGCAAAACAAAAAAAAAAAACTATTATTAAACTCATAAACCTGCATCTCACGAGTGCATACAAAACGCCTGAAGTTCAAGTTACCAGAGCGGTCACACCCTTTACAGAATGCGCTCTACCGGCCTCCACAGTCGCGGCTCAGGAACTCTGCACGCTGTGGCTGAGACAAGGAGACAAAGGGAGAGATGCCACGCTCCATCTAAACACAAGTACCCTCGTGGTAAAGCCTGTGGGACCTGCAGTAGAGTGCCAAGTTCTGTTTTAATCCTCTTTCTTTAGGAACATGAGCCTCTCCATGACATCAAACACTCGGTCTCAGGACAACCCCTCCGAATACCGCAGAGTGCCTTCCCAGCGCTGACAGATTATCATTAACAGTGAAGACAGAGTCGTATTTGACAGGGTTTTCCTCGTCCAGGGAACAAGACTCTGTGACACTGTCCTGCCTCTGACTGTCCCTAGCCCTTCCCTTCCCTTCTGTCTTCCCTATATGGAAGGCAGGAAATGAGCTAGGAAGAGATGAGAAGCCTGAGACAGGATCACAGCACAGAAATAGTCACGTGCTGGTTACTGGGGGCTTTAGGACAGCACCATGGAGAAAAGTCCAGAACTGAGGCAGTCTTGAGCCACAGAATACACAATACAGCAGAACAACTAGGCTGTCCAATTAACACTTCTCTGACAGCACTCCCTCCAGGAGGAGCCGTACATTCACCTGACAGCGAGCTCCTTTGCACAGAATGTGTAAATGGCACTTGCAATACAATTTATCTTCTAGACTAACATATTGAGGCTGGAGAGATGGCTCAGTGGTTAAGGCACTTGCTGCAAAGCCTAAAGACCCATGGTCCACTCTCCAGATCCCATGTAAGCCAGATGCACAAAGGTGAGCCAAGCGCAAGGTTGCACATGTCCACTAGGTGGTGCAAGTGTCTGGAGTTCAATGACAGTGGCTGAGGCCCTAGAGCACCAATTCTCTCTTTCTCTCTCTCCCTCTCCCTCTGTAAAATAAAAGATAAGAAAAAAACGGGCTGGAGAGATGGCTTAGCAGTTAAGCGCTTGCCTGTGAAGCCTAAGGACCCCAGTTCAAGGCTCAGTTCCCCAGGTCCCACGTTAGCCAGATGCACAAGGGGGTGCACGCGTCTGGAGTTCGTTTGCAGAGGCTGGAAGCCCTGGCGCGCCCATTCTCTCTCTCTCCCTCTATCTGTCTTTCTCTCTGTGTCTGTCGCTCTCAAATAAATTAAAAAAAAAAAAAGATAAGAAAAAGGAAACACACATTGGTTAGGTACTTTATATCTCTGGAATTCATTACATCCTTAAGGGATCTGCTTAATAGTCACAAAGATCATATCTACCTGGACACAACAAAAAAATCTTGACCCGGGCTACAGAGATGGCTTAGTGGTTGAGTCGTTTGCCTGTAAAGCCTAAGGACCCAGGTTTGAATCCCCAGATCCCACATAAGCCAGATGCACACGGTGACACAGGTGTCTGGACTTTGCAGTGGCTAGAGGGCCTGGTGCGCCCATCATGCTCTCACTCTCTCTCTCTCTCTCTCTCATGTGTGATCTCTCTCTCTCTCTCTCTCACTATATTTCAATAAATAAATAAAACATAAGCCGGGTGGAGTGGCTCATGCCTTTAGGTAGGAGTATTGACATGAGTTCAAGGCCACCCTGAGACTACATAGTGAGTTCCAGGTTAGCCTGGGCTAGAGTGAGAAAAACCAAAAAAAATAAATAAATCTTGAGCTGATGGTCATCTTCCTCTTTGCCATTCTGGCTCATGGACTGTGATTAGTGCCACTCCCAGGACACTACTGGCTGGCCTTCCTTGGTGCAGAGTGTCCTGGGAGAGGACTGCCAGGCCACAGCAGACTCAAGGAACTCCTTCTTGCCTCATAATTTCCAATCCTCTACAGCTGATCACCACACAGTGAACTGCACAGCAATAGTGCTCTTCTGAAGGAACTTCTATTAGAAAGTCCACAATGCTGCCCTATCAGAAACAACGTGTACATTTGAAAGGATGGCGATAAACAATCTCCCATCAACAGCTCTTGCTATCCAATTTAGGATCTAGAGTTTTGTTTCATCAGAGGACTCATTTCATCACCAAGCTACAAGGAGAATCTCAAAGGACTAAGTGCTGTTGGACGGTGCTGGGGAGAGTATGAACACAGGTACAGCCCCTCAGCACAGCACAGTACAGCACTGCTGAAAACAGGCCCTCAAAGAACGTAGTTCTCTCCCTGACTTCTCTTTTCCTTTATTTATTTTAGATCTTCAGGCTCTGAGAGGTCCTCACTTCATATCACTAACCAAATCTCAATGCTGTTGTAAATGTTTCAGGTTACCACTCAAGCAAGAAATGAGTTTCTAGGCCAAGACATGCAACATGTTCACAATTACTCACTCGGGTTAGGAGACACGGAAACTAGTGCGCAACAGAGAGCTCCAAGTGACCAAGTGTTTGTGTCCCCACAGTTCGTGTGTGAAGTAGCGTGCATCTTTCTTCAGATACCATGATGTTATGATTAAGGCCTCAGGCTACCCCACAAAGCCTATTTAACAATCCACAATCCTAGTGTTAGAGCGTGGGACCACAGATCTGGAGTTCAGAGAATCTGCAGCTAGCATGAGGCTTTGCTTGTGGCAACTTCGTCTGGCTGCTGCTGTGTGAAAGGTACCTGCTGGCATGGGGCAAATGTCCGCATGGCTGCACTTGCCCTGCCTCACTGTACGTCCCTCATTGCCCCCATCCACTCTTCCACTGGTAGCCAGGGCCCTCATGTCTTACCCTATAATTACTGCACTTCAGCACTTGCCAATCTCCCATGTTTCAAAGATAGCCACTGCTTCTCTCTGATGAACTTACCTCCAAGAGGAGTCTCAGCTATGCAGCAAGCGGCAAGAAATCTGGGGTTGGGGACATGGCTCAGTGGTTAAAGGCACTTGCTTTGCAAAAGCCTGCTGGCCTGGATTCAATTCCTTAGCCACACCCATAAAACTAGACACATAAAGTAGTACATGTGTCTGGTGTGAATTTGCATGGTAAGAGACCCTGGTACACTTATATGTACACATGCAATTAAGTAAACAAATTAACTTAAGCTTTAAAAAATAGGAAAGTCATCTAAGTTATTGTCCAGTAAAATGTCAAGGTCTGAACTGTAATCTGTTTAGAGAATCCCAACCCTTAGCCAGGTATGGTAGCACACACCTTTAATCACAGCACTCAAGAAGCAGAGGTAGGAGGAATACTTTGAGTTTGAGGCCAGCCTGAGACTACATAGTGAATTCTGGGTCAGCCTGGGCTAGAGTGAGACCCTACCTTGAAAAAAAAGAAAGGAAAAAAGAATGCTAACTCTTTAGAAGATGCCTGACTAACTTTGATGGAAAACCACAAAATGAGTAAAACTGGTCTATACCCTATGATAGTTCTACTTTTCAAAGCAACTTCTCTCTGACCACTTCAAAAACAAACAGTGTTTTCCTTAGTGTTTCCATGGCACCAGCAGGTACATGCTTACATTCATGAACTAAGTGAGCACAGGCACAGTGAGGTCCGTCCTGGCTGGGACACTGTTTGCCCAAGGGAAGCCAAGATGTTTGTGATTCACCTTCGTTTTCCCTCAAAATACAGTGATCTCAAAGTAAGAGATAAAAGCTATAGGTAAGTCTCAGAGGTCGACGCTGGGTCACAACTCTGGGTTTATTCATTGTGGCATGGCCAGAAAGGTATGAAGTATCATGAGATGGGGGAAAGGGATGCCACTAAACTCCCACAGACTCTTATGTCTATGGGAAAGAAGGAATTGAAGTTACAAATCCTTGAAGCAAATTTACTTATGCTTGTGGTATAGCTCAGTGGTAGAGTGCTTACCTGGCAAGAATGAAGCCCTGGGTTGGATCCTCAGTACCACCAGAAAAAAGAAAAAAAAAAAAAAAGACAGACAAAGAAGAAAGGGGGAATGAATATGAATGAATGAGAATGAGTATGTCAAGGCCTCTTGCCTCTGGAAACAAACTCCAGATGTATGCACCATTTTGTGCATCTGGCTTTATGTGGGCACTGGGAAAACGAACCTAGGCCATCAGACTTTGCAAGGAAGTGCCTTTAACCAGTGAGCCATCTCCCCAGCCCCAAACCCAACCTGTCTTAAGTGAGAACAAGTGTCCATGTAAGAAGATAGATTATTCTCAGGGGGCAAAGTAATTAAACAAAACACCTCAACTATACAGGATTCTGCTTGCACATCTGCTCACTCTACCCTGAGGCATTAATTATTTTAAGCATAAAAGCAGAAACATCAATTTGGCAAGGGAAAGCGAGGAATCTAAATGCTGAATTCCAACACAGACTTAAGGCTGATGGCGGATACCGGCTTCAAAAGGGAGCAATCTCATTAAGAAATGGCGCTCCACCTTCTGGGGAGCAGGTGGAGCTGTGAACTCTGAATATTGGCACATGTGTTGGGTCGGGAGGGGTGGGGAGTGAGCCTACTGTGCCTCCATCAGGTAGCAGGGCATGAAGCTGGCAGACCCTCCTCCTCCAGGAGAACCTCTCTCGGTATGAATACCGAACACCCACTGTCCCTATCTGTTGTCTCAGCTTTCCTTACTCCCACCCTTGAGAGTGACACATCAAACAAACACAGTGCCCTGCCCATGGCAGGCCCTTCTAGCCAAGATCTCTAAGGCCCTGACAGTGCTTATTAACCCTGGCCACACCCGACAGAGAAAAGAGCTGGTACTTTAGCTTTTGATTTTTCTAGAGTGGCAAAAGGGCAAAAACTGAGCTTAGGAACTGAGGGACCGATCCAAGGTCACACATAAGCCAGAAAAGTGAACTCAGGACTTAGTTTGGTTGCTGCCTGCTCCACAGTTTCCCAGTCAGTAACCAACAGGAAGCTTTTCTCAGGAGCTGTGAGACCAGAAGCACCCAGAGGGCACAGGCCACCTCCCCTCACTGATCCTTCTTAGAAGCCAGACACCAACCTCTATTACAGCATTTAATTTCAACATAACTGACACAACTACAGGAAGTGGCAAACTTACTTTTCCCCTGGAAGCCCCTTTGCGAGAATCGGATACTTAATTCAGCACCCAGTTCTGGACAAAGCAGGCTTGGAACTCGGTTGTGTGGGTCAGCAGGGAAGCCATTACAGTCACCAGAGCTTCCTTGCCAGCTGTCTCCTGCCATGGGAAGACCCCCCTCTACATTACACACATGACAATTCAGACAGCAAGGTAATTCCAGCACGAACTTCATGTGACTCCCAAGAGCCTCCTCATTTGATTTTTTAAAATATTCTTTTATTTGCGACAAAGTAAAAGACAAACAGAGCATGGGTGCACTAGGGCCTCTGAAAACAACCTTCAGACACATGTGCCACTTTATGCATCTTGCTTTTGCACTTGGGTGCTAGGGAGTTGAATCCAGGCCAGCAGGCTTTACAAGTAAGTGTCTTAACGGTTGAGTCATTTCCCCAGACTTCATCATTTGATTAATCAATTGATTTTTTTGCTCATATGTGTAATGTGGTATATGTGTATGGTATATGGCTGCATGCGTACAGGCTCATGTGGCACCCCATGCCAGGCCTGCAGCAGAGTGTGCCTGCCTGCAGTGGCCTGAGACTACATAGTGAAGTCCAGGTCAGTCTGGACTAGAGCAAGGCCCTATCTCAATAACCTCCAAAACAGGGCTAGAGAGATGAGTGGTTAAGGCACCTGCCTGCCAAGCCTAACAACCCAGATTCGATTCCCAGTACCCACATAAAGCCAAATGCACCAAGTGGCACATGCATCTAGAGTTTGTGTACAGTGGCAGAAAGCCCTGATAAGCCAATTCTCTCTCTCTCTCTGCCTCTTTCTTTCTGTCTCTGTCTCTCTCTCATATAAATTTTTTAAAAGGATAGGAAAGAAATGAGAATTTGTACTAGATTCTAGAGAAAAACATTACTAAGATTGCTGCACAAACCAGACATCAGTCTCATTTCAACAACTATCCAGTAACAGTTTCTCAAGCTCTTAATTTTTAAAGTAATTCAAATGCTAATAGTTTAGCAGAGAGATTATCCTACAAGGAAAGAATGTACTAGGAAAGGTAGATACAATTAAGAATATACTTTTTTTTTTAAGTGGACTAAAAACTCCCATCAGAGTATCCAAATGACCGTCTTAACTGGAGGCCATTAACAATAGAAAAAGCTCAAGGCAGAAGAGTCTTAGTGAGTTATGTTTACACAGGAATGATGGGAAATGAGGATTGCTAATTATATCTTGCATTTTGAAGCCTTTCTCCAGGAACTCCACCAGGTTGACAAGCACTGTGGCACTAATCCTCACATCACCCTTGAATGGAGGGAGGTGACAGGTATGAACACCACTCTGCAAATGAGGAAGTGAAGCTGAGTGAATGAGGGATCAGGTGGTACTGGGGGTCAAACAGGGAGCAGTAGCAGCTGACAGCTCAGTACCAAGGTTTCACACATTGGACTCTGTGTGTTGAAGGGTGCCAGTGAAGATGCTGTGGCTGAGGAGGACAAAGCGGAACGGACAGCTTCCTTACACGGAGCAGTGAAAACATGCAACCCTGCAAATTGAGATCAGCTGTCACAACACTCAAACAGCTAGAGAGGGACGCACCCTGACCTTCTGACATACCTTTGCCTCGTCATTAATGTCCCAGGTGAAGGAAATGGCATTATAAGCAATCTCTTCAATGTTACTGATGGTATTGAAGCTTTCTTTGTAGTCAGCTGTATGGAGTGATGAACGAGAAGAAATTCATGACTGTTAGTTTCCATGTGAGATCAAAGCAGCTCAAAAGGATATTTAGAAATTTGAAATCAAATGAAGATAGAGAATCCCAGAAATTTTGTTGTATGAGGCAAGATTAGATACATTTAATTTAATATCATGGAGCCAAAATTAGAATATGTAGATCTTTTTATAAAATATATTTATTTATTGGAGAGAGAGAGAAAGAGGCAGATAGAGAAAAAAATGGGCACACCAGGGCCTCTAGCCACTGCAAATGAACTCCAAATGCATGTGCCATGCATCTGGCTTATGTGGGTACTGGGGAATCGAACCTGGATCCTTAAGTTTTGCAGGCAAACGCCTCGACTGCTAAGCCATGTCTCCAGCCCTAGAATATGTAGATCTTTATAGAACCAAGTTCAGAACTCAGTTCTCTGGGCCAAGTGATGCATATGCCTGTAAACCAGCAACCAGGAAGCTGAAGCAAGAAAGTCACTACAAATTTGAGGCCAGCCTGGAACACCAGTTTCACCCTTGGTTCTGATTCTTCCAAAGAGACCATGAGTGTCACAGAAGGCACAAAAAAAGCAGCCCTAAGATGAACATGGGCCACCTGTGTGGTGGATACAATGGAGCAGAGGCTTGGGAAACAGGCAGTGCCCAGTCTGCTGCCGCACCGCAGGGCAAGTGAGACGGGCAACATCGTTCCGCAGAAGCTAGGGAAGACCACCCAACAACTGCATAGCAATGGTGTTTCTTTTTACTTTTTCTTCTCCTCCTTATCATCTCCAGATTATAACAAGCACCTCCTCAAGACATCCCTCAAAAAAAAAAAAAAAAGGCCAGGCAGCTTAGTTATAGCTCAGTGGCAGAGAGCTTGCCCAGAACATGTTCCCCAACATCACAAAGAAGGAGAAAAAAAAAGAAGAGAGCAGGCTAAAAAAGTGGGACTCTCCTCTGTGGGCTGGATAAAGCTCCTGGCTCCAGAGACACATGGGAAGGCCCCGCCTGGGCACAAGCCCTGTGAGGAAAGTGTGCCAGTTCCAGGAGGTGCGGGACAGGGTCTGGAACAGACCAGTGGCTGGCATAACAACTCAAGTGCTTTCGGCAGGAAGCTGATGGTTGCCAAAAATAACTGGATTTAGAAGGCTGGGTGCTTGCACCTCTGGGAATACAGGCAGGCTCCCGAGCCACTCACCGATGTCAATGCACCTTTGTTTGGCCGTGTGCTGCCGCGAGTGCCAGTACTTCCAATGCCTTAGCTGATCCTCTCGGCTTTTGTCTTCAGCAAAAACCACCATGATCACACTCTGTGAACCAGAAGGCAGCACAGCGTAAAGACACCGAGGGGTGCAGCAGTGTTGGGGAAACTTATTTAGTGTTAGATGTTAAAGCTTCAAATGACACTTTCAGGCCGTCAGAGCTGCTTCCAACCTGGAGGCATCCCTGGAGAACTTACTCGAACTTTGCTGATGGGGTGGTGGATGCCTTCATTGCTGCTCACTTCCTTTAAGGTGATAGGATAGAACTGGCCTTTGTTCAAATAAGTCATAGTGCTGTCCCCTGGCTTCTGCCGAAGTGACTTGGAAGCTTCTAGGGTATATTCAAAGTTGTTCCTAAAGGACAAAGAAGTCATAGATCTCTAGATGAGTTCCTTGAGGGTTTCCTGAACACTTCATTGCAGTCCTGGAAGGCTCCAGTGAACGTGTGCTAAGACAGCAGACCAGCCAGCAAACATCCAACTGCATCATATTACAAGCAGCATATGCTACCTTTTCCTGATAAATAGAATCCTAAACACAAGTACCCAATGACCAGAGCTTTTCACACTGGGTGGGGCAGGGATGCTACAAACACCGACTAGAAGTTCCATGATGACGTGTGAACAACTAGACGCTTGGAGGACAGGCTGAGATATCAGTAAGTCATAGTGTGGTGGAAGTCACCTCCTAGGACATGCTGCCAATCAGGTGTTTATCAAGCCAAAGTTGCCAGAAGGGGCTGGAAGCCTGGGATTAAATCATATTTGGCCCACCAGCACTTTCTTGTTGCTTCTGTGTACAATTTAAATTCTCTACATAGGTACACCATAATGCTGTGTTTCCTAGCCACCACTCAGACCTGCCCCTTAAGAGCCTTCTGAGGCGGGCTGGAGAGATGCCTTAGCGGTTACACACTTGCCTGTGAAGCCTAAGGACCCCGGTTCAAGGCTCATTTCCCCAGGACCCACGTTAGCCAGATGCACAAGGGGACACATGCATCTGGAGTTCATTTGCAGTGGCTGGAGGCCCTGGTGTGCCCATTCTCTCTCTCTCTGTCTGCCTCTTTCTCTCTCTGTCACTCTCAACTAACTAAATAAAAATGAATTAAAAAGTTTTAAAAATATTTTAAAAAAAGAACCTTCCTAGACTAGAGGTTGGCAAACTACACCTATGCTTGTGAATAATATCTTATTAGAATCCAGTCACCATTGGTTTCTGCATCACCTGAGCTCCCTGTTTACAGTGATAGTAGAGCTGGGCAGTCACAAAACTACTTTTTGGGTGGCCCAAAAAGCCTAAAATACTTATTTTCTATCGTGTTACAGGAAAAAAATCTGCTAACCCTATTCCAAACCCTAGGGGCATCTGAGACCAACCTGAGACTACATAGTGAACTCCAGGTCAGCCTGAGCTACAGTGAAACCCTACCTCAAAAAAACAAACAAGAAGCTCCTTTAAAGCACTAGACACGGGCTGGAGATATGGCTCAGTGGTTAAAGGCGCTTGCCTGAAGCCTGACGGTCTGGATCGGATTCCCCAGTACTCACCTAAAGCCAGATGCACAAAATGGCACATGTGTCTGGAGTTCAACTGCAGTGACCAGAGGCCCTGGCATGACCATTCTCTCTCTCTCAACCCCTCCTTCCCACCCTCTTTCTTTCTCTCTCTGCTTGCAAATAAAAAAGATTAAAAAAAAATTTTTTCAGGCATACACTTTTTAATCCCAGCAGTGGGGAGGCAGAGGTATGTTTGAGGCCAGCCTGGAACTGCAGGGTGAGTTCCAGGTCAGCCTGGGCTAGAGTGATACTCTGCCTTGAAAAACAAACAAACAAGCATCCTGACATTAGATAAACATTTTTATTTAAAAATATAATACATGTTAAAAAATACATAAAATGATAAATTGAAATCCTAGACTTAAAAACAAAACAAACTTAAGGTGTGAGTCTGCCTGGGCTAGAGTGAGACCCTACCTCAAAACCCTCAACCTCCCCCCCAAAAAAAGGTCTTCATCCACTTAAAAGTTACTCCTAAATGCTCATCTAACTATAAACTTTTGGGAATAAAAGGGGCCCCAGCAATCTAGTTCAGTGCCCCATCTCTCCTTCCAGAGTCCACCCTGCCACATCAGAGAAGGAAGCCAGGGAAGAAAAAGCACAAACACCAGGAGCTGAGGAAACTGGAAACCAGAGCCCCAAATCAAATGTCCTGCAGCAAATGCCCAGACCACAGAAGATAAAAGCCACAGCTGGCTCGGAGCCAGAGGAAGAGAAAGTATGCCACAGCTACCCCAGATTTGTCAGAATCAAGGTTACAAACAGGCAAGAGATCATAAATGCTGAAATTTAAAAAGTTAAATTAAAAGACAACTATTACCCAGAAACACTGTCAAACACATAGTCCTCTGAATTCATGCCAGGCATCCGCAGACTGAGGTCCGAGGGGAAGAAAACCTGAAATATCAATGTAATAAGCCACATCTATTTAACTGTTTTCATGGTTACCAAGGACCAAGGTCTGGCACACCATACAGAGTGTGGATTATAACAACCCACAACCCTCTTTCAAGGTTTGTTTCAATATAAGAATTCTAAATCTACTACAAAAAAAATCAACAAAAATGTCATGAAAAGCTGGTGTGACGGCACATGCCTTTAATCCCAGCACTTGGGAAGCAGATGTATGAGGAGAGCCATGAGTTCAAGGCCACTTGGAGACTACACAGTGAAGTCCAGGTCAGCCTGGGCTAGAGTGAGACTCTACCTCAAAAAATAAAAGAAGGGCTGGAGAGATGGCTTAGTGGTTAAAGGCACTTGCCTGAGAAGCCTAAGGACCCAGGTTCAACTCCCCAGTACCCATGTAAACCTATGCAAAAGGTGGCGCATGCATCTGGAGTTCATTTGCAGTGGCTAGAGGCCTTGGTGTACCCATTCTTCCCCTCTCCCTCCTTCCCTCTCTCTTTCAAATAAATTTTTACAAAACAAAACAAATGTTATAAAAAACAAAAAGGGCTGGAGAGATGTCTTAGCAGTTAAGGCACTTGCCTGGGAAGCCTAAAGACCCAGGGTTGATTCCCCAGTACCCATGTAAGCCAGATGCACAAGGTGGCACATGCATCTGGAGTTTGTTTGCAGTGGCTAGAGGCCCTGGTGCACCCATTCTCTCTATCTGCCCATCTTTCTCTCAAATAAATAATAAGTAAATAAAATAAAAAAATATAGGCTGGAGAGATGGCTCAGTGGTTAAAGCATTTGCCTGCAATGCCTAACTACCTGGGTTCAATTCTCCAGTACCAGCATAAATCCATATGCACAAAGTGGTGCATGCATCTGGAGTTTGTTTAAAAAATAAATAAAAATAAAAATATTTAAAAAAAACCAAAATATCCATTTTTCTATACCACTCAAGTAAATAAAGACCATCATATACAGCTTTCACTAAGCACCCCTGAGCCACTCTCCCTCCCAGCTTTCACACATGCTCCATGTTCAAGTCTAGGATCTGCATCCGTAATGTCACAGGGGCTAGCAGCTACACTCGCACCAGGGCTGGGCAAATCTGATAGTACCTTTCACTGGGAGTGGCCACCTTCTACTCCTAATTCCACAAGCTGGGACAAATATTTTTTTTTTCCACCATAAGGACAGTGAGAAGTGTTTCCAACATCATGCATCTCTAGTTTATACTTGATTGAGATGTACACGATCATAAACTGTCACAACTCTGAAATTTCACAAGATGTACCTGTGAACTTCTTCCTTCCTGGACAGCCACCAACCATGAAGCACCCAGCAAAGGTTAAGGCTAGCTTCAGGAGCTGGCTTGGGTCTGGTATAAAAGTTGAAAACAGGGCTGGAGAAATGGCTTAGCATTTAAGGCACTTGCCTGCAAAGCCAAAGGACCCACATAAGCCAGATGCACAAGGTGGCACATGTATCTGGAGTTCATTTGCAGTGACTGGAGGACCTCGCATGCCCATTCTTTTTCTCTCTTTGTCTCTCTCTCTCTCTCTCAAATAAATAAAAATAAAATAAAATATTCAAAAGTTGAAAACAGATGGTGGAAATAAACTTGTGGTTAATGGACAATAACACATGGGCTCCCTTTCTCTCTCCCCAGAGAATCTCTTAGCAGAAATCTTAATTGTTAACTCAGCTGCTGGTAAGATTAGCCATGTGCCCTTGATAATTTCTGGATTTGTAGGCTTAGCTTACATATTATACCTATGAGTCTTTTCTCTTAAAAAAAAAAAAAAATCATTTACTCCGGATCCGCTCATTGCAGGCTGAGTTTCAAGCTTACATAACAAGGAAAAGGTGCAACCAAATACTTATACAAATACAGTGCTGTCTTAGGAAGATGGTTTTGCTTCTTGTACCTCCTGAACACCCTCCTTGAAGGTCTCAGAGAAGGTGGAGTCTGGAGTCCGCCGCTGAGCGTTGGGGGGCTGAGCACCAGAGCTGAACTGGTCAGTATTGAGGTTCCGGTCGAAAACCACCACGCGCTCAGTGGGCTCGGGATGGTACACCGCTGGGGGTATTCCCACTGCAAAGCCATGTGGCTGGATTTCGGTCTTGATGGAGTGAGTAGGCATAGTTGCTATGGAGACAGTGACTGTTGTATCAGGAGCTGTTAAATGGCCTCTCTTATCAACACCCAGTTGGTTGGCATGGGGAAGGACAATGTTGAAGGGCACATTTTTCAGTACTTGCACTCTGTTTTCTCCAGCAGAAATGAGGGGCTGCTCGGTCACACTTGGTATGCTGTTTCTTTAGGGAAGGAGAAAGAAAACTTTTCAAAATGATGTTGATAAAGTTCTTTGACAACTGGCAGAGGGTGGTGCTGGGGCTGAAGGTAGGGCCTCATGCATGCATGGCACACAGTACTGCAGATACCCTGCACCCCCTGGTGACTGAGGTTCCTCACGGTAATAACACACCCAGTAGAGACAGACTCCACAGAAAATGGCACAACCCACTACTAGTGAACACTTCATCGCCATTCGGTTGGGTAAAACCCAAAAGCAAAAGCAAAATCTCTGAAATGCTGAGGACTCAGCTCTCCTCCAATAAGCGCTATTTTCAGTAATATTTTTACTATAACCTTGAGGGTAATTTGATCAGACTCTGGCGTCAGATCAGACTCTGGCGTCAGAGTACTCGGGTTCAAATCTGTGTCTGATTGTGCAAACTACTTGATCCCTCAGTACCTAACCCTCATCTGTGAAATACGGAAGCAATGGTGTCTGTCCTGGGGGGAGGGGGGGCAGGGTTCTGAGACTGGAATGAAAGGAGGGACTCTGGGTACACACATCAGAAATATTTGCCATTATAGTCCTGATACTGATGCCATCTGGATTTCCTTTCCAAAGAACACTGGTAGGTGTTTTGTATTAAATTATTTTGGGGTCCAAAAGTATTCTGGACAATGCATGATTATTTCTAGTGAGCAGGTAATGTGTATGTGGGGGATTCTGTTTGTTTTGTCTTTTTTTTTTTGGTGCTGGGGATAGAACTCAGGCCCTTTTACATGCAAGCGTTCTTCCATGAAGCTACATCCCAAGCCCATGGATTTGTTTTGTAAAGTCCCCTGAAATGTTAAAGGGAAAAAAATTGGTACTTTGTACATTTCAAGATCAAACCCTGAACCATTAAGTCACTCCTGAGAAGTTATCCTAAAAAAAAAAAAAGAAAGAAAGAAAGTCTATAGGCTGAGGCAGGAGTTCTTACTTAACCTAAATAACTTTCGAAGGACTTGTCTCAATATGAAGTTTTTCACTGAAGCTTTGTCATAATAAAAAAGATATATTGCTGCAATACAGTTTATTTTAAATTACTTCAGCAAAATTGGGCTAGAGAGATGGCTTAGTGGTTAAGCACTTGCCTGTGAAGCCTAAGGACCCAGTTCGAGACTTGGTTCCCCAGAACCCACATTAGCCAGACGCACAAGGGGGTGCACGCATCTGGAGTTTGTTTGCAGTAGCTGGAAGCCCTCTCTCCCTCTCTCTCTCTCTCTCTCTCTCTCTCTCTGCCTCTTTCTCTCTCTCTGTCACTCTCAAATAAATAAATAAAAAATAAACAAAAAAAAATTGTTTTAATTACTCCAGCAAAATCAATAAAATGAAACCAACTAATTTGAATGTTAAAGAGGAAGGAGAAACTGTATTGGCAGCTGCTGAAGCAGGTAATGAATACCTATGTGCTTACAGTATTTCTCCTACCATATGAAAAGGTCCATTTTAAAAAGTAAAAGTAGCCGGGCGTGGTGGTGCACACCTTTAATCCTAGCATTCGGGAGGCAGAGGTAGGAGGATTGCCATGAGTTTGAGGCCACCCTGAGACTCCATAGTGAATTCCAGGTCAGCCTGGGCTAGAGTGAGACCCTACCTCGAAAAACCAAAAAAAAAAAAAAAAAAGTAAAAGTAGCCAGGTGTGATGGTGCATGCCTTTAATCCCAGTTCTTGGGAAGCAGAGGTAAGAGATCACCATGAGTTCGAGGCCACCCTAAGATTACATAGTGAATTACAGGTCAGCCTGGGCTAGAGTGAGACCCTTCCTCAAAAAATCAAAAAATAAATAAATAAAAAATAAATGTGTAAAAAAGCCATAAATATGCCATTCTCCAACAGATATTTATGAAGACTCAAGTAACAACATGGAAAATATTTATGAAACAAATTAAGTGGTAGAAAGCATACTACCAAAGCCTATCTGTGACTGTAACCACAGCCACACCAAATCTGTGTGCATGCGGAAACAAGAAGGGCATGCTTGTCGGGAGGCGGCAATTCCTGATCATTCTTTCTCTAAATGTCTTTTTTTTTTTTTTTTTGAGACAGGGTTTCAATCCTTAGATCAGGCTGGCCTTGAACTCATAATCCTCCTGCGTCTGTTTCCTGAGCACTGAGATTACAGGTGTATGCCACCGTGCCTACTATTTTGTTTGTTTTTTCTGAGGTAGGGTCTCACTCTAACCCAGGCTAACTCTGCAGTCCCAGGCTGGCCTTGAACTCACAGCAATCCTCCTACCTCTGCCTCCTCAGAATGGGGACGCCAGGGCCTCTAGCCACTGCAAACAAACTCCAGATGCATATACCACCTTGCGTATTTGGCTTATGTGGGACCTGGTGAATGGAACCTGGATCCTTAGGCTTCGCAGGCAAGCGCCTTAACTGCTAAGCCATCTCTCCAGCCCCTTATTTTTTTATTATTAATAAAATATGGGACAATTTAGAATGTTTAAGTTTTTCATGACCATAAAGTAAAGTCTTAATTTAACTCTATGAAAGTTTTAACCAAAAATACCTTCAAGAGGAATTTGAATGCTATTTAATTTACTTCACTTTTATTCAGGTGACTGTTCAATAATCATTAGTATTTAATTTTTCCTTTTCTTTTTGCTGAGCCGGGGCTTGAACACAAGGCCTTCTCCATGCTAGGCAAATGTTCCATCACCAAGCTACAACTCCAATCCCTGCTGTTTCTGAGACAAGGTCTTGCTAGCTACAGTCTAGGCAGACTTGAATTCTCCACCCTTCTGCTTCTCCCTCCCAAGTGCTTGGATTAGGCATGTGCCACATGCCCAGCTATTTTTTAAAATGCTTTAAATTAATTTAATTTAATTTTTTTGAGAGAGAGACAGATAGAGAGAAAATGGGCACACCAAGGCCTTCAGCTACTAGGAAAAAACTCCAGACATGTGCACTACCTAGTGCATCTGGCTTACATGGGTTCTGGGGAATGGAACCTAGGTCCTTTCACTTTTCAGGCAAGCACCTTAACTGCAAAGCCATCTCTCCAGCTCCCAAGTTGTTTTTTTTTTTTTTTCTTGTTTTTCAAGGTAGGGTCTCACTCTAGCTCAGGCTGACCTGGAAGTCACTATGTAGTCTCAGGGTAGCATTGACCTCATGGTGATCCTCTGCCTCCCAAGTGCTGGGATTAAAGGCGTGTGCCACCACACCTGGCTACCAAGTATTTTTTTAAAAGACCCTGTGCACACTACCACATCCTCCTTAACAGGGTCTCAAAGCAAATGAGCAAACACATAAAGTTTTCACTAAAATCATCCCTCCAGGGCTGGAGAGATGGCTTGGTGGTTAAGCACTTGCCTGTGAAGCCTAAGGACCCTGGTTCGAGGCTCGATTCCCCTGGACCCACGTTAGCCAGATATACAAGGGGGCGCATGCATCTGGAGTTCATTTGCAGTGGCTGGAGGCCCTGTCATGCCCATTCTCTCTCTCTCTCTCTGTGTCACTCTCAAATAAATAAATAAATAAATATGTATTTAAAAAACTTAAAAAAAAAAATCCCTCTGAGCCAGGCATCGAGGTGCACATCTTTAATCCCAGTTAGGGAGGCCAGGAGGCGAAAGTAGGAGGGTTGTAGTGAGTTCGAGGCCACTCTGAGACTACACAGTGAATTGCAAGTCAGCCTGGGCTACAGTGAAATCCTACCTCAAAAAAAAAAAATCCTTTTGGAGGACCAGAAATTTGATGCTTTTGTTTCTAGGAACAGGAACTTAGCCTAAATAAACAAATAACTTGGGCTGGAGATATAGCTCAGTTGGTAGAGTACTTGCCTAGTACACACAAGGCCCTAGGTTCAATCCCCAGCAAAGCATAAACCAGTTGGGGGTGGTATACTCCTGTAATCCCAGCACACCGAGTCCTTCAACTTCTAGACCACTCCATCTCGCTGCTCTCCTCTCAAGCCATAGGCAGAGTCAAAGAAACGGGCAGGGCCAGTTCATGGACAGTTCATTTCTTTCAAGAGCCAAGTGCTGACTTCCCACACGAAGCGTGTTAGTCACCTTGGCCCATCACTCAAAAGACAAAGCTAACTTAGTTGGCTCTATTCCTCTCTTGGCTCTTCCTTTCTGTGCCAAGGAGGTGAAAAGCAAAGGCATGAGAATCAGGAGACCACAGCCAGCCTAGGCTACGTGAGACCCTGTTTCAAAAACAACAACTGGGCTGGAGAGATTGCTTAGTTGTTAAGGAGTTTGTCTGCAAAGCCTAAGGACCCAAGTTTGACTCCACAGTATCCACCTGTGTTTGGAGTTTGGTTGCAAGACCCTGGCATGCCCATTCTCTCTCTGTCTGTCTTTTCTTCTCTCTCTCTCTCCCTCTCTCTCTGCCTCTTTCTCTCTCAAATAATTAAATAAATAAATATTTTTTAAATGTTTTTAAAAATCAAAAACAGGGCTGGAGAGACGGCCTAGTCATTAAGGCACTTGCCTGCAAAGCCTGAGGACCCAGGTTCAATTGCCCAATACCCACATAAGCCAGATGCACATGGTGGTTCATGCGTCTGGAGTCTGTATGCAATGACTAGAGGCTCTGGTGCACTTTCTCTCTTTCTCTCCCTCCCCCAAATAAGTAAACAAAAAAAATATCTTTAGGGCTGGAGGGATGGCTTAGTGGTTAAGGCGCTGGCCTGAAAAGCCAAAGGATCCAGGTTCTGTTCCCCAGGGCCCGTGTAAACCAGATGCACAAAATGGCACATGCATCTGGAGTTTGTCTGCAGTGGCTGGAGGCCCTGGCGCACCCATTCTTTCTCCATCTCCATGACCCCCTCATCTCTCTCCCTCAAATAAATAAATAAAATAGTTTTATAAATAGTGAAAGTAAATAAGTAAACATCTAACTTCTAGCTGGGCATGGTGGTGCACGCCTTTAATCCTAGTACTCAGGAGACAGAGGTAGGAGGATCACCGTAAGTTTGAGGCCACCTTGAGTGAGACTACCTAGAAAATTCCAGGTCAGCCTGGGCTAGAGTGAAACCCTACCTTGAAAAACCAAAAAAGAAAAAAAAAAGTCTAACTTCTCAGAATAACAGACACAAATCAATAAGAAGATCTGAATGCCAAGTGAGGAGTTGTCCTGTCACCTCTCCCCACGCCCCCCCCGCCACCCCCCCACCCCCCCCCCATTTCCTGGGCAGGGCGAGCACGCTGTCCTCCACTGTGCCTTTTCTGCCACCCGTAAGGAGCCTTACCTTTTGCTGTGCTCTGGCTCCAGGTGCTCACCCTCTGGCTTTGCTGCTGACGACCTTCTCTCTCTTGGAACCTAACACATGTGAAAAGAAGTCAGTCCTGATTCAATGGAGAAGGCTTTACCTAAAGAAGCCACCTTTTATTTTCTTTTGCAGCACTCTCAATTGAGGAAGGCACATCTGCTCTCAAGGAGCGTTCAGTCTGCACCACCGCAAAGAGTCAGTAGCAACTGCTCCTTACTTGTCCGACAAGCTCAGGGTCTCAGAAACACCATCATTGGGGTATGGGTGTCACATCTTCAAAGAAGCACCTGGGCTGGAGAGATGGCTTAGCGTTTAAACACTTGCCTGTGAAGCCTAAGGACCCTGGTTCAAGGCTCGATTCCCCAGGACCCACGTAAGCCTGATGCACAAGGGGGCACGCACATCTGGAGTTCTTTTGCAGTGGCTGGAAGCCCTGGCATGCCCATTTTCTCTCTCTGTGTGTCTCTCTCAAATAAATAAATAAAAGTAAACATAAAAATTTTTTTAAAAAGAAGAAGAAACACCTGTGCCTGGTTGTACCCACTTGTATACATAACCTGGCAGAGAAGTTGCTGAAGCCACACGGAGCCCCTCAACCTCCAAACCACTCCACCACGCTGCTCTCCTCTCAGGCCAAATGCAAAGTCAAGGAGCAGGCAGGAGACAATTCATTTCTTCCCAGAGCTAAGTGAGCAGTTCCTATCTTTACGAAGGCAGCGGTACTAGCACAATAAATGCACGCAAGTTACACATGGAAACAGCTAGACAAGAGCCACCTGGCAAAAGCTGTGCTTCCACTCAGGGTACTGTTATTTAGAAGAATACATTTTATTTATTTATTTGGGGGGGGGGAAAGAGGCAGATGGAGAGAGAATGACACACAAGTGTTTCCAGCCACTGCAAACAAACTCCAGATGCACGTGCCCCTTCTGCATCTGGCTTCTGTGGGTACTGGAGAATTGGACCTGAGTCCTTAGGTTTTGCAGGCAAGCACCCTAACCGCTAAGCCATCTCTCCAGCTCCTATTGTGAACTGTTTTGTTTTTTTTTTTTCCCAAGATAGGGTCTTACTCTAGCTCAGGCTGACCTGGAATTCATACTGTAGTCTCAGATTGGCCTTGAACTCACAACAATGTTTCTACGTCTGCCTCCCAAGTACTGGAACTAAAGGCATGTGCCACCATGCCTGGCTTATTATGGTCAGGGTAAAGGAAAAGCATGCCAGGCTCCAAGCAGCCACTATGCTGTACCACGAAGAAGACAGCCTCTGGCATGAACCAAAGCAGAACTGGAACCTCAGCTAAATACATCACAGTGGCAGGACATCAGAGCGAAAAGTGACAAACATTTGACCACATGTCCGGTGTGATACATGTCATCAGTGAATGGCAGCTGAATTCTGGGGACTCTAATGAGGACAATGAGGCAGATGAGCAGTGTCCTCTTCAGAGAATGAAAACCATGTGAAAAACCCTCTATGGTACAGGTGATATTTAAGACTAGTCCAGATGTCTAGAAACAGCAACAAAACATATTCTGAGGCTGGAAAGATGGCTCAGTGGACAAAGTGCTCGCTAAGCAAGTGTGAAGACTACAGTTCAGATCCCCAGCACCCACATAAAAGCCAGGGGACGTGGCAGCCTGCCTGTAACACCAGGAGGCAGAACAGGGCATCCCCAGGGCAACCTGGCTAGCTAGCCTAGCCACATTGGTGAGTCCTAGCTATGGTGGCACACACCTTTAATCCCAGCACTCGGGAGGCAGAGGTAGGAGGACTGCTGTGAGTTTAAGGTCACCTGAGACTACATAGTAAATTCCAGGTCAGCCTGGACTAGAGGAAGACCCACGTCAAAAAAATAAATAAAGAGAGACAGAGAGACCTCGCCTCAACAAATAAGGTAGACAGTGATTAAATAGACCTGATGTCTCTGGCCTCCACACATACACACATGTAACCCTCACATATATGAACATGCATACACACACCCTACACACATATAATGCAAAAAAAAAAAAACAAAAACCTCAGAACATATTTTTGATCTTAGAACCAGAAGGTCCCAGAATTAACTAAAAAAAATATATGGGGCTGGAGAGATGGCTTAGCCATTAAGACACTTGCCTGTGAAGCCTAATGACCCAGTTTCGCTTCCCCAGTACCCACAGATGCACAAGGTGGTGCATGTATCTGGAGTTCATTTACAGTGACTAGAGGCCCTGTCATACTCACTGTCTCTCAAATAAATATTTTCTTAATGTTGATTTTTCCCCCATAAATCCTACAATCAAAGTAAGTGAAAGACAATCACTCTGCCTGCAAAGAAACATTGCTGTGCCCACTCTTCATGGCACTAGGAACTACCTTTGGTAAAATGTACAAACACAGTAAGACACAGCTCCCACCTCCTTTTTATGGCAGCGTCCCCTTTAGATAAAGCAGGGCGGCTGGCTGCTTCACATGTTTTAAAAACAACCCTTTGATTCTATAATCGTAGATGTTCAGCTTTGAACCACAGTAAGGCAAAGTACTCATTAAACTATTTATAGTCACTACAGAAGCAACTAGCTTTACATGCTGCCAGCAAATGACTGTTTTATATGCTGCCCAATCCAGTGCGTCTGAGACTAGAGGCAGCCGACCTTGTAGTAGTCGTAGAGCAAGCCCAGGGCAGCCGCGCTGTCTTCGTCCCCATTGATGCTCATCATCGCCTTGGTGGCTGCAGTGAGAGGGTTTTCCAGGAACGATTTCCAAGCCTCATCCTCGCTAGTGTAGGAGCGCCGCTGTGGATACAGGGCTTCATTCTGAAGAACCAACACTGGCCGTTTGCTTCAGAGAAATTGGAAGAAGAAAAAAGTAAAAATTCATGCTTCCTACAGTACGGCATCAGAAGCTGATTTTTAAGAACCTTACGATTCCTTGACAGTCCTATAATATAGGACATGGCTTCACGCCAGGAAATAATTATAGATGGCGGAACACTTGCCTGGTATAGGCAAGGCTCTAGGTTCCATCCCCAGCACAGCAAATCAAGTACCAAGAAAATGATGTTAAACTCCTCCAGAAGGCATGTCTTTTTAAAACGTTTAGGTAAAAACTTCCAAAAAATTAAGGATGAACTTTATGGACATGAAACACTTTTGCTAAAGACCCATTTTTAAATTGTCTCATGATTTATTAGTTTCATCAATGATCCTCATAAGTCAAATCAAGACAAAACCAACAGGCAGGTATAGACACTTAGGTATAGACCCATGGGTCCCTCAGAAAGACACAGACCAGGGAGAAAACCTGAAGCCAAGCCATCCATGGTAGGCATCTACCCAGGGGTTACTATTTGTAAAAACACCAAATACCGCCAAGAAGCCACCAAGCTATTCAAATGCTCTGCATAAACACACACAGTGAGGCAAAGGGAACGTCTCCTCAAACACACGCAGCCTGCACCCTCTTCCCAAGCCCACAGACGGTTCCTCATGCTGCTACATGTTACTCCCTCCATCCCCCGCCCACCCGCCGAGGCTGCTTCTGAGACCCAGGAGCAGGGAGGAGGGCCAGGAAGCAAAAGAGATAGCTGGCTTAGTCCTCCAGGGCATATGACAGAGAAGACTCCACTGATTACCAGCAGAATGAGCATGGAATGTAGCTAAAGGGGACTATAAATCAATACAGAGGCACCATTCTCTGGCATGGGAGTGAACCCTACTGTATATGAAGCCACTGAATTTAAAGAGATTATTTTTGAACAAGTGGAGAAATATGATTTTAAAAGGCTTTACTAGTTTTTAAGAGAACAGTGTGTAATTACTTACTCTGCTTAGAGCCCTGAGTTTTCCCTTGTGAATCCCTAGCACCCCGCCCCCCCCAAAAAAAAATAAAGAATATTTTTACCTGTTTTTCATAGTGGGCAAGGACTATTTCACAGTAACAGTATAGATTGGTGGGAAAAATCCAGAAAAGTCAATGGTGAGCTTAGTGAAGCTTTATAGAAGGTTTAATTTAAACGATTCAAGCAAACATTACTGATTCCAAAACCTTGCAGTGTAAACAGTCTCAACAACTGTGCAGTTGGGACTATTTAGTAAGTCAATAAGGAGAAAAAATGGAACATTGACTTTAGCAAGATGAAGCAGTTATTTTTTTAAAAGGAATAAATGGGTTTGAATGTCCGCACCTCCTCTGAATTGTCACTGTTCTAACAAGCAAATTTAAGGATCAGTTCTCATTGCAACACACAAATGAAATATGTAAATGGCCTAGAGGTGACCTACCTTTTCGAAAAGTGAGTGTAGAAAGACTGATTATCTTTTCAAGTAATCAACAAAGGTTAGAGTTTGGCAGTCACCCAGGCACTTTAAAAACAGATATAGCAAAAGGAGGACAGACTGGAGAGATTGCTTAGCAGTTAAGGTGCTTGCCTGCAAAAGCCTAACCCAGCAACCAGGTTCGATTCCCCAGTACCCATGTAAAGCCAGAAGCACAAAATGGCCCATGCATCTGTAGTCTATTCGCAGTGGCTACATCCCCTGGTGTGCCCATTCTCTCTCCTCTCTTTCTGCTTGCAAATAAATAAAGAAAAAGAAAAAGAAAAGAAAAAGGAGGACATTCTTGAAAAGGGAAGGCAAAGTCCAGAAATTTCATTCACCCTCAGTCTGAAGGAAGAGCTATTTCAGAGCCTGTATCTTTACTCATACCTAGGAATATAATCCTAATTGCTCAAGTCTGGAGATAGCCTATTATTTTAACATGAAACAAACAGAAAGGTTTGTTCAAAATAGACAACCTGCTTAAAAAATGGAGAAGGCTGTCTATACAAATCTCAAGATTTAACATAATAAAGTTACAGTGACATTCCCTAAGTCATCAGGTCCATAGTCCAACAGTTACTGAGGCAGTGGTACCTCAGGGAGATTTCCTGGTGCACTACTGAGCTATTATTAATAGTCTAATAGCTACTTGCAGAAGACTATGCCAACACTTGGCTCATCTGATTGCTGTAATGCTAGTTTTTCAGCTTCCCTTCTTCTCTCACCCCCACCCTAAACTCGTACAAGTATCAAAAATAAATATTTTTTCAAGTGACTTTATGTCTGTGGTCACCCGGAAGGCATTTTATATTTCCAAAGTGTGCCTAAGGCCAAAATGTTAGCTTTGGGACTTTTACCTTAACTGAACAATAAGTCAAGAAATAAACACAAGAGCAGTTGCAATCTACTTCTTTATGACTATCAAGCTGTTGTCCCATCAGTGTCTTCAGATGACCCACAGACCCTCCATAAGTGCTCTTTCAGGCTGCTAAAATTAAAGTCAAGCAACAATTTAGCCGCACATTCTACAGGACAAAATTAATCCTTTTTTTTTTTCCTGACTCCACACATATCTTAACCTTTTCATCCAGAAAACAAGCACACCTACAATGACCTTAACAAATAATTATGAAAGTATCTGCCTGGGATTTACTGATTGGCTTGGTCTTTAGGAACAGTTTTATATTTACAGAAAAGATGCAAATAAAATACAGAACTATCCTTCACCCTAGTTCCACAAGCGTCTTAGCACATCTTACACTATCATTAAACACCTGTCTAAATGCTTCTTTAAAATCACGGACTCCCAAAGGCATACGGATTGTACAGTATTTCCTAGCTTATCACCCCGTTTTCAGTTTCTTCCGCTTGATCGTCCCGAACAGTAAAAACACGGTCATCTGTAATTAATTACCATCAGCGAGGCCAGTGGCAAAGAGCACCCACAGCAGTTTTCTCACACACCAGCCAGGAAAAACAAAATGCCAGGACACCGGACACCTCCACCTGCCCCAAAATCTCTGGGAGTTCTGGCAGCCCGTGGGTGACAAGGCAGCCGACTGCCAAGAGTCTACCTGTCCGTCGCGAAGCGCGTCCCAAAGACCCATTAGAGCATCTGGGGAGAGGCGACCCCGACCGCCCCGTCGGTCCTCGCGCCCTCCCGGGATGCGAACCCGGGAAGCAGGGAAAGGCCCCGCTCAGGGTCGCGTGTCCCCCGCGCAGGCAGCACCGAACAAAGGGGAGGTAAAGGCGGCGGGCCGGACGGAGCGCACGGCCTACCGCCCCCCGCCGCGCCGCCGTGCGGGCCTTCGGAGCCGGCGCCCAGCTCAGCCCGTCGCCGGGGCGAGCGGGCGGGCGGCAGGGCAGCGGGCAGCGATGGCCCCTCGCGGCCGGACTCCGCGCCCGCGCCTCACTCACTTGTCGTACTCCTGTGTCATCGCGCTCACTCGCCGCTGCCGGGCCGCAGAACTGGACTTTCGGGTTGGGACAGTACACCCGATCCGGGGGGGAGGAGGCGGCGGCGGGCGGCGGGCGGCGCGCGGCGGCGGCTGGCGGGTCCGGAGCGGCGGCCCCGACGGGTTGGGTTCGCTTTTCTCGCTCTGAGCCGGCTCCGCGCCGGCAGCGCGCACTGGGCGCCCAGGCTCGGCCGCCCATTGGCTGGCGGTGAGCCAGTCTGGGGCGGGACTTCGGAGGCCGAGGAGCCCGGTGCGCCTCCCGATTCGTCGGAGAGCCGGGCCTGGGGCGAGGCCGCCGGGGCCGGGGGTGAGGGAGGGGGGTTCTCGCGGGCCGTAGGGCGGCGCTCCGCGCGACTGCGCTCCGGCTGTGCCTCTCCGCCGGCTCGGGTCTGCGCTCGCTGGGTTGGCGCCCGCGCCGGCGCCACCGAACTTCAGCTCTCACTTCCCGTTCTCAGCGCACCTCGGCGCGGCCGCCCCCTTCACGACCGTCCCGGTCAGTGGAGACTCTTCCTGGCTCACCCACCCGTGCTCCCACTCTCTCCCTCTCAAGGACCCCACGGATCCGGTGCACTAGCCAGGCCAAGGCACCTCCCGTGCCTTTCGCTGGCCCTTTTCTCACCTTCCAGTTCTCTGAGTGAGTCTCGTGGCTTTTTCCTGAACAATGCCACTGAAAGCTTCCCTGCCCCTTCTGCCCACCGCAGCTGTCCTGCTTCAGTCTTCCTGCTCGTCCATTTCATTCTGTCCACTGTATGATGGTCACTGAAACCCCACAGCCACCTAACCCATTGTTTCCCTGTGAGTGTTCGCCTATTTGGTGCCCACCATGTGACCTCTCTGAGATTTCACCAGCCTCTCGGATGTCGTCTCTGCTTGCCCCATAGACCTCCATCTGGGCCTAGGCGTCTCTACACTCATTTGCCTATGCAGTCTCTGCTTGTGATGCCAGCTCTTGCTCCTTTCCACCCCTGCCTTCCAGATTGTCCTTCCTCAGAGGAGCTCCTGCTCATTGAGCAGCCGGAATGATGCCAGGCAGTTCTAGACACTGCAACCCATGTTCCATGAACATCCTCCTCCGAGTCACTGTAAATCCAATGTATATGGAGAAGTGGCGCGTTCTGTAGGCAGATGGACAAAATTGGGTGGAAGTCCAGTTTTAAAGACATGACAAGACCAGAAGTGTAGGCCTCCACATACTTGGAGGAAGAGTGAGTGGTGCAGGCAAGAGACAGAGCCATGCATCTTGGCGGAGGGGACACTTGTGTGTCCGGTGAAGCGCTGGGAAAGCAACGTGGCCACAGAGGAGGAAGGGATGTATGGCCAGAGAGTAGCATGGCAGGGGAGAAAACTACAGAGCCACGCAGGCTTTTCTGAGGCCTTTGGCTTTTCTCTGCAATGGGGAAGTGTTGGAGGGACCGGGGTAGGACAGTGACAGATCTCACTTATGTTTTAAAATAATCTGGCCACTGAACGGCAGGGAACCAGATACGAGGTGACTGTAAGAATGCAAGGCAAAGATAAACAGTAGCCAGAGGCATGGCCTAGGGTGATGGAGCCAAGTGGGGAGGAGTGTTTGAATTTCAGATGTGTTTGTGACGGCAGAACCAACAGGATTTCCTGAAAATTGGATACGGAGAGTGAGTCAAGAAGTCAAGGATAATGCTGGGTGTGGTGGCACAGGCCTTTAATCCCAGCACTAGAGAGGCAGATGTAGGAGGATCGCCATGAGACTACATAGTGAATTCCAGGTCAGCCTGGACTACAGTGAGACCCTACTTCGAAAAACAAAAAACAAAGAGAAAGAAAGAAAAAAGTCAAGGATAGCTAAATGGTGCAAGTCTGTAATGATAGCACTCAGGAGGCTGAGGCAGGAGGATTTCCAGTTTCAGGCCAGCCTAAGTGAAACCATGGCTGCCAATAAATAAATAAATCTCCAGTAGCCATTTAAAGCCAGATGCACAAAATGGCACATGCATCTGGAGTTCGACTGCAGCAGCTGGAGGCCCTTGCATGCCCATTCATTCTCTTGCCTTTGTCTCTGCTTGCAAACAGATAATTTTTTTTAAAATAAGCAGGGCTGGAGAGATGGCTTAATGCTTAAGGCATTTCCTACTCTCTCTTCCTTTCTCTCTCTCTCTAATAAATAATAAAATATTTTTTAAAAAATAAGTGGGCTGGATGGCACTTGCCTATGAAGCCTAAGGACCCAGATTTGATTCTCCAGTACCCATGTAAGCCAGATGCACAAGGTGGCACATGCATTTGCAGTGGCTAGAGGCTGTGCTGTGTTCATTCTTTCTATCTGCCTATTTGCCCACTCAAATAAATAAATAAAATATTTTTAAAAATTTAAAAAAGGAGCTGGAGAGATTGCTTAGTGGTTAAAGTGCTCATCTGCAAAGCCTAAGGACCCTCGCACCCACATCAACCAGACGCACAAGGTGCTCATGTGTCTGGAGTTTGTTTGAAGTGGCTAGAAGTCATGTGCCCATTCTCTCTCTATCTGCCTCTTTATCTCTGAAAAAAGGGGGCTGTAGGGATTGCTTAGTGGCTAAGGTGCTTGCCTGCAAAGCCAAATGACCCAGGTTTGATTCCCTAGTGCCCAAATAAAGCCAGACGCACAAGGTGGCGCATGTGCCTGAAGTTCATTTGCAGTGGCTAGAGGCCTTGGTGAGTCCATTCTTTCTCTCTCTGTCTCTCTCACTCTCTCTCTCTCTCTCTCTCTTTCTCCCCCTTTCCCTCTCAAATAACATAAAAGATTCTTGATTTCTTGTGACATTTCCCTTCTTCAACCTAAATTTCCTTGTCTATAAAATAAATTTAAAAAAAAGAAAAACAAGCAAGTTATCACTAAAAGATTTACAGCTGAGCAGCTGCAAGGAATGACTCTCTGTCCCCCAAAATGGGAAGGATAGCAGGCATAGAGGTTTGGAGACAGGATGTGCTCAGTTCAAGGTTTATTTCCCTTCTGAGTCAATGTGTCAGGTCCATTTGAGACTAGAGTGCAGGGAAGAAGTCTGGGATGGAAACTGACCTCTGGACAAGGTCGGAGTGAAGATGGAATTGGAAGCCTTACATGAGCTGAATTTCGAGACGGGAGGAAGCCGGACGTAATGGGCCTGGGTCTTTGCAGCCTCCAACAACAAAGGCTGACAAGGAAAGAGACAGCAAAGAAGAAAATGGGAATATGGGAGCCTGGGGGAGACATTGGACCAAGGAAGGGAGAAGCGGCTCTCACTTGCTGAGGATTGAGAACATGCGGTTATCCAAGCCTTTATTCCTTGCTGCTTGCCACTTTTCTAGCCTACTTCTGTCCTCCTGATTTGCCTGGGCCCCGGTAACCCAGGCATCAAGTACAGACCCACTGTGCATGGCCATTCTCAGCCTTTTTTTCCCTAGCAACACTGGAGAGCCCTGTTGCCTAGTCTCTTTGTGCACTAGTTTCAAAGACAAGATCATTTAAGAAAAATGTTAAAAACAGGGCATGGTGCAAGTCCTCAGAGTGTGGGAGTGACGGATATGGGAAATATCTTTACCTGGCCTTTCCTCTTCCCTCTCTAATCTGTCTCCATGTTGTGGACAGAGTGGCTTTCATCAAACACAATCCCATGTCACTGAAGTTCACTCACAGCACCTTAGTGGTGTCCTGTGAAGGCTGTCCTTCCCAACCCAGGCTCCCAATGCTTGGTGGATGGACTCTACTCCACTCCCAGACCCAGAAGCACACCCACTTCCTCCAGCTGACCTTGCTGATCCCAGGCCCAGTGACCCATCCTGTATGCTCCAGAGTGTCTCCCTCATGGCCCTAGCACCAGACTTATTTACCATGTCCTGTCTGTCCATATGCAAGTTCCTCATGTGTCTTTGCCATGGTGTGAGCTTTCCCAGAGAGGGCACGCATACCACTGTCATTGTCAGTTCCTGGTGCTGGCATGTATTTGGGACTTCCTTTGTTTGTTTTTGTTTGTTAAGGTAGGATCTCACTCTAGCCCAAGCTGACCTGGAATTGGTCTCGGGCTGTCCTTGAACTCACAGCGATCCTCCTACCTTGGCCTCCAAGTGCTGGGATTAAAGGTGTGCACCACCATGCCCAACTGGCATGTATTTGGAAAATGTCCCAAAGATCCTTATTTATTTTTAAATATATTTTTATTTTATTTTTTTGAGAGGGGGGAAGAACATGAGTGCTCCAGGGCCCCTTGCCACTGCAGATGAACTCCAGATATATATGCCAGCTTGTGCAACTGGCCTTATGTGGATACTGGGAAATTGATCCTGGGCCAGAAGGCTTTGCAGCAAGTGATTTTAACTGCTGAGCCATTTCTCCAGCCCCTAGAAGATGCTTACTGAATGGCATAGTCCCATTCTGAACCCTCTGGTACTGAGAATAAGAAGCCTTGTTCCTTGGGGCCCAGTACCTAACACAGGATAGACATCAAATACACAGGGGAACAATGAAAAGATTCCATGCCACAAAACCAAAAACAGTAAAAGAAGGAGCCCACTGGTATCAAAGCATAGATTTAGTAATAAAAATAGTGTGTCTTATATGGGAATGGTGGTAACAGCCTATTATTCTAGCACTTGGGAAGTGGAAACAGGAGGTCCATGAAATCAAAGTCATTCTCAGCCACATAGCAAGTTCCAGGCTAGCCTGGGCAACATAAAAGAGACCCTGTCTCAAAGCAATAAAAACCACTCACAAATAAAGCAAACCAAAATACAAAAAAGTGGGCCTTACTAGTAAACTTTTAAAGATATTAGCATCCATGTATTTCTAATGCTCTATGTGCTCTAGAGTTCAAGTCTGTATCTGTGAGCTGTTAGTGATATCTCTTTATTCCTCCCTCCCTCCCTCCCTCCCTCTCTCTCTCTCTCTCTCTTTTAAGGTAGGGTCTCGCTCTAGCCCAGGCTGACCTGGAATTCACTATGGAGTCTCAGGGTGGCCTCGAACTCATGGCGATCCTCTTACCTGTGCCTCCTGAGTGCTGGGCTTAAAGGTGTGTGCCACCACAACAGGCTTTTATTTCTCTTTATTGTTACTTTTGCAAACTTTTTTTTTTTTTTTTTGAGATAGATTCACATTCTAGCCCAGGCTGACCTGAGATTCATTATGTAGTCTCAGGGTGGCCTTGAATTCATGGTGATCCTCCTACCTCTGCCTCCCAAGTGCTGGGATCAAAGGTGTCTACCACCACGGTTAGCTTATAAACTTTTTTAAAATTTATTTGGGAGAGAGAGACAGAATGGGCATGCCAGAGCCTCCAGCCACTATAAACAAACTCCAGACGCATGTACCACCTTGTACATCTGGCTTACATGGGTCATGTAAGCTACTTTATTTTTTTAATTTTATTATTTATTTATTAGAGAGAGAAAGAGAGAGAGAGAATGGGCACACCAGGGCCTCTAGCCACTGCAAACAGACTCTAGACACCATGTGTGCATCTGGAAATTGAACCTGGGTCCTTTGGCTTTGCAGACAAGTGCCTTAATTGCTAAGCCATTTCTCCAGCCCATAAACTTTTTTAAATTTCAGAATCAATGTTGCCCACTGTACTGGCTCATACCTATAATTTCAGCACTCAGGAGGCTGAGATAGGAGGAGCACCATGAATTCAAGTGCAGCCTGGGCTACAGAGTGAGTTCTAGATGTTTGTGTATGCTCATAGTTTAAGAAGAAAGAAGCAAAGGAGAAATAGACAAGTAAAGAAACAAAAAAGGAAGAGACATTGAAGAATCCATGAGAGATAGTTCAAATAGGCCCCTTCGTCCTGAATCCTTCTCCCCTGAGATACCAAACCACCATTAACTGTTTCAGTATATGTTTTCATATATATGTATATGTATGTATACATATACATATATTCAATTGTTTGTTTGTTTGTCCAAGATAGGGTCTCATTCTAGCCCAAGTTGACCTAGAAATCACTATGTAGTCTTAGGCTGTCCTTGGATTTACAGTGACCTTCCCTCCTCTCCCTCCTGAGTGATGGGATTAAAGGTGTGTGCCAACACGTCTGGCTGTTTTCAGCTATTCTCAATGTATATACCAATGTACATATGGTTTCTTACACAAATGAGATTCATATTGGGCACGAATTTTTACTTATTATGCTTTACATAATGTTCATGCCAGCACATAGAATTATGTATGTATAAAAATGTCTGCATATTATGTCTTTATAATGGTTATATGATAATCAGACAGCGTTGGTGAGCAATTAGTTTCCTCCCACTTTTCACAATGACAAAAACAATGAGCATTGTCCTAAGTAAATTTTTCCAAATCATAGAATAAACTCCTAGAATTGGAGTGACTGGGAATAAAAGATATGTAGTATTGCAATTTTCATAGATTTTTTTCCCAGATTGCTTACCAAAAGACTGCCATTTAGACCAGCAGGAGATCTGAGTGGCCAAGGTACCATGGCCTTTTCAAACATAGGCATCATCAAAATGTGATATGCCAATCTAGTAGGTTAAAAATAATATCTTTTTAAAAATATATTTTATTTGGGGGGGCTGGAGAGATGGCTTAGCAGTTAAGGTGCTTGACTGCAAAGCCTAAGGACTGATGTTTAACTCTCCAGATCCCAAATAAGCCAGATGCACAAAGATGAAGCAAGCACAAGGTCACACATTCCCACTAGGTGGGGCAAGCCTTTGGAGTCCAATTGTAGTGGCTGAGGCCCTGTAGCACCAATTCTCTCTCTCTCTAAAAAAAATTCATAAAATAAACATATGAAACTAAAGCTAGTTTATTTTTAAATTTTTATTATTTATTTTTTAGAGAAAGAAAGAAAGAGAGAGAATGGGCACACCAGGGCCTCTAGCCACTGCAAATGAACTCCAGACACCATGTGTGCATCTGGCTTAGGTAATGGGAAATTGAACCTAGGTCCTTAGGCTTTGCAGGCAAGCACTTTAATTACTAACCCATCTCTACAGCCCATATCTTTGTTTTAAAGGTTTTTAAAGTTGTAAGTGATTTAGCAATCTTTTTTTTTAACATGGGTACTTGATAGATGTCTTTCATCTCTCTTCTCTTAAAGATTAGGAGTGGGTGGGAGAGGCAAGGGGACTGGAAAGATAGCTCAGTGGTTAAGGTGCTTGCCTGCAAACCCAAAGGACCCAGGTTCAATTTTCCAGGACCCACGTAAGCTGAATGCACAAGGTGGCACATGCATCTGAAATTTGTTTGCGGTGGCTATGGTCCTGGTGTGCACTTTCTCCCTCTCTCTCTCTCTCCCTCTCTCTCTCTCTCTCTCTCTCTCTCTGTCTGCCTCTTTTTCTCTCTCAAATAAATTTGAAAAAAAAAAAAAAGATTAGGATGGGGCTAAGGTGTAGCTCAGCGGTAGAGCATTTGTGCCACAAAGGTCAGGCCTCCAACCCCAAAATACAAGAAAAAATAATGAGGGTAAGAACCTGTCTGCTTCCAGTGTGCTGCTTTATGGGCATGTTGCCTCATTACCATGTGACAGCCATTTGTAGAACTCACCACACTCAGGGACTGATGAAACAGCCCGTATGGAAGGAACATCCCAAGTGGTTCAAAGATAATGGCAGAGACTCTGCTCTGATATCCAACCTGTCCCACCCACTTCCCCAAGAGCTGTTGTCAGAATGAGATGAAAGACTTTCCACTCTGGAGGTGTGGGAGGCATGGGCCACAGGCTCTCCACCCTGCCTCCAGTCCTGAGACTCGGGAAGCTGCTTCAACTTTGAGCTGGAGGTTTCTTAACTATGGGCTGTCGGATAAATTCTTAATACTGGGGGATTTTCTGATGTTTAAGAAAAATGTCCCAGTCCAGGTGTGGTGGACAGCTCAAAGCCAGCCTGAGCTATGGTGAGACTCTCTCAATAAAAAAGAAAAGAAAAAACAAAGTTGGGGGGGGGGGGAACAGAGAGAGGAAATGAAAGAAAAGAAAAAGAGAAATGCCTCAAGCAATGCCAGGCACCTAACATAAGCCCAGTTGAATACTAACCCTTCTATCTCTCCATCTTTCTTTATTCTAGGATGAGCTGTTTAATGAACAAAAACTTTCTCATGTTTAAAAAATTAGAACTGGAGGTAGGAGGACTGCTGTGAGTTTGAGGCCAATCTGAGACTACATAGTGAATTCCAGGTCATCCTGGGCTAGAGAAAAACCCTGCCTCGAAAAACAAAACACAACAAAACAAAAATTAACCTTCTTTGGGTAGTATCCAGTGTGCAACATGATCACATACTCAAGATCATGAGATTCTTAGAACACGTGCAGTAGACAAGCTTACTACACTTCTCTTGTAGAGAGAGAAGCTGGTGCCAGAGATGAAATGACAGTATGGACTGGATCTGAGCATCTTGTTTCCTAGCTCTACACTTACTAACGGATTCTGGGGTCAGCCTGTTGTCCTCGCTACATAGCAGCCTGGACACAGTATACATAGCAGAGCCATAACTGGTGTTTTCTAGTGCCAATATATGGCTTGGTAGGTGGCATTGGATTGTTTCCAAGTGGATTTCTTTAAGTTAAAATAATGTACTTATTTGACAGTCAGAGACAGAGAAAGAGATAGATAGGTACAGAGAGGGAGGGAGAGAGAGAAAACACTAGGGCCTCCAGCCACTGCAAATGATCTCCAGATGCATGTGCCACCTTATGCATCTGGCTTACCTGAGTACTGGGGAATCAACTCTGGGTCTTCAGTCTTTGCAGGCAAGCACCTTAACCTCTAATCCATCTTCCCAGCCTGGATTCCTTTAAAAAAAAAAAAAAAAAAAAACTTACCTGTTTGAGAGAGAAAGGGAGAAAGGGAATAAGTCTGTAGCGATGAACTCAAGATGCATGCACCGCTTTGTGTATCTGGCTTTACATGGATACTAGGGAACAGAATGCAAGCTGGCAGGCTTTGCAAACAAGTGTCTTTAACTGCTGAGCCATCTCCCCAGTCCCCTAAGTGGATTCTGTGTGTGTGTGGGGGGGGGGGCATATGCCTGTAATTCTAGCACTTGGATTCTTTTTTAAAAATGGTTTTATTTATTTGACAGACACAGAGAGAGGGACAGAGGAGAGGAGAGGAGAGGAGAGGAGAGGAGAGGAGAGGAGAGGAGAGGAGAGGAGAGGAGAGGAGAGGAGGGGAGAAAGAGAAGAGAAGAAAAGAAAATAGGAGAGCCGGGGCCACCTTATGCATCTGGCTGGGTCCTTAAGCTTTGCAGGCAAGTGCTGCGATGGTTGAGCCATCTCTCCAGCCCCCCCCCCCCCGCAAGTAGATTCTTAAACTTTGAGATGCCAATGACTCTGAGAAGCATCTCCACTTTTGGCATCCCTACACTCTACTTTTTTTTTTTTTTTCAAGATAGGGTCTTGCTCTAGCCCAAGGTGACCTGGAATTCACTATGTAGTCTCAAGCTGGCCTCGAACTCACAGCAATCCTCCTACCTCTGCCTCCTGAGTGCTGGAACTTAAAGGTGTGTGCCACCATGCCTGGTTCTACACTCTACTTTCAAATGTCTTCAGTGATAGTCTTGAACATGTTCTTAAGAAGGTTTGTGTGTGTGCACGCGCACACACACACCCATTCCTGCCTGCCATTGCCGGGACAACTGGTAAGTCTCAAGTGAGTCCTGTCAGATACCTGGGCCTTGATCCAGATGCCAGTCACCAAGAAGCCAGCCATGCTCCTGTTTGTGAATGGAGGCAGAAGCAGCTAAGTAGAGATGGGCGTCACCCTCTAGCTGGCAACTTGAGGAACCTGGATACCTCACATTCTTTTCCTATGGCTTCACTGTCAATCAATCATTCCAGCAAAGGCTCTACAGTTGCAACATAGTGACCAGAAAGCCCCAGGCTCAGGAGCACTGTCCTTAACCTCCAGTAAAGCCCTTCTGCCAGTGACTAACAATGAATGGGTGTAGTCAATTCGCTTCATGGCCACTTCAAGAAAACACCCAGACATTGAGCCAGCTGAGAGGCCAAGATTGCTGGCTCACACTGGCATAACCCTCTTTGAAGAAAGGGTTACTAGTAGTCAGACATCTTTGTTAGAAACAACCATTTAAAATTGTTGAAGCATCTTCATACATTTTAGTACAAGGGAGAGATTATCTTCATCTTTTTTGTTTGCTTGTTTGAGGCAGGGTCTTACTCTAGCCTAGACTGGCCTCGAACTCACAGCTATTCTCTAATCTCAGCCTCCTAAGGGCTGGGTTTACAGACAGCTTAACTTTAATCCTTCTAGAGTTCCTCTTAGCATCATGAAGAGCCAGCTTCTGCTGTTCTCAGCTGATGGAGGCACAGTAAGAAGTATATGATGCATTTAATTTTTTGTGGTGCTGGGAATAGAACTTAGGGTCTTGCACATATTAGGGAAGTGTGGTACCACTGACTTACATCCCAAGCTGAGCACGTATGATGGTGTACACACCTAAACGAGTTTATAGATGGCTCACTGAAAACGGAGAGAACACAGCCAAGCCTAGAAGCAAAGGCCTGTGATCCCAGCTGCTCAGAAAGCTGAGGAAGAAGCATAACAAGTTCAAGGTTAGCCTGGGCTATGAAGTGAGCTCAAGGCTAGCCTGGGCAACTTAGGGAGGTCCTATTGCAAAATAGAAAGTAAAAAGAGGGCTGGATTTGAAGCTCAGTGGTAGAACACTGGCCTCTTATGTGTAAGACTCCAGGTTAAATCCTCAGCATTTCAACAAACAAATGAAACAAAAGCTGAGGAGTGATTCTGCAGTTTCTGAGAAGGCACGGGTGGTGAACGGAGGTTAACTGGATAGATCTACTTTTTACCACCAGATGTGTATTATGGCCTAGGTGTGCTGGGACTTTTTTGTTTGTTTGTTTGTTTGTTTGTTTGGGGGGTTGTTTTTGGTACTTTGCCTGTGTCTTTGGGAGCTCTGTTTTTCACATAGAATCTTAAGGGTTTGTTTGCTTTTTCTCTCTCTTTTTTTAAAATTATTTATTTATTTGAGAGCGACAGTCACAGAAAGAAAAACAGATAGAGGGAGAGAGAGGGAATGGGCACGCCAGGGCTTCCAGCCTCTGCAAACGAACTCCAGACGCGTGCGCCCCCTTGTGCATCTGGCTAACGTGGGACCTGGGGAACCGAGCCTCTAACCGTGGTCCTTAGGCTTCACAGGCAAGCGCTTAACCGCTAAGCCATCTCTCCAGCCCCTTTTTCTCTCTTTTTAAGTATTTATTTGAGAGAGTGAAAGAGAGAAAGAGATAAAGAATGGGTGCACCAGCGCCTCCAGCCACTGCAAATAAACTCCAGGTGCATGTGCCACCTTGTGCATCTGAGGGCATTAGGGAATTGAACTCAGGTCCTTAGGCTTTGCAGGCAAGTGTCTTAACCATTGAGACATCTCACCAGCCCATTTTTTTTAAAGGTCACAGAATTTTTTGAACTCTCAAGCTTTTTAACCTCAAAGTCTCCTGGGCCCTTGGGGCTATGGAGGACATGCTGGCTGGCCTACTTCTTTGGTGGCACTGGGGACATGTGTAGACAACTGACCCCAGCCCTGCAGTCCAGTTGCTCCATCTAGAGAATCATACTGTACAAATGTCGCCCAGGCTGCGACAGGTGTGTGCTCTGGGAGTGAGGAACTCTGGGAAAACTGAGGTGAGAGGAACGCTAACTACTGGAGGTGACATCTAAGTAGGGTCATAAGGGAGGAAAAAGTGTTCTGAGAAGAGGAAAAGGACATTCATGACAGCATCTCGGGCCCAGGTGAGAGCTGGGCTTGCCTGAGCTGAGAAGCACAGGGGGTGGGAGACTTGAAAAGTAGTATAGGAGCCGGGCGTGGTGGCGCACGCCTTTAATCCCAGCACTCTGGAGGCAGAGGTAGGAGGATCGCCATGAGTTCAAGGCCACCCTGAGACTACATAGTGAATTCCAGGTCAGCCTGGGCTAGAGTGAGACCCTACCTCGAAAACCAAAAAAAAGAAAAAGAAAAAGAAAAGTAGTATAGGAGCCACAGGACAATGACTTCCCAGGCCAAGCCATCAGGCTGTAGACAGCAAGGAGCCATCAGAGGGATTTGAGCACCAGAGTGTTATTAAATCTATTTTTGGAAAATTACTTGCTGAGGAATGATAAATGCCTGCAGAGGAGAGATGTTTTGCAATCCCCTAGAAGAGCGGTGAGAGGGTCTGAGCTGGGCAGTGACTCTGTCAGTGGGAGGCTCTGGGCCCTCATGTCAGGACTAAGACCAATGGAGATTGGGATGGTAGTCAGGGAAGGGTTGGGGCTTTATAGCTGGTGTGCAATCACCAGACAGGGGTCACACGGAGAGAAGACGCTTGGGGCGGAGGTGTAGGCACTTGGTGAGAATTACCTCTAGCCATAAAGCCAACGTTATCACCCCTATCAATCCAGGAAAGCAGTACCATGAGTAGACGTAGCCCACAGACTCCGGAGCCAGGCTGCCTGGGATCAGATGTTGACTCTGTGGCTTCCTGCGTGACCCTGAGCAAGTCATTGAATTTTTCTGTTTTCTCAATATCGCCACTCATAAAATAATGCAGTGCCACATCACAGCACTTAAGAGGATGAGTAGCTTATGAATATGAAAGCTGGAACTCAGAGACAGCTGTTTGATGGACCACAAAAGAAATGCCTGGGTATTTCCTTGTCATAAAAGAACTTCAAATTGATTCAAAACCAGTACTTAAAAAGTACTTTCAACATGTCTTTTACACTAAATGGTGAAAAGCGGCCAGTAGCAACTGGTAAGAAAGTGGAAGAAGAGGTTTTTTGCTTTGTCTCCCCCCACTTTTATTTTTAAAAACTGTTTTAGTATAATTTGAGAGAGAAAAAGAGGGAGAATGAGAATATGGGTATGCCAGGGCCTTTTGCAAACACACCTGCTTTGTGAATCTGGATTTTGGTTTTTACATGGGTGCTGGGGAACCAAACCCAAGATGTCAAGATTTCCAAGCAAGCACCTTTAACCACTGAGCCATCTCCCCAGCCCCCTTCCCTTTTAAAAAAATTAGAAATAGACTCTTAGAAAACATCTACTGGCTAGATAGTTATTTAAGAAGCAGTAGAAATGGCCCCATCTGAAATGATATTTGCAGGCAGATTGCAGTGAGTGTTCAAAATGGTATGGTACTACTGATGGTAGAATGATTAGGAGGGCTCTGGTGCCATAGAAGGAGCAGGGTGACAGGGACAGGTGCTAGGGGCCATTCCACCACCCGCAGCAGCAGGAGGGAACCCTGGGAACATTCCTGACCCCACTGCCAGGGCATTCAATGCAGGTCTTTGGATGGCACTGTGGGGAGTACCATGGCCAGAGAGTAAGGAGCAACATTACAACCAAACCAACTTTGGAGTACAGAAGAATTGACTGGGCTGAACATAGAGGGAAAGGAAGGTCTCCTCTTTAGGTTTCAGAGTTCCCCAGCAGTCAAATTTCCCCCAAAAGATTTTTCTTCTGGTGTAATTAGTGAGGGAAAAGTAAGAACACCTCCCTGGTTTTTCTTGATTCAATGCAAACATACAACTTTTTTAATGTTTTCTAAATTTTATTAGTTATATACAGTGTGTATATAGTCATGGTGGTTACAATCATTAGCCTCTTCCCTGTCCTCCTCCCTCCAAAGGGATCCTCGTCGTTGGGGAATATGGGCCATGCATTGTGGGGTTAACCATCAGTTATGGAGAGGAGGCAATGTCTCTGTGCATAATGACCCAATGTGTGGCTCTAACATTCTTTGTGCCCCCTCTTCCACAAATTTCCATGAGCCAGGTTGGGTTTGCTTTAGGTCTACTTCAGTGATGAGGTATTAGAAGCCTCTGTGTCTCTGGATCTCTGGTTTGGGAGGACTTGAGTGTTCTCTGTGTCTATCTCCTTTACCCTTGTGCTGGTACCAGGTTCACCAAGAAAGCAGCACTCTTGGTCATTTCCCCACTTACTCTTGGTTTCAGCTGGGGCCTTGGTGAGGTGTGATGAGTTGATTCTCTCCTCAGGATCTGCATTCATCTTTCTTTCCCCGGGATTTGCAGCGCAGCTAGGCGGTCGCCATCTTGGCTGGAAGACCAAACATACAAATTTATCATGAAGACATTATCTAACGTGTGTGACAGTTATGGCTACATTAGTCATGCTACTCATCTCCTAAAGGTTCAACATCAAAAATTTCTTCTATGGCTGGCAAGATGGCTTAATGGTTAAGGCACGTGCCTGAGAAGCCTAAGAACTCATATTCAAATCTCTAGGTCCCATGTAGCCAAACGCACAATGACTCAAGCATGCAATGTTGCACATGCGCTCAAAGAGGCACATGTATCTGTAGTTCATTCACAGCAGCTGAAGGCCTGTTGCACCTACTGTCTCTGTCTCTTTCTCTCTCAAAATAAATAACATTCAAAAAAATATTTTATTTATGTTTCCTTTTTTTTTTTTTTTTTTTGAGGTAGGGTCTTGCACTAGCCCAGGCTGACCTGAAATTTACTATGTAGGTTCAGGCTGGATCCGAAACTCACAGCAATCCTCCTACCTTTGCCTCCCTAGTGCTGGGATTAAAGATGTGCACCAAAACGCCCAGCTAAAAATTATTTTATTTACTTACTTGCAAAAAGGGAGGAGGAGGAGAAAGAGGGAGAGAGAGCACACAAGCATGGGCACACCAGGACCTCTTGAGGCTGTACATGAATACCAGATGCATGCACCACTTTGTGCATCTGCCTATAAGTGATATATGTGGGTACTGGGGAATTGAACCTAGGCCATCAGGGTTTGCAAGAAGCACTTTAACCACTGAGCAATCTCCCTAGCCTCTCAGCTCAGCAGCTTAAGGTACTTTTTTGCAAAGCCTGAACCCCTGGGTTCAATTCCCCAGTACCCAGGAAAAGCCAGATACACAAAGTGGGGCATAAGTCTTGAGTTTGTTTGCAGTGGCATGAGGCTCTGGTAGACTCATTCTCTTTTCTTACAAATAAATAAATAAATAACATTTTTTTTGTTTTTGTTTTTTGAAATAGAGTCTTAATCTAGCCCAGGCTGATGCCTTCTGAGTGCTGGGGTTAAACGCCCAGCAAATAAAATATTTTAAAAAGTAAAAAGTATTTTATTTGCAAGCACAGGGAAACAGAGACAGACACATACATGTGCACACACAGGGAGAGAGAAGATGTGTGCTCCAGGGTCTCCAGCCACTGCAAACAAACTCCAGATGCATAAGCCTTATGCATCTGGCTTGCACGGGTACTTGGGAATTGAACCTGGATCGTTAGGCTTTGTAGGCAGCACCTTAACCACTGAGTCATCTCTCCAGCACAGATAAAATATTAATTAATTTCTTTTTTTTTGGTTTTGAGGTTGGGTCTCACTATAGCTCAGGGTAACCTAGAATTCACTATGTAGTCTCAGGGTGGCCTCAAACTCATAGCGATCCTCCTACCTCTGCCCTCCGAGTGTTGGGATTAAAGACGTGAACCACCACACCCGGCTAAAAAAATACTTTTTAAACAAATATTTTGATATAAAGAAGAGACAAGAAAATGTGTACACTCCTAGGAGTTTTAAAATTAAGAGACCACAATTTTCATTTTAGGTAACATGTAAACTAATCCTTTGATGCAATAAATATGAACAACAGTGACAAAAAGTAATCACAATAAAAAAATTATACCTCAGCAGTTTTTTGAAAATGTTTGCGAGAAGGAGGGTACTTAATAGGTTGATATTGTATATATGTAAGTACAATGATTGAGATGGGGAGGTAATGTGATGGAGAATGGAATTTCAAAGGGGAAAGTGTGTGTGGGGGGGGAGGGAATTACCATGGGATATTTTTTTATAATCATGGAAAATATTAATACAAATTAAAAAATAAAATAAAATCCTAAAAAAAAATAGACAAAAAAAATGTTTGCGAGAGAGAGGACATGCATATGGGTGCAACAGTGCCTCTTGCCACTACAAATGAACTCTGGATGCATGAGCCACTTTGTGCATTTGGCTTCATGTGGGACCTGGGGAATTGAACCTAGGCAAGCTTTACAAGTGCCTTTAGCCACCGAGCCATTTCCTTAGCCCAGCAAGTATATTTAATTGGTATTCTCACTTAAAAATTCTTCAGAGGTCTGGAGAGGTGACTTGGTGGTTAAGACATTTGCCTGCAAAGCCAAAGGACCCAGGTTTGAGTCCCCAGACCCATGTAAGCCAGATGCACAAGGTGGCACATGTGTTTGGAGTTTGTTTACAATAGCTAGAGGCTTTGGTGTACCCATTCTCTCTCTCTCTCTCTCTTTCTCCCTCTTTCTCTCTCTCTCTCTCTCTGTCTCTCTCTCCCTGCCTCTTTTTCTCTCAAATAAATAAAAGTAAAATATTTAAAAAAAATTCTTCAGGTAGCCAGGTCTGGTGGTGCATGCCTTTAATCCCAGCTCTCGGGAGGCAGAGGTAGGAGGATTGCTGTGAGTTCGAGGCCACCCTGAGACTCCATAGTGAATTCCAGGTCATCCTGGGCTAGAGTGAGACCCTACCTAAAAACCAAAACCAAAACAAAACAAAACAAAATCTTCAGGGGCGGGAGGATTGGTTCAGTGGGTAAAACACTTACCAGTGAAAATTAAGGACCCAGATTCAATTCCCTGGTACCCACATAAGCCAGATGCACAAGGTGGCGCAGGCATCTGGAGTTTGTTTGCAGTGGCTAGAGGCCCTGGCACCCCATTCACTCACTCTATCTACCTCTCTCTTCCAAATAAATAAGTAAAATATTTTTAAAAATTCTTCAGAGAGTTCCTCTGAGCCACCTAGTTTAATGAAAGTATTCATAAAACATATACCAACTGTTCCACAAGAAGAAAGAGCCAATTGAGCTGAAATGGCAGGTTCTTCATTTATAAAGTCAACAAAAGCATTCATTTGTAAGCTCTTCTCAGGTCATAGGCATTATCAGGTGGCCCTGGTACTAAAACCACTTTATGCTTAACTACTCCATAAGGGTACCAAACAAAAGAACATACACTAAGAGCTCCTTGAATACATTTTGTGAGAGACCAAACACTGTGTGAATTTACTTAGCTTTCAAAAACCCAGGCATTTAAAAAAAAAAAAAACTCACCAGCTATGTACTTGAGATAAAATACACACTATTAACTATCTGCTGCATTCAAGTAACTCACACAACTTTTATAGCAGCCATACCTGGAAATCCTAATCAAGGTCTTCCTGATGATTTGGGAACAAACTCCTTCTCTACTTGTAAACAATGCCCTTCTGGACAAAAGGTTGAATCGATACTGTTTTTTTCTAGGTGGCTTTGTGTATAATGAAGGTTGGGGGAAAAGAACTGTAGGCACCCTACAAGTGAACTGGCCACCTGCTGCCTGGTCCTGGGCTCTCCCACTTAGATTCTTTCTTTACAAGCTCTCCACACAGGCTTACAAGGCATTTCTGTGGCCACCACCTGTAACCACCATCATATTCTCACAGTACCCTGTGCCTGTGTGCCAGGAACCAACACCCCAGGTGGAGGGCACTCCTTCTGTGTGTGCATGTATGTATGTTTGCACATGGGTGGTTTCACACGTGTGTATGTAAAGGTCAGAGGTCAATGTGTCTTCTTCAATCATACTTCACCTTATTTTCTTTTTAGTTTTTTTGAGCAGAGAGTGAGAGAGAGGAGAAAAGGAAAGAAAAAGAGAGGGGAAGGGAGGAAGACAGAGAATGGGTACACTAGCGGCTCTTGCCACTGCACTGCTTGCTACATCTGTCTTTACTTGGGTACTGGAGAATCAAACTTGGCTAGCATGCTTTTTAAGCAAATGTCTTTAACCACCAAGTAGCTTCAAAGGCTTTCATCTCATTTTTTCTTTCTTTCTTTCTTTCGTTCTTTCGTTCTTTCGTTCTTTCGTTCTTTCGTTCTTTCTTTCTTTCTTTCTTTCTTTCTTTCTTTCTTTCTTTCTTTCTTTCTTTCTTTTTTGTTAATTAGTTTATTTGAGAGTCAGAGGAAGGAGAGAGAGACACACCAAGAGAATGCATTTTTTTTTTTTCGAGGTAGGGTCTCACTCTAGCCCAGGCTGACCTGGAATTCACTATGCAGTCAGGGTGGCCTTGAACTCATGGTAACCCTCCAACCTCTGCCTCCTGAGGGCTGGGATTAAAGGTGTGTGCCACCACGCCCAGAGCAAATCTTTAAAAAAAAATATTTTTATTTATTGGGGAGAGAGAGAGAGAGAATGGGTGTGCTAGGGCCTCCAGCTACTGCAAAGAAACACACATGCACCACCTTTGTGCATGTGGCTTACGTGGGTCCTGGGGAATTGAACAGAGGTCCTTTGGCTTTGCAGGCAAACACCTTAAATGCTAAGCCATCTCTCCAGCTTGCATCTTATTTTTTGAGATAGGATTCACATTGAACTTGACACTCTCCCTATTTAGCTAGACTAGCTAACCAGCAAGCAATGGGGAGCTTCCTGTCTTTATGTCTCCAGCGCTGGGATTACAGATATGTACTGCTGTGCCTAGCTTTTAAGTGATGCAGAGGATCTGAACACACATTTCTACTGCAAGTAATTTACTGACTGGGTAATCTCCAATCTCCACTTCTTTTCCTTTTTTAATTTTGTATTTTGAGGTAGGGTTTCACTGTAGCCCGGGCTGACATGGAATTCACTTTGTAGTCTCAGGGTGGCCTTGAACTAATGGCAATCCTCCTATCTCTGCCTCCTGAGTTCTTGGATTAAAGGCATGTGCCACCATACCTGGCCTTTATTCCTTTTCAAATTACCTAAAGAAACATATTTTGGAATATTAAAAAGGAAAATACTCAAACTAGGTGACTTCTACATTCCAGAAGTATCTAGGTTTTTCTAATGTACACAGTCATTTTTTTGTGTGCTAAAATTTTTTTGTTAAAATTCAGGGGGTTCAGGGCTGTTGCTATGGTAGGAGATCATATTAGCTTTGAACAACTTCAGGTTTGTAAGCGTAGGCTAATTTTATTCCTTGGGATTCAAGACTGCCACATGCAGCCCCACACTCTAAGCCACCCATACGCGGTGACCATGCACACACAAGGAAAGAGGCTTGTACATATCCCAGTGCATATGAAGAAGGTCATTAGCTCTACTGTCAGTATACTCATTGGTGCCACAGCATGGTGAGAACTGCCACCATTGCCCATGGGTGATGAAAAATAATACAAGATATTAAGAAATTCAAAGTGGGGGCTGAAGAGATGGCTTAGTGGTTAAGGGGCTTGCTTGTGAAGACTAAGAACTCAGGCTTCACTCCCCAGTACCCATGTAAACCAGATGCACAAGGTGGCACATGTGTCTGGAGTTTGCAGTGGCTAGAGAACCTGGCATGCCCATTTTCTCAAGCCCTCTCTCTCTCTCAAAAAAAAAAAAAAAAAAAGAAAGAAAATTAAAAAAAGAAATCAGAGAGATTAAGTAAAGGAAAGGTGAAAGGAGGGCTAATCAAAATCTAAGAGGATATAAGTAAGTCATATGGAAACCTACTTTTTTGGACAATGGAACACTCAGGAGCCATAGATTATTACTAGAAAATTTTCAGTACCAGGGATGGGATACCTTCCAGTGAGTTGTTGGCCAGGGAGGTCCCTGATGGCCCCCCCAATTATAGGCCATTGCTGATGCACTTGGTTTCCCACCAGGAATAGATGGTAAGACCCTACTGCTGAAGACTCTACATACTTGAGCTGCAAGGTCACTGAGAAATCCTGTTGGAGCCGAGCTGAAAACCTCCTCCATCAAGACCAGCTGACAGGAAGCTAGAAAAAGCCACGCTGCATGCAGTTCAATGGGAGAGAGAGAAATGACCAGTGAAGATACTCAGCAGTGGACACTGCAAACCTTAAATATGGCTAGCCAGGCCAAATGAGCCAATGGGTGCCATAGTGGCATGCCTGTCATGATGGAAACCAACTAATTGGATTGGAGGCTTGCTCCATGGTAGGGAATACATCTCTGATACTGAAAACTTAAAACAGGGCTAGTCATGAGCCCTAGGGGTATAACGTCTGCTACTACATTTAGCCAGACAGAAATAGGGTCTTACCTTCTATTCCTGGTGAGAAACCAAGTGCCTCAGCAATGGCCTGTAAAATTTTGGGAGCATCAGGGAATCTCCCTGGCCAACCACTCACTGGAAGGTATCCCATCCCTGGCACTGAAAATTTTCTGGCAACAATATATGGCTCTTGAGTGTTCTACTGTCCAAAAAAGTAGGATTCTATATGATTTATTTATATCCTCTTTGATTAGCCCTCTGTCCACCTTTCCTTTACTCAATCTTTTCCCCTGACCTCACTTTGGGCCTTTTCACCCCCATTAATCTATTCTTCTACTTACATATATACAGTACCATCCTATTAAGTACCCCTCTTCCTTTCTCTTCCCTTTATATTTTATATTTATTTTCTAGCTTACTGGCCTTTGCTACTAAGTTTTCTTCCTACTCACACAGAAGCCCAATCATCTGTAGCTAGGATCCACATATGAGAGAGAACATGCGACATTTGGCTTCCTGGGTCTGGGTTACCTCTCCTTGTGTAATTCTTTCTAGATCCATCCATTTTCCTACAAATTTCATAACTTCATTTTTCTTTACCACTGAGTAGAACTCCATTGTATAAATGTGCCATTATCTTCATTATCCATTCATCAGTTGAGGGACATATAGACTGGTTCCATTTCCTAACTCTTTTGAACTGAGTGGCAATAAACATGTTTGAGCAAGTATCTCTAAGGTAATGAGATGAGTCCTTAGGATATATGCATAGCAGTGCTATAGCTGGGTCATATGGTACATCTATGTTTAGCTGTCTTAGGAACCTCCACACAATGGCTGGACCAGATTGCATTCCCACCAACAGTGTAGAAAGGTTCCTCTTTTTTCACATCCTTGCCAGCATTCATGGTCATTTGTTTTCATGATGGTAGCCAATCTGACAGGAGTGAGATGGAATCTCAATGTAGTTTTATTTTATTTTTTATTTTTTTGGTTTTTCGAGGTAGGGTCTCACTCTGGCTCAGGCTGACCTGGAATTCACTATGTAGTCTCAGGGTGGCCTCGAACTCATGGCGATCCTCCTACCTCTGCCTCTTGAGTGCTGGGATTAAAGCGGGTGCCACCACGCCCGGCTCAATGTAGTTTTAATCTGCATTTCCCTGATGACTAGGGATGTAGAACATTCTTTAGGTGCTTATATGCTATCCACGTTTCTTCTTTTGAGAACTCTCTATTTAGTTCCATAGCCCGCTTTTTAATTGGGTTGTTTGGTTTATTATTTAATATTTAATTAAGTTCTTTGTATATCCTAGATATTAATCCTCTCTCAGATATATAGCTGGCAAATTTTTTTCCCATTCTGTAGATTGCCCCTTTGCTTTATTCACAGTGTCCTTTGCCATACAAAATCTCTGTAATTTCATGAGGCCCCAGGGGTTAATCTGTGGTTTTATTGCCCGAGAAATTGGGTTTATATTCAGAAAGTCTTTGCCAAGACCAGTATGTTGAAGGATTTCTCCTACTTTTTCCTCTAGCAGTTTCAGAGTTTGAGGTCTGATGTCAAGGTATTTAATCCATTTGGACTTAATTCTTGTGAATGGAGAGAGAGAAGGATTTATTTTCATCCTTCTACAGATACATATCCAATTTTTTCAGCACCATTTGTTGAAGAGGCTGTGTTTTCTCTAATGAGTATTTTTGGCATTTTTATCGAGTATCAGGTGGCTATAGCTACCCGGACTTACACCTAGGTCCTCTACTCTGTTCCATTGATCTACATGTCTGTTTTTGTGCCAGTACCATACTGTTTTTGTTACTATGGCTCTGTAGTATAGGTTAAAATCAGGTATGGTGATACCACTAGCCTTATTTTTTTGCTTTGTTTGTTTTTGTTTTTATTTTTTCATGGTAGGGTCTCACTCTAGCCCATGCTGACCTGGAATTCACTATGGAGTCTCAGGGTAGCCTCGAACTCACGGCAATCCTCCTACCTCTGCCTCTCAAGTGCTAGGATTAAAGGCGTGTGCCACCACACCCGGCCCAGCCTTATTTTTGTTGCTCAGTATTATTTAGATATTCAAGGTTTTTTGTGATTCCAAATGAATTTTTGGATTGTTTTTTTTTCTATTTCCATGAAGAATGCCGTTGGAATTATGGTGGCAATTGCATTAAATGTTAGGTGCATATATGTTTAGGATTGTAATGTCCTCCTGTTGGAGTGTGCCTTTAATCAATATAAAGTGACCTTCCTTCTTTCCTAACTAATGTTGGACTGAAGTCTACCATGTCAGATATTAGGATAGCAACCCCTGTTTGCTTGTTAGGCCGATTTGCTTGAAACACTGTTTTCCAACCTTTCACTGTAAGATAGTATCCATCCTTTGTAGAAAGGTGACTTTTTTGGAGGCAACAAATTGAAGGATCCTGCTTTTTAACCCATTCTGCAAACCTATGTCTTTTGGTTGGGGCATTGAGGCCACTGATATTAAGATATATTATTGAAAAGTGTGTATCTATGTTTGCCTTTTTTTTTTTTACCTTTGCTCTCTTGTGTTAATTAGTATTTGAGTATTGTTTGTTTTTTTCCAGGTTCCTTATATGTATGCTTTTCTTTCTCTTCAGCATGGAGGATTCTTTCAAGTATTTTCTATAGTGCTTGTTTTGTCTTCAAATATTCCTTTAGCCTGCTTTTGTCATGGAATGTCCTTATTTCTCCGTCTATTTGAATGGATAGCTTTGCAGGACAAAGTAACCTTGGTTTGCAGTTGTTATCTTGCAGAACTTGGAATCCATCACTCCAAGCCCTTCTGGCTTTTAAAGTTTGTTTTGAGTAATCTGCTGTGATCCTGATGGGCTTGCTTTTGTAGGTAATTTTGATTTTTCTCTCTAACTGCTTTCAATATCTTTTCTTTGGTTTGTGTGTTTGGTAGTTTAATTATAATATGGTGAGGAGAGGTTCTTTACAGGTTTTGTCTGGTTCGTGTTCTAAAGGATTCCTCTATTGGCACCTCTTTTCCAATTTGGGGGAAATTTTCTTCTATGATTTTGTTGAAGACACCTACTATGACTTTGGAGTGAAATTCTTCTCCTTCTACTACACCCTGAATTCTTATGTTTGACCTTTTCATAGTGTCCCAAATATCTTGAAATTCCCATTCATACTTTCCTATTAGTTTGTCTTTCTCTTTGTTGGACTGTATTAAATCTGCCACCTGGTCTTCTAGCTTAGATATTCTGTTCTCTCCTTCATCCATTCTACTGGTAAGATTTTCTACAGAGTTTTTTATTTCATTAACTGTGTTCTTCATTGCTAGTAATTCTGACTGGTTTTTCTTTATTATTTCTATTTCCTTATTTATGTCTTGTATTAACCTCTTTATTTCATTAAATTGGTGTCCTGTGTCTTCTTTGATTCCTTTGATTTCCTCTTTCATTCTTTTGATTTCTTCTTTGACTTCTTTGAGCATATTTATAATCATTCTTTTGAAATCTTTCTGAGGCATTTCCTCTAACTCGTTCTCACTGGAGGTCATTTCTGATGCATTAACACTTTTTGGTGGATTTATATTGTCTTGATTTTTGGTATTTCTTGTAATGTTAATGTATGTAAAATTTGCATCTTGGAATAATTTAGTGCTTGGATTTTCTAGTTAGCTGCACTATTATTAGATGTATTAATCAATCTGATGTTATTTATCTTCAGGGTAGGAGCTTAAGGTACTAGGTGTGGCTCTCAAGACTCTCAGAGTATCTACAAAAGTGACCTTAGGTGTTGGGTTTGCCTGCTATAGGAGTATTCAAGTAGGATAAGTGGAACAAAATATAGGCAGATTCCAAAATTTAACTAAACAATGTACACTTTCAATGAAAACCAGCACAGAGTATGCAAGAGTAGGTATTATGACAACCAAATCCTCTAACTGTTCCTTAGTGTGGTGCCTCACACCCTTAATCCTGACAACAAGGAGGTTAAGATTTCTGGTCTGTTGAGAGTTCCAAGTCAGCTGTGACCAAGTGAGACCCTTCCCTAATGTATAACAGAAGAGGAAACAAAGCCACTATAAATCAAGAAGCAACAAATAACAAGCCCAAAATATAGCTTATTTAAGAATGGCAAATCTGACCATCCATCAGATTTAACATATAATTTATCCTGATATGGAAGGTGCAATTAGCACTTCTGTTTCAGGCCTATATACCAGGTTCATTTGGCGGGTACTGATCTGGTGTAATCCCAGTTACTTTTTGGGATGATTTTGGTCTGTTATGTTGTGATCCTGCTTGGGTCCCTCTTTGGTGCACTGTGGGTTCAAGTAGGCTCGCTGGGTCATTAGACTGATTCTCTGATCGCTGGTGCTGGGTGCTGTGATCTCCCTTTCAGTGTTTCTGGTGCTTGCTGGTACTTGCACTGGCAGTAGGGGAGGGGAGGCTGTTGATGGTGGCTCTAGTTCTCTTGCTGGTCCACGTGATCCTCTACCTTACGATCTGCTCTTCCCTTGTTCACTGCGGTTCTCCACATTTCTTGAGTTTGGGAAGAGCTCCAGTGTGAGTGGAAAATCCCATCACCTGGCTTTTCCTATGGCTTAAGCTGAGCCTTGCAGCTGTGGCCCAGCGGACCTGGTGCCGCCGCTGCTGGAGCCACTTCTGCCTGCCTATGTGGGCTCTAGATCTCTCCTACTTTTCTGCTGCCATTTTAATTTCTTATACACCTCTGTATGTTTGGTGCTCAGAGCATGGCCAGAACAAAGCAACGACTTAGTCTTTGTTGAGTAAGTGAACACTGAACAAGAATGTCTCATTTGCCAGTATCTTCGCCAGGTATTATATTTCTTTAATATGAAGAAAACAGTACTTGATTTGCATTTAAAATATTTTATTTATTTATTTAAGAAAGAGATACAGAGGATAGGAATGCCAAGGCATCTTGCCACTGCAAATGAACTCCAGACACATGCTCCACCTTGTGCAACTGGCTTTACCTGGGTGCTGGGAAATCAAACCCAGGTTTATTAGGCTTTGTAGGCAAGTGCCTTAACCACTGAGCCATTTCTCCACCTAATTTTCACTTCTTTTATTTTTTTATTTTCAAAATATTTTAGGTTTCTCATAATAGGGTCTCACTTTAACCCACGCTGACCTGCAACTCAATATATTGTCTCATGGTGGCCTCGAACTCACAGCGATCCTACCTCTGCTTCTCAAGTGCTGGGATTAAAGGTGTGCACCACCACACCAGGCTTTTAATTTTCATTTTATTTCTTGAATATGAGTACTCTGCCATGTTTTTCTTTTTGGCTTGGCCTTTTTCCTTTTATCAGAAAATTATATTTTTATATCTCCTTCATATTTTTAAAAATTTTACTTTTGTTCATTTATTACAGACAGGAGAGAGAGAGAGAAAGAGAGAGAGAGAGAGAGAAAGAAAAAGAGAGAGGGAGAGAGAAAGAGAGAATGGGCATGCCAGGGCCTCTACCCAGTGCAAACGAACTCCAGATGCATGTGTCACCTTGTGCATCTGGCTTACATGGGTCCTGGGGAATTGAACCTGGGTCTTTTGGCTTTGCAGGGTAACACCTTAACCACTGAGAAATCCCTCTATCATATTTTTTTTTTGTTTATTTTTATTTATTTGAAAGCACATGAGAGAAAGAGGCAGATAAAGAGAATGGGCGTACCATGGCCTCCGGCCACTGCAAAGGAACTCCAGACATGTGTGCCCCCTTGTGCATCTGGCTAACATGGGTCCTGGAGAATTAGGCCTCGAATCAGGGTCCTTAGGCTTCACAGGCAAGTGCTTAACCACCAAGCCATCTCTCCAGCCCTCTATCATATTTTTTTTTGATTTATTTATTTTTTTACTTGAGAGAATGAATAAATGAATGAGAATGAGCACGCCGGGGCCTCTAGCCACTGCTAACAACCTCCAGATGCATGTCACCTTGTGCAGCTGGCTTACATGGGTACTGGGGAATCAAACCTAGGTCCTTAGGTTTTGCAGGCAAGTGCTTTAACCACTAAGCAATCTCCCCAGCCCTTCTTTTTTTTTTGAGGTAGGTTCTCACTCTGGCCCAGAATAACCTGGAATTAACTATGTAATCTCAGGGTAGCCTAGAGCTCATGGTAAATCTCCTACCTCTGCCTCCTGAGTGCTGGGATTAAAGGCGTGTGCCACCATGCCCGGCTTCCATCATATTTTTTTTTATTTTATTTTATTTATTTATTTGAGAGCAACGGAGAACGAGGCAGAGAGAGGGAGATAATGGGCGTGCCAGGGCCTCTAGATGCGTGTGCCCCCTTGTGCATCTGGCTAACGCGGGTCCTGGGGAATCGAGCCTCGAACCAGGGTCCTTAGGCTTCACAGGCAAGCGCTTAACCGCTGAGCCATCTCTCCAGCCCCCATCATATTTTTAATCTTCTCTTTTGGCTTCTAGATTTGAAACAATGTTTAGAAAGCCTTTGCCAATTCTAAAACCATCAAAACAGTCACACTTAATTTCTTTTCATTTATTTATTTATTATTGACAATTTCAACGATTGTAACAATATCCCATGGTAATTCCCTCACTCCCCCCACTTTCCTCTTTGAAACTCCACTCTCCATCACATTCCTTCCCCCTCTCAATCAGTCTCTCTTTTATTTTGAGGTCATGATCTTTTTTTCCCTCCTATTATGATGGTCTTGTGTAGGTAGTGTCAGAAACTATGAGGTCACGGATATCCAGGCCATTTTGTCTGGAGGAGCACTTTGTGAGGAATCTTACCCTTCCTTTGGCTCTTACATTCTTTCTGCCACCTCTTCCACAATGGACTCTGAGCCATGGAAGGTGTGATAGAGATATTTCAGTGTTGAACACTCCTCTGTCACTTCTTCTCAGCACTATGGTGCCTTCTGAGTCATCCCAAGGTCACTGCCATCTGAAAAAAGAAGGTTCTCTAACCAAAAGTGAGAGTAGCATTAATATATGGGTATGAACATTAAGAGAAATGTGTACTGGGTAGTTTGGTGAGCACAGTATATACATTTAGCTAGACAGGAGTAGACATTACACCCCTAGGGCTAATGATTACCCCTGTTTTAAGTTTTCAGTATCAGAAATGTATTCCCTCCCATGGAGCAGGCCTCCAGTCAAGTTAGAGGGCGGCTGGTTTCCCCCATGACAGATGTGCCACTATTGCACCCATTGGCTCATTTGGCCTGGCTGGCCAAATATAAGGCTTGTAGTGTCCACTGTTGAGTATCTTCATTGGTGATTTCTCTCTCCCATTGAACTGCATGCAGTGTGGCTTTTTCCAGCTTTCTGTCAGCTCGTCTTGATGGAGGAGGCTTTCAGATTAGCTCCAGCGGGATTTCTCAGTGACCTTGCAGTCCACACCCTTATTATCAAATAATACTTTTACATATGCATATATGAAAGCTTCTAATGTTTAGATCTTTGATGTATTTAGAATTTACTCTGTGAAGAGTAAGAAAGTGATATAATATAAATTTAAAGCCAGACATTTGGTGTATGCTTGTAATCAACACTCTGGAGGCAGATGTAGAAGGATGAGGAGTTTGAGGACAGCTACAAGGTAAGACCTGTTTGTTTATTTTTTTATCAGTGCAAAAGGTAAAGTTATCTTAAAAAATAAAATGAAAGCCAGGTGTGGTGGCGCATGCCTTTAATCTCAGCACTCGGGAGGCAGACTAGGAGGAATGCCATGAGTTCAAGGCCACCCTGAGACTCCATAGTGAATTCCAGGTCAGCCTGGGCTAAAGTGAGACCCTACCTCGAAAAATTAAAAAATAAAATAAATATAAATTTCTGTATACCATTTCTACAACTTTTATTTTAATTGTCCAGAACATTTATGAAAAAAATTCAGGGGATGGGAAGATGGCTCAGCAGTTAAAGGAGCTTGCTTATAAAGGCTGTCAGCTAGAATTCAAGTCCCCAGCCAAAGTGGGCATTTGTTTGCAGTGACAAGCTCATGTGTGCACAAGTGGTAGTCTCAGACACTCTCAAGCCCTCATATTTGCACAAGAAGTGCACTTAACTGATAAGCCATCTCTCCAGCTCCACAACATATATTTTCATTTGCACATTTGGTACATATGTTGCATGGATGCAATAAAATTATTTTACATAATCCCTTGAAATATATTACAATTTGACATTAGCACCATTATGAAAATAATTTTCCACATATTCCCCCACTACCTCATAGGGACTGACTAAGATCTTTATGATCCCAGAGTGAATACCATAACCCCACTGAGGAGGTTACCCAGGGGAAAGAAAGCAGGAGTGATGGGATAAAACAATGTAATCTATTATAACATATAAAATTAAATTTAATTTAAAAAATGTTTCTCTGTCATTTTTCTCACTTATCTTCTTACTTTCTTGGATCCTGAAGAATTCTTTTTTGCTTCACTGTACTTTTTTTTGAAAAGCTTCTTTTCAATTAAGCTCACTTCCTCATGGAGAACAGAAGTCTTTATTCGTAGTAAGAAGGAGAAGATATTTAGAATAAATTGATAACTCAGAGAAAAATTTGATTCTTCATAGGTTGTCACATGTTTACAATAACTAAAAAGGTGAAAAAAAGGAGTTAGTTTATCATTAAAGGGAAATTCAGAAATCCATGCATCCATCCTTTGGACATCTCTTACATAACTCAGTAAGTACATATGATTAACCTTCAAGTATGAGTTAGAAGGGACTTAGAACAACTGTTAAGACCAAGGCAATTTTTTTCATTGTCCACAGCCACCATAGAGGGGACACAGATAATACAAGAAAGCAGGTCTTAAAGTGCCGACCTTGGGTTACTTTATTCCAGGTGGGTCACTGCCTTCCTTCTTATGGCAAAGCAAACTAGAGCATACAGGGAGAGATTCTGTACTATTTTTAGTGTGGGAATGGAACCCAAGGTTTTGTGCATGCTAGGCAAACACTCTATACTGAGCTATACTTTGCTATACTCTGGGCATATTTTTTTTCTTTTTCTTTTTTTTTAATTAATTAATTTATTTATTTGAGAGCGACAGGCACAGAGAGAAAGACAGATAGAGGGAGAGAGAGAGAATGGGTGCGCCAGGGCTTCCAGCCTCTGCAAACGAACTCCAGATGCGTGCGCCCCCTTGTGCATCTGGCTAACGTGGGACCTGGGGAACCGAGCCTCGAACCAGGGTCCTTAGGCTTCACAGGCAAGCGCTTAACCACTAAGCCATCTCCAGATGCATGTGCCACTTTGTACATCTGGCTAACATGGGTCTTGGGGAATCGAACTTGAGTCCTTTGGCTTTGCAAGCAAACACCTTAACCGCTAAGCCATCCCTCCAGCCCTGTCCTGGATGTTTCAACAAGTAAATAATATGGAGAAAAAGAGACATAAGAAGGGACTTTAGCAGCTAAAACACTTTAGAGATATTTTATTCACTTGCAAAGGTTGGACCTAGGCTGGAGAGATGGCCTAGCAATTAAGGTGCTTGCCTGAGAAGCCTAAAGACCCAGGTTCAAGACCCTAGTACCCACGTAAGCCAGATGCACATGGTAGAGCATGTGTCTGGAGTTTGTTTGCAGTAGCAAGAGAATCTGCAGTGGCTAGAGGTCCTGGAGTGTCCATTCTCTTTCCCCCTCACATAAATAAAAAATAAAATAAAATATTTTTTAAAAGATGGCTCTTATTTGGTTTCTGAATGCAACTCATTAAAAGAAATGATACCATGCTGGAGAGATGGCTCAGAGGTTAAGGCGCTTGCCTGCAAAGCCTAATGATGTGGTTCAATTCCCCAGTAGCCACATAAAGCCAGTTGCAGAAAGTGGTGCATGTGTCTGGAGTTCATCTGCTTTCAACTAAAGAAATAAATATACAAATAAATAAATAGGCAAGTAAGTAAATGAAGTAAAATAAGTGATACCATAACTAAGAAATCTAACTCTAACTGCAAGACTAAAGAATTACCATTTATTTTAAATGTCTAATGGTTTAATGATTTTATTTTTCAAAATATGACACTTATAATCTGCTTCCAAATAGTGTACGAGTAGCAAGGGAAAGCAGGTTGAGCTATGCTGACAAATCCTTAAGCTAGTTACGTACAGGACTCATTGCTCCCGGCCATAGGTAAGTTTAAAACAAGTAAACAGACACAGGGCATGGTGGCACATGCCTTTAATCCCAGCATTTGGGAGGAAGAAGTAGGAGGAGTGCCATGAGTTTGAGGCTACCCCGAGACTACATAGTGAAGTCCAGGTCAGACTGGGCTAGAGGGAGACCCTACCTCAAAAATAACCCCCCAAAACAAACAAACAAACAAAAAAACAAAGAAAGAAACAAAACAAACAACCAAAAAACCCCCAAATAAACAGGTTGGAGAGAGGGTCTAGCAGTTAAGGCGCTTGCCTGTGAAGCCTAGGGATCCATGTTTCAAAACTCCAGATCTCACATTAAGCCAGACACACAAAGCTGAGGCAAGCACAAGGTCACACATATCCACTAGGTGACACAAGCATCTGCAATTCGATTGCAGTGGCTGAGGCCCTGGCATGCCAATTCTCTCTGTTTGCCTCTCCTCTCTTTCGCTCTCTCTAAAAAGGAAAATAAAATAAGATAAGTAAACACCCATCCAGAGACTAGATGGCTTACATATAATGTATATGGTCCTAAATTGCTGGATGCTTGTATTTGCACCAAAGCTCTGCCACCACCAGTGGTTGCTGGGATAAGTGTTCTCAGTTCTCTTGTCTATAAAGTAATAGTAATTGCACTTCTTTGGGCTGGTGAGATGATTCAGTAAGAGCATATATTAGGCACTTAACCTTGTGCTTGGCAAATAGCAAGGTCCCTCAAAATCTACTCCCCTCCACTTCTTTAAATGTTTTATTTTCATTTACTCCTAAGGCTATTTTAATAGTATATAATAAAGTCAACTGTGTACAATGTTTCATTAGTAGGAAACTAAAAGCCTTTATGGAGGGGAGAAGAGAGATGGCTTAGCCTTGCCTGTGAACCCTAAGGACTCATGTTCAATTCTCCAGGTCCCACATAAGCCAGATGTACAAGATGATGCAAGCAGGCAAGGTCGCACATGCATACAGGGTGGCACACAGGTCTGGAGTTCAACTGCAGTGGCTGAAGGCTCTGGCACATCAATTCTCTGTCTCACTCTCTCGCATGAAAAAAAGGACAGTCTGTTGGGCTTGCCTCAAAAAAAAAAAAAAAAAAAAAGTTACAAAAAAGCCTTTATAGGGGGTTCTGGGGAGATGGCTCAGCAGTTAAAGGTGCTTGCTTACAAAACCTGCTGGCCTAGGTCTGATTCCCTAGCACCCACATACAGTCAAGAAAAGAAAAATGGAACATGTGTCTAGAGTTCATTTACAATGGCAAGAGGCACTGGTATACCCATACTTTTTCTTCTCTCTCTGCTCACAAATAAATATACATTTTAGAAAAGAAGTAACCTTATTAAAAAAAAAAATCCTTTATGCTTATCACTGATTAGTTTAAGATAAAGTACAAGCCATGGACAGCATTTTGCCCAAACATAGTGGCCTCTGCTTTTCTTTCTAATTTATTTATTTATTTTAGGTAGGGTCTAGCTGTAGCCGAGGCTGACCTGGAATTCACTTTGTAGTCTCAGGCTGGCCTCGAACTCACAACAATCCTCCTACTTCTGCCTCCTGAGTACTGGGATTAAAGGGTGTACCACCATGCCTGGGTTTCTTCCTCATTTTAAAGTTTCAGCTATGAGATTTTTTCAGGAAAAAAATTTTCAAAACTGAACAAGTGCTGTTTTTTTACTGAAGGACCATAAAAGAGCTCTATTTCTGCACCAGAAAGATGAAGGGTCCAAGGTCACTGATACTAGCTTGTTAAACTTCAAACAGTACTGTAAAATGGATTATGCCCCAGAATAAATTAAGAAAACTATCCTAAAGTCCTAAGAGGTAAAAACAAAGGATAGCATGCTATAATTTGGCTATTGCCAATTATTCTACAATGAGCATAAGTGGTGATGTCCTTAGCATGTAGGTGATCAATGGACGTTTATACAAACGCCTTTATATCCACAGTTAATAAAGAAGAGGGGAGCAGTGTAAGGTTATACCCATCCTTGAGGTTCAATGGTATGGGAAAGGAATAGTCTCTGAATTTTGCAGACAAAAAGTTAAATTACTCTAGTTAATGTTTTGGTTCAAATTTGTAACATATTTGAGTTGATGTTTTAGAAATTATTGTTTAAAAAAATGGTTAACCTCAGACTACATAGTGAATGCCAAATTCGCCTGGACTAGAGTGAGACCCTACCTCAAAAAACTGAAAGAAAAACAAAAAAGGTTAGTTTTAGAAGTTCAAATTTTTGTGGTGTCTCACCAAGGACCTCCATTTCCTGTGGAATGAAACCAGAAAAAGCACAGCTCTATTTCTCCTGTGGAAGGAGTCAGAGCCATTGCCTAGACAGGTCTTTTGGCCTAGCTTAGTATCTACACTGTGCAGGGGATTGGGTTTTCGTTGTTCATTTTTTTGAGACAGGGTCTCATGCTAGCCCAGTCTGATCTGGATTTCAATATGTAGCCAACGCTGGCCTTGAACTCATGATGATCTTCCTACCTCAGCCTGAGTGCTGGCATTAAAGGCATGCTCCACCATAGCCTACTTACTAGGATGGCAGCTCTGCCTTGGCAGGAGGGATGAGCCACTTCCTATATCCTGAGAAGGCTGGTGGCCTTTCTCTAATTAGATCCTGACTCAGAGTGCTCTCAGAGAAAACAGGCTTCTCTGGCACACACAAAATTAAGTCCTTTGGCATATCAAAATTCTATGGGAAGATAAGCACTCGTGAACATCAAATCCTTTTCATTTTAAACATTTTGAAGGAAATCTTTAAAAACTGAGTTATAAGGCAGCTCATACCTATAATCTCAGAACTCAGGAGGCAGAGGCAGGAGAAAAACTGCAAATTCAAGTCTGGTCTATCTAGTGAGTTATAGACCAGTCAGAGCTACATAACACGACTCTGTGGTGGACATTATTCGTTCATTCATTTGTTCATTCAAGAAACACTTGGGGTCTGGAGAGATAGCTTAGCAGTTAAAGAGGCTTGCTTACAAAGCCTGACAGCCTGGGCTCATTCAATTCCCCAATCTCCATGTAAAACTAGATTCACATGGTGATGCATGCATCCGGAGTTTGTTTGTAGTGGCAAGAGGCCCTGGTACATCCATTCTCTCTCTGCTATAAGTAAGTAAAAATATTTTAAATTTTATTAAAAGAAACACTTGATGAGTACTCACATTATACCAGGTTCTGGCTAACTATATTATGTTTACTTAAAAGAGTATCTTAGCCGGGCGTGGTGGCACATGCCTTTAATCCCAGCACTTGGGAAGCAGAGGTAGGTGGATCGCCATGAGTTTGAGGCCACTCTGAGACTACATAGTGAATTCCAGGTCAGCCTGAACTAGAGCAAGATCCTACCTCAAAAAACAAAACAAAAAAGAGAGTATCTTGATTCTTAGGAAATACTTGAAGACCCAGGAGGCAAGTAGCATGGTGTATATAATATACCCCCCCAAAGGAATAATATGTACTAAAAATATAGTGGGCTCTTATGATCAGCATTCACTGGCATGTGTATGCCTGGCAGTATCACAGCTTAATCAAGCCACGGGAAATAGTGTGTGCTAACTATGTGATAACATCTTTTAAAAATTTCACCAGTTTCCCTCAAACTCATACACAAGACTCAATGTACTCAGCTTATAATCTTCTGGGGCCACAGGTGAGCCTCTGTGGAAGAGTGTGTATGTAGTTAAGCATGTACTCAGCCCTTGTTTAATCTCTAGCACTGAAAGGACAAAAACCAACTACACAAACAACTAAATTCCAATAAAAACTTGTGTGGCTCTTTTTTATGTGGTACTTTTTTTGCACTTATATATGTTATTTTTCTTTTCTTTCTTTTTAAATTTTTTTTTTTTTTTTGCTTATTTGAGAACAACAGAGAGAGAAACAGGCAGAGAGAGAGAGAATGGGTGCGCCAGGGCATCCAGCCACTGCAAACAAACTCCAGATGTGTGTGCCCCCTTGTGCATCTGGCTAACATGGGTCCTGGGGAATTGAGCCTTGAACCAGGGTCCTTAGGCTTCACAGGCAAGCGCTTAGCCGCTAAGCCATCTCTCCAGCCCTATATATGTTATTTTTTTCAATTAGAAAAGAACACTCTATAGGCCAAACTGGAGATTTTGTCATGTCTTGTATCTTTTGAGTGGCATAACCTACCTTTTACAAAATTTCTGGGTACTAAGCCAATACAATGAATTCTTGGTTATCAATGAATGGCCTTTCTTTATGAAGACTCCTTGGAGGCTATGTCCATGGAAACAAGTTCTATCAGTACCTTCTTCAGTCCAGTTGAACTGAAAACTTGAGGGGCCTTTCTTTTCAACCACTGGTGTTGGATCAACCAGCATACTAAATTGTTTTTGTAGGTTCACCACCATTTCTGGAAATGGAAATAAAAAGCAAAAGTTAACTTACAACTGAGAGTTTCCTTAACAGCGCTGTAACTAAAGATGATCTCTTTGGAGCCACAGGGGCAGAACCCAGGCAAAGAGACTTTCCACTCACACCAACCTCCTTGCAAAGTCAAAGATGGTTTCTTTGCTTTGCTTTTCTTTTTCTGGCTTTTTTGTCAGTCTGGCCTAAAAGTCTTGAGATCCTTTTCTTAACCTCCCCAGTGCTGGGGTTACAAGTGGGCACTATTCACAGCCATCTGGTTTCTTCATTTTGATTGTATCAGAGCAATACATGAATGTGACATTTAGGTGAAACTGAAGCAGGATGAAGGGCATTAGGAAACTAATTAAAAATTACTACAATAGGGGCTGGAGAGATTAAGGCACATGCCTGTGAAGCTAAAGGACCCAGGTTTGATTCTCCGGGTCCCACGTAAGCCAGATGTACATGGTGACACATGCATCTGGAGTTTGTTTGTAGTGGCTAGAGGCCCTGGTATACCCATTCCCTCTCTCTCTCAAATAAATAAAAATAAAATCTTTTTGAAAAATTACTAAAATAGAAAGCTGGGCATGGTGGCATATGCCTTTAATCCCAGAACTCTGGAGGCAGAGGTGGAAGAATCACTGTGAGTTTGAGGCCACCCTGAGACTACATAGTGAATTTTAGGTCAGCCTGAGCTAGAGTAAGGCCCTATCTTGAAAAACAAAAAACTTTTACTAAAATAGTACATTTTATCGCAATTTAAAAGAACAATCAAGGGCTAGAGAGAAGGCTTAGCAGTTAAGGTGCCTGCCTGCGAAGTCTAAGGACCCAGGTTCGATTCTCCAGGTCCCACATAAGCCAGATGTGCTTGGTGCTTTCTCTCCCTCTCTCTCTGTCTCTAATAAATGAATAAAAATAAATCTTAAAAAAAAAAAGAAGAATCAAGACACTCTATAAGCAATTTTTCAGACAGAGTTTTTCTAAAAGTCAGAGGATGTTAGAATTTGATGGAAACTTAAGCTCTGTTCTGAATATCGTGACAAGTTTCTGAAATAAAGGCTTGTGTTCCTTTGGATGTAGACATGCACAGAAGCACTGCAGAGTAAAAAATGTACTTACACATTCTCCTCTCACGTCTAGACAGCTGCCATTCTACAACTGCATTGCTACCTGGCACAAGTGAGAAAAAGCTCAACTCACCTCTTCTTTTATATACTACTGGTTTGTCGATGTGTGAATGATAAAGTGGCCTTTCACTTTTCCACACATACCTGTACAAACAGAACAATAGATGAAGTAGGATAGGGACACAGTACTGAGATCAGTCTCTTTGAGGCAGTATCTGCAATTCCTAAGGTTCAGTGCAAGAGTTCTGGCTTGGCCTGGACTATGGGCACATGTCTAAACTATCCATAGAGCCTCACCCTAGAAGGAAGCTGAGTCACAGCAACCAGTAGTATGGTGTGCTCCTCCCGCACGTCTCTCAGATGCTGTAGAGCTACTAATTATACAAAACAAAGTTGAAATGATTTCCCTCACCATAAAGTTTCCCTTGCGAGTCTCAAAGTGAAGTACCTGAAGTAACTGTTTCACCTGAGTTCCCGTAAATGTAGGCTAATTCTGAAGCTAGGTTCCCAGCTGGTGGAGATTTGGGAACTAACTCCTAGAGGCAGTGTATTGTTGGGGGTGGGCTTATGGGTGATATAGTCAGTTTCCCCATGCCAGTGTTGGGCACACTCTCCTGCTGCTATTGTCCACCTGATGTTGGCCAGGGGTGAGGTCCACCCTCTGCTCATGCCATCGTTTTCCCTGTCACCATGGAGCTTTCCCTTGAGCTTATAAGCCAAAATAAACCCTTTTTCCCCTGCAAGCTGTTCTGGTTGGGTGATTTCTGCCAGCAAAGCGAACCTGACTGCAACAGCCTGCCTTTGTCTCAAAAGCTCTTTTCTGAGGACTGTACTAGTGGTCCTTCCAGTTCTGGTAGCTCATACAAAGTAGACAGTATATGGTATTCAGTGACTATAAATCTATCACATTCCTGATGGGAATAAAAAGGAAAGATCTAGATTCTATCATGATAGAGAACTAAGAATACCCTTCCACTGAGTCAACCTGGTCTTGCCTAGGGAAGGCTAGTCAGGTAGGTTCACTGTAGATGGGATGCTGGGTTGATCTCGTGCAGGGTCACCTCCAGGGCAAAGACCAAACACTATCTGGCATTCCTACAGGTTACTGGTGATCAGTTCCGGACTCAGGCCAAAAGGAGGTGACATATCTTATTTCTGGTTCTAGTGGCCACTGCTAACCCTTGCTAAGGTGATGTGCTTTCTGAGTTTCCTAAAGTAGAAGCCTTTTCTAGCCTGCAATAATAATAAAAATAATAATAAAATCTACCTCCTTCTTTGTTTGAGGTAGGCTCTCACTCTAGCCCAGGTTAACCTGGAATTCATTCACTGTGTAATCTCACTCAGGCTGGCTTGAATTCATAGCAATCCTCCTATCTCAGAAGAGTGCTAACATTAAAGGCATGTGCTACCACACTCAGCTTTCTTTTTCTTTTATTGGTTTTTTGAGGTAGGGTTTCTGTCTAGCTCAGGATGACCTGGGATTCACTATGTATGTAGTCTCAGGGTGGCCTCGAACTCACGGTGATCCTCTTACCTCTGCCTCCCAAGTGCTGGGATTAAAGGTGTACGCCACCACACCTGGCTTCTTCTTCTTCCTTTTTTAAATATCATTTATTGGGCTGGAGAGATGACTCAGTGGTAAGGGTGCTTGCCTATAAAGCCTACTGACTAGAGTTAGAGTCCCTAGTACCCACATAAAGCCAGATGCACAAAATGAGGCATGTGTGTGGAGTTCGTCTGCAGTAGCTGGAGGTCCTGGTATACCCATTCTGACTATCTCACTTCTCTCTCTGCTTGCAAATAAATAAATAAAAATATTTTTTTGTTCATTTTTTATTTATTTATTTGAGAGTGACAGACACAGAGAGAGAGAGAGAATGGGCGTGCCAGGGCTTCCAGCCACTGCAAACGAACTCCAGACGCGTGCACCCCCTTGTGCATCTGGCTAACGTGGGACCTGGGGAACCGAGCCTCGAACCGGGGTCCTTAGGCTTCACAGGCAAGCGCTTAACCGCTAAGCCATCTCTCCAGCCCAATAAAAATATTTTTATAAAAAATTATTTGTGGGCTGGAGGGATGGCTTACCAGTTAAGGTGTTTGCCTGAAAAGCCAAAGGACCCAGGTTCTATTTCCCAGGACCCACATTAGCCAGATGCACAAGGTGGCACATATGTCTGGAGTTCGTTTGCAGGGGCTGGAGGCCCTGGTGTGCCCATTCTCTCTTTCTCTCCCCCTCTTTCTTTCTGTCAAATAAATAAATAAAAATTTAAAAAGTTATTTGTAAGAAAAGAAAGTGAGTATGGGTGTGCCAGGGCCTCCTGCCACTGTAAACAAACTCCAGACACATGTGTCACTTTATGCATCTGGCTTTATGTTTTTATGTGGGTACTGGAGAATCAAACCTGGGCTGTCAGGGTTTGCAAGCAAGCAACTTTAACCACAAAGCTATTCCAGCCCACATCTCCTTCTTGATCCCAGCTGCCCTTCACAGAAAACAAAATTGAATCAGAGAATCTGATTGTACTATCTTCTAGTGAAATGTCTTTGAGTGACAAACTAAGGAGGGTCTGGAAGGCAGACCTGGTCTTCTTATGACCCAGTGATGGGAACAGCACAGAGTAGGACTCAATTGAAGTACTTCTAACTAGATGAATATGAGAACAAATGCATTTAGAATTCTTAGCTGGCCTTCTACTTTCACACGGCTCTTGTCAGGAGGAATTAGGATAATATATGGTGGTGCACTCCTGCAATCTCAGGAAAAGGAGGTAGGATGATCAAGAGTTCAAGACCAAGCTGGGTTACATGAGATTTTGTCTCAATAAACAAAACACACACACAATAAAAACAAAAAGATAATACATGTACAAGATCTTTAAATCCTATATAATCATTAAGATGTAATTATTACAGCCAGGTGTGGTGCCTCACGCCTATCATCACAGCACTCAGAAGGTTAAAGTAGGAGGGTCACTGTGAGTTTCAGGTCAGCCTTTCCTGTGTAATATAATTAAACTGTGGACTTTTAAAAATATTTTTATTCATCCATTTGAGAGAGAAAGTGGTAGGTAAGCAGGTAGGTAGGCAGGCAGGCACACAAATAGATAGAGTACGGGCATGCCGGGGCCTCTAGCTGCTGCAAAAGATCTTCAGACGCATATGCCACCTTGTGCATCTGGCTTTACATGGGTATTGGGGAGTCAAACCTGGGTCCTTAACCATCTCCACAGTCTTAAACTCTAGTTTTAACTACACTTCCCTACTAATGATGTTCGGCATCTGTCACGTATAGTCTATTTATTTGAAAAATTGAGTTATTTTCCTGTTTTTCTCTTTCTATTTTTAAATATTTTATTTATTTATTTATTTATGAGAGAGAGAGAGAGAGAGAGAGAGAGAGAGAATGGGCATGCCAGGGCCTCTAGCCCTGCAAATGAACTCCAAACACATGTGCCATCTTGTGCATCTGGTTTATGTGGATCCTAGGGAATTGAACCTGGGTCCTTAGGCTTCACAAGTAAGTGCCTTAATACTAAACCACCTCTCCAGCCCTTACTTTCCTATTTTTATGTAACTTCTTGCTCAAAAAAATCTTTATTTATTTATTTATTTATTTAGAGGGGTTGAGAAAGAAAGAGGCAAATAGAGAGAAAATGGGCACACTAGGGCCTTTGGATGCATGTGCCACCGTGTGCATCTGGCTAATGTGGGTCTTGGGAAACTGAACCTGGGTTCTTTGGCTTTGCAGGCAAGTGCCTTAACCACTAATCCATCTTTCCAACCTAAATTATTTATAGTATAGATAAAAACCTTTTATCAGATACATGATTTCATGCAATTTCTCTGAGGGTATGGCTTTTTTTAAAGTGCCTTTTGAGGAAAGTTTCTATTTCTAATGAAACCTAATTTATCACTTTTTATTTTATGGATTATGACTGTTTTTGCTCATGTATAAGTGTGCATGTGTGGTATGTGCACATCCTTGTGCTCTTACGGTACCCCATTCACTCGCCTGTGGTGGTCAGAGTTGTGACGGGTGTCCTATTCCATTGCTCTTATGTCTGTTCTTATTTAAGACAGTTCTTAAAAATATTTTTATTTATTTATTTGAGAAGGGGGGAGGAGAGAGCGAGAGAGCGAGCGAGCGAGCGAGAGAGAGAGAGAGAGAGAGAAAGAATAAGAGTGCCAGGGCCTCAAGCCACTGAAAAACTCCAAATGCATGTGCATCTGGCTTACTTGGGACCTGGAGAATCCAACCTGGGTCCTTAGGCTTCACAGGCTAGTGCCTTAACTGCTGAGCCATCTCTCCAGTTCTAAGCCAGTGTCTTTGCTGATATTGGAGCTTATTTTAACAAGCTGGGGCAATTCCCTGGTCTCTTTGCTCCCTTTTGTGGGTCTGGGGTTGTAGGCACACATGGTCACTCCTAGCTGTTAACATGGGATCTGGAGATACAAACTCAGGTGGCTTCAGGCCCTCATATTTGAATGGATCACTTAATTGCTGAGTCATTTTTCCATTTGGGATTAGCTTTGGATGTTAAACCTAAACCAAAAGGCCACAGTTTTTTTTTTTTCCTACACATGCTTTTAATTTTTTTAAAAGCTTTTTTTTTTTAAATGTTCATTTATTTGAGAGGGGGGGAGGGAGGGAGGGAGAGAGAATGGGCACACTGGGGCCTCCAGCTGCTGCAAACAAACTCCAGATGCATGTTCCACCTTGTATATATGGCTTACGTGGGTCCTGGGGAATCAAACCTGGCTCCTTTGGCTTTGCAGGCAAGCACCTTAACCGCGAAGCCATCCCTTAAGCCCTGCATCTAACTTTCGTCCATTTTTTTCTCAACATGTACAAGAAACAGGTAGTCATCAAAGTAGCCAACTATACTATTTATTTTTTTAATGTTGTATGTATATGTGTTTGGTATGGATGTAAGCCCAGGGAGGCCAGAGGTCGGTATCAGGTGTCTTCCTTGATTGCTCTCTACCTTATTATTTGAGGTAATAATAACAAGGGCTCACATCAAACCTGGAACTAGACTCTAGCCAGACAGCCCTGGAGATTTTTCTGTCTCTACCTCCCCAATGCTGGGATTCCAGGTACATATAGTGCCTGGCTTTTACATGGGTGCCAGGGATCTAAACTCAGGACCCAAGCTTGTGCAGCAAGCAGAGTTTACCTACTCAGCCATCCCACCAGACCTAAACTGTTTTTTGTTTTTTTTTTTCCCAAGGTAGGGTTTCGCTTTAGCCCAGGATGACCTGGAATTCACTATGTAATCTCAGGGTGGCTTGAACTCATGGCAATCCTCCTACCTCTGCCTCCCAAGTGCTAGGATTAAAAGTGTGCCACCATGTCAGCTTAAGCTGTTTTTGACTACTGTTTGCTAGTGTTTTTCATCATCTCATGCAAAAAATCATGCTTAGATACAGATTTTAATAATCTTCTTTTGACAATATAAAAAATAATATTGATAGGAACAGGGGGAACATACTAAATTTAGGGTTGGAGATATAGCTAGTGGTAGAATGCTTGTCTAGCATGCATAATGCCCTGGGTTCTATCCCCAGTACTTAAAAAGAAAAGAGACGGGCATGGTGGTGCACACCTTTAATCCCAGCACTTGGGAGGCAGAGGTAGGAGGATCACTGTGAGTTCGAGGTCACCCTGAGATACATAGCAAATTCCAGGTCAGCCTGGGCTAGAGTGAGACCCTACATTGAAAAAACAAAAACAAACAAACAAACAAACAAAAAACACCAAAAACAAAAAGGAAAGTAAAAAAGGGAGAGAAGGAGGGAGGGGGTAGGAGGAAGAGAGGCATGGGGGGGGGGAATAGAAATTTATAAGAAAATGGGGTGAAGGAGATGATAGAGACTGGTCAGCATGCCCAGTGACCTTTGTGCCCACACATCAGTTAATGGTGACTGACACTGCTCTCATGTATTAACCTTACCACACACTATGTGAAGGAGGATTTTGGTAAGGAAGTCTCTGGATAACCTCCTCTCTGAGGCCTGGTGTCTTGCTAGAAACTGGTATTTTATAACTGGACTTCTTTTGGTTGCTAAATTCTCCTCTAAAATAGCTAAATGCCAGAAGTCTTAGATGTATATCTGATTATAACACTGCAAATGTGGAGTTTAATTAATATTAATATAAAAAAGAAAACAATTAAAAGTAGAATCAGGCAAGGTGGCACATGCTTTTAAAACCCAGCACTCTGGAGGCAGAAGTAGGAGGATTATCATGAATTAAAAGTCACCCTGAGGTACTACATTTTGAATTCCAGGTTAGCGTGGGCTACAATGAAACCCAACATCAAAAACCAAAAAATAAAAAAAATAATACTACAAGCAAAAAGTAGGGATTGGAGGAGTAGCTCAGTAATATAGCACTTTTTTTTAAATTTTTTAAAATTTTTTATTTTTTTAAATCTTTTTTTTTAAATTTTTATTTATTTATTTGAGAGTGACAGACACAGAGAGAAGGACAGATAGAGGGAGAGAGAGAGAATGGGCGCGCCAGGGCTTCCAGCCTCTGCAAACGAACTCCAGACGCGTGCGCCCCCTTGTGCATCTGGCTAACGTGGGACCTGGGGAACTGAGCCTCGAACCGGGGTCCTTAGGCTTCACAGGCAAGCGTTTAACCGCTAAGCCATCTCTCCAGCCCCGTAATATAGCACTTGCTAAGCATGTACAAGGTCCTGAATTTGATCTCAAGCACTAGAACAAAAATCAGTTGACTAGAATACATAGGACTACTACTTCTAGAAAAAAGCCCCAGTGCCACGCGTACACACTGGTGAATGTTCAGCTCTCAACTCTAACGTGACTGGCACAGAAATGGAACAGGTGAGTTTGAAACATGAACAGATGACTTACTTTGCCCTTGCTTCCTCCCACTTTTGTTTTTTCTCATCAAAAGTTTTCTTCATAATTTGGTACCACTTTCTGAAATCAAACCATGGCTTATCTGAAATAAAAATCCATGCTTATTAGGAAAATCCATTGCATTGTAATAACATACATTTTCATGAGTCTTCATCCATTAATATAACTCAACATTTATATAACAGCTCTTGGAAATTATGAACAGTCACTGTCTACATATTCTGACTCTCTCAAGCAATCTGTCACTCTTCCTCTAAGTTTCGAACTATACTGTGTCTCCACCAAGATCATCCTGAATCACCTCTGTTAACGTGTCTGTTTCTCACCTAGACTTTATTGTTACCTCACTGAAGGTGGAACACACACTGCCAGCTGCCACGCACTCAGGCTTCTTCTTTCTCTACACCACCCAGTACCCAGCCTGGCACCTAATTCTGTTCCAATAGACATGGCAAATACATAAGCTGAGAAGCAGATGATGTCTAAGTGTATGAAACGATGCTTTTGTAGGCTCTCCCTCACTCATAGTTGCATCAACTCCTAGTCCTGCTCTTCCTAGTCCTAATTCAGAGATTCAAGAGATAAGGAAGAAAGTGGATTGCACTAGAGAATTAGCATGTTATCAAGATACAGAGGTTGGGAGCTGGAGAAATGGCTCAGCAGTTAAGGCACTTGCAGAGCCTAATGACCAAAGTTTAATTCCCCAGTATCAACACAAAGTCAGATGCACAAAGTGACACAGGCATCTGGTTTTTTAAGAGACCCTGATGAACCCATTCTCTTTCTCTCTTTTCTTATAAATAAATAAAATTTTTTTTTTTAGAGATACAGCACCTGGGTATGCTGGTGCACACTTTTGGGAGGCAAAGGTAGGAGGACTGCTGTTAGTTTGAGGCAACCCCGAGACTACATAGTGAATCCCAGGTCAGCCTGTACTAGAGACAGACACTACCTCAAGAAAACAAAACAACAAAAACAAAACAACATAAGATACAGCAGGGCTGGAGAGATGGCTTAGCAGTTTAGGCACTTGCCTATGAAGTCTAAGGACCTAGGTTCCAGGCCCCACTACCCACATAAGCCAGGTACACAAGGTGGTGTATGTGTCTGGAGTTCATTTGCAGAGGCTGGAGGCCTTAGCATATCCATTCTCTTTTTATCTGCCTTTCTCCCTCTCATATGTGTGTGTGATCTACAATTATTTTTTAAGAAAAAAGATGCAGCTATTAGAGACAACAAAATTGAATATGTCAAGAATACAAAGGATTATCCTTTAACAAAGACAGAGGCTGGGCATGGTGGTGTATGCCTTTAATCCTCTGCCTCAGGAGGCAGAGGTAGGAGAATTACTGTTAGTTCGAGGCTAGCCTGGGCTAGAGTGAGACTCTACCTCAAAAAAATTTTTTTTTCAACTGGCCAATAAAATAAAAAAATATAGCATTGTAGGTCATATAGCAGAGGAGAAGTTACCAAAAGAATTATAGGATAGAGGACAACTGTAACAATTAATAGAACCCAAGGTTCCTTGACCTTGTGTAAATCACCCCTCTGACCCTCAACCTCCTCATCAGTGCAGGGAGGGTGGAAGCGGGTGAAGGGCAGCAGGGAGAAGAGCTCAGCACTCCTTGTCCGGCACAGATTTGCTGAAGTCTGCAAGAGACAGGCCAAAGAGCTCTCTACCACACATGGCTATACAACTTAGCCCGACCTCCAGCATGTGAAGAGGCATGAGAAGACGTCCAGTTCAACATCTTACCCCACACAGATGCTAACATGAAGGCTGGGGATATGGTTCAGAGGTTACAGGCACTGAGTGCAGATGCTAACATCAGCAATGCACAGAAATAAGTGTTTTATTTTGCACACATTGTGAAAAATATACAAACTGCATACTAATATTAAACTCAGACTCTTAAAACCAATGAACATAAAATTCTAGTAGAACTTCAAGTTGGAACTGAATTTAAGAATCCAAATATTCCCCAAACTTCACTGAATTAATCTTAGGCCAGTCACTCTGTTAAACACTGAGGATGTATTTTTTTTAAAGCAAGATATGGACCAGGCATGGTGACACACACACTCAGTAGGCAGAGGTAGGAAAATCACTGAGTTTGAGGCCAGCCTGGGACTACAGAGTGAGTTCCAGGTAAGCCTAGGGCTAGAGTGAGACTCTACTTTGAAAAAAAAAAAAAAAAAAGCAAGATATGAGCCAAATCTGGTGGCACAGGCTTGTAATACCAGATACTTAGGAGACTGAGGCAGAAAGATCACAAGGTTCAAGTCTTGCCTAGCCTAGAGAGTGAGTTCAAGGCCAACTTGGGAAACACAACGAGATCCTGTCTCAAAATAAAAAGTAACCTGGACGTGGTGGCACACACCTTTAATCCTAGCACTTGGGAGGCAGTTAGGAGGATTGCCATGAGTTCAAGGTCACCCTGAGACGACACAGTGAATTCCAGATAGCCTAGGTTAGAGTGAGACCCTTCCTCAGAAAACAAAAACAAAACAAAAAATAAATAAATAAAAAGAAAAACGAGATATAGCTCACTGGTAGAGTGGCTTGCCTATCATATGTGAAGCATTAGGTTCAATATACAACAAAACCTTCCATCTCTAAAAAAAAAAAAAAAAAAAAAAAAATCAAGATATATTCCCTCCCTCTATAAGCTCAGAAATCTATCAAACTATCACTTATAAGGTACAAGTCAGATAATCCTCTAAGCATTTACAAACACTGGCACTCTAACAAGGACAGGTGTACTTAAGCCATTGGTTATAATTTCATGTAGGAGACAGCCAGTAAAAGTCTGGGCAGCAGCAATGGCAGCAGGAGTGACTGCCTCTGGCTTAAGAAGGAAGGAAGTAGTGTGAAGTAAGCGGTATGAAGAATAGTCAGGAGCACAGTGGGAATGATACATCTTTGAAGAAAAGGTTTCTAAGAAGAATCAATACAAAGCTGTTAATAAGTTCTTGATCTGGTATAGCTAGTGAGTAGAAATTGAGAAAAAAGAGCAGATAGATCCAGGCATGGTGGCACACGCCTTTAATTCCTGCATTCAGGAGACAGAGGTAGAAGGATCACTGTGAGTTCAAGGCCACCCTGAAACTACATAGTGAGTTCCAGGTCAGCCTGGGCTAGAGCAAGACCCTACCTTAGGGGGCGGGGGAGAGAAGAGAAGATAGGACCACACAGTAGGAAGTTCTCAGTTCTCAGTAGCCCACAGATATAATTAAATAAGTATATGAAAAAACAGTACAAGGCACAGTTTGTATACAAAAATAGACATATGCATATGTCTTTTTTTCTATTTATTGTATCTTTTATCTTTTTTTGTTTTGTTTTGTTTTTGAGGTAGGGTCTCTCTCTAGCCCAGGCTGACCTGGAATTCACTATATAGTCTCAGGCTGGCCTCAAACTCACAACCATCTGCCTACCTCTGCCTCCCAAGTGTTGGGGTTAAAGGTGTGCACCATCATGCCAGGCTTTTACCCCATCTTTTACAATTACTTTGAAGTCAACTAGTAAATTAGTACCTTTTTTGTGTTCTTCATTATATGCTTCAGCAAGATCAGAATAAGACCTGGAGGCAATAATAAATAAGTCAACTTGTTTAGCTATCATGTATTTGGGTAGTTAAAGTTTTAATTCTCCTAAGGAAAAAGTATAGAACAGTACTCAAAACTGATACTTTTTTTTTTTTTTTTTTTGGTTTTTCGAGGTAGGGTCTTGCTGTACTCCAGGCTAAACTGGAATTCATTATGTAGTCTCAGGCTAGACTTGAATTCAGAGTGATCCTCCTACATCTACTTCCCAAGTGCTGGGATTAAAGACATATGCCACCATGCCCAGTTCTGAGTCACTTTCTATTGAGATAATATGGAGTCCTTTACTCTGAAAATTTAGGTAAAAGTAGTATGTTTTCCCTTAATGTTTTGAAAATACTAAGACCAGTGCAACATAGTATTATTGGCCAAAGATGTGATATATACTTACCATTCTAAGTTGTCATCCAGTAAAAAGAGCAGTTTCAATACTACTACAATGACAGCTAGAGCTTGAACATCATATTTAACTGTTTTTTTCATTTTAGCTATAGGATCAAATGTCAGAAAATCCACTTCTCCTATTCCAGTCATTTTTACCACTTGGCAAGTTAAACCATGCATTTCATCTGTTGAAGAACAAAACAATAAATGTGAATGCAAACCTTGAGTTAACTAGGCCACAGTAGGAATGTGTATGCTCGTAGGGTACATGGTACATTTAACTGTAAATGTGAATGCAAACCTTGTTTAACTAGGCCACAGTAGGAATGTGTACACTCGTAGGGTACATGGTACATTTAACATTTTTTTAAAAATTTATTTATTTGAGAACGACAGACACAGAGAGAAAGACAGATAGAGGGAGAGAGAGAATGGGCGCGCCAGGGCTTCCAGCCTCTGCAAACGAACTCCAGACGCGTGCGCCCCCTTGTGCATCTGGCTAACGTGGGACCTGGGGAACCAAGCCTCGAACCGGGGTCCTTAGGCTTCACAGGCAAGCGCTTAACCGCTAAGCCATCTCTCCAGCCCTAACATATTTTTTTAAAGAAAAAATCTTGTTACATGTCCTTATCAGCCTCAAAATGATAAACTTCATGTCTCAGCCTCTCGAATGAATGCTGAGATTACAGGCTTGTGCCACCAAACCTAGTGCTCTTTGTATAGCCCTTGTCATGGCCTTCAATAGCTCACTGTGTTTAGATCACATTTTTCTCCATCAATTTTAGGGAGTGGCAACTGAGAATGTCATTAAACAAAAACATTACCGCAGAGCTGGGGAGATGGCTCAGCAATTAAAGGTGCTTGCTTGTAAAGCCTGCCAGCCTGAGTTTAATTCCCTAGTACCCATGTACAGCCAGATGCACAAAGTGGTACATGTCTACCCTGGTACATCCATTTCTCTCTCTCTCTCATAATTAATTAATTTAAAAACATTGCCACAAATTAGCTTCCAGAATTTTGTTGTAGTTGTTTTGAGAAAGGGTCTCCTTTCTGGCTCAGAATGGCCTTGGACTGAGGATTTTTCCCACTTCCTCCACTCAAGTGCAGAAAGTACAAGTATGTGCCACCACACCTGGCAGGGGACGTTTTTATTTATTATAGAAACTTATTTACTCATTTGTGTGTGAGACAGAGAAAGAGTGTGTACTAGCACAGCAGTGCTTCCTGCTGCTACAAAGACACATGCACTACATGAGCCTGGCTTTATGAGGGCTCTGGGAATACAACCCAGGCTATTATGCTTTGCAAGCAAGTACTTTTTTTAAATTGCAGAGCTATCCCTCCAACCCCAGGTAATGTTTTTAATTAGAATTCACTACAAAGTAATAATATTTCCTGTAAATACATTGTTACTATTTTTTAAAGCAGGTCATTAACAATTCATACTGAAATATCATTAACTACTTTGCTTCTACTTGATGAACTTGCCATAAAAGCCACATATAGCCTGTTTTGGTGGCATATGCCTTAATCCAAGCCCTTGGGAGGCTGAGGATTGCCAGAGTTCAAGGACAGCGTGGGCTACAGTGAGACTCGTCTTCAAAAACCAAAAAAAAAAAAAAAAAAAGGAGCCAGGTATGGTGGCGCACGCCTTTACAGTACTTGTGAGGCAGAGGTAGGAGAATCACCATGAGCTTGAGGCCACCCTAATACTACATAGTAAATTCCAGGTCAGTCTGGGTCACAGTGAGATCCTACCTTAAAAAAAAAAAAAAAAAAAAAGCTTAGGGGATTTTGTGGAAGAGGGGCAAAAAGAGCCACAGGTTGGAAGGGAGTATCTAGAAACAATGCCACCCCCCCCCACCAATGACTGCTGCTCTCACAACTTATAACCCACAACCCCATGATGAATACCAGCAATTCCACTAAGGAGGGACCTCAGTGGAATGGAGGCAGATAGGAGAGAAATGATGGTACTAACATATGATGTGTCCATACAAAGCTCCTACTTAACTAAAAAAAAAAAAAAAAAAAAAGAAAGAAAGAAAGGAAAGATGACTGGGTAGTTAAGGAGGCGTGCTGACAGAGGTTGACAAGGTGGGTTTGATTCCCCAGTACTCACATAAGGCCAGATGCACAAAGTGGCACATGTGTCTGAAGATTGTTTGCAATGGCAAAAAGGCCCTAATGTGCCCTTTTTCTCTCTCTACTTACAAATAAATAATAAATAAAAAATATATAAAGGGGCTGGAGAGATGGCTCAATGACTATGGCACTTGCTTGCAAAGCATAATGACCCAGGTTCAATTCCCCAATATCCACATAAAGCCAGATGCAGAAAGTGGCGTATGCATCTGGAGTTCATTTGCAGTGGCTGCAGGCCCTGGCACACCCATTCTCTCACCTTCTCGCAAATTCAGAAATAATTAAAAAAAATATATAAAAGCCACATGTATTGGCCCAAACACAAACCTGGCACTAAACTAGAATAAGTCTATTTCGGAACAGTGTCCCTTTAAGCATTTTAAACAGTTTGCATTATTTTGAAATTAAGCTTCATGTTACTATGGACTCTTTCAGATGGCTTGAACAGTCTGTGACTGAAAGGACCCTTTGTTCTGCTTAATGTAATCCCAGTACTGAAAGTTTCCTCATCACATACTCTACACCTACCTGGGAGATTGACCTCCAGCAAGTACTTCATACACAATATGTTGGGATGAAGGTAGCAGCCCTCAGTTACCTCTGGAAAACGAGGTAAATCTAAAAAGGTGGCAATTTCAATCATGCTTTTATAGATCTCTTCATAGTTAGGCCAAGACTAAAATAAAACAGACATAATCCAAATAGCAATTATTGCAACCAATTTCTTTTGAAGATGTTTTCTTTTCTTTTACAGATATAAAAAGATTTAATAAAATACACTTCAGGAGAAACAAACTTAGCTAGAGAATTCTCTGGGTGAGACAATCACTTTCCCCAGAAAAGGAAAGAGAGTTCCTTATAACAGTCAAAGTACCATTTGTGTGGGGTAGATAAGTGGACATCTTACCATCTTGTTAAGTAGTAAATTTTACTACACCAGTTGTCTTTCATGAGATTGATCACTCATGATTGTTAGGAGTTAAGCTAAATGTTTGTATAAGACATTGAAAGTTATAGCCAGGCGTGGTGGTGCACACCTTTAATTCCAGCACTCGGGAGGCAGAGGTAGGAGGATCACCGTAAGTTCAAGGCCATCCTGAGACTAAGTAGTGAATTCCAGGTCAGCCTGAGCTAGAGTGAGACCCTACCTTGAAAAACCAAAAAAAAAAAAAAAAAAAAGAAGGAGACATTGAAAGTTGGACTGGGGAGATGGCTCAGTGGTTAAGGCACTTACCTGCATAGCCTAATGACCTGGGTTTGATTCCCCAGTGGCCACATAAGGTCAGATGCACACTGGCACATGCGAAATATATTTTTTTTAAAAATTCACTGGAGTCAGGCTCCGAGTAGTCAGTGTGGGAATTTACTTTTATTAATTAGCCTTTTTTCCCCCTCTATACTTAGCATGCCTGAGGCTCCGAGTTCAATCCACAGCACCTAAATAAGTAATCGGATACATTTACAAGATGTGGACTGGAGGGATAGCTTAGCGGTTAAGGTGTTTGCCTGCAAAGCCAAAGGACCCAGGTTCGATTCTCCAGAACCCACATTAGCCGGATGCACAAGGGGGCACATGCATCTAGAGTTTGTTTGCAGTGGCTAGAGGCCCTGGCACACCCATTTTCTGTCTCTCTTTTTCCCTCCCTCCCTCTCTCTCTTTCTCTGTCAAATGAATAAATAAATATTTTTAAAAAATGTTCCTGGGAGAGATGTTTTCTATAAGATGTTTTCTAATTTAAAAGTAACATGAGTTCATCAAATAAAATATAGAATGTGTGGCAGGAGATGGATCAGCAGTTAAGAAACTTGCTTGCAAAGCCTAAAGACCTAGGTTTGATTCCTCAGTACCCACGTAAAGCCAGATGCACAAAGTAGAGCATGCATGTGGAGTTCATTTGAGGACACTAGAGGACCTGGTGTACCAACTCTTTCTTTCTCCTTGCTAATAAATTAATAAAGTTTTAATTAAAAAACTTTTGTTTTTGGAGATAGGGTCTTACTCTAGTCCAGGGTGGCCTTGAACTCATGGCGATCCTCCTACCTCTGCCTCTCACATGCTGGGATTAAAGGCTTGAGCCAGCACAACCAGTTTAAAAAAATTTAATTAAAAAATATAGATCCAGGCATGGTGGTACACGCCTTTAATTCCAGCACTTGGGAGGCAGAGGTAGGAGGACTGCCATGAGTTCGAGGCCACCCTGAGACTCCATAGTGAATTCCAGTTCAGCCTGGACTAGAGTGAGGCCCTACCTCAAAAAACTAATACACACACACACACACACACACACACACACACACACGTATGATTGGAGAAATGGCTTAACAGTTAAGGTATTTGCCTGCAAGGCCAAAGGACCTATGTTGAATTCCCCAATAATCATGTAAAACCAGATGCACAAGATGGCACATGCATCTGGAGTTCATTAGCAGTGGCTGCCCATATTTTCTGTCTGCCTTCTTCTCTCTCATAAACAAACAAAACAAATGTAGGGCTGGAGAAATGGCTTAGCGGTTAAGTGCTTGCCTGTGAAGCCTAAGGACCCTGGTTTGAGGCTCCATTCCCCAGGACCCATGTTAGCCAGATGCACAAGGGGGCGCACGTGTCTGGAGTTAGTCTGCAGTGGCTGGAGGCCCTGGCGTGCCCATTCTCTCTCTCTCTCTATCGGCCTCATTCTCTCTCTGTCCCTCTCAAATAAATAAATAAAAACAGAAAAACAAATTAAAAAAATGTAGAATGTGGGAAAAATATGAAAGGGAACAATGCCCACAAATCCTTACTATTTAAAGTTAGTTGGTTTTTTTCTTTTTGGTTTGTTGAGGTAGGGTCTCATTGTAGCACAGGCTGACTTGGAACTCACTCTGTAGTCCCAGGCTGGCCTCAAACTCATGGTGATTCTACCTCTGTCTCCCAAGTGCTGGGATTAAATGCATGCACCATTGCATCTGGCTTCCAAATTTAGTAATTTCTTTAAAAAATATTTATTCATTTATTTATTTGAGAGAGAGGGAGAGAGTAGAAATAGGCAAAGGGAGAGGGGGATGAGTACCCCAGGGACTCCAGATGCACGCACCACCTTGTGCATCTGGCTTTCGTAGGTACTGGGGAATCAAACATGGGTCCTTAGGCTTCACAAGCAAGCACCTTAACCGCTAAGCCTTCTTTCCAGCCCCCAAACTCAGTAATTTTTAACATTAGCAATACTAAACTGAAATGCCAGTACAAGTTTATTTGGCTCATAGAACTCTTCCTGGTCATGCTCATGATCTACTAAAATCATTATTTCTTGCCTTGGGAGCACTTGGGGAAATTCATTTCTTCTTCTTTTTTTTTTACTTTCAAATGGAAATTATTTTCAAAATTGCCTCATTACAAGCTGATGTATCAATCTAAACACCTGATGACAACAAAGGCCATCATCTTTTCAAATGTGTACTGGGAGAAAATAATTATTGGTAATGCAGATCTACACATTTATGCTAAACCCTAGATTCTAAATTCTTCTAATCTCAGGGCTACAGAGATGGCTCAGTGGTTAATGGCCTGGGCTTAATTCCCTAGTAGCCACATAAAGCCAAGAGTATAAATTCTTCTAATCTCAAAATGAATTTATCTGGCTTTTAGGGGCAAGCAAGCTGACCTGAAACTTGTTATTCTCCTGAGGAAATTTATTTATTTACTCTTGAGGAAATTTATTTATTTACATTTATTTATTTATTTAGTTAGATTTTTTGAGGTTAAGGTCTCACTCTAGTCCAAGTTGACCCGAAATTCACTATGTAGTCACAGGCTGGTCTCAAATTCGTAATGATCCTCCTACCTCTGCCTCCTGAGTACTGGGATTAAAGACATGCACCACCATGGCTGGTTGAAGAAATTTATTTTGAAACAGCGCTAGCTGTTCCTTCTTGAATAACTCAAAAAAAAAAAAAAAAAAAAAAAAGAGGTAAAGGGGACCTTGGGAGATGGCTCAGTCAGAAAAGCACTTGCCACATAAGTATGAGGACCTGAGTCTAGATCCCCAGCTCTCAAGTAAATGACAGATATGACAGCACATGTGATTTTTATTTCAATTTCTTTATTTATTTGAGAGAGAGAGAATGGGTGTGTCATGGCCTCTAGCCACTGCAAACAAGCTCCAGATGCATGTACCCCATGTGCATCTGGCTTACATGGGTCCTGGGAAATCAAACCTGAGTCCTTCGTCTTTGCAGGCAAGCACCTTAACCGCTAATCCATCTCTCCAGACTCTTTCCCTGCCCCGGCCCCCAGGCAGTGTATCACCATCACTCTAGTCCAGACTGACCAGGAATTTACTCTTTAGCCCCAGGCTGGCCTCACCTATGGCAATCCTTCTACCTCTGCCTTCCAAGTGCTGAGATTAAAGGTGTGCACTACCACACCCAGCTTATTTTCTACCTTCATTTTAATCATTCTGGCTGTCACTTTTGTAATAAGAAAAAATAACAATCAAAACCATATTATAGGTCTGTAGACAACTCTGTGTAGAGAATTTACCTAGAATGAGTAAGGTTCTGCCTTTGATTCCCACCCTTAAGCCCTTAGAATATATACTACAGTTGTCCAAAGAAGTACACATGGACTTACCATATCATCTAGCAAGTATACTTCTGGTTATGCAACCAAAAGAATTGAAGAAGGAACTCTGAGATGTTTGTATATATTTACAGCACCATCATTTACAATAGGTAAATAGTGGAAACAGCAAGAAAATCCAAGGATGTACAAGCAAACTGTGGTATACACATATAATGTCAATATATAGAATACATAGTATGTCAATCTTAAGGAAGAATGTAATTCTGACACACTCTAAATATGGATACATCTTAAAGATATGCTAAGTGAAATAAGCCAGACAATAAAAAGTACCATATTATTCCACTTAAGTGAGATTTTTTGTTTAAATTTTATTTTTATTTTTTTACAAGCAGAGAGAGAGAGAAAGAGAGGGGAGGGGGAAAGGGAATGAGAATGGGTGCATCAGGGCCTCTAGTACTGCAAACAAACTCCAAATGCATGCACCACTTTGTGTATTTGGCTTATGTGAGTACTGGTTCTTTAGGCTTTGCAGACAAGTGCCTTAACCAGTGAACCATCTCTCCAGCCCGAGCCTTTTGTTTTGTTTTGTTTTTCGAGGTAGAGTCTTGCTCTAGCCCAGGCAGACCTGGAATTCATTTTGAAGTCTCAGGGTGGCCTCGAGCTCACAGCAATCCTCTTACCTCTGCCTGCCAAGTGCTGGGATTAAAGGTATGCACCACCATGCCTGGCTCCAAGATTTTTATTTTATTTTTATTTTTATTTTTTGTTGTTTACTTTTATTTATTTATTTGAGAGTGAGAGAGAGAGAAAGAGGCAGAGAAAGAGAGGAGAGTGGGCACCCCAGGGCTTCTAGCCACTGCAAACGAACTCTAGATGCGTGTGCCCCCTTGTGCATCTGGCTAACGTGGGTCCTGGGGAATGGAACCTCGAACCGGGGTCCTTAGGCTTCAGAGGCAAGCACTTAACCGCTAAGCCATCTCTCCAGCCCAAGATTTTTTTTTTAAGTTTTTATTTATTTGCAAGCAGAGAGAGAAAGAGAGTGAGTGAGCGAGCATTGGAGTGCAAGAGAATGGCCACATCAGGACCTTCAGCTGCTGCAAACAAACTCCACACGCATCTGCCACTTGGTGCATCTGGCTTTACATGGGTACTAAGGGATCAAACTTAGGTCATTAGGCTTTGCAGGCAAGTGTCTTAACCACTGATCCATCTTTCCAGCCCAAATGGGATTCTTTTTTTAAAATTTTTATTAACATTTTCCATGATTATAAAAAAATATCCCATGGTAATATCCTTCCTCCCCCCCATACTTTCTCCTTTGAAATTCCATTCTGCATCATATTACCTCCCCCATCTCAATCACTGTACTTAACATATATACAATACCAACCTACTAAGTACCCTCTTCCCTTCCTTTCTCTTCCCTTTATATCTCCTTTTTAACTTACTGGCCTCTGCTACTAAGTATTTTCCTTCTCACGCAGAAGCCCAATCATCTGTAGCTAGGATCCACATATGAGGGAGAACATGTGGCACTTGGCTTTCTGGGCCTGGGTTACCTCACTTAGTATGATCCTTTCCAGATCCATCCATTTTTCTGCAAATTTCATAACTTCATTTTTCTTTACCAAATGGGATTCTTAAGAGTAGTCAAGCCAGGAGTGGTGGCATATGCCTTTAATCCCAGCTTGTTATGTCTATTTTGCCACAATAAAAATAAATAAATTAAAGGGACCTAAGTGACATCTAAAGTGGGGGAAAAACCCACAATGTATTAGAGAAGTTAGAATTAGAAGTATAAGAAGCTGAAGATTCTATTCAAAAAAATCAACATGTGTAACATCTTGAACATATTCAAAAGCTATAGTACTAATGTTTATCTTTATCTTATAGCAGCAAAAGACATATTGGTTAAGTTATTAAACAATAATTATTAAGTAAGTGACAGAAAGATAGGGGTCTGCCTTTCCCAGAAGCAAAAAATACATCAAGCACAAAGAAGCAGAATATCTGCAGCATCTGTTGCTCCAGGCCTCCTTGCCCAGAATTGCATCTGATTACTATTTAATTAGTCTAGAGTGAGACTGAAAGGGATTTTCCTTTCCTCAAATGAGGTAAAGGCTTATGACGTCACTACCAAACACCATTTCTGTTCCAGAAGCTATCATCAGAATCATCAGAATGCTACCTCTTGCCACCAGCAATGAGAAAGAGTTTAGCTGTACTTACTGGGCTATGGACACTCCCACTCCTCACAGTACAATTAAGCCAGGACAGTTTGGGGGCCTGCATTGTACTTACTTAGTATGCTTTTAGAGGATAGAGTATTATGAACCACTCTGTCTCTGTTTCATTGTCCTTAGTCTCCAATATCAACCAGATTCTAAAACTTAGATAACCATCGCATAATAACTGCAGTAAACATTCAGTGACTGTGTTAGATTGACTTGTTGGGAATGCATTCATCTACAGAACACACCCAAGGGAAGGGTCCCTAAGAAGCTGAAGGTATTTGTAGCATATTTTCACTAGATATTTGGAATCCATGATGTAGTAAGTAGACTAAGAGGCTTACCAGAATTCTGGTTAAAATCTTGCATGGACAATGACATTTTGATTATATTGAACATTGGCTTATCTGCTAGTTAGTCTAAATACTACCTCAAACTTTTTGTGGAATAGTGTGGAAGACAAAGGAAGAACAGAGGTAGAGAGATAAGACTTATGCACTCTGGACAGCACTCTCTATCACAATCACTTGCAAGATGCTTATTACGAAGGCGTCTTAGCAGATCCCATAGCAGATTGCCTGAGTCAGTCTCTAAGGCTGGTCTAAAGCAGATGCAGGTTGGACAAGCATTCCAGGTTGTTTACTTTTTTTTTTTTTTTTTAACATGGGCTCACTATGTAGTCTAGACTGGCTTAGATCTCACAACTGTCCTGCCTCAGATTGTGAGTGGTGGGATTACAGCTATGTGCCATTCTAAACCGGCTTCCCATCCTCATTTTTCTTGTAGAATGGCAAAACTCCTCAGTTGGTTTCATGCCGCAAACCTGTACAGAGAAGTATGCGCACATACACTGCAGTAATGGTTAAGATGCTGTGAGAAGCAGGAACAAATGCCAACTTCAGCTGGTTTTTCCTCATGCTGTCTAGCAGTAGCATTTCTGGAAGGCAGGAGTGGGCATGAGGGGAAATGAGAACACCTATTATTCTTACACTTACCTGAATCTCCCTCAGGTAGATTTTAAGCTATCAGATTATTATTCTAACAAAGATTGCACAAACACTTGCAAGGGATACACATGGCCTACTGAGTAAGATGGTGAACAAATTTAGAGTAATGTTTGAAGACTTGGAGTGTATTAAAACTTGATCCAGTAAGACCTTCATTTGGAAGTGCTTAAACAGTGACTGACAGTTCTGGAAGATTCCTTTCATCCTTCAACCAAGAGGGACCCAGTTTCAACAAGGGCGTAAGATTGCTCCAAGGCAAAATGAATCACCATGGCAAAGTGCCACTTAATGGGATTGGCTAACTCTGCATTACATCTTTTCTCTCTGCCCCTTCAGAGAGAAGGTCAGAGTGCTGTTTATCAACATTCACAATGCTGCAGATGCACTTTAGAATGCATTTCTACTTTCTTCTACATCCCTGCCTGCTGAGTCTAGGAAGTGAGGACTAATTCTTGAGAGGATTTAGAAACATTGCCAAGAACTATGGTAGGGTAGTATGCATATCACCTATCATTTGTTTATAAAGTGGTCTGAGAATTCAAAATATATAAAAACTTTAAAAAATGGCCAAAAAGATAAAAGTAGCCCTGCTGTCTATATGTCTCCAGCAGAATAAATTGCATCTACAGAAGACAAGTGTGTCTAGGTCCAAATTTTGTTTCTACCAGTGGTTTGAGTTGTTTAATGTCTGTGAATGAGAGCAGATTTTCATCTAAGGCTATCAGATGAATTCAAAGATTTTTTTGCCAGAAATAAATGTTACTTTTCAAAATCAGCACCATTCTCCAGAAACTTGAAAAAAAAAAATGAAGAGGTAGAGGCAGGTAAAGGAGGTTATCTTCAAATTAGATTACATAAATAAGTAAAAGGCAAGGGCTGTCCATCTGGAGCTGGGTATCATACTCAAAAAAAGGAGATGACTGGAAATGCTGCTTACTGCATACTCCTACTTGCTCCCAGACTGCTCCAAAGCCAGGGATGGAACTGCCATGGCCGGCCTGCCTGGAAAGAAAACCAAGTACTCACTACTCTGTCTGTTCCTCACTTCTAAGTGGTGTGTCAGATCTTCTGTTACCAGGGCAAAGAGGGCCTCCTAACTAACAGCAACTTATAGAAAGAAACAGCTCAAGGTGCAGAAGAGGTTTAGAAAGCTTTTTTGGATGTGATGTGGTGCTTTTAAGGTGTGCTGGATCTGCTGAAATAACAAAAATAAAACAAAACCAGACACAGAAGAAAAAACAGTCCCCAGGAGCCCACACACAACACTCAATGGAATTATCTTCACAGCCATCTCCCAGCACAATTGCACCTTTTGTCATTTCTGGTGGAGGTACAGCTGCTGAAGAAGCCAAGACTTAGTGGAGAAAACCAAGACATGGAAGGGGGAGGAAAATGCTTCCTTTGTTAATGAAAAGCCATTTCCACTTAAAAGTTTCAACACACTGCAGCAGAGTGAATGCACTTTTGTGAGCAAAGGCAAAGCACACAATGAAGAAAAGCTACCTGTCAGTTAAACAAACATGGCTGAAGGCATCCCAGGCCTTCCTCTTTTTCTTGAAAAAAGTATACACTTACTCCACTTGGCTACAGATATGTCTAAAAGGTATAATAAATACGACACATAAGGGCTTCTACAGTGATACAGATCCATTTAATTACAATAGTAAGAAATCACAACTTTAATGTTTTTTTAAAAGACCATAAACTTATAGTAAATTGTTTCAGCATGCATTAAAATGGAGTGCTTGTGAAAGCATTTTATTGAATTTCACAAATATTCCAGTGAGTTTATTTTCCTTCATGAAGCAATGCCTTAAGACAGGCAAGGACAAGCTAGAGTTTCTGTTACACAACAGCAGGCTCCTGTGATAAAGCAGATTACAATACCCTGTCAGAGGCAAACTTCCTGCTCAGCTATTTAAAAAAAAAATAAAAAGAAGTTTAGGGCCGCACCCTGCTTATTCTTACTGTTGTTTTGAAGCTAAGATCCAACTGAGAAGAAGCTAATACTATATGCACCTGTTAATCTCAACTCACCACAAGACTTTCTGTTACAGAGGAAAACTAACACAATAACAAAGCATTACAATATAGTCTTTATGGAGGAAGGACAAAATGAGTTCCACATATGTTACAATTCATAAAGTGGGCTCATTTCACCTCTACCATGTAATAACCAAAAATACTTTTTATGTTCAAAATCTAGTCTATATGGAGTATGGCTTTTGTCCCGAGGATGAGATCTTTTTAGAAACATGCTGTTGACTTGCACTAGCAAATAATAAACATTATGAACAAATACAGAATTATGAAATCATTATGAGGACTTGCCAGTTGAACAGATGAAATCTGTTTTGGCCCCAGGATCAGAGCTGGGAAGAATCTTGTGGATTTTGCTGACTTCTGTCTATCTACAAAACAATTGCACAGCTCCATACTAAAGGAGATTAAAGCTAGTGTCCAGAAGGGCAGAAAAACCCCAAACAATTTAAATATGATTCTGGAAGGGTTAACTGATTATTTTTGCAGCAGATATATCGCTGTCAATATTTAGTGCCAAAGCAAAGTGCCATTTTCTTTCCCCAGGAAGTATAGGGAGGAAAATCCCTGGGCTGAGTTCACTGGATACCAGGGTATAGTAGGGCCATGATCAAACTACATCACAGATAATCCACATAAAATCACTGGTTTCACTTGGCAAATAAGAGGTGTGATTTTGCTAAAAGAAATATGAATGTAGCTTCATAGACAGGTATACTTTCTAACCTGAGTATTTTAGTTGTGGTGAAGAATACAAATTAACTGATAAGACTACTTAACTCACACACTGATTTTCATATGAGTGATACTGCTACAATTATATTTCTTAATATATATGTGGGCATATTATACTGGGGGACAGAGAGAGAGAATGGGTGTGCCAGGGTCTCTAGCCACTGCAAACAAACTCCAGACACATGCACTAGCATCTGGCTTATGTGGGTACTGGGGAAGTGAACCTGGGTCCTTAGGCTTCACATAGAGCCCTAACCATGAAGCAATTTCTCCAGCTCATGTTTCTTATTTTAAATGTCCTTGCTTATAAACAAAAGTGTAGCTTGGTATGGTGGTACACACCTTTAGTCCCAGCACTCGGGAAGCAAAGGTAGGATCACCATGGGTTCAAGTCCACCCTGAGACTACATAGTCAATTCCAGGTCAGCCTGGGCTAAAGTAAGACCCTACCTAAAAAAAAAAAAGAAAAAAAAAGTGTATATCCCGTATATATTTACATTTAACAGAACTTTTAAAACCAAATACTATTATTTAATGATCTTCAAATATATTAAATAACTATTATATCAGAAGCATTCTGGAAATTCCCTATGTGTGTGTATAACCTAGCAGAACAATTTGAGTTCTTCTAGAAATTAGTGAGTTTAAACCTATCCTGTTTTATAACTATTTCAAATCATGTAATCAATAACCACAGACCCTTGACATGTGTCAGTTTTTGTGGATTATAGAATAGAACCAGTTAAGTATGGTCCCAATTCTCAAAGAATTGACCCCTTATAGTTAGAGCTATTAGACAAACAAAAACCCTGGTGTCCTATTTGTCTCTGACTCCTCTCTTAAAAATTCCTCTTAGACAATATCCTCTAGCTGCCTTTAAAATTTTGAAAATTCCAGATAGTACATTTAAAATATTTGTAACTTTTAAAAATTATTATTATTATTTTTTAGAGAGAGCAAGAGAGACAGAAAGAGAGGAGAGAATTGGCACACTAGGGTCTCAGCTACTGCAATCAATCTCCAGGCGCATGCACCACCTAGTGGGCATGTGTGACCTTATGCTTGCCTCACCTTTGTGCGTCTGGCTAACATGGTATCTGAAGAGTAGAACATGGGTCCTTAGGCTTCACAGGCAAGTGCTTTAACTGCTAAGCCATCTCTCTAGCCCATATGTGTTATAACTTCTGAAATAAAATAAATAAACACTCATGAGCCCACTTAGGAACTGGAACATTATCACAGTCACTATACCCACTAGAGGTTACTCATCTCTCTATGCTCGCAACATTTATCACTCAGTATCCTGAGTTTTGATCAGTATTAACTTGCTTCAAAGAAAACATTCCACAGGGCTGGAGAGATGGCTTAGCATTTAAGGTGCTGGCTGGCAAAACCAAAGGATGCAAATTCAATTTCCCAATACCCACATAAAGCCAGATGCACAATGTACAAGGTGGCACACGCATTTGGAGTTTGTTTGCAGGGACTAGAGGCCCTGATGTACCCATTCTCTCTCTCCCAGTCTCTCTAACAATAAATAAATTAAATTAAAAATTTCTTCTTTTATCCTCCCTGGCCTTGGGGATGCACAAAACTTCAGGCCTGGGTCTTCCCACTTGTAAGATTATTTCCTGCCTCTTGAATTCTGGGATTGAAAGCATGTACCATCATAATAAATCTTTTTTTTAAATATTTTATTTATTTATTTATTCATTTGTTAGAGAAAGAGGGAGCGAGCGAGAGAGAACTGGCACACCAGGGTTTCCAGCTACTGGTAACGAACTCCAGACATGAGCGCCCCCTTGTGCAGCTGGCTAACATGGGTCCTGGGGAATCGAACCTGGGTCCTTTGGCTTTGCAGGCAAGCGCCTTAACCACTAAGCCATCCCTCCAGCCCCATAATAAATCTTAAAATTAATTCCTCTTGTCTATGTGCAACTTTATACCCTTTGACTAGCAAATGTCAATGCCCTTTTTCTCCCTAGCTCCCAATATCTGGGAACCACCATTCTATTTTTTACTTCTATGAATTCAAGGTTTTCAAATTCTGCATATTAGTGAGATCATTCAGCATTTGCCTTTCTGTGCCTAGCTTATTTCACTGATGATATCCTGTACATTTATCTACACAGTCATAACTGCAGAACTTTTTTTTTTCTTTCTTAAGGCTGCACAGTGTTCCAACGAGATTAAAAAGTAAAAACAGGGCTGGAGAGATGGCTTAGTCGCTAAGATGCTTGCCTGTGAAGCCTAAGGACCCAGGTTCAATTCTCTAGGTCCCATGTAAACCAGATGCAGATAGTGACACATGCATCTGGAGTTCATTTGTAGTGGCTGGAAGCCCTGGCATGCCCACTTATGTTCTCTGTCTCTGTCTCTCTCTCTCTCTCTTTCTTCCCCTGGTCTCTAATAAATAAATAAAAATATTTTTATAAAAGTAAAACCAGTAATAATAAGATGTAGCTATACACATTAAAGAAAACAAGTATTGGTAAAGATGCAGAGAAAAAGGAATTCTTGCACATTCCTGGTGGAAATGTAAATGAGTATAGCCATTATGAAAAAGTGTGGAAGTTCCTCAAAAAAGTAAAAATAAGGCTCGAGAGATGGCTCAGCAGTTAAGGCACTTGCCAGCAAAGCCTAAGGACCCAGGTTTGATTCTCTAGTACCCATGTAAGCCAGATGCATATGGTGGCACATGCATCTGGAGTTTGTTTTCAGTGGCTTGAAGCCCTGACATGCCCATCCTCCCTCCCTCCCCCCTTTCTCTCCTCTCTGCCAGGCATGGTGGTGTACACCTTTAATCCCAGCACTAGGGAGGCTGAGGTAGGAGGATCACTGTGAATTTGAGGCTACTCTGAGACTAATTCCAGGTCATCCTGGGAGACAGCAAGACCCTACCTTGAAAAATAAAACGCAAGAAAACAAAACAAAAAGTAAATAAACTAAAAATAGGGCTGGAGAGATGGTTCATCAGTTAAGGTGCTTGCCTGCAAAGCCTAATAACTAGGGAATGATTCCCAGTACCCACATAAAACCAGATGCACAAACTGGTGCATGCATCTGGAGTTTGTTTGTAGTGGCGAGAGGCCCTGACACACCCATTAATTCTCTCTCTGTTTCTCTCTCTGTCTGCAAATAAATAAATAAAATATATTCTTAAGAAACTAAAAATAGAACTCACTAGGTCCATAACCAAAGGAACCGAGATCAGAATGTTGAAAGGGAAGTCTGCACTCATGTTCACTGGTGCATTATTTAAAATAGCCAAGATATGAAACCACTTTAAGTGTCCATCAATAAATAGATAAAAAATTATGTGGGATGTATTCCTAATGGAACACTATGCAGCCTTAAGAAAGAAAGAAAAATTCTGCAGTTTTGACTGTGTAGATAAATGTACAGGATATCATAATAAGTGAAATAAGCTAGGCACAGAAAGGCAAATGCTGAATGATCTCACTAATATGCAGAATTTGAAAACCTTGAATTCATAGAAGTAGAAAATAGAATGGTGGTTCCCAGATATTGGGAGCTAGGGAGAAAAAGGGCATTGACATTTGCTGGTCAAAGGGTATAAAGTCGCACATAGACAAGAGGAATTAATTTTAAGATTTATTATGATGGTGCATGTTTTCAATCCCAGAATTCAAGAGGCAGGAGTAGGAGAACTGCTATGAGTTTGAGGTCAGCCTCAGGCTCGGGCTATAGTGAGTTCCAGGTCATCTGGGCTAGAGTGAGACCCTACCTCCAAAAAAAAAAAAAAGATTTATTACAGAGCAAAGTGTAATCAATAATATATTGTGTATGTAGGTTGGGGAGATGACTCAGTGGATAAGGGACAAGGACCTGAGTTTGGATCGCTGGCACTCTTGTAAATGCTCAGTGGGCATGGCAGCCTGCCTGTGATCCAAGCACTCAGAGGTGGAGACAGAAGGTCGTGAGGGTAATTTGGCTAGTTAAGACTTTCTGAGTTGGTAAGCTCTGGGTTCAAGTGAGAGACCTGTCTCAGTAAATAAAGTGGAAAGCAATCAGGGAGACACCCAATACCAACCTCTGGCTCCCATACATGTGAACTTATCTATGCACATACATGCATACCTCACACACATATACATATCCCCAAAGGAAAAACAACAATATATTGTGACTTAAGAAAGAAAGAAAAATTCTGCAGTTTTGACTAAGAGGGCCGGGTGTGGTGGTACATGCCTTTAATCCCAGCACTTGGGAGGCAGAGGTAAGTAGATCAGCCTGAGACAACATAGTGAATTCCAGGTCAGCCTGGACTAGAATGAGATTCTACCTCAGAATAGCAAAAATAAATAAATAACCAAGAGAAAAAGTTTCAAATGTCACAACAAAAATAAAAAGTAAAGAACAGGAGTGGAGGTGCATGCCTTTAATCACAGCACTCGGGAGACATAAGTAGGAAAGCTGTTGGGAATTCGAGGCCAGTCTGGGACTACATAGGGAGTTTCAGGTCAGCTTGGGCTACAATGAGACCCTACCTTGAAAAAAAAAAAAAAAGGGAGCAGAGCCAGGCATGGTGGCACACAGCTTTAATTCTGGCACTCGGGAGGCAGAGGCAGAAGGATCTTTGTGAGTTCAAGGCCACCCTGAGACTACATAGAGAATTCCAGGTCAGCCTGGGCTAGAGCGACACCCTACCTTGAAAAACAAACCAAAAAAAAAGTAATAAAATAAAAGCAAGAGCAACAACAACAAGTAGATAGGTAAATTCAGTGGTGGTGGCACAGACCTATCATCCCAGGTACTAGGGAAATGTGCCAAAAGGATCACAAGTTCAAAGCCAGCCTAGGAAACTTAACAAGACTGTCTCAAGGTAAAAATAAAAAGGAGTTGAAGAAGTAAGTCAGTGGTAGGGTGCTTGCATAGAATATCCAAGGCCCTGAGTTCAATCCTTAATATATCAAAGAAAGAAATAGATAGGTGAAATAAAGTTATATATATGTTACTTAGATAACATCATTAATCCAAATGATATACATATATTAAAACATCACAATGTATCCTATAAATGTATATAACTATGACTTGTCAATTAACATACTATTAATAGAGCTGGCTGTGGTGGCACACACCTTTAGTCCTGGCACTCAGGAGGCTCAGGTAGGAGGACTGCTGTGAGTTTGAAGCCAGCCTGAAATTATATAGTAAATTCCAGGTCAGCCTGGACTAGAGTGAGAACCCTACTTAGAGAAACCAAAAAATAGGGACTGGATGGCTTAGCGGTTAAGCGCTTGCCTGTGAAGCCTAAGGACCCCGGTTCGAGGCTCGGTTCCCCAGGTCCCACGTTAGCCAGATGCACAAGGGGGCGCATGCGTCTGGAGTTCGTTTGCAGAGGCTGGAAGCCCTGGCGCACCCATTCTCTCTCTCCCCCTCTATCTGTCTTTCTCTCCGTGTCTGTCGCTCTCAAATAAATAAATAAATAAATAAAAATGATAAAAAATAGGAGCTGGAGAGATGGCTTAGCGGTTAAGGTACTTGCCTGCAAAGCCAAAAGGACCTTGGTTCGATAACCCAGGACCCACATAAGCCAGGTGTACAAGGTGGCGCATACATCTGGAGTTTGTTTGCAGTGGCTGGAAGCCCTGGTGCACCCATTCTCTTCCTCTCTCTCTACCTCTTTCTCTCTCTCAAATAAATAAATAAAAATAAAATATTAGAAGCCAGGCATGGTGGTGCACATCTTTAATCCCAGCACTTGGGAGGCAGAGATAGGAGGATCGCCGTGAGTTCAAGACCACCCTAAGACCACATAATGAATTCCAGGTCAGCCTGGGCTAGAGGGAGACCCTACCTTGAAATACCAAAAGCAAAATTTAAAAAAAAATTAAAAAAATAAAAACCAAAAAGTAAAATGCTATTAATAAAGAAACAATGAAAAGATTATTACTAAGATAAACATTCTAGATAACCCAAACCATGACCCTGTAAAAACAAGGTCCATGTAGAGAAAAACTTTCCTAGGCAAGTCCTCTACCACTAAGTTACACTGCCAGCAATAGGAAAATTTCCATTACCTGAAGATCATACTAGTGACAGTACTTATGATCACAGAAAACAATTTTTTTTTAATTTTTTAAAAATATTTATTTATTTGAGAGCGACAGACACAGAGAGAAAGACAGATAGAGGGAGAGAGAGAGAATGGGTGCGCCAGGGCTTCCAGCCTCTGCAAACGAACTCCAGACGCATGCGCCCCCTGTGCATCTGGCTAACGTGGGACCTGGGGAACCGAGCCTCGAACCGGGGTCCTTAGGCTTCACAGGCAAGTGCTTAACCGCTAAGCCATCTCTCCAGCCCTACAGAAAACAATTTTTAAAAAGCTAAACATGAATGAGCAATGCAATGGTTGTAGGCATTTGATAAAGAACTGTTTGGCATTTTAATATTCTATTTTTGTTTGTTTGTTTGTTTGTTTGGTTTTTCAAGGTAGAGTCTCACTCTAGCTCAGGCTGACCTGGAATTAACTATGTAGTCTCAGGGTGGCCTCGAACTCACAGTGATCCTCCTACCTCTGCCTCCCAAGTGCTGGGATTAAAGATGTGCGCCACCATGCCGGGCTTGAATATTCTATTTTTAAATGTTCAGAAATTGGCTCTTGGAACACTTCTGTTTCTATTCATGGAAGATTAATTTCTATGGGAATTGACTCCACCATAAACAGCAGAGAACTGGGAAATGTATGGAAAAGTTTTGAGGCACTAGACAATACGCAACACAAGACTATAACCCCCAGTAGAAACACATGGCCCCAGCTTACTGCTGGAGGCACTTGCAGCCTGCAACTACAAGGGGCAGAAAGTGAACCAGCCCCATGGCCAGCGCTCAGAGTGGATTCTTTTTTTTTTAATTTAATTTTTATTAACATTTTCCATGATTATAAAAAAATCCCATGGTAATACCCTCCCTCCCCCCCACACTTTCCCCTTTGACATTCCATTCTCCATCATATTACCTCCCCATCTCAATCATTGTACTTACATATATACAATACCAACCTATTAAGTACCTTCCTCCCTTCCTTTCTCTTCCCTTTATATCTCCTTTTCAACTTACTGGCCTCTGCTACTAAGTATTTTCCTTCAGAGTGGATTCTAAGAGTTAAGGCAGCTAAAATCTGCAGGCAGAGTTCAGAGAGAATAACTTGTATTGAACAAATGAATAAAAATACCACAAAATGCTGGGGATAAAATCCAATGTCAGAGCATATGCCTAAAATACATGAGATCCTAGGTTGAATCCTCAATACTACAAAAATTAAAGACAACAAAATAATTTCAGGTACTAACAAAATATGCAAATAACTATGTACATCAGGTTTTTATTTGAGTACTAGGAAATTGAACCTGGACCTTCAGGCTTTGCAAGCAAGTGCCTTTAACCACTGAGCCATATCTCCAGCCACCAGCCTGCACAAGTATTATTATTATTTTGTTGTTGTTATTTGTTTTTCAAGGTAGGGTCTCACTCCAGCCCAGGCTGACCTAGAATTCACCATGTAGTCTCAGTCTGCCCTTGAACTCATGGCAATCCTATCTCTGTTTCACAAGTGCTGGGACTAAAGGTATGTGCCACCAGGCCCAGTAAAAATTTCTATCTATTTGCAAGAGATAAAGAATGGGCACACCAGGGCTACTAGGCATTATAAATGAACTCCAGGTATGTGTCACTTTATGCATCTGCTTACATAAAAACTAGGGAATCAAACCTGAGTCTGTGGACTACTCAGGCAAGCACCTTAACCGCTAAGACATCTCTCCAGCTCTTTTTAAAAATTTTTTTCGTTAGGGTCTCACTCTAGCCCAGACTAACCTGAAACTCTGCAGCTACAGGCTGGCCTTGAACTCAGAGAGATCCTCCTACCTCAGCCTCCCAAATGTTGGGATTAAAGGCATGCACCACCATATCTGGCCTATTTATTAATTTTTAATATTTTTTTTGGTTTTGAGGTAGAGTCTTACTCTAGCCCAGGCTGACCTGGAACTCACTCTGTAGTTCTAGGGTGCCCTTGAACTCAAAGTAGTCCTCCTTCCTCTGCCTCCTGAGTGCTGGGATTAAAGACATGGGCCACCACTCCAGGCCCATTTTATTTTACTTTATTTTTATTTTATTTTTGAGACTAGTTCTGTCTGTGTAAACCAGGCTGAAATGTGCAAGTACCCTGCCTCCACCTACATGCTGCACCTTGTGCATCGGCTTTATGTGGGTACTGGGGAATTGAAACCAGGCTGTCAGGCTTTGCAATCAAGATCCTGAACCCCTGAGTCATCTCTCCAGCCCCAAACTCTCCCTCTTCTCTCTGTCTGCTTTTTTTCTTCCCCTACTCCCTCTGCTCTCTACCTTTCTCTTCTCCCTTAATTGCCAACATGTTCTGAATCATCCTACTGAGGAGGATTTACCATGATTTCTCAGAGGCATTTACCACTCAATTTCTGTTGATAAGTTTTGCTTGATTTAAGGTTATTTGCTTCCCTAGAACCCAAATAAAGCCAGATGCACAAAGTTGAAAGAGGCCTTATGGTTCTCTCTCTTCCCTACCCCACCTCCCTCCTTCCATCCCTCTGCTTGCAAATAAATAAAATAAATTTTTTTTTTTTTTTTTTTTTTTTTATAAAATGGGCTGGAAACCAGGTGTTGGCACACGTCTTTAATCCCAGTATTCAAGAAGCAGAGGTAGGATGTAAATTTGAGGCCAACGCTGTGAGTTTGAGGCCACCCCAAGACTACATAGTGAATTCCAGGGATCAAGATCACAAAGGTCATAGAAGTCTACGAAATTAATTCCTTGAGTGGGTAAATGGAGACAACATTCCATACTAATATTAGGCATACTGAAAACCTTCCAATAAAGAACAAATGGGAGGTGAGTTTTTGAATATTATAATTACTCATAAAAACTCATAACTAAAGGACAGAAGCATTTCTGTTAGAAAACAGGTCTAGATAAAAATAAACTAAGTCAGGTGTCTGGTGTACTGTAATCCCAGTACTCAGGAAGCTGAGGCAAGAGACCTGTGAGTTCAAAGCCAGCCTACTTTACAAAGAGAGATCTTGTCTCAAAGAAAACAATAAAGACAAACACAAGTGGAAGACTTTAAAATACTGTCTCTTGGGAGGAGGAATGGCTAGGGGTAAGAATGCTTGATGGACAAACATGAGGACCTGAATTTTTTCTTTTTTTGTTTTTCAAGGTAGGGTCTTACTCTAGCCCAGGCTGACCTAGAATTCACTCTGTAGTCTCAGGGTGGCCTCGAACTCACGGCGATCCTCCTACCTCTGCCTCCCGAGTGCTGGGATTAAAGGCGTGTGCCACCATGCCTGGCTGAGGACCTGAATCTGATCTCCAGCATCCATGTAGTAAGTTGGCCATGCCTGTAACCCCAGTATTGAGGTAGGTGAAGAAAGGAAGATTCTAGGGCTCCCTGGTTGACCGGTCTAGCTAAAAAACTGTGAGCACCAAATTCAGTGAGAGACATTGAGAGAAATAAGATGGAAAAGCAATAAATGAGGATATCAATGCCCTACTCTAGCCTCTTCATGCATGCAGGTGTATGGCGCATGCGCGTCTGTACACAAACATGCACATACCATACACACACATCACGCATATGCACCCACCAAAATTAATAAATAATACCTCTTCAAACAAGACAATACTGTCTTCTCCTTCCTCCAAAGCAACATAGTATACAAATAACTAAAACACACGTATCCATTGAAGAATTCACATAAGGAAAATAAAAAAAAGTAAATCTTACTCTTCATTAAATTATAACCGATATTTAATGTTTGCCTATAACAGAAGTTAGACTTGGGCATTTTAGAAAACTGACATCAAATACTACATCAGACAAAAAACAAACCATTATAACGTCGTCTTGTTAGTGACTACAATGCAAAAAAAGAACTTACCTCTATAGCAAAGATTCCTTTGTCACGCCCATATAATTTCATCTCTTCTGGAAAAAGCTGAAAAGCATTTATGTATGGTATATGGCCCTCTTCAACAAATCTGTATTTATAGAAATAAAGTCTCAATCAGAGTTATGCACTCTGTACTTGCTTTGCAGAGTAAACTTTTTCCGAAAGCCTCTGATTTCAAAATAAATAGTTAAGAATAGGCCATCTCCCATGTAATTTTAAGTCTACTGCTTTTATACCTCTTAGCCAATTATCTAGTAATTGTCTTAAGTTTGTAGCTACACAGATAAAATATGTCTAGGAAATATATATCTGTCAGTTTATCACTAGGCCACCAAACTCAACATCCCTTCCATCTCTAGATCCTATTCATCATGGAGATTACTTCTTCAGGGAGACCTTCCTTGTTCCTGCTTCCTTCTCTGCTCTTCTATCCTCAGGGCCTCTCCAAGCACATGTTGCAGAAACTGTTAAGTGAATGAAACTTGCCTGCTTGCTTACCATTTTATCCTAATGTCTTGTACACAGTAGGTCAAACATTGAGTCAAATAGTGAGTTTGAATAAAACTATATATACCTAAAAGTGGACAAATGTACTTATTTATAATCTACTCACTAAGTACCACACATATCTAGCGCCATCCCAGGCAGTGGGGATAGAGCAGTGAACCAAACAGGCAAACATTCTTCTTCCCATTGAGCTTATACTCTGAGAAGAGAAAGATGACCAATACAGCAAGATAATAAATTTACAGTACATTAAGTAGGGGAAAATGTTGAGAAAAACAAAGTAGAGAAGGAAGATTAAGAATGAGAAATGGTGATCATGTATGCAACTCTTAAATAAGCAAAGTGTCATGAAAAATAAGATAGATGCAGAAATATATAAGTGGTACACTGCCTCTGTCTCTGTTGCTACAGCTGGTGACATGTGGCTATCAGCTTTCTAGAAATTAATAGAAAAACTTGATCCAAGTTTAATTTCAAGATTAAAATCTGCTTTAGCATTTAATCTATTAGAAGTTGAGAATTAAATAAATTTTGGTAAAAATATTAAGAAAGTATTCCCAGCTAGGTTTTTGCTGTTTCTTTAGTTTATATAAAATATTTGTACATAGTAATCAATATTCATATAATTTTGGAACTATAATTTTGGTTTAGTATTTTATATCCATGATGTGATATATGCATATCACTTCAAAAACTATCTAGAGGAGGCTGAAGAGATGGCTCAGCAATTAAGGAACTTGCTTGCAAAGCCTAACTGCCTGGGCTCAATTACCCAGTACCCACATAAAGCTAGATGCACAAAGTGGTATATGTATCTGGAGCTCATTTGCAGTAGTAAGAGGCCCTTGTGTGCCCATTCTCGCTTTCCTTCTCTCCCACACCTTGCAAATAAATAAATAAAATAAAAATAAAACCAGGCATGGTGGCACACATCTTTAATCCTAGTACTTAAGGCAGAAGTAGAAGGATCACTGTGAGTTCGAGGCCAGACTGAGACTACACATGGATTCCAGGTCAGCCTGGGCTAGAGTAAGACCCTACCCTGAAAAGCCAAAATAAATAAATAAACAAACAAACTATTTAGGGGCTAGAGAGATGGCTTAGTGGTTAAGGCACTTGCCTGTGAAGCCTAAAGACCTGTGTTTAATTCCTCAGTACCCATGTAGGCCAGATGCACAATGGCCTGGCACAAGGTGGTGCATGCATCTGGAGTTTGTGGTAGCTGGCAGCCCTGGCATGCCCATTCTCTTTCTTCCTCTGTATCTGCCTCTTTCTCTCTCTCTCTCCCAAATAAATAAATAATAAAACATTAAAAAATAAATTAACTATGCCAGGCGTGGTGGTGCATGCCTTTATCCCCAGCACTTGGGAGGCAGAGATAGGAAGATCGCCATGAGTTCAAGATTACCCTGAGACTACCCAGTGAATTCCAGGTCAGCCTGGGCTAGAGTGAGATACTACCTCGGAAAACAAAACAAAAAATCTAGAATTATATCATGCTAGTGTATTATAATTTACTCAGTCCTTTTTGTTTTTTGAGGTAGGCTCTTACTCTAGACCAGGCTGTCCAGGAATTCACTGTGTAGTCTCAGGATGACCTCAAACTCATGGCAATCTTCCTACCTCTGCCTCCTGAGTGCTGGGATTAAAGGCATGTGCCACCACGCCTGGTTTAATCTTTTGGTTAAAAAACAAATTATTTATTTGAGAGAGGGAGAGAAAAAGAGGCAGATAGAGAATGGGTATGCAAACAAACTCTAGAAGCACGTACCACCTTGTGCATCTGGCTTACATAGGTCCTGGCAAATCTGGGTCTTTAGGCTTCACAGGCAAGCGCCTTAATCACTAAGCCATCTCTCCAAACCTTAAAGATCATGACATCAAAATAAAAGAGACTGATTGAGAGGGGGAGGGGATATGATGGAGAATAGAGTTTCAAAGGGGAAAGTGGGAGGAGGCAGGACATTACCATGGGATATTTTTTATAATCATGGAAGTTGTTAATAAAAATTTGAAGAAAATAAATATTTTTGGGCTGGAGACATGGCTTAGTGGTTAAGCGCTTGCTTGTAAAGCCAAAGGACTTCGGTTCGATTACCCAGTAACCACGTAATGCACAAGAGAGTGCATGCATCTGGAATTAGTTTGCAATGGCTGGAAGCCTTTGCACGTCCATTCTCTCTCTCTCTCTCAAATAAAAAAAAAAAATTAAAAAATTTATTTATTTATTTATTTGCAAAAAAGAGAGATAGAGAAAAAGAGAGACAGAGGGAATAGGTGCACCAGGACCTCCTGCCACTGTAAATAAACTCCACATGCATGTGCCACTTTGTACATCTGGCTTTACTTGGGTGCTGCGGAATTATGGGTACTGGGGAGTTGAACCCAGGTTGTTAGGCTTTTGCAGGCAGGCACCTTAACTGCTGAGCCATTTCTAGCCCTTTATCCAGTCTTGATCTCCATGTGGTAATACATGCTAGAAGCATGCAAAGTTCAGAATGAAGGAGAAACATCCTCAGTGCTACAGGAATAAAGGGAAAAGAAACCAGCCCGTTGGAGAGATGGCTTAGTGGTTAAGGCATTTGCCTGCAAAGTCAAAGGATCCAGGTTCCATTCTCCAGTACCCATGTAAGTCAGATGCACAAGGGGGTGGATGTACCTGGAGTTTGTTTGCAGTGGCTGGAGGCCCTGGCATGCCCATTCTCTCTTTCTCTCTCAAATAAATAAATATATTAAAAAAAAAAAAAACAGCCTGAGATATACTTCCAAGCAAGTCTTGAGAGATGGATAGTTTTAACTATCAGTCGCCATTTATAAACAGCACTATTCTCAAATCTCTTTCTAGGTGTTTTTTTTTTGTTGTTTTTCAAGATAGGGTCTCACACTAGCCCAGGCTGACCTGGAATTCACCATGTAGTCTCAGGGTGACCTCGAACTCACGGCAATCCTCCTATCTCTGCATCCCAAGCGTTGGGATTAAAGGCGTGCACCACCACGTCCAGCCTCATCTTTCCAGTTTATATCTGAGTTTGAAATTCCTTTTAGAAAAGACACATTTTGGAGCTGGGGAGATACCTCAGCAGTTTAAAAAGGTGCTTGCGGTTGGGTGTGGTCAAGGTCAGCCGGGGCTAGAGTAAGATACTACTTCAAAACAAAAATAAAAAAAAAATTCTTAATCCCTAATACGGCCTATAATGACATATATCTGTCCTGCTCATCATTTCTCTGTCCTCACCTTCCCCTCCTCCTCTCAATTCTCTTCCACCAATCACACTATTCATCTTCTTGCTTTAAGGCTTGGCACTAACAACGTCTCATCCTGAATGTCAGCACCTGTGATCCTCAAAGGGTGGCTGTACATTAATTCCAAGTGCAGCTCAAATCTCATCTTTCCTAACAACCATCTAGCAGCCATTTAGCCATTCTCTCTCACATTATTTATTTCAATATACTGGACTGCGCTTTCTCATTTATGTATTTGTTCATCTGTTTCCTCCTCTAATCTTCAACATCATGAGAGCAGGGACTTGACCTACATCTCAAGAGTCTAAACTCTAGGGAGATATCTGAGTACAGGAGATATTCAAAGATTTATTTGTGGAAAAAAATGTTATTTTCAATTACTAGTTTAAGACAGACAGGGTCCTTTACATGTGATGTGAAAGTCTATGAACTTATCCTAAGGACTATGGATGCTTGGAAGAGTCAAACAAGGGACTAACATATAATCAATGTAAGCTACATGATACATAAGCTGGTCTGTGGAGGCTAACAGCTAACTCCCTTCAGATGAGTCTTTAGTTTTTCAAGCTTGGCAGTAGTTCTGAGACTTTAACATCTTTAAGAATCCCCTGGGAGGCTTATTAAAACAGAGATTACCAGGCATACTCTAAAGTTTCTGATTCAGAAGATCTAGGATGGGTCTAAGGGGTTGCAATTCTTTCAAGTTTTCAGATAATGCTGAAGATGACTGAAAGCCACACTTTGAGAACCTATGGCTTGGGGCTTTTCTGGGAAAAAAGCAGAGCATGAGGGTCAGTGGTGGCAGCCCTTTCTCCTACTGCCCCAAGCAACTAATCTCTGCCCCCATCATGTAAAATCCACAGAATGGTGGCAGCCCTTTCTCCTACTGCCTCAGGCCATTAAACTGTGTCCCCAACAGGTACATCCCACAGAGCAGAAAGAAAGGCCTCCAGCCAAGGACAGCCAATCTCCTTGAAAGCATCCTGGAATTCTCCTTGGCAGGGGAAGAGAAGTATGATAGAAGGAGAGAATGAACAAGGCAGGAGGAATCGGGACTACAACCTTCCTGGCATTATTCCATTCAAACACAGTATTTTTCCCAAGAATAATTTCAGGTAAATAAAGACTTTCTCCAACTCATTAGATTTCTAGTTTTGCTGATCATTTGAAGATTGCCTAGGATGGCTAGCAAGCCCCTTGGCCCAGCTCTGAAGACATGACTAGGAATCTTTGTGAATGATCCCTCTGGTTATCAGGAGGAAAATGGATAGAAATTACAAGACTGCAGACACAGTGCTGTTAGGAAATCATTAAGTAATCTAAGCGAGAACAGAGATATGGGGAATAGAGAAAAGAGTACTTTTGAGTTATTTTGGAAGAGACAGGATATAACAGCTAACTGTGTATGAACAGAGAGAAAAGAATCAAGGCTAGCCCTGAGGTTTCTACATAGGAGACACCAGGACGCCCAAAAGGGAAGCACCGAGAGGAAGCTGGATGAGGGAGACTGTGAGCTACTCTGTAGTCATACCAATTTTGAGATACTATAAAGACGTAAAGTGCCTGTACCCAGTAGACAGCTGTACAGCTGTACAATGAATATATAGGTATGTCCTCAGCAGGCAAGTTTGAGCTGGTGATATAAAGTTGGGAGTCATCAACATATAGATAATAATTAAAGCCTTGGGAGAGGATGATGTCACCCAGTGAGGGCATACAAAGCAAGATGAGCTTTTCAACTTAAGAGAAAAATTGACTGAATCAGAGGCTATCAGCATGCAGAGTTAATCACACCTGAGAAAAGCTTTGTATGTGGTTACTGTGTCTAAATTCAAAGGCACTCTCATCATTTACTAGAAGCATTTTATTTAATAAAAGGGCCAAGTGCCAATAATGAAGATGACGACGGTGGTGATGAAAACAAACAAGCATGACTAGCATGAGTTCTAATTATGTTCCAGACAAACTTCTAAGTGCTTCTCGTGTAGTACTAATTACTGAAAGTAGTTATAATCCTAAGACGTAGGTATTATTGTTAGCCCCATTTTATCAATGAGGAAGCAGGCAGAGAGAAATTTTAAAACTTACTCAATGTCACATAGCAATTAAATGGCAGAGACAGGAGTCTGGCTCCAGATCTGTACTCTAAAGGCACTCTCCATTCTAATTAAACCTAACACTATTACTCAGAACACATTTAAGGAAAAGAAAAAAATTAACATGCTAAGGATTTTGATTCATCTATTAAGAAATTATTTCTGATACACAACCCTATAGTAGATTAAAGTCATTAATGATAAAATTCTATAGCCTGAGATAGGCGTTAGTACTTGTTGTTTTTTTTTAATTTTCTTGAGGTAAGGTCTCACTCTATCTATCCCAGGCTGGCCTGGAATTCACTATGCACTCTCAGGGTGGTCTCCTACCTCAGCCCAAGTTCTTGTATTAAAGGCACCACCACCATGCTTGGCTCAAATAACTACTTCTATTTATTTATTTAAGAGAGGAAGAGAAAGACAGATAGAGAATGGGCACACTAGGGCCTCTAGCCACTGCAAACAAACTCCAGATTCATGTGCCACCTGTGCATTGGGCTTATGTGGGTGCTGGGGAATCAAACCTGAGTCCTTAAGTTTTGCAGGCAAGCGCCTTAACTGTTAAGCCATCTCTCCAGCCCTGACTATTTCTTAAGAACAATCTTTCTACTTTTCTAAAATCCTGTGAACTACCTTGAAATATTTAATGCCTACTATTTGTATAACTGAGTATTCCAAAGTTTTGTTTCCTATTTTTCCTCATAAACAGACAACCTATATTTTAGGACTTACAACACCAATATATGATTTTGTATAACTATTAATCACTATTTTGTTAGTGTTAAAATCATCTGTTCATTTTTTCTTAGAAAATATTTAAGACTCCTTCTTGGGAATTCTGCACCATTGTAGAAAAGGTGACAGAAAGAATGTAAAAGCCAAAGGAAGGAAGGAATGCTTACAATACTGTCTTCTAGACACAAAGTGGTCTAGATATTCATGACCTCACAGTAGCTGATGATATTGACACAAGACCTGCACAATAACAGGGAGAAAATGATGATATCAAAACAGAAGAAAATTTGTAAAGACGAAAGGATTTAGTGGAGGGGGGAATTGGCAGGGAGAGAAGAAAAAAAGGGAAATTAGTGGAAGGATCATGGTGTATTGTTTTATTTACGTAAGTTGTCAATAAAAAAGTTTACAAAAACAAAGTAAAGCTGGGCTTGGTGGCATCTGCCTTTAATCCCACCAACTCAGGAGGCAGAGGCAGGAGGACTGCCATGAGTTCAAGACCACCCTGAGACTACATAGTGAATTCCAGGTCAGCCTGGGCTAGAGTGAGACCTTACTTTGAAAACACACACACACACATACACACCAAAGTGAGTGTGTGAAACACCAGCATTCAGCTTTTGCTACTTCCTGATCTGCCCAGATTGGAGCAAGCTGCCATGCCTTCCCCGCCATATTAGATGATAATCCTTTCCACTTAATCCTTTCCTCCTTCAACTTGCTTTTTTGTAGGTTTTTGATAACAGTAGTAAGAAAGGTAACTAACATACTACTCAACCATTCCAGACTTTTCCTCATTTTTATATATTTCTTATATAAAATTCATAACACCCAAAGATGGTTTCTTAGCTCACTCAGACACTTAGCAAAGATGTTAACATAAAATAAGTTTAGCTTACCTCAAAAGGTCTGAAAGAGTAATTGTTTCTCTCTGCCAAAGTAAGGATAGATAGCAAAAAGCAAGTGTCCTGGGCACAGTCATCTTCACAATGCCCTTCTCCTTTCGCTCTGAGTATTCAACTCCATCAAGAGATCCAGAACAGACAGATGCTGCTTCTTAGGGGGAAAAGCAAGATTTTCTTAAATAAAAATAAAATTACAGTTTGGCATGGTGTCACATGACTTTAATCCCAGCACTCGGGAGGCAGAGGTAGGAGGATTACCGTTAGTTCAAGGCCACCCTGAGACTAGTGAATTCCAGGTCAGCCTGGGCCAGAGTGAGACCCTACCTTGAAAAACCAAATAAAATAAAATAAAAATACAAAAATAAAAGCTAGGCATAAAAGGCATTTAAAAATCTTAAATTAGGTTATAATTGATTACCTTTGCAAAAAAAATTACCAATAAAGAATAATGAAGGTTTATAAGTATCTGAACAGGGACTGGAGAGGTGGCTTAGTAGTTAAGGCCCATGAAGCCTAAGGACCCAGGTTCAATTCCCCAGGATCCACATAAGTGAGATGCACAAAGTGGCTCATGTGTCTGGAGTTCATTTGCTGTAGCTAGAGGCCCTGGCTTGCTCTTAGGCAATCTCTCTTTCTGTCTCTCTATCTGCCTCTCTCTCTCAAATAAATTAATAAATAAGTTAAAAAAAAAAAAAAGAAAAAATGTCTGAACAGGTAGTTAAGGGTTATCAGTGGGAGTGCAGTGGGATGGGAGTCTAAAGAGAGATATAAATGTTAAATTTTAAATACTGAACATGAAGCTGGAGAGATGGCTTAGCACCCCCCCAAAAAAATAAATAAATGAAAGTAGCCGGGCGTGGTGGTACACACCTTTAATCCCAGCACTCTCAGGAGGCAGAGGTAGGAGGATCACTGTGAGTTCAAGGCCACCCTGAGAATACAGAGTGAATTTCAGGTTAGTCTGGGATAGAGACAGACCCTACCTTTGAAAAAACAAGAAGAAAAAAGAAAAGAAAGAAAATAGTGAACATGAACAATTTTTAAAATAAATAGAAGGGTGAGCAATTACAAAGCCAAATGAAAGCCATGCAACTCTTTAGCCCAGTCTTCTCTAAAACTCTCCAGCTAAGGCCACACCTTCTCCCACCCACCCTCCAGCTATCCTTTCACCATATGCCATCACTGTAGCCTATTTGTTCCTTCTACAAACAAGTATTCATCTCATCTTTTGTGCTACTCTTCAAGGCTTTGGGAAGTGACAGTGCACAATGTCTCATCTTATCTCAGAACTTAATTCTAGGGCAGGGGAGATGACTTAGTGATTAAGGCATGTCCTGCAGTCTAAGGACCCAGGTTCGATTCCCCAGTGATGCATAAGGTAGCATATGTGTCTGAAGCTTATTTGCAGTGGCTAGAGGCCCTGGTGTGCCCTTTCTCCCTCTCCCTCTCTCTCTAATAAATAAATATGTTTTTAAAAAAGAACTTAATTCTAGTAAGAGTAATAAACAAAACATACAATGGACAGGCAGTGGTACTATCTAGTAAGAAAGACAGCAGCATACAATGATGAGATGACAGAAGAGATGTACTACGTTATGTTGAGTGATCACAGAGACTTCTCTAAAGAGCCGAGGGACACACGAGCTTTCTGCTGGATGAATGCTGAGTGGATCTTGAGGAAATCAGAGGAATACCAAATATGCCAGCACAAGCAAAATCAAAGGTCAGCAAGGAGGCTAGTGTGACAGCATCATGTATAAGGGACAGTGACAGAGATGATAGTAGACAGACATTATCACACAGGGCTTTACGGGTCATAATATGTACTTTGGATTCTATTGCAAGTGTGAATAGAAGCTTATGGAGATTTTTAGCATGACAGAAATATGGTCTCACATCTTTATCTGCAAAGGACGCAGTCTGAAGTAGGAAAATGGGCTACAAGAGGGCAGAAATGGGAATAGGAGGCAAACCTGCCAGGAAAGCAGTGATAGAGACTTGGTCTGGAGCATCTGCATTGCTGATAGTAAGTAATTGGATTGTAGGTAGAGGATTTTAGGTTTATTTTTATTTCCCTCATTATTGATTTTTGAGGCAAGGCTTCACTCTTTTTCAGGCTAACTTAGAACTCACTGTGTAGCCGAGGCTGACCTAAAACTCATGGTGATCCTCCTACCTCAGTCTCCATGTTAAATGTATGTACCACCACACCTGGCTTTGTAATTAGATTTTTTAAAGGCTGGATGAAAGGTATGAGAAGATAGAAAAGTATGATGCTCTAGGTTTTGACTTAAGAAATAAGAATGAAGAGATAAGGAGGCATCAGAAACTGGCCAGGCATTGTGGCACACATTTGTGACCCTAAGTACTGGGGAGGCTGAGACAGGAGGATTGTGAGTTTGTGGCCAGCATGGACTATATAGTAAGCCACTGTCTAAAAAGAAGAAAGGGAAGAAAAAGGGGGAGAGTCAGAACTGAAATGTCAATTGTGAAGAATACATCAATGGAAATGGTGAACAAGCGACTGAATGTGAAAATCTACTGGGGCAGGTGTGGTGGCATGCATTTAGTCCTAGCATTCATGAGGCTGGCCAATGTAAGATGATTGTTGTGAGTTGGAGGCCAGCTTGAGACTACATAATGAATTCCAAGTCAGCCTGGGCTAAACTGAGACTACTTCAAAAAACCAAAAAGTAAAAATAATAAATAAATAAAATCTACTGGGTAGAGAAGAATCAGGTAAGAGTCTTCTAATTTCAGGATATGGCTACTAGCTAGTTAACTTCCTTATTTTTCTTCTTCCCTCCCCTTCCTTCCTTCTTTCTATATTTTTGAGAAAGGGTCTCATGTAGCATAGGCTGGCCTTGAATTCACTACGTAGCCAAGAATGGACTTGAATTCTTTGATTCTCTTGCCTGTGCCTCCTGAGTGCTGGGATTACAAACATGCGTTTGATTGATCAACATTATTAAACAAAGCCACCTAAGAGTCGAGTGTGGAGAAACGGGTCCAGGAATGACACTAAGAAATTCCAGGCTTTCTTGGACAGAACTCTCTAAATTATTTCTCAAAATCTCCTTTTCCAAATCTTGTAAGCTTCCTTTAAAACATTTACCAATAAATTTTTATACCCTTAGTGTTGATCTCTTCCCAGTGTAATATAAATGCCTTGAAGCACATAGCCCTGCTCCTCACCATCCCCAGTATCCAAAACAGTCCCAAGCAGAGTAAGAACCCAACTAATACAGTATCAAACTCATCCAGCAATTCTAAGACTTCATCCTCAAGAAAGGAATTAAAGCCGGGCATGGTGGCACATGCATTTAATCCCAGCACTTGGAAGTAGAGGTAGGAGGATCACCGTGAGTTCAAGGCAACTCTGAGACTACATAGTAAATTTCAGGTCAACCTGGGCTAGAGTGAGAACCTACCTCAGGGAAAAAAAAAAAAAAAAAAAAAAAGGAATTAAAAAATATTGAGGGCTGGAGAAATGGCTTAGTGGTGAAGGCACTTGCCTACACCTAAGCCCACATACATACCCATATAAGCCAGATATACAAGGTGGCACATGCATCTGGAGTTCGTTTGCAATATTTGGAAGTCCTGGCATGCACATTCTCCTTCACCCATAAATAAATAAATTAATTAAATATTTTAAAAACACATTGAAAGGTGTGGCTGAGGAGATGCTCATTTAGTAAAGTGATTGCTGCACAAGCACAAGGATCTGAATTCATATCCCTAACACACACATAAAATGTCCAATATCTTGAGAAAGTTTAATTTCAAGCCAGCAGAGGAGAAAGCCAAAAGTAAAATTTAAGGGGCTGGAGAGATGGCTTAGCAGTTAAGCACTTGCCTGTGAAGCCTAAGAACCCCAGTTCGAGGCTCAATTCCCCAGGAACCACATACAGAAGCACAAAGTGATACATGCATCTGGAGTTGGTTTACAGTGGCTAGTGGACCTGGTGTATCCATTCTCTCTCTCTTTTTCTCTTTGTCACTCTCAAATAAATAAATAAAAATAAAAATATTTGAAATAAATAAAATAAAATTTAATAATATTTTTACTTGTGTATACCTAAAGAAGTTTCAGCAGAGTTGCCTAAACCAGATTCCCCTTGAAAGGAATGAAGTCAAGGATCTATGACCAGAAGGATCCAGGGGCTGGAGAGATGACTTAGTGGTTAAGGTGCTTACCTTTAAAGCCCAACAACGCAGGTTAAAGCCAAATGCACAAAGAGGCACATGCGTCTAGAGTTGGTTTGCAATGGCTGGAGGCCCTGGCACACCCATTGTCCCTCTATCTCTATCTTTCTCGGCTTTAAAATAAATATAATTTAAAAAATCTATTTTATTTATTTGAGAGAGAGAAAGAAAGAGACGGGGGGGGGGGGATAAGAATGGTGATACCAGGACCTCCAATCATTGCAAGTAAATTCCAGATTCATGCAACACCCTGTGCATCTGGTTACTGTGGGTACTGGGGAATCAAACATGGGTCCTTAGGCTTTCACCAAATGCCTTAATTGCTAAGCCACCTCTCTAACCCAACAAAAAAACTAAAAAAAAAATTCAAAGCTGGACTTGGTGGTGCATGCCTTTAATCCCAGTACTTGAGAGGCAGAGGTAAGAGGATCATCATGAGTTTGAGGCCACCCTGACACTACATAGTAAATTCAAGGTCAGCCTGAGCTACAGTGAGACCTACCCCCCAAAAAGCACTAAAAAAATTAAAATAAAAAGGAGAACTGGGGAGATGGCTTAGCAGTTAAGGTGCTTGCCTGCAAAGCCAAAGGACCCAGGTTTGATTCCCCAGCACCCATGTAAGCTGGATACACAAGGTGATGCACATATCTGGAGTTAGTTTGCAGTGGGTAAAGGCCCTGGTGCACCTATTCTGTCTATATATCTGCCTCTTTCTCTTTTTTTTCTCTCAGATAAAGGAGCCAGATTAAAGGCACACACCTTTAATCCCAACACTCAGAAAGCAGAGGTAGGAAGGTTTCTATGAGTTCGAGGCCACCCTGAGACTAATTCCACAACAGCCTAGTCTAGAGCAATCTTACCTTGAAAAACCAAATAATAATAAAATCAAACACTAAATAATAACAAATATAAAATAATATTAAGTAATAAATAATAATAAATAAATAAAATGGGATCTAGGAAATAAGAAGCCCCACAAGAGAGGAGACAAGACAGAGTCTCAGGAAGTTTAAAGTACTTGAGTTAACTGGGCCATAGGTCTAGAGATCATGTGTGCCTGTGACCCCAATCCCATAGGGGAGCAAAGACCTGGGAATCACAGGGATTCATGAAAAACAGACAAGCATTAGGATCAGTGACAGGCTTGGGCTCAAACAAGAACAGGCAGAACAGCAATGGAGCTGGACATTCAGCCACCACAGACAAGAATATTCTGCAGCAAGAGAGCACCTGGCATGCCATGAGGATCCATACACATGTACATACCACACACATAAGCAAAACAAAAAAAGGGCCAGGCGTGGTGGCACATGCCTTTAATCCCAACACTTGGGAGGTAGATGTAAGAGGATCACTGTGAGCTCAAGGCCACCCTGAGAGTACACAGTGAATTTCATAGTCAGCTTGGGCTACAGCGAGACCTTGCCTTGAAAAAAAAACAAACAAACAAGAAATAAAAAGGGATTCTTGGGATCTTTAAAACCTAGTGGTTGGGGCTGAAGAAGATGGCTTAGCAGTTAAGGCACTTGCCTGCAAAGCCAAAGGACCCAGGTTCAATTCTCCAGGACCCACGTACCCACGTAAGCCAGATGAACAAGGGGGCTCATTTGCAATGGCTGGAGGCACTGACGCACCCATTCTCTCTCTGTCTGCCTCTCTCTTTCTCTCTCTCATAAATAAGTAAAATATATTTAAAAAAAAAAAACCTAGTGGTTGGGGAAATGGCTCAGTGGTTAAAAGCACTTGCTTGCAAAGCCTGCCAACACAGATTAAATTCACTAGCCACCTACAAAAGTGACACATACATCTAGAGTTCATTTGCAGTGGAAAGAGATCCTGATTTGCCTACACATACACACACACACACACACACACACACACACACACACACAAAGACACATGTACACATGTATACATGCAAATGAATAAAAATTAAAACAGGGGTTAGAGAGATGGCTTAGTGGTTAAGGTGCTTTCTTGCAAAGCCAAAGGACCCAGGTTTGATTCCCCAGGACCCACATAAGCCAGATGCACAAGGTAGCACATGTATCTGGAGTTCATTTGCAGTGGCTGGAGGCCATGGTGCGCCCATTCTCTCACTCTCTCTGGCTCTCTCCCACCTTCTCACCTTCTCAAATAAATAAATGAAGAAATAACAAATATTAAAAAAGAAAATAAAACTTTTCTTCTTTATTTACAAGCAAAGAGAGAGAAGAGCGAAAGAAAGAATGGATGCAACAGGACCTCTAGCCACTGTAAACAGACTCCAGATGCATGCACCACTTTGTCCATCTGGTCTTACATGAGTACTGGGGAATCAAATTCGGGTTATTAGGCTTTGCAGGGCAAGCACCTTAACAATTGAGTCATCTCTCCAGCCCCCAAAAAAACTTTTTAAAAGCCTATTAAGTTTTCTGCTTTCCACCACGATTTTTTTTTTTTTTTTTTTTGGTTTTTCGAGGTAGGGTCTCACTCTGGTCCAGGCTGACCTGGAATTAACTCTGTAGTCTCAGGGTGGCCTTGAACTCTCGGCAATCCTCCTACCTCTGCCTCCCGAGTGCTGGGATTAAAGGCGTGCGCCACCACGCCCAGCTTCCACCACGATTTTTTTAAATCAATGTTGCAAGAACCACCAACATGAATAAATGCTTTAAGAAGAGATTTGTATCCATTACATTGTTTATTTTAAATTGTGGATTTAAATCAAAAAGTAGACACACATATAAAATGGTAAAAGTTTGGGCTGGAGAGATGGCTTAGCAGTTAAGCGCTTGCCTGTGAAGCCTAAGGACCCTGGTTCCAGGCTCAATTCCCCAGGACCCACATTAACCAGATGCACAAGGGGGCACACACATCTGGAGTTCATTTGCAGTGGCTGGAAGCCCTGGCGTGCCCATTCTTTCTCTCTCTCTGCCTGTTTCTCTCTCTGTCTGTCACTCTCAAATAAATAAGAATAAAAACCAGATCAATGCAGAGAAAAATCAACTCCTACCAAATCAGAGAGCCAGTGCCTCAGAGGCCCCCAACACCTCAGCACTGAAGCAGACCAAAAATGAACCCAACATGGCTCAGGGAAATCTTGCGGAAGAGGGGGCGGAAAGAATGTCAGAGTTACATGTTGGGTCATGATTTTCAGAGACATTTATCATACTAATAACTGAGGGCTAACTCCACAATGCACGACCCATTTTCAATAACAAGGAGGGTCTAATGGGAGGGGGTAGATCACAGATGAGCCTAAATAATGGTACCAAACTGCCTGTATTTACTGAAAAGAAAACTAATAAATTAAATTAAAAAAAAATAAAAACCATATATATATATAATATATATATATACACACACACACACACACACATATACATATATATAGTAACTTTTACTCAGCTTGCTTTGACCTATTCTTTAAAACTGGAAAGGGTATATAAGGGAGGGAGGAGAGGGCGGTACTTAAGTGGATGATATTGTATATATGTAAGTAGATGAACAGACTAATGGGGGTGGAAAGGCTTAAGTGAAGTAAGGGGAAGAGACTGAGTAAAGGAAAGGTGAGGGAAGAGTTATTCAAAATTTAAGAGGGTATATATAAGTCATATGGAAACCTACTTTTTTGGACAATGGCACACCCAGAAGCCATAGATTGTTATAAGAAATTTTTCAGTCCCAGGGATAGGATACCTTCCAGTGAGTTGTCAGCTAAGAAGGTCCCTGGTACCCTCAAAACATTACAGGCCATGGCTGAGGCTCTTGGTTTCCTACCAGGAATAGATAGTAAGACCCTACTGCTGAAGACTCCACATGCTTGGGCTGCAAGGCCACTGAGAAATCCTGCTGGAGCTGCGCTGAAAACCTCCTCCCTGTTGACCAGCTGACAGAAAGCTGGAAAAACTATGCTACATGCAGCTCTATGGGAGAGAATGAATTCACCTGTGGACATAAAAAACAGTGGGCACTGCAATCCTTAAATATGACCAGCCAGGCCAAATGAGCCAATGGGTACAAGAGTGACATGACTGTTGTGGGGGAAAACCAACCACCCTCTAATTGGACTGGAGGCCCACTCTATGGGAGGGAATACATCCCTGATACTGAAAACCTGTAACAGGAGTAATCATGAGCCGTAGGGGTGTAACGTCTGCTGCTGTCTGGCTAAATGTATATACAATGCTCACCAGACTGCCCAGTAAGCACCTCTCTTAATGTTCATACTCATATATTAATGCTACTCTTACTTTTGGTTAGAGAACCTTCTCTTTTCAGATGGCAGTGACCTCGGGATGACTCAGAAGGCACCAGGGTGCAGAGAGGATGTGACAGAGGAGTGTTCAGCACTGCAGTATCTCTATCACATCCTCCAAGGCTCAGGGTCCATTGAGGAAGAGGTGGTGGACTGAATGTACAAGCCAAAAGAAATTTTTACAATGCACTCTTTCAGACACAAAATGGTCTGAATATCTATGACTTCACAGTGCCTGACACTACCTACACAAGACCATCATAATAGGAGGAAAACATGATTACATAAAAAATAAAAGACTGGCCGGGCGTGGTGGTGCACGCCTTTAATCCCAGCACTGGGAGGCAGAGGTAGGACTGCTATGAGTTCTAGGCCACCCTGAGACTCCATAGTGAATTCTAGGTCAACCTGGGCTAGAGTGAGACCCTACCTCAAAAAAACAAAAAACAACAACAACAAAAAAAAAGTAAATAAAATGAAAATAAGACTGGGTTCAGTAGTTAAAAGCACTTGCTTTCAAAAAGCCTGACAACCTGGGTTCAATTCCCCAATACCCACATAAAGCCAGATGTTTTAAGAGGCACATGCATCTGGAATATGTTTGCAGTGGCAGGAGGACCTGGTGTGCCCCTATTTATTCTCATATTCCCTCTCACTTTCACCCTCTGTCGCTCTCTCTCTCAAGTAAATAAAATATTTATAAATAAATAAATAAAAGACTGATTGAGAGGGGGAGGGTATATGATGGAGAGTGGAGTTTTGAAGGGGAATGTTGGAGTGGGGAATTACCATGGTTTATTGTCTATAATCATGGAAGTTGTCAATAAAAGAAATTATTTTAAAAATCTAGGCATATCATTATTTAAGTTTTTACTAATTTATGTATCTGCAAGGAGTGAGAGAGAGAGAGAGGGAGAAAGAAAGAAAGAATGGGTATGCCAAGGTCTCTAGCTGTTGCAAACAAACCCCAGGTGAATGTGCTACTCTGAGCATCTTGCTTTATGTGGGCACTGGGGAATTGAAACCAGGTTAATAGGCACCTTAACCACTGAGCCATCTCTCCAGCTCCAAGCATATCATTTTGATTGTTGTATGATGACAAAGTAATATAATTTAGCTGGGCATGGTGGCACATGCCTTTAATCTCAGCACTTGGGAGGCAGAGGTAGGAGGTAGGAGGATCGCCATGAGTTCAAGGACACCCTGAGAGTTCCAGGTCAGCCTGGACTACAGTGAGACCCTACCTCAAAAAAAAAAAAAAAAAAAACAAAAAAAAAACCCAGCACCCATGTAAAGCTTCTCAGAGGCCAGACTTATCTGCAGAGGCAAGAGAGCCTATCTCAAAGAAGGTGGCACACAGACAACTCCTCTCACTTCTGTGCACAGATGGACACACATGGACTCACCTGGAGTCAATATACCTTTTAAAATTTGCACTAAAATTTCATGTAATTTGCTTTTTCTCTTAGTGATATGACTCAGCAAATAATTCTTTCTTCCCAGGACAAATTCCCTTCCTTGTAATATCAGGAGATAGAACTAAATTATTCTTTGTTTATTTACTGGTTTTGAGACAGGGTTTCATGTAGCACAAGATGGCCTCAAACTTGGTATGTAACTGAGGATGACCTTGAACTCCTGATCCTCCCAAATACTGGGATTGTAGGTGTGTTACGGGCACAAGCTACTATGCTTGGCAGGACTAAATTATTGTTAAAATCCTAAGTAGGTCAACTTCCACTTTTTACCTGATTGTGCTGCTTTGGTGATGGGGAAGTGCGTTGGAATTTCAAAGTCAGACTGAACCTCTGTTCCACTTTCAAGAGGACCGTCTGCCTCACTTAGCAGCTCAAGCTCACTTGCCCAGTCTGAATGACACAGATTGTCTTCCAATACCTGTTCATAGAATAATGTAAATAAAATCAGCACATGAGTTTAAGACAGTTAAGTGTATGAACTTACGCAGTTCCTGACCATCACAAATACCTAACAGAAACCAGTCTAGCAAACTGCTCTTGTGTGTTGAGACCCGCAGGTAACCGGTCTTTACTCCTGAGCTGTTCCCTGACAGGTCCCAGCAATACTTCTTGGAGAAAGGCTACAAATAAAGGTAAATGGGGAAACTGGTTGTCAGCACATTTTCACTTACAGCCCTATTGTAGCACTAGGACTCATACAAAAAAAAAAAAAAAAAAAAGCCAAGTAGCAAAATGACTCCACATACACTCACTGCCTTCTTTCTACTGAACCTACCTGGAGAATTTTTACTTTGTGTCTTACAATTCCATTTCTTCTGCTTGAACTATCTGTCCTTTTCCTTCTTTCCAATTCACTGCTTATTCTATCATGCTGCCTTGGTCTTCTTCATGATTTCACATTTCCTTGAACTCATGGACCATTTGCTGTTTTATAAACAGTAACTGATGAGGAAAACTATCTCATATTGTTTGTTTCCATGCACGTATGAATGAAATAGAAGTTAGCAGGGTCAGGGGGCTGGCTGCCTCACTAGCCGCGATTATCCTAAAGAACTGATCTCATTCAAAAAGCCACAATCAGCCAGACATGGTGGCACACACCTATAAACCCAGCACTTGGGAGGCAGAGGTAGGAAGATAGAGTTTGAGGCCACCCTGAGACTATATAATGAGTTCTAGGTCCAAAGCAAGACACTGCCATGAAGCGGCTCCCCCACCCGCCCTGCCACAAAAAAAAAAAAAAAAAAAAAAAAAAAAAAGGAAAGAAATAAAGAAAAAAGCCAGGATCTCAGTCCTGAAGGCAAAAATGTTGGTATTATTACAAGGAGATGAGATACATGTGTTCAAGACAATTCCAAGAGAATAAAGCAAAAAAAAAAAAAAAAAAAAAAAAAAAAAAAAAAAAAAAAAAAAAAAGGATAGGATAGAATGGGATAAAATTCCCCTTCTCTGAGCTAGCCTCAGAAAAGGCAAGGTACAGCATAAAGCTGATCATGCACTCACTGAGAATCCTGAAGTGACCACAAGAAAAGATCTACAGATTCCTGCAGCCGACAACCTACCAGCAGCTCCATCATGTCCTCTTCCCAGTTCTTGACTAAGCAACCTCCACCTAAAGCCAGTTTCTCCACTTAGACGACCAATGGCCTCTCTTGTCCACTCTATCCCTCCACTGAGACTATTTCTTCTATCAGTACACAAATATGCTATCATTTATCCTATTTTAAACTTTTCCTTGATCACAGATAACACAAAATTTTTCTAAACATCTTCACAGCAATACGTAGAGGAATGTTTCTCTCCTCTCAATCTATTGTATACCCCATTCAAGATTCTGATGCAAGGGCTAGAGAGATGTCTCAGTGGTTAAAGCATTTGCCTGCAAAACCTAATGACCTGGGTTTAGTTCCCCAACCAGATGCACAAAATGACTCATGTATCTGGAGTTTGTTTGCAGTGGCTAGAGGCTCTGGCATGTCCATTCTCTCTCTCTTTCTGTCCCCTCTCTCTTCTCTGCTTGCAAATAATTAATTAAATATTTAACAACAACAATAAAAAAGATTTTGGCTCCACTGACCCCTCACCAATGTATGCCCTCTTCCTTGAACTAATGACAGTATGTATCATATCCTGCCACTCCTCTCTTCTTCAAACATATTTGTTCCCTTCATTTCCAATGTCCCTTCTCTTAGCCTTCCTCTTTTCTAGCCTGGGCTGGCTCACTCCTCCTTAAACAATGTGGTGTTCCCCACTCCTGGGAGGTCACCACATTGATGCCAAACTTAGTGTGAACACCTGACAGCCACAGCTCACTACAGTCAGAACTCCTGGACTCAAGGGATCCTTCAGCCTCAGCCTCAGCCTCCTGAGTAGCTCAGTTTAGCCTTCCTTTTATATCACCAACATCTAACCTTAGAGATCAAAACCTCAGTTCTCCTCTTCTTTGTCTTAATTATACCTACCAACTTATAGTATTAAAGGCTAGCTGCTGTATTTTAACTCTAAAATGCACAAAGCCCCAGATTTTAAAAAAATTTATTTGAGAGGGAAAGAAAGAGAGAGAGGGAGGAAGAGAGGGAAGGAAGGTAATAGGTGCACCAGGGTCTCCACCCACTGCAAGCGAACTCCAGACACATGTGCCACCTTGTGCTTCTGGGTACATGGGTATTGGGAAATCAAGCCTTAGCTGCTAAGCCATCTCTCCAGCCCAGCCCAGCCCAGCCCAGCCCAACTAATGTTACATTTTTTTTGGTTTTTCGAGGTCAGGTCTTGCTCTATTCCAGGCTGACCTGGAATTCACTATGTAGTCTCAGGCTGGCCTTGAACTCATAGCAATCCTCCTACCTCTGTCTCCTGAGTTCTAGGAGTTCTAGGCATGTACCCCCACACATGCATGGCTTTTTTGTCTTCTTGAGGTAGGGTCTCTAGCCCAGGCATCCCTGTACTCTCTGTTTTCCCAGGCCAGCCTTGATCTTACAGTGATCCTCCTATCTCTGCCTCCCAAGTGCTGGGATTAAAGGCATGCACCACTGCACCTGACTCTGACCCAAATTTTAATATCCCTGAAATCCAGATGTATTTTGCAATCACTAGCATGTGGCAATTTAATCTTCAGTATTCTTTCCTTTCTTAGCAGTACAATTTTGGTATCCCTTATAAACAATTTTAGATTTGATGACTATAGTGTAAACTCACAGCATTTAAATTTCTGTCTTTAGCCCAGACCTCTCTTTTGCTCTGCAGAGTTGTATATCTAGCTGCATAGTTGACATTTCCTCTTGGCAGTCTTACAGCGGTCTCAAGCTAAATATATCCAAAACTGTACTCTTGATCTTCCAGTTCCACCTGCCACTTCAGTTGATGACAATTCCTGCCATCTAGGTGCTTAGGCCAGAAACCTTAGAGTCATCTTTGACTCCTACTCCCACATTCCACATCCAGTCCACCAGGAAATCCTGTTGGCTCTGTCTTCAAAGTTTATCTAGAATGCTACTACTTCTCATCTCCATTGCTACTGTCTGGCCCCACCCCCACCTAAAGGGAAATTTGGATTCAGCTGTCCCAGACAGACTGAAAATTCAGCATTTCTTCCTTACCATGCTTACTTTCACTTCCTTAGGCTCCCTAATCTGGGAGGCATCCCTGACACAGCACCCTTCCCTACTGCCCTAGTATTTCTATCTTTGGTTGGCAGTTGGCGTTTTTTTCTGGAAGTTTCTAGTTATTTACTGCACCAAAGATCCCATACTTCAAAAGTTGTAGGACCAGGATTCAGGTACAGGCTTCTTCCTGACACTTACTTACAAAGCCTGCCTGGCCAAGTTCAATTCCCAAGCCATCCTCGTAAGCCAGATGCAAAAAGTGGCACAATTATTTGTTATTTGCAATGGCAAGAGTCCCTGGCACACACATATATGCACACAAATAATGAATTAAAAAATAATTTTTTTAAGAGAAAGTGCCAGGTGTGTGGCACACTCCTTTAATACCAGCAAGAGGGAGGGAGAGGTAGGAGGATGGGTGAATTTGATGGGTGAGCCAGCCTGAGGCTACATAATAAATTCCAAGTCAGCATGGGCTAGGGTGAGTCCCTACCTCAAAAAGGTGGGGGGAACCTAACTCAAACAGGTAGAATAGGCTGTCCTCCTGCCCCCAAAGCAAGGTTTCTCTTAATCTCACTCTGCTATTTTCTTTACTGGGTTGGTTCTGCCTCCCATCTCACTGTCAGGGAGGGAAGGAGCAAAGAAGGGGGGAGATAAAAACGAAAGGTAACTTAAAAAATTCCTTTATGTCCTAGCCGGGCGTGGTGGTGCGTGCCTTTAATCCCAGCACTTCAGAGGCAGAGCTAGAAGGATCGCAGTGAGTTCTAGGCCACCCTGAGACTACATAGTGAATTCCAGGTCAGCCTGGGCTAAAGCAAGACCCTACCTCAAAAAAAAAAAAAAAAAATCCTCTAAGTTTAACTGATCTAATAAGTCAAAATTCACTCTAACATCTAGATCAGGGTCCCTGTCTTTCTGGACTACACTGAAAATCCTAACAAGCACCACAATCCCAGACTCAAATAGTCACAAACCCCATCTTCACAACACACCTTTCAGTCCCACTTTTCTTATGACTTAGGACTTACTTTAGCTTTCCTTCTAGTGGTATGAACTGGATTTTTACAATATGCCTGCTTGCTCTTCTGAAGGTAACGCTTCCAAAAATTGTGCAAAACTTCATCCTAAGGTGGAAGGGAAATAATGAGTGGCAATGATTCATTATCATGACAAATACACAGTACATCTGTAACACAGTCTCTTGTACTTTACTTATTGCATCCCATCTAGATGAATTCCTATTTACTTTTGCTTAAAAAGATTCTCATCATAGGATCAGGTGTATGTGAGAATTTTTTTTGCAGTGCTAGGGATTGAACTAATGTCTCAAAACATACATTTTATTTTAAGAGAATGAATTGACACGCCAGAGCCTCAGCCACTGCAATCGAACTCCAGATGCATGCGTCACCTACTGGATAGGTACCACCTTGTGCTTCCCTCACCTTTGTGTGTCTGGTTTACGTGGGATCTGGAGAGTTGAACATGGGTCCTTAGGCTTCACAGGCAAGTGCCTTAACCACTGAGAATTCTCTACAGCCCCCCCCCCCCACCTCTGTTCTTTGTTTGTTTGTTTGTTTTTCGAGGTAGGGTCTCACTCTATCCCAGGATGACCTGGAATTCACTATGGAGTCTCAGGGTGGCCTCAAACTCATGGCAATCCTCCTACCTCTGCCTTCTAAGTGCTGGGATTAAAGGCGTGTGCCACCACGGCCAGCATCACCTCTGTTTTTGAAGGAGATCACTCTAGCCCAGACTGACTTGGAACTTATTAGTGTAGCCCAAGCTAGTCTTGTACTCACAGAAATCCTCCTCAGCTGCCTGGGTACTGGGACTACAAAGCTACTATGCCTGAAAACATACTCTTAAAAAAATTTTTTTTTAATTAACTATTTGCAAGCAAAGAAAAAGAGAGAAGCTGGGCATGGTGGTGCATGCATTTGATTCCAGCACTCAACTGAGACTACATAGTGCATTCCAGATCGGCCTGGGTTGGAATGAGACCCTACCTTGAAAAACCAAAAAAAAAAAAAAAAAAAAAAAAAAAGAAAAAGAAAGAAAGAAAGAGAGAGAGAAAGAGAAGGTTAGACAGAGAGAATGGGTGTGCCAGGGCCTCAAGCAAACTCCAGACACATCAGACGCATGGGTCACTTTGCATATCTGGTTTTACATGGTACTGGGGAACTGAACCTGGGTGGTTAGACTTTGTAGGCAAGCACCTTAACCACTGAGCCATCTGTCCAGCCCCCTAAAAACATACTTTTTTGGAGAAAGGCAGGAAGGTAGGAGAGTACTTCCTTCAGCCTTGAGCTTTTGTTTATTTATTTGGGGGAGGGAGGATGGATAGAGAGAAAATGGGCACACCAGGGATTCCAAGCTGCTGAAAATGAGCTCCAGACATATTTGCCACCTTGTGCATCTTTTTCTGTGGGTCCTGGTCAATCAAACCTGGGTTCTTTGGCTTTGCAGTGCCTTAACTGTTAAGCCTGAAAACACACTTTAAAAAAAATATTTATTTATTTGATAGAGAGAAAGAGGCAGAGGCAGAGAGAGAGAATGAGTGAGCTAGTGCCTCCAGCCACTGCAAACTCCAGATATATGTGCCTCCTTGTGCATCTGGCTTATGTGGGTACTGGGGAATTGAACTAGGGTCCTTTGGCTTTGCAGGCAAAAGCCTTAACCACTAAGCCATCTCTCTAGCCCCTGAAAACATACTTTTTAATCTTGGATTTTACAGAGGGAAAAGACGTAAAGATTACCTGCTAGAAGCCCTTCCTATTACATACTCAGGTCAGAGACAAAGTCCATTGTATTACTATTGATTTCTCTACAGTTCCACTCAAACCTTACTCTTTGAACACTGAATAAAAAGCCAGCATCAGATGGAATAAAGGAAAGGTGGAGGGAGGGCTAATCAAAATCTGAGAGAATATAAATAAATCAAATGGAATCCTTCAGTTTTGGACAGTGGAACACTCAGGAGCCGTAGATCGTTGCTAGAAAATTTTCAGTGCCAGGGATGGGATACCTTCCTAGTGAGTTGTTGGCCAGGGAGGTCCCTGATGCCCCCAAAACATTATAGGCCATTGCCAATGCCCTTGGTTTCCCACCAGGGATCGATGGTAAGACCCTATTGCTGAAGACTCCACTTGGGCTGCAAGGCCACTGAGAAATCCTCCTAGAACTGAGCTGATAACCTCCTCCATGTAGACCAGCTAACAGAAAGCTGGAAGAAGCCATTCTACATAAAGTTCAATGGAGAAAGATACACGACCAGTGAAGATACTGAACAGTGGACACTGCAAGCCTTATAATTGGCCAGCCAGCCCAATTGAGCCAACAGGTGCAACAGTAGCATGTCTGTCATGGTGGAAACCAACTTCCCTCTAATTGGACTGGAGGCCCGCTCCAAGGGAGGGAATACATCTCTGATACTGAAAATTTAAAACAGGGTAGTCATGAGCCCTAGGGGTGTAACATCTGCTGATGTCTGGGTAAGTGTGTATATACTATGCTTATCAAGCTGCCCAGTAAGCAATTCTCTTAATGTTCATATCCTTATATTAATGCTACTCTCACTTTTGGTAGAGAATCTTCTCTTTTCAGATGGCAGTGACCTTGGGATGACTCAGAAAGTATCATGGTGCTGGACAGAAGTGACTAGAGTACTGAGTAACATCTCAATCACACCTTCCAAGGCTCAAGGTCTAATGTGGAAGAGGTGGCGGAAAGAATGTAAGAGCCAAAGGAAGGGCAGGACTCCTTACAATGTGCTCCCTCCAGACAAAAAAAGGCCTGGATATCCATGACCTCTTAGTGCCTGACACTACCTACACAAGACCATCATAAAAGGAGGGAAGCATCATGGCATCAGAATAGAGGAGAGACTTATTGAGACGGGGAGGGGATGTGATGGAGAATGGGGTTTCAAAGGGGAAAAGGGGTTGGAGGGAGGGTACTACCATGGGATATTTTTTATAATCATGGAAAATGCTTTAAAAATTGAGAAAAATTTAAATTAAATTAAAAAAAAAAAAAGCCAGCATCTAGACACAGATAACTTACCTTTAACTCTGGGCCTACTCCAAGGGTCTTCAAGGCTTCTGCTTGGTGATACAGAATGTACTGGAAACCTTCACACACATACCAATCCCAGCCTTTTTCTAAATGATAAACAATATATTTTACAAATTTGTATATCTAATTTATGAGGAAGCTACTTCTTAAATTGTGTTTACATATTACTGCTTTGGTTTTCGTACCGCTGATTCATTTTGCCTTGACATTTTTACTGTCTGTATTCTTGTTTTGAAACATTTTTAATTAATTTATTTATTTGAGAAAGACAGAGAGAAAGTATGGGCACACCAGGGCTTCCTGCCACTGTAACTGATCTCCACACACATGTGCCACTTTGTACATCTGGCTTTATGTGGAAACTTGGGAACTAAACCCAGGCTAACAGGCTTTCCAACTATGCAGCTTTAACCAACGAGCCATCTCTCCATCTCCTGTTCTGTGAGACCGTTTCACCCTGTACCTCTGCCTGTCCTGGATCATGCTATGTAGACCCGGCTGGACTCAAACCTGTGCCAATCTTCTTGCCTCCACCTTTGCCTCTCAAGTGCAGGAATTATAGGCATTCAACACCATGCCTGGCCTCTGAAGAGTCTGTATACTTACAGTCTCTTTTCCATTCTGAAATATTTGTACACAAATACTAAAACTAAGCATTTTGTATCACGTATCAGATTTTCATTTAGCTATAATTATTATGAAATAGTAACCTAACAGGCAGAAGACTAGCTAGTGGACATGTTTATAAAACAAACAAAATTTAAGTTTTAAAAAATATCTTTACTATATTTAAGACAGAGAGAGATAATATGGCTGTGCCAGATCCATGTAAGCCAGTCGCAGTGACCAAGTGTACAATGTCACACATGCGCACAAGGGGACATGTGTTTGGGGTTCGTTCGCAGTAGCCAAAGGTCTTAGTGTATCCATATTCTCTCTCTCTCTCTGTCTGCCTCTTTCTTTTCCTCTCTGTCTCAAAATAAATAAAATTTAAAGAATAATACAGTTTATGCCAGTAGATAAAAACAAAGCACTGCTTTGCTATTCTTTCTCCTTTGCATAACGGTTGCTCTATTAGAAGTGCAACTCATTGACAATAAGCAGGACAAAGAATATGCTTTAACATGTTTGCTTCCAAATATACTATCAGTCATTTCCAAATTTAATTCTATTTTGGATTTTCTGTTGAAAAACCAACCTCGTGGCACATACCTTTAAACCAAGTACTGCGAGAGGCTGAGGTAGGATGAATTCAAGGCCAACCTGGGGCTACAGAGTAAGTTCAAGGTCACACACAGCTAGAATGAGTCCCTGCCTCAAAAAAAAAAAAAAAAGAAAAGAAAAGAAAAAAAAAAGGAGGGGCTAAGATATGGCTCAGAGGTTAAGGTAGTTGTCTATAAAGCCTAATGACCTGGGTTCAATCCCCTAGTACCCATGTAAAGCCAGATACAAAGTGGCACATGTATCGAGAGTTCATTTGCAGCAGCTAAAGGCCCAGGCATGCCCATTCTCTCTCTCCCTCTCTCTCCTTGCAAATAAATAAAAGTATTTAAAACTAGGAACAACAACCAAAAAAAGAAAAAAAAAAAGTCAGGCCTGGAGAAATGATTTAGTGCTTAAGGTACTTGCCTGCAAAGCCAAAGGACCCAGGTTCAATTCCCCAGGACCAACATAAGCCATATGCACAAGGCAGCACATGCATTTGGAGTATTTGCAGTGGCTAAAGGCCCTGGTGTTCCCATTCTTCTTTCTCTGTCTGCCTCTTTCTATCTCACATACTATACAAATAGATTTTTTTTTTTTTTTTTTTTTTTTGCGGGGGGGTGGTGGTTGTGGTGGTGGTGGTTCTTTTTTTGAGGTAGGATCTCACTCTAGTCCAGGTTGATCTGGAATTTACTATGTGGTCTTTGGCTGTCCTTAAACTCATAGCAATCTTTCTATGTTGGCCTCCCAAGTACTGGGATTAAAGGTGTACAACACCCTACCCAGGTTTAAAATTTTTAAAAAGTCAAGTAGTTTCTACTCAGACATGGTGACTCATATCCATAATCTCAACAGTAAGGAAGCTAAGGTAGATGGACTGCCATGAGTTCAAGGCCAGCCTGGCCTACATAGTGAGTTCTGATAGCTTTGGCTACAGAGAGACTATGTCTCACCAAAAATAAAAATAAAAACGCTATTTTTCTCTACAATCTATTTTAAGTTCCAATTCTATGGGGCTGGGAAGATATTTCAGCCATTAAAATGCTTGGTCTGCAAGCATGAAGCCCTGAGTTAAAACCCCAGAACCCACATGAAAAGAAAAAACAAAAAACAAGTGGGTAGAGTCCTTGGAGTGCCCATTCTCTCTCTCTCTCTCTCTCTCTCAACTGCCTCTTTCTATCTCTCTCTCTCTCAAATAAATAAATAAAATATTGAAAAAAACATGATGTGTGCATTTGTAATCCCAGTGTTAGGGAGGTACAGACTGGTGGATCACGGGGTCAGCTGGACAGTTAGTAGAGCTTATTTGGTAAGCTCCAGGCCACTGAGACTGGGTCTCAAAAGAGGCAGATGGCCCAATGTTGTCTTCAGGCCTCTACACACACACATATACTTGCACACATACACATGAAAGAAAACACACACAAAACAATAACAAAAAATTCCATTCTAGCCACGTGTGGTGATACACACCTTTAATCCCAATACTCAGGAGACAGAGGTAGGAGGATCATCATGAGTTTGAGGCCAGCTTGAGACTACAGAATGAGTTCGGGGGGGGGGGGACACCCTATCTTAAAAAAAAAAATCCCTTCTATGACTCCAAATCATAGTACAAAATAGCTTCCATGGAGCTGGAGACATAACTGTTGGTAAAGTACTTCCAGTGCAAGGATCTGAGTTCAATCCTGAGAACCCATGTAAAATGCTTGGTGTGGTGGCACATACCTATAACCCCAATGCTGGAGAGGTGGAGACAGGAAGATCCCCAGGGTAAGCTGGCTAGCTTGTCTAGCCAAATAAGGGAGTTCCAGGTTCAGTGAGAATATGTCTCAAAAACTAAGGTGGAGAAACTGGGAAGATGGCTCAGTGGCTAAAAGCATTTGTGATATAAGCCTGACAACAGGAATCTAGATCCCCACAACCCACATAAAGCTGGACACAAGTGGCATACACACGTATAATTCTAGCATGTTCAAGGCAAAAGGAAGCAGCCAGGAGACTTCAAGCTTACAGGTCAGCTAGTCTGGTGTTCACAGGTGCTAAGAGTAAGAGAGACCCTATCTCAAACAAGACAGTAGACAAGTATCAAAACCCCAGGTTGTCCTCTGACCTAACACATACACCCATATATACACACATATCATACAGAAACACAAAATTTTAAAAAATAAGACTCCAACATCAATCTCTAGACTCTATATGCAAGAACACATACACCTACATGTATACAAACACATACACAGAGGAACAGCTTACCAAATTTTCTTTTCTTTTTAAGTCCTCTGTTGATGGCATTTATCTTGGTATTAGGAATAGCTGCAGTGCTTATAACTTCTTTGGATATCTGCAGGAAACAAAAATAGACCATTTAAACAACAGTTTTAGCTCTTTTCTTCCTATGATTCCCACTAGACACCAGTGTGTAAGTCTGTCTCTGCCCTTCCCATAGGGCTGGGAAGGGGGTGGGGCACTTCCTGAGTATTTTCCTGCTTGCCTTCTGAATGTGTCTTGCCTTCTCATTTTGTTACATGTATGATTCTTCTTTGATCTCTGAGCCTTTCACTATTATTTTTCTTTTTTTGTTTTGTCTTGTTTTTTTTGAGGGAGGGTTTCACTCTAGCCCATGCTGACCTGGAACTCACTGTAACTGAAGCTCAGCCTCGCAGAGTGCTGATATTAAAGGTGTGCACCACCATGCCTGGCCACTTCACCATTTCTTTTCTTTTTTTTCTTTACTTCACCATTTCTTAATCTACTCTGGTCTTTTTTTTTTTTTTTTTTAATGAGAGGAAGAGAATTGGTGTGCCAGGGCCTCCAGCCACTGCAAACTATAGACGTGTGTGCCATCTTGTGCACACGTGTGACCTTGTTCGCTTGAGTCACCTTGAGCATCTGTCATATGTAGGATCTGAAGAGTCGAACATGGGTTCTTAGACTTCAGAGGTATGCACCTTAACCACGAAGCCATCTCTCCCGCCCCTCTCTGGTCTGCTTTGTGAAGGAGATCTCGTTCTTATGCTTTGCCTTGTACATGTGAGGGCATGTGCCTCCTCCAGAGCTCTTCTGTCTGTGGAGATCTCTCTTTGATGGAGATTCTCTCTCTATCTCTTCCCACCCAGGCAAGGAGAAGGCGCACTTAAAGACTCTAGCCACAAGAGAATTTTCCTCCTTGCCTGGATGGGAAGAGATAGGGAGAGAATTCTCCTCTGACCTGAATCTTTAGGTGTGGGGCACACGCCTTTAATTCCAGCACTCGGGAGGCAGAGGTAGGAGGACTGCATGAGTTTGAGGCCATCCTGAGACTACATAGTGAATTCCAGGTCAGTCTGGGTTAGACTGAGACCCTACCTCGAAAAACCGAAAATAATAATAAGAAGAAGGAGGATGAGGAGGAGGAGGAAGAGGAGTAGCAGCAGCAACAGAAGCAGAACATGGTGGTACATGCCTTTAGTACCAGCAGTTAGGAGGCAAAGGTAGGAGGATCACCATGAGCTCAAGGCCACCCTGAGACTTATATAATGAATTCCAGGTAAGCCTGGGCTAGAGTGAAACCCTACCTCAGGGGGGAAAAAAAAGAATAAGAAAGCCAGGTGTGGTAGCCAATGCCTTAATCCTAGCACTCTGGAGACAGAGGTAGGAGGAACACCATGAGTTCAAGGCCACCGTGAGACTACATAGTGAATCCCAGGTCAGCCTGGGCTAGAGTGAGATTCTACCTAGAAAAAACAAACAAACAAATGAATAACAGATGTATCTCTAATAGGATTTTGGGGATGCAATTTCTCTAGTCATTGAAGCCATTTTGAGAGCAACCTGATGTACTAAGCTAGCCATTCTGAGAAGATATGTTAAATATATACTAAAGGAGTTATCTACCAAAGGCATGTAAAAATTTGTACTACACAAAATATAAAACAACAAGCTAGAAATGTCTAGACCTGACAAACTAGAGCCAGAATGATCTGACTGAATGACTAAATTATGGAATATTTACATACTACATGTGTTTAAACTAACAGGAAAATTCATTAAGACAAAAGATTCAGTAGTATTCACAAATCTTTTTTCCTCTCATACACAGAGGGGAAAAAAAGATTAAAAGGAAGGTATTGAATGTAGATTGAGACTTGGTGACTATGACTTTCAAATTCACATTTCCAAATGTTTTATAATAAATATGTATTGTTCTTATAATCATAGTTGATTAAACAAATACAATTCAAGCCAATACGTCTATTAAATGCCTAACTTCATAAATTATTTTGCAAAAGTTCATGTTGTCTAATCTGGCCAGATTTAGGACCTAAAATTCATTTTTTTCTGGATAAAAACTAAGAGAGCCAGGCATGGTAGCACCCACCTTTAATCCCAGCACTGGGGAGACAGAGGTAGGATGATTGCCATGAGCTCAAGGCCACCCTGAGATTACCTAGTGAATTCCACGTCAGCCTGGGCTAGAGTGAGAACCTACCTTGAAAAAACAAACACACACACAAAAAAAAACTAAGACAAACTTTCTTACCTCTTTTTCAATTCAAAAGGCTTAGCTCAAATTGTACAAAGTACCTTGCACGTGTAGAAACATCTACACAGTAAAGTGGAAGGGGGGGGGGAGCAGAAAGCTGGGCACAGCAGTACACACCTTTAATCCCAGAACACAGGAGGTTGTGAGTTCAAGGCCAGCCTGAGACTACACAGTGAATTTCAGGTCAGCCTGGGCTGTAGTGAGAACCTACCTCAAAAAAAAAAAAAAAAAAAAAGCTGGGAGTGGTGGCCCACACTAATCCCAGCACTCGGGGAGGCAGAGGTAGGAGGATCGCCATGAGTTCGAGGCCACCCTGAGACTACATAGTTAATTCCAGGTCAGCCTGGGCTAGAGTGAAACCCTACCTCAAACTCCCCCCCCCCCAAAAAAAAAGAGAGAGAGAGAGAGGAAAAAAAGGAGAAGGGAAGGGGGAAGGGAAAAAAAATGAAGGGCTGGGTTAAAGGTGTTTGCTTACAAAGTCTGTAGCCAGGGTTCAATTTCCAAGCCACCCATGTAAACAAGAGGCAAAATGTATCAGAAAAGTCTGCAAGGGCACATAGTGCACTACACACACACACACACACACACACACACACACACGCATCTACATGTATTTCAAGTGTACAATCTGATGTGTTTGTATATACATATACTGAGATATCTTGACAAGACATGGTCTCCATGAGACCATCACTATAATCAAGGAGATGAACATCATCATTCCACCAGTTTCTTTGGCTAAGTATACTTCATTAATATCCCATGTGATTGACTAGTAAACACCACAAGTATTTGAGCTATATATAACTGTCTCAAAGTAAAACATTTGCATGACTGGGCTGCAAGTTAAATTAACTACTTTAAAAAAATTAACTACTTTTCCAAAGGGAGTTTTTTAAAAACTTGTTTCATATATTTTGTCCAGGTTTTTTTTGATATTTGAAAGTAGGCAGGTAAATCAGTCTCTATCACTCTATGTTGGACATAGTCTCTTTAAAAATGTATATTTATTTACAAGCAAAGAGACACAAACAGGAGAGAGACACAGAAAGAGGGAGAGAGAATAGGTGTGCCAGGGCCTTTAGCTACTATATTCAAACCCCAGATGTATGTACCACTTTGTGCATCTGCCTTTTTTTGTGTGGGTGGGGTCCTAGGGAACGGAACCCGGGTCATTAGACTTTGCAGTCAAGCACCTTAACTGCCAAGCCATCTCTCCAGCCTGGACATATTCTCTTTCTGTCACAAGAAGCTATTCTGAACAATATGGTGTAAGCCATATTCATTCCTTCTTGGCTCTGCCCTTTAGCAAATCCTTTTTTACAGAGAAGAGAACTGGCAAGTTTAGCCTGTCCAGCAGCAGGCTGTCCACATCCTCAATTATTTTGGTTATACTGGCCTGAAGGTATGGTCACCAGAAAAAGCCTCATTTACCAAGGTTATACAGTACAGTACGATAATCTCTAGTTTAGCTCAAAACTTTGGCAAACTAACTCAACTTGTGAGTGCCGCTTGTCTATAAATAGGCAGAAGACTATATCCCACAGGTTGTTATGAGGAGAAAATGTGATAATGGGTAAGAAAACATTCTGTAATTCATAAGGCATTCCACAAAGATAAATGACAGTGAAGCAGCCTTCAAGTTCTCTCAACAGTCCTTAAGCTTTGTGACAGTCTATCTTCCAGACCTCTACATGAGTGAAATATTAAAAACTAATAAAAAGAGATGTATTGCCTTCTAAGTATGATGTTAAATATTTCTCCTTAAACCATACAATCTGAATAAGAAGTTTATTTACAAATGTAGCACAACATAATTTCAAAAGCTCATTTTAGCTGGGCATAGTGGTGCACGTCTTTAATCCCAGCACTTGGGAGGCTGAGGCACAAGGATCATCATGAGGCCAAGGCTACCCTGAGACTACAGAGTGAATTCCAGATCAGCCTGGGTTAGAACAAGACCCTACCTCAACCCAGCCACACCAAAAATAAAATGAAATATATAAAATAAAATGAAAAGCTCATCCTTAATTTTAAACCAAGGGTTTGCTTTTAAAGACCACATGCACATGCATTCTTGGAGTTTAGCCATTACATGAATGATAAATATGTATCAGTTTCTTGAGAACTAGGCTACTTACCAGGATGAAACTATAATTTTTAAAACACAAGTAAATGTATAATATGTTACTTACTTCTGTAACATTGTGACAAGAAGTACAATAGTATTTGCCTTCATCAGTAAGCCCCCAGGAGACAGCAGCACACTGAGAACAGCGTTCTCTGAACTCTTTCTATAGAAGAAGACAGAAAAGGTCAAACCACCTTCAAAACAGTGTATCTTAAGCCACAAGACTCTTAGTTCTACTTTCAGGGGTCATGGCAACTTTACCCTATAAATAAATTTTTAAAAATCAATACAGGCATGATGGGGCAGTCTTTAATCCCAGCACTCAAGAGACAGAAGTAGGAAGATCGCTGAGAGTTCAAAGCCAGCCTGGAACTGCAGAATGAGTTACACGTCAGCCTGGGCTAGAGAGAGAGACTCTGCTTGGAAAAAACAAACAAACAAACAGAGCCAGGTGTGGTGGAACACGCCTTTAATCCCAGCACTTGGGAGGCAGAGGTAGGAGGAGCGCCATGAGTTCGAGACCACACTGAGACTACAGAGTTAATTCCAGGTCAGCCAGGACCAGAGTGAGACCCCACCTCGAAAATACCAAAAAAAAAAAAAAAAGAAAACAAGCGAAAAGTACAACTAATTATCTGTCTGCAAACAAGAAGAATTCAGTGTGTTTAACATTATTAAGCTAATTACAGAAAACTACTAAAATATGCAGAATTTGAGGGAGAAAAAAAGAAGAGAAGATGGCAAAGTTATATTGGAAACAAAGTTGTGAATAAACTCCCTGGAAAGGGCTGTAAGGGGAAAATATCAAAATATAGGCACAGATTAGACAAAACACAAAAATTGGAGATGCCATTTAAAACTTCCTCTAGGGGCACCAAAAACATACCACAAAGGAACTCAATTTTTCTTAGACTTGTCAAGTTTGGATTCATTTATTCAGTGGTGGAAAGGGTATCAACTATGCATGAGTAAGCGTTTAACTGGGTGCTGGGGGGTCGACAAAAGTAAGCAAAAGGGACAGTATGTATCGACTATGGTGAGTCACAATTTCATCAATGTATTATTATTAAGATATCAATCCATCATTCCACCATCCTGCTTCTGGTACACTGACACAGAAGGGATTCTCTGATCCCCAACTCTGCAGGCTGACCTACTGTCATTGGTCCATTGACTGAAATACTGAGAGTGCAGCATTTTATGGTCCATGCCAAAAATGCAAGGCAAGTTCATTTGACAACTTGGTAAATTTTTCAGTGTTCCCATAACTGAAAATTATGACGAAATTCGAGGATGCCCAGTCCAAAGGTCGGATTTCTTTGGAGAGATCCCAAGCTCCAGGTCCCGCCACTCCCTCCCCCTGGCCAGCAGCAAAGGGGAAAGCGGGGTGGTCCCTTCCGTGAGGGTGGGCACCCCACAGCTCCATCCATGCTCCTTGCACGCACCCACAGGGACCCACACTCCGCCCTTTCAGTCAGAAACTCCGCCACTTTCCCAAAACGGCGCGAGCCGCCGCCACCGGCCAGGTCCCTCGCTCCGCCCCTCGCCAGGGGCCGCCCGGGCCGGCGGTGTCCTCCGGCCGCCGCTCCTCAGCCTCAGTCCCGGCGGGCTCCGGGGGCAGAGAGCTCCGGGTCCTCACCGCTTCCTCTAGGTCCATCCCCGCGCCGCGCCAGCCGCCTCAGGCCCGTTACCCAGCAGCGAGCGCCGCTTCCGGGTGCGGCGGGAAGAGCCCTCCGGCCGGAAACTCAGACCCGGACTTTGGATTCCGGAAGCTGGGAAACCTGTGCGCGCCCTCCCTGTGTTGCAAATCCAGTATCCCCTTCAAAATTATTTTCCTTTCCTGGTCTTGGCAGTTAAAAGCGGCCAATAAACCCAGCGTGGTGGCGCACGCCTTTAATCCCAGCACACGGGAGCCAGAGGTTGGAGGATCGCCGTGAGTTCGAGGCCAGCCTGCAGCTACGCAGTGAATTCCAGCTCTGCCTGACGTAGAAAGAGACCCTCCCTCGGAAAAAGAAAAAAAAAAAAATCAATCAATAAAAATACAAGCAACCAATAAGCAAATGGGCGGCACCGAATTCTGAATGACTCTATCAAGCTCTATTCTTTTCCAAGACCAACTTTCAAGCTGCCAGGCCGGCGCCGCAGGACCAGGTGCCGCTTGGAATGAACCCATCAGGTTTCTCTGCCCCTTGCTGGCTTTGACAAAATGTCTCCTGAAGCCAGATGCACCAAGAGGTGCTTTTGTCTGGAGTTCATTTGCAATGACAGAAAGTCCTGACACACCTATATTTACTCTCTCCCTCCCATCCCCCCCTTTTTCTCTCGTAATTTTTGCTTGTTTTCGTTTTTCTAGGTAGGGTTTTAGTCCCGACTGATCTGGAATTCACTATGTTGTCTCAGGGTGGCCTCAACACAAGGCGATCTTCTTACTGCTAGCTCCCGACATGCCGGGCATTAAATGAAAAATTTAAAAAACTGCTCTACAGGCTTGGAGTAAAGAACGCAGGTTGAGATAGAGCTATAGGGTTTTATGGTTTTATGAGGACCTTTTTCCTCCCCAGAGGATGGGAATCAAATCTAGGAGCCTTGGGTGTGCTAGACAAGCGCTCCACCGCTGAGGGGACACTCCCAGCCCTTAGATGTGACTTCTAATCGTGACTCTCTTGGACCTCCACTTTGTCTTGTGTGCAGAGTAGATAAAGTTGTGGTGCCACTGGGACTGGGGGGCCCATAGGAGAAATATGGATCTTAGTTCCTGTCCACCAAGTAGAGCTAAAACAAATGGTGGCTGCTTATTACTTGTGAACATAGCTAAATCTTACATAGTAAAGACAATAAATTTAGCTCTTGTTCTGTGTGTCTGTAGAGAAAACAGTCGGAAGACTGAGGCCAGTGACAGAGCACAAGAATGAACGTGAGCCAGGCGAGGTGGTGCATGACAAACAAACAAGCAGAGCCAGGTGTGGTGGAACACGCCTTTAATCCCAGCACTTGGGGGCAGAAGAAGGAGGATCACCATTAGTTCGAGGCCACCCTGAGACTACATAGTGAACTCCAGGTCAGCCTGGGTTAGAGTGAGATCTGACTCCAAAAAAGCAAAAGAAGGCATATGGCACCCGAGGAGAGACACCCAAAGTTGTCCTCTAACCTCCATGCACATGTATGTATACATACACTCAAAAGAGGAAGAAAGGGAGAAATGTACAAAGAGAAGGGAGAAAGGGGAAGAGAGAGAGAGAGAGAGAGGGAAGAAGGGAGGGAGGGAGGGAGGGAGGGAGGGAGGGAGGGAGGGAAGGAGGGAGGGAGGGAGAGAGAGGGAGAAAGCTAGATAATTTGACAGGTCTGTGAACTATTCTGTTATGACATATCCGAAGCTTTCTGTGCTCTTTCATGGACATTCACTAGTTCATTCCAGATAACCGTAAGTGCTCCACTAAGTTTCCATTAACAACACCCATGACATCCTCCAGTTGGGGGAGGTGGTTGATGAGTTTCCTTAGTGGCCCTACTCACATCTTATCTCAAAGTACTTTTATTATTATAGTTAAAGCAGTCACTCAATGGTTACACAGACCCAATTGTACCCTAAGATGTTGTTTTTATTAATTTATTTGCAAGCACAGAGAGACAGGAGAGAGAGAATATGAATGGGCACACCAGGGCCTCCAGACACTGCAAATGAACTCCAGATGCATGCGCCCCCTTGTGCATCTGTCTAATGTGGGTCCTGGGGATTCAAACCTGCGTCCTTTGGCTTTGCAGTCAGATGCCTTAACCACTAAGCCATCTCCCTAGCCTGAACCTGGGTCCTTTAGCTTCACAAGCAATTACTCTAACTGCTAAGCCATCTCTCTAGCTCCCAAAATGTTTTTAAATCAAAGAAATTATTTACTATCTAGAATATAAGCTCCCTGGTACATCTTCTCATTAAAGGCTCATCATTAGAAGTACTTTCTGCATTCCATTATTGAGACAATCTGGTAACTATCAGGCATAGAAATTAGAAACATACTTTTTCAAAGTAAAATCTCACTGTAGTTTAGGCTGACCTGGAATTCACTATGTAGTCGTAGACTGGCCTTGCACTCACAGCAATTCTCTTACCTCTGCCTCCAGAGTGCTAGGATTAAAGGTGTGTGCCATCATGCCTGGCCTAAAACATTTATTTTTTTATCTAACTTCATAACAAATTTTCAAAAGATAAACCTATATAATTTTCCTCTAAGAACTAGAGTGTTTCTTTTTTATTTTTTTGAAATTTTTCATCAGTATTTATTTTATTTCCAACAATACCTGTCATCTGCTAGTTGATCATGTGGGTACACACCTATAATTGTTGGCTGAGGCAGGAGGATTGCAAGTTCAAGGCCAGCCTGGACTACATAGCAAGCATAAAAAGTACTCTGAGATAAGGTCAGCTTTAACTTCGTATGAAGAGCAAAGACTTATGGGGAGGAGGAAAAGGGAAAAGGAGAAATTTTTAAAAGACAGTAGATGATAAGGAGATAATAAGGCCTGAGGCAGGACCCATCTGGAATGTCTGAGATATAAAAGAAGGCCTGTGTGGCTTGAGGGTAATAGGTGAGAGGTAGAGTTGTGAGATCAAAGGCCCAACAAGGAATAATTTGCTGAAGATTTTCTGGGCCTTCAGGGCTAATATTTAGCCAGTACACATAGAGGACCTCGTCCAGAGCCCCACCCAAAAAATTTCTCTCTCTCACTCTTTTTACTTCTTTAAATATTTTATTTATTGTTATTTATTTGAGAGAGAGAGGCAGATAGAGAAAGCTCTCTCTCATTTGAGACAGGGCCTCCAGCCACTGCAAATGAACTCCAGACACATGTGCCACCTTGTGCATCTGGCCTATGTGGGTCCTGGGAATCAAACCTGGATCCTTTGGCTTTACTGGCAAGCACCTTAACTGCTGAGCCATCTTTCCAGCCCTTTATTTTTGTTTTTTCAAGATAGGGTCTCACTCCAGCCCACGATAACCTGGGTCTCACTCTGTAGTCCTAAACTGACTTTGAACTCACTGCTACTCACTACTACTTCCGCCTTCTGAGTGCTGGGATGGCCACCATACCCAGCCTCCCTGGACCTTTTTATGGGGGACAGGAGTTGAGGCAAGTTTTCACTCTAGCCCAGCCCAAGCTGACCTGGAACTCACTCTGTAGTCTCAAGATGGCCTCCAACTCATGGTGATCCTCCTACCTCTGCTTCCCAAGTATTGGGATTAAAGGTATACACCCATGCCATGCCTGGCACCCTCCTTGGGTCTTAATTCCCCTCTGGCTTGAGTGTTTAAGATAGCTTCCCCCTTGGATCTTTTTTCTTTTGTGGTTTTTTTTTTTTTTTTTTTCAAGGTAAGGTCTCACTCTAGCTCAGGCTAACTTGGAATTCACTATGTAGTCTCAGGATGGCTTCAAACTCATGGCAATCCTCCTATCTCTGCCTCCCAAGTGCTGGGATTAAAGGTGTGTGCCACCACACTCGGCTGGATCTTTTTTCTTTCAATATTATTTATTTATTTGCAAGCAGAGAGGTAGAGAGAATGACAATGGGTGTGCCAGGACCTCCAGCTGCTGCAAATGAACTCTAGACACATGCACCACTTTGTGAATCTGGCTTTACATGAGTACTGGGTATCAAACCCAGGACCTTAGGCTTTGCAAGCAAGTGTGTTAACTATTGAGCCCTATCTCCAACCCCCTCCCTGGATCTTAATCCCACCTGCAATAAGTCTCAGAGTTCATCATTTCTCCTTAAATAAATTCAATAATTCATAATTTATCCTTCTCAGACTGTGCTTTTCAAAGTCTTTGTTAAATAGGCAAAGGCCCAAAAGTTGGGGTCACAGGCCTAGTGGAATCCCTCCTGAACCCTAAAATCTTGCATCACTAACAAAGCCTGGATTCCTGGGTTCATTACCCTAGTAGCCATGTGTTGTAGTCAGCTACTTATTGCTGGACAAACACCCAACCGGAAGCAGCTTATGGGAGGAAAGGATTTGTTTCAAGCTTACAGATTCCAGGGAAAACACCATCAATGGCAGAGAAATCTGGCTCACTTCCCTAGATCCAAGCAGAGTGAGAGAGGGGAGGAAGAGGAGGAGAGACACATCAATACCAGTAAATACCAACATACAGAGCTCAAACTGCTCTCCACATACCTGGTAGGGCTGGACTACAGGATCTGCCCCCAGGAACATACTTTTGTTCCCCAGCAGGACCCTGACCTACTGGACACTCAAGTTGTAAGTTCAGTCTTAATAAAGAACGTAAGTCTATAAGGCCACACATTCAAACCACCATACCATGTAAAGCCAGGTGCATAAAGTGGCACATGCATCCAGAGTTTACAGTGATAAGAGGCCCTGATATTCCCGTGTTCTCGTTCTCTCTCAAATAAATAAAAATATGTTTAAAAACATAAAAATAACTAAAGAACCTGCAGCAGAGTTCAATGTATTTGAAAGAGGCCTAAGAGAGAGGCAGAAGTAAAATGGTGATAGGAATGCAAAGGGAATCTCTGTGGGAATAAGAAAATGAACCCTGGTGGAGATCCTGCTAGAGGAAGGAACCATTGCAGACTATGAGCTTGGGGTCATAGGCTTGAGTAGAGTCTAAAGTAGAGGTAAGCTGCAGAAGTGAGGCACAGGATCATGAAGGCCATAGAGGTGAAGGGCAGACCTGAGTCCAGATGAACAAGCCAATGGACTAATAGCAGATTCAAGTGGACAAACGGACAGATGGCAATTCAAATGCATGGCATCAACAGTGGGTACTGAAAACAGCTGAAGCCCCTGGGGTAACTGGGAATATTCTCTCTGCTGGTCCTTTATCTCAAACACCAAGGGGTCAGATGGCAGATGGTCAGTGGGTACATTTCCATTGCAGGGTTAGGAGTCCTCTGTGGAGTCCAGTGAGAGTGTTGTACCCCTTCCTTAGTCCACTGGTTGAATAACTTCTCTGTTTTCCTGATATGATTCTAAGATGCCCATGTGTTCATAGGGTCCAAATTTACTTTGATAAGTTTATAGGTGCCCCCTTTTAAGCTTTTGGAATAACTAATTTAAATCTATTCTCTGTGGATGGTACCAGACAAGTGGTGTTGCTCATGTGCCCACCAAGAGACAGAGCCATCCTACCTCTGCGTTCACACTCAAAAATGAGGTCAAATGCTACTTAGAAAAAATGGAGTCTATTAGGGTAAGGCACAGCCTGAAAAAACAATAAACAAACAAACAAACAAAAAAAACTTGGTTTTACATAAAGGTGAATACAGCCAGATCTCAATAGGGAAGCTCACAGCAGGGAAGGAAGAATGAATTCCTGATAGGTCAATTGGTTCTAAAGAGCAGATCATAGCTGCCCTGACTTGGCCACTATCCCTGGACCTGTATGTGAAGATTACAGCCTTCCCAGGATCTTGACCTAGGGAAAGCCTAAAGAGAGACCAGAAAAGTAGACTTTCCCCAGTGGGATCTCAACAGGGCCCTAGTCAGGCACTTGAGGCTCAGTAGGCATACTCAGTTATACAGATATATTACTTTTCTGCAAGTTTTTTATTTTTTTTTATTTTTTGGTTTTTTTAAGCTAGGGTCTTGCTCTAGCCCAGGCTGACCCAGAGTTCACTATGTAGTCTCAGGCTGGTCTCAAACTCATGGTGATCCTCCCACCTCTGCCTCCTGCGTGCTGGGATTAAGAGCGTGAACCACCACATCCGGCTCTCTTCTGCAAGTTAAACCTCACAGCTATGTATATGCTTGGCATTAGTCGCTATATAAAACTAACGACTAAGGAGGGATGTTACAAAAGTCACGAGAATCCTAGTGCAAAATAGCATGCCTGTCAAACTACCTTCTAAATATCTATGTTTATTGCCATAGATTAGTACTTTTGTCAGTTTTGGTCAGAGAAATTGCTTTTGCAGTAGATGGAGGTTGCTGCAGAAACTCATAACAGGTCAAAATGATGAGAATAGGGGCTTGGGGTGGGACATGGCTCACTGGTTACAGATGCTTGCTTGCAAAGCCTGCCATCCCAGGTTCAATTCTCTAGCATCCATGTAAGGGTGGGGTGCAAAAGTGACACACGCATCTGTGATCCCAAAACACCCACGGCAAAGGTAATGGAAGGCAGAGCCAGGAGAATCCAAAGCTCAAGGGCCAGGTAGTCTGATATTCAATTGCAGTCTGGCAGTTTATTTACAGTAACAAGAGACACTGTGTCAAAGAAGGTGGAGCAAAGACACCTCAAAGTTGTCCTCTGACTTCCACACATGTGCTGTGTTATACATGCCCCCCCCATCCTATAAATAATCAAATATATAAAATACTGAACATGGGCTGGAGAGATGGCTTAATGGTTAAAGCACTTGCCTGCAAAGCCAAAGAAACCAGGTTTGATTCCCCAGGACCCACATAAACCAGATGCTCAAGGTGACGTATGCATATGGAGTTCATTTGCAGTGACTGAAGGCCCTAGTGCACCCATTCTCTTTCTATCTACCTCTCTCTATGTCTCTCTCAAATAAATTTTTTAAAAAATTTAAGTACTGAATATAAGTGGCTATGGAATACTTAGCTCTAAAGGGGACATCCAGGACTGAAGAGATGGCTCAGGGGTTAAGTACTTACCTGTAAAGCCTAATGACCTGAGTTCAATTCCCTAGTGCCCGCATAAGCCAGATGCACAAAGTAGCACGTGCATCTGGAGTTCCTTTAAAGTGGCTGGAGATCCTGATACTCTTTCCCTTTCTCCCCACTTGCAAATCAATAAGATGTTTTTTTTGTTTGTTTGTTTGTTTTTTTTTAAATAAGGGGTATAGAGATGGCTTAGAGGTTAAGGTGCTTGCCAGCAAAGCAAAAGAATGCAGGTTCAATTCCCAAGACCCACATAAAGCCAGATGTCTGGAGTTCATGTGTAGCAACTAGAGGCCCTGGCTCACCCATTCTCTCTGTGTGTGTATCTGCCTCTTTCTCTCTCTCTTTCAAATAAATCAATAAAAATAACAGAATGAAAGAGATCGATATTTCCCCGCCAAGGCTCAGGGAGCAATATGGAAAGGGACAGAAGGAATGTAAGAACAGGTAGAGTGCTGTCTTTTTGACATGAACTCAGGCAGCTGTGAATATCTGAACAAGGCCTAAAAATGATTAAGCTCGTGAGGTTGGAGACTTAGCTTAGAGGATGAGTGATTCCTAGCAAGCACAAGGCCCTGGGTCTGGTCCTCAGCACCTCAGCACCTCAGCACCTCAGCACCAAAAAGAAAAAAAAAAAAAAAAAAAAAGATTAAGTGCATGTACCTGTCTTCACGGATGGGCCAGGGCTTATCAGGCTCCACACCACTCTGAGAATCTATTGGCTGTTAATGGTTGCTGGGGGAGGGAGAGATGTTTTCTTAGTGGCATAGTCATGGGTAAATTGCCCATGCTTCGGTAAATAAACCCTCACCCATGTTCCTGTAAGTAACACCAATTAAAGTCATCAGGCCACTAAAAATGAAATAAATAATCACTGGTTGTTCTAAGTTCTATAAATCTAAAGAGTGCTGTCATAGTTAACATCTTTACTATTTATTTTATTTATTAGGTTTGGTTTTTTGAGGTAGGGTTTCACTCAGCCCAGGCTGACCTGGAATATACTATGTAGTCGCAGGCTGGCCTTGAACTCACATCAATCCTCCTACCACTGTCTGCAGAGTCCTGGGATTAAAGGAGATTGCCACCACACCTGGCCATCTTCACTATTTAAATGGATGTTCTTTGTAGGATTTCAGACCAAATGGAAGAGACCTGATAGTTGCAAAAAGATGGGAGGTGTAACTACCTCAAGGAAGAGTAGAGAGAGGGGAAATGAAATTAAGTCTGCCAAGACAGCCTCAAAGGAGCAGCTCGTAGATAAGAGGTAACAGGGCTGGGGATGTAGCCAAGTGCCAGTATGCTTGCGTAGCATGTATGAGGCTCTGGATTCAATCCCGAACACCAGGCTCACCCCTATAATTCCAGCACTCAGGAAGCTGAAGCAGAAGACTCTCCATGAGTTCAGAGCAGCCTGGGCTACAGAGTAAGTTCTCTCTCAGCCTGGGATAGAGTGAAGCCTTGCCTCAGAAAAAGGAGAGCTCAACAGATCGCTTACTGGTTAAGGCATTTGCCTCCAAAGCCACAGGACCCAGGTTCAATTCTCCAGGATCCATGTAAGCCAGAGGCAGAAGGTGGCACATGTGTCTGGAGTTTGTTTACAGCAGCTAAAGGCCCTGGCATGCCCATTCTCTCTCCGCCCCCCTTTCAAATAAAATAAATAAATAAAAATTATTTAAGGGCCTGGAGAAATTGCGTAGTGGTTAAGGCACTTCTCTGTGAACTCTAAGGACCCAGGTACAATTCCCCAGTAACCACATAAGCCAGATGCATAAGGTGGCACATGCATCTAAAATTAATTTGAAAGATAGAACAAAAACAGAAAATTACAGACCAATCTCCTCATGAACATAGATGCAAACATTCTCAACAAAATATTGGCAAACAAAATACAAGAATATATCAGAAAGATCATTCACCCTGACCAAGTATGCTTTATCCCAGAGATGCAGGGATGGTTCAATATATGCAAATCTATAAATGTAATACATTATATCAATGGATTGAAGGACAAAAATCACATGATCATCTCAATGATGCAGAGAAAGCGTTTGACAAAATCCAACATCCCTTCATGATAAAAGTCCTACAGAAACTAGGAATAGAAGGAACATATCTCAATATAATAAGAGCTATTTATGACAACCCTACAGCCAACATATTACTAAATGGGGAAAAACTGGAAGCTTTTCCACTAAAATCAGGAACAAGACAAGGGTGTCCACTGTCCCCACTTTTATTTAATATAGTTCTGGAAGTCTTAGCCATAGCAATAAGGCAAGAGACACACATAAAAGGGATACAAATTGGAAAGGAAGAGATCAAGTTATCATTATTTGCAGATGACATGATTTTATGCACAAAGGACCCTAAAGACTCTACTAGCAAACTGTTAGAGCTGATCAAAACCTACAGCCATGTAGCAGGATACAAAATAAATACACAGAAATCAGTAGCCTTCTTATATGCTAACAAAAAACACACAGAGGATGAAATCAGAGAATCACTCCCATTCACAATTGCATCAAAAAAAATAAAGTACCTTGGAATAAACCTAACCAAAGAAGTGAAGAATCTCTACAATGGGAACTTTAAAACACTCAAGTGAGAAATTGCAGAAGACACTAGAAAGTGGAGAAACATCCCTTGTTCCTGGATTGGAAGAATCAATATTGTGAAAATGGCAATCTTACCAAAAGCAATCTACACATTTAATGCAATCCCAATCAAAATTCCAAAGGCATTCTTCATGGAAATAGAAAAAACAATCCAAATATTCATTTGGAATCACAAAACACCTTGAATATCTAAAATAATACTGAGCAACAAAAATGAGGCTGGTGGTATCACCATACCTGATTTTAACCTATACCATAGAGCCATAGTAACAAAAACAGTGTGGTACTGGCACAAAAACAGACAGGTAGATCAATGGAACAGAATAGAGGACCCAGATGTAAGTCCAGGTAGCTATAGCCACCTGATATTCAATAAAAATGCCAAAAACACTCATTGGAGAAAAGACAGCCTCTTCAGCAAATGGTGTTGGGAAAACTGGATATATATCTGTAGAAGGATGAAAATAGATTCTTCTCTCTCTCCATGCACAAGAATTAAGTCCAAATGGACAAAAGACCTTAACATCAGACCTGAAACTCTGAAACTGCCATAGGAAAAAGTAGGGGAAACCCTTCAACATATTGGTCTTGGCAAAGACTTTCTGAATATCACCCCAATTGCTCAGGCAATAAAACCACAGATTAATCACTGGGACCTCATGAAATTACAAAGGTCACAGTGAAAAAAGCAAAGAGGCAACCTACAGAATGGGAAAAAACCTTTGCCAGCTGTATATCTGATAGAGGATTGATATCTAGGATATACAAAGAACTCAAAAAGTTAAATAATAAGGAATCAAACAAGCCAATCAAAAAATGGGCTACGGAGCTAAATAGAGCATTCTCAAAGGAGGAAATACGAATGGCATATAAGCATCTAAAAAAATGTTCTACATCACTAGTCATCAGGGAAATGCAGATTATAACTACATTGAGGTTCCATCTCACTCCTATCAGTTTGACGACCATCATGAAAACAAATAATCATAAATGTTGGCGGGGATGTTGCAAAAGAGGAACCCTTCTACACTGCTGGTGGGAATGCAATCTGGTCCAGCCATTGTGGAAGTCAGAGTGGAGGTTCCTAAAACAGCTAAAGATTGATCTACCATATGACCCAGCTATAGCACTCCTAGGCATATATCCTAAGGACTCATCTCATTTCCTTAGAAGTACGTGCTCAACCATGTTTATTGCTGCTCAATTTATAAAAGCTGGGAAATGGAACCAGCCTAAATGTCCCTCAACTGATGAGTGGATAATGAAGATGTGGCACATTTATACAATGGAGTTCTACTCAGCGGTAAAGAAAAATGAAATTTGCAGAGAAGTGGATGGATCTGGAAAGGATAATACTAAGTGAGGTAACCCAGGCCCAGAAAGCTAACCGCCACATGTTCTCCCTCATATGTGGATCCTAGCTACAGATGATTGGGCTTCTGTGTGAGAAAGAAAATACTTAGTAGCAGAGGCCAATAAGTTAAAAAGGAGATATAAAGGGAAGAGAAAGGAAGGTTGATATTGTATATATGTAAGTAGAATGATTGAGATGGGAGGTAATATGATGGAGAATGGAATTTCAAAGGGAAAAGTGGGGGGGAGGAAGGGTATTACCATGGGCTATTTTTTATAATCATGGAAAATGTTAATAAAAACTGTGAAAAAAAATAAAAAGAAAAGAAAAAAATAAAATTAATTTGCAGTGGCTAGAGTCCCTGGCACACCCATTCACTCTTTCTCTCCCTGATTCTCTCTCAAATAAATAAATAAACAAATAAATAAAATTAAAACAATAATTAAAGGTAATGCACTATTTTGAATCAGGCATCACTATAGATTAACTCATTTGCATATCACCACCATCCCATTGTACTGGGAGAAAAGTGAAACGAAAAAAGGCAATGTAAAAATTATGTTACTCAGGCCGGTTGTGGTGGCCTACTCCTTTGATCCCAGCACTTGGGAGGTAGAGGTAGGAGGTTCACATGAGTTCAAGGCCACCCTGAGCCTACATAGTGAATTCCAGGTCAGCCTGGACTAGAGTGAGACCCTACCTCAACCCTCTCCCCCCCCCAAAAAAAACAAACCCCCAAAAAAATATGTGACTGAGGGCTGGTGAGATTGCTCAGCAGTTAAGACACTTGCCTGCAAAACCTAAGGACCCAGGTTTGATGTTTGATTCCCCAGTGCCCTTGCAAACCATCTGGAGTTTTGTTATTATTATTATTATTTTTTATAGTAGCTGGAGGCCCTGGCATGCCCATTCTCTCTTTCTCAAACAAATAAATTTAAAATAATTATGTGACTGAGCAAATAGTAAAAAACAAAAATGGGCAAAACACCATTTTGGCCACAGTGTTGTTGTGATTTGAATATAAAATGTCCCCCATAGGCTCATGAATTTAACATCTGAGTCCCAGCTGACGGTGCTATTTGGGAAGGTTGTGAAAACGTCAGGAGGTGGAGCCTCACTGGAGGAAGTAGGTCATTAGGGGTGGGCCTTCAGGTTTCATAGCCCAGCCCCACTTCCTGTTCTCCCTCCCTTGATCAACTTGGCCTCCTGCTCCTGTCACCATGCTGTTCCACCATGATGGGCTGTGTCTGTGGAACTGAAAATGCAATTCAGCCCTTTTTCTTCCCTAAGTGGCTTCCTGGCAGGTATTTTATCACAGCATATGGTGCATATGTTGGTCTTGTAAGAGGAGATTTCAAGCATGTCCTTGAGTAGATCACAGGGACAGATCTGATCCCTGATGCGGCCACCCGGAGGGGCTGTGTTATCTCATCTGATCAGGTCATGGGAAGTCAAGGCATGGGGCCACAACATAGCCAGCTCAGCCCCTGGCCTGCTTACCTAGCCATACTAGGGTTGGTGCCGTGAGTTGCCTCCTCCTTAGCCACCCCTTGATGCTGCCAACTTCCCAGAGCTTGAGGCCCAGGACAGCTCAGCTGAGCATTTATTTAGTTAGGAAAGTTCTCAAGGGAGCCACAGAACAGACTGGGATCACTATAAGTCTGAATTCTGATGCTAACACTGAGCTGCTAGCTATATGACTGGACAAGTCACACCTCTGATTCTCCATTTCTTCTCCATATGGGGGTAACTTTACCATATTACCTCACGAGACGGAAAGGCGCAGCTGGGATACGGATAGCTAGAGCATTGGGAAAACTTCGCAGACTGATATGGTTGGGGAAGTGGCTCCCTTTGGTGAAATGCTTGCCACGCATGCATGAAGACCCAAGTTTGGATTCCCAGCACCCACATAATAGTCAGGTCTGGTGGCTCATGCCTATAATCCCAGTGCCATTGGGTAGAAGATAGGAGGAGCCCCAAGGATTGCTGACCTAGCTAGTTTAGTGAATTGGTGAGCTCTAGGTGCAAGTCCCTATCTCAAAAACTAAGGCAGAGATGACTGAGAAAGACACCTGATGTGACCTCTGGCTGGCTTCCATACACATATGCATACACATGTGAACATGCACTCCCCCCCACACATACAAACACCCTACACACATCACATACAACATATACACACTTAACAACAACTTCATAAGCTGAAAAGTGAGATGTCATTTGTTATCATTAGGTTTAATTTACCACACAAACCCCCCATTTTTCTCACAAAACAGATCTGTGGAGGATGCATTTCAAAGGACAAATTTCTGTGCCACTCCTCTCTGTGGGCTTAATTTTCATAACTAGCCTATTTTTTTAAAAGATAACGAACAAGTCTTGGCTCCTTGCAAGAGTCTTCCAATTTCATTGCTGACATAAATGTATCACTTTAAGATCATCAGTTGAAAGGAAAGTATAGACATATTATTATCTTCAAAGCTTTCTTAGAAACCTATTAAGTGCTAATCACAAAGTACAGGGATATTTCAGAGAGCAAATACCAGCCTTAGCATTTCCCCGATGGAGCCTCTTTCCTTCCCAGCTGTTCTCTGTGCTGAAGAAGGGAGCACCAAGCATTTTCCCACTAAGATCCCAGTGGATCTTCCAAGGATTCCAAGGCCTACTGCGGCATGGTCTTCCCATGACTGCAGTTGAAACCCTCTGTGGTTTGTGTAGCCTTGAATGAAAGGGAAAATGAAAGAGCATTTTCTGAGGACCTGCTCTGTGTCATGCTCAGTAGCCAAGTTGTCTTATAACTGAACTGGAGCATAATAATCATTCTCTGGGCATCAACAGTAGAGGAAACTGAGACTTAAAAGGCCAATCAGGTCACACAGCCGGTAAGAGACCAGTTCTTCCTGCTCTAGAGTCTGCTCTTCCTGCTAATAGAGTAAGTGCTTCATAATGGTCTCCTCGGAGAATGAATGGGTAAATGGATAGACGATGCTGGAAAACCACTTTGTCTAGGACATCAACAGGTATTTGAACACACAGTCTCAATGAAACAGAAGTAAAGCCTTTCTAAGATTTGTGTGAGGTACTCCCAACTTTCCCAAACTCTTGAGTGATAAGATCTCAGGCAAGTTGCAGAACCTGTCTGGGACTGGTTTACACACTTAGAGTCTTGAGGCAAACAGTCTTTTTTCTTCCTCTCTTCTAGGAAGGAGATCAACAGACGTTGTGGTTTTGGCCACAGGCACTAAGGTCCTGGAGGGATGACTGTGGCTTCTGACCATTCTATATTTGGATCCTCTTCCAAATTTGGGAAACTATGCACAAAACAAGAATGCAGCGACCTCTGCACAAAATATGAACTGCATTCGGAGATGGTGGTCATGGCAGAGTGCTTGGGTAGCATGCACAAAGTCTCTCACTCCCCAGTATTGAAAAAAAGCAAAACAAACGAAGCATGTATACAAACCGTGGTTGGAACTAACTATAGTTGTTTGAAATGTGGAATATCCACCATAGGATCTTATGTTTGAACACTTTTCCCAGCTGGTGGCAGCTTTGCAAGGTAGTAGAACTTTTGGAGGTGGAGCCTGCTGGAGGAAGTGAGTGACTGAGGGTGGGCCCTGAGTTTAATAGCCCCACCTAACTTTCTGTGTTCTCTCTTGTTTACTGATTGCAGACGCCATGTGACCAGATACACAGGTTCTTGCTGTCATGTCTTCCCTGCCGTGAATGACTATACACTGTAAGCTAAATAAATCTTCCCTTAAATTACTTCCTGTCAGGTATTTGTTCACAGCAACAAGAAAAAGTGCTAATAAGCCAGGCGTGGTGGCGCATGCCTTTAACCTCAGCACTCAGGAGGCAGAGATAGGAGGATCATGGTGAGTTCAAGACCACCCTGAGACTACATATTGAATTCCAGGTCAGCCTGGGCTGGAGTGAGACCCTACCTCAAAACAAAAGAGCTAATAACACTAGCAAGTATTACAGCTCTGAGCTGGTAGTTGTGACAGTGCTTGGGGCTAAATGAGTTTAAAAAGCAGAGAGGTAGGAGGATCACTGTGAGTTCAAGGCCAGCCTGAGACTACATTGTGAATTCCACGTCAGCCTGGGTGACAGTGAGACCCTGCTTGGAAAAAACAAACAAGATAAAAGAAAAAAAAAAATCAATTTGCCAGGCTGGGGAAATGGCTTAATGGATAAAACACTTCCATTCAAGCTGGTGCTCCCTTCTTCAGCACAGAGAACAGCTGGGAAGGAAAAAGGCTCCATTGGGGAAATGCTAAGGCTGGTATTTGCTCTCTGAAATATCCCTGTACTTTGTGATTAGCACTTAATAGGTTTCTAAGTTTGATCTGCAGAATCCATGTGGAAAAAAAGCCAGAAAATATAATGTGGTTTCATGTTTTCCCTCATATGTGTATCCTAGCTACAGATGATTGGGCTTCTGCGTAAGAAGGAAAATACTTAGTAGCAGAGACCAGTAAGTTAAAAAGGAGACATAAAGGAAAGAGAAAGGAAGGGAGGAGGGTACTTAATAGGTTGGCATTGTATATATGTAAGTAGAATGATTGAGATGGGGAAGTAACATGATGGAGAATGGAATTTCAAAGGGGAAAGTGTGTGTGTGGGGGGGAGGGTATTACCATGGGATTTTTTTTGTAATCATGGAAAATGTTAATAAAAATTAAAAAGTATATATATAGTGTGATTTTATAATACCAGTGCTGGCACTAACAGTGAGGTGGGAGGTAGAGACAGGAGAATCCTCTGGAAAGTCGTGGTAAGTGCATCAGAGAACAGCAAAGTGAGAATCCAGAGCAAGAAATCCTACCTCACATTAGAGAAGTCACCTGAAAGTTATCCTTTGACCTGCGCACACACACCATAGCACACGCATCTCACACTCACACACATACACAAATATGCGTGCACACTGCACACACACATACATACACACACAAATAATAAAAAAAAAATTTAAGGCCCATTTACTACTTGGTGGCTATTTGGGTTTGGCTGTTCTGACCAAAGTTGCTTTGAGTGTTCACTATGAGTTTTTTTGTGTGTGAAAATATACAAGAATGAGCTAGGCATGGTGGCACATGCCTTTAATCCCAGCCCTGGGGAGACAAAGGTAGGAGGATCACCATGAGTGAGTTCGAGGCCACCCGGAAACTACATGGTGAATTCCAGGTCAGCCTGGGATAGAGAGAGACCCTACCTTGAAAAAAAAAAAATACAGGAATGAAATTCTAAAATCATATGAAAAGTTAATGCTTAACTTTATAAGTAAACTGATTTTATTTTATGGTTTTGCATCAATAGTGTTTCAGAGTTCCAGTTCCCCAACATTCTCACCAACACTTTCCATTGTCAGTATTACTACTACTATTTATTTATTTGAGAGAGAGAGACAGAGAGAGAGAGAGAGAGAGAGAGAGAGAGAGAGAGAGAGAGAGAGAGAGAATGGGTTCTCCAGGGCCTCTAGCCACTGCAAACAAATCTCAGATATATACACTACCATGTGCATCTGGCTTATGTAGGTACTGAGGAATCAAACCTGGGTCCTTAGGCTTCCCAGGCAAGTGCCGTAACTGCTGAGCCCCACTGTCATCTTTTAAATTGAATCGCCTTTTCGCCTTTAGTGGATATGTAGTGGTGTCTCCTTTTCCCTAATGACCAGTCATGTTTACAATTTCTCTTTCAAAAAATATTTTTTAATTATTTGAGAGAGAGAAAGAGGCAGATAGAGAGAAAGGGCGTGCCAGGGCCTCCTGCCACTATAAGCAAACTCCAGATGCAGACACCACTATACACATCTGTCTTTATGATGGTACTGGGGAATCAAACCTGGGTTCTTTAGCTTTTCAGGCAAGTGCCTTAACTTCTAAACCATCTCTCCAGCCCATATTTGCATTTTATTTTACGCAGTTTATTTATTTATTAATTTGCTTTTTATATTTACGTTTTCAAGTAGGGTCTTACTCTAGCCCAGATTCACCTAGAACTCACTGCAGCCCAAGGCTGGCCTCAAACTCATAGCAGTCCTATGACCTCTGCCTCCTGAGTGCTGGACTTAAAAGCACCACAACACCTGACTTTACCTTTTCAAATTTTCATTGGTGCTAAAGTCCAGGATGGTGATTATTCTGTTTTATATCCTACTTTTAATTATGTTATTGTGTTTTTACTTTTTAAAAATTATTTATTATTTTTTTTATTAACAACTTCCATGATTGTAAACAATATCCCATGGTAATTTCCTCAGTACCCCCACTTCCCCTTTGAAACTCCATTCTCCATCATATCCCCCCCCCAATCAGTCCCTCTTTTATTTTGATGTCATCATCTTTTACTCCTACTATGACGGTCTTGTGTAGGAAGTGTCAGGCACTATGAGGTCATGGATATCCAGGCCATTTTGTGTTGGGGGGAGCACATTGTAAGGAGTCCTACCCTTCCTTTGGCTCTTACATTCTATCCGCCACCTCTTCTGCAATGGACCCTGAGCCTTGGAAGGCATCATAGAAATATTGCAGTGCTGAGCACGCCTGTCACTTCTTCCCAGCACCATGATGGCTACTGAGTCATCCCAAGGTCTCTGCCATCTAACAAAAAAGTAAGAGTAGCATTAATATATGGGTATGAACACTAAGAGAAGTGCTTACTGGGCAGTTTGATGAGCATAGTATATACGTTAGCCAGACAGCAGCAGATGTTACACCCCTAGGGCTCATGACTACCCCTGTTTTAGGTTTTCAGTGTCAGGGATGTATTCCCTCCCATGGAGTGGGTCACCAGTCCAATTAGAGGGCAGCTGGTTTCCAGCATGACAGACGTACCACTACTGTACCCGTTGGCTCATTTGGCCCGGCTTGCAGTGTCCACTGTTGAGTATCATCACTGATGATTTCTCTTACCCATTGAACTGCATGCATTGTGGCTTTTTCCAGCTTTCTGTCAGCTGGTCTACATAGAAGAGGTTTTCAGCTCAATGCCAACAGGATTTCTCAGTGACCTTGCAGTCTTTAGCAATAGAGTCTTACCATCTATTTCTAGTGGGAAACCAAGGGCTTTGGCAATGGCCTGTAATGTTTTGGGGGCATCAGGGACCACCCTTGACAACAACTCACTAGAAGGTATCTCATCCCTGGCACTGAAAATTATCTAGTAACAATCTATGGCTCCTGTGTGTTCCATTGTCCAAAAAAGTTGGTTTCCATATGACTTATTTATTTCCTCAGATTTTGATTAGCCCTCCTTCCACCTTTCCTTACTAATTCTCTTCCCCTGACCTCACTTAGACCTTTTCACCCCCATTAATTTATTCTTCTGCTTCCATATATATACAAAACTATCCTATTAGATCCTCCCTTCCTCCCTTTATATTCCCTTTCTAGCTTGCCGGCCTTTGCTATTGAGTTTTCTTCCTAATCACACAGAAGTCCAGTTATTTGTAGCTAGGATAGACATATGAGAAAGAACATATGATGCTTGGATTTCTGGGCCTGGGTTACCTCACTTAGTATAATCCTTTCCAGAGCCATCCATTTTCCTGAAAATTTCATAACTTCATTTTTCTTTACTGTTGAGTAGAACTCTATTTTATGTAAATGTGCCACATCCTCATTACCCACTCATCAGTTGAGGGACATCTAGGCTGGTTCCATTTCCCAGCTATTGTGAATTGAGTGGCATTAAACATGCTTGATCAAGTATCTCTAAGGCAGTGAGATGAGTCCTTGGGATATATGCCTGGGAGTGCTATAGCTGGGTCATATGGTAGATTTATTTTTAGCTGTCTCAGGAACCTCCACACTGAGTTCCATAATGGCTGGACCAGATTGCATTCCCACCAACAGTGTAGAAGGTTTGTTTTTTTTTTTTTCTCCATCCTTGACAGCATTTATGGTCATTTGTTTTCATGATGGTAGCCAATCTGACAGGATTGAGATGGAATCTCAATGTAGTTTTAATCTGCATTTCCCTGATGACTAGGGATGTCAAACATTTTTTTAGATGTTTATATGCCCTCTGTGTTTCTTATTTGAGAACTCTCTATTTAGTTCCATAGCCAATTATTTTTTTGGGGGGTTTGAGGTAGGGTCTCACTTTAGCCCAGGCTGACCTGGAATTCACTACAGAGCCTCAGGGTGGCCTTGAACTTACAACGATCCTCCTACCTCTGCCTCCCGAGTGCTGGGATTAAAGGCATGTGCCACTACGCCCAGCTTCATAGCTCATTTTTTAATTGGCTTGTTTGATTTCTTATTATTTAATTTTTTGAGTTTTTTGTATATCCTAGATGTTAATCTTCTATCAGATATATAGCTGGCGAAGATTTTTTTCCCATTCTGTAGGTTGCCTCTTTGCTTTGTTCACAGTGTCCTTTGCAGTACAAAATCTTTGTAATTTCATGAGGTCCCAGTGATTAATCTGTGGTTTTATTGCCTGAGCAATTGGGGTTATATTCAGAAAGTCTTTGCCAAGACCAATATGTTGAAGGGTTTCCCCTACTTTTTTCTCTAGCAGTTTCAGAGTTTCAGGTCTGATGTTAAGGTTTTTAATCCATTTGGATCTAATTCTTGTGCATGGAGAGAGAGAACGATCTATTTTCATCCTTCTACAGATACATATCCAGTTTTCCCAGCACCATTTGCTGAAGACGCTGTCTTTTCTCCAGTGAGAATTTTTGGCATTTTTATTGAATATTAGGTGGCTATAGCTATCCAGACTTATATCTGGATCCTCTATGCTGTTCCATTGATCATTTGTGCCAGTATCATGCTGCTTTTGTTACTATGGCTCTGTAGTATAGGTTAAAATCACTTATGGTGATACCATCAGCCTTATTTTTGCTGCTCAAAATTGTTTTAGATATTCAAGGTTTTTATGTTTCCAAATGAATTTTTGGATTATATTTTCATTTGCATGAAGAATGCTATTGGAATTTTGATGGGGCTTGCATTAAATGTATAGATTGCTTTTGGTAAGATTGCCATTTTCACATTGCTTCTTCTGATCCAAAAACAAGGGATGTTTTTCCATTTCCTACAGTCTTCTGCAATTTCTCGCTTGAGTGTTTTAAAGTTCCCATTGTAGAGATTCTTTTCTTCCTTTATTAGGTTTATTCCAAGGTACTTTATTGTTTTTGATGCAATTGTGAATGGGAGTAATTCTGTGATTTCATCCTCTGTGTGTTTGTTGTTAGCATATAGGAAGGCTACTGATTTCTGCGTATTTATTTTGTATCCTGCTACATGGCTATCGGTGTTTCTCAGTTCTAACAGTTTGCTGGTAGAGTTTTTAGGGTCCTTCATGTATAGAATCACGTCATCTGCAAATAATGATAACTTGATCTCCTCACGTCCAATTTGTATCCCTTTTATGTGTGTCTCTTGCCTTATTGCTATGGCTAAGACTTCTAGTACTATATTAAATAAAAGTGGGGACTATGGATATCCTTGTCTTGTTCCTGATTTTAGTGGAAAAGCTTCAAGTTTTGCTCCATTTATATTATGTTGGCTGTAGGCTTGTCATAAATAGACTTTATTTTGTTGAGATATGTTCCTTCTATTCCCAGTCTCTGCAGTACTTTTATCATGAAGGGATGTTGGATTTTGTCAAATGTTTTGTCTGTATCTAAGCAGATGATCATGTGATTTTTGTCCTTCAGTCTATTTATATAATGTATTACATTTATCAATTTGTGTATGTTGAACCATCCCTGCATCTCTGGGATAAAGCCTACTTGGTTGGGATGAATAATCTTTATGATATATTCTTGTATTCTGTTTGCCAATATTTTGTTGAGGATTTTTGCATTTATGTTTATGAGGGAGATTGGTCTGTAGTTTTCTTTTTTTGTTCTATATTTGCCTGGTTTGGGTATCAGGGGGAGGCTGGATTCATAGAAGGGGATTTGTAGGATTCCTTCTTTTTCTATTTTATGGAAAAGCTTAAGAAGCAATGGTGTTAGTTATTCCCTGAAGGTCTGGTGAAATTCACCAGTGAATCCATCTGGGCTTGGACTTTTTTTTTTTTTTTAATTTTATTTATTTATTTATTTGAGAGCGACAGACACAGAGAGAAAGACAGATAGAGGGAGAGAGAGAGAATGGGCGCACCAGGGCTTCCAGCCTCTGCAAACGAACTCCAGACGCGTGCGCCCCCTTGTGCATCTGGCTAACGTGGGACCTGGGGAACCGAGCCTCGAACCGGGGTCCTTAGGCTTCACAGGCAAGCGCTTAACCGCTAAGCCATCTCTCCAGCCCTGGACTTTTTTTAATTGGGAGATTTTTGATAATTGCTTCGATCTCCATACTTGTTATAGTTCTATTTAAGTGGTTAATCTCATCTTAATTTAATTTTGGTAGGTCATATAAAGAAAATCAATCACTTCTTTCAGATTTTCATACTTAATGGAATATATATTTTTATATTATGTCCCAATGATTTTTTGAATTTCTCTGGTATCTATCGTGATGCTGCTGTTTTCATCTCTAATTTTATTAATTTGTTTCTCTTCTCTTTCTTTTGGTTAGATTTGCTAAAGGTTTATCAATCTTGTTTATCCTTTCAAAGAACCAACTCTTTGTTTCATTGATTCTTTGGATTGTTTTTTGGTTTTAATTTCATTAATTTCTGCCCTAATCTTTATTATTTCTTCCCATCTACTAATTTTTGGTTTGTATTGTTCTTATTTTTCCAAGGCTTTAAGGTGAAGCATTAGGTTGTTTACTTGCAACCTTTCTAATTTCTTAATATAGGCACTTAAAGCTATAAATTTCCCTCTTAGTATTGCCTTCATTGTGTCCCTAAGGTTTTGGTATGTTGTGTTCTCATTATTATTTGACTCTATGAATTTTTTGATTTCCTTTTTGATTTCTTTCTTTCTTTCTTTTGGTTTCTTGAGGTAAGGTCTCACTCTAGCCCAGGCTGACCTGGAATTCACTATGGAGTCTCAGGGTGGCCTCGAACTCATGGTGATCCTCCTACCTCTGCCTCCTGAGTGCTGGGATTAAAGGCGTGTACCACCACAACCTGCTTCCTTTTTGATTTATTCATTGACCCATTCATCATTTAGTATTGCATTGTTTGGTTTCCATAATTTTGTGTATGCTCTATACCTTTTCTTGCTATTAAATTATAGTTTGACCCCATTGTGATCACATTGAGTGCAAGGAATTATTTCGATTTCCCTGTATTTTTAAAGATTTGTTTTGTGTCCTAATTTATGGTCTATTTTAGAGAATGTTCCATGTGCTGCTGAAAAGAATGTGTATTCTTCAGTATTTGGATGAAATGTCCTATATATAGCTCATAAGCACATTTCTTCTATGATCTCATTTAATCCAAATGTATCTCTGTTTATTTTTTGCTGGGATGACCTGTCAATTGATGAAAGTGGGGTGTTGAAGTCACCCACTACAACTGTGTTTGGTGTTATCTGTGACCTTAGTTCTGATAGCATTTGTTTGATGAAGTTGGGAGCTCCATGTTTGGTGCATATATGTTTAGGTTTGTAATGTCCTCCTGTTGGAGTGTGCCTTTAATCAATATAAAGTGATCTTCCTTATCTTTCCTAACTAATGTGGACTGAAGTCTACCTTGTCAGATATTAGGATAGCAATGCCTTCTTGTTTTCTAGGACCATTTGCTTGAAACACCATTTTCCAACCTTTAACCCTAAGATAGTGTCCATCTTTTGTAGAAAGGTGAGTTTCTTGGAGGCAACAAAGCCCATTTAAAAAAATTATTTGTTTTTTATTTATCTGAGAGAGATGGAAAGAGAGAAAGAGAATGTATATGCCAGGGCCTCTTGTGACTGCAGATGAACTTTAGTTGCATGAACCACTTTGTACATATGGCTTTATGTGAATACTAGGGAATCAAACCTAAGCTGTCAGGCTTTGCAAGCAAATGCCTTTAACTGTTGAGCCATCGCTCTGGCCCCCCATTTTATGTCAATTTTTCTTTCCATCATCTATAATGTCATGTTGACAGTCCCAATATTATGCGTGTCTTGTGTCAGTAATGAAAATCACTGTGAGATCATGAATGCAATGACCACTTCATGTCCAGAAGACAGCATTACAAAGCACTTCCTCTCCATCCTTTGGATACTATGTTCTATCTGCTATGTCTTCTGAAATGTTCCTTGAACTTTGTAGGGTGTGTATACCCTATTTTTAACAATGTTTCCCTAAATTCAACATCAGTAAGCTTCTCTTGTTCATTATTACTATTATTATTAATTTCATTTTATTTTATTGTATTTTGAGGTATGGTCTCACTTAGCCCCAGGCTGACCTGGAATTCACTATGTAGTCTCAAGCTGGTCTTTAATTCACAGTGATCCTCCTACCTTGGCCTTGGTGCTGGCATTAAAGTCATGTACCACCATGCCTGGCTTGTTTGTTTATATTTTAAAGGTTTATAGTTCCAGCTCTTACAGTGTGCTATGTGCTATGATCTACTTCAAGTTCATTTTCAAGTATAATGGGAGTTAAAGGTTAAGATTAATTTTTGTCCACACATCCAACCAACTTTTCCAGAGCCTTTCATTGAGAAAACAACCCTTTCCTATATTTAATTGTGTTGGCATCCTCACTCACTGAGACACAGTTGAGCACTAGGCGAATGGGTCTGTTTCTGGACCTTTGCTTTGTTGCCTAGAACTCTGTTAGTTGTGCTCGTTATGTTACTCTCTACTGTAACCTGCCAAACACCTGCCAAGAAGCAGCTTTAGGAAGAAAGGATGAATTTCAGCTGACAGTTCCAGGGAAGGTAGGAGCAGGAATCTGCATGCTCAATGATCTGTTTTTGTCCACAGGAAGAAGAGCTGGGCTCTAAAACCTCAAGGCCACTTCCTCCAGCAAGGCCATCCCATTCCCAAATAGCACCACCAGCTGGGGACCAAGTGTTCAAACACATGTGACTATGGGGGACATTTCACATTCAAACCATAGCATCCGCCTTTATTTGAATACCATCCCAAACTATCTTGGTCCCAGCTAGCTCCATAGGAAGTCTTTAAGCCAGGCCAAGTAAGGTCTTCAGTGATGTTTTTCTTCAAAATAGTTCTGATTATTCCCTGACAAAAATTGAAACGTGCATACTTTTTAAAATATTTTTAAAATATTTATTTTAGAGATGGAGAGATGGCTTAGTGGTTGAGCACTTGCCTGTGAACCTAAGGACCCTGGTTCGGGGCTTGATTCCCTAGGGCCCTCTTTAGCCTGATGCATAAGGGAGCACACACGTCCAGAGTTCGTTTGCAGTGGCTGGAGGCCCTGGTGCACCCATTCTCTCTCTCTGTCTCTTTCCCTCTTTCTCTGTCAAATAAATAAATAAATAAACAAACAAACAAACAAACAAATAAATAAATAAATAAATAAATAAAACATTTTCAAGCAGCCCTTTGAAGATTTTGAACATCATTGTCAATATATCTACTTGGGGAGGACAGTTAGCATTTTAACAAAATACTCTTAATCCACGACTATATTATATTTCACCATTTATACTAATATTCTTTAATTTTTCTCAGTAATGCTTTATAGTCTTGAGAAAGTTAATTCATATTTCTGTTATATTCATCACCACTTCATACTTTTGTGTGTCTATGTATGTGAGAGAAAGAGAGAGAGAGGACACACAGAAATGAGTTCCCTTTATGTTCCCAAAGTTGAGCAAAAGAAAATTGGCTAATTGGGGGTTGTGGTTAGCTGAATTCCAGTTAAGTAATATTTCACTGTCTTCAGTATTCACACTAATAGCTGTGATTATGTCACACTCCATGTTCAAAAACCTACACTGGGAAATAATTATGGGATGTGGTCAAAGAAGGGAGTATCAATTTACAAAGGGGAAACCTGGAAACAACTGAGCGGGCTGATTAAGCCAAGGATGCCCTATTCATACAGCTCAGTCATTAACGTGACATTATGCAACCATCAGAAAAGGGTCAGGGTGTTACTGGTCTGGGCAAGTGGTTCAGCTTTTATCTCTTTTGGATGTCACAGTTCCTGGTGGAATTTTGTTTAAAACAGAGTCCCACTGAAGGAAATGTTTAAAAACTATTAATACAAAAGACTTTTAATTGGCCAAAGAAAACTGCCAGTGGAATTAAAAGCACATTTAAAGGTATTTTATTTATTTATTTATTTTGGGGGGGCAGATAGAGAATGGGTGCGCCAGGGCCTCTAGCCATTGCAAATGAACTCCAGACACATGCGCTACCTTGTGCATCTGGCTTCACGGGGGTACTGGGGAATCAAACCTAGGTCATTTCGCTTTGCCAGCAAGTACCTTAACTGCTAAGCCATCTCTCCAGCCCCAGAATTTTTTTTAGAAGTATGCTTTGAAAATCTGGGCATGGTGACACACACCTTTAATCCCAGCACTTGGGAGGCAGAGGTTGGAGGATTGCTGTGAATTTGAGGCCACCCTGAGACTACATAGTGAATTCCACGTCAGCCTGTGCTAGAATAGACCCTACCTCAAAAAAAAAAAAAAAAAGTGTTTTGGGGATTGAAGAGATTGTTCAAGGGTTAAGGCGCTTGCCTGCAGTTCCCAATGATGGGGTCACTACCTATGTAAAGCCAGGTACACAAAATGGTACATGCATCTAAAGTTCATTTGCAGTGGCTAGAGATCCTGGCGCACCCATTCATGGTCTCTCTCTCCTTGCAAATAAAATATTTTAAGTGTGTTTTTTATGTCCCTATTTGGGGAAAGAAGAAATAAAGTGTATATATATTAAAAAAAAAAAAAGGAAGGCAAGTTGGGCATGGTGGCACACCCCTTTAATTCTAGCACTAGAGAGGCAGTGGCAAGAGGATTGCCATGAGTTCAAGGACACCCAGAGACTATATAAGTGAATTTCAGTCTGGGATAGATTGAGACCCTACCTCAAAAAAAGAAAAGAAAAAAAAGGAAGTCAACATCACTGGCTAGCTAGTTTAGCTGAATCAGAAAGCTCTAGGCCAGAGAGAGCCGGGTATGGTGGGGCATGCCTTTAATCCTAGCACTTGAGAGAGAGTGATAAAAGGATTGCCGTGGGCTGGAGAGATGGCTTAGCGGTTAAGTGCTTGCCTGTGAAGCCTAAGGACCCTGGTTCGAGGCTCCGTTCCCCAGGTCCCACGTTAGCCAGATGCACAAGGGGGCGCATGTGTCTGGAGTTCGTTTGCAGAGGCAGGAAGCCCTGGCGCGCCCATTCTCTCTCTCTCCCTCTATCTGTCTTTCTCTCTGTGTCTGTCGCTCTCAAATAAATAAATAAAAAATTAAAAAAAAAAAAAAAAGGATTGCCGTGAGATCAAGGCCAGCCCAGGTCTACAGAGTAAGTGCCAGGTCAGCATGGGCTAGAGTGAGACCCTACACTGAAAAACAAACAAAAAAGAATATAGTGGAGAACAGTTGAGGAGACCACCCTGTGTTGACCTCTTGCCTCTACATGCATGTGTGTAGTACATGTGTACCTACACACATGTGCCCATACACATACAAGCATGTATATATGGATATATACAAAAGAAAATCCTGCAGTAGTTCTGTAAACAAAGCAAACATGTGCATGTATGTGTTTGTTTAGATCTTGGAGGTAACAGAGAGCCTAGAATTGCCTCCAAGATTGGCACCAAGTCCTTTGCTGTTCTAGGACTTGTGGCTTCTTAAAAGCCATCTAGCTAGGGAGGCAGTAATCAATGGGCCATGGCACATCCCAGGATGCTCTTTGGTATTATTAAAAATAGCAAATCACAGAGCAGAGGGACACTTACTGAGCTAGTGGGTCAGACTTCTGGCCATGCCCTTTACCTACTGAGTGGACTCCTGGAAACAGGGGGAGGCAGCAAGCCACTGTTCTTATTCCTCAGAAGGGGCCCCAAGGCCCAGGAGGGGAGCCACCAAAAACATGTGCTCATTAGTGACAGCTGCGTAGCACCAGAGCTTACCCAGTATGGAGCATCAGCTGGGATGGCTCCGGGGAGCATGTGCTTCCATTCCGCTCCAGACCCAGCACCGCGCGGCCCTCGGAGGCTTTTGCAGTGCACAGCTGTATCTGTGTGCAAAGAAGTATGAGCACTTCCTGTGAAGGCCAGCCACCTACCCCAGAATAAATTTCTCCAGACTGACAATGACACTCCACAGGTCCAGGAGGATCTTGGGGAAGATGCCTCTGTGGTGTGTGCCAGCTGAGCCAACCATCCCATAGGTCCAAGCTTGGGCTCCTTCCCTCCAAGACAGAAGCCACAATGCTGACCTCATGGGGTGGTTGAATATGGTAATGGAGGAAAAGGTCTTTGTAAATATGAGGCACCATGTATTACTATATAAACAATATATTTTTTGAGAGAGAGAGAGAGAGAATTGACACACCAGTGCCTCAGATACTGAAATTGAAATCCAGACACTTACATCACCTAGTGGACATGTGTGACCTGGTGCTTGCCTCACCTTTGCGCTAATGTAGAATCTGGAGAGTCTAACATGGGTCTCTAACTGCTAAGCTATCTCTCTAACCATATATATAAATAAATAAACAAACAAACATACATACATACACACACACACACACACACACATATATATACAAAGTTAAAAAGGAGATATAAAGGGAAGAGAAAGGAAGGGAGGGGTGTACTTAATAGGTTGGTATTATATATATGTAAGTAGAATGATTGAGATGGGGAGGGGATATGATGAATGGAATTTCAAAGGGGAAAGTGGGGGGGAGGGAGGGTATTACCATGGGATATTTTTATAATCATGGAAAATGTTAAAAATTGAGAAAAAAAAGATGCACAAAAAAAGAAAAAAAAAAAACATTTGAAAAACTATGATGAATGCCAAGAAATAGTCTTTGTGCTTTGGGATCATGAATGCTTGAACCAGGTATTAACTTCAAAATAAAAAAGTTATTCTGACATGTAACTCAGAAAAAAAAAAAAATCCCATGGTAATACCCTCCCTCCCCCCGACTTTCCCCTTGGAAATTCCATTCTCCACCATATCTCCTCCCCATCTCAATCAGTTTCTCTTTTATTTTGATGTCATGATCTTTCCCTCCTATTATGATGGTCTTGTGTAGGTAGTGTCAGGCACTGTGAGGTCATGGATATCCAGGCCATTTTATGTCTGGAGGGAGCACGTTGTAAGGAGTCCTACCCTTCCTTTGGCTCTTACATTCTTTCCACCACCTCTTCTGCATTAGACCCTGAGCCTTGGAAGGTGTGATTGAGATGTTACTCAGTACTCCAGTCACTTCTTTCCAGCACTATGATACCTTCTGAGTCATCCCAATGTCACTGCCATCTGAAAAGAGAATATTCTCTACCCAAAGTGAGAGTAGCATTAATATAATGGTATAAATATTAAGAGAAGTGCTTACTGGGAGGTTTGATAAGCACAGTATATACATTTATCCAGACATCAGCAGATGTTATACCCCTAGGGCTCATGACTACCCTTGTTTTAAGTTTTCAGTATCGGATGTATTCCCTCCCATGGAGTGGGCCTTCAAGTCCAATTAGAGGACAGTTGGTTTCCACCATGACAGACGTGCCACTATTGCACCTGTTGGCTCATTTGGCCTGGCTGGCCAAATATAAGGCTTAAATTGTCCACTGTTGAGTATCTTCACTGGTGGTATCTCTCTCTCCCATTGAACTACATTCAGCATGGCTTTTCCCAGTTTTCTGTCAGCTGGTCTACATGGAGGAGGTTATCAGCTCAGTTCTAGCAGGATTTCTCAGTGGCCTTGCAGCCCAAATATGTGGAGTCTTCAGCAATAGGGTCTTACCATCTATTCCTGGTGGGAAACCAAGGGCCTTGGCTATGGCCTATAATGTTCTGGGGGCATCAGGGACCTTCCTGGCCAACAACTCACTGGAGGTATCCCATCCCTGGCACTGGAAAATAAATAAGAATTTTTTAAAAAACTAATAGGAATGCCAGGTGTGGTGGTGTACTTATTTAATCTTAGTGCCCGGGAGGCACAGGTAGAAAGATCACTATGAGTTTGAGGCCAGCCTGTGACTACAGAGTAAGTTCCAGGTCAGCCTGGGCTAGAGAAAGAGATCCTACCTTGAAAAACCTGAAAGAAAGAAAGAGAGGAAGAAAGGAGGAAAAACAAAAACAAAAAGTGAACAGGGCTTCCAGGCACGGTGGCACATTTCGATAATCCCAGCACTCGGGATGATAAGACAGGAGGGTGATGAATTTGAAGCCACGTAATGAAACCCTGTCTTAAAAAAACAAAACAAAACCCCAAACCCAAACCAAAACAAGTAAACAGGGCTGAGATAAGAGATGCTGGCCAGCTCCCCTGTGACCACCTAGCCTTTCTGGGAGGCAGGAGAGGTCAGAACAAACACAGTCAGTCTACCTGCCGACCTCTGCCTTGGTCTGACCTACCAGCTCAGCTTTCCCATGCTCCACCTGTGTCCCGCTTGGGGACCCTTCCTATACTGACAGCTGGACAGAAGCTAGGCTTTGTGAGCTGGTGTTATTGCCTAGACCTCTGACTTGTCCCCAGGCACAGGTGACCCAGGCATGGGACATTCTGAACGAAGCTTGCAAGGGTGGTTTCAGTAAAGGCAGATGAACTAATTTGGCTTGAATTGACTTCTCAGATTTAAGTCCCATAGACCAGAGAGGTAGATGGATGCCAGCCAGATGGAGGCTCTGCAGAGTGTTGAGCCACAGGTCTCTGTGGCTTTCCTTTGCTGCCCTGTGCAATGGGAGGCTGGCCCAGATCATGGTGACTGGGAACCACCCCAAACCCACGGCACCTGGCCTGTGCAGGTCCCAGAGTTCTTGTACACACAACAGCTCATTGTGGCATTATGGAATGAGTTCTTTAGCCTGAGGGAACTTTGGGGCTCAGATGTTCAGAGAAGCTTCCAGAATTGTCCCTCACCTCATGGGGGGTGGCAGTAGGGCCTATGCCACCTCTCCCCACAGTGCTCTGAATCATGTTTACTGCACTCATGAGTGCCTGGTGTCGTAGGTAATATGTCCAATTTGACTCCTGTGGTTTACAACCCCCTTGGGGGCATGGTGATCTAACCCGTGAGAAAACCAGAGGATAAGAAATGAGGGAAGTTGGACCTCATTAGGGGTTGGAATCTATGTCCTTCTAAACCCAGGGTCCCAGCTCTCCACCCTTGGCCTCCTACCCCAGCCACGGAGGGGAGCAGCATTCTGATTTTGTGACTTCATTCAGGCGCAGTCTGGGCTTCAGAAACAGGCTCTTAGCTTTGCCGTCATGATCTCACCCTTCCTCTCCTTTCCAGCATGTGGCAAGAACTGTTTGCTTCTGCCTGACCTCGGGCAAGTCCTTGGACCTCAGGAACAGAGAGACAGGCACAGGAAGGTGGTTGGCACCCTATACTCCACACCTGGGCAAAGAGCAGGGTCCAGATTGACCCATGTCAACCAGGCTGTTAAAAATTCCATGGGCCACCACGCCTTTAAGCCCAGCACCCAGGAGGCAGTGGTAGGATTGCTATAAGTTCGAGGCCACCCTGACACCACCATAGTGAAGTCCAGGTCAACCTGGGCTAGAACGTGTCCCTACCTCAAAAACAAACAAACAAACAAACATGGGCATGACTTCTAGAAATTGCTAAAATCCTCAAATTCACAAATATCAGAAGAATGAATAGTTGCCCCTAACAATGAATTCCAAATACTAGAACCAAAAGCATTTGGAAGGATTTGGGACCCCTCAATTCTTTTTATTTTTATTTTTTAATTTTAGAAAAATAGAGAGAGAGAGAGAGAATTGGCACACCAGGACTTCCAGCCATTGCATATGAACTCCAGATGCTTGCACTATCCAGTGGGCATGTACAACCTTGTGCTTGCCTTACCTTTGTGTGTCTGGCTTATGTGGGATCTAGAGAGAGATCGAGCATGGGTCATTATGCTTTGCAGCCAAGTGCCTTAACCTCTAAGTCATCTCTCCAGCCCCCTCAGATTTGTAGTGGGCACAGTATAGCCACAGAGGAGCCATGGGGACCCAACCTTACCATATCACTTCTCAACACATAGTGGTGCCACTCAAGTCCTGTCTTGGTGTCTCAGCCTTCCATGGTGTTGCAGTGCAATAACGTGTTGCCATATGTGGTGGTTTTTTGGGGGGGACTCATGTGACACAGACTAAAGAGAAGGTACTCTGAAGACAACAACTTTCCAGGGACCTTTGCTCTCTAGAGCATAAGCACCTTCATTCTTTTTTTAAAAAATATGTTTTTATTATTTATTTGAGAGAGAGATACAAAAATAGGCAGGTAGAGAGAGAGATACAGAAATACATGGGTCCTAGGGAATCGAACTGGGATCCTTTGGCTTTGCAGGCAAGTGCCTTAACCACTAAGCCATCTCTCCAGCCCCTAACACTCTCATTGTTAGCAGCCAGAAACACTCCCACGACTTCCTGCACTGTCTGTCAGTTTCCACGTCATTGAACTCTTCCCAGGAAAGTGCTGCTAGTTCTGGAAAAGGTCTTTTAGTCTTTCACAGTCACTATTCAGACTTGCCAAGGTTTTATCGAGGTGAGTGGCCCTGGGCAAGGGCAACTGCTTCCACCCAGTGATGGGATCCAGGCTCCCTCCAGTCTCTTGCTCCCCCACCCTCTATGGCGTCTCATCGTTTGCGACCACGGAGAGAGGGAAAGAGACTATGTAGTCTCTTTGTATACCTTGTGGCAGTTACCTTCTTGGAGCTGGGGTAAAGCACCTGACCAGAAGCAGCTTATGGGAGGGAAGGCTTATTTTGACTTGTAGTTTCAAGTGGAAGTTTCATCGTGGTGGAGAAAGTATTGTGGCTGACTCACATCTTTTTTATTTTTTGGCTTTTCAAGATAGGGTCTTGCTCTAGCCCAGGCTGACGACCTGTAATTCACTCAGTCTCAGGGTGGCCTTGAACTCATAGCCATTCTCTTACCTCAGCCACTCAAGTGCTGGAATTAAAGGTGTGCACCACCATGCCCAGCCCTGGCTTATACATCTTTATATATAAGTTTCAGAGAAAGAGAGAGAGAAGGAGAGAGAGAGAGAGAGAATGACACAGAAACCGACCCAGAGAGGAAGATGGAGAGAGAGAGAGAGAGAAGCCAGAACAAGCTAGCTCTGAACACCTAGAAGGCTAGACTAAAAAAACTCAAGCCCGCCCCCAAGAACACACTTTTCCAGCAAGACTCCACCTCCAGCTGAAGCCCAAGTCTGAGGCTTAATCACAAACACCTGAGGCTGTGGGGGGACACTGTACATACGAACCACCACACTTCTATCTTCATTTTTTTGGTTTATTTTTCCTTTATTTGAGAATGACAGACAGAGAGAAAGAGGCAGATAGAGAGACAGAGAGAGAATGGGGGGTGGGCGCCTCCAGCTACTGCAGATGAGCTCCAGACGCGTGCGCCCCCTTGTGCGTCTGGTTAACATGGGTCCTGGGGAATCGAGCCTCGAACTGGGGTCTTTAGGCTTCACAGGCAAGCACTTGACCACAAAGCCATCTTTCCAGCCCTATCTTCATTTTTTGGGGGGGGGATGAGGGAGGTTCATTTTTTTCTTTTTGAAAGCAAGATCTTACTCTAGTCCAGGCTGAGCTAGTTTTCCCTTGGCAGTCCATGCTGGCCTCAACATCACGGTAATCAGACTACCTGTGCCTCTTAGGTGCTGGGATTAAAGGTGTGAGCCACCACACCTGGCCATGTTTTATTTATTTATTTATTTATGTTTGAGATAAGTATCATGTGTCCCTAGCTGTCTTTGAACTTGAACTCACTATACAGTCAGGAGCAACCTTGAATTTCTGATTCTCCTGCCTCCACCTCTTGAGTGCTGAGATTACAGGCATGTACTACCACGCCTGGCTTATGTAATATTGGGGATAGAACCCAGGGTTTCATATATGCTAGGCAAACGCTTTACCAACTGAGCTACATTCTCAGCCTCCCACCTTTATTTTTAAAACTCACCTCTAAAAATACCAAAGTAATACCAAAGTTAATAAAAATTAAAAAAAAAATAAAAATACCAAAGTGAGGGCTGGAGAGATGACTTAGTGATTAACCCATTAACCTCCATAGCCTAAGGACCCAGGTTTGATTTTCCAAACCCCGCATGAGCCAGATGCACATGGTGGTATATATGTCTGGAGCTTGTTTGCAGTGGCTAGAGGCTCTCCCATTCTCTCTCTTTCTCTCATAAAAAAATCAATAAAAAATATTTAAAAATATATCAAAGTGGAGCCAGGCATGGTGGTGCAAGCCTTTAATCCCAGCACTTGGGAGGCAGAGGTAGGAGGGTCACCATGAGTTTGAGGTTACCCTGAGTCTACATAGTGAATTCCAGGTCAGCCTGAGCTAGAGTGAGACCCTACATCGAAAAAAAAAATCAAAATCAAAAACAAAACAAAACAAAATTAGGGCTGGAGAGATTGCACAGTGGTTCAAGCACTTGCTTGCGAAGCCCAAGGTTCCAGGTTCCTTTCCTCCAGTACCCACATAAGCTAGATGCACAAGTTCATTTGTAGTGTCTGGAGGCCCTAAAATGCTTATTCTATTTGCCTCTTTCTTTCTCTCTCTCTAATAATTAAATAAATAAAATATTTTTAAAAATATCAAAGTGTACAAACCATGCACAAACAACCCCAAATTATAAAGTATATAATTGTTAACATTTCTCAAAATGAATGCATTCATGGAAATCAGCATCCATGCTAAGAAAAAGACCAGTTTAGGGCTGAAGAGACAGCTTAGTAGTTAAGAGCTCGCCTTAGAAGCTCGAAGCCTGAGCTCTATCCCCAGCACCCATGTAAAATGCATGGGTGGCAACCATGCCTGTCATCTCAGTGCTGTGAAGGTGGAGACAGAAAGATCCCTGGAGCTTGCTGGCTAGTCAGTCTTTCCTAATTGATGAGCTCCAGGTCAGTGAGAGACTGTTTTTAAAAAAGGTGAACAAGGGGCTGGAGGGATGGCTCAATGGTTAAGGCATTTGCCTGCAAAGCCAAAGGAGCCAGGCTCAATTCCCCAGGACCCGTGCATGTGTCTGGAGTTTGTTTGCGCACCCATTCTCTCTGTTTGTCTGTCTGTCTGTCTCTGATTCTTTCTCTCAAATAAATAAATAAATAAAACTTAAAAAAAAAAAACAAGGCCAGGTGTGGTGACACACCTTTAATCCCAGTACCCAGGAGGCAGAGGTAGGAGGAGCACTGTAAGTTCAAAGCCACCTTGAGACTATATAGTGAAATTCCAGGTCAGCCTAGGCTGGAGTGAGAGTCTACATTGAAAAAACAAAAAGAGCCGGGCATGGTGGTGCACTCGGGAGGCAGAGGTAGGAGGATCACCGTGAGTTTGAGGCCATCCTGAAACTACATAATTGATTCCAGGTCAGCCTGAACCAGAGTGAGACCCTACCTCGGAAAACAAAAACAAACAAACAAACAAACAAACAAACAAACAAACAGAATAAAAGGTGAATAATACACTCCCAGGTCTTACTTTCAAATGTGTCCCTCCTCTCCTAACTTCTGTTACTGATCTTACTTGATTTTTTCTTTTTGGCTTTTTGAGGTAGGGTCTCACTTTAAACCAGGCTGACCTGGAACTCACTCTGTAATCTCGGGATAACCTCAAACTCATGATGGTCCTCCTACCTCTGTCCCCCCAGTGTTTTCAAGGCATGTGGGTTTGGATTTCATATGAATGCAATCACAATAGGTGCATGTTCGTGTCTGGCTTCTGTGATTCCCCTTCATGTCTGTAACAGTCATGTTACTGGGGGTAGTGGTGGCTTGCTTACTTTCTTTTTTTTTTTTTTTTCTTTTTAAAATTTATTTATTTGAGAGCGACAGACACAGAGAGAAAGACAGATAGAGGGAGAGAGAGAGAATGGGCGCGCCAGGGCTTCCAGCCTCTGCAAACAAACTCCAGATGCGTGCGCCCCCTTGTGCATCTGGCTAACGTGGGACCTGGAGAACTGAGCCTCGAACCGGGGTCCTTAGGCTTCACAGGCAAGCACTTAACCGCTAAGCTATCTCTCCAGCCCTTGCTTACTTTCATTGCCATATAGCATCCCCTGTTGTAAGCAGTACTCATCCTCTTCTGGCCCCGCCCACCCCAGGTTGATGGACACGTGGGGAAGCCCTGGCTGAACCTTGTGTTGTCTTAGTATAAACACTTGGGTATAAACCTAGAAGTGGAATCGCTGAGTCATAAAGTGTGCCCATGCTCAGCTTAGTAGATACTGCCAAACCCTAATATTTGTTTTTAAAGGTCTGGCCAAAGCAGGTGTGGTGGTGCCTGCCTGGAGTCCTGGTATCACCAGTGAGGAGGACAGAGACAAGGCTCCACACCATGCCTGTGGAATTCTTCCAGAGACCTGCATCTTGGCAAAACTAGCCTTGTGGCATCCACAGAGGAAAGAGTTTTAGGGAAAGCGAGGAGAAAGCAGAGGCGATGTTTATTAAAAACTTTCTTTTAGGACATGGGTTCGGCAGGTGAGGACTTGGGAGCGCCTAACTTGCCTCTCAGACGCCCTCATTAACAGCTGGGTGTGGCCACATGCCTGTAACCTCACTCCTGTGGGGAGCGGAGAGCAGAAAAAGGGGGCTCTCTGGTGGCAGCACTGGGTTCAGTGAGACTCAATCGCAAGGAAAGGTGGGTGAGCAACAGGGAAACTGCCCAGTGTTGCCTGGCCTCTGCCCACTAGCATCATCTGCTCACGCACATGCGTAGGCTACACAGACCAGTCTCACCCACATTCAGACCATGCATAATATACCCATAAAAAACATGAAAACCCAGTTTATGGGGGCCAAGGGTAGAATATGGTGGTTTGATTCAGGTGTCCCCCATAAACTTAGGTGTTCTGAATGCTAGGTTCCCAGCTGATGAAGGTTTGGGAATCAACACCTCCTGGAGGCATGCATTGTTGAGGGTGGGCTTTATGGCTATTATAGCCAGTTTCCCATACCAGTGTTTGGCACACTCTCCTATTGCTATTGTCCACCTTATATTAGCCAGGGGGTGATGTCCACTCTCTGCTCATGACATTGTTTTCCCTGCCATCGTGGAGTGTCCCCTTGAGTCTGTAAGCCAAAATAAACCATTCCCCCCCAAAAAAAACCCAAAAAAAACATGAAAACCCTCAGCCGAGGAGATGCCTTAGCCTTAGCCTTAAAGACACTTGCTTGCAAAACCTGTCAGCTGGGGTTCAAGTCCACAGTACTCATGTAATGCCAGACATGCAAAGCGGCACATGCATCTTGAGTTCACCAGCAGTGGCACAATTACTGGCATGCTCATACTCTTTTTTTTTTTTTTTTTGAGGTAGGGTCTCGCTCTAGTCAAAGCTGACCTGAAACTCACTATGTAGTCTCAGGATGGCCTCGAACTCACTGCGATCCACCTACCTGTACCTCCCAAGTGCTAGGATTAAAGGCGTGCGCCACCATGCCTGCACTCTTTTTTTTTTTTTTTTTGTTTTACGAGGTAGGGTCTCACTTTAGCTCAGGCTGACCTGGAATTCTCTAGGCAGTCTCAGGGTGGCCTCGAACTCACAGTGATCCTCCTACCTCTGCCTCCCGAGTGCTGGGATTAAAGGTGTGTGCCATCATGCCCAGCTTTTTAAATGTTTTTAAAAAAATTAACCTTTGTGTGGCTGTATGTGTGTGAGTGTGGGTATGTGCATGTGCAAGACAAGCTTGGTGCTGGCTCTCGCCTTTCACCCTCAAGGCAGGGCTTCTCATCATCCACCATTGTGTGTGCCAGGCCAGCTTGCACACAAGCTCCCAGGAGACCCCCATCTCCCATCTTGCCATAGGCACGCTAGGTTCACAAACACCTATTACTAGCTCGAGTTTTAGGTGGGTTCTGGAATCTGAACTTAGGCTACCATGCTTGTACAGCCACTGCCTTCCCAATGGAGCAATCTTTCTAGCCCCTTAAAGCCATTTTTATTTATTTATCTATAAGGAAAGAGGAGGGATGGGTTGCCAGGGACTCCACCCATTGTGAATGAACTCCAGACACATGCGCCACTTTGTGCATCTGCCTTTACGTTTGTTTATACTGGGGAATCAAACCCAGGCTGTGAGGCTTTGCAGCCAAGTGCCTTCAACTGCTGAGCCATCTTCCCAGTTCAAAATATATTTTTAAATTTGTATTTATTTATTTGCAGGGAGAGAGAAAGAAAGAGAAGAAATAGAGAGAATGGGCACTCCAGCCACTACAAATGAACCTCAGATGCATGGGCTACTTTGTCACCTGGCTTTGTGTGGGTACTGAGGAATGGAAGTTGGGTCATTAGGCTTTGCATGCAAATGCCTTAACAGCTAAGCCATCTCTCCAGCCCTATTTTATTTTTAATTATTCATATTCACAAGGACACACAGACACAGAATAGGCATAGCAGGGCCTCTAGCCACTGCACATGAACTCCAGACACATCTGCATCTGGCTTTATGTGCATAGTGGGGAACTGAACTTATGTCCTTTGGCTTTCAGGCAAGTCCCTTAATCACTAAGCCATCTTTCCAGACCCCCTCCCCCCAGTAATTTTAACAGGTCTTAAGCATCGGAGTGGAGAGACACTCAGAGAAAGAATAAGACATACCTCAGTGTGCACATGGGCTTCTTAAGGGAGAGTTGCAGTTAAGTGTATCACAATGGGTACATATAGGAGGCTAAAAGTTTAAAGAAGTTCCTTTTGTAAACAAAGTTGTAAAATAGATTTTGTTGAGCATCACTATCCAGAGTTATGTCTAAGAAAGGAGGGCTAGCGGGGCATGGTGGCTCACGCCTTTAGTCTCAGCACTTGGGAGGCAGAGGGAGGAGGGTTGATGTGAATTCAAGACCGCCCTGAGACTACAGAGTGAATTCCAGGTCAGTCTGTTCTAGAGTGAGACCCTACCTCCAAAAGACAAAAACAAAACAATAAACAAGAAAGGAGTGCTAGAAACTCAAGGTTATACATCATTTTAGTTTTAAGTAAGTACATACATTTTTTTTTTAGTTATTGATTTTTTTGGGAGAAGGGTTTTGAGGTAGGGTCTTTCTCTAGCCCAGGCTGACCTGGGATTCACTCTGTAGTCTCAGGGTAGCCTTAAACTCAGGGCAATCCTCCTCCCTCTGCCTCCCGAGTGCTGGGATCAAAGGTGTGCCACCATGCCTGGTTCCTCGGGCCTCTCTATCCTGCCTCACCAGCACTCAGGACGCTGAGGCAGGAAGGTTGTTGGTTCAAGACCAACCTGAATTACAAAAATATATATAGTCCTTATATTTTATAATCATGGAAAATGTTAATAAAAATTAAAAAATATATATATATATATATATAGTCCATCCAGAAGAAGGTTTTGAGAAGGGGGCTTTGAAAGGGGTGTAATAGCTTTCAGGAATGTACCAGTGGAGAAGATAAAGCCAGGGAGAAGGACTCCAGGTCAGGTCTACAGCTGAAAGTAATTGGTATGTGTCAGAAACAGTCCAGACGTATCCAGGGTGGTGGGAGTGTGGCCCCCTGAGGGAATGGACATAGTAACAGTCCTTATAGAACATTCTGGTATGGTTAAACTTTTGGGTTTCTTGTTGCTGCTAATTTTCATCAATGTGAATGGGAGAAAATTAACTTCTCTCACAGGGCAGGATGAAGAGAATGTGTTCAAGAGCAGACCAAAAATGAACCCAACATGGCTCAGGGAAATCTTGCGGAAGAGGGGGCGGAAAGAATGTCAGAGTCACATGTTGGGTCATGATTTGCAGAGACATTTATCATACCAATAACTGGGGGCTAACTCCACAATGCACAACCCATTTTCATTAACAAGGAGGGTCTAATGGGAGGGGGTAGATCACAGATGAGCCTAAATAATGGTACCAAACTGTCTGTATTTACTGAAAAGAAAACTAATAAATTAAATTAAAAAAAATATTTTTATGTATTTATTTGTGATCAGAGAATGATAGAGACAGAGAGTGAGTATGGGCATGCTGGGACCTCTTCCCACTGCAAACAAACCATAGATTCATGTGCCATTTTGCCCATCTGGCTTTACATGAATGGGTACTGAGGAACTGAATCTCGGGCTGATAGGTTTTATAAGTAAATGCCTTAACCACTGAGCCATTTCTCTGGGTCTTCTTTTTTTTTTTTTTTTGAGGTAGGGTCTCACTCTAGCTCAGGCTGACCTGGAATTCACTATGTAGTCTCAGGGTGACCTTGAACTCATCCAACTACTGCTGCCTCCCAAGTGCTTGGAATTAAAAGCATGTGCCACCACGCCTGTTTTTTGTTTTTTTAGCCCTTGTTGAAACTGAATTCCCCATGGAGAATACAGAGTTATAAACTGTGGTTTCTTTCCTACTGAGAGTTTCCATTCCTTGAGCACTGTGGTCCCGGGACCTGTTTGTTCTCCTCCCTGTTTTCTCTGTGAAGCAGATGGTCAAGATGACCACTTCCTGGAACATAGACATGTGAAGCGTCTTGAGATCAAAGCAAACTATGAGGACTGGTCCCCACGATGGCAGAAACAGCCTGGAATGGTGGTGCGTGCTGACCAACAGAAGTCCCTGTCCTGCCTGACCTCACGTTGCCGCGTTCACATGACTGATCAGGACCAACAGCCTTTGGACAAGGTGAGCTTCCTGCTTGGACGAGGTAGCCGCATGCTGGCAACAGGACAGTTCATGTGAAGGAAAATACAGAGATGGACTCTGGTGTGTGCCTTGCAGTAGAGGCAGCACCTTTGATCTGGCAGGGGAGGCGGAGTGACTCTGGCTAAGTGCACCCATGACTCTCTGCATGTCTGGGCTAGATAGCCATCATTTCACTTGTCATACCCTCGCCACCTAAGTGGGTGAGTGCCTTTGCGGCTGGCTTCATTTCTTTTTATTTTTATTTAAATTCACCACATTTTATTCAGATATCACACGGATGTGGGGAAGGAAAAGGGCTGAGGAAGGGTGGATTCATTTCTTAAGATGAGGCTTTGTTTCCTTGGATTAGTAAGCTTGGTTCCTCTTGGGTAATGTGCTGATGGCCTGATCCTCTAGTAATTACCTTTAAGAAAGATATTTGCATTGATGGGGGTGGGGTGTTAAATGAAAAGGGAAGAGCTGATACATTATCCTGCATTATGTTGTAAGTGTGCAATGGCTAGGTGTTAACAGCAGTCTAGATGGACTACTTGCTTCACTGTACCTTGCCAAACACCGTCACATCAGCTAGAGCCAGCCATCTTCTTCGTGAAACTAGTATAGCAGATGATAATAATCATATGCTCTCTCCCTCTCTCTCTCTCTCTCTCTTAGGGTGATTAGAGACACAATTCCAGGCAGAGCCTGAAGTAAATGGCTTCCTGTTACTGAGCCACAAAGCAATCCCTTCCTCCAGGTTCAAATTATAACTACTTTCCAGCCATGATAAAGGGATATATGGTCAGGGCAAAGCTGGATGCTAATACTGAGCCAGCTGTTTATGCAGCAATGTCACTGTGAATAGAGTAGAACTCTTCCTGGGGACACAGGCAGAGTCCCAGGGCCAAAGGGGCTGCTTATGACAGTGGGAAACTTCTCTGACTGGAAGGACTTCGGAAGCCTTTCACCATTCACAATGGACTTTCCTGAAATATTGTCCTTCCTGTTGCCTGAAGTATCATCATTGGCTACTCCTTTGGACCAAGAGGTTGAATGCCTCATGTTGCCAGGCAAGGTTGTAACCTGCTGATAGAGCCGCCTTATAAGCCATGCCAGAGCTCTTTCTCTCTCTGCTGTAGAAGCAGAGAAGGGTGTAGATTTTAAGCCTAATATGGTTGCTTTGGGAGGACAAGATGGCTGCCCTCATCCTTGCAGGGTTGGGAGAGAGCTTCAGAACCGTCCCCTTGCTTCCCAAGCTTCCAGTATATGTAGCATACATTATTGTTGCTGTTTTGATGTAGGGTCTCACTCTAGCCTAGGCTGGCCTTGAACTCACAGTAATCCTCCTACCTCTGCCTGCAGAGGTTTAGTGCTGGGCATAAAAGTATGTGTCATCACGCCTGGCTGGAGCATGCTTCATGAAAAAGCAAGAGAAAGACTAAAAGCCATATTCATTTTTTTTTAAAAAAAAAATTAATTCTGCCTGTGGCTGAGGGGAAACACTGGTTACAAGAAAAATTTTTAGAAAAAGTCAATCACAGGCAAAAGATGCTTAAGGCAACTTGTGTTCTGAAATAAAACCCAGGGTAAATGATGACATCTTTCTAAAAAAGGCCAAATTGGTATGCTAATGAAATTTATCAGAAGTTCCAAACCGGGTGTGGTGGTGCATGCCTTTAATCCCAGCACTCGGGAGGCAATGGCAGGAGGATTGCTGTGAGTCTGAGGCCACCCTGAGACGAATTCCAGGTCAGCCTGAGCTAGAGTGAGGCCCTACCTACCTCCTGTGATTCAGCGAACTTGAAAGTATACATCAGAAGTTTAACCATTTCCCAGTGACTGTATAGTGACTGCCTCTGATGCCTTTGAATGTAAAGCTTGATGTACGTTGTACCAACTAAGATGTAAGTGTACAATTATTAGCACAGAACTGGTGAATGTTTAAAGACTTAACAGTACCAACAAGAAAGACTAGGATGTAGGAAGGGTGCTGAGATAGGAAGACAAAGATTAGAACCAAGGAAGAGCCCAGACATGGATGGGAAAGGGCAGGCCCTTGGGTGGCCATCGAGGAAGGACGTGAGATTGACAGTGCAGACATTAGCAGGATTGTCAGGTCAGAGGCTAACCACCCCTTTAGGGAATGGGTGATAGGCCCAATGTCTGGAAACTGTCCCTCTCCCCCACTTCCTGGACAGGGTCTCAGGTCAGGACACACTCCCACTTGGAGGTTGCAACAGGTTCCTTGCTGTCCTCCTTGCTTCCTCCCTCCTGCTCCGATCCTTTCTCCTGTGTGGACAGAGACATCTAGCTCCTCAGGGCAGCCCTTTCACATCCTGGCCACTCAAGACCAAGCTCTCCAGCTTTGTTGAGGATCCTATGACTGTTGGGTGAACATACTGGAAGACATCAAATAACAACAGTGAAGTGTTTAGTGGAACGGGGGTGTTGGGGGATAGAGAATAAGACAGGCCAGGTTGGTGTGGAACTCACATGTAGCTTAGCCTGGCCTTGAACTCAGTACCTCTCCAGCCTCAGCTTCCCAGGTGCAGGAATAATGAGCTTGAACCACTACTATGTCCCTCAAGAATAGGGAATTCCTGATAATTGATAACTGCTGTTTAAAATTAGGACCCTTTGGGCTGGAGAGATGGCTTAGTCATTAAGGCATTTGTCTGCAAAGCCTAAGGAGTCCCCATTTGACTCTCCTGTGCCTGTGTAAGCCAGATGCACAAGGTGGCACATGCGTCTGGAGTTTGTTTGCAGTGGCTAGAGGCCCTGGTGTGCCCATTCCCTTCCTTTCCCCCACTCCGCTTTCTTTCATAAATAAGTAAAATATTTTTTTTTAAGTTTAAAATTAGAGCCGGGTGTGATGGCAAATGCCTTTAATCCCAGCACTCAGGAGGCAGACACAGGAGCATCGCTGTGAGTTTGAGGCCAGCCTGAGACTACATAGTGAATTCCAGGTCAGCCTGGGCCAGAGAGAGACTCTACCTCAAAATACTGAGAAAAAAAAAAAAAAGTTCAAAATTAAGACCTTTCTATGAGTTTAGGATTCAGATGGAGCAGAGGGATAAGGTGGTATGTCTGTCATTTGTAGGGGTCCTTCAGCTTTGCAGGCCTTTCTCCTTTCACTACTTACTGAGACCTCCCCCTCCCCCAGATCCTTCAAGGCTTAATTTGTCAGAACCAGCTCTGTTTACCCTGGGTCTTGAGGTTTATTGCTAAGTGAGGAGGGGTGAGCGCGCCACCTTGTGGTATCTCATCACTTCATTGCACTGATCACCACTTAATCCCAAAGCTGGGGGCTAAGCATGCTGTGGGGTGGGAAAATTCTGCTCTCCCAAACTTGCTATTCTGACTTCCTAGCCAAGTTATCCCACCCTGGCCAAGTACCCACCTCAGTCAGGAGGGGCTATGAGCCTCTGGAGTATTCTTCCAGGGGAATAAGTTTTTAGGGTTTTTTTTGTTGTTGTTGTTGCTTGTTTTTTGAGGTACAGTCTCACTGTAGTACAGGCTGACCTGGAATTCAGTGTGTAGTCTCAGGGTGGCCTCAAACTCACAGCAATCCTCATACTTAGGCCTCCAGAGTGCTGGGATTAAAGGCATGCACTAGCATGCAGGAGAGGGAAGGGGGAGAAATATGGGCGCACCATGGTCTCAGCTACTGCAAATGAACTCCAGATGCATGCACCACTTTGTCCATATGGCTTTACGTGGGGACTGGGGAATCAAACACTGGTTATTAAGCTTTACGGGCAAGCACCTTAATCACTGAGCCATCTCTCCAGCCCCAAGTTTTTAGGTGTTTGAAGAGCTCAGTGAGTGGGTTAGTATTAGGGTTAACTGGATGAATGTCAGATTAGAACTCCTGATCCTGGAGCTGTTAGCCCAGCATGATGTGGATCAGATTGTAGGCATCTTACAAAGGAAGCAAGCGATCAGAAAAACTGCACATCCAATTGGAGGGACAGAGTCTCGCCTGTCATTGCAGTAAAGCCATAGAAAAATGCACCTGACCATCCATGGCCTCTGCAGGGCTGAGGAGTTGCTGGAAGACAGCACTGGTTTGTGTGAGCCACTGAGCAAGGATGACTTCTAGAATTGTCTGGAAAGGAAAGGACCACTTCCAGCTCTTTTCTGTACCCTCTTCCACATGGCCTTCTAACTCTGGGTGGAAAGATGAGAAGTGGAGGCAGAGGTGGGGACCTGCCAGGCAGCCTTAGAACCCTCTTCAGTTTCCTATGGTGCACAGTGGGTCTGCAGGGCCTCTTCAGGTCCATAAAGAAGGACAGATCAGGAGCTGGAGAGATGGCTTAGAGGTGAAGGCTCTTGACTGCAAATCTAGGGACCCAGTACTCACTTAAGCCAGATGCACAAGGTGGCACATGTGTCTGGAATTTGTTTGCAGCAGCTGGAGGCCCTGGTATGCTCTCTCTATCAAATGAAATATATATATATAAACTATTTTTTTAAAAATATACACCAGGGTGCTTGACAGCCTACTGGGTGGTGCTCAGGGAAGAGGCATCCCTGGGGAAGGGAAATATCAGCAGTGGTGATCTTTTCTGCCAGGATGACAATGTGCAGCCTCCCTGTGCACACTGCCCTTGCTAGCAGTGTGATCAGGACCAGGGATGTCCTGGCAGGTGCCAGTTACCCTGCTGGGGATGCCCCTCTGCCTAGCTGACTGGTTCAGGGAGGAGGTATGGGCAGAGCTGCACCAGGACTTTTGGGCATGTCTTTCCTGGAGGTGGGCTTTCCTTCTAGAGTCCCAGAATGTGCCGGGGCATTCCCAGAGCTGACACAGTATTAGAGGCTGAGACCATCCATCTTGATTGTCAGCTCGATTGAATCTAGAGTCACCTAGGAGAAGTCTCTGAGCATGCCCATGAGGGAGTTTCTAGATTAGGTGGGTGGTGCCATCGCGTGGGCTGGAGTCCCATATAGAATGAAAAGGAGAAAGCTCCCTGCTAGAGAGACGGCTTACTAGTTAAGGCACTTGCCTACAAGTCAAAGGACCCAGGTTTAATTCCCTAGTACTCTCATGAGCCAGATGCACAAGGTGGCAAATGTGTCTGGAGTTCATTTGCAGCAGCTGGAGGCCCTGGTGCACCCATTCTCTCTCCCCTCCTCTCTCTCTCTCTGCTTCTTTGTCTCTTTCTCCCAAATACATAAATTAATAAGTAATCTAATGAAAGGAGAAAGTCTGTTGCGTACCAGCATTCATTGCTCTCTGAATCCTGCTGGCTGACACCTCCTGCTTCCATGCCTTTCCTGCCATGATGAACTGTATCTTAAAAGTGTGAGCCAGGGGCTGGAGAGATGGCTTAGCGGTTAAACGCTTGCCTGTGAAGCCTAAGGACCCCGGTTCGAGGCTCGGTTCCCCAGGTCCCCCGTTAACCAGATGCACAAGGGGGCGCACGCGTCTGGAGTTCGTTTGCAGAGGCTGGAAGCCCTGGCGTGCCCATTCTCTCTCTCTCCCTCTATCTGTCTTTCTCTCTGTGTCTGTCTCTCTCAAATAAATAAATAAATAATTAAAAGAAATATATTAAAAAAAAAAGAAAGTGTGAGCCAGAATAAACCCTACCTTCCTTAAGTGCTGGCCAGGTATTTTGTCACAGCAACCAGAAAAGTAACTAATACAGGAGCATTTGTTCCAAAGTACTTTTTTTTTTTTTTTTGTATTTAGAGGTATCCCAGTCTGACCTGGAATTTGTCATGTAAGTCCCAGGCTGGCCTCGAACTAACAGTGAACCTTCTACCTCTACTTCTGCCTCGTGAGTCCTGGGATTAAAGGTGTGCACCACCACGTCTAGCCCAAAGTATTTTTTATTTATTTATTTATTTGGTTTTTCGAGGTAGGGTCTCACTCTAGCTCAGGCTGACCTGGAATTCACTATGTCATTTCAGGGTGGCCTTTAACTCATGACAATCCTCCTACCTCTGCCTCTTGAGTTCTGGCTGGGATTAAAGGCATGCGCCACCACGTCTGGCTCAAAGTGCTTTTTTAAAAAAAAATTTTTATTTATTTATTTGAGAGCGACAGACACAGAGAGAAAGACAGAGGGAGAGAGAGAGAATGGGCGCGCCAGGGCTTCCAGCCTCTGCAAACGAACTCCAGACACATGCGCCCCCTTGTGCATCTGGCTAACGTGGGACCTGGGGAACCGAGCCTCGAACCGGGGTCCTTAGGCTTCACAGGCAAGCGCTTAACTGCTAAGCCATCTCTCCAGCCCTCAAAGTGCTTTTAAGCCTCCATCAGGACATGTGGGAGAGGTCCTTGTTATCCTCCCCTCCAAATGACCAGGCAAGACCCTCTGCCCAGAGTGTCCTCACTCCCAGGCCTTGCAGAGCCGCCTTCTGCTTTCCTTCTAGCTAGTTTTGACTCACCTCCACAAACACCTCTTGATCCCCTACTCTGGACTAGACGCGGTGCTCAGTGACCTGAATCTGGTGTGGTGCTAGGTGACATGATGAGTCTGTCACTAGGAGTTTACACCCATGCAGAGAATACAGATCCTATTGATGAAACTGCCCCTCCCCGTGGCCACTTAAACACCTCTTCCTCCAGGAGGAAACCTTTCTGCTCTCCACCCTACAGATTGATTTCTTTGCAAGATGGAAGCCCTTGATATTAGCAGATGCTCAACAGGGCTCCTATGATTAATAGCCACAGTTAGTGGCACAGGGATTGTGCAGCCTCCAGAGCCAAGAGCACTGGAGATTTCTCTAGGTCGGGTCTGGGTCCCTAGGCTCAGGCCCTGACTCTAACTTCAGACCCAGGTGTCTGGGAGTCTGGCAACCCTATTCTGAGCTCAGGGGCTGCACAATCTTGTGGCACCCTTGCCACAAACCTGAGCCCTCCTAGGTATGAAGGGGAAGGGTATGTAGGCTGCCAGCCGAGGCTCAGTATCTTCAGGTATGACTGGTTGTGGGTTCTACTGTTAACAGTTACAACAGGGATGTTAATAACTGCATGTGGAATACCTGGCTGGCCAGGAATAGGCCAGATCCAGGTGTGGTGGACACAGGTCCACAGTCAGCAAGTGATATTGCCACCAGAGTTTTCTTCCTATTTTCTCTGGCAGCATGCCTTCCCTTCCTCTCTGTTTTCTTTCTTTATTATTACTTGTTTTTGTTTGTTTGTTTTTTCGAGGTAGGGTTTCGCTCTAGTCCAGGCTGACTTGGAATTCACTACGTAGTCTCAGGGTGGCCTCGAACTCATGGCAGATCTCCTACCTTTGTCTCCCAAATCCTGGAATTAAAGGTGTGCACCACCATGCCTGGCCCTTCCTGTTCTTTCTAACTCAAGGAACCTTATTTTCCTATGGTTGCTATAACAAAAGCTGCAAATGGGATGGTTCCAAATGCAAGAAATTGATTCTCACAGTTCTGAGCCTGAAAGTTCAAAATCAAGGTGTCAGCAGGGCCACAGCCCTCTGTGACTGATTAAAACCCTTCCTTTCCCATGTAGCTGCCGGTGTGGCCATCAGTACCTGGCATTCCTTGCCTGGCCACAGCATCAGTACAGGATTGGCATCTGTCCTGAGTGGCATTCTTTTTGTTGTTTCTTAAGGTAGGGTCTTGCCCAGGCTGACCTGGAATTAGTCTCAGGCTGGCCTCAGACTCACAGTGATCCTCCCGAGGCCTCCCGAGTACTGGGATTGAAGGCGTGCACCACCACGCCCGGAGTGAGTTTAGTGGCATTCTCTCTGACTCTGCGTTCACATAGCACTTACTTCTCCCTACAAAGGCACAGTATATGGGATTAGGGCTCATCTCAATGCCTTCATTTTATTTTAGTTAATCCACAAAGATCCTATTTCCAAATAAGGCCCTGGTCAGCACATCTTTGGTGGGATTATAAACATCCCATCAGAGGGAGCAACTAAGCTCTGAAGAGGTCAGGAGCAGAGCCTGGCTGAGTTCCAGGTTTGAAAAGTTTTGCAAGTCCTCAGTTTTCTCCTTAAATTTCTGCTTTTTTCCTGCCATGTGTAGTAGTTCACGCTTGTCATCCCAGCACTGGAGAGGCAGAGACAGGGAATTCCTGAGGCTCAGTGGTCAGCTAGTCTAGCTGAATCAGTGAGCTCTAGGTTCAGTGAGAGAGCCTTCTTAAAGAATAAGGGGGCTGGAGAGATGGCCTAGAGGTTAAAGAGCTTGCCTGCCAAGCCTAAGGACCCAGGTTCAATTTCCCAGTACCCATGTAAGCCAGATGCACCTGGTGGCACATGTGTCTGGAGTTCGTTTGCAATGGCTGGAGACCCTCTCTCTTAAATAGAGAAATAAATATAAAAATAAAAAGAAAGAATAAGGTGTAGTTATTGAGGAAGACTCCTGATACTGGTCACACACACACACACACACACACGCACGCACGCACGCACGCACACACAGGGGCACACTCACACATGCTACATGAGTCTGGAACTTTTGAATTATTCTCTATTTTAAGTCATTTTTTTTTTGAGGTAGGGTCTTATTCTAGCCCAGGTTAACCTGGACTTCACTATGTAGTTCCAGGCTAGCCTTGAACTCACAACAATTCTCCTACCTTGGTCTCTCAAGTGCTGGGATTAAAGGCATGTGCCACCACTCCTGACCATGTTTGTTTTAATTTGAGATATTGTGTCTTCTACTCTTTCATGAGAAAGGCTGTATTCATTCTATGGCTTCTTAGACCTCCCATACATTTCTGAATTTTATCTAGGGAATTTACACCACAGTTTGGATGGAATAAGCCAATGTCAGATCATTCAGTTCCTATAGGCAGTCAATAAGGTGTGTATTGAACAGAAGAGGAGCTGATGTTCAGACAGGTTAAGATCTGATGCCATCATAGCCCATTAGGTAGGGGCCAGGGCATAAATTCAGTTCTTCCAAGTACTTGATCAGATTTTTCTACTGCAGCAAGTTCAGGACAAGGGGATAAGGCAGGGAGAAGCAGTGAGAGCATTGTGCTCTTCCCACACCCACAACTGTGGTGAAAAATGTATTATTTCTTATTTTTTTGAGGCAGAGTCTCACTCTAGCCCAGACTGATTTGGAACTCACTTTGCAGTCCCAGGATGGCCTTGAACTCACAATGGTCCTCCTACCTCTGCCTCCTGAGTGCTGGGATTAAAACCACATGTGAGCCGTGAGCATGGCATGGTGGCTCATGGCTCAGATGTGGTTTTAATCCCAGCACTGGGGAGGCAGAGGTAGGATCGCCATGAGTTCAAGGCCACCCTGAGACTACATAGTGAATTCCAGGTCAGCCTGGACTAGAGTGAGACCCTACCTCGAAAAACAAAAACAAAAACAATAACAACAACAGCAACAAAAACCCCACATCTAGCTGTAAGTAAAAATTTTTTTACAACTGTTATGAAATCAGTGACTTGAATTTCTGAAACAAATATAATTTGCCAGCAGGTAAAGCCTAAGATTTTGCTGGGCACAGTGGCAAATGCCTTTAGTCCTATGACTCCAGAGGCCGAGGTAGGAAGGTCACTGTGAAGTTCAAGGCCAGCCTGGGACTACAGAGTGAGTTCTAGATCAGTCTGAGCTAGAGTGAAACCATGCCTTGAAAAAATCAAAAGAAAACCAAATGAAACAACGCAACAGCAACTATGCAGTTTTCATTGAGGAGCAGGAGAGATGGCTCAGCGGTTAAAGACATTTGCTTATACAGCAACTATACAATTTTCATCAAGGAGCAGGATGGCTCAGCGGTTAAAGACATTCGCTTATACAGCCTGAAAGCCTGGCAGCTGTGCTCAGCTCCCCAGTGTCCATGTAAAACCGGAAGCACAAAGTGGAGCATGTGCCTGGGGGTTGTTTGCAAAGGCGGCCCTGGAGTGCTCATCCTCACTCTCTGGCTGCCCCTTCCTCTCTCTCTCTAATAAATAAATAAAAATAAATAATTAAAAATAAGTAATTTTTATTCATATATTTTATTTATTTATTTGAGAGAGAGAGAGAATGGGTGCGCCAAGGTCTCCAGTCACTGCAAACAAACTCCAGATGCCTGCACCCCCTTGTGCATCTGGCTAACGTGGGTCCTGGAGAATTGAACGGGGATCCTTTGGCTTTGCAGGCAAACGTCTTAACCGCTAAGCCTTCTCTCCAGCCCCCAAAATAAATAATTTTTTTTTTTTTTCGAGGTAGGGTTTCACTCTGGTCCAGGCTGACCTGGAATTAACTCTGTCATCTCAGGGTGGCCTTGAGCTCATGGCAATCCTCCTACCTTTGCCTCCCAAGTGCTAGGATTAAAGGCGTGCGCCACCACGCCCGGCTAATTTTTTTAAAAGAGATTTTCATTAAGATAACAAGTAAGCCCACCCAGACCACATTCATTCATTCATTCATTCATTCTTTTTTTTTTTTTTTTTTTGTCTATTTTGGTTTTTTGAGGTAGGGTCTTGTTCTAGCCCAGGCCGAGCTGGGATTCACTATGTAGTTTCAGAGTGGCCTTGAACTCACTGGGATTCTCCAACTCTGCCTCCCACATGCTGGGATTAAAGGCGTACTCCACCATACCCAGCTTTCTATCCAGATATTTCAATCAAAATGCCTTTCAATGCTTTAATGTGAAGGCAGCACTGTGACAGTCAGAGTCACTTAGAGACAGGGACACTCTCGAGACTAGCATCAAGTAAGTTCTTCTGTTATGTAAACGACATAGAGGCCACTTACCCAAACTAAAACAGCTGTGATGTCACTGGGTGATAGAACCTTGAAGGAATGCCATCTTATATGTGGTCTGACGCTGACCAAAACGCCTTTAGGCAGCACACGACTGTGTGTTTAGTTCTACTTGTTACTTTATTTTAAAGGACATTTCAGCTGGCTCAGGTGGTGGCTCTCAACCACTGCTATGAGCGTCTCTAAGTGAAATTACCACAATTAAATAAATAGGGAGGTGCCCCATTGTTTTGATCCATCCGCACCCATACATCTGCCCATCCTTTAGCAAACACATACTGGCACCTAACCGCTACCAGGAGACTCATCATGAAAGGATGCCACCTCTGCCTCTAAGAAGCTCATACACAAGGAACGTGTGGTCACAGCATGAGGTGTCCTAGGTTCCTAAAGAGCCAATGGAGAGGAATGGGGGTACTGCAGCCATTGCCCTGTTTGCTTGCTGGAAAAGGTGAGTGTGCTGTGTGTGTGTGCACATGTGTGTGACAGAGAATGTGGGTGGGTGTGAACACGCACACACCCCTATTAATCCCCATTTTATGGCTCAGAGTCTCATGTACCTTCCTCCTCCACTCCTTGTAGCCTGCCTCCTCTCATCTGGCTGGAGAGTGCCCCCCACCTCACCCCCAGACTCTAAGGGCTCATAAGCAGAATTTGCTGGAGGAAGGAGGCAAATGAGGCAGAACCCATGTGGGTGGGTCAGGGCGCGCCTGACACCAAAGGGAAGCTCTAGGGTTAGTTCTGCCGTCTTTCAGGGCAGAGGAACACCACCTGCCTGTCGCCTTTGTGCTGGCTCCAGGCCCACCCATCACCACACAGCTGCTTATCCTGTTCACAGCCAAAGGCAGGTGTTGCCTGCTTTCTTTCCCAGAGATGTTAAGTAAGTTGGTCAGCATCATACAGCCACGAAGTAGAGGCAATTCTGGTCCTTGGCCACTGACGAGGAAAGAATCTCCATGTTAGATGAGAGTGGGCCATCTGGGTGGTCTTCCTGACCATCTCAGCCTTCTCTAGGGATGCCTGGGAGCCCTCGAGGGGACCTTTGAGGACAAAGGTACTAAGGTGGAGTTCTCCCAGATCCCCAAATATATCTTCAAGCATCCACAGATCCATCCACTCAACGACTTTTTCTAGAAGGGCTATTTGTGCCTTGTCTTTTTTTTTTTAAATAATTTTTAAAATATTTTATTTTATTCTTGAAAAAGGGGGTTTATTGATTTTGAAAAACTGCAAATAGTCGTAACAAAAAGTGTTTTTTTCTTTTATTTATTTATTTATTATTTTTTTTTTAAAAAAATATGGAACGCTTCACGAATTTGCGTGTCATCCTTGCGCAGGGGCCATGCTAATCTTCTCTGTATCGTTCCAATTTTAGTATATGTGCTGCCGAAGCGAGCACTGTTTTTTTCTTTTAAATAAATTCACACAAAGAAAGAGAAATAGAAAGTGATGGGAGTGACCAGCAAGAGGAATCATAATTACATTCATCTTTGTGTGTGCGTGTGTGTGTGTGTGTGTGTGTGTGTGTGTGTGTGTGTGTGTGTGTTTGAGCGCTTGCGCACGGGTGCAGCAGTTCTGTTTATGTTGACATTAGAAAACTCCAACCTGGAATCCAGAACCTCGAATCTGCAAGTAGAATGTCTTGAGATGGGCACGTGGAAGTCAAAGGGCTTCTCCCCAGCCCCTTTTAGAAGAGATACATGAAAGGTTGCTCTCCTTCTATACTGTCACAGAACTGTTACATACATTCTCAGTCCTCCTTGTGAAAGGCCTAAAGAGAAAGAAACTCAACTTGCAGTCCAAACCAAAGGGGGGAAATTTCAAAAATGAATAATCCAACAGGGTGGGGGCGGGGCATAGCAACACAGCTTTGGTGCCTGCGCGAGCCTAAAGCCAGCATTCCAGGGTGTACTGCAGCAGGGCATGGTGCCCCGGGGCGTGGAAGGGATCTGAGGGCATCTGGGTGCAGTTGGATCATGCCCGCCACGGGAAGTGAGCTGGAGGAGGGCTGAGGTCTCCCAGCGCCACATGCAGCCTTCAACGTACCCCACTCTGATTTTGTCCTGTGTCCTCCGCAAGCAATCAGCAAGTTCAGAGTCTCCTGTCCCCAAAGGCTCCTCTCACGGAGGGGGATGGATTGGTCATTGGGCTTGAGATGCAAACTAGGGGTCCAAGGAAAAGTTAACTTTGATCCCCGCCATGATGTGCTGCAGGCCCTGGGGTGTGACTCTGGAGCCACTAAATGGTTATCTTGGCTTTCCTTCCTGTCTGTCAAGAGGTTGGAGGACTCTTTTCTGCTGCTGTCTCTTTGTCTCTGTGTCCCTGTCATTCTCCCAGCTCAGGAAGCACAGTTCGTGAACCCTTGGGCCTATAGCCAACGGGCTTTCTGTTCTCCCGCTGGCCTGGCCGGCCGAGGACCAAGGCCACGGTTCTGACTGAGGCAGGCAGGGCTTGCTGAGAGAGGTCAAGGTGGAGGGCCGAGGCTTCAGGTGCTTGCCAGGCCAGCCCAAGAAGTAGCTGCGTCAGCCTGAGCCCAGCATGCATAACCTGGGGCTTTGACAAGAGCAGGCTGAGGGCTGGGCACGTCGCTCGGTTGGTGGAGTGTTTGCTTCGCATGCACAAGCTTCTGGGCTTACTAGGATGACTCAAAACCCACCATAGGCCAGGCGTGGTGGCGCACGCCTTTCATCCCAGCACTCAGGAGGCAGAGGTAGGAGGATCGCTGTGAGTTCGAGGCCACCCTGAGACTCCATAGTGAATTCCAAGTCAGCCTGGGCTAGAGTGAGACCCTGCCTCAAGCAAACACCACCACAGTGCTGAGAAGTAGCAGTTGAGCAGTGGAGTGCTCAACACTGCAACATCTCTGTCACACCCTCCAAGGCTGAGGGTCCATTGTGGAAGAGGTGGAGGAAAGAATGTAAGAGCTAAAGGAAGGGCAGGACTGCTTACAGTGCAATCTTCCAGACACAAACTGGCCTTGATATTCATGACCACACAGTGCCTGACACTACCTACACAAGACCATCATAATAGGAGGCAAAGATGATGACATCAAAATAAAAGAGACTGGAATGGGGAGGGGATTCAGTGGAGGATGGATTTGAGAGGGGGGAATCAGAATGGGGGGATTATCCTGGTTTTATTGTCTATATTTATGGAAGCTGTTAATTAAAAGTTATATAAAACAAAACAAAACACCCTGGGTTTGGTTTCTAGAATTGTATAAACCACGATTGGTGGTGTGTGTCCGTAATTCCAGGGGGTGGAGTATTAAAAGTTCATGGTCAGTCTTGGCTAACTAGGAGGTTAGAGGACAGCCTGAGCCACCTAAAATCCTGTCTCAAAACAAAATAAAAAATAAAAAGAGTAGGTGAGCAGTCACGGCTGACCAAAGATGTGATGACTCAGTGGCAGGAAAGATGTCAGGTGCATGGCCCCAAAGACCCTGCAGGGGAAAGGTAGGTCATGGAGAGCAGGGAGTCAGAGAGGACAAGACAGATGGAGTGGCGAGGTGGGGTGCCCCTGTAGGCTGGCGCCCAGGCGCCCAGAGGTAGTGGAAGCAGAGGGTGAACTCGGCTTCTAGTCCTTTATGAGAGCATCTGGTCAAGATGAGCCATTGGCACTCAGGTCTAGAGAGATACAAGGTAAGACAAGGCACAAGTTAGACCCAGGGAAGACAAGGCAGTGCCAGGCTCACATCATGAGATGTTTAAAAAAAAAAAGAACAGGCATGCCTAGAGTTGAGAGAGTGTCACTTTGGAAGTGATTTAATGTTAACAAGACCAGCAACATGGTGGTCTCTCCTCTAGAGAGGCCCAGAGGTTCTCAGAGGAGAATGGGTTTATTCACAGTTCCACTTATAATCCTCTCTGCCTGCACCATGGAGGTGTAGATACTGCCTAGATGGTACCTTGTTCTTTCAGAGAACTCAAGGGAAATGTCACAGACTGTTTGAGTCTTTTTGGTGATGCTATAACAGAATACCTGAGACTGGATAATTTATGAAAAATAATTTTTTTTCTTTACTTTTATTTATTTGAGAGAGAGAGAAAGAGGCAGATAGAGAGAAAGACCAAGGCCTTCAGCCACTGCAGACGCTAGATGCATGTGCCACCATTTGCATCTGGCTTTAATGGGTCCTGGGGCATTGAACCTGGGTCTTTTGGCTTTACAGGCAAGTGTCTTAACTGCTAAGGTATCTCTCCAGCCTGAAAAATAAAAATTTGTTTCTCACAGGTCTGGAAGTTGGGAAGTCCAGGACCAACAGTAAGTTTTGTTGTCTGACGTTGAGAGCTGTGTCCTTCAGAGAAGAGGAAAGCTGTGTTTCCATATGGAGAGAGGCTTGAAGAACAAGCTAGCCAACACTGTGCCACGCCTCTTAACTGTGGGCCTTAAGTGTATTAACCAGAATAAAGAACTCTTGGGGCTTAATGCCATCACATTGGCAGCACCTGCATCTCAGCCACGCTAGGTGTGATGTCCTCAGAGCTCATATGTTAATACGTGGGACCTTTTAAAAAATATGGGGGGGGGGGCTGGAGAGATGGCTTAGCGGTTAAGTGCTTGCCTGTGAAGCCTAAAGACCCCGGTTCGAGGCTCGGTTCCCCAGGTCCCACGTTAGCCAGATGCACAAGGGGGCGCACACATCTGGAGTTCGTTTGCAGTGGCTGGAGGCCCTGGTGCGCCCATGATCTCTCTCCCTCTATCTGTCTTTCTCCCTGTGTCTGTCGCTCTCAAATAAATAAATAAATAAAATGAACAAAGAAATATTAAAAAAAATATGGGGGGGGCTAGAGAGATGGCTCAGCAGTTAAAACTAAATTTCTGTCCTTTATGTACTAGCCGGTCTCAGGTATTTTGTTATTGCAAAATACCTAGTGGACTAGTGAACTAAGACAATGGTCCGTCCTTACGTGTACCCTCCCAAGTGGGGAGGATCACTCATCTAATGTCAACAGAGGCAAGCTAGAAAGAGGTGGTGCTGAGCTAGGGACAGACAAATACACTCCTTTTCCAGACAGGTTGTTTCAGGAGCCAGCACTAAAGGATTTACAGATGTTAGCTTTTCAGGCTCTGGAAGATCTGTCAACCTGACAGGATAGAGACATTGGTGTTGGTGTTGTCTCCACTGACTCAGTATCTGGTGAATAAAATGGCAACATATGAATTCATAAGGCAAATGAATGTGACTTGGAGCCACTTTGGGCATAGACATGGCTGGCTCGCCTTTTCTTCTAGAAAGCAGAAGGCTGCCTCGCAGACATGGAACCAGCACCCTGGAATTGAACTGCTCAGCTGGTTAATGCCTCAGCTATCCTGCTGGATGCATTCATGGCCTGGGATCTTCATGCCCTCTGGCTCTCTAGTTCTCCTTTTTCTGTTTCCATGAAGCACTTAGCTTTTCTGAACTAGTACTTCTAAAAGCTGTGTTAATAAATTCAATTGAATTTGTTTTCTTTGGAGAGCTGGGGAGATGGCTCGGGGGGTAAAGGTACTTGCTTGCAAAGCTCGCCAGCCTGGGTTTCATTCCCCAGTACCCACTTAAGGCCAGATACACAAAGTGGTGCACGTGTCTGGAGTTTGTTTGCAGTGGCAGGAGGCCCTGGCGTACATCCATACTCTCTTCCTCTCTCCCTGTCACACATAAATAAGTAAAGGTATTTTTTAAAAAAGAGTTTTAGAGGGCTGGAGAGGTGGCTTGGCGGTTAAGCGCTTGCCTGTGAAGCCTAAGGACCCCGGTTCGAGCCTCGGTTCCCCAGGTCCCACGTTAGCCAGATGCACAAGGGGGCGCGCGCGTCTGGAGTTCGTTTGCAGAGGCTGGAAGCCCTGGCGCGCCCATTCTCTCTCTCCCCCTCGATCTGTCTTTCTCTCTGTGTCTGTCGCTCTCAAATAAATAAATAATAAAAAAAAAGAGTTTTAGAATTTTTTTTTTCTCAATTGCAAGCAAATAGCATTTAGATTAAGGTAAGTATAGGTAATCTTTTGGAAGGCTATCTAGAGATGGCGAGAGGAACAGAGACGCCGAGGCAGAGATCTTAACGAATATCTCACGTGGCAGAGTCGGCTAGTCTGAAGTTCGCAAGGCAACCTGGCAGGCAGGCACCTCAGGCAAGAGGTGACATTGCAGCTTGCGCCTAAGTCCCTCAGGACAGCAGCAGGCACTCAGGCGGCTTGAGAGTCCTGCCGTTTCTCTCTCCTCTGGAATCTTCAGCTGCAGGTTTAGAAGCTGCGGACTTCTTGGAGGGCCGTGAGGGAGAGATCTCTCCCAGGTCCCTTTTTTGGCTTGCAGATGATGGCACCATGTTCACACGGCGAACACACCTGAGTCCAAGTCTCCCCTTTGTAGACCATCACCCATCCTGTTGGGTCAGAAGCCCACTCTGCTTGGGGCTGGTCACCTTGGCAGTGACTTGTGTCTCCAAAGGGCATGTTCTGAGACACAAGAGTCTACACAGTGGGTGACTATAAAGAACAGGAATTTATTTCTCACAGCTCTAGATGTGAGGAGTTCAAGGTCAAGGTATCAATAGATGTGGTGTCTGGGCCTACTTAATGATTTGCAGATGGCAGGTGCCTTCCTGCTGTGTCCTCACATGGTAGAAAGAGATGAATGGGCTCCTTTCGGATTTAGTCCCCCCCCCCGTGTGTGTGTGTGTGTGTGCGCGCATGTGCATGTGCAATTGCACGCAAGTGCAGGTGCACACATGCCCTGGCACACGTGTGGAGGTCAGAGGACAACTTTGGTTGTCAATCCTCATATTTCACCTTGTTTAGGGCAGGGTGTCTTTAAAAAAAATTATTTATTTTGAGAGAGAGAGAGAGAGAGAGAGAGAGAATGGGTGCCCAGGGCCTTCAGCCACTGTGAACGAATCCAGATGCAGGTGCCCTTTTGTGTGACATTGCATGCTTTGTGTCATTGTGCTTCTGGCTTATATGGGACCTGGAGATTTGAACATGAGTCCTTAGGCTTCCCAGGCAAGTGCCTTCACTGCTAAGCCATCTCTCCTGTCCAAGGCAGGGGCTCTTGTTGGTGCTGCTGTGTACACCAGGCTAGCTATCCCGTAAGCTTCAGGGATTCTCCGGTCTCCACCTCCCATCTGGGATTATCTGTGCTCAGCTAGCACATGTTGGCATTACAGATGCCAGTGCGACCACGTCCAGCCTTATGTGAGAGCTGGGGATTGAACTCAGGTGTTCATGATCATGCGGCCAGTGCTTTGTCTATGTTTTATGAGGGAGGGTCTCACTCTAGCCCAGGCTGACCTGGAATTCACTATGTAGTCCCAGGGTGGCCTCGAACTCACGGAGATCCTCCTACCTCTGCCTCCAGAGTGCTGGGATTAGAGGTGTGTGCCACCATCCGCTTTTTTTTTTTTTTTTTTTTTTTTTTTGTCACCAGGCCTTTGAGATATATAGCTTTGGTTAGCTGGGAGGTCACTATGTACCTGGCTGACCTTGACTTTGTAGTAATTCTCCTGCTTCTTCTTCCTGAGTGCTGGGATAAGGACCTAGATGCCCCGCCCAGCTCAGAGTCTTTCGTCAGGGCCCTCATCCCATTCATGGGAGCTGTACACTCACGACCTCATCACCCCTCGAATCTCCACCTCCCACTACCATTACCTTGAAGATTAGCGTTTTCAACATATAAATAAAGTTAAGGCATACATACACTGAGAACAGGGATATAATTTAAAACCATAATTACAGAGGTTGAGCTCAGAAGAGGGCGGGAGCAGGCTCAGCTATGGTCAGCAAGAAAGAGGGTTCTCGAGGCTTGGGGCAGGCACAACCTCTGACTCAGAACCCCAGTAAGTACTTCATTTCTCTAGAGGACTGAAGCCCATGGCCGGCTTTTTGGTCCCTCTCTTCATTATCCAGATTCCAGAGGGAGCAGTCATCTGGCCTGGTTGAGTCATGAGCCTGTTTGGTAGCCTAGAGGAGGGTAGCAGGGGGCAGTAGGGGAGAAGGGAGGACCCTTAATTGTGGCACCACCACACTGTGTCCTGTGTGGAAGAGGTGACTCCAGTTTTGTTAGGAAGAGGAAGTAGAGGCCAGGTAGGAAACGTACCCGCTCTGTCTCTCAGGTGGCTGTCCCACTTCTGCTGTGGTTTCCTGAGACTGTGGCAGAGTTTTCACAGCTGTGGACATGGAGGTATGTGGGTGCAGGAGCTGCTGCCCCGGGTCTGATAGGGTGCCAGGAGGCCCAGGTGTCTCTGATGTGGCCAGTCAAGCCCTTTTACCTGGGGCGTTTGAGGCAGGTGTGCTAGAAGACCTTGCGGTCCACATGCCCACACTGGCAGTGTGCCGAGAAAACTCTGGGCTGTCTCTAGAGTACACTCTGCAGCTGGAAAAATCCACTTTTACTACCTCTACTGGCACCCCGAACCACCCCCACCCCTACCAGGGAACTAAGGCCACTCCCTTCCTTGGCTTCAGGGAGAGAGCCAGGCCAGATTTCAAGGATGCCAGGAAGATGTACACAGCTGTTTGGCTCCTCTGCTAGGGTCAAGAGGACCCAGCATGCACCCTCTTGGGGACAGCGGTCCCTCTACCTGGCCAGCTAGACCAGGCCGGCCAGTGAGGCCAGTGCCTGGCAGGCCCTAGACCTGTGTCCTTCCCTTAATGGGGAAACACTGGGCTCTTCTGAACCACTGGTCTGCCAATGCCTTGTGGTGGTCACTCAGCCCCTCTGAGTTCAAACACAATCTGCCAAAGTCTTGCGTCTGACCCATGGGGCCTGGTATATCCCCAGACCATCAGAGGCTAGGATGTCAGAACTTCATGGAACCTCAGATTGGAAACTAAGGCTCTGAGAATGTGGGTCCCTAGAAGGGTTGTTTTTAGCCTATTTTCTTTCTTTTTTCTATTTTTTTTTTTTTTTTTTGAGGTAGGGTCTTTCTCTAGCCTAGACTGGCCAGGAATTCACTGTAGTCTCAGGGTGGCTTTGAACTCACAGCAATCTTCCTACCTGTCTCCTGAGTGCTGGGATTAAAGGCTTGCACCACCATGCCTGGCTTACCCTGTTTTCTCTTTCTCTCTCTCTCTCTTTCTGTCTGTCTCCAAGAATCCAGGGATTATTTTATTTTATTTTATTTTATTTTATTTTATTTTATTTAAGACAGGGTATCTTTTAGCCCACTATGGCCTCAAACTCTCTCTCTCTCTCTCTCTCTTTTTTTTTTTCTTTTTTTTTTGAGGTCTCTCTCTAGTGCACACTGACCTGGAATTCACTACATAGTCTCAGGCTGGCCTCGAGCTCACATCCATCCTCCTACCTCTGCCTCCTAAATGCTAGGATTAAGGCGTGTCACACCACGCCTCTTTGAGGCTGAGGATGACCTTGAACTTCTGATTCTCCTGCCTTCACTTCCTGAATGCTGGGACTAGAACCATGCGCCACCATACCCAGTGAGTCCTAGGATTCTTTAGAACAACTTTGAATTAGGACTTTGCAACATAAGAAAAATCTAGAAAGATTACTATTTGCAACTTGGGACCATCTTGACAAATCCCTTATACCCAGGCACTGCCAAGGACTGTGGGCCCTGAGGTGCTCTGGGCTTCGAACTGGGTGTAGCTGCTTTAAGTCCAGCAGGCTCAGGGCCGAAGAGGTGAGAGATGCCAGAGAGCAACCCCTCACCCCAGAAAGCCTCAAGAGGTCAGCAGGGAGGTAGACGAGGCCATAGTCGGGGTGGAGGCTCCAAAGCCTAGGAGCCCTAGCCATGGCAGCTGGCAAGCCTGCAGTTCCTTTGCCTTGGTGATTCACAGCTGCCGTAGGACTTGCAGATGGAGTTCTCGAACTCTCGAGGCCGTGTGGCTACAAGATCAGCTATCCTGAGAGTGCTGCCTGTGCTGGGGCTGGGGGGAGACACGATAGCTGATGTGGAAGGTTGGGTCACCACGGCTCCAAAGAGACAGTGGCCAGGTAGTCCTCTGGAGAAACATGCCATTTCTTTGGGCTGAGGTGACTTGAGGTCCTTGAAGGGCACATTTAGAGCCACAAAGAATCAGCTGATGTCAACCACTCAGCACCCTGCCCTAGGTGCTTAATGGTCTGTGCCTTTAAATGCCTGTGGTGGGGGCTGCCCACCCGCACCCACGGAGAGGCTCTGAGCACTGGTTTTGAGAGTTCTCATCCTAAGGACCTGTCATCCTAAGCCTTTTAAGGAGGAGTGGAGTCTGTCAGGGCCAGGCAGCCACGGGGAAGATTCACCCCAACCCTGCCGAGGGTGGAACTGGGCTCCACCTGGGTAGGGGGAGGTTGGGTCTCTGTGATGCTGGTCACGGATTCTGTTCGGGGCTCTGAGACACCACGCTTTGCCCCACCCTGGAGCTGTTGACAGAGTGGCCAGGGAAATCTAGGTCAACAGTGGGCGAGGCCCTATAGGTGGAACCCAGTGCCAGGAGAGATGGCAAGCCCAGCTGGGGAGGGAGCACCCACTGTTATGACGCATGTCATTTCCGGCCCTCCCAGAAACCCTTTCCCTGGAGGCTGTGCAGCGTGGGAGGATAGAAGCTTAAAAGTCCCAAGGTCTGGACCTAACATTTCTGTGACTGTATTGTTGCTTCTTTCTGGGCTCTCTGGCTCTGATTTCAGCCAGTGACTTCTCTGATTGGGGTTCTATGGGAAACCACGCACCAGCTTTGTACTCAAGAACCACCTCCACAGAGCAGCCTCCCCTCCCCTAACATTCCGGGGCTCTCCCACATCCACTTGGGACTCTAGAGGGAGGGGGCTGGGCTGTGATTGCTGAATGAGGAAATACATTTTTACATGAAAGAGTCAAGCCTCCCAGTTGGAAGAATGCTCACCTGCACCCTCACCCTGAAAGCTGAGACCAAGAGTCCCCTGGGGCCACTGCCAGAACTATGTCTAAGAGACAAAGAGACGTAATAGGAGTCACCCCTCAATTGACTTGGCTTTGATCCTGGCTCCAAGGAGCTTAAGAAGGCTTTAGGGCTCTGCTGGAACTCAGTATGAAGATCCTTTTGTGGGGCTGGAGAGATGGCACGGTGGGTAAAGTGCCCGCTGTGCCACATGAGGAACTGAGTTTGATCCCCAGAACCATGTAAAATGCTGGGTATTGCAGCATGCATGTGTAATCCCAGCCTGGGGAGGCAGAGGCCAGAGCCTGTGGGAGCTCACTGACTAGCCAATGTAGCCTAATTCATGAACTCTCGGCCAATGAGAAGCCCTGTCTCCAACGAGCTGGACAGCCTTACTGAGGGCAACGGCGCAGACTGTCCTCTGGCATTCACATGCATCCTTACACAATCTTGCAAATCACACACACGTGAGAAAAACAAAATCCCTTTGCTACATCTTCTGAAAGGATGAATAGATTCCATTCATTCTTCCTGGCACATGCTCATGTATTTTGGAACAGAGCAGCCCCCACTGACGTTCTGCATGCATCCTAGCATAGACCTAGGGAATGGTCACCCCAGTCTGACCGTTCCAGCCAGAACCTTAAGGCATCCTCTACCAGGAATGGAGGCCTGATGAGGCAGCTCACAGAGGGGTAGGTAGGTGGGTGGGGGTGCCTGATTTTGCCTGGGCCACACCCTACAGCTCCTTCCTGAGAACAGAAGAGTATGCCCCAAGCCTCAGGGGAAAGGGATAGGGGACATGCACCCAGTTGGAAATATTATGAGTATTTTTCTATTTTACAGATGAGCAAACTAAGGTTTATAGAAAGACGTGTCTAGTCCAAAGTCCCAGAAAAATGAACCCAGATCAACCTGGAATTGGAGAGACAGAGGGCAAAAAGAAGAGAGATGGGGGGATGGAGAAGGAAGACAGAAGGCGCCCTCTAGAGCTCAACACCCCAAGCCTTCATTCCAGCTGCTTTACCTACTCTTCCAGGCACTGGGCTGGGCGCTCAGGATCTCCCCTAGAGTGGCCACACTCTGGTTGCTGTGTGCGCCTGCCCTCTGGTGGCGTTACCTGGAAGTACAAGTGTTGCTGGTCCTAGCACTTCTAATGATTGGTCCTTGTGGTGGAAGTCAGTCCAACTCCCCTGCATGCTAGGCATGGGGCTGGAGATGTAAGGAACATGGCCTGATTGGAGAGTGTCAGGTTTATAGAACAGACTGACAATACAGTGGATTCTGCTAGGTGAAGTTTAGGTTCCATTAAAATACACACACACACACACACACACACACACACACACACACACAGAGAAAGAGAGAGAGAGAGAGAGAGAGACAGACAGACAGACAGACAGACAGACAGACAGACAGTACAGTGTTGGGGATGGAACACAGGTCCTAGTCCCTGCTAGGCAAATGCTGTACTACTGAGAGATATCCTCAGTCCAATAAGATGGCTTTAGTCCAGTAACACCAAAGCTGATGGAACAATGCTTGTACTACTTGCAGTTGGGACGTGGAGGCAAGAGGAAGATCAGAGCTGGGCATGGTGGTGCACACCTTTAATCCCAGAACTTGAGAGGCAGAGGTAGGAGGATCCCTGTGAGCTTCAGGCCAGCCTGGGCTGACACTACCTTGAAAAAGGCGGCGGGGTGGAGGATCAGAAGTTCAAGGTCAACTTTCACTATTAACAAGTTCAAGAACAGCTTCGAATGGGTGCAATAGTGGCATGTCTGTCATGGTGGAAACCAACTGCTCTCTAATTGGAGTGGAGGTCCGCTCCATGGGAGGGAATATGACCCTCATACAGAAAACCTACAACAGGGGTAGTCATGAGCCCTAGGGGTATAACGTCTGCTGCTGTCTGCCTAAATGTATATACTATGCTTATCAAACTGCCCAGTAAGCACTTCTTTTAATGTTCATAAACATATATTAATGCTACTCTCACTTTTGGTAGAGAACCTTCTCTTCAGATGGCAGTGACCTTGTGATGACTCAGAAGGCATCATGGTGCTGGAAAGAAGTGACAGGAGTGCTCAGCACTGCAACATCTCTGTCACACCTTCCAAGGCTCAGGGGTCCATTGCCAAAGAGGTGGCTGAAAGAATGTAAGAGCCAAAGGAAGGGTAGGACTCCTTACAACGTGTTCCTCCAGACACAAAATGGCCTGGATATCCATGACCTCACAGTGCCTGACACTACCGACATAAGGCCATCATAATAGGAGGTAAAAGCTCATGTCATCAAAATAAAAGAGAGACTGATTGAGAAGAAGAGGGGCTATGATGGAGAATGGAGTTTCAAAGGGGAAAGGGGGGGCATTACCATGGGATATTGTTTATAATCATGGTAGTTGTTAATAAATAAAAAAGAAGAACAGCTTGGGCTATATAAGATCCTGTTTTGAGAAAATAAAAGAGCAAGGTCCCACATCTGTAAGATACCCAAGAGATCATGGAAAGTGGACAGTATTTCTCTGGCCTGCCCACGGTCGGGGTATACAGTCTCAGGGTGTCCTAACACTGGTCTAGCTTCAGGCAGGATCTCAGAGAAAGAGGTTTGCAAGTTGGACATGTGTGGGATGCGGCAGAATCCCACCCCGCCCTCCCCCTTAGCCTAGCACAGCTCCAGCTCCACACTGGACGGGCAGAAAGATAATTTGGTTAAGTCCAAGGACTTCGGAGCTGAGTGCCTGGGGCCATACCGGCATTGTGTGCGGGCCTGGGCAATCCTGCGTATAAAGTGGCAAGAAGAACCATGCCACCCCAGGCCGTGTGGGCTCTGGACTGTGTGGCAGGGAACATGCACAGAGCAGCACTGGCCATGTGCTGAGAGCCAGCCATGTGCCCTCAACAATCTTGTCACCTGCGCTGACCCTCCTTCCTTTGAAAAGGTTTCCAGCTCCTAATGGCAGACAGTACCCTCAGGGACAGCAGCCCAAAGAGAGAAGGCCACCCACCTAAAGACACTGGACCAGGAAGGTTGTGCTGAGCCCTGTTCCGGGACCCATTCATTACCTTCTCAGGAGCCCTGATTCCGATGCAAGAGCCTGGGCTGTCTCCGTGGTGCAGAGATGGCTTGCCACTTAGCTTCTCCCACAGAATCAGCAGTGTTTGCTGAAGTGTTGGTCACGGGCAACACTTCTTCCCAACTTGTTTTTCTGAAAGAGAATGAGCTCTCATGCCTCTCCACTCCAAAACCAGCAGCATGAGCCTCACCCAGGAGCTAGTCAGAAATGCAGACTCCCAGGCCCCTTACAGACCTCCAGACCCAGAAGCATCAGTTGAATAAGAGTTCAGATCTGTCTAGTACCCTTACACGCTGAGGAACCAGGAGGCCCTAAGCTCCTGGCCTGACTTGGGCAAATGAATCAATCCCTGGATGGTCCTGCATCCACCAAGCCCCACCTGGACAGCAGGGAGTCTGGGGGTGCAGGCAGAAGTCTTCCCAGCTCAAAGCCTCCAAGGATCATGCTGTCAGCTGGCATTCCTGGGCTATGATGCAGTCCCATGAGTGCTGAGAGGAAGGAAGGAACAAGGACGTACTTGAGCCTTCATTTGCCCATGAGGATCTGGAACCTCAGCTGAGATTCGAGAGAAGAATTGGGTGGGCAGGGCAGATAGATGGGGAGGGTGCTGGGGAAGAAGACAGCTTGTTGGAACTTGGTCGGCCTGCTTAGGACACTGCCAGGGGCTCCATATCTATATTGAAATATTTGAAAGCTATACAGCAAGTTCACGAACTCTCCAGTAACATGTGCTCCAGCCTCTTACTTTGACAGACCTACCTTCATAAAACACTGGAAGGCCTGGTTCAAATTTAGAATTTGGGATCCTGGGAGTTCTGCCTGTGTCCTGTCTGCTCCCTTCCCAACACTGCAGCGCACCGCGAGGAAACAGGCAGGCAGCATACACGCAGAACGTGCACACATACTTGTTGCCCTGGCCACACACATGCATGTATACAAGCCTGGGACTGATGGGTCTGATCTACTCACCTTGTCCCGAGTCAGGAAGACAAAGCCTGGTAAAAAGCCTGTGGTGGGCCTGAGAAGGGAGAGGGGGCTGGGCTCAGAGAATGCACCTCCCTATCCCCATAGGAAGGACTCAGCTGGGGAGACCCTGAGACAGTTAAACCATGACATATTCTCAGTGATAAGATATACTCTGATTTCAAGGACAGTAAAATGTAAGAAAGTGTGTGGAGACCTCCGGATTCTCCCACCATGAAGATTTGTTTAAACCTGATGTGCTGAATCTGTACACCAACTTGGGTGGGATTAATGGTATTGACAATTATAAATCTTCGTGGCATTAGATCTGAGAGAGAGAGAACGAATAGGCACAACTGGGCCTTCAGCCTCTATAAACAAACTCCAGACACATGTACCACCTTGTGCATCTGGCTCTTGTGGGTTCTGGGGAATCAAACCTGGGTCCTTTGGCTTTGCAGGCAAGCGCCTTAATCTATAAACCATCTCTCCAGCCTTATAATTGTTATATAATTAAGGTGGCGGGGGGTGGGGAATGGGCCCACAAGAGCCTCTATTCACTGCAAGTGAACTCCAGACGCATTCGTTACCATGTGTATCTGGCTTATGTAGGTACCAGGGAATCAGATATGGGTCTGTAGGCTTTGTAGGCAAGCACCTTAACTGCTAAGGCATCTCTCCAGCCATTGATGTCTTTTTCTTTCCTTAGGTGTTCATTTATTTTCTTTCAAGGATGATTTGCAATGTCCCGTGTAGAAGCTGTGCCCTTCTATACTGAGAACTTTATATTCATTCCCTCTGTGAGTCTTAAATACCCCCTGTGGAGGTGGTGCGCCGGTCATGATTAACCGTGGGTTATATATTGGAAAACTGAGCTCAGAGAGGTTAAGAATCCTTGACCAGAGCCTGGGGAGATGGCTCAGTTGGTAAAGTGCTTGCTGCACAAGCATGGGGCCTTGGGGTGGGTCTCCAGCACCAGCATAAAAGCTGGGTATTAAGCTGGGCATGGTGGCTCACGCCTTTAATCCCAGCACTCGGGAGGCAGAGGTAGGAGGATCGTCAAGAGTTCGAGGCCACCCTGAGACTCCATAGTGAATCCAGGTCAGCCAGAGCTAGAGTGAGACCCTACCTCAAAAAAAAAAAAAAAAGCTGGGTATGGCAGCAGCGGTCTGGAACCCCAGCCCTGGCGAGGTGGAGACGGGAGGATCCCTGAGGCTTGCCACTAGTATAACTGAATTGGTGAGCCACAGGTTTAGCAAGAGACCCTGTCTCAAAGAGTAAGGTGGAGAGCAGATGAGGGAGAAGTTCGACACTGACATCTGGTTTCTATGCACATGCACCCACATACACACCTATATACATATGAGCCCACTTATGCCTGTGCATGCCACACACACGTACTATCTATGCCCTCAGCAGCTAGAAAGGGAGTCTTTATCCCCAGTCCCCGGCAGAACTGGAGCCAGAACATGTTCTGGCCCAGCTGCCATCAAGGAATCTGCTGACCAGATCCCAGCTCCCCTCCCAGACTGACGAGGAGCTGGGACTGGGCCAGAATGAGCCACCCAGAACCAAGGACAGGGTCCTCTGGGCAGGGAGTCTCAGCCTGATGCTGCAAGGAAGACCACCCGAGCACTCACTGATGTGCAAAGGCGGGTAACTCACCCCCTGCCAGCAAGGACGGGAGCCCCTGATACTGCAGCTGCCCTGGGTAGGTGGGGGGCGCAGCCTGGCTGGGGTCCTGCGGTGAGTGCCTGAAGCTGGCTCATTCTGCTCTTACACCCAGTCTCCTCTGCTGTAGCTTGCATCAGGCCAGCTGCGGGTCTGCGGAGAGCCTGCTTCCCAGCCAGACTCCAGACTATAGTCTTGGGGAATCTTGTTCTGTCTCATGCGCCCCACGGCCCTGGATGCTCATGTCTCTGAGCCTCAGCTCTTATCCATCAAACGGAGACAATCACACCTGTCCTAGACAGCACAGTCCAGTTCTCTCACTGAGCTTGGGCTGCTGTGACCTGTAGGGACAGTAGATATGATTCTGTGGGTAGACTTGATGAGGATTAGAAGCTTCTGCCTTAGTCCCTTGAGGCCAAATTCAACCACCAAGCGTGAAGAGGCCCCGAGAGTCCCTGGAGAAGGCTGGGCCAGCAGGAGGTGCTGACTGTTCAATGAGCCGGGGACAGAGATGGGAAGGGCGGGACTGGGAACAGCAGACGGGGTTGTGACCAAGGTGATCCCCAAGATCAAGGTGGGAGGCAGACCAGAGGCTGTTCTGAAATGTACGAAACAGACCACGAATGGCAGAGGTGGGCTTCCTTGAAAGCCACAGGCTGCTTGTCCAGAGAGCGTGTTCTCTGTGCTGGCATGGCTCTTCCCCCTGGGACACAGCGTCAGTCTGCAGACTGAGTGGGGTTCCTACGGGGAACCTTGCACGCGTCATACCGCAACTAGGAGGAAGCAGCATGAGGCCAAGAGGGCAGGAGGCTTGTGAGATGAAGGACGGACAGGCTCAGCCCCTCACCACTTTCCAGGCTGAGAAAGAATAGTGTTGGGAGTGGTAAAGACTATGGGGACTTTTTAAAAAGCTTTTGTAACTTTTTTAAATGAATTTTAAATTTTATTTTTGGGCTGGAGAGATGGCTTAGCGGTTAAGCACTTGCCTGTGAAGCCTAAGGACCCCGGTTCGAGGCTCGGTTCCCCAGGTCCCACGTTAGCCAGATGCACAAGGGGGCGCACGCGTCTGGAGTTCGTTTGCAGAGGCTGGAAGCCCTGGCGCGTCCATTCTCTCTCTCTCCCTCTATCTGTCTTTCTCTCTGTGTCTGTCACTCTCAAATAAATAAATAAATAAATTTAAAAAATTAAATTTTATTTTAGAGCAAGAGACAGAGAGAAAGAAGCAGAATGAGAGAGAGAGAGATTGTCAGAGAAAGAGACGCAAACCAAGGCCTCCAGCCAAGGCAAATGAACTCCAGACATACGTGCCATCATGTGCATCTGTCTTACATGGGTCCTGGAGAATCAGACCTGGGTCACTTGGCTTTGCAGGCAAGTGTCTTAACTGCTGACCCATCTCTCCAGTCCCCAATACTGTGGTGACGTTTAAAGTTGAACAGAATTTTGCAGCGTGAAATGACCTGTGGCGGCCAGGGGCGAAATGTGATGGCTTGAGTGTGAAATGTCCCCTGTAGTTTCATGTGTTGTGAATACTTGGTCCTTAGCTGGAAGCAATTTGGGAAGGCTGTGGGGCCTTTGGGAGATGGAGCCTTGCTGAGGAAGTATGTCACGGAGGACAGACGCAGCAGTTGACTAGCTCACTGTGTATTCAGAGCTAACTCACTCTGAGACTACTTCCTCCCTCCTGCTAATATATGAAGATATGAGCCAGCTGTATGCTCTGCCATGTTTTCCCTGCCATGATGGAACTTCCAAGGGCTGGAGAGATGGCTTAGCAGTTAAAGCTCTTGCCTGTGAAGCCCAAGACCCATGTTGGACTCTCTAGATCCACATAAGCCAGACACACAAGGTGATGTAAGTGTGCAAGGTTGCACTTGCGCACAAGATGGTGCATGCATCTGAGTTCAGTTGTAGCAGCTCGAGGCCCTGGCACGCCAATTCTCTTTCTCTCTCTCTCATAAAAAAAGCGTAAGCCAAACATAAACACAGTCTGCCCTCATGCTGTTTCTGGCTGGGTGTATGGCGCCAGCAGTGAGAAGGTGAGTGCTACCGCTGAGTTTTTCTGGATTTCTCCCACCTGGAAGGCAGTGCCCTCTGCTCCTGCACTCCAGCAGGACTCATGCAAAGCATGGAGGGAAGGGCAGGGGGGAAAGTTCAGGAAGAACTTACGGCCAGGGGAAGAGCTATCACGGGATGGAGTAGGACCCCGAGACTTTGTAGGTAGGTGAGCTTCCAACTGCAGCATTGTGAGACCCTGAGTTTGGATCCCCAACATCTACATTAAAGCTGGGCATGGGGGATCCCCAACATCTACATTAAAGCTGGGCATGGGGGAGTAGTGTTCAGGAGGTGGAGGCCAGAGGATCCTCGGGCCTGGATGGCTAGCTAGTCCAGCTGAATTAAGAAGCTCCAGGTTCAGGAGAGATCCTGTCTCACAAAAAGGGGTGGGGTAGGGCTGGAGAGAAAACTAAAAGGTTAAGGGAAGGACCCAGGTTTAAAACCCCAGTACCCATATAATCCAGATGCACAAGGTGGCACATGCATTTGGAGCTCATTTGCAGTGGCTGGAGGCCCTGGCACACCCATTCTCTTATTATCTGCCTCTTCCTCTCTCCTTCTCTGTCTGTCAAGTAAATAAAATATTCTATTTATTTATTTATTTGACAGAGAAAGAGGAAGACAGAGTGAGAGAATGGGTATGCCAGGGCCTCTGGCCACTGCAAATGAATTCCAGATCCACGCGCCCTATTGTGTAATGTGGGTGCTAGGGAATCTAACCTGGGTCCCTTGGCCTTGCAGACAAATGCCTTAGCTGCTAAGCCATCCTGCCAGCCCTCAAGTAAATAAAATATTTAAAACAAGGTGGACAGCCATAGAGAAAGACACTTGATTTTGACCATGGCACATGTACCCACATACATGTGCCTACACACAGACACGTTACACACACACATGCAAAAAAATTTTTTTTGCAATCCTGAAAAATAAAAAAAAACCCAAAGTCCAAATCAATTATCTTTCCAACTATACCTATTAGTAGTTTTAGTGTCTCAGCTTCAATTTCAAACGCCAGTTAAGAGGATTTAGCATGTTCTACCATTTATTCCTTGCTTGGAATTTTTTTTTTGAGGCAAGCCCAACAGACTGGTGTGTGTGTGTGTGTGTGTGTGTGTGTGTGTGTGTGTGTGTGTGTGTGTAGTGAGAGAGAATTGGCATGCCAAGGCCTCAGCCACTGCAGTTGAACTCCAGATGCATGCACTCCCTGTGCACATGTGTGCCCTTGCATGCCTGTATCACTGTGTGTCTGGCTTACATGGGAACTGCAGAGTCTTACATGAGTCTTTAGGCTTTGCAGGCAAGTGCCTTAACTGCTAGGCCATCTCTCCAGCCCGAAGTTTTCTTTTTAATCTTCATTATTTGCTTAAGATATTCTTTTTTAAAAATTATTTTTATTTATTTATTTGAACAAGAGAAAGAGGGGGAAAGAGATGGAGAGAAAAAGACATAGAGAGAGAGAATGGGCATGCCAGGGCCTCCAGCCACTGCAAAGGAACTTCAGATGCATGAGCCCCATCGTGTATCTGGTTAACGTGGGTTCTGGGGAATCAAACCGAGGTCCTTTGGCTTTGCAGACAAACGCCTTAACTGCTAAGCCATCTCTCCAGCCCAAGATATTCTCTTTTAAAAACATATTTATTTATTTGAGAGAGAAAGACAGAAAGAGGCAGATAGATAGGGAATGAGAATGGGCACACAAGCGCCTCCAGCTACTGCAAACAAACTCCAGATGCATGTGCCACTTTGTGTAACTGGTTCTATGTGGGTACTGGAGAATTGAGCCCAAGCCATCAGGCTTCGTAAGCAAGTACCTTTAAACCACGGAGCCATCTCTCTAGTCCCCTAAGACATTATTGGTTGTTTCAATGTATCTAAGTTGTCTACATCAAAATAAAGGTTTATTCTTCGAAATAAAAAAGGATTGATGTTGGCTGTATACTTATAGTGTTCCCTGAAGGGTGCTATACCCAGGGGGCTTTTCCATGGTCTGTTCTAACCCTTCCTGATGCAGCTGGAGGAGCAAAGGAAAATAAAAATGGTGCCGTCACGAGAACTCAGGTTCCTTCATGCCCAGTGCAAGAAGAAGGGCTCTGAGCTGTCAGTCGCATCAGAAGACGAAGGTTTCTCACCTGCCACCCGTGACTCTAAGAAAACACGATGGCTTTGTGGTGATCCCTGAAGTGAAGAAGGAGAGCCAGCCACTTCTGTTTGCAGCCTGATGTCACCATGGAAACAACGATCAACCAGGACCAGTTCATCCTGGAGGCTTACAGTAGCCTTTAATGCCCAAAATATGGGGGCCTGTGTGGAAGGCAGTGTTTGGGCTTGAGGTCTAGCATGCGGGACTGGCTACCTCCTTTCCACAAAGTACTGCTTTTTTTTTTTTTTAATTATTTTTATTTATTTGAGAGAGACAGACAGAGAGAGAAAGAAGCAGAGAGATAGAGAGGCGAGTGGGCGCGCCAGGGCTTCTAGCCACTGCAAACGAACTCCAGATGTGTGTGCCCCATTGTGCATCTGGCTAACATGGGCCCTGGGGAATCAAGCCTTGAACTAGGGTCCTTAGGCTTCACAGGCAAGCGCTTAACCGCTAAGCCATCTCTCCAGCCCAGTACTGCTTTTGTAATGCATGTTTTTTGTTTGTTTTAAGGTAGGGTTTCACTTTAGCCCAGGCTGACCTGGAATTTAGTATGGAGTCTCAGGGTGGCCTTGAACTCACAGCAATCCTCTGACCTCTGCCTCCTGAGTGCTGGGATTAAAAAAGTGCACCACCATGCTCAGCTTAGTGTTGTTTTAATTTTAAATGAACAGAGTATCAGGCTGAGACCCTAAAATTGGAATCTTATGGACCCAGTTGAAAACCACCCTACCTCATGACACAGACAAGGAAACCAAAACCCCAAGAACAGACCTGCATTGCCCAAAGCCTGTGAACTTGAGTGGGGCCGAAATCCTGGCTGCAAGTTTTGGGGGTCTGGCTCATTAGTGATAACATCACATAAGCAACTGGCATCTAAGAGACAGGCTTGCTACTTATGTACTTTATAAGTGATGGACATACATCCTGGGGCTTCCTGAGTCACCCGTGGAGCCCTAGTTTCCTGCCTCTCAAAGCTTCCTTCCCAGAACTGCAAAGTGAGAAGCTGAGGTGCGCAGGGTGCAGTCAGGAACACAACTGTGTGAAATGGGCTGGGTGGGGACAGCGACTGTCACCACAGCCCTGTCAGCCTGTTCCAGATCAGCCTGTGAAACACTTGAGGTAGAGGCGTTTTCTGTCAGGGCCAAGGTCCTTTGTCCTCACAAGACCCTCCTTCATTTGCTCCAGGGCTGCTGACAAACTTGTGGTCCCGCTGGGCCTTTTGATCCATCCTTGGCCTTGTCCATCTTTCAATCAACCTGCTGTTATCCCTCAGCCTCAACCCTTCACATCTTTTTTTAAAATTTTTTAATTTTTTTATTTTGAGAGCGACAGACACAGAGAGAAAGACAGATAGAGGGAGAGAGAGAGAATGGGCGCGCCAGGGCTTCCAGCCACTGCAAACGAACTCCAGACACGTGTGCCCCCTTGTGCATCTGGCTAACGTGGGACCTGGGGAACCGAGCCTCGAACTGGAGTCCTTAGGCTTCACAGGCAAGCGCTTAACCGCTAAGCCATCTCTCCAGCCCCCTTCACATCTTTTTAAAAAATTTTTATTTTATTTTATTTATTTGAGAGAGAGGGCAAGAGGTAGAGAGAAAGAGAGGGAGGGAGGGAGAGAATGGGCATGCCAGGGTCTCCAGCCACTGCAAATGAACTCCAGATACATGTGCCACCTTGTGCATCTGGCTTGTGTGGGTCCTGGGGAACTGAACCTGGGTGCTTTGGCTTTGCAGGCAAGAGCCTTAACCACTAAGCCATTTCTCCAGCCCCCTCCACGCACACATCTTCTAACTCCAGGTGAGGTCACTGGGAGTGGAGAGACTCTCAGCTGAGTTAACTATGTTGTCCATCTGACCTTGCTGACCAATAACTTTCATGCTGAAGTGGGAAGGGTTGTGTTAGTTTCTGGAGGCTCAAAGGGAGCCCTCTCTTCCTCCTCCTCCAAGTTGTAGAAGCCATCTCAGTCCTTGCTCCTGGCCCTTCCCCCATCTATAAAGCCAGAGCTTCTCTCAGAGCCTCTGGCCTGACTCTTCCGCCTCCTTCTTCCCTGGTCAGGATCCTATGACTATGCGCAGCCAGCCCAGACAATCCAGGGCAATTTCTCAATTTATATCACCTGGTTGACAACTTCAATTCCATCTACAACTTTTAATTTCCCATTGATATTAACCTACACTGTTCCCAGGTTCCCAGGTTTGGCATCATCTTTCTGCCCACCACGTCCTTCAGTGGTGGCATTCAGTGGTGACATCAGAAAGATGTTCTTATCTCTGGAATCTCACCCAGCTTGGCTTCTGTTCTTGAAGACTCTGGACTTGAGATGGGGGCCCCAGGGGTAATTCCTGAGATTCCAAAGGTGGCTCATTGTCACTGGACACTGGAGCTGCAGAGAAATCAGCACCCCTTTCTCAGAATGTCAGTCACACAGCCCTCACCCCAGGAAGAGGGAATGGAGATCAGACGTGGTGGCACAGCCTTTAATCCCAGTGCTTGGGAGGCAGGGGTAGAATTGCTGTGAATTCGAGGCCATCCTGAGACAAAAAAAAAAAAAAAGACAAAAAGCAAAAACTAAGAAGAGGGAATGAAAGCTTGCTAATGGCTGAGTATCTGGGGACCTTGGGATCCACCTTCAGCTAGTACCACTGCTTAACCCTCTCCCAGTGGGAGGAGAGGGGAAGGAAGTGCTAGTGATCCCCTGGGGCTCTTGCCAGCCCGCAAGCTGGGGTGAGCAGAAACTGCCTGAGCTTCTTCCCAGGCGAGGCCTCCGGGGACTCTGGAGACACTGGTCCCTGTGGAGACAGGTTCGCTAGACTCATGTGTGCCACTGCGCACTGAGGCAGACTGCGCTGAGCTTCACAGCCTGCGATCCTGCATTTCCTCTATAAAGGTTTGTTTCCTGCCTAGAATCAGACAGATGAGCTCTGGAGGCATCTTCCTGGCTTACTGCAACCTCTTTTTCCAACTCTGATCCATCCCTCAAAGGTGAGAAGCAGAATCCCCCTGGGGGACACCTGTTAAAATAAGCAGCCAGGAGGGTATCCTGTCTCTGCCCTCAACCCTGTCCCTCATCCAGAGGAAAGTGTGGGCAAAAGACATTAGCTGGCCACTGAGCCACCCAGTCCATGATCTGGTCTCTTTGTTAAAAATAACATCCATAAAACCCCACTTGCCTCCTCAATGGTCACCCTTTCCTTCCCAGAGAGGCTGTGTTTGCTGGATTGACTCTGGAGACTTTCAGGCTGCAGCCTGGGCAGGTAACCTCTCCCCATTCCCAACCTGCAGCTGAGCTCAGAAGAAACGCTGGCCAAGGGAGAGAAGGGACAGAAGTGGCCTGGGGTAGAAGATTAGGGGTCCAAAGTCCCATTTCAGATCCCACCATTTGGGATCTCAGCAGGTCCCAAGGGTGTTCCTTCCCAGAACCCTTTTCCCTTCTGCTTTGCAGAAGGGGGAAAAAAAAATCCAATTTTTCAGAGCCAGAGGTAAGGAGCCATTTCTCTACAACTTTCCTCCAAATAAGTCAGGTTCCAGGGCTGGGCAGAAGTTCCACTGTTGTTCCATGGGAAGTCTCTTTTCCCAGCCCCAGGTGCTTGTCTGTCCTTGACCACAGAAGCACAAGGGCAGACCCTTCCCCCCAGCCTCTCACAGCAGGCCTTGTACTTGTGGCTTGGGCTTGGTCTTGGCACCCTGGCATTGGTCCACGGGCGATGGAGGTGGCCATCACCACGTGGCCCAGAGGAGGAGATCAGGTCTGGTAGAAGCAGACCAGTAGCAGCAAGGGCCTGACTGGATGGCTGTCAAACCAAGGAAGCATCACTGGGTGCTGAGGACTCACTGGGTGCTGAGGACTCGGGGCAGCTGAGCACCTGCCTTGCGGGAGTACCTCCTTGGAACAGGGAGCTTGAGCCCTGGAACGAGCCACTTCAGGGGGCTGAGGCCTCCAGAGAACTCAGCGGGCTCTGCTGGAGAGCAGAGCTGAGTGGTCGTGCTTCCTGGCACTGCCTGTCTATCCTACAGAATGTTCCCCTGGTGGCACTGACTCAATGTGCTATATGGTCTAGGCAGGCAGTCATCACCTCTCTGATAATCAGGAAGGTTTCTACAGGTCTCTGTCACCAGGAGCCCTTGTGGCCTTACCCATTACTCTCTGCCAGACATTTTCCACACTGGACACCCTTTGATTACCTCAACAGCTCCATGAGAGGATGCTATAAGAGTGGGCACTCAGCCCATTTGAACAGCGTGTGGCAGCGCGTTCCCTGCAGGAAGCACACACCACCCTAATCTCCTTGTTCTAAGAGTCCCAGAGTGCTCTCCCTCCACCTGGCCATGCTTGGACTAGGTCTGGGAGTTTGGAATCACCACCTATTACCATAAACCTCTGGGCTAAGAGGAGGAAATCCAGCCAGGTGTGGTGGTGCACACCTTTAATCCCAGCACTCAGGAGGCAGAGGTAGGAACTCACGATTACAGGTGTTCCCCCCACTCCTTGCTCCTCTGTTTAAGTATAAAGTATAAAGTAAAAAAGGAAAATCCAAAGATATCTTAGATAGCTTAAAAAATGGGGAGGGGGAGCTGGGGAGATGGCTTAGCAGTTGAGGCACTTGTCTAAAAAGTCTAAAGACTCAGGTTCAATTCCCCAATACCCACATAAAGCCAGACGCACAGTGACATATGCATCTGGAGTTCGCCTGCAGTGGCTGAAGGCCCTGGCGTGCCCATTCTCTCTTCTCTCTCTTTCTGCTTGCAAATAAATAAATGAGTGAATGAATAAAGGGTAGTGGGCTGGGGAGATGGATGCCTCAGTGGGTAAAGCACTTACTGCACAAGCAGAAGGACCAGAGTTCAGATCCTGGCACCTACATAAAAGCTGAGTGTGGCAGATGTCAGGTTTGGGGTTTCACATAAAGGACCGAGACAGACAGCTTCTCCGGCCCAAGGAGATACTGGCAGGATCTGAAGTAAAGGGAAAGGAAGCTACACAATGCCAGGGAAGACTGCTGGCACATGAAGCAAAAGAGAGGGAAGCCCTGGGACCCCAAGTAAGGGAAGGAAGGAGAGTTACGGGGGTTTCAGGAGGGACAGGGAAAAGAATTGCGCTCTGAGGGAAGGGCTGAAAAACCGAGACGGGAGCCTGCTGGGTGGTGGGGTTCCTTTACTGGATCTGGATTTATGGCCACTCACTAGGGTTTTCTGGAATGCCTGTAGAAACTCCCTCAGGGAAGTGAGGTTGGGCTGCACCTCCCCACCCAGAACCACCAGCAGTGACTGGTGAGAAGGTCTCCTTCTCTCTCCTGCAAGCCCTCGGGGTGGTAGAGCTGAGACAATTTCCTTAACAGTAGATAAGAATTATCTGGTCCTGGGCTCGTATTTGGGAAAGGACTGGCCTGAGATGCAGCTGGCTTGAAATCTTGCTTTTTCAGCCGGATAGCCTGGTGTGCCCTGGGGAGCAACAAAAGACCCTGCTTCGAACAAGGTGGAAGGAGAAGACACATCTGATCTCTACCCACAGGCCGCAGCATGTGTGTGCCCACACCCACACCCACACAATTGAAAGCCAACTACCTAAAAACTATTCATTAGATATATCCTTCCAGAACCAAATGTGATGAGGGTGACATCCACTTTACTTGCCTCACTGTTCCACTCACGGAAGACAGGCAGAGAAGAGTGTAAACTGACCGGTATCTGCTCTAAATACCGAGTCTCAGCATAACTCAGAAATCCGCACTGCAGAGGTGTGGATGCTAATGCAGTCCTATCACGAGAGGGCTAAAACTGCCTTTCCCTTTCTGGAAAATGGCTCAGCAGTTTTCTGAAAGACTGCTTCCTTGCTTACTTCTTTGTTTTTGAGACAGGGTCTCATGTAGCCCAGGCTGGCCTTGAACTCACAGTAACTCTTTCCCCAGCCTCCCCATGCTGGCATTATAGGCATTGGGATTACCGGTATGAACCATCATGTCCAGTTTGGTGTAGAACTTTTCTTTTTCTTTTTTGGTTTTTCAAGGTAGGGTCTCACTCTAGCCCAGGCTGACCTGGAATTCACTATGGAGTCTCAGGGTGGCCTCAAACTCATGGCGATCCACCTGCCTCTGCTTCCCAAGTGCTGGGATTAAAGGCATGTGCTACCACGCCTGGCTTTTTTTTCTTTATCATTTGTTGATGTAGAGTCTCACTCCACCACAGTCTGATCTGTAGTTTCGGATTGGTGTCGAAATCACAGTGATCCTCCTAGCTCTGCCCCCTGAGTGCTGTGATTAAAAGTGTGTGCCACTATGCCTGGTTAGAACCCTTTAATTTTTTTTAATATGTTTTAAGGGCTGGAGGAATGGCTTAGCAATTAAGGCATTTGCCTGCAAAGCCAAAGGACCCAGGTTAGATTCCCTAGGACCCATGTTAGCCAGATGCACAAGGGGGTGCATGTGTCTGGAGTTTGTTTGCTGGAGTTCCTGGCGTGCTTATTCTCTCTCTCTCTCTCTCTCTCATTCTCCTTCTCCCTCTTTCTCTGTTAAATAAAAATAAATAAATAAATAAATAAATAAAAATACAGATAGATAGATGACAGGGCGTACGGGCATGCCAGGGCCTCTAGCCACTGCAAGCAAACTCCAGATACACTTGCCACCTTGTTATGTGGGTACTGAGGAATGAAACTTTGGTCCACAACCACTAAGCCATCTCCCCAGCACTAGAACCCTTTTTAAATGTAAGAAATAACAGTTGACTTCCATAAATTTGATTTCCTGTATGTAATTTGACTTTTGTAGGATTTTCTTCTTTTTTTATAATTTAAGGTGGTGCTTACCTGTCATTCTAACTCGGGAGGTGGAGGCTGAAGGGTGCTGCTAGTTTCAGGAGGTGGGGGCAGGGATCCCTCCTCCTTCTGCCTCCACTGCCAGAGGGCTGGGATTATGCCTGTGCTCCACCAGGCCCAGACTCTCTTCCTAACACTTGTACTGTCTTCTTGGTTAATAATGAGGAGCTTCGCTGGGTATGGTGGCACATGCTGTTAATCACAGCACTCAGGAGGCAGAGGCAGGTGGAGCTCTGTGAGTGTGAGCCCACCCTAAGACTAAATAAATTTCAGGACATCCTGGACTAGGTGAGACCCTACCTCGAAAAACCAAAATAAATAAGAAATAGTAAGGAGCTCTTGGGCTGGAGAGATGGCTTAGCGGTTAAGCGCTTGCCTGTGAAGCCTAAGGACCCCGGTTCGAGGCTTGATCACCCAGGATCCATGTTAGCCAGATGCACAAGGGGGCGCACGCGTCTGGAGTTCGTTTGCAGCGGCTGGAGGCCCTGGCGTGCCCATGCTCTCTCTCTATCTGCCTTTCTTTCTGTGTCTGCCGCTCTCAAATAAATAAATAAAAATAAACATTAAAAAACAAAAATAAAAATAAACAACAGCAGCAAAGGAGTTCTTGCCTCAGGAGTGAATGCTTTTGGCAATGGATTTTGTGGAGAAGTGCTGGCTGGTTCTAATTTTGTTGTGAAAAAGCGGAATGGTTGAGCTAGGCATGGTGTCATATGCCTATGATCCAGGGACTCGGAAGGCTGAAGTGGAAGGATCATAAGTTCAAGGCCAGCTTTAGCTACAGTCTGGGCAAAGTGAAAACCTGTCTTTTAAAAAACGGGGGGGGGGGGTAATGGAGGGATGGCTTAGTGGTTAAGGTGCTTGCTTGCAAAGCTAAATATCCAAGTTCATTCCTCAGAAACCCACGTAAGCCAGATGTACAAGGTGGCACAACGTGTCTAGAATTTGTTTGTAGCAAGTAGAGGCCCTTGAGCGCACATCCAATCTCTTTGTCTCTTTTTCTCTCAAATAAATAATTAAAAATAAAAATATTTTCTTTTAAAAAGCAGGGGGCAGGGGACCAAGGCTTGGTGGTACATTTTCTTTAGTCCCACCACTCAGGGAGGCAGGGGTAGGAGGATCTCTGTGTGTTTAAGGGCACTCTGAGACTACATAGTGAATTCTAGGTCAGCCTGGGCTATAGAGAGATCCTATCTAAAAAAAAAGAGTGGGGGGCTGGGAGATGACCTAACGGCTAGAGTGCTTGCTGCACGGGCATGTGAGCATGAGGACTTGGGTCGGATCCTCAGCATCTAGGTAAAAACAAAACAAAACAAAACAAAAAAATCTATAGCTGGAGCAGGAGCGATTGCCCCATGGTTAAAGGTGCTTGCTTACAAAGTCTGACAGCTTGGTTTGAGTTCCTGGTACCCATGTAAAGCCAGATGCACAAAGAGGCATGTGTATCTGGAGTTTGTTGGCAGTGGCAAAAGGCCCTGGTACACCCATTGTCCACCCCCTCTCTTTCTATCCCACCCTCTTACTCTGATTGTCAATAAATATAAAAATAGCCGGGCGTGGTGGCGCACACCTTTAATCCCAGCACTTGGGAGGCAGAGGTAGGAGGATCGCCGTGAGTTCGAGGCCACCCTGAGACTCCATAGTGAATTCCAGGTCAGCCTGAGCCAGAGTGAGACCCTCCCTCAAAAAACCAAAATAAGTAAATAAATAAATATAAAAATAAATTTTTTTAAAGCTAAATGTGGCCTACCATGCCTGTCACCCTAGTGCTGGGGGAGGGTGGGGTGGAGACATGAGATTCACTGGGGCTCCATGATCAGCCAGTCTAACTGAAAGCTGGGGAAATCTGGGTTCAGTGAGAGACCTTACCTCAGGGAAACAAGGCAGAAAAGTGAGTAATAGAGGAAGACAACCTCCACTTTCCTCTGGCCTCCTCACGTATGTGCACACGGCACACACATCTACACACAAGTGCATATACCACATGCGTGCACACATACCACATGCGTGCACACATACCACATACACACACCATAAATAAAGTTTTAAAACCCAAGCTGGGGAGATAGGTCAGTGGGTACAGTGGTTGCCTTACAAACATGACAGCCTGAATTTGATTCCCAGAACCCATGTAAAAATATCAGTTGTGGGCTGGAGAGATGGCTTAGCGGTTAAGCGCTTGCCTGTGAAGCCTAAGGACCCCGATTCGAGGCTCGGTTCCCCAGGTCCCACGTTAGCCAGATGCACAAGGGGGCGCACGCGTCTGGAGTTCGTTTGCAGAGGCTGGAAGCCCTGGCGCGCCCATTCTCTCTCTCTCCCTCTATCTGTCTTCCTCTCTGTGTCTGTTGCTCTTAAATAAATAAATAAATAAATAAATATATCAGTTGTGGTTCATAAAAATGTCAAGTTCATGCCTGTAATCTAGCACATGGGAGGCAGAAACAGACAGATCCCTGGGGCTCTGTAGTGCAGCTAGCCCAGGCTAATAGCTGATCTCCAGGTGAATGAGAGACGTCTCAAAATACACTTGAATGGAATATGTAACCAGCTATGAAGCAGGATGTGGTAGCTCATGCCTATAATCTCAGCACTTGGAAAGTAACAGCAAGAAGAATATCAGGAGTTCAAGGTCATTTTTGGCTACTTGGCAAGTTCAAGGCCAGCATGAAATAAACAAGGGGCTGGGGAAAACTGAGCTGTGCCTGATAGGAACAAACACACACACGCACACACGTGCACGCACACACACACACACGCGTGTGACATGGACCATGGGCTAGGGGAACTAGCGGTGGTGATGCATGGCTATAATGCCAGCACTTAGGAAGTTGAAACAGTAGGGTCAGGAGTCAAGGTCAGCTTCACTATGCAATGAGTTCCAGGCCAGCCTTCCTTCCTTCTTTCCTCCCTCCCTCCCTTCCTTTTTTATAAAAAAATTTTTTTGAGAGAGAGAGAGAGAGAGAGAGAGAGAGAGAATGAATAAATGTTGTTGCAGATAAACTCCGGATGCATTACCACTTTGTGCATCTGACTTTCCGTGGGAACTAGGGAATGCAATCTAGGCTTTGCAAATCAAGTGCCTTTAACTGTTGAGCCATCTCTCTAGCCACTTGATTTTTATTTTTTGTTTGTTTGTTTTTTGAAACAGAGTTTAATGTAGGACCGGCTGGCTTTGAATTCACTGCGTGGCTGAGGTGGGCCTTGGACCCCTGATACTCCTGCCTCTACCTCCTAAGTGCTCGGACGACGCTGGCTTGGCTGGCTCCCCACACCTCACAGACAGCACAAAGTGTATTTGTTCATTAGAACAAAACTCAGTGGGAAGTCGGGCGTGGTGGTGCATGCCAGAGGCAGAGGTAGGAGGATTGCCATGAGTTTGAGGTCAACTTGAGACTACATAGTGAATTCCAGGTCAACCTGAGCTAGACCCTACCTGGAAAAACCAAAACAAACAAAACAAAAACAAAAAAACCTCAATGGGATCTGAGAGGCGTGGTAGTTCAAAAGATAGCCACGTGGGGGCAGTGGTGAACAAGTTTACAGCTTATCACTCAGGCTGCTGGTCTCTTAGCCAGGGTTCCAGGAAGCTTCCTAGGACATAAAAGGAAGGATGGAGGATGAGAAGGAGAGCAGAATGGGCTCAGTGGTAGTTTAGTTGGCTAGCATGTTCAAGGTTAAATCTCCAGCCCTGAGAAAAAACCAGAAAAGCCCGGCACGGAAAGGAGATGTGTAATCCCAGCCCTCAGGAAACCAAGGCTTGAGGGAAACATCTGTCAATAAAATACACGTCACAGACATTTCACCTTTGGAAATAGTTTCCTTAAGCCCCAGTTACAATTACAAGCATCCTGTTGCTTCTGTGTCTGCCAAAGTAGACCCCCATTTTCAAGGGGATATTAGATACTTGAGACCATTTTCAAATTTAGGGAATTGAGCCATGCATGGTGAGGTAGAGGCATCAGGAGTTCAAGGACATCCTTGGCTACATAGCCAGTTGGAGGCCAGCCTGAGCTACATGAGACTAAATGTTTACATTTTCATTTTCATATATTAGCTGGCTGCTAAATTACAGAAAACCTTCACGCCTTTTCTTTTCCTCTTTTTCTTTTTTTTTTTTTTTTGAGGTAGGGTCTCACTCTGGTCCAGGCTGACCTGGAATTAACTATGTAGTCTCAGGGTGGCCTCGAACTCATGGTGATCCTCCTACCTCTGCCTCCCGAGTGCTGGGGTTAAAGGCGTGCGCCACCACGCCTGGCTTCTATTCCTCTTTCTTGTTGCTTTTATTTTATTTTATTTATTTATTTATTTATTTTGAGGTCGGGTGTCTCTCTAGCCCAGGCTGACCTGGAATTCACTATGTAGTCTCAGGGTGGTTTCACACTCACAGCGACCCTCCTACCTCTGCCTCCTGAGTGCTGGAATTAAAGGCATGTGCCACCATGTCTGGCTAATGTTTTATTTATTTATTTCAGAGAGAGGGAGAGAAAGAGGGAGAGAGAGAAGGGGCACGCTAGGGCCTCCAGCCACTGCAAATGAACTCCAGACACATGTGCTTCCTCGTGCATTTGGCTTACATGTGTACTGGGGAATCGAACATGGGTCCTTAGGCTTCACAGGCAAGTGCCTCAATGGCTAAGCCATCTCTCCAGCCCCATAAAAATCCTGTTAGGGTTATGTTTAATTCTTTTTTTTTTTTGGCTTTATTAAAGCTGTATTCCAATCCAGTTTGAATTAGTTTTTGTGTATGGCATGATTTACAAATGGTATACTTAAGATCCATTTTTCTCAAATGATATCCATATTTTTCTTGTGGTATTTTAAAAATTATTTTGGCCCCATGTCGTTTGAAATTCATCTGGTTAGTTGTCATTCTGTTCTCATTGAGCTACATGCACATTCTTTTTTTTTTAATTTTTAAAAAATTATTTATTTATTTATTTATTTGAGAGCGACAGACACAGAGAGAAAGACAGATAGAGGGAGAGAGAGAGAATGGGCATGCCAGGGCCTCCAGCCTCTGCAAACGAACTCCAGACGCGTGCGCCCCCTTGTGCATCTGGCTAACGTGGGACCTGGGGAACCGAGCCTCGAACCAGGGTCCTTAGGCTTCACAGGCAAGCGCTTAACCACTAAGCCATCTCTCCAGCCCCACATTCTTTTTTTAAAAAAACCTTTTTGTGTATAGTTTATCCAGTATGTGTGTGTATGTAGTGTAGGCACATGTGTGTGTATGTAGTGTACAAATGTGTGTGTGTGTGTGTGTGTGTGTGTGTGTAGTATAAGCATGTGTGTGCATGTAGATGCACATGTTTGGAAGCCAGAGGACAACATCTGGCATTTTCCTTGGCCTGCGGTTACAGATGTGTGTGATTGCGCACAGAGGTACATGGAAGTGCTGAGGAATTGAATGCAGGTAGTCTTGGGTCCTTCCAGAGACTCCCTGGACCTCAAGTTTGCATTCGTACCCACTGAGCCATCTCCGCAGCCCCAACATGCACATTCTTACGCCAACCATATACTCTCCTGATGACCGTGGTGCTAAAGTCAGTCATCAAATCAAGTTCCCAACTTTTGTTGGTTTTGCTTCATTGGTTTCAATAATACCAGGATCTTTGCACAAATACAATCATTTTGAAAACCCATGTCTTCTTTTCTTCCCAAACCCCTGCTGATTTGGACGGTCATATGATGGGTATATGTTGACTGGAGAGGGACAGAAGGCTTAATCCAGAGTCTTCACCCACAGAACATTTCTCCATATTTTAGACACTATCTGGATTTTCCTAACATTGTTTGGCATATAAAGGTCTTGAACATATTCTGTAAGCTTTAGCTACAAACAGCCAACGTCCTGAGGCTGCCAAAGCTCAAACTTTTTGACATGCTACTTTCAAAGTATCCGTTGCTAGCATGTACAGATTCACTGATTTTTGTATGTTAACTTTATATACAGAGAATAGTAAATATGTACTTGGGTGCTAGTAGATTTTTTTGTAGATTCCTTAGCCTTTTTCAAATACATAGTCACATATCTTAAAATGTTTTTAAAAGCGTTTTGGGATTGGAAGATGGCTTAGCAGTTAAAGGCAATTGTTGGCAAACCTGCCAGTCTGAGCTCAGCTCCCCAGCACCCACACAGAGCCATCATCTTTGAGGGCTCTGTCATCTCATTGCTGAGTCATTTCTTTTTTTTTTCTCAATTTTTATTAAAATTTTCCATGATTATAAAAAAAATCCCATGGTAATACCCTCCCCCACCACACTTTCCCTTTTGAAATTCCATTCTCCATCATACCCCCTCCCCATCTCAATCAGTCTCTCTTTTATTTTGATGCCATGATCATTTCCTCCTCTTATGATGGTCTTGTGTAGGTAGTGTCAGGCACTATGAGGTCATGCATATCCAGGCCATTTTATGTCTGGAGGGAGCACATTGTAAGGAGTCCTACCCTTCCTTTGGCTCTTACATTCTTTCCGCCACCTCTTCTGCATTAGACCCTGAGTTTAAGTTTTTCTGAAGGAGGATCTCACTGTAGCCCAGGCAGACCTGGAATTCAGTCTGTATTCTGAGGCTAGCCTGGAACTAACAGTGATCCTCCTACTTCTGCCTCCGAGAGCTGGGATTAAAGATGTGCACCAGCATGCCCTGCTAAGGTCCACATTTTTGAGTGAAAGGAATGTAGTCTAGGATTTTCTGGCTGCTGCAGCCACAGACAGCTTGTCTGTCAAATGAATTTTGATTTCAGGGTTGCTTTTTTCCCAGGACTTATTACAGCCCACTTTTTCTGCTTCCACAGTAAAACACTGGTCATTCAGTCTGTCAGTCACTGCCTTGTTGCTAGGACAGAATTCCCACAGAAGCAGCTTAGGGAAGGGAAGGGGTTGCTCTTCCTCACAGTCACAAGGGGAAGGCTGTCAAGGCAAGGAGACCATGGCAGTGTTATCTACTTTCTTGGGTTCTTGTCTCGTGACCCACAAAGAATGACAATCACAACACAGAGAAAGGCAAGTCGAGCAAGATTTTGTCTCAGAGAGGAAAGCAGAAAGCTCCCAGGCCAGGAGAGGCCCTGGGTGAGTGAGTCAGGGGCAACTTGATCAGGGCTTCTCATATCCTTAGGGATGGAAGTCAGGATTCAGGTTGGGATGGCTTTGGGTTGGTTACTTGAATGTAGATAGTAGATCTTGATAGGTTGATGAGTAAAGGAACATGGGTTTTCACCATTGGGAAAAGTACTTACCAAAAAGTTCCAAGAAGGAAGAACTAAATTTCCGAGGAGAAAGAAAAATAAGATGTACAACAAACAAACAAAAAACAATAACTAAAAGAATAGAGCAGAGGCTGGTGGTCAGCCAACATCTTGGTGAGTCAGTGAGTCAGGGTTTTGGGGATTTCAGGTCCCAGATTCTGTCCTCTGGATTTAGCATTAGTGATATACAATTCATTGTAAAATCTCTGTGTTCAGCTGCTCTTTAGGACATGTAGATATCTGTTCTGTAACCCTGACTGGCTACCTATAAATGGGGGTTATCTTACTCCTCATTACCATCAGCAGGAACAGAATGGTGAATCCCCAAAAGGGCATCTGATTTTCTCTTTTACATTTCTCATCTTCTACACTTGTATTATTGTGTGTTAGGAAGGGAGAGGGTGGATAATAGTATAGTTTAATTTTTCTTTATTTAGCTAGCTGCCAAGATATTGAAAGCCTTCATGCCTTTTCAGCCATTTTGTCTGACAGCCAGTTCCTGGGTTATCTGGGAGTCTAAATAGTTTGTTTTTGTTTTTGTCTTTTGAGGTAGGGTTTCCCTAGCTCAGGCTGACCTGGAATTCACTATGTAATTTCAGGGTGGCCTCAAACTCACACGATCCTCCTACCTCTGCCTCCCAAATGCTGGGATTAAAGGAGTGTGCCACCATGCTTGGCTAAGACTAAATAGTTTATCCATCATTTTATTTTATATTTATTTCATTTTATATCATTGTATTGTATTGTATTGCATTGCATTGTATTGTATTTTAGCTCCGTTTAGTTTTCTGAGGTGCTGGGGGTGGAACCTAGGGCCTTGTGCATAATAGTTACTAGCAAGAGATCTCCTACTGAGGGCTGGAGAGATGGCTTAGCGGTTAAGTGCTTGCCTGTGAAGCCTAAGGACCCCGGTTCGAGGCTCGGTTCCCCAGGTCCCACGTTAGCCAGATGCACAAGGGGGCGCACATGTCTGGAATTCGTTGGCAGAGGCTGGAGGCCCTGGCGCGCCCATTCTCTCTCTCTCTCTCCCTCTATCTGTCTTTCTCTCTGTGTCTGTCGCTCTCAAATAAATAAATAAAATATTTTTAAAAAATTAAAAAAAGAGAGATCTCCTACTGAGGTACACTTGTACCCTATTCATGTCATTGAATTTCGTTTCCTTTCCTTGAGTCTGGGTCCTGCTATGTACATTGCTCAGCCTAGGCTTGTCCCAAACCCACAGTGATCCTTCCATCTCAGTGTCCTGAAGGCTGTTTCTGTTTGTTTTGAGACAGGGTCTTACTCTGTAGCCCAGATTGTTCTGTCTGAACTCACTATGTAGATCAGACCGGCATTGTACTCATGGTGATGTCAGATTTGGGGGTTCTAGAGGGGTCTCTCAGTCTTATGAACCCCACTTCTGGGGTCTTTATCCTACTTCTAACAAAGAATTGATAAAAACATTCAGAGGCTGGAGAGATGGCTCAGCAGTTATAGGTGCTTGCTTGTTTGATTGTCCAGTACCTAGATAAAGCCAAATGCGCAAAGTGGCACGCGTCTGGTGTTCATTTTCAGCGGCAACTGGCCCTGGCGCACCCATTACCTCTCTCTAATAAATAAATAAAAATATTAGAGAACAGACTCAAGGATAAGTTATAAATTACTGAGTTTACTCAGGGAGCAATCATAAGACGTGAGGTTTATTTAGGGGAAGTTGCTGTTGAGGAAAAGGCTGGAGCCATGCCCCTGGAAGACAGGCCTAGAAGCCCACGATGCCAAAAGAGTCAGAAGAAGCCCAGCTCGCGTGGGGCGAAAGCGCAGAGGCTGCAGCCCTGGAGGCCTAGAAGGAGCACGGCGGGAAAGCACCCCAGCAGAGGCCGGGGACTTCGACATCAGAGCGATGAGTAGTAAAGAAAGTCAAGAGTTTTGCTACACACACAGCAGGCTCAGAGTTTACAGGAAATGCCCATGTGATAAACCCAGGGTTTAGAGGAAATTCACTCGTGGCAGACTGAGAGATCAAAGATAAATCGTTCTTGTAACCAAAGTGAGAAGCCCCCCCACAGTGTGACTGACGCAGGTAGAAGGCAAGCAGGGATGCACCAGACTGAGAACAGCTCTCCCCGCCTCAGCACGCCGAGTTCCCAGCATGGCTGAGAAGGGCAGAGGCCGACTGACAGCGTGTTCAGAAGAAGTTAGCAGGGGCGAGCCTTTAAAGTCAATTAGGATGGATTTCTGTCAGCCGACTCGAGGTGCGCAGGGGAAGACCCGGCGGATTCAGGGGGCTGGCGCGCAGGCTAGCCCGCCTCGGTAGTGCACTACACTAGGGAAGCAGCAGGGGGCGCTGCGGCCACCGTGGACGACGCGGGATCACACGCTGAAGTCCACCTCTGTCAAAGCAGTGGGGTGGTGTCATCCGGTTACCTGTGTTAAAAAAAAAAAAATCTTTCTCCTGTTTCCTTCATTGGCAATCTGACTGCCTCGGCCTCTTGTGTGCTGGGGATAAAAGTGAGGTGATGACATGAAATTTTGAGGTTTATCTAGTTAGTACAGGTGAGGTCTTCATTCTCTGAGTAATCCAAACGTGGTTAGGCTTTCCTGGTCCCTGGGGTCAGTCAGTGGATCTGTTCAGTGCATTTTGCTTTGTGATTTCTGGTTTTCTGTTCCCTGCTTCCACAGAGAAATGCAGGTCATTAGGACAACTACGGTGTGTGTTCCTGGGCTGCGGTCTCCCACAGCTGCCTTAGAATCAAGCGTCCCTTATTGTCTTGATGCAAGCACTATGTTTAACATCCACATGGACTCTTTGTCTTCTTTTGTTTTGCTTTATTCTTCCCTGGCTGTCTTATGTAGCCCAGGCTGGACTTGAACTCCTGATCCACCTGCCTCAGGTATGGCAAAAAGAAGCATTGTTATATCCAAAGCATAAAGGGCAATAGGCAGGTGGCATCGCCCACACTCACACCTATCCCCATTTCTGGGAAAGAAAACCGGGACTGGCACCTGTGCAGCCCTGTGGTGTTGCCAAAATTCACAGTCCCGTCTAAACCACCCAAAGAAAATCCCATCTGTGTGGGGAGCATTTTGAAATAACAGCTATTACCGTTCTACTATTGTCTTTGTAATGACATAGACAGTTGCCTTCAATTTCAGAACAAACTGGCTTTAGCTCCCTTCCCCATGAGCTATCATTCTGACCTCTCCACAACTTGAATAGCTCCAGCCTCTCCCCGCCCCTGCCCATAGTGGTGGCTGCTGGGGGAAGAGGGGCATTTTGGCTTCTGCGGAGGAGAATGTAAGTGTGCCCCAACATGGCCCAGTCTAGCTAGGGGTGTGGCAAACCCCAGTGCAGGTCTGATCAAGTGTTCTTAGGAGGACACCTTAACCCAAGGAAAAGCCTACCTACCACCAGAAGGGAGAGAGAAGGATCAGGAGACCCTTGGTGCACTGGACACATTCCTATGTCCACGTCAGGGTCTCACCTTTCCTGAGTAATCTCCTTTGGCCTGAACCCAATTCACAGCTCTAGGTAGCTAGGCAGGCATTATTACCAGGCTTGGAGGTCATCCTGTCTTCCTCCATAGTAATTAAAATATCATCTGAAAGGAAGGAGAATGGGAGCATCAAGAGCTTTGTCTACTTTTTATTTAGAAGAGAAGATCTACTTCCCAAAGTCCTCTGGTCCGGTGTGGAGCCTGCCCATCACTCACCTGGTCAAGAGACAGCCCCTCACCCACAGACAGGCTAAAGAGGAGGGAGGAATGGTACTTTGGAATGAGGTACTTAACTCTGCAGATTCCCTGCCCTCTGTGCAGTTGCTCGGAGACCCCACTGCAAAGTTTAACTGCTTTCTTGGGTTCTAACTCAAAAAGCCAAACTGTTCCTTTTCTTCCCTTTCTTTCTCTTCCTTGGATGCCAACAGAAATCCTAAGCATGCTTGCCTGACACTTTGACGCTTTTCCGTCTTGATATTCCCAGCTCCAAGCACCCTAGGAATTGAGAGCCATGGCCAATTGCAGCTACTCTTGAGGGTAAATTGCACCTCGTGGTAAACGGAGTCCCTATCGGACACCTGCAACACTGGCGAGCATCATGAGATTCCTGGAGCTAAAACCACTAACTGACCACAGAAACTGTGATTATGAGTGCTCATAACTTTAAACTCTTAAGGTTGGAAGACTTCATTATATAGCTACGGATAGCCAATACAAACGGGGAACGGGTCGGGGAAGTGGCGCCACCAGCAGAAAACCCATCTTTTGGGCCCTTGTTCTACACTGCGCTTCCCTGACGATGGAAGCAACCTTGACTATGGGGAGAGAGCGTCTTCCTGCCGAGCCTGGCGTTCTGCTTCCGGAAGTGGGTAATTGAGGACATGGCTCTTTGCATCTCTTCCATGGGAGTGTGTGTGAGTGAGCAGATGAGAGACTACTTCCCAGAGCTGGGAGTCAGCAGACCTGAGAGATTCTGATGCCTGCTTATATGATGTGTGATCTTGAGGAGTCATATAGCCTTTACGAGCATTTTCTTCTCCTTCCTTCCCCCCCCCCTCCTTCCCTCCCTCACTCTCTCTTTCTTTCTTTCTTCCTCTGAGGTAAGATCTTGCTCTAGCCCCGGCTGACCTGGAACTCACTATGTATTCTCAGGGTGGCCTTGGACTCTTACCTCTCTGCCTCCTGAGTGCTGAGGTTAAAGGTGTGTGTCACTACACCCAGACTACATCTGTTTTCTTATTTTATTATATAAATCTATTTTAAATTTTTTTTTAATTTTATTTTAGAGAGAGACAGAGAATTGGCTCACCAGGGCCCCAGCCACTACAATCAAACTCCAGATACTTGCGCCTCCTAGTGGACATGTGCTACCTTGTACTTGCCTCAACTGCATCTGGCTTACATGGGATCTGGAGAGAGATTGAACTTGGGTCCTTAGGCTTCGCAGGCAAGCGCCTTAACCACTAAGCCACCTCTCCAGCCCAATTTTATTATATTTAAAATTGGAATACTCTCTATTTTGCAGTGTTGATTTGAGGATTATCTAAAATACAGAAAGGCTGCTGTTAAGACCAAGGGCATCCTCATATTCCTTAGTGGATGGCATTTCTAACCACATAACTCCCACATTGTTTAGGGAATCTAGCGTTTAGTCTTTAGAAGTTGGTATTCTCCTTAAACTGAATGAAATTTGCCAAGTGAGCTTATTAGTAAGGTTAAAGTAGCAGCATCAGAGTATGCATTTTGGTAAATTTCAGAATTCAAAGACAAAAATAATTTTTTTTCTTATTGTCTAGTGATGGGACAAAATTGTCACTGTAGATCCTGCTAGTTCAAAGGCAGTTCTGGTCTTGCCATAGACGTTAAATGGATATTTTTTTTTTCAAACAAGACTTTTCTGTACTTAAAAGACACAACTCTGTTTTTGCAAAGTAGGATCTTACTCTAGCCCAGGCTGATCTGGAACTCACTCTGTAGTTTCAGGCTGGCCTTGCACACACAGCAATCCTCCTACCTCTGCATTCAAAGTGCTGGAATTAAAGGTGTGAGCAACCACACCTGGCCCAAAGCACAATTTTTTTTCTTCCAAATTTTTATTAACAACTTCCATGATTATAAATACCCCATGGTAATACCCTCCCCCCCATTTTCCCCTTTGAAACTCCATTCTCCATTATGCCCCTTCCCCATCTCAATCAGTCTCTTTTAATTTTGATGTCATGATCTTTTCCTCCTCTTATGATGGTCTTGTGCAGGTAGTGTCAGGGACTGTGAGGCCATGGATATCCAGGCCATTTTGTGTCTGGAGGGAGCACTTTGTAAGGAGTCCTACCCTTCCTTTGGCTCTTACATTTTTTTCTGCCACCTCTTCCACATTAGACCCTGAGCCTTGGAAGGAGTGATAAAGTTATCGCAGTACTGAGCACTGCAGTCATTTCTTTCTAGCACCATGATACCTACTGAGTTGTCCCAAGGTCACTGCCATCTGAAAAGAGAAGATTCTCTACCAAAAGTGAGAGTAGCATTAATATAAGGGTATGAGCATTAAGAGAAGTGCTTACTGGGCAGTTTGATAAGCATAGTATATACGTTTAGCCAGACAACAGCAGATCTCACACCCTTAGGGCTCATGACTACCCCTGTTTTATGTTTTCAGTACGAAGGATGTATTCCCTCCCATGGAGCGGGCCTCCAGTCCAATTGGAGGGCAGTTGGTTTCCACCATGATAGACATGCCACTATTGCACCCGCTGGCTCATTTGGCCTGGATGGCCATATATAAGGCTTAAAGTGTCCACTGTTGAGTATCGTCACTGGTGATTTCTCTCTCTCCCATTGAACTGCATGCAGAATTGCTTCTTCCAGCTTTCTGTCAGCTGGTCTACATGGAGGAGGTTATCAGCTCAGTTCCAGCAGGATTTCTCAGTGGCCTTGCAGTCCAAGTATGTGGAGTCTTCAGCAATAGGGTCTTACTATCTATTCCTGGTGGGAAACCAAGGTCCTCAGCAAGGGCTTATAATGTTTTGGGGGAATCAGGGACCTCCCTGGCCAACAACTCACTGGAAGATATCCCATCCCTGGTACTGAAAATTTTCTAGCTACAATCTACAGCTCCTGAGCCAAGGCACAACTTTTTAAAGTCCATCTCTAGGACATGAAATAAAGCTCCGCCCTGGGGTGGAGAGTTACTCTAGAGCAATGCTCACCTTCTTTTCCTCTAGAAAAGCAGTGGGTAATTAATCCATGGCCATCTGCTAACAGAGATCTAGGCACCAGTCTAAGGGCTTCATCTCATTCAATCCCCACAAGGCTATGGACTATTATATATTGTATGTTATATATTTCTTTTGTACAAAGTTGATAAAAGAATTTTGACACAAAGAGGCTAAGAGCTAGACCTCACCCTGGGTCTGTAACATGGCAGTGCTGTGTGGGTGTTCGGGGTTTAATGCATGGGGTCACTTTCTTTCTGTCTCATTGTCCCAGCTGCTCTCCCAAGCATAGCCAGGAGAGAGCGCTAGAATGTTCCCAGGGCAACAAATCTGGATTAGGCTTTTTCACATGGTGGCTCTGAGTACATACTTGGATAGTGAAGCTGGCCTAGGGGCTGACAAGTCTGTTTCATGGGTAAGGTTGTCGTTGGTTCAGAGGAAGAAAATCACTCCTAAGCATTCATTATTGCTTTCAGATTCAGCCTGTTTCCAGGGTACTGTGTGTGTGTGTTTCCATGAATTTTCTGTTGCCAGAGGACAGGGAAGTCTCAGTTGGCTATGTTAGAATTTCAGAGCTGCTGTGAGCTCAGGTTAAAGAAAGTTCCAAACTAGAAATCATCCCAGCAGCCGGCGGTCCTCGAGTCCTATGGGCTGGAAGAAAGGCTGGTGGTTGGCGTACAAGGCAAGCGGAGATGTCCTGTTGGCATTAGTCTAACAAATCTTGCACATTTTATCAGGTTTTATAGGAATTTCTCAGAAAGACTAAAATGTAAAGCCACCTGCACTGTAGAATGGCTCTATGTTTTGACAATCATGCATTTCTATAAGCAGAAATGTCTGGGAGAAGATATTGATAATACTTATAGCTGATTTGCAATTTATCTGTACTTTTCCACAGTTCCTTTTATAAACAGGCAAGGCAATTTAAAATAGGTAAAAATCAACTGGTCAGATATCTAAAAGAACCCACAATCTCACCAAAGAGGATTATTTGCTAGAATTTATTTTCTTCATCAAAAATAAGAATACATGAAATAATATTGAATAATGAGGATGAAAGTAAAGTAGGCCTGGGCTTAGTGGTTAAGGCACTTGCCTGTGAAGGCTAAGGACCCAGGTTCGATTCTCCAGGTGCCACGTAAGCCAGATGCACATGGTGGCACATTCATCTGGAGTTCATTTGCAGTGGCTAGAGGCCCTGGCACACCCATTCTCTCCCCCTCTATCTTTAATAAATAAATAAATTAATTAAAAACTTTAAAAAAGTAAAATAGGCCTAAAATAAATGGTACAAGAATTAACAAAGGAGCAACTGTTATCACTACACCAGCTAGTTGAATTTAATCCTTTTTTTTAGAAAAATATTTTTATTTTATTTATTTACAGAGGGGGGGGGGAGAGAGAGAGAGAGAGAGAGAGAGGGCTGATGTTGGGCAGCCAGGGCCTCTTGCTGCTGCAAACAAACTCCAGATGTATACGCCACTTTGTGCATCTGGCTTTACATGGGAACTGAGGAATCAAACCAAGGCAGGCAGGTTTCGTAGGTACACACATTAATCTCCCTAGTCCTATAGCAGCTGGTCTAGAGTCCTCCAGTCCTGGGAGTTCCGTGAGGGAATTACACACAGTAAGGCCTGAAAAGAAGCCTGTGGCACGAGCATATGCAGATGCTCTTTGTTGCCTCGGTGGTAGAATGCTTATTTTCTTTTTATATATCTTTCACAATGCTAGGCCTTTCAAATGAGGGACACGGTGAGTTCAGAATTTACAATTTTCAACACAATTTCCTTTATTTGCACCACCAGGTGCTAGAGAGAAGTTAGTTAATCATTAGCACTAAAGTTGCATACCTACCTGCTCTGCGGCTGTTTTACCACTGACTGCATCAGACTTACATGAATTCTCCCCTTCCTCCCTTCCCCGCCCAGGCCCATCCCTGCTGCCGAGAGGAGTCTTCATGCCAATAGACCTGCAGACCAAGCAGGCAGTTGTCACTCTGGAAGAAGGAATTGCTCCTGATCGAGGAGGAGGTGGAGCTGTTGCCTAGTACAGACACGGGAAGGCTCGGGTGGTCCGTCGGGTCATCTCTCCACATTCCCAGGTTGGGCTATAACTGTACATGGGCAAGCAGAAGAGCCATGGCCTGATCTGAGTGCAGGATACCCACTGTTGCAGTCCGGTTCGCACTGCTGGTAGAAATCACCCAACCAAAAGCAGCTTCTGGGAAAAAGAGATTTATTTTGGCTTACAGGCTCAAGGGGAAGCTCCATGATGGCAGGGAAAAATGATGGCATGAGCAGAGGGTGGACATCACCCCCTGGCCAACATAAGGTGGGACACAGCAACAGGAGGGTGTGCCAAACACTGGCACAGGGAAACTGGCTATATAGCCCATAAGCCCGCCCCCAACAATACACTCCCTCCAGGAGGCATTAATTCCCAAATATCCATCAGTTGGGAACCTAGCATTCAGAACACCTAAGTTTATGGGGGACACCTGAATCAAACCACCACACCCACTATGTATGACATCAGAAGCACCAGGGGCATGCACGCGCATGTGTGTGCGCACAAGTATGTGCGTGTATGATGATTTGAAGATACAAGGAGCAACTGTAGCAGCAGGTGGCAGACGGATTTAAGTTAACTAGGACTCCTTTCAATATTTTATTTATTTTTTTTGCAAGAAGGGGAGAGGAGAGAGAGAGAATGGGTGTGCCACGGGCCTCTAGTCACTGCAAATGAACTCCAGATGCATGTGCCCCTTTGGGTGTCTGGCTTTATGTGGGCACTAGGGAGTCAAACTGGGGTCATTAGGCTTTGTAGACAAATGTCTTAACCACCGAGCCATCTCCTTAGCCCTAACTAGGACTCTTATTGTGTCCTCTAGTAGAAGTGAGTCATCTAGACCTATTGAGGGTAAAGTTGTTGGGGGGGGGGGGGAGGCAGAAAATACTTCATTAGAGTCACCAGGAATGATGAAATGAATCCGGCCATGCACTCTTGTGTTCAACATCTTAACTCTCAGATTCATACACTCTGCTTACTGAGCCTAAAGCAACATAAAATAGCCAGGAGTTTAAGGGGTGCACTCCATCTTGAAAGACAGCACCTGGAAGGTGCCACATCCACACTGCCCATCTGGCCTGGCCTCTGAGAGGCTATTCCACTATTCTCTCAGGCCAGTAGCTTCGGAATGGGGAAGTGTGACCAGTGGGTTGAATGGTATGTCTACAGTCTCTCGGCCATAGGTCTCTTGAACCTCATGTGATATGGTTGATCATATACTATGCTTTTTAGCCTCGGGAGGGTGATGAAATCAACTTTTCCTTTCAAGAAAGAGTTCCAGGGCTGGAGAGATGGCTTAGCAGTTAAGGCACTTGCCTGCAAAGCCGAATTCTCCAGGACCCACATAAGCCAGAAGAGGCCTGTGGCACATGCATCTGGAGTTCGTTTACAGTGGCTGGATCCCCTGGCATGCCCATTCTCTCTGTGTGTGTCTTAAATAAGCAGACATATGAAAGAGTTCCAAACCATGGTTTTCTTCTGGTAGGTTAGATATTCAACAGTGGTAGCAGCTAGATCGGCCTGTAGGAAAGGCCAACTTACCGTGATCATGGTACACTGTGTATATGTGTAAAGATTATCATTAAAAAGTTACAAAAGGAGAATGACTGCCACATGCAGGACCTCATTAGGGTAAGTTTGCAGCCTTGGATGCTTGACTACCCTGCATTCTCCCACAAATGGAGCTGAGGGTTGTTTGGAGGCTCTAGCAGGGAAGCACAGCTATTTCTATGCCCTTGGTTGAAGAACCAAGGCAGGTTCTGTGTGGACAAGTGATCCTCCTTGACCAGGAAGCCTCAGGAGGGACTTGGGTAGCATGTGAGGGAGGAAGGGGCATTAGCCTTGCAAGCCAGATCAGCCCAAACCCACCCTCAAGATCAGTGGGTGACAGATGTCACAGCCAGCTTGTGCTCACATCCTGTTTCAGCCATGGTGACAGGAAGCCCACACGGCTGGGCCCATATATGATGTCCAATTCTGCTATCAGGACTTCTTCATTTTTTTTTCTAGGTAGGGCCTCACTATAGCCCAAAGCTGCCCTGGAATTCACTATGTAGTCTCAGGGTGGCCTCGAACTTATGGTGATCCTCCTACCTCTGCCTCCCAAGTGATGGGACTAAAGGTGTGCGTCACCATGCTGGGCTGAGCTGAGGTCTTTTACTAATCCCAGAGCTTGCCTTTTTTTTCATGAGCTCTGGTGGTTATTGTGTCTCTGCTCCTCTACAGGACTGGCATTGCAGATATGCATGTGTTTATGTGGGTCCTGGGCATGGAACTTGAGTGTTCTGTCAGGTCTCTTCAGGCCTTCATGCTTGCACAGAGTGCTCTTAATGGCTGAGCCCCCTTTCCAGCCATGGGTTGATTTTTTTTTTTTTTTGCTTGTTTGCTTGAGATGGGGGATGAGGGATGTGGATGGATAGGCACAACAGGACTTCCTGCCACTGCAAATTAATTTGATGCATCTGGCTTCACAGGGACACTGGGGAATTGAACCAGGGCCAACAGAGTCTGCAAGCAAACACCTTTAATCACTGAACCATCTCCCCAGTCCCTAAAATTTTGAATTGAATTGTGTGGATATATTATAAAAATGTAGAATAGAGGATTGGAGAGATGGCTCAGTGGTTAAGGCACCTGCCTGTAAAGCCTAACAACTCAGGTTCGATTCCCTAGCACCCATGCAAAGCCAGATGCACAAAGAGGCACATGCATCTGGAGTTTGTTTGCAGTGGCTGGAGGCCCTGATGTGCCTATTCTCTTGTCTCTCTTCCTCTATTTCTATCCCCATGGTGGAGGCACTGGGATGCCAAGGAGGAAGCTGGTTGCTACTTCCTGGCCAGGAGGTGCAGTCAGCCAGGTCATTTGGTACCTCTACTGCAATGGATTGTTCTTTGGTGTGTATTAAGGCACAATTCAAAGACCCTCACACTTTGAGCTCATAGGTCTGTGAGCCTCTTCTTCAGTCAGCTCATATTACAATTAAAAAAATATTTTATTTATTCATTTATTTGAGAGAGAGGGAGAGAGAGAAACAAAGAGAGTGAGTATGGGTGCGCCAGGGCCTCCTGCCGCTGTAAATGACCTGTAGATGCGTGTACCACGTTGTGCATCTGGCTTTACTTGGGTACAAGGGACTCAAACCTAGGCTTAGGTCAGGCTTTGCAAACACGCACTTTGAACTGCTTAACCGTCTCTACAGTGCTATCTTGTAAAGAAGCCTAGTTTTTCTTCTGGAAGGAATCAGGAAGGGAGCTGGGACTGAACCTGGATATGGGCAGACTGAGGTTGCGCATGAAGTCCCAGTGGGTGGGGATGAGGCCATCCTCCAGCAAGGGGAGTCAACCACTGTTACCAGCCCAGAGGACCAATGACGTGCGCTCTGACATGCCCATTCCTAGTTTTAGGGTCCTTCTGTATCAGGGCTCCTTTTCTTTACTTCTGCCGCTTAACTTTAGCTCTGCCTGGCCCTGGCCGATGCTGCAGGAGACGGGGCGGGGCTTAAGTATCAAGGGAAGGAGTCTCAAATTGTCAGGCTATGTGAATTGTGACTCTCCCATTTTCTTCCGAGCATCACTGGTGCTTAGTATCAACCTCTCACTTCCGCCGCCAGGATCGAAAGTATTCTCCCCAAGCCTCTCAAATGTTAAAGACATCCTGCCAGTGATGGTGTCCCTGTACCCCAGCGTCTGAGATCAGGTCACCCTGGCGGAAAGTCTGGACAACTGAACTGCTGCAGCAGGCCAGGGATCAGAGCTCTTAACATCCACGTCATTCCAGCACTGGGGTCCTTGTTGTCCCTTAGTCCATGACCCGACACTAGGTCCTCTCCAGACGTACTATCCAAGTGTGTTATTGCTAAAGGGATTTCTGCGGGGCTGGAGGGATGTCTTAGCACTTCAGTGCTTGCCCGTGAAGCCTAAGGACCCAGGTTCGATTCCCCAAGACTCACATGAGCCAGATGTACAAGGGAGGGGGGGGGGGGCGCAGGCTTCTGGAGTTCATTTGCAGTGGCTGGAGGTCCTGGTGTACCGTTTCTCTCTTTCCACCCCCTTTCTCTGATAAATAAATAAAAATATAAAATATTTAAAGGGGTTTCTGATGAGTCCTGGAATGCAGTAAGGGAGGGCAGGAGACAGGAGAAGGAAAACTCATTAACTGGAGCTCCTGAGAAAGTCTGGCTCATGGATGACGCTGTAAGTGTACCATCCTGGGAGGTACCTGTACCAGGAAACCACAGGAAGGCCAAAGAATGCCCTTAGGAGGAGGAGGAGGTTGTAACCTCTCAGGTAATGCTCAGAAGGGCACAACTGTGAGATGCTTTCAGGTAATCCGGAAGCAGCTGAGTAGCAAGAGGGTATGCCAGCCAGATAAACAGGATAAACAGGTGGTGTCAAAACAAGCTGCTGTCAAACTGCTCATGCAGTTTACTTAGAGAAAGATGGGATTTCCTAACCCAGAACAACTGAGTAAGGTTCAGAGTTTCCCCACAGGTCCTGTGCTCCGGTACACGCATAGCGTACCCCTACTGTCAACATCCCTCACCAGTTATAACCCGTACACGAATACAGCAGTGTCACCCCAAGTCCATGATGATGCATTATTATTAATAAAACCCATCATTTACCTTTGTCCTAAAGTTCAGTGTACCTTGACGTATGCTCAGTTGTATATATCCAGCATTGCAGTATTATGGAGAACTGTTTCCCTGCCCTAAAAGTCTGGTACTTCACTTATTTATCTCTGAACTCCTGATAACCATTGATTTTTTTTTACATGTTTATTTTTATTTATTTATTTGAGAACGACAGACAGAGAGAGAAAGAGGTGGATAGAGAGAAGGAGAGAGAGAGAGAACAGGTGCACCAGGGTCTTCAGCCACTGCAGACAAACTCCGGACGCGTGTGCCCCCTTGTACATCTGGCAAACGTGGGTCTTGGGGAATCAAGCCTTGGACTGGGGTCCTTAAGCTTCACAGGCAAGTGCTTAACTGCTAAGCCATCTCTCCAGCCCTGATTTTTTTCTTTTTCTAAACAAGTAGCTGGGATTTGTCTCACTCCCCGCCACCCACCCCCCTCCGGCCGCCCACAAGAGATAGGGTCTCACTCTAGCCCAGGCTGACCTGGAATTCACTATGTGGTCCCAGACTGGCCTCAAACTCATAGCAATCCTCCTACCTGTGCCATCTGAGTGCTGGGATTAAAGGTGTGTACCACCATGCCTGGCTAACTTAAAAAAAAAAAATTATTTGCAAACAGAGAGGGAGGGAGAGAGAGGAAAATGTGTGTGTGTGTGTGTGTGTGTGTGTGTGTGTGCAATGGCCTCCAACCACTGCAAAGATGCATGTGCCACCTTGTGCATTAGCCGTTATCTGGGTTACTGGGGAATGAAACCTGAGTTGTTGGGCTTTGCAGGCAAGTGCCTTAACTGCTGAGCCATCTCTTCAGCCCAACTTTTTCCTTTTTTAAGTTGATTAGCTCAGGTATTTTGTTACAGTAGTAGAAAGCTGACCAACACAGGGTGCATGCATACACTTACATAAAGAAACACAAATAAGTATGTAGAACAGAAACTCCCAGGCATAAAGTAGAGCACACTTAAATGCCATCTCTTCTTTTTTTTTTTTTTTTTTTTTTTTTGGTTTTTCAAGGTAGGGTCTCACTCTAGCCCAGGCTGACCTGGAATTCACTATGGAGTCTCAGAGTGGCCTCGAACTCATGGCGATCCTCCTACCTCTGCCTCCCGAGTGCTGGGATTAAAGGCGTGTGCCACCACGCCCGGCCCATCCCTTCTTTTTCTGCTTATCCTTTTACTCTCATTGGGTCTCATGGCCTTAAATTAGCAGGGTAGATGTAGAGGGAAAGGAGAAAGGTAGCTGGACAATCCCCATATTAATATACTATGACATTAAGGAACTAAATCTATTAATTAGCTCATATCTTTCTGCCATCAGAAAGTTTGTAAATTTTGCCAGTGTTGATTCTCTATCCTCAAATAGATGGTCTAATAAAGGCACATTAAAAAAAAAAAAAAAAGAAAAGGAAATCAAGCTGGGCGTGGTGGCATACACCTTTAATCCCAGCACTTGGGAGGCAGAGGTAGGAGGATCACCATGAGTTCGAGGCCACCCTGAGACTACATAGTGAATTCGTGAATTCAAGATCAGCCTGGGCTAGATGCTACCTTGAAGAAGAAAAAAAAGAAGAAGAAGTTAAATACTTCAGGAACCCAGAACCCAACATATAGGTTAGCCAGCCAGGGGCAATACACCAGCTGGTGCAATGGTGACCTATTTATTATGGGACGAACTTCTTTCTTTTTGTATGTTTATTTGCAAGGGGAGAGAGAGAGAATGAAAGAGAGAAGAGAATGGGTATGTCAGGGCCTCCTGCCACTGCAAAAGAATTCCAGATGCCTATACCACTCTGTGCATCTGGCTTTATGTGGGTGCTAGGGAATCAAATCCAGTCTGTCAGGCTTGGCAAACAAGCACTGCTGAGCCATCTCTCCAGTACCTGAGTGCTTCCTGATTGGACTTGAGGTCCACTCCAAAGAGGAAATTCCTGCCTACTATCAAAAATCTAATGAAAAGCCTATGGCTTGAGAGGTCATAAGCCCCAGCAGGGGTTGAGGAGAGGGTTGGTGCGGGGGAAACTACTACTGTTCTGCTTAAATGGATATATTATGCCCATCAAACTGCCCTCTAAATACTTATATTTATGCCCATATTTTAATGTTACTCTCACATTTGGTTACAGAAGTTTCTCTTTTCAGATGACAGTGACCATGGTGGTGAGTTCACCAAAGTGCTGAGAAGTGACAGTGGAGAGTTCAGCACTGAGACATCTCTATCACACCCTCCAAGGCTCAGGGACCATTGCAGAAGAGGTGGCAGAAAGATTGTAAGAGCCGAAGGAAGGGGAAGACAGCTTACAATGCAAGGTGTCCTTGATCTTCATGACCTCACCATGATGTGACCTATATAAGATCTGTATAATAGGAAAAAATGATGACATCAAAATAAAAGATTAGTTGGAAAGAAGAAGGGATTTATTTAGTGGAGGAGGGCTTTGGAGCAAGGAACAGGAAAGGTGGTATGAAAGAATTATGATCATGGTATATTGTTTATAATTACAGGAGTGGTCGATAAAAAGTTAAAAAAGTAAAATGTTAAAAAGACCCCAACATATTCTATGAGTTATTTTGATAGATTCATTAATAAAAATAATTACCAAGGGCTGGAGAGATTACTTAGTGGTTAAGCACTTTCCTCTGAAGCCTAAGGACCATGGTTCAAGGCTAGATTCCCCAGGACCCACATTAGCCAGATGCACAAGAGGACGCATGTGTCTGGAGTTTGTTTGCAGTGGCTGGAGGCCCTGGTGCACCCATTCTCTCTCTCTCTATCTGCCTCTTTCTCTCTCTGTCATTCCCAAATAAATAAATACAAATTTAAAAAACAAACAAAAAATAATTACTAATAATATGAAATGTCACCTGTTATAGAGACAACTTAATGGGTTGAAAATGGAAGTATCCATACATTTTACTGGTCCTTTGGGTCCTAGGTGAAAAGGAGCCCAATAACACTGTTGTGTGGGTCTGGCTGAGATGCTTCAAAGTCTTATTACCAATGATGGGGGAGTGGAGAGATGGCTTAGCAGTTAAGGCACTTGCCTGTAAATCCTAAGGACCCATGTTTTTCTCTCCAGGTCCCAGGTAAGCCAGATGCACAAAGGTGAGGGAAGTGTAAGGTTTCACATGCCCACTAGGTTGTGCAAGAATCTGGAGTTCAATTGCAGTGTCTGAGGCCATGGTGTGCCAAGTCTCTGTCTCTCTCTCTCAAATAAAAATAATAAATAAATAGAATGTGTGGGGAAGCTGAGTGCGGTGGCGCACACCTTTAATCCCAGCACCAGGAGGCAGAGGTAGGAGGATGACTGTAACTTTGAGGCCAGCTGGAGACTAAACAGTGAATTCCAGGTTATCCCAGGCCAGAATGAGACCCTACCTCAAAAAATGAAAACAAATCAAAAATTGTAGCTCTTCCAGAGATCCTGCTATATCACACAGAGGAACAGGTCTCATGAAAGGAAGATTTAGGGACCATAACCTAGGAATTCTCACTTGCCAAGAGTTTTCTCAAGTTTAATGTTTCTTGGTCTGTATTAAGAAGAAAATGGGTTACTTTTCATGATCTAGATATAACATTTTATAACACAAACACTCTAATTGATAATCACAGCATTATTAAATGAATTTGCTATTAGCATTTGCTGAGTAAGACTATAATATCCAATTTTTTAATTATGTGACCTTCTTCTTGGATTGCCATTTATGCTGTTTTGTTTTTGTTTTATTGAGGTAGGGTCTCACTCTCACCCAGGCTGACCTGGAACTCACTCTGTAGTCTCAGGGTAGTCTTGAGCTCATGGTAATCTTCCTACCTCTGCCTCCTGAGTGCTGGGATTAAAGGCGTGCACCACCATGCCCGGCTTGTCATTTCTGCTTATTAACACCCAATGGTTTGAAGCCAGAAAAGGAAACTTTAGTTAGTTGTAGCCTGGAATGGATGAAAATGGAAAGACAGATGTGCCTGCCGTGCTTGTGTATATGTTCATTGACTTTTTTTTTTTTATTAACTAGGTGCTCAAAAAGGGTACAGTTTATTCTAGAGGCCTTTGCCAAATTACACATGCCCCTGAAGACATATTTTATGTTCCACCAAGTTAATCACAAGTAGTTCTCAGCTTTCAAGTCCTTGCTGGTGTGGGGGAGGGCTGGCCAGTGATGTGGCTTCCTTGGAGTGTGGTCCATGCTCCAGTAAGTAACCCCTCATCCACACTCGTGTAAGAAACCCCAAGAAGCTCACATGCTCATTAAGCTAGACTTGAGGGGAATCATTTCTTTGGTCTGCATTGGTGTCCTATCTGGAGTGAGGAGACACTTGTTCATGTCACTCCAGGAAAAGTTAACATAGCAATGTTTCAAGTTCATCTGAAGTGCAGCTGGGAGTCCTGAAAACATCTAGTGTAAATGTCTCAGGATCTTGCTCCTTTTGGAATCAGATAGCCCTCAGGTCACGTTCCCTGTCCAGTGCAGAAGAAGGAAGGGTAGTCACATGCACCTTAATGTCAGCAGGATGCCACCCAACCCTCAAAGGGAAATGGAGAGACATTCCCTTCAGTAGGACCAAGGACAGCTTCTAAACCCAAAGTAGCTTTTCATTACTACCAGACTGTAGTTGGTTCCAACCAGAGAAAGGGGTACAGCCCTTTTCAGATATTGTCCCCTAGGAAGTAGTTTTGCAGTTACTGTCATTTAATGACACCTTGGGGCAGAAGTCATGAAACTCAATAATACTATCGTGCAATATCAATTTATTAGAAGTTAATTCAGTGATGTCCATTAACTTGGTTGAATAGTGTCCCCCTCAAAATACTCATGTCTGCTAAAACATAGCTGGCCACTTTAAGAGTCCCTCTGCCCCCAAGACCAAAGCCTGGTGGGCAAGACAAGCCTCCCTGCTGTCAAAGCTGAAAAAACCTTAATTCTAATTCTTTTTTAAAATTTTATTTTATTTGCAGGAGAAAGAGGTGTGCATGAACGGGCGAGTGTATGTGTGTGTGTATGTGTGTGTGTGTAGAGAGAGAGAGAGAGGGAGAGGGAGAGGGAGGGAATAGGCGCATGCCAGGGCCTTCAGTGGTTGCAAACAAATTTCAGACACATGCACAACCTTGTGCATCTGGCTTATGTGGGTCATGGGAAATCGAACCTAGGCCCTTTGGCTTCGTAGGCAAGCACCTTAACTGCTAAGCCATCTCTCCAGCCCATAGAACTTTAATTTCTTATCTGAGACCTTCCTGAGTCCCTCAACTCTCCCCCCAGGAGAACTCTCCTTTCCCTTAGAGACTTAAGGACTAGAGGTCTTTTACATCTTCACTCTCTCTCCTCTCCATTGCCTCCGTGACATCACTCATGTAGTCTGTGCCCATATGTACCTCTCCACCCTGAAACTCGTAAAAGGACCACTGTGCCTTCTTCTGTAGATTCTGTAGAGCGCTCTCCATCCCCAGCTTCAGACCCCACCATGCCACCTTGGCATGTGTTACAACTTTCCTAATCTTTAATTCTACAAGGCCAGTCATCTCAGCTGCCTCCAAAAGAACCAGCTTGCTCTTCCTCTTCAAACTAGCATCACTGTCTACTGGATCCTTAGAACATTACTGGATTTGGAAAGAACATCTGTTCCAATGGAATTAGTTATGATGATGTCATAGTGGATTAGGAAGGGCACTAATTCAAACACTAGTTCTCTTATAAAAAAGTGAAAGTAAGCCAGGTGTGGTGGTGTATGCCTTTGATCCCGACACTTGGGAGGCAGAGGTAGGAGGATCGCTGTGAGATACAGGCCACCCTGAGACCACATAGTGAATTTCTGGTCAGCCTGAGCTAGAGTGAAATCCTACTTCAAAAAAAAAAAAAAAAAAAAGTGAAAGAAAAATACAGAGTTATACAGAAGGAAGGCAGCCACGTGAAAAGAGGCAGAAATTGGAGTAATTCTGCTCTCAGCTAAGGAGCTCCAAGCTTTGTCAGCAACCCCCAGATGCCAGGAAGAAGAAAGGAAGATTTTGCCTTGAGCCTTCACAGGGCACCTTCATGTCTCTATTGGGACCTTGATTTTGGACATCTAGCTTTCAAAACTGCACGAGAATCAAGCTTCGTTGTTTTATTTATTTAGTTGTACAAGAGAGAGAAAATGGGCATGCCAAGGGTCTCTTTGTGCTGCAAATAAACTCCACACACAGGTGCCACTTTGTGTATCTGGCTTTATGTGGGTACCAGAGAATCAAACCTGGGTCGTTAGGCTTTGCAGGCAAGTGTGTTTACCGCTGAGCCACCTCTCCAGCCCCAAGCTTGGTTGTTCTTTTAAAAAATATATAAATAAAATATCTTTATTGACTGAAATATAGGAAAATATTTGGTAGCCTTAAATGATGCATTTTGATTAATTTAACTACCATATATTATTTGCCTATCTAACTATACACACACACAGCAAAAGAACTAAAACAAAACACTTCCAGGTGAAAGCTTGGTTGTTTTAAGTCACCCAGTTTGTGGTGCTTTGTTATGGTAGCTCTTACAAGCTAATATACTCTGGACCATTTTCTACCAGTGACAAAGGAATGTGGCTATGTCCTTTGGTGTGTTAAGTGTGGCTGTGAGCCCAGAGATGGAACAGGCACTACCTCCAGAGAAATTAGAGGACTTCTTCCATCAGAAATGTGATGACCAAGTTAACTAGCAAATGCTACTGTTTTCATGCACAAACATTTTGTAGGCAAGAACTCTGATAGGATAGTCTCAAATGTGAGCATGAAGCAGATGAGGAACCAGGCTGAGCACAATCCCAGAGACATGGGCCTCAATGCCTAAAGTTTCACTTTTTTTTTTTTGTTTGCTTGTTTGTTTGTCTGGTTTTTCAAGGTAGGGTCTTGATCTAGCCTAGGCTGACTATATAGTCTTAGGGCGGCCTTGAACTCATGGCAATTCTACCACTGTCTCCTGAGTGCTGGGATTAAAGACGTGCGCCACCACACCTGGCTAAAGGTTTCATTCTTGACAGTGAGCACTCTTGTGGTTCATCTCTGTGCTTCTTGACAAACAAGCAGGAAACATCTGGGTAAATGCATCACCATATAGCTTGCTCAGAAATGAAAAGCAGAAGCTGGGGGCTCATAGTTACAATAGCCAGAGACAAAGGGTTCCTTCCTTCCTTGCCAGATGGTCAGCTCCCCCAGCAGTTCAGCACAGTGCTATTTCATCATCCTCTGCCGGAACAATACATAGTATTGGGTGCCTTCCCTGTGACTTAGTTCTTGTTTTCCCCGGAAACTCACTCCTTGAAATAGGTATCATCAAGGTAGGATTATGCACAAAGCAACTGAGTCACTAAGTCACGAAGTTTATCCACTCAGCTTTCTCTCTATAGGAGATTGTATGTATGTAATGTATGTGTGTGTGTGTGTGTGTGTGTGTGTATATATATATATATATGTATATATATATATATTGTGTGTATATATATATATGTATATATATATATACACACACACACATATATATATATATATATTAGAAAAAATATATATAGTTAGGGAAGTAGAAACTGAAATAGAAATAGAAATAATATATCTGGTCCTAACCAATGATGAACTTACAATTAAAAATGTCTCTTGCTGAGTTATATAGATTGGTTCCAGAAAAGAAGTATCTTAGTCAACCTTTATTTTTCAACTTTGGAACTTGTTCCTGGCAGGTTGATTTATATCCATCTCTAACATAAACTTTAATGTTTTTTTTTTTTTTTTTTTTTCGAGGTAGGGTCTCACTCTAGCTCAGGCTGACCTGGAATTCACTCTGTGTACTCAGGGTGGCCTCGAACTTATGGCAATCCTCCTGCCTCCTGAGTGCTGGGATTAAAGGTGTGCGCCACCACGCTCGGCTAAACTTTAGTGTTTTTTTCAAGTGGAGGTACATAAATTATATCTCAGCAGTCTATAAAACAATCTTAAAAACTATTGTGACTAATTGCATAGGATGAATTGAGTAGGATGAAAAAGTAGCTATCAGCAAGGGATTGTTTTCTAGTCCTTTTAATTACATATTGATCTACAGTTGTTCAATTTCTTTCTTTTACAAAACCATGTTAATACTGTGTTTCAAATAGAAAAGTCATGATGCTGAAGCTCTGGATTTATCCATGCACACAGCATGCGATCATAAATACCTTGCAAAGTTGTACACAGCTGAAGCAAAGAATCTCCGAATAATTAGTTGTGGTTGAGCTGTCAGTCAGGATAGATGGTTCCCTGGAAAGAGAGTAAGCAAGAAATAGTTCTAGGAATAGAGAGATAGCTCAGTGGAGAAGGTACTTACCTACAAAGCCTAATGACCCTCGTCTGATTCCCAGTATCCACATAAAGCCAAATGTACAAAGTGATGAATGTATCTATTTTGTTTGCAGTGACCAGAGATCCTGTTGTGCCCATAGTATCTTTGACTTTTTCCTTCCTTGCAAATAAACAAATAAGTAAGCGAATAAGCAAATAAATAAATTAATTTAAAAAAGTATAAGCTGATGCCCACATGATCTCGGATTTTTCCATGGATCTGTTCTTTTGAATCAGAAAAGCTGAAAATTTCAACATTTTCTCCCATAATTCAATAAGATTCTACAAAGCTATAAATTAGGATAAATAAGGACAAATTAGCTAGCATATTAATATAAAGTCAAATTCAAGTGTTAGTAGAAAATAGACCACAGAGTGTATGTGAAAGGTCCCTCTTGAGGACACATAGAAAAAAGATCTTTAGAGTGAAATCTTTATAGCTTGGAATACAAGTCCAACAGATTATTATTTCCTCATGTTTAAATTATTCTTTCTGTACATTTTTTTCCTCATGTTGTTTATATTCCAAGAATAATACCTTGGATTTCCTGCTGTGTATATTGTTTCCAGGACATTCACTCGAGTCATGGAAATTACTGTATAATGACTTCTGTAGCTAACATGTGATTCAAGATGGAAAGGGGAAAATAGGAAGGTGTCCCAAAATGATTACACAAATTGTCCTCTGAGGTAAAGAAGGAAAACATTACCAAAACATGACTGACGCCCTCTAACCACTCTAGCCTCACCTGTGGCTCATGAATGATCTAGTCATGCATCCACAGATGGCAAAGAACATGGAAGTGTCCAGAGAGTGAAATAGCAGTGCTGCCTGGGATGAGAGCAAACCCAGGCAGCCAGGTTTCTGGATGCTGCCCTGAGAAACGAGGAAAGAAAGATTAAAAAAGAATCATACTTCTTGCCCCTAATTAATTAATTTAGTTAGTGTTTGATTTTTATGACAAGAACAAAAAGGTCTTTTTGTTAGTTTGTTTGTTTTGAGGTAGGGTTTCACTCTAGTCCAGACTGACCTGGAATTCACTATGTAGTCTCAGAGTGGCCTTGAACTCATAGAGATCCTCCTACCTCTGTCCCCCAAGTGCTGGGATTAAAGGCATGAGCCACCATGCCCAGGTCAAAAAGGTCATTTTAAAGCTATTTTTTTAAGATTTAATTTTTATTTGTTACAGTGAGAGAAAGAGAGAGAGAGAGAAAGAGAGAATGGGCATGCCAAGGCTTCTAGCCATTGCAAACGAACTCCAGACGCATGTACCACTATGTGCATCTGGCTTACATGGGACCTGGAGAATCAAACCTGCATCCTTAGGCTTCACAGGCATGCACTTAACTGCTAAGCCATCTCTGCAGCCCTCAAAGCTATTTTTAAAAATATTTTATTTATTTACTTAAGAGAGAGAGAGAGAAGGCAGATATATAGACAGAATGGGCATGTCAGGGCCTCTAGCCACTGCAGATGAACTCCAGATGCATGTGCCATCTTGTGTATTTGGCTTTATGTGGGTATTGGGGAAATGAACCTGGGTCCTTTGGCTTTGCAGACAAGTGCCTTAATTGCTAAGCCATCTCTCCAGTCCCAAAGGGGTCATTTGATTTGCTGAGCTCTCAAGAAACAGGAAGTTAAGACACAAGCAACATGAAATGGAAAAAAAAAAGAGAAAGTGTCTGTCTGAAATGAAATTTTCAAGATATGTGAGCATTTGGTGAGCAGAACAATGGCCTCCCAAATATGTCCACATCCTAATTCTCAGAATCTGGGAATGTTCTGGCAATAGAGTTAAAATTACAAATACATAACCTTTGATGGTCTGGGTATGCCTGGTGTGATCCCAAGGAGTTATAGAAGTGAAAGAGGAACAGAAGGGCTGTCAGAGGATGGCATTTGAGAACGTGGTACCCTCTAGTGCCAACTCGGAAGCTTTGGGAGCAGCCCATGAGTCAAGGAGTATGGGCAGTTTTGTGAAAGGTAGAAACCTTTAGGTCCTTCTTGGGACTCCAAAAAGGAAAGTAGACACTTTTATTTTAGCCCAGGAGATGGTGTTGAACTTCTGTCCCTAGAAATGCAACATAAGAAATTTGTGTTGTCCTAAGTCACCAATTTTTTCTTTTCAATTTTTTTTTATTAACAACTTCCATGATTATAAAAAATATCCCATGGTAACACCCTCCCTCCTATCACTTTCCCCTTTGAAACTCCATTCTCCATTATATCCCCTCCCCTTCTCAGTCAGTCTCTCTTTTGTTTTGATGTCATGATCTTTTCCTCCTCTTTTGATGGTCTTGTGTAGGTAGTGTCAGGCACTGGGAGGTCATGGATATCCAGGCCATTTTGTGTCTGGGGAGAGCATGTTGTAAGGAGTCCTACCTTTCCTTTGGCTCTTACATTCTTTCCACCACCTCTTCCACAATAGACCCTGAGCCTTGGAAAAAGCCACCAAAGTTTTGGTGATCTGTTGTTATGACAGTGACAACAAACTTTTGGGCTAGGGAGTTGGCTTCTCAGTTAACAATCTATTTGCAATAGCAGGAGGCCCTGGCATGCACATTCTCTTCTCTCCCTCCCCACCCCAAATGAATAAATATATTTAAAAAAATCTTTGGCTCAAAATTTAGAGAAATTCAAAGTGGAAAGCAGTTAAGTTTTAACTTTCATCTCTCCTTCCCCCTCTCCATCTCTCTCCCTCCCTTTTTCTCTTTCTTCCTTCTGAAGCCCAGACAGGCCTTGAACTTGATGTCTTCCTGCCAGAGACACTTGAATAACTGGGATTATCAGGGTCAGCTAGGATCCGTTTTCAATGTAATTTTCACATTGGTTGTGGATGTGCTTTGTGGCAGAACATGTTATTAGTGTAGACACTGAATTTAATCCCCAGGAAAACACACACATCTCTAAACCTTTTATTGATTTATTTTATTTTATTTTATTGAGAGAGAGAGAGAGAGTGTGTGTGTGTGTGTGGGGGGGGAATTGGCATGCTAGGGCCTTCAGCTGCTGCAAATAAACTCCAGATGTGCATGGTCCTTTGTGCATATGTGTGACATTGTGTGCTTGCGTCACTGTGGATTTTGCTTATGTGGGACCTGGAGATTTGAACATGAGTTCTTAGGTTTCACAGGCAAGTGCCTTAACTGAAAGCCATTTGTCCTGCCCCACTAAACCTTTTATTTTTTTTAATTTTTATTTATATATTTGAGAGCAACAGGCAGAGAGAGAAAGAGGCAGAGAGAGAGAAAGGAGAGTGGGCGTGCCAGGGCTTCTAGCCACTGCAACCGAACTCCAGACGCGTGCGCGCCCCCTTGTGCATCTGGATAACGTGGATCCTGGGGAACTGAGCCTCGAACTGGGGTCCTCAGGCTTCACAGGCAAGCGCTTAACTGCTAAGCCATCTCTCCAGCCCCCCACTAAGCCTTTTAATAGTAATTTGTCTCTTGACCTGACTTGGTGATCTTCTGCTGATCATGTTTTATTTTCATTTTCCTTAAAAAAAAAGAAAAAAGAAAAACAGGGTCTCACTAAGTAGTCCAAACTGATCTTGAACTTTCACTGCTTTCACCTCAGCCTCCCAGGTGGATTGATTTCCAGGTCTTCACCACCACTAAGCCCAGCTGCTCATCCCTGAGTCTAAGATCCTTCTGGTGAAGGTTCCTGAGGGCATCAGTTTCTCCATCTCCAGCTATTATCCAGAGGTGGGAACATGACTGTGTAGAAACACTGTCCTGTTGCCTTATCCACTATATCTTTAGCGTCTGGCCCTGTGCAGGTCCTCTTGTCCCAGCCAGCACTCATTGGCTCAGTCGGTGTCTGATGAAATGATGCTTGGATACGGGTCCAGCATGGAGAATAGGAACATCCCAGTAGGGAGGCGTGGAACCAAACGTTGTGTACAGAGCATATTGACGCACACCTGTAACCCCAGCACTTGGGAAGTGGAGGCAGGAGGATGAGGAACTTGAGGTCATTCTGGGGTACATGAGACCCTATCTCAAAAAAAAAAAAAAAGAATACTGTGCAAATATCAGCTTCAGAGGTGGCCCAGAGGATGGTGTCTCAAAGATGGAAAGGCGACTGATGACTGTGGAAGGCCCTGACCTCCCATGAACAAGTTTGCCCCATGCTCCAGAGGACAGGCAGTAGCATTCAAGGTTGTACAGCAAGAAGAACCTAGGTGGCTCACAAAGCCTCAAAAATCAAAAGAGTCTTTGCATAGAGAAACTGAGGTTAACACATCTAAAAAATATTTTATCACTAGGAGTGGTGGCGCATACCTTTAATCCCAGCACTCAGGAGGCAGAGGTAGGAGGATCACTATGAGTTTGCATCCAGCCTGGGACTACAGAGTGAGTTCTAGGTCAGCCTGGGCTAGAGTGAAACCCTACCTCAAAAAAGAAACCTGCAAAATTATATATTTATTTATTTATGAGAGAGAGAGAAAGCAGGCATACCAGGGTTTCTTGCTGCTGCAAACACACCCCAGATACACGTGCCACTTTGTGTATCTATTTTTCTTCATTTTTTGCTCATTTTTATTTATTTGAGAGTGACAGAGACAGGAAGAGGCAGATAGAGAGAGAGAGAGACAGAGAGAGAGAGAGAAAGAGAGAGAGAATGAGCGTGCCAGGGCTTCTAGCCACTGCAAATGAACTCCAGACGCATGTGCCCCCTTATACATCTGGCTAACATGGTTCCTGGAGAATTGAGCCTCGAACCTGGCTTAACAAGGCTGAGCTGGAGAGATGGCTTAGCAATTAAGCCACTTGTCTGCAAAGCCCAAGACCCATGTTCAATTCCCCAGATTCCACATAAGCAGACGCACATGGTGACACATGCACAAGGTGGCGCATGTGCATAAGGTGGTGCATGCATCTGGAGTTTGATTGTGGTGGCTGGAGGCCTGGTGTGCCAATTCTCTCTCCTTGCTCTCTCTTTTATAAAAAAAAAAATTAAAATTAATCCAGGTGTGGTGGCACACACCTTTAATCCCAGCACTTGAGAGGCAGAGGTAGGAGGATTGCCATGAGTTCAAGGCCACCCTGAGACTAATTTCAGGTCAGCCTGAACTAAAGTGAGACCCTACCTCAAAAAAACAAAAACAAACAAAAAAATGAATAAATAATTTTAAAAATATTTTAATAGTGCTGTGAGCTAGAAAATAAAAGTGCTCCTTCCATATTTTCCCCTTTATATATACTTTTTGCCCTTGAGTTTCTGGTTTGCTTAGAGTGAGCCAAACATTGAAGACTCTGAGGATTATAGGTCCCCAAACATGCTGATGGGCTGCTGAGGCTGTCAGAGCATGGGCTCACTGGATGACTTAGGTGACCTTCCTCACAGTGTGCTTCCTTTACTGTGGACTGTTTCCCTAAGAGGAGTGCAGTGTCTTCTAGCTTTGTTATATTGATAACCTTTTGTGGAAAACCTTCCAACACTTGCTGCAGTGGTTTATGTTCCCCACAGCCTTACGCATTTTTTTTTAAATAAGTAATTTATTTATTTACTTGAGAGAGCAAAAGAGGCAGATATATAGAGAGATACCAGGCACACTAGGGCCTCCAGCCATTGCAAACGAACTCCAGATGCATGCACCCCCTTGTACATCTGGCTTATGTGGGTCCTGGGGAGTCAAACCCTGGTCCTTTGGCTTTGTAGGCAAACACCTTTACTGCTAAGCCATCTCTCCAGCCTGGTATGTTTTTTCTTCACAATTTTTTTTTTTTGTTGTTGTTTTTTCGAGGTAGGGTCTCACTGTAGCCCAGGCTGACCTGGAATTCACTATGGAGTCTCAGGGCGGCCTCGAACTCACAGCGATCCTCCCACCTCTGCCTCCCGAGTGCTGGGATTAAAGGCGTGCGCCACCACACCCGGCCACAATTTTTTTTTTTTTTAACAACTTCCATGATTGTACACAATATCCCATGGTAATGCCCTCTCTTCCCCCACTTTCCCCTTTGAAACTCCACTCTACATCATATCCCCTCCCCTCTCAATCAGTGTCTCTTTTATTTTGATGTCATGATCTTTTCCTCCTCTTTTTTTTTTTGAAATTTTATTTATTTATTTATTTATTTGAGAGCGACAGACACAGAGAGAAAGACAGATAGAGGGAGAGAGAGAGAATGGGCGCGCCAGGGCTTCCAGCCTCTGCAAACGAACTCCAGACGCGTGCGCCCCCTTGTGCATCTGGCTAACGTGGGACCTGGGGAACCAAGCCTCGAACCGGGGTCCTTAGGCTTCACAGGCAAGCGCTTAACCGCTAAGCCATCTCTCCAGCCCCTTTTCCTCCTCTTATGATGGTCTTGTGTAGGTAGTATCAGGTACTGTGATATGGTCATGGATATCCAGGCCATTTTGTGTCTGTAACCCAGTATTTTTGATTACGATGAGCTTACTGCTTAGTATCTAGCAGGCAGAGCCCTGCTGGAGAAGGTGTGTCAGTGGGCGGTAGATCTTGAGTCCAGCCCTACTAGGTGTATAGAGAGCCAGCTTGTGCTCTGGCTGTGAGTTTTGCCTCTCTGCTGTGGATGTATGAAGTGAGCCAGCCTCTTCTACCATGAGGAAGCATTCCCTGGAATCTGTAAGCCTAAAATGAACCTTTTCCTCCCATGAGCTGCTTCTGGTAGGGTGTTTGTCCCAGCAATGAGCAAGTAACTGGAACACTTGCCACGGAACATACCCAACATTCAGAGACTGCTGCTATGTCCACAGTCAACTTACAGGACTTGATGCAATTCTCTATCACCACCAAACTTGTTGGCTTTGACTGAGAATGCAGAATCTATGGTCCTCTTTGATCTAATCTGTAGAAAACAAATGTCTTGCTGGAAATCCAAAGAATACCATTTACCAAGCAGAAATGGAAACAGGCCAAAAGAAAGAGCCGCCGATCCAGCCAGCACTAACTGGGACTGTGGAAACGTTGACCTGTCTTTCTGTTCTCAGAGAATGGTGGCTAATGATGCACCAATTAAAGCATGATTTTTTTGTGCAGATAAGCACAACCATCTACTGAGTTTTCTATATATTGTATTAATAATGAAATTCATTAAATCATGGACACTGCATTTCTGCTATATAAGAAATAGACAGAACTTAACTTTATTTAAAGCATGTAAAAGGGCTAGAGGAATTGCCCAGTGATTAAAGGTGCTTGCTTTTAAAGCCTGATAGCTGAGTTCAATTCCCAGCACCCATGTAAAGCCAGATGCACAAAGTGGTACATAAGTCTGGAGTTTGTTTGCGGAATGTTCTGGCATGCCCATGCATATTCTCTTTTATCTGTCTCTTTCTCAAATAAGTAAATATGATTTTTTAAATGAAGCATGAAACAAACTATCCTATTCAATTTGGCTTCTCCTCCTGCACCTCCTACTTCCTAAAGCTAAGGGTAACCTAAGTGTCTTATTCCTCTAGTTAATGAAGAAGTCATATTCCCAAGGGTAATATTGTACTGAAAGCCGTCTGGGAGGAAGATATTTGTAAACTGAGAGTCGAAGAACAAATAGGCTGCCCCATGGAGACTTACTAATGATTTATGTGTCAAAGTCATGGAATGTCCCTCACCTTTGCACTTCTTCCCTCCAGTCCTCTGCCAGGCCTGCCCTCAGTCTACCAATGAGAGAAACCAATGTAGACTGTGTATCACAAACATAAAGTCTCAGAAGTATGTGTAATACTGGTAACTGCCAGTTCAAAGCACTGATATTCCAGTCATTACCCCGGTAACATTTGAGCAGTGTGTGTAATGGTGATAACTGCCAGTTAAAAGCACTGATATTCCAGTCATTGCCCCAGTAACATTTGAGGAGTGCATGTAATAGTGGTAACTGCAAGTTCAAAATACTGATGTTTCAGTCATTACTTTTTTTTTTTTTTTGAGGACAATATGATTGGGATAATTCATCTTGAAAGGCTTTTGCTTGGGGTTTTAGGATCTTGAAATTTCCTTGTTACCCACATGGTATATTTATCTGTTACCAGATAAAATAAGAACAAAAATACAAAAGTCTCTGGGCTGTTCTTCCTACCTCCACTATTTGTTTGAGACAGGGTCTTGCTCTATAGCACAGGCTGGCATTGAATTTGTGGTCTTCCTGCTTCAGCTGTACCAGGTGGTTCACGTATCTGGAGTTTGTTGGCAGTGGCTAGAGATCCTAGCATGCACATTCTCCCCCTCTCTCTCCTCCTCCTCCCTCCTTGTCTCTCTCTCTCAAACAAATAGATAAATAAATAAAACTGGGAATTGAAGGAACATATCTCAATGCAATAAAGCCTATTTATGACAAACCAATAGCCCACAATAGCTAAGTGGGGAAAACTAAGCATTTCCACTGACATCAGGAATATGACGATGGTGTCTACTTTCTCCACTTCTATGTAATATAATACTGGAAGTCTTAGTTGCATGCAAGAGAGAAGTTATAGAAGATACTAGGAAATGGAAAGACATCCCATGTTACTGATGTATTGTGATGTCGATATTACCAAAAGCCATTTACAGATTTAATGCAATTCCCATCAAAATTCCAATGACAGTGTGCATGTAAAGCCAGGTGTACAAAGTGGAATTTGTTTGAGTGGCAAGAGGTTCTGGGGCATTTATACTCACTCTCTCTGTGTCTCCTTTCTCTCTCTCATAAATAAATAAAGAAATTTAAGAATAGAGAGTTTGGGCAGAAGTACACTGGGGTGGGAGGCGGAGATAATTCTGTGCCCAGAAGCCATAGATTGTTACAAGAAAATTTTAGTGCCAGGGGTCAGGGATGGGATACCTTCTAGTGAGCTGTCAGTTAGGGAGGCCTATGATGCAGCCCCCCCAACGTTACAGGTTATTGCCAAGGCTCTTGGTTGCCCACTAGAACTAGATGGTAAGACACCTATTGCTGAAGACTCCACATGCTTGGGCTGCAGGTCATTGAGAAATCAAGATAAAGCTGAGATGAAAGTCCCTCCTGTTGACTAGCTGTCAGGATGCTGGAAATGCAGCCTGTTGAGGGAGAAAAGTCATCAATGGTCTTAATCAGCAATGGGCCCTGCAAGCTTTACAGCCAGGAGAAATATACCAACACAATGGCATTTCTATTACAGAGGGAACTAAGTGCTCTCTGACTTGAGGCCTGCTCCACAGGAGGGAATTCATGCCTGGCCCTGAAAGCCTAATGAAAAACCTATGGCTGGGACGTCATAACCCCCAGGGGAGAAAACGACTGCTGTCAGGGTTTGTTTGCAGTGGCCTGAGGCCCTGACACACCAATTCTCTCTTTCTCTCTCTGCCTCTTTCTCTCTCAAATAATAAAAATTTTTTTTAAAGGAAAGAGAGAGACAGAGAGAATGAACCCTATCATATACACATTTGATTGTGGGTGCCTCTCATTCTACAAAACGTACAAAACGATCAAGAACATTTCCACATGGTGATCTATTTTTCTAAACTACATTTTAAAATATTTATTTGGGCTGGAGAGATAGCTTAGCGGTTAAGCGCTTGCCTGTGAAGCCTAAGGACCCCGGTTCGAGGCTCGGTTCCCCAGGTCCCATGTTAGCCAGATGCACAAGGGGGTGCACGCGTCTGGAGTTCGTTTGCAGAGGCTGGAAGCCCTGGCGCGCCCATTCTCTCTCTCTCCCTCTATCTGTCTTTCTCCCTGTGTCTGTCGCTCTCAAATAAATAAATAAAATTAAAAAAAAATATTTATTTATTTATTTATTGAAGGGGGAGCAAGAGAGAGAATACATTGTTTGTCAAGGTAGGGTCTCATTCTAGTCCAGGCTGATCTGGAATTCTCTATGTAGTCTCAGGGTGGCTTCAAACTCATAGCGATCTTCCTACCTAGCCACCCAAGTACTAGAATTAAAGGTGTGTGCCACCACACCCAGCTACTAAATTACATTTTTGATTGTGGCAAAGTATTTCAGTATATAGATGAACCATAATTGTACACTTTTCCTAAAGATAAGTTCCTACAAGTGGAATTGAAATGTTAAAAGTTTTGAGGCATTACTTCCAAACTCTTCAGAGAAGGACTTATGTTCTTGATATCAGTGGATAGAAGGTTGTTTCCCTGTCCCCTCGTCTACATCAAGTATCACCATATGATCATAAATCTTTGCCCACTTAACCCACAGAGAAACTACCTCACAGCTGTTTTAATTTGAATACCTCAGATAATTAATGACATACAACTTGTTTACAACTGTTTGCTAGTGGTATTTGTTCTTCAAAAACTATGTTCTTTGTTCATTTTACTTTTAGTTTTTACTTTCCTATGAGGTAAGGTCTCACTCTAGCATGAGCTACTAATCCCAACATCCAAGAGGCAGAGGTAGGAGGATCAAGGTGAGTTCAAGGCCACCTTGAGACTACATAGGTCAGCCTTGTCTCAGACCCTCATGGAATAGTTTATAATGATTCTACTTCTTATTTCCTCTGTGAAAGGCAGCCAATGCCTTTACTCTGCATCCTTTAATTTAATGTTCCCAAGAAGCACACTAGGCAATCACTATTCCAGAGTTCTATAGCGAGGAACCCGACAGGCATTGTCTCAGTGACTGAGGGAGCTCACACAGTCCAGAAGTGTCAGCCAGACCACCATCCAAGATGACTAACTGCAGAGGGGCATTTCTAATTAATGTGGCTTCCCAGCCCCCCTGGGGCACAGAACTCAGCTACGTGTGAATGTCAACTCTGTGGGAAAACTCTCACCTACCCAAGGCCAGCAGGCAGCGTCCTGTGGTTGGGACTGGTGGTAAACACTATGCTGCACTTGATAGATATTACTCACCTTGCTGTCACAACAGTTTCATAAAGGAAGTTTTATTACCCTCAGTTTTTATAGGAGAAAACTAAGCCCCAAAGGTCAAGGTCCTAGAAGTGCTAACGTGCAGGGCAGGTACAGAAAGGCTGAGAGCGCTGGTGGAAGGCTGGAAGAGTAACTCCAGGGTGGAAATTTTGGGCAATGATTATTTATTGATTTATTTTAATCAGTGAGAAGGAAAGCAAAAGAGAGAATGGGCACGCCAGGGCCTCCAGCCACTGTAATCAAACTGCAGAAGTACTATCTTGTGTGCATGCACGACCTTGTGAGCTTGTGTTGCCTTGTGCATCTGGCTTACATGGGACCTAGAGAGTCCAACACGGGTCCTCAGGCTTTGCAGGCAAGCATCTTAAGTGCTAAAGCCATCTCCCCAGCCCCGGACAATGATCTTAAACTTCCCTGTATCTCAGTTGCTTCACACCCCAGAGCTTTGTTGGCATATCCAATTGTGAGATTAAAGAAGAAATACACAGGGCACAGTTCTCAATAGTAGGCACTTATTTTTAATGTTTATTAGGATACAGTAACTCCTGGGCAAGAGAAGAGCTGTCTGAATGCTTCATTTAGATGGATCCCCAAATCTCTTTCTCTCAGGCTCACACGTGGGAAGCCGGCCTTGATACACCCTCTTTTCTGTTAGAGGTGCTCAGCTCTGGATGTGCTGATGTCCTGGCCTTACCACTAAGGGGTGGAGGGAGGGAGAGAATGCAGAGACAAGGGGAGTGAGGAAGAAGGAAGAGAAAAAGCCACTCTTGGGGTTCACACACAGCTGGGTTTTTTTTGTTTTGATTTTTGAGGCAGGGTCTCACTCTAGCTCAAGCTGACCTGGAATTCACTATGTAGTCTCAGGGTGGCCTCGAACTCACTGCGATCCTCCTACTTTTGCCTCCCTAGTGCTGGGATTAGAGGCATGTGCTGCCTCACCCGATTTACAGCTGTGTTTTAACTCAGGGCCAGATCCTTAATGTGGAGGGTAGAGGGTCATTTTGTCAAAGGTGGAAAGCCCCCAGGCTAGCCTTTGGGTAATCTCAAGGTACAGTGGACAGTGGCCCCACTGTCTCCTCTTAGACATGTGTGGTGGGCTCGAGCCCCTCCCCACATGGCTCCCAAAGGCTACTCCTTCCGGGGTCAGAATCCTAGAAATCCATGTCTTCGTTTAGGTGTTGGACGAACCAGGCTCCCAGGTCCAACTCTGAGTCTTGGGTTTCTTCTTTGAGAGGACAGAGGAACCCTGAGGACGAACAGATCTTGAGCTGTAGGAGACCAGACAACCCCACCTGTCGAAGAGGGACAGTGTCTTAGTGCAGGCATATGTTTCCCACCACAGCGAAGCACATCTCATTGACTTGACTTTCAATAGCAGCTGGGATTTTATCCATCTTTGGGGTGATCCTCTGAGATATTTTAAAGAAGGGAGGCTGTGATCTTGTTGACCTTGGTTTGTTTACTTTTAAAAATCAAACAGAAAGGACCTAAGACAAAATAAACTTCCAACAGTCAGAACATTTAGATTCAAGAAATAAATGGTCAAGATGTGTGGCAGTGTCAACAATGTGGTGTGTTTTTCTGTTCCTTCAAAAACTGTGAACAATGAGAGATAAGGCAAGAAGATGGCTGCATGTGTATTTAAAAATATATGTGTTGAAGCAAGAAAGCCCTTGCCAGGTGCTGAACAGATGGCCACAACCATGTTCCTGGACTTCCCAGCCTCCAGACTGTGAGCCAAAGACACTTCTATACAAATAGAAGTTTGTAGAAGATTTTGTTATAATAGCAACATGAACTGGACCAAGACAATGCAGATGCCACGCAAGTCGTCCGTGTAAAGTAGGTAGTTCAAAGGCTTTGAGTATATTCACTGAGTTGTGTCCCCAGCACTACAATTTTAGAACATTTTATCATTTCAAAAAGAGGGCTGGAGAGATGGCTTAGCGGTTAAGCGCTTGCCTGTGAAGCCTAAGGACCCCATTCGAGGCTCGGTTCCCCAGGTCCCACGTTAGCCAGATGCACAAGGGGGCGCACGTGTCTGGAGTTCGTTTGCAGAGGCTGGAAGCCCTGGCGCGCCCATTCTCTCTCTCTCCCTCTATCTGTCTTTCTTTCTGTGTCTGTCGCTCTCAAATAAATAAATAAATAAATTTAAAAAAAAGAATCCCCATTCTAATCAATTACTCCCATTTCCCCAAATTTTCCTCCCCTATCCCTGAGCAACCATTTCAACTGTTTCCATATTTAGCATCATGAATACAGCTGTAGTAGACAGGAGAGTTTAGTCATCTCTTAACATAGTGATTTCAATTCCTTTAGATATATTCCCAGAAATTAGCCTGTTGGATCTGATAATTCTGCTTTTAGTTATCTGAAAAAAAATTTTTTTTGAAAAATATATTTTGTTTATTTATTTGACAGAGAAAGAAGCAGAGAGAGAGAGAGGGAGAGAGAGAGAGAGAGAGAGAGAGAGAGAGAGAGAGAGAGAGAGAGAGAATGGGCACATCAGGATCAGCCATTGAAAATGAACTCCAGATGCATGTGCCACCTTGTCCATGTGGGTCCTGGAGAATTGAACCTGGGTTCTTTGGATTTGCAGGCAAGCACCTTAAATGTTGAGCCATCTCTCCAGCCCAAAAATCTTTATAATCTTTATCAAAATGTCTGTGTCAGTTTACAACATGAGCACTGTACAAGGGTTTCCTTTTCCCCACATAAAACTTATTATCACACCCATTCAGCAGCACATACACTAAAATTAGAACAACTCAGAGATTAGCATGGCCCCTGCGCAAAGATGACGTGCAAATTCATGAAGCATTTCATATTCTAAAAAAAACTAATTACTTTTCATTCTTTCTTTTTTTCAGTTATCTTAAGGCAGAGTCTCACTATGTAACCCCTGTTGTATCCTCTTGTGTCCTGGGATAATAGTTGTGTGCCATTATGCCTGACTTCTTTCCTTCATAGATAGATAGATGACAGATAGGTAGAAAGATGATAGAAATAGGCATGATACAATATGATATGATATATGATATGATAGCCAATTTAACAGTTGTAAAGTTATAGCTCATTGTTTATTAGTTTTCATTTCTCTGATGATTAAACACATGAGAATTTTCCATATAAAAAATAAAAATAAAAATATATGCATTTTTTCTGAGGTGGGGTGTTGTAGCCCAGGCTGACTTGGAATTCACTGTGTAGTCTCAAATTGACCTTGAACTCACAGCGATCCACCTGCCTCTGCCTCCCAAGTGCTGAGAGGTGTGTGCCACCACACCCAGTTTAAAAAATATTTTTAATTTAAAAAATTTTTTTTATTTGGAGAGAGATAAAGAGAAAAAAAGAAAGAATATAGGCACTCTAGGGCCTCTAGCCACTGCAAACAAATTCCAGGATGCATGTACCACTTTGTGGGAATGGAAATGAACCTGGGTCATTAGGGTTTGCAGGCCTTACCTCTGTGCCATCTCTCCAGCCCTTAAAAATATATTTATTTTTTAGAGAGAGAGAGAGAAAGAGTGTATGAGGGTGGGTAGGTGTGTGTTTCAGGGCCATGAAACAGATACAGTACTCCGTGCATCTGGCTTTATGTGTGTCATCACGGGGAATCGAACCCGCACCAGCAAGCCCTGCAATCAAGTGCCTTTAGCTGCTGAGCCATCTCTCCAGCCCTGACCTGAGGTGTTTTTTTTTTTTTTTTTTCGAGGTAGGGTCTCACTCTACCCCAGGCTGACCTGGAATTCACTATGGAGTCTCAGGGTGGCCTCAAACTCACTGTGATCCTCCTACCTCTGCCTCCCGAATGCTGGGATTAAAGGCTTGTGCCACCACTCCTGGCCCTGACTTGAGTTTTATACTTATCTAGGGAAGCAGGACCACTTTTTCTTTTGGAAATCAAGCATACTAGCCAGTGGGTATTTCAAGCTCTTTTGAGGAGACAGCGAGCTTGTCTTCAAGCTGAGGTCAGCTGGGCCATCTATTCAGGCCAGTTAGACTTTGGAAGATACCAGTGGGTTGTGACATTATTCCAGGGAGTTCCAAAGTATAAGATTTTTTGACATAGTTCTATTTTTTTTATTTACTTGAAAGAGAGAGAGAAGGAGAGAGAGAGAGAATGGGCATGCCAGGGCCATCAGCTGCTGCAAATGAACTCCAGATGCATGCATGACTTTGCACATCTGTCTTACATGGGTCCTGGGGAATTGAACCTAGGTCATTTGGCTTTGCAGGCAAGTGCCTTAACTACTAAGCCATCTCTCAAGCCTAGTAGTTTTATTTTTAAAACCCATCCTATGAGAGGTAGCAGATTTTCTCACCATTACCACAGCTGCTCCTCATAGCTATGGTCCATGGACCCCAAGGACAGCAAGGAGAATTCAACGTATGGGAGAGTTTAAACAAACATAAGTCCCAATGCCAAATCTCTCTGCTGAGTTCCGAATTTTGATTTCTTTAAAAATGACAAATGCAATGTTGGGTGTGGTGGTGCATGCCTTTAATCCCAGCACTCAGGAGGCAGAGATGGGAAGACTGCCCTGAGCTCAAGACCACCCTGAGACTACATAGTGAATTTCAGGTCAGTCTGGGCTTGAGACCCCACCTCAAAAATTAAACAAACAACAAAACAAAAAGACAGCTGGGCATGGTGGTGCATGCTTTTAATCCCAGCACTTGGGATGCAGAGGTAGGAGGATCACCATGAGTTTGAGGCCACCCTGAGATTACATAGTGAATTCTAGGTCAGCCTGGTCTACAGTGAAATCCTACTTTGAAAAGAAAAAAAAAAATCAATGCACATAAATATAAATGTTGTTCAGGGAGAACAATGGGTAAGAGACCGTAAATTCAGTGTCACCCCAAAGTGGACACAGTCCTGACACTCTTGCCACCTTGTTCTTGGTTGGGGAAGATTCTTGTGGTTTTGAAAAATACATGTGGAGGTATTACTTCTGTGTTTGAAAAAATAGAACAAATGAGTCAGGAAGCATTTTTTAGTGTGTGCACAGGACAGTCTGGCTTCTTCACTCACAACAAGCCTGAGAATGTCAACAGGTGAAGAACTGAGGCACACCATAGTGTTGTGTGGGATGAGCATGCAATGGAAGGGAACAAGAGGCTATAAAAAGCAGCGGTACTCACTCTACCCACAGATCAGTGGAGTGCTGTGGGATGAGTTCACAAGCAGGAATTACTTTCATTTTTCATTTTCATCCCTTCTTTTCTGTTCTTGTCCAAGATGCCAAGTCTCAACAGTTCTGCGGCAGGTGACAAAGTGGACAGGAAGTACTCTAGTATCTAGCTGCTCCACTCTCCTCCCTCTCCACCCTCTTCCTATTACAGACATCATGATGCCAGTCCCACCGAGACACCAAAGAATCCACCAAAACCTGGAAATTCCACAGAAGGGAAAATGTGGCAGTCTATAGCAAACTAGAGATCATGTTGTTTAGGCCACACTCAAAGTGGCAAGCTAGACCTGAGGTATCACTGGTAGCAATGCTTTCGGTTACTCTATAGCTTCCATAACTAGCGACTCATTGGGAGGTATCTCATCCCTGGCCCTAATTTTTTTTTTAATCAACAACTTCCGTGATTGTAAACAATATCCCATGGTAATGCCCCCCCCCCAGACTTTCCCCTTTGAAATTCCATTCTCCATCATATCCCCTCCCCCTCTCAATCAGTCTGTCTTTTATTTTGGTGTCATCATCTTTTCCTCCTATTATGACGGTCTTGTGTAGGTAGTGTCAGGCACTGTGAGGTCATGGATATCCAGGCCATTTTGTGTCTGGAGGAGCACGTTGTAAGGAGTCCTACCCTTCCTTTGGCTCTTACATTCTTTTCACCACCTCTTCCATCTGAGCCTTGGAAGGTGTGATAGAGATATTGCAGTGCTGGGCACTCCTCTGTCACTTCTTCCCAGCACCATGATACCTTCTGAGTCATCCCAAGGTCACCGGCACTAAATTTTTGATTAATAGCACATCACTTCTTGGAGCGGCTTCATCTGCCCATATAGGTACCTTCTTTCAAACACATGTTTGTTGTCGCTGCTGTTTCCATGACCTTGGCAGAATGCTCTTCTCCTCCTACATCCATAATGTTTAAATTTAGTCTTTTCATAATGTTCCAAAGACCTTTCTTATTTTATTATTTTTAAAAAAATATTTTTATTATTTGAGAGAAAAATAAGCAGAGAGAGAGAGAGAGAGAGAAAGAGAGAGAGAGGGAGGCAGGCAGATAGAAAGAATGGGCATACTAGGGTCTATAGCCATTGCAAACAAACTCTAGATGTATGCACCACCTTGTGCATCTGGTTTATGTGGTCCTGCGGAATTGAACCTAGGTCCTTTGGCTTTGCAGGCAAGCACTTTAACCACTAACACGTCTCTCCAGCCCATATATCATTTTTTATATTTTTTAAATTTCTCATTTTCCTGGTGTGATTGTACCAGGTCCTCTCCTTCATCTTTAGGCCATGATAGTCTGTCCTCCACATGATACATCCTATTGGGGAGGCTTTCCATTGAGCCTTGTATTTGACTTGCTATAGTCTTGATTTTCAGCATCATTTCAGTTTGTTTGCTTTTCTTCAGTATTTCTATCTCTTTACTAAATTCCACTTTTGTTTTTTGTTACTTGTTTTAGGTGGAGTCTTACTCTAGCTCAGGCTGATCTGGAACTCACTCTGTAGTCCCAGGCTGGTCTCGAACTTGCAGCGATCCTCCCACCTGGGTCTCCTGAGTGCTGGGATTATTAAAGGCATGTGCCACTGTGCTCAGCTGAGCTCCGTTTTTGCATCTTCATTCTTTCATTCAATTGATTATTTATGTCTTTATTTCATTTCTTTTCACATATTTATTATCATGCTTTTGAATTCTGGAATGTCATCTAAGTCTCTTTTGTCAGGGGTCATCACTCTGGGGTTGGTAGCTTTTGAAGGAGACATACTTGACTTTTCTTATTTTGTGTGTGCCAGGACTTTCCACATCGGGGATTAACTACTGCTTGAAGTTTTGTAATTAGGTCACCTTTATTCTTTCAGTGGAAGTGTTTGTTAGGTACAGGAGGGACTGGAGGGGCTTGTAGTAGGGTTGAGGTGTCATTTTCTTCTGTCAGTCTGGTGTTCAGGGCACCAGATTCTACCTCCAGCCTTCCCCTTTGAGTATAAAACTGCTTGTAACAACAATCATATACAGAGATAGATCTGCCATGAAAATAGAGAGCCTACAATAAAACCATCAGGACTGGAGAGATGGCTTAGCGGTTAAGCCCTTACCTGTAAAGCCTAAGGACTCAGGTTCGAGGCTCGATTCCCTAGGACCCACGTTAGCCAGATGCACAAGGGGCGCAAATGTCTGGAGTTCCTTTGCAGTGGCTGGAGGCCCTGGCATGCCCATTTATCTATCTATCTATCTATCTATCTATCTATCTATCTATCTACCAACCTACCTACCTATCTATCTATCTGCCTCTTTCTCTCTTTCTCTGTGGCTCTCAAATAAATAAATAAAAAACAAAAAAATAAAAAAATAAAGCCATCAATTCTCAATTTCTAATCATTTTAGGGAGTAAGAAGGCATTGTCAGGATTGCATGTATTATATCTGTTGTTTGAGAGAAAATGTAAAAGAACAAATCCCATAAAACTAGTAGTATTGGAATGATAAAGAAGGGAACCATGAGCAGAAGGGGGAGCTGTAGGAGCAAAAACCAAAACCCAGCTATGGGCAGATGAGGGAATCCTGGCTAAAGGTAGATGAAGAGAGAGAAGAGAAAAGGAGAAGGTATTCTATAAAATAATGTAAAATAGTCCCATCTCTCCGAGGCTGAAGCTCAGAATCCCTGCAAGCCAGAACAAACGAAGTTCTTCGAGAAAGGAAAGAAAATGTAGAGAGAAAGAATAGGGGAAGAAAAAATTTTTTTAAATAAGACACACACACACACACACACACACACACACACACACACACACACACACACACGTACGCACACACGGAAGTAAGAGGGCACAAGTAGAGCCAGGTGTTGAAAACAGGATAGGCGTGGAGGGAGAGAGCTGGGTGGAGACACAGGATCTGGATGTGACTGGCCTCATTATGGGCTCTCACCTGCAGCCTGCATGGCTCAGCTCCGGGCATGCAGTCTCCTGCCAGGGCTGGCAGGGATGGGCAGCAGGTCTGGCCCGCCTCCTGAGTCCTAGTTCCGCAGTCAGGAGACTGCTCTAAACTCTGTTGGAATCTTCCTGCCATCGACGACCCAGCGTGAGCGATGCAGGTCTCTCGGATTGCCAAGTCCTTACTGTGCTTCGGCACACATTCTGTGCGTCTTGGGGTCCGTGATCTTGTTCTGGGGGCCAAGAGAAGTTGCCTGTGGGCTGGCAGCACTTCCGAGGGTCTCTGGCTCCCTGCGGCTGCTGCAGGCGTGGAGAGGGTCGTGTGTTCCTTGACTTCCTAACTCCCCAGTGGCTTCCCCTGGAGCTGAGGCCACGGGATGTGGCCACTGAGAGCTCACAAGGGGCAGTCTGGTCCACCCTGTGGTGCTTGGGGCAGTAGCTTTCTCCCCCAGACGGCGGCAGATTGAGGGTGGGAAGGACTGTGTGTTGATGGTCCAAACCCCTCATCTGGCGCTTTGCCCGTGTTCGGCTGAAGACCTTTTAGCTTCAGATTCGCGTTTCCACTCATGCCAGGCGCTGGAGTCCCGAGGCGCTGCCCTCTGTGGTCAAAGGTTGGGATCTGGGCTGTGGGTGCCTGCCTAATTTGCCTGGGGGTGGTTACAGTTAATGCTCCACAATCTCCAGGTTCCTGGTGTCTTTGGGGGGGGGCAGTGTTACTTCTTTTGTGGGTTTTGAGGCTTTTCTTTAATTTCTGTCTTTGAAATAGAGCCCAGCTGGCGAGATGGCGGGTAAAGGCACTTGCCTGCGAAGTCTGCAGAGGCTGGTTCAATTCCCCAGTACTCAGGTAAAGCCAGATACTCAAAGTGGTGCATGCTTCTGCAGTTTGCAGCGACAGGAGGCCTTGGCTTGTCCATACTCTTTCTCTGTCTCCTGTCTCTTTCAAATAAGTAAAAACATTTCAAAAAAGAAATCGGCTCCATTCGCATTTTGATTCTCTCCTTCACTGGCTAAAACTAAAGCTGTTTCTAGTCTGACACCTTACTCCAAAATCCCACGGTCTCATATTTCAACAATTTTTGATAATATCTATTTGGCTTTCATAGAAAGTTGGCCCTTCCTTATCCATAAAAATTAATGGTTTTAGGGCTGGAGAGATGGCTTAGCGGTTAAGCGCTTGCCTGTGAAGCCTAAGGACCCCGATTCGAGGCTCGGTTCCCCAGGTCCCACGTTAGCCAGATGCACAAGGGGCGCACGCGTCTGGAGTTCGTTTGCAGAGGCTGGAAGCCCTGGCGCACCCATTCTCTCTCTCTCCCTCTATCTGTCTTTCTCTCTGTGTCTGTTGCTCTCAAATAAATAAAAATTTAAAAAATTATTTAAAAAATTAATGGTTTTAAAACATAAGCACCAGGCTTAGTGGCCCAGGTCTTTAATCTCAGCACTCTGGGAGGCAGAGGTAGGAGGATGGCTATGAGTTCAAGGTCAGCCTGAGACTGCATAGTGAATTCTAGGTCAGCCTGGGCTAGAATGAGATCCTACCTTGAACCCTCCCCCCATATGACATAAGAAACCAAAAATTATTTCTAAATTTTGAAACTAGATTTAATTCTCCCCTCCTCTCTCTCCTTTTTTTCTTAATTTTCATTATTTATTTGAGAGAGAGAGAGAGAGAGAGAGAGAGAGAGAGAGAGAGAAATAGGCAGGGGGTGGGAGAGAGAGAATGATTGTACCAGGACCTCCAGTCACGCACCCTGTGCATCTAGCTTATGTGGGTACTGGGGAGTCGTACCTGGGTCCTTTGGCTTTGCAGGCAAGCACCTTAACCACTAAGCCATTTCTCCAGCTCCTTCTTTTTGTTATTGTTTTGCAGCAGGGTCTCACTCTAGACTAGGCTGACCTAGAACTCATTGTAATCCTTCTACCTCAGCCTCCCAGAGTGCTGGGATAGAGGCATGCGCCACCACACCAGGATAAAACTAGATTTTCTGTTGGTGGTTCCAGGAGTGTCAAAGCACAAAATAATACAAAGCACTAATCTGTTATAATGGCAATTCAAAATAGAAATGAAGCAGACTAAAACGTTAACGATTTTAGCATGTCTTCAATTCCAGCACTTTGAAAACTTGCCACAAAGTTGTGATGGAAAGCCAGGTAGGGATGCAGAGAACTCATTTTCTCCTTCACGTCAACCACTAAAATCACGGGGATGCCTTTAGGTTATCACAAGCATTGATCTCAGATGTATTGGCCAAATTGGCCATTTAAAAAGTTTAAGCCGTTTATCTCTTTTCTTGTTCACAAACAGAAAGAGAAGAAAGATCATGAAAAGTAGCCCAAGGCCATCAACACAGTCATGTGAAGGGGCAAGAAAGTTAGGTGGAAGATGTTGGAGAAAATACTTCTCTGGGGCTGGAGAGAAGGCTCAGCAGTTAAGGTGCTTGCCTGCAAAGCCTAACGATCCACTTTCAATGCCCCAGGACCCATGTAAAGCCAGATGCACAAAGCACACATGTGTCTGGAGATCATTTGCAATGGCTGAAGGCCCTGGTGCACTCATTCTTTCTGTCTATCTCTGTCTCTCTGTCTCTCTCTCTCTCTCTGCTTGCAAATAAATAAATAAAAATATTTTAAAAGAAAAAATTAAAAAATATTTCTCTGTGCCAGTTCGGACCGGTCTAGACGGGGATGTGGAAGTAGGGCAAAAGTGAAGAGGTTTGAGTGTGGTAAAGTGGAGGTATGGAGGCATGTTATAATAGGCCAGGAAGCTCATAAATCAGATGCTAAGCACAAGAAAAGGCGTAGATCTTAAAATTCCTCATCGTCCTCTGTTGTGAAAAATAAAAAAGAAAACACATTTTCTGCGATTTTTAGTTTAACACTACTGCTCTTGCCAGCATTGATACGTCACTGTAGGACTTTAAGCTATATGACTTCTCCCCTGAGACACAGCTTAGTTATTCAGAAGGGGATCATTGGCTCTGGGAACCAAATTTGCAGTTGTTCCTCCTCAATCAGTGTGAGCTCAACCAGAGATGAGGTCAAGGCGGCAGGCCAATGTTACTACAAAGGATTCCTAGACTCCATTCAAAGGATGGGTGGAAAATCTATCCTCTTTAAAAATATTTGTTTATTTGTAGCCGGGCGTGGTGGCACACGCCTTTAATCCCAGCACTCGGGAGGCAGAGGTAGGAGGATTGCCATGAGTTTAAGGCCACCCTGAGATGACAGAGTTAATTCCAGGTCAGCCTGGACCAGAGTGAGACCCTACCTCAAAAATAAAAAAATAAAAAAAAAATTATTTATTTGAGAGAGAGAGAGAGAGAGAGAGAGAGAATTGGTGTGCCAGGGCCCTTAGCCACTGCAAGTGAACCCCAGATGCATGCACCACCTTGTGCATCTGGCTTATGTGGGTTCTGGGGAATTGAACCTGAATCCCTAGGCTTTCCAGGCAAGCACCTTAACCAATAAGTCATACCTCTAGCCCTGGGAAATCTATTCTCTTAGCAAATTTCAAGGATATAGCACAGTATTATTAATTGTACTGCGCATTATGCATCTTTTATATATCTCATATATATATATATATATATATATATATATATATATATACACACACACATACACATACATTGGTTTTTCGAGGTTGGGTCTCACTGTAGCTCAGGCTGACCTGGAATTCACTACGTCATCTCAGGGTGGCCTTGAACTCATAGCGATCCTCCTACCTCTGCCTCCCAAGTGCTGAGATTAAAGGCATGTGCCACCATGCCCAGCTTCTTTTATATTTTTTATTACTTTATTTTTGAGACAGAGAGAGAATGGGCATACCAGGGCCTTTCAGCTGCTGTGAACACACCTTAACTGCTAAGCCATCTCTCTAGCCTCCTTTATTCTTCTTTATAACTTTGACCAATATCTTACCATTTCTCCTACCCCACCTGGACAACTTTCTTCTGCTCTCTGTTTCTATGAGTTCATTTGTTTTAGATCACACATATACACAATGGCACATATGTGAGATGTTAGATGTGTTGACAGTGGAAATTATTTTATAATGGATATGTAAGGGGAATGTTGGGGTTCCTTGCCAAAATACCAGTATGCCAACGCACCAATAAGTTTAGGGTTGTCCAGGATCCTTATCTTATGAATTTAAAGAATTCAAATCCATAAGACCAGAGGTTAAGACTTAGACTTTATTAGGTTAAGAGAAGGAAAGAGAAAAAAGTACAGAGAGCTCCTGCCCGGTGCAAAGCAGGAGGGGATAGAGAGCCCAGTGGGAGTGGAGCCCCCCCAACCCCTCCTGTTTCAGCTGAGACAAGAGGGGGTCTTACCAGAGCCGGGACCTGGAAGCTCAGGAGAGGTGAACAGCCAAAGAGAGCCCTTGCTCACCTAGTAAGGATCTGTTTACAATCTTAGTGCGGTGGGCTAGCCCTGCAGGCTCAGGTGAGAATGAGAGCGAGCTGATTGGTCTGGGCTCAGGCAGCTGACTCAGGAAGAGGTCAGCATACCTGAGGAGGAGGTGAGATAGCTGATTGGATGAGACGATCAGACACTGAATTTCGCTTCTGCTGGAGCAGGCAGGCAGTGCTGTATCTGTTTTGGTTCCCTCTTTGGGGCCCTCTCCTGACTGGCTACCTAATAATCAAGCTACCTGACTAATTTCCCCTCAGATACATGTGTCAAATAATCATATCTATACCATGATGTTGTCAATTGCATGTCAGTAAAGCAGGGGGGGCAGGGAAATCAGAGATGCCTTTGACCTTTGGTGCCACCATATATAGTTTGGTAATCTCATCCTGCCGCTTCATTTTATCCCTTAGAGGGCAATAGGTGAAATCCCAAGGACAGAATTTCCCTTTAACAGCGTATCTCTGCTTTTCAATACAGATTAAAAGACAATGATAATAACAATAATATACCACCATTAAGCCATTGTTCTTCCTTTTCTCTCCTCTTTCCTTTGAAATGACATTACGAAACAGGAGAATGTTCAAGACTTTTACTGTTATTCCAAAGTATGCAAGTTTACTCACTGAAAAGACTCGAGAATTTATCACTGCCAATAAACAACAGAAACTATTGGGAGCAGTCAAGTAACTGAAAAACTTACAGGCTTCTTCATTCATTTAAAGTCATTTCAAATAGATCCCAGCCCCTTTAGTCATGAAGGGAAATGATATAATGTGATCTAATGGAATGTCTTTTTCTCTCTGAAACACATATTTTCCTGATAGCAGAAAAGCAGAGCTTTTGATCTCTGTTCCATTATCATGACACCTCATGACATGACCTTTCACAGAGCATCGTAAACAAGGGGCAAAAATTAAAGAATACATGTTTAAAAAAGGAACCTTGCCAGGCGTGATGGCGCACACCTTCAATCCCAGCACCTGGGAGGCAGAGGTAGGTGGATCATTGTGAGTTCCAGGCCACCCTGAGATTACATAATGAATTCCAGGTCAGCTTGGGCTAGAGTGAAACCCTACCTCAAAAAACAAAAATGAACAAACAAACAAAAAAGCAACCTTGCTTGGTAAGCAAGATCACTCAGTGCATACAATGCATGTCAAATATATAAATAAGCTTCTTGCTTGCTTATGTATCCTGATCTGCTCTTTTTTTTTTTTGTTTGTTTTGTTTTCTAAGGTAGGGTCTCACTCTAGCTCAGCTGATCTGCTCTTTTAAACAACCTGAACTGAAATAAACCTCTCTCTATCTCATAAGCTGCTTCTAGTCAGGGTGTTTTTTTTTTTTTTTTAATTGGTCCTGGCAACCAAAAGATAAGCTACACCTGCCTTCAGTGACCAGGACTAGATCTCATCAACTGAGAATTACTCTGGAGTTTTATAGCTCTGAACCTGAGGCCAGCAGGTGGACCAAATTGCCCTTGGCTGCTTAGGGCCCAGGAACTCCATAGCTCCAGGGCTGCCCATGATATCCACATCAACGCCCCTCTAGCAAAATAGTTGATATCCCAGATGCACTGAGACACACAGGCAGATCCTCTGCCTGCGCTGAGTTCGGTGCTGGGGTGGCTCCCACACTCCCACATTTGAGAGGCACCCTTCAGATGAAGAAGTTGTCCTGTGGTTTCAGGGGTCTAATGGATAGGAGAATGTGCCCAGCCCGGGGGGACAAAGCCAAGTGTGGCTGTCAGGTAGAAGTGCCCACCATGGGAAGAAGGAAAATGGTGACTGAAAACTGACTGGGACTCAGTGCAGACTCAGCAATGGCATAAACCAAAGGAAAGGCAGCCTCCAAGTTCAATGGAAACTTCTCTTTCATGCATAAAACTGCAGCCTCCAATTTTCAGGAACCTAGAAAGAAGCTTTAAAAAATTTTTTTTTAAATAATTTTATTTGGTGTTTGTTTTAATTATTTTTTTTACTTGGCATACAAAACAATGGGCTTCATTGTGTCATTGTCATACATAAAAAATTGTACTTTGTCTCCTACTACCTTCCCTGTCCCTCCTCCCTGCTTCAAATGGTCCCCTTCTTCCTCCAAATGACCTTTTCTGCTTCCTGCCACATTTCATACATTTAGATGTGCCCAAATGAGAGAAAGCATATATTTTGTTTTCTCTTAATTCCTACCCCATCCTAGCACATAATTCCCCTTCTACTTTCCTGTCATATGGGTGTTTATTTCAATCTAGAATTTACATAATCTAGATTGAAACAGAAACATGTTTAAATAAGCTGTTAACAATAACAATAGGACAATATAAAATTTCTAAGAATAAACTTAATTAAAGATGCTAGATATATAAATTTATCAACTTGATTTCATATGCTAAAGGGTAACAAGAGTGACATCAGTGAGATGGCAAAATAGGAGGCCTGCAGGTGAATTGCCCCCACCACACAGCAGAATAGTTTGTCAGCCACTCACAGACAAAAGTCCCTTGAGGAAAGTTTTGGAGCCCAGACAGGAGTTTTTTTTTAACGTATAATTTTTTAATTGACAACTTCTATACTTATAGACTGTTGGACCTTGAGAGGCCTGGGTGTGAGGTCTAGTGGAACTTGCTGAGCCTAGCTAAAGTTTGGTGATCTGCCTCTGGCCAGCTAGGACTCAGCAAGACGCCTAATGGCTTCTTGCCTGCTACTTCCATGCAGGAGTTGGAATTATCATTTCAATAGTTGCAGTTCACTATTGGCCCTTACCTCTCCCCCCATCCTAGAATCCCCACCTTCCTTCTCAACATTATATAGGCAACTGCTTGTAACAATAAAGCGAGTTCTAGAGATAGGATAATCAAACTCTCAAGTCTCAATTACAAAAACAAAAGGGGGAATCCTTACCCCCACATGACCAACTAAAAAAGGCAGTATTTACCCTAAATATTTTAATTTTTTCTAAAGAAAATTATCCCCTTTTCAAAAACATTGGTCCTCATCTATTACCTACAGTTCTATCTGGGTAAGATGGAGGGACCCATTGTCTGGGACCTGGAGAGGACCAGACTCGCTCCTCACAGCAGGGAGAGGGTTTAGATGTGTCTTCCCTCAAGATGAAAAAAGACCCACTTGGGTACCAGTGAGAGACCTAAAATATTTATCCCAACAAGGGGACACTGACAATCACTTCTCCAGGGAGTGTCCCACCCCTGAGGACTGTTCCTAAAATGGTCTTCACCCTGCTCTGGCTTTTCCTCCAATCTGGGCCTCCCTGGCTGCTTGCAGTACAGTTGCCCATTTGACCTTAAAAAATTGCTCAGCCACCTTCCCCATCCCTGTCCAGCTTTTCCCAATGTTTCCTCTGGACCTTGCATTTGGGCCCCGCCTTCCCCGAATAATTCCAGTATAGATGTGAGATACATTCATCCTTCCTTCTGTACTTTTAACACAACTGAGCCAGTGCTCAATGCTGCCCACCCTCTGGAATGGTTTGATGTGGAGGCGAGATGGCCTATGACTTTCTGCTCACCAATTAGATGGGCCTTTGTGCCCCAGCCACCTTAATCCCAGATGTAGATATTATTCCTGGAAGCTAGATTCCCTGGCTGAGATAGTCCTACAAAACAGGAGGGGACTAGACCTCCTAATGGCCGAAAAGGGAGGCATATGCTTCTTTTACAGGAAAAATGCCACTTGTACACTAATAAATTGGGAATCAGCCAGGACAAGATCAAAAAACTTCAAGAGGACCTGGAGAAGAGACAGCGGGACCTCCAGGATGGCCCACCATGGACGGGCTTACATGGCTTCTTACCCTACCTCCTCCCTCTACTTATGCCCCTCCCTCCCCTCCTCCTTATCCTCACTGTTGGGCCTTGTGTAATTAACAAAATTACACAATTCATTCACCAGTGGCTACAGGCAATAAAACTCCATCAGGTTGAGATACATTACCACAGGCTGGCAACTCAGTTCCTCAGATGACCCACTGCCACCTCCTCTGCCCTCCATGTGACCAATGATGGGTAAGATCTCAGACTGACTGAGACAACCTAAGACAGGCCATGGAGTGGGTTCTCAGAGAGCTAAATACATGGTACCCAATGATGGGTAAGATCCCCAAAGGAGGACAACCTAAGACAGGGGCCATGGTGACTAATGCTCTTACAAAAACAAAAGGGGGACATGTTGGGCCTTGAGAGGCCCAGGCGTGAGGCCTAGTGGAACTTCCTGAGCCTAGCTAAAGTTTGGTGATCTACCTCTGGTCAGCTAGGACTCAGCAAGATGCCTAATGGCTTCTTGTCTGCTACTTCTGTGCAGGAGTTGGAATTATCATTTCAAAAGTCACAGTTTACTATCGGCCCTTACCTCTCCCCCATCCTAGAATCCCCGCCTTCATTCCTAACATTATATAGGCAACTGCTTGTAACAATAAAGCAAGTTCCTGCTTCAACAAGTGTGGTTTTTCCCTGGTGACTAGGAGAGGTTCTGAGACGTCCGATGTCCACCCTTCTCCTCAAACCCTTGGGAGGAACCAGCAGGCCTGGTCCCTCCTCAGCACTACCTACCCACTGGCGGAGCCCAGCAATAGACAATAAACCATGATAATTCCCTCCCCTCCCCCACCTTTCCTTTCACAACTCCATTCTCCATCATGTCCTCTTCCCCTCCATTACTCTCTCTTTTTCTCCTATTATGAAGGTCTTGTGAAGGCACTAGGAGGTTGTGGATATTGAGGTCAATTTCTGTCTGGACAGTTGCATTGTAAGGAGTCCTACCCTTCCTTTGGCTCTTCCATTCTTTCCGCCACCTCTTCTGCAATGGACCTTGAGCCTTGGAGGGTGTGATAGAGATGTTTCAGTGCCAAGTACTCCTCCATCACTTCTTCTCAGCACTATGTTGCCTGTTGGGTCATCCCAGTGGTCATCACCATCTGAAAAGAGAAGCTTCTTTAACCAAAATTGAGAGTAGCATTAATATATGAATATGAACATTATATGTAGTGATTTTAGGGCGGTTTGGTGAGCATAATATGTGCATTTAGCCAGATAAGAGCAGATAAGGCTCATGCCTTCCCCTGCTATAGGCTTTTGATTAGGTTTTCAGTACCAGGCATGTATTCTCTCCCATAGAGTGGGCCTCCAGTCCAATTAGAGGGTAGTTGGTTTCCCCCTGAGCAGACATGTCACTATTGCACCTGTTTGGTCATTTGGCTATCTGGCCAAACTTGAGGCTTCCAGTGTCCACTGTTTTCACAACTGGTGACTCCTGCATCCCATAAGGCTGCATGCAATACAGCTTTTGCCAGCTTTCAGTTGACTGGTCCACAGGGAGAAGGTTTTCAGCTTAGCACCAGCTTGATTTCTCAGTGACTTTGCTGTTCAGGCATGCGAAGTCTTCAGTAATAGGGTCTTACCATTTGTTTCTCACAGGAAACCAAAGGCCTTGGCAATGGACTGTAATGTTTTGGAGGCAACAGGGACCTCACTGGGCAACAACTCACTGGAAGGTATCCCATCCCTGGCACTGAAAATATTCTAATATCAATCTATGGCTTCCAGAGGTACCATTATCCAAAAAAGTAGGCTTTTGTATGTCTTATTCAGAAGATCTTGAATTTTGACTGATCCTCTCCCCCACCCTTCTTTTATTCAATCTCTTCCTCTGACCTCACTTTGGCCATTCTGCTCCCTGTAATCTGTTCTTCTACTTACATATGTACAATATCATCCCCTTAAGTCCTTCCCTCTCCTCTCTCCCTTATAGCTTTTTTTTTTTTAGCTTACTGGCCTATGCTAATGTTTCAATAGTTACTGTGATTCCTTTCCCCTCTATAGGTTTAGCAAGATTTCACTGTATTATACTTATAAAATATTTCTGTTTCCATTTTTTAAAAAATTTTTAATTTATTTATTTGAGAGCGACAGACACAGAGAGAAAGACAGAGGGAAAGAGAGAGAATGGGCGCGCCAGGGCTTCCAGCCTCTGCAAACGAACTCCAGACGTGTGCGCCCCCTTGTGCATCTGGCTAACGTGGGATCTGGGGAACCGAGCCTCGAACTGGGGTCCTTAGGCTTCACAGGCAAGCGCTTAACCACTAAGCCATCTCTCCAGCCCTCTGTTTCCATTTTTATTCTGCTTCATACAGTAATTATGTTTAGGAATTTTCATATTCTTGGGCAGTTATTACTTTCTTTTCCTTAGTTTTCTTCCTCTTCCACCTTTGCTTCCCAGTGTAACCTCCTTTCCTTCTCTCTCTACATTCAGTAGTAATTCAATTCTAAATTATTGCCTTTTGCTTCTTTCATAATGTTATGTTTTCACTTATTAATCCTCCTCTTACATTCATCTAATTTTTTTTTTTTTTTTTTGAGGTAGGGTCTCACTCTAGCCCAGGCTGACCTGGAATTCACTATGGTGTCTCAGGGTGGCCTTGAACTCACGGCGATCCTCCTACCTCTGCCTCCCAAGTGCTGGGATTAAAGGCGTGCGCCACCACGCCTGGCTAATTTTGTTTTTGAACTTTTACATTATTTGGAAGTCTTTTGATTTATTTTATTAATTTTTTTGAGGTAGGGTCTCACTCTAGCCCAGGTGACCTGGAACTCATTCTGTATTTCCATGCTGGTCTCACAACGATCCTCCAGCCTCTGTCTCTTAGTGCTGTGATTAAAGGCACGTGCCACCATGCTGGTGGGAAACCTTTTCAAATTTTATTTTATTTTTCCAAATCTCTTCCTCTTTTCTTTTTCCCTCTATTCACATTGTGCTTCACTCCTCACTTTCTCCTTTTTTCTATTTAACCTCATTTCCACTCTTTTTTTATATTTATTTACTTGAGAGAGAGAGAGTGTGTGAGTAATGGACATGACAGGACCTCTTTTCACTGCAAATAAACTCCAGGTGCATGTGCCACTTTGCTCATTTGGCTTTATGTGGGTATAAGGGAATTGAACCCAGGCCGTCAGGCTTTGGAAACAAACACCTTTAACCACTGGGTCATCTTTCCAACCCTCATTTCCATTCTTTTCTCCCCTTTTCCTGACTTCTTTCTTTATCTCATTTATTTACTGTTTCCACACTTACCTTAAGAAATTTCTAACTTCATAGCACACCCTACTGTCATGTTTTTGTTTCCAGTTCTGTGGTCAGTGGTGACAACTTAGTGGGCTGCAGCTGATTTCAAGTGCATTTCTGTCTTGTGTGGTTTGATGTTGCTGCAGCTACAGCTGATTGCCTCCTCTTACAGAGGATAACTGGGGTCTGAGCCTTCAAAAGGAGGCTGCTCAATGAGAAGATGTCCCTAAAATTCTGAAGTGATCACAATCTAGAAATAGAAGAGACATGAAAAGGCAAGGCAGCATTACTCCTCAAAACTATCTTAACTCCTCAACTACTGAACAGGAACATACTGAAATGATTAAACTGTGAGGTGAATAGCTTAAAAGTTTTCTGATAAACAGAGAAACAATCAGATAAACTCAATCTAGATCCTGAAGAGGAAAGTCAGAAACAACCTACTTTTCTTTAAGTGTCAAAAACATACATTGGGAAGATCTTGACTTAACCTTTGCTCTGAAATTCCTCTTTCCTAAATGTTCTGTAAATCAGGACCCGAGTTAAAAGTGTTGCTGAGATGTCTCAGAATCCATTCTTCCAGCACTTGCTATTTGAGCTCTGGCTTCCTGGAGGAAGTGTTCATCTAAGCTAAATCATGGACTGTGGGGAGGGGGCGTGGTGCACATAGGTTCTGGGGCCATCAACAGCCTGGTATGGCTAACGAAAAAGGTAATACATCAGGCCTATGAGACAGGGAGGGACTAGCTCATGAAATGTCTTGTAAGATGGATTTATCCGAAGAGTAATGAAGAAGCTTTGAGGGGGGGCTAAGCAAAGGTGTGAACAATTACATTTGCACTGTAGGAAGACCACTGCTTGCCAGGCAGAGGCATGTTAGTGCAGGTCTGGAGAAGGCTCCCTTGAGTCAAAGTGATGGAGGCCAGTTTGGGCTTAAAATAAACAGGGGTGTAGCTCAGTGACAGTTGTGCTTGAGCATAGGCAAGGCCTTGTGTTCCATCCTTATAGCCATGAAAAAAGTAGAGATCACCACTTGGAGTGTGCAAGTTGGCTTGGAAGGGACAAAGTTAGAAGAGAGAAGAGTTGTGAAGCTCTTAACCAAGGTGGAGTACGGTATAGTGTGGCCATGAGACACAGATTGAATGAGAAGATGTGAATGTTCTGACTTGTGGAGAGAGAATGATGGTTCTAAGGTGCTGTCGGGCATCTATTAGACAAATGATTATTAAGTAATGAGTTGGCTATCCAAAAGGGTTTGAAGTGTATTCCTCTGCATTGTTAACTGTTAAAAACATGGAAATGGATAAGATGGCCTAGCAAGGATAGGATGAGGGAAGGAAGCTGGAAAGAGGTCACTGAGAAGGAGCAAAGAGAAAAGAAAACCAGGGAAGAATGTATCAAGGAAACTTGTAAAAATGTTAAATATAGTGGAGATCTGGTGAAATGTGAACTAAAATGTGTCCTTTGGAATTTGGAACAAGATAGTCACTTGGTAAATTTGGAGATAGCTGTTTCATAAATCTATAGGGTAGAAACCAGAATCATGTGGGAAGACACATGTATAAAGACACTTCAGTTGGACATGGTGGCACACAATTGTAGTCCCAGCACTACAGAGGCTGAGACAGAAGGAGTTCCATGACCTTGAGGCCAGCCTGGACTTACATTGTGAGAAGCAGGCTAGCCAGAACTACATAACCAGACCCTGTCACACGTACAAAAAAAAAAAAAATAGGGCTAGAAAGAGGGCCTAGCTACTAAGGTGCTTGGCTGTGAAGCCTAAGAACTTATGTTCGAATCTGCAGGTCTCACATAAACCAGACTCACAGTGACACAAGCATATAATGTTAGCACATGGGCACAAGGGGCCATGCACATCTAGAGTTCCTTTGCAGTGGTCGAAGGCCCTGGTGCACCCATTTTCTCTATCTCTCTCTGCCTCTTTCTCTCAAATAAATAAATAAATAAAAGCCAAAATAATAATGATAATTAGTTCTTTTAAAAAATTATTTATTTTGATGGCTGGGAGTGGTGGGGCATGCCTTTAATCTCAGCACTTGGGAGGCAGAGCTGTAGGAGGATAACTGTGAGTTTGAGGTCACTCTGAGACTGCATAGTGAATTCCAGATCAGCCTGGACCAGAATGAAACCCTACCTTGCAACAAACAAAAAAAACCACCAGTAACTCAAAAGAAGAACAAAATCATATCATGTGCAGCAAATTGGATTTAACTTGATATCATGATGTTAAGCAAAATAAGCCAGATTCAGACAAACATCACATATATTCTCTCATATTCTGAATCTAGTTTGAATATGCTATATGTGCATACACACACATGCACACATACATACGCACACACACACACACATATGGCATTAAATTAGGAGGACTTCTTGGGAAGAAGTGGATCAGTAGGAGAGGGAAAGAAGAAGAAAGATAATAGAGAGCCAGGCATAGTAGTGCAGGCTTTTAATCCCAGCACTTGGGAGGCTGAGGGAGGAGGATCATCATGAGTTCAAGGCCAGCCTGGGCTACAGTGTGAGTTCCAGGTCATCCTGGGATAGACTGAGACTCTGCTTCAAAAAATATCCCCTAAAATAAGCCAGGCGTGGTGTCACATACCTTTAATTCTAGTACTTGGGAGGTAGACATAGGAGGATCACTGTGAGTACAAGGATACCCTGAGATTACATAGTGAATTCCAGGTCAGCCTGGGCTAGAGTGAGACCCTACCTCAAAAAACCAAAAGAAAAAACCTCTCCCCAAAAAACTTTTTAAAAGAAGGCAATAGAGAGCTAGAGAGATGGTTTTGTGGTTAAGGCTCTTGCCTGCAAAGCCTTAGGACCCACATTCGATTCTGCATGTCCCATGTAAGACAGATGCACATGGTGGCACATGCATGTGGAGTTAGTTTGCAGTGGCTACAGGTGCTGGTGAACCCATTCTTTCTTTTTCTCTCCCTCTCTCTGTTTGTAATAACTAAATAAAACTAAAAAAGAAGGCAATAGGGGCTGGAGAGATGGCTTTGCGGTTAAGCACTTGCCTGTGAAGCCTAAGGACCCTGGTCCAAGGCTCAATTCTCCAGGACCCACTATAACCAGATGCACAAGGGGCCGCATGCATCTGGAGTTCGTTTGCAGAGGCTGGAGGCCCTGGTGCACCCATTCTCTCTTTCTCTCTCTCTCTCTACCTCTTTCTCTCTGTCTGTCACTTTCAAATAAATAAATTAATTAATTAAAAAAAGAAGGCAATAGAAAATTAATATAAATAAAATACATGATATACCTTAGGATGATGTCATAAGAAACCCATCATTTTGCATGATAGCTATATTATATTTAAGAAAATGTCTCTCACATCCCTTCATGATAAAAGTCCTACAGAGACTGGGAATAGAAGGAACATATCTCAATATAATAAAAGCTATTTATGACAAGCCTACAGCCAACATATTACTAAATGTGGAAAACCTGGAAGCTTTTCCACTAAAATCAGGACAAGACAAGGGTGTCCACTGTCCCCACTATTGTTTAATATAGTTTTGGAAGTCTTAGCCTTAGCAATAAGGCAAGAGACACACATAAAAGGGATACAAATTGGAAAGGAAGAGATCAAGTTATCATTATTTGCAGATGACATGATTCTATACATAAAGGACCCTAAAGACTCTACTAGCAAACTGTTAGAGCTGATCAAAACATAAAGCCATGTAGCAGGACATAAAATAAATACACAGAAATCAGTAGCCTTGATATATACTAAGAACAAACACACAGAGGATGAAATCAGAGAATCACTCCCATTCACAATTGCATCAAAAAAAATAAAATACCTTGGAATAAACCTAACCAAGGAAGTAAAGAATCTCTACAATGAGAACTTTAAAATACTCAAGCGAGAAATTGCAGAAGACACTAGAAAGTGGAGAAACATCTCCTGTTCCTGGATTGGAAGAATCAATATTGTGAAAATGGCAATCTTACCAAAAGCAATCTACACATTTAATGCAATCCCTATCAAAATTACAAAAGCATTCTCCATGGAAATAGAAAAAACAATCCAAAAATTCATTTGGAATCACAAAAAACCTCGAATATCTAAAATAATACTGAGCAACAAAAATAAGGCTGTTGGTATCACCATACCTGATTTTAACCTATACTACAGAGCCATAGTAACAAAAATGGTGTGGTACTGGCACAAAAACAGACATGTAGATCAGTGGAACGGAATAGAGGACCCAGATGTAAGCCCAAGTACTATAGCCACCTAATATTCGATAAAAATGCCCAAAATACTCATTGGAGAAAAGACAGCCTCTTCAGCAAGTGGTGTTGGCAAAACTGGATATATATCTGTAGAAGGATGAAAATAGATTCTTCTCTCTCTCCATGCACAAGAATTAAGTCCAGATGGATTAAAGACCTTAACATCAGACCTGAAACTCTGAAACTGCTAGAGGAAAAAGTAGGGGAAACCCTTCAACATGTTGGTCTTGACAAAGACTTTCTGAATACAACCCCAATTGCTCAGGCAATAAAACCACAGATTAATCACTGGGACCTCATGAAATTACAAAGATTTTGCTCTGCAAAGGACACAGTGAAAAAAGCAAAGAGGCAACCTACAGAATGGGAAAAAATCTTCACCAGCTATACATCTGACAGAAGATTAATATCTAGGATATACAAAGAACTCAGAAAGTTAAATAATAAGGAATCAAACAAGCCAATCAAAAAATGGGCTATGGAGCTAAATAAAGCATTCTCAAAGGAAGAAATATGAATGGCATATAAGCATCTAAAAAAATGTTCTACATCACTAGTCATCAGGGACATGCAGATTAAAACTACATTGAGATTCCATCTCACTCCTGTCAGATTGGCCACCATCATGAAAACAAATGATCATAAATGTTGGTGGGGATGTGGAAAAAAAGGAACCCTTCTACACTGCTGGTAGGAATGCAATCTGGTCCAGCCATTGTGGAAATCAGTGTGGAGGTTCTTAAAACAACTAAAGATTGATCTACCATATGACCCAGCTATAGCACTCCTAGGCATATATCCAAAGGACTCATCTCATTTCCTTAGAAGTACGTGCTCAACCATGTTTATTGCTGCTCAATTTATAATAGCTGGGAAATGGAACCAGCCTAAATGTTCCTCAACTGATGAGTGAATAATGATGATGTGGCACATTTATACAATGGAGTTCTACTCAGCAGTAAAGAAAAATGAAGTTATGAAATTTGCAGAAAAATGGATGGATCTGGAAAGTATTATACTAAGTGAGGTAACCCAGGCCCAGAAAGCCAAGCACCACATGTTCTCTCTCATATGTGGATCCTAGCTACAGATGACTGGGCTTCTGCGTGAGAATGAAAATACTTAGTAGCAGAGGCCAGTAAGTTAAAAAGGAGACATAAAGGGAAGAGAAAGGAAGGGAGGAGGGTACTTAATAGGTTGGTATTGTTTGTATGTAAGTACAATGATTGAGATGGTGAGGTAATATGATGGAGAATGGAATTTCAAAGGGGAAAGTGTGTGTGGGGGGAGGGAATTACCATGGGATTTTTTTATAATCATGGAAAATGCTAATAAAAATTTTAAAAAAAAGAATTAAGTCCAAATGGATTAAAGACCTTAACATCAGACCTGAAACTCTGAAACTGCTAGAGGAAAAAGTAGGGGAAACCCTTCAGCATATTGGTCTTGGCAAAGACTTTCTGAATACAACCCCAATTGCTCAGGCAATAAAACCACAGATTAATCACTGGGACCTCATGAAATTACAAAGATTTTGCACTGCAAAGGACACAGTGAAAAAAGCAAAGAGGCAACCTACAGAATGGGAAAAAATCTTCACCAGCTATACATCTGATAAAGGATTAATATCTAGGATATACAAAGAACTCAAAAAGCTAAATAATAAGGAATCAAATAAGCCAATCAAAAAATGGGCTATGGAGCTAAATAAAGCATTCTCAAAGGAAGAAATAAGAATGGCATATAAGAATCTAAAAAATGTTCTATGTCACTAGTCATCAGGGACATGCAGATTAAAACTACATTGAGGGCTGGAGAGATGGCTTAGCGGTTAAGCGCTTGCCTGTGAACCCTAAGGACCCCGGTTCGAGGCTCGGTTCCCCAGGTCCCACGTTAGCCAGATGCACAAGGGGGCGCACGCGTCTAGAGTTCGTTTGCAGAGGCTGGAAGCCCTGGCGCGCCCATTCTCTCTCTCTCCCTCTATCTGTCATTCTCTCTGTGTCTGTTGCTCTCAAAATAAATAAATAAATAAATAATTAATTAATTAACAAAAAATATATAAAACTATATTGAGATTCCATCTCACTCCTGTCAGATTGGCCACCATCATGAAAACAAATGATCATAAATGTTGGCAGGGTTGTGGAAAAAGAGGAGCCCTTCTACACTGCTGGTTGGAATGCAATCTGGTCCAGCCCTTGTGGAAATCAGTATGGAGGTTCTTAAAACAGCTAAAGATTGATCTACCATATAACCCAACTATAGCACTCCTAGGCATATATCCTAAGGACTCATCTCATTTCCTTAGAAGTACATGCTCAACCATGTTTATTGCTGCTCAATTTATAATAGCTGGGAAATGGAACCAGCCTAGATGTCCCTCAACTGATGAGTGAATAATGAAGATGTGGCACATTTATACAATGGAGTTCTACTCAGCAGTAAAGAAAAATGAAGTTATGAAATTTGCAGAAAAATGGATGGACCTGGAAAGGATTATACTAAGTGAGGTAACCCAGGCCCAGAAAGCCAAGAGCCACATGTTCTCCCTCATATGTGGATCCTAGCTACAGAAGATTGGGCTTCTGCGTAAGAAGGAAAATACTTAGTAGCAGAAGCCAGTAAGTTAAAAGGGAGATACAAAGGGAAGAGAAAGGAAGGGAGGAGGGTACTTAATAGGTTGGTATTGTATATATGTCAGTAGAATGATTGAGAATGGGAGGGGATGGAGAATGGAATTGCAAAGGCGAAAGGGGGGGGAGGGTATTACCATGGGATATTTTTTATAATCATGGAAAATGTTAATAAAAATTGAGAAAAAAAAACAAATAACAACAAAAAAGCTGGGCATAGCCATGCATGTCACTGGGGCTTACTGAAGGACAGACAGCAGCTCTGGGTAGAAGGAGACACCCTGTTTCACGATGAGCCATAAGACGACACCTAATGTTCTCTATCTTCCACGTGCAGCAGCATGAGGTGTGTGGTAGTTTGAAGTTATGTCCCCCAATACACTCAGGAGTTTCTTAAAGCCTATAACTGGATTTCCAGCCCCCTGGTTGGAGGAAGTGTCACTGTGGGTGGATTCTTAAGGTACACAAAGTGGGTTCTGCCAGTGGTTCCCAGAATGCGCTTGCTTGTGGTGCCTGTGGTGGGTCTTCTTCCTGTGTGGGCTTGGTAAAGGGCACCAGCTTCTTCTGCCATTATGGAACTTCCCCTGGATCTGTAAGCCTGAAATAAATCCCTTCCTCCATTAAAAAAACAAATAAATCAGAGACCTTAAAATAAACCTGAAATTCTGAAATTGCTAGAGGAAAACAGGTAAATACTTTAAGATATAGGCAGAGGTAACTTTTTAACAAATGGGTCTTTAGTACCAAGAATTGATACTTAGGACTACATGAACTTAAGAAGCTTCTGCACAAGCAAAGAAATGGTCACCAGTGTGAAGAGTAGACTGACTACAGATTGGGGAAAGGTCTTTGCAATTGGGTGTCCACTCAAAAAACATAAAGAGCGGCAGAAGAAACCAGACATCCCCCTAATCACACCATCAATCAGCAAATGAGCTCTTTAATGGAATCATCTTCAGAGGAAAACATACAAATGGCCAAGAAATACTTGAAAAGGTGCTCAACATTCTTAGCCATCAGGGAAATGCAAATTAAAACTTCTCTGTGGCCAGGCGTGGTGGCGCATGCCTTTAATCCTAGCACTCAAGAGACTGATGTAGGAGGATCGCTTTGAGCTTGAGGCCAGCCTGAGATTAATTCCAGGTCAGCCTGTGCTAGAGCAAGACTCTACCTCAAAAGAACAAAACAAAGGCCACCCTGAGACTCCATAGTGAATTCCAGGTCAGCCAGAGCTACAGTGAAACTCGAAAAACCACACACAAACAAACAAACACAGCCGGGTGTAGTGGCGCATGCCTTTAATCCCAGCACTTGGGAGGCAGAGGTAGGAGGATTGTCGTGAGTTCGAGGCCGCACTGAGACTCCATAGTGAATTCCAGGTCAGCCTGGGCTAGAGTGAGACCCTACCTAGAAAAACCAAAAAAGAAAAACAAAAACAAAAACAAAAAGCTTTTTTGAAGGTCCATCTTACCCAAATCAGAATGCTAGAATGATGAAAACCCATCCTGGTGAGGCTGTGGGGAAAGAGGGGCCCTTATTCACTGCTGGTAAGAACTTAAACTAGTCCAGTTGCTATGGAAATCAGTGTGGAGGCTTTTCAAGCAACTAGAAGCGGCGGTACCACTTATCCCAGGCTCACCTCTTCTAGGGTATAACTGAGAGATGTCATATCAACATGCCACAGAGACACCTGAGTCCCCTTCCAGAGCCACACTATTCACAGTTGCCAGGGCGTGGGACTAGCCTAGACGTCTACTAACAGAGAACGAAGAAAATGTGGCACATACACACAATGGAATCTTCTGCACCTATAAAGAAAAATTTCAGAAAAAGTGTGTAAGTGGAAACTGTTATGTTAAGAGAAATAAGCTAGTTTCAGAAAGAAAAATGTGTGTGTGCACATGTGCATGCGTGTGTGTGTGTGGGCATGTGTGCGTGCGATGTTTGTAGATCAGGAAACTAGAAAAGGGATTTTAGAAGAATAAACTGGTCTTAAGAGAGATAGGAACTAAAGGACATAATTGAAAAACGAACTGGAGAAAGGAAGTCATCTGGAGGTTGGGGGGAATGAGGAAGACCAACGGAGGATGGGAATGGTTGAGAACATGGCATAATGACACACATGTATCACGATGCTATGGTGAAACCCAATGTTGTGTGTACTGACCCGAAACATCAGTAATAATGGAGAAGGAGGAGGAAGAGAATACTTGCTGAGCATGTGCAAGGCTCTGAGTTCTAAGCCCTGTCTTGAGTGCATGGGGGGAGCAAAAGGAAACTACTTCAAAACTATTTTGGCTGAGAATGGCACACATTACACTACTATTGAAATTTGTCACATGGATCCTATTTGATATCTAGTAATAAACTACAACAAAATAATTTTATGCATACAGCACTTTTTAAAAGATGGGCTAATTATAAACGTTATCCTTTTACTTCTAATTCAAGGTAAGAATCTTTTAATTTGTATAACATTTTAGGAATTATCATTTAAGTATGGAATTATACATAACATAAAACTTACCACTTAAACAATTTTAAAATGAGACTTTTGCAACCGTTGGCAACACCCATTTGTATAGCTTTTTCATTCACACTGAACTTCTGCACCCACGATATACAACTTCCTTATTGACAACCTGTTTGCTGCTTTCCCTCTCTGGGTAGTTTGCTATTCTAGGCACCTCATACAAGTGGAGCCGTAGAGTATTTGCCCTGAGTGTCTGGCTTAGTTCATCTTCTTTACAAGGTTCATCTGCGTGGTCACAGGTATAAGATCTTTGTTTCTTTTCTTTTCTTTTTTTCGTTTTTCAAGGTAGGGCTTCACTCTAGCTCAGGCTAACCTGGAATTTACTATGTAATCTCAGGGTGGCCTCAAACTCATGGCGATCCTCCTACCTCTGCCTCCTGAGTGCTGGGATTAAAGGCATGTGCCACCATGCCCGGCTTCGATCTTTGTTTCTTTTTAAGGTTAGTATCTTTCAGTGTATGTATATACTGCATGTTATTTATTCAATCATCTGTTGATGCATACTTGGGTTGTTTCCACTCTTTGTTTACTTTTTTAAAAAAAATTATTTTACTTATTTATTTGAGAGAGAGACAGACAGATAGAGAAAATGGGTGTGTCAAGGCCTTTAGCCACTGTAAATGAACTCTAGATGCATGTGCCACTATGTGCATCTGGCTTATGTGGGTCCTGGGGAATTGAACCCAGGTCCTTCAGCTTCACAGTCAAGTGTTTTAACTGCTAAGCCATCTTTCCTAGCCCTGTTTTTGTATTTTTTTTTTTATGAGAGAGAGAAAGAGAGAGTGAGAGCAAGAGGGAGAGAGAATTAGAGCATTGGCACGCCAGGACCTCCAGACACTGTAATTGAACTCCAGATGTGTGCACCACCTCGTGGGCATATATGACCTTGTGTGCTTGCATTACCTTGTGCATCTGACTTACATGGGACCTGGAGAGTTGAACATGGGTCCTTAGGCTTCTCAGGCAAGCACCTTAACCACTAATCCATCTCTCCAGCCCAAGCCCCTACTTTTTTTTTAAAAAAAGTTTATTTATTTCAAGTGAAGAGAGATAGAAAAGAGACAGATAGAGAGAATGGGCATGCCAGGGCCTCCAGCTGCTGCAAACAAACTCCAGGTGCATGCACCACTTTTTGCATTTGGTTTTATGTGGGTACTGGGGAACTGAACCTGAGTCATCAGGCTTTGTAGGCAAGTGCCTTAACTGCTGGACAATCTCTCTAGGCCCTCCTCCCTGCTTTTTTGAGAGAGTCTCACTCTGCATCCTAGGCTGGTTTCAGGTTTGTCATGCAGACAGACTGGCCTTCAACTCTCAATGATCCTCCTGCCTCACTATCCCCAGACCTATGGTTATAGGCATTGTGCTATCACATTTCTCCCTCCCTCCCTTTCTTCCTCTCTCTCTCTCTCTCTCTCTCACACACACACACACACACACACACACACACACACACACACACACACACACACACACACACACACACTAGTTAACCTGACTGGTATAAAAGAAAGGCTTTTCAAAAAGTATGTCTATTAGGTTACTTGAGCTGTTAAACCCCTGACAGGGAATGCCTCATATGGAAGAATACTTTCATACTTGCTTTTTCCCCAAGACCAGTTTTCAGTAAATGTTAAGTAAATGGGTGTTTTATAGTTCTGTGGAACAGATAAGAATAGGGACAAAAAATAATTGTTATTCTCACTTCACAGAAGAGGAAATTGGACCTCAGAGAACTGAGTTGACTGAGTGCAGATTGCTGACAGGGACTGCCAGCAAGGATCTAGTCCAGGCCTTCTAATTTTAAAACTAGTTCCTGGAACAGGTGTGCCAAGGGTGGATGTCAGTCCATTGAAACTGTATCCTCTTCCGAACTCTGTAGCACAGTGCTATGAGACGCAGATAGGGCCTTTACAACAAGAACCCAGGCCAGCAGGTTGGAGAAACAGGACTGCCTCAGACCATCATCAATGTGTGCCTAGGAAGATGACTCAACCCTCAGAGGTGCCATACTCAGGCATACTGCAATCCAAAAATACAGCAAAACATTGGGTGGGGGATTCCTGGAATAGTGCTAATAGGAAAACCATTATTACTTCGGTTCACAGTAACTAAATCTTCAGCAAAAAGTGAAACATTTACTAAGTTTCTACTTCATGTAAACAGAAAGAAGGGAGCTGAGGCTGAATGTCACTGATCTGGTACAGTGCTTTGCTAAACTGAAAAAAGTTCTGAAATGGATCCCCAGAACCACATAAATCTGCCATGGTATGCCCCTGTAAAGTCAGCACTGGTGAGGTAAAGTTCAAGGTCATCCTTGGCTACAGTTCTGAGGCTCTGCCTCAATAAATGAATGAATGATAAAAAATGGCTGTTTGGTTTGCTGAATTGAGTTTCATTAAAAAAAAAATCATTATGGGCTGGAGAGATTGCTTAGTGGTTAAGGCACTTGCCTACAAAGCCAAATGACCCAGGTTTGATTCCCTAGGACCCATGTAAGCCAGATGCACAAAGTGGTGCATGCATCTGGAGTTTGTTTGCAGCTGCTGGAGGCCCTGGCACGCCCATTCTCTATCTGTTTCTCTTTGTCCCCCTTTCTCTCAAATAAGATTAAAAGAAAACTATTCAATGAATTCTAACTTGGAATGAGAACAGAATTTACAACAATTCTGAAATGGTCCTAAACATATTCTCATATTTTGTATTACATATTTATGCAAAACAACTTTCTCAGCATTTATAATTATGTAATAAAAATATTGATTAACTCTGGAAAGTTGAAAATGTTCTGTTTGTGGCATCAAATATTCAACCAATATTTAATTCTTTATGTAAAAATAGATAAGCACATCCATTTAATTAATATGCAAATTAGCTTTGACATTAATAAGGGATAAAATTATATGTGTAGGAAAGAATTGTTTTGAAATAAATTTCTCTATGATTTATTATCAATCAATTCTATTTATTGGCTTAGTATTTATTGATTTGTATAGTGATTTGTATAAAATACAATATATCTCAGGCCATGGGTCCTATAATTTCTTGGGTAAAAGAGATTGTAACTGGGTATGGCAGTACACAACTTTAGTCCTCTTGGAAGGCTGAGGTGGAAGGATCACAATGAGTTTGAGGCCAACCTGGGCCTAGAGTAAATTCCAAGTCAGCCTAGACTAGAATGAGACCCTGCCTCAAAAAAAAGCAGGGAAGCCAGGTGTGGTGGCTCACACCTTTAATCCCAGCACTTGGGAGGCAGAGTTAGGAGGATTGCTGTGAGTTCGAGGCCACCCTGAGACTCCATAGTGAATTCCAGGTCAGCTTGGACTAGAGTGAGACCCTACCTCGGAAAAAAAAAAAAAAAGCAGGGGGAACTAGTGAGTAGAAATAATTTGTGAAGCCCTGTGTTATACCACCAGACCAACCAAGACTTATTTTGAAATGTGTATGATTTTAGATGAAATTAATGTTTTTTTTTGTTTGATTTTTCAAGGTAGGGTCTCACTCTGGTCCAGGCTGACCTGGAATTAACTATGTAGTCTCAGGGTGGCCTCAAACTCATGCCGATCCTATTTCTGCCTCCCCTGAGTGCTGGGATTAAAGGCGTGCACCACCATGCCCGGCTGTCAATGGCTTTTGAATGACCTTTTCAGAAGTGCTGACGTATAACAAGTTTGACTGTAGGAAACTAGTTATAAATCTTAATTAATACCTATTTATATAAATAATACTAAGGAAATTCCAATAGAGCTTGTATTGTTTCAGTGCACTACTTTTGGGAATTAGGTGGTTCTAATAGGACCCGAAACATATAAACTCCATAAAGTAGATACTGAACATTTAGCAATGAACAACTCTTATTTATTTATTTATTTATTACTTTTTTTATTTTTAAATTTTTATTAGCATTTTCCATGATTATAAAAAAATCCCATGTTAATTCCCCCCTCCCCCCACACTTTCTCCTTTGAAATTCCATTCTCAGTCATATTACCTCCCATTCACAATCATTGTACTTACATATATACAATATCAACCTATTAAGTACCCTCCTCCCTTCCTTTCTCTTCCCTTTATGTCTCCTTTTTAACTTACTGGCCTCTGCTATTAAGTATTTGCAATGAACAACTCTTAAGAAAAAGGAATCTGGAGACTTAGCTCAGTGGTATGGAACATGTGCACAAATGCTTGGGTTTCACCCCCAGCACCTCAGAAAGGGATATGCATAGATAATTACACTATAGTTCCTTACATATCAGCCTGACCAAACTGACATGAAAAATTCCCAACACAAATGCCTATCTCTGGCCTGTCATCTCACCAGAGTCCACAACTAGTTTCTGAACATCTCTATGGTCTAGAATTCTCTTCCTTTACTCTGTCCCACTGCATCATAAAACTCAATTGTTTTGTTTAGTTCTGATAGCTGTGACAAGTCTGAGTGCCAAAGGCCTTTAAAGTATAAATGTCTACAAAGGTCAGAGGGCATGTGGACACCTGCACTCAGTCCCTGCCTCTGCTTGAACTCCCATTGCTGACAGCTGCATGGTTCTCAGGCTTGAGAAGATCAAATGGTGTGTGGACACCTGCATCCACCCCAGTGGCTGAATTGGCATTGTCTCACAGCCCTATCCGTGAATCAGCGCTGCGTCAGAAACTACTTCCAGCAGCATCAGGCTGAGCCCAGACCAGCTAAGATGAGGGATTACCAAGTACCAATCCAAAATCTCACTTAACCCAAGTCTGCCCAACTGACTTGCAGATTGAGATGAAAGTCTCAACGCAGAGAAACACAAAACTAAAAGTGGTATGAGAGGCTAGGGAGTGGTTCAGCCTGGATTCAACTTCCCAGTACCCAGGTAAAATCATATGCACAACAGGGTACATATGTCTGGAGTTTATTTGCAGCAGCAAGAGGCCCTGGCACACCCATATTTGTTCTCTCTCTCTCTCTAATAAATAAATAAATTTAGAAAGATGGTATGAATTAGCGCTATAGGAACCTACTTCATTAGCTAATTAAAAGATTTATTTTGTCTTTCTTTGAGGCAGGATCTTGAACTCATGGCAATCCTACCTCAGTCTCCTGAATGCTAGGATTATAGGCATAAGTGACCACACCTGGCAAAAGATACAATTTTTTTTTTCAAAAGAGGAATGAGAGAAAGATAGTTTGGGTGAAAGGACCCAGCTTTATCCTGAGGCCGTTATCTGTTACAGATAAATTTCCCCCATCTCCACAGTAAGCTGTTGGTCATAGAGGCCCATGAGGCCCCCAAAACAATACATGCTATTGCCAAAGTACTTGGTTACCCAAGTAACCAAGACTATAAGTTGTGGTCACAGGACACTAAGAAATCAAACTGGACTGAGATGGAAGCCATCTCTCTACACTATGGAAGCTTCTGGGGAAGAAAAGTCATCAACAGTGTGAACAAGCAGTGGATCCTGTAAGATACAAAATCAACCAGCCAGGCAAGATGTATCCATGGGTGCAATAGTGGCACATAAGTTCTGGGGTAACCAGCCACTCTCTGATTAGATATGAGGCTCCACTCAGTGGAAGGGAATTCATTCCTGGTACTGAGAACTGAGTCAAAAGGTTTGGATAGTCATAGACCCTAAAGGGAAGCTGCCACTGTTCTTTGGCTAAAAGGAGACATTATACCTATCAAAAGCCTTCCAAATATGTCTTTATTCATTTTGATTAATGGTGATCTCACTTTTGGTGAGAGAACTTCCTTTTTACAGATGTCAGAAAATATCAGGGAGACCCAAGACTCTTCAAGAAGAAGAGAAAACGGGTTGGAGAGATGGCTTAGCGGTTACGGTGCATGCCTGCAAAGCCTAAGGACCCAGGTTCGATTCTCCAGGTCCCACTAAGCCAGATGCACATGGTGGCACATGCATCTGGAGATTGTTTGCAGTGGCTAGAGGCCTTGGTGTGCCCATTCTCTCTCTCTCTCTCTCTCTCTCTCTCTCTCTAATAAATAAAGAAAAAAAATCTGCTAGTCAGAAAACTGTCTCTATGGAGATGGCAGAAGACACTGAGGAAGCTCCAAAATTTTCAAAGTAGAAAATAAGAGGCTATTGAGAGCTAAATGCTAAAGGAAATTTCTACCATATCCTTCAAGGCTCAGGAAATATTGTAAAAGAGGAGGTGGTAAGAAAGTAAGTGGTACAGGTATGTAGGTTAACTTTGGGGTACTGTCTTCCCAGCATGAACCAATTGGTACATTCTTGACCCCACAGTGGTTGCCAATATCCCCCACAAGACCAGCATGGTTCTGAGCCCATCAACATTTTGACATGGAGGGTGGAAAAGTATACAGGAATGAGATAACAAAACAGAATAAGGACTGTCTTGAAAGAGGATGGAGGGGAGATATAGAAGGGACAAAACTGGATAATGGGATGGGAACATGATCAAATTACTGTATGTTCATATACTAAAGTTCTCAATAAAATATTTCTTTAAAAAACAAGTATGATGAAAGCTAAGACAACATGTCTTCTAAAATGATGACCTCTAATGAGAGCTACTTGGATGGCATTCTAGACAAAGAATTCAAAAGAATGATATAAACATGTTCAAGGAATTCAAGGAGGGTTCAAGTAAGCTCTGGGACAAATTCTAAGAGAACATGAACAACTGCATGAAATGTGGAAGTCAACCCAAGAGGTGAAAATGGAATTTAATGAAGAAGTGTGGATTGAAACACTGAAGAAAATCCACACTAAAATGATATTGGATTTGAAAAATTCAATAAGTCATATAAAAAGTTTAAAAAAATGCCAGGCATGGTAGCACACGCCTTTAATCCCAGCACTCAAGAGGCAGAGGTAGGGGGATCACTGTGAGTTTGAGGCAAGCCTGGTACTACATAGTGAATTCCAGGTCAGCCTGGGCTAGAGTGAGACCTTACCTGGGAAAAACAAAAATTAAAAATTAAAATGTTGGCCAGGTGTGGTGGCACAAGCCTTTAATCCCAGCACTCAGGAGGCAGAGGTAGGAGGATCACCATGAGTTCGAAGCCACCCTGAGGCTACATAGTAAATTTCAGGTCAGCCTGAGCTAGAGTAAGACCCTACCTCAAAAAATAAAAACAAAAGCAAACAACAAAAAATTTTACAGTTGAGTGGAGGGCTAGGTGTGGTGGCTCACTCCTCTAATCTCAGATCTTTGGAAGCTAAGGTAGGTGGATCACAGTGAGTTCAAGGCCAGCCTGCTCTATACAGTGAGTTCAGAATAGGCTGTGCTATAGAATAGGCTGTCTCAAAAAAAGGCTTAGTGGAATTGAATCTGTAAAAGTCAGCTATAAGTTTAAAAAAATATATGAATGGAATATATATTGCAAAACCTTTAGGAGACCATCATGATCAAATTCATATATTATAGGCATAAAGCAAGTCCATTCCAAAGCATAGAAAATGTTTAAGGTAAAATTATAGAAGATTTCTCAAATCTAGGGAAGAGATGCACATCCAAGTACAAGCAACATTAACACCAAATATAGGTGGGAACAGAAAACAAATTCCCCATGTCCTATTATATTGGCAAAACACTAAATATATGTTTTAGTTACCTTCTCTTTGCTGAGATAAAGCACCTGACCATAAACATCTAATGGGTGGAAAGTGTTTTTATTTTGGCTTAGAGTCTCAAGCAGAAGCTTCATGGTGGCAACGGAAAGCATGGCAGAGCAGAGAGCTGGACATTAGCAGGTGGAAAACAGCGGCAGGAGAGTGAGCCAATAAGCACTGGTAAGCTAGGGGCTAATAAACCTCAAGGTCTAACCTCAGCACACACTTCCTCCAGCAAGGCTCCACCTCCCAAATTGCCACCAACTGGGAACCAAGCACTCAGAACACATGGGGGGACACCTAATTCAAACCACCACAATAATACATGACAAAGAAAACGGCAAGACAAAATATATATGTGAAAATGGAATTTAATGAAGTCACATATAAAGGCAGGTCCAACAGAATGACAGCTCTAAAAACCAGAAGGATTTGGAACAATGTGCATCAGGTTATGAAAGATGACAGCTGCAACCCAGGTCACAATAACCAGCAAAGCCATCTGCAAGATTGAAGGAGAAAGAAAAACTTCTCACGAAAAAGAAGGCAAGAGGAATTTATGACCACTGAAACAGCTATACAGAGGATACTGAAAGGAATATTTTTGACTGAAAAAGACACATCTAAGAATCCAGGAAAAACTAAATGGTTATGGGAACAAGGTGTGACAAAGCATGAAGCAGTATAATCTTAAATACACATTTCTCAATAAAATACTTGCACACTGAAGGTAGGTGTGGTAGCACACACCTTTATTCCCATGGGAGTCTGAAGTAGTAGGATCACCATGAGTTCAAGGCCAGAATGGGGTGGCAGAGTGAGTACCAGCTCAACTGGGATAGTGTGAGACCCTGACTCAAAAAAAAAAAAAAAAATTCCAAAGCAAGCATGCAAACAAACAAAAAACTACTTGGAAATTGAATTTAAGAATGTATCAAGAAGATCATTCACTTTGATCGAGTTGACTTTATTCCAGAGATGCAAGGATAGTTCATTATATTTGAATTAATTAGAACCTTATGCTCTACTTACTTATCTAACTGGGAACTCATAAATTAATAAACATAATTCATGGCATAAATGGACATAAACAGAACTCACTTGATCATCTCAATATGTACAAAAAAGGCTTTTGTCAAAATTCAAGGGTGGAATAACCATCTGGCTCAGCAGTTAAAGTGCTTGCCTGTAAAGCCTAGTAACCCAGGTTCAATTCCCTAGTACCCACGTAGATCTAGATGCACAAAATGGTGCATGCACTTGGAGTTCATTTGCAGCATCTGCAGGCGCTGGTGCACCCATTCTCTCTCTCCCCCTTGAAAATAAATAATTTTTTAAAAGCCAAGAAAAATCTGGCATCTCTTCGTGATAGAAGCCATGAAGAGACAAGGGATGGAGGGGAGCATACCTCAACACAATGAAGTCTATCTATGAAAAATCTATTAACCATCACCATGCTAAATGAAGAAAAACTTGAAACATTCCTGCTAACATCAGGAACAAGACAAGGGTGTCCCCTCTTTCCACTCTTATTCAATATAGTGCTTGAAATCTCAGCTAGAGAAATAAGACAAGAGAAGGAAATAAAAGAGATTCAAAAAGGGGAAAATAGAAGTCAAAGTATCCTTACTTACAGAAGTTATACTTTTATATATACAAGACTCTAAACATGGTACCAGAAAACTCATAGACCTGATTAGCACTGTTAGCAAAGTGGAAGAATACAGAATCAACATACAAAAATCAGTAGCATTCCCATGTATAAATTTTAAAACATACTGAAAAACAAATTAGGGAAACAAACCTATTTGCAGTATCCTCAAAAATTAACATAGTCAAGGAAGTGAAAGACCTCTACAATGAAAACTTTAAAACACTGAAGAAAAAAATGGTGGAAGACAGTAGAAAATCAAAAGACCTTCCATGATCAGGGGTCAGAAGAATTAATATGAAAATAGCCATCCTACCAAAATAAATCTGCAGACTCAATGCCATCCCAATCAACATTCTAGCATAATTAATTAAGAAGTAGAAAAGATTTTTTTTGTTGTTTAGGTTTTTTTTTTTTTAAATTTATTTATTTGAGAGCGACAGACACAGACAGAAAGACAGATAGAGGGAGAGAGAGAGAGAATGGGCGTGCCAGGGCTTCCAGCCTCTGCAAACGAACTCCAGACACGTGCGCTCCCTTGTGCATCTGGCTAACGTGGAACCTGGGGAACTGAGCCTCGAACCAGGGTCCTTAGGCTTCACAGGCAAGCACTTAATCACTAAGCCATCTCTCCAGCCCTTATTTAGGTTTGTTTGAGGTAGCGTCTGGCTCTAGCCCAGGCTGACCTGGAATTCACTGTGTAGTCTCAGGGTGAATGAAGAAGCAGCTTACAAAATGGGAGAAAATCTCTGTCAACTATACATCTGAGAGAGGATCAATATCTATAATATACAAAGAACTACAAAAAAGAAAAACCCAAAACATCAACAAACAACTCAAGCAAAAAAAAAAAAAAAAAAAAGATATGGTCTGAAAAGAGAATACTGAAAAGAATTAATGCAAACTGGGGGCTAGAGAGATGGCTCACCAGTTAAAGTCACTTGTTTGTAAAGACTAATGACCTGGGTTTGATTGCCCAATGACCATGTAGCGCCAGATGCACAAAGTAATGCTTGTGTCTACAGTTCATTTGCAGAGGCAAGATGCCCTGTTGCATCCATATTCTCTGTCTGGCTCTATTCATAATAGCTAGGAAATGGAACCAGCCTAAATGTCCATCAACTGATGGACAGATAATGAAAATATGGCCCTGTGATGATTTGTAGTGATTGTCTAACTTGTGAGGATCTAGAGTCACCTGGGAAGTATTATCTAGACTAGGTTAGTACTGTAGTCTGCTCCATATTGGTGGGATGAACATACAAACCAGACACAGTTTATGGGAGGAAGGGATTTATTTCAAGCTTATAGAACCAGTGGAAGTTCCACCAGATGACTAAAGAAGCTGGCTCCCATTCATAAACCCAAGCAGAGAGACACCACTAAACAGCCAGCACCACAAGCAAGCACAGCCAGCACTCAAAACATCTCTGCATACCTTTAGACTAGAATTCAGATCCATCCCCCAAACACACCTTAGGGCTAGACTCCAGGATTCCCCCATCCCAGTGATACCTCTTCCAACCAGGAGGCTGGAGGCCCAAGTTACAAGCTTTAATCAAACACCTGAGTCTATAGGGGACACTCATTCAAACTATTACACTTTGCCCCTGGCTGCCAATAGACTCATGATGATCTCATATTGTAAACTGTATTTGGTTCAAATTCAAAGTTCTCCATAGTCTTTATGATTTTAAGACTGTTTCTTAACTGTGAGTCCTGTAAAATCAAAATAAGTCACATACTTCCAACACATAATGGCACAGAATAAATATTTCCATTGTTACAAGGAGAAACTGGACTAATGTAAACTCAATAACAATCAGGTAACCATCAAACATCTGCAGTTCAAGTTTGACATCCATAACCAGTGACCAGTCACAACAGTCTCTGGATTTCTAATTCCACTGGTCCAGCTGTGCTGAGTAGCTGGGGAAGACTTCCATCCCACCTTAACTGTGGATGGCAGCATTCTATGGGTTGGGATCCTGGACTGTACACAATAGGAGAGAACTGGCTGAGAATGAGCGTGTGTCATACTCTGCTTCCTCGCTGTGCTGAATGTGACAAGCTGCCTCAAGCTCCTGAAATCATCTTCCACATGATGAGGGAATATAACCTGGAAATGTAAGCTGAAATCAGCTCTCCCTTCTTTAAACAGATTTTTGTCAAGTATTTTGACCCAGCAATGAGAAATTGACTAACACACAGGTACCTGTACACAATGTACCTTCATTCAGCTGTGAAGATAAATAAAATTATGAAATTTGCAGGAAAAATAAAAGGAAACCTGAGAAATGTTGCCATGTCATTGTCACAGAGGCTGCCTGAGCATTTGCAACATTGAAGGGAAATAACATCAACCTCTCTCCACTACTGGGTGAAGCCCAACCTACCCACTGGACAGTTTTACTGGACTAAAGAGATCTAGGTAAGCAGGGTCTGTCCCTCCCTGACTGTCCCTATGCCCATGGGGCCCTGCAGGGCCAAAAAGTATATGGGAAGTTGTCTGTGTGTTGACATGATGGAGAGAGTCAGTCACAGAAGGCCCCTCCCAGGCTGAGAAGAGACTAGAACACAGCAGATTCTTAGAATGGTCTGCCTTGAGGACTTTCTGCCCTGGCTGTACACTTCATCCTCCTGTTTTGAGTGTACCTAACATAGTTTCACCAAACTGCCAATGTCCTGGAATTGAGGAGGGATGGTGCTGGTGCCAAACCACACAAGGGTGGGGGAGAACTTCTGGGAAGACATAAGCAAGCCTCCAGTGTCATCTTTGGAGCCCTGGTAGCATCAAGGGCAAAGCACACCGAAGCCCTGGTACTACGAATGGAGCTTCTTGGAATGAAAGTGTGAACATCTGGTGAATGAAGGCACCTGGCAGTTAATCCAGTATGCATTTACTCTGTGCCAGGCCTTGTGGGGGTTCTTGAGGGAATCAGTTTCTAGATTCAAGACAAAGGTCTGAAGACTTGAACCAATCAGGAAAACAGAACATCTAAGCCATGGCAACATGCTATTGACCCTTAGTAATAATGAATCCACTGGTGAAAAGAAAGTGGATTCTGCCATTAGGGGCACTTGAATCTCATCCAGTCTCTTTCTAGAATGTATATTTGGGAATTCTGGTTTACAGACACTATGCTGACGACTGGAGTCGGGGCTAGAAATACAAATAAGGATGAAGGTTAATGAGAGAGGTCACCAATGAGCACGTATGGGAGAAATAACCACTGTAGAAAGCTGCGTGGGCAGGAGGGACTGGCAGACAGTAGAAGAGGAAAAGGTAGCCTACAAAAATGGACATTATTTTAAGGAGCAATGCTTTTTTTTTTTTTTTTTTTTTGTCCGAGGTAGGGTCTTATTTTAGCCCAGGCTGACCTAGAATTTACTATGTCGTCCAGGGTGGTCTTGAACTCATGGCGATCCTCCTACCTCTGCCTCCCAAGTGCTGGGATTAAAGGTGTGTGCCACCATGCCTGGTTTTGTTTTAACAACTGGAATTCCCAGAAGTTTGAAACAGCAGATCTCGTAGCAGTGTAGCTGGCACACAGGGTGAAGCCACCTCGGCCTTTTCTTTAAGGGAAAGAAGATTGTGGTGGCATGAGGAGGATTATCATGTAAGTAATTAGGGTGACTCCAGTCACTGTTCTCGGCTCCTCACTGTGCCTGTTCTTGGTCCTCACTGATCCAGCAGGCGGGCATGAGGGGCACAGAGAAGCTGGGTAGCTTGCCTGAGATCTCACACAGGAAGCTGGGTTGCTGTTGCATGGACGCTGTTCAGAGTCAGAATCCCAAGCCCGTGGTATGCCTAAGTTCACAGGACAGCATCAGTATAGAGCCTGATCTGACAGAATCCAGAAAGCAACTTAAGCTGAGTAAGTCCAAGCTGATGCTACAGTGACATAACTCAGCTATGCTGGGCATTATGCCAAGCAGTTTTCAAGCCTACTCATGGTTTCAGGACTTCGGTAGCACTGGCCTCTTCTATGCATAGCAGCCTGGTATGTTCTCTTGCACTCAGGGTTTAGTACTCTTCCCATAGCTAGTGACATATACCCCACTACTTCCCTCTCTGGTTCTCACACCTAAGTCAATAAATCTCTCTGTCTTTCTCTGCCTATCTACCCCTGATAATTCTAACATGTGAACGCGCATTCCTCTCACTTTCAATGTAACATCTTGCTGTTGGCTTTATTTTTCTGATATTTTCCATGGTCCTCTGGTGTTCTGCACAGCACATTCCTAGTGGGATTCAGAATCATTTGTGGATGGAATTCCAGGGCTTTCTGCTCACAGCCACTATTGTGGCCAGTATAGTACACTGACATTGAACTTCTTCCTCATGCTGGCCAAACCAGCATCATGACTGTCATCTGCTTTCGTTCCCAACCCATCTCACAGCTTCATGCTATTCCATCCACCCTGGTATTCTTTCCCCTCTCTCTGGGCTGTGATGGCTGAGGGGCCAGCCTGCTTTAGGATATCTTCCTACACAGACAAAGGGACCTCCCTTTCCTGTCCCCTGATGTGTATGTACACAGGTATTACACATCATATATGTGTGTGAGCCCAGAGCAGGCATTCTGGGTCACCTTAACTAACTTTGCCATTTCTCATCCTCAGGCTCTCTAGCACCAAACCCATCACATCTTACCAATCTCTGAACTTTGGGATTTTGTTGTTGTTTGTTTCTATATAGCTCAGGTTGGCTATGGACTCATGGTAATCCTCCTGTCTCAGCCTGCTAAATTTTGGGATTGCAGGCCTACGCCACCATGCCCAGCTGGATTTCCTTTTAATCTGGCCTATGTATCTGTATGGAGGATGGGATGAATATGTCCTTTTAATATGTACTGATTTTATGTCAGTCTGTGTATCCTGTGGGCAGAGTCTTATATGTTCCTGTATATATGATGACATGCAGAATTGGTTCCAAGTGACCAGAAAGGAAAAAAGTCATAATTGAATACTTGTATGTCTATACAACATACACTTGTATCTTAGGAGCAGAATGTATGTGGGATTACAATCAAGATTTTAGTAGGGTAGGGGTCTTATTTGTCCTGTAGTAACAAGGAATGGGCTTATTATTTGTGGGTCACTGTGTGACTCTCTTGGGAGTCATATTATATGAATATTTCTGCCTGTGGTCTTTTATTTTAAACTTTTTATTGGCAACTTCCATATGTACAGACAATATAATATGATCGTATCTCTTCTTACCATTCTCCCTTTCCCCTTCTAGAATACCACTTCCAATGGATCTCTTCTTATTTCCAACTCTCTCTTCTATTTTGATGTCATCATTTCCCCCTTCCTGTTATGCAGGTCTTCTGTAGGTAGATCTAGGCCCTATGGGGTCATGAATATCACAGACACTTTGTGTCTGGAAGACAGTATTGTAAAGCACTCCTCTCCTCCCTTTGGCTTTTACATCCTTTCCACCACAATGGTCCCTGAGCCTTGGAAGATGTAATAGAGATATCTCAGTGCTGAACACAGCACTGTCATTTCTTCTCAGCTCTTTGGTGAGTTTTAAGTCTTTCCAGGGGTCACCACAATCTGAAAGAGAAACTTCTCTGACCACAAACGAGAATAACATTAATATATGAGCATAAGCATTAGTATTTAGAGGACAGTTTGGTGAGCATAATATTATGATCCATTTAGCCAGGCAAATGTAGTAGTTTCCTTCTTAGAGCTTATGACCTCCCCACCCACAGGCTTTTGATTAGGTTTTCCGTACTGGGTTTGAATGCCCTCAGTGGAGCGCTGCCTGTGGTCTTATGGGCTTGTAGCACTCCAGTCCCAGAGGTAAGAACAGCAGGTGGTGAACCATGCCTTCTGGGGGATAATACATGAAAAGAATTCGTGATTCCAAACATGCTGTAGGGTTTTTAAAAAGCCATAACAAAACGGCCTTAAAATCGAATCTGAAACAACAAATACAATGTTCAGTTTGAAACTCAGATTCAGCAAACTCCCTTGAGTTCATTTACTCCGTACAGTAACAAGCCTAAAGCTGCTTTTAGTTTACTGAAGTGTTCGGGTTAAATGTTTGCTTTTTTCTATATATAAAATCTATATCTGTCTATATCTATGTATGCTCAAAGTAATAATTCCATCGAACGGTTGTGTTTTGTTCTAAAAGGAGAGGGACAGAACAATATTTGGGAAACAGGCTTACTTACAAGCTGCTTCCATTCTCCTGATAATGTCTAGCTATATGCTCGGGGAAGAGGCTGAACATTCATGGGGATTCTGGCTCACATTTGGTCCTCGGAGTCAATGAGTCCAATTACCTGCAGAGGTGGGGCGTGTGTGTGTGTGTGTGTGTGTATGGGTTGTGGGTGGGGGGATCACTTCCTGGAGTTCTCCAGACTAGAACACATTAGGGCGGGGCCCATCGGCCTTACAAACAGGACCGGTGTGGGCGGACAGGCTGGCTGCCGGAGTTCAGCAGTGACGCCTGGAGGTGCAGGCGAGGCTCCAGGGCTGCGCCCGGCCGGAGCCGCCCATCGGGACCGTCCCACTCGGCCCGCTCCCGGCAGGGACGCCGGCGGAGCCTGGCGCTGTCCCCACGCTTCGCTTAAAGCGCGCAAGTTTTGTGCTGGAGACCAGGGACTCGCACTCCACGCCTGCGAGGAAAGCTGACCTCCGTTTGGGACGTTTGGGGAGCCCGAGCTTGCACCTGGTGAGTTCTGCCTTCCGATACCTTTGTACTTAACCTGAACACGAAGGTGAAATCTTTAGGGGAAGTTAGCCAGAAAGGAAGGGCTTCATTTTTAAACCCGGACCGTTGCAGTGCAGCCATAGTCGGATATAAATTTAGAATTTCCTTCCTTTGTTACTTAGGCCCCCCCGAAGCTCCAGCCGTGCGTTACCGCTGCCCGGACTGCACCCGAGGGTCGTGAGGCTCCTACACTCGGCGTCTCCGTGAAAAAATGTCCCGAAGCCAGTTGCAATCCGTGGAATGAATGCGTGTGCTCCGTGGCGGGGGGATCCCTCTCCAGCCGGCCGCATCTGAACGCTGGCTACGGCCCCTCGGTGGGTGGAAATGCCCCTTGCTTTCTGGGGAAGTTTGCGCACGCTGGACGAGACGAGATTCCGCTCAGGATGTACTTTCTTTGTGCCGCCGGCGGGAGTGCGGCTGGGGTCCTGCGGCGGGCCGCGGGTTCGGGTCTCTGGCCCCGCCCCACCGGCCCGGGTCCCGGCCCGCGCCTCTCCACTCCCGCGGCTGGCCGGCTGGAGCGCGGGGGCCCGCGTGGCGCGGAGGCGGCGGCGGAGGCTCTCGCTGCCCGAGGCTGCAGCGTGCGCCCGGACCCCGGGTGGCGTGGCTGCGGACCAAGGGTGCCCGGCGCCTCCGTGGCAGGTCGGGGCGGCTGTGGCCGGTGCGGACCGGGGCTGTCCCGCGTCCCCCAGCGCGCCGAGGAGGGCGCATCCGCTCGCCCTGCGCCTTTGTTCTCCGGCCCGGCGGCGCGGGCGCTGGGCGGTGGCCGGGACTCCGCCGCCAGTGCCGCCCAGGGAGGCAAGGTAGACGCGGGGCTCCGATGCCCCGTGGTGGGGGCAGATTCCCGGGGCCGGCCGGGCGCTCCTGTCCCGGGGAGCTCGGGAGAAGCCGCGGTCCGGCCGCGGAGGGAGGGTGGGGGCTGGGCCTAGCCCACCGCCTGGCCTCGGGCCCAAGTCCCCAGCTTCCCGCCTCTCCCGGGCTGCTGGATGGAATTCGGGCGGCGCGAATGGGGAAACAGAGCTACTGGGTGGTTTTTTCTGGGACGGTGGGAACAGGGAAATGGGCAAAGGAAAGCTGGGAAACGAAGAGCTCTTCTTGGTGAGAAAGTCTGGGCCACTACTCACATTTTTCTTTGACAGTGTCATGCTGTTTTGCGTGCTGGTGTGACTAAGTGAATTGCTTGCTCAGCTACCGAGCGGATAGAAATAACTTTTGATTCAGCTTTGACTACTCTGTGAGTCTTTGCAACAGTGGAGGTTTTCATAAGTTATGGGTCATATTAAGAGACCAGCAATGCTGTCACTGCCGAGTGGCTGAAAGGAGCGTGGGGCTGATATGTAGGGTAACTCTAATGAAAGTACACCTTTTAGAATTGAATTTGTTCCTCTGTGCCTTTATTTTGGGAAAGCTAGCCTGGTCCCAGTTGTGGGGAAGGGAGAGGGAGGTGAGAAGCTGAGACTGACCCAGAAAAGGGCTGATTGAAAGTTGCTGCAAGAAGTACTGGTGCAGAAACCCTCCCTCCTTGACCGCTCAGAGGCTGGTGAGCAGCCGCTGCGGGTCTGATTTTCATGGAGGTTGAGAGATTGCAAATGTGAGACCTGGAGGCAGGAGCCCTGGGTGAGGGAATACTATCAAAAGAAACCTATGGTAGATTTAGGGGGTCCAGTTCTTTGCTTTTAAAACAAGATATGCTGTATACCTGAAGGGCTTCCACTATACACTTACAATGCTCAGTCTCCCCCACCCCCACCTCACTCCCACTCCAAGAGCGTCTACTGAGCTGTCACCAGCGTTGCGATGACTCAAATGCTGTAATGACCATGAGTCTCCCTAGGGCTCACCACGACAGACTAGACTGGGCTCTGTAATTTGAGGAAGTAAGAGATGGAGTAGGCAGTATAGATGCTTCCAATTGCTTTGCTTACAATGAAAACTCAGGAGATGGGTATGCATTTTCAAAATAAAGTCCCCCCCAAAAAAATGTCCATGCCCTATGGAGTAAAAAAAGAGCCATATATTTCATTGAAACATAAATAAAATTTCCCTTTTTATAAAAGGCACTCAAACTGAGATTTGTAGTAAAGGTAAACAACTTTCCCATTTCTCAAATATAGAACAGCTTGAATAAATAACTCATGGGTTTCAAAATGGGTCACTATTTAAAATGGGTCACTTTAGATAGAATCATTGAACTCCTTGACTTTCAAAATGTAGAGGGCTGAATTTTGTGAGGCCTAATTGCATTAGAATTTGCATTTTGGATCACAGATAAAAAGAAACAGGGAGAAAATCAGAAGGAAATGGCCTCTTCTCAAAGTACCAAGGTGGACGCAATTGGGGGAAATCTTATTTATGCTCAATTGAACAGATCTAGGCATATGATTTAAAGGAGCTCTGTCATTTGACATCAAATTTTTGCCAGCGAAGATGAAGCCAGAACAGTGTAAATCTAGAAGTACTCCTTATAATATGCTATAACTTATGCATTACATATTACTTTTTATATAGAAGGCATAAGACTTTTTATATTTACCCTTAAGAAACATAGCTAGTTGAGATGTGAACTTTGAATAAATTAAAATAACTTCTTACATTCACTGTTATGAATTCAAAGGCTCTCTTTGACTGATCACTAACTGTCTTCCACAGTGAAGTCATTAACACTAGAAACCAGCTTATTGCAAAAGAGAATACCCAGTCTGTAGACAACAAAACCCCAAAAGGTCAAGTTCAAGATTTTGTTACACAACCAAACTTCACTCAAGATTTCATAGGTTCTTCTCTTTTTCCACAAATCTGTCTACAACTGACCATGCTCTAAAAAAGCTAGCAGACAGGCTGATTTCTCTAAGGCTTCATTGGCAGGGCCATATTGACACATGCCACCTCTCATGTTTATTGAGTGGTAGTGCTTGGGCAAACCCTTGTGTTCTTTCCAGTCAGGAATAATGGAAGACCAACTGCTGTCAGTGTCAACAGTATTTGGGATGTATTAAGTAGCCCTTAGCAATTATTTTTTTTTTGTAATTTTTTTTGTTCATTATTTATTTATTTATTTGAGAGTGATAGAGAACGAGGCAGATAGAGATAGAGAGAATGGGTGCGCCAGGGCCTCCAGCCACTGCAAACGAAATCCAGACGCGTGCGCCCCCTTGTGCATCTGGCTAACGTGGGACCTGGAGAATCAACCCTCGAACCAGGGTCCTTAGGCTTCACAGGCAAGCGCTTAACCGCTAAGCCATCTCTCCAGCCCTATTTTTTTAAAAGTATGTTTGTGGAGCCGGGTGTGGTGGTGCATGCCTTTAATCCCAGCACTCGGGAGGCAAAGGTGGGAGGATCACCATGAATTTGAGGTCACCCTGAGACTACATAGTTAATTCCAGGTCAGCCTGGACCAGAGTGAGACTCTATCTCAAAAAACCAACAACAACAACACAAAAAGTTTGAGGGCTGGAGAGATGGTTTAGGGTTAAGGTGCTTGCCTGCAAAGCCTAAGAACTTACTTTCAAATCTCCAGGTTCCATGTAGCCAGATGCAGTGATGCAAACACACAATGTTGCACATGCGCCACAAGGGGGCGCATAGCTCTGGAGTTCATTTGCAGCGGCTGAAGGCCCCTGCTCACCCATTTTCTCTCTCTCACATACACACTAAATAAAATATGAAATATATGTTTCAATATTTTTATTTATTTACTTGAGATAGGGGGAGAAAGGGAGAGTGTGGGTCCACCAGGCTCTCTTGCCACTGCAGACTAACTCCAGACACATGTCCTGCTTTGTTCATCTGACTTTATGTGGATACTAGGGAATTGAACCTGGGTCAATGCGCTTTGCAAACAAATGTCTTTAACCTCTGAGCCATCTCTCCAGTCTGCAGTCAGTATTTGAATGAACTCATGTAATCAATATACTTTAAAAAATATTTTATTTACTTATCTGCAAGCAGAGAGAGAAAGAGAAAGGGAAGGAAGAGAGGGAGAGAATGAGCACGCTAGGCCTCCGGCCACTGCATATAAACTCCAGACACGTGTGCCACTTTGTGCATCTGGCTTTGCCTGGGTACTAGGGAACCAAATCCAGGCTGTCAGTCTTTACAAGTAAGCCCCGATAACCACTGAGCAATCCCTCCAGCCCCTAATCAATATATTTTTAAGAGAAAATACATTAACATTATGGTATTTGGAAAAGTAAATATCCCCTCTCTCTGAAATGTCAGCCACCCACTAAGTAACCTGTGATAAAGAGGCATAAATGTTTTCTTCAGAAGGGATGAGTGTTTATATAATAGCTGATATGGACCATCTTCTGTGAGTTATCTCATATGATCATCAGAAAATACTGGCACCTGATGTAGAAACAAGTCAAGTGCATGTGAATTAAATGGAAGAGGCAGAATATAAGTGTACTTTTTTTTTTTTTTTCCATTCTAAAAACTCTTGGCTTTTCTACTGTCCTTCCACGATCAGGTCCAATTCCAGGTTGCAGCAGAACCACTTCCTGATTCTTGGGCCGAGTATCTGCCTCGGAAACATCTCTGAAGTCCTCCCACATCCTGCCTGTGGCTCCCTTTACAGTATGTGCTAAATCATTGTGTGTTAAGTTCATGAAATACAGATTTCACTTACTTTCAGGGCTGTCTAGAATAGAGCGTGTGCTTCATAAGTCATTGTAGTACACCTTGCTCAGTGAATGGTTAGATTTTCTTTTGCTTTTTATCTTCTGTGTGGCAAAACCTCAGTCAAATGTTGCTTCTGGATACACTGTCCATAATGAACAGATGAGATAGCCATTGGACACTGTATTAACATCATTGTATTTCTTTTTTTTTTATTTCTTTTTATTTATTTATTTGAGAGCGACAGACACAGCGAGAAAGACAGATAGAGGGAGAGAGAGAGAATGGGCACGCCAGGGCTTCCAGCCTCTGCAAACGAACTCCAGACGCGTGCGCCCCCTTGTGCATCTGGCTAACGTGGGACCTGGGGAACTGAGCCTCGAACCGGGGTTCTTAGGCTTCACAGGCAAGTGCTTAACCGCTAAGCCATCTCTCCAGCCCCATCATTGTATTTCTTACCATGGTTTGGTCTGAGCTCTCACTTCTAATCTCCTCTTGCCATCTTTTCGGTTTACAGCAACTTACTTGATATCCCCCCCCCCCCCCCCCCCGCTCCCTCCCCAACTAGTTGCAGCATTTTCTCCGGGCTACATTCGAAACTTTCCATACTAATGTCTCTTGGAATGTCTTAACTCTCTGCTTCTGCCATGCTACCAGTAAAACAGCTGAAATCCTGTCACTCTCCTGAACTGTCTCTTCCCCTGTCCTCCCCAAGCCCATGTTTGCATTCCAGCCATTATTCTAGGTCCTGTTTGTTGGCCACTTCTTTCTTAAAACTGTCCCCAGTTCCCATCATTTCACAGGTGAACTCTTCCCACAACACTGTTGGTTTAGCAGATGTTTTGGTGTATCAGATTCATGCGTGAATTTTCCACGCTCTCCCCTCAACTGAATTCAACATTTCAAATATATCTTGATCATTTTTTTCTGGATCCTACGAAATTTCATAAATGTCTGAAAACTCCCCACTTGGATGACTGTTAATGTTCTAGTGACTGGGATAAAGCGGTCATTGTGTGTGAGAACCCGAGTGGGGTGGCAGAGGTGGGGTTGGGAAGGGTGGCATTTCTCAGTATGTTTCATAGCACATTAAAGGGGTGGGCAATCAGTTGTTGTTATGTGATTTTGTATTTTTGACTTGTGCACTGATTTTAAACCCTATAATGGGTAACTGGTTTACATCCACAAAGCATCTTTACTTTTTTTTTTTTTTTTAATTTGAGAGTGACAGACACAGGGAGAAAGACAGATAGAGGGGGAGAGAGAGAATGGGCGCGCCAGGGCCTCCAGCCACTGCAAACGAAATCCAGACACATGCGCCCCCTTGTGCATCTGGCTAACGTGGGACCTGGGGAACCGAGCCTCGAACCGGGGTCCTTAGGCTTCACTGGCAAGCGCTTAACCGCTAAGCCATCTCTCCAGCCCAGTATCTTTACTTTTTGCCTGCCATTTTATGAGCTGATTTTGAACCTATTTTCAGGGTTTGCCTGTACTTACTCATGATAAAACTTTTGAAATAGCTTTGTAAAATTAGTTAATTTGTACATTTGCGAGCAGAGAGAGATAGAAGGCAGACAGAGAGATAGAATGGGCATGTCAGGGTCTCCAGTCACTGCAAATGGACTTCAGATGCATGTGCCATTGTGTATCTGGCTTTATGTGGGTACTGGGGAATTGAACTCGGGTTGTCAGGTTTTGCAGGCAAATGCTTTAGCTGCTGAGCAATCTCTCCAGCCCCTTGAAACAGCTTCTTAATGAAATAATGATAGCACTTCTAGAGCCAGGGTATGATTCCTTAAGTGTATGAGTTCTCAGCATTCAGTTTACCCCATACTTACCAATCAAATTCTTGCTTCACGCATCCTCTTTGACCCTCTCTTTGCTATTTTCTCTCTTCCTCTTTCCTCTTCGCAACTTCTTCCCTCAACCCTCTTCTTCTGCTTTGGATCACTGTACTTAAGTCCCCCAATATTCTTTGAAGAAAAGATTCTGTGTACCTACAGGACAGACTTATGGGGTAACTTTTGCACATTGTCTACTGCTACTGGGATCAAGGGGGGGAAAAAAGAGAGAAAATTGAGTTCATGGAGAGTTAAGAAAAGGGTACTTAATAAAGAAAATGAGGGGAAAAAAGTCTAACAGAATGCAGGCAAAGATTCTAAAATTCACACAATAAGGCACCTTTCTTTGCCTTTCTGGCTGCTTCTCGTGGCCTCCTCCATCCTCCATGCTCCGTTATCCTCATGGGAACTGTGACCAGAGCTGTGGCAGGGAAGAGGGGCAGTGAACAGCTGGAGGACTGAGCTGTGGCTCTGAGCACCCAGGGGAGCTGGAATTACAGAGGTTAACAGATAACTTGGTATCTCAGTGCCTCAGTTTCTTCTGCAGAAACGAGATCATTTCTCCCTCCCAGGTTGTTAGGGTTAAAAATTACTAAAATTATTAAAAGCACTCACAGCAATGGCTGGTATGCAAAAACCATACCCATGTAGTAACTGTTGATAGAGTAGTAAATAATTTTTTTTTCTTAGTGAGGCCAGTAAAAATGATGGAGAATTATATTTAAAAGATCCAGGCAGCCCTGCCAACTGAACAATTTATGTTGTGAGAATGAATCTAGAGGGTCAAGTTTAGGAAAGCAAATGTTTGACCTGAGACCTCCTTTATATTTCTGTCCTTTCTCTTTCCAATTTCACATAATCAAGTTGGTTACTGGGAATTTTAGTGACAATATATAGTGTTACCTTATAACCACTCCCCCCTGCCACCAGTTTCCTTAGCAAAGAACTAGGACCCATTTCTTCATTTGATATTTTTGTCTTTACTAGCCTTCTAAGTAACAAACAGAAATATACCTCATGTTTAACTTATATCAGTGGGGATCCTACAACTGAATCATACACTAGGTTTTATACCCAAGAAATTCCCCTCTTTCCTAAATTAGAATTTAAAGTCTTTAGACTGATACTGAACAAGAACTAAACCTATAAATGTATTCTTTGTGAAAAGAGAACTCCAGATGGTTTCTAAAGTTTGCATATGTTTTGAATTTTTGAACTAGTTTTATGGCCAAAGTCACTGCCACAAAAAAACACCCGAAGACAACTGTTGGGTAACATTTTCCTTTTTCTTTTAATAGGATTTTATTAGAATTATTTAAACTTGAATTAAAGAGTAATATGACTAATAAAAGGATATCTGATGTGTCCTACTGAAATGTGAGTTTTAAAAAAAATATTTATTTTAGAGAGAGAGAGAGACAAAGAGAAAGAGAGAATGGGCACATCAGGGCCTCCAGCCACTGCAAACAAACTCCAGATGCATGCGTCCCTGTGCATCTGGTTTATGTGGGTCCTGGGGAATTGAACCAGGGTCCTTAGGCTTTGCAGGCAAATGCCTTCATCGCTCAGCCATTTCTCCAGCCCTGAAATGTGAGTTTTAAATTTAAATATCAGGTTGTTTCCTTCCTTGCGAGTAGACTAGACTGCAGTACTTGTGAACTGCTTATGTAGTTATAGGAAACTTTGTCTTTTTTTGTCTTGAGTTATTCTTGAACACAAACCGAAAATTATCTCTTGCATGGGACTTAAAGAAATCAAAGTTTAAATGCAAATGGCATAAAGAACTAAAATTTTAATTTATTAACTTTTTTTTTTTACTTATTGTGGAGTCTTGTTTATTCATAATAAGCCTTTATAAGGTTTTAAAAAATATATTATTTATTGTATGCAGAGAGAGACAGAGAAGCAGAAAGAGAATGGGCATGCCAGGGCCTGTAGCCACTGCAAAAACACTCCAGATACATGTGCCACTTTGTGCATCTGGCTTTATGTGAGCACTGGAGAATCAAACCTGGGTAGTTAGGCCTTGCAGGCAAGTGCTTCACCTGCTGACCCATCTCTCCAGCCTTATAATCATTTTTAAAAGGGGTCATTAGTCATGGGGATATTCTGTATATTAAATGGATTTCAAAGTGAAGACAACCATCAATTTAGTCCTTTTTAAAAAATTTTTTTTAAATTATTTATTTATTTGTAAGCACAGAGGGGTAGAAGAGAGACAGATAGAATGGGCATGCCAGTGCCTCTAGCCTCTGCAAATGAACTCCAGATGCAAGGCCACTTTATGTATCTGGCCTTATGTGGGTACTGGGGAATTCATCCCTGGTCATTAGGCTTTGCAGGCAAATGCCTTAACTGCTGAGCCATCTCTCCAGCCTCTCAGTCTTGTTTATTTATTTATTTGTTATTTTGAGGTAGGGTCTCACTCTAGCCCAGGCTGACCTAGAATTCACTATGTAGTCTCAACATGGCCTTGAACTCATGGTGAGTGTCCTGAGTGCTGGGATCAAAGGCAGATTGTCACCACACCTGCCCTTATCAGTCCTACTATTTTTTTTTTTTTCTTTCTGAGACCATTCTGAGGCAGCTTTTACTACAATATTTTTTTCAGAATAGAATAAACAAACTAGGATGGAATGGCTAAATTACTTAGTTTTCTTCTAATGTATTAATCTTTCCTTCTCATAATGCTAACTAAATAGAATTTCAGGATTTATCTTTTGTTTTGTTTTTGGCAACAACCGAAATAAGATAATCATTTTATAGCTGAGCATTTGGGCTGGTGTTTTCCAGATTAGCAGGTCACAGTCTATTAATGGCTCATGTGATCACTCTAGAAAGTTCAAGTATCCAGTGAAAGAAAGAAAATACAAGAACAGAGAAGGAGAGAGAGAAAGAGGGAGAGAGAGTAGAGAGAGAGAAAGGGGTCAGGGAGGACAAAGGAAGGAAAGAAGGGTGGGGGAGGGAACAGAAAGTAAGAGTTGCATGTCTATTAAATAACACAGACATAGAGTTTCCCCAAAGATTGCATGTTGTTACTATACTAAAACAGTGCCCTGAAATGGTTCTCAAGGAACATGGACAAAACCAAAAAAAAGTATACAGTTTTAAAAATCAAAATGCACCAGTTTTGCCTAGTTGTTGTTACTTAATCCTGGTTGTTGAGTGTCAGCTTTTCTTCCTGGAAGGTGTCTTTGCTGACCACAGCCCAGTCCCCTCACAGGGCTGGATTCCTGTATAGCCTCTCTTGTAGCGCCCACTGCAGCTCCTAACTGTTTGGTCAGCATCTGTCTCTATTTAGAGCTTCAGGATGCAATTCGTTTTTGCTGCTTACTCTTACCACCCATTACTAACCACATCTTCAGTTTTTGCTGAACTAGACCTTTAAAACACTTTTTTCTTTTTTTGTCATCTCCCTCTCCTTTCTCTCCTTCCCCTGAGTTTGGTTTTTATATTTCTGCTCATCTCTCCCCCTGGAGAGCTTACCTATATTTATAAAATCAGCCATTGTCAATATCTGCATGCCCACCTACTCTTCAGTCCTGCCTAGATTCAGTCTTGCATAGTCTGTTAGATGTCCGTGCCCTATTGTTTCTCCACCATCTCAAGTTCAACCTATACCTAAGAGCAGATGTCACCCTGCCTTACTTCTGATTCAGCAAACCAGTTTCCTCTCTTATCAGTAATACTTAAACTCATCTCTCTCCTTTTAACTGAGAGAGTCTTCTTGATCTCTTCTGTTTGTCCTCTCAAGCTTGGTTCCCAGTGCAATGGCATTAAGTTCTGGTTATTATGGTGAAACCTCACCTGGCTGGCCCTTCTCAAATGAGCTGGTTCCCTTCTCACTGTTTCTTCATGTCGCATGGCAAGGGAGTCCTCCTCATCAAAGGCCAAACAGAGAAAACTGTTTGATCTTGGCCTCTGAGCTTCCAAAACTGGGAGCCAACTAAACCTCATCTTCAGACACTTTGGTAGGAGAACAAAAACCAAAAAGAGCTGGAGGGATGGCTTAGCAGTTAAGGTTCTTGCCTGCAATGTTAAAGGACCTGTGTAAGCCAGATGGCACAAGGTGGTGCATGCATTTGGAGTTTGCTTGCAGTGGCTGGAGGCCCTGGTACACCCATTATCTCTGTCTCTCCCTCCCCTTTCTCTCAAATAAGGAAATAAATAATATAAAAAAAAAACACAGACAAATTCACATTCCTTCCCATCACTGTACTGAATTATTCTGTCCCTAATGCATCCTGTTAAACTGATGTCCCACTCTTAAAGTCTCTTGCAGTGCTGCTGACAATTTAAGTAATCCCATGTGCTCAAACTTAATAATGATTGAATAAGATGTCATCTAAGACTACTTGCTCTCTGTCCCCACTTAGATGCCTCTGCTTGATTTTTCAAAGTTCGCCATAAACAAGTCACCCACTTCCTGCTTTCAAACACATGCTTGTTTCTCAAATATCTGTTACATGCAGTTCTTTTCTCCACTAACAAAAAGAATTTCTTCTCCTCCTGCATCCACCAAAGTGATGGACATCTTCAAGCCCTCTTGAAATTCCTAAATAATCCTCACCTTCTCACTGCTCTGCAGACTCTTCTGTTGTGCCTGGAGTTGGCATCTTTTGAAGGAATGTTGACGCAGTGCACCTTACTGGGGTTGTCTGTGGGAACAGTCTTTTTATGTCGGAATGATGAGTCTTAACTCCGAGCACACTATAAACGCTTTGAGATTGAGGACCATAGAGCACCACACCCTGTTCATCCTCCACGCCTGGTTCACACAGTAACTAGTCACATCCATATAAGATTAATTGGAACAGTGGAGGCTAAAGTTGTTTGACTTGAATTTAAACTGCAGAGCTTACCATTGGGAGTAAAACTTCAAAGTTTCCAACAGGTTTTGCATAATATTTCAGGATCATAAAAGTACACTCAACAAGGAAATGTGCAGTAAGTGAGATATTAAAAAGTAGGGGGTAGGGCTGGAGAGCTGGCTTAGTGGTTAAGGCACTTGTCTGCAAAGCCTGAGGACCAAGGTTCGATCCCCAGTCCCCATGTAAGCCAGATGGACAAGGTGGCACATGTAAGCCAGATGGACAAGGTGGCACATGGGTCTGGAGTTTGTTTGCAGTGGCTGGAGGCCCTGGTGCACACAATCTCTCTTTCTGCCTGTCTGTCAAATAAATAAAAATAAAAAAACAACTGGGGTTATTATAGAGAAACTTGTAGGTTTTAGACATACTAACTGCAGTTTTTCTAGAGAAGTTTAAAAAGATCTCTTGCCTGAAGAAATATTCTTTTGAGTAAATGAGGGGCAAAGTTCCTAGACTATAAAGAATTTAAGGTGGGATCTGTCACCTTCTTATCTGATGGTTCTACTTCTGTTTTCTGTTCTTCATTTTTTCCAGTTACTTTTTTATTTTTCTTTTTTGAGGTAGGGTTTTGCTCTATCCCAGGCTGACCTGGAATTCACTATATAGTCTCAGGATAGCCTTGAACTCATGGAGATCCGCCTGCCTCTGTCTCCTGAGTGCTGGGATTAAAGGCATGTGCCACCACATCCGGCTCCAGTTATTAGGAAAGACAGTACTAAGGGTAACAGTTCCTTCTTTCCATTCAGATGAGATCAAACGCAAGGTGTATTTCAAATACGTACTTCTAAGCTGTGTTTCCTTTGTTCTCTGTGGCACTTGATTTCATGTTTTCACCTGTCATTTTTAGTTCCCTTCAGTATCATAATGATACTGCCAGAGCTATCTGATGAAATCACCAAATCCAGTGAAATGTGTTTCCCAAGGTGACACAGTAAGTGTGTCCTCCGAATGAGTGGCCCTTGAGTTTCCGGTCTGCTGAAGGGTCACTGAGCCATGCTGCAGACACACAAAGGAACCTGCCGTCCCAGCACTGCTGTGAGTGGTGGCTGAATTTCATGTCTGTTACACCCCCCCCCCCCCAGTAATGCCCACATTTTCTTCTACTACTTCATGGGTGTCTCTCCAGCCACCTCCCCTGCACTCTGGAACTAGAGAGTGTGTTTGGAAGCACCTTTGGATCCTGTAAGATGCCAAAAGGGGCGTGTGAGGACCACCTGCGCGTGCGCGCTCCCCACAGCAGGGAGGCGCTGAGAGCAGCATTTTCACGGTGCTCATGGGTTTAGATAGAGGCCGGCTCAGAGATCCTGGTACCCTGCGAGGAATTTGGTGGCTTTTTTGGCATTAGAATGAAACTGGAAGATAGAGATGAGAGGTTTACCTTTCCTAACTTTTCCTCTCCTCACACCAACACTCTCAGAGTATCTGTAAAGACTGGCTCAAGTACGCACCTTGCCGCTGAGTGGGAGAAGCCTCATTTTGGAACTTCGCGCAATGGACTTACTAAGTGATGTGGGTTGCTGGCTGTGGAACAAGCTATTTGTCATTTTTTTCAGAAAACATTTTGACTCTTTGTTGATGACCACTTGGAACAGCTGACAAATGTAGGCAAGTAAGGTAACTACCTAGCTGGCGTGGGGGGGTCAAATGTTCTCATGGGCCACTTGCTAGCTTCCAGTCACTATCCTAGCAACAGTACCAGCCCCACACGGCTCTACTGAGTCGGACCTGATTCACGGGAGGGTTCTTGTTGAGTCAGGCACGCGCTTGAATGCTTGGAGGAGGGGCTCCACGGCTTGCTGGAGTCAGCTCTGGCTTGGAAAGTGGTGCAAGTGGACAAAACAAGCTGGCATTGGAGCTTAGTAAGTGCGCCTGTTCAAATGTGGAAAGCTGCTCTTGCCTGGCCTCTCGTAGATTCCGAAGGGTACCGTATTCATTCTTTTTCTTGTGATAAAATGCCTCACAAAAGTAACTTAAGGGGGATGGAGAGTTTGCTCAGTGGTTAATGCGCTTGCCTACAAATCCCAATAACCTAGGCTCAGCTCCCCAGCACCCACATAAAGCCAGATGCACAAAGTGGTGCATGCATCTGGAGTTCGTTTGCAGTCGCTGGAGGCCCCGGTGTGCCTATTCTCTCTGCCTCTCTCTGTCTGTCTCACTCTTACTGGAAATAAATAAATGAGGGCTGGAAAGATGGCTTAGTGGTTAAGACGCTTGCCTGTGAAGACTAAGGACTCAGGTTCCATTCTCCAGGAACCATGTAAGCCAGATGCACATGGTGGTGCATGCGTCTGGAGTTTGTTTGCAGTGGCTAGAGGTCCTGGCTCGCCCATTCTCACACACACTCTCTCTCTTTGTCTCTCTCCTTCTCTCTGTCTCCAATAAATAAATAAATAAAAATAAATCAGAAAAAATTAAGTAATAATTGTTTTTAAGAAGCAGCTTAAGGAAGGAAGTGTTTATTTTGGTTTAAGGGTACAATCCATCATGGGGGAACCATGACTGCAGGAACGTGAGGGGCAGCTGGGGACTTTGTCTTAGGCAGTAGGGAATGACTTTTGCTGGCGCTCAGCTTGCTTACATCTTCCCTTCAGTCTGGGAGCCCAGCCCATGGAATGGTGTTGCCCACATTTAGGGTGGGTTTTCCCCCTAGGCACTCCCTCACAGACAAGCCTAAAGGTTTGTGTAGTTGCCTGTAGATCCTAGATCTAGATCTAGTTGAAAATCCTCGTTAACCATCAGTTTCCAACCTCCGTTCCCTTCCTAGGGTCTGTTGGAGTAGAAACAACAGATTTGTTTCAACTTAGCTTTTCCTAGAATTACTCATGTTGATACTGTCTTCAGCAGTGCCGTCAAGAGTTCTGCTGGCCTCATTTTACATTTCCAGGCCTTTCCAGACACGTTGTGGAGGAGGCAGGCGAAGGCCCTTGCCTTTGGCCTTCGCAGGCAGCCCTCCATGAGTGAGCACCGTGCAGACAGAGGAAGTACCGAATGAAACTTGTTTTCTAAGTTTAGGCAGAAACCAGCCCAGAAGTTGGGTTTCCTGTTGTTCTCATCAACTCTGGACACCCAATCCAGGCATGGTGAGCCTGTCTGGGGACCCTTGCTTGCTCTGGGGAATAGGAAATACAGCCCAGTATGAAAGCCCAGTCTGGAAGGTGGTGTTGCACCCAGCTGGAGTTAGCCTCCTCCTGAGGCCCTCAGTATGTGCAGTGGGTTTTAATTCAAGATCATGGGCTAAAGGCACTTGATAACAGGTCTCTTGGCACAAAGTAGGAGCTTTGTTTTGGGCTTGTGATGTCAGTTTGCAATGACTCTGTATTTACTGCTTTTCCCTCTCAAACTTGGCCAAAGCCTGGGAGACAAAAGCGCCACCCTTGAGTGGAGATACCCACCTTTCTAGGCAGTGAAGCGTTAAGCATCAAGGATGAGATCGTTGAGGAAGGGGGACACTGTCCCTTATTGATGGGAGAAAAGAAGGAGGATATGAAGTATGCAGCCATGGCATGGACCTCGTCTGAGGTGATACCTGGCTGGTCCTGACACCCAGTTCTTCCTGAATATCCAGGTAGCCCTGCCTTTGGCATGGCTCTTGGCTTGAGCATTGGATAAGTGTCTAGTAAGTATCAGACATTAGCTGGAGTAGGTCATGTACACAATGCCTAAATGTTTCAGTCCAGAGCATACAAAGGAGCTATAGTAATATTACGAGGAACATCTTCAGAGGAGTAGCTGAGCCCCAACTCAAGCTTCCCACTAAAGGATATCTGTAGTGAGGGGAACTTGAAATGAGTAAATTTCATGCTAGCAAGGAAGTGGGACATGTTGGGTTACAGTACCACTGGTACGCAAAGGGTATGGCCCTTAAAGCAGCCGGATATCTGTGCTTTCAGACACTGATTTGCTGTTGTCAGATGGTGTGATGGGATAGCTGGAGCGGTGTGGAGGCAGAAGGGTCCTGGGTGCTGTGCTTAGTCATAACCTAGACTCTCTTATCACAAGCTGGGAGACAGGCCTGAAGGGGTTGAAGAGCTCAGTTGGTCTCATGGTTACACTTAGGCTTTGGAAAGCTCATGGGGTGGCTGGCCAGGACGTCCTTGACTCTGCATACTAGTCTGGGTGAGAAGTAAAGAGAGACTTTGAAGAAGTGACTTACAGGATTAAGCAATTGGGTGTAGAGGGGGAGGCCCAGGTGAACTTTCAGATTTCTGGCATAGATGAGTGACATGCTTCTGGGCCCAGACACAGAGAAGATGTCAATGCGGTGTTAAAGAAGAATGTGTCAGAGCAGCATTTGAGGAGTGTGTGTGCCAAATAATTATCGGTCTTCCTTCTCCTACCATATACCTATGTTATCTTCTCATTTATTCTGAATAAAAACTGAGTTTAGGGCTGGAGGGATGGCATAGTGGTGAAGGCGTTTGCCTGCAAAGCCAAAGGACCCAGGTTCAATTCCCTAGGACCCATGTTAGCCAGATGCACAAGGTGCACGTGAGTTCCTTTGCAGTGGCTGGAGGCCCTGGTATGCCCATTCTCTCTCTCTCTCTCTCTCTCTTTCTCTGTCAAATAAATTTTAAAAAATATTTTAAAAAACTGAATTTAGGGTTGGAGAGATAGCTCAGTGGTTAAGGCACTTGCCTGAAAGTCTAACACCCTGAGCTCGATTCCCCACTACCCACGTAAAGTGGTGCAGGCAGCTTGAGTCCATTTGCAGTGGCTAGAGGCCCTGGCATGCCCACTCTTTCTGTTTGTCTCTTCTGTCTTTCTCTGCTTGCAAATAAATAAACAGAATCAAAAATTACGGAGTTTATTGGTCCTTCCCAATTCCTTGGAGTGTAGGGTCAGATGCATAGTGCACTGTATAGTACAAAAAACAGTAGTAGGTGACTATGCCCTTACTGATGTTCATACTCTCTCATTGCAAAGACAGACTTTAAGGACATATCCTATGCTTCTCAGTTTAGAACATGTTAAGTGTGAGGCACCTGTTGTTTCCCAGTGAAAATAAATATATGCCAGGAAGATGCCTGGACAGACTTAGGTAGGCTTCACAGAGTGATTTTGGTTAGAGAGAGTTCAGACGATACTGTTGAAACGCAAATGTTGACTTCTGGACTGTGATCTCTGATTTTTGTTGTTGTTATTGTTGCTGTTTTTTTTTTTTTACTTAATTATTTATTTATTTGAGAGCGACAGACACAGAGAGAAAGACAGGTAGAGGGAGAGAGAGAGAATGGGTGCGCCAGGGCTTCCAGCCTCTGCAAACGAACTCCAGATGCGTGCATCTGGCTAATGTGGGACCTGGGGAACCGAGCCTCAAACCGGGGTCCTTAGGCTTCACAGGCAAGCGCTTAACCGCTAAGCCATCTCTCCAGCCCTTGTTGTTGTTTTTTGAGGTGGGGGTCTCACTCTAGCTCAGGCTGGCCTAAATTCACTATGGAGTCTTAGGGTGACCTCAGTCTCAAGGTGATCCTCTTACCTCTGCCTCCTGAGTGCTGGTATTAAAGGTGTGCACTGGGCTGGAGCGATGGCTTAGCGGTTAAGCGCTTGCCTGTGAAGCCTAAGGACCCCGGTTCGAGGCTCGGTTCCCCAGGTCCCACGTTAGCCAGATGCACAAGGGGGCGCACGTGTCTGGAGTTCATTTGCAGAGGCTGGAAGCCCTGGCGCGCCCATTCTCTCTCTCTCCTTCTATCTGTCTTTCTCTCTGTGTCGCTCTCAAATAAATAAATAAATAAATTTAAAGGTGTGCACCACCACGCCTGGCTGTGATCTCTGATTTTTTTTTAACAGAAGAAATCTTGTAGGGTTGCTGTGTTACTAAAATTTCTCTCATCTAATGTTTTGTCTTTTTTTTTTTTTTGGTTTTTCGAGGCAGGGTCTCACTCTAGCCCAGGCTGACCTGGAATTCACTATGGAGTCTCAGGGTGGCCTCAAACTCATGGCGATCCTCCTACCTCTGCCTCCTGAGTGCTGGGATTGAAGGCGTGCGCCACCACGCCTGGCCTTAATGCTTTGTCTTGATCTACATAGCTACGTCTACACTGACTCTATATAGGCCAATACACTTGTGGACATATCTATTTGTGGCTAGTACACAAACTGACGCTATTTTGGGGTGGATTTTTATTGTACAAGTGAGGGAAGACAAGGATGTCTATATTATGAATGGGAAGACAGAATCGAGTAGTATTTTTCCTTGATCTGTATCTCTCTTAAAGAAATAAGTTAACAGCTGTATTTTCCTATTAAGTGCTAGTGCTTTACACACTTTGTGGAGTCAGGTTACCTTGGTTTTAAGGAATTAGGAGTTTGGTGTTTGTTTGGTGTGGTCACTCAGTAACCCATTTACGTGTTCTTCTTTTGGTAGATCACAGTTCACAGCCACAGAAAGCTACACGGAGTAGCTGCATAAGGCCACCAAAAGGCTTACCAAAGAATGCCCGCGTGGAAGGATTTTGAAGTGCCCGTGCCTGCACTTTATAGTGTGTACCATTCTTTTTCAAAAATGATGTTGGAAGAAAACTAGTATATGAAATAAGATCTTTTCCCATTTTTAATGGCCAACATGTATTAAATTAGAAACATCTATTCTACAGAATCCAAAATTCTATGGTTTCAAAGCAGCAAGTGCCCACTGGAAACAGACCTGAGTGGACATGAGAATGTTTGTTAATGGCAGACGAGTCAAAAAATGGCAGTTTTTACAGTTATTCACCACTTGTTTCATTCTAAGCTTCATGGTTTTTTGGGGACCAATCGATAATTCCATTGTGAGCCATATGAAATCCTACTCTTACAGATACCTCATAAATAGCTATGACTTTGTGAATGATACCCTGTCTCTCAAGCACAGCTTGGAGCAGCCTCGGTACCCATACTTAATTAACCACAAGGAGAAGTGTCAAGCTCAAGATGTCCTCCTCCTGCTCTTCATCAAAACTGCTCCTGAGAACTATGACCGACGCTCTGCAATCAGAAAGACGTGGGGCAGTGAGAAGTATGTTCGCTCCCAACTTCACGCCAACATCAAAACCCTGTTTGCCTTGGGAACTCCTGGTTCACTAAGGAGAGAAGAACTGCAAAGGAAACTGGTCTGGGAAGATCAAGTGTACCATGACATAATTCAGCAAGACTTTGTTGATTCTTTCTACAACCTTACTCTAAAATTGCTCCTCCAGTTCAGTTGGACAAATACCTTTTGTCCACATGCCAAATTCCTGATGACTGCTGATGATGACATATTTATTCATATGCCAAATCTTATTGAGTACCTTCAAGGTTTAGAACAGATTGGTGTTCGAGACTTCTGGATTGGCCGCGTGCATCGCGGTGCTCCTCCCGTTAGGGATAAAAGCAGCAAGTACTACGTCCCCCATGAAATGTACCAGTGGCCAGCTTACCCTGACTATACTGCTGGTGCTGCCTACGTTGTTTCCAGTGACGTAGCTGCCAAAGTCCATGAGGCGTCCCAGACCCTGAATTCTAGTCTCTACATAGATGACGTGTTCATGGGCCTCTGTGCCAATAAAATGGGGATAGTGCCACAGTACCATGTGTTTTTTTCTGGGGAAGGTAAGGCTCCTTACCATCCCTGCATCTACGAAAAAATGATGACATCTCATGGACATGTACAGGATCTTCAGGACCTATGGAAGGAAGCTACAGATCCTCGAGTGAAAAATGCTTCAAAAGGGTTTTTTGGGCAAATATACTGCCGGTTGGTTAAGATAGTACACCTTTGTGGATTGACGCATAGGGACACGTATCCCTGCAGGGCTGCATTTGTGTAATAGTACTTGAGTGCTGTGTCTTCACTGTCACTGAGCCAAACTGGGACAAAAACCCTTAAAATGTTTGTCTGAACTCTAAGTAACTGAATAGAACGACAGGTTTTGGAAGCTGTCAGAACAGTTCTTGATTACAGGAGCTATTCAATGTAACATATCTAATGAACTCATGGCCTAAATTCATTTCAAGGAACCCATATTTTAAAAGGTTTTTGTTATGAAGCCCAGTATGGTGTGGCGCACCTCTTTAATCCCAGCATCTGGGAGGCAAAGGTATTAGGATTGCTGTGAGTTCAAGGTCACCTTGAGACTACATAGTGAATTCCTGGTCAGCCTGGGCTAGAGTGAGACCCTACCTCAAAACAAACAAAACAAAACAAAATTACCTTATGAGCAAAAACAAAACTAAGTTGCCAGTTACTGCCTCATGTATATTTGAGGTGTTGAGAAGCAGAATGAGGGCTTTTGGAAAATACCCAGCCAATATGTAGCATTTCTAAGAAATTATCTGTAGAACATTTGATTTGTGTTAAAGAACTCTGGTAGATGTAGGTGGTGGAGAGAAACAGTATATCTGGTGAGAGAGAAGAAAATGTCTACAGTTTCATTCTAAATAGTTAAAATCACTTATTGGTGGCATTCATGTAGCTATTTACCCAGATTGTATTAGCATCATTTAAAATATCTTTTATATCTTTCTCAAAGTTTAATGAAAAAATTTGGAAAACACATTAGCTCTCCCCTAACTTTAATGTGCGCTTTCATCCTTAATACTAGAAACAAACAAACAAAACAAACAAACAAACAAACAAAAAAAAACCAGAGATACAAAACATGGGTAGTTTGTTACCCCACAGCCTTTCACTAGAGAGAAATCATTGTCAATTCCAATAAGCTGATTATTATTTAATGAATTTTTCCACTTGTTTTTCAATATTGATCTGTATTTAAGATAGTTGCTGGAATACTGTTTGCATAATGGAGGAGACTTCAAAGGGAAAGATAGAGTTGGGCGTGTAGCTCAGTGGTACAACTATTGGTTAGTGAGCTGTGGGTTCCGTCCTCAGCACCATAAAGTAAATAAGTAGGTAAATAAAATGACATTCAAAGTCTTTTTTCCCAGTGACTTGTAAAATATAATTTTGGTGTCTAAATGATTATACACTATGACAGTTAACCCACCACTAACAAAACCTCATACACCACAGTACTTTAAGTGCAGCGTTTCAGTTGAGAGTTTTAAATCAATGCTATAGTATGTAAAGCAACCTACAGCCAATGGGATCAAGAGCGTTTGGAGCATTGCATCATCCGTATGGTCAGGGCTTTGGCTGGAGTCTAATAAATGAAGTTAATTTATTTTACAAATCAGGATAAAATGGGGCCATGATGCTAATAATTCCCCCCCCCCCACAGAAGAGATTAAGTGATATTGCTAGAGAGATTATATGACTTAAAAAATAGTTGAGCTGGTTATAAGACCTTTAGTAGAGTACATACAGACATCTCATTTAATATGAAGTCAGAAACATGCAGAACAACTAGAATATCTCAGAATATCAACTGGACGATGATATTTGTAATTTTTAACAGGTATATTTTTAATGTTTACAGAAATCTTTTGTTAATTTTTCTATTTTGAAATTTCAGGCTTGTTTACATTGCTTAGGTTAGTTCTTTTTAACTAATGTCAAGGCCTTGGTGTCAAATATTCTAAGAATAATTACTTTTAGAGTAGATGTAGGATTTCAGACCATTACAGTTCAAATTTTCTGACCAATTTAAAGCTGTAGAGAATAAAAGCACATTTGGACAAAAGTTTATAATTAATTTTTATCAGTTGATTCTTTAATAACTGTTTGCCTTTGGACTATACATACTCTAGGTATCTATACTTGGAACTGTTAAAATTTGCTATTGATTGAAAACAATGGTTATCTGTCTGGTCATTGAAGTAATCTTGTTTACAGCAACACTTTTATGAAACAGTTATTTATTTGTTGATAGAGCTCTCGAACTGTGGTCATCATTTTTATTTTTACTTTGAATAGAATGCAACACGTTTGAATTGAGAGGAAGTATGAAGGCAATTCCTGTTTTTAGAAGGAAGTTGCTAGATGAATCCTTTATCAGACTTAAAGGACTGAGAAGAGTATTTGTAAATAGAACTGTTCTAACCTTTTAAAAAGGATGGAAAAACTTTGGGTACTCCATGCAAGGTTTAAAAAAAAAAAATCAAAAGGGAAAATAAACTATTGGCCTGGATGATCACTTGAATAAAAGATGGTTGTACGCAGTATTATTGCTAAAAATCTTTTTACCTCTTGGTTAGTTTGCATCTTTTTCCCAATTATTAATTTTATATCAAAAGGTTAAATATTTATATTATTTGAATTTTACCCTTGTATATGAAAATAATTAGTGGGTGTAAAAAAAACTGTTGATTTCCAATAAACAACTTAAACTTGCTGGTGGATATATATTTAGACTCCTGTGTGGACACTCTTTTATAATATTATCTGTTTGATGTTAGAGACATCTACTGCCCAACCACAGTCTTATTCATGCTTAGACGTATGTGCTCTGCTTCAGATCAAGGGACTGGGTGCCCTTTGCATTATGAAGCCACCAAAATACTTCTGTTGTTGTGTTTGGGGGAAAATGTTCTTTCCTAATAATTTTTTTTTGTTGTTGTTCCTTAAAATTTTTTTTTTATTGACAACTTCCATAACTGTAAAAACTAACCCATGGTAATTCCCTCCCTCCCTCTACTTTCCCCTTTGAAACTCCACTCTCCATCATATCCCATCCCCCTTTCAAGCAGGCTCTCTTTCATTTTGATGTCATGATCTTTTTTTCCTATTATGATGGTCTTGTGTAGGTAGTATCAGGAATGGTGAGGTCATGGATATCCAGGCCATTTTGTGTCTGGAGGAGCACGTTGTAAGGAGTCCTGTCCTTCCTTTGGCTCTTACATTCTTTCTGCCACCTCTTCCACAATGGACCCTGAGCCTTGGAAGGTGTGATAAGAGATATTGCACTGCTGAGCACTCCTCTGTCACTTCTCAGCACCATGATGCCTTCTGAGTCATCCCAAGGTCACTTATAGGCCACTGTGGAGTGTCAGGATTCAGCCCTGTCCTCACAGTTCCCTGTGGGCAGATCCATGCTGGGCTGCTAGGAGTTGCAGAGAGGGCCTGGCCTGGTCTCTCCCCTCTCCTCAAGGTGCAGCTCCTCACTACCTTGGGGTCGGATGGAGGAGGGTAGGAACTGAGGAAGCATATCCCAGCCAGGCTCCACCAGCGTGACTCCTTTGTCCTCCAGGCCTGCACAGCTACCATGTTTCAGTGCGTGCACTTCTGGGGCTGGAAGTCCCTGAAGAGGTCTTTGGGGCAAAGCGACCACAGCACCAATGACCAGACGATAGCTTTCCAGACAACCATGTGCTCCATCCTGGTGAGGAGGCCGCTGGGGACCCTCTTTCCTAATAATTTTTACACAAAGGGATCTGTTGTTACTTTCTTTTTTTTAAATTATTTATTTATTTATTTATTTGAGAGCTACAGACACAGAGAGAAAGACAGATAGAGGGAGAGAGAGAATGGGCGGGCCAGGGCTTCCAGCCTCTGAAAACAAACTCCAGATGCATGCGCCCCTTGTGCATCTGGCTAACATGGGACCTGGAGAACCGAGCCTCGAACCGGAGTCCTTAGGCTTCACAGGCAAGCACTTAACCGCTAAGCCATCTCTCCAGCCCTGTTGTTACTTTCTTGTTGCTGGGACAAAACACCCAACCCAAAGCAGCTGATGAGAGGAGAGGATTTAGTTCGGCTGTGTTGAGGGGAAGTTTCATCATGGCTGAGAAAGCATGACAGGTGTCACATCTTGTCACATAGCAGCAGCAGAGCCGGATCAGCATGGCTGAGCTGGCTGGCTAACATCCAGTAGGGCTGCATTAATAAAATCCAGTGTCTACCATCAGCAACACACTGCCTCCAACAAGGCTCCACCACTCCCCCAAATGGCTACCATCTGAGGATCAAGTGCTCAAGACACATGAGCCTATGAGGGACATCTCATTCAAACCACCACAGGATGAAATAAAATCCGGCACTCGTTTGAAGAGGTCAGATTTTCATTTTATTTGATTTCATCCATTAGCTAAGACAAAAGATAAGTCAACATTTGTCACCTTAATGTCAGGAATGTTGTTGGACCCTACTTCAGTGTGGTAGTTTGGTATGGTTGGGTTTCTCTGACCCCCTTGCCCTGATTCCTCCACAACCCTTGGTATGCTCTGTATGGAGTGACTCAATCCATGTGTTTTATAAAATTAGAAGTATCTAGGTTTCTGGATTGTATTGGAACTTTGTATTTTCAAGCATAATTGGAATGTTTGCATATTGGACTAAAATGATGGTTGAGCACTTGGAAGAATCCACTAATCAGACCTATATTTCTGGGCTTTACTTGGACACTATAGTTACATTGAGAATGGGACTGAAGATCTTTGGGTGTCTGTGGATGTGCAGGATTCCCCATTCTACCACAGAAATGAGAGGAGCCTTAGATGTCTCCCTGACTCTGTTCCTTCCAGTTCTGCATTGTAATATTTTTAATTTTTATTTATTTGCAAGCAGAGTCAGAAGAGAGATAGAATAGGCACACCAAGGCTTCCAGTCGTTGCAAATGAACTCCAGATGCATGTACCACTTTGTGCATCTGGCTTTATGTGGGTACTGGGGAATTGAACCCCTGTTGTTAGGCTTTTGTAGGCAAGTGTCTTTACTGCTGAGCCATCTTTTCAACCTCCTACTGCATTCTGTAGCAGGGCAAGACTTACAGCTTTCCTTCTAATAGTCCTTGGCTCTGGACCTTGAAGGCTCCATTATTGCTTCCAGCCTTGGATATAAACTCCTCCACTTGGTTTTCAAAGACATGTGATCATCATCTTCCGAAGCCCATCTTTACCCAGTGCTACTACCGTCATCTGCCACAGGTCTCCTTATAACTGTTCCTTACTCATGTGAGTGTCCTTGCCAAACACCATTTCTGCTCTCCCTGTTGAGATCTTGGAAATCCAACCCTACCTTCATTCCTTCATTAAAAATCTACCCTCAAGTTAATTTTGATATAGATATTGGACTCCCCCCAGTAATTGTTCCATTTTAGCTCTAATGTAAGTTCTTGTTTTTCTTTTCTTTCTTTTTTTCTTTTTTTTTTTTTTGAGGTAGGATCTTGCTGTAGCTCACGCTGACCTAGAATTCACTATGGAGTCTCAGGGTGGCCGCGAACTCACAGCAGCCCTACCTCTGCCTTTCTAGTGCTGGAAATTAAAGGTGTGTGCCACAATGCCTGGCTATAATATAAATTTTGACAGTTGGAATTCAGTTTGTACCTAAATACAGTGATATTCAGCTAGGATAGCCAACTATAAAGAAATTATTCAAAGCCGGGCGTGGTGGCACACGCCTTTAATCCCAGCACTTGGGAGACAGAGGTAGGAGGATTGCTGTGAGTTCGAGGCCACCCTGAGACTCCATAGTGAATTCCAGGTCAGCCTGGGCTAGAGTGAGCCCCTACCTCGAAAAACCAAAAAATAAAAATAAAAATAAAATAAATGAAAAAAGAAATTAGAGACTTCCGGTTAAGATGGCGACGTAGGTACCACGCCAAAGCAGCCTAGGGGGGGGAAAGACCAAAAAATAACTCAGCAAAATACACACTTTTACTAAAAAGTGAGGTGTATAGGAAGTTGAGGCGGCAGCGGAGAAATGGAAGAGTTATAGAGCATCCAGAGCCTGCACAGGCGGGAACAGCGGCTCCGGGGCGGCTCGGCTACCGGCCGCAGCCGCGGAGCGGCAGAAAACCGCCGGACTCTCGGCTCGAGCCGCAGGACAAGCCAGGTGCGGGATTTTCCCCTCACACCGCGCTCTCCGCAACTCGGGAAACGTGAGGAGAGAGCGGCAGCAAGCAACGGACGGAGGAGCAGACCGCGAGGTAAAAGCACACGTGGAGAAGCGATACAACCAGAGCAGCTGCGGCTCCCTCCCCTCCCCCGCCGCCTGAACCCAGCTCCAGCGAACACAGCAGCGGCCCGGGACCGGCCACGCCAACTTGGGCTGACGGCGGGACCCAAGCAGGAGCAGAATTCGGCAGCAACTTCAGCGGCTCCAGCACCGGTACCAGTGGCTCCAGCAGCAGCGGACCCAGGAGCGGCAGCAGTGGCAGATCCCGCAGCAGCGGCTTCGGGGTGAGCAGCAGCGGTGGACACGGCAACGGCAGCTTCAGCAGCGGTGGTGGCTCCGGGGGTGGCAGCTACAACAGCTGCAGAGGCGGCAGCAGCGGCTCAGTTTGCCCCGTAGGAAAAGCAAGTGCCCAGCTCCAGAAATCAGAACAGCAGCCCGACGACCCAGGCAGCAACTTGACTGAGACCACAATCACCCAAGGTAACTGGGATTGCACCAGGGAAGGGTCTCACTTGGTCACAAGCTGACTTGGATACCTCAACAGACCAGAAATCTAAACCTCTTTGTTGATAGAGGATCTGGTCATTATAATAACTACTCTTGCATACATACTCGGGGCTGTTTTTGATGGAATGGGTACAGTGTTTAGTTAAATTTTAGAATCTACCAGTATATTATTCCACTCAGCCTGCTTGAATACTCCTATAGCAGGGAAACTCAACCCCTAAGAACATCTTTGTAGATACTCTGAGAGTCTTAAGAGCCACACCTAATACCTTAAGGTCCTACCCTGAAAATATATTACATCAAATCAATTGATACAGCTAAGAATACACAGCTAGCTAGAAAATCCAAGCATTAACTTAATCCAAGATGCAAAAATATATACATTATAACACAAGAAACACTAAAAAGCAAGACGATATAAATCCACCTAAAAGTATTAATGCATCAGAAATGTCCTCCAGTGAGAAAGAGTTAGAGGAAATGCCTGAGAAAGAGTTCAAAAGAATAATTATAAATATGTTCAAAGAGGTCAAAGAACACATGAAAACAATCAAAGAAGAAATCAAAGAGGAAATCAAAGAGGAAATCAAAGGAATCAAAGAAGAGGCATGACACCAATTTAATGAAATAAAGAAGGCAATACAAGACATAAATAGAGAAATAGAAATAATAAAGAAAAACCAGTCAGAATTACTAGCAATGAAGAACACAGTTAATGAAATAAAAAACTCTGTAGAAAATCTCACCAGTAGGATGGATGAGGGAGAGGACAGAATATCTAAGCTAGAAGATCAGGTGGCAGACCTAATGCAGTCCAACAAAGAGAAAGACAAACTTATAGAAAAGTATGAGTGGGAATTTCAAGATATTCGGGACACTATGAAGAGATCCAATATAAGAATTCAGGGCATAGTAGAAGGAGAAGAACTCCACTCCAGAGGCATAGTAGGCATCTTCAACAAAATCATAGAGGAAAATTTTCCCCAAATTGGGAAAGAGGTGCCAATACAGATACAGGAAGCCTTTAGAACCCCAGCCAGACAAAACCCAGAAAGAAACTCTCCTCGCCACATTATACTCAAACTTCCAAACACACAAACCAAAGAAAAAATATTGAAAGCAGTTAGAGAGAAAAATCAAGTTACCTACAAAAGCAAGCCCATCAGGATTACAGCAGATTATTCAACACAAACTTTTAAAGCCAGAAGGGCCTGGAGTGATATATTCCAAGTTCTGAAAGATAACAACTGTCAACCAAGGTTACTTTATCCTGCAAAGTTATCCATCCAAATAGATGGAGAAATAAAGACATTCCATGACAAAAGCAGGTTAAAGGAATATCTGAAGACAAAACCAGCTCTACAGAAAATACTTGATAGAATCCTCCATGCTGAACAAAAGGAAAAGCACACATATAAGGAACCTAGAAAAAACCAGCCATACTCAAATACCAGTTAACAGAAGAGAGCACAGGTAGAACAAGTAACACACACACACACACACAAATGGCAAACATAAATACACACCTTTCAATAATATCTCTTAATATCAACGGTCTCAATGCCCCAACGAAAAGACATAGATTTGCAGACTGGGTTAAAAAGCAGGATCCTACAATTTGTTGTCTTCAAGAAACTCACCTTTCTACAAAGGATAGACATTATCTTAGGGTGAAAGGTTGGAAGACGGTGTTTCAAGCAAATGGGCCTAGAAAACAAGCAGGGGTTGCTATCCTAATATCAGACAGGGTGGACTTTAGTCCGAAGTTAGTCAAAAAAGATAAGGAAGGTCACTTTATATTGATTAAGGGCACACTCCAACAGGAGGACATTACAATCCTAAACATATATGCACCTAACATGGGGGCTCCCAAATTCGTCAAACAAACACTATTAGAACTAAGGTCACAGATAACACCAAACACGGTGGTGGTGGGTGACTTTAACACCCCACTCTCATCAATTGACAGGTCATCCAGGGAAAGAATAAACAGAGAGGCATGTGGACTAAATGAGGTCATAGAAGGAATGGACATAACAGATGTATACAGGACATTTCATCCAAAGGCTGCAGAATATACATTCTTTTCAGCAGCACATGGAACATTCTCTAAAATAGACCATATATTAGGACACAAAGCAAATCTTAACAAATTCAGGAAAATTGAAATAATTCCTTGCTTTCTATCTGACCACAATGGAATTAAACTACAAATCAGTTGCAAGAAAGGCTATAGAGCATACACAAAATCATGGAAACTAAACAATACACTACTAAATGATGAGTGGGTCAATGAAGAAATCAAAAAGGAAATCAAAAAATTTATAGAGTCAAATGATAATGAGAACACAACATACCAAAATCTCTGGGACACAATGAAGGCAGTTCTAAGAGGTAAATTTATAGCCTTAAGTGCCTATATTAAGAAATTAGAAAGGTCGCAAGTAAACGACCTAATGCTTCGCCTTAAAGCCTTGGAAAAAGAAGAACAAGGCAAACCAAAAAGTAGTAGACGGGAAGAAATAATAAAGATTAGGGCAGAAATTAATGAAATAGAAACAAAAAGAACAATCCAAAGAATTAATGAAACAAAGAGTTGGTTCTTTGAAAGGATAAACAAGATTGATAAACCCTTAGCAAATCTGACCAAAAGAAAGAGAGAAGAGACACAAATTAATAAAATCAGAGATGAACAAGGTAACATCACAACAGATTCCAGTGAAATTCAAAAAATTATAGGGACATACTATAAAAGCATATACTCCACAAAGTATGAAAATCTGAAAGAAATGGATGATTTCCTTGATCTATATGACCTACCTAAATTAAATCAAAATGAGATTAATCACTTAAATAGACCTATAACAAACATGGAGATCCGAGCAGTTATCAATAATCTCCCAACTAAAAAAAGCCCAGGCCCGGATGGATTCACTGCTGAATTTTACCAGACTTTTAAGGAAGAGCTAACACCATTGCTTCTTAAGCTTTTCCAGGAAATAGAAAAAGAAGGAATCATACCAAACTCCTTCTATGAGGCCAGCATCACCCTGATACCAAAACCAGGCAAAGATAGAACAAAAAAAGAAAATTACAGACCAATCTCCCTCATGAACATAGATGCAAAAATTCTCAACAAAATATTGGCAAACAGAATACAAGAGTATATCAAAAAGATCATTCACCCTGACCAAGTAGGCTTTATCCCAGAGATGCAGGGATGGTTCAACATACGCAAATCTATAAATGTAATACATTACATAAATGGGTTGAAGGACAAAAATCACATGATCATCTCATTAGATGCAGAGAAAGCATTTGACAAAATCCAACATCCCTTCAGGATAAAAGTCCTACAGAGACTGGGAATAGAAGGAACATATCTCAATATAATAAAGGCTATTTATGACAAGCCTACAGCCAACATATTACTAAATGGGGAAAAACTGGAAGCTTTTCCACTAAAATCAGGAACAAGACAAGGGTGTCCACTGTCTCCACTTCTATTTAATATAGTTTTGGAAGTCTTAGCCATAGCAATAAGGCAAGAGACACACATAAAAGGGATACAAATTGGAAAGGAAGAAATCAAGTTATCATTATTTGCAGATGACATGATTCTATACATAAAGGACCCTAAAGACTCTACTAGCAAGCTGTTAGAGCTGATCAAAACCTACAGCAATGTAGCAGGATACAAAATAAATACACAGAAATCAGTAGCCTTCATATATGCTAACAACAAACACACAGAGGATGAAATCAGAGAATCACTCCCATTCACAATTGCATCAAAAAAAATAAAATACCTTGGAATAAACCTAACTAAGGAAGTAAAGAATCTATACAATGAGAACTTTAAGACACTCAAGCGAGAAATTGCAGAAGACACTAGAAAGTGGAGAAACATCCCTTGTTCCTGGCTTGGAAGAATCAATATCGTGAAAATGGCAATCTTACCTAAAGCAATCTACACATTTAATGCAATCCCTATCAAAATTCCAAAGGCTTTCTTCATGGAAATAGAAAAAACAATCCAAAAATTCATTTGGAATCATAAAAAACCTCGAATATCTAAAATAATACTGAGCAACAAAAAAGAGGCTGGTGGTATCACCATACCTGATTTTAACCTATACTACAGAGCCATAGTAACAAAAACAGCATGGTACTGGCACAAAAACAGACATGTAGATCAGTGGAACAGAATAGAGGACCCAGATGTAAGCCCAAGTAGCTATAGCCACCTGATATTCGATAAAAATGCCAAAAATACTCATTGGAGAAGAGACAGCCTCTTCCGCAAATGGTGTTTTGAAAACTGGATAAATATCTGCAGAAGGATGAAAATAGATTCTTCTCTCTCGCCATGCACAAGAATTAAGTCCAAATGGATTAAAGACCTTAACATCAGACCGGAAACTTTGAAACTGCTAGAGGAAAAAGTAGGGGAAACCCTTCAACATATTGGTCTTGGCAAAGACTTTCTGAATACAACCCCAATTGCTCAGGCAATAAAACCACAGATTAACCACTGGGACCTAATGAAATTACGAAGATTTTGCACCGCAAAGGACACAGTGAAAAAAGCAAAGAGGCAACCTACAGAATGGGAAAAAATCTTCGCCAGCTATATATCTGATAGAGGATTAATATCTAGGATATACAAAGAACTCAAAAAGTTAACTAATAAGGAATCAAACAAGCCAATCAAAAAATGGGCTAAGGAGCTAAATAGAGAGTTCTCAAAGGAAGAAATACAAATGGCATATAAGCACCTAAAAAAATGTTCTACGTCACTAGTCATCAGGGAAATGCAGATTAAAACTACATTGAGATTCCATCTCACTCCTGTCAGATTGGCCACCATCATGAAAACAAATGATCATAAATGTTGGCGGGGATGTGGAAAAAAAGGAACCCTTCTGCACTGCTGGTGGGAATGCAATCTGGTCCAGCCATTGTGGAAAACAGTGTGGAGGTTCCTAAAGCAGCTAGAGATTGATCTACCATATGACCCAGCTATAGCACTCCTAGGCATATATCCAAAGGACTCATCTCATTTCCTTCAACCATGTTTATTGCTGCTCAATTTATAATAGCTGGGAAATGGAACCAGCCTAGATGTCCCTCAACAGATGAGTGGATAATGAAGATGTGGTACATTTATACAATGGAGTTCTACTCAGCGGTAAAGAAAAATGAAGTTATGAAATTTGCAGAAAAATGGATGGACCTGGAAAGTATTATACTAAGTCAGGTAACCCAGGCCCAGAAAGCCAAGCGCCACATGTTCTCCCTCATATGGGGATCCTAGCTACAGATGACTGGGCTTCTGTGTGAGAATGAAAATACTTAGTAGCAGAGGCCAGTAAGTTGAAAAGGAGACATAAAGGGTGGAGAAAGGAAGGGAGGAGGATACTTAATAGGTTGATATTGTATATATGTAATTACAATGATTGTAATGGGGAGGTAATATGATTGAGAATGGAATTTCAAACGGGAAAGTGTGGGGGTGGGGAGGGAGGGAATTACCATGGGATATATTTTATAATCATGGAAAATGTTAATAAAAATTTAAAAAAATAAATAAATAAATAAATAAAAATAAAAAAAAAAAGAAATTATTCAGAGCCCTTAATAGGTACTGTCTGGTATCAACATTTTGTTTATACTACTTAAAAGCTTCAATTTATTCAATAAAATCTAAATGCTTCTCTGTCATACATACTATGCCTATGAGCTTAAGCCCCAATAACTTTGTGTCAGTCATGTGTCAACACTTAAATCTAGAGAATCAAGAGTGAATAAGGAAATATGTATTAAATGGTGATAGCAAAGACTGGTGATCATGAAGTATTTAGGGGTGGTTGAACAAAAACAATATCTTACTGTAGGGAGCCAATGCAGACACCATTACAAGATGGCGCTGGATTCCTGCCAGTCTTGAGGTAAACATTTCCTTATCTAGGCAACGCCTTGGCGTCAACCTCGCTTGAGGTTGCACATGCGCTTGACGCACCTTGTCTTAAGCCTATCCCGTGGCTCCTGGTGGCGGGTGAGCTTTGGCAGCCAATCAGTAGACGCCCCATAGTGCTCGGCCCTATAAAAGCAGCTGTAATCCTACCCTCCTCGCCCCTCGCCATCAGCTTTCCTGTTAACCAAGAGGCTCTCCAATAAAGTGTGATCAAGAAGGATCTTCGTTTGCTGGTCATGCTTCTCCTGCGGGTCAGGGGGTTCGCCGCATCTTGCAGATTATCTTATCATGAATTTGGTTAATCTTGCCTTCTCTAAACAATCTTGCAAAGACATGGGATATTTTTGTTTTATTAAGTACTGTAAATTTTTCCTTTTTATTATAAATATGATTTAATTGTTTAAGGCAATACAATTACTCAACTAACCTAAACCCATATAACCAGGACTTTTCTTCTTCCTGTTTTCTTTTTTCAAGGTAAGGTCTCACTCTATCCCAGGCTGACCTGGTACTCACTCTGTCCCTCTGGCCTCAAACTCTCAGCGATCTTCTTACCTGTGCTTTCCAAGTCTAGGATTAAAGGTGTGTGCCACCATGCCTGGCTCTTAGCCAGGACTTTTATAAAGTAGGTACAGTTTTTGTCATAGAAAAGTCCCAAGAGATAAACTCCCTCATGGAAAATGGCAGCGCATCATTGCTGAGTGGTGCTTTTTGGAGAATGCCCCACTATCTCCTCACTTTCAGAAATCTTCCAATTGGGCTATTCACTGGAACTCAAGAATGCATTTTAAGCTAGGTGTGGTGGCGCACGCCTTTAATCCCAGCACTCAGGAGGCAGAGGTAGGAGGATCGTGTGAGTTCGAGACCACCCTGAGACTCCATAGCGAATCCCAGGTCAGCCTGGGCTAGAGTGAGACCCTACCTTGAAAAAAAAAAAAAAGAATGCATTTTAATAACTAAAAGTGCACATGTATTTCCTTGAATATAACTTAAGATAAATGAACATAAAGTAATGTTCTTAAAGACATTTGTTCATTCATCAGTCAGTTTTGGAGGCCTGGTATGATCTAATTACAGACCTTGGGGTAAAACTAGTGCTCAAATCACATGCTGTATGTGTCAATATGAATAGCCCTAGAATAGGAGGATGGCAGAGATCTTGAGTAGAAGGCTTTTTTGTTTTATTTTAGTGAATTTCCCCTAATGTTTCTGGTTCTCATCTTCCTATCTGAGCTACATACCATTCATAACCATGCCAACATCTCCCTGTAGCCAAAAATAGCATCAAATTTGTATAAATTCTCTCTTTTGGGAACCAAGGCCCTTTAAAAATGTTTAAAACAATAAGTGATTCAATACCAACATGAGTTATGTTTAATTTTCTCTTGATAGCTATTTTTAACACTTTGTCCCTGTTTGGTTTATAAGATACCATTTTCATTTCTGCTCACTGCTTTTGTGAGATGCTGTGTTGTCAGGTACATAATGAAGGTCACTGCATAGAATAATAGAATAAATAGCATGGCTTTCGGAGGCCCCTCCCACCCCATGGGTCTGCTTTTATAGCTGCTGGGGAGAGCAGGGCTTCCACGGCCACTATGACTCCTTTCAAGTATTCATTCTGAAGTGAAAGAAATCTTGGTGAGATTTTATACTTAGAGAATTAATTATATATTAATGCACATTTTTCTTTCCCCCAATTTCTATGTTTGGTTTCAGGTTTGATTTTCTTCACAAGCAACATAGCAACTCTCATACTTATCCTGCTTTTTTTTTTTTTTTCTTGGGGTTTTTTTTGTCTGTTTGCTTTTCAAGTCAGGGTCTCACTCTAGCCCAGGCTGACCTGGAACTCACCATGTAGTTTCATGGTGGCCTTGAACTCATGGCGATCCTCCTACCTCTGCCTCCCGAGTGCTGGGATTAAAGGCGTGTGCCACCACACCTGGCTTTCTTGAATTTTCCCTAGCCATTCTGAGGATCATTACAGTTCAGCTTTTAAGCTGCTTTCAGGAATGTCAAACCTGATGCTCAAAAGCCAGTGTCCTTTATTCTTAATCATGAAGGGCTGTTCACATTGTACCCTTTCCCCTCACCCCATTGACATTCAGAGTTTGAGCTAGCAGGATAGGAAAGGATCACTGGATTCGAGACCTGTTTTGTGTTTCTTAAAACTTTTTTATTGATAATTTTCGTGTATGAACATAATGTAATTTGATTACAAATCTTCTTTCAGTACCTTCTTTTGCCCCTTAGTGCTCATAAATTCCTTTGACCTGCTTATCTCATAGAAGCAGGGCTGGGCTGTAAAAGCCTCAAGACCTGCCCACAGTCATCCACTTCCTCCAGCAAGGCTGTACTGCCAACAGATGCCATAACCTTGGCATCCACTGCCACGAGTAGGGGCATTTTATATTCACTTTTTCTGTTTATTTTATTTATTTGTTTATTTCAGAGTGACAGAGAGGAAACTAGGCAGAGAGATAGAGATAGAGATAGAGAGAGAGAGAGAGAGAGAGAGAGAGAGAATGGGCACGCCAGAGCCTCCAGCCACTGCAAACGAACTCCAGACACCTGCACCCCTTGTGCATCTGGTTAACGTGGGTCCTGGGGAATCAAGCCTCGACCCGGGGTCCTTAGGCTTCACAGGTGAGCGCTTAACCACTAAGCCATCTCTCCAGCCCTGGCATTTTATATTCAAACCACAATACCACCTGATGTCAACTTCTGGCCTCTGCATGCACATACACACACCTGTGAACACACATATGCACACACATAAACACCTAAAACATCCCAAACCTCTCAGTCCTGTGGCTTTAGTCTCTTTGGTGCTGGAATTATAGGCAAGAGCCATCATACCTGGCTAAAACTATGCGTTCCTGAGGGCAAAATGAATCTTGCCTAGTGTTGCACTGAAAAAGAGCCAGCCCATCCCTATTTAATTCCTGAGAAGTCACCAGTAACATAGGTTGATGTTCATGTAACATTTTGTGCTTAAATTTGGCAATGTGTTGGTTTCAGAATGTGGCAATATGCTGGTATTACAATTGATAAAGGGAAAACTAATAAAGGAAAATTTTAAAGTCTCTCTTCATAAGAAGGTTTTCCTTTTTCCATAAGATCTGTCTCTGAAGTTGTATTTGTCACATTTAGAACTCTCATTGAATCACTCCCTTTCTTTTATTGGCATTTCAAAATTTCCCCTAAATTTGTTACTGGGTCAGACCGAAAATTTAAAAGACGTGTGTGTGTGTGTGTGTGTGTGTGTGAGAGAGAGAGAGAGAGAGAGAGAGAGAGAGAGAGAGAGAACAAAGAGTTTCCTTTACCCACATCTTTTTCAGCATTTCTTGATGATAGCCATTCTTACCGGGGGGAGATAGGATATCAAGTCTTTTAACTTCAATTCCCCTCTTGGGTAAGGATATTGAACACTTTTTAAGGTATTTGTTAGACCTTTGTATAATATGTTCCTTTGAGAAATCTCTGTTCAGTTCCATAGCCCACTTTCTTATTGGGTTGCTCATTTTCATGGTGTCTAGTCTTTTGAGTTATTTTGTTTGTTTGTTTCTTTTTATTTTGAGGTAAGGTTTCTCTCTAGCCTAGGCCGACCTAGAATTCACTATGTAGTTGTGTAGTCTCTGGGTGGCCTCGTACTCATGGCAATCCCTCTACCTCTGCCTCCCAAGTGCTGGGATTAAAGGTATGTGCCAACACACTGGGCATTAAAAAATATATATTTGTTTATTTGGCAGGGGGGAGTAAAAGGCAGATAGAGAGAAAATGGGCACATCAGGGCCATTAGCAATTGCAAATGAACTCTAGACTGTGTGCATCTGGCTTAACATGGGTACTGGAGAATTGAACCTAAGTCCTTTGGCTTTGCTGGCAAGCACCTTAGTAGCTAAGCCATCTCTCCAGCCCCATTTATTTAGTTTTTTGTATAGTCTAGATATTAATTCTCTTGTCAGGTGTGTAGCAGGCATTCTGAATACTGCCTCTTCAGTTAAAGGACAATTCCCTTTGTTGCACAGAAGATTTTTAATTGTCATTTGCTGTTGTGCCTTACATCCTGGGTGACGAGAGTTCTCTTTGGGAACTCTCTGTGTGCTGGAATGTATTCCCTGCTTTCCTTCCTGGCTCTTTCAGAGCTTCGGGCCTTATAATGAGGTTCTTGAAGCATTTGGAATTGATTTTTGTGCAGGGTGAGAGATAAAGGTCTAGTTTCATTCTTCAACCTATAGAAGAGATTCGGTTTTCCAACACAGTTTGTTAAAAAAGTGAGGTAACCCAGGCCCAGAAAACCAAGCGCCACATGTTCTCTCTCATATGTGGATCCTAGCTACAGATGATTGGGCTTCTGCGTGAGAAGGAAACTACTTAGTAGCAGAGGCCAGTAAGTTAAAAAAGGAGACACAAAGGGAAGAGAAAGGAAGGGAGGAGGGTACTTAATAGGTTGATATTGTATATATGTAAGTACAATGATTGTGATAGGGAGGAAATATGATGGAGAATGGAATTTCAAAGGGGAAAGTGTGGGGGGAGGAGGGAGGGAATTACCATGGGATTTTTTTTTATAATCATGGAAAATGCTAATAAATATTTTTTAAAAATGTTACTTTTTTTCCCACCTTTGTGTATTTTTTTCATCTTTGTAAAAAATCAGATAGCTGTCATTACATGGACTTATTCTTGGGTCCTCTCTTCTACTCTGTTGTCTACATGTCTGTTTTTGTCTCAGTATGATGCAGACTTCATGACTCTGGCTCTTTAGTATAACTTGAAATCTGGTGTGGTGATATCGCTAACAGTATTGTTTTTGCTCAGTATTATTTTGGCTATTTGGGGTCTTTTTATTTCCATGTGAATATTAAGGTTTTTTTGTTTTTTGTTTTCTTTTTTAAAGGCGTGTACCACCATGGCTGGCTCTAGACATTTTTAAAAATATTTATTTATTTATTTTAGAGAGAGAGAGAGAATGGGTACACCAGGGCCTCCAGCCACTGTAGACAAACTCCAGATGTGTGTACGCCTTTGTGCATCTGGCTTATGTGGGTCCTGGAGAATCGAGTCAGGATCCTTTATTTGGCTTTGCAGTCAAACACCTTAACCACTAAGCCATCTCTCCAGCCTGTTTTTTTATATTTCTATAAAAATGGACAATTTCTTAATGTTAATTTTTTCAAAAGTAGCCTGGGAGGTCTTTTTGTCTTCTGGTGCCTTTCTCAAGTTCCTTCTTCAGTATTTTAGGGTGTTTTTTTTTTTGTACAGACCTTTCTTTGGTTAGGCTCATTCCAACGTGAATATGATTTCTTGATTTCCTTCTCACTATGTTTGTCATTGGTATCTATGAAGGCTACTGGTTTTTGTAAATTTTATATCCTGCCACTTTGCTGAGAGTGTGTATTAGCTGAAGGAGTTCTGTTTGTGAAGTCTTTAGAATGTCATGGTTTTTGTTGTTGTTGTTGTTTGATTGATTTCTTTTTTTTTTTTAGAATTATATCATCTGCAAATAATTATACTTTGACTTTTTCCTTTCTGATCTGTATCACCTGCATTTCCTTCTCTTGTCTTATTTAATAGCTCTCAGTAATACTTTAAACACCATATTGGATAAGAGTGGAAAGATTAGACATCCTTGTGTCTATGATCCTAGTGTAAAGGCTTCAAGATTTTTCCATTAGAGCATGTTGTTAGCTATAAGTTTGTTATGCACAGCTTTTGTATGTTCAGATATGTTCCCTCAATCCCTAATCTGTCTAGAGTTTTTATCATGAAAGGATGTTGGATTTTTTTTCAAAGGCCTTTTCTGCATATATTGGGATGATCATATGATTTTTGTCTTGAGTCCATGATGTATTGCACTTATTGATTTTTGTTTTTTTGAACCATTCCTGCATCTCTGGAATGAAGCCAACTTGATCATAGTTGTAGAAGATTCCTCCATAGTCATGCAAACCACCCCTGCGGGAGCAGACAGAGGCAAGGAAGCAGGTACTGAACACAGTACATTATGCTAGAACACCATCTATTGCCATCAGGATGTTTAAGATTACCTTGCAGGAAAAAAATATAGGATGTTTACCAACCACAGAGACCTGAACAAACAACCTGCTGGCCTATGGAGATTTATTAGCCTGGTTTATCTAATCTTTCCTGGCTGTAGAGAGTGACTTTAGACCCTTTCTTTTACTAACCCCTGTTCTTTGTCTTTCCCAATAAGAACTCGTGTAGGCTTCAGCACAAGGCCACAGTTCTCTTCCTGTTGTTCCTCCAAAGATTGTGGCTCCAAGTCTCTATTCAGTACAGACGCGTTTTGAGTAATCTTTTTATCTCTGGCACCTCATAGACTAAAAGTGGGTCAATGTGAATGATGTTTTTGATATGTTCTTGAATTTTGCTGGCAAGTATTTTATTGAGAATTTTTGGATATGTGTTCATCAGGAACATTAGTCTGTTGCCGCCACCGCCATCTTCTTCCCCTCCTCCTCCTCCTCTTCTTCTTCTTCTCTTTCTCCTCCTCTTTCTTCTTTTGTTTTGCCTCTATCTGATTTTGCTCTCAGTGAAATGCTATCTTTATAAAATTTGGAAGCATTCCTTATTTATGGAACAATTTGAGTAGGATTGGTTCTAGTTCTCTGAAGATCTGGTAGAATTCTGTTGTGTATCCATATGGACCAAGACCTTTTTATTCAGGAGCCTTAAAAAGTTATTACTGCCTTAATCACATTGCTTATAATAGATGTTTAAATTACCTATCTCATCTTGGTTTAATGTTCACAGGGCATATGCATATAGAAATTCAATCATTTCTGTCAGATTTTCTGATTTAGTAGAAACTAGGTTTTTAAAGCATGTCTTGATAATTTTTTGCATTTCATTGATGTCTTTTTATTTTATTTTATTTTTTGAGGTATTGTCTCTCTCTAGCTCAGGCTGGTCTGGAATTCATTATACATTCTCAGGCTGGCCTCAAACTCACAGCAGTCTTCCTACCTCTGCCTCCAAAGTGCTGGGATTAAAGCGTTTGCCATAATACCCAGTTGGTATCTGTTTTAATATCTCCCTTGCATTTCTATATTATTAATTTGTTTCTTCTCTTTTTTTTGACTAATTTGGTTAAGGATTTGCCAGTCTTGCTTATCATGCCATTGATTCTTTTTCTTTCTCTCCCCCCCCCCTTTTTATCCCCCAGTTCTGTATCATTGATTTCTGCAAAGATCTTAATTTTGTCTTGTCTATTACTTCTGACTTTGGTTTCTTCTTGTTTCCCAATGTTTGTAGGTACACCACTAAGTCTTTTATTTGGGATAATTCTGAATTTGTGAAGTAGGTACTCAGAGCTATTAGCTTCCCACTTTAAGACTGCCTTCATTATAGCCCACAGATATTATTAGTATGTTGTATATCTATTTTAATTCAGTTATAAGAACTTTTTCATTTCCTTTTTGACTTCTTCAATGTTCCATTCATTATTCATTAGTGAATAGTATGTTGTTTAGCCTCCATGAGTTTGTGTGTTTTCCATAATTTCTTGTTATTATTTTCCACCTTTATTCCATTATTTTCAGTTAAAATACAAGAGGTTATTTCAATTTCCCTAAATTTGTTGAGACTTTCTTTGTGTCCTAATATGGGACCATTTTAGAGTAAGTCCCATGAACTGATGAAAGAATGTATATCTGTGATATCTTGGTGTCTGTAACATCTATTTGTTTTAGTTAACTCTAATGTTACTCTATTCTTGCTTGAATGACTTGTCTCTTGGTGAGAGTGGGTGTTAATGTCTATAAGTACTGTGTTGGAGTCTATTTGTGATTTCATATCTAGTAGTGTTTGTTTTATGAAGTTGGGTGCCCCTGTTGCATATATATTTAGAATTGTAATGTCCTCTTCATGGATTGTTTCCTTAGTCAAGACGACATAGCTTTCTTTGTCTCTTCTCACAAGTTTTAGTAGGAAGTCTAATTTTCAGATACTAGAATAGTAACGCCTGCTTTTTTCTTGGTTCCATTTGCTTAGAATATCTTTTTCCATCTTTTTACCTTAAGGTAGTGTCTGTCTTTGATGGTGAGGTTTAGTTTCTCAGAGACATCAAAAAGATGGGTTTTATTTTGTAATGCAATCTGCTAGTTTGTCTTTTGATTAGGGAATTGAGAGCATTAATATTCAGAGTATGTATTAATTCCTATCATTTGATGATTATAATGTTTGGGATTGCTTTTCTTCATTTGATTAACAACTAATCTATCATTGATCATTTTTTTCCTTGTAACTTTTTTTTTTTTTTTTTTTTTTTGGTTTTTCAAGGTAGGGTCTCACTGTAGCCTAGGCTGACCTGGAATTCACTATGGAGTCCCAGGGTGGCCTCAAACTCACGGCAATCCTCCTATCTCTGCCTCCCGAGTGCTGGGATTAAAGGCGTACGCCACCATGCCTGGCTTTCCTTGTAACTTTAAAAAATATTTAACTTGGGTCTGGAAAGATGGCTTAGCAGTTAAGGCATTTGCCTGCAAAGCCAAAGGATCCTAGTTTAATTCTCCAGGATCCACATAAGCCAGATGCATAAGCCAGCGCATGCATCTGGAGTTTGTTGGCAGTGGCTGGTGGCTATTTGGTGTTCTGTATGTACCTATATGTCCCTCTTTTTCCCTATATTTGGAGAAATTTTCTTCCAAGATTTTACTGAAAATATTTTCTGTCCTTTTGGCATGGAATTTTCCTTCTTTTATGTCCATTCAAAGATTTAGTCTTTTCATGGTGTCCCATATACTTTGCATGTTCCACTCATGCATTTTAAAAAATTATTTACTTTACGAGTGGGCCTCCAGTACAATTAGAGAACAGTTGGTTTCTCCCATAACAGACATGCCACTATTGTACCTGTTTGGTCATTTGGCCTGTCTGGCCAAACTTGAGGCTTCCAGTGTCCACTGGAAGTCACTGCTGTTGACTTCTGTCTCTCATAGTGCTGCATGCAGTGCAGAATTTTCCAGCTTTCAGTTGGATGGTCCACAGGAAGAAGGTTATCCACTCAGCATCCACTTGATTTCTCAGTGACCTTGCTGTCCAAGCATGTGGAGTCTTCAGCAATAGGGTCTTACCATCTGTTTCTCATGGGGAACCAAGGGCCTTAGCAAGAGCCTGTAATGTTTTGGAAGCAACAGGGACCTCTCTGGCCAAAACTCACTGGAAGGTATCCCATCTCTGGCACTGAAAATTTTCTAGTAACAATATATTGCTTCTGGATGTACCATTATTTAAAAAAAGGTATGTTTTCATATGTCTTATTCAGAATATCTTGAATTTTGATTGACCCTCCCCACCTTTCTTTATTATAAATACTTTTCAAAAATAATAAGAAACTGAACTAAGGAACTTTCCCATAGAGATGGAGCAGGAATGGAGGAGAAGTAGGAATGGAGGACCTAGCATTCAGAACACCTAAGTTTATGGGGGACGCCAGACTCAAACCACCACAACTGAGGACTTAGAAGATGGCTCAGCTTATAAAGCTTATAAAGCTTTCCAGGTGGGGTTCAAGTCTCAAACCACCCATGTTAAGGCAGATGCAGAAAGTGGCTCAAGTATCTGGTGTTTGCACCAAGAGACCTTGGTGCGCCTATGCACCACATACATACATACTCAAAGATGTGCAAGTAAATAAATTAATAAAGAATTTTAAAAAACCAACCAATGTATTCAACAGCCTGTCTCTAGTCTTCCTTCTCTGCTCAGACTTCTGTGACTTCATATACTTCTCCATGCTGGAATGCCCATGTCTGTCCTTTCAGAGTGGTCCTTCCCCTTCAAAATTAAGGTCAGTGCTGCCTCTCCTCTGAAAATAATTCCTGATCACCCTTGCTATCAACTGCTCTCTCTTAGTCCTCTAACACAGTATATTCCTTTTCTTGTGGGTATGTCTTCCAGACTACAAAATATGTGTACTTTTTCTATGAAATTTGTGAGTTTCTAGAGCTTAACCCAATGCTAGAATAATGTTCATATGACATACAGCAATTGCCTTAAAATACATTAAATTGAGCTGAATAAGCAGGCCAAATCAAAGCATTCAAATATTGATGACATATCAGTTGTTTGTTTTGTTGGTCAGAGGTCAGAACAAAAGGAGATCTTGAACTAAATTCTCTCTTTTTTTATTAGCTTTCCTGGAGAACCTTCAGTCTTATGGCCTAATATAATCACCACTTGTTGAAAATTTGAATTCCACCTTAGCCTGAGAGCCCCCAATCCAACTTATTAGGTTCTCCTGTGTCCCATGTCATCATAGCTGTGGCTAAAGCCTCTGGCAGTGTCACAGGAGTGCAGCCTTTGTGTCCTGTGCACTTTTCACCAAACGTGCAAGTTCACTGGCAATCCTGGACCCGACCCCAGTCCTCCTTAATCAGAATCTCTGACTGAACCTGGGAATCTGCAGCTCAGGGCTGTGGCCTCTAGGAAATTTCAAGAATCTTTGTACTGAGAACTCTTCCGTTAGGTTGGCTGGGGCTGCCTCAAGGATACAGTGGAGTCCCTTGTCTCCTGTTAGCTTTACCACTGAGTAGATGCCACATATCACCAGAGGTGACACTCAAATGAGCTTAGTTTAAATCAAAACTTTTGGGACTCAAGCCAAGAAACTAAATAAACCACATATCACCAGAGGTGACACTTGAATGAGCTTAGTTTAAATCAAGACTTTTGGGACTTAAGCCAAGAAACTAAATAAGGACTTTAATCTGTCATCATTTGGCAAAAGAGGGCAAATGCATTAAGAGACATCCACTTAGCCGAGCATGGTGGTGCATGCCTTTAATCCCAGCACTTGGGAGGCAAAAATAGTAGGATCACCATGAGTTCAAAGCCACCCTGAGATTACATAGTGAATTCCAGGTCAGCCTGGGCTAGAGTGAGACCCTACCTCAAAAAACCAAAAAACCAAAAAACCAAAAAAAAAAAAAAAAAAAAAAGACATCCACTTATGGTCTGAATCTTACCCTTCTTCACATTTTATCCTTCACCTGGACATTCCCTCTACAAACATAGGACTGAAGAACTAAGGTCAAGATCCTACCACACAGCAGGTACCATGCTAGGTGCTTGCCACATGTTTCCACTGCCCATGAGCTCCTTAGTGTCTGTTCTATGCCCTCCATTTGTAGAACAGGAAGTTGGAGGTATGAAAGAGTAAGTAAACTGATAGGTAGGTAGATTAAGCAAATAATCAGATATATTAGGCAGGTAAGTAAACTGCTAGTTTACAATCTTGGCCTCACCATTAACTAGTTGTTTGGCCAGCCCTATTGTTAAAGAAAAAAATGTGGGCAAGGTTGTAGAGATGGCTCAGCAGTTCAGGCGCTTGTCTACAAAGCCTGATGACCCAGGTTTGACTCCCCAGTATCCCTGTGCCAAGTGCACAAACTGGAGGATGCCTCTGGAGTTCATTTGCAGTGGCTGGAGGCCCTGGTGTCTGTGTCTCGTCTCTTCTCTCTCTCTCTCTGCTTGCAAATAATAAATGTTACTTTAAAAAAATGTAGGCAGGGTCTGGAGAGATGGTTTAGCGGTTAAATGCTTGTCTGTGAAGCCTTAGGACCCCAGTTTGAGGCTCAATTCCCCAGGACCCACGTAAGCCAGATGTATAAGGGAGCACATGCATCTAGAGTTCGTTTGCAGTGGCTGGAGGCCCTGGCATGCCCATTCGCTCTCTATCTATCTGCCTCTTTCTCTCTGTGTGTTGCTGTCAAATAAATAAATAAAAATAAACAAAATATTTTTTTAAAAAGTGGGCAGCATTATCCTCTTCACAGATATTGAGGACTGGACATGATGTCAGATTTTTCCAACACCTAACATAATGTAGCTACTTCTTTTTCTTTTAATTAGGGAATCTGCCGGCTCAGAAGCCTGAAAAGTAGCCTCTGCTTCTTTAAAACACTTTAAAACTGTTCAGGGCTTCCTTTCACTTCCTTTGCCCTATGAACTTAGCTCAGGGAAAATGAGTTCCTATCAGCCTGTCATTTCCTCCTGTCTTCCAAAGAGGTTGCAATGTGAGCCGTCCAGGGAGAGCCACTCGTGTGAGTCATGCTTTGAGCTCCCAGCTGTGACCAGACGATTAGCAACCAGACGCATTGCTATTGCCAGCAATCCCAGCAGGTCTTCTCCACCTCCAGACTTGTCCTGCGAACGGAGCACAAGGCAGCACTGTTGCCAGATGGCCTGGAGACACCTCAGTCGGCCTGTCAGGTTCAGCTTAACAGGTTCCTGAGAACTGATGACACAGGGAGGCTCACCCCACCAGAAAGGAGTGTGCCTCCCATGCAAATGATGAATCCCGTCAGAAGGCCATGTAGGTAGGGAGTATCCTGCAGCAGGAATGAATGGGTATGATTCACAGCTTTTTTTTCTCTCTCTCTTGCTGAGTGCATGCTCTTGAGGACAACAGGTGACACTTACCACATTGTTATGACTCATTTTACCACTCTGGCTTGTGATTTCATTTCATTTTTACATTCTAGGTCTAATGCCAAAAGGGTGTCAGAATGGCCACCCAGAGTCAGAGGCAAGCTCTAGTCACCTATCCTGGACCGGGCACAAAACACAAGCAGCTCTCAGTGCCTTTCCCCACTCTTTATAAACCATAGTCCATGTAGACATGAATTTAAATCTTTGTTTTCCCCCCAAACCTTTTTCTTACTTTTCTTAAATATTTTGGGGTAACAATTTTCCTAGCCATGTTACCCAGCTAGTAAAATGCTAATTATATTTATTGAACCTAAAAAAATATTAACTTTTCAGTGTAGGATTCGGGACTTTTATACAAAATCCACTTCTTCCTACTTGGTTGTGTAAGGCAAGTGAAAGAGAAAAGCAAAGGAAAACACAAGACTTGATCTCAACAGAGAGAGACTGTTTACTGCAGTACAGGGAGGTAGTCTTCCCCGGGTGGAGGCTGGAGCGCTGAGCTAGGCTGGGCTTCAAGCTTGTAAGGAAGACCCAAAGACAAACAGACTGGACCAGGTATAGGTCGAAGGGAAGTACGTAAGGAACTTGTAGTTACTTGCATCCTTGTTCAGAATAAGCTTTTTTTTTTTTTTGTTAGCAAAATTGTCTAGAGAGGTTTCTGTTCCTTCAAGGCTTTCTGAGTTAAAGGAAGTTTATCCATCAGGGGAGCTGTCAGCTTGCCTGCTACTGAAAGCCTCTGATGTTTCTTTAAGGCCATCTAGTCTTAGGGACAGTCATTAACACTTTAGGTCCCTCTGGTTTTCAGGGAGAGTCCTTTAACCTCAAGGTTGCCCATTGCCATACTATCTGCTTAAATTTCTTCTCACAGTGAGGCTCAGTTGTCACAGGAAACTTTAAAATTTTTTTTTTCTTTCCACAATTTTTATTAACATTTTCCATGATTATAGAAAATATCCCATGGTAATTCCTGCCCCCTCCCGCACTTTCCGCTTTGAAATTCCATTCTCCATCATATTACCTCACCATCTCAATCATTGTACTTACATATATACAATACCAACCTATTAAGTACCCTCCTCCCTTCCTTTCTCTTCCCTTTATATCTCCTTTTTAACTTACTGGCCTCTGCTACTAAGTATTTTCCTTCTCATGCAGAAGCCCAGTCATCTGCAGCTAGGCTCCACATATGAGGGAGAACATGTGGCGCTTGGCTTTCTGGGCCTGGGTTACCTCACTTAGTATAATCCTTTCCAGATCCATCCATTTTTCTGCAAATTTCATAACTTCATTTTTCTTTACTGCCGAGTAGAACTCCATTGTATAAATGTGCCACATCTTCATTATCCACTCATCAGTTGAGGGACATCTAGGCTGGTTCCATTTCCCAACTACTATAAATTGAGCAGCAATAAACATGGTTGAGCATGCACTTCTGAGGAAATGAGATGAGTCCTTAGGATATATGCCTAGGAGTGCTATAGCTGGGTCATATGGTAGATCAATCTCTAGCTGTTTTAGGAACCTCCACACTGATTTCCACAATGGCTGGACCAGATTGCATTCCCACCAGCAGTGTAGAAGGGTTCCTCTTTTTCCACATCCCTGCCAATATTTATGATCATTTGTTTTCATGATGGTTGCCAATCTGACAGGAGTGATATGGAATCTCAATGTAGATTTAATCTGCATTTCCCTGATGACTAGTGACTTAGAACATTTTTTTAGATGCTTATGTGCCATTCATATTTCTTCCTTTGAGAGTGCTCTATTTAGCTCCATAGCCCATTTTTTGATTGGCTTGTTTGATTCCTTATTATTTAACTTTTTGAGTTCTTTGTATATCCTAGATATTAATCCGTTATCAGATATATAGCTGGCAAAGGTTTTTTCCCATTCTGTAGGTTGCCTCTTTGCTTTTTTCACTGTGTCCTTTGCAGTGCAAAATCTTTGTAATTTCATGAGGTCCCAGTGATTAATCTGTGGTTTTATTGCCTGAGCACTTGGGGTTGTATTCAGAAAGTCTTTGCCAAGACCAATATGTTGAAGGGTTTCTCCTACTTTTTCCTCTAGCAGTTTCAGAGTTTCAGGTCTGATGTTACGGTCTTTAATCCATTTGGACGAAACTCTTATGCATGGAGAGAGAGAGAAGAATCTATTTTCATCCTTCTACAGATATATATCCAGATTTCCTAACACCATTTGCTGAAGAGGCTGTCTCTTCTCCAATGAGTATTTTTGGCATTTTTATCGAATATCAGGTGGCTATAGCTACCTGGACTTACACCTGGGTCCTCTATTCTCTTCCATTGATCTACATGTCTGTTTTTGTGCCAGTACCATGCTGTTTTTGTTACTATGGCTCTGTAGTATAGGTTAAAACCAGGGATGGTGATACCACCAGCCTTATTTTTGTTGCTCAGTATTATTTTAGATATTTGAGGTCTTTTGTGATTCCAAATGAATTTTTGGATTGTTTTTTCTATTTGCATAAAGAATTTTTTTTGGAATTTTGGTTGGGATTGCATTAAATGTGTAGATTGCTCTTGATAAGATTGCCATTTTCACAATATTGATTCTTCCAATCCAGGAACAAGGGATGTTTTTCCACTTTCTAGTGTCTTCTGCAATTTCTCGCTTGTGAGTTTTAAAGTTCTCATTGTAGAAATTCTTTACTTCCTTGGTTAGGTTTATTCCAAGGTACTTTATTTATTTATTTATTTATTTATTTTGCAATTGTGAATGGGAGTGATTCTCTGATTTCATCCTCTGTGTGTTTGTTGCTAGCATATATGAAGGCTACTGATTTCTGTGTATTTATTTTGTATCCTGCTACATGGCTGTAGGTTTTGATCAGCAGTAACAGCTTGCTAGTAGAGTCTTTAGGGTCCTTTATGTATAGAATCATGTCATCTGCAAATAATGATAACTTGATCTCTTCCTTTCCAATTTGTATCCCTTTGATGCCTGACTCTTGCCTTATTGCTATGGCTAAGACTTCCAGAACTATATTAAATAAAAGTGGGGACAGTGGACACCCTTATCTTGTTCCTGATTTTAGGGGAAAGGCTTCCAGTTTTTCCCCATTTAGTAATATGTTGGCTGTAGGCTTGTCATAAATAGCTTTTATTATATTGAGATATGTTCCTTCTATTCCCAGTCTCTGTAGGACTTTTATCATGAAGGGATGTTGGATTTTGTCAAATGCTTTCTCTGCGTCTAATGAGATGATCATGTGATTTTTGTCCTTCAACCCGTTTATGTAATGTATTACATTTATAGATTTGCGTATGTTGAACCATCCCTGCATCTCTGGGATAAAGCCTACTTGGTCAGGGTGAATGATCTTTCTGACATATTCTTGTATTCTGTTTGCTAAAATTTTATTGAGAATTTTTGTATTTATGTTCATGAGGGAGATTGGCCTGTAATTTTTCTTTTTTTGTTCTATCTTTGCCTGGTTTTGGTATCAAGGTGATTCTGGCTTCATAGAAGGAATTTGGTAGAATTCCTTCTTTTTCTATATCCTGGAAAAGCTTAAGAAGCAATGGTGTTAGCTCTTCCTTGAAGGTCTGGTAAAATTCAGCAGTGAATCCATCTGGGCCTGGGCTTTTTTTAGTTGGGAGATTATTGATAACTGTTCTGATCTCCATGCTTGTTATAGGTTGATTTAAGTGATTAATCTCATCTTGATTTAATTTAGGTAGGTCATATAAATCAAGGAAATCATCCATTTCTTTCAGATTTTCATACTTTGTGGAGTATATGCTTTTATAGTATGTTCCTATGATTTTTAAAATTTCTTGGAATCTGTTGTGATGTTACCTTGTTCATCTCTAATTTTATTAATTTGTGTCTCTTCTCTCTTTCTTTTGGTCAGATTTGTTAAGGGTTTATTAATCTTGTTTATCCTTTCAAAGAACCAACTCTTTGTTTCATTAATTTTTTGGATTTTTTTGTTTCTATTTCATTAATTTCTGCCCTAATCTTTATTATTTCTTCCCATCTACTGATTTTTGGTTTGCCTTGTTCTTTTTCCAAGGCTTTAAGGTGAAGCATTAGGTCATTTACTTTAGACCTTTATAATTTCTTTCTTTCTTTCTTTCTTTTTTTTTTTTTTTTTTTGATAGGGTCTCACTCTAGCTCAGGCTGACCTGGAATTTACCCTGTAATCTCAGAGTAGCCTCGAACTCTCAGTGATCCTCCTACCTCAGCCTCCCAAGTGCTGGGATTAAAGGCATGTGCCATCACGTCCGGTGCTATAATTTCTTAATATAGGCACTTAAAGCTGTAAATTTACCTCTTAGGACTGCCTTCATTGTGTCCCAGAGATTTTGGTATGTTGTGTTCTCATTATCATTTGACTCTATAAATTTTTTGATTTCCTTCTTGATTTCTTCATTGACGATTCATCATTTAGTAGTGTATTGTTTAGTTTCCATGATTTTGTGTATGCTCTATAGCCTTTCTTGCTATTGATTTGTAGTTTAATTCCATTGTGGTCAGATAGAATGCAAGGAATCATTTCAATTTTCTTGAATTTGTTAAGATTTGCTTTGTGTCCTAGTATATGGTCTTGTGGTGGTTTGAATAGAGTAGATGGCCCCCAATATATTCAGTTCTTTATTGTTTGTACTTTGCATTGGCTGGCTACCTGGATAGAGGCAATGTTACTGGGTGATCTTAAGGTGTGGTGGTGGGTTTCCGATTTTCAATCTAAAGATATGCAAACTGTGGCTAGCTGGAGTTCCTGAAGTGTGCTCTGGCTTTTGACCTTTAGTCTTGTATTTCTCTCTCTCTGCTTGGGCCTGTGAAGGCAGGCCAGCTTCTTCTGCCATTATGGAACTTCCCCTGGAACTGTAAGCTTCAATAAATCCTTTCCTCCATAACTGTGCCTGGTCTGAAAGTTCATCTCAGTGAACCTGAAGCTGTCTGCTACAGTCTATTTTAAAGAATGTTCCATGTGCTGCTGAAAGAATGTATATTCTGTAGCATTTGGATGAAATGTCCTGTATATATCTGTTAGGTCCATTTCTTCTATGACCTCATTTAGTCCAGATGCCTCTCTGTTTATTTTTCCCAGGATGACCTGTCAATTGATGAGAGTGGGGTGTTAAAGTCACCCACCACCACTGTGTTTGGTGTTATCTGTGACCTTAGTTCTAATAGTGTTTGTTTGATGAATTTGGGAGCTCCCATGTTAGGTGCATATATGTTTAGGATTGTAATGTCCTCCTGTTGGAGTATGTCCTTAATCAATATAAATTGACCTTCCTTATCTTTCTTGACTAATGTTGGACTGAAGTCTACCTTGTCAGATATTAGGATAGCATCCCCTGCTTGTTTTCTAGGCCAGTTTGCTTAAAACACCATTTTCCAACCTTTCACCCTAAGATAATGTCTATCCTTTGTAGAAAAGTGAGTTTCTTAGAGACAACAAATTGAAGGGTCCTGCTTTTTAAACCAATCTGCAAACCTATATCTTTTCGTTGGGGCATTGAGTCTGTTGATATTAAGAGATATTATTGAAAGGTGTGTATTTATGTTTGCCATTTTTTTGTGGTTCTGGATCTTCCTTTGCTCTCTTGTGTTAACTAGTATTTGAGTATTGCTTGTTTTTTCCAGGTTCCTTATGTGTGTGCTTTTCCTTTTCTTTGGCATGGAGGATTCTTTCAAGTATTTTCTGAAGAGCTGCTTTTGTCTTCAAATACTCCTTTAGCCTGCTTTTGTCATGGAATGTCCTTATTTCTCCATCTATTTGAATGGATAACTTTGAAGTATAAAGTAACCTTGGCTGACAGTTGTTATCTTTCAGGACTTGGAATACATCATTCCAAGCCCTTCTGGCTTTTAAACTTTGTGTTGAATAATCTGCTGTAATCCTGATGGGCTTGCCTTTGTAGGTAACTTGATTTTTCTCTCTAGCTGCTTTCAATATTTTTTGTTTGGTTTGTGTCTTTGGTAGTTTGATTATAATATGGCGAGGAGAGGTTCTTTCTGGGTTTTGTCTGGCTGGGGTTCTAAAGGCTTCCTGTATCTGCATTGGCACCTCCTTCCCAATTTGAGGGAAGTTTTCTTCTATGATTTTGTTGAGGATGCCTACTATGCCTTTGGAGTGAAATTCTTCTCCTTCTACTGTGCCCTGAGTTCTTATGTTTGATCTTTTCATAGTGTCCTGAATATCTTGAAATTCCCACTCATACTTTTCTATAAATTTGTCTTTCTCTTTGTTGGACTGTATTAGATCTGCCACCTGGTCTTCTAGCTTAGATATTCTGTCCTCTCCTTCATCCATTCTACTGGTAAGATTTTCTACAGAGTTTTTTATTTCATTAACTGTGTTCTTCATTGCTACTAATTCTGTTTTATCTTTATTATTTCTGTTTCCCAATTTATGTCTTGTATTGCCTTCTTTATTTCATGAAATTGGTGTCCTGTGTCTTCTTTGATTCCTTTGATTTCCTCTTTGACTCCTTTGATTTGTTCTTTGACTTCTTTGAACAAATTTGCAATCATTCTTTTGAAATCTTTCTCAGGCATTTCCTCTAACTCGTTCTCACTGGGCATCATTTCTGATGCATTAATACTTTTAGGTGGAATTTATATTGTATAGCTTTTTAGTGTTTCTTGTGTTATAATGTATATATTTTTGCGTCCTGGATTTAGTTAATGTTTGGATTTTCTAGCTAGCTGGGTATTCTTCGCTGTATCAATTGATTTGATGTTATAAATCTTCAGGGTAGGAGCTTAAGGTGTTAGGTGTGGCTCTTAAGACTCTCAGAGTATCTATTATCTACCATGGTGTTCCTAGGGGTTGAGTTTGCCTGCTAAGGGAGTATTCAAGTAGGCTGAGTGGAATAAAATATAGGTAGATTCTAAAATTTAACTAAACACTGTACACATTAAATGAAAAACAGCACCGAGTGTTTATGTAAGAGTTGGTATTGTAACAATCAGATCCTCTATCAACAAAGAAGTTAAGATTTCTGGTCTGTTGAGGGATCCAAGTGAGCTTGTGAGCAAGTGAGACCCTTCCCTGGTGCAATCCTAGTTACCTTTTTGGATGATTTTGGCCTCAGTCAAGTTGCTGGCTGGGTCATTGGGCTTGTTCTGATTTCTGGAGCTGGGCACTGGCTTTTCCTGTGGGGCAAACCGAGCCTGGTAACTGTGGCCCTGCAGATTGGCACCCCCACGGCTGGAACCGCTACTACTGCTGCTGAAGCTGCTGCTGGATCTGCCACTGCTGCTACTGAAGCCACTGCGGCTGGATTCACCACTGCTGCTGTAGCTGCCACTGCTGGATCTGCTCCTGATGCCTCTGAAGCTGCCACTGCTGGATCTGCTACCGCCGGGGACACTGTTGCTGGTGCCAGAGCCAGAAGCACTGAGGTTGCTGCCGTACTCTGCTCCTGCTTGGGTCCCGCTGTCAGCTCAAGTTGGCGTGGCCGGGTCCAGGACAGCTGCTCTATTCGCTGGAGCTGGGCACAGGCAGTGGGGGAGGGGAGGGAGCCGATGCTGCTCTAGTTCTCTCAGTGTTCCACGTGTTTTTCTACCTTGTGATCTGCTCCTCCATTGTTTCCTGTGCTCTCCCTTCATGTTTGTAGAGTTTGTGGAGAGCTCCAGTGTGAATGGAAGCTCCCCTCACCTGGCTTTTCCTGCAGCTCAAGCTAAGCCTGGTGGCTTTCTAGTGCACCACCACTGCCACGGTTGGCGGACCTGATGGGGCCGCTTTTGCCAGCCTGTGTGGGCTCTGGATGCTCTGGATCTCTTCTACTTCTCTGCTACCATTTCAATTTCCTATACACCTCACTTTTTAGTAAAAGTGTGTATTTTGCTGAGGTTTTTTTTTTTTTTTTTTTTTGGTCTTTTTCCCCCCTAGGCTGCTATGGCGTGGTACCTACACCTCCATCTTATCTGGATGTCCACAGGAAACTTTTTCACTGGGGCAATGTAAACACACATATTCATCCCTAGATAGGGCAGAGATGGCAGACCAAACCAGTTTGGGTGAAAGCAATGAATTTCCCAGGGTTACTTGCAGAGCAGGGTGAAGGGTTGCTTACAAAAACAATGGAGATCCCAAAACTGCCACACTACGGAGAAGTCTCATCCCATCCTGGATAATGACCTGTGATAGCCAGTTGGATGGAGCACCATATGTCAGGGTTAGCCTTGCAGATGTTCTTCCTTCAGCCTTGGGGTGAGGACTTAACTTCCAGAGTATGGAGACCCCAAAGAGCCACACCATGGGAAAGTTTCATTTCATCTTGAGTGCTGACCTCCCCATACCTGCTTTACTCAAAGGCAAGCTTCATCATGGGAGAGGCCCCGCAGGGGTGGGTGATACAGAAGATGTGTCTCTGGGGCTCATTGTACAACCGGCAGGCAGCTTGGCTTGTTGGGAAGTCTTGGGCATAGTACATGACCTGCAGTCCTCTCAATCAGAGAGTCTCTCATCCTAAAGCAGTTGCTTTCCCTTTACATCACCTTACATTACACCTTAGGGTGGGGTCTTGTAACCTTCTCCCAGACTTGACTTCTTGTTTCCATTTCTAATTGACATTGGTCAAAGTCTGCCCTGTAATCATTCCTATACCTTTGAGGGTGGTCCTGTGACCTTTTAAGACCTGTCTCTGGGTCTTCACTTCATGAATCCTCAGAGTCTCCTTAGTCTCTTCAGGAAGGAATATTTCAATTCAGAGGATTTCCCTACACATCTTTACAAGCAGAAGTTTGACCAGCATGTTCCTACTCTACTTCCTCCACCTGACTGTTCACATCCATGCAATGGTGAGAAACAATCCTTCTTCAAATACACAAGTCAACCACACGAGACAAAACAATGAAGGCACCAAGCATTTGTGCTCAGCAGTGCTGAACGCTGGTGGAGACCTGCCAACACACAGAGAGGAAGGCTCTTTTCTGAGGAGGAGGCTGAGAAGCAGAGCAAACATGGCTCCTTAGTTTGGTTGTTTAACTTATAGATTATAACTCAGAGCAGTTTGTTGACTTGGAAAACTAACAGGATCATATTGATGCAGTTCACTGGCTGCTACTGTCAGGTTTACATTGCTGGAATAAAACACCCTACCAAGAGCAGCTTGTGGGGAAAAAAAGTGGTTTATTTTGGCTTACAGACATCACCCATGATGGCCAGGGAAAACAATGGCATCAGCAAAGTGTGAACATCACCTCCTGGCCAACATCATGTGGACAACAGCAACAGGAGAGTGTGCAAAAGACTGGCAAGAGGAAGCTGGTTATAATACCCATATGCCCACCCCAACAATACAGTGCCTTTGGAAGGTTTCAATTTCCAAATTGCTACCAGGTGAGGACCTAGAATTCAGAACACATAAGTTTATGGGAGCCACCTGAATCAAACCAACACATTCCACCCTTGGCCCCCATAAGCTGATAACCATCCATGATGTAAAATGCAATGCATTCAGTCCAACTTTAAAAGTCCCCATAATTTTTATCAATCCCAATGATGTTCATATATCCCCATAGCCCAAGATCTTTTAACCGAGTCATAATACTAAAAAGAAAAAAAAAAATCCCACAATGGCACAGAATAAACATTCACACTATGAAAGATGGCACTGGGCATAGCAAGGAAATATTCAACCAATACAAGATTTAGACAGGGCAAAATCAAACTCTGTAGTTTCAAGTCCAACAACTCTAGTCAGTGATGAGTTTCCAAGTCTGATAATTCTAACCAATGACAAGTCTCTGGAGTCCCAATTCCTTCCCTCTAGCTAGGCTACTCACAGTCCTGGAAAACTTCATCTGGTACCAGTGTGGTAGAAAAGAAGCCAAGAGTTGAACTGATTAATTGAGTTACTATAAGAGTTAATTGCTGAGGAGCTAAAACTTATCTTTGTTAGCAGATGGAAAAATCCCAAAGAAAGAACTGTCCAGAAAGGGCCCAAAGGGATGATAAGAAGGAAAGACAGTTTAGGCTAAAACAAAGTAAAATGGAGTTTATTGTTAGGGTGGCCTGACTACAGAAATGATTGATATAAAAATTGCCACATCTTGTTTGTTCACTTACCCCTCCCCTTTCTATGAAAACTGTAAAATGGGAATAAAATCATAGCTCGGGGCCAAAGCTTCTTAGGAGGGCTAGGGCTACCTCAAGTTCCTTGCCACCACCAGCACCCCAACCCCCCTGCCCCCGTAATCAACTCCTCTATTTTCACTCATACTGGCATTGGAGTGATCTTTCCAGAGAATTTCTACAATAGTGGCAGCTCTTCTTTGTAGCCATCCCATAGTCATGGCATCTCCATTGGGTTTCCACTACAACCCATGATTCATCCTCATAACTCCATTGAGCCTCTTGTTTCACACTGTCTATGGCCATTTCCAAAATGCAAAGCTAGGGCTGGAGAGATGGCTTAGCAGTTAAGCACTTGCCTGTGAAGCCTAAGGACCCCAGCTCGAGGCTTGATTCCCCAGGACCCTTGTTAGACAGATGCACAAGGGAGCGCACGTGTCTGGAGTTCATTTGCAGTGGCTGGAGGCCCTGGCTCACCCATTCTCTCTCTGTCTCTCTCTCTCTCTGCCTCTTTCCCTCTGTCTGTCTGTCTCTCAAATAAATAAAAATAAACAAAATAAATTAAAAAAATACAAAACCATGTTTCAAATTCAATGACCTTCTTTTTCTTGCATTTCTTATATTCCATATTACCAGGTGGGCTGCCAATTTGTTAATCCAGGGGGGAATAAAGAAGACTTTGAAGAACAGGATACTCTTTCATTATTTGGGTCACTTCAAAAGAGTCTGAATTCTTCCTGTTGACCCAATGCAGGTCAGCTGGCCCAATCTCAAAGGTTGTAATCTCTCATACAATTTCAGCTCAACAGGAGGCAGTTTGGGCCCAAAGATTTCATTTTTTCTATGTCCTATCCCTCTACTCACACCAGTCCATTTATGCAATGCAACACTGCACTGCAGTTTTCAGGACGTGGGCATAACAGCAAGCCTCTTACGAACTGCTTCTAGCCTAGTACAGGCAAAGCTCTTTCTCACCCTCATAAACCAAACTTCACAGTCCATAAGTTTTGCTGCATTCAGGTCTGACCAGAATAGCCCATCAAGCTGTACTTACAGTGCTACAAGGCATTTCTTAGATCAAGGTTTCCAATCCTTCCAGATTCCTCCCAAAAGTCAGTTCTAAAAGGCCAAAGCCACACAGTCAGGTATCTAGTAGCAATGATCCCACTTCTCAGTACCAATCTTACTGTTGCAGTCAGGTTAACACTGCTGGCAGAAAACACTCTACCAAGAGCAGCTTGTGGGAAAAAATGATTTATTTTGGCTTACAGACTCAAGGGGAAGCTCCATGATGGCAGGGAGAAATGGTGGCATCAGCAGAGGGTGAACACCACCTCCTGGCCAATATCAGGTAGACAACAGCAACAGGAGAAAGTGCCAAACACTGGCAAGAGGAAGCTGGCTATAATACCATATAAGCCTGCCAACCACAATACAATGCCTTCAGGAGTTGTTAATTCTCAAATTGCCACCAGGTGAGGATCTAGAATTCAGAACATGTAAGTTTATGGGGGACACTTGAATTAAATCACCACACTGACAAAGTTTAATTGAGCTGCTAAGGTGACTATATCAGGTGTGGATGAAACTGAGGGTGAAGGAGAGACACAGAATAGTCCTTCACCATATGAACTTCACATGTGAGTTGAAATTCAAGTCACACCCACACACATGGAATACCAAGCCACAACAAATCAGCAAATACACTGTGGTAAAAAGTGATGGTGTCTCATTTTTAAGGCCCATCTAGAAAGCCACATTCTTCACCCTGACGGGCATCAGTATCCTAGGTCCATTCATGAATGACAGACAGACAAAGTTGCTGTTAATCTGATGAAGGATGCTTATGATGGTTGGGTTTGAAAGTTGATGGGTCCATTGAGTTGATATGACTGTACGATAGAATCTGCATCCTTTGTTCTCTCAGTCACTCATCTCCCATCCCTCCTTCCACAGGCTCTCAAGTACCTGGGAGAGCCTTTTTTCTGGCTCCATGGCTATTAGGTACTGACACTGGGAATTGGAGAGGAAAAGCTTAGTCAGACCTCAAAGCTTCCTAACCCACTGAAAGAGCATTCCAGTATATATATTTGTGTAAGTGTGACTTTCATTTCTTTAACATTCTCTCTCTTTACATATATATGAGTTAATATGCATAAAATATATAGGTCACATGAAGAACTCACTACATGTTAGCATCTTTAATAGCCACATGGCATCAAAACGTTTCTTCAGATTATCAACCACAGCAGAGAAGTAGGAGAGATTAAGATCTTCCACAAAGGGGGAAACCAGCCAAAATCCCACCAAAGCACAAGCAGCCCCAATCCGTGAGCCCACCCACCCAGTGGCGCAGAGTGTCAGGAGCAGAAACAAGGTGAAGGGATTTTCCACTCACATCAGCCTCCTCACAAAGGCAAGAAACCTGAAAGGGAAGACAGCAGGGGTAAGCTGAGCAGCTGCTGAAGGAGAATACTGATACAGGAGCAACTGAGCAGCTCTGGGACAACTCCAGGCACCCTGCAGAGCCTCCCATCTCCTACACATCAGGGCAGTGAAAGTCCAGAGAACTCATTCACCCTGGCTGCCTGGCACCAAAAGGGATCAAGGTGGGCACTCAGCATCGGTGAGATTGGAAACCATGCCAAAAGGTAACAGGGTCTATTTATACAAAGCCAGATACATAGGCCTGTACTGGAAGTGCTAATCTCTCTTTCCATGTCAGGAAAGGTTATGTATTACATTCGAATGATATATTCTGGGTTGGCTTTACCCTTCTCAAATAAGCTGTATTTTGGTGTCGACTATTGCTGTCTTTGACGTTTCCTGATTTTTAGTGACTTTGTCTTTTTCTTCTGTGATTACTGGGGGCAGGGATTGACTGGCCCCAGCCTGACTGGGAAACTATTACATACTAGCAATCTCAACCTCCTAGTTGACAGGATTAAAGGTATGGGGCAACACATACCCTTAGGGACTTTGGCTTTATTAGATGATCTGTTTAGTTTAACCCCCATGCTTGTATAAACACTCTGTGCTGGTTTTGATTGAATGCCTATATTGCTCAATTGAAGTTTAGAATTTTCCGGTAATTTGCTTCATCCAGTCTACTACAATACTTGAATAGCAGGCAAACTCAACACCTAGGGTTACTTCTGCTGTTTCTCTTGGGGTATTAGAGCTACACCTGACACCTTAAACTCCTACACTGAAAATATATAACATTGGATTTATATAGCTAAGAACACTGCAGATAATTAGGAAACAAATATCAATTTAACTAACAATTCAAAAATCTCTACATTATAATATGAGGAACACAAAAATCAATACAATACCATCCTACTGTGGTGGTTTGATTCAATTGTCCCCCATAAACTTAGGTGTTCTGAGTGCTAGGTCCCTAGCTGATGACAATTTAGAAATGAATGCTTCCTGGAGGCTGTGTATTGTTGGGGGGGTGTTTATGGGTGTTATAGCCAGTGTCCCCTTGCCAGTGTTTGGCATACTCTCCTGTTGTTATTTTCTACCTTATGTTGGCCAGGGGGTAATGTCTATCATCTTCTCATGCCATTGTTTTCCCCTGACCTCATGGAGCTTCCCCTCAAGCCTGAACACTAATACTAACCCTCTTCTTCCCCCAAAGCTGCTCTTGGTCAGTTGATTTCTGCCAGCAATGTGAACCTGACTGCAACAGTAAAGCTGGTATCAACAGTGGAGTGTGATTGCTGCTAGACACCTGACTGTGTGGCATTGGCCTTTTGGAGCTTATTTTCAAGAGGAATGTAGAAGGATTTGAAACCTTGGCCTAAGAGACACCTTGAAGTGCTGTAAGGACAGCTTGATGGACTGTTCTGGTCAGAGTTGAATGATCTGAATACAATAAGAACTATGGGCTGTGGGGTTTGGCTTGTGAGGGTGAGAAAGAGCTTTGCCTGGACTGGGATAGAAGCAGTTTGTGTGAGAGGCTTGTTGTGCCCATGTCCTGAGAATCTGTGCAGGGTTGCATTGTGTAGAAATGGACTTGTATGACCAGAAGTACGTGGCACAGAAATAAAATCTTTGGGCTGAAACTTCTGCCTGTTCAGCTGCAATTATATGACATTACAACCTTTGGGATTGGGCCAGCTGACCTGCACTGGAGCAATAGGAAGAATGTAGAATCTTTTGAAGGGACCTGAGTGCTCAAGGAGTGTCCTGTTCTTCAAAGTCTTTTTTCTTCCCCCATGGATTCATAAATTGGCAACCTACCTGGTAATGTGGAGTATAAGAAATGCAGGAAAAGAGAGGGTCATTGAGTTTGCTATGTGATCTTGAGTTTTGGAAATGGCCATGGGCAGTGTGAAGCAGGTTTGCTGGGTGCCTGCATGGAGACCCGATGGAGCCAGGAGGATGAAAGATGGGTTGCAGTGGACACTCAATGGATATTCCAGGAACCACAAGATGGCTGCTAAGGAGAGCTGTTGGCCCCAAATGAAGTTTTCCAAGACTGTGAGTAGCCTTGCTGGTGGGGCAGAATTGGAATTCCAGAGATTTGTTGCCAGTTGGAATTATCAGACTTGGAGACTTGTCATTGACTAGAATTATTGGACATGGAGCTACAGAATTTGATGTTTGCCTTGGTTGTTTTAAATCTTGTATTAGTGAAATATTTCTTTGCTATGACAAATGCTATCTTTCATAGTATGAATGTTTATTCTATACCGTTATGTGTTTGGAGGGGATTTTTATTGGTATTAGGGATCAATTAAAAGACCTTGGATTATGGGGATGTTTGAACATCATTAAGATTGATAAAAATTATGGGGACTTTTAAAGTTGGACTGAATGCATTGTATTTTACATCATATATGGTTATGAGTTTGTGGGGGACAGGGGTGGTATGTGGTGGTTTGATTCAGACGTTCCCCATAAACTTACACATTCTGAATTCTAGGTTCTCACTCTGTGGCAATTTGGGAATTAAAACCTCCCAGAGGCAATGTATTGTTGGGGTGGGCATATGGATATTATAATCAGCTTCATTTTGCCAGTCTTTGGCACACTCTCCTGTTTCTGTTGTCCACCTGATGTTGGTCAGGAGGTGATGTTCACCCTCTGCTGATGTCACCATTTTCCCTTGCCACATCAGGGTGACATCAGATTACTTAACACAAACTTTTAAAGTCAGAAGGGCTTAAAATGATGTATTCTAAGTTCTGAAAAATAAGAATTGTCAACCAAGAATACTTTATCGTGCAAAGCTATCCATTCAAGTACACAGAGAAATAAGGAAATTCCACAACAAAAGCAGGCTAAAGTAATATGTAAAGAATAAGCCAGGGCTGGGGAGATGGCTTAGTGGTTAAGGCGCATGCCTGTGAAGTCTAATAACCATGGTTCGATTTTTCAAGTCCCACATATGCCAAATGTACACGGTAGTGCATGCATCTAGAATTCGTTTACAGTGGCTGGAGGCCCTGGCACACTCATTCTCACTCTTTCTCTCTATCTCTAATAAATAAATAAATTAATTAATAAATTAATAAAGACTAAACCATCTCTATAGAACATACGTGAAAAGATCCTCCATGCTGAAGAGAAAGTAAAGCACATACATATATGAGAAACCTGGAAAAAACAAACCACACTCAAATAGTAGTTAATGCAAGAGAGCAAAGGTAAAACCAGAAAAACTACAGAGCAAGAAAGCTGGCTGAAATAAATACACACCTTTCAATAATCACTCTTAATATCAATGGCCTCAATGCCCCAACCAAAAGACACAGGTTTACAAACTAGGTTAAAAAGCAGGATCCTTCAATTTGTTGCTTCCAAAAAAACTCAACTTTCCACAAAAGATGGGCACTATCTTAGGGTGAAAGGTTGGAAAATGGTGTTTTAAGCAAATGGGCCTACAGAACAAGCAGGGGTTGCTATCCTAATATTTGACAGGGTAGACTTCAAACAAATAATAGTTAGGAAAGATAATGAAGGTCACTTTATATTGATTAAAGGCACACTCCAACAGGAGGACATTACAATCCTAAACATATATGCACCTAATATAGGGGCTCCCAACTTCATCAAACAAATACTATTAGAACTAAGGTCACAGATAACACCAACCACAGTTGTACTGGGTGACTTCAATACCCTACTCTCATCAACTGACAGGTCATCCTGGCAAAAAATAAACAGAGATGCATCATCCAAATTCTGCAGAATACACATTCTTTTCAGCAATACATAGAACATTCTCTAAAATGGAACCTATATTAGAACACAAAGCAAGTCTTAACAAATACAGGAAAAAAATAATTCCTTGCATTCTATCTGATTACAATGGGATTAAACTACAAATCACCATCAAGAAAAGCTATAGAGGGACTCCTGGCTAAGATGGCAACTGCTTGGCTGCGCCACAGATCCCCAGAAACAAAGGCAAGACATTAGGGTTCACTGGGTCTTTTAGGGGAGAGCAATCTCCAATAGATTGCCAGTGGGAGGGCACAGAGGGGAAAAAATAGGGAATCACTGATTCCCTCTCGGGCAGGTAGCCCACCCCCTCCCCCCAATCAGCCACTGGACCCAGAGTCCCAGCTTCAGGAAAATCCCACACTTTCTGTAGGAAAACGGTCCCAGGCCAACATAGTTCCACTTGCCTCACTGCAGAGGGGTGATCACCCTGCTACCCCTGCCCACTAGTGACCTTGGCCAGGCTATGCCTGCTGGCACATTGGAGCTCAGGCTCCTTTGATCAATTTGCCCACCAAATGCGCGCTGCCACACTGATCGATCCCTGTGTGTGGAAGCTTAGACTGCTCTGCCACTCACTCACTTACTGTTCCAGCCACCACACATTCTTGCAAGCCCAGGCCCATAGCAACTGTCACACAAGCTCAGACTGTGTCTCTCACTTGCACCAGCTCAGCTGCCATCCCCTCCCTGTCTGCTGTGCCAGCCATCCACCATTGTCCTGTTGTGGGGGAGCACAGACTGCTTCTGGGTCCCAGTGTTCCACCATGCCAGAGTTTGGGCTGCTTCAGTGCTTGGTGCCTCACCTCCTAGCACAAGCACAGGCAGCTTTGTGCATGACTGCGTGACAGCTCAGGCAACTTTGGCGCCCTGCCCAGACAGGAGCTAGGCAGCTTTGGCAAGTGAGAGCCAAAGCCCAGGCTGCTTGGTAACTGCCTTAGGCTGCCTCAGATTCCCATTATGCTTGAGCCCAGGCTGATCCACCCACCTATATGCCCATATACTGTGATGGGCAGACCACAGTGCAAAAGAAATAACATGAAAAATCAAGTGCAAGAAAATCCAGTTAGATCACCCTAGTTCTATAATGAACGTCAAAACATAGAAGAGTCATTAGGATCAGAACACCAAAATGAAGCTATGAGCAATGCAACCCTGATGAAGCTACTGGTAGAACTTGCAGAAAAGCAACAAAGGACCGATAATCATGTGGATGCTGCCATCACTAGGCTAGACCTAATAGATAAGAAAATGGAAGGAATTCAAACAAAGTTAAGAGATTTGAGGGAGAGTGACAAAAAAAAAAAAAATCAAAAATCAGCTGGCCATGCTAAATGAAGACATAAAGAAATACAAGGATGAATTCCAAGAAGCATCAAGAAAATCAGAAAATGATGTAAAAAGAAAGCTTGACAGAGGGATGGAAATTATACATAGAAAAGCAGTAGAAAATACAACCTAACTGAACAAGTCCAAAACTTTCTAGAAGCTCTCAAGAATAGAGTCAGCCCTGTGGAGGACAGAAACTCTGATCTGGAAGACAAGATGGAAGAAACAGTTCAAGAGTTCAAAAATTTCAGTAAGTTCAAAAGTATCTGTAAGCAGAACATGAGGGAATTGTGGGATACACTTAAACATCCTAATATCAGGATCATTTAAATACCAGAAGGAGAAGAAATTCAGACTAAAGGCATGGAGAGTGTATTTAACAAAATAATTGAAGAAAACTTCCCCAGTCTCTTAAAATAAAGGCCCATCAAGATACAAGAAGCCAACAGAACTCCAAACAGACTGGACCAAAGGAGAAACTCTCCAAGACATATTATCATTAAGACTCTAAACATTGACACCAAGAGAAAATCCTAAAAGCAGCTAGGGAAAAACAGCACACCACTTTCAAAGTTAACCCCATCAGAATTACTTCAGACTTCTCAATGGAAACCCTGAAAGCTAGAAGGGCCTGGAATGAAACACTGCAAAGTCTAAGAACCTATGGCTTCCAACCCAAACTACTCTACCCAGCAAAAGTATCCCTCATGGTGAAAGAAAAACTTTCCACGACAAAACTCAACTTTATAATTATATGAACACAAAACCAAACCTATAGAGAGTATTTCAGGAAATTCTCCACAAAGAAACAAATAATCAAACTCAAATGCTTACAAGAAGAAGATCATAATAACCAAACTCAGAGTAGGCACAAAAAACTTCAAAGTCCATGAAAACACCAACCCACATATACCATCACAATATGGCAAGGATCAAATCAAATCTCACAGTCATTACCCTAAATATCAGTGGCCTTAATTCACCCATCAAGAGACACAAGCTAACAGGATGGATCAAAAAACTAGATCCCTCAATCTGTTGTCTTCAAGAAACCCACCTCACCACTAAAGACAGATACATCCTCAGGGTGAAAGAATGGAAAACAACATTCCAAGCAAATGGGAATAAGAAACAAGCAGGTATAGCTATATTAATATCAGATAAAATAGACTTCAAACCAAAAATAATCAAAAAAGACAAAGAAGGCCACTTCCTACTTATCAAGGGAATGATCCATCAAGAGGATATTACAACCAAAAATCAGTATGCACCAAACACAGGGGCACCACAGTTCATTAAAAAAAAAAAAACTACTTGACAATAAAACAGAAATAACCACCAACACCATCATAGCTGGAGACTTCAATACACCATTATCAGTAATAGATAGATCATCCAAACAGAAACTCAACAGGGAAGTAAGAGAGCTCAACAAAACCATAGATCATTTAGACCTAACAGACATCTACAGAACTTCCCATCCCAAATCCACAGACTACACATTCTTCTCAGCAGCCATTGGAACATTCTCTCAAATAGACCATATACTGGGTCACAAAGCCTGCCTCCACATATTTAGGAAGATTGACATAATTCCCTGCATTATATCAGCTCACAATGCTATATTCCTAGAAATTAACAACAAAAGATTCATCAAGACTCCCAATGGCACCAGAAACTGAACAGCACTTTAAACAATAAATGGATAGTTGATGAAATAAAAAATGAAATTGCAAAATTTGTAGAATTGAACAACAATGAGAACACCTCATACCAAAACTTATGGGACACAATGAAGGCAGTCCTCAGGGGAAAATTCATAGCACTCAATGCCTTCATAAAAAAGACAGAGAGATCCCAAATCAATAACCTAACCATCCACCTAAAGGCACTGGAAAAGCAAGAAAAATCCAACCCAAAAAAAAAAAAATAAAAAAAAAAAAAAAAAATAAAAAAAGTAAAAAAAAAAAAAAAAAGAAAAATCCAACCCAAAGAGCTCCAGAAGGAAAGAAATAATCAAAATCAAAGCAGAAATTAATGAATTGGAAACTAAGAAAACAATTAAGACAATGGACAAAAAAAAAAAAGAGCTGGTTCTTTGAAAAAAATAAACAAGATTGACAAACCCCTGGCCAATTTGATCAAGCAAAAAAAAAGAGATGCTTCAAATTAACAAAATTCAAAATGAAAAAGGAGAAATCACAACAGACATAAGTGAAATTGGGAGAATTATCAGGACTTATTTCAAAAATCTCTACTCCACAAAACTGGATAATGTGGAGGAGATGGATAAATTCATGGATGCATACCATCTATCAAAGCTAAACACAGAGAAGATTAATCTCCTCAATGAACCTATCACACTCATGGAGATTGAAAAAGTAATAAAAAACCTCCCCCCCAAAAGAGTCCAGGACCAGATGGCTTCTCAGCTGAATTCTATCAAAGCTTTATGGAAGAACTCAAACTAATCTTCCTCAAACTGTGCCGCACAATTGGAAAACAGAGAAAACTACCCAACTCCTTTCATGAAGCTAGTATCACCCTAATTCCAAAACCAGGCAGAGATGCCACAAGAAAAGAAAACTACTGGCCTATTTCCCTGGTGAACTTAGATGCAAAGATCCTGAACAAAATCCTCGCAAACTGAATCCAACAACACATCAAAAGCATTATCCACCTTGACAAAGTGGGATTCAACCCAGGAACACAGGGGTGGTTCAACATACGGAAATCTGTCAATGTAATACACCACATAAACAAGGTTAAACACAAAAACCACATGATCATTTCGATAGATGCAGAAAAGGCCTTTGACAAGATACAATTTCACTTCATGATCAAAACATTGGAGAGAATTGTCATGGTTGGTTCATATCTTAACATAATAAAGGCAATATACAAAGCTCCTAAGGCCCAAATAATACTTAATGGAGAGAGACTGGAGGAATTCCCATTAAGATCAGGAACAAGACAGGGTTGTCCATTCTCACCTCTCTGCTTTTCAATATAGTACTGGAAGTTCTAGCTCAAGCAATAAGACAGGAGAAAGAAATAAAAGGGATACAATTTGGAAAGGAAGAAGTTAAGTTAGCTCTATTTGCCTATGATATGATTGTATATGTAAGAGACCTGCGAGACTCCATCCCCAAACTCCTGAAGGTGATTGTTGCAGTCCAGTTCACATTGCTGGTAGAAACCACCCAACCAAGAGCAGCTTCTGGGAAAAAGAGATTTATTTTGGCTTACAGGCTCAAGGGGAAGCTCCACGATGGCAGGAGAAAACGATGGCATGAGCAGAGGGTGGATATCACCCTCTGGCCAACATAAGGTGGACACAGCAACAGGAGGGTGTGCCAAACACTGGCATGGGGAAACTGGCTATGAAGCCCATAAGCCCACCCCCAACAATACACTCCCTCCAGAGGGGTTAAATCCCAAATATCCATCAGCTGGGAACCTAGCATTCAGAACACCTAAGTTTATGGGGGACATGTGAATCAAACCACCACAGTGATTAACTCCTATAGCAAAGTAGCAGGATACAAAATCATTGCACAAAAATCAGTAGCCTTTCTATATGCAAATAACAAAGATACAGAGAAAGAAATAAGAGACATGCTCCCATTTTCAATAGCAACAACAACAACAAAAATACCTTGGATAATGTTAACCAAGGAAGTGAAAGATCTATACAATGAACACATAAAAACACTCAAAAAAGAAATTGAGGAGGACTTGAGAAAATGGAAAGACTTCCTATGCTCCTGGATAGGCAGAATTAACATTGTGAAGATGGCAATACTACCAAAGGCAATATACAGATTTAATGCAATTCCAATTAAAATCCCTACAGTGTTCTTCACAGAGATAGAAAAAATGATCCCAAATTTCATATGGAAAGGCAGAAAGCCTTGCATATCCAAACATATCCTCAGCAAAAGAAATACCTCTAGAGGCATCACCATAGCTGATCTAAAGCTATATTACAAAGCCATAGTAATAAAAACAGCATGGTACTGGCATAAAAACAGGAGTATAGAGCAATGGAATAGACTTGAGGACCTGGACTTTGGGTCAAGCAACTATAGCTATTTGATATTTGACAAAGGTCCTAACAATACAGGCTGGAAAAAAGACAGCATCTTCAACAAATGGTGCTGGACAAACTGGATAACCATATGCAGGAAATTGAAACTTGATACACACATTTTGCCATGCACTACACTCAAGTCCAAATGGATCAAAGACCTCAATATAAGACCAGAAACTCGACTACTACTGGAAGAAAATATAGGAAGTACTTTCCATGATATAGGAATGGAAGAAGACTTCCTGGACAAAACCCCAGTAGCTCACAATCTTAAACAGTCACTTAACCAATGGGATCATATGAAGCTGAAGAGTTTCTTTACAGACAAGCATACAATAAGCAAAGCCAATAGATTACCCACAGAATAGGAGAAAATATTTGCTGTTTATCCAACTGACAGAGGCCTAATATCTAGAATCTACAAAGAACTCAAAAATCTAAACAGTAAGAAGTCAAACATCCCACTCACAAAATGGGACAAAGAGCTTAACAGGCAGTTCACAGAGGAAGAAATACAAATGGCAAACACACACTTAAGAAAATGTTCATCATCCCTAATCATCAGAGAAATGCAAATTAAAACAACTATGAGATTCCACCTTACCCCAATAAGGATAGCAAACATCAAAAAATCAAATGAAAATAAATGCTGGCGAGGATGTGGAGAAGTAGGAACACTCATCCACTGTTGGTGGGAATGTAAGATGGTACAACCACTTTGGAAAGCAATATGGAGACTCCTGAAAAAGCTGACTATAGAGATACCAACAGACCCAGTTATTCCTTTACTGGGCATTACCCTAAAACCTTCAAACAGGCTAGAGAGATTTGCTCAACCATGTTTGTAGTGGCTCAATTCGTAATAGCTAAGAGCTGGAATCAATCCAGATGTCCATCACTAGAAGAATGGATAACTAAGATGTGGTATATCTATAAAATGGAACTCTATGCAGCAGTAAGAAAAAATGACACAATGAAATTTGAGGAAAAATGGTTGAACCTGGAACAGATCATTCTCAGTGAACTTACACAATCACAGAAAAAAAATCGCCACATAGTCTCACTCATCTACAGCACCTAACCTGAAACTACCCAAGATGCCTTACATATCCAGCAAGCATCTCATGGACTAGACAATAGGATGGGTAGCGAGGGAGGTGAGGGAAACAGAGGGGGTGGGAAACACATATCTAGACCCAAATGGCAAGGGTACCATAAAATTCTGTATCTCAAGAGGCAGACCAAATGGCTGAACCTTCACCAGGCCCTTAGAGAGAACACCTGAGACACAAGATACTGGAGAGGGTATGATGAAGACTGGCCTTACTCTTCTACAGCCTCCCTCCCTCTCTTTCTCTCTCTCTCTCTTCTCTCTAACTCTTTTATATTAGTTATCTTTTTCTTCCTTTTCTTAGTGGGCACTGACCTATAACTCCTAGTACCAGCATGTGGCTATCATCCACAATGAGCTTTTGATCAGAGAGACCTACAAGGTTTCCTAAAAGAAAGACAGATTTCTGTCCAAGTACTTGATGACCCACCAAAAGATAGTGGTAAGACCCTACTGCTGAAGACATCTTATGTGGTTGACACATAAAATGGAGTGGCATGGCTGAAAGTTGGAAGAGAGTCAGCCCCCAGTCAGCGTGTCTAGTGCCAGAAAGTGCTACATGGGCGACTGGGGGAAAATGAGCAATATCTGTCCAAGCAACTCATGGTCTAACCTACTTAGCAGCAAATAATCTGTTGTGATGCCCACACAAGTGCAATAGTGGCACACAGCCATGGTGGGGAACCAACTGCTCTTGATTCAGCTTACTGATCCCCTCAGTGGTACCGGACCCATAGCTGGAACTAGGAAACAAGTCAGAACCATATCCAAACATAAGCCCACTCTCCATTAACAAGCTACCATCAATCGTGGGCTACAAGAGGGCCTACATCTATTAAATTCTCTATAAAAAAGTAAGGGTTACCTCATTTGTCCTGGTGCTAACTTACTCTCCATTGGAGAATGTGCTTCTCTTTTTCAGATAGATGTAGATCTTAAGGAGAAAGCCACCCCATCATACCTCAAAAGGGCCCCGGCTGAAACTAAGAACAATTGGCAAAACAAGCAAGGGTGCTATTTTCTTGGTGAACCAGGTACCAGCACAAAGGTTAAGGTGATCAACAAAGAGAAATATCAACTCCTACCAAATCAGAGATCCAGATACCCAGAGGCCCCCCGCACCTCATCACTGAAGCAGACCAAAATTAAACCTAACATGGCTCAGGGAAATTTGGCAGAAGACAGGGTGGAAAGAATGTCAGAGCCACATGTTGGGTCATAATATGCAGAGACATTTATCCTACCGATAACTGTGGGCTAACTCCACAATGCATGACCCCTATACCTCAACAAGGAGGGGCCAAGGGGAGGGGTAGGTCATGGATGAGCCTAATAATGGTACCAAACTGACTGTATTTGATGAATACAAAGCTAATTAATAAAATTTAAAAACAAAAAGAAAAGCTATAGAGCATACACTAAATCACAAATCACAGAAACTAAACAATATACTACTAAATGATAATTGGGCCAATGAAGAAATCAGGAAGGAAATCAAGAAATTCATAGAATCAAATTATAATGAGAACATGACACATCAACACCTTTGGGACACAATAAAAGTAGTACTAAGAGGGAAATTTATAGCCTTAAGGGCCTACATTAAGAAATTAGAAAGATTACAAGTAAACAACTTAATACTTCACCTTAAGGCCTTGGAAAAAGAAGAACAAGGCAAACCAAAAATCTATAGACCAGAATAAATAATAAAGATTTTGGCAGAAACTAGTGAAACTGAAAACACAATAAATAATACAAATTATCAATGAAACAAAGAGTTAGTTCATTGAAAGGATAAGCAAGATTGGTAAACCATTAGCAAATCTGACCAAAAGAAAGAGAGGAGACACAAACTAACAAAATTGAGATGAAAAAGGCACCATTATAAGAGATACCAGAGAAATTTAGAAAATCATAGGCACCTACTATAAGAACATATACTCCACTAAGTTTGAAAATCTGAAAGATATGAATGATTTCCTTGATTTATATAGCCTACCAAAATTAAATCAAATGAGATTAACCACTTAAGTAGAACTATAACAAATATGGAGATCAAAGCCACTATAAAAAGATCTCCCAACTAAAGAAAGTCCAGGAACATGGCCACTACCCAGCGAGCTTAGCCGGTGTCTGGCGGGAGCTGGCCCTGGGAGTGACTTGGCGGCCGGGTCGCGTGGGAGGGCAGAGTCCGGGCCGAGTTCTGAGGCAGCGCGGCCGCAGAGCGAGGCGGGAGGACTCGGAAACTCGTGGTCCATGAGCCGGCGGCGGGGTCTACGCGGAGCCGCAGACTCCCCGGGCCTTGGCACGGTCCCGGCAGCCCCAGGCTAAGGAGTCTCGAGGCTCCGAGCTGCCACTATGAACCCCGAGAAGGACTTCGCGCCGCTCACTCCTAACATCGTGCGTGCCCTCAATGACAAACTATACGAAAAGCGGAAGGTGGCAGCGCTGGAGATAGAGAAAATATCAGCACTGGAATGGCCATAGCTGGAATAATGTTATTTCTAAGAAGTATTCGACTGACATCAAAATTTACAAAGTCTTCAGATATTCCAGTGGAATTTATAAGAAGGAATGTTAAACTGCGTGGCCGATTGCACAAGATAACTGAGAATGGTCTGGAAATTGAACATATTCCTATTACTTGACCTGTTATATCTTCATTTAAAAGCCTGGTCTTGTATACCTTTAATCCCAGCTCCTAGGAGGCCAAAGTAAGTGGATCGATTGAGTTTGAGGACAGCCTGAAACTACACAGTGAATTCCACGTCAGCCTGGGCTAGAGAAAGACCCTACCCAAAAAAAAAAAAAAAAAAAAAAAAACAAAGATATATATATTCAGGGAAATAAATAGTTCTGTATTTATGCTAACAACAAACACACAGAGGGTGAAATCAGATAATCACTCTCATTCACAATTGCATCAATCAATCAATAAATAAAATACCTTGGAATAAACCTAACCAAGGAAGTGAAGGATCTCTACAATGAAAGCTTTAAAACACTCAAGCAAAAAAAATTGCAGAAGATACTAGGAAATGGAAAGACATCTCTTGTTCTTGGAACAGAAGAATCAACATTGTGAAAATGGCAATCTTACCAAAAGCAATCTACACATTTAATGCAATACCCATCAAAATTCCAATGGAATTCTTCATGGAAATGGAAAAATCAATCCAAAAATTCATTTGGAAACACAAAAAAATCTCAAATATCTAAAAATACTGAGCAACAAAAATAAGGTGCATTACCATACCTGATTTTAACCTATACTACAGAGCTATAGTAACAAAAACAGCATGGTACTGGCACAGAAGCAGACATGTAGATCAATGGAACAGAATAGAGGTCCCAGATGTAAGTCCGGGTAGCTATAGCCACCTGATATTTGCCAAAAATGCCAAATATACTCATTGGAGAAAAGACAGCCTCTTTAGCAAATGGTGCTGAGAAAACTGGATATGTATCTATAGAAGGATGAAAATAGATTCTTCTCTCCATGCACAAGAATTAAGTCCAAGTAGACCAAAGACCTTAACATCAGACCTGAAACTCTGAAACTGCTAGAGGAAAAAGTAGGAGAAACCCTTCAACATACTGGTCTTCACAAAGACTTTCTGAATATAACCCCAATTGCTCAGGCAATAAAACCACAGATTGACCACTGGGACCTCATGAAATTTCAAAGATTTTGTTTGGCAAAGGACACTGTGAATAAAGCAAAGAGGCAATCTACAGAATGGGAAAAAATCTTTTCCAGCTGTACATCTGATAAAGGATTAATATATAGGATATACAAAGAACTCAAAAAAAATAAATAATAAGGAATCAAACAAGCCAATTAAAAAATGAGCTATGGAACTAAGTTCTCAAAAGAAGAAATATGATGGCATATAAGCATCTGAAAAAATGCTCTACATCCCTAGTCATCAGGGAAAAGCAGATTAAAACTACATTGAAGCCGGGTGTGTTGGTGCATGCCTTTAATCCCAGCACTCGGGAGGCAGAGGTAGGAGGATCACCATGAGTTTGAGGCCACCCTGAGACTCCATAGTGAATTCCAGGCCAGCCTGGGCTAGAGTGAGACCCTAACTCGGAAAAAAAACAAAAAACAACTATGTTGAGATTCCATCTCACTCCTGTCAGATTGGCTACCATCATGAAAACAAATGACCACAAATGCTGGCAAGGATGTGGAAAAAGAGGAACCCTTCTACACTGCTGGTGGGAATGCAATCTGGTCCAGCCATTGTGGACATCAGTGTGGAGGTTCCTAAAACAGCTAAAGATTGATCTACCATATGACCCAGCTATAGCACTCCTAGGCATATATCCTAAGGACTCATCTCATTTCCTTAGAAGTACGTGCTCAACCATGTTTATTGCTGCTCAATTTATAATAGCTGGGAAATGGAACCAGCCTAGATGTCCCTCAACTGATGAGTGGATAATGAAGATGTGGCACATTTATACAATGGAGTTCTACTCAGCAGTAAAGAAAAATGAAGTTATGAAATTTGCAGAAAAATGGATGGATCTGGAAAGGATTATTCTAAGTGAGGTAACCCAGGACCAGAAAACCAAGCGCCACATGTTCTCCCTCATATGTGGATCCTAGCTACAGATGATTGGGCTTCTGTATGAGAAGGAAATTACTTAGTAGCAAAGGGCAGTAAGTTAAAAAGGAGATATAAAGGGAAGAGAAAGGAAGGGAGGAGTGTACTTAATAGGTTGGTAGTGTTTATATGTAAGTAGAATGATTGAGATGGGGAGGTAATATGATGGAGAATGGAATTTCAAAGGGGAAAGTGCGGGGGGGGGAGGGTATTACCATGGGATATTTTTTATAATCATGGAAAATGTTAATAAAAATTGTGAAAAGATAAAAAAATTAAATTATTTTTTTAAAGTTGAATGTTGGGGGCTGAAGAGATGGCTTAGTAGTTAAGGTGCTTGCCCGTGAAGCATAAGGATACAGGTTGGATTCTCCAGGTCCCACATAAGCCAAGTGCACAAGGTGGTGCATGCATTTGGAGTTCGTTTGTAGTGGCTAGAGGTCCTGGCATGTGCCCATTCTCTCTCTCTCTTCCCCTCTCCCTCTCCCTCTCTCTCTCTCTCTTTGTCTCTAATAAATAAATAAATAGAAATTAAAATGAAAAAAAAATGTTGAATGTTGGGCTGGAGAGATGGCTTAGAGGTTCAGGCACTTGCCTGCAAAGCCAAATTACCCAGGTTCAGTTCCCCAGGACCCACGTAAGCCAGATGCATAAGGAGGCATACACATCTGGAGTTTGTTTGCAGTGGCTGGAGGCCCTGGTGCACCTATTCTCTTTTTTGCTCTCTCTTGTCTCTTCTCTCTCTCTGCCTATTTCTCTCTTGCAGTTAAATAAATAAATATATATTTAAAAAAAAAAAAAGAAAGTCCAGGCCCAAATGAATTCACTGGTTAATTTTACCAGACCTTCATGGAAGAACTAACACCACTGCTTCTCAAACTTTTCCATAAAATATCAAAGGAAGGAATCCTTCCTACCAAATTCCTTCTACAAAGCCAGCATCAACCTAATACCAAAACCAGACAAAGAGAGAACAACAACAACAAAAATTACAGACCAATCTCTCTCATGAACATAGATGCACAAATTCTAAACAAAATATTGGCAAAGAGAATATAAGAACATATCAGAAAGATCATCCACCCTGACCAAGTAGGCTTTATCCCAGGAATGCAGAGGTAGTTCAACATATACAAATCAATAAACAAAAAATATTATATAAGTGGACTGAAGGACAAAAATCACATGATCATCTCATTAGATGCAGAAAAAGCATTCGACAAAAATCTAACACCCCTTCATGATAAAAGTCCTACAGAAACTTGGAATAGAAGGAACATATCTCAACATAAAAAAGGCTATTCATGACAAACGTACAGCCAACATAATACTAAATGGAGAAAAACTTGAAGCTTTTCCACTAAATTCAGGAAAAATACAAGGGTGTCCACTGTCCTCACTTTTATTTAATATAGTGCTGGAAGTCTTAGCCATAGCAATAAGGCAAGAGACACACATAAAAGAGGTACAAATTGGAAAGGAAGAGATCAAATTATCATTATTTGCAGATGATATGATTCTATACATAAAGACTAAAGACTAAAGTCCTAAAGACTCTAGGAGCAGATTGTTAGAGTTGGTAAACACTTCTGGCAATGTAGGAGGATAAAAAAGTAAACACACAGAAATCAGTAGCCTTCCTATATGCTAATAATAAACAGAAGATGAAATCAGATAATCTCTCCCATTCACGATTTCATTAAAAAAAAGTACCTTGGAATAAACCTAACCAAGGAAGTGAAGGATTCTGCAATGAAAATTGAACATACTCAAGGCAGAAATTGCAGAAGACACTAGGAAATGGAAAGACATCCCATGTTGTTGGATTGGAAGAATCAATATTGTGAAAATGTCAATCTTATCAAAAGCAATCTACAGGGCTGGAGAGATGGCTTAGCAGTTAAGCGCTTGCCTGTGAAGCCTAAGGACCCCGGTTCAGGGTTGGTTCCCCAGGTCCCATATTAGCCAGATGCACAAGGGGGCGCACGTGTCTGGAGTTCGTTTGCAGAGGCTGGAAGCCCTGGCGTGCCCATTCTCTCTCTCTCCTTCTATCTGTCTTTCTCTCTGTGTCTGTGTCTCTCAAATAAATAAATAAAAATTTTTTTAAAAAAGCAATTTACATATTTAATGCAATCCACATCAAAGTTCCAATGGCATTCTTCACAGAAATAGAAAAAAATCATAAAATTCATTTGGAAGCCCCCAAAAACCTCATATAGCCAAAACAAATTTGAGCAACAAAAATAAGGTTGATGGTATCACCATACCTGATTTTAGACTATATTACAGAGCCATAGTAACAAAAACAGCAGGATGCTGGCACAAAAACAGACATGTAGATCAATGGAACAGAATAGAGGAAACAGATGTAAGTCCTGGCAGCTACAGCCAGCTGATCCTTGACAAAAATGCCAGAAATACTCACTGGAGAAAAGATAGCCTCTTCAACAAATGGTGCTGAGAAAACTGGATATGTATCTGTAGAAGGATGAAAATAGCTCCATTTCTCTCTCCATGCACAAGAATTAAGTACAAAAGGATCAAAGACTTTAATATTAGACCCAGAATTCTGAAACTGCTACAGGAAAAAGTAGGGGAAACACATCAACATATTGGTATAGGCAAAGATGTTCTGAATATAACCCCAGTTGCTCAGAAAATAAAACCACTGATCAACCACTGGGATCTCATGAAATTACAAAGCTTTTGTACAACATAGGACACTGAATAGAGCAAAAAGACAACTTACAGAATGGAGAAAATCTTTGCCAGCTATTCATCTGACAGAGGATTAATATCCAGGATATACAAAGAACTCAAAATCTCAATAATAAGAAATCAAACAACCCAATTAAAAATGGGCTATGGAACTAAATAGAGAGCTCTCAAAAGAAGAAATACATATGGCATATAAGCATCTAAAAAAATGTTCTACATCCTTCAGCCATTAGGGAGATGCAAATTAAAACTACTTTGAGAGGTCATCTTACTCCTGTCAGAATGGCTATCATCATGAAAACAAATGACCATAAATGCTGGCAAGGACATGGAGAAAGAGGAACCCTTCTACACTGTTGGTGGGAATGTAATCTGGTGCAGCCATTGTGGAAATCAGTATGGAGGTTTCTGAGACAGCTAAAAATGGATTTACCTTATGACCCAATATAGCATTCCTAGGCATATACCCTAAGGACTCATCTCACTATCTTAGAGATACTTGCTCAACCATGTTTATTGCTACTGTATTCACAATAGCTAGGAAATGGAACCATCCTTGATGTCTCTCAACTGATGAATGGATAATGAAGATGTGGTACATTTATACAATGGAGTTCTGCTCAGTGGTAAAGAAAAATGAAATTTTCAGGGAAATGGATATATTTTTTAAAGAGAAAGATCAGAAAAGAACTTCACTAATCTAGAGCTAGAAAAATGGCTCAGTAGCTAATGGACTCTCACTAACCTGTTATCAAAGCTTTCTTATTAAAAATACCATAAGTTATACTAAATGGAGAACTTTCAAAAACACTATAATTTGAGAATAAACAAAAACTAAAAAAAATTCATAGACCCCCCATAAGAAATACTAACAGATGTTTCTGATTCTCAAGACATATGATTCAAGGTGATAATTCAGGTCTATAAAAAGGAATGAAGAATACTAGAAATAGTAAAGAGAGTAAAAATAAAAGGCAATACACATACACTGTTCATGGAAACAATGCACTATGACAATAATCCCCTCCCACCAACCTCGCTTTCCCTCCTCCCAAATTCCTCCTACATTGAATCCCTTCTTTCCAACTAGTTTCTCTTCTTTTTTTTTTTTTGTTGTTGAGGTAGGGGCTTGCTCTAGCCCAGGCTGACTTCCCAGGAGTTCACTATGTAGTCCAGGCTGGTCCCAGACTCACAGTGACCCTCCTACTTCTGCCTTCCGAGTGCTGGGATTAAAGGCGTGTTCTACCTACCATGCCTGGCCTCTCTTCTAGGTGATGTCATCATTTTTTCCTCCTATGATGCAGGTCTTATGTAGGTAGCAGCAGCCACTGTGAGGTCATGAATACCACAGCCACTGTGTATCTAGAAGATAGTACTGCAAAGCATGCCTCCCCTTCTTTTGGCTCTTTTGTGGTTTGTTTTGTTTTTTGAGATTGAGTTTTGTTCTAGCCTAGGCTGATCTGGAATTCACCATGTAGTCTCAGGTGGCCTTGAACTTGTCTCAGGGTGGCTTGAACTCATGAGAATTCTCCTACCCCTGCCTTCCAGGTGCCGGGATCAAAGGCATCACCACCATACTCAGCTATTTTGTCTCTTAACATTCTTTCTACCACCTCTTCCACAATGGTCCCTGAGTCTTGGAAGACGTGCTACGGACGTCTCACTTATTGTTCAACACACCACTGTCATTTCTTCTCAGCACTTTGGTAGGAGGATTGCTGAGAGTCCGAGGCCACCCTGAGACCACACTGTGAATTCCAGGTCAGCCTGAACTAGAGGGAGACCCTACCTCAAAAATCAAAAACAAACAACAAACAAACAAACAAACAAAAAAAACAGATGTGGTGGTGCATGCCTTTAATCCCAGCACTTGGGAGGCAGAGGTAGGAGGATCACTGTGAGTTTGAGGCTACCCTGAGACTACATAGTGAATTCCAGGTCAGCCTGGGCTAGAGTAAGACCCTACCTCAAATATACATAGATAGATAGATAGATAGATAGATAGATAGATAGATAGATAGATATAGATATAGATATGTATGTATATATATGTGTGTGTGTGTGTTTATCAGCAGAGATTCAAATATAATCCAACAAATGGCAAACATCATGTGCATGAGCAGTTTATCCCAGGAAAGCACAGTTGTTCCCACATTATAATCCAGATTATTAACACTGGGTTGCATGGAGGAATGCCACGGGACCATTTCAATGTATGTGCCCAAAAGGAGCATCTCAAAATTCAGTGATCACTCTTAATAAGAACTTTAAAACAAAAGAAAAAAAAACCTACTAATCAGAGGGAAATTTTGAAAGCTGATGGAAGGCATCAGCAGAAATGGACATCTGTTGTCACAGTTAAAGGTGAACCTTGAGCCCTTGTCTAATACTAGGAAAACTCAAGAATTCCTGCTCTAACCATGCCTATTTGACATTGAACTGGAGATGCCACCGTGAAGCCAGACAAGGGAAAAGAAGCATAAGCTCTGAAAGAGAAGTAAAATTATCCTGTCATCTAAAATACACTAATATACAGAAATACATTAATCATACATACTAAATTTCATTGACTGTTGGGTTTAAAACAGCTACATTGCTGGGAAAATTAAAAATGACCTAAATAAATGGTGAATTAAAACATATTAATCAATTAAAAACTCAATAGTGGTGAGATAACAAGACTCTCCAAATTGACCCCTATGTTCTGTGCATTCACCATCATAATTCCAGTGACAATTGAAATGTGATTGTAAAATTTATAGGGGAATAAGCAGGACTTAAAATAACCAAACAATCTTGAAAAGGAGCAAATACTTACATAACTGAATCTGTTTTTGTAAAAAAAAAATGTTTATTTATTTATGAGAAAAAGAGAATATAAATGTGCCAGGGCTTCCTGCCTCTGCAAACAAATTCCAGACACATGCACCACTTTTTGCACCTGGCTTTACTACTGGGGAATTAAGCTCAGTCCATCAGACGTTGCAAGCAAACACCTTTCACCCCTGAGCCATCTTTCCAGCCCCAAATTACAATCTTTCAAAAACCCTTCATGGATTCTTTCATGCTGCTATTTGTGTACTTGTATTACTTCTTCCCTAGATCATGAGCTACTCCTGGCACCCAAAGGCTTGGATCTAAGTACCTATGAAAGCCTGCAGCATGCACATTATGCCATACCTTGTAGCTTGTTTAAAATCCTATCTGGCAAAATAATGACCATCTGTCTTGGATCAACACAATTTCAGCCCCCAGTGGAACTGATCAAACTCAAAAGCCACAAGCTTCCACCTCCCAAATGACCTACTAAAGCGTGCTTTTTGGTGACACCTGTTTTGGAGAGGACTTGGGATGGCCAGGCCACACATTGCACTGGGAAAATCCAGTTTCTTCAGACACCCTTGTCTCTTGTGATTATTTCCTGAACATTGTCAACTCTTGCTGGATCTTCTGGGATTTGGCCTGCAGGAGCCAAAAGGTAAGTCATGATGCACAGGTCTCTGCTGTAGCCTGAGGATGGGAAGCATTCCACTTCTCTATCTTCCCTCCCTCCATCTTTGCCTCCTCCAGTTAACCCTTCCCTGGACATTTTCATGCAAGCCACATGTGTGTGTGTGTGTGTGTGTGTGTGTGTGTGTGTGGTGGGGAGGTTGAGGCAGGATCTCTGTCTAGTCCAGACTCACCTGGAACTCACTCTGTAGCCCACACTGACCTCAAACTCATGGTAATCTTATCTCAGCTTCCCCAGTGCTGGGACTAATGCATATACCACTATACCTAACCACTCTCTCTCTTTCTCTCTGTGTGCGCATGTTCGTATGTATTTATGTGAGTGTGCACATGAGTGTGGAGGCTAGAGGTCACTGTCAGGTGTCCCCTCTGTCACTCTTCACTTTATGTCTTTTTGGAGACAAAATATGTCACTGAGTTGAGAGCTCACTGATTCAGCTAGACAAGCTAGCAAGCCCTAGGGATCCATGTGTCTCTGCTTCCCCTGTCCTGGGGTTACAGGCATGTACTACCACACCCAACATTACACATGGGCGCTAGGGATCCGAACTCGGGTTCTCATACTTGCACAGCAAGCACGTGACCCGCTAAGTCATCTCCCCATCCCCGCAGTCATCCTAAGGCATGTCCCACTGGGCTCCAGAACTGTGCTTGCCCGTGTCTCCCACTTGAGACCTTTGGGAGTCATGGCCATGTCTTTGTTTTGACTTCTTAACTATTTCCTATTCATGAAACCCTTTGTGCTTGAGAAATTTTTACATGACCCTAGGCATATACTTATATAAAATAGGTCTACAATCAAACATTACTGATGATACATCACAAAGAAATTTATCTAAAACAATTCTTTGGTACACATATAATTTTAGCATTTATTAAAGAAGAAAGCAAATTGCATATTGAGATAAATGGACTTTTTAAAAATAACTAAATCTTGGCAGAACTAATTTTTAACTTTTTAATTGATAATTTTCATACATCTTCATAATGTATTTTGGTAGTAATCGCTTCCTATTACTGTATTTTGCCCCCATCCCCTAACCCCATCCATTAAACCTTTTCTTTCCAACTAGACCCTCTTCTGTTATTTTTAAATATTTTATTTATTTGAGAGAGAGAGAGAGAAAAAAAGAGGCAGATAGAGAAAAAGGCAGATGCACAAGGTGATATGCACCACCTTGTGCATCTGGCTCATGTGGGCACTGGGGAATCGAATCTGGGTCCTTAGGCTTTGCAGGCAAGTGCCTTAACCGCTAAGCCATCTCTCTAGCCTCCCCTTCCATTTTGATGTCTTTTTCCTTCCTCCTTCATCATCCATGACAACATGCTGATGGGCCCAATACTTATGCAGATCTAGTACAGATAAGACAGTCATGGTGAGGTCATGAATACACATGCCACTTTGTGTCTGGAAAAAAGTTATGCTATCATTTTTAATTTTAATAAAATAAGTAATTATGTATTACAAAAAATACCAAGTCCATCCACTCATTGTTGATAAAGCTTTAAAAATATTTTCTGCTGGGCATGGTGGCTCACGCCCTTAATCCCAGCACTTGGGAGGCAGAGATAAAAGGATTGCCATGAGTTCGAGGCTACCCTGAGACTACATGATAAATTCCAGGTCAGCTTGGGCTATAGAGAGGCCCTACCTCATTAAAAAAAAAAAAAACAGAAAACAAAAATATTTTCTATAAAAGTTTAGTATTTGAGCTGGGCATGGTGGCACACATCTTTAACCCTAGCACTTGGGAGGCAGAGGTAGGTAGGTCACTATGAATTTCAGGTCAGCCTGGGATAGAGTGAAACCCTACCTCAAAACAAATCAAAAAAAAAAAAAGTTTAGTATTTTATTGGATGTTATTCCATTATTAAATTTATATGGGTACAGTTTTCATCTTCACCCCATTCTTATTAATTTTGAGAAATTGGAAAAATACAGAAAAGTGTAAAAAAAGAATAATATATATCTAAACTACAACTGAGAATGACCAATATCTTTATATATTTACTTGAAGGATTTTAAAATTATTTTATTTATTTATTTAAGAAAGAGGCACAGGGAGAAAAAGAGAGAGAATTGACATGTCAGGGCCTCCAGCCACTGCAAACAAACAACACATGCTCCACCTTGTGCATCTGGCTTTATGTGAGTCCTGGGGAGTTGAACCTGGGTCCTTTGCGTTTGTTGGCAAGCACCTTAACTGCTAAGCCATATCTCTAGCCCTCCTTTGAGACATTTTTTTGTCTTGTTTTTAAAGGTAGGGTCTTGCTCTAGCCCAGGCTGACCTGGAATTCACTATGTAGTCTCAGGGTGATTCTCCTACCTCTGCCTCCCAAGCACTGGGATGAAAGATGTGTGTCACCATGCCCGGCCTTTGAAGACTTTAAACATATATACATACACACATACACACATACATACATACATACATATATATATGTAAATGAACTCCAGACACATGTGCCACCCCACACACCTGGCTTTATGTAGGTATTGGAGAATTGAACTGGGGCCAATAGGCTTTGCATGCAAGTGTCTTTAACTGCTGAGCTATTATGCTAAATGAGCCATCTCCTCTGCTCATATTGTAGTCTTTAGGAGAAATGAAAACTGACTTAAAACCTGAAGGTCACTCTGTGTCCATCTCTTACCCTCATTCCCTTCTCTTCTCCACTTTTTAAAGGCACCACTATGGGGAGTTTGGTATATGCCCTGGTTCATGTCAGACGTATTTATATGCATATATTTAACCATTACCAATACAAAGTGCTGAGTTTCATGAAGGAAACTTTATTTTTACAGAAAGTTATTGTATTATAGTCATCATCATTCTGCAACCTGTTTCCTTCCAAAATCAATTCTGGCATCTTTTAATCTATACATGTTGATATCATTTGTGGCTAAATAGTCCACCTTAAGAATTTTCCAACAAAGAACTCAAAAAGTTAAATAATAAGGAATCAAACAAGCCAATCAAAAAATGGGCTATGGAGCTAAATAGAGCATTCTCAAAGGAAGAAATACGAATGGCATATAAGCGTCTAAAAAATGTTCCACGTCACTAGCCATCAGGGAAATGCAGATTAAAACTACATTGAGATTCCATCTCACTCCTGTCAGATTGGCCACCATCATGAAAACAAATGATCATAAATGTTGGCGGGATGTGGAAAAAGAGGAACCCTTCTACATTGCTGGTGGGAATGCAATCTGATCCAGCCATTGTGGAAATCAGTGTGGAGGTTCCTAAGACAGCTAGAGATTGATCTACCATATGACCCAGCTATAGCACTCCTAGGCATATATCCAAAGGACTCATCTCAGTTCCTTAGAAATACGTGCTCAACCATGTTTATTGCTGCTCAATTTATAATAGCTGGGAAATGGAACCAGCCTAAATGTCCCTCAACTGATGAGTGGATAATGAAGATGTGGCACATTTATACAATGGAGTTCTACTCAGCTGTAAAGAAAAATGAAGTTATGAAATTTGCAGAAAAATGGATGGACCTGGAAAGAATTATACTAAGTGAGGTAACCCAGGCCCAGAAAGCCAAGCGCCACATGTTCTCTCTCATATGTGGATCCTAGCTACAGATGACTGGGCTTCTGCGTGAGAATGAAAATACTTAGTAGCAGAGGCCAGTAAGTTAAAAAGGAGACATAAAGGGAAGAGAAAGGAAGGGAGGAGGGTACTTAATAGGTTGATATTGTATATATGTAATTACAATGATTGTGATGGGGAGGTAATATGATGGAGAATGGAATTTCAAAGGGGATAGTGTGGGGGTGGGGAAGGAGGGAATTACCATGGGATTTTTTTTATAATCATGGAAAATGCTAATAAAAATTTTAAAAATTAAAAAAAAAAATAAGATAAAATAAAATTTTTTTTTAAAAAAAAGAATTTTCCATTCTGCTCCTGACAGGCATTTCAGTTCATTCCAATATTTGGCAACTCTAAATCAAGCCATGGTAAATTTTCTCAGTACCTATTTCCTGAACATACATACTCATAAGAACTGCTAAGTATTTTCTTTTGCATTTTATTTATTTGCAGAGAGAGAGAGAGAAGAGAGAGAGCAAGGGAGAGAGAGAGGGTGAGCATGACAGAGCCTCCTACCACAGCAAGTGAACTCCAGATGCATGTGCCACTTTGTTCATCTGGTTTTACTTGGGTACTGAGGAATCAAACCCAGGTTGTTAGGTTTTGCAGGCAAAGTGCCTTAATTGCTGAGCCATTTCTCTAGCTCCTTAAGTAACAACTTCTTTGACTGTAAAAAATATCCCATGGTAATACCCTTCCTCCCCACACTTTCCCCTCTGAAACTCTATTCCCCATCATATCTCCTCCCCCTCTCAATCAGTCTCTCTTTTATTTTGATGTCATAATCTTTTCCTCCTATTATGATGGTCCTGTGTAGGTGGTATCAGGCACTGTGAGGTCATGGATATCCAGGCCATTTTGTGTCTGGAGGAGCATGTTGCAAGGTGTCCTACCCTTCCTTTGGCTCTTACATTCTCTCTGCCACCTCTTTACAACAGACCCTGAGCCTTAGAAGGTGTGCTAGAGATATTGCAGTACTGAGCACTCCTATCACTGCTTTCTAGTACCATGATGCCTTCTGAGTCATCCCAAGATCACTGCCATCTGAAAAGAGAAGATTCTCTACCAAAAGTGAGAATAGCATTAATATATGGGTATGAACATTAAGAGAAGTGCTTACTGGGTAGTTTGATGAGCATAGCATATACATTTAGCTACACTGCAGCAGACGTTATACCCTTAGTGCTCATGACTACCCCTGTTTTAGGTTTTCAGTATCAGGGATGTATTCCTCCCCATGGAGTGGGCCTCCAGTCCAATTAGAGGGCAGTTGGTTTCCACCATGACACATGTGCCATTATTGCACCCACTGGCATTTGCAGTGTCCACTGTCGAGTATCTTCACTGGTGATTTCTCTCTCTCTCATTGAACTGCATGCAGAATGGCTTCTTCCAGCTTTCTGTCAGCTGGTCTACATGGAGGAGGTTATCAGCTCAGTTCCAGCAGGATTTCGCAGTGGCCTTGCAGCCCAAATATATGGAATTTTCAGCAATAGGGTCTTACTATCTTTTCCTGGTGGGAAACCAAGGGCCTTGGCAATGGCCTGTAATGTTTTGGGGGCATCAGGGACCTCCCTGGCTAACAACTCACTGGAAGGTATCCCATCCCTGATACTGAAAAATTTCTAGTAACAATCTATAGCTCCTGAGTGTTCCACTGTACAAAAAAGTAGGTTTCCAAAGATAAAGACTCACATAGAAATGGTTAATTTCCAAAGATGAAGTACTCATACCTAAAGATATTGTGACTTTAAAGATAGCTTCTGTATTATTTATGCTAATTCTATTGAATGGTCATAACTAGGTTTAATCACTTAGGTTTAAGTGATTTAATTTCAGTAATAATGACTTTCATCTTCCTGGGATTTGTTGGGATAGCTTGCTTAAGCTTTATCAAATTTAAGTCATGGGTAAAACATAAAAATTGTTTTATGTTAATAAAAATTTCTGTGGTACATAAAATCAATGCTATCAAATTTAAGCCAAAATCATTGGTTGTCAAATAATGTTTTTTTTCTTTCAAAAAGATTTATTAAGGGTTATATTAAAATTTAGCTAGCTGTTTTGGTTTAAAAAAAATTTAAGTTCTATGGTTCTGTTTCCAATGTTCTCTGGGTAGTTTGTACCCACACAGGTATCTGAACTAATCAAAGATATTTTCAAACACAGGTGCTAAGACTTTATACCATCTTACTTGTCCTTTTCTGACAATTTCTAGATTAAATGAGTTAGTCCGTAAATCAATTGGTACTGTTTGCAAGACTGGTAGCAGGTTCTGCCTGTATTTATAAATGTTAGATATTTAAAATACGAAATATTTGTAAATGTCAGATATTTAAAATGTGAGGTGTGCTTACTTTCTATCCCTCGTATATAAGGCTTATGCTGCCATAGTACAACTAAAATTTTAAAGATAGGACAAAATCATTTTAAAAGCCTTGGGCCATTCTTTAACTAAGTCTATTTCAGTAATCAAATGTGCTGTATATGTACATACATCCAGGCTGGTGTAACTTCCTTTCTTAGTGTGTTAATTACCTACGTAGAAGCCCAAGCCAATTGGAATCAACAGAGCAAGAGGTGCCAATATTTTGGCCTGTGCTCCCAGGTCATGAGGCCACTGGAGATGATACGACACTTCTACACTGGCCCCCTGGTAAATCACCTGTCTTCCTGAGCAGGGAGGATATGGAGACCCAAACAAAATTGGTGTACAGTCTGAGACCGGAGAGTCACAATTGAGGAGTAATCAGTCCTCCTGACTTCCCAAAGAAGGGAAAACTACTTGGCCACCATGGCCTTGACTCATCCTAACAAAAGACACCAGTACCAGTAAACTATGCGGCTACTTCTGTGTCCCTAAAGTCTCTTTGGAGAGCCATTAGTGACCTCCAAAACTAATCCTTAATTAAATGTGCCTATCTGCATGGTCTTAAACACTCAGAGAGAAATGTATAACCAAAGATTAAAAAATACCTTATATATATGAATGGCCTATTAAGTAACACAAGAGCTCTCCAAGAGGGAAAACAAACATTAAGACATCTTTTCCCCATCATTTTAATTCTATAATAAAAACAAATAGAGAAGTTCAATCTAAATAGAGATGTTCGAATCTAAAGTATGTAAATATGTAAAATCTATAAATAATCCGAGAGACTGGATGCCACAAGACACTGGAACCCCCCTGGAAGGGACCCTACATCTTCATCCTGACCACACCTACCACTGTGAAAATGGATGGAATTGTCACTTGGACCATCAGCCACAATGAAAACACAGCACCCCACTCAAGCTTCAACTCAAATGCTCCTGATCCTGACTATGCTCCTAACTTTATGTATTGTGGCAGCTACTTTCCACCAAGTTTATAATCTGACCTGGCTAATAACCAACACTGCTACGGGGGAAATTCTTGCCCCACAGGAACCTGGTTTCCTGATTTGATCTTCGACCTCCATCAACTAGTGGGTGACTCATGGGACTCTGTGGCGAATCAGGAAATTTCTTATTTCTATGTATGCCCTGGGAACTTAGGGACAGCAAGAATCAAAGGGGGCTGTGGGGTATCTGAAGCCTTCTACTGTGCTGGCTGGCAATGTCTACTAGAAAAGTATATTGAAACCCACCTACTAAGGGGGACTATGTGTGGCCTTAAGGAAAAAATGTTGTTTTTATATCAACCATGGTTCAGTCATTCCCCATGGTTAACAACTCTACTGTCTGCTTTAGCAGGGCCATTACTTTTATTTTTGTTACTAATCACAATAGGACCTTGTATTATTAATAGATTAGTTGCTTTTGTTAAAAAACACATTAATACAGTACAGCTTATGGTTTTAAGATCCTAGTATATACCATTAGACTCCACTCACTAACTCAATTGGGATCCAAGATTGGCTCTTCATGGTACAAAGAGAGGGGGAAATGAAAAACCCAGAAACTAAGGTGCTGCCCTGGCTGGGCCTAACTTTCAGGTTTTCCATCTAGGCAGAAGGCAACCGCCCTGACATATGGTTAGGGAAGGTGCCTGCCCAAAGGCCGGAGTCACCCCTAAACTAGACATGTCCAGGACATGCCTGAGGCCTGTCCTCTCTGCTCCTTCTGCCCCAGCCAATCACAATGAAGACTACCTCATCTGCCTGGGGTTCCCCTAGCTCCCACCTCCGTCCTATCCCCAACTTTGCCCTCTGAAATCCCAAGCCAATAAGAAAAATACTGTTTAAATCAACCAATCATGTACCTATCCCCTTCTTCTATGTTCAAATCCATATAAAAGCCCTACCCGTCCACTGCTCGCAGCCCTTGTATGGAAACACTGCATTGGTGAAGTCAAGGGACTGAGCTTAAGCCTGAATATTAAAAAATGCTCCTTGCCCTTGAAAAAAAAAGTAGGTTTCCATATAATTTATTTATATACTCTTAGATTTTGATTAGCCCTCACTCCACTTTTCAGTCTCTTCCCCTGACCTCATTTGGGCCTTTTCACCCCCATTAATCTATTCTTCTACTTACATATATACAATAGCATCCTATTAATTACCCCTCCCTTCCTTGCTCTTCCCTTTACATATCTTTTCTAGCTTATTGGGATTTGCTACTGAGTTTTCTTCTTACTCATACAGAAGTCCAAACATCTGTAGCTAGGATCCACATATGAGAGAGAACATGCAACATCTGGCTTTCTGAGCCTGGGTCACTTCACTTAGTTTAATCCTTTCTAGATCCTTCCATTTTCTTGCAAATTTCATAACTTCATTTTTCTTCAACGCTGAGTAGAACTCCATTGTATAAATGTACTACATCTTCATTATCTACTCATCAGTTGAGGGACATCTATGCTTGTTCCATTTCCCAGCTATTGTGAGTTGAGTGGCAATAAACATGGTTGAGCAAGTGTCTCTAAGGTAATGAGATGAGTCCTTAGGATATATTGGGCATCAGCCTTTAATCATAGAAATGTCTTTCTCTTCCATATGAATTCTTGTATCCATGGCTTTTTAGCATTTGTCAAAGTTCATGTCATTTGGTTAGAGGCTATTGGGCAATGTGGCAGACTAGAAACAGCCTCAGACAAGCTGGTGAAGGAGAAAATTAAAATAAGAATTAATAGACACCCCAAAGAGGGATCTTGAAGAACAACTTCGGAAAACTAAGAGAGAAATGATACCAAAAAGAAAAAGAAAAGAAGGAAAAAGAAATACAGAAAGAAAGGAACGTGAGAAAGAATATAGGCACCCAGAATGCAGTAGCCACACCAAGAAGAGCCAGTGTCCTTCTGAGTGCTGCTTTGAGCCCTCCATCACAGAAGAAAGTGCCTAAGGACTCCAGCCCCCAGTACTATTGACACTACATTTGATCTTAGCCAAAAGGCCTAGAATCCACTCCAGTCCTATTGGAAACACAAATCTGAAGTGGAAAGGTCCCGTGGGAAAGTGCAGGTAAACACAAGGTGAGAGGTTTGGAAATATGAAAGTAAAAGGCTTCCGACTCACACACTCCCACTCTCCCCATCCTTCCACAGCCTGAAAGAGAAAGTAACTGTGGAAGCTTGAATATAAAATGTCCCTGGCCCTTGTGTGTTTGAGTAGTTACTGTCAGTGGTAGCACTGTTTGTGAAGTTTGTGGAATCTTTAGGTGGTGTAACATTGTTAGAGGACACCTGTCACTGGGGGCGGGCCTTAAGGTGTTACAGTCCAGCATCCCTTTCTCTGCTTCCTCCCTGCTGATACAGCGTCAGCTGTCTGCTCCTGCCATGCTGTCTCTGCATGGTAGACTTCTCAAAACTGTAAACTGAAAGAAACCCTTTCCTTCCTGCTTCTGGTAACACACATGCCACGTGTTCTCTTTCATATGCGGATCCTAGTTTCAAATGCCCAGATTAGTGGCTCTAAGTCAATGACTGTATAGGCCAAGAAGCTAGAAAAGGAGCCATGGAGAGGGATCTTGTGGGGGTATGTAGTAGTGGAAGGGAAAGGTTTAAGCAAGGATGGGCCAGGAAGCATGAAGGAGAGAAGAAGGTGATGGACAGATAAATCAAAACTAAATATATGTGAATAACCCATGTGGAAACCTACCACTTGTTAAGACAATTATAACTTTTTAAAAAAGGCTTTGGGGCTGGAGAGATGGTTGAGCAGTTAAAGATACTTGGCTGCAAAGCCTGATGGCCTGGGTTTTACTCCCCAGTACTCACACAAAGCCAGATGCACAAAGTGGCACATGCACCTGGAGTTTGTTTACAGTGGCAGGAGGCCCTGTAGTGCCCATTTGTTCACGCTCTGTGTCTGCCTCTTTCTCTTTCTCTCTCTCTCTCTCCAATAAATAAATAAAAGTTTTAAAATGGTTTTGAATGAAGGTTCCCTACTTGGGTACATAAAGCTGCTCTCAGAAGCCACAGCTTATTAATCATAAATTCTAGTGCCAGGGATGAGATGCCTCCCAATGCCTTGTTGGTTGGGTAGGCTACAAAGGCCTGGGCTGTTGTTGTCTAGGCTATTGCCATTGTTCTGGGCTGCCCACTAAACTCAACTGTAAGTCTCTATTGTTGAAGACACCGTACTCTTTGGCTGTAGGATGTTGAGAAACCAAGCTGAAACTGAGCTGGAAACTTCTTCCCTTCTTTCTAGCTTTCTTTGTGCCCAAAGGTGCTGTGTAAGCTGCTGGAAGACAGAAGCCATCAACAGTTCTACCAAGCTGTGGACTGTTTGTACTCCACAACTAACCTGCCAGACAAGATATGCTCACTGGTGTGATTGTGGTGTGAATGTTATAGGAATAACCAATTTCTCTATGATACAATTTGAGGCCTGTTCCATAGGAGGGAATTGGTGCCTGGTACTGTAAGTCTGGCCAAAAGCCTATGGCTACAGACATAGACTCTAGGGGGAAACTTCTACTATGGCTATGCTAAATGAATGTCAAATTGCCTTCAAAATATATATTTGTTCCTATAGGTTAGTATAACTGAATCACAAAAGTATTTTTGTTTTTTCCTGAAAAGGGCAGAAGTTAACATGCAGAGAGGTACATGGCTGGTAAAAGTTCCAAGAATTAATGTTTATTGTGTGCTCAGCCCTAATTAGAACATATAAACTATCCTCTCCAATGCCAGGGAACCTCACAGAAGAGGGGACAGAAAGAATGTAAGGTCAGGAGAAGGGGAAGGCATGCTACCAACTTCTACCTTCTTTTTTTTTTTAAATATTTTATTTATTTATTTGAGAGCGACAGACACAGAGAGAAAGACAGATGGGGGAGAGAGAGAGAATGGACGCGCCAGGGCTTCCAGCCTCTGCAAACGAACTCCAGACACATGCGCCCCCTTGTGCATCTGGCTAATGTGGGACCTGGGGAACCGAGCCTTGAACCGGGGTCCTTAGGCTTCACAGGCAAGCGCTTAACCGCTAAGCCATCTCTCCAGCCCAACTTCTACCTTCTTGATTGTCAAAGATGTTATACTCATGAGCTCATAACAGCTGTGATTTCCTGCACAACACTGAGCCTTCCAATATTTCATCAAAAATAGGAGAAGGGGACTGGAAAGGTGGCTCAGCAGTTAAGGTGCTGCCCTGCAATGCCTGACCACCCAGGTTCCATTCCCCAGTACCCATGTAAAGCCAGATGGCGCACACCTTCAAGCCCAGGACTCGGGAGGCAGAGATAGAGGATCACCATGAGTTCAAGGCCACCTTGAGAATACAGAGTGAATTCCACATCAGCCTAGACTAGAGTGAAAGCCTACCTCAACACCCCCCCAACAAAAAATAAATAAGGCCAGATGCACAAAGTTGTGCATGGATCTGGAGTTTGTTTACTGGTCAGAGGCCCTGGCACACCCATTCTCTCTTTCTCTCTCTCCTTACAAATAAATTTTAAAAAATGTTTTTCAAAAGGAGGGTCTATAAAATTCCACACCTTACAAGATAGGTAATAGTAGCTGATAGCTGGTGGGAAAGGGGAGTTGTGTTCTTCAGTGGTGTAGCTATTGGCAAGCTGCCCATTCTCCTCTATGTAAACTCCCACCCACGCTCACACAAGTAAGTCTAATTTGGAAGTGTCAAAAAAAATCCACCAAAACAAAATCAACAAGGCATGAGAGAAGGATGGTGATTAATTGAAAGGGAAAGGTTTTAGTGGGAGGGGAAAGGATAAAAGAGGGTAACAAGAGATGAATGAGATCAAAGTACATTATATTTATGTATGAAAGTGTCAAAAGTAGAAGTTAAAAAAATAGCTTTGTCACAGAATGATTGAGGGATGCTCTGTGGAGTAAAAAATGCTTTTCTTTGCCGGGCATGGTGGCGCACGACTTTAATCCCAGCACTCGGGAGGCAGAGGTAGGAGGATCGCTGTGAGTTCAAGGCCACCCTGAGACTACAGAGTTTATTCCAGGTCAGCCTGGACCAGAGTGAGACCCTACCTCGAAAAACCAAAAAAAAAAAAAAAAATGCTTTTCTTTAATTTTATTTATTTATTTGTCTGTTTGAGAGGAGAGAGAAGGAGGTAGATAGACAGAATAGGTGCACCAGGACCTCCAGCCACTGCAAACGAGCTCCAGACACATATGCCACATTGTGTGTCTAGGTTATGTGTATGCTGGGGAATCGAACCCGGGACCTTAGGGTTCACAGGCAAGTACCTTAACCACTAAGCCATCTCCCCAGCTCTGGAATATAAATTCTTAATGAATACTGTCCCATATTGAAGATATTCATGGGGTGTTTAATGAGCATGAATTTTTGGGTTTCTAATATGGTATGATTTCTGGCTGTAAGCTTTCCCTCACTCAACCTTGACAAGGTTTCTAACCTATGTCTATTCTCAAATGCAAAGATAGGGTTGAGGATTAGGAAAAAAGTTTTCCCATATATATTATAATTCTAGGGCTTCTTTCCTCAGAATGTAGTGTGGGAGATGAACTCTGAGAGAAAGGTTTGTTTCACATATGTTGCATCCACAAGGCTTATCACTTGAATGAATTTTCACATATAAAGTGCCATGTGTGTTGAAACAAGGTAATTCCTGCAAAAAGATATCCCACATTTATTACATGTAAAGAATTTTTTTAATTTTTTGGTTTATTTTTATTTGAGAACAACAGACAGAGAAAGAGGCAGAGAGAGAGAGAGAATGGGGGCGTCAGCCACTGCAAACAAACTCCAGACATGTGCGCCCCCTTGCGCATCTGGGGAATCAAGCCTCGAACCGGGGTCCTTAGGCTTCACAGGCAAGTGCTTAACCACTAAGCCAGCTCTTCAGCCCAAGAATTTTTTAATATAAATTTTCTCATGCTACAGAAGGTTTTAAAAATATTTATTTATTTGTGGGGGAAGTACATGTGTGGAGGTCAGGGACAACTTTGAGGTGTCTATGCTCCACTTTCTTTAAGAGAATAAGGTCTCCTGTCACTGGACATAAACTTCCAGACTAAAATTAAGGTCAGTCAGAGTAGCTGGCCTGATAACTGACCCATGAATCATGCTGGGAATCACAGAAGCAAGTGCCATTTTTTTAAAATATTTTTATTTATTTATTTGAGAGTGACAGACAGAGAAAGAGGCAGAGAGAGAGAGACAGAGAATGGGCGCGCCAGGGCCTCCAGCCACTGCAAACGAACTCCAGATGCGTGTGCCCCTTGTGCATCTGGCTAACGTGGGTCCTGGGGAATTGAGCCTTGAACCGGGGTCCTTAGGTTTCTCAGGCAAGCATTTAACCACTAAGCCATCTCTCCAGCCCGCAAGTACCATTTTGTACCTGGCTTTACATGGCTGCTGGGATTGGCAGGCCTTGTGAGCAAGCACCTTTAACTGCTGAGCCATCTTTCTATTTTAGTAATGCTTGATTTGTACCAAAGGTTTTCCTTACTCCTTATATATGAAGGGATTTTCTCCTGTGTGAGTTCTTTGATATCTAATGATGTCTGACTTCTGAATAAAAGCTCTTCCACAAGCTTTGCACTCAAAAGGCTTCTCTCCAGTGTGACTTTTCTGATTGATAAACATGTTTTCCTTCTGGCTAAACATGTATGCACTGAATGGGATTACACCCAATTTCTATATACTACTGTATAAAAGTCAGAGATCAAGCCGGGCATGGTGGGGCATGCCTTTAATCCCAGCACTCAGAAAGCAGAGGTAGGAGGATCACCATGAGTTTGAGGCCACTCTGAGACTACATAGTGAATTCCAGGTCAGCCTGAGCTAGAATGAGACCCTACCTTAAAAAAAAAAAAAAGTCAGAGGTTAAGGCCAACACAGTCACAGTGGGTGGCTTGAATATATCAGTCTTACTAATAATAGGTCATCTGGACAAAAGAAAAAAACCATGAAGTTAAATAACATCATAGATCAAATGGACTTAACAAATATTTTCAGAATATCCCACCAAGTCACTATAGAATTTACATTCTTCTTAGTAGCTCTTTTAACTTTTTCTATAACAGATCACTTATTAGGAAACTTGAATATGGAAGCATTTGAAACCTTGGATTAAAAGATGCTTTGTACTGCTTGATAGACCATTCTGGTGAGGCTGAAAGACCTAAATGCAGGAAGAACTCTGCACTGCCAGGCTTGCCTTATGAGGAAAAGAGCTTTGTCTAGATTTTGCTACAGGAAATTTGTGCAAGAGGCTGTCTTCATTTTGCCCATGTCCTGAGAACTTGAGCAGGGTTGAGATTAGAAGAAATGGACTGGTTGTGAGCAGAGCACATATCACAGAAATAAAGAAAGTTTGAGCCAGAGAGTCTGCAGCTCACTTCACCTACAGTTGTTTGAGAGATTACCGCCTACTGCAGTTACATTCACTTGGCTGGGGCAAACACCCAACCAGAAGCCACTCATAGGAGGACATAACTTATTTCAGGCTTAGTTCCAGGAGGAGTGTCATCATGGCGGAAGAAGCTGTCTCACTTCATCATACATGCACAACAAGCCTCAGAAAGCATGAGCTGACTCTGAAGACACAACTCTAAGTTCTGCCTCTGGTGACACACTTCCTTCAGCATGGCTCCACCCCAAATGCTCTACTATGTGAGGACTAAGTAGGAAACTTAATCAGAAACACATGAAGCTATGGGTACATTACATTCAAATCCACTGTAACACCAGTGAGATTGGACCAGCTGTTCTGTGTTAGGACCGTAGGGAGAATGCTGAAGGACTTTTTCTGTCTTTAAAGTCAGCTTTATTCTCTCTATGGATTAACAAATTTGGTAGCCAATCTGGTACTATGGGAGTATAACAAATGCAAGAAATAAATGGTTATTTGATTTTCTACTCATTTCTTTTAGAAATGGTCACTACACGATACGAGGCAGGTTGTTGGAGTCCTTTTGTGGAGGCTTTGGAAGAGTAAAGCATGGAACTATGGGTTACAGTAGAGACCCCAGAATTTTGGAGATGCCAGGACTGTGGGACAGCTGCCAAGGAGAGCTGCTGGCTGGGAATGGAGTTTTCCCTGGGGTGGGGGCAAAATTGAAACCCCAGAGACTTTTATCACAGGGCCTACATGCTACACATCAAGCTGTGGAAATTGATTTTTCTATGGTTGTTTTTTATCTTGCATTGATTCAGTCTTTTCTTGTTATGCCTTCTTTTGTAGTAGGAATGTTTACTTTAAGCCATTATGTGTGTTAACTTGTGTTTTGGTTCTACAGGCTCACAGTTAAGAGATTTCAGACTATAGTGATGTTTAAACACTGTTGAGACTGGTAAAATCTATGATGACTTTTGAAGTTGGACTGAATGCAGTTTTATATCTCAAGATGGTGGTGAGTTTTTGGAGGCTAGGGATGAAATAGTGGTTTGAATCAGATGGTCCCATCAACTCATGTGCCTTTAATGTGTGGTACCCAGCTGGTGTCAATTTGAAAGGGGAGTCTTGCTGGAGGAGGTGTGTTTCAAGGAGGCTGAGGTGTGAGAGCCAGAACCCTCTTGCCAGAGCTCTCTTGCTGCTGTTATCCACCTGCTGTAATGAAGAGTGATGCCCAGCCTTTGCTCATTCCATGTATTCCTCTACCAACATGAAGTTTCTGCTCAAGACAATAACCAAAATAAACCCTTTCCTCCCATCAGCAGCTTTTGGTTCAGTGTTTTATCCCAGCAATGAGAAAGTAATTACAACATGGGTCATTCAAGGAAAAACTAAGTAGAGAAGCATCTAGATTGAATGACATCATATAACACATGGACTTAATAGAGATCTTCAAGACACTGAATGCATCAAAATACCGCAGAATACACATTCTTTTTAGAAGAGCATTTCTCTAAACTAGGCACAGAGAATATCTTAACAAATATAAGGAAAAGTTGAAATAATTTCTTTCTTTTTTTTTTTTTTTGTTTTTTGAGGCTGGGTCTCACTTTAGCCCTGGCTGACCTGGAACTCACTATGAAGTCTCAAGGTGGCCTCGAACTCACGGTGATCCTCCTACCTCTGCCTCCTGAGTACTGGGATTAAAGGCATGAGCCACCATGCCCAGCACTGAAATAATATCTTATATTCTATGGAATATGAAACAAACACAACGTAACAAAACTACTAATCAATAGCAAGAGAAACTACAGGACATACACAAACCCATGGAAATTAAATAATACATGCTAAGTGATGAGTGGCTCATCGAAAAAAACTAAGAAGGTAATTTAAAAATTTCTAGAATGAAATGATAATGAAATTATAACATATCAAAACCTTTAGGATACAATGAAGGTAATTCAAAGAGGCAAGATAATAGCTCCAAGTGTCTATATTAAGAAATCAGAAAAAAAGAAAAATAAATCAGAGAAATCTCACATAAATAGCTTAATAATACGCCTTAGAGCTGTGGAAATAGACAAATAAGGCCAGCCAATAGAAAAGAGAAAAAAATAACAGGCTAGAGGGATGGCTTAATGGTTAAGGTGCTTGCCTGCAAAGCCAGAGGACCCAGGTTCAACTCCTCAGGACCCACGTTAGCCAGATGCACAAGGGGGTGCATTTGTCTGGGTTTTGTTTGCAGTATCTGGAAGTCCTGGTGCACCCGAACACTCTCGCTTGCTCTCTCTGTCTCTCTCTCTGAATCTAATAAATAAATAAAATTTTTTAAAATCTTTAAAAAAAAATAGAAAGAAGCCAGGTGGGCTGGCACAGGCCATTAATCCCAGCACTCAGGAAAGAGGCAGAGATAGGAGGATCTCCATGAGTTTGAGGACACCCTGAGACTACATAGTGAATTCCAGGTCAGCCTGAGCTAGAGCAAGATTCTACCTCAAAAAGAAAGAAAGAAAGAAAGAAAGAAAGAAAGAAAGAAAGAAAGAAAGAAAGAAAGAAAGAAAGAAAGAAAGAAAGAAAGAAAGAAACAATTAGTATACTAAAATGAGATAAAGAAACACCAGGCTGAGGAGATGGCTCAGTGGTCAAAGGAGCTTCTTATAAAGCCTGTTTACTCAGGTTTGATTCCCTAGTATACATGTAAAACCAGAAACACAATGTGGTACATGCATCTGGAGTTTGTTTGTAGTGGTAAGAAACCATGGTACACCAAGTCCCATTTTCTCTCTCTCTCTCTACTTACAGATAAATAAGTAAAAATATTTTTAAAAGAAACCACAACAGAAAATTACAGACCAAAATCCCCCATAAGCATAGATGAAAACAATCTCAATAACATACTTGCAAACCAGAGATGTAGGGATGGTTTAACATACACAAATCAGTAAATGAAGCACATTATATAAATGGATTCAAGAACAAAAATAACATAAATATCTCAATAGATCCAGGAAAAATTAAAATAAATGCACTTCCCTTCATGAGAAAATCCTGAATAAACAAAGAACATATTTCTACACAAGAAAGGGTATATATGACAAACCTATAGTCAACATTATACTCAGTGGGGGAAAACTCAAGCATTTTCACTAAAATCAGGAAGACATTCCTATTCAGTGTAACACCAGACATACAGAGCAAATAACATAAAAGAAGGAAATGAAAGGGATACAAGTGGGGAAGAAGTCAAATTACCCTTATTTGTACATTATATGATTCTAGACATAAGAGATCCTAGGAACTTCATGAGAAAACTTAGGATTGAAAACACTTTCAGAAAAACAGCAGGATGCAAAATTAACACACAGAAATCAAGGAAATCATCTCATTCATAATTGTCTCAAAAAATGCAATGAAGGGACTGAAAATCTTAGGCAATGAAAACTTTAAAACACTCGGGAGAGAAACTGAAGACACTAGAAAATGGAAACACTTACCTTGTTTATGGATTAGAAGAACAGGTATTGTGAAACTAGGCATCTTACCAAAAGCATTTCCCATCAAAATCCAATGTCATGCTTCACTAAATAGAAAATCTTTTTTTTAAATTCATTTGGAAGCACAAAAATCTTAGGTAGCAAAAGCAATACTGAGCGGGGGGAGCCAAGACTGGAGATATCACCATGCCTTATTTCAAGGTATATTATAGAGTCATAACAATAAAAGCAGCATGGTACTGACACAAAACTGAAAATAAGATAAAATTTACATATAAGCCCATGCAGCTAGAGCCATATGATTTTTAACAAAAATATCAAAATACTCACTGAAATAAAGACAGTCTTTTTAATAAATGGTGTTGGATAAACTGCATATCTATTTATAAAAGAATGAAAATAGATCCTTATTATTCTCTAGGCACAAGTGTCTACTTTAAGTGTATCAAAGACCTGTGAAAGTACTTGAGAAAAAAAGAAGTAGGAGAAACATTTCAAAACATAGACATAGGTAAGGATTTTCTGAATAGGATTCCAGTTGCTCAGAAAATATGGCCAATAATCTAGTAATGAGTATTTTTGAAATTAAGCTTTTGTAGCCAGGTGTGGTGATGCACGCCTTTAATCACAGCACTTGGGAGGCAGAGGTAGGAGGATTGCTGTGAGTTCAAGGCCAGCCTGAGACTACATAGTGAATTCCAGATTAGCCTAAACTAGAGTGAGACCCTACCTTGGAAAACAAAAAGCAAACAAACAAAAAAGCTTTTGTATAGCAAAGGAAACTATTGATCAAGAGACAGCCTACAAAATAGTAGAAAACCTTTGCTAGCTATACATTCAACACTGGATTAATAGCTAGAAGTCAAGGCTAAGCAATTAAAAAAAAAATCAACTAACCAATTACTAAAATAAGGTATGGAACTGAACAGAGATTATCCAAAGAAGAAACACAAATGGTGAAATAAATACTTCAAAAATAATGGTGAACATCCTCAGCCATCATGGAAATAAAAAGTAAAATGACTTTGAGGGTCCACCTCACGCTGGTCAGAATGGCTACCATTAAGAAATCAAGTAAGAGGCTGGAGAGATAGCTTAGTGGTTAAGGCATTTGTCTACAAAGCCAAAGGATCCCGGTTTGATTCCCCAGGACCCACGTAACCCAGATGCACAAGGGGGCACATGCATCTGCAGTTTGTTTGCAGTAGCTGGAGGCCCTGGCGTGCCCATTCTCTCTCTCTCAAATATATATATATATATATATATATGAAGAAATCAAGTGAAAACAAGTGCTGGCAAATGTGTGGGTAAAGAGGAACCTATATTCACTATTGGTGTGAGTGTAAACTGGTGTAGTCATTATAGAAATCAACTAAGAACATAACTACCATATGACCCAGCTCTACCACCCCTAGGCATACACCCTAAGGACTCCACTCTTTACTGTAAAGTACAGTACTTGCTCATCCATGTTTTTTGTTTTTTTGGTTTTTTTTTGTGGCTCTATTCACAATATCTAGGAACTGGAACCAGCCCAAATGCCCATCAACTGAGAAATGAATAATGAAGATGTGGTACATATACACCATGGAGTTTTATTCAGCTGTAAATAAAAATGTAATTCTGAAATTTGCATGAAAATGGATGGATCTGGAAAATACACTAAATGAGGTAACCCAGTTCCAGAAAGTCAGATGTTGCATGTTCTCTCCCAGCACCAATGTTTATTTTATTTGTATATAACTTGGAGTAAAAGTCAGTATAGGCCAGAAAGCTCAAAAGGACTCACAGGGCAGGGAAGAGGGCTTCAGGTGTGGGAGTAGCAGATACGAAAGTAGAGTGGGAGAGCACTGGGGGTGGAGAAGTTCGAGTGGGAATAAGGTGGAGATGGAGGAGGCTGGGGACAAGTGTTAACTAAAACTGAAAACCATGGAAAAGCCATAGGGAAACCTAGGTCTTTATTAGATAATTTTAAAATGAAATTTAAAAACATGAGTTTGAAGGCTGGAGAGATTGCTTAGTGGTTAAGGCATTTGCCTGCAAAGCCAAAGGATCCTGGTTTAATTCTCCAGGACCCACATAAGCCAGATGCACAATGGGGTGCATGCATCTGAAGTTTGTTAGCAGTGGCTGGAGGCCCTGGTGGGCCCATTCTCTCTCTTTCTCTCCCCCCCCCCCCCGCCTCTTTCTCTCTCTCAAATAAATAAATAAAAAACATGAGTTTGAAACTGCATACAGTTGCATGGGCGAGAGATAAATCATCAGTAGAGATAAATAACAGTGGACACTACAAGCCTTACGTTTGGCCAGCCAGGCCAAATGAGCCAACAGGTACAATAATGGCATGTCTGTTATGGAGGAAACCAACTGCTCTCTAATTGGACTGCAGGCCCACTCCATGGGAAGAAATACATGCCTGATACTGAAAACCTATGACTGGGGAGGTTACCCTAGGAATATAATGTCTACTGGTGTATGGCTAAATACATATATCATGCTCACCAAACTGCCCCCAGTAAGCATTTCTCTTAATGTTCATGCCAATATATATATATACACACATACATGCCACTCTCACTGTTGTTTAGAGAAGCTTCTCTTTTCACATGACAGTGACCTCTGCAATGACTCAGAAGGTACCATAGTGCTGAGAAGGAGTGACAGAGCAGTGCTCAGCACTGCTACATCTCTATCACACCTTCCAATGCTCAGGATCCATTGTGGAAGAGGTGGCAGAAAGAATGTAAGAGCCAAAAGAAGGGTAGGACTCCTTACCATGAACTCTTCCAGATACAAAATGGTCTGGATATCCATGACCTCACAGTTCCTGGTACTACCTACACAAGACCCTCACAATAGGAGGAAAAGATGATGACATCAAAATAAAAGAGAGACACTGAGGGGGGAGGGGATATGATGGAAAGTAGAGTTGCAAAGGGAAAAGTGAAGGGGGAAGAGAATTATCACGGTTTATTGTCTATAATTATGGAAGTTGTCAATTAAAAAATAATTTAGTGTTGGGGGAGGGAGGGAATTAACATGGGATTTTTTTTATAATCATGGAAAATGTTAATAAAAATTAAAAAACAAAAACATGAGTTTGAGTGAAGTACCCTGTATGGATGGAAAACACTGCTTATAGAAGCCATAGATGCTGTAGGAAAATCCCAGTGCCAGGAGTTGGACATATCCCAGTAAGTTGTTGGTCAGGGAGTCCTCATTGGTCCTGCAAACCATACAAGGTTTTTTTTTTATTTTTATTTATTTATTTGAAAGTGATAGACAGAGAAAGAGGTAGATAGAGAGAGAGAATGAGCACGCCAGGGACTCCAGCCCCTGCAAACAAACTCCAGACGCGTGCACCCTCTTGTGCATCTGGCTAATGTGGGTCCTGGGGAATCGAGCCTTGGATCTGGGTCCTTAGACTTCACAGGCAAGCGCTTAATGGCTAAGCCATCTCTCCAGCCCACAATACAGGTTATTACCAGTCCTTTTAGTTGCCTACTGTAAGCAGTTGGAGAGATGGCTTACTGTTAAGGTGCTTGGCTGTAAAGCCGAAGGACCCAGGTTCTATTCCCCAGAACCCATGTAAGGCAGATGCACAAGATGGTATATGCATCTGGAGTTTGTTTGCAGTGGCTGGAGACCCTGGCATGCCCATTCTGTCTCTCTATCTGCCTCTCTCTCTCTCTCTCTCTCTCTCTCTCTTAAATAACTAACTAAATAAAATATTTTTAAAAAATCTTTGCCAGCTATACTTCAGACAGGGGGCCAAGATCTGCAATTTACAAAGAATTACAAAAACTAAGCATTAAAAAACAAAACAAATACACTAAATAGCCAATCACCAAATGGGCTAATAAAATGAACAGACAGATCACAAAAGAAGAAACACAAATGAGCAATGAATATTCAACATCTTAAACATCCCTAGCTATCAGGGAAAGGCAAATTAAAACCACTTTGAGGGCTGGAGGGATGGCTTAGCGGTTAAGGCATTTGTCTGCAAAGCCAAAGGACCCAGGTTCTATTCCGCAGGACCCATGTTAGACAGATGCACGAGGTGGCGCATGCATCTAGAGTTCGTTTACAGTGACCAGAGGCTCTGATGCATCCGTTCTCTCTCTCTTTTTATCTTTGTTAAATAAACAAATAAAAATTAAAAAAAAAAAAAACACTTTGAATTATATGTGGCAAGTTGCCAGAAAGGAGAAGGTGAGAGATGTAACAAGACCGAGGGATGGGATAGATGGGGGAGAGAATCAACTAAAACAAGGAGATCATAAAGAAAACTGACAACAAATGCGGGCAAGGGAATGGGGAGAGAGGAGCTCTTGCTCACTGCTAGAAGACGCACAAATAGTACAGCTGCTATGGAGATCAGTATGGAGTTTCCTAAGGGAAAAAATTAGAAATAGAAGTGCCACATGACCCAGCTACTCCTAGGCATATTTCCTAAGGACTTCGTGTCCTACCACAGAGATGTTGGCACATCACTGCCTGTTCTTAGCCTTGTACAAAGGACAAAAAACAACAGGGTGATGTTTTGTTCAAATGCTTCCCTTTCAAGAAAAAAACATATATATATATAGTTATATATATAATGGTATTTTGAGGTGCTGACCTGGATTTCACTATGTAGTCTCATGGGGGTCTTAAACTCATGGTGATCCTCCTACCTCTGCCTCCCAAGTGTTGGGATTAAAGGTGTGTGCCACCATGCCCAGCAAGAATATAAATATTTTTTGATGTTTGCAAACACTGACTCAGGGTAAATAAAGGTTTATTTCTCCATTCAAGCCTTTAAAAAATATACACTAGGATAAAATCTGTTCTTTCTAAATTTTTATAAACTTAAGAGCCTATCCTAAGGATAAAATTGCTTAGAATTGCATCCTGTACAGAATGCTTTGTGAAAACCAAATACCTCTACATAATGTCCACTAGGAAGCCTTCTGTGAATTGATTGCTATGGATTTCTTTTCCGTAAGTGTTCTCAGTGTACAGAGGATGGGTGTGAGATTAAAAATTTTTTTAAACATTTCGTTTATTTGCAAGCAGAGAGATGCAGACAGAGAGACACACAAAGAGAATGGGCAGCCAGGGCCTCCAAAGACTGCAAAGTCCAGACGCATGCACTGCTCTGTGCATTTGGATTATGTGGGTCCTGGGAAATTGAACTTGGGTCATTAGATTTGGCAGGCAAGCACCTAAACCATCTTTCTAGCCCTTTAAAAAATTTCTTTTTTTGGTTTTTCTTTTTTTTAAAAATTTTTTATTTTAATTTAATTTATTAGCTTTCTTTTCAGCAAATACAGGCAGTTTGATACCATTGTTTAGGCTCATCCATGATCTACCCCCTCCCATTGGACCCTCCTTGTTGATGTAAATGGGTCGTGCATTGTGGAGTTAGCCCACAGCTATTGGTACAACAAATGTCTATGCATATCATGACCCAACATGTGACTCTGACATTCTTTCTGACCCCTCTTCCGCAAAATTTCCCTGAGCCATGTTGGGTTCATTTTTGGTCTGCTTCAGTGCTGAGGTGTTGGGGGCATCTGAGGCTCTGGCTCTCTGATTTGGTAGGAGTTGATTTTTCTCTGTGTTGGTCTCCTTCCCCTTTGTGCTGGCATCTGGTTCATCAGGAAAACATCACCCTTGCTTGTTTCGCCAATTGTCCTTAGTTTCAGTCGGGCCCCTTTTGAGGTATGTTGGGGCAGCTCTCTCCTTAGGATCTGCATCTATCTGAAAAAGAGAAGCAGATTCTCCAATGGAGAGTAAGTTAGCACCCGGAAAATTGAGATAACAATTACTTTTTTGATAGAGAGTTTGATAGGTGTAGGCCCTCTTGTACCCCATGATTGATGGTAGCTTGATATTGGAGAGTGGGCTTATGTTTGGGTATGGTTCTGACTTGTTTCCCAGCTCCAGCTAAGGGTCTCAACCACTGAGGGGATCAGTTAGCCAAATCAAGAGCAGTTGGTTCCCCACCATGGCTGTGTGCCACTATTGCACTTGTGTGGGCGTCACATCAGGTTATTTGCTGCTAATTAGGTTAGACAATGAGTTGCGTGGACAGATATTGGTCATTTCCCCCAGTCGCCCATGTAGCACCGGTCTCACTCTAGCCCAGGCTGACCTGGAATTCACTATGGAGTCTCAGGGTGGCCTCGAACTCATGGCAATCCTCCTACCTCTGCCTCCCAAGTGCTGGGATTAAAGGTGTGCACCACCATGCCTGGCTATAAAATTTGTTTTATTTACTTATTTTCAAGCAGAGAGAAACCAAGAGAAGAGGGAGTGAGAGAGAAAGAGAGAGAGAGAGGGAGAGGATGGGCACATCAGGGCCTGTAGCCACTGCAAACAAACTCCAGATGCATGTGCCAGTTTGTGATCTGGCTTTATGTGGGTACGAAGAATGGAACCTGGGTCATTAGGCTTTGCAGGCCAGCACCTTAACAGCTGAGTCATCTCCCCAGATCCAGGTGTGAGACTTTTGTTAAAGCTGTGCCACAAGCAAAGGGAAGGCTGTGTATGATGGTCAGAGATCGTTGTGTTGAGTTTCTTTTCGCAGTAAAGGTTACAGGAGGTGCGATCACAACAAATCGTGACGCCCAAACTCTTGGTAAGGGTACTCTGTATAGACTAAGTGGACTATGTTATTTAGCATAACAAAAGGAAAAATTCTCCCCTCATTTTGGCTACAACTAGGCAAATTAACAAAACTTTATCTCATTAGAAATCCTGAATGGAGAGCTGGAGAGATGACTCGGGGGTCAAGGTGTTTGCCGGCAAGGCCTAGTCCAGATTCAATTCCCCAGTACCCACTAAAATAGAGCCAGAGCGGGGCTAGAGAGATGGCTTGGCTTAGTGGTCAAGTACTTGCCTGTGAAGCCTAAGGACCCTGGTTCAAGGCTTGCTTCCTCAGGTCCCATGTAAGCCAGATGCACAAGGTGGTGCATGCGTCTGGAGTTCATTTGCAGTGGCTGGAGGCCCTGGTGTGCCCATTCTCTCTCTCTCTATCTGCCTCTTTCTCTTTCTGTCTGTCACTCTCAAATAAATAAATCAAAATCAACAAAAACTTAAAATATTAAAATAAAGCCAGATGCACAAGGTGGCACATGTATCTGGATTTTGTCTGTAGTGGCTAGAGGCCCTGGTGTGCCCATTCTCTCTTTGTCTCATTCTCTCTTAAATGAATGAACAAAAATATTTTTAAAATGAAATCCTGAGTGGAGATGATAGATTAGAACTGGTAGGATGATAATGTCCACCAAGGGCAGACAATGCTAAGACCTGCTAAGTTCGGACATTCAGAAATATGACAGAGCCTGTAGAGGTTGTTCCAAAGGAAGTGGAACCCATGTCTAGCTAAGTATCAAAGACATCTGGCAACCCAAAGCTGAGTCATGAACAGGGATGTCCCCTATCTAGAAACCTCTGAGAGGAATGCCTCTATAGGGATTTTTGGACCTGTAAGGATTTCTCCCCTCCTTGTCTTTAGATCCCCAGTCCCACCAGTATCTTTACTTGGCTCTGTACTAAAAATAGTTTGGCTCTAATAATCTAATAATCCAGTAATCTGAAAAGAAAGTGCCTTGTTTTTCTATACAATACAACCTGGCCACCATATAAGTTGGTTAGCCAAGAGTGATGGTCACTTACAACATCATATTCCAATGAGACATTTTATGAGATAAACTGTCTATACATCCAGACCTCTTGACTTCTACCAAGATCCCTCCATTTACAAAGGAGGCGGGGAAGCCCAAAAGAAAGCGTACTCTAACGTGGCCCACACTGGGGCTGGCCACTCCTGAGAAGGGCAACAGCCCACACTGTTTGCCACTAATGCCTTATCAGCAACCCAAAGGCTAAAACTGTCACCAGATAGCATCTGAGGCCTATATCAGAGACCTCCCATGTGTCTTACCTGACTTTTCTACAGACATATTTAAATGTATCTGTATTATAACATTCTTTGTTCAGTCACTATGAAAAAACTTCATAAAACCATTACCATGTGGGAACATTGAGTTGGTGTGACCTAAATGTGTTTCTGGATCCTGATCACTTATATTCAATTCCAGAATAAATTCTTGTCTTCCCTTTGATGTTTCTTCTAGGTTCTTTTCTTTTTTTTTTTTTTTTTAAAGTAATGCCATTCTTTTTTTTTAAATTTATTTATTTGAGAGCGACAGACACAGAGAGAAAGACAGATAGAGGGAGAGAGAGAGAATGGGCGCGCCAGGGCTTCCAGCCTCTGCAAACGAACTCCGGACGCGTGCGCCCCCTTGTGCATCTGGCTAACGTGGAACCTGGGGAACCGAGCCTCGAACCGGGGTCCTTAGGCTTCACAGGCAAGCGCTTAACCGCTAAGCCATCTCTCCAGCCCTAGAGGGTTTTTTATAGCAGGAATTAGTTTCATCTTTCCTATTTATTTATTCCATCATAGATTTGTATCAGTATCAATTTGTGGACACCTATTAGAATTTTTATTATTAATTTTTATGTATGTGCATATATGAGTATGTCTGTGTGTTTCTGTGTGAGAGAGATTGAGATTTCAGGGACACATGTGACATGGTGCACTTGTGTAGGTCAGAGGACAACTTTTGGTTTGGTCCTTACCTATCCACCTCATCTGAGGCAATTTTTCACTCTGGTTTCTCCCTCTGCTGTTCTTTGCCTACCTGCCACAGCTTGCAGGAAATTCTCCTGTCTCTGCTTCCCATCTAGCTATTGGCATCAGTGTGTTGGGATTAGAGAAGCCTGACACTGCCGCCACAGCAGCTTTTTATAATGGGCTCTTGGGTTCTGTAGTAGACAGCCTTAGGCTGCTGAGATGAACCTCCAGACCAGACACAGCTTACGGGAGGAAGGGATTTACTAAGGTTTACAGATTTAAGGGAAGTTCCATAATGGCAGAAGAAGCTGGCCGACTTTCACAGATCTATGCAGAGAGAAAGAGATTCCACCACCACCACCATAAGCAATCACATTTCAGGAACCCTGAAAGGCAGAACTCAAGCACTTTGAATATCTTTAGATTGGAATTCCAGGTCTGCCCCCACACCTTAGGGCTGGGCTCTAGGATCCACTCATAGTGACACTAAGTTACAAGTTACTTTAATAAAACTCCTGAATTGATTATGGGACATTCATTCAAACCACCACATTCCACCCTGGCTCTCAATAGATTTATAACCATTTCACATTGTAAATTGTATTTAGTTTAACTTTAAAGGTCCCCATAGTAGTTACCAAGTTAAAATAGGGGTTTTTTTGTTGTTGTTTTTGTTTTTTGAGGTAGGGTCTCACTCTAGCCCAGGCTGACCTGGAATTCACTAAGGAGTCTCAGGGTGGTCTTGAACTCACAGCAATCCTCCTACCTCTGCCTCCCAAGTGCTGGGATTAAAGGCATGCACCACCGTGCCTGGCTTTAAAATAGTTTTAAAGTCCCAAGTTGCATTTGAGATTTAAGATTGTTTCTTAACTATGAGTTTTGTAAAATCAAAACAAGTTATATACTTTGACATGTGAAAGTGCAGAGTAAACATTTAATGGTTATACAAGGAGAGACTGGAATAATGTAAAGTCAATAACCATTAAGCAAACATCAAACATCTATAGTTCAAATCCAATATCATGACCAGTGTGTGATAGTCTCTGAATTTCCCAATTCTGCCACTCCAGCTAGGTTGAATATCCAGGGAAAACTTTCCTATCAGTCCAGCAGAACTTCATGGTAGCCCTTATATAATCCTGGTAAATCTAAAACATCTTTGGGGGCCTGGAGAGATGGCTTAGTGGTTAAGCTCTTGCCTGTGAAGCCTAAGGACCCCAGTTCGAGGCTCGATTTCCCCAGGACCCATGTTAGCCAGATGCATAAGGGGGCGCACGTGTCTGGAGTTCCTTTGCAGTGGCCAGAAGCCCTGGCATGCCCATTCTCTCTTTCTCTCTCTCTCTCTATTTCTCTGTCCATCGCTCTCAAATAAAAAAAAAAAAAAAATAACAAAAAAATTTTTAAAAATACAATAAAACATCTTTGGGTCTCCTTGAAAACCACTGTCTAATGGTGGCGCATGTGTCTGGAGTTTGTTTGCAGTGGCTAGAGACCCTGACATGCCCATTCTCCCTCTCCCTCTCTCTGTTTCTAATAAATTAATAAAAGTAAAATGCTAAAAAAATAAAACCAAACTATTTAAAAAGAAAAAGAAAGAAAACTACTGTCTATCTCTTAGTGGTTTTGCCAGCCTCATCAGGGTCATCACACTTTACCTACATGCTGCATCTCAGCAGCAACTCCTGGAACCATGTGTACTTTGTATTTTTCATGCTTTCAAAACCAATAGCAGGTATGCAGGACCCAGCCACAGTCTTTCTTTTTCATTATTTGGTTTGTTGAGGTGTAGGGTCTCACTCTAGTCCAGGCTGACCTGGAATTGATTATGTAGTCTCAGACTGACCTTAAACTCACAGCGATCCTCCTACCTCTGCCTCCCTAGTGTTGGGATTAAAGATGTGTGCCACAATATCTGGCTTCACAGCCACATTCTTAATTCAGGGATAAAATAAATCATGACCTTGAAGAGCAGATTTTTTTCTTCAAATCTCCTTTTAAAAAAGTATATTCCTACCACTCAGTCTTTCTGGGGTGAAATCAATCACCTCAGACATTTTTTCCCATTGTTTCAAAGTAAAGAAGTTAGGCCATCTTCCTTCCACATGTTAATATATTTAACAATAGCAGCTTTAGCCACCAGTTTCCATGCCAGTAATTTTAAACTTGTTTGAGTTTTTCCATCTTTAAATCTTAAGTTTCTCACTCCCCTGTCTTTAGCCAAGCACATTAGTCCATTACAAATTTAACCTTGACCAAACTCTCTGGGTCTGGCAGCAGAATGCAGCCAGCTCTCACGCTAGTAGCCCAGTTTCAACCAAGTTTTTTGTAGTCTTTCCTTCCCTTTAGAAAGTTTATAAGCCAAGTTTCCAAATATAATTTTATCTGCACTTAGCATTTTCAAACTCTCATCAAAATAGTCCATAATACTTGGCTGTGAAAGGTGTATTCAGTTGCAACTACCCAGTCTTCCAAAACAAAAGTTCCAAAAGACCAAAATCCACACAGTCAGATTCATCTAAGCAACATCCCACTTCTGGCACAAATTCTGTAGTAGACAGCCTAGGTTGCTGGGATGACCTTTGGAACCAGGCACAGTTATGGGTGGAAGGGATTTGTTAGAGTTTACAGAGAGAGGGGAAGTTCTACAATGGCAGACTTTCGCAGGTCCACACAGAGAGCAAAGCAACCTCCAGCAGCAGAAGCAAGCGTGTTCACCAAAGCAGAAGGCCAGCATACGAGCACTTTTGCATATCTTTAGTTTGCAATTCTGGATCCACCCCCACACTTTAGGGCTGGAACGTAGGATCTGCCCACAGTGACACCAAGTTACAAGCTTTAATAAAGCTCCTGAATGGATTAGGGGCCATCCATTGAAACTACAACAGGCTCGAGCTTGGGTAGTCCTATGAGAGCGCAAGTGCTTTATCTACTGAGCCATTTTCCCAGGCTCAGTACATATCTATTGTCTACATGGATATTTATGTGCTACTTGTTTCTTTATACTCTTACACTCCTTTATTAATCTTGCTGCTCGGATTGCGTCAGCACTGACAACTGAGCTCTCTTGGTTGTCTCCCATGTGACGTCATCATGCCATGTTGTTATGTTCCATCTTGTTTTGTAGAGTGTGTTCCTTCCTGGCACCTCATGTAGACTCCAGGTCCACTTTAATATAGTTTTACCCTGCTCCTAGAAGCAACCATCCCTCCAAGGAAATCTGTTTCACTTTGTTTTTCTTAATGGAGAATGCTATAGGATACAATGTCTTGGTGCTGCACATTCATACTATGGTCTCATTGCTCATGTATACTCTTAGCTATCAAAGTAAAGAAATACTTTTATTTAGACCAACACACACATATATCTACATATATCTTAGGATGTTTCTAGATGTATTGAGTACCAATGCTGACAACAAAGTCATTACCACACAATGAACAATACTCACTCTTTGACACAATAGTATACTTAAATCTGTGTTGGGGGGGAGTGGGGAGTAATGTGTGGGGTGTATGCACATGTATGCGCCCTTGGAGCATCCTGTGCACCTGTCTGAGGCTTAGGGGATTGTTTGCAGAAGCTGGAGAGAACTCTGGGTGACCCACTCCAGCACTCTTCCACTTCTTCTTATTTGAGCTGGAGTCTCTTACTGATACTGGAGGCTGCTGTTTTTCCTGAGCTCGGGTCATTTGCTGGTCTCTGCTGTCTTTCTTTCGTGGGACAGGAGTTATAGGTGTGCATCGCCATGCCCAGCTGTTTACGTGCCATCCAAAGATTCTGACTCAGGCAGTTTCAGTCCGCCTAAGCCCTCATGCTTGTGCAGAAAGTGCACTTCACCACTGAGTTATCTCTCCAGCTCTGCCTACCCAAACCTTAGTGCCTAGAGTCTCACTTCAAGGCAAAAAAAAGACAAGTGTCTTTATCTCTTTCTTGATGCTGCAGTAGCATATCTGAGACTGGCTTATTTGTGGAGAACAACATTATCTAACAGTGGATGGTTTGTGCTGGTTATCCTGTGACTTCCTTTTGCTTGGCCTTTAAAGTCTAAAGAAAACTTCTTAAATGATTAACAGTTACCTGCTAAATAAAGTTTCCTTAGTATTACAGAGGCCAGAACACCTGGTGACCTTCAGATAACATCAGGATGTGAAACACTGTCCTTCAGTCCTGTGCATCAACTACCACAAAGTTATGAAGTAGATTGCTATGAAGTTTGACTTTCAGGAAAACAATATAGTTGACTAAAGAATTATAGGAACTCACCTCAGGAGGTTGTGGTCAATTGCAATGTTCCAACTCCTCTTCCCCGCAAAAAAGGAAGAAGTGAAAAGAAAAAAGACATGCATCCTAGAAGATGAACATGCCATTCCGCATGTAGTGTTCCTGTTCACAGGAAGGCCCTGTTGTATATCTGAGTTTCCTAAAATGGTCTTTTTGGGGAGGGTAACGGCCTTCCTCATCCTCTTAGAATTCCAGTCCTTCAATAAATCTGACGTCCTTTCCACTAGTTCCCATGTCCTATTAGCTTTTGAGCACTGTGTCAGCTCCTGTTTGTTTGTTTGTTTGTTGAGGTAGGGTTTTACTCTAGTCTGTGCTGACCTGGAGTTCACTCTGTATTCTCAGGGTGGCCTCGAACTAGCAGTGATCCTCCTACCTCTGCATCCTGAGTGCTGGGATAAAAGGCGTGCCCCACCGCACCCGGCTTTAGTTACCTTCTTATTGGGACAAAATTCCTGACCAGAAGCAGGTTAAGGAAGGAAAGGTTGTTTGTTTGGTTTTTTTTTTTTTTTTTTTTTTTGGCTTAGTTTCCAGGGGAAGCTCGTCATGGCAAAATGCATGCAAAACTGAGGCAGGAACAGGAAGCTGTACAGCACCATGCCATCATATCAGCAGAGCAGGGAGGATGCAGAGTGAAGGATGGGTGTCAAAATCTCATCTAGCTTTCTTCCTTTAATGCAGTCCAAGAACTCAGTTTATGGGATGGTGCAGTTAGGGTGGCTCCTCCCACCCCAACTAATCTTATCTAGAAAATCCCTCACAAACATGACCAGAGACTTGTTTCCAAGGTGATTATAACCTAGAGATGTACCATCACACACAAAAAAAAAAAATAGACTTGGGTTTAGTAAGCTTATTTCAGTGCTGGAGGCCAAGACACCCTAGAGTATGAGGCATCCCGGCTTCAGAACACTAATTTCAGCCCATAACACCTTTTTTAAAATTTTATTTATTTATTTATTTGACAGAGAAAGAGGGAGAGAGAGAGACAGAGAGAATGGGTGCACTAGGGCCTCCAACCACTGCAAACAAACTCCAGATGCATGTGCCCCCTTGTACATCTGGCTAACATGGGTCCTGGGGAATGGAACCTGGGTCCTTTGGCTTTGCAGGCAAATGCCTTAACTGCTAAGCCATCCCTCCAGCCCTCATAACACATTAAAAAATATTTTATTTATTTGAGGGAGGGAGAGAGAGATAGAGAATGGGAATAACAGGGCCTGTAGTCACTGCAAAACAAACTCCAGATGCATGTGCCATCTTGTGCATCTAGCTTACGTAGGCACTGGGGAGTTGAACCTGGGTCCTAAGGTTTCACAGGCAAGCACCTTAACTGCTAAGCCATTTCCTCAGCCCCCTTAAATAGTACTTCTTTTGTGTTATTATTTTAGTAGTGTGCCACTAAACTGTAAGTTCTATGTGGGCTGGAAATATGCTTACTTCTGCTCACCTTTGTGTTTTTAGCATTCAGAGCAGTGCATGATCCAAGAAGAGACAGTCATAAGTATTTGAAGAGAAATGATTGCCTGAACGTACTATTTGGGTCAGACCATGAAAATCAGTTTGCCAAGACATTCTGTGGTAGAGATTTCAATCAGACTAAAGCCCCTCTCCTCCTTTCTGTGCTGAGCAGTGTTTTGCAAACACTTCCGATCTTAAGCTGAAAGAATGAAAACAACCTTGACTTATTCTTTTTTTTTTTTTAAATTTTTTATTTATTTATCTGAGAGCGACAGACACAGAGAGAAAGACAGATAGAGGGGGAGAGAGAGAATGGGCGCGCCAGAGCTTCTAGCCTCTGCAAACGAACTCCAGACTCGTGCGCCCCCTTGTGCATCTGGCTAACGTGGGACCTGGGGAACCGAGCCTCGAACCGGGGTCCTTAGGCTTCACAGGCAAGTGCTTAACCGCTTAGCCATCTCTCCAGCCCTTGACTTATTCTTATTGTAACCCAGCACAACTGTGTCACTAAGTTCCACCCTGGGTCAGTCAGATATCTTTAAAAAAAAAAAAAAAAATTATGAGGGAGTGAGAATTGTTATGTCAGGATCTCTAGCCACTGCAGGCAAGTGCCTTAACCACTAAACCATCTCTTCAGCCCCAGTCAGGTATTTTACAAGACCAAACCATGGGCAAAAACACTCCTGAACAAATAGCTTTCTGCTCTACATTTGTACTTCCTTATCACTGACTGATTGCTAAGGAACTTTCTATTTGTGCCCTAAAGTCATATAACCTTAGAAACTTGTAACCCACTGGTAGTATAAAGAAATCAAGGTGATGTCACACTCCCTGTATGCTGTCTATAAACCTCTGAGCCCTCAGAGCTCAGTACTCAGGCTTTGGAATTTATTCCCCTGATTCCATGTCGGCATGAATAAATTTTCAGATGATCCCTTCTACCTCTGGTGCCATCTCTGAGTGACTCAGTTCCCCATAACAATTCAATCTAAGTGTCTGAAAGGCCATCTGAGAGCTAAGGACTGGTTACTGTGCTCAGTCCAGCCTGGTTAACATGTCCTGCAGGGACCTTTCTAGGCAATAGGCAAATCCCCTCCTTCATTCCTTTCCCAGGCACAGGATAAAAATAACCTAGTTGAACCACCTGTGTATAAAGGGTGAGTACCAACTCATACTGGTGTCTGACTTGCTAGGGGCTGAACGACTGGTACTCTTTGGAAGTGCCCAGAAATGTCTTAATCTCATTCATAGAAATAACCCCTTCCTGAGATTGGCACTTGTCTACAGCTGGGGAAGCCAAAAGGGAGATTCTTGCTCCATAGCACTGGCTGACCTTTGAAAAGAAATATAGTACAGTTAACTTGGCCACAGCTCACAGCCACCACCATCCTCAGAAAACCTGAGCTCCTTTGAGGCCTGCAGGCATTCTAGGGCAATGAGAAATTGTAAGGCAACAGAATAAAGTCTAAGGGTCTAATCTAATTTGGACAAACTCAAACCAATTCTGTTTCTCAAGAAAGTCAATCAGTAAAATTAATCATACAAACATTTTTCTCTTTTCCTCTGATGGTAGTTGATAAATCTCCAGGAAGAGAAAGAAATATGTCCAAGGCTGGCCAACCATAGAGATTTTTCTATGTGATTTTCTAAGTTTATCTGTTGAGCCGCTTACCTTACATGAAACTAGTTACAAGAATAAAGGGGTCATTCGTGAGGCAGTTGGGCCTGGCCTGTACATGGCCTGTTGTGGAGGGAATGTTCCTTTTAACAAAAACCACCTTCCTCTTTAGATTTCAAGGTGATCCTCATGTGCATTTATTGCTTTTTGTTTCCCACAAAAGCATCCAAGAATGCAAAGCTTTGCTCAATTTATAATAGCTGGGAAATGGAACCAGCCTAGATGTCCCTCAACAGATGAGTGGATAATGAAGATGTGGCACATTTATACAATGGAGTTCTACTCAGCGGTAAAGAAAAATGAAGTTATGAAATTTGCAGAAAAATGGATGGACCTGGAAAGTATTATACTAAGTGAGGTAACCCAGGCCCAGAAAGCCAAGCGCCACATGTTCTCTCTCATATGTGGATCCTAGCTACAGATGACTGGGCTTCTATGTGAGAATGAAAATACTTAGTAGCAGAGGCCAGTAAGTTGAAAAGGAGACATAAAGGGTGGAGAAAGGAAGGGAGGAGGATACTTAATAGGTTGATATTGTATATATGTAATTACAATGATTGTAATGGGGAGGTAATATGATGGAGAATGGAATTTCAAATGGGAAAGTGTGGGGGTGGGGAGGGAGGGAATTACCATGGGATATATTTTATAATCATGGAAAATGTTAATAAAAATTAAAAAAAAAAGAATGTAATATTTGGGCTGGAGGTTATGGCTTGGTGGTTAAGGCATTTGTCTGCAAGGCCAAAGGACCCTGGTTCGATTCCCCAGGACCCACTTTAACCAAATGGACAAGGGGGCGCACGCGTCTGGAGTTCATTTGCAGTGGCTAGAGGCCCTGGCACACTCATTCTCTCACTCTCCCTCTTTCTCTGTCAAATAAATAATAAATAAATATTTAAAAAAAAAAAGAATGCAAAGCTTTGTAACTTAGAACAGTAATATTCAAATTTTCAGGATCCTAGGATTTAATCAGATAGAAATAAATTCTAAAAATTCCCTCCCTCTCCCTCTCTCTCTCTCACTCTCTCTTTGAATTTTTGAGGTAGGGTCTTGCTCTAGCCCAGGCTGACCTTAAAGTAACATCAATCCTTCTACCTCAGCCTCCCAATATGCTGGGATTAAAGGTGTGAGACAGCACACCTGGCCCTTTTTGAAAATAAATGGGGAACAAAAAGGACTGGAGATGTAGCTCAGTGGTAAATCACTTGCTTAATGTTTATGAGGGCCTGGTAATCCCCAGCACTCCTCTTACCCACACACATAAGAAGAACCTTCTTCTGTGAAAACACCTGCTGTGAAGAGCTGTGTCAAATGCCTATACAGAGAAAACAGAACAGAAAGGAATACTAAAAGGAGCTAGGAGGTGGCTTGGTGGTTAAAGGTGGTTACTTGAAAATCATTTGCAGCAGCAAGAGATCCTTCCCTGCTTATACACACATGTGCAGATAAGCAATTTATATATATTTTGTAAAAGGACTACTCCAGTGTACTCATTTATTTTTCTTTTCCTCTATTTTTTTTTCTTTTTTTGGGGGGGGGATAGGGTCTCACTCTAGCCCAGGCTGACCTGGAATTCACTATGTAGTTTCAGGGTGGCCTTGAACACACAGTGATCTTCCTACCTGTGCCTCCCAAGTGGAGTGTGCACACCATGCCCACCTTCAAAGTACTTATTTATAAGTGGGAAAACTATAAACAGATTAAATTTTTGCCTATATTTTGCCCTAAATTATCTACACTGAATTGTTACTACATATAGAAAAGCAAAAAAATAATAAATATATCTTAGAATTAATAATTACTACTGTGTGAGTATGAGATATACTCATATGTATGTAGGCATCCATAATTAACTTTCCCCCCTTCTTTCTACATTTTTGGATTTTCAAAATAATAAGACATCATACTTTGGTACACACTGTGAAAAGATTCTCTTAAAACACAATGCCTAGATCTGAAAACACACTCACACACACACACACAAAAACAAAAAACAAAAAAAAAAAACCAGCAGTCTTCTCAGAGTGACATGAATAGAATATAGAACAGAATAGAATGGAATTAAGAAAATGATTGTGCACCCATCCCTTAACTAGACAAGTAAACCACCTCACCTAAGGCTAAGGCTTCTCACAGAAGAGGGAGCGGAAATAATGGAAGAGCTGGAGGATGGGAACAGTGCTATGTAATTCTGCCTTCCAGACACAACCCAGCCATCACACTCATGAGCTCACAGCAGCTGTGGCTTCCTGCGCAAGACTGAGCCCTTCAATATTTCAATATTTCATCATGGGTGGGGGAGGGACTCACAGGAATCAGCTCCTCCCAGAGTAACGAGTGGCAGCTACTAGATGCTGGGGGAGGGGAAGTCGTTCTTGAGTGGTGTAGCTACAGGTGCCCATACTCCAGCAAATAACTTCCCACCCGTGCTCATGGAAGAAACCCTAATTTAACTCAGTGGATCAAACACAAAAAAATTTAACATCAGGGTACTGGAGGGATGGCTTAGCAGTTAAGGTGCTTGTCTGCAAAGCCAAAGGACACAGGTTCAATTCCCCAGGACCCACATGAGCCAGATGTACAAGGTGACACATGCTTCTGGAGTTTGTTTGCAGTGGCTGGAGGCCCTGGCATGCCCATTCTCTCTCTCTCTCAAATAAATTTAAAAAAAATTTTTTTAAATATATGACCAAAGTAGGAAGATTAGTTGGGAAGAAATATGGGTTTAGAGCTAGAGAGATGGCTTAGTTGTTAAGGCACTTGCCTGTGAAGCCTAAGGACCCAGGTTCAATTTCCCAGTACCCATGTATGCCAGATGCACAAGGTAGTGCATGTGTCTGGAGTTCATTTGCTGTGGCTAAAAGCCCTGGTGTCCCCATTCTTTCTCTCTCTCTCTCTTTCTCTCTCTCTCTCTCAAATAAATAAATAAATATTAAAAAGAAAAGTAAAGTAAAAGGGGCCTAGTGAGGGGGGATAAGGGAAGGCAGAGGGATGACTAAAGTCAATATACACCATATACATGTATGAAGTTGTCACAAAGGAAGAGAAAGCAGGTGCTGATTCTGCAGCAAGCTCAGCACCATGGGCAGGCTGCTCATCAGCTGCTTCTGAGCCGCTTGCTTCTGGAACAACTGCATTTCATTGGTATTCAAATCCCTTTGGCAAATGGATGATGGAAACAGCCTGGTTGGGTGCCCTAGCTGTGAGATAGAAATAGCTGTGGGAATGGATCATGCTGACTCGCGGTCACAGGGAGCAGCTGACAGGGAAGGCTCCAGAAGGCACTACTTGGACTAACTGGGAACTCGGCCTAGCAATTACTTCCGAATGATACTGGGGTATCCCAGGTGCTCAGTGTCACCCCTGTGCCACGAGCAACATCAGCACTAGAATCACGTGGGCGCGTGATCAGGATCTGTAGCCATCGTTTGAGACTTGCTGAATCTGACTCTGAGGTGGCACATCAGGGAGTCTGCGGGCATAAGCAACTTGTAGGTGATTCTCACATACCAGATTCTGAGATCTGCAGGTTGTCTTATGCATTCAGTATCAGTTTCTGCCACTGTACAATGCAGTCATGAGCACCTTCCCCACAGGCTGTCTTGAGAGCTAGACAGATGACGTCAGTACGCTCCAGGTAGGAACAAAGTAAGGTGCTCAGCAAGTGGTAGTCATGGCTTTGTTTTGTTCCCCTTGCCCAGCTGTCTATGCAACTCCAAGGACTTTCCTCAAATGCCTTCTTTTCTCTTCTTTTCTTTTTCCATCAGTGAAGTCATCACGGGGTTGCCTGACTCCCACTGCATTATGGTGGCTTTGAGTGAGCCCGTCCTCAGCCAGCACAAGAAAATGGAATTACTTCAATGGCTCTTGCAAAATGGACACCCACAGCCAGAACAAAACAAGAGCAGCTTTGAATCAAAGCCAGGGCTGATGATAACTGTCTGGTACTATGTGCTCTAAACCCTGAGACTATATAGTGAATCCCAGGTCAGCCTGAGCTAGAGTGAAACTCTACCTCAAAAAATAAATAAATAAATAATCATACTGTGGGGCCGGAGGGATGGCTTAGCAGTTAGGGCACTTAGCTGCAAAGCCAAAAGACCCAGGTTCAATCTCCCAGGTCCCATGAAACCCAGATGCACAAGGTGGTGCATGCATCTGGAGTTCATTTGCAGTGGCTGGAGGCCCTGCTGCAACCATTCTCTCTGTCTCTGTCAAATAAATAAATTAATCATAGTGTGTGTGTCCATTCTCTCTTACCTGCCCTCTCCCTCTCTCTCTCTCTCTCTCTCTCTCTCTCTCTCTCTTTCTTTCTCTCTCTCTCTCTCTCTCTCTCTCCCCCTCTCTGTCTCTGTCTCAAATAAATGGGGGAAAAAAAACCCTCTGGAGTAAATAGAATGCCAGCATTCCCCATTTAAATCTGCTGGGCTGCCTGAATTAGTTAAGCCGTACTGTAATTCACCATATATAATGCAGAAATCTAACGGTAAAACATCTGGTTTCCTCTAAAACCAGAAACAAGCTAGAAAATATCAGGCATAGTCACCAGTAAGTGTCTTTTTTTTGGAGTTGGCTCAGCCCCTAAGTAGGTGGCTTTAGGATCCAGCAGATGCACTTGTCTGCCAAACACGTGGCCACTACATGGTCTGGCGTGGCACCTCTTGCCCCACCTGGTCGCCACATTTGCTGTCTAGCATGGGGGAAGCCTTGCAGGGTCTGGGTGCCATGTGGAGCCCCCGCTGTGCAGGGCTTTGTCCAGTTGCACCCCAGTCGGCTTGCACTGCTGAATCTGCCTAGCAAGTCACAGTCACAGGGTCCCTGTGTGTATGGCACCTCTCTGCCCCCACTCTGTCGCTGCTGTTGGTCACCTAATGTGGGTCAAAGCCCTTGTAGGGTATGGGTGCTATGTAGAGTTCCCCCATTGCACGGGGTTTCACCCACACGTGCGCGGGTCTGCCCTTGCTGCACGGATCTTGGCACACTGGCTGAGTAATCATTTCTGCCCGGGACAGTGAGGACTGCCTCTCTCACCCAGGGGGAGGGACCCCAATGAAAAAGAGGGGCGAGGAACTAAGCCTGGGAGCTCAGCATGATTGGGGCTATCTCTCCCACCCCTCATCTCAAGAGAAAGGAGATGCTGGACACTCAAAGGTCGTTCTCCTCGCTTCCTTCCCAGTTTAGCTTGGTTCTTACTGACCTTGAAGTGAGCCCAGGTCAGTGGTCATAAAACCTGGCCGTGACCCCAAAGGAGATACAGTCTAGGGGCTTGGGGTTCGTTTTCTCTGCCAATTAAAGAAGTGAACAGCAGGAAAGTGTTTAAAAGAATAAGGTTGATTTCGGAGTATTTCAGAGTAGGAGGGAAAGAAAGCAGACAGAGCAGGCTCCTCTGGGAGGAAGGGATTACCAGCGCTGGAAAAGATCCACAGTCCCTATGGGAACTGGACTTGTCTTGAATGGAGGAAGCCCCGCCCACGATTGGTCAGCTTGAATGAAGGCGAAGGTGCTGGTTGATCCAAGACGCACCCAGTGCTGTGCACGTCCCAGAAAACTCCTCAGCAAGCCTGCCAAACTAGCCCGCAGACAGGAAAGATAACCTAGGTCAGGAAGAAGAGGGGAGATGTGGGGCCGCCCCATTCACCATCTTGGGTTAAAATCAAATCACCTACCAGGAGCCCTTTTTCTCTATCTGTCTGTCTAGCCAAGGACACTGTCTATCTCCTGCAGCGTTTCAGTCTTCCTCTTAATTTCTTGGTACGTGGTGGGCGGCAGATGAAAGGTAAGAGAAAAAGAAATGGGTGACAGCAAAGCTGTCAAACACTGTTTATGTTAAAATTGACTGAAAGGGAAAGAACTTCAAAAAAACTGTTTTACTTTATTTATTTGAGAGAGAGAGAGAGATTGTGTGTGAGTATGGGAACACCAGGGCCTCTTGCCACTGCAAATGAACTCCAGATGCATGGGCCACTCTGAATCTGGCTTGACATGGGTACTGGGGAATCCAACCCAGGCCTTCAGGCCTTGCAAGCAAGAGCCTTTAACTGCTGAGCCATCTCTCCAGCTGTGGAAAGAACTTTTCAGTGGAGAGAAATGCTTAGGCAGATTCCTTTCTTTGTGAGAAATGTTTATTATAGGACTGTTACTAAACCAATAAAGTTTCAGGCTTGGGGTTTAGGATAGAAGAACAAGAGGCAAATTTCTTGAGCCCCAGATTTTATTTAATGCCTGGAGAAACTGGTGGGATCTGAATCCACAGAGAGAGCCTGAATGTCACATCTGGCTGCCGCATCAGTGAGTTTCCAGCCCTGACAAGGGGGGATGGATTATAAAGTCCAAGTGGCATTCCTCCTCCAGTAAGGATCCACCTCCCAGAGGCTCTCAACTGGATGGGAATGAAGTATGAGACTCATTCACAAACATGAGGCTGTGGGGATCACTGCACATTCACACCACCACAGCTGGTCACAGAGATGTCAAATCACACACAGAAAAAGATAATAATTTGGCTGCTTTTAAAAGCTAATGTAGTCGGGCCCGGTGGTGTGCGCCTTTAATTCCAAACACTTGGGAGGCAGAGGTAGGTGGATTGCTGTGAGTTCGAGGCCACCCTGAGAGATTACATAGTGAATTCCGGGTCAGCCTGGGCTAGAGTGAGACCTTACCTCGAAAAAAAAAAAAAAAAAAAAAGCTAATGTAGCCCATGATAGTTTTAATTCTGGACCTGTAACATTTAACTGTCCACTATTGCTGGAGTCAGTCATGGAAGTTTTATAAATATTTTATTTTTATTTAGTTATTTATTTGATAGAGAGAATGAGGCAAAGAGAGAATGGGCATGGCAGGGCATCTAGTCACTACAAACAAGCTCCAGACACATGCGCCCCCTCATGCATCTGGTTTATGTGTGTCCTGAGGAATTGAACCTGGGTTCTTTGGTTTTGCAGAACCTTAACCTCTAAGCCATCCCTCCAACCCCATCAAGGAAGTTTTTTGTTTGTTTGTTTGTTTCAAGGTAGGGTCTCACTCTAGCCCAGGCTGACCTGAGATTCACTATGGAGTCTCAGGGTGGCCTCGAACTCACAGCGATCCTCCTACCTCTGCCTCCCGAGTGCTGGTCATGGGAGTTTTAATAATACAGATGTAGCTTCTTCTAAGAGCTCAAATTTTAATTTCCTGTTGGCCAGGCATCACATCACATTTTGTGTACTTGGCAAATATTGTTATTGTCACACATTGCTGGGAGGCTTATTCCTATTGCCTGACATATGAGCCATTGGAAAAGAAATTCCTGGGAGACGTAGCAGCGGCAGCATGTCGGCCGGCGGAGCGCCTGTCCCGCCGCCCCCAAACCCTGCCGTCTCGTTCCCGGCGCCCCGGTCACCCTGCCCGCCGCCCTGACATCCTGCGGACCTACTCAGGCACCTTCGTCTGCTTGGAGATTCTGTTTGGGGGTCTCGTCTGGATTTTGGTGGCCTCCTCCAACGTTCCTCTCCCTCTGCTCCAAGGATGGGTCATGTTTGTGTCGGTGACAGCTTTCTTCTTTTCCCTCCTCTTCCTGGGTGTCGTCCTCTTTAGGATGGTGACTCAAATTGATGCCAACTGGACCTTCCTGGACTTTGCCTACCATTTTATAGTGTTTGTCTTCTGCTTTGGAGCCTTCTTGTTAGAAGCAGCGGCCACCTCCCTGCATGACCTGCAATGCAACACAACCATGGCAGTGAAGCCACTCCTGAGTGACAACCAGTACAACATCAACGTGGCAGCCACACTTTTTGCCTTTGTGACGACAGCTTGTTATGGTTGCAGTTTGGCTCTGGCTTTCCGAAGATGGTGACCATAACACTCCTTGAAAACCCAGCTGTGTTTCTACTTTATATGTCGGGCCACTTTGGATACCATCACATTCCATACTTTGCTTAGTATAGAGAGAAAGCCTAAGTGAAAGTTTTGGTTTATTTCAGGGGTTGAATTTTAATATTATTATGCTGTTAGAGGAATAATCGTCCACTTTACATTTGTCTCTGTCTTCTTTTTAAAGAAAGCTCCCGTGTACTTCATAGAGTACACAAGACACTATTCATGAAGGAATCGTATTCCTTTTGTTTGGTAGCAAAGTCACCTGAACCTTACTAGGTAACTAAAACAACAAATTTCAAACAGCCTTCCCACTAAACTCTATCCCTTAGTATAAAACAGGCGTTAGTCCACGTCTTCTTTGTGTCAAATGGGACCCTACAGCCTAGTTCTGCTGTGGTAGTATGTAAGCAGTAATAGACAACAATTAAATAGTATGGCTATATTCTAATAAAGCTTTATTCACAAAAAAATGTATTAAAACTGGATTTGGCCCACCAGCTGCAATTTGTCAATGATTGCCAGGAAACCTTTAGTTAGGTATTTTGCATTTTATTGAACCAATCATAAAAGTTTATAAGTGTCACTATAAAAAGCACATAGTATATTTAGTCTCATTATCCAATAATCACATTCCTTTTTGTTCATGTTCAAATACTTACCCTTGTAAGGGCATCTTGTTTCTCAAAATAACTCCATAACTCCATCCCTTGGGTATGAGGAAAAGTAATGAATGAAGTCAACCCTATTTGCTTAAACGAACTATTGGTCTCCTAACAGCTGAGCAAGACTCTCACCAGAGAGTTACTCCAGAGACAGTCATTACTGGAACTGGTATCTATGTATGTCTTATTTTGGTTTATTTATGTTTCAGAATATGGTTGTTTGCCCTGTGCATGAGTATATAAATATTTATGTATGTAAAGCTTTCCCAAATATCTTTATGAAGTTTTTTTTTTTACTTTCTGTTTTTGCATTATTTTGGGGGTCAGATTTAAGTAGAATATTATGGATCACATAGAGATACGGATTCTCATGTTGTGATCATAGCCCAAATGTCTATGTTGTTACTGCATTAGTGACTGACACCAAGTCAGCTTTTAGACAACAAGTCAGCTTTTAGACAGTTGTTACCACAAAAGCTGGCTCTGGCTAAATAGTACAGGACACAGTCCTAACCAACCTGTAGAGACTGTGGCTATGGCAAGTTACCAAACGGCTTGAATGGGAGAACCAGTTAGAGGTAGGCAATAATTCTCTCTATGTTCTCCATACAAGGTACTTGCCTGTTGCTTTAAGAGAACTAGGCTTGGAAAGGGGGTGGGTCTTGGGATCGCTTTATTCTTTCAGCCCATTGCCACCGAGCTGAATCATCATCACCTAGGAGCACTGTGAGAGAGTTGGAGTGTCAGATCATGCAGCATAGGCACACCATGAATAAGTGGCATGATCAAAGCCTGGTGATCAGATCTGCTTACCTGACACTCCCTAGAAGAAGAAACTTGTTAGAGCTCTGAAATACACTTCTAATGATGAGAGACGTGTCTGAATATGACTCTTGAGGAAATCAGTCTGGTGACTTTATACTCACATCATACCTTTTCTAAACCTGTATTATGAATTATATATATTTTAAAGTCATAAATGTGCCATAAAGATGTATTATACATTCTACTCAGAATCACTAAAAGATAGTATTCTAGAATTTAGTTATAAGATTTTATTTTTTCCAAAGATGTAACCAGCTATGTTTTGTGGCATCAAAGTAAATGATTTCTTCAAAGTGTGTTGGTGGCACTTTTGTAAAGGGACTGCTTCTCGATCATTAAGAACTAAACCTAATGCTCACTAACTGTGAATACCTACATTTTAGATTTATTGCATTCTAGATTTGTGAGTTGAGTGGCAAAGCACTTGAACAAAACCTATGGCATTTAAGAATTTCTTTACACATCTTAGCTGTAAAAATGAGAAAGTGTTTGTTGGTTTTAAAAATCTGATAACTCCATGATGAAAAGAAATTTATTTTATAAGTGTTATGACTCTAATAAAGTATTCATTTGATAAAAAAAAAGAAAAGAAATTCCTGGATCACATTACTTTATTGACCATTATGATACACGTCTTAAATAAATATTTTTAAATCTATTATGATATTTATAGGTGATATATCATTTAGGAATGTATCAAGTGGTATCTGAAATTTCTTGGGCAGTTTAAAATTATGTAAAGACTAAAGAGTTTAATAAGTTAACCAATTTTGAAGTTTTTAGTTATCAGGCTTAAAAGTCCTTTATAATAGTCTTTAATAGGGATTGCTCATAGCTTTTACTCAAATTAGTAAAGAGACCAATGAAGGACTTAGATTAAGAGGAACTAATAAAAGTGTATCAGGACAAAAAAAGATAAAAGTTTTATTTAATCTTAGCAATTTATTATTGTCAGTTGTTTATTGTACAACCAGTGTAGAGGGTTAATGGCTCTAGGCACAAGTGAAACTTTGTATAATATGCCAAGTTTTATAAATAGATTTAAAATTTTTATCTGTTAGAATAAATTTCCTATACAACAAATAAAAAGTTTTATCCAATGGGAATATAAGTTTAGCATTTGAATAAGAATGTCTCATTTAATAAAATGATCAGGGCTGGAGAGATGGCTTAGCTGTTAAGCGCTTGCCTGTGAAGCCTAAGGACCCCGGTTCGAGGCTCGGTTCCCCCGGTCCCACATTAGCCAGATGCACAAGGGGGCGCACGCATCTGGAGTTCGTTTGCAGAGGCCTGAAGCCCTGGCGCGCCCATTCTCTCTCTCCCTCTATCTGTCTTTCTCTCTGTGTCTGTCGCTCTCAAATAAATAAATAAATAAATAAATAATTTAAAATAAATAAATAAATAAAATGATCAAACATAAAATCATTGTTTGTAAGCCATGTTTCTAAGCATTAATAAGAGCAGAACAGTATTTAAGGAAACCTTATTGTTGCAAACAAATTTTGACTTTAGAAGAATCTTGATAACCATTAATGATAATTAAATTCATTATAACTGTGTCACCTTTTTAAATTTAACTCTCAAATATACCTTAATCAGAAATTTAATAAACTTTATGTAAACTCTTATTTAACCTTTTATCAGAAATGCACCTTATGTTTATGACTTTTTTTTTTTTTTTTTTTTTGGTTTTTCAAGGTAGGGTCTCACTCTGGTCCAGGCTGACCTGGAATTAACTCTGTCATCTCAGGGTGACCTTGAACTCATGGCAATCCTCCTACCTCTGCCTCCCGAGTGCTGGAATTAAAGGCGTGCGCCACCATGCTCGGCTCATGTTTATGACTTTTATGTCTCTTTTAAAGTGAAAATCCAGGAAGCTGTATTGAGAAGTCCTTTGAGAAGGTGGTTTTTCCTTGTTTCCCCTTTAAAGATCCCCTTGCTTTCCATCCTCCCCACATACACAGGTGGGCCCAGGGAGGAGCTATAAATTGATTGCTACTGCTTGACTTGGTGAGTCAGTCACCCCTCTGCAACCATTTCCCACTTGGTGGCTGACCCCATGAGCCCTATTCACCCCTGAGCCTCCACAGTCAAATATATGTTCTACTACTTATTAAGACTTATTAAGTCTTTCTGCTGTTGCTATAATTCTTTTTTTTTTTTTTTTGAGGCCTGCCCAACAGACTGGCCTTTTTTTTATGCAAAAGAGTAAGAGTGAGAAAGGGAGAGAGAGAGAGAGAGAATTGGCACCCCAGGGCCTCCAGCCACTACATTTGCACTCCAGACGCGTGTGCACCTGTTGTGCACATGTGCAACCGTGCTCACTTGCATTGCTTTGTGTGTCTGGCTTACATGGGACCTGAAGAGTCAAACATGAGTTCTTATGTTTCACAGGCAAGCACCCTAACTGCTAAGTTGTCTCTCCAACCCCACTTTTGTATAGATAACTTTTTATTCATGAACATACTGTAACTTGATCAAAATCCCCTCCTCCTGCCTTCTCTTGTTCCCATTCCACCAAGAACTTCTTTCCAACTTTCCCTCTTCTATTTTGAGGTCTCTATTTTTCCCCCTTCTCCATCATCCATGCTGATAGCCCCCCACTCCCCATTGTGCAGGCCTTGTGTAGGTAACAACTGCTGTGAGGTCATAAATGCAATGACCACTTTGTGTCTGGAAGACAGCATTTCAGAATGCTCTTCCCCCTCCTCTGGCTATTACCTTTTTTTCTGTCCTCTTTCTGGAATGTTTCCTAAGCCTTAGGTGGTGTGGTAGAGAAGTCTCATTTAGTAATGAGCACTCAACAGTCACTTATTCTCAGAACTTTGATGAGTAACAAGTCTCCCCAGTAGTCTGCACTACACTATCTATAAAAGAAGTTTCTCTGACCAATGGTGAAAGCATCACTAGTATATAGGCCCAAACATGATATAAAAATTTAGGTGGCAATTTGATGAGAACAACATATCCGTTTAGTTAACAAAAGCAGTCGCTCATAGAAGGAATGGACCTAACAGATATATATACAGGACATTTCATTCAAATGCTGCAGAATATACATTCTTTTCAGCAGCACATGAAACATTCTCTAAAATAGACCATATAATAGGACACAAAGCAAATCTTAACAAATTCAGGAAAATTGAAATAATTCCTTGCATTCTATCTGCCCACAATGGAATTAAACTGCAAATCAATAGCAAGAAAGGCTATAGAGCATACACAAAATCATGGAAACTAAACAATACCCTACTGGATGATGAATGGATCAATGAAGAAATCAGGAGGAAATCAAAAAATTTATAGAGTCAAATGATAATGAGAACACAACATACCAAAATCTCTGGGACACAATGAAGGCAGTCCTAAGAGGTAAATTTATAGCTTTAAGTGCCTATATTAAAAAATTAGAGCTGGGCGTGGTAGCACACACCTTTAATCCCAGCACTCGGGAGGCAGAGGTAGGCAGATCTCCGTGAGTTCAAGGCCACCCTGAGACTACAGAGTTAATTCCAGGTCAGCCTGGACCAGAGTGAGACCCTACCTTGAAAAACCAAAAAAAAAAAAAAAAAAAGAAAAGAAAAGAAAAAGAAATTATAAAGGTCTCAAGTAAACAACCTAATGCTTCATAATTCTTCACCTTGCCTTGGAAAAAGAAGAACAAGGCAAACCAAAAATCAGTAGATGGGAAGAAATAATGAAGATTAGGGCAGAAATTAATGAAATAGAAACAAAAATAATCCAAAAAATTAATGAAACAAAAGAGTTGGTTCTTTGAAAGGATAAACAAGATTGATAAACCTTTAGCAATTCTGACCAAAAGAAAGAGAGAAGAGACACAAATTAATAAAATTAGAGATGAAAAAGGTAACAAAAGCAGTTGCTTTCCCCTTTAGCATATATGTCTTTCTGAGCCTCCTCCAGCAAGGCTCCAGTTCCCAAATTGCCACCAACTGGGGAAGCAGTTCAGAACACATGAGTTTATGGGGACACCTAATTCAAACTGCCATATTCTGCCCCTTGCCCACATAAACTGATATCCACCCATGATGTAAAATGCAATGAATTCAGTCTATCTTTAAAAGTCCCCATAATGTTTTATCAATCACAACATTATTCATTATGGGGATCATAGTCCAAAGTCTTTTAACTACTAGTTATAAAAGAAACGAACCAAAAAAAAAAAAAAACATAATGGCAGAGAATAAGCATTCACACTGCAAAAGGTGGCATTGGGAGTAGCAAGGAAAGATTGTTGTAGTGTTTAAATGGGATGATTTATAAATGTCTGTTAGGTTCATTTGATCTATGATATCATTTGACTCCATTATTTCTCTGCTTGTTATTTTTGTCCAGAATCCTGTCTATTGGTGAAAGTGGTGCACTGAAGTTGCTTACTATTATTGTGTTGGGATTTATCTCAGACTTTATATCTAGTAGTATTTATTTTATAGAATTAGGTGCACCGGTGTTTGATGCATGTATACTTAGAATTGTAACATCTTCCTGCAAAGTTTTTCCTTGGTTGGTATGAAATGACCTCTCTATTTTCTCCCATTAAGTTTTGTTTGAGTCTATTTTGTCAAATATTAAAATAGTGACATCTGACTTACTCCTGGTCTCACTTGCTTGGAACATCATTCACCTTAAGGAAGTTCCTGTCTTTGATGATGAAGTAAGTTTCATTTTTTTTGAAATATTATGTACTTATTTATTCATGAACAGAGATTGAGAGAGACAGAGAACAAAAAGAGAGAGCTTGAGTACACCCTGGCCTCTTGCAACTGCAAACAAATTCCAGATGCATGCACCACTTTGTGCATCTGGCTCTACAGTGGTACTGGGGAGTTAGATCCTGGCCATCAGGCTTAGAAAGCAAATACCTTTGGTTACTGATCCAGCTCCCTACCCTCTGAAGTGAGTTTCCTGAAGACAGCACAAAGGTGGATCCTATTTCTTGAGCCAGCCTATTAATCAGTGTCTTTTAACTGAGGAGCTGAGACCATTAATAATCAAAGTTATTACTGAAAAGTGTTTATTAATCCCTGTTGTATTGATTATTTTGTGTAGTTCGGTGTTTTCTTGGTCTTCATTTGCTTAACATCTCTTCTAGCATTGATTTTTTTTTTTTCCTGAAGCCTCATGAATATGCTTATTCTTCTCCTTAACATGAAGTATTGACAGAGCCCTCTGTTGGGCTGGCCTATTGCTCATAAATTCCCTTAGTCTGTTTTTTTTCATGGAAAAATTTTCCCTTTTCCCTCCACTAAGAGATATAATTTTGCTGGGTATAGTAGTTTGGGTTGGCAGATGTGGTCTTGAAATAGTCTATGGCCATATCACTCTAAACATGCCCTATCTCACTTGAAACACTTCAACTACATCATTTCAATCCATTCTGGTGTTTAAAGTTTTCATAGAAAAGTCAGAATAACATTACTGGGAGTTACCTTTATATGTGATCAGATATTTTTCTTTGCAGCTTTCAGTATCCTTTTCTGGTGTGTTTATTTAGTGTTTTGATATAATGAAGAGGGGAAATTCTTTTCTTGTCCTGTCTATTCGCTGTTCTGTATGCCTCTTCTTCATGGATGGACATCTATTTTCCTATATTTGGGAAATTGTCTTCTATACTTTTATTGAAAATATTTATGGACTTCCGGTTAAGATAGCGGCGTAGGTACCTCGCCAAAGCAGCCTAGGGGGGAAAAAGACCAAAAAAACTCAGCAAAACACACACTTTTACTAAAAAGTGAGGTGTATAGGAAATTGAAGCGGCAGCAGAGAAGTAGAAGAGTTCCAGAGCATCCAGAGCCTGCACAGGCGGGAAAAGCGGCTCCGGCAGCTCGGCCAACCGCCATGGCCGTGGCGCACCAGAAAGCCGCCAGACTCGGCTCGAGCCGCAGAAAAAGCCAGGTGAGGGCACTTCCCCTCACACCGCACTCTCCGCAACTCGGGAAACGTGAGGGGAAAGTGGCAGTGAGCAGCGGAGGAGCAGACCGCGAGGTAGAAGAAAGCTTGGAGCAGCGAGAGAACCAGAGCAGCTGCGGCTCCCTCCCCTCCCCCACTGCCTGAGCCCAGCTCCGGCAAACAGAGCAGCAGCCCAGGACCCGGCCACGCCAACAGCGGGACCCAAGCAGGAGCAGAGTTCGGCAACAATATCAGCGGCTCCAGCACCGGTAACAGCGGCCCCAGCAGCAGCAGACCCAGGAGTGGCAGCAGCGGCAGACTCAGCAGCAGCAGCTTCAGGGTGAGCAGCAGCAGTGGACACAGCAGCAGCAGCTTCAGCAGCAGTGGTGGCTCCAGCAGTGGCAGCTACAGCAGCAGCAGAGGCAGCAGCAGCGGTGGGTCGAGCAGCAACACCTTCAGCAGCAGTGGCTACAGTCCCAGCAGGGGCAGCTTGAGCAGCAGCAGTTCCAGCAGCAGGGGTACTGATCTGCAGGGCCACACTTGCCAGGCTTGGTTTGCCCCGCAGGAAAAGCCAGTGCCCAGCTCCAGAAATCAGAACAGCAGCCCGACGGCCCAGGCAGCAACTTGACTGAGACCAAAATCATCCAAGGTAACTGGGATTGCACCAGGGAAGGGTCTCACTCAGTCGCAAGCTGACTTGGATCCCTCAACAGACCAGAAATCTTAACCTCTTTGTTGATAGAGGATCTGGCCATTACAATAACTACTCTTGCATACATACTTGGGGCTGTTTTTTGATTGAATGTGTACAGTGTTTAGTTAAATTTTAGAATCTACCTGTATTTTATTCCACTCAGCCTGCTTGAATACTCCTATAGCAGGGAAACTCAACCCCTAAGAACATCTTTGTAGATACTCTGAGAGTCTTAAGAGCCACACCTAACACCTTAAGGTCCTACCCTGAAAATATATTACATCAAATCAATTGATACAGCTAAGAGTACACAGCTAGCTAGAAAATCCAAGCATTAACTTAATCCAAGATGCAAAAATATATACATTATAACACAAGAAACACTAAAAAGCAAGACGATATAAACCCACCTAAGAGTATTAATGCATCAGAAATGTCCTCCAGTGAGAAAGAGTTAGAGGAAATGCCTGAGAAAGAGTTCAAAAGAATGATTGTAAATATGTTAAAAGAAGTCAGAGAACAAATCAAAGGAGTCAAAGAGGAACTTAAAGAGGAAATCAAAGGAATCAAAGAAGATGCAGGACACCAATTTCATGAAATAAAGAAGGCAATACAAGACATAAATAAGGAAATAGAAATAATAAAGAAAAACCAGCCAGAATTACTAGCAATGAAGAACATAGTTAATGAAATAAAAAACTCTGTAGAAAGTCTCACCAGTAGGATGGATGAAGGAGAGGACAGAATATCTAAGCTAGAAGACCAGGTGGCAGACCTAATGCAGTCCAACAAAGAGAAAGAGAAAGACAAACTTATAGAAAAGTATGAGTGGGAATTTCAAGATATTCGGGACACTATGAAAAGATCCAATATAAGAATTCAGGGCATAGTAGAAGGAGAAGAACTCCACTCCAGAGGCATAGTAGGCGTCTTCAACAAAATCATAGAAGAAAATTTCCCCCAAATTGCGAAAGAGGTGCCAATGCAGATACAGGAAGCCTTTAGAACCCCAGCCAGACAAAACCCAGAAAGAAACTCTCCTTGCCATATTGTAATCAAACTTCCAAACACACACACCAAAGAAAAAATATTTAAAGCAGTTAGAGAGAAAAATCAAGTTACCTACAAAAGCAAGCCCATCAGGATTACAGCAGATTATTCAACACAAACTTTTAAAGCCAGAAGGGCTTGGAGTGATATATTCCAAGTTCTGAAAGATAACAACTGTCAACCAAGGTTACTTTATCCTGCAAAGTTATCCATTCAAATAGATGGAGAAATAAAGACATTCCATGACAAAAGCAGGTTAAAGGAGTATTTGAAGACAAAACCAGCTCTACAGAAAATACTTGATAGAATCCTCCATGCTGAACAAAAGGAAAAGCACACATATAAGGAACCTAGAAAAAACAAGCAATACTCAAATACTAGTTAACAGAAGAGAGCGCAGATAGAACCAGAAACACACACACACACACAAAAATGGCAAACATAAATACACACCTTTCAATAATATCTCTTAATATCAACGGCCTCAATGCCCCAACGAAAAGACATAGATTTGCAGACTGGGTTAAAAAGCAGGATCCTACAATTTGTTGTCTCCAAGAAACTCACCTTTCTACAAAGGATAGACATTATCTTAGGGTGAAAGGTTGGAAGATGGTGTTTCAAGCAAATGGGCCTAGAAAACAAGCAGGGGTTGCTATCCTAATATCAGACAGGGTAGACTTTAGTCCGACGTTAGTCAAGAAAGATAAGGAAGGTCACTTTATATTGATTAAGGGCACACTCCAACAGGAGGACATTACAATCCTAAACATATATGCACCTAACATGGGGGCTCCCAAATTCACCAAACAAACACTATTAGAACTAAGGTCACAGATAACACCAAACACAGTGGTGGTGGGTGACTTTAACACCCCACTCTCATCAATTGACAGGTCATCCCGGGAAAGAATAAACAGAGAGGCATCTGGACTAAATGAGGTCATAGAAGGAATGGACATAACAGATGTATACAGGACATTTCATCCAAAGGCTGCAGAATATACATTCTTTTCAGCAGCACATGGAACATTCTCTAAAATAGACCATATATTAGGACACAAAGCAAATCTTAACAAATTCAGGAAAATTGAAATATTTCCTTGCATTCTATCTGACCACAATGGAATTAAACTACAAATCAGTTGCAAGAAAGGCTATAGAGCATACACAAAATCATGGAAACTAAACAATACACTACTAAATGATGAATGGGTCAATGAAGAAATCAAAAAATTTATAGAGTCAAATGATAATGAGAACACAACATACCAAAATCTCTGGGACACAATGAAGGCAGTTCTATGAGGTAAATTTATAACCTTGAGTACCTACATTAAGAAATTAGAAAGGTCACAAGTAAATGACCTAATGCTTCGCCTTAAAGCCTTGGAAAAAGAAGAACAAGGCAAACCAAAAATCAGTAGATGGGAAGAAATAATAAAGATTAGGGCAGAAATTAATGAAATAGAAACAAAAAGAACAATCCAAAGAATTAATGAAACAGAGTTGGTTCTTTGAAAGGATAAACAAGATTGATAAACCTTTAGCAAATCTGACCAAAAGAAAGAGAGAAAAGATACAAATTAATAAAATCAGAGGTGAACAAGGTAACATCACAACAGATTCCTGAGAAATTCAAAAAATCATAGGGACATACTATCAAAGCATATACTCCACAAAGTATGAAAATCTGAAAGAAATGGATGATTTCCTTGATCTATATGACCTACCTAAATTAAATCAAAATGAGATTAATCACTTAAATAGACCTATAACAAACATGGAGATCTGAACAGTTATCAATACTCTCCCAACTAAAAAAAGCCCAGGCCCGGACGGATTCACTGCTGAATTTTACCAGACTTTTAAGGAAGAGCTAACACCATTGCTTCTTAAACTTTTCCAGGAAATAGAAAAAGAAGGAATTCTACCAAACTCCTTCTATGAAGCCAGCATCACCCTGATACCAAAACCAGGCAAAGATAGAACAAAAAAAGAAAATTACAGACCAATCTCCCTCATGAACATAGATGCAAAAATTCTCAACAAAATATTGGCAAACAGAATACAAGAGTATATCAAAAAGATCATTCACCCTGACCAAGTAGGCTTTATCCCAGAGATGCAGGGATGGTTCAACATACGCAAATCTATAAATGTAATACATTACATAAACGGGTTGAAGGACAAAAATCACATGATCATCTCATTAGATGCAGAGAAAGCATTTGACAAAATCCAACATCCCTTCATGATAAAAGTCCTACAGAGACTGGGAATAGAAGGAACATATCTCAATATAATAAAGGCTATTTATGACAAGCCTACAGCCAACATATTACTAAATGGGGAAAAATTGGAAGCTTTTCCACTAAAATCAGGAACAAGACAAGGGTGTCCACTGTCCCCACTTTTATTTATTATAGTTTTGGAAGTCTTAGCCATCGCAATAAGGCAAGAGACACACATAAAAGGGATACAAATTGGAAAGGAAGAAATCAAGTTATCATTATTTGCAGATGACATGATTCTATACATAAAGGACCCTAAAGACTCTACTAGCAAGCTGTTAGAGCTGATCAAAACCTACAGCAATGTAGCAGGATACAAAATAAATACACAGAAATCAGTAGCCTTCATATATGCTAACAACAAACACACAGAGGATGAAATCAGAAAATCACTCCCATTCACAATTGCATCAAAAAATATAAAGTACCTTGGAATAAACCTAACCAAAGAAGTAAAGAACCTATACAATGAGAACTTTAAAACACTCAAGCGAGAAATTGTAGAAGACACTAGAAAGTGGAGAAACATCCCTTGTTCCTGGATTGGAAGAATCAATATTGTGAAAATGGCAATCTTACCTAAAGCAATCTACACATTTAATGCAATCCCTATCAAAATTCCAAAGGCTTTCTTCATGGAAATAGAAAAAACAATCCAAAAATTCATTTGGAATCACAAAAAACCTCGAATATCTAAAATAATACTGAGCAACAAAAAAGAGGCTGGTGGTATCACCATACCTGATTTTAACCTATACTACAGAGCCATAGTAACAAAAACAGCATGGTACTGGCACAAAAACAGACATGTAGATCAGTGGAACAGAATAGAGGACCCAGATGTAAGCCCAAGTAGCTATAGCCACCTGACATTCGATAAAAATGCCAAAAATACTCATTGGAGAAGAGACAGCCTCTTCAGCAAATGGTGTTTTGAAAACTGGATATATATCTGCAGAAGGATGAAAATAGATTCTTCTCTCTCGCCATGCACAAGAATTAAGTCCAAATGGATTAAAGACCTTAACATCAGACCGGAAACTCTGAAACTGCTAGAGGAAAAAGTAGGGGAAACCCTTCAACATATTGGTCTTGGCAAAGACTTTCTGAATACAACCCCAATTGCTCAGGCAATAAAACCACAGATTAACCACTGGGACCTAATGAAATTACAAAGATTTTGCACCGCAAAGGACACAGTGAAAAAAAGCAAAGAGGCAACCTACAGAATGGGAAAAAATCTTCGCCAGTTATATATTTGATAAAGGATTAATATCTAGGATATACAAAGAACTCAAAAAGTTAAATAATAAGGAATCAAACAAGCCACTCAAAAAATGGGCTATGGAGCTAAATAGAGCACTCTCAAAGGAAGAAATACGAATGGCATATAAGCATCTAAAAAAATGTTCTAAGTCACTAGTCATCAGGGAAATGCAGATTAAAACTACATTGAGATTCCATCTCACTCCTGTCAGATTGGCCACCATCATGAAAACAAATGATCATAAATGTTGGCGGGGATGTGGAAAAAAAGGAACCCTTCTGCACTGCTGGTGGGAATGCAATCTGGTCCAGCCATTGTGGAAAACAGTGTGGAGGTTCCTAAAACAGCTAGAGATTGATCTACCATATGACCCAGCTATAGCACTCCTAGGCATATATCCAAAAGACTCATCACATTTCCTTAGAAGTACGAGCTCAACCATGTTTATTGCTGCTCAATTTATAATAGCTGGGAAATGGAACCAGCCTAGATGTCCCTCAACAGATGAGTGGATAATGAAGATGTGGCACATTTATACAATGGAGTTCTACTCAGCAGTAAGAAAAATGAAGTTATGAAATTTGCAGAAAAATGGATGGACCTGGAAAGTATTATACTAAGTGAGGTAACCCAGACCCAGAAAGCCAAGTGCCACATGTTCTCTCTCATATGTGGATCCTAGCTACAGATGATTGGGCTTCTGCGTGAGAATGAAAATACTTAGTAGTAGAGTCCAGTAAGTTAAAAAGGAGATATAAAGGGAAGAGAAAGGAAGGGGAGAGGATACTTAATAGGTTGATATTGTATATATGTAATTACAATGATTGTAATGGGGAGGTAATATGATGGAGAATGGAATTTCAAATGGGAAAGTGTGGGGGTGGGGAGGGAGGGAATTACCATGGGATATATTTTATAATCATGGAAAATGTTAATAAAAATTTTAAAAAAAAAAGAAAATATTTTCTATGCCATTGGTCTGAAGTTCTCCTTCTTGTTGTTTGTGTTGTTTATTTGTTTGCTTGCTTTTATTTGTCAAGGTACAGTCTAGCCCAGGCTGACCTGGAATTCCCTATGTAATCTCAAGGTGGCCTCAAACTCATGGTGATCCTCCTACCTCTGCCTCTCAAATGATGGGATTAAAGGTTTGTGCCACTACACCCATATGTTTGCTTGTTTTTGAGGTAGGGTCTCACTCTAGCCAAGGATGACCTGGAAATAGTCCAGGCTGCCCTTAAGCTCACAATGAACTCCTACCTCTGTTTCACAAATGCTGGGATTAAAGGCATGTACCACCATGCCCAGCTGTTCTTCTATGACCATTATTTCAACATTTGATCTTTTCATGATGTCCCACATCTCTCTCATGTTCCATTCATGTCTTTAAAAAAAAATCTTATTTTTCACTAATTGACCCAATTCCTCTACCTTGTCTTCAAAGCCCGACATTGTTTCTTCTACTTGATCCATTTTCATTCTGTTGGTGAAACTTTCCATAGAGCTGTTTGTTTGACTTACTGTGTTGTTATTTCCAAGTTTATTTCAATTTGGCTTTTCTTTGGAATTTCTTTCTTTATTGAATTTCATTTGCAAGCAAGCACCTTTAACTGCGAAGCCATCTCTCCAGCCCCAGGTTTCATTTTCTTATCCTGGCTTGACTTCCTCATGTCACCTCTTTGTGTGTGTGTGTGTGTGTGTGTGTGTCCTCTGGAATTTATTTAGGCATTTGTTTGTTTCCTCTGTGAATTTGTTTAGGATTTTATTCATTCATTTATCCATGTCTCCTTTGAGTTCTTTGTACATATGTATAATCATTCTTGTGAGTTCTTTTCTAGAGTTTCATCTAATCAGCCTTCATAAGGGTCCACTACTAGGATTGGTCTTTCTTGGAGGAAACATATTGGCATTGCTTTTCACATTATCCATCTTCTATAAGACATCACCATCTGGAGACAGTATGTCAGACAGGTCTTTCTAGCACACCTGTGTTATGTATTTGGCATGATTCTTGTGGTGATTTGAACATAAATGTTCCCCCATAACCATATGTGTTTGAATACTTGGTCCCCAGCTGGTAGCAATTTGGCAAAGCTATAGAGCCTTGCTGAAGGAGGTGTGCCATTAGAGGCAGACCTTGAGGGTTATTAGTTTAGCTCATGGGTGCTCAGAACGAGCTCACTGAATCTACTTCCTTCAAGCCACCATGACAAAACGAGACCCAGGCTTCCTTCTCAGGCCTACCACACTTTCCTCACCATGGTGAAACTTCCCATCAAGACTATAATCTGATATAAACCCTTTCCTTCCATATGCTTCTTTTGGTCAGGTGTCCCAGCAGTGAGAAGCTAACTGCAACAGTGCTGATGCATCTATGTGTTTGCTCTGTGGTGCTTGGAGTTAGTCTTGGAGACACTTGGAGACTGCTTTGTAGATGGGGTAGATTGGGTAGATTGGTCAGCTGGGCTCACATCACACTTGGGTCCTAGCTCAAATGGTAAATTGTTGGTGCCCCCACAGTAGAGGGAGAAGGGATTGCCAGGGGAAATCCAAGTGCCACAACTCATGCATGGGTCCTGTGGTAGTTTCAGTGTATGGCCCCATAGACGCAAGTGGTTTATTAAGATTGAGCTTACAACTTGAGTCTCCAGTGGACGGAGCCCTCCTAAGAGAAAGAGGTACGTCACCAGGGGTGGATGTTGTAGTACAGCCCTACCAGGTGTGTTTGAAGTGGTTTGGGCTTGGTTGTCATGTGGTGCTGGGTCTTGGTGGTATCTCTCTGCTTGGATCTATAGAAGTGAGCCCGTTTCTTCTGCCATTGATTCTCCTGGAATCTGTAAGCCAGAAATAAACTCCCTTCCTCTGATAAGCTATTTTGGTTGGGTGTTTGTGCAACAACTTGAAGATAACTGCAACAGGTCAGATTGCAAGTACTCCCTTAGTGGCTGGTGGGGGGGTGGTGAGGGTGGTTGCTAGAGGTAATCCAAATGTTTGAACTCATGAGCAATTCCCAGCCCAAATGGACAATCATTGGCACCCCAAAGTGGAAGAAGGGGGCTAGGGAGAAATCTGAGTGCTCAAACTCACTTGCTGGTCCTAGCCTCCAGGGCAAATCATGGGCACCTCTGCATGGAGGGAGGGGCTTTGATGCTGGTGGTGGTGTTACTGATAATTATTAACATACATACGTTTTTGAGGTGGGGTGACTAAAGCATAGGATTGGAGCATTCCTATGTCATTTAAGCAACACCCCAACAGCAATGATTGGGTATGACCTGCTATAATCCACAGTGACTTACTTACCAGGTCATGAAAATATCAAAACACAAACTGGCCTTTTTCCTCCAGTTGTTTGTGGTTTGTTTTTTTTTTTTTTTTTCATTTTTTATTTATTTATTTGAGAGTGTCAGACACAGAGAGAAAGACAGATAGAGGGAGAGAGAGAGAATGGGCGTGCCAGGGCTTCCAGCCACTGGAAACGAACTCCAGATGCGTGCGCCCCCTTGTGCATCTGGCTAACGTGGGACCTGGGGAACCGAGCCTCGAACCGGGGTCCTTAGGCTTCACAGGCAAGCGCTTAACCGCTAAGCCATCTCTCCAGCCCCTGTTTGTGTTCTTTAAGAAGTTGATCCACATGTGTCATACTGCCTGTAAACTCTGTTTCCTCTTCCAACAAGTTATACAGGGTAAACTTCACCTACAAGACAGATTAAAACCACAAAGAAGCAAACCAATGTACTCATCTGGAGTCATAGGCTTATCATTCACAAAGAAAAGTGAAAAGCTAAAAGGATTAGGATTTACATGTATATATGTTCCTGGTTCTCCTCCCCCTCTTTTTCTTTTCATTCCCTCCTTCTCCTTTCTTCCTTCCCTTTCCTTTTCTCAACTTGTTTATTCTGTTATCTTTCAGATTAAATTGGGGGACTCAGAAGTACCTTATGTAATTGGATTAGACAACAGTCAACAGATTATCTGCCAACAAACAATGGTGAGCCATCATTGAAATGCCATGAATAGCAAAAGACAGCAGGGATTCTAGAAATCCCACTGAAAAGTGGGAAGAAGGGGATGTTAAGAAGCAGTATACAGGGCTGGAGAGATGGCTTAACAGTTAAGGTGTTTGCCTGTGAAGTCTAAGGACCCAGGTTCAATTCCCCAGGACCCACATAAACCAGATACACAAGGTGGCACATGCATCTGGAGTTCATTTGCAGTGGCTGGAGGCCCTGTCACCCATTCTCTCTCAAATTAATAAATAAATAAAAGAAGAAGCAGTATGCAAAGAAGGAGCTAGATGCCCCAATCTGAAGCATCTACAAGGAAAGAGAAAACTGGAAGCCAGTACCAAAAAAGGATGTGATATTAAAAAGAAACAATACCAGGCTGGAGAGATGGTGTTGCAGTCCAGTTCACATTGCTGGTACAAATCACCCAACCAAGAGCAGCTTCTGAGAAAAAGAGATTTATTTTGGCTTGTAGGCTTGAAGGGAAGCTTCATGATGGCAGGGGAAAACGACGGCACAAGAAGAGGGTGGACATCACCCCCTGGCCAACATAAGGTGGACAATAGCAATAGGAGAGTGTGCCAAACACTGGCATGGGGAAACTGGCTATAACACCCATAAGCCCGCCCCCAACAATACACTCCCTCCAGGAGGCATTAATTCCCAAATATCCATCAGTTGAGAACCTAGTATTCAGAACACCTAAATTTATGGGGGACACCTGAATCAAACCACCACATTCTGCCCCTAGCCCTCATAAACTGATAACCATACACGATGTATAATGCAGTGCATTCAGTCTAACTTTAAAAGTTCCATAGTTTTTATCAATTCCAATGATGTTCATACATCCCCATAGTCCAAGATCTTTTAACTGAGCCATAATACCAAAAAATGACCTCAAAAAACCCATAAAGACACAGAATAAACATTCATACTGCAAAAGATGACATTGGGCATAGCAAAGAAATATTTAACCAATACAAGATTTAAAACAACCAGGGGAGGGCTGGAGAGATGGCTTAGGGGTTAGGCACTTGCCTGTGAAGCCTAAGGATCCCGGTTCGAGGCTCGGTTCCCCAGGTCCCACGTTAGCCAGATGCACAAGGGGGCGCATGTGTCTGGAGTTCGTTTGCAGAGGCTGGAAGCCCTGGTGTGCCCATTCTCTCTCTCTCCCTCTATCTGTCTTTCTCTCTGTGTCTCTCGCTCTCAAATAAATAAATAATTAATTTAAAAAAAAAAAAAAAACCAGGGCAAACATCAAACTCTGTAGCTTTAAGTGCAACAACTCCAGCCAGTGACAAATCTCCAAGTCCATTAATTCTAACCGGCAACAAGTCCCTGGCATTCCAATTCCGCCCCTCCAGCTAGGCTACTCACAGTCCTGGAAAACTTCCTTGGGCTAGCAGCTCTCTTTGGCAGCCATACCATGGTCCCAGCATCTCCACTGGGTCTCCACTGCAAGCCATGGTTCATCCTCATGGGCCCCTGGGGTCTCCATGCAGGCAACCAGCAAACCTGCTTCACACTGCCCATGGCCATTTCCAAAACACAAGACCGCATTGCAAACTCAATGACCCTCTCTTTCCTGCATTTCCTATACTCCACAATACCAGGTAGGGTGCCAATTTGTTAATCCAGGGGGGAATAAAGCAGACTTTGAAAAACAGGACACTCCTTGAGCACTCAGGCCCCTTCACAAGAATCAACATTCTTCCTGTTGCCCCAGCACAGGTCAGCTAGCCCAGTCTCAAAGGTTGTAATCTCTCAGTTGCAGCTGAATGGGCAATAGTTCACCCAAAGATTTTTCTTTCTGTGCCATATCCCTCTGCTCACACCAGTTCATTTCTATGCAAAGCAACCCTGAACAACTTCTCAGGACACGGGCATAAGAGCAAGCTTCTCACACAAACTGCTAGCCCAGTCCAAGCACAGCTCTTTCTCACCCTCATAAGCCAAACCTCACAGTCCATAGTTCTTACTGCATTCAGGTCTTGCAGCTCAGGCCAGAATACTCCATCAAGCTGTACTTATAGCACTGCAAGACATCTCTTAGGCCAAGGTTTCAGATCCTCCCACATTCCTCTTGAAAATCAGCTCTAAAAGGCCAAAACCACACAGTCAGGTGTCTAGCAGCAATCCCACTCCTCGGTACCACTTTACTGTTGCAGTCCGGTTCACATTGCTGGTAGAAATCACCAAACCAAGAGCAGCTTCTGAGCAAAAGAGATTTATTTTGGCTTACAGGCTTGAGGGGAAGCTCCACGATGGCAGGAGAAAACGATGGCATGAGCAGAGGGTGGACATCACCCCCTGGCCAACATAAGGTGGACCACAGCAACAGGAGAGTGTGCCAAACACTGGCATGGGGAAACTGGCTATAACACCCAAAAGCCCGCCCCCAACAATACACTCCCTCCAGGAGGCATTAATTCCCAAATACCCATCAGCTGGGGAGCTAGCATTCAGAACACCTAAGTTTATGGGGGACTTCTGAATCAAACCACCATCGATGGCTTAGCAGTTAAGGCGCTTGCCTACAAAGCCTAAGGACTCAGGTTCAATTCCCCAGGACCCATGTAAGCCAGACGCACAAGGTGGCGCATGTGTCTGAAGTTCATTTGCAGGGGCTGGAGGCCCTGGCACCCCCATTCTCTCTCTCTCTCTCTCTCTCTTCTTCCCTCCGTCTTTCTCTATTGCTCTCTCAAATAAATAATTTTCTTAAAAAAAGAAAGAATGCCTTATAAAAAGTGTGTTCAAAGTACAGTAGTTGTAGGCAGTAGCCAAGTTTCAGATGATGCTCTGAGCAAAACTGGTTTTTGTGTTTCATCCAATTAAGTCATAACCTTTCAAGAAAAAGTGGCTTCATATTAGCATTCATTTCTATAGGAGTCCACATAGGTCATGCATTCATAAATATACCACCTCTGTTTCCTTCCTCTCCCTTCCTTCTTCCTTCTTCCTCTTTATGTCTACTTTCTTTCTTGCTTGTTTCCTTGCTGTTTGAGGCAGTATCTTATTTTGTAGTCTAGACCTCAAATTCACTATGTAGCTGAGGCTAATCTTAAACTCAGAATACTCCTGCCTCGACCCCAGCCTTGCCTCACCATGCATGACTTATGCCTATTTTCCACTGGTGGTATTAACTGTGGCCATCTTTGCATTATTTTTTTAAATTTTTTAAAATTTTTATTTATTTATTTGAGAGCGACAGACACAGAGAGAAAGACAGACAGAGGGAGAGAGAGAATGGGCGCGCCAGGGCTTCCAGCCTCTGCAAACGAACTCCAGACGCGTGCGCCCCCTTGTGCATCTGGCTAACGTGGGACCTGGGGAACCGAGCCTCGAACCGGGGTTCTTAGGCTTCACAGGCAAGCGCTTAACCGCTAAGCCATCTCTCCAGCCCAATCTTTGCATTATTAAAGACCATCTCATTTGTATCAAGCTTATTGTTCAGTGTGTAACCAAACCCAACTGTCTTACCTCATAGTGAGTACAAAACCAAAATAAGTAGAGAAAGATTTATCGCCTGCAACAGATAAGGGGAGTATGTCAGTAGCAGAGCCAAGAAATCAGAGTGAGAAAGATGTATTACCTGTGGCAGATGAGGAGAGTGTTGGAGTCATCTTCAAAGTATAACACTCAGGGAAACATAGGAAGCTTGGGGATTTTATTTAAGAGGCATATACATATTCATATATGGATGGGCCAGTTCTTTAAAAATATTTTACTTATTTATAGCCAGGTGTGGTGGCACATGCCTTTAATCCCAGCACTTGGGAGGCAGAGGTAAGTGGATCTCCATGAGTTCGAGGCCACCCTGAGATTACATAGTGAATTCCAGGTCAGCCTAGGCTAGAGTGAGACCCTACCTCGAAAAACTTGACTGACTCTCTTGCCTGGGAATTGGCTATATCTCTTCTTTTCCATTCTGAAGTATTGGTTTTCATCTTATCAGATCAATACACATTAAGTATTTGTAGGATAGATAAATTAATAGTCAAGAAGAAAACAAGTTGCAAAGGAATAAAGACCAATCAGATACAATGCGGGGAGTAGTCATGCGTCATTGTTCTCAGTGCTTGCTTCCTCCTAGCCACTCATGAAGGTTCCGGGTTTCCCAACTCAGTTTAACTGCTCCTGAGTTCACAGGGAATTTCTGGAATATATGTTAGACTTACATACATACATATGCATGATTGTGATGCCGATATGGAAAGAAAGTTTGAAGAATCTAAAGGCGAAGAGAGTTATAGCCAGGACAGAAGACACTGGAGGAGGGAAGCTGAACAGAAATAAACTTACAGGGCCTTGGAGCATAAAGGAGACATGTGAAACAGAAACTGATTTCATATACCATGAATCTGCATCACACTGTTACACACATACACACAAGCAAAACTTGTGGCCTAGTCGTCATTTTAGAAGTGAACCACATGGTAAGTTTCAGAGGGTTTACAAAAATCAAACGTTATTAACACAGTGGGAAATATGTTAAGACTTTGATTTTCTATAGAGTATAATGGTAAGCTGCCCCGCCCAAAAACAGAGCTTCAATTTTCATAGTTAAAACAAATAAAAATGTTTCATAACTTAGGGAATTTTGAAGGCAGAGGTAGGAGGATCACTGTGAGTTCTAGGCCACATAGTGAATTCCAGGTCAGCCTGGACCAGAGTGAAACCGTACCTCAAAAAAACTAAAAAACTAAAACTAAAAATAAATTATTTAGTTAGTTGCATGCAGAGAGAGAGAGAAGACAAAGAGAGAGAGAGAGAGAAAGGGGAAATGGGCACACCAGGGCCTCTAGCCACTGCAAATGAACTCCAGATGCGTACACCACTTTGTGCATTTGGTTTTACGTAGGAACTGGGGAATCAAACCTGAGTCGTTAGGCTTTGCGATCAAATGTCTTTACCACTGAGCCCTCTCTCCAGCCTCCATTAGACTTTTAAAGAAGAACTGAAACCAATGCTTCTTGAAGTAATTCATAAAATAGAAAGGGAAGGAATGGGCTGGAGAGATGGTAGAGCAGTTAAGGCACTTGCCAGTGAAGCCTAGGGACCCATGTTCAACTCTCTAGATCCTATGTTAGCCAGACACACAAAGGTGAGACAACTGCAAGGTAAACACATGTCAATAGGTGGCACAAACATCTGGAGTTTTATTTCAGTGGCTGAGGCCCTGGGCCAATTTCTCTCTCTGTTTCTGTCTATCTCTGTCTCTCTCAAAAAATTTTTTTTTTTTTTAATTTGAGAGCGACAGACACAGAGAGAAAGACAGATAGAGGGAGAGAGAGAGAATGGGCGTGCCAGGGCTTCCAGCCTCTGCAAACGAACTCCAGATGTGTGTGCTCCCTTGTGCATCTGGCTAACATGGGACCTGGGGAATCGAGCCTTGAACCGGGGTCCTTAGGCTTCACAGGCAAGCACTTAACCGCTAAGCCATCTCTCCAGCCCTCTCTCAAAATGTTTTAAAAGAGAAAAGGAAGGACTAACTCCCTCACTCCTTTTAACAGCCCAGCATTAAACAAGTAGCTAAACCACACACACACACACACACACACACACACACACACACACACACACTCACTCACTACAGACCAAACTACAGACCAATATCCATGATGAATATAGAGACAAAACTCCTTAGTAAAATACTTGCCAACTAAATTCAAGAACACATCAGAAAGATCATTCACTTTGATAAAGTTGGATTCATTCCAGAGATGCAGGGATAATTCAACATACATGAATCAATACATGTAATACATCATATAAATAGACTCAAAGACAGAAATTGCATGATGATCTCAATAGATGCAGAAAAGGCCTTTGGCAAAATTCAACATTCCTTCATGATAAAGTCCTGGAGAGATTAGAAACAGAGGAACATATCTCAACATAATAAAGGCTGTATATGACAAACCTATAGCCAAGTTGCTACTAAATGGAGAAAAATCCAGAGTATTTCCACTAAGATCAGAAACATGACAAGAGACTCTACTCTCCCCACTCCTATTTAATGTAGTTCTTAAATCTTAGCAAGCACAATGTTGCCTAAGAAAGAAATAAAAGGAAAGGAAGATATCAAACTATCCCTATTTGGAGATGGTATGATTCCATACAAGTGAGACTTTAAAGGCACCACCAGAAAACTCCTAGACACTGATAGACACTTTCACCCAAACATCAGGTTAGAAAATGAATATAAAAAAATCAGCAACATTCTTATATACCAATGACCAACACATTGAGAAAGAAATTAGAGAAACAGTCCCATTCACAATACCCACAAAAAAATAAATTCCATGGAATAACCCTAATAATGGATGTGAGAGACCTTTAAGATGAAAACATCCAAGAAGGAAATTGAAGAAAACACTAAAAGATGGAAACATGTCCCATACTTACAGATGGGAAGACTCAATATTGTGAAAATAGCCACCTTACAAAAAGCAATCTACAGATTCAATGCAGTCCACATCAAAACTCTACTACCATACTTCACAGAAGCAGAAAAAGAATGTTAAAATTCACATGGAAGCACAAAGGTCCCTAGGTAGCCAAAGCCATCTTGAGCAAGAACAATACTGCTCCAGGTATTACCATACCTGATTCCAGGTGATACTACAGAAACATAACAATAAAGTCAGCAGGGTACTGGCACAAAAACAGGCATCAATTGAGTAGAAAAAGAATGGAAATGGGGTCAAGAGAATGTAATGGGAGGAGATTATAAACATAAAATTGTCAATAAAAATAACTTTTAAAAAATGCAAAAGTGAAGTGGCCAAAGGTTTATTACTCAGTTATTTTAGGAGTTCTGAAACAGGGTGCCAGGGAGTCAGAAAAGACCTTGAACCCCAAACCTTGGGTTTGCATTTGCATTTAGCCAAAGAATTGACCAAACCAAACTGAGGGTAATTATTATATTTATTTAGGAAAGTACAGAAGCAAGGGAAATAAATGGAGTCACCCACTCCACGTGGCTTGAGAGCCCACGTGGTGGGCCTGGAAAAACTGTGGAGAGAACAGACAGAAAGTTCAAAGAGCTCCTGACATGTGGGGAGCAGGAAAGGTAAGGAGCCCATGTGGGAAGGAGGGGTTGGAGATTCTCCCCTCATCTTGAAGTAAGGATGAGTTGAGAAACTCGCCACAGCTGGAGGTTCAGGGGTGGTCGGGCAGCCCTGAACTCTTGTCCTCTCCCCACAAATGCATTTATAACCTTATGATGGTGGGCCTACCTTCCCCCTCACGTGAGCTGAGGGATAGCTGATTGGTCTGGGGCTATAGGCTGCCTCAGGAAGAGGCCAGTTCTGGGGTCTTAACTTGACCAACCACCATGTTAGGATTAGATTTAAATCCTAGGAGAGACCTCCCTTCCAGGAAGGGCCCAGGTTGTTTGTGGGAGACGGGGGGGGGGGGGGGGGGGGGGGGGGGGGGGGGGGGGGGAACACGACACGACAACAGAACTAGGGAAGAGAAAAGAAGTCAGATCAAACTTTGATCTCTAACAAAGTGGAGACTGCAAAGATACTTTTAGGGGCCCAGTCACCCTAACTGCCTAACAAAGCTACCTGACTCCCTCTTGGTTCCAGGGGTGGATTTGTTTCACCCTACCTTTGGATTCTGGATGATGTCTTAAATATTACACTAAGTTTGTAGAATATTAGTTAGGCATAATTTTCCTAAGGGGCATTAAAATAGTAAATGCTTAATATTTTTCCATGATTACACAAATCGCAGCAGAGATCTCATCAACACCTTTGTTTTTCCATCTCACGTCATTCACCAGAACCTCGATGACTCATTCATAAAGTCTCGAAACCTTGTCACATGGGAGACAGTGAAATAGTGCAAACAGCAAAAGATCCCCAAATTGCTCACAGTAAAGCAAAGCCAACATGGTTCAAAAGAATTCCAAAATCAGCTCAAGGAAGCCCCAAAGCACACAGAAAGGCAAAGTCTGAGGTGTATTGATCAGAGAGAAACTTACCAAGGATCAAATTTGCTTGAGAGTTCAAATACTCCTTTTTCTGCTTCACACATAGAGGCTAAAAGTATCTAACCCCAGCTGACAAGGGAAGATTTTTAAGAAAAAGTCCCTGGAATAAAATGGCCTCACAGCTGCTTGGGGACTCTTTAATATCTTTCCATTCCATCCAGGATCAATTTGCTCCAGGTGGCTGACAATGACCAAAAATGTGTCTTTTCTCCAGTAGTGGCCCATCAGAGTGGTTATGACGTTAGGCTCAGAACCTGGGCCTTGGCAGTGCAAATATACAAGACTTTGTTACTCATCTTCAATATGCCAATTTAAGGAGATAAATTAATAGTGAAAAGCAGAAAATCCAGGGGAAATTCCATTTTCTTGGGGTCATTGTTTCCATAGTCTGATAGCCAAAAGAAAGGCATACATGTCTCTTTAGATTCCCCTCCTTCTAGCCAGGTCAATTACAGTTGTGCTGGGTGATGTTGTATCACTTATTTTTGTATTCTTAGAAATCTCCTCCCTAGCTGGGCATGGTGGTGCCCACCTTTAGTTCCAGCACTCGGGAGGCAGAGGTAGGATGATCTCTGGGAGTTTCAAGCCAGCCTGAGACTACAGAGTGAATTCCAGGTCAGCCTGGGCTACAGTGAAACCCTATGTCAGGTGGGGCGGGGGGGGGGGGAACAAAAAAAACAGGACTGGAGAGATGGTATAGTACTTAAGGCACTTGCCTGCAAAGTCAAAGGACTCAAGTTCAATTCCCCAGGACCCACATAAGCCAGATGAACATAGTGGTGCATGCATCTGGAATTGTTTGCAGCAGCTAAAGGCCCTGTTGTGCCCATTCTCTCTTTCTATCTGCCTCTCTCTCTCTCTCAATCTCTCTCTTTCTCTCTCTCTCTCTCTCTCTCTCTCTCTCTCTCTCTCTCTCTCTCGCAAACAAATTTAATAAAGTAAAAAGAAAACAAAACAAAAAAAAAAAAAACAAGAAAAAGAAAAAGAAATCTCGTCACTAATTTCTGTTCTGGCTGTACTAGTTCACTCCTACCAACACGGATAGAGTTCCTTTTCCTCACATCCTCACCAGCATTTTTTGTCATTTGTTTTCTTGACAATAGCCATTCTGACTGTAGTGAGGTAGAAACTCAAAGTGGCTCGAATTTGCATTTCCTGAATGGCTAAGAATGTTGGACATTTAAAAACAAATTGAGGGCTGGAGAGATGGTTTAGCGGTTAAGGCACTAGTCTGAGAAGCCTAAGGACCCTGGTTGGATTCCCCAGGACCCATGTAAGCCAGATGCACAAGGTGGTGCATGCAACTGGAATTCATTTGCAGTGCCTGGTGGCATTGGCATGCCCATTTTCTTTCTACCTATCTGTCTCCCTCTCTTTCTCTAATAAATAAATTAAATTAAAAATTCTTTAAATATATGTATCAATTAGCAATCTGTATTTCTTTTCTTTATTTGAGAAAGAGAGAGGCAGAGAAAAAGAGAGAGGAGGAAAATGGGCACACCAGGGCCTGCAGCCACTGCAAATGAACTCCAGATGCAAGCGCCACCTTGTGCATCTGGCTTAAGTGAGTACAGGGAATCAAACCTGAGTCCTTTGGCTTTGCAGGCAAGTGCCCAAACCGCTATAGCCCCTTCTGCTCATTCATATTTGAATTAGATTCTCTCACTAATCCTGGAGCGCTCTCTCTCTCTCTCTCTCTCTCTCTCTCTCTCTCTCTCTCTCTGTGTGTGTGTGTGTGCGCGCGCATGCGTGTGTGTGTGTTTCAGCAATTCTCCCATCTCCGCCCCTCTATGGGAGTGGGGCTACAGGTGCACATGGCCATACCCAGCCGTTTATGTGGGTCCTGGGATTCAAACTCACTCCGTCTCTCAGGCCTCCTCTGGCTCTCAAGCTTGCCCAAGAAATGCTCCCAATCTCTGATCTACTTCTCCAGCACATCTTTTGCCACTTTCAAAATGCTTTCTTTGGTCTGCATATTTACTGGTTAAATAATAATATGGGGCTGGAGAGATGGCTTAGCGGTTAAGCGCTTGCCTGTGAAGCCTAAGGACCCCGGTTCGAGGCTCGGTTCCCCAGGTCCCACGTTAGCCAGATGCACAAGGGGGCGCACGCGTCTGGAGTTCGTTTGCAGAGGCTGGAAGCCCTGGCGTGCCCATTCTCTCTCTCTCCCTCTATCTGTCTTTCTCTCTGTGTCTGTCACTCTCAAATAAATAAATAAATTTAAAAATAAATAAATAAATAATAATATGATAATAATATGATGTCTGTTGTGTGTTCTAAATGCCCCCTGTATCTGGTTTGACATCTTCTTACCCCAATTTTGGGAATATTTTTCTGATTTTATTGTATATGTTTACTATGCCTTTGGGGTAAAATTCTTACCCTTCTTCTATGTCCATAGTTCTTAGTTTTGGTTTTTTCATGGTTTCTCATATATCTTGAAAGCACCACATATGCCTTCTTGTTAATTTATCTTTGTGCTTATTGGAATGTTCCATTTCCACCTCCTTGTCTTCAAGATCAGGCATTCTTTCCTTCCTTTGATCTAGTCTAACTTTTTACATATCATTTTCTTTACCACCACAGAATTTACTTTTCTGATTTCTAGAGATTTTTCTCTTTTTACTGGAAATCTAAACAAATTCAATGTGAGATAGATTATAGGGACCACTCTCTTCCTGGTGTGCTTGATAGGTTTTAATTACTAAAGTACTGTCACATACTATTAGACATTACTATTGATGTTCATGATCATCCTTATTATAAGCCACTATGCTTTGTGTGTGTGTGTGTGTGTGTGTGTGTGTGTGTGTGTGTGTTGAGGTAGAGTTTCACTCTAGTCCAGGCTGACCTGGAACTCACTATGTAGTCTCAGGGTGGCCTCAAACTCACAGCGATCCTCCTACCTCTGCCTCCAAGTACTGGGATTAAAGGCATGTGCCACCATGCCCACAGTAAGCCATTCCTTTTGACGTTTACTTCAACTAAAATAAGATGTTGGGGAATGGGACATTTTTTTTTTTCCTAACTGACACCTGTTAGACCACTCTTTAGTGCCATAGCTGCATTTGGTAAAGTGCTATCAGCCAAATGGTCATTTTGACTTCTCTCATGCCAGTGCCAACTGCTTTGAATGCTCATGGATGCCTTGAGGAAACCAAATGGCAACCACACAGGCTTGCTTCTGAAGCACAGCCAGGCTTCTCAAGGTGTGGCCCCTCTATGATCATTGCAAACAATGTTTGCCGAATGTTTTGTTATCATGAATTTCTGTGGGATCTGGCTGACCATGCAACTGTTAGGTTTAAGGTTCACAATGGAGGACCAAGACAGACAGTATCTTGGGCTGGGGTCTTATTTAACATCAGAATAAATTGGCAGGTTCTGAATAGAGAGGGAAAGCCGGCGCAGTGGCACACATCTTTAATCCCACCACTTCGGAGGCAGAGGTAGAAGTAACAATGTGAGTTCGAGGCCACCCTGAGACTACATAGTGAATTCCAGGTCAGCCTGAGCTAGAGTGAGACCCTACCTCAAAACAACAACAACAAAGAAATGAAAATGGAGGGAAGCTTCAAGTTAGGGAATACACAGACAATTTCTTGGATCCATGACTTTATTATAATGGGGGAGAGGGAGAAGGGTGAAAGAGAGAGAAGGAAGGAGGGAGACAGATAAAGAGAAAGGGAATACATGCACCAGGGAGAGTGAGAGAGAAGGAAGGATAGAGAGAAAAAAAGAGGGGAGAAAGTGGGTAGTGAGTGCAATCCAATAGAGAGCAGAAAGTAGAGCGAGTGAGGGCCAGAAAGATTACTGCATGGAGAGGAGAGATTAAGTGCCCTGTGAGGAAAGGGTCTTGGTAGTCCATACAGGAGGTAATCTGGGGAAGCAGGGGAGCTAATCTCAGACCCAGATTTAGCACGGTCAGGTGGTAGCGATGCAGGATTTTGGAATTCATGGAAGGTTTATGAACTCCAACTTTTAGGCTCTTTATTTTATCAAGGCATTGAAAGAAAAACATACTGAGAAGGATAAATTATGAATTTTTCAGTTTATTTGGAAAGAAATTATGAATTAGGATGTCTGTTCGGGTAAAATTGGTGTGAAGGGAAAGGCTGGAAGAGTTACACACACATATGAGAGACGGGACCTAGAAGCCCATGCCAAAAGATTTAGAACAACTCACACGCGTGCATGTGGGAGCAAAGCATAAAGGCCTCAGCCCTGTGCCTCTGCACGGAAGAAAGTTGAGAGATGAGCAGTGAGGAACTCAGCTTAAGGAGGGAGGAGAGGAAGCACCAACGCAGGAACTGGAAAATTCAGACGCCTGGAGAATGAGTAGTAAAGAAAGTCAAGAGAGAGATGTTACACCAGGAGAATTGTATTTTTATGAATTTTAAGTCTCTTGTTTACATGTACCACATATGGTAAATAAAACCTTATGAAAAAGAAAAAAAAAAAAAGAGAGTTGTCACACACATGGTAGACCCAGAGTGTAGAGGAAAATCATAACAAAGTGAGAAAGGCATCTGTAAACAGAATACGTGTGCAGAACAAAATCATAAAAGGACCCAACGCCAGGCGGGTGGCTCACGCCTTTAGTCCTAGCACCTGGGAGGCAGAGGCAGGAGGACCTTGAATTCAAGGCCACCCTGAGACTACATAATGAATTGCAGGTCAGCCTGGGCTACAGCAAGACCCTTTCTGGAAAAAAAAAAAAAAAAACACAGATAGGTAATGAGAGCCCTCCCCTCCCCCAAGCAGGTGGGGAGAGGGGAGACACTCACTATCCAGTACCAAATCTTGGTCCCCTGGTGTGCCTCTTGTTGGCTTGGCACCTTTCCTGAACTTCCAGGTCCCTGCTCTGGTAAGCAGCTCTCTCAGCCTGGCTGGGCTCAGATGGGGGAGGCCAACCCTCTTCCCACTTCCTTCCACACGGCAGGAGTTTTTTGTATTTTCTCCTCTCTCTCTCTTTGCATTAATTATTTTCCCTTTCTTAATCTAATAAAGTCTCTGCTTCTTACCAGCTGGTTCATGGATTTAATTCTTTAAATTCACAAGGATCCAGGGTACCCTAAATTTATTGGCACACTTGGCATTAGCAAGGAGTCCGGAAACTCTCATTACAGAAATACATCAGAAAGATCATTAACAATTTTCAAACTGATTTGATTCCAGAGATTCAGGGATAGTTCAACACAAGTAATAAATACACAAGTGCATCACTCCATATACAGATAAACAAAAACCACATGTTTTTGATGAATGAGATGAATAATGAAAATGCATTTGGCCAAATTCAACATACCTCCATGATAAAGATTCCTGAACACCGTGGGCCCATCAACCTTGTATTGTGGACTGTGCAGCAGGTCAGAATTGCTTCCTAAGGAACTGTTGGAAGTTAATGGCTGCTGAAGGGGGGAGAGGCATTTTCTTCATTGGCTTAGCTACCTGTAAGGTAGCCTGGTAAATATGCACACACCCCCGCCCCCCCCCGGGCCCCATGTTTCTGTAAGCAGCACTAATCAGACTCAGTTGGTCACATGATACCATCCAGGGGGGTATCTGCCAATTAAAGAATTAAGGGCCAGAAAGTGTTTAAAAGAGCAAAGTTGATTTTAAAGTAACAAGTGAGAAAGCAACGAGAACACAGACTTCTCATGGAGGAGGGGACTCCAGAGCTGGAAAAGCTACTCTTAGTGGGAGCCAGACTTCTACTGAATGAAGAAAGCCTCCTATCCAGAGGCCAAGACTGATTAGCTTAAACAAAGATGAAGGCACTAGTTGACCTACGATGCATCTGGTACTGCACAGGGCCCAGAAATGCCACCGAGCAAGCCTTTTGGCCGGAAAAGTTATTTTTTTTTTAATTTTATTTATTTATTTATTTGAGAGTGACAGACACAGAGAGAAAGACAGAGGGAGAGAGAGAGAATGGGCGCGCCAGGGCTTCCAGCCTCTGCAAACGAACTCCAGACGCGTGCGCCCCCTTGTGCATCTGGCTAACGTGGGACCTGGGGAACCGAGCCTAGAACCGGGGTCCTTAGACTTCACAGGCAAGCGCTTAACCGCTAAGCCATCTCTCCAGCCCGGGAAAAGTTATTTATACAGGGAAGAAGTAGGAAGTGAATCATCTTCTTTGCCATCTTAGGGTATTCTAGAATTAGCCTCCTCTCAAGGGTCCCTTTTCCCTGTCTGCCTGCTTAGCCAAGGAAACTGTCTAGCTCCTATACACCAACACACACGCGCACACGCGCACACACACACAGATTATTGTACAGATTAGACCAGCAGGAATGCAGGAGGAGGAGGCGGGGGACAAGAGAAGATAATGGGAAGTAAATATGGTCAAAATACATCATTTACACTTAGAAAAATAAATAAATAATTTTTTTTTTTTTTTAAAGAGAAAGCAGTTCTATATCCTATAGGATAGGTGACCCAAAGGCAGGATGTAAAGAAGGTATTGAAAGACAATGGCCGGAACAAACTAAGAACTAAGAAAGGCAGCTATACAAAGCCATGCTACTAGGGAGAACTAACTGCAGAACCCTAGCTCCTAACCAGGGAAGACCAAACGCTGGCATGTTAAATCAATATTTTTGCCCTTTATAAAGCTTCCTTTAGCCGGGAGTGGTGGTGCACGCCTTTAATCCCAGCACTCACGAGGCAGAGGTAGGAGGATCGCTGTGAGTTCAAGGCCACCCTGAGACTACAGAGTTAATTCCAGGTCAGCCTGGACCAGAGTGAGACCCTACCTCAAAAAACCAAAAAAAAAAAAAAAAAAAAAAAAAAGAAAGAAAAAAAGCTTCCTTGAATTTTCTCTTGCCATATAACACTTCCTTTCTTGTGAGCATTCATTAATCTAAATCCACAAGTGTTCTTCAATTTCAAGCCTCCTTTGAGGGACCAAGGTCTGGCCTCTCAGGTATTCTTCCCAAGAGCTCTGAAGCAAACCTGTCCATTGTGGGTACTGCAGCGGTACAAGACTGTCCCGTCTATACCTCATTGCTTCACCAAAACTGGTTTCGGTGCTATTGCGCATTGCTCTGTTGTCTGCACGCTATCTGGAGTGAACATCTCTGTGTTCATGTTTCCCCAGGAAAAAGTTTCACCCAACAACATATCTCCTTTGTTCTCAAACAAATGACTCCGTTATCCTGACTTCCATATACATACCATAGACAGCCCAGGTACAACCTTTTGCAGTCTCACTACTCAATCAAAGCAGCACTTTTCTCCCTTCCCGCTGTTCAGTGACATTAAAGGTTTTCATCCAGGCATGGTGTCTCATACCTATAACCCCAGCACTTGGAGCACTGAGACAGGAAGATTGCCTGAGTTCAAAACCAGCCTGGGCTACTACATAAACCCTGTCTTGAGAGCCAATAACAACAAAAAAGGAGGGAGGGGGACTTTCTTGTGGCCTTCATAGACAGTAAAAGGCAAGGCTGAATTCACATTTCTGGTGAAGATTATTTCTAAAGCTGAGAAGTTATGGTAATTCCACAAAGTTTTACAGTATAAAGGAGCAAGTCTCATCACAATTCAAAAGCCCAATAGCAACGCTGTTCTCCTCCTGGCCTTTCCTAAGTACAAGTATCAGTACATGCATAAGATTACACACCAGGCCACTTCTTGTAAAAGATGACTCATTGCAAAGAAAATTCCTGTAGGAAAAGTAAACAATCATAAAATTAACCTTGGTTATGAAATGTGACTTTTGTACCCTCTAATTAAAGTACTGATTTAAAATTTCTTTTTAATAATGAATTTAGAACTATTAATAAAGTGATTAAGCTGGGCATGGTGGCTCATGCCTATAATCGCACCATTTGGGAGGCTGAAGTAGGAGAGATTTTCTTTCTTGTGAGAAAGAGAGAAAGAGAGAGAGAGAGAGAATAGGCTCTCCAGGGCCTCTAGTCACTGCAAATGAACTCCAGATGCAAGTGCCACCTTGTGCATCTGACTTTATGTGGATATGATGCAACCCAATGTAGGTCCTTAAGTTTTATAGGCAAGTGCCTTAAGTGCTGAGCCATCTCTCCAGCTCCTGAGTATTTTATTAATGCCTTTTCAAACCACTTGGCTTCAGGCCACGTGCTGTAAGTGACAATATCTTGCTTCATGGTTAGCTTTCTGTTAATATAGCAAATAGCAAAGACAACCAACTTGGAAAAATAAAGGTTTATGTTTGGTTGAGTTTGGTGGCTTCAGTCCATGTGGTCAGTTGGTCTTACTGATTTGCACCTATGGTGAAACAGTTCATCTATGGCAGAGATATGTGGTGCAGTGAACAGCAACTCACCTCATGCGTGGGCTGCCAACGAGACAGAGGCCGGGGCCAACTCGGTACTTCTCCCCTCCCCATGACCTACAGACCTCCTGCTAGTCCCCATATCATATAGACTCTAATAGGAGTACCAAGCTGGTAATTAGGTCTTTAATATATGAGCCTAGAGGACATGCCAGATCTAAAACACAGCACTTGCATAAGTTCTGAGGAACTGAACCCTGGGACTTATTCTATGATCGTTTTAAGTTGAGTTGTGTGAAGACTATTATATAGTGGATGGAAAATGAGAGGCTGAAATCGGCCCTTGGTTGTTATTGGAAACTTAATGGTGATGATGATGGTATGTGTGTGTACATTTGTATTTTATTTACTTTGATACTATGAAATCCTTGTGTGAAGGTTTATAATTTAGCAGTTGCTGATGTGCTTTAAATAGTTTACAAAGTGCTGGAGAGATGGCTTAGTGGTTAAGGCATTTGCCCACAAAGCCAAAGGACCCAGGTTTGATTCTCCAGGACCCACATAAGCCAGATGCACAAGGTGGCACATGCATCTGGAGTTTGTTAGCAGTGACCAAAGGCCCTGGAGTGCCCATGCCCTTCCTGCATCTCTGTCTGTCTTTCTCTCTGCTTACCAATCAATAAATAAAATATTTTAAAAAATAGTTTACAAAAAACTCCAAAGAGTCAAAGATGCTCAGAAAGTTTTTTTTTTTTGGGGGGGGGGGTGTGCATAGATGGCATTTGAAGAGAAGAATTACAAACCTCAAAGACAAAAGCTAAAGAGCCAGGCATAGCCTTTTCTCAGTCTTTCAGTTGCTCACGTTACCCCCACCCTCACTTTATCCCAAAACTCAGTCTGATTCCAGACTGTCTTCCTTCTTCCTCTCACCTCAAATGCCAGCATCTCATGACATCTTTTTCTTAGCTGCTGCATAGTGACAAACCCTGGACACCCAGTCAAATAACCCTGAAAGCTTTAAGTTCATAGAGTCCCAGGTTCCAAATCCCCAAACTTTGAGTTAGTTGGTCTGAATTATAGTTTGAGCATCTGGATCTTGAAGAACTCCCCAAGCAATCCTAACATGCAGCCAAGGCTGATAACTGTCCTAGCAGACTTTGACAAGTGAGAGCCAAGAAAAGCAATGAAGTGGAACCAAGTAGGGCCGTCAGATCCCACATGTAGCCTGATTCACACACCCTGACAAATATAAGATTCCTCACGTATCTCCCTTCTTCCCTGTCTTTCCTATCCACTTCTTTCTATCTAGCCCCCCCACTCCACTGACACCCCATTGCCCTCCACACTGTACCTATCTCAGCAGAGATGTTCCACTTGGCATTCCTGCCTTCTTATCCCTGCTCCTTCCAACCCACCCCGTGCGCTATCTCCAAATCCATCCACCGTCACTGCTTTCCCAGACTCTCCAAAGAGCTGTAACAGCTCCTTGCGGACTTGGTAAAGAGTTCGCCCAGTCCTCTTCTAGCTATCCATCCAGCTCTCATGTCTGGGAAGGAATCTTACTTTATTCCAGCCAAGGTGCAACTGCTGTAATTTCCCAAATATTCGGTTTCAAATTCAGAATCCAAGGGAGACTGAAAGAAAAGCCAAGTCACTTGCCCCAGATTATACAGCTACTGAGCCATGCAATCTAGACTTCAATCAAGGTTGGGTTGAGTCCAAGCTTCTTAGACCCCACTTTGTTCTTTCTCTAGAGTGTTGTTTTGTTTTCCCCTCTCTCTCTTTCTCTTTCTCTCTGTCATCTATACCTACTTGCAGAGCTCCTAATAACCTTCGCAGCCATTTCTTTCGCTAGTTTTTCTGTTTTGTGTTGGTTTTTGTATTTTTTTTCCCTTGTAACATGTCTTTTCTGTCTTCTGAGGTCCTGTAACACTGTATTACATCTCACAAAGCACCATGACAATAGGGTCATGTCATGTGATAAGTTTCCCAAGGCTAGTGACATTGCTTCATGACCTTTTTTGGTCATGATAGCACCTTGCAACAGTACACACAGTTGGCATTCAGAAGAGACCAGCTGAAGAACAAAAACCTTTCTGCTCTGACACAGGTCAGCCACAAGAGGAGATCCTTGCTGATTTCCTGCACAAGGATGTTCCTCCCCTGCCCTGAGCATCCTACCATTTTCCTCTTCCCTCTTCCAACTTCTTAGAAAATGTTTTTCAACCTGGAAAGAGCTCCGGTGTCTGGTAAGCAGGTACATGCAGGAAGATGAGAATCATGACAAGAAGGGGCCATGAAAACGGGTGGTTTCATTCTTTGGAACCTGAACCCCATGCTACAAATCAAGCTGCAGCTCAAATTCCTCTTTCAGTCCTTCTTGCCCTTTGTCTCTACGTGGTGTTGAAAGGAGTAAGAGGTGGGGCAGCAAGTAGGGTGGAGACAAAACCAGTATGAGAAAAGGGGAATAACTGGTCTAAGAGCTAGCTACTTTTTCAACATTCTAGGAAAGGAATAGCCTCACAGTTTACAAAAAAAAAAAAAAAAAAAAAAAGACACCAAAACACTAAACTAGGGACATTAAGTAGAAGAAAAGAAATGAGACCCAGGAGCCGGGCATGGTGGTGCACACCTGTAATCCCAGCAGAGGTAGGAGAATCACCGTGAGTTCGAGGCCAACCTGACCTACCTAGTGAATTCCAGGTCAGCCTGAGCTAGAGTGAGACGCTACCTCGAAAAATCATAAAAACAAACAACAGAAAAAAAAAAAAAAAGATATGAGACCCAGGGCTGAGAGATGACTTAGTGGTTAAGCGCTTGCCTATGAAGCCTAAGAACCCCGGTGAGAGACTCCATTCCCCAGGACCCATGTAAGCCAGATGCACAAAGTGCCACATTCACCTGGAGTTCTTGTGCAGTGATGGGAAATAATGTATCAAAATATCTTACATTCAACTTCACCATACGGGTCTGGGAAGATAGCTTAGTGGTTAAAGGCACTTGCTTGCAAAGCCTGCCAACCTGGGTTCAATTCCCAAGCTGCCCAGGTAGGTGGACACAAAAGAGTGGAGCAAGGGGACTGGAGAGATGGCTTAGCAGTTACGCACTTGCCTGTGAAGCCTAAGGACCCTGGTTTGAGGCTCCATTCCCCAGGACCCATGTAAGCCAGATGTACAAGGTGGTGCATGCATCTGGAGTTTGTTTGCAGTGGCTGGAGGCCCTGATGTGTCTATTTTCTCTCTCCCTCTCCCTCTCCCTCTCCCTCCCTCTCTCTCTCTCTCTCTCTCTCTGTCACTCTCAAATAAATAATTTTTTTTTAAAAAAAGGAAAAGAAATGAGACCCAAACAGTATCAAACTCCTTGTTTATTAACGGTGGCTCAGCGGACTAATGTACAGACTTGGAAAAGACTGCAAATGTAAGATGATTTAGCATTTGGTTGCTAAAAGGAAGAAGTTGCTAAACTGATGAGTCATTGTCCTGAAATGTATTGGGACCAACAAAGAAGAAGCCAAGACTACCAGTGTGCCCCGGACCCGACAGCAAACACCTTTTTGGGAATGAATTTTTATCCAAACTGGGAGTCTTACAGACATGGGACGCTGCAATCAGGGTGGAGATAAAAAAGCAAGCATAAACTAAACAGCACCTGTTCTGCTGGGCGTGGAGGCACACACCTTTAACCCTAGCATCCAGGAGGCTGAGGTGGAAGGCCCGCTGTGAGCTTGATGTCAGCCTGAGACTAATTCCAGGTCAGCCTGAGCTACAGCAAGACCCTACCTTGAAAACCAAACCAAAACAACAAGCTCCAGTTTCTCCTCTTGCGAGGTGGGAGAAGTGGACATAACTTATTTCCATATACTTCTACAAGGTGAAAGTTCAAGGTCCTTGGGAAACCAAGATGTCTGAGCATAATTGGGTCAGGAGTGGCTTTTCTAAAGTCATGGGATCAAAGCTGAAGACCTATGTGAGTCCCCTGCAGGGTGGCAAGGCCGTTCCTTGAAGAGAATGATGTGGGGAAAGCCCAGAAAAGGGACTGCACCCTTTATCCATGCCGCAGGGTTCTCCCCTTGCCCGTGCTTTTACACACATGCTTGTGCTGGGACATACATTTGGAGAGAAGGGTGGTAGAGGAGACCAAGAAATTGGTGAAATAAAGTATGAATACTGAACTTTAATGAAGTGAATTTAAAAAAAAAAAAAACAAAAACAAAAAACCACCTCTGGGCTGGAGAGATGGCTTAGCAGTGAAGGTGCTTACCTGCAAAGCCTAAGGACCCATCCTCGACTCCCCAGATCCTATGTAAGCCAGACGCACAAAGTGACACATGGGCAAGGTTGCACGTGTGCATGAGGTGGCACACACATCTGGAGTTTGATTACAGTGGCTGGAAGCCCTGGCATGCCCATTCTCTCTCTTTCTCTCTCGCTTTCACTCTCATAATAAATAAATAAGTAAACAAAAAGGCCAGTCTGTTGGACTTGCCTCAAAAAAAAGGGGGGTGGGGGGATGACTGTCGTGAGCCGTACAAACCTGTGTTGGGCAAGGAGAGCACACCCAGCCCAGTTCACACCTCATGGCCAGCTCTGCCTCTGCTGTGAAATACGGTGACCAATGCAGACTCTGTCCCATACGCCGTCCCTTGGATACTAGGGTGGGTGTTCACTAAAGCAGCATACAGATGTGGTGATATCTGCCCTGGAGGGGCAGAAGTAGCAGATGCCAGGGAACGGTTCTCTCTTGGGATGGGCTGTGAGCCCAGCTTTTATTGCTGGCTTTTTAGATGCCTGAGTCTGGGCCTTCATTTCTCCACTGGACAATAATTACAAAATCTGGCCCCCCAATCTCTATATAGGAGCGAGATTAAATAGCGCTTGCTGCGGTAGAGCCCCTTGAGCAATGGTCACATGTTACAGGAAGCATTATGCAGACTCTAGATCAACCCTCAACTAAACCATGAGGCAGAAACATCAGCAGTGCAATCAGCTTGTCATTCCCTCCCCAGTGTTTCAACTCTGTCACAACTGATTGCCTGTGGCCATTGTTTGATGAGCCGTTGTTTGCACATCCATTATTCCTGACCAATGGGTGAGAGATGCTGCTGAGTTACTGGTAAGCATGAACTGTGCTCAGGCATGATTCCATTTCAACCTAGACAGCCCCACCACATGGAATGTGTGGGGCGAGGATAGCAAGTCATAAGACAAAGCTATCAATCTCAGAGCTCCCTCCCCTTCCCAAATGGCCTAAACTGAGGTCTTCTTCAAAGGGCTGCTCTCTGCTGGGGTGGGAGAGGATCCAGCCACCTATCTCCTTCCTGGAGCCCTGGCACACACACCCGCAAACCCTCCTCCCACTGGTTAGTCCACCGTGCCCCAAGGGTATGGACATAAAAGCCCTGGCACCATTCTTTTTGCTCTTTTGTCTGTTTCTGCTGACCCAAGCGCGTATATTTCTTTGTACTTTTCTGTCATCGCTGTTTTCTTCTTTAGCCTCTATTCTGTTCATATATGCACCCCTCTCTTCATTCTTCCTCCCTATGTCTATCTCTCCCTCCCTCCCTCAGCTCAGTGCTGTGATATGCACAATTCCCTGGTTCCTTCCTTCCCCTCTCCTAGCCATCCTGCTCTGCTTTGCCAGCTGCAAACTGTGTTTCAGCAGCTTCCTGCTGCCAAGGGTTCTCAGACGGTCCTGCGTGCTGGCTGCCACAAGCTTTTCGCCCCTGCCTTTTCCACCTTATCCCTTCTTCCTCCCCTCAACTACCCACTCTGACCCTTAGTCTAAAGACTCCTCCTCTCAGCCACTAAAACTCTTTTCTAAAAGTATAGTCTCCAGCAGGAGAGATGGTTCAGCAGTTAAGGCGCTTGCCTGCAAAGCCTAATGACCCAGATTTGATTCCCTAGCACCCATGTAAAGCCAGATGCACAAAGTGGTGCATGCATCTGGAATTTGTTTGCAGTGGCTAGAGGCCCTGGTGAACCCATTCTCTCTCTCTCTCTCTCTCTCTCTCTCTCTCTCTCTCTCTCTCTATATATATATATATATATATATATATATATATATATATATATATATATATTGGTCCATCTCTCTCTGCTTGCAAAACAATAAAAGAAAAATAAATAAAAGTGTAGTCTCAGAGCCTCTAATTCAAATCTCCAGTATGTTCTAAGAACAAGGTGTTATCTCACCTGGGAATGCTAGTCAAGTAGGTCATGGCATTTAGAAAGTCCTCCTCAGTGATGGGTTTGAACCCCCACAACCTCCTGCAACAACAACAACAAAAAAAAATCGATAGCCAATATGGTAGAAAATGTGCTTATGTCACATCTCTGAAGTCAAGGGACCTGACCTGAATTAAGTCAAGAGAGACCATGTGAGCTTTCCCTCTTTCTACAGATTCCAGTGTACCATAAATGGAACCTGAGAGAAATTAACACAGAATAAATTTCTTTTTTTCCTGCCCACCAGCACTGTAAGGTTTCAACTTGGAATCTTTTGAAGGAAGTTATTATGTTAGTAAAGGAAATAGACATTAGTTAGACTAATTTAAAATGGACAAAACGCTTCAGTGGCTACCTATACCCCCACACTAGCAGCATACTTCTGAGTCCACTTACATTTTGACCCGAAAGCTGGAAGAGGACAAAAGGAATGAGATAACACAGCAGAGGAAGGACTCTCTCGAAAGAGGAGGGTCCTCAGGGGATGGAGGTGGCGGAGAGACAAAAGACAAAAGAGGACAGTGGGACAGGAACATGACCAGATTACTATATGTTCATGTAGTAAAGTTCCCAACCTTAAAATGTGTGTGTGTGTGTATATGATTATATATATATATATATATATATATATATATATATATATATACACACATATATATATATATGATCATATATATATAATTGCTCATTTCTGTAGTCATTAGCTATTATAGAATGGTAGTAAGAGAACTCTAAAATCAGATAGCTTGACTAACATCTCACCTTGCCATTTAATTACTGTATGATTTTGAGCAAGATATTTAACATAACTAGGAGTTTTCACATAGGTCTAGCTATGTAGTAGACAGCTTCAGGTTTGCTGAGATGAACTTCCAGGCCAGGCACAGTTATGGAGAAAGGGATTTATTGAAGCGTACAGATCCAGGGGAAGTTCCCTAATGGCAGAAGCTGGCCTGCTTTCCTAGGACCAAGCAGAGAGAGAGAGAGGAAACACCTGCCAAAAGCCAAAAGCCACACAGCACAGCATACTTCTGGAACCCCAGCTAGCACACTTTGCATATCTTAAGATTGGAATCTCAAACCCACCACCACACCTTAAGATCCGCCCAGGCAAACTGCCTCCAGCCAGGTGGTGCAGATGCAAACTACAAAGTAATAAAACACTGAATATATTGGGGGCCATCTATTCAAACTACCCCAAGGATCAAGGCTCAAAATGCATACTCCCTCTCTGGGAGAAATCGGAATATGGAATATGGGAATACGCTCACAAGTCAAATATCTACCTGGGTGTCCATGGAACCTCCTGCTATTTCCTGCCCAGTTCTAGGTGAGCTGCGTGGAAACTGACTACACAGTTTTAAATGGCCAGCAGCAAAGCTGGCAGCTGCTCGCTAGATTTCAGTGCAGTTGTGATGCTTTTTTTTTTTTTTTTGTATTTATTTATTTGAGAGAGAGAGAGAGAGAGAATGGGTGTGCCAGAGCTCCAGACACATGCACCACCTTGTGCATCTGGATTACATGGGTAGTGGGGAATTGAACCTGGGTCCTTTGGCTTTGCAGGCAAGTGCCATAACCACTAAGCCATCTCTTCAGTCCTGTTTGTTTTTGCATGTGTGTGCATATTCAAGTTTGTGTGTGTAGCCTGTATCTTTGCATGTGGAGGCCAGAGACTGACATCACATGTCTCCTATGATTCTCCACCATATTTATTGAGACAGGGTCTTTTAGTGAACGCAGAGCTCACTGATTTGGCTAGTCTAGCTAGCCAGTTTGTCCTAGGGATCTGCCTGTCCCTGTCTCCTGTGTTCTGGGGTTATAGACTGGCACCACCATGCCTGGCTTTTTACGTGAATGTGGGGATCTGACTGGCTGAGCCATCTCGCCAGCTCTGAATGTGATGCTAATGAATCGATGGCCCAGATCTGTGTCTGAGGATAGAACAATTACAACTAGAATTTTCGGTCATTACCAAAACAAAGTTTAGGGGTTGGGGATGTAGGTTCAGCTATAAGTGCTTGCCTAGCACGCATGAAGCCCTGGGTTCAATTCTCAGCACCAAATAAACTGTGTGTGGTGGTGCACGCCAGTAATCCCAGCACTTGGGAGGTAGAGGCAAAGTGGATCAAAGTATAAGGTTGGGCTGGGGAGATTGCTCAGTGGTTTTGAAGGACTCAGGAACCAGATGGATGCCACAACAGGCTTCTGAGTTCTTGGTAGGCCTAAATTTCTGTTTCCTGGCAAGGTCTAAGTTTTTATTTTCTGGTAAAGGTGGGTTTAACAGTTACTGGAAACTGATTACGCCATACATTCCTGTAGTCATCGATAAGTTCAATTCCCCTAGGCCCAGCCCACCAATTTTTAGCCCGCCAACTTTGCCCGACAATATCCTAAGCCAATCAGAAGAGTACAAGTGCAGTTACTGTTTAAATCAACCAATCATGTACCCAGCCCCTTCTTTGTTCAAATCCCTATAAAAACCTTACCCTCCTACTACTCGGGGCTCTTTTACGGATCCACTGTGTTGGTGAAATCAAGAGTCCGAGCTTAAGCCTGAAATGAATTTCCTTGCCCTTGCATATGTGTTTGGTTCTCCTTGGTAGTCACTGGGGTGCCGAGAACTGGGCATAACAGTTTCAGGCTTGCACATCGTGCCAGCCCAGAGTCAAGTTCCTCAGTACCTGTGTCAAGCCAGATGCAAAGTGGGGCATGCATCTGGAGTTCATTTGTAGCAGCAAGAGACCCTGGTGAGCCCATACATACACACACAAATAGATAATTTAAGGGGCTGGAGAGATGGCTCAGCAGTTAAGGCACTTTCCTGCAAAGCCTGATGACCCAGGTTCAATTCCCCAGGGCCCTTGTAAAGCCAGATGCACAAAGTGGCTCGTGCATCTGGAGTTCATTTGCAGTGGCTAGAGCCCTGGCATCCCCATTCTCTGTGTGTCTCTGTTCTTTCTGCAATTGCAAATAATAACATAAAATAATTTTTTTAAAGCCAGATGTTTAAAGTGGCACATACATCTGGAGTTCATTTACAGTTGCAGGAATCCCTGGCATGATGCCCATTTGGTCTCCCTTTCTTTCTCTTTAATAAAAAAAATATATATATATTTTAAAAAAACCTTAGGGCCAGAGAGATGGCTTAGCAGCCAAGGCACTTACTTGCAAAGCCAAAGAACCCAGGTTTGAATCCGCAGGACCCATGTAAGCCAGATGCACAAGGGGGCATATGCATCTGGAGTTTGTTTCCAGTGGCTGGAGGCCCTGGTGCACCCATTCTCTCTCTCTCTCTCTCTCTCTCTGTCTACATGCACATTTCTCTCCCTCTGGTAAATAAATTTAAAAATGAAAAAAAAATATTTTAGGGATGGAGAGATGGCTCAGCAGTTAAGGCTGCAAAGCCAAAGGACCTAGGTTGGATTCCCCAGGACCCACATAAGCCAGATGCACAAGGTGGCGCATGCATCTAGAGTTTGTTTGCAGGAGCTGGGGGCCCTGGTGTGGCCATTCTCTATCTGTTGTGTTCTCTCTCTCTGTATGTGTCTTCCTCTCAAATAAATAAATTGATCTTCCCTCAAAAAATTTTTTTTTCATTCATTTAAAAAAATTGGGGGGAGGGCGAGGTGTTTTCAAGGTAGGATCTTGCTGTAGCCTAGGCTGACCTGGAATTCACTATGTAGTCTCAGGGTGGCCTTGAATTCATGGTGATCCTCCTACCTCTGCCTCTCAAGTGCTGGGATTAAAGGCATTTGCCATCACCCATGCAACACTTGAAAGCATAAGACCCCCCCATCTCAAAACATTAAGCAAAAAAAAAAAAAAAAAAAAGCTAACATTGAATTCAAGAAGAGATGATCTGAGCTGTGTGTGGTGGTGCATGCAGGCAGAAGTAAAAGGATTGCCATGAGTTGGAGGCCACCGTGAGATTACAGAGTGAATTCCAGGTCAGGCTGGGCTACAGTGAGACCCTTCCTAGTGCGGGAAGATGATCTGGTAGTTGTGCATGGTGGCTTATGCCTTTAATCTCAGCTCTAGGAAGGCAGAGGTCGGTGGATCGCTGTGGTTCAGGGCCAGCCTCTCTCAAATAAACAACAACAAAAAAAATTAACCCGGCTATGGTGGCACATGCCTTTAATGCCAGCACAGGGTGGGTAGGGGAGGCAGGGGTAGGAGGATTGCTGTGAGTCTGAGGTCAACTTTGGGCTAGAGGGAGACCCTACCTCAAAAAATGGAAATAAATAAATAAATAAATAAAAGCTGCTGTTATCTGTCATCAGTTCTCAGAAGACACACTGGCCTAAGTCAAACAACTTCAGACAAACCTCCATGGCACTGCTGGGGACTGGAGCATCTGTGAATGGTGTCTGGCTAGAAAGTGGGGGTCTTCACTGGGAGGGCCAGCTTTGGTCCCCAGCTCAAGAAGGTGGGAGGAGCAGTGGCCCTCACTGGGTTAAGAGAGAGGTCTGGCTTCTGCTTTGCCCCCAGCAGAGATTGATGTGTCCTGGCTGTGGGGATGGGAAGGAACCACAAGATAAGGGATGAAAGGAGCTGGAATAATGGCTCCCCAGACTGTGTGGAAGGGGCCCCTGGAAATGAACTGAAACCAAAGCTCAGCTGGGCATAGCTGAGGTTTTCTGTTTCAGGACAGGCCAGCCAAGGAATGAATTTCTACTTGTCAGGTGCTTTTAATATAGCACCCCTTAACCTCAGAAAGCCCTGAGAGACAGAACTCACTCACTGTGCCCATTAGGTCAAGAAGGCACTAAACTCAAAAGGCCCAGGTCAGTCGGCCAAGAGCAGCATGGAGCCAAACCTCAGCCGCCTGAGAGCTGAGCATGAGGCTGAGCGAGAGGAGGCAGGTGGGGGCTGCAGTGTTCCGGGGACCAGTGAGTCTTCCCTTGGATCTTCAGTAAAACCAGGGAGGCTCCCTTGACAGAGGAGCCCCTGAGCTAGCTGCTGACAGGACAAAGCAGGGCAGATGCCTCCCCACTCACAGGCCTGGGTTCTCAGCACGGTGTGACCCACTAACAAACCATCCAGGGATTATGTGGACTTGGAAGACCTAAGCCCATCCCTGAAAAACCTTTGCTAAGTCCCACATCACAGTGCCCCTCCCACAGGGCGGCCACTTCATAATGGCGTCCAGCACATAATGGTCTCCATGACGCTGCCCTGGCAGCACTAAGTGTCCTGGACTCAGAGGGGGCAGTGATCCCAGGCCAGGCACACAAGAAGCCAGCTGTGAGCTCAGAAGCCTGCAGTGTCCAGAGCCATGGGACTTAGGAAAGAAAGGAGGGAAGGAGCTCTGCAGGGGCAGAGAGGAGGCTACTGGCCACAGCTCTCCTGCTGCCGTCTCCCTCCAGCCTGATGGCTTCAGCCGTCACCCCAAGATCCTACTCTGCTCCCCCTTAACAGATCCCAAAGGTAGGACGCTGGCTATTGTGTCAGCTCAGAATACTGGAAACATTCAAAATCCTGTTATGTAGATTTCTGGCATATGTAGTATATTATGATCTATAGTCACAGGGCTTCTTACTCCTGTAAGAACAGGACCAGCACCATGACTGACCTTTCCCAATCATTAGCTAGTGGGCTAGGGAAGGTCTAGGGAGGGGTCATGTGGAGTGGGAAGAACAAGGGTCAGAGCACAGCTAGGAAAGGGAGGGGCAGGGATGAGGAGGAAAGTGTAGGGAGGGCCAGGGTCGGGCAGGGCTTGAACACAGCTGGGCATCCTGGGTATGCAACAATGCTCCTATCACCACACAATGTAAGACCACTTAGTACAGCCATGGTCCCTTTTGCCAAGGCCCTGTGTAGGTAGGGAGTATAACAGTATTTGACTCTAGATAAGAAAATCTACATCTTATTAATTTTTGTTTGTTTATTTTATTGAGGAAGGTTTCTCATGTTAGCTCAGTCTGATCTGAATTCACTCTGTGCCCCAGGTTGACTCAGATTCATGGTGATCATCCTCCCTCCGCCTCTCGAGTGTATGCTACTCTGCCTGGCTAGAGAATTTTGCCTCTTGAAACAATGTAGAGATCATGATGAGCCCCTAGATGTGAAGCCTGGTTCTGTGTTGAGTTTTTTTTTTTTTGGTTTTTCGAGGTAGGGTCTCACTCTGGTCCAGGCTGACCTGGAATTAACTCTGTAGTCTCAGGGTGGCCTTGAACTCATGGCGATCCTCCTACCTCTGCCTCCCGAGTGCTGGGATTAAAGGCGTGCGCCACCACGCCCGGCTGTGTTGAGGTTTTAATCCTACTAGGAAGATACTTTGTATGCAGAAGGTAAGTGAATATTATATGTTGTGAAGAAGATATTGTCTTGGAATGTATTATGGTGCAAGTTACTTACTATTTTTTCCTGTTGAAGGGAAGATCATGAACTTACACATGTAATTCCTGAACTGCTCACAGATCCAGCATGTGATGCCACCATTGGGTTCTGTGTGCCGTGGTGGCAGCTCCACCCCGCTAGGCACTGCTCCTCCAGCCGAGGATCAGGATGGGGATGTGCGCAGCAGTGTTACCAGTTACAAGTGTGTCTGTGTGTGAATAGTAACATTGGCTGCTATAAGCAATTAAGATTCTTTGGTCATTAATTACCTCTTTTAAGACAAATACTTTCATTGATTTACTTGACAGAGAGCATGAGCACACTGCTGTAAATGAACTTCAGATGTATGTACACTTTGTGCATCTGGCTTTTACATAGGATCTGGGGACTTGAACCTGGAGCGGCAGGCTTGGCAAACAAACGTCTTTATCCACTGTGCCATGTCCCCAGCCCTAATCACAGCTTATTTTAAGGTAACTTCAATTATAAATGAAAATACTGACCAAAGAGTATCATTCTAGAAGAAAATGACCTCCTTCCAGGTCTGCCTCAAGCAGAACAGAGATAATGACATAAAGATGAACTCAACAGTTCTCTTGTATTTGTTTTAATATTTTATTTATTTATATATTTGAGAGAGAGAAAAAGAGGCAGAAAGAGAGAATGGGGGCTCCAGGGCCTCTACCCATTGCAAACGAATTCCAGACTCATGCACCATCTTGTACAGCTGGCTTACATGGGTACTGGGGAATCAAACCTGGGTCCTTTAGTTTCTTAGGCAAGCTCCTTAACCACAAAGACATCTCTAGCCCTGTTGTCATTTTATTCTAGACTCTCATTTTAATAATCAGATAAGGAATAATGGGACAATTTTGATGAAAAATATTCAGGTAAATATTCTCCTCCAAAGCCAGGTGTGGTGGCACACGCCTTTAATAGCACTGGGGAGGCAGAGGTAGGAGGACTGCTGTGAGTTCGAGGCCACCCTGAGACTCCATAGTGAATTCCAGGTCATCCTGGCCTAGAGTGAGACCCTACCTTAAAAAAAAAATTCTCCTCCATATATTTTCAATAATTTGTTTCATCTCTTTGAATCTCATTTAAATTTACTCACATATTTACAAACTAATATTATCTCTTAATATTTCATTTTTATTAATTTATCTGAGAGATATTGGCAGATATATATATATATATATACACACATATATATATATATATATATATATATATATATATATATATATATATATACACACACACATATACACACACACACAGAGAAAGAGAATGGGCACATCAGGGCCTCTAGCTACTATAAATGAACTCAAGACACTTGCATCACCTTGTGCATCTGGCTTATGTGGGTGCTGGGGAATCAAACCTGGTTCGCTAGGCTTCACAGGTAAGCACCTTAACCACTCAGTCATCTCTCCAGCCCTATTTACAAGGTAATATTATTTTTACTGTGAAGAAAATGCTAAATACTGGATTAATGCACTTCCTAAAGAGATAATTGATAAAATATTTACTGAAGGTTTTTCAAAAAGCATTACTAGACAATTGGGCATGCTTTTAGTACAAACCTAATAGTAGATATCATGGCAGAACATGTATGCTTGCCTTCAAAACTTGGCTTTGCCACTACTGGCCAAATGATCATTATAAAATTAAATAAAAAATAATGGCTGATGACCACATTACTTTCCATGTATCAAATTTGCTTCACTAAATAATCTTAGGCTAGAGAGATGGCTTAAGAAACTTTTGAAATAAAGCCGGGCATGGGGGTACATGCCTCTATTCCCAGAACTTGGGAGGCAGAGGTAAGAGGATAGTCATGAGTTTGAGGCCACCCTTAGACTATACAGTAAATTCCAGGTCAGTCTGGGCTAGAGTGAGATCCTACCTTGGAAAACCAAAAAAAAAGATATAGATGTAAGGAATCTGGCAGCTCCTTTTAAATATATAATCTGTTAGATTAAAAAAAAACAACTTTGGGCTGGAGAGATGGCTTAGTGGTTAAGCGCTTGCCTGTGAAGCCTAAGGACCCCGGTTCGAGGCTCAGTTCCCCAGGTCCCACGTTAGCCAGATGCACAAGGGGGCGCACGCGTCTGGAGTTCGTTTGCAGAGGCTGGAAGCCCTGGTGCGCCCATTCTCTCTCTCCCTCTATCTGTCTCTCTCTGTGTCTGTCGCTCTCAAATAAATAAATAAAAATTAAAAAAAAGAAAAAAAAACCAACTTTGGCTACAATTTACTAAAAATAAATATGTGGACTGGAGAAATGGCTCCAGGTTGTGCTTTTATTACCAGGTTTACATTTAACCAGTCATGTTGCAGTGTTCTTTAATTGATTATACAATAATTAATGTAATTCATCATTGTTGATATAATACTGCAGGATTGTTGCCAATTGAGATTGTTGGGATCATTTACTTTTAGTGAGTAGATTAATAGCAGTTAACTGAAATATGGCTGTGGCTAATTGATAACATGATTGCACTGCAGGACATTTTCCTGGATTTGATCCTCTGCAAACAGTGTACACATTATGTAATTTAAACTTGTTTTCTGGTTTGAAAGAGAGTCTCACTCTAGTCCAGGCTGACCTGAAACTCATTCTGTAGTTCCAGTCTGGCCTCAAACTCACAGTGATCCTCCAACCTCAACCTCCCTGGTGCTAGGATTAAAGGGATACATCACCATACCCAGTGAAATCTTATATTTTGTCATAGATGCATTTTTAAGACTGTTTATAGGAAAACTATTGATTAATTACAGTCTGGTCTTCAAGTACTAAAATAACTGTGGTTAAAATTTTGATTAAAAATTTTGTTACAAGCCAGGATGAACAGTCTTATTTTTTTCAGTTTTGGTTGAGTACACAGATTCTGAGAGCAAGCCCCAACTGTTGGGTTACAGAATGGTAAGTGCATTAATCACTTAACCCTTTGTGATTGATGAGTAATGAATTCATTTCTTTTTTGTGCTAAAAAAAAAAATTCTGGGGCTGGAGAAATGACTTAGCAGTTAAGCGCTTGCCTATTAAGCCTAAGGACCCTGGTTCAAGGCTTGATTCCCCAGGACCCACATTAGCCAGATGCACAAGGGGGCACACACATCTGGAGTTCGTTTGCAGTGGCTGGAGGCCTTGGCACGCCCATTCTCCCTCTCTCTCTATCTGCCTCATTTTCTCTCTGTCTGTTGACCTCAAACAAATAAATAAAAATAAATGAAAAAATTCTGTATTTTCCTTGTTGGCCATTATCCTTCTGCCATTTATGTGCTTTGTCACTTTTTCCAAGATGTAATTAATGTCAGAATGAGAGTGAGTAAAACTCTGGTATCATTTTATAAATCATTAAGGGGATGGGGGGGGGCGATCCCTAAACACACAGCTCTGGGAGTGCCAATTTCCCTACTGCTCTGTCTCTGATTTGTTTCTCCTTTTCTCTGTTTTATCCCTCCTTCCTCTTTGTCTTCCGTTTTCTTTTCTTCTTTCCATCCTTAGGTGAATATCCTCTTTTCCCTGGTTTTCTTTTGTACTGTTAGGTCTAAGGCAGACAATGTATCATGCATATCTGTTTCTTTTTGATCTTAGTAGTGAATCTCTTCATCAGACAATGATATTTTTACTCTGGAATTTAATATAGTCTGTATTAGAGATTTGGGCTTTTTTTTGTGTACAGTATTAGTTTCTCATCTTTTCCCTGCTAAATATGAGAAGAGAATTAAGAGTTAAGATAAATTAAAGAGAGAATTCATTTACTCAGTCTTTAACCCCTCTCTGATTTAGTATACTCATTGGGTTAGGAATCCTGTTCCAACCTTCTAATATACACCTGCCTCCAATTCAGACAAAAGTTAATTTGGAGAAATGAGCTTTAGGTGAGAAGTGTTTTGTTCTCTCTGGTGGATTGCTGGAGCAGACTGTCGTTTACAAGGAGGCGAAAATCTACCACTGAACACCAGGGCACTTCTGGTTTGTTGTATGTAGAAATGCATGGAGACAAGAGACTTTTGATATATATAGACACTCAAATGACATTCTTTTTTTAAAAATTTTTATTTTTTGTATTTGAGAGCGACAGACACAGAGAGAAAGAGGCAGATAGATAGAGAGAGAATGGGCTCACTAGGGCCTCCAGCCACTGCAAACAAACTCCAGATGCATGCGCCTCCTTGTGCATCTGGTCTATGAGCATCCTGGGGAATTGGGCCCCGAACCAGGGGCCGTAGGTTTCAAAGGCAAGCACTTACCTGCTAAGCCATCCCTACAGCCTGTCATTATTTTAATTCTAGAGTTAAACCATTCTGAAGTGAGGCACAGCCTGTGTATTACAATTAAGACATGTTTCTATTTCCCTACATTACTTTTTAGTTTTGAAAAATTTCCCATAACTAACAAAGTTGAAAATATTCCAATAGCATCCTGAATTCAACAGTTAATATTATTTTGTCTCATTTGTAGTTTTCTTTTCTTCCTTCCTTCCTTTCTTTTTTTTTTTTTGGAGAGAAAAGGTGGGGGGAAGGAGAGAGAGAGAGAGGGAGAAAATGGGTGTGCCAGGGCCTTTTTGCTGCTGTAATGAACTCCAGATGTGTGTACCCTCTTGTGCGCATGTGCAACATTGCACACTTGTGTCACTGTGCATCTGGCTAAGTGGGACTTAGAGATTCAAACATGCATTCTTTTTTTTTTAATTTTTTTTTGTTTTATTTTTATTTATTTATCTGAGAGCAACAGCAGAGAGAGAAAGGGGCAGAGAGAGAGAGAAAGAATGGGCATGCCAGGGCCTCCAGCCACTGCAAATGAACTCCAGACGCATGTGCCCCCTTTGTGCATCTGGCTAATGTGGGTCCTGGAGAATTCAGCTTCAAACCAGGGTCCTTAGGATTCACAGGCAAGCTCCTTAACCACTAAGCCATCTCTCCAACCTGATTTTTTTTTTTTTTTGTTTGTTTGTTTTTCAAGGTAGAGTCTCCCTCTAGCCCAGGCTGACCTAGAATTCACTATATAGTCTCAGGGTGGCCTCAAACTCAGAAATCCTCCTACCTCTGCCTCCCAAGTGCTGGGATTAAAGGCATGTGCTGCCATGCCCTGCTGTTTTTCTGTTTTGTTGTTGTTTGTTTTTTTGAGGTAGGGCCTCACTCTAGCCCAGGCTGACCTGGAATTCACTATTTAGTCTCAGGGTTGTCTTGAGCTCAGAGCAGTCCTCCTATTTGTGCCTCTTGAGTGCTGAGATTAAAGGCTTTTACCACCATGCCCAGATCATGTAGTTTTCTTTCTCTCTTTTGGTTGCTTGGAATAGAGTCTAAGGCCTCATGCCACATAGATTGTGGTACTTTATTGCACCATTCTTGGGAATTAACACAAAAAGCTTCAAACTTTTGGGTATTCTGAGCTGAGCTGTATTTTCTATATAGAAAAAGAATTATTTTGTTGTTGTTGTTGATGATGTTGTTTTCTAAGGTAGGGTCTCACGCTAGCTCAGGCTGACCTGGAATTCACTATGTAGTCTCAGGGTGGCCTCAAACTCATGACGATCCTCCTACCTCTGCCTCCAAAGTGCTGGAATTAAAGGCATGCACCACCACAGCAGATGAGAATTATTTTCCTTCTTTTTTTCCAAGCCATTAAATAATTTTTATTGTGGTTTTTTTTCCCCTGGTGTCTTCCATTTGGTCCCCATCCTGAAACACAGCACCCTAGACCCTGCATTTACTCACAGGCGAGGAGAGGGAGGTTACTCTGCACTGGATCACGTTACCTTTGGGAATATACTGCATTATTGACTCAGACGTACAGTCTACAGTCTATTACATAGATTTCTGAATCATTTTATTTCTTCATTTACATTTTAATAGTTATTTCTCTCGTGGGTTTTATTATTTATTTATTTTTTGAGGCAAACCCAAAGACTGGTGTTTTGTTTGTTTGTTTTGTTTTTTAATGAGAAAGAGGGAGTAGGGAGGGGAAAGGAGGGAGAGAAAGTTGACACTCCAGACATTGCAAACGATTGCATTTGTGTCACTTTTTGCATCTGGCTTAAGTGGGACCTGGAGAGTGGGTCATAGGTCCTTAGACTTCACAGGCAAGCACCTTAACCACTAAGCCATCTCTCCAGCCCTATTTATTTCCTTTAAGGACAATTTTTTTAAAAATTTTTGTTTTTGTTTTTATTTATTTATTTGAGAGCGACAGAGAGAAAGAGGCAGAGAGAGAGAGAGAATGAATGGGCGCGCTAGGGCTTCCAGCCACTGCAAACGAACTCCAGACGGGTGCACCCCCTTGTGCATCTGGCTAACGTGGGTTCTGGGGAATCGAGCCTTGAACCGGGATCCTTAGGCTTCACAGGCAAGTGCTTAACCACTATGCCATCTCTTCAGCCCTAAGGGCAATTTTTAAAAGAAGACACAGCAAGCATTCTCTAAAAGCACCTACTCAGGGAACATCTTGAGCCTTAAGGCCAAGGTCATGGTCTGAGTCTCTGACAAGCACATCAAACTCGGTAACATTCATTTCAGTCAGGTGCGCTTAACCACATCTTCACTGGACTTGGCCCTTGTTAGGAGTTAAGTGTGTGATGTGCTAACATATTCCTGCCGACCTAACGTCGTTCCCAAAGCTTCAAAAGCACTTTTCCCATTTCCTCATCCACATCCAAATGAAGACATGGAACAGCACAGGAATCAGCGACAGGCAGAGGCACTGCCCAAGGTGATGCCTCTCCTTTCCAAATGTAGCATTTTCCTAATCTGAAGAGAAAACATACATGAAAGAACTGGCAGGGTATTGCTTAACTACTTACTATGTTTAATGTATAAAGAAAACACTATTCAATATCACAGTTATTTTAACAGTCTCCTCCACTTCTCCCTCAATTTTGACCTCACCTTTGGTGGCTGGTGCATTTAATGATGTGCAATAAGAATTTTAAGGAACAGGCTGGCATGGTGGCCCACGCCTTTAATCCCAGCACTCTGGAGGCAGAGGTAGGAGGATCACCATGAGTTCGTGGCCACCCTGAGATTACATAGTGAATTCCAGGTCAGCCTGAGCTACAGTGAGACCCTACCTCAAAAAAAAAAAAAAAAAAAAAATCGTGACCAATGGCGGGAGCCAGGACGCATGCCTTTGGCTCCTGCTCTCAGTCGAGATCCTGGCTCTAGAGAGAACTCGGGGTCTGGTCATCCCCAGGTCGGGTTCGGAGCACTGTCCAGGTCTCAGCTCGATGCAGTCCATAGGGTACATCACGCAGTGCTCCAGCATTCCTTCCACGGCCCCCACCACCATGTGCTTAGTGATATTGGCTCCAGCCGGCAGCGCCTCATAGTCTGGGCCCGGATCCGGATCTGCCAGACCCGGGCCGCCGCCCCCTGAGCCCGCTCGGCTGGTCCAGCGGCGCCATCTCCCGGGCAGTGCAGGGCAGCCGGCCGCCCGCCACCGCGTCCGCACTCCGCCCCTCCAATGCCCTCCGCTCCTGCAGCCAAGGCGCCCAGCCGCCGCCGCCCCCACCCCGCTCGGGCGCCCAGAATTATTTTCTTTAGTCTTTCAGATGTTTTCCTTCTGCTGAACTATATGATAAGACACACGATGTTGTGTAATTCTTATATCCTCCTTCCTTCTTCCCTCCCTCCCTTTAAAAAAAATTATGTATTTATTTGGCAGAGAAAAAGAGAGAGGGGGGAGGGAGGGAGGGGGAGAGAGAGAGAGAGAGAGAGAGAGAGAGAGAGAGAGAGAGAGAGAGAGAGAGAGAGACAGAGACAGATAAAGCCAATGGGCGTGTCAGGGCCTCCAGCCACTGAAAAGGAACTCCAGAAGCATGCGCCACCTTGTGCATCTGGCTTATATGGCACCTGGAAAATTAAACCTGGGTCCTTAGGCTTGGCAGGCATGCACCTTAACTGCTGAGCCATCTCTCAGATTTTTTTTTCTTTATTTCGTGTGTATGTGTGTGTGTCTGTGCCTGCGCGCGTGCACACGAGCACATGGAACATGTGGAGGCGAGAGGACAACCTTAGATGTTGTCCTCAGAAACATTGCCTGCCCCCTTTGAGGTAGTCTCTCATTGACCTGGGGCACTCCAATTCCATTATACTGTCTGAGCTGTGAGCCCCAGGCATCCTCATGCCTCTGCTTCCTGAGGGCTGGGAGTCTCACTCTAGCCCAGGCTGAGCTGGAATTCACTCCTGTAATCTCAGGATGGCCTCAAATTCAGAGATCTTCCTGCCTCTGCCTCCTGAGTACTGGGATTAAAGGCATGCACCACCACACCCAGCTAAACATTTTAATAATCTTTTGAGTTTTGTGTTCAATGTGTTTTTAACTATTTATTAACAACTTTTATAAATATACACAATACCATGGTCATAGTTGCTTCTCACCCCCTCCCTTTTTCACCTCCCAAATGTCCCCTCCACTGAATCTCTTCTTTCCAACTAGTCTCGTCTATTTTCCTATCAATCATCATTTTTCTCCCATTATGCAGGTCTTGTGAGGGTAGTGTCAGGCACTGTGAGGTCATGAATATCAAGGACACTTTGTGTCTGGAAGACTGCATTGTAAGCACTCTCCCTTCCTCTGGTTCTTATATTCTGTCTGCCACCTCTTCTGCAATGGACACTTTGAGGTTGCGATTAAAGCGTGAGGCACGGCAGTACACTTCTCTAATCCCAGGATGCTGAGGGGGAGGGTTGAGGATTTTAGACCAGCCTGGGCTATAAGACTCTCTCTTCCCCCACCACCTCCATTTGAAAAAAAGATGACTGTGAAACAGAAACAGATTTCCACATTTTTGTGCGAGTTATATGTGTGTGGAATTTTTCTGGAGTAGTTGAAAATCAGCTGTTGACATGATGCCCTCCCTGGTCACCCTAAATTCTTCTGTGTTTTCTAGACAAGGTCAGGCTCCTATAGAGTATCCAGGTACAGCTGTCAACAATTAGAAAATTGTAGCCAGGCATGGTGGCCCATTCTTTTAAGCCCAGCACTTGGCAGGTAGAGGTAGGAGGGTTGCCATGAGTTCGAGTCCACCCTGAGACTACATAGTGAAGGCCAGGTCAGCCTGAACTAGAGTGAGACCCTACCTCTGAAAGGAAAAAAAAATAGGAAATTAACATTAAAGTAGTTGTGTCATTGTTCCATAAAACTCACATTTCTCCACTTGTCCTAATGATGTCTACCATGGTCAGAATGTTTGAGTCCTCCCAGAATTCAGTACACTGAAACCTAATCACGATTGCACTGGTTTTAGGAGATAGGGTCTTTGGGTGGTGGTTCGGTCCTGAGGGCAGAGTCTTCATGAGTATAGGTAGTGCCATTTAAAAATAGGCTCCAGGGCTGGAGAAATGACTTAGCGGTTAAGGCACTTGCCTGCAAAGCCAAAGGACTCAGGTTCCATTCCCCAGGACCCATGTTAGCCAGATTCATAAAGTGACACATGTGTCTGGAGTTTGTTTGCAGTGGCTGCATGCCCTGGTGCGCCCATTCTCTCTCTCTTTCTGTCTCTCTCACTCTCTCTCTGCCTCTTTCTTTTAAATAAATAAAATTTAAAAAGAATAAAAAGATGCTCCATTTGAAATTCCATTCTCCATCATATTGGAATTTCAAATGGGAAAGTGTGTGGGTGGGGAGGGAGGGAATTACCATGGGATATATTTTTTAATCATGGAAAATGTTAATAAAATTTTAAAAAAATGCTCCAGAAAGCACCCCTTTGTGCACCTGGCTAACGTGGGTCCTGGGGAATAGAACCTGGTTTCTTTGGCTTTGGAGGCAAACACCTTAACCACTAAGCCATCCCTCCAGCCCTGCTCTTTGATTTTAATTAGATAATAATGGGCTGTATTTTAATAATTAAACACATACAGTACAAAGGTATATGTATTTACATTTCTACTAAAAATTAACTATCTTGGCACACCTTTTCAGCATTCTGTAAATATTATATTAACTACCTTTTCTTGAAATGTATGAATTAGGCATTTGTCCAAAATTTTCAAAGTGAAAATAATATTAGCTAGGACTATGTGAAGACACTTCAAATGAGAGTCAAAAAGATGAAACTGAAAAAAAAAGATTTGGGAAGATGTATGGAGGAAAATATTCATTTGAATATTTCTCTTATCAAAATTGTCCATCATCTTCTGATAATTAAAATAAGGCTCAAGAATAAAATGGCAGTGGCTGGAGGGATGGCTTAGTGGTTAAGTGCCTGTCTGCAAAGCCTGACAACTGCGGTTCAGTCCCCCCAGGACCCACATATAGCTGTGTGCACAGAGAGGCACATGCATCTGGAGTTTGTTTGCAGTAGCCGGAGGCACTGACGTGCTGATTCTATCTGTCTCTATGGTTACAAACAAATCAATAATATATATATATATATATATATATATATATATATATATATATTTTTTTTTTTTTTTAAAAGGTCAGTCTGTTGGACTTGCCTCAAAAAAAGTTTTATATATACATACATGTCAGAGACCATGACCTGACTGCCCTAGGACAAAAGAAGAACTAACAGCCTTCATATGGCCCCTCACTGCCCTGAGGACAAAAGAGAACTAGCAGCCCTCATGCAGCCCCTCCCCCGAGAACAAACAGCTGCTCGGGGAGATGTCACAAGGGAGATTCCGAGAAGATGCTCCAGAAGATTACGGCCAGGTGGCCCTACTTCCTCCTTCCTTGTACCCCCTTCCCCCTTTTTCCCCTCCTTATTGCCCTACCTGCTGGTTGATTATAAAAGAGCTAAAAAATCCGACATTAAACGAGACCTTGACAAAACCTCCGCTTGGTCTCCTTCTTCTTTCCCGCCCGGTCTTTCAGGTTGCAGCCCTCCTCAACCGCCCCGCGTAACATTGGCCCCGCAGGTTGGGGGCAAGTGGCGCCCAACGTGGGGCTCGAGGCACAGGTCTGGACCAGATGACTAACCGCGCTGGAGATCTCCTCGGGACGCTGAGAGACATTTTGAAGAGTGCTCTGCCATTTCGTTGCTCACAATTTCGGCTACAGGACACGGTAAGTCAGGGCCCTTATTTTTCATTCTCGTCCGATTTTCAGAATGGGCCAAAAGCTTAGTAAAGAGACTCTTTTTCTTAAGGATTTAAAGAGCTCACTCAGGAAAAGAGGAATTAGAGTTAAGAAAAAGGACCTCGTTAATTTTTTTGTTTTCATTGACAAAGTGTGTCACTGGTTCATTATTTCTGGTCCTGATATTCATCCTGAAAAATGACAAAAGGTCGGTAAAGACCTAAATCGCCGTATTCTAGAGGAGGGACCTGATTCCGTTCCCTCCACGATTTTCTCCTACTGGGGACTCATAAAAGACATAGTGGAGGAAGCGCATTCAGATCCAGATAAACAACAACTCCTTTCTGTCACTGAATACTGCCTCCACCCTCTCTTGCACGGTGTTTCTTTAGTTTCGCTTTCTTCTCCTCCTGAGAAATCCCCTTGCCCATCGGTCATTATCGATATGGGTTGTAGCTCCAATAACTCTGGTGCCCCCTGAACAATAGAAAAGTTATATCTGCCCTTACCCAAGCCCACTACCCCCGAGATTGCTTCTCAACGTACACCCCTCATTAACCCGGTTTTTTCAAAAAATTGCGATCCCGAGCCTCTTGATCCGGGTGACGCTACCTCTCTTGAGGAGGAGGCTGCTAAATACCATAATCCCGACTGGTCTCCCGCTGCATCGGCCCCCCCTTTCAGACCATCCCCTTACCTCTCCCAGCTTTGTGCACCCACTCTATTACCCACTCTGCTACCTCCAGGGGTTCACCCCTCTACCCTTACTGGTGCCAAAGAACATCTCACTAAACAGATAGCTGAGTTACGGGATGTGCTTAAACTTCAAAAAGAGTTTGCTCAGTTATCTACAGATTTAAGCTCTTTACAAGCTTCAATTAACGAGACCATACTTAAACCCCCCCAAAAAGTCTTATACTGTCTCTGATCCAAAACCGCTAAATTCGGAATGTGGACATGATTCTTCTAGAAAAGGGTGGTGTAATCCACTCAATATCAGCTTCATGCCAGAAGGCAAAAGACAGGATTGGACCAACAGAGGCTTTGAGTGGAGCCTTAGGTTATATGTCTCTGGGACCCAGGCCTCACTTTTAAAATTAAACTTCTTAAAAAACCCCCTCAGTTCCCTAAAGTTGCTGTAGGACCAAATTCCGTTCTTCAGCCCCCTTCCAGCCAGGCTGAAAACATACACCCCCCCCCAACACCATAAGCTGTTACTGATGTCACTCTATTTCGACCTACCCTACCGTTAGGATTGCCTTCATCGGCAGACCTTATTCTGACCATGGTTAACGCCTCTATAGAGGCCATTCATCAGACCAATATATCTGAATTTCAGGAATGCTGGGTATGTTATTCACCTTGACCCCCTTTTGATGAAGGGATAGCCTTATATGCAGAATTAATGGTGACCAATGACACCATGGCTTTACGGTGGCAACAGCAAGATGGGGTTGGCCTCACGGTCGCCCAGGTATCTAGGTGTGGGGTGTGCCTCCTGGGTCTGTCCATGCTTCCCCCTATAGAGCTTCAAACAACCTGCAATCTCACTCATGTTGTTAACTCTAGCTTTCTCTATATTGTTGCCCCTGCTGGCACTTACTTTGCATGCTCTACTGGTCTCACTCCTTACGTTGTAACTTCCACCTTCTTAGCTCACAAAGATTATTGTGTCCTTGTACAACTCTTCCCCAAGCTAACAATACATTCCAAAGATGAGTTCCTCCATTTTTGGGAGGGAGGAACATCTCTGTCACGTGCCAAACGAGAGCCTATCACTGCCATCACTCTTGCTGTTATCCTGGGGTTGGGTGCCACCGGAGCAGGCACAGGCATCGCTTCATTAGTCACCTCCCAACAACAATATAATCAACTCACTTTGGCAGTAGATAAGGACTTGCAGGAATTACAAAAGGGTCTTCAAGACTTAAAGGACTCTATGGTATCTTTGTCTGAAGTAGTCCTCCAAAACAGACGTGGGCTAGATCTAGTCTTTCTACAAGAGGGGGGACTCTGTGCTGCACTTAAGGAAGAATGTTGTTTTTATATGGACAAAACTGGCCTAGTTCAAAATAGTATTGACGAGGTCCGTTCCAGTTTGGAGGAATGAAAGCGTAACCGGGAAAAGCAGGAGTCATGGTACCAAAACTGGTTCTCCTCTTCTCCTCTGTTTTCCACATTACGCCCCTCTATTCTTGGTCCCTTTGTAGGACTCCTCCTTCTTCTTTCTTTTGGACCTTGGGCATTTAAACGACTAACTTCTTTTGTCAAAGAACAGGTTGATTCTGCCACCAGATATTCGGTGTCTGTCCATTACCACAGATTGCAGCTACAAGAAGAAGAGGGCCAAACACATGAGGCACCCCTTGGCTCTCCTTCAGCCCGACTTGATTTTTCTCCCTTGGCTAACAATAGGTCATGGTTTCAATTCCCTAAATGGCTGCGAGGCTCCCAATGACGGGATTATTATGGTACCAAGCCCAGAGGCACACCGCTAAGCTATGGCCGCAGCCAGAGATGAGAATATTGTAGGGCCCATTCCCTGGAGGCCATCCACATAGCCTAAGACAGGCGGATCACCTTCCATGAGCTGTGATCACGGCCAATGATGGGATTATTGTGGATCCAGGGGTAGAGGCAGCCCTCATAGCTTAAGACAGGCAGGCCATCTTCAGTAACTGGTGCTGGGACTGGAAGCATACCATATAGCCTAAGATAGGGTGCCATGCCCATTTCAATTATACAAAGAGGGAGGAAATGTCAGAGAACATGACCTGACTGCCCTAGGACAAAAGAAGAATTAACAGCCTTCATATGGCCCCTCACTGCCCTGAGGACAAAAGAGAACTAGCAGCCCTCATGCAGCCCCTCCCCCGAGAACAAACAGCTGCTCTGGGAGATGTCACAAGGGAGATTCCGAGAAGATGCTCCAGAAGATTACGGCCAGGTGGCCCTACTTCCTCCTTCCTTGTACCCCCTTCCCCCTTTTCCCCCTTATTGCCCTGCCTGCTGGTTGATTATAAAAGAGCTAAAAAATCCGACATTAAACGAGACCTTGGCAAAACCTCCGCTTGGTCTCCTTCTTCTTTCCCGCCCATTCTTTCAGGTTGCAGCCCTCCTCGACCACCCCACGTAACATTGGCCCCGCAGGTTGGGGGCACATACATACATACATACATACATATATATATATACATATATATATACACACACACACACACACACATACATACATACATATATATATACCTTGGTTTTTCAAGGAAGGGTCACTCTAGCTCAGGCTGACCTGGAATTCACTATGTAGTCTCAGGGTGGCCTCGAACTCTTGGCAATCCTCCTGCCTCTGCCTCCCAAGTGCTGGGATTAAAGGCATGTGCCACTACGCCTGGCATCCATCTGTTTTATCTCTTTGAATCTCATTTAAATTTACTGACATATTTACAAGCTAATATTATCTTTTAATGTTTTATTTTTATTTATTTGAGAGAGACATATATACCAGGACCTATAGCCACTGCAAATGAACTTAAGACACATGTGTTACCTGTGCATCTGGCTTATATGTGTACTGGGGAATCAAACCTGGGTCCTTAGGCTTCACCAGGAAGCACCTTAACCACTAAGCAATCTCTCTAGCCCTATTTACAAGTAATATTATGTTTACTGTGAAAAATATGCTAAATACTTGATTTATACATTTCCTAGGAAGATAATTCATAAAATTTTTATTGAGGGCTTAAAAAAACAGTCCTGGATAATTGGACATGCTTTTAGTAGAAACCTAATAGTAGATATCCTTGCGGAACATGCATGCTTGCCTTCAAAACTTGGCTTTGGCAGGTACATGCCTATAATCCCAGCACTCTCAAGGCATAGGAGGATCACCGTGAGTTCAAGGCCACCCTGAGACTACATAGTGAATTCCAGGTCAGCCTGAACTAGAGTGAGACCCTACCTCGAAGACCAAAAAGAAAAAAACAGTTCATTCCCAGCTCAGAGTAGTGGGGCATGCCTTTAATCCCAGCACTTGGGAGACAGAGGTAGGAGGATCACCATGAGTTTGAGGCCATTCTGAGAACACAGAGTGAATTCCAGGTCAGCCTGAGCTAGAGTGAGACCTTACCTCAAAAAGCCAAGAATAAAAAAATTAAATATTTAAAAAGTCCACTCCCTGGACATGAGACCCTGTTCAAAAAAAAAAAAAAAGGAAGAAAAGATATCACAGTAACTAATGCTCAGACCATTAGAGATAACATCACCTGGCCCCACATTATTATAAGGATGGCATCATGAGAGTTAGAATAGTCTAGTCACTGCCATTAAAGAGGTCATCACCAATACCTGCCATTAGAGATGTCATTACATGTCCACATCATTGTAGATATTATAGACTGGACCTGACCATGCAAGATGCCATCACCTGCACACAACAAAAGATCTCATTTGGTGACCTCTAGGATGACTCAAAAGGCTCTATAGTGCTGAGAAGAAGTGACAGAGTACTGAACCATATCTATCATACCTTCCAAGGCTCAGGGTTCATTGAGGAAGAAGTGGCAGGAAGAATGTAAGAGCCAAAGGAAGGGTTGGACTCCTTACAATACACTCTTCCAGACATAAATCACATTGGATATCCATGACCTCACAGAGCCTGACACTACCAACACAAGACCATCATAATAGGAAAAGATGATGATATTAAAATAAAAGAGACTTATTGAGAGGGGACAGGATATGATGGAGAGTGGTGTTGTGAAAGAGAAAGTGAATGGGAGGGCATTATAGTTATTGTCTATAATTATGAAAGTTGTTAATAATAGAAAACTTAAATAAAAACAATGCCATTGCCTGGATCCAACATGAATGATGCTATTCCCTGGCCCACATCACTAGAGTTTTAGTTGTCTAGCACATACCATTAGATATGTGTGTTAGCCAGGGTTCTCTAGAGAAACTGAACCACTGGCCACCAGCAACATAAAGGTCATAGCCTGGGTATATCTGTTGGAGTTGCTGCTGCGGGAACCCACCATGAACAAAGACCTCACTCAAATCATTGACTGAACTCAACAGAAGATATACCATCACCCGGACCCACCATAATAGCTACCCATACCTTGAACTACCATTAAACATGCCATGGCTTGATCCTCATATAATTATTGATGAAATTGCTTGGACCCACATTTATATATGCCATAATCTATCTGTTCCCACAAGTAGGCATGTCATTGCCTCTGCCCACCACTAAAGATGCAATCTACTGGACCAAATATTAGAGTTACCATCACTTGGACTTACCATTAAAGACATGATCACCTTGATCTAACCACTGGAGATAGCATCACCTTGATCCTCCATTCTTGATGGCATCACCTGAAAGCACCATTAGAAATGCCATTAGTTAGCTGCCAATGTTAGAGATGCCTTTTCTGGAACAAGCCATGAAAAATGTCCTCACCTGCCATTACCTGGACCCACTAGAAATGCAATGCCTAGTCCCACCATTAGATGTGTCATTGCCTGGACTCACAGTTAGAGATGACATCACCTGGACCCTTTGTTAGATATACTGCTGCCTGGACCCACCATGAGATATGTCATTGCTTCGCCCTCACCATTATAGAGGCAATTGCCTAGACCCATATGAGGGATGCCATTGTCTGACTCCTTACCATTAGATATGCAATAGCCTGGCCACCACAGTTTGAGTGGCCATTTCCTGTACCTGCCACTACTGCTGGTATTGCCTGGCCATTAGAAATGCCATCATCTGACTCCCACCATTACAGATGCCAATACCAATATACATATCATACCCTCAGTCAATCCACTGGAAATGCCATTGCCCGGATCCAACCTAAGATATGCCATCACCTAGACCAACATTTAGGTATGCCATCATTTGGACCCACAGTGAAAGATGTCATAAACATGGATCTAATCATTGGAAGAGCCATCACCTGGGATCCCCCTAAGAGAAGCCATCACCCAGAACCAGTGGCCTGTACCCAACCCAAGAGATGACATTTCCTGGACCCCCACCATTAGAGATACCATAACTTGGTGCTCACCATTAGAATTGCCATCACCTAAACTCACCATTAGTGATGGCTCCTTCACTATAGATGACTTGTCCTCAGCATATCCATTGGAGATGCCATTGCATGGACCCCCCATAAATGATGCCATAACCCAAACCCACCATAATAGAAACCGTGGCCTGGACCCAAAATAAGATATGCCACCAACTGGACCCAACTTTAGACATATTATACTTTGAACTCCTGATTACAGACACCAACATCTGGACCTAACCATTGGAAATGCCATCACCTGGAGGAAACATAAGAGATGCCATCTGTTGGGCTTGAGGGATGGCTTAGCCATTAAGGCATTTGCCTCAAAGCCAAAGGACCCGGGTTTGATTCCCCAGGACCCATGTTAGCCAGATGCACAAGGGAGTGCACACACCTGGAGTTCTTTTGCAGTGGCTAGAGGCCCTGACATGCCCATTATCTATCTATATATCCATCTCTGCCTCTCTCTCTCCCCCTTTCTCTGTCAAATAAATAAGTAAAAGTAAAATAATAAGACATACTATCTCTTGAACCACAGTTAGAATTGTCATTGCTTGCTGGGTGTGGTGGCACATGCCTTTAATCCCAGCACTTGGGAGACAGAGGTAGGAGGATCACCATAAGTTCTAGGCCACCCTGAGACTACATAGTGAATTAATTGCACATCATCATGAGCTAGAGTGAGACCCTCAGAAAACCAAAAAAAAAAAAAAAAAAGGAGAGAGAGAGAGAGAGAGAGAGATGTTATTGATTTTGGACCTTAACTTTATACCTGCCATCTCCTGCTACCCACCATTAGAGTCGCAGTCACCTGGACCCTCATTTAGATAGGCCATTGCCTGGCCCACACGATTAGAAATGCCACTGTCTACACCCACCATTAGAGATTCAATGACCTGAACCAAATATTAGACTTGCTATAAAATGTACTCACCATTAAAGATGCTATCTCCTGGATCTAACCATTGGATATGACATCACTTGGACACTCTATTCCAGATGATATCACCTAGAACCACCGTTAAAAATGCCACTGCCTGCACTCCCAACATCAGGGATGCCATAACTATGCCACACATGAAAGATGCCATCACTTGGACCTACTAAGAGAGATGCTATAGCCTGGACTCACTATTGGACTTGCCATAACTTTTATTCACCATTGAAGATGCCATAGCCTGAGCCGGGTGTGGTGGTACATGCCTTTAATCCCAGCACTTGGGAGGCAGAGATAGGAGGATCTCCGTGAGTTTGAGGCCACCCTGAGACTACACAGTGGATTCCAGGTCAGCCTGAGCTACAGTGAACCCTACTTTCAAAAACAAAACAAATGGGGCTGGAGAGATGGCTTAGCGGTTAAGCGCTTGCCTGTGAAGCCTAAGGACCCCGGTTTGAGGCTCGGTTCCCCAGGTCCCACATTAGCCAGATGCACAAGGGGCGCACGCGTCTGGAGTTCGTTAGCAGAGGCTGGAAGCCCTGGCGCGCCCATTCTCTCTCTCCCTCTATCTGTCTTTCTCTCTGTGTCTGTTGCTCTCAAAACAAATAAAAAAAAATAAAAATAAATTAAAAAAAAAAAAACAAATGCCATAGCCTGGATTTACCCACTGGAGATAACGTCACCTAGAAACCCCATTGTAAATGCTATTGCCTAGCACCAAACATTAGTGATGCCTTCCTGGACCAACCATGGAAAATGCCATCTCCTGGACTTATGATAAGAGATGCTTTTGCTTGGAGCCACCACTAGAAAGGCAATACCTGGTCCCACCATTAGATGTACCATTGTCTGGACCCACAGTTAGACACGCCATCTCCGAGCTCCCACTGTTAGGTATGCAGTCACCTGGACCCTCCACTAGATATGCTGCCACCCGGACTCTCCATTAGAGATACCGCCGCCTGGCTCCCACCATTAGAAGTGCCATCGCCTGTCCCCACCCCTGGATATGCAATCACCTGGCCATCACAATTTGAGTTTCCATTGCCTGGACCTACCATGAGTAAATCCATCACCCAAACCCTCCATGAAAGATGCCATCACCTGGACCCAACATCAGATATGTCATCACCTGGACCTACCTTTACATATATCATGATTTGCACTCATATATAAGATGCCATCACATGAATCTAACTATTCTAAGTGCTGTCACCTGGACCTACCATAAGAGATGCCATCACCGGGCTGGAGAGATGGCTTAGTGGTTAAGCGCTTGCCTGTGAAGCCTAAGGACCCCGGTTCAAGGCTCGATTCCCCAGGACCCACGTTAGCCAGATGCACAAGGGGGCGCACGCGTCTGGAGTTTGTTTGCAGTGGCTGGAGGCCCTGGCGCGCCCATTCTCTCTCTCTCTCTCTGCCTCTTTCTCTCTCTCTGTCACTCTCAAATAAATAAATAATAATAAAAATTAAAAAAAAAAAGAGATGCCATCACCTTTTACTACCATTCTTGCCTAGCCCTCAGCACTAGAGATGACCTAGACTGGCCCCATCCTTAGAACTGCAATACCTGGACCCACTACTACCTATGCCATTGTCTGCACACACCATTAGAGATGCCACCACCTTGAACCACCTTTCAAGATACCTTTGTCTGAATCCAGCATTTGAGATAACATCATCTGGATTTACACTGGAATTGCCTTCACCTGAGCTTAACCATTTAAATAAGCCATCATCTGACCCCCCACCACTAGGGATGACATCACCTGGTGCCCACGGCTGGAGAGGACAGAAGAGAAGATCTTCAGCTGCCCTTCTTACTCAGCCAGAGGCTCACTGGGGATGCGTAGCAGCGCACTTCTGAGAGGACACTGGAGCCATGTGAAGATGACAGGTATGTCACATAAAAGTGAGTTTTAACATATATTTTACCTATCTGAGAGAAAGAGATAGAGAAAATAGGTACTCAAGGGGCTCCAGCCACTGGCCTTACATGGATACTAGGAAATTGAATTTGGGTTGTCAGACTCTTTGCAGGTAAGTGCCTTAACTGGTGAGCAATCTCTGTAGTCCCTCAAAATGATTTTTAATGAAGTTGAATGTATAATGGATTGGTTTATAGATCAAGGATGTGACTGCAGACATCGTAACTGCCATGATTACCACAGAAGAAAGCCTTGTCTGCTTTTTGTGCCATTTTTGTAGTAAAGTGTACACCATTAGGCTCTGCAGGCAAGTGTGTTAACCACTCAGCAATCTCTCTAGTCCCCCCTCCTTTTATTTATTTATTTATTTATTTTTTTGAGGTAGGCTCTCACTCTAGCCCAGTCTAACCTGGAATTCACTATGTAGTCTCAGGGTGGCCTTGAACTCACAGTGATTCTCCTACCTCTGCCTCCCAAGTGCTGGGATTAAAGCTGTGCACCATCACACTCCCCTCCCCCTCCAGGTAGTCTCACTGCAGCCCAGGCTGACCTAGAACTCACAGTGATCCTCCTAATCGCTGGTGCTGGGATTAAAGGCATGCACCACCACACCCAGTGAAATATCCATATTTTAAAGTACAATGAATACATACAATACACTCTTACACTGTGGAAATTGCTAACAAAGTCAAGTGCTTTGTGTGCAAGCATGTGGACCTGTGTTTGGATCCCCAGCACAAATGGATGGCAATTTGGGCCTGGCAGCACTTACCTGTAATCCTAGCATTCAGGTGGATCCTAGGGCAAGCTGGCTGGCTAGAGGAGCTGGATTGGTGAACTCTGCGTTCAGAGATCCTGTGTCAATACATATGGTGGACAGCGATTGAGGAAAATAGCCAGTGTCAACCTCTGGCTTCCACATGCACGTGTATACACCCCACACATGCTTACACACATGCAGACATACATATACGTGTGAAAAATAAAAAATAAAACACATCCCACACATATGATTTGAATGTGTGAGAGGCTCTTATGCAGTTTTATAGACCTTTATCTTTATATTTTGTGCTTTACGACTTATTTCCATGACTCCTAAAGTTACTGCAATTTATTAATTAGCATATTCTACTTATTCTTCATTTTCACTTCTCTTGTCTTGACTGAGAGTTTGGTTATGCATTTTGAACCTATTTGATATGAGGTACAGAGATGGAAAGAGGTAGTCTTACAGAAATTCTACAGGACTACAGAAAATCTTCCTTTAGCGGAATCTGCCAGTATTGACCTTGCATTTTCAGAATGTCTTTAAAGACTTAAGTTGAACCATCAATTAATTTGATTTCAATTTGCTTTTGGGATATTAAAACATTAATTTGGAAGGGTTTTTTTTCTCCCTAAAATCAGGTTAATACTGATGGTCTGGTGCTAAGAGGCCGCTACAACTGTGAGACACTGGCAACATGTGGATCAGTGGGTGGAGGGCTGAGTCATGACACAGACTCTCGGCCTCCGCCTCCACCACCTCCCCAGCCACAGTCAGCTTTGAAAAGGAACCCCAAACATGGTGAGCATTATTTATTTATTTCCAAGCAGAGAGATATGGACACACAGAGAGAATTTGTGTGTGCATCTGGCTTTATGTGGGTACTGGGGAATCAAAGTAGGTCATTATCATTTGCAGATAAGTGCCTTACTGCTGAGCCACCTCTGTCTTCTTTCCAAAACTTGACATGATATCTCTCAATCTCCCATCCTTTTCTAAAGGAATTTTTGGTTTGTTTTTTGAGGTAGGGTCTCAATGTAATGCAGGATGACTTGAAACTCACTCTAGAGTCCCAGGCTGGCCTTGAATCTCAGTGATCCTTCTACCTCTGCCACTGGAGTTCTGGGATTAAAGGCCTGTGTTACCACACCTGACTCATTCTTTAAAAAAGAAATATTTTTATTTGGGCTGGAGGGATCACTTAGCGGTTAAGGTGTTTGCCTGCAAAGCCAAATGACCCTGGTTCTATTCCCCAGGACCCACGTAAGCCAGATGCATGTGGTAGTGAATGCATCTGGAGTTCATTTGCAGTGGCTGGAGGCCCTGGTGTGCCCATTATCTCTGTCTCTCTCCCATGTTAATAAAACTTTAAAAATTAAAATTAAAAAAAAGTATTGATTTCCAAGCAGAGAGTTTTAGAGGGGGTAGGGTTGGGAAAGAGAGAATGACAAGAGAGGAAGACAAGGGATATGCCAGGGCAGTACCTAAACTCCTGAACCATCTCTCCAGCTGCCCCCTCACTTTTTTTTTTTTTTTGGAGAGTTAGGGTCTCACTCTAGCCCAGGCTGACCTGGAATTTGCTGTGTAGTCTCAGGCTGGCCTCCTACTCATAGTGATCCTCCTACCTCTGCTTAGTGAGTAATGGGATTAAAGGCCTGTGCCACCATACCTGGCATTTTTTTAAAAAAACAAGATTATCTCTAAAAGAATTGGATATTTAGAGCTGGGCATGGTGGTGCTCACCTTTAATCCCAGCACTCGGGAGGCAGAGGTAGGAGGATTGCCATGAGTTTGAGGCCACCGTGATACTACGTACCAAATTCCAGGACAGCTAGAGTGAGACTCTACCTCGAAAAACCAAAACAAAAAAAATTTGAATATTTAGGGGCTGGAGAGATGGCTTAGCAGTGAAGGCATTTGCCTGCAAAGCCAAAGGATCCAGGTTCAATTCCCCTGAACCCACATAAGCCAAATGTGGTGCATGGGTCTGGTGTTCATTTTCAGTGGCTACAGACCCTGGCACACCCATTCTCTCTCTCTCTCTCCCCCACCCCTGCTTTCTCTCTCAAATAATAAATATTAATAAAAAGCAAAGAATTGAATATTTAGGACTTTTATTATGTATTCCTGGAATATTTCATTTTTTTCAGGGGTGCATTTCAGATTTGTCTGGATAAATCTTATTTATTTTTTGTTTGGATAAATCTTAACAGACTTCTACTTTTGAGACTCTTGCTCATTAGCTGTAAACAAGAAAAGTTAAGAACCATTGCACTTGGAGAGTGTTCCTTCTGTTGGGCAGCCGAGCTCATGTTTCCCAGGCTATCTTCTCTTCACACTGGTGGTATTGTTCACTACCAGATGTGGAACTCAAGAAATTATGGAACAAATATTCAAATAGGTCAGTAGGGCAGAAATTTTTCTTCACAATTCAATATTTTAATGAGCACAAATAAAATGTTCTTTGTTTCTTTTTTGTTTGTTTAGTTTTTCAAGGTAGAGTCTCACTCTGTAGTCTCAGGCTGGTCCCAAACCCATGTCAATTCTCGCACGCTGGGCACCACCACACTTGCCATCCTTCCTTTTATTATCCTGATAAAACACTGTGATGTGAGCACTTTTTCTCTGATACTGGCCTCACACAGTAGTACTTTTATCACTCGTTTTTTTTTTGTTGTGTGTGTATGTGTAATGTGCATATTATGCATGTTTGTATGTGCAGGCACATAGGTATGTGTGTTCATGTTCATGCACATGAGGGCAAAAGATTGACTGTATCAATTGCTCTGCACTTTTTTTAAACTTATTTTTATATCCTATCCTGTCTCTATAAAGCAAAAAACAAAACACAAAATCTAAAACTAAATACACCAAACCACAAATAATGGTGTTACCTGTGACTTTATTTTCTATTTTGCTTTCTGTTATTTTTCCCAACAAACTTTTATAAACCTAAATTATTTATGTATTAAGAAGCTATAAAGCTGGGTGGGGTACCACATACCTTTAATCCCAGCACTCAGAGGAGTGGCCTTGAATGCCTGAAAATCCTCCTACCTCTGCTTCCCAAGTGCAGGGATTAAAGGCATGTGTGGCTTTTTTTAAACTTTTATTTATTCATTTGGTTGGGGGGCAGATAGAAAATGAGCATGCCAGAGCCTTTAGCTGCTATAAATATATTCCAGAGATTTGTACCACCTTGTGCATCTGTCTTACGTGGGCCTTGGGGAATCCAACTAGGGTCCTTTGGCTTTGTAGGCATGTGCCTTAACTACTAAGCAATCTCTCCAGCCCTTGTTCCTTATTTATTTTATATATTTATTTGCAAGCAGAGAAAGAGACAGAAAGGGTGTACCAGCACTTCTAGCAGCTGCAAATGAACTCCAGATGTATGGGCCACTTTTTAATTTTTTATTTATGTATTTATTTATTTGTTTTGTTTTCTTAATAATTTTTGTTTATTTTTATTTATTTGAGAGCAACAGACAGAGAGAGAAACGGGAAGGTGGGGGGGGGAGGCACACCAGGGCCTCCAGCCACTGCAAACAAACCCCAGATGTGTGTGCCACCTTGTGCATCTGGTTTACCTGGGTCTTGGGGAATCGAGCCTTGAGCCAGGGTCCTTAGGCTTCACAGGCAAGCGCATAATCACTGAGCCAACTCTCCAGTCCCTATTTTTATTTTTTGGTTGTTTGAGGTAGGGTTGCACTCTATCCCAGGCTGACCTGATTCACTCTCAGGGTGTCCTCAAACTCATGGTGATCCTCCTACCTCTGCCTCCCAATGTGTGTGCCACCATGCCAAGCTATGCGTGGTTTTTTTTTTTTTAGAAAGACCATTTATTCATACATGGGCATGTACCAGGTAGGGTTTCACTCTTGCTCAAGTTGACCTGGAATTCACTATTTAGTCTTAGGGTAGCCTCTAACTCAGCGATCCTCCTACTTTATCCTCCCAAGTGCTGGGATTAAAGGCTTGGGCCATTGCACCTGGATTTGGTTTTAAGTTTAGTTTAGTTTAGTTTTTTCAAGGTAGGGTTTCACTCTAGCCCAGGCTGACTTGGAATGCACTATGTAGTCGCAGGGTGGCCTCAAACTCACAGCAATCCTCCTCCTCCTGCCTCCCGGGTAATGGGATTAAGGGTCCGTGCCACCGTGCCTGGCTGGTTGTTATTTATTTTATTATTATTATTATTGTTATTATTATTATTATTACTTGGTTTTTCAAGGTAGTATCTCACTCTACCCCAGGCTGACCTGGAATTTACTCTGTAGTCTCAGATTGGCCTCGAACTCACAGTGATCCTCCTAACTCAGCTTCCCAAATGCTGAGATTAAAAGTGTGTGCCACCACCCCCTGCTTGGTTTTCATTTTTCTATTCATACTAATTTGTAAGATAGAGAGAAACTGAGTGTGGACACTCCAGGGCTTCTCCAAATGCAGGTGTCACTTGGTGCCTCTGGCTTTATGTTGGAATCAAGCCCTGGCTGTTGGGCTTTGCAAGCAAGCACATTGAACCTCTGAGTCCTCTCCCCAGCCACCTCCCCTTGTTTTCGAGACAGGGTTTCATGTCGTCCAGGCTATGAGCTCACTGTGTAGCGCAGCTGGGCCTTGGATTCCTGGCCCTGCTGCCTGTACCTCCCAAGTGCTGGGACTACAGCCTTCTGCACTCATGCCTGGCTCCTAATGTTTTTCAGTAGCAAATAATTCTACCATTTGTTAAAAAATTTGAACGAGAGAAAGGGGGCATATGGGCACATCAAGGCTTCCTGCCACTGTAAACAAACTCCAAATGCATGTGCCCCCTTGTGCATCTAGCTTTATGTGGGTACTGGGAAATCAAACCCAGGCCACCAGGCTTTGCAAGCTGGCACTTTTAATTTTTTTGTGGTTTATTTATATTTATTTATTTGAAAGCGACACACAGAGAGACAAAGCGGCAGAAAGAGATAGAGAGAGGTGGAATGGGCATGTGCCCCCTTGTGCATCTGGCTAATGTGGGCTCTGGGGAATCGAGCCTCGAACCAGGGTCCTTAGGCTTCACAGGCAAACGCTTAATCGCTAAGTCATCTCTCCAGCCCCTGCAAGCTAGCACTTTTAACCACTGAGCCATCATACCAGTCGTCTATTATTTATTTGTTTATTTATTTTGGTTTTTCGAGGTAGGGTCTCTCTCTGGCCCAGGCTCACCTGGAATTGACAATGTAGTCCCAGGGTGGCCTCGAACTCATGGCGATCCTCCTACGACTGCCGCCCGAACGCTGGGCCATGGAGGAGGCGCCTGACCCTGCGACCGCGCCTGGCTCCGCGCGGGGGACTGGGACTACCCGGGCCTCTGCTTCGCCCGCCACCGCCTCTGCTTCTCCTTTGGCCTGTGGGTCTGCGCCTCCTGCTGCTGGATCGCCACTCATGCGCTGTAATGAGGGGTGGCGGGCCTGCCCAAGGGGGACATGGGGCGCTACCCTGCTGCTCCCGCCTGGAAGGAAACCTAGAGGAAAGGGGCGGAAAGGGGACCAGGGAGGAGGCAGCACAAGTGCGGGGTCCAATGGAACATCTTTCCGTGCGCTGAAGTCCTTCGCTCAGCACTCCGCCCACTGGAAAAGGCTGGGCGGTGAGCCAGCGCGCTGGAGGCCGGGCGGTGCAGCGGCTGCAGCCTCCACGTGGGTCTTTGTCAGCGCTTTCCTGCCGTTCGCGCTGTGCATGTCTTTGCACCTCGTGTGAATCCCAGTTAAGGTGGGTGGGAAGTTAAATGAGGCAAGGCAGGCAAAGTCTTCCTAAGGGCTCATTACACCCCACTATTGCTCTCACGCTGCCAACAACCCTTAGGGCGTTTGGCAAGTCCCCCAGCCCTTGTTTGTGATTTTAGGGTACCCTTCAAAGCCATCTTAGCTAGGAAGGGGTGCAGTGCTGACGATCTGACTCCAGACAGCCTTTGCCCTTGCCCGTTCAGCACCTGCAGTGGTTTAGCCAGGTGGTCCCTGTAGCCTGGGTTGGAAGGGTAAGACCTCCAGGTCTTCAGCTATCTCCAGGGACACCGTCTAGCATGGTGCCGCCTAGTTACTCCCCATGGGAGTGTGGGGCGGGGGGGACCAGGAGCCATTTACCCATCCCCCTGCTGGAACTGGCTGACCTTACTCCATTCACACTCCATTCAGCCTCTCCGTAGCTTGGCAGAGGGTTTGCAGCCGAATCACCCAGTGACTGGAGGAAAGACGCCACAGGCCCAGGTTGCGTTTACTCGGGCCCTCAGTCCCTGCCTCTGACCCCCCTCCCCCCAGATGCTGTTATCGCCCGCTCCCATGAGGAGCCTGGGCTACTGAAGATGCAGACGTGGGCAGGCCATGCAGGGATCAGGCCCCTGTGTCCTAGGGCTCAAACTAAGAGGGCACTGCACTTAATCACCACCTCTGCTGTCACGTTGTCTCTTGTTCCTAAGCCACTTTCGGGGACCAGAACTATTAGGCATGCTAGCGCCCCACCTCTCTCAGGGCTTGCAGAAGTCAGGGAACATCACAGAACGCCCCAGCTGCTCAGGCTGAGAACAAGACCTTGCCTTTCGCCCTGCCTGGAGCTGGGTGAACCCTTTTATTAGCGCACCGCCACCCCCAGCGCCCCATCTGTCTGGGTCTTCCTCGTGGTGTGTTGGCTAGGTTAAGGTTCCTGGCCTCCCCAAACACCGGGGATACAACAGAGCAAGAGAGCACAGGACAAAGCCTCCAGCATGAGGCCAGAGGCCAGCTGTCTACTCTCCTGGTCACCCTAAGTCAAAATTTTTCTCTTGTCTCAAATGAGAAGAGTGAAATAAATTATTGATGATTTGGGCCCAAGTCTCTAACTAAGGTGTTTATTTCTGAACCGTAAATTTGGCCCTAAGACCCCAGAACCCACATCCACAGTTGATGGTCCCACAGACAGCTTAGGGCTTGGGGCTGGCAGGCTGGGGGGTATCTAGGCACCAGTTCCAGCAGGGGGATGGGCAATGGCTCCTGGTCCTTCCCCCGCCCCCACCCCATGGGGAGTAACTAGGCGGCACCATGCTAGACGGTGTCCTTGGAGATAGACAATGTAGACAGCCTTCTGTCTACATCCGTGATTCCCCAGAGGTGCCACTCAGAACCTGACCATGTGGCATGAATACCACCCTGTGGTTGACAGGATAAGTCCTGAGCTATACTCCACCCCTTTCACTGTAGAAACCAGCAGTGAGCCATCCAGACCTCAGTGTGTCCCAGATGGATGGATGATCTTGCCAGAAAAGCCTCTGGCATGCTCCAGCCCGACCTGCCCTCTGTGTGGCGTTAAGGTTTGGTATGTGAATTAAGACTTTTTTTTTCCACCAAGGTTGTCCCTCTTTTTTTTTTTTTTTTCAAATTTTTATTAACAACTTCCATGATTATAAAAAATATCCCATGGTAATACCTTCCCTTCCCCCACTTTCCTCTTTGAAACACCATTGTCCATCATATCCCCTCCCCATCTCAATCAGTCTCTCTTTTATTTTGATGTCATGATCTTTTCCTCCTCTTATGATGGTCTTATGTAGGTAGTGTCAGGCACTGTGAGGTCATGGATATCCAGGCCATTTTGTGTCTGGAGGGAGCACGTTGTAAGGAGTCCTACCCTTCCTTTGGCTCTTACATTCTTTCCGCCACCTCTTCCGCATTAGACCCTGAGCCTTGGAAGGTGTGATAGAGATATTACAGTACTGAGCACTCCAGTCACTTCTTTCCAGCACCATGATGCCTTCTGAGTCATCCCAACGTCACTGCCATCTGAAAAAAGAAGATTCTCTACCAAAAGTGAGAGTAGCATTAATATAAAGGTATGAACATTAAGAGAAGTGCTTACTGTGGGCTGGAGAGACGGTTTAGCGGTTAAGCGCTTGCCTGTGAAGCCTAAGGACCCCGGTTCGAGGCTTGGTTCCCCAGGTCCCACGTTAGCCAGATGCACAAGGGGGCGCACGTGTCTGGAGTTCGTTTGCAGAGGCTGGAAGCCTGGCGCGCCCATTCTCTCTCTCTCCCTCTATCTATCTTTCTCTCTATGTCTGTCGCTCTCAAATAAATAAATAAATAATGAACAAAAAAAAATTAAAAAAAGAGACGTGCTTACTGGGCAGCTTGATAAATATAGTATATACATTTAGCCATACAGCAGCAGATGTTACACCCCTAGGGCTCATGACTACCCGTTTTAAGTTTTCAGTATCAAGGATGTATTCCCTCCCATGAAGCAGGCCTCCAGTCCAATTAGAGGGCAGTTGGTTTCCACCATGCAGATTATCAATGGATCTGCGTCACTCTAAAACTTACAATGCTAGTTATAAAGATTGGGTAAAGGTCAAAATACACTTGAAAGGAATTTAGCACCATGATAACATTGCATTAGATTTGGTTAGTTTACATTCAGAAATTCTAGCTATACAGAACAGTCATCTTGATTTTGATGCCATTAAGGCTGCTAATGACTTACTTGCTGCAATTAAGTCTGTGTTGCCTGGTTGGGACTCTCTAAGTTCCTGGATAGGCAGCTTTGCAGCTGTGGGAGTTTGCCTTCTGCTTCTCTTATGCCTATTGCCTATTTTCTTCAAGTGTCTAATGAAGTCTATTGTGAATGTTTGTGCAGAGGTCCTTGGCTCCCTCAGACTTTATCCTAATACTCCCTGAATTTTGTCCAGCTGGTAGCCAGAGATGGGTAAGATTGGGGGAGGAGGCACCCAACCTAAGACAGGGCACGTTTTGAAGGATAATACATTTGTCCAGTGACAGGTAAGGATGTTCTTCTGCCTCTGATGACCTAAGACAGGCACAGACGCTTCTTTTCATAAATAAAGTAGAGGGAGATGTTGGGCACAGTAGCTGCTCTTTGACTGTGGGAACTGCAGCTGGTCTTGGATCTCCGGGCACAGAGGCCTTATCGTACGGCCTTGATAAAGCAGACTTTAGACACAGAGGCATTGATGGCCTTGGTGGAGCCAACTTCAGAAAGCACTGTTTTGAGAATGTTTTATTTTCTGTATATAAGCTTGTGCTTGCCTGAATAAATTTGAGATCTTGATCAGACTCTAGACTTGGTCTCTTTCTTCGTGTCTCTTGTCTCTCATCCAGGTTAATTTCCCCTTGGGTTCTTGTTTAACTCCCTGCTGGCCAGGGCAAGACCCTACCTCAAAAAACCAAAATAAATAAAATAAAAGCACAGGGGTGGAGAAAGATGGCTTAATGGTTAAAGAACCTGCCTGTGAACCCAAAGGACCCAAGTTGGATTCACTAGTACCCACGTAAGCCAGATGTACAAGTTGTCACATGTGTCTGGAGTTCATTTGCGGTGGTTAAAGGCCCTGGGATGGATACCAATTTCTCCTCGCTTTTCTCTCTCAAAAATAAATAAGAATAGAAGCTTTTAAAAATAAATTAAAAAATAAGCCAGGCATGGTGGCACACACCTTTAATACCAGAGGCAGAGGTAGGAGGATCACTGTGAGTTCAAGCCCACCCTGAGACTACAGAGTAAATTCCAGGTCAGCCTGAGCTAGAGGGAGACCCTACCTCGAAAAAACCAAAATTAAATAAATAAATAAATAAATAATTAAAAAATAAAAACAATGTGTCTAGGGATGAAAGAATGAGATATATATGTATGTATGTATATATAATATATATGTGTACATATACATATATATGCACACACACATTGAATCACTAATACTTGCCCAATAGAATATAAAAACTAGGATTCCTGGGCTGGAGAGATGGCTTAGTGGTTAAGCGCTTGCCTGTGAAGCCTAAGGACCCCGGTTGGAGGTTTGGTTCCCCAGGTCCCACGTTAGCCAGATGCACAAGGGGGCGCACGCGTCTGGAGTTCGTTTGCAGAGGCTGGAAGCCCTGGCGCGCCCATTCTCTCTCTCTCCCTCTATCTGTCTTTCTCTCTGTGTCTGTCGCTCTCAAAATAAATAAATAAATAAAATAAAAAAAAAAAAACCTAGGATTCCTGGGGCTGGATAGATGGCTTAGTGGCTAAGGCATTTGCCAGCAAAGCCAGAGGATCCCGGTTCAACTCTCCAGTACCCACATAAGCCAGATGCACAAGGGACTGGTATGATGGCTCAGTGGTTAAAAGGGAGTTTCTTTTTGTTTTTCAAGGTAGGGTCTCACTCTAGCCCAGGCTGACCTGACATTCACTATGTAGTCTCAGGGTGGCCTCGAACTCATTGTAATCCTCTTACCTCTGCCTCCCAAATGCTGGGATTAAAGGTGTGCACCACCATACCCGGCTTATCTGGAGTTTGTTTACAGTGGCTAGAGGCCCTGGCGTGCCCATTCTCTCCCTTTCTCTCTCTCTCTCTCTGCTTCTTTCTCCCTCTCAAATAAATAAAAATTAAAAATAAAAATAAACTAGGATTCCTTTGAGATGGGAGGAAGAACGTGAGGGAGGAAAGGGGGAAAAAAAGAAAAATAGAGTTACAGCAATGTTTTTTTGGGGGGGTGTACACACATGCCATGGCATACATGTGGAGGTTAGAGAACAGCTTGTGTCTGGTTCTCACCTTTCACCTTGGCTGACCCACTGCATTTGCCAAGCTAGCTGGTCCTTGAGCTTCTGAGGGTTTCACCTTTCCCCACCTCCCATCGTCACCACAGGTGCACTGCATTGCAGGCACCTGCTACAGCTTCTGCTTTTACATTGGTTCTGGGAATCCAAACTCAGGTACTCAGACTTAGGGGGCAAGAACTGTATCCACTCAGTCATCTCCCCAGCCCTATGTTAAGTAGGCTTTTTTGGTGACCCAGAATATGGTCTGGTTTGACAACTATTTCATGAGCATGACAGGTGAATATATATTGGACTATTGTTGAAGTATTCCTTAAATGTCAGTTCAATAGTGGTAGTCACTATAATCTTCCTGATTTTCTGCTTGTCCTATCAATCACTGAGAGAGGCCAATAAGCATATTAAAAAGAATTCAACATCATTACAAATCAGGAAAAGCAAAACAAAGAGATAAGGTTAACACTTGTTCATATAACTATTACCAATCAGAAAATAAATAAACAAATCTAAAAAACAAGAGATAACAAATGGGGCTGGAGAGATGACTTCACCATTAAGGCACTTGCCTGGAAAGCTAAAGGACCCAGGTTTGATTCCCCAGGACCCACATAAGCTAGATGCACAAAGTGGCACATGTGTCTGGAGTTCATTTGCAGCAGCTGAAGACGCTGGTACGCCTATTATCTCTCTCTCATAAATAAGATAAAATAAAAACAAGAGATAACAAGTATTTACAAGGTTATGGAGAAAGGAAAACTCATACAACATTGTTATAAATTTAAATTGTTGTAGATATCATGGAAAACTCTATGGAGGTTCCTCAGGAACTGAAAAATCATCATATTACCCAGTAATCACTCTATCTTGTGTACACTCAAATGAAACGAAAGCAGCACTTCCTCAAGATTTAGACTCTAGGAAGGGAGGGAATTACCATGGGCTATTGTCTACAACTATGGGAGTTGTCAATAAATTTAAAAAAAAGATTTATACTCTATAATTTTCATTGCGGTCAAGACGTGGAAACAACCTAAGTATCCGCTGATGGATAAATATGTGACTAATCATGATACACATATTTTAATGTGCATATATATGTATATGTATTTAAATACATACAATAAAATATGGTTCCACTTTTTAAAAGTAAAATCTTATTAAATGAAATATGGATGAAAGTGAAGGATATTATGCTAATGAAATAAGCCAAACACAAAAAAGAAAAATACTAAATGACCTTTTTTATATATGGAATCTAAAAATCAGGCTCAATACATAGGAATAGCAACTAGAAGGGTGCTTAGCAGGGTGATGTGGGAAGGAAATGAGAATGTGTGTCGAAGAGTACAAAGTTGCAGTTATGAAGGGTAAATAAGTGTAGAGTGTAGAGCCAGAGGACTATGCATACCTAGGCTCTAGCTTATGCTGAAAGCTTGCCAAGACCGTAGATTTAAGATACGCACACACACAATGTGAGCTGATGGATATTTCAATCGGCTTGATGGTAGTTCCATTTTACCATGTACATAAAAACATCATACCACACATCCTAAACAGATCAAATGAAAACCAAAATTGAGAGGAATGTGAAGATCTTCAATTATAATTCTGCATTTGTCAATTTCTTTTATTTTTATATTCATTTATTTGAGAGAGAGAAAGAGAGGAAATGAGCGTGCCAGGGCATCCAGCCACTGCAAACGAACTCCAGACACATGTGTCACCTGGTGCATATGGCTTACATGGTTCCTGGGGAATCGAACTTGGGTCCTTTGGCTTTGCAGACACTAAGCCATCCCTCCAGCCCACAATTTCATATTCAATTAGTTTCTGCTGAATATGTTTTGAAGCTTTGCTAAAGGCATATACATGTTTGGTTATTTTTTAATTAGTTTACCAATCTGACTTTATCTTTGTCTCTCTTTATTCAAGATAATATTACTTCTTTTTTCTAAGATGTACTTTGTAGCCAGGTGTGTTGGTGGACTCTGTAGTGAATTCCAGGTCAGCCTGGGCTAGAGTGAAACCCTATCTTGAAAAAAAACAAAAAAATGTAACTTAAAGCTAGGCGTGGTGGCACATACCTCTAATCCCAGCATTTAGGCAGAGGTAGGTGGATCTCTGTGAGTTCAAGGCCACCCTGAGACTACATAGTGAATTCCAGGTCAGCCTGAGCTACAGCAAGACCCTACCTCAGAAATAATAATAATACATGTGGAGGTTAGAGAACAGCTTGTGTCTTGACACTGCTAAAAAAAATATCCTTCTTAGTTCTATGTGTGTAGCTAGGGACATGGACCTGGGCTAGTAGGCTTTGTAAGCCTTTAACTGCTGTCTCCGGTCTTATGTACGAAAGTATCTTTTATTGCATGGGGGAGAGGGTTTTAAGGTAGTGTCACTCTAGTTGAGACTGACCTGGAATTCTCAGGGTGGCCTTTAACTCACAGCAATCCTCCTACCTTTGCCTCCAGAGTGCCTGGATTATTTATTTATTTTTCGCTTTTTCGAGATAGGGTCTCACTCTAGCACAGGCTGACCTGGAATTCACTATGTAATCTCTGGCTGGCCTCGAACTCAGAGATCCTCCTACTTCTGCCTCCTAAGTGCTGGGATTAAAGGTGTGTGCCACCACGCCTAGCTTTAAGTTATCTCTCTCTCTCTCTCTCTTTTTTTTTTTTTTTTTGGTTTTGCAAGGTAGGGTTTCACTCTAGCCCAGGCTGACCTGGAATTCACTAGAGTCTCGGGGTGGCCTCGAACTCACAGGGATCCTCCTACCTCTGCCTCCTGAGTGCTGGGATTAAAGGCATGTGCCACTATGCCCAGCTAAAGTATCTTTTTAAAAATTATTTATTTGCAAGGAGAGAGAGGAGAGGGAGAATGGGTGTGCCAGGACTTTCAGCTGCTGCAAACAAACTCCAGATACATCCTACTTTGTGCATCTGGCTTTACCTGGGTACTGGAGAATTGAACTCAGCTCGTTAGGCTTTCTAGGCAAGCGCCTTAACAGCTAAGCCATCTCTCTAGTCATAAAATATCTTTAATGAAATCTTCAGCTCTGCTTCATACCTGCTCTTCCTGGAATGCTTTCTTGTGTAGAAACCACAAATCTTGGGTTTGTCTGAGTTCCTAAAAGTTTAGGGAAGCTCCCCAAGCTGTAGAAGGCGACCATGGAGAGCTGTGTCCCAGTCACCTCTCCACTGGCAGACACTAGATGATGTTAGAAAATTACTGCAATTTCTCCTGTGTAAATGTTATACTGGGGTGATATTAGAGACTATCTTTATTTTTCAGGGGCTACTTTTGTTGAAATATTTAGGAGTAAGAGGGTCATACCTGCAAGTCACTTTCAAACGGTCTGAAGAAAGTCAAGTTCACACACATGGAAAAGGATAAAACTCACACTGATAAATGGAAAGTTGTTGGACCCTGTGGTGGGTGAATGGCTAATGTTTCACTTTTGCTGTATGTTGAAACTTCTTTTCTTGGTGGGGGGCACCAAGGTAGGGTCTCACTCTAGCCCAGGCTGACCTGGAATTCACTATGTAGTCTCAGGGTGACCTTGAACTCACAGGGATCTTCCTACCTCTGCCTCCTGAGTGCTGGGATTAAAGGCAAGTGCCACCAGGCCTGGCTTTTTAAACGTTTTTAATTGACAGCTTCCATAATTGTAGACAATAAATCAAGATAATTTCCTCCCCACCCTCACTTTCCCCTCACAAATCCCCCTCTATCATATCCCATCCCCCCTCAATAAATCTTTTACTTTGATGTTACTTTTTGTTTTGTTTTTCGAGGTAGGGTCTCATTCTGATCCAGGCTGACTCTATAGTCTCAGGGTGACCTTGAACCCTCAGCGATCCTACCTTTGCCTCCCGAGTGCCGGTATTAAAGGCGTGGGCCACCACACCCGGCATATGCCATCATTTTTATGTCAATCTTCAGCACAGTGTCCGATGCAGTGTTGAGTGGCTTTGGAGAAGTACTAAGGTCACAGGGGGGCGGGGTGGAAGGGCATGGTTTCTCCACCTCTGGTCGTGGAGGTGAACCACCGCCCCAACTTGTAGGTGTGGCTTTGGAGAGCGGGCTGCGGGGGGAGGGGGAGACAAGACGGAGCTTGCAACATCTTCTTGGAAGCGGGGCTCGAGCACACACGTCAAGCCCGGCGCCCAAAGCAAAAGCTGGGAAGTCCAGGCATGTCCTGCACTGGGGGCAGTAGCCGGGTCTCCTGGGGGCGGGGTCCCCGGCGGAGCTTCCGGGTGGGGACCAGGATTGCGGGTTTAGCCGGACGGACTAGAGACTGGGGGTGGGGAGCGGAGAATGGCGACCTTCCTTTCAAGTTTTCTTCAGTGGATAGATGCTGCTTTTGTCGTTAGGACCTCATTTCTAACTTTACCCCGTGTGAAATACTGAATTCATTAGGCGTTAGAAAGCATCACTATTGATGATAGGGAATTAGAATGTGAATTAGGCATAAGACATACCAAAACCCCATAACTTTGCTAGCTCGATAATGCCATGATGAGGCAAATAATCCGCTTTTTGAAAATGGATACGGGAGTATGTGTGCAACTGACACTGTGCCAGCTGATTTAAACAAATGATGCTAGATCGAAGTTTTAAGTTTTAAATTTTTATTATTTATTAGCTTTTCGAGGTAGGGACTTGCTCTAGCCCACCCAGGCTGACCGGAAACTCACTATGTATGCTCAGGGTGGCCTCGAATTTACAGCGATCCCCTTACCTCTGCCTCCCGAGTGCTGGGATTAAAGGCCTACGCCACCGCACTCGGACAGTTTTTCATTTTTAGAAACAAAACAAGCTGATGTAGGTCCCTGCAGAGGGGGAACAGGGAGCATTAACAGACTGCCTGCCCAGGCCATTTCTACTTCTATTGTGAGTGAGAGAAATGATGTCCACGACGTCTGACGTGAGAACTTTGGACAGTTTGTAGAGACCTTCCCTACCACAACCTCTCTCAAGCATTCCACCTAGAAGAGTCCAATGTCCCCCAGTGTCAGCCCCAAAGGTGTTGGTGGACAAGGTTATTTCTACCCAGGATCTTAACTTTTCCTTCTCTACTTCCGGTGTCTTGGCCCCAAAGGCCAAAGAATATCTCTGGCAAATGAGAAAGAAAACCACGTACTTATGACCAGAAGAAAACTGTATGGGAGTTCACGGCTCCACCATCACCCACAGGAGTTTTCAAATCCCTTTCCCCACTATTGGGTGACCAGGGAGTCTGAAATGAATCATCAGGTCCACAATCATTCTCTGAACTTTCTGGCCTGCTTGCAATTCTTCAAAACAAATGGAACACAAGAAAAGAGTGAAAAATTTAAAAGAGAGAGAGAGAGACAGAACAAAAACTGCATCAAAGGGCCCTCCCTCTTTGGATCACTTGCTAAATTTGAAGGCTTACAAAGAAATGTACAGTTTATAGAAATTCTTTTTCTTTCTACTTTCCTTTTAGGTATGGTCTCATTCTAGCTCAGGCTGACCTGGAATTCCCTACAGAGTCTCAGGGTGGTCTCGAACTCACGGCGATCCTCCTGCCTCTGTCTCCAGAGTGCTGGGATTAAAGGCAAGCGCCACCACGCCAGACATCATCACTTTATTAATCCCACAGGAGAGGGGAGGTTACAAGTTCCATTTTATCCAAGGAAACACGGAGTCATGAGACCAGGTCACTCATCCAAGCCACAGGGAACTGCGGGGCTAAGCCTCTAGCAGCCCGCGAAAATCTGTCGCCCTAACACCGGGGACACCGCGGTTTAAATGGCCGCGAGGATGCATCCCCAAGCAGCCCGCAGCGTTTGTCGGACATTTGCACCAACCTCAGTGGCAAAGCCCTTTGGGCGGTCTGCGGACGGGTCCCGAGACGTTTCCGCGGAGGTGGGGCTAGGACCGCCCGGCGCGATCCCAAACGGCTCCGGCCCGGCGAGCGCCAGCGGGTCTCGGAAGTCCGGGTGCGTCCCGGAACTCTTTGCGCTTGAATTTCCCGCGCGCTGAGACGGTGGGCGTGGCTAGAATCGTCCAATGAGAAGCTCTGGACACGCCCCGCGCGGACTCGCGCCATTCCAGGAATTTAAAGAGTGCTGGGCTGAGGCTGCAGCCAGTGCTCCGGCCTCCCGCTTCTGGACTCCTCGCTGCCTCGCCGCTGCCGCCGCTGTCGTCGCCATGCTCTCCGTCCGCGTCCCGCTCGCCACCATCGCCGATCCTCAGCAGCTGCCGCTCTCGCCCCTCAAGCAACTCAGCCTGGCCGACAAGGAGAACACGGTGAGCGGGCTGTGCGAGGGCCACCGGGGCGGGTGCTGAGGGTGGGCCCGTGACCTTGCCGGGCGGGAAGGCTTGGAGAAGGGTTCCCGCCATCTCTCACGCGCGTCTCTCTGCAGCCCCCGAGCCTCAGCGGGACCCGCGTCCTAGCCAGCAAGACTGCGAGGAGGATCTTCCAGGAGCCCGAAGAACTGGTGAGGGGCCCGCTAGCTACCGAGAAGGCATTCCCGGCCGGCTCCAGCTGCCTGCAGATGGCGCGCGCCCCGCTTCTTGGCGCCAAAGTTGTATTGTGTCCTCAGCGGTCCCGCTCCATTCCCCTCCCCATTCCCCTCCCCTCCCTTCCCGCCAAACTGTCTCCTTCCTAGAAGGCTCTACTTTGTACTTAGGTATATCGATCTGTCGTTAGATGTCTTCCTGTTAGGGTATGTGGCGAATGCAGTGTGACAGCTAACGTTTTGTTCATTAAACTACATGAAATTGCCAATCACTGAAAATCACCTGAAAAAAAAATGGCAATTTCATATTGTCCACCCGACACTTGACTTTTGTTTTCTTAACCCAGCAGGAAAGTAAAGTCCTCGCCTCCAGCGTTGAGGAAGAACCATTACTGCGAGAAAACCCCCGCCGCTTTGTTATCTTTCCTATCGAATACCATGATATCTGGCAGATGTACAAGAAAGCAGAGGCCTCCTTCTGGACGGCGGAGGAGGTGAGCCCGTTCAGAGACCCGTGCATGGTGTTGATGATGATGGAAAATGTTTATGTATGAGTTTCTACATACCTGCATTTCTTCCTTTTATGCTAAAATTGTGAATTTTTAACTTTAGGTAGATCTTTCCAAGGACATTCAACACTGGGAAACCCTGAAACCTGAGGAAAGATATTTTATATCTCACGTTCTGGCTTTCTTTGCTGCCAGTGATGGCATAGTAAATGAAAACTTGGTGAGTTTGCATAAAACATTTGTAATTCATTTATTAAAGGGTTTTGTTTTTATTGTTTTTTGAGGCAGGGTCTCACTAAACCAGGCTGACCTGGAACTCTTGTAGCTCCAGGCTGGCCTTGAACTCAATGGCAATCCCAGTTTTTTTCCTCTGAATATATGTAGGTGGTTTATGTCGCTTGGTATCCCCTCACCCATTGTTGAGTGATAATCATAAATTTTCTTCTTGTAGAGGTACATTGTACTCTGCTTTTTGTGGCTTTCCTATCAAATACCATGATATCTGGGGCTGAAGAGATGGCTTAGTGGTTAAGGAGCATGCCCTGCGAAGCCTAAGGACCCAGGTTCAATTCTCTAGGTCCCGTGTAAGCCAGATGCACATGATGGCGCATGCATCTGGAGTTTGTTTGCAGTGGCTGGGGCCCCTGGTGTGCCTATTCTCCCTCTCTCTCTGTCTCTAATAAATAATTAAAAATAAAAATAAATTTAAAATGCCATGATATTTGATCTGACAGATGTACAAGTAATTTGTTTGTGAAGGGCTTACTATAAGCAGATCCTTGGAATGAATCAAAGAATGAGTCAGTAATCAAGTATTGCCAAAAACTATAAAAAGTATAGTTGTGTTTTCCTGATCTGCAAATTGAGAATATGACAAAATGAGCTGCAACACAGATCCTGAAGATTTTTAAGGATGCAGACCTACTTGGATTATTTTCCTCAAGCCTACTTTTTATCTACTTTATTACCACTAGGTGGAGCGTTTTAGCCAAGAAGTTCAAATTACAGAAGCCCGCTGTTTCTATGGGTTCCAAATTGCCATGGAAAACATACATTCCGAGATGTACAGTCTTCTTATTGACACTTATATTAAAGATTCCAAAGAAAGGTACGAATCCAGATAGTATGCCAGAATTATTTGAAGTATTTTAATTCATAAAGGGAAAATGCTTGCAAAATGACTAAGCAGTCATAATGCTTTTTAAAAAATAATCCCTATGGGCTGGAGAGAAGGATTGATTAGTGGTAAAGGCACTTGCCTGCAAAGCCAAAGGACTCAGGTTCGATCCCCAGGACCCATGTAAGCCAGATGCATATGGTGCATGCTTCTGGAATTAGCTGGAGGCCCTGGTGTCCTTCCCTCCCTTTCAAATAAATAAAAGTACAAACAATCCCTAGAAGTTTGATATGATGAACTGCTGGGTTTGGTAATCTTTTTTTTTTTTAATGCGGTCATCCTCCTATCTGTCTCCCAAGTGTTGGGATTAAAGGTGTGTGCCACCATGCTCAGTCCCTTTTTCTCCTTTTTTTTTTTTTTCTCCTTTTTTGAGACAAGAGTTTGTAGTCCATATGGCCTAGAACTCTATGTAACCCAGGCTGGTCTTAGGACTGATAAACTTTTAAAAAGTTATTTATTTATTTATTTGGGAGTAACAGAGGAAGAGGCAGATAGAGACAATGGGCAAGCCAGGGCCTCCAGCCACTGCAAATGAACCCCAGATGCTTGCGCCTTCTTGTGCATCTGGCTAATGTGGGTCCTGGGCTTCACAGACAAGTGCTTAAATGCTAAGCCATCTCTCCGGCCCAGGACTGATAAATTTAATATGGTATAGGAGATAAGACCCAGTAGCTGGGACTGAGGCAGGATTATGAATATATATAAGGCCATATGTTAGCATTGTAGAAAAATAATGATAGCTGAAGACTGACTTCAAGGAGGCACTAACATCCACTCGAGGACAAGAACGTGAAAAGGAATGGAAAGGCAGAGGCTCAACTATGCCCGGTTCAGATTGGAAGGCTGTGTCATGAGAAAAGATGAGTGAAACAAATGCTAACTAGAAAGGCTAGCAGAGTAGAAGAGAGATTGGGGCAGAAGATTTGGACAACTTTGAAAAGTGCTTCAAGGACAGGCCATGTGAAATGAGAGCATAGCAGGGGAGATTTATGGTCCTTCAGATTGAAGGAAGGTGGGGCCTGTGATATGATCTGGACTTGAAATATCTAGCAATAAAAACTCTGGGTGTGATGGGCAAAGTTTTTATGGAAATAGACCTTGGAGTTCAGACTGAACTGCAGAATACCAGAAAATTTTCTTTATTTGAGAGGGGATGGGTGGGAACACCAGGGCCTCTTGCTGTTGTGAATGAATGTTGAGTTTTTAAATTCCAGAAGGGAAAGCTAACCAGTGAAAAGCAGAAAGACCAATGTTTCCTTCTCCTTTGGAGAAGGAATGGGAAGCCGTTCACATTTGGTCTTTATCTCAGTGTTCTGGTTGAGAAGTTTGGGCTCAGGTCTACGCTGTCATTGCTGATGGCTGGTGTCCATGTGCCTATAGGGAATTCCTCTTCAATGCCATTGAAACGATGCCTTGTGTGAAGAAGAAGGCAGACTGGGCCTTGCGTTGGATTGGAGACAAAGAGGCGACCTATGGTAAGGATATCATTAGCTCATCTTAAAACAGCTTAAGCTGAGCATGGTGGCGCACGCCTTTACTCACAGCACTCGAGGCAGAGGTAGGAGGATTGCCGTGAGTTGAGGCCACCACCCTAGACTCCATAGTGAATTCTAGGTCAGCCTGAGCTAAGAGTGAGACCCTAACTAAAAAAACCAAAGGAAAAAAAAAAACCTGAGCTGTATTTTCCAAGTAATGTTGGACTGTTGACCACCCTCTTGATACCAGGCTCCTGACCGGGGACATTTGGTGTTTCTCTCACCAGGAGAACGTGTGGTAGCTTTTGCTGCTGTGGAAGGAATCTTCTTTTCTGGTTCTTTTGCATCAATATTCTGGCTCAAGAAACGGGGACTGATGCCTGGCCTCACATTTTCCAATGAGCTTATTAGTCGAGATGAGGTGAGTTTTAAATAAAATCCTAACCTGTATCTCTTAGACACATGCTCTTGTGTTTATTAAGGAGAACTGAGAAAACAGTGGCATTATAGGTCCCCCACCACCACTTTTCGGGGAGGGGGTTGAGGTAGGGTTTCACTGTAGCTCAGGCTGACTAGGAATTGACTGTTGTCTCAGGGTGGCCTCAAACTCATGGCAATCCTCCTACCTCTGCCTCCAGACTGCTGGGATTAAAGGTGTGTGCCACCACCACTTTTGAGGAAAGCCCCATTTTGTATACCTTGATGGCCTGAAACTTGTGGGTGCTCCTCCTGCCTCCAGAGTGCTAGGCACCACATTCAGACACCCTCCTCTGAGACTGCTTTTCAGCCTTCCTTCCCTGAGACAGTCTATCACTGAACCTGGGAGCTCACTGGCTACCAAGTGCCAGTGATCTTCCTGTGTCTGCCCCTTCTGGGGATACAGGTATGTGCAGTCATGAGCAGCTTTTTACATGGGTGCTGGGAATTGGCTCAGGTCCTCATGTTTGAGCCATCATCTCTTTAGTCCCAGTGCTTGCCTTTTGACAGTCTTAGGTGTTTCACTGTAGCCAGAACAGTTACATGAAGATAATGCAGAAAAGGATGAAATAATTTTATATCCATGTCTTAGCCTTATTAGAGTAACCTTGAGCTTTCTTCCAGGGTTTACACTGTGATTTTGCCTGCCTGATGTTCAAGCACCTGGTACACAAACCATCGGAGCAGCGAGTCAAGGAAATAATCGTCAATGCTGTTAGGATAGAACAGGTGGGTGATGTGTGCACATTGCTCACCTGTGGGAGGGTGTCCTTCAGCTTCAGCGTGTTCATAGCTGCGTTTTGATCTTTAGGAGTTCCTCACAGAGGCCTTGCCGGTGAAGCTCATTGGAATGAATTGCACTTTAATGAAGCAGTACATTGAATTTGTGGCAGACAGGCTTATGCTGGAACTGGGTTTTAACAAGGTAAACTATTCTTTTTTGACTTCATATATATATATTTGTAATAGATTATGTATATGATATATATATAAATAATAAAATCTATTACAAATTTTTACTGATCTGCATGCATGTGTGTAAATCCATGCACATTACATGAACTTCTTTTCAGATTTTCAGAGTAGAGAACCCATTTGACTTCATGGAGAATATTTCACTGGAAGGGAAGACTAACTTCTTTGAGAAGAGAGTAGGAGAGTATCAGAGGATGGGAGTGATGTCAAGCCCAACGGAGAATTCTTTCACCTTGGACGCTGATTTCTAAGTGAACAGAATGAAGATGGCCTCTGAATTGCTGAGTTTTTCCCCCTTGTTAAGAAAATTCAGCTAAAGTTAATCCAGCTACACCATGCATTGTTATGAAAATTTATTAACTGTAAAACCGTGTAGCTACCTCAAAACCAGTCCTGTTCACTAAAGCTAGTGGTGTCACCTAGAAAGAAAATGTGTATTTAAAACAATAGCTCTTTGGATTCTTAGAGAAGACTGTATGTATCCTTGTTGGCTTTTGCAAGCATGTTGGTGGCCCATGACTTTATGCTGGTACTCACTGCCAGTCTGGGCTTTAACCTGAGGTGACTCAACATCCACAAGATTGAACACATCGTCACTTCCACAGGCAATTGAAGAGATGCTAGCCTTCCTGCTTCAAAGCAGGCTTTAAAGTTTACTTAACTAGTTTTGTAAATAAAACTGGCACTTTGCACAAAACATTGTACTGTCAGGGGGAAAGCCTGATTTATTATTACCTATATATACCAAGTACCATTTACCACTGGTGGCACCCATTCAAATTTTACTTAGTGACTTAAGCAGGTTAATATTGACCAAACATAATTTTTAAACTTTGTTTTCTTTAATGAATTTGAAATGCTCTTTAGTTACCTTTTAAAGTCAGTGCTTATCTAAATCCCAGTCTGGTGGCAGTAGTAGATGGATGTGTTTTCCCCTGTAGCCTGGTACAGTGTCATGGTATCTCCTGTTTCAGCCAAGGTCTTTCAGCACAGGGACCTTGTAACTTTGAGTCACAAGGAACCGAGGGATTCTCTGCACCAACTGGTGGCTCAGTCTTGAACTGATGCAGTGTCATTCTTTCTGTTTCTCAAGTTACACTTTACCTACTGTGTGGTTGGTATGGAAAGATTCCTGAACAAGCTTCATAGGTAGCAGCTAAGATTGTATTTCAACTTTTCCAATCATCCTTGGACACAAGGAGCTGTCTCAGATCTTGCTCCTGTGAGGTGTTAAGCCAGGACTGAAGTTGGCTCTCCTAAAATTTTTTTCTCATTTTTATGTGCAAGTGGGTACTGTTGAGACTTGATCCATTTATGTTATGACATGTCTCTTAAATCTGAGGGGGTTTTTTGTGTGTGTGCTCTTATTTTACCTGTTTATACTTTGGGAGGAAAAGTTACCCAGTATTATTTTGAAGTTTGTAAATGGTAAAGTTATTATAAATTCTAATATTTGCCTAAGTGTAAGCATCACCTGGTGAATTTTTACTTTGTTCCTTTGAGACAGGGTCTTACTATACAGCCTTGACTGGCCTGGTACTCACTATGTGACCAGGCTGGCCTCAAATTTGCCAGGATGACAGGCATGTGCCACTGTGCCCTGCCTCACCAGGTGGATTCTTGAATGTCAGTAGATACCAAGTGCTGTGTGAACTATGTTCCATTCAAATATTAATTTCAGATGGAAGTATAAGTAAAGTTAATAAAGCTAGTTTGAATTAATCTGCTTTTATGTTTGGGAAACAAGTGAGAATGGTATGATGCCTAATTTCTACATACTGCAGCTCTGTCAGCTGATCGGATGTATGGTCCATTGGCTGCGACCACCAATCTTCATTTATTGTATAGTCAGTTTTTTCAATACCTGTAATATGAGACCCTTTTAAATTATTGTTCCTAAAGTTAATAAATTCAGTTTATATGCTCTGAACTTGTTTGTATCAGTGCCTTGTGTTGTTGGGTATGAGTAGAGAGGTTGGGGTGCAGTTTTAGGATTCTGATGATTGCAACATGAGAACTCTGCCAACTTAGATTCTGTTGCCTCATAAGAATGTTTTTAGTGTGGAATATTTTAAAAGTCTTTAAAAGGCGGGAACCACACAAGTACTGAATGAAATGAAACTTCATAGGTCAATTTCTTGGGTAAAGTCGACATTTTAACTAAAGGAAGAAAAAAGGCTTTTCACAGAGGCTTGAGTTTGCTTTTTGTTGATTCTAGGGGAAATAATCTGCCTCCTGTCCTGGCACAGGTATGTAGGAGCTGCAGGAAACCCTACAAGGCCATACCTGCAAAGCATAGTGTGGGAAGCCAGTTTTTGCATTTTGAGACATACTATAGCTCAGGCTGGCCTAAAACGGTCCTGCCCTGACCTGAATGCTGGGATTGTAGGTGTATACTACCATTCCTGGCTTTGAGTCCTTTTTAAAAAAGTTTGCTTGTATGTGTGTAGGCATACCAGGGTCCCACCACTGCAAGTAAAGTGCTTTCAATTTCACATGGGTGGCTGGGGAACTGAACCCAAGCCAGCAGGCTTTGTAAGCAAATGCCCTTAGCTACTGAGCCCTTATGTTTTTAGACAGGGTTTTATATAGTCTAGGCTGGCCTGGAACTCCTATGTAGCTAAGGATGACTTTGAATCTGTGATCCTCCTGCCTCTATTCTTGGAGTGCTGGGATTACAGGCAAGTACCGTCGTCCACCTGTTATGTGATGCTGGGGATTGAACCTAGGCTTTGTGCATACTAGGCAAGCCCTGCTCCCTCTTACCTGCAGAGATACAGAGAATGGGCACACCAGGGCCTCTAGTTACTTACTGCAAACAAATTCCTGATGCACACACCACTTTGCATCTGGCTAAATGTGGACAGTGGGGAATTGAACTTGGGGTTGTCAGGCTTTGCAGGCAAGCACCTTAACCACTAAGCTGCCTCTAGCCCATCTTTTTTTTTTTTTTTTTTCCTTTAAGCATTTGCAGAAAGTATGGACATGCCAGGGCTTCTTGCCACTGCAAACAAACTTCAGATGCATGTACCATTTTGCATCTGGCTTTATAAGGATGCTGGGCAATTGAATCTAGGCTTAGCCGACTTTGCAAGCAAATGCCTCTAATTAATGACTGAGCCATCTCCTCTGCCCCTCCCCACTTTGTTTTTTGAACAAGGTCTCATGTAGCTCAGGCTATCCTTGAATTCCTGATCTCCCAACCATGGCCACCTGCTTGTTTTTTGTTGTTTTGTTTTGTTTTGAGGTTGGGTCTCCAGGCTGACCTGGAATTCACTCTAGTCTCAGGGTGGCCTTTAAACTCATGACATCCTCCTACCTCTGCCTCCCAAGTGCTGGGATTAAAGGTGTGCGCCACCACAACGGCTTTGTGTTTTGTTTTTGTTTTCTCAGGTAGGGTCTCACTCTAGCCTAGGCTGACCTGGAGCTCACTCATTCCCAGACTGGCCTCTAAGTGACATTTGATCCTCCTACCTCTGCCTTTTGAAGTTATACAAATGAAGACTATTGGTCCATAACTTTCCGTTTTCATTGGTGTTCCTGTCCCTCTGACAAGAAAATAAGACATTGGAATCTAATCTTTCCCAGGGAATTTGCAGGGTGTTGACCCAGTAGGTTCTCTGGGTAATTGGAGGCAAGTCACAAAACTTTCTGGAACACTCAGGTTGTCCTTGGCTTTTCTCAAAGACCTTCACTAGACCTCCATTCTTCCACCCTGGGTCCCCAGCATGTTGAGGTTTCCCGTGCTGCCTGGCCTTGCTGTAAAACAGGGTGGCCTACCGTGTGGGACCTGCAGACTTCGGGAAGGCAGTGGTTGAGTTTAGGGTACCTTTGCCCCAGTCAGGTTCCTGGCATAGTCCCTTGGTTACCATCAGGGGGCCACAAGCTGTGCCAAACCCCTGATGTACTGCTGCCGGGATAGAGGAGGTGGTGGGATAAGATGGTGGACTTCCTAAAGGGAGGGAGGAGGGAGAATCACTGTCTGCAGTGTTTCCTAGAATGTCTCCTGTTTGTTGCTTGTTCTTGAGACTGCTAAGCCAGGTACTCAAGCTGGTCTCAGCAAGGAGGAATGTCCCTTAGGCCTGACCCACACCACACCTCAGATCAATTTAGCTCCCGGAATTCCACTCATTTGCTCTTTTCCAGCTCCATGAATGGCCAATCAGGACCGCTGCTATTTCATCTGTGGCCAGTTGGGGGAGCTCCTAGCTTCCACTGTCTCAGCCCGCACGAAGCGCTAGCGTTCACCTCATCTCAGTGACCCCAGAGCCGCGTTCTTCTGGGTTATGCATGTCCCCACGCAAGGCCAAGTCCCCTCCCCAACTTTTGCTCTCCTCCAGCCCATCCAGCATGATCTCTTGGATTGTAAATCAAATGATGCCACTGCTGGGAGCTAGGGAGATGGCTCCGTTGATAAAGGTGCTTGCGTGCAAAGCCTACTGGCCTGGTTTCAGTTCCCCAGCCAACCACGTAAAGCTGGATGGGTATTTGCAGCAATAGGGGAGACTGCTTCCTCCCCATCCACAGACACACACAGGTACAAATACGTATATATACTTAGTACTGATGCATTTGAAAGATAGACAACGGGCGCTTCGGGGTCTTCTGCCACTGTAAACGAACTCCAGACACATGCACCGATTTGTGTGGGGTCCTGGTGAATTGAACTCGAGCCATCAGGCTATGCAAGCAAGCACCTTTAATTGCTAAGCCATCTCTTCAACCCTAGGAAGTGTAATTTTTTTTTTAATAGGTGATGCCATTGTGGGGTCTGGAGAGATGGCTCAGAGGTTAAAAGCACTTGCTTGCAATGCCTGATGGCCCAGGTTCAATTCCCCAGTACCCATATAAAGCCAGATGCACAAAGTGGCATATGCATCTGGAGTTCATTTGCATCATTTGCAGTGGCTAGAGGCTCTGTTGTGCCCATTCTCCTCTCTCACTGCCACTGTATTGTATGACTCAACCCCCAAACACATCTCAAAAGGTCCCCCTGAGTCCAGTTACCTCATTGCCTTGAACCCCCCTGAGCTTGATCCTTTCTCATATCATCCCCTCCTGCCTTTTGGCTTCAGTCTTTCAGCTTGGCCCTCACCCTTTATATCTGTTCCCAAACTCTCAGACCTCCCTTAGAGGCCACTAGTAACTTTCCCAGACCCAGCTAGGCCGGATCAGGACTTCTGTGTCCCCTGAGTCTCCAACAGTGTGGAGATGAGCCTTTATCATCCCACAAGGAGCTCTGGCTCCCTCAGGAAATGTTTATTGAGTAAACAGGGTGGGAAGGAGGCTGTGTCTGACGCAGTAACATGACGTGGGGACTCACTGAAGTTGTGATGATGGAGCCCTCCTTGGCCCCAGAGAAGGTGGTGGCTACATGGATATTGTCATTTCTTTCCCTGCTGCCCTGTCCTCCCCTCCCATCCAGGCTGTCTTGGGAGTGGCTGTGAGTGCTGATTGCATCCATACACATTGTCATCTCCGCTCACAGGCCTGCTGGGACCGTCCTACATTCCACAAGAGAGGCTAGAAATGGGAGTTTCAGGTCACAGGGTCAGCAAGCTGACCCAAAGTCTGAGTCCCTGGAGGGCCCTGGCTGTTCCTTCCACAAGTGTCCCTCATTTCTGAGCGAGGCCTCTGCTCAGTTCTTGGTTTTGTCTTCAGAGTTGCAGCCAGCAGTCTCTCCTAGCCCTTCTCCACCTTGAGCACTTCCCAGGCCAGATCTGCTCACTGATGCACAGTTCATTTCTCTTTCAATTTTCTTAAGGACCTGGGTTTGTGCAGATGATCAACGACATGATGGGGAAGAGTTTTATGAAACTGTGGGCAGAGCATCTTTTGACTGTCCAGTGGGGTTCTCTAAATTCTGGGGCCTGGGCTGCAGCTTCCAGCTCCAGACATCTGCCTGTCATCTTCCAGCACTCAGCCTTTGAGCCCAGTCGCTTTTGGGCCCCAAACACACTAGCAGCCTTACTATTCTGGCCCTTCAGTGATCTCCAACAAACTGTCTGGCAAGTAGGGGGAATTCTGATTTTTATAGCCAAGTTGCTAGAATTTGGAGGGCTTCTACTTCCTTTGGAACGGAAGCTTCCAGAAGTGTTCATATCTTTGTTTCTGCTGGATGCAGGAGGTTATCTTTGCTTGGAGGGGTCAGCAGGGGTATGTGTGTGTGGTAAGGAGGAATTGAGTTGTCACTTGGGCTAGACCCCTGTGTCAGTGTTCACGAGCTGTGGTGGGCTGAGGGAGGCGCACACACTGGTGGGTTGAGCAAACTGTACTGTTAGACCAGGTGGAGCCGCCAAGGCTGCTAGAGGATGGAGAAGACATCCAGAGGAGGTGATCTCTGTGGTGCAAAGGAAGGCTGGGGAGGGGAGGGAGGGCGGGTATTGAACAGGGCAAGAGAGGAGACAATTTTTTTTGTTTTGTTTTTTTGTTTTTTGAGGTAGGGTCTCACTCTAGCCCAGGCTGACCTGGAATTCATTATGTAGTCTCAGGGTGGCCTTGAACTCCCAGCGATCCTCCTACCTCTGCCTCCCAAGTGCTGGGATTAAAGGCATGTGCCACCAAGCCCGGCTTGAGACAATTTTTTTAAAATCATTTTTATTTATTTATTTGAGAGCGACAGACAGAGAGAAAGAGAGAGAAAGAGAGAGAGAGAATGGGCGCGCCAGGGCCTCCAGCCACTGCAAACGAACTCCAGACACGTGGGCCCCCTTGTGCATGTGGCTAACGTGGGTCCTGGGGAATCGAGCCTCGATCCAGGGTCCTTAGTCTTCACAGGCAAGCACTTAACTGCTTGCTAAGCCATCTCTCCAGCCCATTTTTTTTTAATTTACTTATTTATTTGAGAGAGAGAGAGAGATACAGAAATAGGCAGGTAGAGAGAAAGAGAGAGAATGGGCTCACCAGGGCCTCCAGCCACTGCAAACAATCTCCAGATGCAAGCGCCCCCTTGTGTATCTGGCTTATGTGGGTGGTGGGGGAGCCAAACCTGGGTCTTTTGGCTTTTCAAGCAAGTGCCTTAACCGCTAAGCCATCTCTCCAGCCCTACCTTTGTTTTTTGTTTTCCTCCGATTTAAGATCTCACTCTAGCCCAGGCTGAACTGGGATCACTGTGTAGTCCCAGGCTGGCCTCAAACTCACAGTGATATTCCTACCTCTGTTTCTCCAGTGCTGGAGTTAAAGGTGTGTGCCACCATACCTGGCTATATGTTTTTTTAAAAATATTTATTTATTTGGAAGAGAGAGAGAGAGGCAAATATATATAGAGAATGGGTGCATCAGGGCCTCCAGCCACTACAAACAAACTCCACACGAATGTGCTACCTTGTGCGCTTGTGCAGCTGGCTTACATGGGTACTAGAGAATCAAACCTGGGTCCTTAGGTTTTGCAGGCAAGTGCCTTAACTGTTAAGCCATCTCTCCAGTCCTGTTTTTTTGTTTTGTTTTGTTTTGTTTTGTTTTTCTTTTTGTTTTTTGAGGTAGAGTCTCACTCTAGCCCAGGCTGACCTGGAATTCACTCTGTATTATCAGGGTGGGCTTGAACTCACAGCAATCCTCCTACCTCTATCTCCCGAGTGCTGGGATTAAAGGTGTGTGCCACTATGCCCGGCTCTGTATTTATTTTTTATTAGCATACAAATAATTAAGTTTAATTATGTGGCTGGGGGAAATGGCTTAGTGGTTAAAGGCACTTGCTTGTAAAGTCTGTCAACCTGTATTCAATTCCCCAGTACCCATGTAAAGCCAGTCACGCAAAATGGTACATGTATCTGAAGTTTGTTTGAAGTGGTAAGAGGCCTTGGGGTGCCCATACTCACTCTCTCTCTCAAGCAAAAATAGTTTCAGAGCTGGAGAGATGGCCTAGCAGTCAAGGCACTTGCCTAAGGACCCATGTTCTATCTCTTTCCAGATCCCACGTAAGCCAGATGCACAAAGGTGATGCAAGAGCAAGGTCGCTCATATGTACTAGGTGGCGCAAGTGTCTGGAGTTTGATTGCAGTGGCTGAGGCTCTGGTGTGCAAATTCTCTCTCCCTCTCTAAAAAAAAAAAACCAACAGTTTCATTATGTTGTATTTCAAATTTTGTTTTCTTTCACCCCTTTTCTCCCCCATCCCTTGTGTCCTCCCTCCACTACAGCCTCTTTTCCATTTTCATGCTACATGTTTCCTTTTGCTCTCCCCCATCCCTTCTCATCACATCTTCTTCCGCTCCTGTGCTCTCCTCCAGATTCATTTTCTGGACCCACTCTCACAATCCCTTATTTACTTATATACAAATACTAAAAGGAAATCACCGTGGAGGTTTCTCAAAAAGCTAAAACTTGGGGCTGGAGAAACGGCTTAGTGGCTAAGGCACTTGCCTACAAAGCCTAACAACCCAGGTTTGATTCCCCAGAACCCACATAAGACAGATGCACATGGTGGTGCATGCATCTGTTTTTGCACTGGCTAGAGGCCATGGTATGCCTATTCTCTCTCTCTTAGTCTCTAATAAGTAAATAAATATTTTTTAAAAAAGCTAAAATTTGAATTACCATATGACCCAGCTAGCTATGCCTCGGCATGTACATACCCCAAGACTCTAGATCCCACCACAGATATCCATGTTCACAGCTGCTCTATTAACAAGAGCAGGGGAATGGAATCAACCTAGATGCCCATCAGCTGATGACTATCAATAAAAATGTGGACATATACACATGGAATTTTATTCAGCTGTAAAAAAAAAAAAATTGAAACTTGTAGGAAACTGGATGGAATTGGCAAAGAGTGGACCAAGTAGATGAACCCCAGCCCAGAAAGCAGGCAGGTTTGCAGAAGCCAGCCACTCTTTGTGGTTGGAGTGGGTGGGAAGGGGAGAGAGACGTGAGGTCTAGAGGATTTGCAGTGTCGTGCAGTGGGGTCTGAACTCTTTCTAACCTGCAGCCCTCCAAGTTGGATGGGGAACCACACAATTCGATTGCATTTTAGAAAGGCCTCAGGGCTTCAAGTTCATTTTCTCTCTTCCTTTTTTTTTTGTTTTTCCAAGCTCATTTTCCATGGCGACCTAGCAGGCATGCTCCCAGCCATGTGTCATGGCAGCAGTCACCCCACCATGTGCAGGGTGCTCCCCTGTGCTCTGTCCTCTTCTCTTTCATTTGTCCTATTTTAAATGCTCCCAACCCTCTGCATTGATTTCCTGCCTGGCTGAGTAGTTTTGAGCTGCTGTGTGCGCGGCGCGGGCGCTGGGTAGCAGAGGGGGCGAGGCAGGAGCCCAGGCCAGTGCTGCTGTGAATCCAGCCCAGAAGCCAAGGGGTTCTGGAATTGGCTTTGTGGGAGCACAAGAGATTCAGAATGAAAAGTCTATCCCGGTCGTGTTGCCCCTAGGACACAGTGGCATCTCTGGTCTGCAGATGCAGCATATTCCCCTTAAGGAACATGGGACAATTCCCTCACCAATGAGGGCCCCACCTCCCACTGGATCAGAACGATCGTCTTATAACTCAGATGCAATGTGTGGTGTCTGAAAGCCGTTTCATTAAATGTCACATGCAATCAAAATAGAATCACATCTCTGGGACAAAGCCCATTAAGCCAGGAGCCAGGCACTCACATTGGAATAGGCAGTACTGTCTCACAGAAGCAGGGATTACACACTGGCTGCTGTCTGGAGGCAGCCTCCCCGCTCCCCTCTTACTTAGCTCTGGCCTCCCCAGATGTGGCAGGTGGTCCTGGAGCCTGGTGGTCTGCAGCAAATGGCAGTAGCAGGGAAATGAAGGATGGGCCTTCTGCTACACCCCACGGGGCAATTATGACTGTGGGTCTTCCACTGCCTGGGAGTGTTTGTCTTATACACAAGGACCCCGAGGCTCTGGGAGGTGAAAGCTTTGGCCTGATACTACATGACCAGTGAGAGGCAGAGATGGATTTGGACACCAAGCTCTGCGGCTCCAGAGCCCAGCCCCTTTCCCTGACCTAGGCTGCTCGTCTTTAAGAACAAGATGATTCAAAAGCCAGGTGTAGTGGTGCACGCCTTTAGTCCCAGCACTTGAGCGGCAAAGGTAGGAGGATCACCGTGAGTTCCAGGCCAGCCTGAGACCACATAGTGAATTCTGGGTCAGCCTGAGCTAGAGTGATACTCTACCTCACAAAAACAGAAAAAAAACAAAAACTGTAGAGACATGGGAGGATTCCATCAGAATGTTTGGGAGCTTGGCGTGTGTGTGTGTGTGTTGTACGCATGTGTGTGCATGTATGTTAGTGTGTTTGTGGTGGGTGTATGGTGTATGCATGTGTGTATCGTGTATGCATATGTGTGGGTGTGTATATGTTGTATGTATGTGAGTATGTGTATGTGAATGGCATATGTATGTGTGTGTATGGTGTATGCATGTGTGTTTGTGTGTATGGTATGTGCATGTGTGTATGTATGGTATACACATGTGTGTGTATGGTATATGGATGTGAGTGTGTGCATGTATGGTGTATGCAGGTGTGTTTGTAGTGTTGTGTATGCTGTGTGTGTGTGTGTGTGTGTTTGTGGTGTGTGTGTATGGCATATGTATGTGTGTGTGTTTGTAGTGTGCATTTTTATGGTGTGTGTGTGTGTATGATGTATGCATGTGTGTGTATGGTGTATGCATTTGTGTGTTTGTGGTGTGTGTGTGTGTGTGTATGGTGTATGCATGTGAGTGTGTGTGTGTGTGTGTATGTTTGCACCCTGTGGTCACCTGTATGGAGGCCACATAAAGAGATAGGCACTAAATGTCCTCCTTATTTTTCTCCTTATTTTCTTGAGACAGAGTGTCTTGCTGGGCCTGAAGCTTGCTGTTAGACTGGCTGACCAGTGCACCCCAGGGATCTTCAAATCAGGCCTACATGGCCACACCCAGCTTTTTATGTGCATGCTGGAGATTTAACTTAGGTCTCAACAGACTGATCTTTTTTTGAAAGAAATTATTTATTTGAGAGAAAGGCAGATAGAGAGAGAATGGACATGACAGGGCCTCTAGCCACATGTAAATGAGCTCCAGATGCATGTGTCACCTTGTGCATCTGGCTTATGTGGGTACTGCAGAATCAAACACAGATCCTTAGGCTTCACAGGCAAGCGCCTTAACTGCGGACCCATCCCTCCATCCCTGGCCTTTTTTTTTTTTTTTTTTTTTTTTAATGTGAGAGAGAGAAAGGGAATTGGCACACCATGGCCTCCAGCCACTGCAATGGAACTCCAGACACATGCTCCATCTTGTGCTCATGTGCGACCTTGGGCACTTGAACCACCTTTTAAGTCTGGCTTATGTGGGATCTGAAAAGTTGAACATGGGTCCTTAGGCTTCACAGACAAGCACCTTCACTGTTAAGTCATCTCTCCAGCCTCAGCCTGGTATTTAAAAAAATAATTTCGGGCTGGAGAGAAGCTTGACAGTGAAGTCGTTTGCCTGCAAAACCAAAGGACCTCCGTTCTATTCCCCAGGACCCACATAAGCCAGATGCCCAAGGTAGCACATGCACCTGGAGTTCATTTGCAATGGCTGGAAGCCCTGACGTGCCCATTCTCCCACTCTCTCTCTCTCTCTCTCTCTCTTTCTCTCTCTCTCTGTGTGTGTGTGTGCCTTTTTTCTCTCACACTCTCAAATAAAAAAATAAATAAAAATTTAAAAATTATTTTTATTTTGGGTTGGACAGATTGCTTAAAAGTTAAGGCATTTACCTATGAAGACTAAGGACCTAAATTCAAGTCCCTAATACCCATGTAAGCCAGATACATAAGGTGGCATATGTGTCATGTGTCTAGAGTTCATTTGCCGTGGCTAGAGGCCTTGGCGTGCCCATTCTCTCTCTCCCTCTCATAAAATGAAATATTTAAAAAACATTTTAATTTATTTTCAGGCAGAGAGAGATAGAGAGAAGAGAGACAGAGTATAGGCATACTGGAGCCTCTAGCCATGGCAAATGAACTCCAGATATATGTGCTACTTTGTGCATCTGGCTCTACGTGGGTACTGGGAATCGAACTCTCAATGATGGGCTTCTTAGGCAAGCATCTTAACCACTGAGCCATCTCTCCAGCTCAGCCTGGTGCTTTTACTTTTATTTGTTATTGTTTTTGGCTTTTTGAGGTAGGGTCTCACTCTAGTTTAGGGTGACCTGGAATTCACTATGTAATCTCAGAGTAGCCTTGAACTCACAGTGATCCTCTTACCTCTGCCTCCCAAGTGCTGGGATTAAAGGCCTGAGCCACCTTTCATGGCTTTACTTTTATTTTTATAAACATCTTTTAAAACCTCAAGCACTCCGTTCATTACCTTTTATTTAATATTTTTTATTCATTCATTACCCATTTATTTATTTGAGAGAGACAGAGGCAGATAGAGAGAAAGAGGAAGAGCTTAGGTGGATCCTGGGGAATCAAACCTGGGTCCTTTGGCTTTGCAGGTAGCTTCCATGGCTGCTAAGCCATCTCTCCAGCCCAACCTTTTTATTTATTCATTTACAGAACCCACATAGAGCCAGTTGCACGAAATGGACATGTGTCTGAAATTCCTTTGCAGTGGTAAGAGGCCCTGGCGCACTCATATTCTCTCTCTGAAATAATTAATTTTTGAAAAACCTGATATTTAAAAAAAATCAGAACTCTTTAAAGTTTGAATGGCATAGAAACTGCTCTATAGTATTTTCTTACTTATTTCTGTAGATTCTGCTGTTTGAGTTCTAACTTCCTGTTTGATTCCTTAAACTAGCTGTTTTTTCCCTCCCTGTCCCCTCCCCCCCACAGTAGCTTTTTTGTTTGTTTGTTTTTGTTTTTCAAAGTAGGCTCTCACTCTAGCCCAGGCTGACCTGGAATTCACTATATAGTCTCAGAGTAGACCTGATCTCACTTTTCTGCTGGGATTAAAGGTATGCACCACCACACCCAGCTAGTAGCTCTTTTTGTTGCTGTGTTTTCAGGTTAGGATTAGGGCAAATATTTAGCTTTGTTGCACTATTGTGCAATGATTTATAATACTTCCACTTTTTGGAATTTACTGTGATTCTCCTTATGACCTTTCATGGCCCATCTTTGTTATGATTTCAATGGTACTTGAAATGGACATGTTTATTCTTCTTGGGGGGTGGTTTTTGGAGGTAGGTTCTCACTCTAGCCCAGGCTGACCTGGAATTCACCATGTAGTCTCAGGGTGGCCTTGAACTCACAGCAATCCTTCTAACTCTGCCTCCCGAGTGTTGGAATAAAGGTGTGTGCCACCACACACAGCTCAGATATGTTTATTTTCAGATCTTCTCTCTCCCTGTTTGCATTTCAGTCATTGGCTTGTGGTTAGTTCTCTTTCATTACTACTATGTTTCTGTTTCTTGTCTTATCCCTTATTTTGCTTTGTGGATGTTGATACTATGTTATTTGGGTCATAGCTATTGAACTATAAACACGCTCATTACAAATTGAACTCATTATCATGATAAAAGTTGTTCTGGGGCTGGAGAGATGGTTTAGTGGGTTAAGGCATTTGCCTGTGAAGCCTAAGGACTCCAGTTCCGCAGTACCCACATAAGCCAGATGCACAATGGCACATGCGCCTGGAGTTGCTTGTACTGGCTGGAGGCCCTGGTGTGCCCTTTATCTCGCTCTCTTTCTGTGTGTGCCACCTTCTCTCTCGCTTAAATAAATAAATTTATTTATTTATTTATTTATTTATTTATTTATTTGAGAGGGAGAGAGAATATAGAGAGAGCATATATAGAGAGAGAATGGGTGCACTAGGGCCTCCAGCCACTGCATAAGAACTCCAGATGTATGTGCTACCTTGTGCATCTGGCTTACATGGATCCTGGGGAATCGATCCAGAGTCTTTTGGCTTTCCAGGCAAACACCGTAACCACTGAGCAATCTTCTCCAGCCCTTTGTCAAACAAATAAACAAAAAGAAAACACATACATATTTTTTGGTTTTCCAAGGTGGGGTCTCACTCTAGCCAAGGCTGACCTGGAAGTCACTATGTATTCTCAGGGTGGCCTCGAACTCACAGTAATCCTCCTACCTCTGCCGCCCAAGCTCTGGGATCAAAGGCATGCATCACCACACCCAGTGGACAGCGTGGCAGCTCTGGAAGGAACAGTGGGCTTTGACATGGCAGACGTAGCAGCGTTCCAGGCCACGGTGGTGTGGATGCTGGGGAAGCCAGCCCAGGAAGAAGGGCTTGAGGGCAGAGCCAGGGCAGGCAATGCCCAGGGCCCAGCTGATCGGCCTCTCCACCTCCCTTTCAGCATCCTGGTCAGTAATTACATGCAGAACATCTGCTACTACCTCCATCGTTTCGCCATGGCCCAGGGCAGGGTCCCAGCCTGTAGAGCCCCCCCAGGCCTGGCACCGTGGCCCATACACGCTGGATGCGCAGCAGGTGGTGCTTGACAATTTAAACTGCGACATTGCAATGACTGCTTCAAAACTCATTGATCCTCTGGTTGGAGAACTTCGTTGAGATACATTCATCTTTAGACTGTAGTTAGGTGCAAAAAAGCAGGTTCAGATAAAAGGAAGTTGGTGAAAAAGCATCCAAAATGAGAGGGAAACAATCACAGCATTGTTGACTACTGTAGCATTCAAGTTCTTTGACTCTGATTCTGATTCTAATCCCTGTGTTAACAAAAATGTGTTCACAGAGCTTCAACTACTAAACAATTTAAAAAATTTTTTTTTTGGTTTATTTTTATTTATTTATTTGAGAGTGACAGACAGAGAAAGAGGCAGAGAGACAGAGAGAATGGGCGTGCCAGGGTTTCCAGTCGCTGCAGATGAATTCCAGATGCGTGCGCCCCCTTGTGCATCTGGCTAATGTGGGTCCTAGGGAATTGAGCCTCGAACCGGGATCCTTAGGCTTCACAGGCAAGTGCTTAATGGCTAAGCCATCTCTCCAGCCCTACTAAGAACAATTTTATAAACTGAGACTTGAAGAAAAAATTGCCAAAAAATGTTGAAGAAAGAAGTGATCAGGTGGTGATAAGACCAAGAATTAAAGCTGGATTCAGGACTGGAAGCCTCTGGAAAGAATTTGTCCGATTATGTACTCCCTTCATGTCAGAATCAACAGAAAATTGTGTATGACTGGATTTGTTTTCAAATATATTTCAAATGTCAAGCAAAGTAGTTATGGTACATGTTTTGGGATAAATCAATTTTTCAAGAATTAAAATTTCTGGCTGGGCGTGGTGGCACACGCCTTTAATCCCAGCAATCAGCACTCGGGAGGCAGAGGTAGGATCACTGTGAGTTCGAGGCCAGCCTGAACCTACATAGTGAATTGCAGGTCTGCCTGGGCTAGAGTGAGACCCTCCCTTGAAAAACAAAACAACAACAACAAAAAAGAATTAAAATTCCTCGGGCTGGAGACATGGTTTAGAGGTTACCCCGGTTTGAAGCTCGATTCCCCAGGCCCCACATAAGCCAGATGCACAAGGTGGTGCATGCATCTGGAGTACGGTCACAGTAGCTGGAGGCCCTGTCGCTCCTATTTTCTCTATCTTCCTTTCTCTCTCTCTCTCTAAATAAATAAATAAAAATAAACAACAAAAAAAGAATTAAAATTTCTGGAATTATTTTCAAAAAAAAAAAAAGAAAGAAAGAAAAGACATTGTAATTGTAGGAAGGACTGCTATTTTTTTTTTTTTTTAAGTTTTTCAAGGTAGAGACTTGCTCTAGCCCAGGCTGACCTGGAATTAGTCTCAGGCATCCCTCCAACCTCAGCCTCCCAAGTGCTTGGATTAAAGGCATGTACCACCACACCTGACTTTTTTTTTTTTCTTTTCTTTTTGGGCTTTGTGATATAGGACCTCATTCTAGGCTGGCCTCAAACTTTTTATCAGTTTTCCTGCCACAGCTCCACAAGGACTGGGATTTCAGGCGTGACCCACTATGGCTGGTTTATTATTTTTTAATCTGTACAAGATGATATAATCTTTTAGCCCAGTACTAGAAATTAAACCCAGAGCCTCACAAGTAGTAAGCAAGCGCTTTAACCCTGAGCTAAATCCGTAGCCCTCTTTTTGCTTTTTCATTTTATTTTTATTTATTTATTTTTTTAAAGGGCATGGACATTTATATTTAAACAATCCTGTGTATGATATCACGGCATGGGCTCTACAAAGTGTCAGCAATCATTCTACGTATGAGACCACGATGTTATATGACAACAAGAAGAGCGGTGACCCTCTAGCTATGACTATAGCTTCTTCGACTGTGGTCATTTTAGACATTTGTGTCATTAAGTTGCTTAGGCTGGCCTTGAACTCACTCTGTAGTTCAGGCAGGTTTTGAACTTGTTGCCTCAGCCTCCTGGATTGTTGGAATAATAGGCCTTAACCATCAGGCCTGGCTGTTTGTTTTTTCTTTATATTTATTTTTAAATTATTATTTGTAGTGTGTGTATGTGTGTATAAAGTGTATGTGTGAATGCATGCATGTCATAGGATAGTAGAAGTATGGAGGTCAGGAGACAACTTTGGTTGGTCCCTTTATACCTTGTGTGGTGGTTTGATTCAGGTGTCCCCCTTAAACTTAGGTGTTCTGAATGCTAGCTCCCCAGCTGATGGAGATTTGGGAATTAATGCCTCCTGGAGGGAGTGTATTGTTGGGGGCGGGCTTATGGGCTTTATAGCCAGTTTCCCCATGCCAGTGTTTGGCACACCCTCCTGTTGCTGTGATCCATCTTCTGTTGGCCAGGGGGTGATGTCCACCCTCTGCTCATGCCATCGTTTTCCCCTGCCATCGTGGAGCTTCCCCTCAAGCCTGTAAGCCAAATAAACCTCTTTTTCCCAGAAGCTGCTCTTGGTTGGGTGATTTCTACCAGCAATGCGAACCAGACTGCAACACCTTGTTTGAGGCAAGATTTCTTTTTTTTTTTTTTTTTTTTCCGAGGTAGGGTCTCGCTCTAGCCCAGGCTGACCTGGACTTCACTATGTAGTCTCAAGCTGGCCTCATACTTGCAGCAATCCACCTATCTCTGCCTCCCAAGTGCTGGGTTTTAAGGTGTGTGCCACCATGTCCAGCTCTTTTGTTGTTTTTTGTCTCTGGGAAGGCCAGACTACCTGGCCCTTGAGCTTTGGGATTCTTCTGGCTCTTCCTCCCATTGCCAAGGGTGCCTCTGGATTATAGCTTTTTATGTGGGTACTGGGGATCTGAACTCCAGTCAGCAGGCTTATGGAGCAAGCACTTTTAACCCTGAGCCATTTTCCCTAGCCTTTCTTTTATATTGTAAGTCTAGTTACCTTCATAGAGACCACCTTGATAGTGACACATTTTCCTCAAGATTTATGTACCTTTCTATCTGTAGATTCAGGCCTTTTCTTTCTGGAAAACTTTCTTACATTATGTCTTTAAATATTTCTGTTTTTTTTTTTTTTAGTTTTTTGAGAGAGAGAGTGAGAAAATGGACATGCCATGGCCTCTAGTCATTGCAAATGAACTCCAGACACATGCACCACCTTGTGCAAATCTGGTTTATGTGGGTACTGGGGTACTGAACCTGGGTCGTTAGGCTTCCCAGGTCTTAAACACAAAGCCATCTCTCCAACCCTGTTCTGTTGTTTTAGTTTCCTGTTCTGGGATGTGTGTTAGATTGTCTGTGGTTCTTCCAAATCTGCTCTCCCTTTAACTATTTTTAAATTTATTTATTTATTTATTTGCAAGCAGAGGGGGGCGGGGCAGAGAAGAGAAAGAAGCCAGGCATGGTGGTTCATGCCTTTAATCCCAGCACTTGGGAAGCAGAGGTAGGAGGATCACTGTGAGTTCGAGGCCACCCTGAGACTACATGGTGAATTCCAGGACAGCCTGGGCTACACTGAGACCCTACCTCAGGCAAAGAAGAAGAAGAAGAAGAGAGAGAGAGAGAGAGAGAGAGAGAGAGAGAGAGAGAGAGAGAGAGAGAGAATGGAATGGATGCACTAGGGCCTCTAGCCACTTCAAACAAAGTCTAGATGCATGCACCACTGTGCTTTATGTGGATACTAGAATTGAACCTGGGTTGTTAGGCATTAGACATAACTGCTGAGCCATTTCTCCAGCCCTCCCTTTAACTCTCTTCCACTTTTTTTTTTTTTTTTTTTTGGTTACCCTCCTATCTCTGCCTCCCAGAGTACTGATTAAAGGCATGCACCACCACCTGGGCTTCTTCCACTCTTTTCATTCCACTTTCTTTGTTCATGATCTCATTCTTATTCCCCACTTTCTTGACTATTTTCAGCTATGCTGAACTTTTCAATTTGCCATCCCTTAGAAGACGTTATTTCTTCCTTTGTGTCTTGGTTCTGTCAGCTCACCTACCAACAAATCCTAATATTCTAAAAATTTTTTTAAATTAGTTAATTAATTAATTTATTTATTTGAGAGCGACAGACACAGAGAGAAAGACAGAGGGAGAGAGAGAGAATGGGTGCGCCAGGGCTTCCAGCCTCTGCAAACAAACTCCAGACGTGTGCACCCCCTTGTGCATCTGGCTAACGTGGGACCTGGGGAACCGAGCCTCGAACCGGGGTCCTTAGGCTTCACAGGCAAGCGCTTAACCGCTAAGCCATCTCTCCAGCCCTCTTCTAAAATGTTTAAGCTTTTGTTTTTTTTTTTTTCAAGGTAGGGTCTCACTCTAGCCCAGGCTGACCTCGAATTTTGTAATCGCAGACTGTCCTTGAACTCACGGAGATCCTACCTCTGCCCCCTGAGTGCTGGGATTGAAGGTGTGTGCCACCACACCCGGCTAATACCTCTCTTAATGCCCCCACTTTCCAGAGATAACTATGTATTCATTCTTTGTTTAACTAACAGTAAAAGGCTCGGTGGCAGTTTTCATCTGTTCTGGTGACATTTTCACCAGCAAGTTGTTACTTGCTGCATGGCTTTCCTGTCCCTTTTCTCCTTTTTATCTTATGGGTTTTTTTTTTTTGTTGTTTTTGTTTGTTTGTTTTGTTTTTTTGAGGTTAGGTCTCACTGTAGCTCAGGCTGACCTGGAATTCAATGTGTAGTCTCAGGGTGACCTTGAACTCTCAGTGATCCTCCTACCTCTGCCTCCCGAGTGCTGGGATTAAAGGCGTGCACCACCACACCCGGCATGATTTTTTTTTAATTTATTTTTATCCATTTGAAAGGGTCAGAGAGAGAGACAGAGGGGGAGAAAATGGGTGTACCCAGGGCTCCAGCCACTGCAAACAAACTCCAGGTGCATGCACCACCTTCTGCAGCTGGCTTATAATGGGTCCTGGGGAATTGAACCTGGGTCCTTTGGATTTGCAAGCAAGTACTTTAACCATGAAGCCATCTCTTCAGTCCTATTTTATGATTTTTAAAGCAGCTTCTCTAGAGTCTGTGCTCTTTACCTTTTTATTCTTCCATCATTTATTTGCCCAGGGTTGGTGTGGGATGTGAGGCCGGGAAGGGTTTCACTCTAGTCCAGGATGGTCTCCAATTTATGGCAATCCTCCTACCTCTGCCTCCCAAGTGTTGGAATTATAGGTGTGGGCCACCATACCCAGCTCTGTCAGATGTCCTGATGCCCAAGGTGTGCACTTGTTACAGGGCCTTCCTCCCCCTCCTCCTCCATGAATCATGTGAGACCCCTCACTCTGCTTCTTGGAAACAAAGCAAGCTGGCTATGAAGGCTGCTGCCATGTGCTTTGTGCTTCGTTCTTCTTGGCTCTGAAGGAACTTGTGAGCTCCTGCCGCCTCTCATAACTTCCTCCAGAGCTCTGGTTTCTGGGTCAGCAGTGGCCCTTAAGCTTGTTTTAAATGGGCTTGGGGTTTCATCTTGCTTCTACGTTCATGGGAGCTGGAGTGCACATCAATGACAGGATTTACATTCTCTATTTGACTTTCTCCTATTTACTTTGGGATGGTTTTCTTTTCCTGGTTTATCGAGGCATTATTGACATACAATAAATGGGTCTTTAATGTTGTTTAGTTTTGTTACCATAATGAAATAACCTGAGGCTGGCCAACTTTATAAACAAAGGAGGTTTATTGAGTTTGGGTGCCTTAACATCTAAATAGCATGCTGCAGATTCTGGCACAGGGCAGCTGACGGGCAAGAAGTCCCATCCGTGCTCACTGCAGCAGCGCATAATTGGAACGATTCAGAGATTAGCATGGCCCCTGCACAAGGATGACACACAAATTTGTGAAGTAGTCCATATTTAAAAAAGAAGTTACCTCACAAAATAGGTACATCAGGAAGCTGGTTCCCAAAGTTTCAAGACCCTCCCGCTATACTCCATCTCTTTGAGGTCCCAGTTCCTGCCCTTGCTACACCGAGAGCCAGGCTCCCAACACAGCAACACGCAGACCTCGGAGGACGAGCCACAGCCAAGCCATAGCAAGCGTGTACTGTTTAGCTTAGTTAGTTGTTTTGTTTCATTGTGTGGTTCTTGGGGTTGAACCAGGGTCTTGCGTATGCTGGGCAAGTGCTCTACCACTGTTATAGGTACAGATCTGAGTCAAGGGGATAGCAACGAGATTTCCAGATTCTTGTGTCCCAGGACAAAGAATTGGACCAGAGACCTAAAGTTAGTGATAGAAATAGAGACAGTTTGCCAGGCGTGGTGGCGCATGCCTTTAATCCCAGCACTCGGGAGGTAGAGGAAGGAGGGTCATCATGAGTTCCAGGCCACCCTGAGGCTACATAGTGAATAACAGATCTGCCTGAGCTAGAGTGATACCCTACCTCGAAAAAACAAAAAAAAAAAAAAAGAAAAAAAAGAAAGAAAGAAATAGAGACAGTTTGAGCTGGACCTGGTGGTGCATGCCTTTAATCTCAGCGATCAGGAGGCAGAGGTAGGAGATCACCACGAGTTCAAGGCCACCCTGAGACTACATAGAGAATTCCAGGTCAGCTGGACTAGAGTGAGACTCTACCTCAAAAAAAAAAACAAATAAATAAATAAAAAGGAAAGGGCTAGAGAGATGGCTTAGTGGTTAAGCGTTTGTTTGTGAAGCCTAAGGACTCCAGTTCAAGGCTCAATTCCCCAGTACCCATGTGAGCCAGATGCACAAGGTGGCACATGCATCTGGAGTTTGTTTGCAGTGGCTGGATACCTTGGTGTGCCCATTCTCTCTCTCTCCCTCTCTGTTGTTCTCAAATAAATAAAAATAAACAAAATTTATTTTAAAAAATAAATAAAGGCACTTGCTTGCAAAGCTCAACAATTTGGATTCAATTCCCAGTACCCATGTAAAGTGAGCCACTCAAAGTGGTGCATGCATCTGGAGTTCATTTGCACTGGCAAGACGCCCCGACAAGCTCATTCTTTCTCAAACAAACAAATCTTGCAAGGTCTGGTATACATCAGGCTGGCCTTACACTCAAAGAATACTAACTCCATATATAGTTGAGGTTGACTTTGCACTCCTGGTCCTTCCATCTTCATCCTTAAGTACTGAGATTATAGGTGTGAATCACTAATGCCCAATTTATGCGATCTTGGGGATCCAATCTAGGACTCCGTGCATGCTAGGCAGGCACTCTACCAACTGAGCTACATCTTCTGTCCTAAGGACTATGGTTAGTTTGTAAAATCATAACTTCCTGAGCAACCTTGTCACTTAAAATTCTTCCTCATTGTCGTGATGTCATCCAGTACATACCAGGAACTACCCATGATCTCATTTAAGTTCCTCAGCAGCTCTGTATATGTAGCTTTAGAAACCACCATAATCTATGTAGGGCTACTGTAAAGACAATTATGAAAACTGTCTCTTAGGTCGGGCATGGTGGCACACATCTTTAATGCCAACACTTGGGAGGCTGAGGTAGGAGGATCGCTGAGTTCAAGGCCAACCTGAGACTTCCTATGAATTCTAGGTCTGCCTGGGCTAGAGCCAGACCCAACCTGGAAAACAAAAACAAAAACAAAAAAACTCCTGAGGCCGCTGCAGCTGGCAGCCTGGAGCTGTGGTACCAGCTCCACCCCATCCCTGGCTGCTGACCAAGTGACCATGACTGAATTCCATGTCCAGTCTGCTCAGGCATACAGTTCTGGGTCATGTGTTGCTGGAGTTTTGACAGAATGCACTGGGTGCTAAATGAAATTCAGTCACAGTTGCAATCACTGCGTTAGTGACTGCAATGAGTAATTCATGACCGAATGAATGCAACATCCCTTAGGAAGGCTTCCTGGAGGTGGTGGTATTGAGCCAGGTCTAGGACGAAGAGAGGGTGAGTGGAAAAATAGGTCTCAAATGGCTTGTACCCTTTCTCCTCTCTTCTCGCTGCAGCCAGCTGCTGATCTGGAACTCACTATGTAGTCTCAGGGTGGCCTTGAACTCATGGTGAGCCTCCTACCTCTGTGTCCCAAGTGCTAGGATTAAAGGTGTGTGCCACCACACCTGACCCAGCCTGGCTTTTATCCCCTCTTTACCCCCCAGAATGCTCTATCAAATGACCTTCACATGGTCACACCCAAAGATGGTGCCTCCATTGTCCTCCTTTTCCTTGACCTGAAGAAACATATGCTTCTGGAAGTTTCTGCTGGCTTCTGACATCCACCCTTCATTGCTCCTCACCAGTATCACCATCTCTTCCCTTTCTTTGCCTTCTGTTGGATCCTGTCCACTTCCAACCACTGACAACCTGCTGCTCCCGGAGCTTGGTTCTCAACACCTCTTTTCTCCCACTACTGGCTTCCTGGGATAACACCAGGATCACAGATGGCTTCAACATCACAGCTCCATCCTGGTCTCCTGGCACCACATGCAAAGATCTCTGTCCATGAAGCACCTCCCTTGGGAGATTACATGTATATTTGTGTGTGTGTGTGTGTGTGTGTGTGTGTGTGTGTGTGTTTAGGTGGTATGGTGTTACTGGTGGTTTTGGCTGGACTGGGTGTTTCCAGGTCCTTAGCATCTTAAGAATTGGCAAGTTCAGGCCTGGAGAAATGGCTTAGTGCTTAAGGCACTTGCCTGCAAAGCCAAAGGACCCAGGTGTGATTCCCTAGGACCCATGTAAGCCAGATGCACAAGGGGGCACAAGGGGGCGCATGTAGCATCTGGAGTTTGCTTGCAGCGGCTACAGGCCCTGATGCACCAATTCTCTCTCCATGCCTGTTTATCTCTCTCAAATAAATAAAGAAAAAAAAAATGGATTGGCACGTGCATACAAAGAGCAAAGCAGCAAGGTTTACTTAAAGCTCCAGTAGGAAGCCCTGCAAGAACAGCAGCCAGGCGATTTGCTGCGAGAGAGCAGTCACGTTTGAGCAGAGCGGCTCCACAGCAGTGGGTCCCTGCTCGGGGTTTCCTTTGGTGGGTTGAGGAGGAGGATTTGGTTGCTAGGGGAAGGGAAGGATATGTTTCTGTTTTGATATGCCTGTTCTTTCCCATGATGCATCTGATTTTAATCATATGCGTGCCCAATCAGGCACAACTGTAAGATGATAAATAGAGAATTTTCCCTAAAATTTCATTCTGAGGCTGAATATGGTGGCACACGCCTTTAACCTCAGCACTGAGGAGGCCGAGGTAGGAGGTTCACTGATTTTGAGGCCAGCCTGTGACTACATAGTGAATTCCAAGTCCGTCTGGGCTAGATTGAAAACCTACTACAAAAAAAAAAAAAAAAAAAAAAAAAAAGTTAATTCTGTGGATATGGTTCGTCTTACTGTCCATGCATTGAGATCAGGATGTATTGACCCATTACGTCCAGCATGTGTTTGAATGGACTAGTCACAGAAGAGGAGTTGCTAAGGCATTGCCTTAAGGGTGTGTTAGTGGCTCTCCTTACTGCTGTGAGGGAATACCTGACATGTCCAAGGGTGTATTAGTGGCTCTCCTTACTGCTGTGAGGGAATACATACACACACACACACACACACATATATATGTGTATATATATATATATATATATGTATATATGTATATATACATATGTATTTAAATAAATAAATATAAATATAAATAAATATAAATATAAATATAAATAAATAAATAAATATATATATATATATATATATATATATATATATATATATATATATATATATATATATTGAGAGAGAGAGAGATTGAATAGGCACACAAGGGCCTCCTGCCACTGCAAATGAACCCCAGATACAGGCAGTACTTTGTGCCCTGGCCAGTGGGGAGTTGAACAAGGACCCGAGGGGAAGTTAACCTGAATGGGCAGAGGCAAACAGACGCAAGGAAGGAGACCAAGCCAAGTTTCTGGTCAAGGCCTCGAGAGTTTATTCTTACATGTAGGTTTATATAAGGTTGTAGGGGGAAGGGGACATAATCAGGCCAAAGATCACAGAGTTACTGGCTAATCTCTGTTTCTTTATCAGTTACCAGCAGCATGGGGAGAGGGGGGCTTATCACCCAAGGATATGATTTCTTCATTTCTGGTAACTGAGCATTTAGATGAGGAGAGAAACTTAACTTGCTATATGGCAGTTTCTGTCACATGGCCGAGGTTAGGCTCAGAGCTCCCAACACTTTGTGCATCTGGCTTTATGTGGACATTGGGGAAGTGAACCTGGGCTATCAGGTTTTGCATACAAGCACCTTCAACTTTTCTCTCGAGTCTTCTAATAGCTTGGTTTTGTTTTGTTTTTCAAGGTAGGGTCTGGCTCTAGCCCAGACTGACCTGAAATTCACTATAGTCTCAGAGTGGCCTCAAACTCATGACGATCCTCCCACCTCAAGAGTGCTGGGATTAAAGGCTCACGCCACACCTGGCTCCTCTAATAGCTTTAAAAAACAAAACAAAACAACAACAACAACAAAAAACAGATATCACAGTTAGAGAGATGGCTTAGTAGTTAAGGCGCTTGTCTGCAAAGCTAAAAGATCCAGGTTCAAGTCCCCAGGATGCACAAGGTGTCGGGAATTCTTTTGCAGCAGCTAGAGATCATGGCATGCTCTCTCTCTCCCTCTCTTCTTTCTCTATCTCACTCAAATAAATAAATAAATAATATGTAGTTTCAAAACCAAGCCAGCCATGGTGGTGCATGCTTTTAATCCCAGCACTTGGGAGGCAGAGGTAGGAGGATTGCCGTGAGTCTGGGGCCACACTGAGAATAAAGTGAATTCCAGGTCAGCCTGGGCTAGAGTGAGACCCTACCTCAACAAAACAAAACAAACAAACAAACACCCAGTTATCAGTCAGGTGTGGTAGCTGGGATTATAAGTGTGCACCTTCACTTAAAACCTAATAGATTAAAAACAAACAGGTATCACCAAGGCTCAGAAACTGAGGTAGGAGAGTGAAAGTGAGTTGAAGAACAGCCTGGGTGAGCCTTGAGTGAGTTCCTGGTCAACTAGGACTCTATTGTGACTCTGCCTAAAAATCAAAACAAAAGCCAAATCAGGCATCATAAATCAGAAAAGAGCACAGCCTCGCGTCTTTTCTCCATGGAATGTACTTGCCAAGTCAGCCCCAGTTGGAGATCCCGACGGGCGAGAAGGCCCTTCTGTGTCCAGTCCTGCGTCGCTACTTGCCACCACCCTGATTCCACTGCAAGAGATGAGTGCACCTGGTCTCGAACTTCACACAGTGGAAGTTTAGCAGAACCCCTTCTTTGGCTCACTGGGGGGGAGGCTCATGGAGCAGCTGGGTGGCTCTGGATGCAGATGTGTTTGCCGTGGGCCTGGTGAGTATTCCCTTGCATGAGTATACCAGATTTGATCACCTACTCCTAATCCACACAGGCAGTGTTTCCATTTTCAGACTTATGAATAATCCTCTTAAACGGAGCTAGTGGCTCTTACTCTATAGACCAACTCTGCCCTGCATGTGTGTTATATATTCATTTATAAATTATTTTACTGTAGATAGCTGCCCAGGCCAGTCTTAAATTTACTAAGTAGCTGAGAATGACCTTGAACTTTTCTGGAAGGCAGCTCTGCTAGCCCCTAGGACCCCCCAGTGTTTCTGATCTTGAACTACTGATCCTCCTGCCTCCACTTCCCAAGTTCTGAGATGGCTGGTGTGCATCACCATGCCTGGCTTATGTGGTGTATCAGCTGAGCTACATTCCCAGCCTCCAGTAGAAGCAACAACAACAACAAAAAAATCAAACAACCCAATTAAAAATGGGCTATGGGGGCTGGAGAGATGGCTTAGTGGTTAAGCACTTGCCTGTGAAGCCTAAGGACCCCGGTTCAAGGCTTGATTCCCCAGGACCCACATTAGCCAGATGCACAAGGGGGCGCATTCATCTGGAATTCATCTGCAGCGGCTGGAAGCCCTGGCATGCCCATTCTCTCTTTCTGCCTCTTTCTCTGTCTGTCACTCTCAAATAAATAAATAAAAATAAACCAAAAAAAATTTTAAAAATGGGCTATGGAACTCAAAAAAGAGTTTTCTTGGGCTGGAGGGATGGCTTAGTGGTTAAGGCGTTTGCCTGTAAAGTCAAAAGACCCTGGTTTGATTTCCCAGGACCCATGTTAGCCAGATGCACAAGGGGGAGCATGCATCTGGCATTCATCTGCAGTGGCTGGAGGCCCTGATATACCCATTCTCTCTCTCTTTCTTCCTCTTCCTCTGTCAAATAAATAAATTAATTAAAATAAAAATATTTAAAAAATAGTTCTCAAAAGAAATACACATGGCATATAAACATCCCCCCCCAAAGGCCTACTCCTTAGCCAACAGGGAAATGCAAATTAAAACTACCTTGAGAACCCATCTCACTTCTGTCAGATGGCTATCAAGAAAACAAATGACAATAAATAATGGTGAGGATGCAGAAAAAGAGGAACCCTTTTATACTGTCAGTGGGAATGTAATCTGGTACAGCCATTGTGGAAATCAGTGTGGAGGTTCCTGAGACACTAAAAATAGATTTACCATATGACCCAGCAATAGCACTCCTAGGCATATATCGTAAGGACTTGTCTCACTACCTTAGAGATACTTGCTCAACCATGTTTATTGCTGCTCTGTTCATAATAGCTAGGAAATGGAACCAATCTAGATGCCCCCCAACTGATGAATGGATAATGAAGATGTGGTACATTTATGCTATGGAGTTCTTTTCAGCAGTAAAGAAAAATGAAATTATGAAATGTGCAGGGAAATGGATGGATCTGGAAAGGATTATACGAAGTGAGGTAACCCAGGCCCAGAATGCCAAACACTGCATGTTCTCTCTTATATGTGGATCCTAGCTACAAATGTTTGGGTTTGTATGGGAGTTGGAATAAAACTTGGTAAGCTAGAAAGGGGCTATAAGGGAGGCAGGAGAGGGGAGGACTTCAGGAGGTGGTATCCCATATATTTAAGTAGATGAACAGATTACTGGGGGCGCAATAGCCTAAGTGAGGTCATGGGAAGAGACTGAGTAAAAGAAAAGAAGGGTGGGGGGAGTGGAGAGATGGCTTAGTGGTTAAGGCTTTTACCTGAGAATCCAGAGGACCCAGGTTCAATTCCCCAGGACCCACATAAGCCAGCTGCAGAAGGGGGCACATGCTTCTGGAGTTTGTTTACAGTGGTTGAAGGCACTGGTGCACCCATTCTCTCTCCCTTTCCATCTTTCTATCTCTCTCTCTCTCTCTCTCTCAAATAAATAAAATTTAAAAATATTAAAAATCAATAAACTAAAGGTTGGGCATGGTAGCACACACCTTTACAAAAAAAAAAGCAGGGTGGGGGAAGGGTTAATCAAAATCAAAAACTGAATAAGCATTATGGACACCTGCTTTTTGGATAATGGTGCATCCAGAAGCCATAGATTGTTACTACAAAAATTTCAGTACCAGGGATTGGATACTTTCCAGTGAGTTGTGGGCCAAGGAGGTCCCTGATATCTCCCCCCAAACATTATAGCCTGTTGCTCAAGCTCTGGATTTCACCAGGAATAGATGGTAAGACCCTATTGCCAAAGACTCCACATATCACTGCGAAATCCTGCTGGAGCGGAGCCAAAAACCTCTTCCGTGCTGACAGAAAGGTGGAAAAGGCTACACTTCATGCAGTTCCATGGGAGAGAGAGAAATCATGAGTGGAGATAAACAACAGTGGGCACTGCTAGCCTTAAATATGGTCAGACAGGTGAAATGAGCCAATGTGTGCATAGTGGCATGTCTGTTATGGGGGAACTAACCACTCTCCCGTTGGACTGGAAGCCTGCTTCATGGGAGGGAATATGTGCCTGGTACTGAAAACCTAATCAAAACCCTATGGTGGACAGTGGACATTGCAAGACTTATATTGGGCCAGCCAGGCCAAATGAGCCAATGGTTGCAATAGTGGCACGTCTGTCATGGTGGAAACCAACTGCCCTCTAATTGGACTGGAGGCCCACTCCATGGGAGGGAATACATCCCTGATACTGAAAACTTAAAACAGGGGTAGTCATGAGCCTTAAGGGTGTAACATCTGCTACTGTCTGGCTAAATGTATATACTATGCTTATCAAACTGCCCAGTAAGCACTTCTCTTAATGTTCATACCTTTGTATTAATGCTATTCTCACTTTTGGTAGAGAATCTTCTCTTTTCAGGTGGCAGTGACCTTGGGATGACTCAGAAGGCATCTTGGTGCTGGAAAGAAGTGACAGGAATGCTCAGTACTGTAATACCCCTATCACACTTTCCAAGGTTCAGGGTCCATTGCAGAAGAGGTGGCGGAAAGAATGTAAGAGCCAAAGGAAGGGTAGGACTCCTTACAATGTGCTCCCTCCAGACACAAAATGGCCTGGATATCCATGACCTCACAATGCCTGACACTACCTACATAAGACCATCATAAGAGGAGGAAAAGATCATGACATCAAAATAAGAGAGACTGATTGAGATGGGGAGGGGATATGATGGAGAATGGAGTTTCAAAGGGAAAGTGGGGGGAGGGAGGGCATTACCATGGGATGGTTTTTATAATCATGGAAGTTGTTAATTAAAAAAAAATTCAATGATTGTGATGGGGAGGTAATATGATGGAGAATGGAATTTCAAAGGAGAAAGTGTGTGTTGGGGGGAGGGAATTACCATGGGATTTTTTTTTTTTACAATCATGGAAAATGCTAATAAAAATTTAAAAAAATAAAAAAAATTTAAAAAGTACACAGAAAGACAAAAAAATTGAAAAAAAAGCCTATGGTGGGGGAGGTCATGAACCCCAAGAATATAAGACCTGCTCTCATCTGGCTAAATGCATATATTATGCTCACCAAACTTCCCTGTAAGCACATTTCTTTTTTTTTTTTTTAATTTTTATTTATTTATTTATTTGAGAGCGACAGACATAGAGAGAAAGACAGATAGAGGGAGAGAGAGAGAATGGGCGCGCCAGGGCTTCCAGCCTCTGCAAACGAACTCCAGACGCGTGCGCCCCCTTGTGCATCTGGCTAACGTGGGACCTGGGGAACCGAGCCTCGAACCGGGGTCCTTAGGCTTCACAGGCAAGCGCTTAACCACTACGCCATCTCTCCAGCCCTGTAAGCACATTTCTTAATGTTCATACCCATATTTTAATGCTACTCTCACTTTTGGTTAGAGAAGCATCTCTTTTCAAATGGTGGTGGCCACTGGGATGACCAAAAGTCACCATAGTGCTGAGAAGTGACAGAGGTGTGCTCAGCACTGAAATATCTCTATCACACCTTCTAAGGCTCCCGGTTAATTGAGGAAGAGGTGGCTTAAGAAATGTAAGAGCCAAAGGAAGGTTAGGACTGGTTACAATGCAATCTTCCAGAAATTGGCCTCCATAACCATGACCTTGCAGTGCCTAGCACTACCTTTACAAGACCTTCACAATAGGAGGAAAAGATGATGACATCAAAATAAAATAACTACTGGGCGTGGTGGCACACTCCCAACACTTGGGAGCCAGAGGTAGGAGGATCATCAGTGAGTTCGAGGCCACCCTGAGACTGTGAATTCCAGGACAGCCTGGGTTAGAGCGAGACCCCACCTTGGAAAAACAAAACAAAGTATGAGAGAGGGAGGGGATATGGTGGGGAGTAGATTTGTGAAGCGGAAAGTGGGGAAGGGGAGAGAATTGTCATGGCTTATTGTCTATAATTATGGAAGTTGTCAATAAAAAATGTGTTTTATTTATTTATTTGAGAAAGAGGCAGACAGAGAGCACATGCACACCAGGTTCTCTAGCCATTGCAAATAAACTCCAGATATGTGTGTCACCTTCTGCATCTGGCTTACATGGGTACTGGGGAATCAAACCAGGGTCCTTAGGCTTCACAGGCAAGTGCCTTAACTGCTACGCCATCTCTCCAGCATACTTTGTTTTTGTTTTTGTTTTTCAAGGTAGGATCTTGTTCTAGCCCAGGCTGACCTAGAATTCACTATGTAGTCTTAGGGTGGCCTTGAACTCAAGGCAATCCTTCTACCTTCACTACACTTGGCCTCAGCACACTTTTTAAAATTTATTTGTTTGTGTGTATGAGTGTGCAGGTGCATGTGTGTGGAGGTCAGAGGACAACCCCAAGGTGTCTATCATCTTTTTCTACCTTCTTTGATTTGTTTTTGTTTTTTTGAGACAGGGTCTCGCTGTAGCCCAGGCTGACCTAGAATTTACTATGTAGTTTCAGGGTGCCCTTGAACTCATGGCGATCCTCCTACCTCTGCCTCCCAAGTGCTGGGACTACAGTAGTCCATCACCAAGCTTGGCTGTTTTTCTACTTTCTTTGAGACAGGGTCTCTCTTTTTGGGGGGGAGGGGGTTTCGGTTTTTCTAGGTAGGGTCTTGCTCTAGCGCTTGCCTGTGAAGCCTCAGGACCCAGGTTTGATTCCCCAGTACCAATGTAAGCCAGATGCAGAAGGTGACACGAGTCTGGAGTTTATTTGCAGTGGCTAGAGTCCCTGGTGTGCTTGTGCTCTCTCTCTCTGCCCCTTTCTAGCCTCCGGCTGACCTGGAATTCACTATGTAGTCTCAGGGTGGCCTCGAACTCTTGAAGACCCTCCTACCTCTGCCTCCCAAGTGCTGGATTAAAAGTGTGCGCCAAAACACCCGGCAGGTCTCTTGCCACTGTGAATGAATGACAGTCTAGCTGGCCCCCAGCTTCAGATTCTCCTGACTCCACTTCTCCTGGTCTTACATTCCTTGTGATCACAGACGCGTATGCCACTTTGTGTCCTGCTTTATGTGGGCACTGGGAAATCAAATTTAGGCGGGCAGGCTTTGCAAGTAAGTGCTTTTAGCTACCAAGCCATCTTCTCAGCCCCTCAGCAGAAGCATTTTAATGGGACCAGTAGCATTTATGTTGTTATCGCAACATATCTGGCTGGATTATCTTAAATAGACAAGTGAGTGAAATGAAGAAAGATTAAGAAAACAAACGAATGGAGAGACCTGTGAAAAAGTGAATGCTGGGCTCCATGGAGAGATTGCTCCATGGTTAAAGGCACTTGCATGCAAAGCCTGATGGCCTGGACTCAATTCCCAAGTACCCATGTAAAGACAGATGTACAAAATGATGCATGCATCTGGAGTTCGTTTGCAGTGGCAGAAGACCCTGGCTTTCCCATTCTCTCTATCTCTCCTTTCTCTCCCCTTGTGGATATATATATAATTTAAAGTGAATGCTTTTTTTTTTTTTGGAAAGAACATTGCTATTGTTCATCTGGGTCAAATACTGTGCTAGCTGTGTTCACAAACATTGCTATAGTAAGCCTTACCTCAGTCCTCTGAGATGGAATTAATTCTCTTGATTTTTTTTAAATTTTATTTATTTATTTATTTGAGAGCGACAGACAGAGAGAAAGACAGATAGAGGGAGAGAGAGAGAATGGGCGCGCCAGGGCTTCCAGCCACTGCAAACGAACTGCGTGCACCCCCTTGTGCATGTGGCTAACGTGGGACCTGGGGAACTGAGCCTCGAACCGGGGTCCTTAGGCTTCACAGGCAAGTGCTTAACCACCAAGCCATCTCTCCAGCCCAATTCTCTTGATTTTTATAGATGAAAAACAAACAACAAAAACGTAATGCTAGGTGTGTGGCACATGCCTGACAATCCCAGCACTCAGAAGCTAAGGCAGAGGAATCATGGAGGGGCAGGAGAGGAGACCAGGGGGCGTGGGGTGGTAGAAAGGCTGCAGGGGAAAGTCACATGGGGACACCACAGACTGGCATGGGAAAGCCGGGAGGATGCCCTGCCCCTTCTTAAGGTTTGTGCTCAGGAAGCTTCTGAATGGCCTGACTGGATTTGAAACTGCACACCTCTTAACCCATTACCCAGTTTTTTGTTTGTTTGTCTGTTTTTGTGTTCTTTTGAGGTAGGGCCTCGCTCTAGCCCAGGCTGACCTGGAATGCACTATGTAGTCCCAAGCTGGCCTCAAACTCACAATGATCCTCCTACCTCTGCCTCCCGAGTGCTGGGATTAAAGACGTGCACCACCATGCCCAGCTTCCACTGCCAGTTTGTATTGGTCGGCGCTGCCTGTCTTCCAGAAGCCGAGAAGACTTCTCGTAGTAGGTAGGTGCTGTGGTGGTATCTTTCCAGCTTCGCTTCTGCATACTATCTTCCTCTCTCTGTGGAGGAGTGCGAGGAGCCATCCTGAGCCATTGCTGTCTTCCCTGGGTCCTCACGATGATAACCCAGCTGGCTTAGAGCTAGCCCAGAGATAACCCCTCTTCCTCTGACCTGCCTTGCTGAGGGAGTAGGAGATTAGAATACAATCGCAGAGGTCAGGGTTTGCTAATTTCATTTCCTGTGTCTGGAGTAATAGAGCCTCTTGAACTTATTATGCTAATTTAATTTCAAATAGTAACTAGCCTCAGGAATGGCTCTGCGCTGGGGCTGAGACCCTCTGTACTGTGTCCCTGAGTAATGTCTCCTCTTGACCCAGGGTGGGTCAGCGCCCAGCTAGGACTCTGCCCTTAACCCCAACCCTGCAGGCTTGGAGAGCCCCATTAGCATCTCCCATCCAGCTAGCCGTTAGGCACGTGCCCTGGGGGCTTCCGGGACCAGCCCTGCTGTGGCTTCTTCCTTGACTGAGTCATTTCTATCACACAGGTTAGTTGTGAATGGGCACCAAAGCTGGTCTTGGGTGTTAATTATGTCTGGCGCTGAGAGCTGAGATGGAGGGTAAGTGACATTTTCCAAGGGGGTCTATGCTCCTACATGAGACAAGCACTTTCTAGCAAGCAGGGCATCCTTTCTCAAGGGCTGGAGCCATTGGGAGCTGTGAACAGAACTTAGACATCCAGGCTCCGGGCATCTCTCTCTGGCTCATGGATGGGGTCCCAGGAGGCCACTGTGTTGACTCTCACTCATTTTTGAAGCTTTTATTTATTTGAGAGACAGAGAGAGCAAGAATATGGGCATGCCAAAGTCTGTTGCTGCTGCAAATGAACTCCAGACGCACGCGCCACTTGGTGCCTCTGGTTTTACATGAGTAATGGGGAATCAAACCCATGCCTGCAGGCTTTGCAAGCATAAGCCTTTAACCGCTAAGCAACCTCTCCAGCCCACATCTCACTCTTCACTGTTTTTTTAAAAAATAACTTTTTAGCTGGGCTTGGTGGCGCATGCCTTTAATCCCAGCACTTGGGAGGCAGAGGTATGAGAATTGCCGTGAGTTCAAGGCCACCCTGAGACTACAGAGTTAATTCCAGGTCAGCCTGGACCAGAGTGAGACCCTACCTCAAAAAACAAAACAAAACAAAAAAACTTTTAAAACTTATTTATTCAAGAGAGAGAGAGAGAAAGAGGCAGAAAGAGAATGGATGTGCCAGGGCCTCCAGTCACTGAAAACGAAGTCCAGAAGCATGCATCATCACCTTATGCATCTGGCTTATGTGGGCCCTAGGGAATCAAACCTGGATCCCTAGGTTTCGCAGGCAAGCAACTTTACTTCTAGCCATCTCTTCAGTCTGCTTTATGGGTTTTTATGGTCAGCGTCTGGGAAGTGCTGAGTCCTTCATTCCTCTGCAAGCTTCCTCTGTGGACTGGGAGAGTTGTCTTAGTGTCTACACTTTGGTCTAATTCTTAGGGGGCCAAGGCCAGGTCTAGGTGGGATCACTTCTCTGCTGCGTCACGCTTCAACTTAGCTATCCTGGTGATGTTCACATCAGACCTGAGTCATCTTATGAGGATCCCACCAAGAGGATGGGCTTGGAGAACTATTTTTTATTTTTCCTCCCCTTCTTTCCTTTTCCCTCCCCTCCCCTCTTCTCCTTTTCTCTATTTTTCTTTAAATATTTTATTTATTTATTTGAGAGAGGGAGAGAGGAAGACTCTCATAGATAGATAGAGAGAATGGGCATGTCAGGGCCTCCAGCCACTGCAAATGAACTCCAAATGCATGCTACCACCTTGTGCAACTGGCTTACATGAGTTCTGGGGAATTGAACTTGGATTCTTTGTCTTTGCAGACAAGTGCCTTAACTGCTAAGCCATTTCTCCAGCCCTTCTTTTCTTTTTGTGAGACAGGGTGTCATGTGGCCCAAGCTGGCCTCAAATTCATTAGGTAGCTGAGGATAGCCTTGAACTCCTGATCCTCTTGCCTTCAACTGCCTGAGTACTGAGATTACAGGAATGTACCACCATACCCAGTTTATGTGGTATTGGGGATCTAACTGAGCTACATTCCCAGACCCTGGGAGGGCTATTTATTTATTTTAGAGACAGTGAGAGACAGAGAAAGAAAGAATGAGCATGCCAGGGCCTCCAGCCACTGCAAACAAACACCACCTTCTGCATCTGGCTTACGTGGGTCCTGGGGAACCAAACCTGTGTTCTTTGGTTTTGTAGGCAAGTGCCTTAACCACTAAGAAATCCCTCTACCCCCAATTTTTATTTATTTGTTTATTTTATTATGTGTGTGTGTGTATGTGTGGATTTTTTTCAAGGTAGGGTCTCGTTCTAGTCCATGCTGACCTGGAATTCACTATGTCGTCTCATGGTGGCCTCGAACTCAAGGTGATCCTCCTGCCTCTGCCTCCCAAGTGCTGGGATTAAAGGCATGAGCCATCATGCCCAGCTTCACCCCTTATTTTTAAAACCAGAGAACAACCAGCTTCAAGATGAACAAAACTCTGGTGTGGGCATTGCCAGGCTTGCACAGCTCAGCAGGCGTCCTGCCTGCAGGACTGCTCAGGGCCTTTGCCAGTTGCTGGTCTGAGAGCCCCAAGGCCTGGTGGGCAGGGGACACTGTAACGCCAATCTCTGCCTTCTCTCCTCTCAGGAGACAGCAGCGCTCTACAGTTGAGAAGCTGGGTTGTGGTTCTCAGACCTAGTTCTGTTCTCACCTCCTCTGCTGGGGGATCTCTACTGCCCGTGAGAAGTGCACTCACTCACATTGCCTTCATGGCGCTCCATGATGGGCTGACCCTGTTCCAGCACGGCTCTCCCGGTGTCTCTACATGCCCTGCAAGCTAGAATGCACCTTCGTTTCCAGACTGTGTCCTCTGCTCATGCCAAGCCCAAGCATGGAGGTCCCATCCCTCCACCGTCTTTTTGGTTTAGATCTTTTTTTGGGGGGTGGGGATTCTTGAGGTAGAGTCTCATGTAGCCCAGACTGGCCTCAAACTCACTGTGTAGCTGATGGTGACTTTGAATTTTTGCTCCTCCTACCTCCACCTCCCAGCGCTGGCATTAAAGGCATGTGCCACCACACTGGGTTTTGCTTTTCCTTTTCTGTTTTTTGTTTGTTTGTTTACAAGGTAGGTTCTCACTCTAGACCATGCTGACCTGGAAACTCACCTTGTAGCTCTAGCATGTCCTCAAACTCATGGCAATCCTCCTACTTCTGCCTCCTGAGTACTGGGATTAAAGGCTGAGCCACCATGCCTTCGGATGCTTTTGATTTTCTGAAACAAGATCTCAGTATGGAGCCCAGGTTGGCCTTGAACTTGTGATCCTCCCGCCTCAGCCTCCTGAGTGCTGAGTTCAAAGGCATGTACCCCCACTTCTGACCTCCCCACATCCCGAGTGTGCTTTGGGTTCCAACTGTGCTGGTCTCCTCCAGCAAGTCTCCCTTATTGACCTCTGACGCATCGTTCCATGGCCCCAATCTCCAGCATTTGGGCCAGGTAACATCCCTCTCCTGATGAGAAGTGGGAGCAAAGCCATCAGGCCCACTCAGAATGTGTGCGCTGCTAGAAGGATCTGTGATTAGCCATCAATGATGCTGACCTTCTCAGTCAATTAAAATACCATGTCAGGATTCCAGATGTAGTGTTTTGGATAAGGGAGTGCAATGGGGCTTAGTAACATTAGTTGGGAACACTGACCAAAGATTTATGCCTCATGATATCTTCAATTTTGTCTTCTTTAGGCTTTATGATATCTGGACTTGTAATTCTTTTTTCTGCGTCTTTTTTGTTTTTCAAGGTAGGGTCTCACTCTGGCACAGGCTGACCTGGAATTCACTAGGTAGTCTCAGGGTGGCCTTGAACTCATGGTCATCTTCCTACCTTTGCCTCCCAAGTGCTGGAGTTAAAGGTGTGCGCCACCACGCCCTGCTCTGGTTATTATTATTATTTTTTATCCCCTCCAAAAACAGACTAACAAAAACTACAGGCCATATGTCCTTCAGCCTGCAGACGAGGCTGTACACGCAGTAGTTTGGTGGTAAAGCTGTCCTCTGTCACTGGCTGGGAGACCCAACTTTCTCAGCCAGAGGGACGGTGCATTTTAGACAGCTGCTCCATCACACAGGGACAAGAGCAACTGCGGGGAGGCCTGGGTCTCAGCTGTGATCAGCCTGAGCCTGAGCTTCATGTGGGGCCTTAACCAGGGCATCTCTCCTTGCTGGGCCATCTCGTCACTCACTGCTCTTCCCCACCATCAGTTCCTGCCTGGGAGTGTTACTCAGTGACTTCTACCTGACTGGAGAGATGGCTCTGGGATACTGTCTCCCCATCCGCACATGCTTCTGTGAGATAGTGATGGGCTCTGCCTGGCTGGCTGCTATCAAGGGAGGCTGGGGTCTGGCAGGAGTGGAGTGCTGGGCACCCCATCCCCCTGCAAGAAGGGCCCAGGGTCCTGAGCTCATCAGCTGAGCAGGTAATTATGTGTGTGCTTTGTTCCCTGCACAAAGGAGCCCTCAGAGAACTTCTGAGAGGCTCTGCTTCCTGGCTGATTGGATTTTTTTTTTCAGAGCCAGAGTGTGAAAGTCAAGCTGAACCTGCCTAATTGTGCCTGCAAAGGCGATTCAGAGAGACTGCTCTTGGAAGGAAATCAGGACAATTAGCTCTTGGCTGCACGAAGAGGGGGCGTGAGCTAACCATGGTGAATGTCAGCCTGTCCCCAGGGAAACGGAAGGGCAGCACTGGGTGAGAGTCAAAAAAGAAGGGTGTGTGTGCTCCTTCTTAGGGTTGGGTTAGCACCCACCGTCTATACGGAGTAGATGGTTTCAGGTGTGGGTGGTAGGCAGTGGGATTGGGAGTAGAGCACTGGTCAGGAGAGGGGGGGCTCAGGATTTCTCCCCTCAAACGCTGAGAGGGTATGGCTGTGTGACCTTGGGCAAGTCACATCACCTTAGACAGTTTCCGTCTTCCTGCATCTTCCAAATGAGTCCTCTGGAAAAAAAAAAAAAGAAAGAAACCAACCAACAAACTATATATATATATATACACACACACATACATATACATACACATACACACACATGTATGTATGTATATATATCTCCATCCCTAGAAGGGGCAGGCAGGAGGCCAGGGCAGATGGTGAGGGAAGGGCCTTCGGGGAACAGCCCTGTGGCTTGGCGGCATCAGCCAACTGCTCTTTTTCTGTCTGGGTCAGACAAAAATGTTTCTAATTCTTGTCCTTTGGGGAGTTTCCAAGTCCGAAAGCTGTAAGTTCAAATCTCAGCCTTGCCTCTACTTAGCTCTCTGCCAAGGGGGATCTAAGTTCCTTTGCTTCTGAATCCGCTTCCAACCTCCATACACTCCGGTATTTAATACTCTGTCTGACACCAAGTAGGTAGGTGACAAATGTTCATCTTTCCAGTGGCACCAGGAAACGAGTGTTTACTTCCCCCTCATCAAGGTGTGTGCTTGCACATGCGCGTGTGTCTATTTTAGAAATGTTTCTAAAGCCGGGCGTGGTGGCACACGCCTTTAATCCCAGCACTCGGGAGGCAGAGGTAGGAGGATTGCCATAAGTTCGAGGCCACCCTGAGACTCCATAGTGAATTCCAGGTCAGCCTGGGCTAGAGTGAGACCCTACCTTGAAAAACCAAAAAAAAAAAAAAAAAAAAAAAGAAATGTTTCTAGATGGGTTATGTCTACCTGCTTTGAATGTAGCCCAGTCGGTGTACTCCAGTTTTCACTCACGTTAAAACGAGGCAGCTCCACTAGAACAGAGTCATGGAGTGGGGCACCCACGTCTGAGACACAAGATGCATCATAATCACCTTGTTCCTTAGTTCACATTCACTTTCTAGCTGTGTTCTGAGGATTGAATGATATACACTTGGAGCTGGGTGTGGTGCCGCATGCCTTTAATCACTGCACTTGGGAGGCAGAGGTAGGAGGATCGCCATGAGTTCGAAGCCACCTTGAGACTACATAGTGAGTTCCAGGTCAACCTGGACCAGAGTGAAACCCTACCTTAAAAAAAAAAAATTATATACACTTGGGAGACACTTGGCTCGTGCTCAGTAAGTGTTAGTATCGCTGTCACCTTTACTGACATCATGACATTAATGGCTCAGGGACCTACTGTAAACCTCAGTTGACCGACAGGGACTGAAAAAGGACCACATAGCTGGAATGAGGGCATCAGGTTCAAGTTCATTCAGTGCCTTCCTGCAAGGGGCATGTTGATTGCTCAGATTGGTCTGTGCTTGAGCCATGCCAGTTGTTAACAAAGTTTATTTTATTTACTTATTTATTTATTTATGAGAGAGAGGGAGAGAAAGAGAGGGAGAAAATGGACACAACAGGACCTCTAGCCACTGCAAACGAACTCCACATGCATATGCCACCTTGTGCATCTGGCTTTACATGGGTACTGGGGAATTGAACCTGGGGTCCTTGGGCTATGCAGGCAAGTGCCTTAACTGTTAAGCCAATGTGGGCTTGGCCAGAAAATCTGCCCCGGAGACTACCCCCTTCTCCCCAGTTAGCAGCCAGCCCCCTCCCAGCCACTCCATTCTCCCCAGCTGTCTACTGGGACGTGAAGCTAAGCTGGGCTTCGTTTTCTTCAGCCCAGCAGGAGGACCAACTGCCTCCCATTACCGCCCGGTTCTCAGCCCACTTTATTCTGTTAGCTGCTCCTGGAACAGGCTTCAAGTTCTGCCCGCATGGGGGCAGCCCCGCGTCTGCTCCCAGCTACTTTAACCTCAGCCTTTGCAGGGCAATCTGGAGCTCAGGCAAACAAGTCCTTAAGGAACACTCTCCCTGAATCCTGTGGGATGGAATTTCCATAATGTAGGAGAAGGGCTGAGCCTGCCACGTGGGGGCCACCCCAGTCCTGGGCTGGTGACTCGCTATCCAGGAGGGATGTTCTTTGGGGGGACAGGGGGAGGAAGAAAGCAAATGCAGGCGATGGGGAGGAGGTGGATATAACGGTGAGGCCGCATTTAACCCGCGGCCGTTTGCTTCCAAGGCTCTCTTCAGCCATTTATGGTGGCCACAGGGGAGATGACCAGTATCACGAAGCTTACGCAAAATCATGCATGAAACAACCTGAGCCCGCAGGCGTCCAGCAGCACTGACGATCTTATCCTCTCCTGGAGACCAGGACAGTGATGAAGGCGAGGCCCGACAGCTGAGAAATGATGTGAGAACCCTGTCCCCAGAGAGACTGGATGTTGCCTCCAAAACTGTTCTGGAAAAGGTACATCCGGCTCGCTGGCTGAGCGCCGAGACCAGGAGGTGTTGATTGCTCACGGTGTCCCGCATGCGCACTGCACTTTAGGGCTCCGCGTCGCCCGGGGCCCGGGTGGAAAGGAAGCCGATGTGGGCTCCAGGCGGACAAGCCCTTCCTGGCAGTCCAGTCCGAGGGAGGCAGCTGAGTGGACCCGCGGCGGTGGAAGTTTAGTAGGTCCTCAAAGAGGCTCTGGAAGGTTCTTTCTCCTTAGAGGTTGGCGGCAGTGGCTGTAGCAGGCAGGGCCCCTGCAGCCCCGGCCTCCCCCTCCTCGCTGCCCACCTGCGAGGAGCATGGCGTTCCATCTTAATGCCTATTCAATAAAGCCTCAGAGACGACAAGCCCTATTTCCTGAGTGGAGCTGCAGTTATTTTACACTTCATCTAATTGATTAAAATGACTCCTCTGAATTAACTGGGCCTTCCAGAGCTGAGTGGGGGGAGGGAGACTCAGAGCCAGAGCTGGCTGCCAAGCTGGGGAGTGGTCCTCGTAATGTGGGAATGGGGCGTGGGGGGCGTAGGGGAGAGACAGCCCCTGTAGACTCTGCTGGGTACCATCCCTGACCCCCTCTCCACTGGCTCCCCAATTTTCTGATAATCTACATTCTCATGTTAGTCACCTGGGGCAGTTGAATGGGGCATTGTCCTTTAGGGTTGGGGGACCAGGGATACCACAACTGCTGGCTGCTCCCCATGCAGGTCAGGCCAGGGATAGTCACCTTGCATCCTCCTCAGGGCCACCACTGAGGTCTTTATAGACAAGATCTCTAGCTCAGGCTGTCCTGGAGCTGACTTGTGTAGCCTAGGTTGGCCTTGAACTCACTGCAGACCTACGTCAGCCTCTCAAGAGCACTGGAATTATAGATGTGAGCCAACCACTTCGGTTTGGGATTCCATTTTATAGCTGTGAACACAGCCTTGCTTGTGGCTTCCAGGCAGGAGAGGTGGCCACGCTGGGGCTGAGGCCAGCCATGCCATTCGCTGACGCTGTTATGGGCACCCTGACAGTTGTCATCTATTTCTGACACAGAGAGATCCACAGCGTCAATGCAGCTGGGCTCTAGGACTCAAGACGTGTTTGGCAGGCGTCTTCACCTTGCTGGAGCTGATGTCAACATGACATGATGAGAGCTGTCACCTTGTCGAGAGGCTTGTCACATAGGGAGTGGTGGTACATTTCTGTAATCCCACCATTTAGGAGGTGAAGGCAGGAGGATCAGGTGGTCAAGACTAGCCTCAGCTATATAGCATGTTCAAGATCAACATGGGCTACATGAGACCCTGCCTCAAAGCCACCCCCCCCAAAAGAGACCTGTCACAGCCTTTGTGAAAACACAGCTCATGTGTTACCTGTATGATAGCTTCACCACCACCACCACCACTCCCACCCCAAACCAGGCACCTAGGTCTGCTGTCCTCCAGCTACCAGGGTGATCAGACCCTCACTGCGCCCTCCCCACTGTCTTCTTGCTTCAGATTCCCCTAGGTTAGTTCACTCCTGCCACACACAGTAAGTGCTCTGTAAATGATGATCAGTTAAAGGAATGAATCATTAAAGAATGAATGAAAAGGGAAGAGTGAACTGCAAGAAACGGAATCTGGTCAGTGGAGTCCAGACCAGGCAGAATGGAGGGATCCGATGTTCTCGTCACCAAAGCCTCCCCAGCCGGGATCCTTCATTCAAGTCTGACTTGGTTCTGGGTCTGCTGGCTTACAGGGGGCTGACTGAACACCTCCTGACCCAGCCCAGCTGTGCCCTTGACCATGTGCGTGTCTGATTGGAGACTTACACATCAGAAAGGGCGTGGAAGAGGGCACACACATCTGGAGTTTGTTTGCAGTGGCTGGAGACCCTGGCGTGCCCGTGCCCGTTCTCTCTCTATTTCTGTATCTCTCGCTCTCAAATAAAAAAATAATAACAGTATTTTAAAAAAAGAAAGGGTGTGGAATGATCTAGAAGGCAGATACCATGTTGTTAGGCACATGTATGCATGGGAGTAGGCTTGCTACGTATCCTGTATGCTCAGGCTGTTCACATTCCCTGGCCCATGGCGAGGAAGGTCTTGGGGTCTCACCCCACTGACTCTGTCCTTTCACCGTCTCTCCCTGGGATCAAGGCCAATGTTCCCAGTCGAGGTGGCAGTGTCTCTCAGGATGTAGCTTCCTCATGGTGAATATTTATGGCCTGACTATTCTCATTCTCCAAATTGAAGCTGATGGTGGCTCTTAGGATTCGCCTTCCCACACAAGGCCAGGCGGCTGGCTGCCTCAGAGCATTTAATAAGCCCTTGGGCCAAATGTCTGCTTGCCCTGAGGGACTGTCTCCAGGGCTTTCTTGCAGATGGCTCTCATAGCAACACACCCAGACTGAAGGGGAGAAGAATTTCTTCTTTACCCACTTAGCGTCAGTTGGGGGGGGGGTGCAGCAGCAAATTCAACTGAGAGCAGACAGATGAACAGGAAAGAAGCCAAGGTTTGTTTATATGTGCAAGGAAGCTGGGTGTGGTGGCAAGTGTCTTTAATCCCAGCAGAGGCAGAGGTAGGAGGATCACCGTGAGTTCGAGGCCACCCTGAGAAATACATGGTGAATTCCAGATCATCCAGGGCTGGGCGACACCCTACCACGAAAACACAAAAAAACTAAATAAATTAAAAAAAAAAAAGTGTGGTGCATGCCTAGGATTCCAGCTGAAGGCAAAAGGATCAGACAGATGTCCAGGGCAAACCCCAGCTACATAGTGAGTTGGATGCCAGCCAGGGCTACAAGAGACCTTAACTAAGGGGCTCCCAAACAGCTTCTTTCTGCATCTGCTGAATCTCAAATGACTTCAGTTTAAAGGCTCTTCATACCACCTCTGCCTCCGTCTCCTATACAAGCAGCTATGAAAGTGCCAACGGCTGCTTGTCCACCTCCTCCAGCCTCCTCTCTTCACTCTTCTCCCGTCACTCGTCCGGTCCTTCTGCCACATTGCCACCCACTCTCCCATCGTCCAATCCAACTTTTCTTCAGTACCCAACATATGCAACTGAGTCACCACAGTCACCCAGCAGTGCCCTGGTCTTACCCGCTGTGTGCTCACCAGCACCTTTCTAGATGCAGGCTGCTTCCTTCTCTTGGTGAGTTCTCATGGTGAAGCACCCTTTCAGGTACTTACGGATGACATTGGCAGGGGAAAATGCATTACATTAATTGCTGAGTCCAGAATTGCTCATTTTTCTAAAGTTTTTATTTTATTTTATTTGTGTGTGTGTGTGAGAGAGAGAGAGAAAGAGAGAGAGAGAGAGAGAAAGGGAGAGAATGGGTACCCCAGGACCTCCAGCCATTGCAAACAAACTCCAGACACATGCATCACCTTGTGCATCTGGCTTTTGTGGATACTGGGGAATCGAACCTGGATTCTTAGGCTTTGTAGGCAAACACTTTAACCACTAAGCCATCTCTCCAGACCCAGAATTGCTCTGTAAACCCAGTAAGCACTTCTCTCTCTTTTTTTTTAATTATTTATTTATTTGAGAGCGACAGACAGAGAGAGAAAGACAGAGGGAGAGAGAATGGGTGCGCCAGGGCTTCCAGCCTCTGCAAACGAACTCCAGATGCATGTGCCCCCTTGTGCATCTGGCTAACGTGGGACCTGGGCAACCGAGCCTCGAACTGGTGTCCTTAGGCTTCATAGGCAAACGCCTAACCGCTAAGCCATCTCTCCAGCCCAAGTAAGCACTTCTCTTAATGTTCATACCCTTATATGAATGCTACTCTCACTTTTGGTAGAGAATCTTCTCTTTTCAGATGGCAGTGACCTTGAGACAACTCAGAAGGTATCATGGTGCTGGAAAGAAGTGACCGGAGTGCTCAGCACTGCAATATCTCTATCACACCTTCCAAGGCTCAGGGTCTATCGTGGAAGAGGTGGCAGAAAGAATGTAAGAGCCAAAGGAAGGGTAGGACTCCTTACAATGTGCTCCCCCCAGACACAAAATGGCCTGGATATCCATGACCTTACAGTGCCTGACACTACTTATACAAGACCATCATAATAGGAGGAAAAGATGATGACATCAAAATAAAAGAGAGACTGAGAAGGGGAGGGAATATGATGGAGAATGGAGTTTCAAAGGGGAAAGTGGATTCTGTAAGCTGGTCACAGACTTCAGAGGGTGAGGCTGTTGGAAGGGTGGAAGCCCCCAGGGTATGAAGAAATCCTAGAGTTTTTGTTTTTGTTTTTTGGTGTTTCGAGGTGGGGTCTCACTCTAGCCCAGGCTGACCTGGAATTCACTTGGTAATCTCAGGCTAGCCTTGAACTCATGGCAATCCTCCTACCTCTGCCTCCCAAATGCTGGGATTAAAGGCGTGCACCATCATGCCCAGCTCTAGAGCTGGTTTTGAACTTCGGCCTGCACAAAGGCTTGGGAACAGGAGATATGAGTCAATTCCTCCTGGTTCCTAAGGCCCCAGAATAGAGTGGACGTCCCTCCTAATCTCTGTACTTCTTAGCAACAAGACCACACAGCAGCCCTAGCCCAACCCTACAGCTGGGCCTGGGGCTCTTGCCACCGGCTCCCACTCTCACTGAGAGAGCTGGGTGTCCTGTTTATGCCACCCTCTGTCACTAAGAGGCACCCAGAATATCCCATGTCTTCCAGCAGGGAGTTTCTGCAACCTCTAGGACCCCTAATGATACTTTTCCCCCCGCTTTTGGCTTTTCAAGGTAGGGTCTTACTCTAGCCCAGGGTGACCTGGAATTCACTATGTAGTCTCAGGGTGGCCCCGAACTCAAGGCGATTATCTTACCCCTGCTTGTGCTTGGCCCTTGTGATACTTTCTACCTCCCAGGATGACCCATCTGCTGTGTTTTCTTTTAATATGTTTAGTTCCCCTTTGCCTGGAACCTGGAATTTGTTTCTGAGGCTGAGCAGGTGGCTGGAGACCCAGAACATAAATATATCATGATTTGGGAATTGACTTGCTCATCATAGAAATAAATGTCTCTTCTCCAGGCGGGGGTTGTTTGGCCAGGTCTTTGAGTACTCCTCTCATTGCTTTGCTCTTGCCTTGTGGTGAAAACAGACAGCCCCTAGCCTGCGGGTGCTGGACCCAGGAAGGTGTGAGTCACCGACGCTGGAGGCAGCTGAATGGAGGTGTCATCAGCCTTGATTTCCTGTCTAGGGGGAGGGATGGAAGAGAGGGAGAGAGACAGAGAGAGAATGGAGAATGGTGCCAAGGAGACATCTGGCCAGCTGATTAGCTTGGTCACCCTTGGAGACTGCAGTCACTGGGTTTGTTTCAGGTCTGACACAGACCCCGCTGGGAGGTGGCTCGTTCTCAACCTGCTCTGCCTCCCACGGATGCTGAGACAGCCCACAGGGTTGCTGGCTGGCTAAGAACCGGGCGCAGGAAGAAGCCGAGGCTGTTCCAAACTAATGGGGGCTGGAGGTGGGTGGGACTCATGGCCCCAGCTGCCAGGCCCTCAGGAATGCAGCTCCTTTGAGCTTTGAGGCAGAGTCTTGTGAGAGAGGCGAGGCCTTGCAAGCAGGAGCTGCAGTGAAGTTAGGTGCCACAGGGCAGGTATGGAAGCCAGAGGCGGCCTGCTCAGGCTCTTCACGTCTGGGAGTCATATCTGCCCCAGGGCGGTGGGAGAATGATGAGAAATCACACACACAGCCACCCATGATAACAGTCCTGTGGCAGTCAGAAAGATGCATGCATGTATTTGGGTGAGGGGTAGAGACAGGCCACTATAGGCATGTGGCCCAAGGAGCCATAGATTTAAAATTTTTTTTTAATTTGTTTGGTTTTTTTGAGGTAGGGTCTCATTCTAGCCTGGAATGACCAGGAATTCACTATGTAGTCTCAGGGTGGCCTCGAACTCATACCTCTGCCTCCCGCATGCTAGGATTAAAGGCGTGCACACCATGCCCAGGAGCCAGGAGCATGCTGTTGTCTGCCTTTCCTAATAGCTGGCCTTGCCTCCAGAGCCTGCATCTGGTCTAAATCAGCTCTTCCTGCAGGCCTGTGATGCTTCTGCCATTGTCAAGACTGGGGATGTGAGCCGGGCGTGGTGGCGCACGCCTTTAATCCCAGCACTCGGGAGGCAGAGGTAGGAGGATCACTGTGAGTTCAAGGCCACCCTGAGACTACAGAGTTAATTCCAGGTCAGCCTGGACCAGAGTGAGACTCTGCCTCGAAAAACCAAAAAAAAAAAAAAAAAGACTGGGGATGTGGAGTACTTGCTGTTATGTCCAGTTTTTGGCACCCCAGTGACCACCAAGGAGAACCAAACACGTATGCAAGGGCAAGGAGCTTTAATTCGGGCTTAAACTTGATCTCTTGACTTCACCAAGGCAGTGGATCCATACAGGAGTCCCCAGTAGCGGGAGGGTAGGGTTTTATAGGGATTTGAACATAGAAGGGGATGGGTACATGATTAGTTGATTTAAACAGTGTACTCTTCTGATTGGTTTAGGATTTTGGCGGGCAAAGTTGGTGGGCTGGGCCTAGGGGAATTGAATTTATCTATGACTACAGGAATGTATGGCGTAATCAGTTTCTAGTAACTGTTAAACCCACCCTTACCAGAAGATAAAAACTTAGACCTTGCCGGGAAACAGAAACTTAGGCCTACTAAAGACTCTGAAGCCTGTCATGGCGTCCATCTGGTTCCTGAGTCCTTCACTTGCCTAGCATGCAGGAGGTCCCAGCACCACATAAGCATTAGCACCATATAATCCAGGCATGGTGGCTCACAACCTGTAATCCCAGCAGCTGGGAGGTGGAGGCAGGAGAATCAAGAGTTCAAAGACCAAAAAGCCTGGCTTTTTGTGGTCAGGTTTGCATTGCTAGCAGAAAACACCTGACCAAGAGCAGCTTGTGAGAAAAAGGGTTTATTTCGGCTTACAGACTTGAGGGGAAGCTCCATGATGGCAGAGGAAAATGATGGCATGAGCAGAGGGTGGACATCACCTCCTGGCCAACATCAGGTGGACAATAGCAGCAGGAGAGTGTGCCAAACACTGGCATGGGGAAACTGGCTATAACACCCATAAGCCTGCCCCCAACAATACACTGTCACCAGGAAGTGTTAATTCCCAAATCTCCATCAGCTGGGTACCTAGCATTCAGAACACCTATGTTTATGGGAAACACCTGAATCAAACCACCACAAGGTTTACAATCCCAGCACTCCGGAGGCAGAGGTAAGAGGATCATTTTGAGTGTGAGGACAACCTGGAACTACACTGAGCTTCTGATCAGCCTGGGGTAAAGTGAGACACTATCTCAAAATAAACAAAAAGCCCAAACCAAAAAAAAAAAAAAAAAAAAAAAAAAAAAAATTGAGTAAAGGAAGGGTGAGGGAAGGTTAATCAAAATATAAGAGGTAATAAATAAGTCATATGGAAACCTACTCTTTTGGACAATGGAACACTCAGAAGCCACATATTGTTACCAGAAAATTTTCAGTGCCAGGGATGGGACACCTTCCAGTGAGTTGTTGGCCAGGGAGGTCCCTGATGTCCCCAAAATATTACAGGCCATTGCTGAGGCTCCTGGTTTCCCACCAGGAATAGATGATGAGACCATATGGCTGAAGACTCCACATATTTGTGCTGTAAGGCCACTGAGAAACCCTGCTGGAGCTGAGCTGACCAGCTGACAGAAAGCTGGAAGAAGCCACGCTGCATGCAGCTCCATGGGAGAAAGAGAAGTCATCAATGGACACTTCAAACCTTAAATTTGGCCAGCCTGGCTAAATGAGCTGATGGGTACAACAATGGCATGTTTGTTATGGGGGAAACCAACCACTCTCTAATTGGACTGGAGGCCCGCTCCATGGGAGAGAATACATCCCTGGTACTGAAAACCAATGACGGCAAGTCATGAGCCCTAGAGGTGTAACGTCTGCTGCTGTCTGGATAAATGTATATACTATGCTCACCAAACTGCCCAGTAAGCACTTCTCTTAATGTTCATACCCATATATTAATGCTACTCTCATTTTTGGTTAGAGAAACTTCTCTTTTCAGATGGCAGTGACCTCTGGGATGACTCAAAAGGCACCATAGTGCTGAGAAGTGATGGAGGAGTGTCCAGCACTGAAACATCTCTATCACACCTTCCATGGCTCAGGGCCCATTGTGGAATTGGTGGCCTAAGAATGTGAAAGCCAAAAGAAGGGTAGGGCTCCTTATAATGCACTCTTCAAACTCAAAAATGGCCGGGATCTCCATGACCTCACAGTGCCTGACACTACCTACACAAGACCATCATAAGAGGAGGAAAAGATAATGACATCAAAATAAAATAGATACTGATTGAGAGGGGGAGGGGATATGATGGAGAGTAGAGTTAAGCACGGGAAAGGGGGAGAAGGGAACTATGGTTTATTGTTGATAACTATGGAAGTTGTCACTAATGAAGTATTTCTTAAAGCCAGGCATGTTGGCGCACACTTTTAATCCCAGCACTCGGGAGGCTGAGATAGGAGAATCGCCATGAGTTTGATTGAGGCCAGCCTGAGACTACATAGTGAATTCCAGGTCAGCCTGAGCTAAAGTGAGACCCTACCTCGAAAAAAAACAACAACAAAAATTTAAAAAAAAAAAAGAGATGCAATAAATGTGAGATGTATGAGGCGAAAACAAATACAAGAGTTCAAAGTCCATCTTTGCAAAGCTATACAGTTTATGCCAGCCTGGGCTACATGAGACCCTATCTCAAAAAAGAAAAAAAAAACAAAAACCCTGCTGGGCATGGTGGCAAATGCCTTTCTTTAATCCCACACTTGGGAGGCAGAGGTAGGAGGATTTCTATGAGTTCAAGACCACCATGAGACTACATAGTGAATTCTAGGTCAGCCTGAGCTAATGTGAGACCCTGCCTCTGAAAAAAAAAAACTGGCTGGGTAGATGGTCATCAGTTAAAGGCACTTATTTATAAAGGCTGTTAGCAGTGCTGACCGCTCTCCACCATTATCTCTTGAGACAACCTCCCCCGCACCCCCCCCCCACCCCACCAAGGTGCTTCCCAGGGTCAGAAGATTTTTTGTTTTGGTTTGGTTTGGTTTATTGAGGAGAGTCTCACTCTAGCTCAGGCTGACCTGGAATTCACTGTGTATTGTATCAGGGCAGCCTTGAATTGATGGCAATCCTCCTACCTCTGCCTCCCCAGTGCTAGGATTAAGGGCATGTGCCACCATGCTCGGGGACATCAGAAGTCTTGATTCAGCTCAGAAATCTTATGAACTCCTCCACAGTCGTACGGCTGGTTAGTAAGGGGGCACTACCCAACCCAGGCTTAGCTGACTTCTAATCCCGGGCCCTGCTAACCCATGTGAACATGCTATGTATGTGAATCCCCAAAGGATCCACAGAGACCTCGTCCTCCGACCCGCGCAGAGGGGATGGCACAGGCCTCTGGGTCTGGCTGCCAGGCTTTCCAGCCCTTTGTGGCACACTGAAGTAGCACTTTCTCAAGAGTCATCCAGCCCCTGGCAGGGTGGGGACACCCTCAGGGCACCCTAGTCTCTCTTTTCCATCCTAAGCTCCACAAGGGCTGCCTCCCATTTCCCTGTTTTCCTTCCACTACTGCTACCCCCGGGGCTCACTGCAACCTCTGCGAGGCTGCCCTCGCTGCCAGCACTGATTTAAGGACAGCCTGCTCCATAAAGCGCTCAGGGGAGACAGCGATGCCCTTTTGTCTTTAGTTCAATTTGATGAGCAGAATGCTCCTGGGGCCAATAGATATTTCCAGTAATGAAATTGTAAAAAGAATTGAGTTTTGCCTTTCCAGCTTAAAGGACAACTTATGCCCTTTCCCCAGTCTCGGGATGATATCAGCAAACATTCGCCTCCCCATCTGATCTTGGCCCTTCCCCTCTTCCTTCTAGAACATAATCCCTATGAGGGAGGGACATGATGCACTTGCTTTCTCCCAGCCCCTAGAACTGGCCACATAATTTACAAAGTGAAACGTGAGGCCCTCTGTGGAAGAGGTTTAAGGATTTCGGAAAAGCTGCACAGAGCATTAGGCTGAGGACCAGGGTGACCACGTCCACGCCTGTCACACATCTATGACATAGGTCCAGGCTGCAGCCTAGGCCCCAGAGAAATGCCTGACAAGTAAGAGGTGCTCAGAAAATATCTGTTGAGGGCTGGAAAGATGGCTTTCATTTAAGATGCTTGCCTCTAAAGCCAAAGGACCCAGGTTTGATTCCCCAGTATGCACACATAAGGCTGGATGCACAAGGTGGTGCATGTGTCTGGAGTTCATTTGCAGTGGCTAGAGACCCTGGCACACCCATTCTCTCCATCTGCCCCCCTCCTTTAATATATATATATATATATTTATATATATATTTTTTTTTTTTTTTTTTTTTTTCCCCAAGGTAGTGTCTCACTCCAGCCCAGGCTGACCTGGTATTCACCACGTAGTCTCAGGGTGGCATCGCATTCACAGCAATCTTCCTATGTCTGCCTCCTGAGTGCTGGGATTAAAGGCATATGCCTCCACACCCAGCAATTAAATGGTATTTTAAAAAAAATGAAAGAAGTCGGATATGGTGGCACACACCTTTAATCCCAGCACTTGTGATGCAGAGATAGGAAGGAGGATTGTTATGAGTTCGAGGCCACCCTGAGACTACATGGTGAATTTCAGGTCAGCCTGGGCTAGAGCGAAATCCTACCTTGAAAACAAACAAACAAACAAAAGCAAAAACAAAACAAAAAAATGAAAGAAAGAAAGAAAATATCTGTTGAAAAGCTTGATGTGGTGGCACATACCTTTAATTTTAGCACTTAGGAGGCAGAGGTAGGAGAATCATTGTGAGTTCCAGGGAAGCCTGGGACTATGGAATACTGGGAAAAAGTGAGACCCTACCTTGGAAAAACAAGAACAAAAAATATCTGTTGAAGGAAAAATGAAGCCTTCTCCATCCTGTCCCCTTCCATTATCCCTCCACTCCACTTTTTCCTCCCAGCACTCAACAGATGAACTCTGGTCTCTGGAATCAGAGAGTAGCTTTCCATCTACTGGTTATAAGTCCTCAGGCCAGTGACTTGAACTCTGACCTCATTTGTCTCATCTGTAAAATGGGGAGAGCAGAGATGTTTAGCTCAGACGATGCTTATGAGAAGGAAGGAAGGAATTTGGACAGCATGGTAAGCTCCATAGAGGGATCAGGGTGGCAGTTAATATTCTTTCTCTTATCTTTTCCATCTTGTTATTTATTTCCCTCCATTTCTTCTGGCTCCCAGCCAACATCCCCAGCATATACAGCTAATGTCCAACCTGTTCTAGGTATAGCATTCACCTGGTGTCACCTGGGTGTAAACTGGGCCACTTCCACCAGAGGGGGTGCCCAGTCCTGGTACTCTCCGGCAAGCTTAATCAATTCCTCCTCCACCAGCAGCACCTTGCTGCCTCCAGGAGCACTTCCCTTCACTTCAGAAGAGGACTTTGGAGCACTTTGGCTCCTGTCTCACCCAGAATCATCCTTCCTCCTTCAGACAAAGAGGGAGAGAGAGGAGAGAGGGGGGATGGGAGTTTCCACTGGGCTCCTCACTGACTTCTTCCTTGGTCACACAGTTAGGGCACAACCTACCTGGAATAATTAAGTATTGTTATGGGGTCCAGTGTCACACACGTAAGACCATTGACTTACAGAATGTGAGGCAAAGTTTTTTTAAAATTTTAAATGTACATATAATTACCTGAGGATATGCATGCAGAAGATGGTAGGTTTGCCTGGCTCCAGAGCCCTTATTTATTTATTTTACTATTGCGTTCTTGGTATATGTACAGAAGATATATTTACACATATATGTAATGTATGCAGGTGTGTTTGTGTGTTTATGTATACACAGGGAGAATTACAGATGTACATATATAGGAAAATATGTGCTCAAAGATGTGTATATGGATAGTAAACCTCCAGACATATGTATGTATGTATGTATGTGTATATATGTATATGTACAGTTATATTCTGTGTATATGTGTGTGAGTATATATGTATGTGAAATATATGTGAACATATATGTATATGTATACATATGCACACATGGATATGCGAGTTTGTAGGTAGGGAAAGGTGTAAAAATGTTTCTGATCTTCACTTAGAAACCAGGTACTATATTGCTTTAACCACCTGGCATCACATTGAAGATAACATGATATCCCCCCCCCTTTTTTTTGAGGTAGGCCCAACAGACTGGCCATTTATTTTATTTTATTATTTTTTTGTGTGTGAAGAATAAGAAGGTTGCCTAGGGTCTGGAGAGATGGCTTAGATGTTAAGGCGTTTGCCTGGAAAGCCAAAGGATCCCAGTTTGATTCTCCAGAACCCACATAAGCCAGATGGAGGCAAAGTTTTACTGGGTAAAAAGAAAGGAAAAGAAAAAAACTGGTACACCAGGTCTGCATCCCAGAGTTTGGGATCAAGATGCAACCCTGATCTGTTTGGAGAGTGAGCTTTTATTGGAAATAACCACATGATGTTTATAGAAAAAACAGGATCTGTAGTTAAACCACAAAATTACATACTTTTAAACAAGGGGGGGGGTATGACAAGTCACAAGGTTACATAGGTCACATAGGGGGAACTGAGGCAAGAAACAGTCTATGCTATGTAATTACAAAGGTATTTAGAAACAAAGAGATACAGGGAGGTCATGGTACACTGCACAGAGGGATCATCCCATTCCTTTCTCGTTCCATTTTCCAGTATGAATAATTCAGAGACTGGAGGGCAGACTCATGATCCCTGCCTTCTGGGAGTCTTCAGTCAGGCAGGCACTAGTGGGCCTGGGGTTGTCCCGCTGACTCAGAGGGTATTCCGCTGTCCCCTGCAAGGTGTGCTCTGCGGAAGGAGCAATGGGCAGGGCCTTGCAGGTGGGGGTGTGGAAATGGGTCCTGTGTATGGAATCGTGTACCTTCCACATTCATCAACAGAAGGCTGGCCGCCCTCCCGCCTGAGAACAGCTGTACTTGGAGCAAGTGTTCAAGGTGAACTGAGGTCATAGGGTGGGGCTCTGGTCAGACAGGCTCAGTGCTCTGGTTTTGAACTATCAGGGCACCATATGAGGACTTGGGGAAGGCAGCCATTTGCAGACCAGGAAGAGACTTGACCTGACCAACTGAGCCTTAACCCCACCTTGATCTGGAACTTCAGAGGAATGACTTCTTTGTTAAGCCAGCCAGTCTGTACCCTTTACTGTCGCAGTCTGAACAGTGTGGGCAGAGGATATTGTTCTACTCCATGTCTGCTTCCCTCATCAGCTTTCAGTGAGCCCCTCAGGCACAGGGAACTGAGGTTCAATCAGCAATGTGTCAATCAACTCCACAGAGGCCTGGTGGGGCTGGGTATAGGGAGCAAGAAAGGATTTTCAAAGGACCACTCTTTCTTTCTGTTTTCGTTTTTACAAGGTAGGGTTTCACTCAAGCCCAGGCTGACCTGGAATTCACTATGTGGTCTCAGGGTGGCCTCAAACTCAGAGCAATCTTCCTTCCTCTGTGTCCTGAGTCCTGGGATTAAAGTCATGTGCACCATGCCTGGTTTTAATTAATTAAAAAATATTTTAGGGGCTGGAGAGATGGCTTAGCGGTTAAGCGCTTGCCTGTGAAGCCTAAGGACCCCGGTTCGAGGCTCGGTTCCCCAGGTCCCACGTTAGCCAGATGCACAAGGGGGCGCACGCGTCTGGAGTTCGTTTGCAGAGGCTGGAAGCCCTGGCGCGCCCATTCTCTCTCTCTCCCTCTATCTGTCTTTCTCTCTGTGTCTGTCGCTCTCAAATAAATAAATAAAAATATTTTAGTTATTTATTTGTGAGAGAAGAGAGAGAGAGAAAATGGGCACGTCAGGGCCTCTAGCCACTGCCAACAAACTTAAGACACATGCACCACCTTGTGCATCTGGCTTACACGGGTCCTAGAGAATCAACCCTGGGTCCTTTAGCTTTCTGGCAGGCAGGTGCCTTAACCACTAGCCATCTCTTCAGCCCTTAGTTTTTTTGAGACAGAATCTCATGTAGCCCAAGCTGGCTTTGAACTTACTGTGTAGCTAAGGATCACCTTAAACTTCTCCTGCCTCTCTACACCCCGAGTGCTGAGTGCTGGGATCACAGGCATGTGCCACTGTGCCTGGCTTAGATAGTGATGGGGTTCAAACCCAGGGCTTCTTGCGTGCTATGCAGACACTCCACGCATATCCAAGCCTCTATTATTTATTTCCATAGGTGAGGAAGAGAGAGAGAGAGAGAGTGAGTGTGTGAAAGAGAGAGGAGAGAAAGAGAATGGTACCAGAGCTTCTAGCTACTGCAAGTAAACTTGATGCAGGAATTTTGGGTCAAGGGGCTCCCAAGTTTATGAACCACAAGTTTGGGTTGTGTCCTAACTTTAACAAAGAATTGACAAAGTGCTGGAGAGATGGCTTAGTGGTTAAGCACTTGCCTGTGAAACCTAAGGACCCCAGTTCGAGGTTTAATTCCCTAGCATCCCCATTAGCAATGCCTAAGGTGGTACACGCATCTGGAGTTTGTTTGCAGTGGCTGGAGGGCCTGGCTCACCCATTCTTTCTCTCTCTATCTGCCTCTTTCTTTCTTAAATAAATAAGTAAATATAAAAAATGAAATAGAAATTGATAGAGACTGACTTGAGAAGGAGAAATTATGAATTATTAAGTTTATTTAGGGAAAAACAACAAATTGTGGGGTCTATTTAAGGGAGATTGGGATCAAGGAAGGAAAGCTGGAGCAGTCTTATTTTTTAAATAAGCTGTAGCCTTTTCTTTCTTTTTTTTAACTTTATTTTTATTTGAGAGAGAGAGAAAGAGAAAGAGAGAGAGAGGCAGAGAGAGGGAGAGAGATAATTTGTGTGTCAGGGCCTCTAGCCACTGCAAACAAATTCTAGAGGCATGCTCCCCCTTGTGCAGCTGGCTTACGTGGGTCCTGGGGAATTGAAGCAAGGTCCTTTGGCTTTGCAGGCAAACACCTAAACCGCTAAGCCAATCTCCAGCCCTGGAGCAGTCTTTTATATGCCCCTCCCCCCACTTTTGGGTTTTTTTTTTAAGGTAGGGTTTCACTTTAGTCTAAGCTGACCTGGAATTCACTATGTAGTCTCAGGGTGGCCTCGAACTCACAGTGATCCTCTTACCTCAGCCTCCCAAGTGCTGGGATTAAAGGCATACACTATCATGCCGAGCTTGTTTCCCTTAAAAAAAAAATACCTTTAATTGAGGGCTGGAGAGATGGCTTAGCGGTTAAGGTATTTGCCTGCAAAGTCAAAGGGCCGTGGTTCACTTTCTCAGAACCCATATAAGCCAGATGCACAAGGGGGCACATGCGTCTGGAGTTCATTTGCAGTGGCTGGAGGCCCTGGCATGCCCATATTCTCTCACTCTCTCTTTCTCTGCCTCTTTATCTATCACTCTCTCAAATAAATAAATAAATTTAAAAAATTTTAATGGACAACTTCCATAATTAGAGAAAATAAACCATGACAATTCCCTTCCCTCCCCCACTTTCCCCTTCACATATCGACCCTCCATCATCTTCTCTCTTCCCCCCTCTTTTTTTTTTTGTGTGTGTGTGTGTTTTCAAGGCAGGGTCTCACTCTAACTCAGGCTGACCTGGAATTCACTATGTAGTCTCAGGGTGGCCTTGAACTCACAGAGATCCTCCTACTTCTGCCTCTTGAGTGCTGGGGTTAAAAGCATGCACCCCCACACCAGATTGTTGTTTTTTTTGAGGAAGGGTCTCACTCTAGGCCAAGATGACCTGGAATTCATTCTGTAGCCTCAGGGTGTCCTCAAACTCATGGTGATCCTCCTAAATGCTGGGATTAAAGAAATGCACCACCACACCTAGCCCTCCCCCTTTTAATTAGCCTCTCTTATTTTGATGTCATCATCTTTTCCTCCTATTATGAGGGTCTTGTGTAGGTAGTACCAGGCAGTGTGAGGTCATGGATATCCAGGCCTTTTTGTGTCTGGAAGACTGCATTGTAAGGAGTCCTACCCTTCCTTTGGCTCTTAACCTTCTTTCTACCGCCTCTTCCGCAATGGACCCTGAGGCTTGGAAGGTGTGACAGAGATGCCTCAGTGCTGAGTCCTCCTCTGTCACTTCTTCTCAGCACCATGGTGTCTTTTGTGGAGCACAGTCTTAAACACATGAGAAGTAGGAAACATGCTTGCATGTGGAAACACTGTGTAGTTTATACCATTCATTGAAGAGAAATTGAGGCTTTCAAGGAAAGGCTAGAACAGGGCCACAAGCAAGTGGAGGATAGCTTTAAGGAGCTTGTGTAGGGGGATTTAGAAGCAACACACATGACATCTGCCATGCGATTTCCCAAGGAGGGAAGTTAAGGCAAATGGTGAGACTCAATGGAAAAAATCAAAGGGAAAATATCAAAGCACAGACCCAAAAATTCAGAAATGAGTAATGAAGAGAGTTACTCTCATGGTACCCTGAGTTTAAAGAAATTATACAGGGATCAGGCCAGGGTTAGTGGAAACACCCACGTGGTGAGTTAGTGAAAGTACCTATGTGGTAGGTCTGGGATGTAAGGGACTATGAGTGGTAGGTTAGGAGACCAGAGGAAAATTATGTATGTAATCAAAATGAGAAGTTACCCCAAACTATAAAGCAGCACAGGGGTAAGTCCAGGAGAATCCCACAGAGAGAGAAAAAAGGTAGACAGGAAGAAGATGAGAGCCTTTATATGCAAGGGGAAGACCAGATTCGTTTGTAGATTTGGAGGGAGGACCCACAGTCAGCCCACTTGGGCCAGCCCATCGAGGTAGCGCACTAGACTATGGGCAGTGGGGGCATGCGATCCTCCTACCTCGGCCTCCCAAATGCTGGGATTAAAGGTGTGCACCACCTCGCCCAGCTGGCACTGTAGAGCAGTCTCCATCAGACACAAGTTCCATTTTTGCCAAGAGTTCTGTTCTTGTGCCAGGGCAAGGTGGGATGAGAGGTGGCATCTCCTGGTTCTCCCTGGGCCTCACTCTCTAACTGAAACTCCCTAAAAGAAGCTAGCTTTCTCCTAGCCTCCTTCAAACTCCAGATGCATGTGCCACTTTGTACATTTGGCTTTATGTGGGTCCTGGAGAATTGAACCCAGGTTGTTAGGCCTCATAGGCAATCGCCTTAAACCACTGGGCCATCTCTTTGAGGAACCTCCGTTCTGTTTTCACCAGTGGGTATACCACATTCTGAGTCTGGCTTCCTTGGCTTTTCACTATACCAGGCAGTTTCATTAAGGTTACACAAATTTAGTGTTTATTTAAATGGCCATGATAAGAATTACCTTGTAGGAGCTGGGCGTGGTGGTGCATGCCTTTAATCCCAGCACTCGGGAGGCAGAGGTAGGAGGATTGCCATGAGTTCGAGGCCACCCTGAGACTCCATGGTGAATTCCAGGTCAGCCTGGGCCAGAGTGAGACCCTACCTTGTAGGAACAGAACATAATCTATGAATTCCACTGTTGATGGACATTTGGACTGTTGCCAACTCTTGGCTATTATGAATGAAGCTGTTATTATCCACCCTTTTTTGCATGTGTGGTATATGTGAATATATGTGGGTGCATCTGTTTGGAGGTTAGAAGACAACCTTGGGTGTTATCCTCCTCAGTGAGGGTCAGGTAGCTTTGTTAGGTAGTTTAGGGTGAGTGGGCCCCAGAAAATAAAAAGCAGAAATGTGCTTAAGTCTGTCCTTGCAATTTTTACTTTACTAGAGATCAGAGAAGGATCTCTCCTCTCCTTATCTCTTGGCTAAAGGAGTTTCCTAGACCTGTTTTTTATTTATTTATTTAAAAAGACATTTTTATCTTTATTTATTTATTTATTAGAGACAGAGAGAAAGAGAGAGAGAGAGAATGGGCACACCAGGGCCTCCAGCCACTGCAAATGATCTCCAGACACATGCACCACCTTGTGCATCTGGCTTACATGGGACCTGGAGAATCAAACCTGGGTCCTTAGGCTTTGCAGGCAGCTGCCTTAACTGCTAAGCCATTTCTTTAGCCCTCCTAGACCTGTTTTTCTATAAACAACCTGAGCCCCTCCTGAAAGGGAGTTCCCCTTTCCTAGAATTTAAATCTGATCCTGGCATTGTGGTTGGTTAAGCTCAGCCCCCAAATTTGGCACTCATGCCTGGCCTCTTCTTGAGCTAGCTCCTAGCCCAGACCAGTCAGCCCTCACTTTGGCTCCCCTGAGCCTGAAGGCAAGGCCCACCACAAAAAGGTTGTAAGTAGACACTTACCAGGTAGACAGGCCCCTTTTCTTACTGGCTGTTCGTCCCTCCTGACCTCCCAGGTCCCTCACCCTTACTCCCACATGGGCTCTCTGCTCCCTCCTCCACAGGGCAGGAGCGCTCTGCACTTTCTTCTTTTCCCTCTCTAAATCCCTTTTCACAGTTCAGGATCACGCTCACTTCCCTCATGGGCTTTTGGGCCACATCCCATTCTTCCTTCCTGGGCCCATGAACTCCCTCAATCCTCCTGACCTTTTTTTGAGAGGGTGTCTCACTGGTCTAGAGCTCACTGATTAGGCTAGGCTGCCTGGCCAGGGAGCTCTAGGGATCCAGAGCTGGGATTATAGGCTTATGCTACCATACTTGGCATTTATGAGGGTCCTAGGGATTGAACTCAAGTTCTCATGCATGTGAGGCAAATACTTCATCCACTGAGCAATCTCTCCGGCCCCTGTTATGAGTATTGCGCACATTTGCTGGTGTCACATGAACCTAGTTCTCTAGACAATCCGCTGAGGAGAACTGGTGAGTCATAGGGTGGGTGACTTTTTTCACTTTAGTAGATATGAAGTATATTTTGGGGCGATTTTGTGGGGCTAGAGGTTTGACTCAGGGATCATACATTCGAGGCTGAACTATATGCTCAGACTCCATTTTGGGGTCTTAAAATAGCTCTGCTCATATTGTTATATATAAAGCTTGGTAGCCTACCTTTTCATTGAACATTAAATCACTGATATTTTTAAAATTAAACATTTTACCTTGAGATAATTACAGATTCAAAGTCACAAGAAATAATACAGAAAGGTCTAGTGTACCTAGTAACCAGTTTTCTCCAGTGTTAACATGGTATAAAATGATGTGTAATATCACAATAATTATATCCACACGGATACAACAAACCTGCTTTGCTCAGATGCCCCCATTTTTTTTTTCAGGGCGGGGTCTCACTCTAGCTCAGGCTGACCTGGAACTCATTTGTAGCCCCAGGCTAGCCTTGTACTCACAGCAATCCTCCTACCCCAGTCTCCCACATGCTGGGACTAAAGGTGCGTGTCACCGCATGGGACTCGGATGCCCCAGTTTTATCTACGCTTGTGTGTACGAACGTGCGTTGTTTTGTGTTCCACCGCCTGTGTAGACTGTGGAGCCGTCAGCACAGTTCCCTGCACGATTCCCCTTGCTGTGCATTTGCAACACAGTCATCTCTCCTGATCTGCTCCCCATCTTTAGATTTGTCACGGTGAATCTTCTTCCCTTTCTTCTCCTTCTTCTCCTTCTCCTTCTCCTTCTCCTTCTCCTTCTCCTTCTCCTTCTCCTTCTCCTTCTCCTTCTCCTTCTCCTTCTCCTTCTCCTTCTTCTTCTTCTTCTTCTTCTTCTTCTTCTTCTTCTTCCCCTTCTTCTTCTCCTCCTCCTCCTCCTTCCTCCTCCTTCTCCTCCTTCTTTCTTCTTCCGCCTCCTTTCTCCTCCTCCTCCTCTTCTTCTTCCTCTTCTTCTTTTTTTTTGGTTTTTCAAGGTAGGGTCTTACTCTACCTCAGGCTGACCTGGATTTCACTATATAGTCCCAGGGTGGCCTTGAACTCACGGTGATCCTCCTACCTCTGCCTCTTCAATGCTGGGATCAAAGGTATGCTCCACCATGCCTGGCTATGGTGCATCTTCATTGTCAAGGTAGGGATCACCTTAAGAGATCACCTCTGGACATGTCTGTGAGGACATTTCTAGAGAAGTTTAGTGGAGGCATAAAGACTCAAGGCTAGGGTCCTGGGTTCAATAAAAAGGGGGGGGGGGAGTGACTGGAACGATAGCGTGCTTAGTGATTAAGACACTTGCCTGCAAAGCCTAAGGACCCAGGTTCAATTCCCTATACCCCTGTAAGCCAGATGCACAAGGTGGCACATGCATCTGGAGTTTGTTTGCAGTGGCTGGAGGCCCTGGTACACCCATTCTCTCCCTCTCTCTCTTTTTCTCTCAAATAAATAAATAAAATATGTTAAACAGGGAGAACAGGGAAAAGCAGGCTGAGCGCCAGCATCCATCTTGCTCTGCTGCCTGACTTCCCGCACAATGCGAGAAGCCGCCTCCTGCACTCTGCCTCCTCACATGGTGGAGTCTCCTGAAATCGTGAGCCAAGATAAACCCTTCCTCCTTGACTTTGCTTGTCAGGCAATTTGTCACAGCAAGAGGGAAAGTCGCTTTTGTCATCACAAAAATGTTCTGCTATTGTGGTGGGAAATTTGTGCTGTTCTTAAGGCTCTCTGTGCAGAGGCCCCTCTCTCAGAGACAATCCTGACCTGTGAGAAGTCATGCTGTGCAAATGCCTCGAGTCTAAGCTAAGGGAATGTGAAACCCTGCCCTTCTCATGCCTTGGCAAGGCCACAGCCTCTCCAGCAGCCAAGTTTCCTTGAAGAACCAGACCATGGGCAAAACTCCCTTGAGCAAGACACTTTCTGTTCTGCCTTTTCCAAATTTGCTTATTTATCATTGGCTTATTGCTAAGGAATTTTCTGTCTGTGCCTCCCCCCAAAAAAAATCATGTAACCTTAGGACCTTGTAGCCCACCAATAATATAAACAACTCAAAATGGGGGCTGGAGAGATGGCTCAGTGGTTAAGGTGCTTGCCTGCAAAGTCTAATGGCTTAAGTTCCCCACATGCATCTGGAATTTACAGTAGCTGCAGGCCCTGGTACACCACACCCATTCTCTCTGTCTCTGTCCGTCTCTCTCTGCTTGCAAATAAAAAAAAAAAAAAAAAGAAAGAAAAGAATAAAAAAAAAAAACCACCTCACCTGGTATAGTGGTGCATGACTTTAATCATTGCACTTGGGAGGCAGAGGTAGGAGGATCACTGTGAGTTCAAGGCCACCCTGAGACTACAGAGTGAATTCCAGGTCAGCCTGGGCTACAGTGAGACCCTACCTTGAACTTGAAAAAACAAGAAACAAAAACAACAACAACGACGACAAAAAAGAACTCAAGATGATGTTAACCTCCCCACCTAACAGCTCAAATTCTCCAGAGCTAACTGAAGAGTTTTTAGCTCTCCTCGGCCCTTGTATAAGTATATCTGAGTTCTCCAGCCATTCTGAGCAGTGCTTGGTTATTTCTCGCTGACTTGAACCCAAGTTTTTGCAGCATTGTTGCCTGAATGTTGATGCTCTATCAAATTCCTGTGCTGGCACCCAAGACTCAGTGAGATGGTATTTTGAGGCAGGCATTCAAGAAGTGCTAGGTTCATGAGGGTTGCCCTCGTGAATTAGATTAGCAGTCTTATGCAACAGGTTGAAAGGTGCTCCCCTTCTGTTACAGCCACAAGGCGCCGTCTTTGAAACACAGAGCTCTCACTGGATGCTGAATCTGTGATGTCCTGACCTTGGATTTCTCAGCCCTTTGAACTGTCTCAGGTATTCTGTGAGGTGCTGGGCTAGACTGACACAGTGAACGTCGTCTTTGTGTTCGCCCCCAACTGAGGGATGTTCCAGGGTGTGGAGCTGTCTAAGTTTGTTTTACATTCATCTTCATCCCTGACAGGATGCTTGTGTGCTGATGGCTTTTATTTATCATAACGAGGTTGCCATGAACATTTTCACCACATTCTTTATCTTATAATTTGTTTTGTTTTTTAAAAAGTATTTTTATTATTTATTTATTTGAGAGAGAGTGAGAAAGAGGCAGATAGAGAGACAGAATGGGTGCACCAGAGCCTCCAGCCACTGCAAACAAACTCCAGACGCATGTGCCACCTTGTACAGTTGGCTTATGTGGATCCTGGTGAATTGAACCTGGGTCCTTTGTTTTTGCAGGCAAGCGTCTTAACCACTAAGCCATCTCTCCAGCCCTCAACATGCCCTCAACATGAGTTTCTGTTTTGTTTTGTTTTGTTTTTTGTTTTTCGAGGTAGAATTTCACTCTAGCTCAGGCTGACCTGGAATTTACTACATAGTCTCAGGATGGCTTTGAACTCATAGTGATCCTCCTACCTTTGCCTCCCGAGTGCTGGGATTAAAGGTATGTGCCACCATGCCTGGCCTGCATATGCCATTTTGTGCATCTGGCTTTGCATGGGTACTGGGGAATCAAACCCAGCGCAGCAGGTTTTGTGAATAAGTTCCTTTAGCCACTGAGCCATCTCCCCAGCCCTCTGCAATAGCCATTATGATTCAGGGAGCTCCTACTCTGTGGCATGTACTGAACAGCCATCACCTCAGTCAGATGTCCCAGGAGCTGCTGAGGCCAGCGTCACAGTGCTCAGTTTTATGGTGAGGGGTCTTAGAAGGTCAGCTAACTCATCCAAAGACAGGATGACAATCGAGACAGGGCTGTCACCTGTCCAAGTGATGGGATCAGTAGTCATCCCATTTTCCTCTGGTCATTCTCATCAGAAATTATTAGCCTGGGGTCTTTTCCAGAAATCAAATTGATGTTTTATTGATTCTTTTTCTCAGTTCATAACTTGTATCGTATTTTTATGGCCTCTTAGTTTCAGAAACTTTATTTTGGGGGCTAGAGGGATGGCTTGGGTGAAGGTGCTTGCCTGCAAAGCCAAAGTACCCAGGTTCGATTTCCCAGGTCCCAAGTAAGCCAGATGCACAAGGTGGCACATGCGTCTAGAGTTCATTTGCAGTGGCTGGAAGCCCTGGTGTGCTCATTCTCTCCCTCTCTCTCTCTCTCTCCCTCTCTCTCTCTCTCTCTCTCTCTCTCTCTCTCTCTCTCTCTCTCTCTCTCACACTCTCTCTGCCTCTCACTCTCAAATAAATAAAATTTAAAAAGTTATTTTGCTGTTTATGATAGTTACTCCCAATTGTCAACTTGATTGGATCTAGAATCATGTGAAGACAAACCCTTTGGCTTTTCTGTAAGGGACTTTCTAGATTAGGTTAATTCAGGTGGGAAGTCCACCCTAGTGGTAGATGATGCCATTCCATGGACTGCAGTCCTGGATTAGCTAAAAAGGAGAAAGTGAGCTGGGCACCAACACTCATCTCTGTCTGCTTCCTGACTGCAGATTAGATGTGACCAACTGCTCACTATGTCTTCTCGCCATGATAGGCCATGTCCCCTCCAGCTGTAAGCCACAATGAACCCTTCCTCCTGTAAATTGCTCCTGTCAGGCATTGGTCACTGTGAAGGGGAAAGTAGCTAATACACGGTTCCTCCAGAGATTTTTGAGATGAGATGGATCTTAGCTTGTGGCTTTCCAGTCCTTCCTCCTGCAGGCACTGCTTGCTTCAATACTTTTTTGTTTGTTTCTTTGTTTTGCAAGATAGGGTCTCACTCCAGCTCAGGCTGACCTGGAATTCACTATGTACTCTCAGGGTGACTTGAACTCATGGCGATCCTCCTACCTCTGCCTCCCGAGTACTGGGATTAAAGGCATGCACCCCCATGCCTGGCCCCATAGCCCATTTTTTTTTAATTGGGCTTCTTTGATTTCTTATTATTTAGTTTTTTAAGTTCTTTGAATGTATACTGGATATTAATTCTCTGTCAGATGTATAGCTGGCAAAGATTTTCTCCCATTCTGTAGGTTGTCTCTTTGCTTTATTCACAGTGTCCTTTGCTGTACAAAAATTTTGTAATTTCATGAGGTCTCAGTGGTTGATTAGTGGTTTTATTTCCTAAGCAACTAGAATTATATTCAGAAAGTCTTTGCTAAGACCTATATGTTGAAGGGTTTCCCCTACTTTTTCCTCTAGCAGTTTCAGAGTTTCAGGTCTGATATTAAGATCCATTTGGACTTGATTCTTATGCATGGAGACAGATAAGGATCTATTTTCATCCTTCTATATATAAATATCCAGTTTTCCCAGCACCATATGCTGAAGAGGCTGTCTTTTCTCTAGTGAATATTTTTTGGCATTTTTGTCAAAGATCAGGTGGCTGTTGCTGCCCATCTTGAATTCACTATGTAGTCCCTGGCTGGCCTCAAACTCACAGTGATCCTCCTATCTCAGCCTCCCAATGCTGGGATTAAAGGCATGTGCCACCACATCTGGAAACTTTCATATATGTTTTAAGGCATTCGTTAACAAGGTAAATAGGAAAGAAACCATGCAACAAGGAGGACTAACCAGGGCCTTGGTTTTCTCATCTATAAAATGGGAATAATTAAAAATATTATTAATTCTAAGTACAGAAGGATGTGATGAGGTTTAAATGAGAGAACAAGAGTGATAGCTGGGTTTTCAAATTCTGGTCCTTTAAATGAGCTGGTCTGAATGAGTGGCAAGTCCAAGTTCTAGAATAGGAAGAGGCAGGGTTAGGGTTTTCTGTGCATGTCTACATAGTATTGTAGGCAGCAGAGGAAGTGTTATGGGCTGCTGGTGAGGGATGAGGCAGGGTCACTGGTCAAGGGAGGTGGCGCCCTCTAGAGGCAGACAAAAGCTGGGGAAGGGACCTTCTCCAAGAGTTGGCCTGAGGGATCCTATTAAACAGTGAATATGGGGCTGGAGAGATGGCTTAGCAGTTAAGGTGTTTACTTATGAAGCCTAAGGGCCCAGGCTTGATTCCCCAGTACCCATGGAAGCCAGATGCACCAGGTGGCGATTGAATTTGGAGTTTGTTTGCAGTGGATAGAGGCCCTGGCTGCCTTTCTTTCTCTCTCTAATAAATAAATAAAATTTCTGTTGAGAAATGTTATTCTGATGAACCTTCCTTGGGGCTGGAGAGATGACTTAGTGGTTAAGGCATTTGCCTGAAAAGCAAAGGACTTTGGTTCGATTCCCTGGACCCACGTTAGCCAGATGCACAAGGTGGCGCATGCATCTGGAGTTTGTTTGCAGTGGCTGAAGGCCCTAGCATGCCCATTCTCTCTCTCTCTCTCTCTCTCTCTTTCTCAAACAAATAAATCATAAAACTTTTTTTTTATTTATTTATTTGAGAGTGACAGACACAGAGAGAAAGACAGATAGAGGGAGAGAGAGAGAATGGGCACGCCAGGGCTTCCAGCCTCTGCAAACGAACTCCAGACGTGTGCGCCCCCTTGTGCATCTGGCTAACGTGGGACCTGGAGAACCGAGCCTCGAACTGGGGTCCTTAGGCTTCACAGGCAAGCGCTTAACCGCTAAGCCATCTCTCCAGCCCTCATAAAACTTTTTAAAGTGAGTATGTGTGTCTTTGATTAATACTGGGCTAAGAGCTTGAGCCACAAGAAGACCTGCTGTGGGCAAGGCCGTTTCAGACACAGTTCTGGCAACTCATCTGCTCCCTCTCAAGTCATCCTCGTAAGGCTGAGGGGGCAGCCGGGACCTCGGGGAGCTGCAGGGGTAGAGACGGCGGCTCACACAGGGAGGCTGATGGTTTCGTGAGGGCAAGACCCTCTGGCGAAGGTCTCCTCCCTGCGCCTCCCATCACATTCCACACAGGTCTCTGGCACTCTGGCTGGCTATCAGGGGAGGGCACTCTCAGTAGTGGCTCATGAGCACCCTTTCTGCCTGCGGATGCCAGGAACACAAACGTACTGGCCGGGTTTCCCTGGCTTGCTGGGTGACTGTTTACAAGCAGCTTACTCATTTCCCGAAGCCAGATGATCCCCACACCACTCAAACTTCTCTCCTCACAGCATTCCCTGCTAAGGACTTGCATAGCCAACTTTTCTGAGAGTGGAATGACCAGTGTGCTGAACTACCCTGCCCTGGTGTTGACGTTGAATATTCCAGCATGATTGATAGGGGGTTTGGGGGTGTTGTTCTTGACAGCCATGGAGCCTTTCTCAACTTTTGAGTGGACAATAACTCAGGAGTGAGGGAGTTTTAAAATTCAATGGTCACACAAAAATTCCACTGAGTCAGAGGCCGCTGGGCTTTTGTCTTATGAATTCAAGGCATTGAAATCCACAGACCAGAGGATAAGGTCCAGAAAGATTTTATTATAGCTGAGAGATGTGGGAGAAAACATTTAAATTTTTTTATGAGGTGAGAGAAAGAGAGAGAGAGAGAGAGAGGGAGGGAGAATTGGCACACCAGGGCTTCTAGCTACTGCAATCAAACTCCAGATATGTGTGCCATCTTGTATGCATGTGTGACCTTACACATGCATCACCTTGTGCATCTGGCTTACGTGGGATCTAGGGAGTGGAACATGGGTCCTTAGGCTTTGCAGGCAAGTGTCTTAACCACTAAACCATCTCTCCAGCCCAAAAGCATTTTTAAAGGTTTTATTTATTTATTTATTAGAGACAGAGAGAGGGAGGAGAGAGAGGGAGATTGAGAGAGAAAGTGAACATGGGTGCACCAGGCCTCTAGACACTGCAAACAAACTCCAGATGCATGCGCCACCTTGTATACCTGGCTTACATGGGACGTGGAGAATTGGACCTGGGTTTTTGGGCTTTGCAGGCAAGTACCTTAACTGATAAGCTATCTCTCCAGTCCCTCAAAAGCATTTAAAAATATTTTTATTTATTTGCAGGCATAGAAAGATGAAGAGAAGAGAAACAGAGAGAATGGTGTATCAGAAGCTCCAGTCACTACAAACAAACTCCAGACGCTCAGACCCTTTTGTGCATCTGGTTTTGCATGAGTACTGGGGAATTGAACCTGGTGGTTAGGCTTTTTCAGGCAGGTGCCTTAACCACTGAGCCATCTCTCCAGCCCTGGGAGAAAGCTTTCAGAGAAGGGGAGCTTAAAGGTAGGAAGACATAGCTCTTGCCCAAGGATACAAAGAAGGGGTTTGAGGAGCCCACTTCTAGACTCAGGTTGGATTTTATTTATTTATTTTTTTAATGTGAGCCCCCTGGATAGGTGGCTGGCCTAGTCTGGTCAGGTGTCCTGAATTAGGATTTCTGCAAAAGGATAATCTTTCCAGAAATCTTTGTTTTCCTTGTTTTTTTTAAATATTTTATATTTATATATTTACTTGACAGAGAAAAGGGGAGAGAGAATGGGTGCACCAGGGCCTCCAGCCACTGCAAACGAACTCCAGATGCTTGCGTCCCCTTGTGCAGCTGGCTAACGTGGGTCCTGGGGAATCAAACCTGGATCCTTTTGCTTTGCAGGCAAATGCCTTCACCACTAGACCATCCCTCCAGCCCTCCCTTTTTTTTTTTCTTTTTCTTTTTTAGGTAGGGTATCACTCTAGCTCAGATTAACTTGGAACTCACTCTGTAGTGAGTGATCCTCCTACCTCGGTCACCTAAGTGCTGGGATTAAAGGCGTGTGTCTCCATACTGGCTCCAGACATCTTCATTTGTTGGAAGGGCCTTCTCAGAAGACACCCTAAGGAGGCATAGAGGAAAAGGCCAGACCCTCCTCACGTTTCTGATATGTAGATTTCCCCTACAAACCCAAGGATAATTCCAGCTTTTAGCCAAGAGAAAGCTACTCACTTTGGGTTCCTGTTACCCTAAGCTGTCTAGTAATTTCTTTCTCTTTTTAAAATTTTTAAAATTTATTATTTATTTACTTATTTGAAAGAGAGAGAAAGAGGGAGGGCAGGGAGAGAGGGAGAATGGGCGCACCAGGGCCCCCAGCCACTGCCAACGAACTCCAGATGTGTGTGCCCCCTTGTGCATCTGGCTTCTGTGGGTCCTGGAGAATCGAAGTGGGATCCTTTGGCTTTGCAGGCCATAACTGCTAAGCCATCTCTCCAACCCTTAAAAAATACTTTTTTCTTTCTTTCTTTATTAGAGAGAGAGAGAGAGAGAATAGGCATACCAGGGCCTCCAGCCCCTGCAAACAAATTCCATATACATGAGCCACCATGTGCATCTGGCTTATGTGGGCTCTGGGCAGTTGAACCTGTGTTCTTAGGCTTCTCAGGCAAGTGCCCTAACCACTAAGCCATCTCTCCAGCCCTCTATTTCTTATTCTTCATTGGGGGAGGGGCCTTCAGTCCTGCGCACACTAGGAGCACCAGGCATGAGAGGCCCTCATGGCAGGCGGGACAGGGAGGACCCAAATAGAGGCCTCCCCACAGCTGCTCCCCACCTTCCATTCATCTGTCTCCCTGCAGCTGAGAGGGACATGGCCCAGTAACAGCAGCTGCCCCTGGAAAAGGCGAGAGCCAACCGGAGTCAAGCACTGGGCTGGAAGGCCATCCAAGAACATCTCCTCCTTCCATTTTTGTTTTTTTAAAAGATTTATTTTTATTTATTTATTAGACACCGAGAGAAAGGGAGTGAGAGAGAGTGAGAATGGGCGTGCCAGGGCCTCTAGCCGCTGCAAACGAACTCCAGACACATGTGCCACTATGTGCAGCTGGTTTATGTGGGTCTTGGGAGAATCGAACCTGGGTCCTTAGGCTTCATAGGCACGTGCCTTAACCGCTAAGCCATCTCTCCAGCCCCTCCTTCCACTTTTGGTACAGATGAGGACACTAAGTCAGAAAAGGGGGGAACCTTCTTTGCCATTCACTTCTGTTGCTGTTGCATTGGTCCAGCTCTAGTTATGGGACAAAATACCTGGAAGAAAAAAGTTTAAGGGAGGAAGGGCTGACTTCATCCGGGTTACAGCCCATCGTGGTGGGGAAGGCAGGGTGGGGGAGCTGGGGCAGCTGCTCACATTCAGCGCGCAGTGAGGAAGCAGAGACCAGCGCCCATCGCACTCAGCCAGCTCAGCAGGACCCCAGTACGGAAAATGGTATTGCCTACAATTCAGGCAACTTGTCCCACCTTAATGAACCTCATCAGGATAATCTCTCACAGGCTTTCACAGAGGCTAACCTAATCTACTTAATCCTTCACGGTGATTCTAGGTCCTGTCAGGTTGGCAATCAGTATAAACCATCACACCTATAGAGCATCTGTGGCCATGGAACTACTGCTTGAGTTTCTGAGCTGAAGACCTGGGAATCATGCGCATCTGGGCCCTGGGCTCCAGCCTCATAGAAGAGGGCCAAGCGCCCAGACTTGGAGGCACCCAAAGTCAATTTGTCAACAGACATCAGATTTGCTGGTTTCTCGGATCTCTTTATGCAATTTAAATTCATGGTAAATCCTCTAAGACGTGGTGGATTTGAGAGATTTCTGTGTTGCTCTGTTTGTCTAAAATTTATTTTCCCCTTTGCAACAGTATTTCACCAAATGCTTTGGAGTCTGTCCAAGCAGAGGAGCTGCTGGATGTGGCTCGCCTGCCTGTGAACTCGGGGTGGCGGGTCAGGCCCTAGTGGGGGAGAGCAGTGGGTGTCCATTCATTCATATGTTGATGCTTCTTTAAAAAGAAGACTATAGTCAAAGCTTTCATTTAAAAATTCCGGAATATTGACTGTGGACTTTTCAGAAACTTTTTATAATGGAAAATTTCAAGCATATGCAGAGAGAGGACCATAACCAGCCAGTGTCTTGTCTGGCTCAACCCCGACCCCCACCTGTTTCCTCTCGATCCAGATTATTTTGGTCAGGTGTCTAGGCAGACATTAGGCTTAGAGGTCATTGAAGGACAGACCCAACCTCCTGTTTCCCTGGCAACATTAGACAGGGAACTGTCACAATTGCTCCTGCATAGGATTTTAAAAAGACAAACACAGAAGAGGAAGGAGGGCAGAAATATTAGGGGTTTTGTTGAGGGAAAGCTAATTTGAATTTTACCTTTGGCCCTTGGAGGGTAGATGACATCCCAAGTGACCCAAAACACAAGATTGTAGTTCCTTCCCTTAAGAGTTAATCCAACTGAGCCTGTCAATCACCTGGCCAGGAGGCCACCCCTCACCTGTGGACAGACATGCTGGCGGTGGGATGGACATTGATCTCCTGAATGCTACCATGTACTGAAATCTCCACGAGCCCCTCCCTCCATTCAGTTCCTCACAGCCTCTCCCGGCTGAGCCTGCCAGTTTTTCTGAATTCTAACTCAAAAAGCCTAACTATTCTGTTTCCCCCCTTTCTTTCTCTTCTTTGGATGATGGCCAAAATCCTAAGCATGCTTGCCCTGACATTTTGGGGCTTTTCCACCTTTTTTTGAAAAAGTATATTTTATTTTTATTTATTTATTAGAGCGAAAGAGAAAGAGACAGGCAGAATGGATGCGCCAGGACCTCTAGCCACTGAAGATGAACTCCGGACGCATCTGGCTTACATGGGCACTGAGGAGTCGAACCTAGGGTCATTAGGCTTCGCAGGCAAGTGCCTTAACCACTAAACCATCTCTCCAGCCCTTTTCCACCTTTTTTTTTTCTTTCCCAACAAATCTCCTTTCCATCCATTTTGCTTGTTGTCCCTGTGCCTAATTTTTCATGGTCATGAGACAAAGAGCTTGACAGTCTGAAAACCTGCAAGACTTTGAAGTGATCCCAGCCACAGATTTCATCTGTAAGAATGACGAGGCTGGGCTGGAGAGATGGCTTAGCAGTTAAGCGCTTGCCTGTGAAGCCTAAGGACCCCGGTTCGAGGCTCGGTTCCCCAAGTCCCACGTTAGCCAGATGCACAAGGGGGCGCACGCATCTGGAGTTCGTTTGCAGAGGCTGGAAGCCCTGGCGCGCCCATTCTCTCTCTCTCCCTCTGTCTCTCTCTCTGTGTCTGTCGCTCTCAAATAAATAAATAAATAATTAAAAAAAAAAAAAAGAATGACGAGGCAATTGTCAAGTAAACGGAGTTAGGATCTTGAAAATACCACTCAGTAGATGGGAGTAAGAATTCTTACAGTTTATGTCCCTAAGTCTCCCATCCTTTCCCTTTCAAGCTCCATTTTCTCATCCTACAACTTGCCCTCCTTGTCTTCCTCTGGCTCTCCTTGAGTTCCCCTCCAACCTTCAGTGTCTTGTGTGGCACTGGCAGCCCAGCCATGCTGAGCCAACCCTTGTCTCCGCTGGTCTCCACCCAGAACTCCTTGTTCCCTGAGTCAGTTCCTCCAGCAAACACCTGGACGGAAATGACTCCAAATTACCCCAAATATTGTTATGAAGTCAAATAGAGAAGAATTAGTCTGAACTTGAAAGAAATCTTTAAAACCTTTTAAAAACTCCATTATGAATCACACTACAAAGTTTGCAGTCCATGGAGTCTATGACTGCATAGACAGAGTTGGCCTTATGATGTACAGTACACAGAGCTGTGTGATCTTGGACAAGCCGCTCACTATATCTCCCAGAGCCTCAGTTTCCTTGTCTGAGAAGTGGGGAGATTGAACCATTATAGCAGTTCTTGAACTGTTTTTACTCCGAGTTAAACCCCAGTGTTTACAACACTTAAAAGCAGTGCCCAGTGCTGCTCAGTTGGTTAAGTGCTTGCCACATAGTGTAAGGACCCGAGTTCAGATTTCCAGCACCCATGTAAAAGCTGGGCATGGTAGTGTGTGCCTCTAATCAGTGCTGGGGAGCCAAAGACAGGGAAACCCTGGGCTCACCCGCAAGGAGGTCTGGCTGAGTTGGTGAACTCTAGGTTTGGTGAGAGATGCTGTCTCAAAGAATAAAGTGGTGAAGAAATGAGGACGACAAACTGACATCAACCTCTGGCATCCACATGCAAATGCGCGGAAACAGGCATATACCATTTACTCACCACACACGCACACCCAGAACCCAGAGGGCCCTCAGGAGTAGACATGAGACCAGGTTGTTGGATCCAACTCCAGCCCTTCTGACCCTCAATTGCTCATGCCAAATGCTCTACTGCCAAATGGCTCTACTGATAGTTGAAGGGTGGTCTAGAGTGTCCCCAGAGTGGACTGGCCCGAAGAAAGTGGTGAGCAAATGCCAGCTATTATGGTTCTTACTAGGTTGTGTCTGAAGCAGGGTGAGGCAGGGCATCAACTGGGTCTTGGCCACAATCCCCTCTTTTCATCTTGAGCCCGCCCTTATCTCCACAAACACCCCGGGGCTCAGGGACAGTAGCCCCTGTGCTGTTTTCGAGTCCTAGTGAGGTTGGGTATGAGCCACCATGTGGGGCAGGGCAGGACAAGGACCTGGGTGGGCTCTGGCGGCTAAGATGCCAGGGGATGTTTGATGTCAGAGTGGTGGTAGCTGCCAGTGCCCCTGCTGAGACCTTGTGAGCTCCTTGTCCATTCAGGTCCCTCTAGCCTCAAACAGCGTTTTTCTCTACAGCCTGGGTTACGAAAGGTTCCCAGATGAGTGAGCACAGGTTTGGCTGAGCTACCTCCTGCTTCCTGCCATGCAACCTCCTCCCTTCCCAACACAAGAAAGGGCCCACAAGGTCAGGCCCCATATTAATTTTGATTATGGTCAGCCCTCATATTAATTGTGATTAAAGACAACTGCAGCCTTGTTGCCATGGAAACCTGCTTGGTGGCTTGGTTGCGACCTTCTTTCAGGGAGGGTCCTGGGGCAGGTGGGACTGAAGGAGGAAGAGTCCCTCACAACAGAGAGATGCTCTCTTCATTCCAACAATGGCACTGTGCCACTGGGGCACATGGGGCCACCTGAGACAAGGGAAAGGCAGGGCTTCTGCCTGTGTGGGGATCTGTGTGTGACCCTCAGTCTGAGAGAGGTTTCCTCATCTGTAACGTAGGGCTGGTAACACCGCCCCATGACTGCATTTGCAGGAAGGGATCGAGGGGAGAGCCTGCTCCCCACTCTGACTTTAGGCTTTTGATCATTTAACTATTTAGCCATGATGCAGGAGTTGTCCAAGTGGCTCCTAGCGGCATCAGCCAGGGACTCCTGGGTATTGAAAATGCCCATGCTGGGCTAGAGAGATGTAAAGGACCCAGGTTTGATTTCCCAGGACCCTCATAAGCCAGATGCACAAGGGGCACATGCATCTGGAGTTCATTAGTAGTAACTAGAGGCCCTGGCTGCCCACTCTCTCTCTCTCTCTCTTTAAAATTTTTTTTCTTTATTTGAGAGAGAGAGAGAGAGTGAGAGAGACAGAACAGGTGCTCCAGGGCCTCCAGCCGCTGCAAACAAACTCCGCATGCATGCACCTTCTTGTGCATCTGGCTTATGTGGGTCCTGGGGAATTGAACCTGGGTCCTTTGGCTTTGCAGGCAAACGCCTTGACCACTAAGCCATTTCTCCAGCCCCTGTCTCTCTTCTCTCTCTCTCTGTTTACAAATAAATTAAATTTTTTTAAATTTACAAAACCAACCAAAGAAAGAAAGAAAGAAAATGAAAATGCCCATGCCCCATTCTAGACCCAGTTAGTCTGAACTGCCAGGATGGCACCCAGCCATCTGTGTCTATGGGGCTGAGGCCCTCAAGTCCGAGGACCTGCTGCTGCTAGATGGCTAGTGTGCCCTGGAGCACCCGATCTACCTCCCTTCTCCACTTGCAGCCCCTCAACGTATCCTCTCTTACACCTGAAGAGTCTGAGCCAGATCCTGGTTGTGGGGGCCACAATGGGCAGGGCCATGGCTGCCTGGTGGTCCTGCTGGCAACCTGGGCATCTTATCTCTGGGTCTACCATAGAAGAATGCTCAGAATGGGCTGCATGCACCATGGTAGTGCATTTGATCCTGGCTCTGGGATCTGGAAGCTCAGTGCAGATTCAGTTTCTGGGGACACTTCTGTTCCTGGCTCGCAGATGGCCACCTTCTCAGTGTGTCTTCATGTGACCTTCACCCTGGGAAGGTCCCTCCTGTCTTTCCAATAAGGACAGGCCTAATGACCTCCTTTAACTTCAGTGTTCTTCCACAACAGCTGAGATGGGGGTTAGGGCCTCATCACGGGAACTGAGAGAGTTGCAATGCAGTCCATGGCTCCAGCCGCTCTGAGCCCCCAGTCTGCAGCATGCTCGGGTATGAAGAATTCGCTCAGCTCCATAGAGATCTCTGGAGGCTCCATTGTCAGTACTCCCAGTCTTCAGAGGAAGCTTGGTGGCTGGTTAAGCACATTCCAGATCACAGGAGCCCCACTCCCGCCCTCACCCTTGCCTGCCTCCAGAGTGCGCATGACCTTCACTACCTAGCTGGGCCATCACCCACTTCAGGAAATGGAAGAACCACTGGGGGTAGGCACTCCCAGGTGGGTATCCAATGGGCCGCGCCTGCCCCTCTGGAGGGCAGTGGCTCCACTTCCTGAGGTAGGTCAGACTGATTGAATGCTGGGGCTGGAAAGGTCAGGCAGAAAACAATGAGACAGCAAGAGGATGTGAGAGTTGTCCTGTAGGAGGCAGGAATGACTCATGCGCTGTTAAACAAGAGTAATTTGGAGACCGAGGAACCAAAGGTAACAACATCAGGTAGGGAAGGAAAGGACAATGGCATGCTGAATTTGTGCTATTCCAGGATGTGGGCATTAGTTCGTCCTAAAACGGCCCCCTAAGCTTCTAGCAGACTGTCCTTGTTGGCAAGGAGACCCCAGCAAGCCTGGGAGGGGCTTGAGCTGATTTGAGTCTCTAGCATAGCCTCTGCTCCACCACGCACTTGAGAAACAGTGTGAGAAGTGCTTAGTCCAGTGACCTTGGAAGGTCTAATTGTCTTACTTGTGTTAAGGGAATGTGGGTACAGAGCTCACATGATGGGGATCAAATGAGATGCTGGGTTGAAAGCATCTCGCATGAGAAGAGGCTACCACTAGACTATCCCTCCTGCCAAGCGCCTCTGGCAAGTCATGTGAAAGCCACTCAAGAAGTGTCCATCCCTTCTCTTTAGAGCAGCTTCAGGTGATTATGGTAATGGTAGTGGTGATGGTGGATGACAATGGTGATAACAAAGGTTCCGGAAGCTTCACTCATGGTGGAAGAAGCTGGCTCATTTGTCCTACTTCATAGCAGAGAGACAACAGCCAGTACCAGCTAGCACGAGCTGACTCTGAGCACTCACCTCGAAGCTAGACTCACCTCTGCCAGCAGGGCTGTGCCTGTGGGGGACTTAAGTGGGAAGCTTAATCTTCATCAAAATACCTGAGGATAGTGGGGGACATTTACATCCCAACCACCACAGAGATGGAAATGGTGATGTAGTGATGATGGTGGAAGATGATGGTGATGGTGGCAGTCATGATGGTGATAGTGATGATGGTGATGGTAATGGTGACAGGGATGATGCGATGGTGGCAGTGATGATGGTGATACTGAAGATGCAATGGTGACAGTGATGATATAATGCGGACAGTGATGATGTGATAGTGACAGTGATGATGCGATGGTGACAGTGATGATGTGATGGTGGCAGTGATGATGCGATGGTGGCAGTGATGATGTGATGGTGACAGTGATGATGTGATGGTGACAGTGAGGATGCGATGGTGACAGTGATGATGCGATGACGCCACTGATGATGCGATGGTGGCAGTGATGATGTGATGGTGACAGTGATGATGTGATGGTGTCAGTGAGGATGCGATGGGGGCGGTGAGGAAGTGATGGTGACAGTCAGGATGGTGATGGTGACAGTGATGATGTGATGGTGACAGTGATGATGCGATGGTGGCAGTGATGATGTGATGGTGACAGTGATGATGTGATGGTGGCAGTGAGGATGTGATGGTGGCAGTGATGATGTGATGGTGACAGTGATGATGTGATGGTGACAGTGATGATGAGATTGTGGCAGTGATGATCGTGATGGTAGCAGTGATGATACAATGAGTGATGATGCGATGGTGACAGTGATAATGGTGATGGTGACAGTGATGATGCGAGGGTGACAGTGATGATGCGATGGTGACATTGATGATGGTGATGGTGACAGTGATGATGCGATGGTGACAGTGATGATGGGATGGTGAAAGTGATGATGGTGATGGTGACAGTAATGATGCGATGGTGACAGTGATGATGGTGATGGTGACAGTGATGATGCGATGGTGACAGTGATGATGGTGATGGTGACAGTGATGATGCGATGGTGACACTGATGATGGTGATGGTGACAGTGATGATGCGATGGTGACAGTGATGATGCGATGGTGACAGTGATGATGAGATGGTGACAGTTATGATGCGATGGTGACAGTGATGATGCGATGGTGGCACTGATGATGGTGATGGTGGCAGTGATGATGTGATGGTGACAGTGATGATGCGATGGTGGCAGTGATGATGTTGATGGTGACAGTGATGATGCAATGGTGACAGTGATGATGTGATGGTGGCAGTGATGATGTTGATGGTGACAGTGATGATGCGATGGTGACAGTGATGATGCGATGGTGACAGTGACGATGAGATGGTGACAGTTATGATGTGATGGTGACAGTGATGATGTGATGGTGGCACTGATGATGGTGATGGTGGCAGTGATGATGTGATGGTGACAGTGATGATGCGATGGTGACAGTGATGATGCGATGGTGACAGTGATGATGAGATGGTGACAGTTATGATGTGATGGTGACAGTGATGATGCGATGGTGGCACTGATGATGGTGATGGTGGCAGTGATGATGTGATGGTGACAGTGATGATGCGATGGTGGCAGTGATGATGTTGATGGTGACAGTGATGATGCGATGGTGGCAGTGATGATGTTGATGGTGACAGTGATGATGTGCTGGTGGCAGTGATGATGCGAAGGTGACAGTGATGATGAGATGGTGACAGTGATGATGTGATGGTGATAGTGATGATGGTGATGGTGGCAGTGATGATGTGATGGTGACAGAGATGATGTTATGGTGACAGTGATGATGCGATGGTGGCAGTATGATGTGATGGTGACAGTGATGATGCTATGGTGACAGTGATGATGCGATGGTGGCAGTGATGATGTGATGGTGACGGTGATGATGGTGATGGTGACATTGATGATACGATGGTGGCAGTGATGATGTGATGGTGACAGTGATGATGTGATGGCGACAGTGATGATGTGATGGCGGCAGTGATGATGCGATGGTGACAGTGATGATGCAATGGTGACAGTGATGATGTGATGGTGGCAGTGATGATGTGATGGTGACAGTGATGATGTGATGGTGGCAGTGAGGATGTGATGGTGGTAGTGATGATGTGATGGTGACATTGATGATGTGATGGTAACAGTGATGATGTGATGGCGACAGTGATGAGGAGAGGGTGACAGTGATGATGTGATGGTGGCAGTGATGATGTGATGGTGGCAGGGATAATGTGATGGCGGCAGGGATGATGTGATGGTGGCAGTGATGGTGTGATGGTGACAGTGATGATGCGATGGTGACATTGATGATGGTGATGGTGGCAGTGATGATGTGATGGTGGCAGTGATGATGTGATGGTGGCAGGGATAATGTGATGGCGGCAGGGATGATGTGATGGTGGCAGTGATGGTGTGATGGTGACAGTGATGATGCGATGGTGACATTGATGATGGTGATGGTGGCAGTGATGATGTGATGGTGGCAGTGATGATGTGATGCTGGCAGTGATGATGGTGATGGTGATGGTGACAGTGATGATGTGATGGCGACAGTGATGATGCGATGGTGGCAGTGATGATGTGATGGTGACAGTGATGATGGAGATGGCGGCAGTGATGATGAGATGCCGACAGTGATGATGTGATGGTGGCAGTGATGATGAGATGGTGACAGTGATGACGTGATGGTGACAGTGATGATGGTGATGGCGGCAGTGATGATGTGATGGCGACAGTGATGATGTGACGGTAGCAGTGATGATGTGATGGTAATAGTGATGATGTGGTGGTGGCAGTGATGATGTGATGGTGTCAGTGATGATGTGATGGTGACAGTGATGATGCGATGGTGACAGTGATGATGGTGATGGTGACAGTGAGGATGCGAGGTTGACAGTGATGATGCGATGGTGACAGTGATGATGGTGATGGTGACAGTGATGATGCGATGGTGACAGTGATGATGGGATGGTGAAAGTGATGATGGTGATGGTGACAGTAATGATGCGATGGTGACAGTGATGATGGTGATGGTGACAGTGATGATGCGATGGTGACAGTGATGATGGTGATGGTGACAGTGATGATGGTGATGGTGGCAGTGATGATGCGATGGTGACAGTGATGATGTTGATGGTGGCAGTGATGATGGTGATGGTGACAGTGATGATGCGATGGTGACAGTGATGATGGTGATGGTGGCAGTGATGATGGTGATGGTGACAGTGATGATGTGATGGTGACAGTGATGTTGTGATGGTGACAGTGATGATGCCATGGTGGCAGTGATGATGTGATGGTGGCAGAGATGATGTGATGGTGACAGTGATGATGCAATGGTGACAGTGATTATACGATGGTGGCAGTGATGATGCCATGGTGGCAGTGATGATGTGATGGTGGCAGAGATGATGTCATGGCGACAGTGATGATACGATGGTGACAGTGATGATGGTTATGGTTGCAGTGATGATGGTGATGAGGGCAGTGATGATTCGATGGTGGAAGTGATTATGTGATGATGACTGTGTTGATGTGATGGTGGTAGTGATGATGTGATGGTGACAGTGATGATGTGATGGTGACAGGGATGATGCAATGGTCACAGTGATGATGCCATGGTGACAGTGAGGCTGTGATGGCGACACTGATGATGTGATGGTTACAGTTATTATGCGATGGTGACAGTGACGATGGTGTTGGAGGCAGTGATGATGAGATGATGGCAGTCATGATGGTGATGGTTACAGTGATGATGCGATGGTGCAAGTGATGATAAGTTGGTGACAGTGATGATGCGATGGTGACTGTGATGATGCGATGGTGACAGTGATGATGCGATGGTGGCAGTGATTATGTGATAGTGAGAGTGATGATGTGATGGTGGCAGTGATGATGTGATGGTGACAGTGATGATGTGAAGGTGACAAGGATGATGCGATGGTGACAGTGATGATGCGATGGTGACAGTGATGATGTGATGGTGACAGTGATGATGGTGATGGTGACAGTGATGATGCGATGGTGACAGTGATGATGGTGATGGTGACCGTGATGATGCGATGGTGACAGTGATGATGAGATGGTGACAGTGATGATGGAGATGGTGACAGTGATGATGGTGATGGTGAAAGTGATGATGGTGATGTTGACAGTGATGATGCGATGGTGACAGTGATGATGGTGATGTTGACAATGATGATGCAATGGTGAAAGTTATGATGCAATGGTGACAGTGATGATGAGATGGTGACAGTTTTGATGTGATGGTGACAGTGATGATGCGATGGTGGCAGTGATGATCGTGATGGTCGCACTGATGATGTGATGGTGACAGTGATGAGGTAATGGTGGCAGTGATGATGTTGATGGTGACAGTGATGATGCGATGGTGACAGTGATGATGGTGATGGTGACAGTGACGATGTGATGGTGACAGGGATGATGCGATGGTGACAGTGATGATGCGAGTGATGATGTGATGGTGATAGTGATCATGTGGTGGTCGCAGTAATGATGAGATGGTGACAGTGATGATGTGATGGTGGCAGTGATGATGTGATTGTCACAGTGATGATGGTGATGGTGAGAGTGATGATGTGATGGTGACAGTGATGATGGCGATGGCGGCAGTGATGATGAGATGGCGACAGTGATGATGTGATGGTGGCAGTGATGATGAGATGGTGACAGTGATGATGTGATGGTGACAGTGATGATGGTGATGGCGGCAGGTATGATATGATGGCGACAGTGATGATGTGATGGTGATAGTGATGTTATGGTGGTCGCAGTAATGATGTGATGGTGGCAGTGATGATGTGATGGTGACAGTGATTATGGTGATGGTGTCAGTGATGATGGTGATGATGGCAGTGATGATGGTTATGGTGACAGTGATGATGCGATGGTGAGAATGATGATGTGATGGTGACAGTGATGATGGTGATGGTGACAGTGATGATGTGTTGGTGACAGTGATGATGTGATGGCGACAGTGATGATGCGACGGTGACAGTGATGATGGTGATGGTGGCAGTGATGATGGTGATGGTGACAGTGATGATGCGATGGTGACAGTGATGATGTGATGGCAACAGTGATGATGCGATGGTGGCAGTGATGATGTGATGGTGACAGTGAGGATGATATGGTAGCAGTGATGTTGTGATGGTGACATTGATGATTCGATGGTGGCAGTGATGATGCGATGGTGACAGTGAAGATGTGATGGTGACATTGATGATGCGATGGTGGCAGTGATGATGTGATGGTGACAGTGATGATGGTGACGGTGGCAGTGATGATGGTGATGGTGACAGTGATGATGCGATGGTGACAGTGATGATGGTGATGGTGGCAGTGATGATGGTGATGGTGGCAATGATGATGTGATGGTGACAGTGATGATGCCATAGTGGCAGTGATGATGTGATGGTGGCAGAGATGATGTGATGGTGACAGTGATGATGCAATGGTGACAGTGATGTTGGTGTTGGTGACAGTGATGAAGTAATGGTGACAGTGAGGATGTGATAGTGACAGTGAGGATGGTGATTGTGATAGTAATGATGGTGATGTGACAGTAATGATGCGATGGTGAAAGTGATGATGCAATGGTGGCAGTGATGATGTGATGGTGACAGTGATGATGAGATGGTGACAGTAATGATGTGACAGTGACAGTGATGATGTGACGGTGACAGTGATGATGCGACGGTGGCAGTGATGATGCCACGGTGGCAGTGATGATGCGACAGTGACAGTGATGATGCGATGGTGACAGTGAGGATGCGATGGTGGCAGTGATGATGTGATGGTGACAGTTATGATGTGATGGTGACAGTGATGATGTGTTGGTGACAGTGATGATGCGATGGTGACAGTTTCTGATGTTGACAGTGATGATGGTGATGGTGGCAGTGATGATGCGATGGTGACATTGATGATGGTGATGGTGACAGTCATGATGCTGATGGTAGCAGTGATGATGCGATGGTGACAGTAATAATGCGATGGTGAGAGTGATGATGGTGATGGTGACAGTGATAATGCGATGGTGACAGTGATGATGGTGATGGTGATAGTGATGATGCGAATGTTGCAGTGATGATGCGATGGTGACAGCGATTATGGTGATGGTGGTATGTGATGATGTGATGGTGACAGTGATGATGTGATGGTGACAGTGATGATGTGATGGTGACAGTGATGATGTGATGGTGGCAGTGATGATGTGATGGTGATAGTGATGATGTGGTTGTGGCAGTCATGATGTGATGGTGGCAGTGATGATGCGATGGTGACAGTGATGATGGTAATGGTGATAGTGATGATGCGATGGTGACAGTGATGATGCGATGGTGGCAGTGATGATGCGATGGTCACAGTGATGATGCGATGGTGACAGTGATAATGCGATGGTGACAGTGATGATGGTGATGGTGATAGTGATGATGCGATGGTGACAGTGATGATGCGATGGTGGCAGTGATGATGTGATGGTGACAGTGATGATGCGATGGTGACAGTGATGATGGTGATGGTGACAGTGATGATGGTGATGGTGACCTAGATGATGCCATGTTGGCAGTGATGATGTGATGATGGCAGAGATGAGGTGATGGTGACAGTGATGATGCGATGGTGGCAGTGATGATGGTGATGGTCGCAGTGATGATGTGAGGGTGACAGTGATGATGCGATGCTGGCAGTGATGATGTTGATGGTGACAGTGATGATGCGATGGTGACAATGATGATGTGATGGTGGCAGTGATGATGCGATGGTGACAGTGATGATGCGATGGTGACAGTGATGATGCGATGGTGGCAGTGATTATGTGATAGTGACAGTGATGATGGTGATGGTGGTAGTGATGATGTGATGGTGGCAGTGATGATGGTGATGGTGGCAGTGATGATGGTGATGGTGGCAGTGATGATGCGATGGTGGCAGTGATGATGGTGATGGTGACAGTGATGATTTGAAGGTGACAAGGATGATGCGATGTTCACAGTGATGATGCCATTGTGGCAATGATGATATGATGGTGACAGTGATGATGCTATGGTGGCAGTGATGATGGTGATGGTGACAGTGATGATGTGATGGTGACAGTGATGATGCGATGGTGACAGTGATGATGCCAGTGATGATGTGATGGTGATAGTGATGATGTGGTGGTTGCAGTGGTGATGTGATGGTGGCAGTGATGTTGTGATGGTGGCAGTAATGATGAGATGGTGACATGATGATGTGATGGTGACAGTGATGATGGCAATGGCAGCAGTGATGATGAGATGGCGACAGTGATGATGTGATGGTGGAAGTGAGGATGAGATGGTGACAGTGATGATGTGATGTTGACAGTGATGATGGTGATGGCAGCAGTGATGATGTGATGGCAACAGTGATGATGTGATGGTGGCAGTGATGATGTGATGGTGACAGTGATGATGGTGATGGTGTCAGTGATGATGGTGATGATGTCAGTGATGATGGTGATGGTGACATTGATGTTCTGATGGTGGGAATGATGATGCGATGGTGACAGTGATGATGGTGATGGTGGCAGTGATGATGGTGATGGTGACAGTGATGATGGTGATGGTGGCAGTGATGATGCAATGGTGAAAGTGATGATGGTGATGGTGGCAGTGATGATGGTGATGGTGACAGTGATGATGCGATGGTGACAGTGATGATGGTGATGGTGGCAGTGATGATGGTGATGGTGGCAGTGATGATGTGATGGTGACAGTGATGATGTGATGGTGGCACTGATGATGGTGATGGTGGCAGTGATGATGTGATGGTGACAGTGATGATGCGATGGTGACAGTGATGATGGTGATGGTGACAGTGATGATGTGATGGTGACACTGATGATATGATGGTGACAGTGAGGATAATATGGTGGCAGTTGTGATGCAATGGTGACATTCATGATGCGATGGTGGCAGTGATGATGCGATGGTGACAGTGAGGATGTGATGGTGACATTGATGATGCGATGGTGGCAGTGATGATGTGATGGTGACAGTGATGATGGTGATGGTGGCAGTGATGATGGTGATGGTGGCAGTGATGATGGTGATGGTGACAGTGATGATGCGATGGTGACAGTGATGATGGTGATGGTGGCAGTGATGATGGTGATGGTGGCAGTGATGATGGTGATGGTGACAGTGATGATGCGATGGTGACAGTGATGATGGTGATGGTGGCAGTGATGATGTGATAGTGGCAGAGATGATGCGATGGTCACAGTGGTGATGCAATGATGACAGTGATGATGGTGATGTGGCAGTGATGATGGTGATGATGGCAGTGAAGATTCGATGGTGGCAGTGATTATGTGATGATGACAGTGATGATGTGATGGTGGCAGTGATGATGTGATGGTGACAGTGATGATGTGATGGTGACATGAGGATATGATGGTGACAGTGATGATGTGATGGTGACAGTGATGATGCCATGGTGACAGTGATGATGCCATGGTGACAGTGATGGTGTGATGGTGACACTGATGATGTGATGGTTATAGTTATGATGCGATGGTGACAGTGATGATGCGATGGTGACAGTGATGATGGTGATGGTGATAGTGATGGTACGATGGTGGCAGTGGTGATGGTGATGGTGAGAGTGATTATGTGATGGTGACAGTGATGATGTGTTGGTGACATTGATGATGCGATGGTGACAGTGATGATGCGATGGTTACAGTGATGATGAGATGGTGACAGTGATGATGGTGATGGTGATAGTGATGATGTGATGGTGACAGTGGTGATGGTGATGGTGACAGTGATGATGTGATGGTGACAGTGATGATGATGTGATGGCGACAGTGATGATGAGATGGTGACAGTGATGATGGTGATGGTGACAGTGATGATGCGATGGTGGCAGTGATGATGTGATGGTGAGAGTGATGATGGTGCTGGTGACCGTGATGATGTGATGGGGGCAGTGATGATGGTGATGGTGAGAGTGATGATGTGATGGTGACAGTGATGATGTGATGGTGACAATGATGATGCGATGGTGACAGTGATGATGCTGATGGTGGCAGTGATGATGCGAAGTTGACAGTGATGATGCGATGGTGGCAGTGATGATGGTGATGGTGGCAGTGATGATGTGATGGTGACAGTGATGATGCGAAGGTGACAGTGATGATGCGATGGTGGCAGTGATGATGCGATGATGAAAGTGATCATGCGATGGTGGCAGTGATGATGTGATGGTGATAGTGATGATGTGGTGGTTGCAGTGATGATGTGATGGTGGCAGTGATGATGTGATGGTGGCAGTGATGATGTGGTGGTTGCAGTGATGATGTGATGGTGGCAGTGATGATATGATGGTGGCAGTGATGATGTGATGGTGACAGGGATGATGCGATGGTGACAGTGATGATGCGATGGTGGCAGTGATGATGTGATGGTGATAGTGATGATGTGGTGGTCGCAGTGATGATGTGATGGTGGCAGTGATGATGTGATGGTGGCAGTAATGATGAGATGGTGACAGTGGTGATGTGATGGTGACAGTGATGATGTGATGGTGACAGGGATGATGCGATGGTGACAGTGATGATGCGATGGTGGCAGTGATGATGTGATGGTGATAGTGATGATTGGTGGTTGCAGTGATGATGTGATGGTGGCAGTGATGATATGATGGTGGCAGTGATGATGTGATGGTGACAGGGATGATGCGATGGTGACAGTGATGATGCGATGGTGGCCGTGATGATGTGATGGTGATAGTGATGATGTGGTGGTTGCAGTGATGATGTGATGGTGGCAGTGATGATGTGATGGTGGCAGTAATTATGAGATGGTGACAGTGGTGATGTGATGGTGACACTGATGATGTGATGGTGACACTGATGATGGTGATGGTGAGAGTGATGGTGACAGTGATGATGGCGATGGCGGCAGTGATGATGAGATCCCGACAGTGATGATGTGATGGTGGCAGTGATGATGAGATCCCGACAGTGATGACGCGATGGTGACGGTGATGATGGTGATGGCGGCAGTGATGATGTGATGGTGGCAGTGATGATGGTGATGGTGGCAGTGATGATGTGATGGTGACAGTGATGATGTGCTGGTGACAGTGATGATGTGATGGCGACAGTTATTATGCGATGGTGGCAGTGATGATGTGATGGTGACAGTGAGGATGGTGATGGTGACAGTGATGATGTGATGGCGACAGTGATGATGCGATGGTGACAGTCATGATGGTGATGGTGGCAGTGATGATGGTGATGGTGACAGTGATGATGCAATGGTGACAGTGATGATGGTGATGGTGACAGTGATGATGCGATGGTGACAGTGATGATGTGATGGCGACAGTGATGATGCGATGGTGGCAGTGATGATGTGATGGTGACAGAGAGGATAATATGGTGGCAGTGGTGATGTGATGGTGACATTGATGATTCGATGGTGGCAGTGATCATGCGATGGTGACAGTGAGGATGTGATGGTGACATTGGTGATGCAATGGTGGCAGTGATGATGCGATGGTGACAGTGATGATGGCGATGGTGGCAGTGATGATGTGAAGGTGACAGTGATGATTCCATGGTGGCAGTGATGATGTGATGGTGGCAGAGATGAGGTGATGGTCACAGTGGTGATGCAATGGTGACAGTGATGATGGTGATGGTGAGAGTGATTATGTGATGGTGACAGTGATGATGTGATGGTGTCATTGATGATGCGATGGTGACAGTGCTGATGCGATGGTGACAGTGATGATGAGATGGTGACAGTGATGATGGTGATGGTGATAGTGATGATGTGATGGTGACAGTGGTGATGGTGATGGTGACAGTGATGATGTGATGGTGACAGTGATGATGATGTGATGGCGACAGTGATGATGAGATTTTGACAGTGACGATGGTGATGGTGACATTGATGATGCGATGGTGGCAGTGATGATGTGATGGTGATAGTGATCATCGTGATGGTGGTAGTGATGATGTGATGGTGGCAGTGATGATGATGATGGTGAGAGTGATGTTGTGATGGTGACAGTGATGATGTGATGGTGACAATGATGATGCAATGGTGACAGTGATCATGGTGATGGTGAGAGTGATTATGTGATGGTGACAGTGATGATGTGATGGTGTCATTGATGATGCGATGGTGACAGTGCTGATGCGATGGTGACAGTGATGATGAGATGGTGACAGTGATGATGGTGATGGTGATAGTGATGATGTGATGGTGACAGTGGTGATGGTGATGGTGACAATGATGATGTGATGGTGACAGTGATGATGATGTGATGGCGACAGTGATGATGAGATTTTGACAGTGACGATGGTGATGGTGACATTGATGATGCGATGGTGGCAGTGATGATGTGATGGTGACAGTGATCATCGTGATGGTGGTAGTGATGATGTGATGGTGGCAGTGATGATGATGATGGTGAGAGTGATGTTGTGATGGTGACAGTGATGATGTGATGGTGACAATGATGATGCAATGGTGACAGTGAATATGGTGATGGTGGCAGTAATGAAGCGAAGGGGACAGTGATGATGCGATGGTGGCAGTGATGATGGTGATGGTGGCAGTGATGATGTGATGGTGACAGGGATGATGCGATGGTGAAAGTGATCATGCGATGGTGGCAGTAATGATGAGATTGTGACAGTGATGATGTGATGGTGACAGTGATGATGTGATGGTGACAGTGATGATGCGATGGTGGCAGTGATGATGTGATGGCGGCAGTGATGATGTGATGGTGGCAGTGATGATGGTGATGGTGGTAGTGATGATGGTGATGGTGAGAGTGATTATGTGATGGTGACAGTGATGATGTGTTGGTGACATTGATGATGCGATGGTGACAGTGATGATGCGATGGTTACAGTGATGATGAGATGGTGACAGTGATGATTGTGATGGTGATAGTGATGATGTGATGGTGACAGTGGTGATGGTGATGGTGACAGTGATGATGTGATGGTGACAGTGATGATGATGAGATGGCGACAGTGATGATGAGATGGTGACAGTGATGATGGTGATGGTGACAGTGATGATGCGATGGTGGCAGTGATGATGTGATGGTGACAGTGATGATGTGATGGTGACAGGGATGATGCAATGGTCACAGTGTTGATGCCATGGTGACAGTGATGCTGTGATGGTGACACTGATGATGTGATGGTTACAGTTATGATGCGATGGTGACAGTGATGATGAGATGGTGACAGTGATGATGCGATGGTGACAGTGATGATGGTGATGGTGACAGTGATGATGCGATGGTGGAAGTGATGATGCAATGGTGGCAGTAATGATGCGATGGTGACAGTGATGAAGCAATGGTGACATTGATGATGAGATGGTGACAGTGATGATGTGATGGTGACAGTGATGATGGTGATGGTGACTGTGATGATGCGATGGTGACAGTGATGATGCGATGGTGACAGTGATGATGTGTTGGTGACAGTGATGATGGTGATGATGACAGTGATGATGCGATGGTGACAGTGATGATGCGATGGTGGAAGTGATGATGCAATGGTGGCAGTAATGATGCGATGGTGACAGTGATGATGCGATGGTGACATTGATGATGAGATGGTAACAGTGATGATGTGATGGTGACGGTGATGATGGTGATGGTGACTGTGATGATGCGATGGTGACAGTGATGATGCGATGGTGACAGTGATGATGTGTTGGTGACAGTGATGATGGTGATGATGACATTGATGATGCGATGGTGAAAGTGATCATGCGATGGTGGCAGTGATGATGTGATGGTGATAGTGATGATGTGGTGGTTGCAGTGATGATGTGATGGTGGCAGTGATGATGTGATGGTGGCAGTGATGATGAGATAGTGACAGTGATGATATGATGGTGGCAGTGATAATGTGATGGTGACAGGGATGATGCGATGGTGACAGTGATGATGCGATGGTGGCAGTGATGATGTGATGTTGATAGTGATGATGTGGTGGTCGCAGTGATGATGTGATGGTGGCAGTGATGATGTGATGGTGGCAGTAATGATGAGATGGTGACAGTGGTGATGTGATGGTGACAGTGATGATGTGATGGTGACACTGATGATGGTGATGGTGAGAGTGATGGTGACAGTGATGATGGCGATGGCGGCAGTGATGATGAGATCCCGACAGTGATGATGTGATGGTGGCAGTGATGATGAGATCCCGACAGTGATGACGCGGTGGTGACGGTGATGATGGTGATGGCGACCATGATGATGTGATGGTGGCAGTGATGATGGTGATGGTGGCAGTGATGATGTGAAGGTGACAGTGATGATGTGCTGGTGACAGTGATGATGTGATGGTGACAGGGATGATTCAATGGTCACAGTGTTGATGCCATGGTGACAGTGATGCTGTGATGGCGACACTGATGATGTGATGGTTACAGTTATGATGCGATGGTGACAGTGATGATGAGATGGTGACAGTGATGATGCGATGGTGACAGTGATGATGGTGATGGTGACAGTGATGATGCGATGGTGACAGTGATGATGCGATGGTGGAAGTGATGATGCAATGGTGGCAGTAATGATGCGATGGTGACAGTGATGATGCGATGGTGACATTGATGATTAGATGGTGACAGTGATGATGCGATGGTGACAGTGATGATGGTGATGGTGACTGTGATGATGCGATGGTGACAGTGATGATGCGAAGGTGACAGTTATGATGCGATGATGGCATTGATGATGGTGATGGTGGCAGTGATGATGTGATGGTGACAGTGATGATGCGACGGTGACAGTGATGATGCGATGGTGGCAGTGATGATGCGATGGTGAAAGTGATCATGCGATGGTGGCAGTGATGATATGATGGTGATAGTGATGATGTGGTGGTTGCAGTGATGATGTGATGGTGGCAGTGATGATGGTTATGGTGCCAGTGATGATGAGATCCTGGCAGTGTTGACGGTGATGGTGAGAGTGATGATGTGATGGTGACAGTGATGATGAGATGGTAACAGTGATGATGTGATCATGACAGTGATGATGCGATGGTGAAAGTGATGATGAGATGGTGACAGTGATGATGTGATGGTGACAGTGTTGATGTGATGGCGACAATTATGATGAGATGGTGACAGTGATGATGTGATGGAGAAAGTGTTGATGTGATGGCGACAATTATGATGAGATGGTGACAGTGATGATGGTGATAGTGACAGTGATGATTCGATGGTGGCAGTGATGATGTGATGGTGGCAGTGATGATGTGATGGTGACAGTGATGACGGTGATGGTGACAGTGATGATGTGATGGTGACAGTGATAATGGTGATGGTGGCAGTGATGATGTGATGGCGACAATTATGATGAGATGGTGACAGTGATGATGGTGATGGTGACAGTGATGATTCGATGGTGGCAGTGATGATGTGATGGTGGCAGTGATGATGTGATGGTAACAGTGATGACAGTGATGGTGACAGTGATGATGTGATGGTGAGAGTGATAATGGTGATGGTGACAGTGATGATGTGATGGTGACTGTGATGATGGTGACGGTGGCAGTGATGATGGTGATGGTGACAGTGATGATTCGATGGTGGCAGTGATGATGTGATGGTGGCAGTGATGATGTGATGGTGACAGTGATGACGGTGATGGTGACAGTAATGATGTGATGGTGACAGTGATAATGGTGATGGTGACAGTGATGATGTGATGGTGACCGTGATGATGGTGACGGTGGCAGTGATGATGGTGATGGTGACAGTGATGATGCGATGGTGACAGTGATGACGGTGATTGTGGCAGTGATGACGGTGGTGGTGATAGTGATGATGCGATGGTGGCAGTGATGATGATGATGGTGGCAGTGATGATGAGATGGTGACAGTGATGATGCGATGGTCAGAGTGATGACGCGATGGTGACAGTGATGATGGTGACGGTGGCAGTGATGATGCGATGGTGACATTGATGATGGTGATGGTGGCAGTGATGATGCAATGGTGACAGGGATGATGGTGATGGTGACAGTGATGATGGTGATGGTGGCAGTGATGATGCGATGGTGACAGTGATGATGCGATGGCGACAGTGATGATGTGCTGGTGACAGTGATGATGTGATGGCGACAGTGATGATGCAATGGTGACAGTGATGATGGTGATGGTGGCCGTGATGATGGTGATGGTGACAGTGATGATGCGATGGTGACAGTGATGATGGTGATGGTGGCAGTGATGATGTGATGGTGACAGTGATGATGTGATGGCGACAGTTATTATGCGATGGTGGCAGTGACGATGTGATGGTGACAGTGAGGATGGTGATGGTGACAGTGATGATGTGATGGCGACAGTGATGATGCGATGTTGACAGTCATTATGGTGATGGTGGCAGTGATGATGGTGATGGTGACAGTGATGATGCAATGGTGACAGTGATGATGGTGATGGTGACAGTGATGATGCGATGGTGACAGTGATGATGTGATGGCGACAGTGATGATGCGATGGTGGCAGTGATGATGTGATGGTGACAGTGAGGATAATATGGTGGCAGTGGTGATGTGATGGTGACATTGATGATGCGATGGTGGCAGTGATCATGCGATGGTGACAGTGAGGATGTGCTGGTGACATTGGTGATGCAATGGTGGCAGTGATGATGCGATGGTGACAGTGATGATGGTGATGGTGGCAGTGATGATGGTGATGGTGACAGTGATGATGCGATGGTGACAGTGATGATGGTGATGGTGGCAGTGATGATGTGAAGGTGACAGTGATGATTCCATGGTGGCAGTGATGATGTGATGGTGGCAGAGATGAGGTGATGGTCACAGTGGTGATGCAATGGTGACAGTGATGATGGTGATGTGGCAGTGATTATGTGATGATGACAGTGATGATTTGATGGTGGCAGTGATGATGTGATGGTGACAGTGAGGATGTGATGGTGACAGTGAGGATGTGATTCTGACAGTGATGATGTGATGGTGACAGTGATGCTGCAATGGTGACAGTGATGATGCCATGGTGACAGTGATGCTGTGATGGCGACACTGATGATGTGATGGTTATAGTTATGATGCGATTGTGACAGTGATGTTGCGATGGTGACAGTGATGATGGTGATGGTGACAGTGATGGTGCGATGGTGGCAGTGATGATGGTGATGGTGAGTGTGATTATGTGATGGTGACAGTGATGATGTGATGGTGTCATTGATGATGCGATGGTGACAGTGCTGATGCGATGGTGACAGTGATGATGAGATGGTGACAGTGATGATGGTGATGGTGATAGTGATGATGTGATGGTGACAGTGGTGATGGTGATGGTGACAATGATGATGTGATGGTGACAGTGATGATGATGTGATGGCGACAGTGATGATGAGATTTTGACAGTGATGATGGTGATGGTGACATTGATGATGCGATGGTGGCAGTGATGATGTGATGGTGACAGTGATCATCGTGATGGTGGTAGTGATGATGTGATGGTGGCAGTGATGATGATGATGGTGAGAGGGATGTTGTGATGGTGACAGTGATGATGTGATGGTGACAATGATGATGCAATGGTGACAGTGATGATGGTGATGGTGGCAGTGATGATGCGAAGGGGACAGTGATGATGCGATGGTGGCAGTGATGATGGTGATGGTGGCAGTGATGATGTGATGGTGACAGGGATGATGCGATGGTGAAAGTGATCATGCGATGGTGGCAGTAATGATGAGATGGTGACAGTGATGATGTGATGGTGACAGTGATGATGTGATGGTGACAGTGATGATGCGATGGTGGCAGTGATGATGTGATGGTGATAGTGATGATGTGGTGGTCGCAGTGATGATGTGATGGTGGCAGTGATGATGGTGATGGTGAGAGTGATTATGTGATGGTGACAGTGATGATGTGTTGGTGACATTGATGATGCGATGGTGACAGTGATGATGCGATGGTTACAGTGATGATGAGATGGTGACAGTGATGATTGTGATGGTGATAGTGATGTTGTGATGGTGACAGTGGTGATGGTGATGGTGACACTGATGATGTGATGGTGACAGTGATGATGATGTGATGGCGACAGTGATGATGAGATGGTGACAGTGATGATGCTGATGGTGGCAGTGATGATGCGAAGGTGACAGTTATGATGCGATGGTGGCATTGATGATGGTGATGGTGGCAGTGATGATGTGATGGTGACAGTGATGATACGAAGGTGACAGTGATGATGCGATGGTGGCAGTGATGATGCGATGGTGAAAGTGATCATGCGATGGTGGCAGTGATGATGTGATGGTGATAGTGATGATGTGGTGGTTGCAGTGATGATGTGATGGTGGCAGTGATGATGTGATTGTGGCAGTGATGATGAGATAGTGACAGTGATGATATGATGGTGGCAGTGATGATGTGATGGTGACAGGGATGATGCGATGGTGACAGTGATGATGCGATGGTGGCAGTGATGATGTGGTGGTCGCAGTGAGGATGTGTTGATGGCAGTGATGATGTGATGGTGACAGTAATGATGAGATGGTGACAGTGGTGATGTGATGGTGACAGTGATGATGTGATGGTGACACTGATGATGGTGATGGTGACAGGGATGATGCAATGGTCACAGTGTTGATGCCATGGTGACAGTGATGCTGTGATGGCGACACTGATGACGTGATGGTACAGTTATGATGCGATGGTGACAGTGATGATGAGATGGTGACAGTGATGATGCGATGGTGACAGTGATGATGGTGATGGTGACAGTGATGATGCGATGGTGACAGTGATGATGGTGTTTGTGACAGTGATGATGCGATGGTGGAGGTGATGATGCAATGGTGGCAGTAATGATGCGATGGTGACAGTGATGATGCGATGGTGACATTGATGATGAGATGGTGACAGTGATGATGTGATGGTGACAGTGATGATGGTGATGGTGACTGTGATGATGCGATGGTGACAGTGATGATGCGATGGTGACAGTGATGATGAGATCCTGGCAGTGATGATGGTGATGGTGAGAGTGATGATGTGATGGTGACAGTGATGATGAGATGGTAACAGTGATGATGTGATCATGACAGTGATGATGCGATTGTGAAAGTGATGATGAGATGGTGACAGTGATGATGTGATGGTGACAGTGTTGATGTGATGGCGACAATTATGATGAGATGGTGACAGTGCTGATGGTGATGGTGACAGTGATGATTCGATGGTGGCAGTGATGATGGTGATGGTGGCAGTGATGATGGTTATGGTGCCAGTGATGATGCGATGGTGACAGTGATGATGTGATGGTGGCAATGATGATGGTGATGGTGGCAGTGATGATGGTTATGGTGCCAGTGATGATGCGATGGTGACAGTGATGATGTGATGGTGGCAGTGATGATGTGATGGTGACAGTGATGATGCGATGGTGACAGTGATGATGTGATGGTGACAGTGATGATTGTGATGGTGACAATGATGATGCGATGGTGATTTTGATGATGCGATGGTGACAGTGATGATGTGATGGTGACAGTGATGATGCGATGGTGGCAATGATGATGGTGATGGTGGCAGTGATGATGCGATGGTGACAGTGATGATGGTGATGGTGGCAGTGATGATGGTTATGGTGACAGTGATGATGAGATCCTGGCAGTGATGATGGTGATGGTGAGAGTGATGATGTGATGGTGACAGTGATGATGAGATGGTAACAGTGATGATGTGATCATGACAGTGATGATGCGATGGTGAAAGTGATGATGAGATGGTGACAGTGATGATGTGATGGTGAAAGTGTTGATGTGATGGCGACAATTATGATGAGATGGTGACAGTGATGATGGTGATAGTGACAGTGATGATTCGATGGTGGCAGTGATGATGTGATGGTGGCAGTGATGATGTGATGGTGACAGTGATGACGGTGATGGTGACAGTGATGATGTGATGGTGACAGTGATAATGGTGATGGTGGCAGTGATGATGTGATGGCGACAATTATGATGAGATGGTGACAGTGATGATAGTGATGGTGACAGTGATGATTCGATGGTGGCAGTGATGATGTGATGGTGGCAGTGATGATGTGATGGTAACAGTTATGACAGTGATGGTGACAGTGATGATGTGATGGTGAGAGTGATAATGGTGATGGTGACAGTGATGATGTGATGGTGACTGTGATGATGGTGACGGTGGCAGTGATGATGGTGATGGTGACAGTGATGATTCGATGGTGGCATTGATGATGTGATGGTGGCAGTGATGATGTGATGGTGACAGTGATGACGGTGATGGTGACAGTGATGATGTGATGGTGACAGTGATAATGGTGATGGTGACAGTGATGATGTGATGGTGACCGTGATGATGGTGACGGTGGCAGTGATGATGGTGATGGTGACATGATGATGCGATGGTGACAGTGATGACGTTGATTGTGGCAGTGATGACGGTGGTGGTGATAGTGATGATGCGATGGTGGCAGTGATGATGATGATGGTGGCAGTGATGATGAGATGGTGACAGTGATGATGCGATGGTCAGAGTGATGACGCGATGGTGACAGTGATGATGGTGACGGTGGCAGTGATGATGCGATGGTGACATTGATGATGGTGATGGTGGCAGTGATGATGCAATGGTGACAGTGATGATGGTGATGGTGACAGTGATGATGGTGATGGTGGCAGTGATGATGCGATGGTGACAGTGATGATGCGATGGCGACAGTGATGATGTGCTGGTGACAGTGATGATGTGATGGCGACAGTGATGATGCAATGGTGACAGTGATGATGGTGATGGTGGCCGTGATGATGGTGATGGTGACAGTGATGATGCGATGGTGACAGTGATGATGGTGATGGTGGCAGTGATGATGTGATGGTGACAGTGATGATGAGATGGCGACAGTTATTTTGCGATGGTGGCAGTGATGATGTGATGGTGACAGTGAGGATGGTGATGGTGACAGTGATGATGTGATGGCGACAGTGATGATGCGATGGTGACAGTCATGATGGTGATGGTGGCAGTGATGATGGTGATGGTGACAGTGATGATGCAATGGTGACAGTGATGATGGTGATGGTGACAGTGATGATGCGATGGTGACAGTGATGATGTGATGGCGACAGTGATGATGCGATGGTGGCAGTGATGATGTGATGGTGACAGTGAGGATAATATGGTGGCAGTGGTGATGTGATGGTGACATTGATGATTCGATGGTGGCAGTGATCATGCGATGGTGACAGTGAGGATGTGATGGTGACATTGGTGATGCAATGGTGGCAGTGATGATGCGATGGTGACAGTGATGATGGTGATGGTGGCAGTGATGATGGTGATGGTGACAGTGATGATGCGATGGTGACAGTGATGATGGTGATGGTGGCAGTGATGATGTGAAGGTGACAGTGATGATTCCATGGTGGCAGTGATGATGTGATGGTGGCAGAGATGAGGTGATGGTCACAGTGGTGATGCAATGGTGACAGTGATGATGGTGATGTGGCAGTGATTATGTGATGATGACAGTGATGATTTGATGGTGGCAGTGATGATGTGATGGTGACAGTGATGATGTGATGGTGACAGTGAGGATGTGATTCTGACAGTGATGATGTGATGGTGACAGTGATGATGCAATGGTGACAGTGATGATGCCATGGTGACAGTGATGCTGTGATGGCGACACTGATGATGTGATGGTTATAGTTATGATGCGATTGTGACAGTGATGATGCGATGGTGACAGTGATGATGGTGATGGTGACAGTGATGGTGCGATGGTGGCAGTGATGATGGTGATGGTGAGAGTGATTATGTGATGGTGACAGTGATGATGTGATGGTGTCATTGATGATGCGATGGTGACAGTGCTGATGCGATGGTGACAGTGCTGATGCGATGGTGACAGTGATGATGAGATGGTGACAGTGATGATGGTGATGGTGATAGTGATGATGTGGTGGTCGCAGTGATGATGTGATGGTGGCAGTGATGATGGTGATGGTGAGAGTGATTATGTGATGGTGACAGTGATGATGTGTTGGTGACATTGATGATGCGATGGTGACAGTGATGATGCGATGGTTACAGTGATGATGAGATGGTGACAGTGATGATTGTGATGGTGATAGTGATGTTGTGATGGTGACAGTGGTGATGTTGATGGTGACAGTGATGATGTGATGGTGACAGTGATGATGATTTGATGGCGACAGTGATGATGAGATGGTGACAGTGATGATGCTGATGGTGGCAGTGATGATGCGAAGGTGACAGTTATGATGCGATGGTGGCATTGATGACGGTGATGGTGGCAGTGATGATGTGATGGTGACAGTGATGATGCGAAGGTGACAGTGATGATGCGATGGTGGCAGTGATGATGCGATGGTGAAAGTGATCATGCGATGGTGGCAGTGATGATGTGATGGTGATAGTGATGATGTGGTGGTTGCAGTGATGATGTGATGGTGGCAGTGATGATGTGATGGTGGCAGTGATGATGAGATAGTGACAGTGATGATATGATGGTGGCAGTGATGATGTGATGGTGACAGGGATGATGCGATGGTGACAGTGATGATAGATGGTGGCAGTGATGATGTGGTGGTCGCAGTGAGGATGTGATGATGGCAGTGATGATGTGATGGTGACAGTAATGATGAGATGGTGACAGTGGTGATGTGATGGTGACAGTGATGATGTGATGGTGACACTGATGATGGTGATGGTGACAGGGATGATGCAATGGTCACAGTGTTGATGCCATGGTGACAGTGATGCTGTGATGGCGACACTGATGACGTGATGGTACAGTTATGATGCGATGGTGACAGTGATGATGAGATGGTGACAGTGATGATGCGATGGTGACAGTGATGATGGTGATGGTGACAGTGATGATGCGATGGTGACAGTGATGATGGTGTTTGTGACAGTGATGATGCGATGGTGGAAGTGATGATGCAATGGTGGCAGTAATGATGCGATGGTGACAGTGATGATGCGATGGTGACATTGATGATGAGATGGTGACAGTGATGATGTGATGGTGACAGTGATGATGGTGATGGTGACTGTGATGATGCGATGGTGACAGTGATGATGCGATGGTGACAGTGATGATGAGATCCTGGCAGTGATGATGGTGATGGTGAGAGTGATGATGTGATGGTGACAGTGATGATGAGATGGTAACAGTGATGATGTGATCATGACAGTGATGATGCGATTGTGAAAGTGATGATGAGATGGTGACAGTGATGATGTGATGGTGACAGTGTTGATGTGATGGCGACAATTATGATGAGATGGTGACAGTGCTGATGGTGATGGTGACAGTGATGATTCGATGGTGGCAGTGATGATGGTGATGGTGGCAGTGATGATGGTTATGGTGCCAGTGATGATGCGATGGTGACAGTGATGATGTGATGGTGGCAATGATGATGGTGATGGTGGCAGTGATGATGGTTATGGTGCCAGTGATGATGCGATGGTGACAGTGATGATGTGATGGTGGCAGTGATGATGTGATGGTGACAGTGATGATGCGATGGTGACAGTGATGATGTGATGGTGACAGTGATGATTGTGATGGTGACAATGATGATGCGATGGTGATTTTGATGATGCGATGGTGACAGTGATGATGTGATGGTGGCAATGATGATGGTGATGGTGGCAGTGATGATGCGATGGTGACAGTGATGATGGTGATGGTGGCAGTGATGATGCAATGATGACAGTGATGATGGTGATGGTGACAGTGATGATGGTGATGGTGGCAGTGATGATGCGATGGTGACAGTGATGATGCGATGGCGACAGTGATGATGTGCTGGTGACAGTGATGATGTGATGGCGACAGTGATGATGCAATGGTGACAGTGATGATGGTGATGGTGGCCGTGATGATGGTGATGGTGACAGTGATGATGTGATGGTGGCAGTGATGATGTGATGGTGACAGTGATGATGCGATGGTGACAGTGATGATGTGATGGTGACAGTGATGATTGTGATGGTGACAATGATGATGCGATGGTGATTTTGATGATGCGATGGTGACAGTGATGATGTGATGGTGACAGTGTTGATGCGATGGTGGCAATGATGATGGTGATGGTGGCAGTGATGATGCGATGGAGACAGTGATGATGGTGATGGTGGCAGTGATGATGGTTATGGTGACAGTGATGATGAGATCCTGGCAGTGATGATGGTGATGGTGAGAGTGATGATGTGATGGTGACAGTGATGATGAGATGGTAACAGTGATGATGTGATCATGACAGTGATGATGCGATGGTGAAAGTGATGATGAGATGGTGACAGTGATGATGTGATGGTGAAAGTGTTGATGTGATGGCGACAATTATGATGAGATGGTGACAGTGATGATGGTGATAGTGACAGTGATGATTCGATGGTGGCAGTGATGATGTGATGGTGGCAGTGATGATGTGATGGTGACAGTGATGACGGTGATGGTGACAGTGATGATGTGATGGTGACAGTGATAATGGTGATGGTGGCAGTGATGATGTGATGGCGACAATTATGATGAGATGGTGACAGTGATGATGGTGATGGTGACAGTGATGATTCGATGGTGGCAGTGATGATGTGATGGTGGCAGTGATGATGTGATGGTAACAGTGATGACAGTGATGGTGACAGTGATGATGTGATGGTGAGAGTGATAATGGTGATGGTGACAGTGATGTTGTGATGGTGACTGTGATAATGGTGACGGTGGCAGTGATGATGGTGATGGTGACAGTGATGATTCGATGGTGGCAGTGATGATGTGATGGTGGCAGTGATGATGTGATGGTGACAGTGATGACGGTGATGGTGACAGTGATGATGTGATGGTGACAGTGATAATGGTGATGGTGACAGTGATGATGTGATGGTGACCGTGATGATGGTGACGGTGGCAGTGATGATGGTGATGGTGACATGATGATGCGATGGTGACAGTGATGACGGTGATTGTGGCAGTGATGACGGTGGTGGTGATAGTGATGATGCGATGGTGGCAGTGATGATGATGATGGTGGCAGTGATGATGAGATGGTGACAGTGATGATGCGATGGTCAGAGTGATGACGCGATGGTGACAGTGATGATGGTGATGGTGGCAGTGATGATGCGATGGTGACATTGATGATGGTGATGGTGGCAGTGATGATGCAATGATGACAGTGATGATGGTGATGGTGACAGTGATGATGGTGATGGTGGCAGTGATGATGCGATGGTGACAGTGATGATGCGATGGCGACAGTGATGATGTGCTGGTGACAGTGATGATGTGATGGCGACAGTGATGATGCAATGGTGACAGTGATGATGGTGATGGTGGCCGTGATGATGGTGATGGTGACAGTGATGATGCGATGGTGACAGTGATGATGGTGATGGTGGCAGTGATGATGTGATGGTGACAGTGATGATGAGATGGCGACAGTTATTATGCGATGGTGGCAGTGATGATGTGATGGTGACAGTGAGGATGGTGATGGTGACAGTGATGATGTGATGGCGACAGTGATGATGCGATGGTGACAGTCATGATGGTGATGGTGGCAGTGATGATGGTGATGGTGACAGTGATGATGCAATGGTGACAGTGATGATGGTGATGGTGACAGTGATGATGCGATGGTGACAGTGATGATGTGATGGCGACAGTGATGATGCGATGGTGGCAGTGATGATGTGATGGTGACAGTGAGGATAATATGGTGGCAGTGGTGATGTGATGGTGACATTGATGATTCGATGGTGGCAGTGATCATGCGATGGTGACAGTGAGGATGTGCTGGTGACATTGGTGATGCAATGGTGGCAGTGATGATGCGATGGTGACAGTGATGATGGTGATGGTGGCAGTGATGATGGTGATGGTGACAGTGATGATGCGATGGTGACAGTGATGATGGTGATGGTGGCAGTGATGATGTGAAGGTGACAGTGATGATTCCATGGTGGCAGTGATGATGTGATGGTGGCAGAGATGAGGTGATGGTCACAGTGGTGATGCAATGGTGACAGTGATGATGGTGATGTGGCAGTGATTATGTGATGATGACAGTGATGATTTGATGGTGGCAGTGATGATGTGATGGTGACAGTGATGATGTGATGGTGACAGTGAGGATGTGATTCTGACAGTGATGATGTGATGGTGACAGTGATGCTGCAATGGTGACAGTGATGATGCCATGGTGACAGTGATGCTGTGATGGCGACACTGATGATGTGATGGTTATAGTTATGATGCGATTGTGACAGTGATGATGCGATGGTGACAGTGATGATGGTGATGGTGACAGTGATGGTGCGATGGTGGCAGTGATGATGGTGATGGTGAGAGTGATTATGTGATGGTGACAGTGATGATGTGATGGTGTCATTGATGATGCGATGGTGACAGTGCTGATGCGATGGTGACAGTGATGATGAGATGGTGACAGTGATGATGGTGATGGTGATAGTGATGATGTGATGGTGACAGTGGTGATGGTGATGGTGACAATGATGATGTGATGGTGACAGTGATGATGATGTGATGGCGACAGTGATGATGAGATTTTGACAGTGACGATGGTGATGGTGACATTGATGATGCGATGGTGGCAGTGATGATGTGATGGTGACAGTGATCATCGTGATGGTGGTAGTGATGATGTGATGGTGGCAGTGATGATGATGATGGTGAGAGTGATGTTGTGATGGTGACAGTGATGATGTGATGGTGACAATGATGATGCAATGGTGACAGTGATGATGGTGATGGTGAGAGTGATTATGTGATGGTGACAGTGATGATGTGATGGTGTCATTGATGATGCGATGGTGACAGTGCTGATGCGATGGTGACAGTGATGATGAGATGGTGACAGTGATGATGGTGATGGTGATAGTGATGATGTGATGGTGACAGTGGTGATGGTGATGGTGACAATGATGATGTGATGGTGACAGTGATGATGATGTGATGGCGACAGTGATGATGAGATTTTGACAGTGACGATGGTGATGGTGACATTGATGATGCGATGGTGGCAGTGATGATGTGATGGTGACAGTGATCATCGTGATGGTGGTAGTGATGATGTGATGGTGACAGTGAGGATGGTGATGGTGACAGTGATGATGTGATGGCGACAGTGATGATGCGATGGTGACAGTCATGATGGTGATGGTGGCAGTGATGATGGTGATGGTGACAGTGATGATGCAATGGTGACAGTGATGATGGTGATGGTGACAGTGATGATGCGATGGTGACAGTGATGATGTGATGGCGACAGTGATGATGCGATGGTGGCAGTGATGATGTGATGGTGACAGAGAGGATAATATGGTGGCAGTGGTGATGTGATGGTGACATTGATGATTCGATGGTGGCAGTGATCATGCGATGGTGACAGTGAGGATGTGATGGTGACATTGGTGATGCAATGGTGGCAGTGATGATGCGATGGTGACAGTGATGATGGCGATGGTGGCAGTGATGATGGTGATGGTGACAGTGATGATGCGATGGTGACAGTGATGATGGTGATGGTGGCAGTGATGATGTGAAGGTGACAGTGATGATTCCATGGTGGCAGTGATGATGTGATGGTGGCAGAGATGAGGTGATGGTCACAGTGGTGATGCAATGGTGACAGTGATGATGGTGATGGTGAGAGTGATTATGTGATGGTGACAGTGATGGTGTGATGGTGTCATTGATGATGCGATGGTGACAGTGCTGATGCGATGGTGACAGTGATGATGAGATGGTGACAGTGATGATGGTGATGGTGATAGTGATGATGTGATGGTGACAGTGGTGATGGTGATGGTGACAATGATGATGTGATGGTGACAGTGATGATGATGTGATGGCGACAGTGATGATGAGATTTTGACAGTGACGATGGTGATGGTGACATTGATGATGCGATGGTGGCAGTGATGATGTGATGGTGATAGTGATCATCGTGATGGTGGTAGTGATGATGTGATGGTGGCAGTGATGATGATGATGGTGAGAGTGATGTTGTGATGGTGACAGTGATGATGTGATGGTGACAATGATGATGCAATGGTGACAGTGATCATGGTGATGGTGAGAGTGATTATGTGATGGTGACAGTGATGATGTGATGGTGTCATTGATGATGCGATGGTGACAGTGATGATGCGATGGTGACAGTGATGATGAGATGGTGACAGTGATGATGGTGATGGTGATAGTGATGATGTGATGGTGACAGTGGTGATGGTGATGGTGACAATGATGATGTGATGGTGACAGTGATGATGATGTGATGGCGACAGTGATGATGAGATTTTGACAGTGACGATGGTGATGGTGACATTGATGATGCGATGGTGGCAGTGATGATGTGATGGTGACAGTGATCATCGTGATGGTGGTAGTGATGATGTGATGGTGGCAGTGATGATGATGATGGTGAGAGTGATGTTGTGATGGTGACAGTGATGATGTGATGGTGACAATGATGATGCAATGGTGACAGTGAATATGGTGATGGTGGCAGTAATGAAGCGAAGGGGACAGTGATGATGCGATGGTGGCAGTGATGATGGTGATGGTGGCAGTGATGATGTGATGGTGACAGGGATGATGCGATGGTGAAAGTGATCATGCGATGGTGGCAGTAATGATGAGATTGTGACAGTGATGATGTGATGGTGACAGTGATGATGTGATGGTGACAGTGATGATGCGATGGTGGCAGTGATGATGTGATGGCGGCAGTGATGATGTGATGGTGGCAGTGATGATGGTGATGGTGGTAGTGATGATGGTGATGGTGAGAGTGATTATGTGATGGTGACAGTGATGATGTGTTGGTGACATTGATGATGCGATGGTGACAGTGATGATGCGATGGTTACAGTGATGATGAGATGGTGACAGTGATGATTGTGATGGTGATAGTGATGATGTGATGGTGACAGTGGTGATGGTGATGGTGACAGTGATGATGTGATGGTGACAGTGATGATGATGAGATGGCGACAGTGATGATGAGATGGTGACAGTGATGATGGTGATGGTGACAGTGATGATGCGATGGTGGCAGTGATGATGTGATGGTGACAGTGATGATGTGATGGTGACAGGGATGATGCAATGGTCACAGTGTTGATGCCATGGTGACAGTGATGCTGTGATGGTGACACTGATGATGTGATGGTTACAGTTATGATGCGATGGTGACAGTGATGATGAGATGGTGACAGTGATGATGCGATGGTGACAGTGATGATGGTGATGGTGACAGTGATGATGCGATGGTGGAAGTGATGATGCAATGGTGGCAGTAATGATGCGATGGTGACAGTGATGAAGCGATGGTGACATTGATGATGAGATGGTGACAGTGATGATGTGATGGTGACAGTGATGATGGTGATGGTGACTGTGATGATGCGATGGTGACAGTGATGATGCGATGGTGACAGTGATGATGTGTTGGTGACAGTGATGATGGTGATGATGACAGTGATGATGCGATGGTGACAGTGATGATGCGATGGTGGAAGTGATGATGCAATGGTGGCAGTAATGATGCGATGGTGACAGTGATGATGGGATGGTGACATTGATGATGAGATGGTAACAGTGATGATGTGATGGTGACAGTGATGATGGTGATGGTGACTGTGATGATGCGATGGTGACAGTGATGATGCGATGGTGACAGTGATGATGTGTTGGTGACAGTGATGATGGTGATGATGACATTGATGATGCGATGGTGAAAGTGATGATGGTGATGGTGACCGTGATGATGCGATGGTGACAGTGATGATAAGATGGTGACAGTGATGATCGAGATTGTGACAGTAATGATGCGATGGTGACAGTGATGATGGTGATGGTGACAGTGATGATGCGATGGTGACAGTGATGATGCGATGGTGACAGTGATGATGCGATTGTGATAGTGATGATGGTGATGTTGACAATGATGATGCGATGGTGACAGTGATGATGCTGATGGTGGCAGTGATGATGCGAAGGTGACAGTTATGATGCGATGGTGGCATTGATGATGGTGATGGTGGCAGTGATGATGTGATGGTGACAGTGATGATGCGAAGGTGACAGTGATGATGCGATGGTGGCAGTGATGATGCGATGGTGAAAGTGATCGTGCGATGGTGGCAGTGATGATGTGATGGTGATAGTGATGATGTGGTGGTTGCAGTGATGATGTGATGGTGGCAGTGATGATGTGATGGTGGCAGTGATGATGAGATAGTGACAGTGATGATATGATGGTGGCAGTGATGATGTGATGGTGACAGGGATGATGCGATGGTGACAGTGATGATGCGATGGTGGCAGTGATGATGTGATGTTGATAGTGATGATGTGGTGGTCGCAGTGATGATGTGATGGTGGCAGTGATGATGTGATGGTGACAGGGATGATGCGATGGTGACAGTGATGATGCGATGGTGGCCGTGATTATGTGATGGTGATAGTGATGATGTGGTGGTTGCAGTGATGATGTGATGGTGGCAGTGATGATGTGATGGTGGCAGTAATTATGAGATGGTGACAGTGGTGATGTGATGGTGACAGTGATGATGTGATGGTGACACTGATGATGGTGATGTTGAGAGTGATGGTGACAGTGATGATGGCGATGTCGGCAGTGATGATGAGATCCCGACAGTGATGATGTGATGGTGGCAGTGATGATGAGATCCCGACAGTGATGACGCGGTGGTGACGGTGATGATGGTGATGGCGGCAGTGATGATGTGATGGTGGCAGTGATGATGGTGATGGTGGCAGTGATGATGTGATGGTGACAGTGATGATGTGCTGGTGACAGTGATGATGTGATGGTGACAGGGATGATTCAATGGTCACAGTGTTGATGCCATGGTGACAGTGATGCTGTGATGGCGACACTGATGATGTGATGGTTACAGTTATGATGCGATGGTGACAGTGATGATGAGATGGTGACAGTGATGATGCGATGGTGACAGTGATGATGGTGATGGTGACAGTGATGATGCGATGGTGACAGTGATGATGCGATGGTGGAAGTGATGATGCAATGGTGTCAGTAATGATGCGATGGTGACAGTGATGATGCGAAGGTGACAGTTATGATGCGATGATGGCATTGATGATGGTGATGGTGGCAGTGATGAATTGATGGTGACAGTGATGATGCGACGGTGACAGTGATGATGCGATGGTGGCAGTGATGATGCGATGGTGAAAGTGATCATGCGATGGTGGCAGTGATGATGTGATGGTGATAGTGATGATGTGGTGGTTGCAGTGATGATGTGATGGTGGCAGTGATGATGTGATGGTGGCAGTGATGATGAGATAGTGACAGTGATGATATGATGGTGGCAGTGATGATGTGATGGGGACAGGGATGATGCGATGGTGACAGTGATGATGCGATGGTGGCAGTGATGATGTGGTGGTCGCAGTGAGGATGTGATGATGGCAGTGATGATGTGATGGTGACAGTAATGATGAGATGGTGACAGTGGTGATGTGATGGTGACAGTGATGATGTGATGGTGACACTGATGTTGGTGATGGTGAGAGTGATGGTGACAGTGATGATGGCGATGTCGGCAGTGATGATGAGATCCCGACAGTGATGATGTGATGGTGGCAGTGATGATGAGATCCCGACAGTGATGAAGCGATGGTGACGGTGATGATGGTGATGGCGGCAGTGATGATGTGATGGTGGCAGTGATGATGGTGATGGTGGCAGTGATGATGTGATGGTGACAGTGATGATGTGCTGGTGACAGTGATGATGTGATGGTGACAGGGATGATGCAATGGTCACAGTGTTGATGCCATGGTGACAGTGATGCTGTGATGGCGACACTGATGATGTGATAGTTACAGTTATGATGCGATGGTGACAGTGATGATGAGATGGTGACAGTGATGATGCGATGGTGACAGTGATGATGTTGATGGTGACAGTGATGATGCGATGGTGACAGTGATGATGGTGTTTGTGACAGTGATGATGCGACGGTGGAAGTGATGATGCAATGGTGGCAGTAATGATGCGATGGTGACAGTGATGATGCGATGGTGACATTGATGATGAGATGGTGACAGTGATGATGCGATGGTGACAGTGATGATGGTGATGGTGACTGTGATGATGCGATGGTGACAGTGATGATGCGAAGGTGACAGTTATGATGCGATGATGGCATTGATGATGGTGATGGTGGCAGTGATGATGTGATGGTGACAGTGATGATGCGACGGTGACAGTGATGATGCGATGGTGGCAGTGATGATGCGATGGTGAAAGTGATCATGCGATGGTGGCAGTGATGATGTGATGGTGATAGTGATGATGTGGTGGTTGCAGTGATGATGTGATGGTGGCAGTGATGATGTGATGGTGGCAGTGATGATGAGATAGTGACAGTGATGATATGATGGTGGCAGTGATGATGTGATGGTGACAGGGATGATGCGATGGTGACAGTGATGATGCGATGGTGGCAGTGATGATGTGGTGGTCGCAGTGAGGATGTGATGATGGCAGTGATGATGTGATGGTGACAGTAATGATGAGATGGTGACAGTGGTGATGTGATGGTGACAGTGATGATGTGATGGTGACACTGATGTTGGTGATGGTGAGAGTGATGGTGACAGTGATGATGGCGATGTCGGCAGTGATGATGAGATCCCGACAGTGATGATGTGATGGTGGCAGTGATGATGAGATCCCGACAGTGATGAAGCGATGGTGACGGTGATGATGGTGATGGCGGCAGTGATGATGTGATGGTGGCAGTGATGATGGTGATGGTGGCAGTGATGATGTGATGGTGACAGTGATGATGTGCTGGTGACAGTGATGATGTGATGGTGACAGGGATGATGCAATGGTCACAGTGTTGATGCCATGGTGACAGTGATGCTGTGATGGCGACACTGATGATGTGATAGTTACAGTTATGATGCGATGGTGACAGTGATGATGAGATGGTGACAGTGATGATGCGATGGTGACAGTGATGATGTTGATGGTGACAGTGATGATGCGATGGTGACAGTGATGATGGTGTTTGTGACAGTGATGATGCGACGGTGGAAGTGATGATGCAATGGTGGCAGTAATGATGCGATGGTGACAGTGATGATGCGATGGTGACATTGATGATGAGATGGTGACAGTGATGATGTGATGGTGACAGTGATGATGGTGATGGTGACTGTGATGATGCGATGGTGACAGTGATGATGCGATGGTGACAGTGATGATGTGTTGGTGACAGTGATGATGGTGATGATGACAGTGATGATGCGATGGTGACATTGATGATGGTGATGGTGACCGTGATGATGCGATGGTGACAGTGATGATGCGATGGTGACAGTGATGATGAGATGGTGACAGTGATGATCGAGATTGTGACAGTAATGATGCGATGGTGACAGTGATGATGGTGATGGTGACAGTGATGATGCGATGGTGACAGTGATGATGGTGATGGTGACAGTGATGATGCGATGGTGACAGTGATGATGCTGATGGTGGCAGTGATGATGCGAAGGTGACAGTTATGATGCGATGGTGGCATTGATGATGGTGATGGTGGCAGTGATGATGTGATGGTGACAGTGATGATGCGAAGGTGACAGTGATGATGCGATGGTGGCAGTGATGATGCGATGGTGAAAGTGATCATGCGATGGTGGCAGTGATGATGTGATGGTGATAGTGATGATGTGGTGGTTGCAGTGATGATGTGATGGTGGCAGTGATGATGTGATGGTGGCAGTGATGATGAGATAGTGACAGTGATGATATGATGGTGGCAGTGATGATGTGATGGTGACAGGGATGATGCGATGGTGACAGTGATGATGCGATGGTGGCAGTGATGATGTGATGTTGATAGTGATGATGTGGTGGTCGCAGTGATGATGTGATGGTGGCAGTGATGATGTGATGGTGGCAGTAATGATGAGATGGTGACAGTGGTGATGTGATGGTGACAGTGATGATGTGATGGTGACACTGATGATGGTGATGGTGAGAGTGATGGTGACAGTGACGATGGCGATGGCGGCAGTGATGATGAGATCCCGACAGTGATGACGCGATGGTGACGGTGGTGATGGTGATGGCGGCAGTGATGATGTGATGGTGGCAGTGATGATGTGATGGTGGCTGTAATGATGAGATGGTGACAGTGGTGATGTGATGGTGACAGTGGTGATGTGATGGTGACACTGATGATGGTGATGGTGAGAGTGATGGTGACAGTGATGATGGCGATGGCGGCAGTGATGATGAGATCCCGACAGTGATGATGTGATGGTGGCAGTGATGATGAGATCCCGACAGTGATGACGCGATGGTGACGGTGATGATGGTGATGGCGGCAGTGATGATGTGATGGTGGCAGTGATGATGGTGATGGTGGCAGTGATGATGTGATGGTGACAGTGATGATGTGCTGGTGACAGTGATGATGCGATGGTGACAGGGATGATGTGATGGTGACAGTGATGATGGTGATGGTGACAGTGATGATGCGATGGTGACAGTGATGATGGTGATGGTGACCGTGATGATGCGATGGTGACAGTGATGATGCGATGGTGACAGTGATGATGAGATGGTGACAGTGATGATCGAGATTGTGACAGTAATGATGCGATGGTGACAGTGTTGATGGTGATGGTGACAGTGATGATGCGATGGTGACAGTGATGATGAGATGGTGACAGTGATGATCGAGATTGTGACAGTAATGATGCGATGGTGACAGTGTTGATGGTGATGGTGACAGTGATGATGCAATGGTGACAGTGATGATGGTGATGTTGACAATGATGATGCGATGGTGAAAGTTATGATGCAATGGTGACAGTGATGATGAGATGGTGATAGTTATGATGTGATGGTAACAGTGATGATGCGATGGTGGCAGTGATGATGGTGATGGTCGCAGTGATGATGTGATGGTGACAGTGATGATGGTGATGGTTGTAGTGATGATGTGATGGTGGCAGTGATGATGTGATGGTGACTGTGATGATGCGAAGGTGACAGTGATGATGGTTATGGTGGCAGTGATGATGGTGATGGTGGCAGTGATGATGTGATGGTGACAGTGATGATGTGATGGTGGCACTGATGATGGTGATGGTGGCAGTGATGATGTGATGGTGACAGTGATGATGCAATGGTGGCAGTGATGATGTTGATGGTGACAGTGATGATGCGATGGTGACAGTGATGATGTAATGGAGGCAGTGATGATTCGATGGTGACAGTGATGATGCGATGGTGGCAGTGATTATGTGATAGTGAGAGTGATGATGGTGATGGTTGTAGTGATGATGTGATGGTGGCAGTGATGATGTGATGGTGACAGTGATGATGCGAAGGTGACAGTGATGATGAGATGGTGACAGTGATAATGTGATGGTGATAGTGATGATGGTGATGGTGGCAGTGATGATGCGATGGTGGCAGTGATTATGGTGATGGTGACAGTGATGATGTGAAGGTGACAAGGATGATGCGATGGTGACAGTGATGATGCGATGGTGGCAATGATGATGTGATGGTGACAGTAATGATGCTATGGTGGCAGTGATGATGGTGATGGTGACAGTGATGATGTGATGGTGGCAGTAATGATGAGATGGTGACAGTGATGATGTGATGGTGACAGTGATGATGTGATGGTGACACTGATGATGGTGATGGTGAGAGTGATGATGTGATGGTGACAGTGATGATGGCGATGGCGGCAGTGATGATGAGATACCGACAGTGATGATGTGATGGTGGCAGTGATGATGAGATCCCGACAGTGATGACGTGATGGTGACAGTGATGATGGTGATGGCTGCAGTGATGATGTTATGGCGACAGTGATGATGTATGGTGGCAGTGATGATGTGGTGGTAATAGTGATGATGTGGTGGTGACAGTGATGATGTGATGGTGTCAGTGATGATGTGATGGTGACAGTGATGATGGTGAGTGTGTCAGTGATGATTGTGATGATGGCAGTGATGATGGTGATGGTGACATTGATGATCCGATGGTGGGAATGATGATGTGATGGTGACAGTGATGATGGTGATGGTGGCAGTGATGATGTGATGGTGACAGTGATGATGTGCTGGTGACAGTGATGATGTGATGGCGACAGTGATGATGCGATGGTGACAGTGATGATGGTGATGGTGGCAGTGATGATGTGATGGTGACAGGGATGATGCAATGGTCACAGTGATGATGCCATGGTGACAGTGATGCTTTGATCGCATCACTGATGATGGTGATGGTTACAGTTATGATGCGATGGTGACAGTGATGATGGTGTTGGAGGCAGTGATGATGTGATGATGGCAGTCATGATGGTGATGGTTACAGTGATGATGCGATGGTGCAAGTGATAAGTTGGTGACAGTGATGATGCTGATGGTTGCAGTGATGATGCGATGGTGACAGTGATGATGCGATGGTGACAGTGATGATGGTGATGGTGACAGTGATAATGCGATGGTGACAGTGATGATGCGATGGTGCAAGTGATGATAAGTTGGTGACAGTGATGATGCTGATGGTTGCAGTAATGATGCGATGGTGACAGTGATAAGGCGATGGTGACAGTGATGATGGTGATGGTGATAGTGATGATGCGATGGTGACAGTGATGATGCGATGGTGACAGTGATGATGGTGATGGTGACAGTGATAATGCGATGGTGACAGTGATGATGGTGATGGTGATAGTGATGATGCGATGGTGACAGTGATGATGCCATGGTGACAGTGATGATGGTGATGGTGACAGTGATGATGCGATGGTGACAGTGATGATGGTGTTTGTGACAGTGATTATGCGATGGTGGAAGTGATGATGCAATGGTGGCAGTAATGATGCGATGGTGACAGTGATGATGCGATGGTGACAGTGATGATGGTGATGGTGACAGTGATGATGCAATGGTGGCAGTGAATATGTTGATGGTGACAGTGATGATGCGATGGTGACAGTGATGATGTGATGGAGGCAGTGATGATGGTGATGGTGAGACTGATGATGTGATGGTGACAGTGATGATGAGATGGCGACATTGATGATGTGATTGTGGCATGTTATGATGAGATGGTGACAGTGATGATGTGATGGAGGCAGTGATGATGCGATGGTGACAGTGATGATGCGATGGTGGCAGTGATTATGTGATAGTGAGAGTGATGATGGTGATGGTTGTAGTGATGATGTGATGGTGGCAGTGATGATGTGATGGTGACAGTGATGATGCGAAGGTGACAGTGATGATGAGATGGTGACAGTGATAATGTGATGGTGATAGTGATGATGGTGATGGTGGCAGTTATGATGGTTATGGTGGCAGTGATGATGCGATGGTGGCAGTGATGATGGTGATGGTGACAGTGATGATGTGAAGGTTACAAGGATGATGCGATGGTGACAGTGATGATGCGATGGTGGCAATGATGATGTGATGGTGATAGTGATGATGTGGTGGTTGCAGTGATGATGTGATGGTGGCAGTGATGATATGATGGTGGCAGTGATGATGTGATGGTGACAGGGATGATGCGATGGTGACAGTGATGATGCGATGGTGACAGTGATGATGGTGATGGTGACAGTGATGATGCGATGGTGACAGTGATGATGGTGATGGTTACAGTGATGATGCGATGGTGCAAGTGATGATAAGTTGGTGACAGTGATGATGCTGATGGTTGCAGTAATGATGCGATGGTGACAGTGATAAGGCGATGGTGACAGTGATGATGGTGATGGTGATAGTGATGATGCGATGGTGACAGTGATGATGCGATGGTGACAGTGATGATGGTGATGGTGACAGTGATAATGCGATGGTGACAGTGATGATGGTGATGGTGATAGTGATGATGCTATGGTGGCAGTTAAGATGGTGATGGTGACAGTGATGATGTGAAGGTGACCAGGATGATGCGATGGTGACAGTGATGATGCGATGGTGGCAATGATGATGTGATGGTGACAGTGATGATGATATGGTGGCAGTGATGATGTTGATGGTGACAGTGATGATGTGATGGTGACAGGGATGATGTGATGATGACAGTGATGATGCGATGGTGGCAGTTATGATGTGATGGTGATAGTGATGATGTGGTGGTCGCAGTGATGATGTGATGGTGGCAGTGATGATGGGATGGTGACAGTGATGATGTGATGGTGACAGTGATGATGATGTGATGGCAACAGTGATGATGAGATGGTGACAGTGATGGTGGTGATGGTGAAAGTGATGATGCGATGGTGGCAGTGCTGATGTGATGGTGACAGTGATGATGGTGCTGGTGGTAGTGATGATGTGATGGTGGCAGTGATGATGGTGATGGTCGCAGTGATGATGTGATGGTGACAGTGATGATGGTGATGGTTGTAGTGATGATGTGATGGTGGCAGTGATGATGTGATGGTGACTGTGATGATGCGAAGGTGACAGTGATGATGGTTATGGTGGCAGTGATGATGGTGATGGTGGCAGTGATGATGTGATGGTGACAGTGATGATGTGATGGTGGCACTGATGATGGTGATGGTGGCAGTGATGATGTGATGGTGACAGTGATGATGCAATGGTGGCAGTGATGATGTTGATGGTGACAGTGATGATGCGATGGTGACAGTGATGATGTAATGGAGGCAGTGATGATTCGATGGTGACAGTGATGATGCGATGGTGGCAGTGATTATGTGATAGTGAGAGTGATGATGGTGATGGTTGTAGTGATGATGTGATGGTGGCAGTGATGATGTGATGGTGACAGTGATGATGCGAAGGTGACAGTGATGATGAGATGGTGACAGTGATAATGTGATGGTGATAGTGATGATGGTGATGGTGGCAGTGATGATGCGATGGTGGCAGTGATTATGGTGATGGTGACAGTGATGATGTGAAGGTGACAAGGATGATGCGATGGTGACAGTGATGATGCGATGGTGGCAATGATGATGTGATGGTGACAGTAATGATGCTATGGTGGCAGTGATGATGGTGATGGTGACAGTGATGATGTGATGGTGGCAGTAATGATGAGATGGTGACAGTGATGATGTGATGGTGACAGTGATGATGTGATGGTGACACTGATGATGGTGATGGTGAGAGTGATGATGTGATGGTGACAGTGATGATGGCGATGGCGGCAGTGATGATGAGATACCGACAGTGATGATGTGATGGTGGCAGTGATGATGAGATCCCGACAGTGATGACGTGATGGTGACAGTGATGATGGTGATGGCTGCAGTGATGATGTTATGGCGACAGTGATGATGTATGGTGGCAGTGATGATGTGGTGGTAATAGTGATGATGTGGTGGTGACAGTGATGATGTGATGGTGTCAGTGATGATGTGATGGTGACAGTGATGATGGTGAGTGTGTCAGTGATGATTGTGATGATGGCAGTGATGATGGTGATGGTGACATTGATGATCCGATGGTGGGAATGATGATGTGATGGTGACAGTGATGATGGTGATGGTGGCAGTGATGATGTGATGGTGACAGTGATGATGTGCTGGTGACAGTGATGATGTGATGGCGACAGTGATGATGCGATGGTGACAGTGATGATGGTGATGGTGGCAGTGATGATGTGATGGTGACAGGGATGATGCAATGGTCACAGTGATGATGCCATGGTGACAGTGATGCTTTGATCGCATCACTGATGATGGTGATGGTTACAGTTATGATGCGATGGTGACAGTGATGATGGTGTTGGAGGCAGTGATGATGTGATGATGGCAGTCATGATGGTGATGGTTACAGTGATGATGCGATGGTGCAAGTGATAAGTTGGTGACAGTGATGATGCTGATGGTTGCAGTGATGATGCGATGGTGACAGTGATGATGCGATGGTGACAGTGATGATGGTGATGGTGACAGTGATAATGCGATGGTGACAGTGATGATGCGATGGTGCAAGTGATGATAAGTTGGTGACAGTGATGATGCTGATGGTTGCAGTAATGATGCGATGGTGACAGTGATAAGGCGATGGTGACAGTGATGATGGTGATGGTGATAGTGATGATGCGATGGTGACAGTGATGATGCGATGGTGACAGTGATGATGGTGATGGTGACAGTGATAATGCGATGGTGACAGTGATGATGGTGATGGTGATAGTGATGATGCGATGGTGACAGTGATGATGCCATGGTGACAGTGATGATGGTGATGGTGACAGTGATGATGCGATGGTGACAGTGATGATGGTGTTTGTGACAGTGATTATGCGATGGTGGAAGTGATGATGCAATGGTGGCAGTAATGATGCGATGGTGACAGTGATGATGCGATGGTGACAGTGATGATGGTGATGGTGACAGTGATGATGCAATGGTGGCAGTGAATATGTTGATGGTGACAGTGATGATGCGATGGTGACAGTGATGATGTGATGGAGGCAGTGATGATGGTGATGGTGAGACTGATGATGTGATGGTGACAGTGATGATGAGATGGCGACATTGATGATGTGATTGTGGCATGTTATGATGAGATGGTGACAGTGATGATGTGATGGAGGCAGTGATGATGCGATGGTGACAGTGATGATGCGATGGTGGCAGTGATTATGTGATAGTGAGAGTGATGATGGTGATGGTTGTAGTGATGATGTGATGGTGGCAGTGATGATGTGATGGTGACAGTGATGATGCGAAGGTGACAGTGATGATGAGATGGTGACAGTGATAATGTGATGGTGATAGTGATGATGGTGATGGTGGCAGTTATGATGGTTATGGTGGCAGTGATGATGCGATGGTGGCAGTGATGATGGTGATGGTGACAGTGATGATGTGAAGGTTACAAGGATGATGCGATGGTGACAGTGATGATGCGATGGTGGCAATGATGATGTGATGGTGATAGTGATGATGTGGTGGTTGCAGTGATGATGTGATGGTGGCAGTGATGATATGATGGTGGCAGTGATGATGTGATGGTGACAGGGATGATGCGATGGTGACAGTGATGATGCGATGGTGACAGTGATGATGGTGATGGTGACAGTGATGATGCGATGGTGACAGTGATGATGGTGATGGTTACAGTGATGATGCGATGGTGCAAGTGATGATAAGTTGGTGACAGTGATGATGCTGATGGTTGCAGTAATGATGCGATGGTGACAGTGATAAGGCGATGGTGACAGTGATGATGGTGATGGTGATAGTGATGATGCGATGGTGACAGTGATGATGCGATGGTGACAGTGATGATGGTGATGGTGACAGTGATAATGCGATGGTGACAGTGATGATGGTGATGGTGATAGTGATGATGCTATGGTGGCAGTTAAGATGGTGATGGTGACAGTGATGATGTGAAGGTGACCAGGATGATGCGATGGTGACAGTGATGATGCGATGGTGGCAATGATGATGTGATGGTGACAGTGATGATGATATGGTGGCAGTGATGATGTTGATGGTGACAGTGATGATGTGATGGTGACAGGGATGATGTGATGATGACAGTGATGATGCGATGGTGGCAGTTATGATGTGATGGTGATAGTGATGATGTGGTGGTCGCAGTGATGATGTGATGGTGGCAGTGATGATGGGATGGTGACAGTGATGATGTGATGGTGACAGTGATGATGATGTGATGGCAACAGTGATGATGAGATGGTGACAGTGATGGTGGTGATGGTGAAAGTGATGATGCGATGGTGGCAGTGCTGATGTGATGGTGACAGTGATGATGGTGCTGGTGGTAGTGATGATGTGATGGTGGCAGTGATGATGGTGATGTTGGCAGTGATGATGCGATGGTGACAGTGATGATGCGATGGTGGCAGTGATGATGGTGATGGTGGCAGTGATGATGGTGAAGGTGGCAGTGATGATGCGATGGTGACAGTGATGATGCTATGGTGGCAGTGATGATGGTGATGGTGGCAGTGATGATGGTTATGGTGCCAGTGATGATGCGATGGTGACAGTGATGATGTGATGTTGGCAGTGATGATGTGATGGTGACAGTGATGATGCGATGGTGACAGTGATGATGTGATGGTGACAGTGATGATTGTGATGGTGACAATGATGATGCGATGGTGACATTGATGATGCGATGGTGACAGTGATGATGTGATGGTGACAGTGATGATGTGATGGTGGCAGTGATGATGGTGATGGTGGCAGTGATGATGCGATGGTGACAGTGATGATGGTGATGGTGGCAGTGATGATGGTTATGGTGACAGTGATGATGAGATCCTGGCCGTGATGATGGTGATGGTGAGAGTGATGATGTGATGATGACATGGTAACAGTGATGATGTGATCATGACAGTGATGATGCGATGGTGAAAGTGATGATGAGATGGTGACAGTGATGATGTGATGGTGACAGTGTTGATGTGATGGCGACAATTATGATGAGATGGTGACAGTGATGATGGTGATGGTGACAGTGATGATTCGATGGTGGCAGTGATGATGTGATGGTGGCAGTGATGATGTGATGATGACAGTGATGACGGTGATGGTGACAGTTATGATGTGATGGTGACAGTGATAATGGTGCTGGTGGCAGTGATGATGCGATGGTGACAGTGATGATGCGATGGTGGCAGTGATGATGTGATGGTGATAGTGATGATGTGGTGGTCGCAGTGATGATGTGATGGTGGCAGTGATGATGTGATGGTGGCAGTAATGATGAGATGGTGACAGTGATGATGTTATGGTGACAGTGATGATGTGATGGTGACAGTGATGATGGCGATGGTGGCAGTGATGATGAGATGCCGACAGTGATGATGTGATGGTGGCAGTGATGATGAGATGGTGACAGTGATGACGTGATGGTGACAGTGATGATGGTGATGGCGGCAGTGATGATGTGATGGTGACGGTGATGATGTGACGGTGGCAGTGTTGTTGTAATGTTAATAGTGATGATGTGGTGGTGGCAGTGATGATGTGATGGTGTCAGTGATGATGTGATGGTGACAGTGATGATGGTGATGGTGTCAGTGATGGTGGTGATGGTGGCAGTGATGATGCGATGGTGACAGTGATGACGGTGACGGTGGCAGTGATGACGGTGGTGGTGACAGTGATGATGCGATGGTGGCAGTGATGATGGTGATGGTGGCAGTGATGATGGGATGGTGACAGTGATGATGCGATGGTGACAGTTATGATGCGATGATGACAGTGATGATGCGGTGGCGACAGTGACGATGTGATGGTGGCAGTGATGATTTGATGGTGACAGTGATGATGCGATGGTGACAGTGATGATGCGAAGGTGACAGTGATGATGCGAAGGTGACAGTGATGATGTGATGGTGACTGTGATGATGTGATGGTGACAGTGATGATGAGATGGTGACAGTGAATTTGTGATGGTGACAGTGATGATGGTGATGGTGGCAGTGATGATGCGATGGTGACATTGATGATGGTGATGGTGACAGTGATGATGCTGATTGTGGCAGTGATGATGCGATGGTGACAGTGATAATGCGATGGTGACAGTGATGATGGTGATGGTGAGAGTGATGATGCGAAGGTGACAGTGAGGATGTGATGGTGACAGTGAGGATGGTGATGGTGACAGTGATGATGCTGATTGTGGCAGTGATGATGCGATGGTGACAGTGATAATGCGATGGTGACAGTGATGATGGTGATGGTGAGAGTGATGATGCGAAGGTGACAGTGAGGATGTGATGGTGACAGTGAGGATGGTGATGGTGACAGTGATGATGTGATGGTGACAGTGATGGTGTGATGGTGACAGTGATGATGGTGATGTGACAGTAATGATGTGATGGTGACAGTGATGATGTGATGGTGGCAGTGATGATGGTGATGGTGAGAGTGATGATGTGATGGTGACAGTGATGATGAGATGGTGACAGTGATGATGTGATGGCGACAGTTATGATGAGATGGTGACAGTGATGATGGTTATGGTGACAGTGATGATGCAATGGTGGCAGTAATGATGTGATGGTGTCAGTGATGATGTTATGGTGACAGTGATGATGGTGATGGTGACAGTGATGATGTGATGGTGACAGTGATGATGGTGATGGTGACAGTGATGATGTGATGGTGACAGTGATGATGGTGATGGTGACAGTGATGATGTGATGGTGACAGTGATGATGGTGATGGTGACAGTGATGATGTGATGGTGACAGTGATGATGCGGTGGCGACAGTGACGATGCGAAGGTGACAGTGATGATGCGAAGGTGACAGTGATGATGTGATGGTGACAGTGATGATGAGATGGTGACAGTGAATTTGTGATGGTGACAGTGATGATGGTGATGGTGGCAGTGATGATGCGATGGTGACATTGATGATGGTGATGGTGACAGTGATGATGCTGATTGTGGCAGTGATGATGCGATGGTGACAGTGATAATGCGATGGTGACAGTGATGATGGTGATGGTGAGAGTGATGATGCGAAGGTGACAGTGAGGATGTGATGGTGACAATGAGGATGGTGATGGTGACAGTGATGATGTGATGGTGACAGTGATGGTGTGATGGTGACAGTGATGATGGTGATGTGACAGTAATCATGTGAGGGTGACAGTAATGATGCAATGGTGACAGTGATGATGGTGATGGTGACAGTGATGATGTGATGGTGGCAGTGAGGATGCGATGGTGACAGTGATGATGGTGATGGTGACAGTGATGATGTGATTGTGGCAGTGATGATGGTGATGGTGGCAGTGATGATGCGATGGTGACAGTGATGATGGTGATGGTGACAGTGATGATGTGATGGTGACAGTGATTTTGGTGATGGTGACAGTGAGGATGTGATGGTGACAGTGATGATGTGATGGTGACAGTGATGATGCGATGGTGACAGTGATGATCAGATGGTGACAGTGATTATGTGATGGTGACAGTCATTATGGTGATGGTGGCAGTGATGATGTGATGGTGACAGTGATGATGTGATTGTGACAGTGATGATGGTGATGGTGGCAGTGATGATGTGATGGTGACAGTCATGATGGTGATGGTGACAGTGATGATGTGATTGTGACAGTGATGATGGTGATGGTGGCAGTGATGATGTGATGGTGACAGTCATGATGGTGATGGTGACAGTTATGATGTGATGGTGGCAGTGGTGATGGTGATGGTGGCAGTGATGATGGTGATGGAGAAAGTGATGATGCGATGGTGGCAGTGATGATGCGATGGTGACAGTGAGGATGTGATGGTGACAGTGATGATGTGATGGTGACAGTGATCATGTGATGGTGACAGTGATGATGCGATGGTGACAGTGATGATGTGATGGTGACAGTGATGATGTGATGGTGACAGTGATGATGCGATGGTGTCAGTGATGATGTGATGGCGACAGTGATGATGTGATGGTGACAGTGATGATGTGATGGTGACAGTGATGATGTGATGGTGTCAGTGATGATGTGATGGTGACAGTGATGGTGACAGTGATGGTGGTGATGGTGATAGTGATTATGCGATGACGACAGTGATGATGAGATGGTGACAGTGATGATGTGATGGCGACAGTGATGATGCGATGGTGAGAGTGATGATGCGGTGGTGACAGTGATGATGTGATGGTGACAGTGATGAAGCGATGGTGACAGTGAGGATGTGATGGTGACAGTGATGATGTGGTGGTGACAGTGATGATGTGATGGCGACAGTGATTATGTGATGGCGACAGTTATGATGAGATGGTGACAGTGATGATGGTTATGGTGACAGTGATGATGCAATGGTGGCAGTGAGGATGTTATGGTGACAGTGAGGATGTGATGATGGTGATGGTGATGATAGGTGTAGTGATGGTGCAGGAGTGATGCTGAGGAATGGTCATGCAAGTACCTGTGCACATTTCTTATTCTCTCTAGCTCTGTCTCTCACAGGCTGTCCTAGTTCCACTGTGGTCAGCCATCTATGTCTGGAAGGATGGATTCTAACCCTGAAAGAAGCTTATTTCTTCTCTTTTTGGTTTTTCAAGGTAGGTTCTCACTCTCTAGCCCACCTGACCTAGAATTCACTATGTAGTCTCAGGCTGGCCTCAAACTTGCAGCAATCTTCCTCATTCTGCCTCCCGATTGCTGGGACTAACGGCATGCACCACCATGCCTAGGCAGGGAGAGTAGTTCTAGTTATAACATTTCCCTAGAAAGAACGAGCCACTGGGTTTCTCTGGCATTCATAGGCACATGCCTAGTAAGAGGTACAGTTTTCCGTACAGGACCCTACATGGTGATGATGGGGAAGTCTCTAGATAGAGCAATGAGCCTTTCAGGGACAGAGTGTCTTGATCTGAGCTGAAAGTTGTATTGTGTCATTTATGAGCTGTGTGACCTTGACATGTTCTTTAATCTTTCTGAACTTCAAATGCCACTCTAGATCCTTAATAAGATTATGACTTGAGAGACCCTGACCTTGCCCTCTTAGCTTCTTTAAAACTACAAATTGAGCCAGGCATGGTGGCACACACCTTTAATCCCAGCACTTGGGAGGCAGAGGTAGGAGGATCACCATGAGTTCGAGACCACCCTGAGACTACATAGTGAATTCCAGGTCAGCCTGAGCTAGAGTGAGACCCTACCTCGAAAAAGAAAAACAATAAAACAAAACCATAAGTTGAGAACAAAGAAGGCAGTAAAGCCAGGAGTGGTGGCACACACCTTTATTTAATCACAGCACTCAGGAGACTGAGGTAGGAGGATCACTGTGAGTTCAAGGCCAGCCTGGAACTACCGAGTGAGTTCCAGGTCAGCCTGAGCTAGAGTGAGACCTTACCTCGAAAAACCAACAAAACAACAATAACAAAAAGAAGGCAGCATCATGGCTAGATTTGAATCAGTTCAGATATTCCTGTGCACATACCCGGAGCACCTGCTAGTCTGTCACTGTCCATGAGGAAGGCTCTATATAGAGCAATGAGCCTTTCAGGGACAGAGTGTCTTGATCAGAGCTGAAAGTTGTGTTCTGGCATTTATGAGTTGTGTAACCTTGACATGTTCTTTAATCTCTCTGAACTTCAAATGCCACTCTAGAAGATTAATAAGATTATGACTTGAGAGCCCATAGTGCCAAACAAATCAACATCAGGGATGGCAGGGCTTAGCCCTGTGGCTTGGGAGGTGCTGGTGGCAGTGGGTAGATAGTAAGCTTGACTCAGAGGGCTGGGCATGGGCTTGGGATGCTGTTGTCTAGGCACGCTGTCAGAGAGAGATGATTACCTACAGGAGAAGTCTCTGAGTTGGAGCCACAGCTTGGGAGGGGACAGATGAGAAGGGACCTGGGGCACGTGGCCTGTGCCTCTATTCCTATGGGCCATACTTCCTTGTGGGTCTGGAGGACCTGCAGGAGCCCAGAGTCCTGTGCTCTAAGAATAAGTGAGGCCCCAGCAACCAGGCCCAACAGGGACTGGGACACTTCCAGGGCCTGGCCAGTACTGGCCTTAGCACCGAATGAAAAGAGGGACAGATGTGAACCTATTTGGGATGGCTCTGCAGTGTAATGGCAGGAGGCTAGTGAAAATCCCCTTATGATTCCTTGACCCTTGAGGAGCCTACGCGTCACTCTCGGCTATCTTGGCACCTGGTGCGGGTCATGAACTCTGTACCCCTAAGGGTCTTAAGGAGGCTGCAGTGACCACATCGGTGGTGAGGGAGGACAGCAGTACAAAAGGCTGCAGGCAAGTGACACCAATTGGAGCTGGGCAAACAGTTCTCCCCGAAGTTGCTGCTGTCACGGAGATGGCACAGGAGAGAGAAGGGAGTGAGAAACAGAGGCTGGAGAACTGACAGCTGTGTTTGCCTCATCCTGTGCGCACCTCAAATGCATGGATGCCTTTTGTGGTGCTTTGATTCAGGTGTCCCCCATAAACTTATATGTTCTGAATGCTAGGTCCCCAGCTGATGGCAATTTGGGAATTGGAGCCTTGCTGGAGGATGTGTGCTGCTGGGGGCGGGCTGATGGGTGTTAGAGCCAGCTTCCCCTGGCCAGTGTTGGGCACACTCTCCTGCTGCTGTTGTCCACTGGATTTTGGTGATGTCCAGCTCTGCTCAGGCCACATTTCCCCCTGCCTTAATGGAGCTTCCCCTCAAGTCTGTAAACCAAAACAAACAACTTTCCTCCCACTAACTGCTTTTGGTCAGGTGCTTTGTGGCAGCAATGTGAAGCTGACTATAACACCCTTGGTCCAGAGCAGTGGACAGTGGGCCAATCAAAGTCTTCATCGCTGGGCTTCTCTTGCACAGGCATTCTCACACTCTTTGTTTTTTTGTTTTTGAAGTAGGGTCTCACTGTAGCCCAGGATGACCTGAAATTTATTCTGTAGCCTCAGGGTGGCCTCAAACTCACAGCCATCTTCCTATCTCCACCTCCTGAGTGCTGGGACTAAAGGCATATGCCACCATTTCTGGCATACTCTCACACCCTTCAATGAACCAGGCATGCCCAGAGGCAGGGCTTTCCAAACTTAGGTACCAGGGAACTCTTACCCAATAGCAGCCTGTGGTGCCAAAGGTTCCAGGGAAACAGGCTTTGGGAAGTCCTATCAGGGATGAGGGTTTTCTTGTCTGGCTCTTAGACTTGCCCACAATGGCTGTGGGTTTTGGTTCCTCTGGCATAGCGACATATTTATTTATTTATTTTTCATTCAATTTTATCCCCAGTTTGCATCAGTAATATACACTTAGTGTATAGCAACATATTTAGAAAGCCTAAGATGGAGGAGGGATCCAGAGTTAGGCACTTCCCCTCAGCTCCTAGTAGGATTAACTCATGGTCCATTTCTTTTTCTTCTTTTCTTTTTCTTTTTCTTTTTCTTTTTCTTTTTCTTTTTCTTTTTCTTTTCTTTTCTTTTCTTTTTTCTTTTTTCTTTTTCTTTTTCTTTTTCTTTTTCTTTTTCTTTCTCTTTTCTTTTCTTTTCTTTTCTTTTCCCTTCCTTCCTCCCTCCCTCCCTCCCTCCCTTCCTTCCTTCCTCCCTCCCTCCCTCCCTCCCTCCCTCCCTCCCTCCCTCCCTCCCTCCCTCCCTCCCTTCCTTCCTTCCTTCCTTCCTTCCTTCCTTCCTTCCTTCCTTTCTTTCTGAGGCAGGGTCTCACTCTAGCTCAGGCTGACCTGGCATTCACTATGTAGTCTCAGGATGGCCTCAAACTCATAGTGATCCTCCTACCTCTTCCTCCCGAGTGCTTCATGGTCCCTTTCTTGTCTGAGATTAGGAGGAACCCCAGTTCCATCTGCCCACCATGTGGACTGAGAGGGTCACTCACCTGTGTACAGTTAGGTTGGGGGCTCCAACCAAGAGGGTGTCCAGAGGCGGGACATTTCTACCTAGACCCCCACTCCCAAGTCTATGGCTTAGCTTCCAACCCAAGACCTCCCTACTGACAGCTCCATCCTCCAGTTGGGCAGATCCAGTTTCTCTTGGCCTCCTGTGCCACTCTGGGTTCAGCCTCCTCCAGCCTCCTCCAGGGGGACCCCATCCTGCTCTTGTGTGTGACTCCCCTCTCCTCGGAGCAGCGCATGGACTCCCAGGACCTCCAGAAGAGAGCCAGCAGAAGAGCTGAGGTGACAAGTCAGAGGTCTCGGGGGACTTCACTCCTCCATGCGCATGTCTGTTCCCTTGCTGCTCATCTCTGTCCTGCTTGGATCTTGGGATCTTCCTATGGACTTTGCCAATCTTCCCCCCTGTCCTGCAGCACGTATTGGATGTGGCAAGCCTTGGACAGATTCTGCCATGCCCAGGGCCTGGTACGCCCCCAGTCTTCCTTAAAGCTGCCATTGCGTTGCTGGGTGCCTCTGCCACCCTCTCGTCTCCTCCAGCTCCAGTTCTCGCCAGACCCTGGCAAGTCTGCTCTGGCCTGGAGGTGGTGACTTCTCCATCTCAGGGAGCTGCCAGGTGTATCAGCGTTCCTCAGGTCTCTTGTCCACCTCTGCCCAGCACAGCCTCTGCCTGACCTCTCTTCCGCCTGGCAGCTACGGGCACCTAAGGGGCCCTGTCTACCTCACTCAGGGTCAGAGGACTTCCCCCGGTACCAGGAGTGCTGTGGCAAATGTCCCCAAGTGTTTGGGACCTCTGGGCATGTGTGAGTCATAGACTTAACAGAGCTGTCTTTCTTCTTTTCGTCCCAAGTTCAGGGTTCCTAGCTCAGGGTGGGCATTCTTCCATGGACAACGGTGGACCTTGGGCTTCAGGATTTCTCGGCCAAGGCAGCCTCCCCACTCAAGGGACTGGCTGGGTCTCATAAAGGCAAGCATGAAAACACAGTACTCAAAAGCTGTCAAAATACCTAAGGGAAAAGATGGGCTAATCGGTCCAAGGACATGGGTACTGGTGCCAAGGTCCTCAGAGATTTGTGTCATGCAGGTCCTGGGCTGGAGTGAGGGGCTCTGGGAAACACTGCATACAAATCATGTGACCCTCAGCTTGTCTCTGTGCCAAATACAAAACACAAACACATTATAGTCTTTTCAGAATCTGGAGGAGTTTGAATAATTCCACCTCATTATCCTTTACGCCAAACACTTGATTTCATCTGAGGAGTTTCCTCTGAGAGAAAAGGGAGATGGATGGTGGGCAGTAACCAAGGCAGCCGTGGGAAGGCAACAGAGAGCTGCTGGTGCTTTGAATGGAGCCAGCCCTGGCAGCTTGGGGGGGTCAGTCAAGGGGAGGGGCTGCCAGGCAGGCACTGGAGCAGCCCCAAGGAGGGACAGTGAGGGGAGCTGGTAGACCTGAGGTCAATTCCTGGGTCTTGTTCTGCTTGGCTGCTGCTCGCTTATCTATGAAACAGCCACGAAGATTCCTACTCCTCAGCTGCCGCAGGGCTGAACTGGACCTGTATGCGGATGAGGCTGGAAATGTGGTGTCATATGCTCAGAGCAGAGATGCAGTTCTCCCTTTGAGCCTTAGAATGTGTTCCGCAGCTCAGCAGGATGCTCCAAACTACAGATAGTCCTGAAACCTGTGGATACTATACTTTCCTAGATGCACACACCTATGATAAAGTTTAATTTAAAAAATATATATATATACATACATACACATATATATATAGTGAGTAGAAAAATGTCTGCTAAAGGAGACCTAAAGCCATCCTGGGGTCAGTCATGGTTGGTAAGACCTGAAGGGAAGATTTTCTTGAGCTGGAGGAAGGATGTGATAGGAAGATGACTCCAGGTAAGCAAACAGCACTCCCTCCGGATCTAAGGTTGGGAGAGAGGGTGAGCTGAGCCTTGCGTGGACACAGTGGCAAATTCAAGTCACTACTGCACTCACCTGCTTTTCTTTTTGATGTTGACTAGCAGCAACATACCTGGGACTAAGGGGAAAACTGAGATTGGTCTAAGGTTATTCTGCCCATGAAATTGGTTTAGAGATGAGTAGGTGACATGGCCTGAACAATGAGTTATTAGGTAAAACCTGCTGGAAAGATTTTGGGAAAGAAATTTCTTTTTTTTAAAATAATTTTATTTATTTATTTATTTGAGAGTGACAGACACAGAGAGAAAGACAGATAGAGGGAGAGAGAGAGAATGGGCGCGCCAGGGCTTCCAGCCTCTGCAAACGAACTCCAGACGCGTGCGCCCCCTTGTGCATCTGGCTAACGTGGGTCCTGGGGAACCGAGCCTCGAACCGGGGTCCTTAGGCTTCACAGGCAAGCTTAACCGCTAACCCATCTCTCCAGCCCAGAAATTTCTTGTTTGATCAAAACACAGAATCACACAAAGAAAATCTGTTATGTCTCTACTCTTTGTTCCAGTTTTTTTTTAAATTTTTATTTATGAGAGAGGGAGAGAGACTGGGCATGCCAGGCCTTTCAAACACTGTAAACAAACTACAGACACTTGTACTATCTTGTGCATCATGCTTACATGGGTATTAGAGAATCGAACCTGGATCCTTCGGCTTTGCAGGCAAGTGCCTTAACTGCTAAGCCATCTCTTCAGCCCTGTTCCAGTTTTTAAAATTGTAATAGCCCCCCCATCCCCAAATAGGGTGCCTAGTACAGCTGAAGCCATCTTGCAGCCATTAGGGCAAAACAGATGTCAATCCAGTCATTTGGTGCCATTAAGTTGTTGAGACTGCAGACCTATTATGCACTGTCTGTTTTAAAATGACTTATTTCTTTTAAAATTTTAGCTGAGAAAGAGCAGGGGGGCCAGAGAATGGGAGCAACAGAGCCTCTTGACACTGCAAATGAACTCCAGACACATGTACCATCTTGTGCATATGGCTTACATGGGTATTGGGGAATTGAACCTGGGTACTTTGTCTTTGCAGGTAAGCATCTTAACCACTAAGCCATATCTCCAATCCAATGACTTAGTGTTTTTTTTAAAATTAATTATTTATTTATTTGAGAGCGACAGACACAGAGAGAAAGACAGATAGAGAGAGAGAGAGAGAATGGACGTGTCAGGGCTTCCAGCCTCTGCAAATGAACTCCAGACGTGTGCGCCCCCTTGTGCATCTGGCTAACATGGGACCTGGGGAACCGAGCCTCAAACCAGGGTCCTTAGGCTTCACAGGCAAGCACTTAACCATTAAGCCATCTCTCCAGCCCAATGACTTAGTTTTTTCTTTTCTGAAGTAAGGTCTCGCTGTAGCCCAGGCTGACTAGTCTCAGAGTGGTCTTGAATTCACAGTGTTCCTCCTACCTCTGCCTCCCAAGTACTAGGATTAAAGGCGCGTGCCACTATGCCTGGCCTCCAATGACTTAATTTAAAAAAATTATTTGTTGGGTGTGGTGACACATGCCTTTAATCCTAGCACTTGGGAGGCAGAGGTAGGAGGATCACCATGAGTTCAAGGTCATCCTGAGAATACAGAGTGAGTTCAGGTCAGCCTGGGCTAGAGTGAGATCCTACCTCGAAAAACCAGTATACATATACATATACATATACATATACATATACATATACATATACATATACATATACATATACATATACATATACATAATTTATTTGCAAGGGGAGAGAGAGAAAGGAGGTATGGGCATGATGTCAGGGCCTCTTGCTGCTATAAACAAACTACAAGTACATGCACCACTTTGTGCATCTTGATTTACAAGGGTACAGGGGAATTGAAGTCATACCAACAGGCTTTGCATGCAAGTGTCTTTAACTGCTGAGCCATCTCCTCAGCCCTAAATGTCTTCATCATTTGAGCAATTAATCAAACTTGCTGTTTCTCCCAGATAAACACATTCCTAGTTGATTCATTGTATTAAGGATTTTGATTTTACCCCAGGAGCAATGAGAATCTATTAGATGGTATGAAAACATAGAGAGAACCATGACATGATTGCATTTGCGCTTTTTCCTTATCACTCTGAAAGTAACTCAATATAATCTATCATTTCAACAGAAGATCAGATGATTAGCTCAATAGGTTCAGAAGGAGCATTTGACAGAATTTAATAAAAATTCATGATAAATACTTTCAGCCAATTAGGAATAGAAGGAAGCTTCTACAACCTGGTAAAGGGCACCTAAAAACCCCACAATTAAGGGCTGAGGAGATGGTTCCATAGGTAAAGCCATGCAAGAATGAGGACCTGTCGGGCGTGGTGACACACACCTTTAATCTCAGCACTCAGGAGGCTGAGGTAGAAGGATCACTGTGAGTTCAAGGCCACCCTGAAACTACATAGTGAATTCCAGGTCAGCCTGGGCTAGAGCAAAACCCTACCTCAAAAAACAAAAGCAGGGCTGGAGAGATGGCTTAGCAGTTAAGTGCTTGCCTGTGAAGCCTAAGGACCCAGGTTCAAGGCTCAATTCCCCAGAACCCATGTAAGCCAGATGCACAAGGGGCACATGCATCTGGAGTTCATTTGCAGTGGCTGGAGGCCCTGGCATGCCCATTCTCTCTCTAGCTATCTGCCTCTTTCTCTGTCTGTCTGTCTCTCTCAAATAATTAAATAAAAATGAATGAAAAATAAAAAACAAAAAGAATGAGGACCTGAGTTCACATCCCCAGAACCCACGAAAATGCTAGTTGTGGTGATGCATGTGTGTAATCCTGGCACTCAGGAGGTGGATCCTAGCAGTAAGCTGCATAGCTAGACTACCAGAATCAGTAAGCTCTGGGTTCACTGAAAGACCCTGCCTCAATAAATAAAGTGGAGAGTGATTGAGGAAGACCCCCACATCAACCTCCAGCCTCCACACACATGTGCATGCACCTGTGCACACACATCAAACACATATACACATGCAAAAATCCTTACAATTAATATGGAATTTAATGGTTAGTGTTTCCCTTTAATTAAAGCAAAGAGATAAGGCAAAGATGTTTTCTCTTGTTGCTCATGTTCAACATCAACTGGAAGTCCTAGTCAATGCAATAAGTCAAGAAAAAGAGACAGGGGCTGGAGAGATGGCTTAGTGGTTAAGTGCTTGCCTGTGAAGCCTAAGGACCCCGGTTCGAGGCTCAGTTCCCCAGGACCCACGTTAGCCAGATGCACAAGGGGGCGCACGTGTCTGGAGTTCGTTTGCGGGGCTGGAAGCCTTGGCGCGCCCATTCTCTCTCTCTCCCTCTGTCTTTCTCTCTGTGTCTGTCGCTCTCAAATAAATAAATAAATAATGAACAAAAATATTAAAAAAAAAAAAAAGAAAAAGAAAAAGAGACAGATGTGGTGGCCACACCTTTAATCCCAGCACTCGGGAGGCAGAGGTAGGAGAATTTCCATGAGTTCAAGGCCACCCTGAGACTACATAGTGAATTCCAGGTCAGCCTGGGCTAGAGCAAGACCCTACCTTGGAAAAAAAAAATGGAAAAGAAATATTCTTTCAGAGAACTAGAAGGGATAAAATATAATTATTTCTACCATATGAAATGATCATCTATGAAAAACTCAAGTACTTATTTTGTAAATTTATTTGAGAGAGAGGGGGAGAAAAATGAATGGGCATGCCAGGGTTTTTGCTTCTGCAAATGATTTCTAGATACATGAACCACTTTGTGCACATGGCTTTATCTAGGTAGGGGGGAACTAAACCCAGGCCAGTAGTAGGTTTTGCAAGTAAGTGCCTTTAACCACAGAGATATCTCTCCATCCCTTAAGTATTTCTTTAAAGAAAACCAACCTTATAAGACTAACATTTGAATTTTTAAAAATATTAAAAAAATTTTTTGTTTGTTTTATTTATTTATTTGAGAGTGACAGAGAGAGAAAGAGACAGATAGAGAGAGAGAGAGAGAGAGAGAGAGAGAGAGAGAGAGAGAATGGGCGTGCCAGGGCCTCCAGCCACTACAAACGAACTCTACATGTTTGCGCACCTTTGTGCATCTGGCTAACATGGGTCCTGGGGAATCGAGCCTCAAACCGGGGTCCTTAGGCTTCACAGGCAAGCGCTTAACCGCTAAACCATCTCTCCAGCCCTAATATTTGAATTTAATAAGGTTATTGGATAGAAAGATAAAAAACAAGCCAGGCATGGTGGTGCTGGAGAAATGGCTTTGTGGCCAAGGCGCTTGCCTGCAAAGCCTAAGGACCCAGGTTCGATTCTCCAGGTCCCACATAAGCCAGATACACATAGTGGCACATGCATCAGCACTAGGGAGGCTAAGGTAGGAGGGTAGCTGTGAATCACAGGCAAGCCTGAAGCTCCAGAGTTAGTTCTAGATGAGGCTAAGCTAGAGTGAGGCCTTACCTAGAAAATAACCAAAAACAGCCGGGCATGGTGGCACACACCTTTAATCCCAGCCCTCAGGAGGCAGAGGTAGGAGGATTGCTGTGAGTTCGAGGCCACCCTGAGACTCAATAGTGAATTCCAGGTCAGCCTGGAATAGAGTAAGATCCTACCTCAAAAAAACAAAAAACAAACAAACAAAAAAAATCAAGGTTGGAGCTGGGCATGGTGGCACATGCCTTTAATCCCAGCACTAGTGAGGCTGAAGTAGAAGGATCACTGTAAATTCAAGGCCAGCCTATGACTACAGAGTGAGTTCCAAGTCAGCCTGGGTTAGAGTGAGACCCTGCCTTGAAAACACATACACACACACAAATGAACAAACAAAAAAGAATACAAGGTTGGCTATATAACGAGTTCAAGGCTAACTTGGATACATGAGACCCTGCTTCAGAAAACGTATTTTATGTACTAGTCAAGAATGATTAAAACTTTTGCTTTGGTTGCTTATTTGTTTTGTTTTGTTTGTTTGGTTGTTTTTTTGAGGTAGGGTCTCACTCTAGCCCAGGCTGTTTTATTTATTTATTAGAAACAGACAGAGTTGTAGAAGGGGGAGAGAGAGAGAGAAAGAGAGAGAATGGGTGCACCAGGGCCTCCAGCCACTGCAAATGAACTCCAGATGCATGTGCCACTATGTGTATCTGGCTTATGTGGGACCTGGAGAATCAAACCTGGGTCCTTAGGCTTTACAGGCAAGCGCCTTGGCCACAAAGCCATTTCTCCAGCCCTCTTGTCATACTTTTACTGCAAAGATTACAAAGCAAATGAAAAAAGAAGAAAAAAAAAACCAGCGACAAGACTCCTGCTACATGGAGCAGCCCATGAGTAAAATAACCGAGTAGAAGCCATGGTGGACAGTGGTGAGTGCCAGAGAGAAAATCGGGAAAGAAGGAGGTGAGGGCTGTCAGATGAGGAAGCTGCTGTTGAAAGCAAGGGAAGGAGGACAGCTTCTGCCAGCAAATGACAACTTAGAAAAGTCTTGACAGAAGAAAAGACATGAGCAATGAGTAAACCCGGAGAAGAGTGTTTCAGTTGACAGGTGGATGTAACACTTGTTCAGTGTTGAGTTAGACCTATAACTGGAATGTTTAGACAAGAATAGGGTGGTCGGTGAGGCTGGAGCAGAAAGAGAGGATGCAAGCCGGATGTGGTGGCGCATGCCTTTAATCCCAGCACTTGGCAAGCAGAGGTAGGAGGGTCTCCATGAGTTCAAGGCCACCCTGAGACTACATAGTGAATTCCAAGTCAGCCTGGGCTAGAGTGAGACCCTATCTCGTAATAAAAAAAAAAAGAAAGAAAGAAAGAAAGAGGGCTGAAGAGATGGCTTAGTGGTTAAGCGCTTGCCTGTGAAGCCTAAGGACCCCGGTTCGAGGCTCGGTTCCCCAGGTCCCACGTTAGCCAGATGCACAAGGGGTCGCACGCGTCTGGAGTTCGTTTGCAGAGGCTGGAAGCCCTGGCGCGCCCATTCTCTCTCTCTCCCTCTATCGGTCTTTCTCTCTGTGTCTGTCGCTCTCAAATAAATAAATAATAATAAAAAAAGAAAGAGAGGAGGCATAGGAAACAGACAGGAGAGTATCCAGTGAGTGATATATGCTTCCCATGATGGGAGCTAGATCTTCTCTGGGTCATTTGGCCACACTTTCTGAAGGCCAGTGTGAGGTGGAGACGTTCAGTGCAGCTGCTGGTGGGGAGAGCTCCTCAGGAGCTGCCCCAGGGTCCTCTTAGGCCTGCCTCCCTGTCTGACCTCAGAAGCCTCCTTTGTGGGGGTGGGGGATCCAGGGTCTTCCCACTCTCTTACACACTCAACACATCTCCTTTGGGATGGGTTTAGTTCTCACAACCACAAACCCTAAAGGAAGCAGGCAGTCTGCTCCGCCCTGGACCCACTTCCTGCCTCAGGGCCTGCCCTAGCCCACACAAGTACCCCTGCGTCATATGGGCGTGGGTGTGAGCTTCAGGAAAGCCCACCCAGAGGGGGTGATGTCAGCAGTGTCGTCCAGTGGGCATGCGGCAGGCAGGATCCAAGCAGTTCTCAATGCCCAAGTTTGTGGTTGGTATTCTGGTTCAGAGACAAACCCTCGCTGGGCCCACAAGAGGAGACCTTACCTGACCCTGGCTCTCACTGTCTTCCCCATCCACCTCTAGGGGAGCTTCAGTCTTCTTCCCACCACCTCCATCAGTCAGGATTTCCCACCTGCCTTTTCTTCACTTCCCATTGCCGCTCGCTGCAGATGCTGGAGAAGGAACACAGTGATTTTTCAGGCCAACGTGGGAGAACTAATTAGCTCTGTCCATGAAAGATGTTAGCTTCTCTGCGCCCCAGGAAATATCACCCATTTGTCAGGATAGAGGAAAGGGCCGCCCTCCGCCCCCCACCCCTTGTCTGGGAAAGCAGAAACGCGCCAGCCAGCAGCAGGTCGGTTCTCAGAAAATCCCACACTGGGCTAGTTTGCTGATTCCTTCCTGCGCTGGTTCAAAGCAGATTGCTCACTGTGCAGCTCTAGGGGCAGCCCAGCTTCAAGGAGGGCTCAGGGACCAGCATGCTTTTCTGACTCATGCAAGTTGCTTAGCCTCCTCCCAGCTCAGTTTCCTCCTTTGTAAATTGAGGCCTAATGATGGCATCCACTCATAGCTTGTTAGTGAGGTTGGATGGATGAATATATGCGAGGGCCTAGCTGGTTAGGCATGGACTCCTGCTTCCCATGGGCCACGGGGTCAAGTCAGGTTACTCTGGGTTTTTCTCCAGGGCCTCTCCAGTCCTGGCCTTGGCTGAGAACACAAAGTGGTGTGTGAGCTGCTCTTCCCTGGGTCCTGAGGATTTCACTGGTTCTTGCTGGATCCTCAGAGCTGCCTGGAACACTTGGCCCTGATCCAGGTGAGGCCCAATGCTCTCTTTGTGCTACCCCAAATGTCTTCAGCCAGCAGATTCCCCTCTTCCTCTGCAAGTAGCCGAGAGGACTCCCGTCGCTTGCACCTTAAGAACCTTCCTGGTGTAGAAAGTCTGTACTCTCTCCTACAGCAGATGGACACTTTCTACCTGGGTCCTAGCCTCCTTCCCAGGTCACAGAGCCCTGCCTCCGACAGATTGGCCAGGAGAGGACTCCTGTCCAGCCTATGAGGTTAGGGAGGCTTCCTGAAGGAGGCAGTGCTTGGGGCTGGGTGGAGAGCGCTGGGAAGGACACACCAGCTGTCAAGCAGCCAGCAGGACTCAGCAAACAGTTGCTGGGTGCAGGGAGGTGGGATGCTCAGCGGAAGCATGGAAAATCCTGAGAACAACTGAGCCCATTAGGGACAGGATGCTAATGGATGGCACCCCATTGATTCTGCCTGGCTTTCGTGCACATACTCACAGTGACTAATGTGCTTAATTACCCATTGGTACTGGCTCAGCGCTGCCCTGGGCAGATACACAGTCTGTAGCTGGAAGCCAGCCCTCAGGGCTCTCTTCTCTCCTCCAAAGTGGGTGACATTGGAAGCTAGGCCAGATCTCTGCTGATAAACCACTCACGTCACCATGTGCCATTAACAGTCAATAAACATAAGCAAGATTAGCAAGGTACAGGCCTTGGGTGGGCTCAATGGGGTCCTAGAGGAGCCTGAGGGGCAGATACTATTGGGCCAGGTCTCTGGACAAGGCGGGACATGAACAAACCTAAAACCAGTGGTCACAAATGGGGAGCCCAGTGAGTTCTGTATTAATCCCCTCGCCGGGGTTCCATGGTCCCTGATTCCAAGTCTGTCTGCTTCACTGGGTCTTGGTTGTTGTCCTAAATTCAGGTAGGGACAAAGGGTGAGGGCCAGGAGAAGAAGACACACGTCTCTGTCTCCATGGAGCAAGACCCGAGGCTGAGCAGCCAGGACTGGCTTGGTGATGATGACCATGGATCAGTCCAATACAGGTGGGGTGTGAGTGTGGAATGGTCCTCGGTGTGGCTTGTGAATCTTCATTCCCAGCTCTAAACAGCATTTGAGGCAGAACACGTGCTTTTCAAGGCCAGCTCACTCAGATGGTAAAAATTTCAACAACACGTAGCGCCAAATGCCTTGCTGCCCTCCTCTCCTTCCCTGTGGTATCCCGGGACTTCTTTTGGCCTTAAGGACTTCAAAGTGGGAGAGAGGCCTGGATTCTTAATACCTTATTTTTGTTTTTTTTCTCAGGGGATTAGCAGGAAGGAGCCATGAAAAGGGACCCCAATTCTTCAATTCTTTGTCGCTCTTTTGCAGGAATATGCCGCTTGGCTATCTGGAAAAGACTTCAGGCAGAATGGCTGGGTGTGCAACAGACAGAGTTGGGTAGTATTTTATAGTTAAACCCGCATCTGATCTATGACCCAGAAATTCTCTCCCAGATATGTATTCATAAGAAATTAAAAGAATGGAATTTCAAAGGGGAAAGTGTCAGGGGAGGGAGGGAATTACCATGGGATATCTTTTTTTTTTTTATAATCATGGAAAATGTTAATAAAAATTTTATAATTAAAAAAAGAAATTAAGAGGTGGGGCTGGAGAGATTGCTTAATGGTTAAGGCTTGCCTGTGAAGCCCCAGGAACCATGTAAGCCAGATGCACATGATAGTGCATGCATCTGGAATTTGTTTGCAGTGGCTAGAGGGGCTGGTGCGCCCATTTTCTCTACATATCTGCCTCTTTCTCTCTCAAAATGGATAAATAAAAATTTTAAAGAAAAAGAATAGGCAAAGAAGATAGTTAACTGGGTATGGTAGTACATGTCTGTAATCCCAACACTTAGAAGGTAGAGGCAGGAATATAAGAACTTCAAGGCCATTATCAGCTATATAGAGAGTTTGAGGTGAGCTTGGGCTACATGAGTCCTTGTCTCAAAAATGAATGAATGAGTGCTCGCTTCGGCAGCACATATACAAAAAAAAAAAAAAAATGAATGAATGAGGGCTGGAGAGATTGCTCAGCAGCTAAAGTGCTTGCCTACAATGTCTAAGGACCCAGGTTTGATTCTCTAGTACCCACGTGTGGTGGTTTGATTCAGGTGTCCCCCATAAACTTAGGTGTTCTGAATGCTAGGTTCCCAGCTGTTGGAGATTTGCGAATTAATGCCTCTGGAAGGCAGTGCATTGTTGGGGGCGGGCTAATGGGTGTTTCCCTTGCTAGTGTTTGGCATACTCTCCTATTGCTATTGTCCACCTGATGTTGGTAAGGGGGTGATGCCCACCCTCTGCTCATATCATTGTCTTCCCTTGCCATCATGGAGCTTCCCCTTGAGTCTGCAAGCCAAAATAAACTATTTTTCCTACAAGTCAGGTGATTTCTGCCAGCAATGTGAACCTGGCTGCAAAACCATGTAAACCCAGTGACACATGAATTTGGAGTTCATTTGCAGCAGCTGGAAGCCCTGGTGTGCCTATTTTCTTTCTTTCTCTCTCCTTGCAAATGAATAAATAGAAATATGTTAGGGACTGGAGGGATTGCTTAGTGGTTAAGGCACTTGCTGACAAAGCTAAAGGACACAGGTTCGATTTCCTAGTACCCACACAAAGCCAGATGCACAAGTAGCGCATGTGTCTGGAGTTCATTTGCAGCAGCTAGAGGCCCTGACATTCCCTCTCTCTCTCTTATAAGTACAAACAAATGCATGAAAAATATAAGAGAGAAGTAGGTAGATGGGTAGAGTGAGGACTTACGTGCCTCCCAGGTTCCAGAAGGAGAAATCACAGAAGCAGAAGTAGTGTTCAAAGGAGACCCCACACTTGGATTCCAGAAACACGCCATTCCTAGTGAGGCTACATGGACAGGAATCCATAGTAGATCCCCAGATGAAGCTGCAGAACGCCAAAGACAATGAGGAGATTTCAGACGTGCTGCAGAGTCCTGACGGATCGAAGGGGGGGCCTCCTCCACGGCCACAGCAGGAGGCCAGGTGCTGAGAGGAAAAGAATGCCAGCCTGGAATCCACCAGAAGATTCTTCAAGGAGGGGACCATTAAAACAAACACATTTTGGGCTAAAGAGATGGCTCGGTGGTTAAAGATGCTTGCTTGCAAAGCCTGACAGCCTGGGTTTGATTCCCCAGTACCCATAGAAGGCCAGACACACAAAGTGGCACGTGTGTCTGGAGTTTATTTGCAGTGGCTGGAGGCTTTGGTACATCTTGTTCACTCTCTCTCCCTCTTCTGCATAAATAAATATTTTTTTTTAGATTTTATTTTTTTTTAATTTTTTTGTTTATTTTTATTTATTTGAAAGTGATGGACAGAGAGAGAGAGAGAGAGAGAGAGAGAGAGAGGCAGATAGAGAGACAGAATGGGAACGCCAGGGCCTCTGTCCACTGCAAAGGAACTCCAGACACGTGTGCCCCCTTGTGCATCTGGCTAAAGTGGGTCCTGGAGAATCAAGCCTCGAACTGGGGTCCCTAGGCTTCACAGGCAAGCGCTTAACCACTAAGCCATCTCTCCAGCCCTAGATTTTATTTTTTATGTATTTATTAATTAGAGACAGAGAGAGGGAGAGAGAGAGAGAGAGGAAAGGAGAGAGAGAGAGAGAAAATGAGCACACTGGCCCTCCAGCCACTACAAATGAACTCCAGACGCATGCGCCCCCTTGTGCATCTGGCTAACGTGGGACGTGGAGAGAATGGAACCAGGGTCCTTAGGCTTCGCAGGCATGCGCCTTAACCACTAAGCCATCTCTCCAGCCCTAAATAAATATTTTTAAAAATACTTTTTTTTTTTTTTTTTGGTTTTTTAAGGTTGGGTCTGCTCTAGTCCAGGCTGACCTGGAATTCACTATGTAATCATTGCAATCCTCCTACTTCTGCCCCCTGAGATTAAAGGCGTGTACCACCACACCTAGCTTAAAACACACACACACACACACACACACACACACACACACACACACATTTTCAGAGGAGCTCAAACTGAGAGCAGCAGGCATTCCAGAAAGGTAGCTAATGAGGGCTAGAGAGATGGCTTAGCTGTTAAGGTGCTTGTCAGCAAGGCCAAAGGACCAGGTTCAGTTCCCCAGGACCCACATAAAGCCAGGTACACAAGATGACACTGCAACTGGAGTTTGTTTGCAGTGGCTGGAGGCCTTGGTGCGCCCATTCTGTCCCTCCATTTGCCTCTTTCACTTTCTCTCTCTCTTAAACAATAAAATATTTTTGAAAAAGGTGCCAATGAAAGGAAGTGGGCTCAGAAGGAAGGTACAGACGGGGGAGGGGGGGAGGGCCATCTCAGTGGCCGTTCACACTGTCCACCCTGACCTCACCTGCACCCTCCTGTCCCCCTGCTCCTGAGGTAGCTGCCTTGGTACCTGGCGACTGTGGACTATGAAGACTCAGCCAGAATCAAGGGAGTCATCTTGCCTGCTCCACTGGGTTAGTACCCTGGTCCTGCTCTTTCCAGCACCTTCCCTGCATCTCCTTCTGCCCCTCACAGCTAAGTCACGCTGCCAGGGTCTGCGAGCCACCGCAGCCAGTTTCCCAGGACCCACGTGGCCCAAAAGCTGCTTTCCATACGCAGCCTGGTGGCACATGCCTTCAATCCCAGCACTAGGGAGGTAGAAGGATCGCTGTGAGTTTGAGGTCAGCCTGAGACTCCAGAGTGAATTCCAGGTTAGGCTTGACTAGAGCGGAACCCTGCCTGGGGGTGGGGGGGGACTCCAAAAAAGTGTGAATCAGATGGTGTCTCCCAATGTTTAAAGCTGGATACACACCCCAGTTACTCTTGGAATCAACAGAAAAATCTTTTGTTTAAATTTTAAGACTTTTATTATGAACATACTTTTCTGAGCCATCATGTCAAGGATCTAAAACTGGAGGTCTAAACCTTTAAAGGAATTGCCTCCAGCTAGCTAGCATCCTTAAACAGAAATATCTTGAAGTTGGGGAGGTAGCTTAGCTGGCAAAGGGGTGCTGTACAAGCATGGGGACAGAAGTTGGGATCCCAGCACCAGTGTAAAAGCCGGGCATGGCGCTGCACACTTGTAATGCCCACATTAAGGAGACAGAGACAAGTGCATCCCCAGGACTGGCTGTCCAGCTAGATTAGCCCAATCACTGACAGCCCTGTCTCAACACGAACTAACTGAGGTGGAGAGAAATTGAGGAAGACATCTGATGTTGACTTCTAGCTTCCACACATACGTGCACACACATGCACCTACACATACGAACATGCATGCGTATGCACACAACATGCATATGTGCACAAAGAAAACTCGCTGACAGGTTTGAGCAGGCTCGGCAGCCCAGGCCCTCCCTCCACACTTCTCCAACTCGGCCTCTTTGCCATCTCACCTACCCCAGTCACTCCAGATTCTCTGTCCTTCCAGCCCATTCACACAGAGTTCTGCCTCCGCTGGATCCACCATGTGGAGGGTCTGTCTGTTTAGTGAGTGAACCTCAGCTTTCAGTCCATTGGACAATTCCTCTGGGAAGTCGGCTTTGACCTCCCTGTCAGTCTCCCCCATTAAATGCCTTCCCAATCCTGTGGCTCTCATCTTCTCACAGGATCAGTTTCTCATTTCCTTGTAACTACTGATTATCTGGCCCCTCCACTGCGCTTTAAATTCCATCAGGGAACAGTCTCCCAATACATCTCCATGACACAAGGGAAAGGTTTGCCCACCAAGCAGATTTATGAATGAGTGGAACTTCCCTTCTGTGGAGTTCTAGAATATGTATTTCGTTTTTCATCCTCCCGAGTTTCAGTTCTTATATGAATGAATTATGAGTCAATGCTACAGGATGGAGCCAATAAAAGAAAGAATCAGGAGTTGGGAAGAGGAGAGGGAGAGAACCTAACCTAGACCCGGAGGACAGGCTATTGGTCATGACCCTTAGGGAAAGTAGTGGGGGCTGGGGGAGTGGACAGCGGTGTCCGTTCTCTGACTTCCTATTGGAGAAACTCTACTCACCCCCAGCACCTGTACCCACAGGTCCCATCTCAGCACCTGGCACTATCACCCACCCAGAGCCAATATGCACCCTTGTATACCACCCTTGATGACTTCTACTCCCCCTGCCCCATCCGCCAGATGTCCAGATCCTACTGTGCCCCTTAATTTCCCATCATCTACTCTAAGGCTTACTGCATTAGCCAATTCAGACCTGCCTGTCTTTCAAGACCTGGTTGCCGGCGTGGTTTCAAGTCCAGTCTCGTTCTCTCCAGTCCCTCGCCTGGCCTACCAAACAGCAGAGAATAAATTCCTGAAGTGTACAACAGTGGGGTGACTCCTCCACTCAACACACCTTAATGACTTCCTCTTGCTTTCCCTGTGGGACATGCTATTGTTTTATCTGCCCCTCAACCCCCCTTCCTCTTTTTTTCCAAAGTTGGATCTCGCTGTAGCCCAGGCTGACCTAGAACTCACTATGTAGTCTCAGGCTGGCCTTGGACTCATGGCGGTCCCACTACCTCAATTTCCCAAATGCTGGGATTAAAGGTGTGTGCCACCAACTCTTTTTTTTTTTTTTTTTTTTTGTTTTTTTGAGGTAGGGTTTCACTCTAGTCCAGGCTGACCTGGAATTCACTCTGTAGTTCCAGGGTGGCCTCAAACTCACAGCGATCCTCCCACTTCTGCTTCCCAAGTGCTGGGATTAAAGGCATGTGCCACCATGCCTGGCTAGATTCTTTTCTAAATTTGCTGCTTAAAAAATCTATTTTGATGTAAGTACAATGATTGCGATGGGGAGGCAAAATGATGGAGAATGAAATTTCAAAGAGGAAAGTGCGGGGGGGGGGTAATTACCATGGGATATTTTTTATAATCATGGAAAATGTTAATAAAAATTATGAAAAGATTAAAAAAAAATCTATTTTGCCTGGGGTGTGGTGGAGCATGCCTTAATCCCAGCCAAGGTAGGAGGCCAAGGCTGAGGTAAGAGGATCACCAGTTCAAAGCTACTGTGAGACGACAAAGTGAAAAAGTGAATTCCAGGTTGGTCTGGGCAAGAGTGAGACCCTACCTCAAAACAACAACAGCAAAAAATCAATTTTGTTAGAAATTGGATGAAAACCTTTTGGATTGAAAACGTCTGCTCACAAAGGCAGAAAGCAAAGCTGGTTTGTAAATGTGTGTACTTTACAAGGTAGGTGGGAATGTGAGGGCCACGTGCCCATGTAGCCTCGCTTCCTTAGAGGTGAGCCCCAACAGAGGTGTTTGCTCTCCAGACAGAGCCAGGGCTGCGAGCTCTTCTCAGCGTGCTCTTTCTGGAGCCAGAGGACTCAGAGCAGAGCTCTCGGCTTCCCTTTGAGGCACTGATTTCACATGGCTGCTTTCCTCCTCTCATGTGCTGGGCCACGTAAAGGAACATGGGACAGCCAGCCAAAGCCAACAGTATGTTTGGTTTCAATGGCAAACCTTGCCTGAAGGATTCAGGTGTTACTCATTTTTGTTGTTGTTGCTGTTGTTTGTTTTCAAGGTAGAGTCTCACTGTAGCCCAGGCTCACTTGGAATTCACTATGTACTCTCAGGGGGGCCTCACACTCATGGCGATGCGATTCTCCTACCTCTGCCTCCCAAGTGCTGGGATTAAAGGTGTGCACCACCATGCCAGGCACCAACTCCTTTTTTAATGGAATGTATTTCTGGAATATTATTCTGGGAAGCATTCTTTTTTTGGTAACTGTCTTGCCTACTTTGGTAACTGTAACCAGTGTGTGTGTGTGTGTGTGTGTGTGTGTGTGTGTGTGTGTGTAGAATTGGCTTCTAAATCTTCCTACTGGGAAATACCTATCATGTACCCTCAGGGAACAGGCTGGGTCACCTGCCTTGAGTGAGTCAGTGGGCAACCAAGGGCTTCTGCCCACTCCTTCCTTCACAGCCAGGAGCAGATAAATGATATCTGGGCTCAGTCACTTGGGGATGTCTGCTGAGGGCTGACTCCTAGAGCACTGGGGGAGACACAGAATCGCTGCAGGAACTGCTGTTTCCTCTGGCTCAGTCACTGAGAGGAAGGGCAGAATACCTCTCAGCTCTTAGGGCAGGTCAGACGCAGCCGCCATGCCTCATGCTATCCTGATCCTTCACACTGAACCTGATGCCTGGGAACCTGTACCAATCCTTTCTCTGACTCTTTCCCAGATGATCACCCTTCCTTTGCAGTGAATGATGAATCCCCCAGCTGTCCCATGGTGCCCCAGCCTGACACCCTTATGCTGGGATCCTCACCACACAATCTTTCTTTGTCCAACTCCATGTCCCTGTAGGCAGGGAATAGCTCTTGTCACCTTCTGCTGTCTAGTATCTGATATGGGATTGGTAGATGTCTGGGAGATGGGGGGTTTGGATGGCTTTAGTTTAGTCATCAAAACTTTAAATATTTTCTTTTCTTTTTTTTGTTTATTTTTATTTATTTATTTGAAAGAGATAGACAGAGAGAGAGAGAGAGAGAGAGAGAAGGAGGGAGGGAGAGAGAGAGAGGGAAAGGGCGCGTCAGGGCCTCCAGCCACTGCAAATGAACTCCAGATGCATGTGCCCCCTTGTGCATCTGGCTAATGTGGGTCCTGAGGAATAGGGCCTTGAACTGGGGTCCTTAGGCTTCACAGGCAAGCGCTTAACCACTAAACCATCTCTCCAGCCCAAATATTTTCTTTTTTTAATAGAGAGGGAGGGAGAGAAAGAGAATATGGGCACATCAGGGTCTCTAGCCATTGTGAACAAGCTCCAAATGCATGTACGACCATGTGCAGCTGGCTTATGTGGGTACTGGGGAATTGAACCTGGGTCCTTAGGCTTCCTAGGTTAGCATCTTACTGCTAAGCTATTTCTCCAGCCCAAAAGTTTACTTACTTTTAAGGGTCTCAACTAAGTCTCTCACAATTAGAAGGGTGTAGCCTTCAGCATTGAGGGATTTCAGGTGTGAATAAAGTTCTGCAGCAAGATGCCCTCAAGTTGTCTGTGAGCAGAGGCTTGTGGGACATTTTGGAAGCTGCTGTTTCCATGGAGAGGATTTGAGTGGAGAAATTGGCATTCATGTTTTCACAATTTGTTTTTTTCACTCAACCCAACATCACTGTATTCGTTACTTTCACGTTGCTGAGACAAAACACACACCCAGAAGCAGCTTATGGAAGGAAAGGGTTTGTTTTCAGCTTATAGTTTCAAGGGGAAGTTGCATCACAATGGGAAAGCACGGCAGGAGCAGACAGCAGGGCATCACATTTCCACAGCGGCACGGACAAAGCAGCAAGAGCTAGCTATATGCGGTAAATGGGGTTGGGCTATAACACCCCCAAGGCCCACTCCCAGTGACACACTTCCTCCAGCAAGGCTCCACCTCCTTAAGGCTCCCCATCTTCCCCAACAGTGTCACCAACAAGGGATTAAGTATTCAAATACATGAGAGTACAGGGGGCATTTTATATGCAAAGCTGTCACAGCCTCCTTGACAAGCAGGTGGGACCCCTGTTTCTCTGAGAGGTTAAGTCATGTGCCTGTGACCCCATAGGCAGTAGATCTGCTGTGATCCAGTGTTCTCCAACTATAGCCACTGCCCGGCCAGCCCAAGGAAGAAACTGGAAACTAAAAGGCCCAGAGGGTCAGGGAGGGTGGGAAGTATGGGTGACTAGAGCTCTCTGAGCACACTGTACACGATGGGATACTTGAGTCCCCTGGGTTTGTATGCTGACACAGGCAATGGCATGAGGCAGGGTCTCCAGGAGATGATGAGGTCTTGACAGGGCCCATGGTGGCACCAGAGCCCCCTATAAAAAAAACAAAAGGAGACACACGTTTTCTCTGTCTGCTATGTGAGGAAGCAGCAAGGAGACGGCTGTGTGAAATCCATAAGCCAAGTCTCCCCCCACCTTGATCTTGGACCTCCAGCCTCAGAACTACAAGGAATATCCATTACTCAGGCTGCCCGGGGTCTTGTTAGGGCAGCCCAAGCTGGCTAAAAGAGAGGGGCACACTGCATGTGAATTTTGATGCCTGCTTCATGTATACGTAAGGAAGGCCAACTCCCCATAGACCTTAGATTAAAGAAATTAAGAGCAAAACAATAACATTTTAGAAAGAAACAGGAGAATATCTTCATGACCTTTAGTGGGCAAATGTCTCTTAGGACACAAAAAACATGAACCATAAAAGAAACAGTGATGAATTGGTCTCCATTAAAATTAATAACATCTGTTCCACAAAGGCAGCATTGAGAGAGCAAAGGCAAACCACAGAGGGGAGAGAAACCTTCCTCATATATATTTGACCTAGGCCTTGAAATCGGAATACAGAGCTGCCAAGCAGCGAGAGGAGAGAGAAGCCAACAGAAAGCGGGCACAGGGCTTGCACAGATGCTTTACAAAAAAAGCACATTCAAATGGATAATAAACATGGGATAGCACTCAGTGAGGCCCTGGGGAGCAGAAATTAAAGCCACAATCGGGGTCTGGGTCTGGTGGTGTGGGCTTGTCATTACAGTTTCTTGGGATGCTAAGACAGGAGAATCAAAAATTTAAGGCCAGCGCCAGGTGTGGTGGTGCATGCTTTTAATCCCAGCACTCGGGAGACAGGGGTAGGAGGATCGCCGAGAGTCCAAGACCACCCTGAGACTACACAGTGTATTCCAGGTCACCCTGAGGTAGAGTGATACCCTACCTTGAACCCCCCCCCTGCAAAAAAAAGAAAAAGAAAAAAATTTAAGGCCAGCTTGAGCTATGGAGGGAGTTCAAGGCCAGCCTGGGTAACTGGGTAATTTAGTAAGATGCTGTCTTAAAATAAAAGGTGTAGCTGGGAGTGTGCACACACCTTTAATCCCAGCACTTGGAGGCAGAGGTGGGAAGATCACTATTAGTTCAAGGCCACCCTGAGACTACACAGTGAATTCCAGGTCAGCGGACTAGTGTGAGACCCTACCTTGAAAAACCAAAAAAATAATGTGGCTGGGTGTGATGGCACACCCCTTTAGTACAAGCACAAGCACTTGGGAGAAGAGGTAGGAGAATTCACTGTGAGTTCAAGGCCAGCCTGAGACTACATAGTAAATTCCAGGCCAGCCTGAGTTAGAGCTAGACCCTACCTCAAAACACCAAAAAAGAAAAGAAAGAAAGAAAAGCTGGGAATGTAGCTCAGAATAGACAGCATATGTATGAGGCTCTAAATTCAATCCTGAGTACCACCCAAAACAGGTAATCAAAGCTAACTGGGAATCCCAGCTCTTGGAAAGCTAAGACAGGAGGATCACGAGTTTGACACTAGCCTGGGCTACATAGCGAGAGTCTGTCGCAGAACCTCTCATTAAAGGCACAGGTGGTAGTGGTACATCTGTAATCCTAGCACTTGGGAGGTGGAGGCAGGAGGATCAGAAGTTCAAGGTCGTCCTCTGCTACATAGCAAATTCAAAGCCAGCCTTAGGTACATGAGACCCTGTCTCCAAAAAAGAAATAAAGAGACTGTAATGAAGCTGGGGACAGAGCTCAGTAGTGGAACACTTGTTCCGCATGCACAAGGCCCCAGGTTAAAGCCTCAGCACTGTCAAAAAAAAAAAGTGGTGGGGGATGGACTGGGTGTGGTGGCACATGCCTTTACTCTCAGCACTGGGGAGACAGAGGCAGAGGTAGGAGGATTGCTCTGAGTTTGAAGCCAGCCTGGGACTACAAAGTGAGGTCCAGGTTAGCCTGGCCTGTAGTGATACCCTGCCTTGAAAACAGAAACTAAACAAAACAAAAAAACAAAAACAAGCCGGGCGTGATGGCGCACGCCTTTAATCCCAGCACTTGGGAGGCAGAGGTAGGAGGATTGCCATGAGTTCGAGGCCACCCTGAGACTCTATAGTGAATTCCAGGTCAGCCTGGGCTAGAGTGAGACCCTACCTCGAAAAACCAAAAACAAAACAAAAAAAAAAAAAAAAACCAGCCGGGTGTGGTGGCAAAGCCTTTAAGCTCATCACTCAGGAGGCAGAGGTAGAAGGATTGCCGTGAGTTTGAGGGCACTCTCACATAGTGACTTCCAGGTCAGCCTAGGCTAGAGCAAGACCCTACCTTGAAAAAACACAAAAAGGGAGGGGGGCTGGAGAAATAGCTTAGTGGTTAAGGTGCTTGCCTGCAAAGCCAAAGGACCCAGGTTCAATTCCTTAGAACTCATGTCAGCCAGATGCACAAGGGGGTGCACACATCTGAAATTCATTTGCAGTGGCTGGAGTCCCTGGCACACACATTGTCTCTCCCTCTCTCTGCCTATTTCTCTCTGTCTCAAATAAATAAAGAAAAATAAAATATTTTTAAAAAATAATAAAAGGAAAAAAGAAACTATAATGAGACTACACTATACATACACATAGCCAAATCTGAAAAGGTAGCAAGACCAAGCGCCACACTATTGATGGCAGTGTGTGGCAGGACACATTGAGCCAGTACAAGCTTTCCCCCATGTAACAACACTGCTTCTAAGTGAGTAATAAACACACAAGTTCACATTTAAGTGCACCAAAAGACATGCACAAAATGTTCATATCAGCTTCTCATATAGCCCAGAACTGAGAACTACTCACATGTTCACCTACGCAGAATAGGGAAGTACATTGTGGCCGTGAGAATAGACCATCCACATCTACACAGCCATGTGGATGACTGACTTCAAGTCCAAAACAGGGGACACAGTCTATCATATTAGAAATTGACCTTTGTGTGATACACAGCTCTCCATTGCTGTGATAAAATGCTCAGAAAAAAATCAACTTAAAAGAGGAAAGAGAGGCTAGAGAGATGGCTTAGTGGTTAAGCGCTTGCCTGTGAAACCTAAGGACCCCGGTTCGAGGCTCGGTTCCCCAGGTCCCACATTAGCCAGATGCGCAAGGGGGAGCACGCGTCTGGAGTTCGTTTGCAGCTGGAGGCCCTGGCGCGCCATTCTCTCTCTCTCTCTCTCTCTCTCTCTCTCTCTCTCTCTGCCTCCTTCTCTCAGTGTCTGTTGCTCTCAAATAAATAAATGAGCAACAAAAATTAGAGAAAAGAAAAAAGAAAGAAAAAACAGGAAGTTGTGGGGATCCACCAGAGCAGATGTGGTGGTTAGCATGAAGTCTGTGGAAACTCGAGGTGCCATTGCAGCTGCCAGTGGGGTCACAGTGAGCGCTGTGGGTCCCGCAGACGAAGTCCCCGAGGTTCCAGACAGCGGGGGAGACTGGTTCCGCAGCGTCTATCACTTTGCAAATAGGAATGATGCTTTTTCTTTTGAGACAAGCCCAACAGACTGGCTTTTTAAAAAAACCACATTGTTCAAATATTTTTATTGACTTATTTGAGAGAGAGAAAGAGGCAGAGAGTGGGAGAATGGGCATGCCAAGTTATCCAGCCATTGCAAATGAACTCCAGACACATGTGCCACCTTGTGCATCTGGCTTACATGGGTTCTGGGGAATAGAACTTGGGTCCTTTGGCTTTCCAGGCCTTTAAGTGCCTAAACTGCTAGCCATCTTTCCAGCCCAGACTGTCCTTTTCTGTTTTTTTTTTATGCGAGAGAAAGAGAGAGAGAAAACTCTAGGGCCTCTGGCCACTGCAAATGAACTCCAGATGCATGTGCCACCTTGTGCATCTGGCTTACATGGATCCTAGGTAATCGAACCGGGTCCTTAGCCTTTGCAGGCAGGTGCCTTAACTGCTGAGCCATCTCTCCAGCCTGCTGCTTTTTTTTTTTTTTTAATTGTGTGTGTGTGTGTGTGTGTGTGTGTATACACACATGCCATGGTACACATGTGGAGGTCCACATGTGTCTGAGGCAGGGTGTCTTGTGTTTCAGGGCTGTTTATGCCAGGCGAAGTGGCCTCCCGGCTTCTGAGCAGTCTCCTGTCTGCCTCCCATCTGGCCATAGATACACCAGGACTATAGAGGTGTGCTGCTGTGTCCATCTTGATGTAGGTTCTGGGAACCCAAATTTTGCTATTATGCCTAAGCAGCAAATGCTTTTTTTTTTTTTTTTTTTGGTTTTTCGAGGTAGGGTCTCACTCTGGCTCAGGCTGACCTGGAATTCACTATGTAGTCTCAGGGTGGCCTCGAACTCACGGCGATCCTCCTACCTCTGCCTCCCAAGTGCTGGGATTAAAGGCATGCGCCACCACGCCCGGCTATAGCAAATGCTTCTTATCCACTGAGCTCTTCAGTTTGCATTCTGGTGATTGCTTTTACATTTAACACACAGAACCAAACTCCCGGTGGTCCTGTGAGTGACAGACTTGCAGTGTGAATTCCAACAGAAATTGAAGATCAGTTTACATGGATACATAGTCTCCCCCCGCCCCCCGTGTCTCTCTCAGGACTGGCCTTGTACATACTAGTCAAGTGCTCTACTATTTAGCTACATGCCAAGCCTTTGGTTTTGTGAGACAGGTTCTTGCTATGTAGCCCAGGCTGATCTGAAACTCACAATTCTCCTCCTCTATCCTTGAAAGCCATTTCTTGTCTCCTACTGGTTTCCAAAAGCAAACCGAACTTAGCAAGAACTGATTTTGGAACATGCAGGGCTGTGCTTGACCGTTACTGCATGAATAACAGGGGCTGACAAGAAGCTGTTAAGTGTGTGGGCGGGGTCAGATTTTCAGCTGCCTTGGGGTTATTTTTTTCCAAAAGGAGGGGGGTGGTGGCAGGTGGGCTGTGATGGGAGGAGCGCATTTTGGTTGTGAGCTGGATTTGAAATATGGCCTCCAGGGGCTCCAAGCATGGGGCTTGGAAACTACAAATGAGAATAGGTCTATTTGGGTGAGCTTTTTAAAAAATATATATTTTTGGTGGGTTTTGGTCAATTGCTTTACTTTATCTAGAATGCAATTGGAAAGCCCTTTTATTTGAAAACATTTTAATAATTTACATTCCTGCAAGGAAGAAAATGTGTTATTGCAAGGCTGAAAGACTTGGGTCTAAAGGCCTACTTTTCTGCATTCCAGTCGTTTCCCCATGGGGGTGTCTCCACCACCAGATGTTTCTTAGGTGACCTGGCCTTACAGCAGAGCAGAGGGTGGGCAGGTGGGGACCTAGGCTCCAGGTGAGGGTGTGGGATCAAGAGCCTATACACTTCTTTATCTGAAGGGGGGAAGCCTCTCACCTAATTCTGTCACCAGTACTAGATGGCCTTTCTATATTTTGACACACTGAATCATCCCCATGTCCGAGTTTGTTCCATTATTTATGACGGCCCATGTTCGGGGATAATGAATCACAGCTGCCTCCCGGGCAGAGCCCTCCCACCAGCTGCTTCTGAACCTTCTTTGAAGTTTGCCCCTGAGAGGCCTGGGACCCTCCAGGAACCCTATGTAGGGTGGAAATATACAGATGAGAAGGACCTTTGGACCCCCCCAGGCCTGCCGCACTCAAATCCCAGCTCAGCAGACAAACGGCAGCTCAGCACTGGGGAGAAGAGCATCCGTGGTTGGGTCTCCATGGCAGCTGGAGCAGAAAATAAGCATCTCCTCTCAGAGCCCCTGTGGAGGAGGGATCCGTGGGAGCGGAGGGTAGAGAGTCACACGCAGCTCCCCTCCCTGCCACCCAGCTGCCCTGTGGTATCCCCTTCTGGGGGTCAACTCTCCTGGGAGGATCCCAGCTTCCTCCCCCCAAGGCCAGTTTCCCAGCTGGCTCCTTTCCTGCCCAGCAACTCTCTATGTAGCTTGGGTGTCCTCAGTTACAGTGACCTGAGTTCTGAAAGGGTCTGGGGACTGTGTGGCCCTGAAGCAGGGCAGGGTCCCAGTCATCTGGAAATGGTCTTCACTGGCACCCTGCAGCCCCGCTGAGTGACCGGTCCCCTCCTCTCTGAGCCTGGACTTCCGTACTTCCAGGGTCTGAGGCATGCCCCCAGCAGCCGTGGGAGGGCCTCACCAGGCCATCCCTGTTCTAACTTACTTTTTTTTTTTTTAAATTTTTTGTTGTTTATTTATTTTTGTTTATTTATTTGAGAGCGACAGAGAGAGAAAGAGGCAGATAGAGATAGAGAGAGCGAGAATGGGCGTGCCAGGGCCTCCAGCCACTGCAAACGAACTCCAGATGCGTGCGCCCCCTTGTGCATCTGGCTAACGTGGGTCCTGGGGAATTCAGCCCCGAACCGGGGTCCTTAGGTTTCACAGGCAAGCGCTTAACCGCTAAGCCATCTCTCCAGCCCTAATTTATTTACTGTCTTTTTAATTTTTTCCTCCTTCCCAGAAAGCCTGAGGCAGGGCTTTCCTAGGTCCCCTTTGCTTCTCTCTGCCTGGCAGATACCCAGCTCTGCTCGACTGTTGCAGTCAGTCTGAGCTGCCCCCCTGTTAAACCAGAGTGCTTTGAGAAGGACAGGCACCCCAGAGCACCTGGAAATGAGGAGCTCCGATCTTTGAGGTCTAAAGCCCCACATACCACAGTGCAGGCTCCTCTCTGGAAATGTCAGGACCCCCGAAGCTCTGCCCGTGGTTGCCTGCTGCTCTATCCCAGAGCCTGCCTGGGGAGAGGACTAGGTAGCGCAGAAGGCTGTCCAGATGGAGCAGAAGGTAGCCCTGGCAGCTCCACCTGATGCTGACTGGATCTGGCATGTGGAGCCCGGTTCCTGCTATTTCTGTCCGGGTAGTTGTCCATCTGGAAATGTCTCCTCCGTGCCTCCGACTCACTATGGTTTACAATGCTCTGTCACAGGGAGGAGTGCAGGAGTGCGCATAGCCTTGGCCACCTTCCCTGGACAGCATTCAGGACAGGAGACAGAGTTTACTCACTCCACAGGACCTGGTATTTACCAGGCTGGACAACCTTTTAGGTCAGGGTGTGCCTCCCTCATTCCATGTGTAAATATTGCCAAGCACCTACACTGCTCTGTAAGTGTGGGGAACTGGCCCCCAGAATGGGGCACCAGCTTATGGCCTTGTCGAGGAAGCTCCTCCGAGTCTAGCCAAATGGCCAGGCATTCTTGTCTCATGAGCCAGGAATAGAAGCCATGGCTCCTCCAATGTGTCAAAGCTGGAATTCAAAGCCAGCCATACCTGTCTCTGTCAGTTAGCCATGTCAGCCTAGGGGATTGTTCTTGGTCACAAGACCTCACAAAACTACAGCAGAGAGACACAGTGTGATTTGCTATTGAAATGCAGTTACTCTGTAATTGTAACTGTAAAATGCTCTGTAAGGTGGGGCCTTAAGAGGTGGTGAGGCCTCTGCCCTTATGGGTGGATTAACGCTTATAAAAGAACAAGTTTAAGTCCCCTTTGTCAATACCCTTCTACTTTCTACTACCTCACAGCAAGAAGGCCATTGCTAGGAGCCAGTGCCTCTAGACCTGTGAGCAAATAAGGTCTGCTTATTAAAAATCACTCCAGGGCTGGATGGATGACTTAGCGGTTAAGGAGTTTGCCTGCAAAGCCAAAGGACCCTGGTTCAATTCCCCAGAACCGACATTAGTCAGATGCACAAGGTGGTGTGGTGCATGTGTCTGAAGTTCATTTGCAGTGGCTGGAAGCCCTGGCACACCCATTCTCTCTCCCTCTTTCTCTGTCAAATAAGTAAATAAAAATAAAATAATTTAAAAAAATCACTCCACATTAGCTATACTGAGGCATCTCCCCAAATACACTGAGACTGTACTGCTCTGTGTTTTGTTTGTTTGTTTGTTTGTTTTTTTCTCAAGGTAGGGTCTCACTCTAGCATAGACTGATCTGGAATTCACTATGTAGTCTCTCTGGCTGGCCTCAAACTCACAGTGATCCTCCTACCTCAGCCTCTGATGTGAGAGATTAAAGGCATGTACCACCATGCCTGGCTGGTTGTTAGGCTTTTTTTTTTTTTTTTTTTTAATACCTTTACCTGCTGAGAGAGAGAAGAATATGGGCATTCCAGGGCCTCTAGCCACTGCAAACCAACTCCAGAAGCATGCGCCACCAAGTGCATCTGGCTTTCATGGGTACTGCAGAATCAAACTCAGGTCCTTGGGCTTTTTAGGCAAGTGCCTTAACCTCTAAGCTATCTCTCTAGCACCGCCCCCGCCCCGCCTTTTTTTTTTTTTCTTAAGACAAGGACTCACTCTAACCCAGGCTGACCTGGAACTCACTCAGTAGTCCCAGGCTGGCCTTGAGCTAACGGTGATCCTCCTAACTCAGCCTCCCAAGTACTGGGATTAAAGGCGTTCACCACCCAGTGATGCTATCTCCATTTTACAGGTGAGGAAATTGAAGTGAGAAACATCCAGCAACTCATTCAAGGTCACACATAGAGGAGGTGGGATGGATAGGATTTGATCCCAGTATCTGGCTAGAACTCTTACTACCCAGAGCTTCCTCCCCAGCCTAATCCTGAGAGATGTCACTCTTTTTTTTTTTTTTTTTTTTTTTTGAGGTAGGGTCTCACTCTAGCTCAGGCTAATGTGGAATTCACTCTGTAGTCTCAGGATGGTCTTGAACTCATGGCAATCCTCCTACCTCTGCCTCCCGAGTGCTGGGATTAAAGGCATGAGCCACCATGCCCAGCAGAGATGTCACTCATTAGGCCCCAACTCCATGTTTTGAGCTCTGTTTTCCTTTAGGGGGATACCATGGTCTTATTCTTTTTTTTTATTTTTATTTGAGAGCGATAGACAGAGAGAAAGAGGCAGATAGAGCGAGAGAATAGGCGCGCCAGGGCCTCTAGCCACTGCAAACAAATTCCAGACTCATGCGCCCCCCCCCTTGTGCATCTGGCTAATATGGGTCCTGGGGAGTTGAGCCTCAAACCAGGGTCCTTAGGCTTCACAGGCAAGCACTTAACCGCTAAGCCATCTCTCCAGCCCATCTGCAGCCTTATTCTTGAAGGAACCAAGTCTGCTCACAGTGTATGTTGGGTGCAGGCTTTCACCTCCCCAACACACGCTAAGCCTGTCAACATAGAAGCGTAATTAGGGCCTCTGAGTCACTGATGCTGATTTTCCCATTTAGCCATTGTTAACATCAGGGATGGGAGGGCCAGGGTAATGACTGCTTTTGCAGCTCCGTGGAGTGTGAAGGAGACGTGTTGTTGGTAAACACTTTGGTGATTTGAAGGGCAAATTGTGGCTTGCACAAGCAGCCAGGAGAAGGCGGGCTTTGCTTGGGAGGGGAAGGGAGACTGACAGAGCAGGGGACTGCATAGGTCAACCACCTCTCGTCATGAACTTTTAGCCTTGTGCTCTGCAGGGTTGAGGACTCTTGCCCTGGGCCCCTCTTCCAATGAGAAACTAGCATATAACTTGGTCCTTGGAATTCAGCAGTACAAGGGTAGCACATTCATTGGGAAGGCAACAAAACAAACAAACAAACAAACAAAAAAACACCAGCCAGGAGTGGTGGTACACGCCTTTAATCCTAGCACTTGGGAGGCTGAGGTAGGAGGATCATGCCGAGTTCAAGGCCACCCTGAGACTAAAGAGTGAATTCCAAATCAGCCTGGGCTAGAGCAAGGCCATTCCTCAAAAAAAAACAGGGTTGGAGACATGACTCAGTGGTCAAGTGCTTGTCTGAGAAGCCTAGGGACCCAAGTTCGATTCCCCAGGACTCACATAAACTGGATGCATAAGGTGTCCTATGTATTTGGAGTTCATTTGCTAGAGGCCCTGGTGCACCCATTTGCTCTATCCTCTATCTGCCTCCTCTTCTCTCTCTCAAATAAATAAATAAAATATTTTTTTTAAAAGCAAATAACAACACCCCCCAGAAAATAGAGCTGGGCATGGTAGTACATGCCTGCAATTCCGGCCCTTTTGAAGCTGAGGCAGGAAGATGGTATATTCCAGAAGATTGTGTAGCCAGCCTGGGCTACACAGTGAGCCCCTGTATCAACCACTCTCCCCTCTACCAACAAGAGGGAGGAAGTGGTACTAAACAGATGAGCCATGATGACATTGTGCTCAGTGAAATAAGTCAGTCGAAATGGCAAGCCCTGCATAATTCGGCTTTCCCGAGACATGGAGAGCAGTCAGGCTCACAGAAGGGTGGCTGTGCGGGAGAGGGGAGCAGCTCTTACTTAAGGGTATGGAATTTCACTTTTGACGGGCGGCTGATGATGGTTGCATACTTAATATAGTTAATGTCACTGAACTGTGCCTCAACGTCGTGAAAATGATCCCTTTTGTGTTATGCTTTACCCACTTCAAAACAAAACAATCTGGTTGCATCTTAAAGTCTAGACCAGAAACCCAGCCTGGTCTTCCTGGAGGATAGAGGGGCAGAGGGGCCAAGAGACAACAGTATCTACCTACAGATGTCTGTGGTGAGGACCAATTTATTCATCCCCGATCCAGCGAGGGTTGACTGTACCTTACGAGATCCTTGCTCTCTGGGGACCCCACGACATGCCCCCTCTGGGTTCCAGACTAATGCTGCCCAGGACGGAGGTTCAGAGAGGAGGTGTCCCCAGGCTGGGGGCCAGCAGGCCTTGTCACCATCAAGCACTTGGCAGGGCTCCCTGCAGGGGACTTTTGCCTTTCCCATTAGGCCTCCATCAATAGCGCGAGTAATTTTGGGTTTGGCTGAGAAGAATGTGTTCAATCAGCCAGCGTCTATCATTTCTGTAATGACTGTGTTTTGCTCTCGCTGGGAGATGCCCTGAAGCCTTTATTTTCCTGAACTCGGCGGCAGCTGCACTGCTGCGTGTGTGAGCTCCCGTTTCAGGGGTCAAAGCGCCGCCTGTTCTTTCTCCTGCAGGAATTTGGTTGCCGGCACCAGGTGAATCAGCTCCTGGTGGCGGGTTCAGGCACCTGCTCAGCCTGTGAGGTGGAGGCTGGGTGTCACCTGCACAGTGGCCTCCTCTTGGCGAGAGGAGGTAGATGGGGAGGGTGATGATGATGTTGGACAGTGGCTCTTTGAGGTGCATAGCCCTTTATGGTTGGTATAATATTCTATCTCCATAGCCAGGCCGGGGTGGGGGGTCATAGGTTATTCTGATATTCCAGGAGAGGCTTAGAGAGAGTCAAGAAAAGTGTCTTCCCATCAGTGTGAAAGATACAATGCTTCCTCCATGTAACCAATTCCAGGACACGGTTCATCCCACCACTGTGAAATGTAGGACTTTGTGGCTGTGTGTGATATACACTTTTGTATGCATTTGCATTTGTGTGTGTGTGTGTGTGTGTGTGTGTGTGTGTGTGTGTGTTGGCTAGAGGACAACCTAGGTGTCTCTCCTCAGGCACTATCTAGCTTTGCTGAGACAGAGTGTGGTGGTTTGAATGTAAAGCGCCCCCCCCCCATAGCTTCATGTGTTTGTGATTAAGCCTCATGCTCAGCCCCCAGCTGGTAGAGCCCTTGGGTGGTGAGGCCTTGCTGGAGGACGTGTGCCCCTGGGGGAAGTCCTTGAGGGTTATTTGCCATTTCCCAGCCCAGGACTTAGGCTATTTCTACCAGATATGGGAGTAGATGTGAGCCAGCCTTGGGCTCTGCCATGCTTTCCCTGACATCATGAAACTTTCCTTGAGGCTGTAAGCCAAAATAACCCGTTCTTCCCATTGGCTGCTTTGCGTCAGGCCTTCTGTCCCAGCAACAAGAAGGTAACTGCAACACACAACCTCTCATTGGCCTGGAGCTTACCAGGTAGGCCAGACTGGCTGACCAGAGAGCCCTCACCCCACCCGCAGATGCCCTTAGCTTAGCTCTGGGATATCAAGGATGTGCCACCATGCCTTCTCCTCCTCCTCCTCCTTCCTTTCTTTTTTTTTTTTTTTTTTTTTTAAGTGGGCGCACCAGGGCCTCCAGCCACTGCAAACAAACTCCAGATGCGTGCGCCCCCTTGTGCATCTGGCTAATGGGGGTCCTGGGGAATCGAGCCTCGAACTGGGGTCCTTAGGCTTCACACGCAAGTGCTTAACCAGTAAGCCATCTCTCCAGCTCCCCCCCTTTTTTTGAGGTAGGGTCTTACTCTGGCCCAGGCTGAACTGGAATTCACTATGTAGTTTCAGAGTGCCCTTGAATTTATGGAGATCCTCCTATCTCTGCCTCCCAAGTGCTGGGATTAAAAGAGTGTGCCACCGTACCTGGCTTCTTCTTCTTTTTAAAAATATTTATTTACTTATTTATTTATTTATTTATTTATTTATTTATTTATTTGACAGAGAAAGAGGTAGAGAGAGAGAATGGGTGCGCCAGGACCTCCAACCACTGCAAATGAACTCCAGATGCGTGTGCCCCCTTGCACATGTGGCTAACATGGGTCCTGGGGAATCAAACTTGGGTCCTTTGGCTTTGTAGGCAGCGCCTTAACCACTAAGCCATCCCTCCAGCCCTCTTCTTCTTTCTTTAATATTTTTATTTATTTATTTACAAGTAGAGAGAGATGGGAGAGACAGGGAGAATGGACATGCCAGAGCCTCTAGTCACTGCAGATGAATTCCAGATGCATCACTTTGTGCATCTGGCTTTACGTGGGCACTGGGGAACAGAACCCGGATTGTTAGACTTTTCAGGCAAGCAAGTGCCTTAACCACTAAGCTATTTCTCTAGCTCTGTTTTTTTTTTTTTTTTTTGTTTGTTTGTTTTTTTGTTTCTTTGTACATGAGTTCTGATTTATACTTTCAAGGCAAGCACTTTACTAACTGAGCTATTTCCTTAGTCTTTTGTTATGCTTTGTTTTCTTTTCTAAAACAAATGTTACCAAACTTTTCCTACCCTCCTCACAGGTGGGATGAGAAGAACCAAGGTGAAATGGAGGGCACAGGAAGTGACACATTAGGAGGCTGACCATGTGGAATGTCCTAGAACAACCCTGGTGTTGTGAATCAGGCTCTGAACCCAGGAGTAAGCCTGCAGGTCCTGTCTTGAGAGCACAGCAAGATGTCAGTTGCCATGAGATGTAAGGGACAGAAGGAAGGTATCCTCCTGAGACATGGTCGTGTAGGTTTAAGATAGAAGTCAAGGTCACAGAGGGGAGCCGGGCAGAGTTCGCCTAGGGAACGGTCCAGATACAGGCTGGATACAGTGAGTGCTAATAAGTAAAGGCTCCTCTCTGCCGCTGAGGTCAGCAGAGCTGATGACCTCATTTGTAGAGACCACAGTGACCTGGAATCACTTCATGGGTTTGTTCCTTGGGCTTCCAGGAACCGAGTTGAGTATGACTAAGAACACTGCATTCAGTCTAGCCAAGATAAGCTCGGGGTTGAGGGCGGGCGAAAGAGGGTTACTAAAGGCTCAAAAATGACAAGCGTAGGGCCACAGGTTTCCCAGAATCTATCGTCTTTTGGGGATCCATCCCTAACCCACTCACAGACCTTATGTTCTGTCCAGGGTGGCCCCTGACCTTAGGGGAATTTCTGCCGCTTTGTCCCAGAGATGAGACACAACCAAGTGTTGGTTCTGGGCTGAGGATGGCAGAGACCTGGGCCAGGGACGCTGCACACCTTCCCCAGGAGTGAGGAGTGGGGTGACAGAATGGTGGGGTGAAAGGTTAGAAAACCAGCAAGTGCCTCTGCTACCTTATGAGTCCCCTGCCTAAGAACACAAGTGGCTCCCAGGAGAGCACCCATAGAGCACCTGACTTAAGGACAGGGGTTGGGCCCCTTGATCCCATGGCCCTCAGCACTTTGTAGTGTTGAGCTATTCAGTTTCCTTTTCTGTTTAGTCTCGCCAGACTTAAACACTTCATGTATTCCAACTAAAAAAAAAAAAAAAAAACACTAGGTATTTTAACTTCTAGAAACTTTGTCCTAAATTATGTATTGCTCTCTTAAATTTATTCATCAGTGGTTGGTAATAGTGTATCCTCAAGTCTTTTAATCAAATGTTCATTTTCATAGAAAGTGCAAATGGAGTGAAGGGCTGGGCATGGTGGCACACGCCTTTAATCTCACCACTCGGGAGGCAGAGGTAGGAGGATCGCCGTGAGTTCGAGACCACCCTGAGACTACATAGTGAATTCCAGGTCAGCCTGGGCCACAGTGAGATCCTACCTTGGAAAACCAAAAAGAAAAAAAAAAATTGAATGAAGAGACTTAATAAAGATGGTCTTCATCCACCATGCCATTGGAAAACCTTGCTTACAGATGTGGGTACTTCTTCTGGACCCCCTGATAGCTGTCACTACAGGGGACTCTGCTATGGTTTGGGTGGTTGACTTTAAGCCAGTGATGGTGAAGAAAGCCCTGACCATATATCTATCTACCCTTGTGTATGTGCGTGCATGACCACACATTGTGCCACTCATTAGTTTAGAAGGTTCCAGACCCCCAGAAACAGCACCACCACCTTTCTCAAGCACTAGAGCTTGCTGGCCCTTGGGTTCACCTGGGCTTTTCCTGCCCAACATCCCAGTAGCAGGGAGCGATGGCTAGTGCACCCAGCTGCTAGGGACTGGAGGTTTTCTGCCCTTGACCTGTCTGATTCTTTCCATGTTCCCTTGAGCGTTAAAGGATATCTGTCACTGTCTCTAGTACTTTTGGCATCCCAGAAGGAAGAAGAGCCGTTGTTCTTATCTACAGATGGGCACACTGTGGCCTCATGGGGGTTAGGTGTTTCTCCAGGGACTCAGGCCTTCCCTGTGCCCCAATCCCGCAAGCCCCTGCTATGTGGTTAAGTTTGGTCCCAGAGATTTCAAATTCCTAACCTTCTGTTACCTTATTCAGAGATGGGTCTTTGCAAGAGTAATCAAGTTAAGATGAGTTCCTATGACAGTGGGGTAGGCTTAAGTGATTGGTATCTGCGGTAGTTTGATTCAGGTGTCCCCCATAAACTTTAGGTGCTCTGGATGCTAGGTTCTGAGCTGATGGACATTTGGGAATTAATGCCGCCTGGAGGCAATGTATTGTTGGGGGTGGGCTTATGGGTATTACAACCAGCTTCCTCTTGTCAGTGTTTGGCATACTCTCCTGTTGCTGTTGTCCATCTGATTGATGTTGGCTGGAGGTGATGTCCACCCTCTGCTCATGCCATTGTTTTCCCCTGCCATCATGGAGCTTCCCCTTGGGTCTGTAAGCCAAAATAAACCCTCCCCCACCCCCCGCCACAAGATGTTCTTGGTTAATGTTTTCTGCCGGCAATATGAACCTGACTGCAACAGTGTCTTTTATAAGAGGAGGAGAGAGCAAGACCTCACATCCCAAAGATATTACAGCCTTCCCAAACAGAGCCTATGGGGAACATTTCCCATTCAAACCACAATATGGTCACAAGCCAGGCAGCCCTTGGGGCCACCAGAAACTAGAGGAGGCAAGAGTGAGGGGCTCTTCCACAGGGTCTTGAGAAGGCATGTGGCCTTTGGGATACTTTAATCTTAGAGTTCCAGCCTCTAGAACTAAGAGACACTTCCTTTGTCTTAAGTTATGCAGCTTGCCATTTGTGCAGGCAGCCCTGAGGGGCTCACGTGGCCCAGAAGCGTGGCAAGACCCGGCTTCCCCTGGAAAAGTCTATGGCTTTGAAGGCTAGGAGAGGGAGGGAGAAGGGCAAGGGAGGAGAGTGTCTGTGATGGAGAATAGCTGCCTGCCTTGTCCCCCCCCAGGTCCCCACACAGGCTACTGTTCAGCCCATTAAGGAATGACTAATAATACTCCCCTGCCCTCTCCTGTTTCGCAGGGCACTAATGACACCTTCTCTTTGAGAGAGAAACAATAGCGTCCCAGCTGCAGCCCATGGATCCTTCCAGAGGAAGGAGGTCCTGACCTCAAGACATACTGAGCTGGATGGTTCTTAAACAGACAGGCTGGATGGGCCCTCCCCTGCAAGGCTGTCTGGCTGCTAGGCACCCTGGGTTAGCTGGCCCAGGGCCACATGCATTGGCCAGGAGACCATTCCTCTCTCTGGAGGAGGAGGCCAGAGTGACCACTCTCACTGCATGCTGTGAGAAATACACATATTCAGGCCCACAGTCTCCTGAGACAGACTTTTTAACCCCTTTATTTTTTGTCTATTTAAAAATTGTAGCTGGGGGCTGGAGAGATGGCTTAGTGGTTAAGCGCTTGCCTGTGAAGCCTAAGGACCCCGGTTCGAGGCTCGGTTCCCCAGGTCCCACATTAGCCAGATGCACAAGGGGGCGCACGCATCTGGAGTTCGTTTGCAGAGGCTGGAAGCCCTGGCGCGCCCATTCTCTCTCTCTCCCTCTACCTGTCTTTCTCTCTGTGTCTGTCGCTCTCAAATAAATAAATTAAAAAAAAATTGTAGCTGGGCGTGGTGGTGCACACCTTTAATTGCAGCACCTGAGAGGCAGAGGTAGGAGGATCGCCATGAATTCAAGGTCACCCTGAGATTACATAGTGAATTCCAGGTCAGCTTGGGCTAGAGCGAGACCCTATCTCAAAAAAATTGTTATTAGCATATATTGATTATACCTAATAAGAGGTTTTATGATGGCATTTTCATATGCATATATAATGTATTTTGATCATATTCATCCTCATTAACCTCTTGTATCCTCCTCCTACTCAGTAAGTTTAATCAGGATTGCTTACAGGAGCATGGGTGGAGGGGTTATTTTCCAGAGTGTGGACAACTTATCTGTGGCTACATCACTAAAGAGATCATCTGCCCCACGGGCCTCCCACCACTGCCTATACATCCTCAGGGAGGGGTGGAGCCTTGAGGTCTTCTCCACTCTCCTTGTTTTTGGAAGAGGCTTCCGGGACATAAACGCCCAGGTGGATGCCAGGAGGTGGGAGCACAGAGCTCTGTGGAGCCCTGGGCCTGGGCTCCTGCCCCTGCTTCTCGATGGAAACTGACTGAGCCACGATGCCCCCCCCACCACCCTCTCCAGGCCCTTTGGCGGATTGTGCCCACCGGCTCACTTAACATGCACAGCACCAGGAGCAGGTGTCTCCAATTCCCATGTCATAGGTGAGGAGACAGGGTCAGGAGGGGTCAAAAGTTATCCCCCTTGGGAAGCAGCTGAGTGAGTTTCAACTTAGGCCCCTTTGATTCCAAAGCCAATTGTTCCTTCTCTGTGGGATGGTCTAAGGGGAGGCAGGGATGGTAAGGTGCATGTTGGGGGTCTTCTCTGGTGGGCTTCCTTCTTCATACAGTGCCTGATGGATGGCCTTCAAGGTAGGCCAAGGAGGAAGGGCCTGAAGCAGGCTGTGTCCCACTTTGAAAGTGGCTCAGAGGCCTGGGGGTGTAGCTCAGTTGTTATCTGCTTAACATGCACGGAGCCCTGAACTCAATTCTCAGCACCAAATAAAACTGTGTATGGTGCTGGGGAGATGGTTCAGTTGGTAAATTGCTTATCTTAAAAGCGTGAGGAACGCAGGCTGGAGAAGTGGCTTAGCAGTTAAGCGCTTGCCTGTGAAGCCTAAGGACCCCGGTTCAAGGCTCGATTCCCCAAGACCCACGTTAGCCAGATGCACAAGGGGGGTGCATGCATCTGGAGTTCGTTTGCAGTGGTTAGAGGCCCTGGAGCACCCATTCTCTCTCTCTCTCTCTCTCTCTCTCTGCCTCTTTCTTCCTCTGTCACTTTCAAATAAATAAAAATAAACAAACACAAAAAAGCATGAGGAACAATGTATGATCCTCGGATTCCATGTAAAAAAGCCAGGCATTTTGCACACACTTGTAATCTTAGTGCTGAGAAGACAGAGAGAGGTGGATTCCTGGGGCTCACTAGTCAGCCAGTCTAGCCTACTGGGCAAGCTCCAGGCCAGTGAGAGACCCTGTCTCAAAAAAGGTGAATGGGATTTAAAAAAAAAAAAGGTGGCTAGTGCCTGACACCTAATGTCCTCTGTCCTTCACATGTTCATGCATACACAGGTTTATGCATGCCCATGTGCATACATGTGCCCCTCCTCACATGCATACCCCATATGTATACACACACACACACACACACACACACACACACACACACAAACTGGGCATGGTGGTTCACACCTGTAATCTCAGTACTTGGGAGGTAGACACAGGAAGATCAGAAGTTCAAGATTATCCTTGATTACGTAGCAAGTTTGAGGTTGGCCTGGGCTACATGGAAAACCCATCTCAAAAAATTGAGAGGAGGGGGAAGAAAAGAAAGAAGGAAAGAAAGGAGACACAGAGAAGAAGGAAGGAGGGAGGTATGGAGGACACTGGACAGAGGGATAGAACTAGGGATCCTCTATAAGTCCCCAGCCCTTCTCTGCATCTTTCTGCCACCTCCTCCTTCTCCTTTCTTCTACTTTTTTTTTCCCCCAAAGTAGAGTCTCACTCTAGTTCAGGCTGACCAGGAGTTCACTATGTAGTCTCAGAGTGGCCTTGAACTCACTGCAATCTTCCTACCTCTGCCTCCCAAGTGCTGGGATTAAAGGCGTGCACCACCATGCCCGGCTCTTCTACATTAATATATATATATTTCATTTATTTGTTGGCAAGCAGAGAGAGAGCAAGAATGGGCACACCAGGGCCTCTAGCCACTGCAAACAAACTCCAGACACATGTGCCATTCTGTACATCTGGCTTTACATAGGTGCTAGGGAATTGAATTTGAACTCCAGTTATTAGCTTTACAGGCAAGCACCTTAACTGCTGATCCATTTCTCCAGGCCCCTTTCTTCTACATTTTGTCTGCATCTCCTCTGTGCCAAAGCCCAGGGTGCAGAAACAATTCCAACTCCAGCTGCCTGGTGAGTCGAGGGAGGCAGCACTTTCTCATCATGGCTTCTTGTGAAGGACAGGGTCTGCAGGTGAGGGCCCAGCACTTCAAGTCACTGCACAGGTCATATGAGTAGGTAACACACTAGGCTCTTTCTGACCCCACCATTGTTGTTTCTACTTCAGAGGAAAGAATATTCTTGAAGATTGGATAAATGGCATCTAAAACGCAGATCACAGTATGAATAGAAGAAACAATTCCCCCGGGCTTTGAATTTCCAGAGTAGACACCCATTGAGAGCCCATTCAGTTCTCATAACTCTTATCCCACCCCAATTTATAAACCAGGTAATTGTCTCCACAGAAATAACCTGGGTAGGTTTAAGTTTAACAGTGTCAAATGAGAATTAAATGAGCCCAGATCTGTCTGACCCCAAAGCTCAGCGCCTCTCCTACTCCCCACAGATGTCCCCAGCCCCGGAGCCCTTGGACAGTCCTAGGGCATCCACCGCTGTGACAGTCCTCAATCAGAGGCCTATGAGTGAATGAGGACACTTGGAATTTTCCATCATCATCTCTGATGCCCTGGGGGCCTGTTCAATTTGATTTCATCGAGTCTCGTTCTCTTCCTCTCAGCACCGCATTACGAGAGCTTTTTAAAGTCAGTTTTGCTGATTTTGAAGTGTGAGGGTTTGAACATGCATATAGTTTGGGAGGGTCCGTTTTCCTGAATTTGTCATGTGGGCCTGGTTTCAAGGACCCAGGGACGAGGCTGCTTTTCCAGCCCCTCAGGTCCTCCCGCCTTTCCCTGCTGCTTTGATCTGAGGCTGGATCTCGTCCTTGCCCTGTCCCTGCTGCTGCTGCTGGCCAGGAAGCCCTGGGCTAAGGCCACAGTCCCTTTGCTCCCAATGCCCTGCTGCTAATGACTGGGATCCCCTGTTTTCCCTTCCCCTGTGCATCCCCAGCTCTGGGGTCCCCCAAGCCACTGCTCTGTCCTATGCAAGGATGTGACAGGGTAGGAACTGGACCTAGGCTTGTCTGTCTATATCACCCACCAGACATCCCTGATACCCGAAGGTCAAGAGGTGACTGGACCCCATGTGAACTGCTCCCATACCCTAGTCTAGAAGACACAGTAAACGATGATAATGTCGTCCCTGAACTCTGTAAGCCTTGGAAACAGTGTTTCAGCTATGCCCTAGAAGCTTCTGAAATATTAAAACCTCATTAATTCCCAGAGCTTCTCTGGTGCTGTGGCGTTCAGTGGCTTCCTTTGGTTTCACAAGTCAAGTTCAGGCCACTTCTCTGTGGGTTGAGCCTGGGCTGGGGGTTGGGGGGGGAGGGGGAATGCCTTAACCTGCCCTTATTCCTGGGTCGCTCCTGACCTGTCTCCAGCTGCTCACCCAGGCCAAAGACATATGGGAGAGGATCTTGGAAGCAAAAGTAACCCCCCACAGTAGGGAGAAGACCTGCTTTTCTCTCAGTGTCATCAGTGGGTCCAGCCTACACAGGCTCGAGTTGGAATTTCTGTCTGGGTTCCCCAGGTTACATTAAGCAGTTGTTCCAGTGATTTATGACTTTGTAAGAAATCATCCCTGGGCTGGAGAGATGACTCAGTAGATAAAGCGCTTGCTAAGCAAGCATGAGTACCCGAGTTCAGATCCCCAGAACCCACATAAGGCCAGATGTTATAGCGGGAGTCTGAACTCACAGTGCATCTACAGAGTGATGGGAACAAAAAGACAGGAGACTGATAAAGCCCACGGCCAGCTAGTCTGATGGAAGTAGCGTGAACATAGCTGTGAATGAGAGACCCTGCCTCAAACAAGGTGGGCGGTGAGGACCGACCCCTGAAGTTGCCCTCTGACCTCTGCAAGTGTGCTGTGGCATATATGCTTCCTCTAGTACCCCCCACAAAGAAGAAAGAAACAAGCCAACTCAAAATAAGAGTAACTTAAAAAAAAAAAGGGCTGGAGAGATGGCTTAGTGGTTAAGCGCTTGCCTGTGAAGCCTAAGGACCCTGGTTCAAGGCTCGATTCCCCAGGACCCACGTTAGCGATGCACAAGGGGGCACATGCATCTGGAGTTCGTTTGCAGTGGCTGGAGGCCCTAGTGCACCCATTCTCTCTCTCTATCCATCTTTTTCTCTTCTCTGTGTCTGTCACTCTCAAATAAATAAATAAAAGTAAACAATACATACATTGAAGCTGAAGTCCCTTATCCTGTAGCTTCTGGGACTCTGTTAGAGTTTACATATGAGTTGTCCCCTATAGACTCATGTTTGGTCCCCAGCCGGCGATACTGTTTTTGGAGGCTGAGGATCCTTTGTGGGTGGAGTCTAGCTAAAGAAAGTGGGTCACTAAGAGGTGGGCCTTGAGGGTTATCACTTGCCCACTTCAAGCTTGCTGCTTCCTGACCAGTCTACATAAGCCACACAACAAGTAGTTGCTGCATGGAGCTGTGTGTTGCACTGCAGTGAACGGTGCTCTCTCAAACTGCATTCACATAATGTTCTTCAGCTTGTTTGGGCTTCTCACAGCCCAGGTACCTCAGGCTGCCGGTAGGGTGGCTGAGGGGCATCACGAGTAAATATTCCAACATGCGCGTGAGGGGACAGTTGTGGGATTTTGATGAAAGAGGGTGTAAGCTATATCATAAGCGAAACCTCCCAAGAGGCCATGTAGCCTCTGGCCTCTCTGCGACTCCTGGATGGCCATTGCTGGCTTCTGCGCAATGGACACTCCCAAAGCCTTCGATTTCCTTACAGAAGTGTTCTTAGAGACCCCGTGGGCCTCTGGGGTGTAGGTGGGGTGGGGCTAAATCAATGGGGATGGTGAGCACGGAATAAATGCGGGGTCTGTTACTTTCATGTCTCCCCCTGGCACTACGCAGCATTCTCTACCCCTCCCAGGCCTCTGGAACACTCTTCAAACTCTCTCACCAAGGACTTTTAAAAATATCTTATTTATTTATTTATTTACTTAGAGAGAGAGAGGGAGGGAGGGAGGATGAGCACACTAGGGCCACTAGCCACTGCAAGTAAACTCCAGATTCATGTACCATTTTGTGCATCTGGCTTTATGTGGGTACTGGAGAACAGAACCCAGGCCCTTAGGCTTTGCAGGCAAGTAAGTGCCTTAAGTGCTAAGCTATCTCTCTAGACCCAGCACTTTAAAAAAAATCATATTCTAATTTTTAAAATTAGTTTTGTTTATTTACCTATTTATTTATTTGAGAGCAACAGACAGAGAAAGAGGCAGAGAGAGAATGGGCACATCAGGGCCTCCAGCCACTGCAAATGACCTCCAGATGCATGTGCCACCTTGTGCATCTGGCTTACGTGGGTCCTGGGAAATAGAGCCTCGAACTGGGATCCTTAGGCTTCACAGGCAAGCACTTAACTACTAAGTCATCTCTACAACACCCCCCCAACACTTTTTATTTTATGTTATCTCTGCCCGTATGTGTGCCCACATGCAGGTGCACGTGTGTGGGGGTGCATGTGTGGAGGTCAGAGGTTGACAAATGGACATCTTTCTCAATCATCCTCCACTTTATTTTACTGAGGTAGTGTTGTAGACAGCTCCATACTGCTGGGATGAACCTCTAAACCAGACACAGTTTATGGGAGAAATGGGAGTTATTGAAGCTTTCAGATGCAGGGGAATTTCCACAATGGTGGAAGAAGCCAGTCCCCATTCACAGGTCCATGCAGACAGAAAGAACATCAGTAGCACCATAAGCAAGCACACCCCAGGAATTAGGCAGAGCTCCAGCACTCTGCATGTCTTAGTCTGGAATTCCAGATCTTCCACACACACTTAGGGCTGGAACCTAGGATCCACTCATAGTGACATCAGGTTATAAGCTTGAATACAACAAGTGAATCTATTGGAGGAGAGCCATTCAAAGTACCATAGGAGCACTTGGGAGGCAGAGGTAGGAGGATCACTGAGTTCAAGGCCACCCTGAGACTGAATAGTGAATTCCAGGTGAGCCTGGCCTAGAGTAAGACCCTACCTCAAAAAAATAAAAAACCAGGACTGGAGAGATGGCTTGGCTGTTAAGGCACATGCCTGTGAAATCTAAGGACCCAGGTTCAATTCTCCAGGTCCTATGTAAGCCAGATGCACATGGTGGCACATGCATCTGGAGTTTGTTTGCAGTTGCTAGAGGCCCTGGTGTGCCCATTCTCTCTCTCTTTCTCTCTCTCCCTCTGTCAGTCTCTAGTAAACAAATAAATAAAAATCTTTAAAAAACAAAACAAAACAAAAACCAAACAAGCAAGCAAAACAATGTACTACAAGTAGGGTCTCCCAGAACTAGCCAGTTTGCCTCAGGGATTCCTTGTGTTTACCTCCCATCCCCTGGGATTACAGTCAACACATAATCCCAGGGCATGGGAGGTAGAGACAAGGAGTCCCTGAGGCAAACCGGGGGAGGGAGATCTGAACTCTGGTTAGTAATCTTGCCTGTGAGGCAAGTGTTTTATACACTGAGCCATCTCCTCAGCCCTATTAAGAAAACAATCTGAGCCAGGCATTGTGGTGCGTGCACTTGGGAGGCAGAGGTAGGAGGATTGCCCTGAGTTCGAAGCCACCCTGAGACTACATAGTGAATTCCAGGTCAGCCTGGGCTAGAATGAGACCCTACCTAGAAAAAAAAAAACTTAAAAAAAATCTGTTTTATTTTTAATATTTTTAAATTATTAAGTTGAGAGGGAGAGAAAGAAGCAGAGAGAGAGGCAGATAGAGAATGGGCACACCAGGGCTTCTAGCTACCACAAATGAACTCCTGACACATGTGCTACCTTATGCATCTAGTTTACATGAGTCCTGGGGAATCAAACCTAGGTCCTTTGGCTTTGCAGACAAGTGCCTTAACTGCAAAACCATCTCTCCAGCACACCCCCCCCCAAATCTTTTTTTAAAATATACATATATATTTCTGTATTTGCAAGCAAAGAGAGAGAGGATGAATGGGTGTGCCAGGGTCTCCAGCTACTGTAAACAAACCTCAGATACATGTGCCTCTTTGTGCACCTGGCTTTACATGGGTACTGGGGAATTGAACCTGGGTCATTAGGTTTTGCAGGCAAACACCTTAACCATTGAGCCATCTCTCCAGCTGCTCCAAACAACCTTTTTTTGGAGGGGTCTTTTCAAGATAAGGTCTCACTCTAGCCCAGGCTGACCTGGAATTCACTATGTAGTTTCAGGGTGGCCTCAACCTCACAGTTATCCTTCTACCTTTGCCTCCCAAGTGCTAGGATTAAAAGCATGTGCCACCGCACCCAGTAAACAACCTTTTTTCCTGTATAATATTTACAGATATCTCACTAAGTCATAGCCACTGCCCTGGATTCTAATGCATTGCACTGGCTTTGCAGTGCTCCAACCTAAAAGGACCCACTCTGTGTTCTTCCCATGTATGCATCTCTTCTGCCTGGCTTCCTTTGCTTCATTCTGTTTGTGGGTGACACCATATTGTTGTATATAGCCCCCTGAAGGCTAACCTCTGTGCTCCTCGGGCTGTGGTGGGAACCCCAGTAGTTGGAAGAGGAAGCAGCACAGCAGGCTGGGTCAAGTCCTTAAAGCATCTGCTACCTGCATCATAAAAGTCACCAGAGGGGCTGGAGAGATGGCTTAGTGGTTAAGGCACTTGCCTGCAAAGCCAAAGGACCGAGGTTCAATTCCCCAGTACCCACATAAGCCAGATGCACAAGGTGGCACATGCATCTGGAGTTCATGGTGTACCCATTCTCTCTCTCCCTTCTGTCTCTCTTAAAAATATAAATAAATAAATAAATAATATATTTTTTTAAGTTTTAAAAAAAGTCGCCAGAAACATTAGCAATTCCCTTCACAGGGTTGGGCACGCAGATTCCTGGGTATGCACTACCTGTGGAGGAGATAGAGGGGAGTGGCAGTCTTGATGGGAGATGAATAATTAACAGTGATCACAGTGGAAACAAAAGCCATAGACTAGTTCAGCTGCCAGCGGTTCAGCTTCTGTGTCTGACCAGTGAGCATCCAGAAGACCTTGAAGAAGGCACGGGGTGGAGGAGTCTCTTTTCTGGGTCCAGCTGGTGCCCTAGATTGCTTTCAGCTGTAGCATAGGATCTTGTGAAGAATCTGTGGTCCCTAACTTATTCATATGTTAGAATCACAAGGGAACTACAAAACCCAGATACCTGAACCACTCCAAAGATGGTGGGCATGGCCTGAGCTTCGGCTTGCTAACAAGATCCCAGGTGTCAGTCACAGGTATTCAGAATAGTAGACTTACACATGTGCATGCAGTGTATGTATAAGTAGGCAAAGTACATATAGTGACATGTACTAAGTATGTGGCATGCATGTAAGTTGCAATCAGGTTCACATTGCTGGCAGAAATCACCAGACAAGAGCAGCTTATAAGAAAAAGGTTTATTTTGGCTTACAGACTCAAAGAGGAAGTTCCATGATGACAGGGGAAATGGCATAAGCAGAGGGTGGACATCACCACCTGGCCAATATCAGATGGACAACAGCAACAGGAAGGTGTGCCAAACACTGGCAAGGGGAAGCTGGCTATAATACCCATAAGCCCACCTCCAACAATACACTGCCTCCAGGAGGCATTAATTCCCAAATCTCCATCAGCTGGGAACCTAAGATTCAGAACATCTAAGTTTATGGGGTACACCTGAATCAAACCAACACATTCCTCCCCTGGTCCCCATAAACTGATAACCACACATGATGTAAAATGCAATGCATCCATCCAACTTTAAAAGTCCCTATCTTTTTTTAAAAATTTTTAAAATCAATTTCAATGATGGTCAAACATTCCCATAAGAAATGTAGGAAAGAGGGTCATTGAATTTGCCACACAGTCTTGTGTTTTAGAAAGGCCCATGGGCAGTGTGAAGCAGGTTTGTCTGAGATCTTTTAACTAAACCATAATACCAAAATAATAATAGCAATAATAATGGAAGCCAGGCATGGTGGTGCACACCTTTAATCCCAGCACTTGGGAGGCAAAGGTAGGAAGATTGCCATGAGTTCAAGGCCACCCTAAGACTACATAGTGAATTCCAGGTCAGCCTGAGCTAGAGTGAGACCCTACCTTGAAATACCAAAAAATAAAAAAAGAGGGAGGGAACCATAATGGCACAGAATAAACACACTGCAAAAGGTGACATTGGGCATAGCAAAGAAATATTCAACCAATACAAAATTTAAACACTCAAAGGAGAAAGTGTGGGGGGAGGGAGGGAATTAACATGGGATATTTTTTATAATCATGGAAAATGCTAATAAAAATTAAAAAAAAAATTTTAAAAAAAGATTTAAACAGGGAAAACATCAAACTCTGTAGCTCCAAGTCCAACAGCTCTAGTCACTGACAATAACAAGTCTGCAAGTCTGATAATTCCAACCAACAAGCCTCTGGAGTTCTGATTGTGCCCCTCCAGCTACACTACTCACAGTCCTGGAATATGTCATCTGGGGTCAGCAGCTCTCCTTAGCAGCCTTCTCATGGTCCCAGTTATCTCCACTGGGTCTCCACTGTAACCCACAGTCCATCTTCACAGCTCTATCTTGTCTCCATGCAGGTAATCCAGCAAACCTGCTTCACACTGCCCATGGGCTTTTCTAAAACACAAGACCATGTTGCAAATTTGATGACCCTCTCTTTCCTATATTTCTTATACTCCATAATACCAGATGGGGTGCCAATTTGTTAATCTAGGGGAAATAAAACAGACTTTATAGAACAGTACACTCATTCAGCATTCAGCCTCCTTCAAAAGACTGCATTCTTTCTGTTGTCCCAATGCAGGTCAGCTGGTCCAACCTCAATGGTTGTAATATTTCAATTGCAGCTGAATGGGCAACAGTTTTGGCCCAAATATTTCATCTCTGTGCTATATCCCTCTGCTCACACTAGTCCATTTCTATGCAATGCAACACTGCACAACTTCTCAGGACACAGGCACAGCAGCAAGCCTCTCACACAAACTGCTTCTAGCCCAGTCCAAGCAAAGTTCTTTCTCACCCCTATAAGGCAAACTTCACAGTCCATAGTTCTTACTGCATTCAGGTCTTTCAACTCTTACCAGAATAGTCCATCAAGCTGTACTTATAGCACTGCAAGGCATCTCTTAGGCCAAGGTTTCAAATCCATCCACATTCCTCTTGACAATCAGCTCCAAAAGGCCAAAGCCACACAGTCAGGTTTCAAACATCAATGACACCATTCTCAGTACCAACTTCACTATTGCAGTCAGGTTCACATTGCTGGCAGAAAATACCCAACCAAGAGCAGCTTGTGGGGAAAAGGGTTTATTTTGGCTTATAGACTCAAGGGGAAGCTCCATGATAGCAGGAGAAAACAATGGCATGAGCAGAGGGTGGACAGTACCTCCTGGCCACTATTAGGCAGACAATAGCAACAGGAGAGTGTGCCAAACAATGGCAAGAGGACACTGGCAATCACATCCATAAGCCCACCCCCAACAATACGCTGCCTCCAGGAGACATTAATTTCTAAATCTCTATCAGCTGGGAACCTAGCTTTCAGAACACCTAAGTTTATGGGGGACACCTGAATCAAACCACCACAATGTATGTATTGTGTGCGCATGTGCACCTATATAGAAATATATCATAAGGATGTGGCTGTATGTGACTATGGGAGCTAGTCAAAAAGTCTCTGTTGGCCTGGAGAGATTGCTCAGCAGTCAAGATGATTTCCTACAAAGCTTAAGGACCCAGGTTTGATTTCCTAGTACCCACATACAGCTCGATGCAGAAGGTGTCACATGTGTCTGGATTTCCTGTGCAGTGGCTAGAGGGCTTGGCATGCCTATTCTCTCTGTACTTGCCTCTCCATGTCTTAAATAAATAAATAAAATATTTTTTAAAAAAGTTGCTGGGTGTGGTGGCACGTGCCTCTAATCCCAACACTCGGGAGGCAGAGGTGGGAGCACCATGAGTTCAAGGCCATCCTGGGACTATATAGTGAAATCCAGATCAGCCTGAGCTAGAGTGAGACCCTACCTTGGACCCTCCCCCCCCCAAAAGGCTTTGCAAAGCTGTTACCTTCTGTTTGAGGCTATAGCTTGAAGTCCCCAGAACAGGCAGGTGGGAAGAAGCTAGAATATCAGGTAGGGACAGTTAAAATAAGCTGAAGGCAGACTGGGGAGCAGTCCTCTTCTGCCCTGACCTTGAGGTTTGGATGTCCTGTAGAAAACTTGTCATAGAGTAAACAGAATAGTAGGTTCAGGATCCAAGGAAGGGGAAGAGCTTCAGGTTCGCAAGCAGAGTTGCTGGACGGGTGTCCAAGAAATCTCATACAAGAATGCCTCTTGAAACCACTAGGAAAAGCCCAGGCCTCTGATTTCAAAAGACAATACCCATGAAGAGCAGCTTTCTTCACTATGGGGTGAAGATGCAGCAGGCAGAGCATCGGCTTCCTGGGCATTGGCCCCTGTAACTGTGGCTGGCTGCCTGGCAAAGGCATTATGATGTCTTCTAGACTTTACTTTTCCTTCCTGACATCCTTTGCCTGAGCCTTGCCCTCTCAGACTGCCCCCTGCTCTGAGTCCTGCCCAGCCTGCCCCTGGCTGCACTATGCCCTTCCTTTTGATTTTAGGCCAAGCAATTTTTGCTCTGTAATTAAGTGATCCTGCATTGTGGTATGCTTCCTTCATCTTCTATTTTCAGTAAAGCTTTACTTTCTGTCTCCCTTCTTAAAAGCATCATTTTAAATCAAATCTCTGCTGCAAAGCACCGGCTTTGTGGCTTTTTGTTTTCTTAGCCTAGAAGCTTCTTTTTTTTTATTTTTATTTATTTATTTGACAGCAACAGACAGAGAGAAGAAGAGGCAGAGAGAGAGAGAGAATGGGCATGCCAGGGCATCTAGCCTCTGCAAACAAACTCCAGATGCGTGCGCCCCTTTGTGCATCTGGCTAACGTGGGTCCTGGGGAATCGAGCCTCGAACCGGGGGTCCTTAGGCTTCACAGGCAAGTGCATAACCGCTGAGCCATCTCTCCAGCCCAGCTTTCTTCTTTTTTAAAAAAAAATAATTAATTAATTTTTATTGACAGCTTCCATAATTATAAACAATAAACTATGGTAATTCCCTCCCCCCCCCACTTTCCCCCTGTGGTGGTTTGATTCAGGTGTCCCCCATAAACCTAGGTGTTATGAATGCTAGCTCCCCAGCTGGTGGATATTTGGGAATTAATGCCTCCTGGAGGGAGTATATTGTTGGGGGCGGGCTTAAGGGCTTTATAGCCAGTTTCCCCATGCCAGTGTTTGGCACACCCTCCTGTTGCTGTGGTCCATCTTCTGTTGGCCAGGGGGTGATGTCCACCCTCTGCTCATGCCATCGTTTTCCCCTGCCATCGTGAAGCTTCCCCTCGAGCCTGCAAGCCAAAATAAACCTCTTTTTCCCAGAAGCTACTCTTGGTTGGGTGATTTCTACCAGCAATGCGAACCGGACTGCAACACTCCCTCACAACTCCACTCTCCATTATATCCTCTCTCCCTCTCAATCAGTCTCTCTTTTATTTTGATGATTTTTCCCTTCTGTTATGATAGTCTTGTGTAGACAGTGTCAGACACTGTGAAGTCATGGATATCCAGGCCATTTTGTGTCTGGAAGAGTGTATTGTAAGGAGTCCAAACTTTCTTTTGGCTCATACATTTTTTCCGCTACCTCTTCCGCAATGAACCCTGAGCCTTGGAAGTTGTGGTAAAGAGGTTTCGGTGCTGAGCACTCCTCTGTCACTTCTCAACACTATGGTGCCTTCTGAGTCATCCCAAAGTCACCACCATCTGAAGAAAGAAACTTCTTTAACCAAAAGTGAGAGTAGCATTAATATATGGGCATAATCATTAAGAGAAGTATTTAATGGGCAGTTTGGTGAGCATCATATATACATTTAGCTAGACACCAGCAGGTGTTACACCCCTAGGGCTCATGACTTCCCCATCATAGATTTTCAGTATCAGGCATGTATTCCTTCCCATGGAGCAGGCCTCCAGTCAAATTAGAGGGTGGTTGGTTTCCCTCATAACAGACATGCCCCTATTATACGTGTTGGCTCATCTGGCCTGGCTGGCCCAGCTTAAGGCTTTTAGTGTCCACTGTTGTTTATCTCCACTGGTGACTTCTCTCTCTCCCATGGAGCTGCATGCAGCATAACTTTCTCCAGCTTTCTGTCAGCTGGCATACAAGGAGGAGATTTTCAGCTCAGCTCCAGCAGGATTTCTCAGTGACATTGCAGCCCAAGTATGTGGAGTCTTCAGCAATAGTCTTACCATCTATTCCTGGTGGGAAACCAAGAGCCTTGGCAATGGCCTGTAATGTTTTGGGGGCATCAGGGACCTCCCTGGCCAACAACTCACTGGAAGGTATCCCATCCCTGGCACTGGAAATTTTCTAGTAACAATCTTTGGCTTCTCGGTATACCAATGTCCAAAAAAATAGGTTTCCATATGACTTACTCATACCATCTTAGATTTTGAATAACCCTCCTCCACCCATCCTTTACTCAATCTCTTCCCCTGACCTCACTTAGGCCTTTCCATCCCCATTAAGCTGTTCTTCTACTTGCATATATATAATACTGTCCTTTTCCTTCCCTTATATCCCCTTTCTAGTTTACTGCCCTTTGCTACTGAGTTTTATTCCAACTCACATACAAGTGAAGCTTCTTTCTTGTCTAACCAGGAGCGGTGGTTGTGCAAGTGACCTGTGGAAATGAACGAGTGTGGCAACAGCACACAATGACATGGCATTCGGCTGGGGGACTATGTGAACCAATTGTTAGACCTGGTACCCTGGCTGGTATTCACATGCTGAAAATGGAATCCATAGCATACCGGGTCTTCCACAACATTTAACATCTTGCATTTGGGGCCTGGCTCCCATTGGGGCCACCAGGGGGCATTGAAGTCAATGGCTTTGTCCCCACCACAAACCATTTGGACCAGTCTCTCAAAGTGGGAGGGGCATGTTAACATTTTTGGTTCTCCTGCTGATTTGAACACACACCTAAGGTTGAGGCCACGGGTGTAGACACATTCATGGAAAAGTCAGGAAAAGGTTTGTCAGTTATTGAGGAAAGCTGGTTTGGGTCCCAGCCCAGCCTCTGAGTCCAGATCTAGTTATTTACCTAAGACTTAAGTGACTCTTTATCTCCCAGTTAATAAAAAGCACCATGGAAACTGTGACATCAGGGGATAGGTGGCCAGGCACACCTTTCCTGGGAAGCACAAATACACCTTGTTTATTAAGGTCCTTGGTGACCTTGGGCTAGTCCCTGCCCCTCCTGGGCATATGTCCTTGAGTCATGAGAACTTTAGATGGGAGGTTGGCTGGGCCCTTCCAAAGTTGCCTTTAGTTAGCCCCGAAACCATATAACCCTTTTTCTTTTCTTCTTCTTCTTCTTTTTTTTTTTTTTAGTTTTTCAAGGTAGTGTCTCACTCTAGCCCAGGTGGCCTCGAACTCACAGCAATCCTCCTCCTTCTGCCTCCTTAGTGCTGAGATTAAAGGTGTGTGCCACCAAGCCCGGCAACCCTTTTTCTTTTTTAAATTTTTATTAGCATTTTCCGTGATTATAAAAAAACCCCGTGTTAATTCCATCCCTCCCCCCCACACTTTCTCCTTTGAAATTCCATTCTCCATCATATTACCTCCCCATAACAATCATTGTACTTACATATATACAATATCAACCTATTAAGTACCCTCCTCCCTTCCTTTCTCTTCCCTTTCCCTTTTTCTTTTAAATAGGTAGACTCAGAGTCGGGGGTAGGGGAGATCCACAGAAGACCCCAAGCAGGAGAGTCAAGGCTAGGCCCAGAGCCACGCCTTCTCTGGACCCCGTGCTCTGGGCTGTAGACTCTCTACCTCAGCCTGCCCAGCAAGGAATTTCTGAGACTTGGGTTCTGGGAACTGAGGACTATGGACTGAAGGGAGAAATGGGCAGCCAATGTAGAAGCTCTCCATATCAGGGAGCGTTCATTTCTCTCCTAAGCAGCTTCCTCAGCAGTCTGAATGGGGCCAGCTCTGCCTTCCTCCCTGAAATGACATGACCATGAAGGGAGCCTCACTGTGGCGGTCTAAAACGCCAGCAGGTAAGGGTAGGACTCCAGGTCTTCGCTCTCCCAATCTGTTCCTGGAAAACGCTGCTCCTGTGCAGGATTTGGATCTGGAACGTTCTCCAAAGGCCCATGTGCTAAAGGCTTAGTTGAGAGTCTGTGGTGTTGGGGCAAGTGATGCGATCTCTAAGGAGGCGGAGCCAATGAAAGGACGAACCCCTCTCCCTTTTCTCTCTTTGCCTCCCGGTCACCACAGACAAGCAGCTTGTGCTGCCACACGCACCTGCCATGATGTCCTGCTCGACACAGGCCAGTGCAATCGGCCAGGCAGCCACGGGCCGAAACCTCTGGAACTGTGAGCCATGATAAACCTTGCCGCCAGGTAAGTGGATTCTCATTTTGTGCTGAGGGGAAGCTGACTGACACGATCGGCTACAGCATCAAGCTGCATGCCCTCTGACTCATACTTCTCAGAGGTGGCTTCTGCTCCCCCAGTCCCATGCCCTTTCCATGCCATTTCATCAACAGGGCTACCTTCTCAGGGACATGCATTCATCTGCACAGATTGAGGCTGTGTGGCTATTGTCATGGGACAGGTTTGCCAAAGTTTGTAGATCCCTTTCCTAAAACCTCAACTCAGAAACACCGTTTATTTTGTCCTCAAGGCCAGGCAGATGGAACATCAGTCCTGGAGGGCAACCCAAAGGAACTGGGGAGTTTAGGCTTGAGGAAGCTGTGAGAGCGGCCACCTCGCTGGAGCAGAGCATCACCTCTAAACATGTGCTGACCTGCTCCAGGAAGCCCATGCAGCTGAGATGGAGGAAGCGGTTTTGGAAATCAGGGCACCCCATGCCGACAGGCTGGCCAGGATATGGGTCATTCTGAGCACTGTGGTAAGAAGGAATCAAGAATGTGGGGTTGAATGAGGGCCCACCAGCTGGCCAGCCGCTGCTCCTCAGCGCAGAGCATCCATCTGTCCATGACAAGGGCACCTCCCCGTGCGGCCATGGAAGGAGTATAATTAGGATGGTGTTTGGCAAACAGCAACATGTTAAACAAATTTGCTCACACTCAGTCCAGGAAGTCCAGGGCAAAGGTCAACTAGCACCAGGGGCACTGTGGAGGGTGGAGTCAGCCCCTAAGGCCTTGGAGCTCCTGATGCCAAGAGGTGCCACAGCTAGAGCTCTACAGGTGCCTACAAAATTGCAGGACTGGAGCTGAAGAGATGGCTCAGCAGTTGAGGCATTTGTCTGCAAAGCCTGATGACCTGGGTTCAATTCCCCAGGACCCGCATCAAGCCAGTTGCACAAAGTGGCACATGCGTCTGGAGTTCATTTGCAGTGGTTGGAAGCCCTGGCGAGCCCATTCTATCTGTCTTGTCTCTTTTCTCTTTCCTTGCAAGTAAATAAATAAAGTTAAAACAATTTTTTTTTTTTTTTTTTTGGTTTTTCAAGGTAGGGTTTCACTCTAGCCCAGGCTGACCTGCAATTCACTATGGAATCTCAGGGTGGCCTCGAACTCTTGGCAATCCTACTACCTCTGCCTCCCAAGTGCTGGGATTAAATGCGTGCACCACCATGCCCAGCTAAAGCGATTTTTTTCTAAGTGCCAAGTCTGGACCTTCACCAGAAGGGAGCTTCCACTCTAGTGGGCAGAGGCAGAGATCTGGCCCACATGCAAATGTCTCAACCAGGTCCTGCGAAGTATGTGAGTGTGAGTGTGGGTGAGTGTTGTTCATGTACGTGAGGGTTTAAGTGTATGAGTGAGTGTGAATGTGATGTGTATGAATATTTAGTGTGTGCTATGTGAGGGATTATATGTTTGAATGTGTATATGAAAGTACTTGTAAGTGTGCATATGAGTGTTTGTGGGTGAGTGGGAGTATATTTGTGTGTGACTGTTGTGCATACGAGTGCGGGTGTGTACATGAGTGAGCAGACATAAGTGAGTGAGTGTGGGAGTGTGGGGCTGCAGAAGTAATTGCCCCAGGAGACACCAGCAAGGAGAAGCTGCAGTCTCAGGGAGAATGTGAAAACTGGAACAGGGAGCTTGTAGCTGGACCTGCTCAGCCATCTGGAAGGCTCCAGAAGTCCCTAGTTTCAGTTCTGGGACCCTCCTCTAATGCTAGCTGGGCTCAGAGCCTCTTGGGAGGACAGTGATGTGTGCTGTTACCATTAGGGCCAAGATCCAAGTTGGGCCAAGAGAACCTTTTCCATGGTCTGCAGGAATCATGCCTCCTTAGTGAAGTGGCCCAGAGACTGCTACAGCTCTTGACCTTGGGGTTCACCTTGGCTCAGAGACTGCATTCACCCTCAGCTGCTGTCTAGCAATGACCAGGCCCAGCCCAGCCCAGGCTGCAGCCTGTGAGCCCAGGAGGCAGCGCTGTTGATGGGGCCTCTTGTGGACCATGGTCATAAGGGGCTCCTGAGTAAAGAGGTTTCTGGGCTAAGGGTTCAGTTAGGGAGTAGCCCTATGTCAGAGCTGGCCCAAGGACCAGGTCCAGCAGAGCTTCTCTTGGTTCACAGGAAGATGGAGCACCAACCCGCTTGCCTGGCTTTATTGACTCTTTAGGAAAAGAGCTTCCTCTGTGGCCATCATGACTTTGCCACTATGGAGAACATGGGACTTCCCTCTCATCTTATGGGCTGGAGAGAGGCTGGGCCATTTCCAAACCAGTGGAAGCTCCAGGCCAGACCCTCCCTCCTTTCCTTGAGCCATCCTATAGGGAGGCAGTGGCTTTAGAGTCAGAAACCAGGCCAAAGTTGGGCAGAAGAGGGCCTTAACCCCACCTTGGCGTTGGAGGGGCCATTTAACTTTGCAACCCTCATTTCCTTCTCTGAAAGTGGACAACAGAGCCCTTCCTCTTGGGTTGGGTATATCTGATCCCAACTAAGACCATGAATAAGGCTTGAATTGAATTATTCAATCTGTCCAAGTGTCTGGAGTCGTAAGTCTTAGACTGGGCTCCAAGAGGTCTGTGTTCTGGTCCTAGAGCTCCCACGAATAGCTATGGGAGAACAAAATAGTCTGTCAACTGAGTTTCCTCATCTACTCTGGGCTCCCAGGCGGATTTTCCCAAGGGACTCTTAACTTGCTGACAGTCCGGGGATATCCTCCCTGTTCTTCCTAGGACCACCCCACACCCACTTTGCTATGCTGTCCTGGTGCAATCTGGTAACGGGCACATGATGATGGACTGTGACTTCTGGCTAGTGCTTCACTTTACCAAGTAGAAACACGCTGATCCCTTTGTGATACCCTCTGCGATAGCTAATTTTGTTTATCAACTTGATTGGATTAAGAAAGACCTAAGACATTAGTGAGCCATATATTTTGGGTGTATCTGGGAGACCATTTCCAGGGAAGATAATAGAAGAGGTATAATCTGCATAGAATGTGGGTGGCATTATCACATGGGCTAGAATCCCTGACTGAATGAAAAACAGAAAAAGTGGCAACATTCCCTTTTCTCTGCTTTTTTGAACAACAAAAAAACCATTTTATTTATGTATTTCTTTGCAAGGAGACAGAGAGAGAGAGGGGGAGGAGGGAGAATGAGCACACAGGGCCCCTAGCCACTGCAAAAGAACTCCCAATGCATGTGACACTTTGTACATCTGGCTTTATGTGTGTACTAGCGAACTGAACCCAGGTTGTTAGGCTTTACAAGCAAGTGCCTTAACCACTGAGCCATCTCTCTAGCCCTCTCTTTCTCTGTTTTTTTCTTTTTATCTGCCAAAATGTGAATAAGCAGATTCCCATTGTCACAGACAGGAACTGGTTCCACTGCCATGCCCTCTCGTCCAGATGGGTTTTATTCCCTGAACCATGAGTCCAAATAAATCCTCGTCCCTTAAATTGCTTATGCCACCTATTTTGCCACAGTAAGAAAAAAAAGGTAGCATACAGAAAATTGGTACTGAGAAGTGGTTATTGCTGTGTGTACCTAAACTTGGGTTGTGGGAGGAATGTGAAGAGTATGGTGCTGTAGAGCTCTCACTTTTAAAATTATTAATTAATTAATTAAAATCAATTAATTTGAGAGAGACAGAAAAAGCAGCACACAGAGAGATTATGAGCATGTCGGGGCCTCTTGCCATTGCAAATGAACTCCAGATGCGTGCATCGGTTTGTGCATCTGGATTTACACAGATATTGAGAAATTAAACCAGGGTTGTTAGATTTTATAGGCAAGTGCTTTAACCATTGAGCCATCTCTCCAGCCCTAGAGCTGTCACTCAATCAAAGTAGCTTCTTTTTGCAGATGGCAGTGACTACTTATCAACGTGCTAAAAAGAAGAGACGGTTGAGGGCGCAGCACTAAATGAGATCTCTTTTTAAAAATATTTTACTTACTTATTTATTTGACCAAGAAAGAGGGAGAGAGAGAGAGAGGGAGAGAGAGAGCGAATGGGTGTGCCAGGGCCTCCAGCCACTGCAAACAAACTCCAAATGCATGTGCTCTCTTGTGCATCTGGCTAATGTGGGTCCTGGGGAATCAAACCTGGGTCCTTTGGCTTTGCTGGCAAACACCTTAACCACTAAGCCATCCCTCCAGACCCTAAATGAGATCTCTTTATCACACCCTCAAAGGCTCAGGGCCCATTGCAGAAGAGGTGGTGGAAAGAATATAAGAGCCAAAGGAAGGGTAGGACTCCTTACAACAGGCTCTTCCAGACACAAAATAGCTTGGATCTCCATGACCTCAAAGAGCCTGGCACTACCTACACAAAGACCATCATAATAGGAAGAAAAGATCATGACATCAAAATAAAAGAGACTAATTGAGAGAGGGAGGGAAGCTGATGGAGAGTGGACTTGTGAAGGGGAAAGTGGGGGAGGGGAGGGAATTATCATGGTTTGTTGTCTATAATTATGGAAGTTGTCAATAGTAAAAAAGAAAGTAAAAATAAAATAAATAAAACTTTAAAAAATAATAATAATATAAAAGATGGGGCAGAATCCTTTGGGATGCTGTTTCCAGATATAAAGTGTCTCACAGCAGCTGTTGTTACCTGCTTAATTTGGGCCCTTCACCATGTTACTATGGATGCTGGAGAAGGCAAATAAATGATATCAGATTACAAGGACTGGCTGAAAAGAAGAAGGGATTCAGTGCAAGGGGGAGGGGAGACAAGAGAAAGTACCGGGAGGGGAGTATGATCTAATAAAAATTGCCAATAAAAAGTGAGTTTGAAGCTGCAGACTAGAGAATCCCTAGAATGCTGGAAGCAGAGTTTGATGGTAGAAGTTTGGAAGACCAGAATGCCGCCGGGCATGGTGGCACATGTTTTTAATCCCAGCACTTGGGAGTAGAGGTAGGAGGATTACCGTGAGTCCAAGGCCAGACTGGAAGTACAGAGTAAGATTCAGGTTAGCCTTGGCTAGAGTGAGACCCTACCTCAAATAAAGCAAAAAAGAAAGAAAGACCAAAATGCTGAGAGAAACACAGACAGTGAAGGCTGGCCTTGTGAGGTTTCAGAGGATAACAAGAAACTGGGCTAGAGGCAATTTGTGTTAAATTCTGGCAAAGAATTGTGTTACACATGCTCTTCCTAGGAAGGGGTTCACAGTTTCAGTTAAGCACTCCTGTATTATACACCATTTCCTTTTATTTTTATTTATTTATTTGACAGTGACAGACAGAGAAAGAGGTAGATAGAGAGAAAAGAGAGAATGGGCACGCCAGGGCCTCCAGCCACTGCAAACGAATTCCAAATGTATGCGCCCCTTTGTGCATCTGGCTAAAGTGGGTCCTGGGGAAACAAGCTTTGAAGGGGGTTCTTAGGCTTCACAGGCAGGCGCTTAACAGCTAAGCCATCTCTCCAGCCCTCTTTTTTTTTTTTTTTTTTAAGATAGGGTCTCACTCTAGTCCAGGCCAACCTAGAATTCACTATGTAGTTTCAAGGTGGCCTCAAACTCACAGTGATCCTCCTTCCTCTGCTTCCCAAGGGCTGGGATTAAAGGTGTGCACCACCACGCCCAGTTCCCTATTTTTTTTTTTTTCAAGGTAGCTTCTTGCTCTAGTCCAGGCTGACCTGGAATTATTCTCAGGCTGGCCTCAAACTCACAGAGGTCCTCCTACCTCAGCCTCCTGAGTGCTGGGATTAAAGGCATGTGACACTATGCCTGTGTGAGAGAGAGCAAGAAAGAGAGAGAGAGAGAATAGGAACACCAGGGCTCCCAGCCACTGTAAACGAACTCCAGAAGCATGCATCTTGTGCATCTGGCTTTACGTGGGTACTGGGAAATCGAACTCAGGATGTCAGGCTTTGCAGGCAAGTGCCTTAACTGTTGAGCCATCTCTCCAGCTCCCTAATTTATTTTAATGTGGATTTCTTCTTTTTTCTTTTTTGAGAGCAGTGTCTCATGGGATTTGTGTTCTGAGAAACCCACTTAGGAAAGCATTACCCAAGAGCAGTTTTGGTTACCTGTGCTCCTTGCAGAGGTCTCTTACTGTTTGGTGCTTTTCTGGTGAGGGTGAGGGCAACTACATAATCCTACCGCACTTCAGAGCATAAAAGCAGGTCACTGATGAGGCGTAAGAGTTCGTATTTTTGCAATTTATACAGCTGTATGTTTAAATACCCATGTTGCAACTGTGTGTTTGAAGCAAAGCCTGCCTTTAGCTGTGAGTGGTGGGATGTGAACTTCTCACCACATGAAAAGCAGTTGGATCTTTGTTGTGATTCTTTAGTTTTCCTCTTATAAATTCAGAGAAATGACTGTGTTTGTTTTTGTTTTCCGAGTTTGGATCTCACTCTAGCTCAGGATAACCTAGAATTCACTATGTAGTCTCAGGCTGGCCTCGAACTCATGGCAATCTTCCTATCTCTCTGCCTTCCAAGTGCTGGGATTAAAGGCGTGTGCCACCACACCTGGCTTTTTTTAATTTTTTTTTTTTTTTATTTGGGAGCGACAGACACAGAGAGAAAGACAGATAGATGGAGAGAGAGAATGGGCACACCAGGGCTTCCAGCCTCTGCAAACGAACTCCAGATGCGTGTGCCCCCTTGTGCATCTGGCTAACATGGGACCTGGGGAACTGAGCCTTGAACTGGGGTCCTTAGGCTTCACGGGCAAGCGCTTAACCGCTAAGCCATCTCTCCTGGCTTTTAAGAAATGACTTTTGATCATTGAGCTTATGTGCCCAAGATCCTTGAAGAGCCCAGATGTCTCACCAGAGTTGGCATCAGTCCTCAGCAAGTCATGCACGGCAGGGAAGGCTGTGCATGTATGCTTGGGACCCTAGGCTGCCTGTCCTGTACTGCTGGTGTCTTTGTCTGGGAGAAGGAAGGGTGTAGTCAAACTTTTAAGTGCAGGAAGATGAGCTCTATTTCTCTTCTGACTCATTCTTTTTAAAAATTACTTATGGCTGGGTGTGGTGGCTCACACCTTTAATCCTAGCACTTGGGAGGCAGAGATAGGAGAATCGTCATGAGTTTGAGGCCACCCTGAGATTACATAGTTAATTCCAGGTCAGCCTGAGCCAGAGTGAGACCCTACCTCAAAAAAAAAAATTATTTATTTGAGAGCGAGAGAGAGGGACAAGTAAAGAGAGAGAATGGGCGCACCATTATCTATATCTGATTTACTTAGGTACTGGGGACTTGAACCTGGGTCCTTAGGCTCTGCAGGCAAGCAATTTAACTGCTGAGCCATCTCTCCAACCTCCAATTTTTTTTTCAAGGTAGGGTCTCGCTGTAGCCCAAGGCTGGCCTGGAATTCGCTCCCCAGTTCTGGGATTAAAGGTGTGCGCCACCATGCCCAGCCCCCAATTTTTTATAAAATAGAAAATGTTTTTGGGCTGGAGAGATGGCTTAGCAGTTAAGGAGCTTGCCTACAAAACCAAAGGACCCCAGTTCGATTCCCCAAGGCCCATATAAGCCAGATACACATGGCGCATGAGTCTGGAGTTTGTGTGCAGTGGCTAAAAGCCCTAATGTGCCCATTCTTTTTCTCTTTCTGTCTGCCTCTCCCTCTCTCGAATAAACAAGCAAAAAAATAAAATATTTTTTAAAAAAGAAAATAATGTTTTTACGTGGGAATGTGAAGTGTTTAAAGTGCAACTAGCTTCTGGGAAGACTGAAGTGCAAAGACAAGAAGTACATATGTCTGCATGTTGGTTTTGTCTTACGGAACCTATCTTTGAATGGCAAACATTTTAAACATCTGTTCTAAAATGTAAACACTGCAATTTCATATAAAGCAAACAATTTTAAAATCAGCAGCGTTGGCCACAATCTCAATAGGCTAGACTGTGAATACATTTTATTCAGAGATTATGTAAAATACTCAGAAATCAAAATGCTGATCAGTGTTGTAAAGAATTTATTCTGATAAATGAGAATCTGCATATGATGGCAAGATAGCTATTTGCTTAATAAAATTTTAAATTGCAAAAAAGAAAAAATGAATTGTGTTACAATTTGCTTAGGTCCTGAAAATTTAAGTGAGGCCAAATTCAAAATAATGGACTAGGGCTGGGAAGATGGCTCAGTGGCTGAATGCTGCTGCTTAAACATAAGGGCCTCTTAAGCCAGACACTGATGAGTTCACATGCAGAGTGTTACCACAAATGCTTTTAACCCCAGTACACTGAGTGTGGGGACAAGAGTTCACTGATCAATAGCAGGAAATATGCAGATGACACCCAATGTTCTCCTCTGGCCTCCTAACACAGGTACATGGGGCATGCACATCTGTATACACACATACATACACCAGACCACACACCACACACACTCTGTACACATGCACACAAAAAATGGACAGATTTGTTTTTGGCAGAGAAATTTTCTTTTGAAAAAAATTAACCAGGGGGCTGGAGAGATGGCTTAGCGGTTAAGCACTTGCCTGTGAAGCCTAAGGACCCCAATTCGAGGCTCAATTCTCTAGGACCCATGTTAGCCAGATGCACAAGGGGGCACTTGCGTCTGGAGTTCGTTTGCAGTGGCTGAAAGCCCTGGCGCGCCCATTCTCTTTCTCTCTCTCTCTCTCTGCCTCTTTCTATCTCGGTTACTCTCAAATAAATAAATAAAAATAAACAAAATAAACTTAACTAGATGTGGTGGCACATGCCTTTAATCCCAGCACTTGGGAAGCAGAGGTTGGAGGATCACTGTGTTAGTTTGAGGCTAGCCTGGGACTACAGAGTGAGTTCTAGGTCATCCTGAGCTAGAGTGAGACCCTACCTGGAAAACAACAACAACATATTTATGTGCATACACATGCTGAGTCATCTCCTCAGACCTCAGGAAATTTCAATACAACAAAATATTCAGGCTGCGGCATGGTTTATTGCTCACTGCATATATCCAGATTTACACACACAGAGGAGGGTGACAGAAGTATAGCAAAAATAGGTTAAAAATGTGTAGTTTGGCAAGAAAATGAGTATGAATGCAGTTAAAGTTGAGGATAGGGTAGACAAGACCAGAATGGCTGAAATTGTTAAGGTCTGTACAATTAAGCTTGAACTTTGAAATTGGACCAAAACAAAACAAACAAACAAAACAAAAGGGCAAGATTACATGCAGGAATCTTTCATGAGAGATTCTGAAAAGGCAGATGCTTCAGGATACCCTACTGGAAAATTGCCACCTAGTTCAGGGGCAAGGACAATATTGATCAAAAGGTGCCAGCCTACACATTGAGCTGGTGACAGAACTTGGCATTGTTCACAGGAAGCTGGTATTGCAGGCATGCTAGAAGCAACAGTGATGAGGCCAAGGAGACTTGTACTCTTGAGGCCAGGTAATTTGTGGCAGGGTCAGTTTCCCTGCAGCCAGGCCCAGAGGGCCATTATGCAAAGCTATGGAAGTGAAGCTTAAATTTCAATGGAAACCCCAGGACTCAGGAGATGCCAGGACCATGGGACATCGGTCAAGGAAAGCTGTAAGCACCTAGGGGAGCCAGCGCTACAGGCAGCAGAGCTGGTGAGGCAGGGTTACCCAAGGCCTTTGGAGCCCAGATGATGGTACCAAGAGCCCTAGATGCCATACGTGGCACTATAAGGTTTGAGGTTTATTCTGCTGCATGTTAGTTTTGATCTGGCTGGACCTTTCCTTCCATTCCTATGCCCCATTCCTCTCTTTTGGAATGGAATGTTGACTCTATGCCATGATGTAATGGAAGTATGTAACCTTGCTTTGATTTTATAAGGGCTCATAGCTAAGAGATTGACTTGAGACTCAGTGGAGACTTTGAACTTAAGCTTCTGAGCAATGTTAGAATTGTTAAGATAGGAGACTCTTCGATATCGACAAAATGCATTTTGCGTTATGGGATGAACATGAGATTTGAGGAGCCATGGATAGAACATTATTGCTAAAAGTGAGATGCTTGAGACCAAGTTGACAAGGGATGGGCTTGTGAGGGTTAATTGCCAACATGACTAGATTGAGTAAAACATAGGGCATTCGAAAGCCGGACATACCTTTAATCCCAGCACTTAGGAGGCAGAGGTAGGTGGACTGTCGTGAGTTCGAGGCCACCCTGAAACTACATAGTGAATTCCAGGTCAACCTGAGCTAAAGTGAGACCTACCTCAAAAACAAACAAACAAACAAAAAGATGAATGTACAGCATTCAAGAGACCCATTTCCAGAGAGGATTAATTGAGATGGTAAGTCCCACCTTGACTGCAGATGGCACTATCAATATGGCTGGAATAAATTTTAAAAAATAAAAAATAAAAAAAACAGGAAGAAGGAGGAAGGCAGATGAGATGCTAGCAGTCTCCTTTTTCTGCTTTCTGATTCGCCAAGATGTGAACACAGCCATGCCTTCCCCAGCACGGTCAACTGCATCCATTCTACCCTCTCCTTATCAAGCTGCTTGTGTCAGGAATTCCCTCACAGCCGTAAGGAGAGTCACTAATGCACCCTTGGATATGTCAGGTATTCTGTCACAGCCATAAGGAGAGTCACTAATACACCTTTGGATATGTCAGGTGTTCCCTTACAGCCATAAGGAGAGTCACTAATGCACCCTTGGACGTTTCAGGCATTCTGTCACAGCAGTAAGGAGAGTCACTAATACACCCTCGGATGTGTCAGGTATTCCCTCACAGCCCCCCCCCCCACCCGCCTATCCTAGAATCCCCACCTTCGTTTCCAACATTATAGAGGCAACTGCTTGTAACAATAAAGCGATTCCTGCTTCGACAAGACTCCCGACTCAGTGTGGTTTTTCCCCGGTGACTAGGAGAGGTTCTGAGTCATCCGACGTCCACCCTTCTCCCCAGCCCCTTGGGAGGAACCAGCGGGCCTGGTCCCCCCTCAGCACTACCCGCCGGCAGAGCCTGGCATCTGGTACCTAACGTGGGGCTCCGGGAACCCAGCAGACTAGTGCCCTGTGTGAGGCATTCTCGTTGAGGAGGTCAATCGGTGTACATGTGCGGGTGAGCGTACCCTCATAAGTTATGAGGCAGTCTTCAAATTTAATGCGCTAAACTTTGCTTCTATAACCTGTACTTGCTTGTCAACATCTCTTCGTTTTCTTTCCTTTCACTTTTGGTCCCAGCAAGCTGCATCTGCAGCTTTTGTATTTCTAAATGGGTCATATGTCCCTAGTGGACACACTGTGTGGCTTTTGACCTTTTAGGCTTGCGCTTCTCTCTCTCTCTTTCTCTCTGCTTGGGCCTGTTAAGGCAGGCCAGCTTTTTCTGCCATTATGGAACTTCCCCTGGATCTGTAGGCTTCAATAAATATCCCTTCCTCCATAACTGTTCTTGGTCTGGAAGTTCAACTGAGTAAACCTGAAGCTGCCTGATACAGAACTTGGTACTGAGGAGTGGACTGAGATGGACCTAACCATGTGGATGTTAATCTTTTGGAAGCTTTGTTTTGGAGGAATAGGCATGGACTTGGTGCTTACAACTGAAGGTGTCTTCTGGAGTGGTAAGCCAAATATTATGGACTATTCTGATGAGAATCTGAGAATGCTAAGTGCAGACAACATTGAACTCCGAGGCTTGGCTTATGAGCTTTCTAAGGGAAAGGAAAGACTGCAGGGAACTTTGTTTGAACTGGGCTACTGGCATAAGGGCTGGCTGTGTCCTGTTGCCCAGGCCCAGAGAGTTTAATCAAGGTTAAATTTATAATGGACTGATGTACATATGTAGGAAAGAATTTCCAGGTTAAACCTAAACGCCATGGATTTTTCAACTGTTTACAGACTCTTAAGGATACTCTAAAAGTTTTATATAGGGACATCGTCTTAATCTAAATTCATCTTACATTAGACACAGGTGATGCCTATGCTAGGTGGATCACAAAGTCATAAATACAGATGTAATTGGAGGTTTAACCAGGTTAAACATAGACAAGAGTCTATCACCTTGTGTTTTGCAAATGGATAAATCTGCTATGTAAAAACAAACAACTTCAGAATAGGATAAGAAATGTCAAGATGCTTATCTCTCTGCTCTGCAATTTCATTTTGCTCTTGCTTTCCAACATATGCTACTTAAATTCATGGAAAGCTGGACTCTTAAAAAAAAAAACAAAAATGGATAAAATCCCCTTTATCGCAGACCCCATACAAGTTTAAGCCACATGTCCCCCAGACTCTGACTAGAGACAAAATGGCCAATTGTCTCTGAGAAAGAAAAAGGATTACAACATATAACTGTGGTTCTCTTTAGTTCTTCTCTTTTAAACACCTAAAGTAACATCTGTTAGATAAAATTTCTCACTAGACAAAATGTTAAATAGGTAAACTGTGTTACAAATTCCTTACATAAGATAAGCATCAGACTTACCTAATGTGTATATCAGGGGAAGGGCCCCTTCATTAAAACATTTAATTGTATTAAATCTAATGTTTACCTGATGCCAAGGTTTTAATCAATGGAGAAACTGAGTCTTATGATAAGACCTCACTCATTAACGGGTCACTGATGCTAATTTGTTATGATTTAAGGGTTATAAAACTGGCTTTAAGACTCTCTCAGTAAAGGAAGTTAGGTTCCCCTTTTCATCAAGGTTTTAACTATTCTTAAGATAAAGGCTCACATAGAAGTGGTTATTTTCCAAAGGTGAAGTACTCATACCTAAAGACATTGTGACTTTAAAAATAGCTTCTGAGCCGGGCATGGTGGCGCACGCCTTTAATCCCAGCACTCGGGAGGCAGAGGTAGGAGGATCACTGAGAGTTTGAGGCCACCCTGAGACTACATAGTGAATTCCAGGTCAGCCTGAGCCAGAGTGATACCCTACCTCGAAAAACCAAAAAAAAAAAAAAAAAAAAAAATAGCTTCTGTATGATTTATGCTAATTCTATTGAATGGTCATAACGAGGTTTAATCACTTAGGTTTAAGTGATTTAATTTCAGTAATGATACTTTCATCTTCCTGGGATATGTTAGGATAGCTTGCATAAGCTTTATCAAATTTAAGTCATGGGTAAAATATAAAATTGTTATATGTGGGCTGGAGAGATGGCTTAGCGGTTAAGCGCTTGCCTGTGAAGCCTAAGGACCCCGGTTCGAGGCTCGGTTCTCCAGGTCCCACGTTAGCCAGAGGCACAAGGGGGCGCACGCGTCTGGAGTTCGTTTGCAGAGGCTGGAAGCCCTGGCGCGCCCATTCTCTCTCTCTCCCTCTATCTGTCTTTCTCTCTGTGTTTGTCACTCTCAAATAAATAAATAAATAAATTTTAAAAATTATTAAAAATTGTTATATGTTAATAAAAGTTTTTGTGGTACATAAAATCAATAACTATCAATCTTAAGCCAAAATCATGGGTTGTCCAATAATGTTTTTTCTTTCAAAAAGATTTATCAAGGGTTATATTAAAATTTAGCTAGCTGTTTTGGTTTAAAAAAATGATTAAACTCTATGGTTCTGTTTCCAATGTTCTCTGGGTAATTTGTACCAACACAGGTACCTAAATTAATCAGAGGTGTTTTCAAACACAGATGCTAAAAATTTCTAAGTTAAATGAGTTAGTCTATAAATCAATTGGTACTGTTTTCAAGACTGGTGACAGGTTCTGCCTATGTTTATAAATGTTAAATATTTAAAATGTGAGATATGTCTACTTTCTATACCTCTTATACAAGACTTATACTACCATAGTACCACTAAAATTTTAAAGATAGGATAATCAGACTCTCAAGTCTCAATTACAAAAACAAAAGGAGGAATCCTTACCCCCACATGACCAACTAAACAACCATTATTTACCCTAAATATTTTAAATTTTTCTAAAGAAAATAAACAATTATCCCCTTTTCAAAAACATTGGTCCTCATCCATTACCTACAGTTCTATCTGGGTAAGATGGAGGAACCCATTGACTGGGGCCTGGAGCTGGCTTTGCCTCTGATCTGGGCCTCCCCGGCTACTTGCAGTACAGTTGCCCATACGACCTTAAAAAATTGCTCAGCCACCTTCCCCATCCCCATCCAGCTTTTTCCAATGTTTCTTCTGGAACTTGCATTTGGGCCCCACCTTCCCCTAATAATTCCATTATAGATGTGGGATACATTCATCCTTCCTTCTGTACTTTTAACACAACTGAGCCCAGTGCTTAACGCTGCCTGCCTTCTAGAATGGTTTATGTTTGTGGAGGTGGGATGGCCTATGACTTTCTGTCCAACAATTGGATGGGCCTTTGTGCCCCAGCCACCTTAATCCCAGATGTAGATATTATTCCTGGAAAATGAGGACCTCCCTATGCCCTCTTTTGATTATATCAGAGGGAGACCTATCTCCAACAGCAGCTAGATTCCCTGGCTGAGGTAGTCCTACAAAACAGGAGGGGACTAGACCTAGCAATGGCTAAAAAGGGAGGCATGTGCTTGTTTTTATAGGAAAAAATGCTGCTTTTACACCATTAAATTGGGAATCGTCCAGGGCAAGATTAAGAGGCTCCAGGAAGACTTGGAGAGGAGGTGATGAGACCCCCAGGACAGCCCACTGTGGACGGGCTTACATGGCTTCTTACCCTACCTCCTCCCTCAACTTAGGGCCCTCCTTCCCCTCCTCCTTATCCTCACTCCGCGCCTTGTGTAATTAACTAAATTACACAATTCATTCACCAGCAGCTACAGGCAATAAAACTCCATCAGGTTGAGATACATTACCACAGGCTGGCAACTCAGGAATTAAGTTCCTCAGATGACCCACTGCCATCTCCTCTGCCCTCTATGTGACCAATGACAGGTAAGATCTCAGACTGACTGAGACACCCTAAGACAGGCCATGGAGTGGGTTCTTGGCTAGCTAAACACATGGTACCCAGTGACAGGAAAGATCCCCAGAGGGGGACAATCTAAGACAGGGGCCAGGGTGACTAATGCTCTTACAAAAACAAAAGGGGGAGATGTTGGGCCTTGAGAGGCCTGGGCTTGAGGCCTACTGGAACTTCCTGAGCCTAGCTAAAGTTGGGTGATCTGCCTTGGGCCAGCTATGACTCAGCAACACGCCAAATGGCTTTTGGCCTGCTACTTCCGCGTAGGAGTTGAAATGCCCGCGTGTGCGCTTGGGACCAATCATCTCAAAGGTCATGGTTTACTATTGGCCCTTACTTCAACCCCACCCCCCTGTTCTAAAATCCCCGCCTTCATTCTTAACATTATATAGGCAACTGCTTGTAAGAATAAAGCGAGTTTCTGCTTGGACAAGACTCCAGACTCAGTGTGGGTTTTTTCCAGTAACTAGGAGAGGTTCTGAGTCGTCAGGCATTCATCCCTTCTTCCTCAACCCCTTGGGATAAACCAGTGGGCCTGGTCCCTCCTCAGCACTACCTACCCGCCTGGGAGGAGCCTGGCAGTCAGGTGTTCCCTCACAGCCACAAGGAGAGTCACTAATACACCCTTGGACGTGTCAGGTATTCCCTCACAGCAGCAAGAAGAGTCACTAATACACCCTTGGATGTGTCAGGTATTCCCTCACAGCAGCAAGGAGAGTCACTAATACACCCTTGGATGTGTCAGGTATTCCCTCACAGCCGTAAGGAGAGTCACTAATACACCCTTGGACATGTCAGGTATTCCCTCACAGCAGCAAGGAGAGTCACTAATACACCCTTGGACGTGTCAGGTGTTCCCTCACAGCCGTAAGGAGAGTCACTAATACACCCTTGGACGTGTCAGGTATTCCCTCACAGCCGTAAGGAGAGTCACTAATACACCCTTGGACGTGTCAGGTATTCCCTCACAGCAGCAAGGAGAGTCACTAATACACCCTTGGACGTGTCAGGTATTCCCTCACAGCCGTAAGGAGAGTCACTAATACACCCTTGGATGTGTCAGGTATTCCCTCACAGCTGTAAGGAGTCACTAATACACCCTTGGACGTGTCAGGTATTCCCTCACAGCAGCAAGAAGAGTCACTAATACACCCTTGGATGTGTCAGGTATTCCCTCACAGCAGCAAGGAGAGTCACTAATACACCCTTGGATGTGTCAGGTATTCCCTCACAGCCGTAAGGAGAGTCACTAATACACCCTTGGACGTGTCAGGTGTTCCCTCACAGCCGTAAGGAGAGTCACTAATACACCCTTGGACGTGTCAGGTATTCCCTCACAGCCGTAAGGAGAGTCACTAATACACCCTTGGACGTGTCAGGTATTCCCTCACAGCAGCAAGGAGAGTCACTAATACACCCTTGGACGTGTCAGGTATTCCCTCACAGCCGTAAGGAGAGTCACTAATACACCCTTGGATGTGTCAGGTATTCCCTCACAGCTGTAAGGAGTCACTAATACACCCTTGGACGTGTCAGGTATTCCCTCACAGCAGCAAGGAGAGTCACTAATACACCCTTGGACGTGTCAGGTATTCCCTCACAGCCGTAAGGAGAGTCACTAATACACCCTTGGACGTGTCAGGTATTCCCTCACAGCAGCAAGGAGAGTCACTAATACACCCTTGGACGTGTCAGGTATTCCCTCACAGCAGTAAGGAGAGTCACTAATACACCCTTGGATGTGTCAGGTATTCCCTCACAGCAGTAAGGAGAGTCACTAATACATCCTTGGATGTGTCAGATATTCCCTCACAGCCGTAAGGAGAGCCACTAATACACCCTTGGATGTCCCACTTCACCAGTGAGACATCTGAGGTCCAGAAGCTCAAGCCCATGTTCCAGGTGCACCAGCTGTTAAGTGCTGACTGATGCTAAACAAGGTTTTCTTAGCATATGACCCTTTATGTTGGAAGGTTCTGGTTTATGGCTGACCCCACAGATAACAATTGGGAGACCCTTCTTCCCCTCTCACAAGGTCCTTGTTTGACTGCTCAGTTCCAGGTCCTCTAAGTCCACGATAGTTTTCTCAAAACCCAGCTGCTTTTGAAGGAGTTATGTTGAAAAGGGGTCTGGAGAGATGGCTTAGCAGTTAAGGTGCTTGCCTGTGAATCATAAGGACCCAGGTTTGACACTCCAGATGATGCAAGCACACAAAGGTTGCACACGTGCACAAGGTGGCACACACATCTGGAGTTTAAATACAGTGGCCGGAGGCCCTGATGTGCCAATTCTCTCTCTCTTTCATTAAAAATAAATAAATAAATGGTCAGTCTGTGTTGGAAAGATGGCTTAGCAGTTAAGGTATTTGCCTGCAAAGCAAAGGATCCAGATTCGACTTTCCAGGACCCACATTAGCCAGATGCAAGGTGGCGCATGCATGTGGAGTTTGTTTGCGGTGGCTGGAGGCCCTGGTGCAGCCATTCTCTCTCTCTCTCTCTCTCTGCCTATTTCTGTCTCTCAAATAAATAAATAAAGTAACTTTAAAAAAGAAAGGCCAGCCAGGCGTGGTGGCGCACACCTTTAATCCCACCACTCAGGAGGCAGAGGTAGAAGGATCGCTGTGAGTTCATGGCCACCCTGAGACTACATAGTGAATCCAGGTCAGCCTGAGCTAGAGTGAGACCCTACCTCGAAAAACCAAAAAAAAAAAAAATAAAAAATAAAAAAAAATAATAATAATAATAAAAATAAAAATAAAAAATAAGAAAAAAAAGGCTAGTCTGTTGGGCTTACCTCAAAATAAAGAAAAAAAAAACACAGCAAAAGGCATCGCAAGGCCACCTTGTAGAAGAGAAACGGGAGGGGGTAGCCTGCTGCTAGGTGATCAGCTGTCCTTGACCTCTGTCTATTGCAGCACAAACATGGCGATGTCCCTTCTACCACTAGCCCACCCATCTGCCCCCTGCTTATTCTTCCTCCCCACAGCTCCCTGCAGCTTTGGCCACCTGCTCCCCACAACTACCAGAGTATACAAGCAGCCACCTCAAGAGATGGTCCTCCGGGCTGGAGAGATGGCCTAGCGGTTAAGCACCTGCCTGTGAAGCCTAAGGACCCCAGTTCGAGGCTCGGTTCCCCAGGTCCCACGTCAGCCAGATGCACAAGGGGGTGCACGCATCTGGAGTTCGTTTGTAGTGGCTGGAAGGCCTGGCGCACCCATTCTCTCTCTCTCCCTCTATCTGTCTTTCTCTCTGTGTCTATCGCTCTCAAATAAATAAATAAAATTAAAAAAAAAAGAGAGATGGTCCTCCACACTGGGTATTCCTCAGGACAGCACAGATGCAATTACAGATAGACCATTGGTTACCACCTGTCCCCTCATCAGCCCTGGCCATCTTCTCTCACTCGCTGTGGAGGAACATTTTGATCCACCCCCACCTCACCATTAGGAATCTTCTTCCCTCAGCCCCTCTCATTACTAAGAGATTAATTTTCACCCATATGCAGAGCCGAGGACCAAGCAGCTCAGCTCGATGCCACTAGACTCCACCCCATCCCCCTTGTCACACAAACTCACAGTCCCCAGCAGATCTAGATTAATCTAGATGTGGGTGTCTAGATTCAGGGGCTGAGAGAGGACTCCCTCAGCATCAGCAAAGACACCTCAAACGCTCAGATCTCACTCTGGTTTAGGACGAAGCGAGCAAGAAGGGCCAAATGCTGCCCTGGCTGAACCAACGCCAGCATAGGCATGGTCAGGCCTGCATTCAGCCTAAGCCCCACCCACTGCGGAAAGCAGGTGCCAAGCCCACGGAGAATAATGCTCGGAGCAGCAGGAGTGCCTTCTGAGCTGAGTGTGATGGCGCTGTGCTCAGCTAATGGGAGCCGGGGAGTCAGGCCTCGGCTCTGTTTGGGGCTTATTTGTGGAGTGCCCCGGAAAAGCACAAAGTCATGGCTTGCAGGACAGCATGAAGGCAGCTTTCATGTTGCTGTTTCGGCTGCCACTGCTGGATCCACTTCTGAAAATGCCTCTGCTAGGTGACATTTATCAAATCCAGGGCTTCCTAGTCCCAATACATAGTCAAGTCTGTTTGTAGATAGCGTTGCCAGGCTACCCAGTATGTGCCATCGAGGATCTAAATGGAGAAGAGGTTTTTGTTGTTGTTGGTTTCAATTTTTTTTTAATTTTATTTATTTATTTATTTGAGAGTGACAGAGAGAAGGAGCCAGAGAGAGAGAGAGAAAGAGAATGGGCGCGCCAGGGCTTCCAGCCACTGCAAACGAACTCCAGACGTGTGCGCCCCCTTGTGCATCTGGCTAACATGGGTCCTGGGGAATCAAGCCTTGAACCGGGGTCTTTAGGTTTCACAGGCAAGCACTTAACCACTAAGCCATCTCTCCAGCCCTCAATTTTTTGAGGTAGGGTTTCACTCTAGTCCAGGCTAACCTGGAATTCACTATGTAGTCTCAGGGTGGCCTCGAACTTGCGGCAATCCTCCTACCTCTGCCTCCCAAGCACTGGGATTAAAAGCGTGTGTCACTACGCCCTGTGAGCTGTGAGGTTTTGACAGCTCGGTGTAGGTGGGGAGGGAGCTTAGGTACTTGCCTAATGGGAAAGTAAACCCTGCTTATCGCCTGTCACCTTTCTGTTTTCCTGAGGTGGTGATAGGGAGGGTAGAGGTTCTGACCCAGGTGCTATGTACCTGGCTAGGTGCTAGGTACCCAGGCTACCTCTTGCCTTGCTGCCAGCTTTTCCGGTGTATGGGCACTCAGGCTTGACCTTATCTGGTCAGTCAACATGTACGGGCTACGCCTGCCTTTGGCTATGCAGCTGACAGGGCCTCTGTTATGAGCCAATGACCGCAGTAGTGATAAATGCTGTCCTCCACCCTGACTGTCCCTTCCCGCCTTCTACCTGGGTTATATATTTGTGCATTGCTGTGACCAAGTAGCTGACAGAAACAATTCAAGGGAGGGAGGAATTCTTTTGGTTCATGGTTTCTGGGGGTACAGTCCGTCCGTGGTTGCTTGGCCCCACGTATTGGGGCAGAATGTAATGATGACAAGAGCTTTTCAGAGGAGAGGGGGATTTTCAAGGTAGACTCTCATTCTAGCCCAGGCTGACCTGGAATTCACTATGTAGTCTCAAGGTGGCCTCAGACTCACAGCAATTCTCCTACCTCTGCCTCCCAAGTACTGGGACGAAAGATGTGTGCCACCATGCCTGGCCTCCATTCTCTTTTATTCTGCTTGGGCCCACAATCTGTGAATGATCTCTCACCCTCAGTCCTTTCCGGAAACACCCCCCCCATACCTCCCTTTACCCACACATCCATACACCCATAAAAGGGTGTGCCTCACCAATCTCCTAGGTGATTATAAATTCAGTCAAGTTGACAATCAAGATTAACCATTAGGCAACCTAGTCAAGCATGAGTTGGCCAAAGAGAGTGGGCTGGAGCTAGCTGTGGTCCTCTCAGGCTGTGGTCACACACCCCAGTGACACAACCGTAATGCTATTGCACTTGCACTTCTTTATTTTATTTTATTTTTAATTTTTTTCATTTATAGTTATTTACTTATTTGAGAACAACAGATAGTGAGAGAAAGAGGCAGATAGAGAGAGAGAGAGAGAATGGGTGCGCCAGGGATTCCAGCCACTGCAAACAAACTCCAGACGCGTGCGCCCCCTTGTGCATCTGGCTAACGTGGGACCTGGGGAACCGAGCCTCGAACCGGGGTCCTTAGGCTTCACAGACAAGCGCTTAACCACTAAGCCATCTCTCCAGCCCCGCACTGGCACTTCTTGCCAAGGCTTTATGTGGCTGTCTCGTTACCCTGATGAGGTGATTTTGTCCTCACAGCCTACAGGCAAAGATACAGTGCTTCCTTGTCCCCAGTCACTTAGTAGTGCTGGGCCTTTTTCCTTCCCTTGCCTCTGCCTTCCATTTTTGGTTTTTCGAGGTAGGGTCTCACTCTAGTCCAGGCTGATCCGGAACTCACTCTGTAGTTCTCGGCTGGTCTCAAACTCAAAGTGATTCTTCTACCTCTGCTTCCCAAGTGCTGGGATTAAAGGCGTGCGCCACCATGCCTGGCTATTGCCTTCTGTTTCTTTCTTAATTAGCCATGCTCTGCCCTGTGCTTGCAGGACAGACAGATGTCCACAGAGACTGCACAGTGGGGTTAGTGAGGTTAACAAGGCACAGCCATACACATGTTCTGGGTCAATGGCTGCTCCTCACCGGGCCTTCTGAGCGTGACAGGAGGCCCCCCCACACCTAACGACAGATAAGACAATGAAGGTGGCGGTAAGCAATGCACACATCCCCTCCCCCGGGTGAGGCCCCATCTGTCTCTGCTTGAACATGACTGATTGCAGTCATCTGATTACACCTCCTCCTTCTGCTGTTAAGAAAACTGTGGTTTTGAGTGGGTTTGTGACTTGCCCAGGGACACACAGAGAACTATCTGGAAGTCATGCCGCCTTGGACAGCATCTCTGCTAGTCACATGCATTTCTGTGGCTGAGTCAGCCAAGGTAATGTCTCCCTGGCTTTCCCCCTCCACCCTGTGTTGGTGGTTCTTCTTACCCCATGACCACCGCCATGCTCGGCTGGTTGGCCTTGGTTTGCCGGGGCCTTTCTGGCTCGTTTAGTCCTGAGGTGTGTTTGTAGATGTCGTGGCAGCCCCGCCCCAGTCCCCTCTCACCTGGGGACGTATCAAGGGGCTGATGCAGCAGTGTCCTGCAGGGGCCTGGATCTCCTGGATCTCACAAAGCAGGAAGGAGCACAGGGCCACCACTCAGGCTCTGGGACTAAGCTTGTCTACAGCCAGCAACAGGGGGACAATCACCAGATGAGAACAGAAGCTGGTTGATGAGTCTTGGTCTCTACAGTGAGTTTTTCTCTTTAGTTGGGTTCTAAGACATCCCCTTCCATTCTTTTATTATTATTATTATTATTATTATTATTATTATTATTATTATTTTGCAGAGACAGGGAGAGAAAGAGAGAATAAATGGGACTGCCAGGGCCTCCAGCCGCTGCAAATGAACTCCACCTTGGTGTATCTGGCTTATGTGGGTACTGTGGAATCAAACCTGGGTCCTTTGGCTTTGCAGGCAAGTGCCTTAACCACTAAGCCATATCTCCAGCCCCTCTTCCACTCTTTTCAGGGTCTTCAGGTAACCCAGGCAGCTGAGGATGGGTCTTGTCTTGCTGCATCTCCGTGCAGGCTTGTCCTGCTGGTTGGGGGTGAGCGTGAGCGTGTCCTAACTCCGTGGGCTTCCACCCTACCCCCACGCCATCGTCCTCAGGTGACACTTTCCATACCTACTTAATTCTCCTTCAAATTGAAGGGAGAAAAATAGCAAAAAGATCCCAGAGGCTCTGAAAGGCTTTCATGGGTTCTGTGCAATTAGGAGGCTGAGCTGTGGGAAGTAGCAGGGGCTCTAGGGGCAGGTTACTCCGGGAAGCTAAGGCGAAGATGGAATTTTCCATGACACTCCACTCGCTCAACTCATAGTGGTCTGTGTCTGAGGGAGAGTTGGCCCTTGGGGGCAGATTCTGTGAAGGTGATATCCTTCCAGATAGGAAAAGCACCCAGTACCCAGCCATCCCAGCTTCCTTCTCCTGTCTCACTGTTAGTCCCTAACCACCCACCTGTGTTTGCCCCCTCTGGGGGAGCCAGCCCCCAAAACAAGGGGGTGACTATCCATAGGCCCCACTCACAGTGCTGGTGAGGAGGGGACAATCACCCACATGCCTCATACCCAGCCCAAAGCCATGGAGGGCCTACTATGTGCAGCATGCCAGGCAGGTTAGAGGACTTTCAAGCGGTGAGCGTGGCCTGCCCTTGACAATCCCCAGCTTCCTGTTGGCAACAGTCCTAGAGGCAGTGACTCTGCCCTCGGAATCCATGGCTTCTCCTGCTACGGCCTCAGGGCACTAAGTTCCACACTGTGACCACTGGCTTTAGGCATTTTGCATGGCACACCACAACCACACACACCAACACAGACCAAACTTAAAACCACTGGTTCAGATCAGCCGTGGTGGCGCACATTGTTAACCCCAGCACTCAGGAGGCAGAGGTAGGAGGATAGTTATGAGTTCAAGGCCACCCTGAGACTGCATAGTGAATCTCCCCCCAGCCAGAAAAAAAAAAAAAATTCACTGGAAGCAGGGAGGCCTGGGCCTTGGACATGTGCTTGCGCCTCAGGTGCGTGACTGGTGACACTGACTTTTCTGGGAGGTTCCATCAAGCAGGTTTGTGCCCCATGCTGGGGGCCTGACTCTCAAAAGGCCTCGTGTATAGTGTGTGCGTGTGACACCCCTTCCCCCACACAGAGTTACTCACATTCATTTATGCACATCTCCATTTACTCAAATATTGGCATACAGACACATTTAAAATTACATAGACGCACACCCCTTACGAAATCCATAACTGCTGGGCATGGTGGTGAGCGCCTTTAATCTCAGCATTTAGGAGGTCAGGGTAGGAGAATTATTGTGAGTTTGAGGCCAGCCTGATACTCCATAGTGAATTCCAGGTCAGCTTGGGCTAGAGTGAGACCATACCTCGAAAAAAAAAAAAAAAAAAAACAAAGCAAACAAAACAACAAAAACCCCACATCAGGCGAGAGAGGAAACTGAATCTAGCTCTTGGGGTCTTGGGTCAGTGTGTCTAAGGAGGGAGCAGTCCTGGGGGTGGAGGTGGGGGGGAGAAGAAGGTCCTGGAGAGACTGGGTGTGAGCCCCTAGTTCCTGGTCTCCTGAGAGGAGATAAATGGAATCCATGCAACTGCAGGCCACCTTCCTCACCCATGTCAGCTGTGGTGGTTGGATTCAGGTGTCCCCCATAAACTGTTCTGAATGCTAGGTTCCCAACTGATGGGGATTTGGGAATTAACACCTTCTGGAGGGAGTGTATTATTGGGGGCGGGCTTATGGGTGTTATAGCCAGCTTTCCTTTGCCAGTGTTTAGTACACTCTCCTGTTGCTATTGTCCACCTGATGTTGGCCAGGAGTAATGTCCACCCTCTGTTCATGCCATCGTTTTCCCCTGCCATCATGGAGCTTCCCCTTAAGTCTGTAAGCCAAAAATAAATCTTTTTATTTTTTCCCCCAAAGCTGCTCTTGGTTGGGTGATTTCTGCCAGCAACACGAACCTAACTGCAACATCAGCTCACCTGTCCCTATCCTCTGAGCTGACCTAAAGTACCATCTCTCTTAGTCCAGGTGACTAGAGTCAGATTTGGAGGAAAAAGGTCCCTGTGAGGCCCAGCTGAGAATCCCACACCCTGTCTGCAGGAGACCCTGAGGCTCCGCCCTTTCCCAGTCCTGAGGGCTGAGAGCCTCCTTGCCCAGAGCAGCGATGGGCAGGTTAACTAGCTGCAGCCCACCTTGCTTCCTCTCAAGACCCTGCCGCTGACTGAGGGACGGAGGCCCGCGCCGCAGCATCTACTCTGTGCGTGAGTTGGAGACCTTGACCTGCTAGCCTAAGCAGGCTGCCCACCGCCACTAAAGGTGCCAGGAAGACAGGGCTGGGATGAAAGTGAGGACCAGCCTCAGGGACCAGAGCACCCGGAGCAGCCAGACAACTTTAATTTCTCTTCACAGCTTCTCAAGGTGAAGTTCAGATGGGCCATGTTATGAAATGTGCCCCTGACACTCCCTTAATTGGTCCCCCAAATTCTTCCATTCCACTCAGCCTCTTTCCAGTGGTGTTTTTTTTTTTTTTTTTTTTTTTTTTTGTCCTGTCAAGAGACCTCTTCTTGGGTTGGGGAGATAGCTTAATCAATAAGGTGCTTGCTTTGCAAGCATGAGAAACTGAGTTCTATCCCTAGAACCTATAATAATAATACTTGGGCTGGGGATATGGCTCAGGAGTTAAAGGCACTTGCTTGCAAATCTTGACAGCCTGGGTTCATTTCCCTAGTACCTATGTAAAGCCAGATGTACAAAGTGACACATGTGTTTGGAGTTCATCCCAGTACAAGAAGCCATTATGTGCCCACCTCTCTCCTCACAAATCAATAAATAAAATTAAAAAATAAAAAACAGGTATGGCTATGTGCTTATGATCCTAGCACTGGGGAGACCAAGGTAGGTGAACTCCTGCGGCCAGGTCCACCCTACTTGACAGACCTGCCTTCCCCCCAAAAAATGGTGGACAGCACTTCTGAAGAAAAACACCTGAAGTTGTCTTTTGGTCTCCACATGCACCTGTACACATTCCTGCACACACACACATGCACACATACACACACAGGCCTCTTTTGAATAGTACAGGGGCCGAACAGGGTGGGGCACACCTTTAATCCCAGCACTTGGGAGGCAGAGGTAGGAGGATCACCGTGAGTTCGCGGCCACCCTGAGACTACATAGTGAATTCCAGGTCAGCCTGGGCTAGAATGAGACTCTACCTCGAAAAAACAAAAACAAATAGTACAGGGGATTCTTGTGAACCAGGCCCATGTAGGATGATTTCTACTGGACCCTGCATTTCTTTTTCTTTTCTTTCCTTCCTTCCTTCCTTCCTTCCTTCCTTCCTTCCTTCCTTCCTTCCTTTCTTTCTTTCTTTCTTTTTTTTTTTTTGAGGTAGGGTCTCACTCTAGCCCAGGCTGGCCTGGAATTCACTATGTGGTCTCAGGATGGCCTTGAACTCATGGCGATCCTCCTACCTGTCCTCCAAGTGCTAGGATTAAAGGCATGTACCACCATGCACCTTGTGTTTCTAATTCTCAAGTTCATGTGCAGACTGGACCTATACCCTGCTATGAAACCTGTCAGCCATTGCTTTCTGTCTATCTTTATGTCGGGCCATCCTGAGCCAGCCACAGATGTGAAGAAGAATAAGGGGGTTGCTCCATCTCCCACTCATTAAATCGCTGCTCATTTCCTTGGTGTAGCACACACTCCGTGCGACCACGTGTGTGCTGAGAGTGACCCCATCTCTCCATCATCCGGAGAGTAGACCATGGAACTGAAGCTCAGATTTTTTTGTTGTTGTTTTTGAAGCAGGATCTCACTGTAGTCCAGGCTCTCCTGGAACTCACTCTATGGTTTGAGGCTGACCTTGAACTCATGGCCAACCTCCTACCTCAGCCTCCCCAGTGCTGGGATTAAAGGCATGCGCCACCATGCCAGGCTAGAAGCTCAGATCTTAACTGAATCTTGGCCTGGTTATATGAGACCGCCCAGTGTCTCCGTTTTACCAATGGTCAGTGCGAACTTTGCAATGAAGGCCACAAAGGCCTTTGGTATCTCCGGGCCTCTGTCTAGTGAACTTGGGTCCTCTCTGAGAGCCAGCAGTGTCCACCAGGGAGTCCATGTGGCAGTTTAGCTGAGCAACAACTTTGCCAGCCAGAGGTCTGTACTTTCAGCAGCCCTGAGTGCCCCTCCCCGAAATAGCCTTCTGCTGCCCCTCTTCTCTGCAGGTCGGGAGGGGGTGGGGAGAAAGGAGGCTGCCCCGAGAACTGCATTTGACCTTCGCTAAAATTAGGTTGCAAGTCCCAAGGGGTGAGTGAAATGAGGATGAAAATGAGAAAACAAATTGAGGGCATTGGGAGCTGTTAAAAATATGTGTCTATATTAATGGAGGCAATGAAAAAGAGGAGTCCCATATGCCAGTAAAGCCCCGGGGTGACTGTCATCGTTTTAGCGCGGAATCCGGGTGTGGGTCAAGAAGGGATTCTAAGAGCACTTTGTTCCTCCAGACAGGGAAAATGAGAAAATGAGGTGCAGAGAAGGTGTTGATGTCCAAGCCGATCACACAGAACAGTGCCAAAGCCAAGCCATCTGCATGGGCCAACTAGCCCCTCTCCCCCCGCAGGAGTTGCCTTTGGTCCAGGAAGTTCCCTTGGAGCCCCCAAGCCCTGTCCAGGAAGGAACCTGACTTGGGGGGCACACCTTAGTCCCACATGGACAGCTAAATAGTGATGGCTAAGAAGTGCTTATCATAGGGCCAGCCATATAATAGCTAATAAGCCTTGGTTATTACTTTATTATTAATATTGATCAGTGGAGCAGAGTGAAGTGAGAATAATGATTGCAGGAAATTATTTCTTCTCTGGCAAGAGTAGGGAGAAACGTAGAGCTTTCCCAGCCAGAGGAGGCTCCATGTAGACAAGGTATAGGAAGGTGAGAGAGGCTAGGCTGGAGGCAGGAGAGGTGAGGAGGGAGGCGGTGTCCACACCACAGCAGCTGGTCAGTGACACGGCCTTTTTGGAGCACTATGCAGGGGTGGTCCTGAGCTGGGTTGCCCCTCATGGCACAGCTGAGAAACTGGCTGGGGCTCTGTCTAGGTCCTAGATTCACAGCCCTGTCTGGTTTCCTGCAATGGTCCTCTCTCTTTTCCCTGTCGCCTCTGTCTCTGAGCTGATGCTGCTGGCTCACCCACCCCCATGCTCTCCTCAGCCACAGTGGATCTTATCACCTTCAGGGGTCTATGGTCTTGGGAGCTGGCCATGTCCCTCCACAGCCTTGTCCTTAAGCAGAGAACTCGCAGCACCAGGCCTGTCTGTCAAAGCTCTCTTGGTGGTTCTGTCCACAAAGGCTCCCCATGTGAGGTTTCCCTTCTGGTATCCCCAGCTCCAGGAGTGAGACCAGTTCAGGTGTCCTGGTAATGTTGTTCTTGCTGGGCCTTAGTCTCCTTGTCTGGGACAGGAGTCAGCCAGGTAATATATAAGCACCTTCCAGGTGTGAAACTAGCCTATGATGCTGACCCAGGCCATCCTCTGGCCTAACCTGAGCTTTGAGCCCATGTAAAGTCTTCCTAAAGAGAGAAGGGAAGAAAGGCAGAGATAGGTGATTGCCCCCCTTCCTCCTCACACCCAACACTCAACTAGGAGCTCAGGCCACTCATGGGGACAAGCCACACAGTGACGTTGGTGCAGGGCTAATTGATCTCGTAGACACTGAGTAGTGTTCTTATGTCTGCTGTGGTTTGAATGCTCATGTCCCCTCCAGAACTCAGGTTGGAACTTAATGCCAGTGAGAAACAGGAGGTAGGCTCCTTAGGAGGTGATTAATTTATGAGGACTCGGATGATTGGATTAGCAATCTTCTAGAAAAACTAGAGGAGGGCCTGGAGAGGTGGCTCAGCAGTTAAAGGTGCTTGCTTGCAAAGCTGTATAGCCAGGATTCGATTTCCCAGTACCCACCTAAAGCCAGACGTGCAAAGTGGCAAATACATTTGGAGTTCATTTACAGTGACAGGAGACCCTAGTGTACCCATACTCACTCTCTCTCTCTCTCCCTGCTTCTCTCTCTTCAATAAATAAATTAAAAAAAAAATTTAAAAGCCAGAGGAGCTAGTGAGATCCTCTTTGCCCCAGCCCCTTCCAGCGTGTGAGCACACAGCATTCTTCCCCCTCAGAAGGATCCAGTCCAAACCAGCTACTGCTCTGATCTTCAACTTCCGGTTACAGAATTAAGTCATAAACTTCGATTCTTTTTAAAAATATTTTTATTTAGTTACTTGCAAGCAGAGAGAGAAGAAAGAATGAGCATGCTAGGGCCTCTAACCACTGCAAATGAACTCCAGACCTATGGCCCACTTTGTGCATCTGGCTTTATGTGGGTACTGGGGAAATCAAACCTGGGTCATTAGGTCATTGCATGCAAGTGCCTTAGCCACTGAACTATCTCTCTAGCACCAATTTTCTATTATTTTTCTTAAATTATTTTATTTATTTATTTGACAGAGATGGGGAGAGAAATAGGCAGGAAGAGAGAGAGAGAATGGGCATGCCTGGGCCTCCAGGCACTGCAAATGAATTTCAGTTGCATGCTCCCCCTTGTGCATCTGGCTTTTTTGGGTCCTGGGGAATCAAACCTGGGTCCTTTGGCTTTGCAGGCAAGCGCCTTAACTGCTAAGCCATCTCTCCAACCCAATTTTCTGTTCTTGATAACATACCTACTCTCAGATATTTTGTTACAGAAACACAAACGGGCTAAGACATATTATTTGCAATATTTCATAGTACAAATGTAAGAATGTATGCTGAATAGAATGGTTCCACGGAACAGTGAGGGGGACTCCTGCCTTGCATGACCGGGGCTCAGTTGTGGCTATTTGCAGGCATGGCTTGAGAGGTGGAATGTTCTGGTCTCGGCTCTGGGTGTTTTGACTCTGCCCTTCAGCCACTCTCACATGGAAGCTGCACTCAATTCCCAGGGTGGCAACTTCTCCTTATTGTCTGGGCACAGAGGCTTCTTGCCATGATGCTGGCATGGGACAGGGCCCTTACCAAGGCCTAAGACAGCATCCACTCACAGCTTAATGGGGCTGACTAAGCTGGAAAGGGCTCCCAAGCCCTGAAGTTTGTGCTCTTGGCTCCCAGCAGACACAGGAAGTGCTGATTCTCACCGGCGGTGACATGAGCTTGGCCACTGTGCACACAGAGATGTCCTTCCATCTGTGGTTGGTGAGGTGCTTGGCCCATTGGTCAACCCTACAAGCATGGAGGGAACCCTTCTACGTGGCAGATAGATACCACAGTGGCCGCGAGGAGAGGCCAGGCTAAGACAAGTTCATTGGGGTTTGTGGTGGTTTAAATCAGATGTCCCCCCATAAACTCAAGTGCTTTTTCAATGTTCTGTCCCTGGCTGGTGGCAGTTTGGGAGGTGGAGCCTTGCTGGAGAGGAGGTGTTGTGAGGGGTGAGTTTGGGGGTATTATACTCCAGCTCCCCCTTGCCAGACCTTGGCTCACTCTCTTGCTTTCTGCCAGTTGCTTTGTCAAGATGTCATGTCCAGCCTCTGCTCTACCATCCTTTTCCTGCCATTCTGAAACTTCTTCTCAAGACTATAAGCCATGGGCTGGAGAGATGGCTTAGCGGTTAAGGTGCTTGCCAGCAGAGCCAAAGGACATGAAGCCAGATGCACAAGGGGGCTCATGCATCTGGAGTTCTTTTACAGTAGCTAGAGGCCCTGGTGCACCCATTCCCTCTCTCTCTCTCTTTCTCTCAAATAAATAAAATATTTTTTTAAAAAAGACTGTGGGCTGCAAAAATGGCTTAGCAGTTAAGGTACTGGCCTGCAAAGCCTCAGGACCTAGGTTTGATTCCCCAGTACCCATGTAAGCCAGTTGTACATGGCGGATGTGTCTGGAATTCGTGTGCAGTGGCTAAAGGCCTTGGCGCTCACTTGTGATGTCTCTGTCTTTCAAACAAATAAATAAAGTATTTTTTTAATTAAAAGACCATAAGGCAGAATAAACCTTTTCCTCCTATCTGCTGCTTTGGGTCAGGTGCTTTGTTCCAGCAACGAGAAGGTAACTAGAGCAGTAGCCCGGGTGACTCCAAGGCAGCTGCAGCACCAAGCCCAGCTCAGCAGGGGGTGGATAACTCATGAGACTGCACCCACGTGGCTCCCTGCTCAACGTAGGCAGCTCCCCAAAAGAATCAGGCCCCTGCCATTGTTTATGACTTAGATAATCTTGGGGAGGGTCCTTGTAAGTCCTGTAACTCCCATGAGCTTCCTTGAGTCTTAGGAACCTCTGTCTTCCCTCCAGAAGAGAATGCTTAAAGCCAGAGGAAATAGTTACAGCACCAATCCATAGCGCAAGGAAGAGCGCTGTTGGCAGGGAGTGCCCAAAACCAAGGCAGGTTGCGAACGCTCAAGCCTCCTTCCTCAGCGCTGGGATCACAGGTGTGTGCCACTACACCCTTTGCGTGTTTTTTCTAAAAGGTTTATTTATTGTATTTTTATTTTTATTTCGTTTTTCAAGGTAGGGTCTCACTCTGGTCCAGGCTGACCTGGGACTCACTCTGCAGTCTCAGGGTATACTCAAACTCACAGTGACTCTCCTTCCTTGGCCTCCCAAGTGCTGGACTTAAAGGTGTGTGCTACCACACCTGGATCTAAGAGGTTTATGATTTTCATTCTAACATCTAGGTCTTTGATCCATTTTGAGCAAATACCTGTACGTGATGTGAGGCAAGGATCCAAACTGATTTCTTTTGAATGTGCATATCAAGACCCAGCACCATTCATTGAAAATAAAAAACCAGTTCTTATTTTGGCTCAATTGTCCATAAACATATTTAGCTCCAGATCTTCAGTTCTGCTCCATTGACCAATGTTTGTATTTTATGCCAGTACCATAGTATATTGATGACTATGACTTTGTCGTGAGTTACTTATTTATTTATTTAGGTTTTTAGAGGTAGGGACTCCCTCTAGCCCAGGCTGACTTGGAATTCACTATGCAGTCTCAGGCTGGCCTCAAACTCACAGTGTTCCTCCTACCTTGGCTTCCTGAGTGCTGGGATTAAAAGGCATGCACCACCACCACACCTGACTTAAAGTTATTTTTTAAAAATATTTTATTTATTTGAGAGAGAGAGGGAGACAGATAGAAAGAGAGATTGTGCATGCCAGAGCCTCTAGCCACTGCAAACGAACTCCAGATGCATGCGCCCCCTTGTGCATCTGGCTTATGTGGGTTCTGGGGAATAGAACCACGGTCCTTTGGATTTGCAGGCAAATACCTTAACCACTAAGTCATTTCCCCAGCCCTCAAGGTTGTTTTTGACTGTTCTAAATCTCTCACATTTTCATGTGATATTTTTGTATCAATGGATCAACTTCTGAAAAAAAATATGGGGGCTAGAGAGATGGCTCAGCACTTAAAAGACACTTGCTTGCAAAGCCTACCAGACTGGGCTCAATTCCCCAGGCACCCACACAAAGTCAGATGGGAAATTTTTTTGCAGTGGCAAGAGACCCTGGCATGCCCATGCACACACATATGTGCAGATAAATAAGTTAAAAAAGAAGGTGGGCCAGGTGTGATGTTGCACGCCTTTAATCCCAGCACTTGGGAGACAGAGGTAGGAGGATCACTGAGAGTTCGAGGCCACCCTGAGACTACATAGTGAATTCCAGGTCAGCCTCAGCTAGAGCGAGACCCTACCTCAAAAAACAAAACAACAACAACAACAAAAGCAAGCAAACCAAAAAAAAAAGAAGGTGGGATTTTGATCAGGATTGTATAGTATGTGTTAATCAATTTTGGGAGCATGATCATGTTAATAATTTCTTCTGGTTCACAATAATGGGGTGTCTTTCCATTTTTTTGTTTATTTACTTATTTGAGGGCGACAGACAGACAGAGAGAATGGGCATGCCAGGGCTTCCAGCCACTGCAAATGAACTCCAGATGCATGTGCCCCTTTATGCATCTGGCTTACGTGGGTCCTGGGGAATCAAGCCTTGAACAGGGGTCTTTACGCTTCATAGGCAAGCGTTTAACCACTAAGCCATTACCCCAGCCCTGTCTTTCCATTTATTGAGATCTCTTATTTTTTCCAGAGTATAAGCCTTTCATTTTTTGTTAAATTTATTCTTCAGTACTTTATTTATGCAACTATAAGTGAAGACATTTTCTAATTTTTGGTTTTGGGCTCTTCATTGCTAGTCTATAGAAATAGTGCTGAGTGTGATGGTTTGCTCCTGTAATCCCAGAATTTGGTGGGGCTGAGGAAGGAGTATGGTGTGAGCTTAAGGCCAGCCTGGGCTACATAGTGAGCCAATGCCTATTTTTCTCTCTCTCCCTCTTCTATATACATGCAATACATATTTATACACTGACTTTGTGTCCTGAGACATTGCTAAACTTATCTATTAGTCTTATAGCTTTTGTCACTGCTATGGCTTTATTTTTTCCTTGGTAGGTTTAAAGTTATATATGTCTCATGTCACCTATAAATAGAGATAGTTCTGCTTCTCCGTTTTCAATTTATTTTATTTTAGTTATCTATCCATTGGGATACATTCAAAAAAGGGTTTGCCTTCCCTCACTCCCTTCCTTGTTTCTAAAAAAAAAAAAAAAAACAAAAACTTATTTGCTGGGTGTGGTGACACACATCTTTAATCCCAGAATTTGGGAAGCAGAGGTAGGAGGATCTCCATGAGTTCAAGGCCACCCTGAGACTATATAGTGAATTCCAGGTCCACCTGGGCTAGAATGAGACATGTTCAGTGGTGCATGCTCATGTTCCTGGTCAATGGTCCTCAAGCATTCCCATACAGTGGAAGACTCCCTCTGCCCCACACTTCACTTGCCCAGTATTTGTTGAGCTGGTTTTTAAACTTCTGAAATGCCTATTTGCATGCTGGTCCTCCAAGGATAATCACTTCATTGACTTTCCATTTCTTTTTAAAAAACATTTTAGGGCTAGAGAGATGGCTTAGTGGTTAAGGTGCTTGCCTGCAAAGCCAAAGGATCTCAGTTCGATTCTCCAGGACCCAGGTAAGCCAGATACACAAGGTTGTGCATGTATCTGGAGTTCATTTGCAGTGGTTGTAAGCCCTGCAGTTCCCTCTCTCTCTCTCTCTCTCTCCCACTTCTTCTTCAATAAATAAAAATAAATAAAAAATTTTTTTGACTTTTTTTTTTTTGGTTTTTCAAGGTAGGGTCTAATCTAGCTCAGGCTGACCTGGAATTCACTATGGAGTCTCAGGGTGGCCTTGAACTCATGGCAATCCTCCTATCTCTGCCTCCCAAGTGCTGGGATTAAAGGCGTGCGCCACCATGCCAACTCTAAAAAAACTTTTTACTTATTTTGGGCTGGACAGGTGGCTTAGTGATTAAGGCACTTTCCTGCAAAGCCAAAGGACCCTGGTTTGATTCCCCAAGGCCCACATAAGCCAGATGCACTAGGTGACACCTGCATCTCTCTCTCTAATAAATAAATAAATAAATGAAAAATATCTTTAAAAAACAGTTTATTCATCTTGTAAGGAGAGTTTAGCTTCCAACTTGTGTATTCAACTTTCCCTTTCAACTGTCACATGTTTAATTTTCAGGAACATGATCTTGACCATGAATTTTTAAGACCAGCCCCCTGTTTTTGTTACTTTTTTTTGAGGTACGGTCTCACTGTGGCCCAAGCTGACTTGCAATTCATTCTGTGGTCTCAGCATGGCTTCGAACTCATGGCAATTCTCCTACCTAAGTGCTGAGATTAAAAGCATGCGCTACCACACCCTGCCTGCTTTTTGTTTGGTTTGGTTTGGTTTGGTTTTTTGAGATAGGGTCTTTCTATCTAGTTCAGGCTGACCTGGATTTTACTATGGAGTCTCAGGGTGGCCTCGAACTCACAGTGATCCTCCTACCTCTGCCTCCCAAGTGCTGGGATTAAAGGCGTGTGCCACCATGCCCAGCTTTTTAGTATTTTTAATTGTTATTTTTGGTCCCTGTTTTTTTTTTTTGTTTCTCTCTCTCTCTGTTTTTGTTTTTTAATTTTTCAAGGTAGGGTCTCTCTCCAGCCCAGGCTGACCTGGGATTCACTCTGTAGCCTCCGAGTGGTTTTGTTTCTTAATTGCACAATCTACTCTCTGAGGGTGAGCAGCAGTTTCCGCTTCTTTACTCCTTGCAGAAGCTCCTCATCCCACTCAACTCCAAGCTTCCACAAGTCCGTGCTGTCCGTTAGGTCAGAGGGAGACAAGAGGCTGGTCATGAACTCTGTGTGCACACACATGTGTGCACGCACAAATATGTATAGGTGGTGGTGGGAAGGGATGCTCTTTGACTGAAGGTCACAGAGGGCAAATAGGTGGCAATTTGGCTTTTATTCTGTGCAAGAGATCCTTATCTGAGGGCCTTGGATGTGTGCACTGCTGCCAAGAAGGGAGTGAGAAAAGGAAGAAGCACTTCATAGATCTAGGTGAGACTTGAGGTGGGAGAGATGGCTCAGCAGTTAAGGCACTTGCCTGCAAAGCCTATGACTTGGGTTCGAGTCTCCAGTACCCATGTAAAGCCAGAAGCACAAAGTGGCACATGCATCTGGAGTTCATTTGCAATGGCTGAAGGTCCTGGTGTGCCCATCCCCCCCCCATGCAAATAAATAGATTATTTATAGACAGATGATGATACATGAACAGCTAGATGTAGGTGAGACTTGTCTAGACCTCTCTTGCATCACCCATGCCTTCCTGCCATACTTACATTCTCCCATTCCAGAATCTCTTCAAAAGTTCCGGCATGCCAACCTCCTGTCACCTTCTGGGTCGCAGGAGTGTGTGGAAGGAGCGTTTGGAGAGCAGGGCTGGCCAGGACACTTAGCATATATTCTAATTTCCATCTACTTTCTCCTGCCCTGGTTTTTGCCCACTGCCTTCTGTGGGAGCCCAGACCCCTAAACTGGACCTCAGGTCCTCTGCTGTCACTCTAATCATGTTCTCTGGAGGCAGAAATAAGCAGGGGGAAGGGGGATAACTGAACACTTGGGGGTGACTTCTTTATCTCTGTAGTTAGCATACCACAGTCGAAGGGTAGAGGAATCTAGCCTGACTCTCCAGCGTCTGCGGCCTCAGTACCCTCTGGGCTTCCAAGCGGCAGACAACTGCACTTCACACCTCATTCTGGCCAGGCCTGTGGTGGTGGTGGTGGTGGGGGGGCATTCTCATTTTCTCAGTTGGGTCTCTGGCACAGCAGTTCACAGGGGCAAAGGGAAAAGCAGAGAGGTCGAGAGCCCAGCAGGGTGGGCAGATATAAGAAGATGCCTGGATAACCTAGAGTTGGCTGTTCATTAGCTGCCCCCAAATGGCAGGAATGTCTTATATTTTTATTTTCTAAATTGGATAGCTATATATGTGAGTCTCCAGCCAGGACATCTAGTGAGAGGTTTTTGCATGCCAAGAGCTTTGCTGAGCACATACTTTCATCTACACCTTTTGATTTGTTAATACATCTTGACAGGGCGTCATGTTCCATGCCATAGCCATTTCAGAGACAGACAGGGATTCAGTAGGGAGCAAACCAGACATAAGCCTCTCCTCTTGACCCTCACATTCAAGTGGGGTACGCACGGGAATATATAAACAAGCTGGGCATGGTGGCTCATGCCTTTAGCCCCAGCGCTTGAGAAGCTGAGGTAGGAAGATTGCTGTGAGCTTGAGCCCAGCCCGGGACTACAGAGTGAGTTTCTGGTCAACTTGAGCTGGAATGAGACTCTCTCTCTAAGAAAAAACCAACCAAGAGCGAGGCAAGGTGGCTCACACCTTTAATCCCAGCACTTGGGAGGCAGAGGTAGGTGGATCACAGTGAGTTCGAGGCCACCTTGAGACTACATAGAGAGTTCTAGGTCAGCCTGGACAAGAGTGAGACCCTACCTTGAAAAACAAAAACAAACAAACAAAAAGAAGAAGAGGAAGACTATAGCATAAAAGGCAATAAAAATGATAAGCTGGGGCTGGAGAGATGGCTTAGCGGCTAAGCGCTTGCCTGTGAAGCCTAAGGACCCCGGTTCGAGGCTCGGTTCCCCAGGTCCCACGTTAGCCAGATGCACAAGGGGGCGCACGCGTCTGGAGTTCGTTTGCAGAGGCTGGAAGCCCTGGTGCGCCCATTCTCTCTCTCCCTCTATCTGTCTTTCTCTCTGTGTCTGTCGCTCTCAAATAAATAAATAAATAAACTTTAAAAAAAATGGTAAGCTGAGAATGAAGCAGTCAAAGAGGACCAGGGTGTGGAACTCTTGGTACCAAACGTGAGGTGGGGCTGCAATGAAGTGAATGAATGAGGTGAGTGGGCAGGAGTTGGCTGTGAGCACAGTCTGGGAATGGTGCCCTGAACTGAAGGAACAACATGGGCAGAGGCCCTTGGGGTCCTAGGCACCAGGTGTTGGGGAGGTTCCAAAGATGAACTCTGGGACCTGTTGTAGCTTCTGGTGGTTTCAGGCTAACCTGGGCTTGAGGAAGTTGTAGGACTGGGTGATATCAGGATGACCTCTGACTTAATGCTGAAACACCTTTCTGCTCCCCTGCCAAGGAGGCTGCAACTCTTTGCCCTTATGGGGTTTGCCCAGGATCACCACAGCATGCCTGGCTCCAAGGGGCAGCTCTCTGCTACATGACCAGTGCCTTGGGGGCTGCATTCAGAGATGATCAGAGGTAGCGGGCCTGATGGACCCTTGGAACCTTCCCACAGAACTGTGCAGCTGCCCTGCACTGAGGAAGCTTGCTCCAAAACTGCTCTCCATAGGATGGGCTACCAGAGCTCTGCATGCCAAGGAAGACACCCCAGGGTCCCGCACAGTCACAGGCATAGGGCCACACAACCAGAAAATGTATGTGGGGAGGGTTTGGTAGCATTGGGACAATGGGATCCATGGTTGGCAGAGGCCTTAGAGGGAAGAACTGCAGGTTCTGGCCATCCTTCATGCCCGCACCCCCTGCCCCACAGTGACTGTGAACACCAAGCTCCAGATGTTCGGAAGCCCTTCATTCCCCAGCTCTTCTGGAAGCCTGGCTTTACAATCATTGCCAACACTGGACTGGAAAGGACCAAGTCATGCTGGAGGTTAGGGAGGGTATATAGTTAGTTTGCTCATTGCTGTGACAAAATACCTGACAAAAACATAGAAGAAAGGGTTTATTTTGGCTTTGTTAGTTTATTTATATTATTTTGGTTTTTTTGTTGGAGAGTACAGTCCACCACGGCTGGAAAGGCATGGAAGCAGGATGTGAGGCAGCTGGCCACATGGCATCTGCAATCAGGAAGCAGAGTGATGAGTGCTGGGGCTCAGTCACATTCAACTTTTTCTTTAATACTTTATTTTATTACTTATTTATTTATCTAAGAAAGAAAGAGAGAGAGAGAGAAAATGGGTATGCCAGGACTTTCAGTCACCGCAAATAAACTCCAGATGCATGTGTCACCTTATGCATCTGGATTATGTGGGTCCTGGGGAATCGAGCCTGGGTCCTTTGGCTTTGCAGACAAGCTCCTTAACCATTAAGCTATCTCTCCAGCCCACTTCAACCTTTTATTCAGAGACCCCAATCCATGGGTTGGTATTACCCATATTCATGTAATGCCTTCCTATTCTTCCCATATCAATTAACCCAATCTAGAAACTCCCTCACAGACGTGCCCATAGGTTTGCCTCCTAGGTGATGCTAGATCCAGTCAAGTTGACAACCAATATTAGCCATCACAGGGAGTGACGTGGTCTCCACATAATGGGAGTGTGGGAATGTGTAATGTGTAAATGCACTAGAATCTGCAGTGGGCTGCTTGCCATGAGCCCAGTCCAGCAGTATTAAGAGCAGCAGCCTTTGGTTTGACTCAACCCAAGCTGAGAGTTAGAACTCTGAGCCCTGTGAACGCATCCCCAGACACCGCCTGCTCTGAGTGACTCTGCACCACGCCCAGGCTCATCCATTTGTGATGTCTGGTACTTGGCAGACATGACAATTGTCTCTCTCTCTCTCTCCCTCTGTCTCTCATATATTATATTTTGTTTGTGTGGCCCCAAGCCATAAATCCCAGGCCACCGTAGACACAGGGTATCCAGCGATGCTGCATATACATAAAGTCGTACTGTCATTATGCCCAGGGACAGCACAGCATGGTTGTGCAGAAAGGGAAGAAAAGAATGAAGTGAGTTGTCAACCTGTGGCCTGCGGCAGTGGGAGAGGAGAGACAGACGGCAGAATTCTGCTGCACATCCTTCCTGTGCCCAGCTGGGTGTCACCCCACACCATCTAGCTGCTTGCTGGCTACTTGTGTCTGCAGACATTGCCCAGGTGCCTGCCCAGCCAGGCCCCTGACCCCAGCAGATAATCTGCTGATAGACACAGTGCATCAAAGTGTGATGGACTCACTGACCCTGTAAAGCTTGCTAAGGATTCTAGAATATTCTCTCCAGATGGATCTTAGCTGTCTCTCTGTCTGGAACACAGTGAACCTCTTGCTAACTGGGTCTGACTTCTCTGTGGGCCAGAAACCACGGCATGGTTTCTGGCGGGGGAGGGTTGATCTGTCCCTCACCCATGGTACCCAGTGTGGCCGTTCCAGCAGCTGCTGCCCTTCGGGTTCGCTGATCACGTGAGAGGTCACAGTGTGCAGCAGGAAGTACAGAGTGTGCTCAAAGCTGGGCTGATGGGCTGTGCGGGGAACTCTCTGGATTCCGAAACCCAAGCCAGCTACAGGTGTTGGGGTCTGGGAATATCCTAGTTGGTAAAATGTCTGGGCTCTGCTTTTGAGTGACCTGCGTTCCTCCTTCTTCTTGGGGCACCTCTGAGCTCCTAGGGGGCCCCTGGTCTGCACAGTGCTGCCTTCTATTCTGGGACAACTTCCAACTTACTTGCCAAAATGCTTTCAAAAAACTGTCTGGAGGGAAATGAAGGATGTGTATTTGCTTCTTAAAAGGAATTTGAAGATCCCAGAAGACCCTGGAAGGGCAAGGGTCACACAAGATGCAGAAGGGCTACAGCCCTGTCCCCCCATTCCTCTTGAGTCCATCTCTCATTCTCCTCCGCCCACCACCATACTGGACTCTTTGGCTGGGGGCTCCCCACCCGTGACCCTTGGCTCTTACCTTCTCTGAGCTGAAGGCAGGCAGAAATGGCCTTGACTTCCTTATGAGAAATACTTACTTCTCCCCCCTGCCACCTTCTAAGAGTGGGAGGAGCCTGCAAAACGTTTGCACAACTGAGCTCCACTAACCGTACAGTGTGTAGGCAATGGTGGCTTTATCACCCCTTTAACTGGAGCCTGAAAATCCAGATGACATTAAATTGCACCAAAGCAAATGGATTTATTCATGCAACAAATACTGGTTCAGTTGCATGTGTGGGGCTCACTATAGTAACCAGTACCCTGGGACCAGTGTGCTCCCTTGAATACAAGACTTTTAACATTAACAAAGTGAGACAATGGTCACTCAGATGAAGATGGGGGTCTCTGTCCTGATAGAGCTCACCCACGAGGAAGAATGGAAGCCTATCCTCCCTCAGGGACTCTCCCTACTGCTGGGCAGCTCGGCAGGCCCTCTCTGACACAGCAGGCCCCGTGGCTGCTGAGAGGCCCACGTGTAGTCTAGGCACATACCAGGTGCACTATATTGGCTTAGGAAGACAGCCGCACTGTAACTGTTAGGTGGGTCCGTAACTCCTTTTTATTCTCCCCCTTTCCTCCTTCCCTTACTTCCTTGACCTTTTTTGTTCCAGTATTGGGAATTGAACCCCAGGCTCCCAGTGCTTCAAGCATTGCACACTGAGCTTTCTCCCTAGTCTTCATCTGCTTTATTTGTGTTTTGTTTGGTTTTTCAAGGCAGGGTCTCACTCTAGCCCAGGCTGACCTGGAATTCACTTTGTAGTTGCAGGCTGGCCTCAAACTCACTGCAATCCTCCTACCTCAGCTACAATTGCTTTTTTTTTTTTTAAAGGCAGGAATGGTGGCTCATGTCTTTATTTTATTTATTTATTTATTTATTTGAGAGAGAGAGAGAGAAAGAGGCAGAAAGAAAGAGAGAATGGGTGCGCCAGGATCTCTAGCCATTGCAAAGGAACTCCAGACGTATGCGCCCCCTTGTGTATCTGGCTTACGTGGTTCCTGGGGAATTGAACTGGGATCCATAGGCTTCACAGACAAATGCCTTAACCACTAAGCTATTTCCCCAGCCTTTCATTTGCTTTTTGGAACTGGTTTCTCACTATGTAGCCCAGGCTCAACTTGAACTCATGATCCTCCTGTCTCAGTTTCCCTCATACTGGAATTACAGGCACACCTCACCATTCCTGACTAGTGATTCATTGATTCTCTAGTATATTTACTTATTTATTTGTGAAGAGTGAAAGTGTGTCTATGTATGGGTGCTCCAGGGCTTCTTGGCACTGCAAACCAACCCTAGATACATGTGCCACTTTGTGCATCTGGCTTTACACAGGTACTTGGGAATTGAACCTGGGCCAATAGGCTTTGCAAGCAAGTGCCTTTTTTTTTGTTGTTGTTATTTGAGGTAGGGTCTCACTGTAGCTCAGGCTGACCTGAAATTCACTCTGTAGTCTCAGAATAGCCTTGAACTCACAGTGATCCTCCTACCTCTGCCTCCCAAGTGCTGGAATTAAAAGGCCTGCGCCACCATGCCCTGCTCTATTTATTATATTTATCTTATTTTTTTTTTTTTTTACTTATTTTCAAGCAGACACAGAAAGGGAGAGAGAGACAGAATGGGCACACATGCCAGGGCCTCCAGCCACTGCAAATGAACTCCAGATACATGTGCCACTTTGTGCATCTGGCTAATTCTTATTTCTTAAACCTAACAAAAAGTACACTTATCAGTCATTGCTTATACCCAGATCTCTCTAAAGGCATGCGGGCCTATGGCCCAGCACATGTCTGTGTCATGGGTTCCTAACCACTCTTGGGTACTGCCTACTGAAATCACAGAATGTTCTGCGTGCTGCAAGCCTTGTGCTATGTGAGGTGACAGGGTTTATTTGGAGCTCTAGAATCTTCCTGATGGGACAGAGACACTGAGTAACCTGCAGCCTGGGTCTGCAGGCAGAGGCCTTGGAGCCAGATCCCAGGAACCCAGTGCAAAGCCATCACTGGCTTCTCTCTACCCTGTGGCCTCCAAGACATGCCATGGGTGTTCTGCTACTGGCCCCACTTCAACCCTCGCCACTCACAGCTTCTGCTTTGCTCCCCAAGTTCCCATTTGCAATCCAGGGTAGCGGGGAGATGGCCTCTGGGGAGGCAGGGAGGGGGTCTTAAGGGCTCAGGTGGTCTGTGCACAAAAATGCATAAGGTATGGCAAATACCTCTAATTCTAGCATTTGGGAGGCAAAGGCACAGGGGGTGAAAGTCGAAGATGGCCAGTTCCGCCTACTTGGCAAGACCCTGTCTCAAATAAAACAAAACAAATAAGTGTGTGGTAAATAGCAAATATCAGAGGATTTATTGAGGGCTAGGCCCCTTGCCCAAGGTGACAGAGCCAAGTGATGGGATAGCCAGAACTTGAATTAGCCCTTTCAGAATCCAAAGGGGCCTCTTGCCGGAAGGTGTCCCTGAATCTTCAAGATGGGTCTGCCTAGAGAGACCTCCAAGAGGGTGATAGAGTAGATGAGAGCCCCCCAAAGTCTCCTTCCACTAGGGCACAGTGACCTCCCTCTGCCTCCGTCTGCCTACCCCAGGGGCCACCAGAGACAATGCAAGTGAGGCCTTTGGAACTGCAGGGCACAGCCACTTTCAGGAAGGGTGATTAACACTCATATTTTAGAGTATACTTTGTCTGGCACCCAGGGATTGGGGAGCAGGGTGGGGAGGGGTGACATTAAAACTGTTATGGCTCTATTAAATTTCTCTAGGAACACAAAGAGCTTCCATCATTTCAAGAGCCCTACAATTACAGCTGAGTGAATTATTGCCCTTTAAACTGGATTCATTTCTGCAAAGCTCTGCATAATACGTCCCCTGTTGGTAAATCACACCCACCTCACTTCCATTTCCAGGGCCCCTGCTCTCTTCTTGATGTTCCTTTTGTCATTCTTCACTGCCCTCCAATTGCCTGGGGACATTCTTGATCTTGTAGTGAAATCTCGAGCCACACTATGGTGAGAATGCACCCTTTGGATTTATTGATCAAAACCTGGAGTGCCTCAGAAAGCAAAGGGGATGGGATGGAGCTATGACTCCTAGGCCTGAGGCTGCCACCCTCCCACCATGTTCTAGAATTTTCCAGAAAAAAAAAAAAAATTCTTCAATTCCCAGGAGTAGGTTCCTGCAACTTTTCTGATAAAAATCAGACCACACTGGGCAACTCGTTCTGATTGAACACTTACTACGGAAAAACCTACCTTTATGAAGCACGTCCCCTGTGCCAGGTACTGTAATGCTATGGAGAGGCAGGGAAAAAATTTAATTGCTATCCTTGAGAAGCTTGGGGTACAGAGAAAGTTTTAATAGCCATGAGCCTTGGGGAGAAGTCTAGATGGAATGGCCGTCTTGGACTTGTATAACTAGGCATCCAGGGGCTTCAGTGAGCTTATCTGGGTGTCCTTGACTCCTTCAAAGAAGGGGAGGACGGGGAAGAAGAACAATGGAAGGAGGAGGAAGAGGAGGAAGAAAAGGGGGAGGAGGAAGAAGAGGAGGAAGAGGAGAGAAAGCGGCACTTAGCAGGTAAAGCACAGAAAGACCAGTTTGGCACTGAACAACATCTAGCAAGAATAACCCCACTGAAAAGCAGAAGAAACAAAGAGCACCCAGAAGATAACAGAACAGTCTCAGATCGGGTGCTTACAACATCCACATGGTGGTGCACGCCTTGAATCCCAGCGCTCAGGAGGCAGAGGTAGGAAGATCGCCGTGAGTTTGAGGCTACCCTGAGACTACAGAGTGGATTCCAGGTCAGCCTGGGCTAGAGTGAGACCCTACCTCGAAAACTCAAAAAATAAAAATAAAGGGCCGGAGAAGCCCTCTAACAGCCAGAGTCCCCCACTGAGGGGCCCAGGCAGAAGTCTCCTTGGCTGAAGCTTCCCATGAGCAGTTCCCACCACAGACATCCTTATGCCATGGGGAAGCAGTAGTGACCATTACTCAAGTCTGAAGACTGGTGTGGGGGCGGTCACCAGACAGTCTGGAAAATTGGTTACCTTTCAACTGTTCTCAAGGGTACAGTGCTCTCAACCCTTGAGGTGTAAAAACATGCTTGGGTCTGAGATGGGTTGGGGGAGACTCAGCCCTCAACATGCTGTAATAGCACATGACATGCATCAACGTAACACATTACAATCCTAACTGTCCTTTCTTCTATTCTCAGATTCTCTTTTTTAATATGTTAAATATTTTTAATTTTATTTATTTGAGAGGGAGAGAGAGAGAGAGTGAGAGGATGAATGGGCACACCAGGGCTTCCAGCCACTGCAAACGAATTCCAGATACATGTACCACCTTGCACATCTGGCTTATGTGGGTCCTTGGGAACCAAACCTTGGTCCTTTGACTCTGCAGGCAAGTGCCTTAAGTGCTAAGCTATCTCTCCAGCCCAGATTTTCTCTCCCTTTCTCTCTCTCTCTCTCTCTCTCTCTCTCTCTTGCTTTTCAAGGTAGGGTCTCACTCTAGCCCAGGCTGACCTGGTAGTCTCAGGGTAACCTTGACTTCATGGCAACCCTCCTACCTCTGCCTCCCAAGTGCTGGGATTAAAAGCATGTGCCACCATGCCCAGCAGATTCTCTCCCTCTCTCTCTCTCTCTCTCTCTCTCTATATATATATATATATATATGTGTGTGTGTGTGTGTGTGTGTGTGTGTGTGTGTGTGTGTGTATAATTTTTTTCTTCAGAAAGAGAGGAGGGAAAATGGGCCTCTAGCTACCATAAGCAAACTTCAGGTGCCATTATGGGCCTTCAGGTGCATGTGCCACTCTGTATACATAGCTTCATGTGGGTACTAGGGAATCAAACCAGGGTCATTAGCCTTTTCAGGCAAGAGCCTTAACTGCTGAACCATCTCTTTAGTAGACATTATTATTATTATTATTATTTTAATTTTTTGTTTATTTTATTTATTTCAGAGCAACAGAGGGCGGGGAGAAAGAGGCAGATAGAGAGAGAATGGGTGCACCAGGGCCTCCAGCCACTGCAAACGAACTCCAGATGTATGAACCCCCTTGTGCATCTACTTATGTGGGTCCTGGGGAATCAAGCCTCGAACCAGGGTCCTTAGTCTTCACAGGCAAGTGCAAAGCCATCTCCCCAGCCCATTTTTTTTTATTTTTGGAGGTAGGGCCTCACTCTAGTCCAGGCTGACCTGAATTCACTATGTATGTTTGTTTCTATGGCTCCTATAACAAATTGGCACAAAGTTATCAGCTTAAAAAAACACACACGCTGGGCGTGGTGGCACACAACTTTAATCCCAGCACTTGGGAGGCAGAGGTAGGAGGATCCTCATGAGTTTGAGGTCACCCTGGGACTATATAGTGAATTCCAGGTCAGCCTGGACTAGAATAAGACCCTACCTCAAAAAAAAAAAAAAAACCTCCATATTTGTAGTCTTATTCTTTTTTGGTCAGAAGTCTGAACTTAGTTTCCTAGGGCTAAAGCCAAGGTATTGCAGTGTGCTGGGGAGTGCAGTTCCCTGCCTTTTCTATTCTCTGTAGCCACACCCATGTACTCTGGGTCTCGGGGGCCTCTCTTCCATCAACTCCAAGGCCCGTGCATCTCAAGTGTCCTCACAAGGCCTCCTCTCAGCTACAAAGTCCTTTGTGCCTCTCTTGGTGAGACACATGCAATGGTGTTTCGAGCCCACCAGGATAATCAAGAGTATCTTCCTACTACAGCATCCTTAATTCGGTCACACCTGCACAGGCCTGGTCCATGTAGGGGGCATCCATGGATCCCAGGAATTTGGATGCAGTTGTCTTTAGGGACCACGGGTGGGAAGGACTGACAACAGATTCACAGACCAGAGTTCCTTCAGGAACTGCCCTTCCCCCACCCCAACCCAGTGTCTCATCCAGAGTCTAGAACCTGAGCTGAGGACAAGAGAGATCTTCACTATGGTCTATACTCTGGAGGTAGGCTGCCCTGGGGCCTCCTGAAATTTTGAGAACTTTCAGGCGCAGTTCTTACCGCCAGCCGCAGTCCACCATGGTTCTAGCCCTGGGAGCCTCTCTCCCTCGGTCAGTGGTTCACGGAAAGGGTTTAGATGCAGTGGGCAGGCTTAGGTACAGTTGGGCTCCCTGGGGTGGACAGCCACATTTCCCAGGGTTGGGTGTTTTTACCTAGACCCTGGGGTTTGCTTCTCAGTTCCCCCCACAGCCAGTCCCTGGCTCCATGACTGGCAGACTGTAGACTTGGAATACCTAACACTGATGACTTCTTGGCCTTGAATGGCCTGATAAAATGCTTCTCACATTTTCAGTCAGCAGCCCCTAGTGGCAGAAAGCTGTGAATTAGCAAGGGGGATGGGAACAGCTAAGCATCTCCCAGGGGGTCTGCCATATCTACAAATGTTCTGGATTTCTGCTTTTTTTTTTTTTGGGTTTTTCGAGGTAGGGTCTCACTCTAGTTCAGGCTGACCTGGAATTCACTATGTAGTTTCAGGGTGGCCTCGAACTCACGGTGATCCTCCTACCTGTGCCTCCTCAGAGCTGGGATTAAAGGCATGTGCCACCACACCCGGCTTTGATTTCTGCTTTTCATCAAATTCACACACTTTTTTTTGCATTCCTCTCCAGAGTTATTCATATTTATTTATTTATTAGTTATTTTTGGTTTTCAAGGTAGGGTCTCACTCTAGTCCAGCCTTACCTGGATCTCACTCTGTAGTCCCAGGCTAGCCTCTAACTCATAGCAATCCTCCTACCTCAGCCAGTTGAGTGTTCAGATTAAAGGCATGCACCTCCATGCCTGGTTTATTCATATTTAACACTGGGCTTTCTCCCCAAATTCGTGAGCAAAGGAAGCCTAGAGAGATGTAATGTCTCCCAGTAGTCCTGTGTTCCCCAGCAGCCCGAGGCCCATACCCTAAGGCACCAACACCCCTGTTTGCACTACCCAGTTTTCCCAGAAACAATGGATCCTATAGTCCTTGTGATGTTTAATCTGCTCTTAAAAATATTTTTTATTATGAGCAGATGTGGCCAGGCTCCCTCAGCCCTCTAGACTAGGGTCATATGCTGACTGACCATGTGCATGAAAGTACTTGAAGTTTCATAGGCAGCCAGCCAAGCTTCTGCCTGCCTCTGGCTTGCTGCTAGGAATGGGGGATGATGTTATAGGAAACAGTAGAGGCAGGGCAGATTTCCATGTAAAATAAAAAAGCATCTTTTCGGGCTGGAGAGATGGCTTAGCAGTTAAGTGCTTGCCTGTGAAGCCTAAGGACCCCAGTTCGAGGCTCGATTCCCCAGGACCCACATTAGCCAGATGCACAAGGGGGCGCACGCGTCTGGAGTTCGTTTGCAGTGGCTGGAAGCCCTGGCATGCCCATTCTCTCTCTCTCTCTCTCTCTCTCTCTCTCTCTCTGCCTCTTTCTCTGTCTGTCACTTTCAAATAAATAAATAAACATAAAAAAAGCATCTTTTCTTCCTGGTTCCAAGTTAAAAAAATACATTTATCTATTTATTTGCAAGCAGAGAAAGAGAGAGAGAAATAGAAGACACATAATGAGAATGGGTGCTCCAAGCCGGGCATGGTGGCACATGCCTTTAATCCAGATAGGAGGATTGCTATGAGTTTGAGAATTCCAGGTCAGCCTGGGCTAGAGTGAGACCCTACTGCAGGGGTGGGGAGGGAGTCTGGCTTTGAGAATGGGTGCTCCAGGGCCTCCAGTCAACGCAAACAAATTCCAGATGCATTCACCACCTTGTGCATCTTGCTTACTGGGGAATCAAACCTGGGTCCTCAGGCTTCATAGGCAAGCACCTTAACCACTAAGCAATTTCTCTAGCCTTGATGGTTAATCTTTTTTTAAAAAAAAAATTATTTAATTAATTTATTTGCAAGCGCAGAGAGAGATAGAGATTGACAGACAGAATGGACGTACCAGGACCTCTAGCCACTGCAAATGAACTCCAGATGCATGCACGACTTTGTGCATCTGGATTTACATGGGCACTGGGGAATCGAACCTGGGTTGTTAAACTTTGCAGGCAGGTGCCTCTACCACTGCGCTATCTCCCCAGGCCCTTGATGGTTAATCCCGACTGTCAATTTGACAGGATATAGAATCACTTAGGAAACAGATCTCTGACCATGTCTGTGTCAGAACGAATGAAGAGCAGGAAGCAAGCTGACTATCAGCATTCATTGCTCTCTGCTTCCTTACTATAGTTCAAATGTGACCAGCTGCTTGATGCTCCTATAGCCATGCCTTCTCCTCCATATGAGCTAGAATAAACCTTAAATTACTTCTTCTCGGGGGATTTTGTCACAACAAGGAACCTTACTCCTATGGGGCTGGTAGAAGCTCTTCTGGGGTGAAAGCAGAAAAGTAGGGAGCTGTCTTTCCTGTGCCCTCATGTCAGTTCCCTCCTCCTTTGTCCTGGGCCAAACCCAGAGCCAGTCCTTTCTTTGTGGAGGTGCCCAGCAGTCTGGAATTACCCAGGAGCCTCCTCAAATGTCTGGCCTTGTTCTCCTTTGGCTTTTACTGTCTCTTCTTTTTTGTGGGAAGGTGATTTGAGGTAGGGTCTCACTCTAGCCCAGACTGACCTGGAATTTACTATGTAGTTTCAGGTGGCCTCAAACTCACAGTGATCCTCCTTCCTCTGCCTCCTGAGACTGGGATTAAAGGAGTGTGCCACCACACCTGGCTTTTTTGGTTTGAAGGTCTTTTAGCTTTCTAGAAGTTTCCAACTTATAGTTGGCAACACCATGAGGAAACTTCCAAAGGCCTGCCAGGCCTGAAAGAGTCTGGAGTTAGCCTAGACTTAAAAGTTTTAATGATGCCGGACATGGTAGCACACAATTTTAATCCCAGCACTCGGGAGGCAGAGGTAGGAGGATCACCATGAGTTCAAGGCTACCCTGAGACTACATAGTGAATTCCAGGTATCCCAGAGTGAGACCCTACTTTGAAAAACCAAAAACAAAAACAAAAAAAGTTTTAATGACCAGCCAGGCATGGTGGCACACGCCTTTAGTCCAAGCACTTGAGAGGCAGAGGTAGGAGGAACACCATAAATTCAAGGCCACCCTGAGATTACATAGGGAATTCTAGGTCAGCCTGAGCTCGAGTGAGACCCTACCTCGAAAAACAAACAAACAAAAAGTTTTAATGACCGTTCTCATACATGTATATAATGTGTTTTGATCATCCTAATCCCTTCCCATTAGCGTCTCTTGTTCACTCTCTCCATCTCCCTTGTACTGAATCCCTTCTTCCCAGCTAGTTCCTCTTCTACTTTGATGTATTTTCTTTTTCTTGTGCATTTGCACTGATTATTAAGGAGGGCTGCCTGCATGAGTTTGGATGGGGATTACTGACCAGCTACCTACCATAGCATGTGCAATTTACTGGTGGCTACACCACTGCAGAAAATGTCTCCTGTTCCCCTAGCAACCATTAACACTGTAGAATTTCGAGGCATGGACCTGTGAACCCTGCGCTGATCCAGAGCCATTCCTCAGGACTTCCAGAACCTTCAGTGTGGGAATTATTCACCTCTAAAGAGTTCCTAACAGAGTTTACAAGGAATTCCTGAACATTCCAGCCGCCTTAGCTACTTGTGGCCAGTGTGTACTATTTGAAGAGAGCTGACTACAAAGCCGAGGAGCTGGCTCAGTGGGTAAATTGCTGGTCACATAAGCATGAGTGCCTGAGTTTATATTCCCAGCACTCATGAAAACAGCCAGGCATGGTGACACTCACCTGTAATCCCAGCGCTGGAGCAGCAGAGGTAGGAGGATCCCTGGTACTTAGGGCTACTGCAATTAGCTACTCATTGCTAGGACAAAACAGCCAACCAAAACCAGCTCAAGGGAGGAAAGGGCTTCTTTTGGCTTACACTCTCAGCATAGTGGAGAAAGCATGGCCTGGGCTGGAAGCTGACTCACATTGTGTCACATGTCTGGGTGGAAGCAGTGAGAAGTTTGCAAGCACTGACAAGCTGGGCCAAGTAACTTCAAATCTGCCCCAGTGACACACCTCCTCTAGCAAGGCCCCACCTCCCAAAATGAATACGAAGCTGAATCAAAAATACATGAGGTGGGGCTGGATAGATGGCTTAGCGGTTAAGCACTTGCCTGTGAAGCCTAAGGACCCTAGTTCAAGTCTCGATTCCCCAGGACTCACGTAAGCCAGATACAAGGTGGCACATGCATCTGGAGTTCATTTGCAGTGGCTGGAAGCCCTAGCGTGCTGATTCTCTATCTGCCTCTTTGTCTGTATGTCGCTCTCAAATAAATAAATAAAAATAAAACAAATGAAAATGTATTTAAATAATGACTGGAATTAAAACCTGTTTAAAAAAAAATGGGTGGCTGGGTGTGGTGGTGCACACCTTTAATTCCAGAACTCGGGAGGCAGAGGTAGGAGATCACCATGAGTTGGAGGTCACCCTGAGACTACATAGTGAATTCCAGGTCAGCCTAGGCTTGAGCAAGATCCTACCTCAAAATAAAAAAAAAAAAAAATACATGAGGGGTGGAGAGATGGCTTAGTGGTTATAGTGCTTGCCCGAAAAGCCTAAGAACCCAGGTTTAATTCTCCATTACCCACTTAAGCCAGATGCGCAAGGTGGCACGTGCATCTAAAATCCATTTGCAATGGTTGAAGGCCCTGGCATGCCCATTCTCTCTTTCTCTCTCTGTATCTGCTTCTCTCTCTCTCAAATATGTCAAAACACACACAGACACACACACAAAGCTATAGGGGAGACTTTACATTCAAACACCCACACTGACCAACCAGTCTGGCTGAAATGGTTTAGTGAAAGAGTCTGTTTCAAAAAATAAAAGTGAAAAGAATAAAGTGGAGAGTGATGAAGATAGCTAACATCACCCTTCCCACATGCCCCCACTTGTTTCCACACACATACAACATACATGCACGAAAGAAAGTCTAGCCGGGCGTGGTGGCACACACCCTCAATCCCAGCACTTGGGAGGCAGAGGTAGTAGGATTGTCTTGAAATCAAGGCCACCCTGAGATTACATAGTGAGGTCAGCCTGGGCTAGAGTGAAATCTTACCTCGAAACTCCCCCCCCCAAAAAAAGTTTAATGCAGAAAAACTTGGGAGTGAGGGTGCTACTGTGCTCTGTTTCTACTGAACCCCACTGGCAGTTGATCCATTTTGCAGTTTCTTTTAATCTGTCTTTTCCCTCTGGGTGCAACAGTGTACACCCTGCACCCAGGAGGCCAAGGTGGAAGGATCACTTGAGCTGAAAGTCAGCTGGGAAGCATAGTGAGATACCGTCTCAAATAAAATAAAATAAAACAATATCCATTTCAAACATTCAATTCTGAGCTGGATGTGCTGGCTCATGCCTTTAATCCCAGCACTAGGGAAGCTGAGGTTGGAGGATCACCATGAGTTCCAGGTCAGCATGAGCTAGAGTGAAACCCTGCCTCAAAACAAACAAACAAACAAACCAAAGAAAACTCACAAACAAAATTCAGTTCTGTCCAGGCATGATGGCGCACACTCATAATCCTGGTACTTGGAAGACGGATGCAGGAGGATAAAGTCACCCTTGGCTGTATACTGGGTTACATGAGACCCTCCCTACCTCATAAAAACATTAAATATTCAGTTCCATAAATCCTTATTAGGTGCTAAGCATTGTATTGCATTTTGGGCCTAGTGTTTGAGAGACCAGAAGGAAAAACAAAACCCCCCCAGAACTGTGATCCAGCAGGGCACATGTCCAAGAGAGAAAGAGGTCAGCTTGGTGCAGGGATGCAGGGCGGGGTCACATGTGTACTTTCCTAGAGGCCTGCCACCCCCTGCTTATCTTCTGAGGCTGAGGAGCCGCCAGGCATAGCTTCTCTGGGTCCAGTTACACCCATGCCTGTGCCAAGTGACAGCTGCCCTGCGTACAAGAGCCTCCACCCAGAATGGCCCTCCACCTGCTACGAGAGAATGGTCTTTGGAAACTCAGGTTTCTTCAGCTACTGGCAGATCCTGCCCGCTTCCTTTCACCTGAGACTGAGGGCTGGCGTGGCATCAGGTCCTGGGCTGTAAGGATGGACCTGAAACTCCCCCTCCCTGTAGATACCCACAGCCAGGTGGCCCCAAACAAATAGTGTAACAGCTTGTTCCCAGAAAGCTCACCCATCCCAGAAGGGTGAGTGGAGAGCCCCACATGGAGTGCTGGGGTGGAGAGGAGGGTCAGGGCAGGCTTCACAGAGGAGCTAACGAACCCCAGATGTTGTGTGGGGGGGAGGGGGCTCCTCCTGCATATTGCATGCTGACTTAGTAACTGCTTCATGCCTGATTTTGTTTGGGTGTTGGATCAATGCTCCACCTGAGGGAAGATGTGTGTGGGAGCAACTCCTGTCCCAGAGGGAAGGCCTGCTCCAGCCGCCTGCTATCCTGGTAATTGTCCAGCGTCTGATCCCAGTATGCTGTGGACTGAAAGATGGAGCACCTGGTGAGCAGCGCGCAAGAACAGGGGGAGGCGTCACTTCCCACACATCAGCGTTTCCCAAGTGCTGTGCTCTAGGGTTGGAAGATGCGTCTTAGTCAAGGAGTCACTGGGGTTCGTTTTGTTCGTAATACAAACACACACAGAATCCAGTGCAGTTGTTTTCAAAGTGTGACCCAAAGGGCCCCCTGTGGAATCCCTGATATCTTGTTAGGAAGTCTGCAAGTCATTCCATATCAATGCTAAACCCACATTTGCTTTTTGGTTTCATCCTCTCACAGACACTCAGTGGAGTTTTGCAGCCATGTGTACTATAGCAGTAGATTAAATGGGCTAGCTGATAGAGGATTTCTCCATCAAGCCAGATCTTTGCAGTAGGGAAAAACAATGGCATACTTCCCCCAGACATATTTGTTTGGGAAAAATATGGTTACTTTATTCATCAGAAATGTTATCTGAGTAATGTATAATAGATTTATTTTTTAAGTCAATCAAAACTATTTCTGAAAATTTTTAGTTTCACTTTCAAGCAAAGGCAAAATGGATTGCTATGACTCATATACTCAAAACTTTTCCCTGGTCCTTGGTAAGTTGGACACATGTACCGAGGTCCTGAGATCAAAACATTGAGAAGCTGGTCTTCAGCAGCTGGCGGAACAGACAGCTACTGAGAAATCACATGGGACTCCAGCAAGGGTTGGGGTGGTTTCAGGTCAATCGCATTATCTCTTCACCTCCTGCGCCCTAGGGACGGGAATGCCGCCTCACTTCAGCGCCAAGGCAAGGACCCAAGATGGGCAGGGAGAGGGAAGAGGGGAGTATTGCTTCTGAGCTGCCATCTCTGTGCAAATAATAATTACTTCATTGCCTGTCCTGTGGCTCTGCATGATTCCCTGGGTACCAGGAGCTGTTCCCTAAGGAGGACATGGTAAATGGCAAGGAGAAAAAGTCACTCTCCTCTCCTGCTTCCCTCTGCCGGGGCTGCCCTGCCCCCAGGCTATTCCTTAGCACCTGTCTCTGCCTGCCTCTGGAGCCTGGCCTGAGCAGGTGAACGGCTCCTTGACTTGGAAATGTGGGAGCCAGTGACTTGGAGCATTCTCCTTGGTTGGTGCCCAGTCCTGAACGTGGTTGCAGGTATGTGTGACGGCTTCAGGGGAAAAGATCCTCTTCTCTGACCAGCTCCATACTGGCTTCCCCCACCAGTCCAACAGCGTCCTTGAGTATCCACGGGGACTCGCAGATACAGAAGGGCAAGCTGGCCTGGAGGCGCCGTAGGAGAAGCCCCAGGCTTGCAGTCCCACAGGAGCTGGTGGACAGGTGGCCTTGGGCATGTCTTTTCTTTCTGGGTCTCTGCCTGCCCAGCTGTAAGGAGGAGAAGTCTGGCCTTTGCTCTAGGGACCGGAAATTTTGTGAGGCCTCACCCATGCTCTGGGCTTCTCCAGCAGGAAGGTGTCCATAGCCTGAGCCCGGGATTTATGATGCCACTTGGTTCCACCTGGCAGATGGGCCGACAGTGTTAGCCAAGGCTCCTGATCTGTGCCAGCTGGTGTCATGTGCCGCCACCTCCCTTCCTCAGACCAGTACAGGAGCCTTATCTGGCTGGTCCTGCCCAAGCACCCCAGCCCAGATCTTGCAAACCTGGCAGGCCTCTCTCACTCTCTCTCTCTCTGTGTGTGTGTATGGTGCGTACATGCATGCACACTCTACTACTGTTTTGGCTGGACCTCCTCACTGACCTCAGGAAAGGGCGGAACCAAAAGCTTGTCAACTCCTGCCTTAGCAGAGAGCCTGTCTCCAAGAGCCTGCAGGAAAGGGGCAGAAGGGAGAGGCTTCTGGGACTCAGGAGCTGGAAAACTGCCCAATGCCTTCAGTGCCAGACCCTGCATGGTCCAAGGTGGTGTTTTGAAGCCTATGGGCTCTGAGGGCTGTGATCCCTACTAGAAAAAGGTCCAGAAAACAACCTTCAATGTGCGCATGCTATCCATGTGCATGTTTTTTTGTTAAATATTTCATTTATTTATTTAACAGACAGAGAGAGGGTGAGAGACAGAGAGAGAGAGGAAGAAGTAAAGAGAATGGAGCCAGGCATGGTGGCGCACGCCTTTAATCCCAGCACTTGGGAGGCAGAGGTAGGAGGATGTCATGAGAGAAACTTGGGAGCTGTCCATAAAGCCTAGTAACAATGAGATGTCAGGGAGCAAATGCAAACAGAGAAGCAGGCACCAGAGCCCCAGGGTTACCTAGCCTATAGAGTGGAAGGCAAAGAGCCAAGGCCCATGCCCAGAGACACACTAGTGAAAGCCAGGGCCAGCAGAGAATGGAAGAGCTAACTAAACAAAGGAGGGAGAATGTGGTGTCTGCTAGACAAACAGCTGAGCAGAGAGGCCTGGTCTCCCATGGTGATAGAGTGACATGCATCAAAGGAGAAAGCGAGCTTTGCTGGCTGTCTACCTAGCTGTCAAGATAAGTAGAGCATAGACTTCTAGCCACTTCTCCCAGCTTCCCTCCTATCTCTAGACACTGTAGACGACTGCCACAGCATTTATAGTTCTGACTAGGTATGCACTATGATAAGAGATCAAATCTTAACAACTTATTTATTTATTTTTTTGCTGGGTGTAGTGGCACACATCTTTAATCCCAGCGCTCAGGATATAGGCATAAAAGGATTGCTGAGTTCGAGGCCACCCTGAGACTACATAGTGAATTCCAGGTCAGCCTGGGCTAGAGTGAGACCTTACCTTGAAAAACAAAAACAAAACAAACAAAAGAGAGAGAGAGAGAATGGGTGTGCTAGGGCCTCCAGCTGCTGCAAATGAACATGTACCACCTTGTGCATCTGGCTTATGTGGGTCCTGGAGAATCAAACCTGGGTCCATTGGCTTTATAGGCAAGTGCCTTAACCACTAAACTATCTCTCCAGCCTCTAAGTGGTCCTATAGTGAGGGTCTTGGCAAGTCATTCCCCAGATAAATCCATAAGGATAGGATCAATTGTAAAGTGAAGATCGGTTATTTTCTTCCAATGGATTACCTGCCCATGCCTACCTCTGCCTATTTTCCCACCCCAGTGTGTCCACACACCGCACAGGAGAACGGTGCCCTTCACAGGGACCCCTGAGTCCCATGGACTGTCATTAGCCTGCGCTTGTCCCCTACCCTGGCTTGTGCACTCTGCCCAAGGGCTGGGCAGCTCTAGGAGCCTCTGAGTCAGGCTGTGAGGGAGGCATGATGGTCACATAGTGACCCCACTTCAGAGGCAAGCGACTCAGACATGGCAAGTCTGTGGATGAAGGAGGTTTGGTCTGGGTCTGCAGTGTACTGGTGTCCACTTTCTGAGTGACATTTGTCTGGTAATGTCCTATGCCCCCTGTGTGGTTGTGCACGTCCGTGTGGCTTTGTGAGCTCCACTGGGGATGGCTCAGGGAAGACTGTGATCACTGCCTTTGTCTCTCCACAATGGAGTCTCGTGCTGCGGCAAAGCTCGTGTGAGGGTAATGAAGTCAAAGGCCCTGATGGAAGGCTTTAAATGTTATTTCTTTATGAACATGTGTAAGTGTGTGTGTGTGTGTAGGCTAGGAAAGAGTCTCATGTTAGTCTCAAGAACACTATCCACTTTATTATTATTATTATTATTGGTTTTTCAAGGTAGGGTCTCACTCTAGCCCAGGCTGACCTGGAATTCACTATGTAGTCTCAGGGTGGCCTTGAACTCACAACAATCCTCCTACCTCAGCCTCCTGAGTGCTGGGATTAAAGGTATGCCACCAAGCCTGGCTTTTTTTTTCTTCCAAATTTTTATTAGCAACTTCCATCATTATAAAACATACCCCATGGTAATACCCTTCTTCTCCCCCCACTTTCCCCTTTGAAACTCCATTCTCCATCATACCCCCTCTCCATCACAATCTCAATCAGTCTCTCTTAATTTTGATGTCATGATCTTTTCCTCCTCTTATGATGGTTTTGTGCAGGTAGTGTCAAACCCAGGCTTTTTTAATATTTTTTTTGAGGTAGGGTTTCATTCTCAACCTTTTTTTTTTTTTTTTTTTGAGATGGGTCTCTCATTGGCCTGGAGCTTACCAATTAGATGAGGCTAGCTGGCCAGTGAGCCTCAGGGCTCCTCCTGTCTCTATCTCCCCAATGGTCTTCCCAGCACTGGGGTTAAAGACACACACACCCCCGTGCCCAGCATTGTACATAGGAACTGGAGAGCGAATTGAAGACTGGAGAGTTTTCAGGCTTGGGAGGCAAGCACCTTACCCACTAGGCTATCTTCTCAGCCCCACGAAGGCTCTTTTGAACACTTTAGGGGACACAATGACATATACTAGGCTGACAAGCACCCAGAAAGCAGTCCTCAACACAAGCACCCCCAACCCCTCCTGGGCGCACACTCGGGTCAGAGAGTTACAAGGCAGCCTTGCCTCGCTCTTTTCCTGTGGTTTTTCTGGGCAGCCCGGCTTTCTCAGGTGGCCTCATGGCCTCACCATCCCTTTATCGCTCCCGTGCTCGTGATTGGATTAAAATTTTTTCCAACTTCCTTTTACTCTTTCCAGTTGATTTAACTTTCCATGCTGGAGGCCAAATTACACACAAGGCACTCCTTCGAGGTCACCAGGACGGCTGTCCCACACCTTCATGGCATCGGTTCTCTTTTGAGAAGTGGCACCTGTCTGTGTGACCCTGGAAAGGAGGGCTCGGAACTGTGTCTAGAACCAGGAAGGTGTCTCCCACATCGTCCATAATGGGGACATGGACGGCTGTGACCTTTCCTTCTACAGAGCACAGGCTGTACGTAGCCGCACCCCTCTCTTGCTTTGCCAAGAAAACTAAGCTCAGCAGCACTTGGTTCTGGAAACGCACAAAGGACCTTCCAGGCTGGGGTGGGTGCCTTTTCCTTGCTGCTCTGGATGACTTGCTCCCTCCCCCCCCCCCCATTCACTGGTTGAAGCCCTAACCTTAGGCCCTCAGAATGTGACTGAATTGAAGGAGCGACCTTAGAGACATGAGTAAGGTGAGTCTGGATCCAATATGACCCATTTCCTATCAGTAGTGAGGACACAGACATACTGAGGGAAAACAGGAAGGCTATAGCAAAGAGGCACCTTGACCTCACACTTCAGCATCCAGGACTCTGAGATCATAAACTTCTGTTGCCTAAGACGCCTGGCCTGGGTGCCTGTCATGGAAGTCTGAGCAGACCTCTCTACTGCCCTGGACTTCCTTCTACATAGTTAACATGCTGGGTTCAACGTTCTCTTGATGTCACTACTGCCGACTTGTGATTGTCCCAAAATAGACTGATCATTCATCTTCAATGTGTGGCTCTGGGTATTCTGGAAACTCTCATAGAAGTGAACTAAACTCAGCCGGGCATGGTGGCATGTTCCTTGAATCCCAGCACTTGGGAGGCAGAGGTAGGAGGATCACCATGAGTTCGAGGCCACCTTGAGACTACATAGCAAATTCCAGGTCAGCCTGGGCTAGAGTGAGACCCTACCTTGAAAAAAACAAACAAACAAACAACAGCAACAACAACAAAACGTGAACTGAACTCTTCTTGGCTCAAACACATATGCTTTAGGCAACTTTGAGACTCATCAGAGAAAAAGTCAATCTGAGGCTGGAAAGGTGGCTCAGTGGTTAAGGCGCTTGCCTGCCAAAGCCTAAGGACCCAGGTTTGAGTCCCCAGGTTACCCACATAAGACCAGATCCACAAAGTGGTGCATATATCTGAAGTTCCTTTGTAGTGGCTAGAGGCCCTGACTCACCCATTCTTCTCCCCTCCTACCCCCTTCAGGAAGGAAGGAACAAAGGAAAGAGGGAAAGAAGGAAGGAAGGAAGGAAGGAAGGAAGGAAGGAAGGAAGGAAGGAAGGAAGGAAGAAAGAAAGAAAGAAAGAAAGAAAGAAAGAAAGAAAGAAAGAAAGAAAGAAAGAAAGAAAGAAAGAAAAGGAAGGAAGGGTCAGCTTGGCTAACTGACTTTGAACCCACTTGAAGGCTCCAGAGACACATTAGAAAATACTGGAGTTGGCATAGTTGAAGCTTCACAGTCACTGACAAGGCTCCAGTCTGCTTGCTGCTTCAGGCTTGGCCCTTTTCTTGTCATGTGGGTGATTTCAGGGCCACAACAATTGGATGTATCTTTTCACTTGAATATATTTCCTAATCATAGATGTTAATCATGCCTGTAATCACAGTAAACATAGTCTGTTTCATAAAATGTGAATGCAAAATAGAGTTACCTCTTTGAATATTCAACTTAAAAGCCTTGAAAATGATATAAAGGCAAATTGTTCTTAAAATTGGTTGTTGAGTTAAGTTTGGTATGTTATCTAATCTCCAAAATTGCACCCAATTATTCTCACTTCTTGGTATTCATGCCATTGTTTTGTTCTTCCCCACACTGAATCAAGACTGATTGGCGAGAATAGGTTGTAAGCAATACTGCATCTTCTAGAACTCTGACTCCAGGGCTGACAGCATCTTTCTGGTTCTCTTGGGCCACTTCCTCGGGAGGAACTTTGAGGACAGCACTTTGAAGAGGTGCTTGTGCAAAGAAGTTCAGGCCTCTTGTTACCAACAGTTGGTATCACACTTGTAAAGCATTTTGAAAGTGGCTTGTTCAGCCTCAGTGAAGTCTTCATGAGGACATCCATCACCATCACCTGAGCACAGTGATCTCTTCATGATGACATCCCTCACCAGCACCTGGGCACAGTGATCTCTTCAGGAGGGTATTTCTTACCAGCACCTCTACACATCTCTGTGAGGCTGCCCTGGGAAGACTAGGTCCAGATGTCCCTCAATTCCTGGCCAGATATCCTGTGAATGAATCAGTGACCATGACTGTGGGAAGACTCTATACAGGTGTGATTTGGTATGTGGCAATTCATAAACAGCTCATAGAAGAAAGACAGTAGTAGAATAATCACAGTAAGAGTGGCTGTAAGCAGAGTATACATGCAGTTTTTCAGCCCTTGGTCACATGTTAAAGAAATGGAAACTAGTGGCTAGAGAGATGCCTTAGAGGTTAAGGCGCTTGCCTACAAAGCCTGAGGACCCAGGTTCAATTTTCTAGGTTCCATGTAAGCCAGATGCACATGATGGTGCATATATCTGGACTTTGTTTGCAGTGGCTAGAGGCCCTGGTCTGCCCATTATCACTCTCTCTCTACTTCTCCCTCTCTCTGGCTCTAATAAATAAATAAATAATTACCTGAAAAAAAAAATTTAAAGAAGTGGAAACCAGATGGTGTGGGTGCTGTGGAATGTAACCAATGCACATTCCCACCAATGTGCAGACATAGAGAATGGTTCCTGCTGGCATTAAAATCATACTGATGGTTGGAATGTTTGTACATTTTAGGTTAAATATTAAATGTCAAAGAGGCTTTGTTAAATGAAACTAATACCAGCCCTAAAAGCTTGGGAAAAGTGTTTCTTTGGGACTGCAGAAATACAAGTGGATGTGACTTTGTATAGATATGTGAAAGGTAGTCATGTTGATCAAGCTTGAAAATATTTGAATGATGCCCCACTAGGTAGCCTCACTCAGAAAGATCAGGAAGAGTGTTTTGACTTAGTCTGGGCTCGAAACAAGAGGGTACATTTCTAGCATGATGGCATACAGGGAAGAGTTTTCGGCCATGGCACCTGTACTTACCTGCCTCTTTGAGGCTATGCTTGAAAAGGGCTGTGGCATTTGTGTGTGTGTATTGGTATGCATTGCAGTTTGGTGAGTGCGTGTGTTCACACTTGTGTGTGTATGCGGGTGTATGTGTCCCATGCCCATGTGTGTGGAGGCCAGAGGGGAATGTTGCATGTCCTCCTCTATTGCTTTCCCATTTTATTTCCTTGAGACAGAGTCTCTCCCTGAACTTGAAGCTGCATTTTGGGTCAGACTAGCTGATCATTGAGCCCCAAGTGATTCTCTGGTCTCAGCCCTTCACAAGACTGAGGTTACAAGTGCACATGGCCACACCCATCTGTTTATGTGGGTGCTGGGGAATCAAACTCAGACAGTCTCAGGCCTTTGTGCATGTGTAGCAATGCACCCTTAACCTGCTGAGCCAACTGCCCAGCCCTGACTGTGGATTGTTTACCATATGTCTTCATGAGCTGAAGAAGACAGAGAAAAGGCTCTCCAGGCCTTGTCCCTTCTCCCTTTTTGCTCTCTCTCATGACTGAGGCCAATCCTTACAGGACACTTATTGTGCCAGGTGTTGACATTGTTCCCACTTGAGGAAGCTCACACTTGGTGGGGGGGTAGACACTGATCTGATAATCACACCAGAGCTCACACAGTGGAGTGAAGTTCTAGCTGGCACTTAAGTTGGGACCTGTGGAAGAGGCAGGGGCTGTGGAGGAGAACTGAGGCTGGAGCATGACAGGTAGAGATGCTGGTCTGTGTAGAGACCCTGAGCCCACTGGGAGGATGTGTAGGATAGGGTTACCCACATGGCCGTTACCCTGTCAGAGAGCACAGGAAGGGAGGTGGGGAGGCCTGCGGTGGCAAGGTCCAGGCAGAGTCCTGCAGACCACGTCCCCAAGACCAGGAAGCTGAGGACTTTAAGCAGCAGATGGCAAGTTTGGGTGGATACCGTAGTCAGGGGTGCATGCAGCAGGGGATGCCTGCTAGACATTTGGAGGGAGGTGTTGAATCCCGAGTGAGAAGCAAGGTGGAGGCCGCAGCCATGGTGGGGAAGCTGTTGGCCTGCGAGAGGTCACCGGAGCCAGGGCTGCAGGCAGTGCCTGGACAGACCCGGGTGGGGGAACTTCTCCCATGCTAGAGCCGACCTCTGGGAGAAGCAGGATACTTTGCGCTTTAACAAGCTCCCCATAACCCCACTGTTGGTTCTGATTCAGTCCAGTCTTGAGTAGCACTGGCCCAGAAGGTGTTGAGGAAGAGGATGCTGAACTGAACCTTACCCTGTGAGTTCTGGTGTTAGGAGCAGGGCAGGAGAAGGAAGCCAGTAAACAGCATGAGAGGTGACCAAGAGCCTGGACATGGACGAGCACAGTGAGGCTCTGTGCCAGACAAGCTGAAGGACCACAGTGCTTCAGGACAGACGCAGACGAGGACCTAAGAAGGCCTGTCAGGCTCAGAAACATGGAGCTCTGTGATGGCTTTAGGGTTCTGCTAATGCAATGGAAGTCTCTGCAGATCGGACCAGGAGCCAAGGAAGGGGCGTGCGTGGAGACCGTGTCTGTCACCTTACAGATGTTCAGGGAAAAAATAAGATATGTCATGAATAAAAAGGAGCCCGGAATTCTGGAAAGACTGGACATTTTCTTTCAGGTGGGGAGAGTGTGTGCATCTGTTGTGAATAGCTTTGTTGGGAGACCAAGCAGAGCAGGGACTGTTCGGTTAGAAAGGATGCTCGAGGTGGGTGGGTCGGATGGTTAATGTGGACTGTCAGCTGGAAAGCATCTAGAGTCACGTAGGATCAAACCTCTGGGCTTGTCTGTGAGGAATTCTCTAGACTGGATTAACCGAGGTGGGAAGACGACCCTGGATGGCACATTCCACAGGCTTGGGGGCCATGGCCGAATAAAAGGAGAGAGCTGAGCACCAACAAATTCACCTCTCTCCGCTTCCTTGCTGTGGACACACCGTGACCAGGTGCCTCGGGCTCTGCTGCTTTGCCTTCCCTGGGGCGCTAGACAGTGCCTTCAAACTGAGCGCAAATAAACTTTCCTCCCTCCCTCCTTCCCTTCTCCCCTTCCTCTCTCCATTTCTTCCTCCCTTCCTCCCTTCTTTCCTTCGTGTTGTTGTTTGTTTTCTTGAAATAGGGTCTCTTTCTAGCCCAGGCTGACCTGGAATTCACTACATAGTCTCAGGGGGGCCTCAAACTCGCGGCCATCCTCCTACCTCTGCTTAAAGGTATGTGCCACCACGCCCGGCTTTCCTTTGTTGTTTTTGTCATGTATTTTGTCACGGCAGTGAGGAAAGGAACTGATACAGTGGCCATAGTGAAATGGCAGCACCCCAACACTGGCCTTCCAATCTCCTTGTTCTTTTCATCTGCCTTCCCTGCACCTGCTGCCTTCACCCCATTGGCCAGACCTTCCTCACCTAGCCTTACCTGCTGCCTAGGCATCTGTTGCTAAGGAAGACAAGGAAAGTGGGCATGATGGGCTCTTGGCTGCCTCCCTCATGTTTATTGAAATATTACTGAGAAATGCCAGTGTTACAGAGAGAGGAAGATGGCTTCAGATTCCTGAGAATTGGGAAGTGGGTAGGAGGCTGGCCAAGACTCACGTGAAGGTCCAGGTTTGAGTTAGATGCACAAACAGAACACATTCTTTATTTAATTTTTTTTTTTTGTCACCCTGGGAGGACAACTATGACCAAAACAGAACACATTCTTTTTTTCTAATTTTTTAAAAATATTTTATTTTTATTTATTTATTAGAGACAGAGAGAAGGAGAGAGAGAGTGAGAATGGGCACACCAGGGCCTCTAGCCACTGCAAATGAACTCCAGATGCATGCACCACCATGTGCATCTGGCTTATGTGGGACCTGAAGAATTAAACCGGGGTCCTTAGGCTTCACGGGCATGAGCCTTGACCACTAAGCCATCTCTCCAGCCCCACATTTTTCTTTTTTTTTTTTTTTAAATTTTTATTAACATTTTCCATGATTACAAAATATATCCCATGGTAATTCCCTCCCTCCCCACACACATTTTCCTTTTGAAAATTTATTTTTTATTTTATTTATTTATTTATTTATTTATTTATTTATTTGAGAATGACAGACACAGAGAGAAAGACAGATAGAGGGAGAGAGAGAATGGGCGCGCCAGGGCTTCCAGCCTCTGCAAACGAACTCCAGACGCGTGCGCCCCCTTGTGCATCTGGCTAACGTGGGACCTGGGGAACCGAGCCTCGAACTGGGGTTCTTAGGCTTCACAGGCAAGCGCTTAACCGCTAAACCATCTTTCCAGCCCTTGAAAAATATTTTTATTTATTTGTTTGCAAGGAGAGAGAGAGAGAGAGAAAGAGAGAGTAGAACCAGGGCCTCCTCCTATTATAAATGAACTCCAGATGCAAGCACCACCTTATGTACCTGGTTTTAAATGGGCACTGAGAAATTGAACCCCAGGCCAACAGGCTTTGCAAGCAAGCACCTTTAACCACTGAACAGCCTCTCTATCCCCAGGCAATCCACAGTCTTGCAGAGGGTGGGAAGACACTCGGGTTCATAGACAAGGTAGAGGGAAGTGAAGGCACTTTTTGTCTGATGGCTTCTATGTCACAAGGAGAATTGGAAGCTCATCTGCCCAGTATGAGGCATATAAGAGAAATCAGAGGATTTCAGAATCAAGAAGGCATCAAATACTTGTTAAAATGGGTAGATGCAGGGTGGCAGAATTCATGCAGTAGTCACATTGTATACATGGACCCTGAGCATTCTGGGAGGTTCACTATGTGGTATGGGCACACGGGCAGCCCCCAGAGTGGGATACCACTGGATGGACTAATGGGAGGGGTGGGTGAACAGATAGCCAGAGAGGAAGGAGAAGAAGCCAGGCAGAGAAGGTCTGAGCTGAGAAGTGGGACGTAGGACAGACCAGTGGCAAGGAAGCTAGGCTCTGTGGACATCCTCTGTGGCCTCCTCTGTCTTTGTGGGTTCTCTGGTCATAGCAGATCTCAAAGGCCCAAGATGGGTCTGGAGGATGAGTTAGCCCCCCAAATGTGGTAGAAGAGAGTATTGTGACCATAGCCTGACAGCAAATGGAACCTCAGGCTGTCCCTTTGAGGCCACCCATCCCCTGACTCATTTACTGTGGGTGTCAAAGCCCCACTCAGCATGACCTATCCTTTGCTCGCTGAGAAAAAGGGCATTGTAGGGGGGCCCACTGGGCTTGCCTGGGGAGAAAACTGCTTAGTAAGAGCCAGCTCCCTGGCTGTCTGCTGCATCCTCCACTCTCTCCCTCAGATGGTCCTCCCCAAGTTTCACTCAGAGCCCCTCTAAGAGGCTTCTCACTCCCATTCACCCCTCTTTGCAGGCTCAATATAGGGACACAAACTTGCCGTGGGAATTCCCTGTCTCTGCCTCTCGAGCCCTAGGATTACAGACAGGCCGCCACACCCACCTGATGTTTACATGGGTTCTGGGGAATTGAACTCTGGTCCTCATGCTTTACCCACTGAGCTATCTCCTTAGCCCATAAACTGTAGTTTCATTTTATAAAATATTTTTATTTATTTATTTAAGAGAAAGACAGATGGAAAGATAGGGGATGGGCATGCCAGGGCCTCTTGCCACTGCTAATCAACTCTAGAAGTGTGTGCCACTCTGTGCATCTGGCTTTACGTGAGTACTGGGGAATCAGCCCTAGGCCAGCAGGCTTTGCAAACAAGCACCTTTAACTGCTGAGCCACTTCTCTAGCCCCCCAAAGTAGTTTCTATATCAAATATGATCACCTGAATCACATGATTCAGGTAGTTGTTTTCTGGCCACTCACAGTAAGTCTAGATGAGAGGTGAAGAAGGCCTGCTCTGGCTCTCAGCTCTTCTTAGGTAGAAACTGAGCCAAGGCAGAGGTGTCTGAGCACTGGAATTCCAGCCAGTCAGAAGGTTGCCCAGGGTCCTAGTGCCTCCAGCTGGCCCAGGTAGAAGGGGAGTGCTCAGACCCAGCTCCAAGACCTAGACTCTGAGGAGCTGAGTTGGGAGACTGTCACTATCACTGGGAGGGGGAGACTTGGCAAGATTCAGGCTGTACCTACGGCTTCCCTCCAGGAAGACCATGAGACCATGGCTTAAACTGAAGGCCCTGTTCCATGCCCAGGCCCCCGTCCATCAGGGTGAGGGAAACTGAGGCCTGGGAAGTATCTGCTTTGTCAGAGCTGGGCAAGGATGCCAGGGTGAGCACAAAGCCACATTGTGTTCTCTGGCAGGTGCTGAGGGATCCGCACAGTCAGATGAAAACTAGTTCAGCTCTAGGAGGCCCTGCACTCTGAGGATGCCTCCATGGGCACAGGCCTGTCCTCTGAGCTCTCCTTCCTGCCTGACACACTCACCAGAGCAGCGTGGGGACTCAGATTCTCCAGGATGATCCAAGTTCAAAAACTTTCTCCCAAGCTCAGACCCAATGTCCTGATTTGGGGTTTGGAAAAATAAAACAGGAACAACAACAACAAAAAAGGTACAAAACATCTTTAGGGTTCCTATCACCTTCATAGCTGTCCCACCCTGACTACACTTTTCCTAAGCTTCCATCTTAAAAAAAAAAAAAATTATCTGGGCTGGAGAGATTGCTTAGTTGTTAAGGCACTTTCCTGCAAAGCAAAGGACCCAGATTTGATTCCCGGTACCTACATAAAGCTGGATGCACAATGTGGCACATGCATCTGGAGTTTGTTTGCAGTGGCTAGAGGCCTTGGGATAACCATTATCTCTTTCTTCTCTTTCTTTGCCTTTTTCTTTCTCTCAAATAAATAAAATATTTAAAAAATTTTATTTATTTGCACAGGCCCAGGTGCATGCACATGTGCATACGTGCATGTGTGTGTATGGATGGGTGGATTCTACAGGCTCTCTTACTGGTGCAAACCAACACCAGACCCTTGTATCATTTTCTGTGGCTGGCTTATGTGGGTGACTTGGGAATTGAATCTGGGCCATCAGGCTTTACAAGCAAGCATCTTTAAATGCTGAGCCATCTTCCTAGCCCCAATCATCTTTTTTAAAAAATTCCTTGCCAGGCATGGTGGGATGCATTTTTAATCCCAGCACTTGGGAGGCAGAGGTAGGAGGATCGCTGTGAGTTCAAGGCCAGCCTGAAACTACATAATGAATTCCAGGTCAGTCTGGGCTAGAGCAAAACCCTACCTTGAAAAACAACAACAACAAAATTCCTTTGAACCATCATTTTGTGTGTGTGTGTGTGTGTGTGTGTGTGTGTGTGTGTGTGTGTGTCTGCAATACGTATACGTGTGTGTGTGTGTATGTGAGTGTGGGTGCCTGCATGCCAGTGTGTGTGCGGAGGTAAGAGAACCCCAGGTGTTGGCCCTCGCCTTTCTCTTTGTTTGAGATATAAGGTCCCTTGTTGTTCACCACTACATATGCCAGGCTAGCTGGTCCCTGAGCGTCTCGAGCTGCTCCTGTTCTGCCTCCTGTCTTATCACATCTGACGTTACATGGTTCTGGGGATCCAAACTGCGGTCCTCAGTCTTACATGGCAAGCACCTTACCCACTGAGTCATCTCCCCAGCCCAAGCTTTTTATCTTTTTTGTTTGTTTTTCATTTTGTTTTTGTCGAGGTGGGGTCTCACTCTAGCCCAGGCTAACCTGAAACTCACAGCCACCCTCCTACTTCTGCCTCCTGAGTGCTGGGGTAAAAGGCGTGCGCCTCCGCGCCACTTTTATCTTTTAGGAGCATCTCAACATAGGCATTCATTCACTTTTCATCAGGCCGGCGCAGTGAGGTCTGTACAACCACACTTACTGAAGGAAGCTATGGGGGCACACCCGTCCTGGAGGTTGAAGATGCCGCTTTCCACGGCTCCCAGAGGATCAGCGGGTGTGGTTCTGCAAAAGTGGGAGACAGGGTGGATGGAGCCTGCAGACAACCAGGCCAAAAGCTCAGGGAAAGTTTCCCTTTCTTCAGTCTCTAGCAATCTTCTGGAGATTCATGGAGGTTTTTTTGGGGGTTGTTTTTTTTTTTTTTTTTTTTTTCGAGGTGGGGTCTTGCTGTAGCCCAGGCTGACCTGGAATTCACTATGTAGTTTCAGGGTGGCCTCGAACTCACAGCGATCCTCCTACTTCCGCCTCCCGAGTGCTGGGATTAAAGGTGTGCGCCACCACGCCTGGCTTTAAATCATGGAATTTTAATCCCTGCTTTAGAACTTCAGACTCAGGGAAGTTGTACAACACGCCCCAGACTACACAGCTTGCACACAGACTAGGCCATGGTCCAGGGCTGACATTTCAGAAGTGTCAGAGCCTAGGGCATGAGCAGGCATCTAGGCTGGGGTGGGGTGGGGCATTTGAGTGTATGTGGAAATGACAGCCACTCTCAGCAGGAAGCCTGTCTCCAGTGCCTAGTCACTCAGGCCCCTGGCTGACATGGGGCAAGAGGAAGGTGACTGCCCAGGCTGCAGCAGCCTCCCAACCCTCTGTGCACCTGATCCCAATAGCCCCTGGGCCCCCCCCCAGCTGCACACTAGCCAGCATAATGACCACTATAAAGTCCTTCTCCCCATCCTCCTACGCACTTCCTGATGGCCAAGATCAGCCTCCAAAACACACATGCTTCAGATGGGGTGGGCATACAGGCAAGTAACCAATCACCTCAAAGTTCAGTCACAAGTGCTGTGAGGGGGTGGGGGGTGGGGGGACTCTGAATCAGAAGTTCAGGGCTCATGGATAGTGGGGGAGCAGCAGGTGCTGGCTGAGGGCCTGTGATAGGGAAGGAAGATAACTGAGCTATCTCTCCAGTCCTGCAATAGCACTTTTAATCATTGAACTATCCCTCCAGCCCAGAGCTGCCATTTTCATTCCAGATTTCTTATTGCTGGGCTACTTAAAATTGTTTTTCAATCAACTTCATTGAGTTATATAACTTGCAAAAAAGAATAAAAAGTACCCATTTTAAGTGTATAGTTTAATGATGTGTGTCAGATGTTTACATTCATTTAATAGCACCTCAAGATCTAGAGCATCCCATCACTTCAAAAGGACCCTTCTGTCCCATTGTGGCTGTTCTCCACTGCCTTCAACACCTCTACCTGCCCTAGGGAACCCCCACCAACCTGCCTTCTGTCCCGGAGCTTTATTTCACCCTGAGCTACTTTTGCCTGAGAAAGAACAAACCATCTATCTTGCCGAAGTCAACATTTTTCAGACTTCTCTTATTTGCAGCTGATTTTACACAGAACTGCATATAGGTGCATTCTACCCAGCCAGGCTTCTAAGCACAGTGTGACATTTTCATGAAAAAAAAAAAAAAAAAACCCATGTTTTCCTGAAAACTCTGATTCCCTATGCTTTGGGCCAGTTCCCTGGGGAGCAGATTCAGAGAAGAGATTTGCAGTTCAGAAAGTTTGCTAGGGAGGCATTTGTGTGTTAAGGGAGCAGCTGTGACATAGCCTCCATCCACCACACAAGGGGACTCTGAGACTGGGGGCAACTTTTAGAGATGCCCTGCGTGGGGGCCTGGACCTTGTACCCTCATATTGGTGGGTCTTCAGATGTAGGCTAACCCTGGGGACTGCTGGGCCTCTTCCACTAAAAGGCAATTCCCTGGGAAGGGCTCAGTCGATAGCCAGTAGCAGCAGCTGAAAGGATGAGTCTTGTGGCTCTGATGGAAATTCAGGAGGTGCATCTCAGCAGGTAACACGGTGTGCACAGGACATGTCTGCAGGGACCACTTAGGAGTGTGGTCGCTGTGTTCACCCAGCAGTCACATCCCACTATGCACCCTGTCTGCCCCTGGCAACCAGGTATCCCGTGGCTGTCTCTGTGGACTTCCAAGACATGCCCATGCTCTGTGCATGACCGACCTGCTGTGGAGATGCCTGGCTCTCCATGGGTCCTGATGCTTGGAGAGCAGTAGACGCTTGCTCTTTGGTACCTGGAAGCATGTTTTCCAAAGCAGCTCTGAGGCTAGACAGATGCCTCAGTGGTTAAGGCCCTTGCTTGCAACGCCTGACAGCCAGGGCTCAATTCCCCAGAACCTACATGAAGTCGGATGCACAAAGTGGCCCATGCATCTGGAGTTCTTACGGCTGCTAGAGACCCTCGTGCGCCCATTCTCTCTCTCGCTCTGTTTCTCCCTGTGTTTGCAAATAAATATATTTTTAAAGCAGCTCAGAAGCACTCTGCTCACCGCCCCCCACCGTGCTGTGTAATCTTCTAGGCTTCCCTCCCAACATCACCCCACACCAGGGAGGATACGGTTCTGAGGCGTTTCCCTCAGCTGTCCATTGAGCTGGACTTAGTCATGCCTGTCCTTGGCTGTCATTTCTGCATTCTTTCATGTAGGTGACTTGATGGTTAATATTGATTGCCAGCTTAATGGGATCTAGAATCACCTAGGAGACAAACCTCCTCTGGGCACATCTGTGTGAGATTTTAGATTGGGTTGAGGTGGGAAGATTCATCTTAGGGGTGGCACCATTCCACGGGCGGGGGTCCCAGCACTGAGCACCGGCATCCATCTCGCCCTCCGCCTCCTGCCTCAAGCTCGGGCTGTCGCGCCTTTCCTGCCACAATGGCTCGTACCCTCAAGCTGTGAGCTACAGAAGCCCTTCTTCCTTTACATTGCTTTTGCCAGTTATTCTGTCACAGCAACAAGAAAAGTAACTGTCCTGCCTCCTTGTCCTGGTCCTCTCTTATTTTATGCTGCTTGGTCTTCTCTGCTCCTACTCGAGAGCAGTGACATTTTACCTGCTTCTGAGCCACTCACACTCCCCGGCCCCAGGATCCTCCCCGGTGCTAAGATTCTGCCTATTTTCCCCACTCCCCGAGACTCTGTAGAAGTCAGCATGCTGGCTCGCTGCCCGCTCCTCCAGCCAAGAGTGTGCCCTCTGCCCTCTGTCTGGTTTGAGGGACGTCTTCCCAGTGGTGGCCATGCCTGGAACTTTGAAATTTAGATGACATGCCTATTGCCACAAACCCAGGTCCAGACTTATGCTATAGAAAAGGGGATGGGAAGAGTATTCATAGTACTTTTAAAATAAATTTGTGTGGGCTGGAGAAATGGCTTAGTGGTTGAGGCTCTTGCCTACAAAGCCAAAGGACCTAAGTTCGATCTCCCGGCACCCATGTAAGCCAGATGAACAAATTGGTACATGTATCTGGAGTTCATCTCTAGTGGCTAGAGGCCCTGGTGTACCCATTCACTCTCTCTCTCTCTATCTGCCTCTTTCTCTCTCTCTCTCAAATAAATAAATAAAATTCAAAAAAAAAAGTGTGTGTGTGTTTCACTCTACAGGCTTCATTACTGTTTGAAGTAGTATTTCTTTTTTTACTTTTTATTGACAACCTCCATGAATATAGATAATATGTCATAACCATAATCACCTCCCACCATCCTCTCTTTAAACATAAATCCTATTTTAAAATTCAAAGAAGTACAGAGAATAAAGCATGAGACAGGCACATGGCCAACAAGGATTGCCTGCTGGGCTGTGGTTGTTTCCTGCTTTGAGAAATGTACATCAGGCTCCACAAGTTCCCTTCATGCCATCCAGTCTCTTCCTCACCACTTCCACTAACTTGAAGATGTGGCATTGTCTTTCTGTCTATTCTGGCACTTTTAGGACATTTGTATCCACAAAAATATACATTGTTAGCATTGCACCAAGAAATAACGTACTTCGGGCTGGAGAGATGGCTTAGCGGTTAAGCGCTTGCCTGTGAAGCCTAAGGACCCCGGTTCGAGGCTCGGTTCCCCAGGTCCCACGTTAGCCAGATGCACAAGGGGGCGCACGCGTCTGGAGTTCGTTTGCAGAGGCTGGAAGCCCTGACGCGCCCATTCTCTCTCTCTCTCTCTCTCTCTGTCTTTCTCTCTGTGTCTGTCGCTCTCAAATAAATAAACAAAAAATTTAATAAAAAAAAAAAAGAAATAACATACTTTTCCCTGCCAATCTTTGCCTATAGTTAATGCTATATCTGAAATATGTCCATATCCATCCACATCCATCTAGTGAATTTGAACTGAAGTCTCTACTAGTCCATGGTTTAGATGTAATGTGTCTCATTTAAAAATTCACTCTTGGGCCGAAGAGATGGCTCAGCTGTTAAGGTGCTTGTTTGCAAAGCCTAATGACCAGGGTTCAACTCCCCAATACCCATGTAAGGCCACATGCACAATGTGGTGCATTCAACTGGAGTTTGTTTACAATGGGTACAGGCTCTAGCATGCTCATTCTCATCCTCTCTCCTTGCAAATAAATATCAAATAAATAAATATTCACTCCTCTGGTTTTGCAATGACATCCTGGCACAGCATTTTTTGACTTCTGACATTTTCTTAGGGTTTCTCACTAAAAAGGGCAGTTATTATGCTAAGAGAACTCATCTTTGCTAGATATTGCCAAATTACTCTCCAAAACAATTGCTGGGGCACACGCCTCCTCACGGTGTGGGTGTGCCCCTTGCCCATGTGCCTCCAGACCCATGCTGCTGCCCAGGAAATGCACATTGCTCTTGCTAGATTGTGAATTTTCTCTCCCCTGATGAGATTGAGCATTTCCTGTGTGTTTGATGGACATTTGGACTTTTTTCTTCTTTGTGAAATTCGGTGTTAATGTCATAAAAGGATTTTGCTTTTTGTTTCTGTCAGCGCCATGTTCTGGCAATAGTTATGACAGTGTAACCCCACAGGCCAGGTAAAGCATCTATAGTCCAAAGCCTAGCTTCCTCTGAATGTTTGTTACTTATGATTTCAGATAGACATTTCCTCTATTACTTTCAGCTTATTTATTTATTTATTTAGCATGCAGTTTAGCAGGTTTTGGTAGATTCACAAAGCTATACAACCATTATCACCACCTAATTCTAGAAAGAAACCCTGGGCCCGCCAGCTGTCATTCTCTTCTCCCCTCTGCTGCCAGCCTCGGGCAGCACAAATCTACTGTCTGTCTCTTTGGATTTGCCTACTCTGGACTTTTCATATAGATGGGCTCATTCAATACACAGCCTTTTGCATTTGGCGTCTTTCCCTTGGCATAATGGTTTCAAGGTTCACATTTTAGAGTCTGTAACAGCACTTTGGTTTCTTTGTTTGGCTGAACAGTATTCCCTTGTTGATGGACCACATTTTGGTCACACATTCGTAAGTGAATTTTGGGGGTTGTTTCCATTTTATAAGTATTATAAATAGTGCTGCTATCAATATTCATGTTTGGGTATTTTTGTGTGAACACATATTTTGAGGGGGTATATATACTTAGTATGATGGTTAATTTTCATTGTCCCCTTGAGAAGATTTAGAATCGCCCTTCTAGGGGATATACCTCTATGACGGAGTTTATTTAATTTAATTATTTATATATATATATATATATATATATATATATATATATATATATACATATAGTTGTTGTTGTTTTGTTTTGTTTTTAGTTTTTTGAGGTAGGGTCTCACTCAGGTCGAGGCTGACCTGGAATTAACTATGTAGTCTCAGGGTGGCCTCGAACTCTCCATGATCCTCCTACCTTTGCCTCCAAGTGCTGGGATTAAAGGCATGCATCACCACGCCTGGACTAGTTTTTTTTTTTATATTTTTTGTTCATTTTTTATTTATTTATTTGAGAGCGACAGACACAGAGAGAAAGACAGAGGAAGAGAGAGAGAGAATGGGCATGCCAGGGCTTCCAGCCACTGCAAAGAAACTCCAGACGCGTGTGCCCCCTTGTGCATCTGGCTAACGTGGGACCTGGGGAACCGAGCCTCGAACCGGGGTCCACAGGCTTCACAGGCGAGCGCTTAACTGCTAAGCCATCTCTCCAGCCCTAGTTACTTTTTTTTATTGACAAGTTCCATAATTGTAGACAATAACCCATGGTAATTCCCTCCCTTCCCCCACTTTCCCCTTTGAAACTCCACTCTCCATCATACCCCTCCCCCCTCTTAATTAGTCTCTCTTTTATCTTGATGTTATCATTTTTTCCTGCTATTATGATGATCTTAGGTAGGTAGTGTCAGGCAATGTGATATCATGATTATCCAGGCCATTTTGTGTCTGGAGGAGCACATTGTAAGAAGTCCCACTCTAAGCCGGCACACGCCTTTAATCCCAACACTCGGGAGGCAGAGGTAGGTGGATCACCGTGAGTTCAAGGCCACGCTAAGACTACATAGTGAGAGTTCCAGGTCAGCCTGGACTAGAGTGAGACCCTACCTCAAAAAAGATACTGACCTGGTCTGAATGGAGAGGTGCTGAATAAAAAAAGTAATAAATAAAAAAGAAATTATTGCCTAATTTCAAAGTCATAAAAATTTATACTTATGTGTTCTTTCGTTTGTTGTTGTGGGTTTTGTTTTGTTTTTTGCCGGTTTTTCAAGATAAGGTCTCATTCTAGCTCAGGCTGACCTGGAGTTCACTATGTAGTCTCAGGGTGGCCTTGAACTCGTGGCAATCCTCCTACCTCTGCCTCTGAGTGCTGGGATTAAAGGCACGTGCCACCTCACCTGGAGCTACTTATGTTTTCTTGTAAGAGTTTTATAGGCCTTACATTTAGGTCTTTGGTCTACTTGAGTTAATTTTTGTAGATGGTGTGAAGTAGGGGGCAAAATTCATTGTTTGCTAGTTTTGTTTCTCCCGAGGCAGGGTCCTTTGTAGCAAAGGCTAGCCTCAAACTTGCTTAAGTAGCTGAGGATGGCCTTGAGCATCTGATCTTCCTGCCTCTGCCTCCTGAGTGCTGGGACTGCACCATCATGCCCAGCTTCAAATTTATTTATTTTTTTTTTTTAATTTGTTATTTATTTATTTGAGAGAGACAGACACAGAGAGAAAGACAGATAGAGGGAGAGAGAGAGAATGGGCGTGCCAGGGCTTCCAGCCTCTGCAAACGAACTCCAGACGCGTGTGCCCCCTTGTGCATCTGGCTAATGTGGGACCTGGGGAACCGAGCCTCGAACCAGGGTCCTTAGGCTTCACAGGCAAGCGCTTAACCGCTAAGCCATCTCTCCAGCCCCAAATTTATTTTTTATTCATTGAGAAAGAGAAAGAGCAAGAGCGGGAGAAGAAGAGAGGAGAGGGGGAAGAGAGAAAGGATGGACACACCAGGATCTCCTGCTGCTGCAAATAAACTTGACACATGTTCCACTTTGTGCATCTGGTTTTACATGGGTATTGGAGATTCAAACCTGGACCTTCAGACTTTGCAAAAAAGGGCCTTTAACCACTGAGCCGTCTCTCCAGCCCAAATTCATTCTTTTTAAAAATTTTTAAAATTAATTTGAGAAAGACAGAGAGAGACTAAGAGATAGAGATGGAGAGAGAAAGAGAGAGAGAGAGAGAGAGAGAGAGAGAGAGAGAGAGAGAGAGAGAGAGAATGGTCATACCTGGACCTTCAGCTGCTGCAGGCGAACTCCAGATATATGTACCACCTTGTGCATCTGGCTTACATGGGTCCTGGGAATTGAATCTGGGTCCTTGGCTTTTCAGGGAATCACCTTAACCACTAAGCCATCTCTCCAGCCCTTATTCTTTTTTAAAATAAAATTTATTTATCTATTAGAGAGAGAGAGAGAATGAATGAGAATAGGCAAACACACACACACACACACACACACACAAAGAATAAGCATACCAGGGCCTCCTGCCCCTGCAAATAAATTCCAGATGGCATGTGTCACTTTGGGCATCTGGTATTGGGGAATTGAATTTGGGCCATCAGGCTTTACATGTGAGTGCCTTTAAGTACTGAGCTATCTCTCCAGCCCCAATTTATCTAGACCTGGGCATGGTGGCACATGCCTTTAATCCTAGCACTTGGAGGCAGAGGTAGGAGGACTGCTGTGAGTTCGAGGCCACCCTGAAACTATACAGTGAATTCCAGGTCAGCCTGGGCTATAGCAAAACGCTACCTCAACCCCCTTCCCCCAAATCTGGTTATCTAGAAGCATTACTTGGAGAAACTATTCTTTTCCTCCTTGAATTATCTTTGTATTCTTGTCAAAAATCACTTGACAATGTGTGAAGATTTATTTCTGGATTTTCAGTTTCATTCCATGCATCCAGATGGTGACTTTCTGCCAGCACCATGCTGTCTTGATGACTGTAGCATTGTAGTAATGACATAGTTTTCCCATGTGTCTAGGAAGCACATTTATTGCTTACCTCAGAGAAATGTGTAGTCCAGTGGCTCTCTAAGTGTGGTCCCCTACACCACCACCAGCAGCAGCACCTAGAAACCTGTACCTTTTCAGGACACCCACGTTGTTTCATCTGAAATTCTGGGCTTAGGGCCTAGCAGTCTGCAGTGAACAAACCTTTCAGGGGATTCCAATGGGCCTGAAAGAATGGGAGTCACTGTCATGCATCTGCACTTTCTGTTAGCATAGCCACAAGCAGTGCTCATATGGTTACTGAGCACTGGAATTGCAATCAATCCACACATATCGAATATCAGCATTAATATGGAAAGAGAATACAAAATACCTCTTTAATAATTTTCACATGGATTTCACATTCAAGAAGAATAATACATATAGGATTAAGTAAAATGCATCATTAAAATTAATTTCACATGTGTCTTTTACTGCCACAAAGAAGTGTGCCTACAAAGAAATTTTGAGTCATATACAAACTGTGGGCTAATAAAGAAAAAAAAATTTTTTTTGTTTTTCAAGGTAGGGTCTCACTCTAGCCCAGGCTGTAGCCTCGAAATCATCGTGATCCTCCTACCTCTGCCTCCCGAGTGCTGGAATTAAAGGCGTATAGCACCACGCCCAGCTAATGAAGAAATTGTGAGCCACATACATGGACTGTTGGCATTTGGACAGTTTCGAGCTAGAAGATGACGTAGATGACATGCAGAGCCCTGGCGGGGGTTGGGGGGGATGATCATGTCCACATCATATTAGCTGTGGAACTGTGTTTTGTGAATAAACTTCTCTAAGAGCTGTGTAGGATGGAGGCTGAGTCTTTGGACACCAGGAAAGGCTACTGGGAGCAAGTAACTTTTGCTAGTTTAAACTGGTTTGGAGCAGCAGTCAAAGTCATATTTGTGTTTGACTTTAGGGTCTATGCTTCCCCGTGAGTATTCACCTGGGCTACTCCTTCCATATTTTGTGGACAAAGACAAGACATTAGCGTGTCACGCACCGCATGCGGGGGCCTGGCGGGCTGCGGGTTCCTCCCCCAGCCAGAGCTCAGAGCCGTAACGAATCCTGGTGACTCTATGGAGCAAGTACTATCAAGATCAACATTTGCAGCAGCTCAAGTGCACTTCAGGGTTTACACAGCCATTTCCCAGTCCTTAGTGGATCTGACCTTCCGGCTTCCTGTCCTCTCAGAGTCCCTGGAGGAAAGCAGCCCAGTGAGTTAGTGATAGCAGCCAAACTTGGTGCAGCAGGGACCATCACCCAGGCCTTTTGACTTTTGTGATTTTTTAAAAATATATGTACAGAGTAGCCCACAGTGGAAGAGAAGGAAGTTGGGGGTGGGGGTGGGCAGAGGAGAAGAGAGAGGAAGAAGAGAAAGACAATGATGAAAGGATTATATCTATTATATACTGGCACCTACCATGCTATTGGCTCTCTGCATATATTAACTGTTGAGACCCATAACTATCCACACTTTATAAAGAAGCTGCAAATCTGGATTAAGGCTCAGGCAGGGTGACTAAAGAGAATATTCCATCCAGGCTTGCTAAGGGGAGGGACAGATGAGCATGTGAAGGAGGGAGTTTCTCTGAGTATCCACTGTTGGTTCATTTAAATCTCTTAATCACTGTGTGTGAACTGTGTCTACTTGGAGTTCTGCTCACTTTCCTTGGTCCCTGCTCTGTCATGCACATGGTGGTGTGCCTCTGGTCATAGCATCGAGAAGAGCCTGGTTTAGGAGCCCTGACCCCACAAGTCCTTCTCCCTCTCCACTGGTGTTTCAGCAGCCAGAATGGGGTAAGGGGATCACACGTGGTTTTTGTGGGGGAGAACTTGAAGGAGGGCTTTGAGTTTTTCTCTAGAGACACGGGCAAGACAGTTTTGTCTCTGCACAACAGGATCGCCCAGCTCCACATATATGGCTGATTCTGTGGTTACCTGTCTCCTGGATGTCTGTGGTGGATGGGCATGTGCAAGCTACAGGGTATACGGGGGTATGAAGAGAGCAACATTCTGTCCTTCCTGGAACCCCCAGATGGCCACTTGTCCTTGTCATGGCATAGCTGTGAGCCAAGCCACTTTCTTAGGAGCCTGAAGAAGCCTGCCCCTCTTTGCTGTCCATTTTATAGGTGGGGAAACCTATAAATGATGAGTTTGCAGAGGTAACTAGAGCTGGAGCTCAGGGCTCCGCCCGCAAGTCGGGTTCTTTCCCCTAAAGAGGTGCAGGAAGGTGGGTGGTAGCTGCACATGGGACGTGGGTGAGGACAGAGAAGGGCCTGGCAAGCAGCCCAGCATGGTGCCTAGGGCGACTCAGGCCTCTTCCCCTTCCCAGGCCACCCTGGCCACATTTCCTGCGGAAGAGGAAGACTGTGGAGGCAGGCTGGGGACCCAGTGATCCAGTTTCCCCAGCCTTGAATCATCTAAGGATTTAAGGTGTGATCCAGTGAGTCTGCTGCCTAGCAAATCACAATCCTCCCCGACTCTCCCCTTGTCAAGCACATCCTTGGGCTTCACTCCGGGTGCTGCAAAAGGATTCTCTGCCATTCCCTATGCCTATGAACTTTTGGGGTGAGAGGAAGGACAGGTGCCTTCAGCAGGCATGAGCCTGGCCCACTCCAACCTTGGCAGCCAAATCTTTCCACTCTGTGATTACAAACAGAACTGGATGAGAATCCAAAGAGGACCTGGAGACAAGTTGATTTCTGCTTTCTCATTCATTCCGGAGCAAGAGTATGTGAGCTAGAAACATGACTTGAAAGATTTTTTCCTAGTAAGATACACATTCAGGCTTATTCAAGTACTAGAAGTCATGTGTTTAAAAAGCAGTATTTTGGGCTAGAGAGATGGCTTAGCGGTTAAGCGCTTGCCTGTGAAGCCTAAGGACCCCGGTTCGAGGCTCGGTTCCCCAGGTCCCACGTTAGCCAGATGCACAAGAGGGTGCACGCATCTGGAGTTCATTTGCAGAGGCTGGAGGCCCTGGCACGCCCATTCTCTCTCTCCCTCTATCTGTCTTTCTCTCTGTGTCTGTCACTCTCAAATAAATAAATAAATAAATAGCAGTATTTCTTTTAGCCCCTTTGCCGGTCCAGTATGGCAAAAATCTGGCTTTAGTCATCTCCTTCATCAGCTGATTTGGTTGGTGGTCATAGCACAGGCCTTGAGGACAGTGATTGTCACACTTATGTGACATCTGTTGCCCTGTATGAAGGAGTTTCTTTAGCAGGACATTGCCCACGTGTTCTCCAAGCTGGCTCAGGTTTCACTTGGGCCATCAGGAAGACCATAGCTCCCAGAAGCCTTCGCACCGAGGTGGGGCCATATAACTATGGTCCATGAATTAGGGCAGAAATGATGTGGACTACTTCAGGCCCGACTCCTAAAAGATCCTCTGGAACTCTACTCTTATTTATTTATTTATTTTTGTTTTTTGAGGTAGGGTTTCACTCTAGCCCAGGCTGAGTGAATTCAGTGTGTAGTCTCAGGCTGGCCTCGAACTCACAGTGATCTTCCTATCTCTGTCTCCTGAGTGCTGGGATTAAAGGCATGTTCCACCGTGCCCAGTTTGGAACTCCTCTCCATTCCTCCCTTCCCTTCCCCTCCCCTCCCCTTCCCTCCCCTCCCCTCCTCTTCTCAGAAATCAAGGAACCAGTGGTGGCTTTGGAAGGCCTGAGGTAGATGCTGGGGTCACTAATAGCAGCTGCCAGGTTCCTGAATCCTAAGTGCCCTCCCTTTCAGGCCCAAATGTTACCTGGGTGTACATAGGGGCGCACAGCATAATGAAATGTGCTATGGGTGACATAGGACCTTAGTCACCTGCCTCTCACTTGTAACCTCACCTACCTTGTTCAGAGAAGTGACACTGAGAAGCTGTACAATGACCTTAACAAGGGTCTCTGCTGAGAAGGAAGTCAGAGTGCCCCCAGAGAAACATCACTACAGCTCTTCAGAAGGTTCTGGAACCCTCAGCATCATTTCCTCGATCTTCAGGGCCGGCTATTGGACTAACGGGCTCTAGGCTCTGTTTTGCCATTTTGCACCCAGACAGGGAGGAAGTGAGGGGTCTTGCAGCCCTGGGGCTGTCCCCACCCTCAAACCTGCTCCCCCACCAGCCCTCCTGGCAGCCTCCGGTGTAGTAGGAGTTCATGCATGTGGTTTTTGTGGAGGAGGACTTGAAGGAGGGCTTTGAGTTTTTCCCTAGAGACGCCAGAAAGACAGTTTTGTCTCTGCACAACAGGATCGCCCAGCTCCACATATATGGCTGTTTCTCTGGTTACCTGTCTCCTGGGATGTCTGTGGTGGGTGGGCATGTGCAAGCTACAAGGGGACATAGGGAGCATGAAGAGAGCAACATTCTGTCCTTCCTGGAACCCAGAAGGCCACTTGTCCTTGTCATGACATAGCTGTGAGCCAAGCCACTTTCTTAGGAGCCTGAAGAAGCCTGCCCCTTTTTGCTGTCCATTTTATAGGGGGGGAGACCGACGCTCAAGGTCTTAGGATCTTGCCAAGTCGACCAGATGAGTTTGCAGAGGTAACCAGAGCTGGAGCGTGCAGGAAGGTGGGTGGTAGCTGCACACAGGACTTGGGTGAAGACAGAGAAGGGTCTGGCAAGCAGCCCAGCACGGTGCTGGGATACCTAGGGCGACTCAGGTCTCTTTCCCTTCCCAGGCCACCCTGGCCGCACTTCCTGCGGACGACTGCAAGGGAGGGCTGGGGACGCCCGCGCACGGCCTCTCCCATACCCGCAGGCCAGAGGCCAAGGGTTACGAAGGCGGGGCGGGTGCTGCGTCCCGCCCCAAGGCTACTGTTGCTGCTAATGCAGAGAGCAGTCCAGGGCCCCGGGGCTGCGCAGCGAGGGTCCAGCAGGGGGCGTGGCAGCGAGGGGCGTGGCCAACCCGCAGGCTGCTGGGCGGGATTAATGCCGGGGGCGTGGCCGAGACGGGGGCGGGTCTGCAGGAAACTTGAGCGCCCGCCCCCGCCGCGCGCCCCGCCCCGGCCTCCGCCTCCGGGTCCCGCCTTCTCGTCCGTTCCTTCCCCGGCTGGCGGCGGCTGTAGGCGGTGGACCCACGGCTCGGCTGGCGCCAACACCTCGTTCCTTCCCAGGCCACCGGTTTCCTTTTTGTTTCTCCGGGCGGCGATGGTCGCCGGTCCGGCGCGGCGGCTGCGGGCGCACGGACTCCCGCGCTCCTAGTCACCTCTCGGGCCTCGACTCTCGTCCCGGGCAGCGGCCCGCGCCCGCCGCAGCCGAACTTGGGCTCGGGGAAGCCGGTGGACAGCGCGCGTCCTGCACGGGAGCCGGTAAGGGTTAGGGAAGGAAGGAAGGGGCGGGCTGCGGGGCCGTGGAGCTGTGGGGAGCACGGGCGTGTGTACCGGCTCACGCCGAGACCGGGCTCTCTGCGTGCGTGCGCGAGTGTGTGTGTGTGTGTGTGTGTTTGTATGTGTGTGCGCGCCGATGCCGGTGGTGCCCGGTTCTCTGCGTGGTGGACTTGTAGGTGACCGCGGACCGTGGTGTGTCTCTGGAATGGCGTGTCCCGGCGGGGATCCGTGGAGGCTGGGTTGGGTGTGCACAGTTTGGACTGCGTCGGTGGAATTGTGTGTCCGGGCGCAGTTGCTGGTGAGGACTGATGTTGGGCGAGTGTCGTGTCGTGTGTGAGCCGCCGCCGTGCGCAGAGCTAGGTAGGGTGGCGGGGTGGGTGTGGGCAGGGTGGCCCTGAGCGCTGAGAGCCCCCTCCCCCCCCAGTTCTTGCGGGTCGGCGCAATGCGGAGCCCAGGATCTTCGAGGGACGATGGGTAGGACCCGACGGTGGGTGCTAGCGTCCTCCCCTCGGGCAGCTCGGGGCTATCCCCCCTCCCCCGGGACAGGTCTCTGCGGCCCACGTGGATGGCCAGGGAGCTTCGACGAAGGGTGGGGGCTCGCGCGACGGCCATCAGCTTCCCTCTTCCAGAATCGTGGCGAGGAGAACCCAGTCCTGGCCACGCCATGGCTCGCCCTTGCGACCTGAGCCCGACACCCCGCCTTCCCTGGGTCTCAGTTTGCTCGTTTCAGTAAGAGAGAGCCCATCTCGCGGGGCCGTGACAGAATAACACTGTAAAGATGGTTCTTGGCCCAGAGCCTTGCACACAGTAGGCGCTGCGTCGTCTCTTAAAAAAAAAAAATCTTTGCTTTGCCTTTATTGCGGGTGACGCGTTCACATTTCCTCTCCTGCGATGCTTTGTGTCTTCTTCCTGGCTCTAACTTCCCAGCGGGGCTTGGAGGCTTGAGAAAGTTTTAGGCTGCTAGGTGCGCTGCCTGCTAGCCGCACCTCCCCGTGGCGTGGCGTGGAGCGGAGCGGGCCCCGGGTGTGTGGGAGCCCGCGGCGCGGCGCGGCGGGGCACCGGCCTCGCTCCAGCCCGGAAGGCTCCTGCGCGGGAGCTGGGGATTTTCTCCTGGCCGGAAGGCTGGGGCGACGGAGTCTGGAGTCCTTTTGTTCAACAAGTGCCTTACTCCCTGGGGAATGCCGCTGGTGAAATCAGAGAGCTGCGGTGGAAAAGTGGCGTCCATCCACCCCCTTCCCCCCGCAGACACGCATGTGGGGCTCCCCAGAGCTTCCTGCGGAGTCTGGTCACCCTCTCTTCTCCCGGCTGGCACTGATAGCACCCCGAAGAAAGGTGTTTGCTTGGAGGCTGAACCCTGCCACTGGACTAGGATTTGGACTCCCTCCAGCCCCACCCCCAGCCCCTGTCGTCCCCGGCTCTTGCCATCAGCCAGGTTGATCGTGAGACTGGGGTTCTCGTGGGACCCTTCCTTTTAGCTTCAACCCTTGATTGAAAAATATTCAGTGTTGAAACCTATCGCTGGCGAGACTGCACAGTGCTCCTAGGGGTGCGCCCTGCCCACCGCATCTTAGCTCCAGTCAGGCAGCCCAGGGCAGCATCGCCCAAAGACAGGTTCAGTGATTCCTTCCCTCCACTGCCTTGTACTTCCCTTCAGGACCCTGCCAGGCTTGAAAACAGCCTTTCTTGGGGAGAAACAAGACCCCATCGGTGCCCGAGGATCTCAAAATGGAGCTCTGGCGAGGAATGAGCTGGGAAGGGGGTGTCTGTCTGGCTGTCTTTGTGTGGGATATGTTCTGGAGCCTCAAGTGTTCCGGGTTAGTGCACTGCAAGCAGCTGGGGTGCTTTCATTGAGATAGGCGAGCAGAAACGTCTGGATCGAGTCCTATGGTTTGTCTCCGCGCAGGACCCAAGCCCTGAGGTCTTTGGCATGATGGCCATTCAGGGACGTCATAAGCAGATTTTTCATCCTGATTTGATGACAGCCGCTCACTTAGAATGAAACCTGTTCTCTTTTATAAAATGATTTTATAAATGATAAAGGAGAAAGGGGGCTTTGGATCAGAAGCCTGCTTTTTCCCTCAATATTCAGATTCAATAATAAAAATAAGTCAGGCCAGCTTTCTCAGCTCAGAAGACAAGCTAAGAAGTCCGCTTGTTTGTTTTGTTTTCCTGGTTAAAACCAACCCTTTGTCTCAAGCAAACTGGTGTTTTGGTCCTCAGTCTATTTCTGTTTCACTTTTGAAAGAGCCTGTAATTACTGAACTCTTGAGGTTTTATTGGATAATGTGCCAGTGGGAAGGCCTAGCAGCTCTGCCTCTCCTGCTGTGGGATGTGGTGCCATCACCTAGCCTTGCCTGCTTCTTTGGGTCCCACTTTCACCATTTCAAAGGTGGAGCTTAACTGTCAGTGTGTCTGGAAGCCATGACTTTGGGAGTCAGATGTCTGTAAGGTCATTGGCCTATAGAGAAAGCAGAACAAGTGGAAAGCCGAGTAGAATAGAGGTTTGGCCAAACTCTGGCCAAGGACCCATTCATTTTCAGCAAGCTCTCCTAGAGGGAGAGAGAGTCTAAGAGAATAAAAGAATAAACTTAGGGGGATTGCTTCACAGTTTCTCAGTCCTTCTTTCTGGCCACAAAGCTGGGCAGGATTAGAAATCCAAGCCAGCAAGGGAGAAGGAGTAGGACTAGATTACACAGACATCACCCAGCCCAGGACCTCATGCTTGGGCTAATTCCACCCATATCCAGAGCTACTGTGTTTCCTTCCCCCGGCTTCCTTCTGCCAGGTGACGGACCCACACCTCCTGCCGTCTGGCCTCCACACTCACATTTCCAGAGGCTGCCACTCATGTCCTGTTTGTGTTGAGCTGCACGGTGGTTCTAAGACCTTGGGCTGATGCTCGTATATGGTTGCGTTCCACACTCACCCATGAACGGCTGATAATCCCGGGTCCTCAAGGGGACCCCCACCCTTTATTTAGGTTTGAAGATAAAGCTCCTCGGCAGCTCAGTTTTTAATCTAGATTTTGATCAGGTTTGCATTAAACCATCGCGGTCTGGCAGATTCTGAGCCATGCTCGTTGCAATTTACGAGTTGCCAGCCCAGGCTTGATGGGGGATTATGTGTGTTTGGTGAGTTTGTCAGCACCTGATGTCTCTGTGCTCAGGGAGGGAAGGCTGGTGGAGTTAGGATGAGCCAAGGCTTGTAGATTTTAATCTCTGCTCTGGGGCTCCACACTCAAACGCACAGTTCCTGGTTTCTTTAAGGCTGTTTGTGCGGCCTTACTTAGCTCTTTTCTCTTTCACTTCAGGTTGATTTCCTGAACTGGGGGTCTTAGAGGGGTAATTGCATATGGAGATACTGGGATGGGCTTAGGGGTTTCCTTAGTGCTCCTTGCCTTATGGGGGGACGGGGAGACTGTTTCTTTCAATCACTTACTACCAAATGGGCAAAATGTCTGGCTCTAGTGGAGCAGGTTGTAATATAATTTCAAGTAATAAATAGTTTGACAGGTGAAACATTTCTTAGGTGGTGATGAGCAAGATGTAAGAAAGATTTTTTTATATATGTCTATATCATCTGAAAAACCTTTGGAGAGCTCTACCTTGGTCATGTCGTTTCAAGTAAAATTGAATTTCTGAAGCAAAGTCTCACATCTGTGCGTTTATGAGGCCTGAAGAAGTGAGGCCACCCTTCCCTGAGAGCCACCTTCCCTTGCCAGCCTCAGGGCAGGAGGCGAGGCCTTTTTAGGGCTGATTTATTTACCTCACTAAGCCTGGTGCACTCCCAGTCCCTGTTAATCCAGAGGACATGTCTTCCTGGTACTCTTTTGGTTTCTTGTCAAGTGCTGGAGGTACAACGTAAGTTGGCCCGTGGCCTGGAGCTTGGGAGTGGAGGGCAGGCTCAGGCCCACCTATCCTCTTCCAGCATTTTTCCAGGAGCCAGCAGGAGATTGTGAACTCCTTGGAGAAGATTGCTGTGATCCTAAAAAAAGGAAGGAAAGGAAGAAGCCCTTGGGGCAGAGGGAGTTCAACTTTCCAAGTCTTCCCTGATTTTTTGTCAGTGTCTGGGTCTGCATCTAACTTGCTGTAACTCCTTCAGCCAGGGACATGTCCTCATCCCCCACCCCTACCCCGACTCCCCCACCCCCAAGCCCCCACCCCGTGCCATCATAGGCATCATACTCAGTGCCCCTGCCCAGTCCCCCAGTTGAGCTCATTGCATCCAGGTCAGTATACAGGCAGGTGATGCACACGTGCCAGCCCTGACGCGGTGTTCCTAAATGGAACTTGCCAGCAGTGCCGGGATGCTCCCCTGTGTAAAAGCTGCGTCTTCTACTTGTTAGAGTCCCTCTACTTGTTTGTGAAAGTTAGGGCATGTCGGGTGGGTGTGGAGGCTTTTCCTTCTCTGTTCCTGCCAAATCCTCTCCATGTCTCAATGGTCCTGGCCTCTTCTCCCCAGCGCAGCCTCCTGCCTGGTGCAGCACAGCCTGGAGCGGGGCTTCTTGTTCCTTCCCATCAGCCCTGCTGCCAGTGGTTGGTTTACTGTTAAAAACACTCATTTCATCATCTTGCCCCCTCTCGCCTCCAGGCTTTTTCCACCCCTCCCGTGGGCCTGTTGCTGGCTGGGCTCTGGGAACGCTGGCTCCAGGCTTCTCCACTGTAGGTATGGAGTTTAAGACCTTGAAGGGGTGGTAGGGTGGGGAAATCATTGCCAAGCCTTAGGAGCTCCAGGTCCCGTGGAGGGGAGCGCTGTTGCAGGGTAAGAGCACGGGACTTCTGGGGGAAACACCGTGTGTGTGTACATTTGGAGGTTACAGGACAACTTCGGTGTCAGTCCTCACCTTCCACCTCGTTTGAGGCAGGAGTGAGTCTCTTGCTCATTGCTGTGTTCCCCAGGCTAGCTGGCCAGCAAGCTTCTGGACAGTTCTCCTGTCTGTCTCCCTTCTCCACCTTTGTCGGGGTGCTGGGATTATAGATGCCTGGATTTTACTTGGGTTTTGGGCATCTGAATGCAGGTACTCATGCTTGTATAGCAAGTGCTTTATCCATTGATCCATCTGCTCAGCCTGAGAACCTTCTAAACCAATACCCGGAAGCGGCAGGAGGTGGAGGGGTTAGAGGTGGGCTTGGGTGGATCATTAGTCTTTCTGTATTCTCTCTTCAGACTTTTGTATCTGCAAGACTTCTATCCAATCTCTTTAAGTTAACAGTTAAATTAAGATAAATTTGGGTGTGGTGGTGCACACCTTTAATCCCAGCAATCGAGAGGCAGAGGTAGGGGGGATGGCCTGAGTTCAAGGACACCCTGAGACTGCATAGTGAATTCCAGGTCAGCCTGGCCTGGAGTGTGACCCTACCTCGAAAAACCAAAGGAAAAAAAAAAAAAAGAAAGGATTGACAATAAGTCATATAAAGTATACCCATTGTAAGGGTACAGCTCTCTGCTTTTCAGAATTTACAGTTACATAACCATTATCATAATTTAGTAAAGGATCCTCAAATCATTCCTGAAAGATTCTTTGTCCCTATTTGTATCATTCTCGGGTCCCAGCCTCACACCAAGCAAGCCACCAATTGATCAGGTTCCCTGGATTTATCTTTCCTTCCTTCTTTTTCTTCCTTGGTTTGGCTCAAGGCAGTCTTCCAGATAGAACTGACATTTCTCCCTGTGTTGACCAAGGGAGCTGGGCACCGTCCAGCCTCCCTGTCACAAGATGAGCTGTCTTGCTGGCCTCCCAGCCTGAACCTAGCACAGCCTTGATACCTACAGCACACCCAAAGCACATTGTCTGGGTCACCTGGCGTTGCTTTGCTCACAGTTCTTTTATCTAAGTATCAGTACATAGCAGAGTGTTGAAATTTGGTATAAAGGGGGCATAAGCTGTCAGGTGACACAGGGCCCCACTACATTTACCATCTTGTTTCATTAAGAACTTGGGAAACAAATGGTATCAAACTTTTTCATTTATTTAATAAATATTTTACTTATTATTTATTTGCAAAGAGAGAAAGGTAATGAGAATGGGTGCACCCGGGCCTCTCGCTTCTGCAAGAGAACTCAAGATGCATGCATCGCTTTGTGTACTGAGGAATCAAACCCAGACCATCAGGCTTTCAAGCAAACACCTGCAACCAGTGAGCCATCTCTCCAGCCTCCCCCCTCCCTCATTTTAAAAGCAGGGTCTTACTCTAGTCCAGGCTAACACAGAACTTACTTTGTAGCTCAGGCTGGCCTTGAATTTATGACAGTCCTCCCTCAGCCTTCCTAGTGCTGGGATTAAAGGTGTGTGCCAACACACTGGTCTGTTCAAACTTGTATTTTTAAAATATATATATTTATTTATTTGAAACAGAGAGAATGGACACGCCAGGGCCTCTAACCAGTGCAAATGAACTCTGGACACATGTGCTACCTTGTGCATCTGGCTTATGTGGGTTCTAGGAAATTGAACCTGGGTCCTTAGGCTTCGCAGGCAAGTGTCTTAACCACTAAGCTATCTTTCCAGCCCACAAACGTGAAAGAACTGAGGAGGCTCAGAGCAAAATATATAGCCTAAAGCTAGTCATCAGCAGGAAGCATAAGAATCGAGCCAACGGAGGTCGCATTCTCTTCCTACCCTGTTTTGGTTGTAAGTATGTATCCCTATGACCTGGCCTGGGCAGACCTCCGTTTTTCCTGCATATATCTTGCTGTCTCTTCCTAAGTCAACGGGGAGTACCTTTTGAGGCATTAGTGGTATATATACCTATATATATATATGCCTTCATTTGCCTCCGTGCTTGATCCAGTGGGTAGCAGTGACTTCATAAATATGCACACAGTTAGTTCTCTTAATAGATTGGTGGTGTGAGGGAAGTGATCGCATACGATGGCAGTGTATGCTCAGCACACCTCTGTAGTGCTGTCCTTGTACTTTTGGGTATTGAGGAAGCTAACACAGGAGGAGACCCTGTTGGACAGGTATGCCAGCTGTAGTGGAGAAATGACATACCACAATGCAGGTAAGACTGGCACTGCGGTACACACCACCGGTTTTTAGATAGTTTCTCTCCCATTGATGTAGGGAGCTCCCAGTTGACAGTAAAAAATGTCTTCCTTCTTTCTTTCTTTCTTTTTTGTAGTTTTCCGAGGTGGGGTCTCACACTAGCTCAGGCTGACCTGGATGGAATTCCCAGGGTCATAAACATCAGAAGCTTTTTTTTTTTGTTTTTGGTTTATTGAAGGATGGGTCTTGCTGTCGTTCAGGCTGACCTGGAATTCACTCTGTAGTCTCAGGGTGGCCTCGAACACTTGGTGATCCTCCTACCCCTGCCTTCTGAGTGCTGGGATTAAAGGCGTGCGTCACCACACCTGGCAACAGTAAAAAAATGTCTTGTTCCTTTCTGAAGGGACATTTGCAAAATAACCCAGAGAAAAAACAGAGTGTGAGACTGGAGAGGTGGCTTAGCAGTTAAGGTGCTTGCCTACAAAGCCAAAGGACCCAGGTTTGATTCCCAAGTATCCATGTAAAGCCAGATGCATAGGGTGGCACATGTATCTGAATTGGTTTGCAGTGGCAAGAGGCCCTGGCACATTCATTCTTTTTTTCTCTGCCTTTTTCTTTCCCTCAAATAAATAAATAAGTGTGTGTGTGTGTGTGTGTGTTTAAAAGAAAGGACAGAAGATTGAGGCTAGGCAGACCTGGGTTCTAGTCATCGTCCTTGGTCTCTTAGTCTATTTGTTCATGTGTGGAAAAGGGTTCTAGATCCACCTAGACCCTCAGAGGAAAGGTGGCCGTGAACACCAACCAGGTAAGTACGTTCATGGTGGTGGCCGCTGTCATCAAACCTTTTTAGATGGCGGTTCCTCCTGTAGCACTAAAAATTCCTTTTCAAGTTCAGGTTTGAGGCATGCAGCGTTAGAGCCCGCGTGTGAAGGCTTCTGGAAGGAAGCCAGCAACGATCACAGGTTGGAGTTTGGGAGCAGCCATTTTGCCTTCCAAGAAGCTTCTCTTGGGGTCCTTGAGGCCCCCCTGGGGACCCTAATGTTGGGGGTTGCCCAGAGAGATCTGCAGGTGGCTCCTCAGACCCAATGAGGCTGAGCCTATTGCTCCTACCCCTGAGGAGTGCTTGGAAGGCATGGGTCATGCTTGGATGCCAGTGTGTTGGCAGGCCAGGGAGGCCTCCTGGGACCGTTCACCTTGTCGGAGCGGACCCGTGTGCGCTGTGTATCTGGCTTGCAGTGCGTTCTTTCCTCCAGCAGCGGAATGCTCAGCTCTCTGCTCTTTCTCTATGTGTATACCTAGGATGTGTGCTGGAACCGGAACGGATCGTAGTCTCACCCCTCCCCGTCAGTCCCATCCTTTCCATTTGCTGCCGTGTAATCCATTTTTGGAGGGAATCGAGAGCCTCTTAAAAATCAGTCATTTCTTGAATGCAGTTTTTCTCTACTTATTTGTATGTGACTGAGAGATGCTGCTGGCCGAGTGAATATGGGTATCTGGGAAGCCACTCAGCCTGGGTTCAGGCTGGCTATGGATGGTAAGATGGGTGATATTAAACTCAATTCTTCCTGAAGCATGGCGTGGCAGTGCAGGGATGCGCTTTGTTAAAAACCCCTCAGCTGTGCCGTATGGGTCCTGTGCTTGGAGGAGCAGCCTGGACGGTGTGGCGAGCGCTTGGCCGTCAGGGTGGGATGTGCCTCACAGCACTTGCCTTGGACTCTTCAATCGGCAAAGGTGGAAACAGCCTGCTGAAGATCCCCGGGCGTGCTGTTCCCCATGCCGGAACTTTGGCCTGTCTGGAGGATGCTGTACCCCTTCTTTCTGAAGATGTGATGGGCTGCCACACTGCATCTGCTCCAGGTGATACCCCATTGCTGGATCAAAAGCAATGGCCTGGGGCTGGAGAGGTGGCTTTAGTGGATAAGGTGCTTGTCTGTGAAGTCTAAGAACCTAGGTTTCCCAGACTGCCCAGAACCCACATATGACAGAGGCACATGGTAGCGTATGCATCCGGAGTTTGTGTATGCCCATTCTGTCTCTCTCCCTTCTAAGTGGATAAATAAATAAATATTAAAACCATAACAACAAAACCCAGTGGCCTTGTCCTTCTCTGAGCTTGCTGTCAGGTGAGAGCTTGTGCTCTGGGGACTCATTTCCACCAGTGTTAGTGAAGGAAGGAGGAGAGTGCAGCACGGGTCAGGAATTCCGGCGGCTCTCAGCCAGGGACCCTCATGTCTTGGGAGGACTTCCTGGGGCCCATAGCTCCTTTCCTCTGTGGCTTGTCTTGGGCCCATTGTTGGCTCCCCAGAACAACTACACCATCAGGCTCATTGTCATCACTTGTACTAGTCACTTGACTCGTTGCTGTGACCAAATGCCCGGCTAGAAGCAAGCTAAAGGGAAGAAGGGCTTACTTTGACTTACAGTTCCAGGGGGTACTTTCCAGCATGGCAGGGAGGGTATGACAGCAAGAAATAGGAGGCTTCCTGGTCACATTGCATCCAGAGTCAGAGAGAGTGTGACCAGAAAGTGGGGTCAGGCTATAGAACCTCAAGGCCCTCCTCCAGTGACCCACTTCCTCCAGCAAGGTTCCACTTCTCAGAGGATCCACAACCTTCCCAATCAGTGGCACCACCAGCCAGGGATCAACAGTTCCAATACGTGAGCATAGAGGAGATATTTCACGTTCAACCCTAGCATCACATCACCACAGTTATCACCGTCATTACTGTTGTCGCTTTTATCACCGTTGTCACCGTCACCACACTCTCACCATTGCCTCACCACCTTCATTGTCAGCATCATCATGCAGTCTTGGCGTGTGGTCATGACGTCACCAGCGTACTCCTGCTCAGTCCTGGGTTTGAGGGGAGAGTAGATGTGAGGGAAAATCTGACCAAATGATTAAGTGTAGACGACTCTAATGGACGTGCATGGTAGAGTGCGATTCTGAAAGCCACTTGGTGAGAATGACTGATCTGGAGGCTTCTTGGGAAAAATCTAACCCCCCCCCCCTTTTTTTTTTAAGGCTGGGGAGTAAGTGGGCACTGTTTGCACGGTGGTGCTCTCTTTGCCCCTCTAGAGAGGTCACATTGTTCTGGCTGGAGCCTAATTGTACTGCCTGGGCATCAGGCTTGTTCACCTCTCACAGGGCAGTGGGCTTGTGCGGTGGAACTCTGTGAATTTCTCCCTGATGACCCCTCTGCTCTTGGCCCAGAGCCTGGAGCACAGTGGATGCCCATATGTGTGGCTGAACCGCCGCCTGCTTGCTTAATTGTAGGATGGTGGTTACGTTGAATTATTTAAAATCTCGACAGCTTGCCTAAAGGGCTTGAGTGGCCAAGCCAGCACATGTAGTGTTTTCTACGCGCATTGTTGTTCGGTGTGTGCTTGTCTTATGCATTTGTCAAGATTGCAGCACAGTGGTCCGGAAGCTATTGAGGCTTTATGGGTTGGTGAAGTGACCCCTGTCCTGCTAAGGTCTGGCTTTGATTTGGCACAGGGAAGGCTTCCTCTCCAGATTTCAGCCTTCTCATTTGTCAAATGGAGCTTAAAGCTGGATAACCTCCAAATCTTCTGTTGGTCCCACAGTTCAGGAAAAATGGTTAAAATGTAAACCTGCTTCGTAGGGCATGTCAGTGTAGAGTATAGAGTGTGTTTGCATCTAAAAGGACTTAAGGAAGAAAAAAAGAGAACGTCTTAGCAAATTCAGACACCTTGGCAGCTGCCCATAGTAAGGGGCAGTGTTGAGATCTGGAGAGATGGCTCAGTGGTCAAGGTACTTGCTTGCAAAGCCTGATGATGGGGGTTCCATACCCTAGTACCCACGTAAAGGCAGATGCACAAAAGTGGCCCATGCTTCTGGAGTTCATTTGCAGCAGCAAGAGGCCCTGGCACATGCCCATTTTCTCTGTCTCTCTCCCCCTCCTCTCTTTGCAAGTAAATACATTCTTTTTAAAAAAGTGACACTGTTGTGTTGGAGAAGAAATCGAGAGGGACCAATGTGAGGTGCGTCGAGAGGAAGCAAGTGTAAAGGCAGAAGGGCCGAGGCCAGGGAGGTGAGCCCTGTTGGTTCTGTCATGTCACCGTGTGGTGTGGCTTTGCTTTTAAGTTCCTGCGCTGTGCAATTATGAAGGCTGAGTTCCTGGGAAGGGGGCGGCGGTGCTGGAGTGGAGTGGAGAGCTCGCGGTGGGATTGTTGCTGGGGTAGCCTGGTGGAAGGTTTGCAGGTGACCCCCATGCCTTATTCAGAGTTGTTTACTGTTCCCCCAGGATACTGTAGCAAGAAAAGCTACTGTTGAGGAGGTTTCCCTCCTCTTTCGATGCAGGGGAGGGGGGAGAGTGTTTTCTTGGGAGGCCATACGCTGGCTATCTCAGATATTGGTCGAACAAGTAAGTGCCTTGTTTGGATTAATTGTGAATCAGGAAAGCCAGCTTTAGGAAGTATTTGCACTGGACAAACAATCACATTTTTTTTCCCCCAGATAAAAGTATATTTAGCAATACAAACTACTGATGTGATTTTGTCTCACATTGGTTTTTTTGTGACTTCCTAAGAATTCTTTTGAAATTAGCCCATTAGTGGTTGTAGAACAGGAATTAGTTTAAAGTGGTTGAGCACCAGGGGCTGGAAAGCAAAATATAAAAATTTAAAGACAGTTTTATTTTACTTATGTTTGGGACGGGAAAAGAGAAAACAAAGAAAGACACTAAGCTGTTTGTTTGTTTGTTTGTTTTCTTTTGTATTTTTGAGGTAGTGTCTCGCTGTAGCCCAGGCTGACATGGAATTCACTATGTACTCTCAGGGTGGACTTGAACCTACAGAGATATTCCCGAGTGCTGGGATTAAAGGCATGCACCACTGCACCCGGCTTTAAGGTGTTAACAGTCCTTGGATGTGATGAGATCATGGATGATTTCGCTGTCTTGTTTCTTCATATTTCCTATAGGCATGTATTACTTATGCATGTAGGAAGAAAAAAAAATGGTGCTGGACATGGTGGCACATGCCTCTAATCCCAGCACTGCAGAAGTAGAGGCAGGACGATCAAGAGTTCAAGGTCATCTTTGGTGATACAGTGAGGCCAAGGCCAGTCTGGGCTAAATGGGCCATGTAAAAAAAAAAAAAAACAAACAACAGTGAGAGAACCATCAGGCTTGGTGGCATGCCTTTAATTCCAGCACTCAGGAAGCTGGAGTAGGAGGATCTCCATGAGGCCAGTCTGGGACTACAAATGAGTTCTGCTTTGGAAAACAAAAACAAAAACAAAAACCTTAAAAAAGGAAAGGAAAGCCGGGCATGGTGGCACACACCTTTAATCCCAGCACTCGGGAGTGAGGCAGAGGTAGGAGGATCGCAGTGGGTTCGAGGCCGCCCTGAGACTGACTACATAGTGAATTCCAGGTCAGCCTGGACCAGAGTGAGACCTTACCTCAAAAAAACCAAAAGAAAAAAGGAAAGGAAGGCAAGAAAGGGAAAGGTGTAAAAAGGAGCCTCAAGCACCCATTTCTTGCTTCCCTTCATCCCTGTGTATTCCTTTAATTTACTTAGCAGACTTCCTCTTTATTCTCAGACTGCCTGGAACCCACAACTTCCATCCTTCTGACTGTTTGAAATAATGGAAATTTACCCTAATACATCATTAGAATTTGTTAACTCAATCTTAATTCAGTACTGAGTAAAATGTATTAACTGACTATAAAGAAACATGTTTCAGGCTGGAGAGATGGCTTAGCAGTTAAGGCGCTTGCCTTGCAAAACCCGAGTTCTGTTCCTCAGTAGACCCACATAAAACCCAATGCACAAAAGGGACGCATGCATCTGGAGTTCATTTGCAGTGGCTAGAGACCCTGGTATGGCCCCTGCACTTGCTAATAAATAAATAAAATTCTCTCTATCTATCTCTAAAGAATACTGTTTCAAATCTTCTAAGATATTTACCATTTCACTGTAGCTGAGTGCAGGTTTGTTCCTGACTCACAACATATTTCTTTTTTGTTTGGATTTGGGCATTTCCTTGTCTGACCTGGAAGGAAGCTTCATGGCTTCTGCTGGTTTTTTGTTTTTTCTTTGAGACAGGGTCTCCCTTATCCCAGACTGACCTCAAGGGAACTCCGCGTGTAGCTAGGGATGACCTTGAAGTTCTGATCTCCCTACCTTGCTGAGAATGCTGGGATTTCCAACATGCACTACTTTGACTTGTGAACATGGTGTTTGCTGGGCAAACACTCTGCCACCTGAGTTTGTCCCCAGCCCAGCTCCTGTTGCAAGGTGGTGTTTTGAAGTCTTGGTACCAATGGCTCCAGAGTCATTTTCACTGTGTCTCTATGAGTTTGTCTGTCTGCTAACATGTTACAGCTTCCTTCTCTATTCCCTTCTCTGCCCCTCCCTCGTGACTTTCAGAGGCAGGACCTACTAGTCCTCAGTCCTGTGAGTTTGAGGGTTCCTGGTGGGGATCCTTTCTCCCTGTGACTCAGACTTTGTGGTCTGACATTGGCTGGCCTGTATTTATCTGCTGGCTGGGCACGGGGTGGGGGCATTTCAACCCCCCTTAGATGGAGGCCTGACTTTTGGTGGCATCACTCCAAAGGCTGTTATTCCCTTGTTTTTCAGAGGTTTAATCTGCTGGAGTCCAGGATATTGAGTCAGCAGTGGAAAGTTAGAAGGATGAGGCAGCCATCAGAGAAACGGGCGAGAACGAAAGATTAATTTCAGGGCGGATGAGGGAGAGAGTTGCTGGGGGCTGGGCTGCCTCTAGTCTAGTGGCATTGCTGTGAACTGCGGGAAGCCCGAGACTGCCTTTGCTACCAACTGCTTATTGTTCTTGGATTAGGTATGTTACACATCACATCTTTATAGTCCAATCTCTGTGTTTATGATCTGAAGAAAGAAAATTGCAGTTGTTGGCAAAATTCCATCACGTCTGCTACAGGACCCTCACTTTTAGGACCAGATGAGAAAAATGAACATAGCTGTATTTTCAAAAAATTGTTCTTATGGGCTGGAGAGAAGGCTTAGCGGTTAAGGCACTTGCCTGCAAAGCCGAAGGACCTAGGTTCATTTCCCCAGGACCCATGTAAGTCAGATGCAAAAGGTGGCATATACATCTGGAGTTTGCAGCAGCTGGAGGCTCCGGCGTGCCCATTCTCTATCTGCCTCTCCCCCTCTCCCTCTCTCTCAAATAGATAAATAAGAATAAAATACTTTTTAAAACTTGTTCTTTCTCTGGGCGTGGTATTGCATGCTTTTAATCCTAGCACTTGGGAAGCAGAAGTAGAAGGATTGTTGTGAATTTAAGAGCAGCCTGGAACTATAGAGTGAGTTCCAGATTCATAGAGTGAGACCATATTTCACACAAAAAACAGAAAAAAAAACCAGAAAAAAAAAACAGAAAAAAAAATTGTTCTTTCAAATATTGATGCTCAGGTTATTCCGGGATCCAGCACGAAGGTAGGAAGCAGGCTTGCCCACCACTGGAGACAGGTATGTTGCCATACAGGCCAGGTGTATGTCACTGTGGTTTCCTGGCTATCCAGTCACCCTACAGAAACAGTATCACTGTAGGTGATATTTCTTAAAAAGTGTGAATTAAGCTTTTCTAAACAAAGGTCAAATGTTTTGTTTGATGTGTATCTTGATTTCTCACTTAAAATTTCCCACAGTTCTCAGTGGCTTAATTGTCAAGGCTGTATAACCCTTCCTTTTCCTGCCAGCAGCACTTCAGTGCATTGAGACCATCTACAGAAAAGAACAAACTTTTTAAAAATTAAAAACAAATATTTATTTACTTTTTTTTGGGGGGGGGAGGCAGGCAGATAAAGAGTGAACAGGTACACCAGGGCCTCTAGCCATTGCACACTCCAAATACATGCACCACCTGGTGCATCTAGCTTAAGTGGGTACTGGAGAATTGAACCTGGGTCCTCAGGCTTCACAGACAAACACTTTAACCACTAAGCTATCTCTCCAACCCCAACAAAACCTTTTAACAAATTTAGGAAGCGTGTTTTTTTTTTTTTCTTCGAGGTAGGGTTTCACTCTAGCTCAGGCTGACATGGAACTCACTATGTAATCTCAGGGTGGCCTCGAACCCACTGCGATCCTTCTACCTCTGCCTCACGAGTGCTGGGATTAAAGGCATGTGCCACCACGCCCGGCTTAGGAAGCATTTTTAGTGTGAATGATGAATACTGAGTAGAATTGAACAAACAAGTTTAATAGTTATTGCTGTATGCCAAGCCTTGATCTGGGCCCTGGCACACTATTGGAGCTGGACTGTTAGGACCCTGCCCTGTGAACTTGTATTATGGTCATGACTCCTGTGTTAGTCAGCTATCCCAGAATACCTGCGGTCAGTAACCTCGAAGGCAGAGAGATTTGTTTTGACTCACTGTTTCAGAGGCTTCAGTACGTGGTTGCTTGACCCTGGCACTTTGGGTCTGTGGTGGCGCAGCACATCGGCACGTCATGATGGGAGCACGTGGAACGGGGAGGCTGTACTGTGGTAGATTGGAAGGAAAGAGAGGGACATGAAAGGGTCAGGGTCTCATTATTCCTTTCTAGGGCATGCCCCCAGCCACCTAAATTCCTTCCACCTGGACTTGCTTCCTGAGGGTCTCACCAGCTCCTAACAGACCGACAACTGAGCCTTTAGCACATGGGCCTTTGAGGGACATTTGATCCAAACTGTCATAATCACAGACTGTGTGAGGCCAGGGAGTGCCCGGGCTCATTGGCTCTTGGCCCACTGCTGACCTGTATGGGGAGCCTCTCTCCTGTCCCTGCAGGGAGAGTGGCTGTGTGTCTTCTTGGACGGATGATGCATCCATCAACTGCCTGGTGGGATCTGCTGTTATTCACAGGCATTTCCCAGTCTTCTGGCTTCTGATCATGCTGTACCCTGAAGCAGTGCTATTCCTTCCAGCCCTGGGGATCGCCCTATGACAGCCCCAGGTTGTTGGTTGTGGACTGTTCTTGCAATCCCCATTTCTCCTTTGAATGTTGGTAGTGCCCTTTCTCCTTTCACCTAGCTGGTCTTCAGAATCATGGCCTCCAGCCCATGGGAGCAGCATCCTCCAGCTCAGCCTGGCATCTGAGGCAGGCATCTATCCTTTGCCCACAGTCTCTTCCTCAGCAGGGGCAGTGGCCACTCTTCTCCTGCCTGTGCTCTGGAGCCAGGAAGGGGCTCCCTGCAGATAGTCCTTTTGGCCCATGCTTGACCATGTGTGGGAACCTTGGGGGGGCACTGTATCACCATCCTGGGGACATGGGAATGGACATTGGTGGCTGAGCAGGACATGGGTGATGTGGAGAAAGTGACAGGCCCCAGCCTTTGCATACAGCAGTAATTGGATAGGCAAGCTCCACCGTGTCACCACAAAGGAACCTGCCATCCAAAAGAAAAGATGAACCTCAGGCCTCATTTTCCCCGTGTCTACTTGGGAGGACCAGCTGTCTTTGAGGTGGAATCTCTTGTGATCTAGTGGGCAGCAAAAAAGAATCATTCTTTGTAGAGGCAAAGGGGAATCCCCATGGGATCTGTTTCTGCCCTGATCTGCCTAGAGGCCTGTGCAGCATTCACCCTTGCCTGCTCCATGTGTCCCTTGGATCTTCCAAGCCTGCGCTTGCTGTGTGTGTGTGTGTGTGTGTGGTGTGTGTATACATACATGTGTACATGGGGGCATGTGCATGTGGAGGCCAGAGGTCAGATTGTCATTCCTCAGGTTCATCTTTTTTTTTTTTTTAAGGTAGGGGTCTCATTCTAGCCCAGGCTAACCTATGTAGTCTCAGGTTGGCCTTGAACTCACAGCAGTTCTCCTACTTCTGCCTCCCAAGTGCTGGGAGAAAAGGTGTGTACACCACATGCGGCCAAGACTGACTTTTTTTTTTTAATGAGAGAGGTGGTGGGGAATGATTGAGAATTGGCGCACCAGGGCCTCCAGCCACTGTAGTAGAACTCCCGATGCATGCACCACCTTGTGTGCATGTATGACCTTGCCTGCTTGTGTCGCCTTGTACGTCTGGCTTATGTGGGATCTGAAGAGTCAAACATGGATCCTCAGGCTTTGCGGGCAAGTGCCTTAACTGCTAAGCCATCTCTCCAGACCCCAGGTTCACTTGTTTGACTCAGGGTCTTTCATTGGAACTCTGCAAGTTGGATAGACTGGCCCCAGGGATCCACTTATCTCTACCTCCCCAGCGCTAGGCTTACCAGTGCATGCCACCATAGCCGGCTTTTTTACTTGAGATCTGGGGATTAAACTCAGGTCCTCATACTTGTAAGGTAAGCACTTTCCTAAGATCTCTTCTACCCCTCACTCTTGCTCTTAATGGCCACTGCCTGGTGGCATCCATTTTCCCATCTGTAAGATGGGACTGGTACCACTGCTTCCATAAGCTAGTAAGTGCCGTGTCCAGGTCAGCCTGTGCTTGCAGCCTCTACTCCTGACCCTCGCCCCCATCCTCTTTGCTTTCTGGGTCCTCAGGGTTCTAATTGTGTAAAATGGAGTTTTGAGCCTCAGCCCCTTTTTCTTCTATGGCTCTGGGCGTACCCCGTGTTTCCCGGTTCCCTGTGCACAAGCTGAAGCCTGGATCATGGCCGAGGAAGCAGAACATTTGCATCCGCACAGTGTCCTTGTCCGTCCTGTCTGCCAGGCTGACAGGTAATGTGTCCAGCTCTGAGGAGCCGGGGAACAAGCGCTCACACTCAGAGCACGTGTGCAGTTGTGGATGCAGGTCTGGCTCAGCTCGGAGTGTGGAGTTAGCAGGTGGCTCCTCTCAAACCTGCCCAGATAGCAGTCAGCTCTGGGGTCACCTGCATGGGGATTGTGGGGCTGAGAAGGGTGGACCACACTTGCAGCTTAAAAGTCTCAGAGACATGGGGCTAAGGGTGTTGCCCAGTGGTAGAGCACTTGCCTACATGCACAAGGCCCTGGGTCCCATCCCTAGCCCTGTAAAAATAAATGAATGAATGAATAAATAAGCAAGCAAGCAAATAAAATTCTTGGGGTTTTGTTTCACATCTTAATGAATGCCTCACGAAGAAAACTGGTCCACAGTACATGGAGTACACTGCATGTCTCAGCCTTGATATTTGTGGGGGTGGGGGTGGGGGGGCAGAAGGCTCTTTTGGTTCTCAATGCCATGGTTGAGGTCAACCAGAATGAGGGCTGATTGGTCTGGGCCAGGGGCTGGCTCAAGAAGAGGCACGATGTAGCCAAGCACAATGCCAGGATCAGGTTTGATTTCTAGGAAAGCGGAACTCCCTCCCACGAAGGGGCTCAAGTTGTTCATGGAAAAACAGGTCTAGAAAACTCCTTTGGGCAAGACAGAAGTCAGATCATTCTTTGATCTCTAGCAAAGTGGAGATTGTGAGGACATTCCTGTCTTTCTTTTGGGGCCCAGTCAGCTTAAACTACCTCACAAAGCTGACTGACTCCCTCTCAGTCTGTTTGTGCAATAACAATCTTGGAGAAAGAATGCTCAGGTGGGGAAAGATGCTCTTCTGTCATGGGGCCCTATGCTGCTTCCTTGGCCAAGTATTCACTCATTCATTCATTCCTTTGCGCAATACCTGCTGACTGCCAGATTGCATGAAGGGAATGGTCCAGGCAGATCTCCTTTCCTCTCAAGTTGCTTTCTAGCAGGGAGCAGTCGGCAGTGAACTAGCTGTGAAGATTACCCAGTGTACAGTGCAGTAGTGAGCAGAAATGAGGAGCCCGTGGCAAAGATAAGTGAGTGACGGAGGAAGGATATTTAATACAAGTAAGAAATGGAATTTTTTTTTTCTTGAAAGGATTTCTTTTTTGCACATGCGTGTGTGGTATGTGTGGTGTGTGCATGTATAATGTATGCACATACATGTGTATGCATGTGCCCAATATGCACAGAAGCTAGAGGAGACTGTCAGGTTTTCTCCTCTTTCATTTATCTATGTGTTTTCTTAAGATGGAGTCTCTCCCTGAGCCCAGAGCTATTGTTTTTGTCTAAGTCAGCTGACGGGTGAACCCCAGGGATGGTCTCCACTTCCCCTAGGACTGAGACTACTGGAGTATGTAGCCACATCCAGCTATTTACATTGGCGCTAAGGAATCAAGCTCGGGGCAGATTAGTCTTCTCTCTCTTTTTGTTTTTCCTCTTCAAGGTAGGGTCTTACTCTGGCCCAGGCTGACCTGGAATTAACTATATAGTCTCAGGGTGGCCTCGAACTCTCTGTGATTCTCCTACCTCTGCCCTCTGCCTCCCCAGTGCTGGGATTAAAAGTGTGTGCAACCACGCCTGGCTGGTCTTCTCTTTATGAGGTGTGGCAAGTACTCTTACCTACTGAACTATCTCCCAAGCCCTGGAAAGAAATTATTTTATTAAGGTAAGGGACAAGACATGGCGGTAAATGCCTATAATCCCAGCACTCAGAAGGCAGAAGCAAGAAGATAGAATGTTCTAGGCCAGTCTGGACTACATAGTAAGACATGTCTTAAAAAAAAAAAAATAGAGGGACTGGAGCGATGGCTTAGTAGTCAAGGCACTTGAGCCAAAGGACCTAGGTTCGATACCGTAGGACCCATGTCTGCCAGATGCATAAGGTGGCACATGCATCTGGAGTTTGCAGTGGCTGGACCCACTGTGCCCATTCTTTCTTTCTCTCTCTCTTTCTTTCTCTCTGTCTCAAATAAATTAAAAAAAAAATTTTAAAAAGGAAAAAAAAAGCCAGGCATAGTGACACACACTTTTAATTTTGGCATGTGGGAGGCAGAGGTAAGAGGATCGCTGTGAGTTCAAAGCCAGCCCAAGACTACATAGTGAATTCCAGGCCAGCCTAAGCTAGAGTGAGACTCTACCTCAGCAAACTAAAAATAAATAAGTTAAAAAATTATATACCACAAAAGCCACCATTCAAAAATTGTACATTTTTTAAGCCAGGCATGGTGGTACATACCTTTAGTCTCAGCACTCAGACTGAGATAGGAGGATTGCCATGAGCTTGAGGCCAGCCTGGGTTACAGAGTGAGTTTGGGTCAGCCTGGGCTAGAGTGAGACTTTGCCTAGAAAAACAAAAGTATAGTTCAGTAATTTATAGTATAGTCACACAGTTGAATACTACTGATACTATCTGATTCTAGAAAGTTTTCATCACCCTAAGAAAGAAATCCCATAGCCATTAGTGATCATTTCCCAATCTCTTGTTCCAGGCCCTGGAAGCCAGTGATTTATGATTTGCCTGTTGTAGACATTGCAAATAAATGGAACCATAAAGTATATGGCCTTTTGTGACTTTCTTGAGCACATTTTTGTGTTATGCGCCATGTGGCTGCATGTGTCTGTACTCCATGCCTTTATATGACAGAGTAATAGTCCACTGCATGGGTAGACTACTACTTTCTTCCTGTTTTGGATCATTTATCTGTTGGCAAACACTTGGGTTGTTTTTGCTTTGGATGATTATGAATAATGCTGTTAGGAACATTTGCCTGCAAGTTTCTGTGTGGGCATTTCTCTTAGGTATGTAGAAAATTGGAATTTTACAGGGTGTGGTCAGAGAAGTTTAGAGAAAGTGACCTTTGAGGCTTCTGGCCTCCAGGAAACCAGGAAGCAGTAAAGCAGAGGTTCCACACCGAGCCTGGAAAATGAAAGCTTGACCTCCAGGAGATCCCACCAAGTTTGGCTGTGAGTTAGTCAAAGTGAATTAAAAGAGCTTCCCTTTCCGAAGGAAGAGCCCAAATCCCAAGACAAAGGTTTTTGACCTACCCATCTTCCGGCCTGGAAAGCTCATAGAATTTCTGGAACTACAGACTCTTGTGACCACAAGGTTAGAGTCTGTGTGCCCACATTGCTGAGGCCCTTGGTTACCCACCAGGAATAGTTGGTAAGACCTTATTGCTAAAGATTCCACATACTTGGGCAGCAAAGGTCACTGAGAAACACTGCTGGAACTGAGCTGAAAGCCACCTCCATGTAGACCAGCTGACAGCTGGAAAAAAACACACTGCATGCAGTTCAGTGGGAGAGAGAGAAATCACCAGTGAAGATACCCAACAGTGGACACTGCAAACCTTATATTTGGCCAGGCAGGCCAAATGAGCCAACTGGTGCAATAGTGGCATGTCTGTTATGGGAGAAACCAACCAACCTCTAATTTGACTGGAGGCCTACTCCATGGGAGGGAATACATCCTGATACTGAAAACCTACAACAGGGGTAGTCATGAGCCCTAGGGGTATAACGTCTGCTGGTGTCTGGCTAAATGTATATACTATGCTTATCAAACTGCCCAGTAAGCACTTCTCTTAATGTTCATGCCCATATATTAATGCTACTCTCACTTTTGGTTAGAGAAGCTTTCTTTTCAGATGGCAGTGACCTTGGGATATCTCAGAAGGCACCATGTGCTGAGAAGAAGTGACAGAGGAGTGCTCAGCACTGAAATATCTCAATCACACCTTCCATGGCTCAGGGTCCATTGCAGAAGATGTGGCAGAAAGAATGTAAGAGCCAGAGGAAGGGTAGGACTCCTTACAATGTGCTCCTCCAAACACAAAATGGCCTGGATATCCTTGACCTCACAGTGCCTGACACTACCTACACAAGACCATCATAATAGGAAGAGATGATGACATCAAAATAAAAAGATTGATTGAGGGGCTAGAGAGTGGCTTAGCGGTTAAGCGCTTGCCTGTGAAGCCTAAGGACCCTAGTTCAAGGCTCAATTCCCCAGGACCCACATTAGCCAGATGCACAATGGGGCAAACGCATCTGGAGTTTGTTTGCAGAGGCTGGAAGCCCTGGCGCGCCCACTCTCCTCTCTCTCTCTCTGCTTCTTTCTCTCTCTGTCTGTCGCTCTCAAATAAATAAACAAAAAAATAAAAATAAAAAGATTGATTGAGAGGGGGAGGGGCTATGATGAAGAGTGGAGTTTCAAAGGGGAAAGGGGGGGGGCGATGAAGGGAATTACCATGGGATATTGTTTACAATTATGGATGTTGTCAATGAAAAATATGTATCAAAAATATATTAAAAATAGAATAAAGTCCATGTACCCAGAACAGTGGGGAAGGAAAAGTTAGGTCCTTGATGGCCCCTTGAACACTGCCTGAGCCCTGGAACCTTAACCCCTATTGTCTGTTCTATGACATAGAAACCGTTTTTTTTTTTTTTTGTTAATTTTTATTTATTTATTTGAGAGTGACAGACAGAAAAAGAGGCAGAGAGAGAGAGAGAGAGAGAGAGAGAGAGAGAGGGAGGGAGAGGGAGAGGGGAAGAGAAAGAAGGGCACACCAGGGCCTCCAGCCACTGCAGATGAACTCCAGATGTGTGTGCCCCCTTGTGTATCTGGCTTATGTGGGTCCTGGGGGATTGATCCTCGAGCCAGGCTCCTTAGACTTCACAGGCAAGCACTTAACTGCTAAGCCATCTCTCCAGGCCCAGAAAACCCTTTTGCCTAAGTCACTATTTGCAAACAAATATGATCTTCATGGCTGGATATATCATTCCCAGGTTCTCCAGATAGACCACTGCTGCTAGATATCCAGCACATCTAGGTCTGGGGACATTCTGGTCTCTTTTCTGCTTTACTTTCCTCCATTCTGCAGGCTGGTTCTCCTGTTGGTCAGCAGGGTGATCAGCTGGCATACTGATTCTTAGTGGAGCGTGTGTGTGTGTGTGTGTGTGTGTGTGTGTGTGTGTGTGTGTTGCATGCACATGTGTGTGCATGCATGTAGAGGCCAGAGTTTTGGGTGTCCTCCCCCAGTCCCTCTTGACCTTTATTGAGACAAGATCTCTCATGGAACCCAGAACTCACAGATCTGGCTAGACTAGCTAGTACATAAGCCCTGGGAATTCTTCTGTCTTCATCCTTCCAGCACTGGGGTTATAGGTACCCACCTTGATGCCTAGACTCTTACCTGGGTTCCGGGAGTTCTGAACTCAGGTCCTCATGCTTGTGTGGCAAGTTCACCATTGCTGACCAAACCTTCTCCCCACCTCTGGTAATTACCTTTTTGCTGCTCTGGGTCCTTGTCCACACTGCTCCCTCTGCTGGAACCCAGCCTCCCCTTGGCTCGTCTGCACCTGGCTGGGGCCCTCTGGTCCTTCCAGAAGCTATCAGGGTTCTCAGGCAGCTGATCCCCTTTCCCAGGTGTACCCCGCACCTGCAGGCCACATCAGGGGGAGTAGCATTTTCTAAAGAAACTGTGATCTTCTCAGTAGGTGTAGTTCCCTGGAAGCAGAGTCTAGACACATTCAGTTCTTCCACCTGTCTCCTGGCCCCAGCCTGCGTGCAAGGAGCTGAGGTGATGGTAGCTGAGACGGGCACGTGTTGGTGTTCAGTACAAACCCCCTTCCCAGAGCCATACCCCTTGCCATGGAGATAGCCAGGCATGAACCACACACAGTGATGGCACACACATGTCTCTCGCACATTAGCTCGGGCACTGATAATTTCTCCACACTTGTTCATTCCACAAATAGCTACAGAACGCCCACTGCCTGGGATTCTTCCAGGCCTTCGGAGTGGGGGAGGCCATACCAGTGGACAGACGTACCTCTCCTTCAGAGATACCTTGAGCATCTGTTCTGTCATTCCCATCTCTCATTTTTCACTGGGATCCAAGAACGCAGAGTAAAGGATGAACTTGAGCATGCTCAAGGGCTCGCAGTCAGGAAAGAAACAATTGAGCAGCGCGAACTTAAGAATTTTCATCATCAGGCTGTTTAAAAGGATGAGCGGCCTCTTGCTGGATGCCGGGTTTCCCTGTTGCCGGCCCTGTTGTTATTAAGGGTGAAGCGCCGACACACCGTTATGTAAAAGCCAATTAAAGTAAATTAAATGCAAATACAGATTCATTGTAATGTTAATTTTAAGCCCTGGATCAATCAGAGGTTGTGAAAATGCCAAAGTTGTTCAGCCTGTGGTTGCCATGGCAGCTGTGAGGAGTCCTTCCAGGCCAGCTCTGTACTGACCCCTGCAGGGCAGGGTGGGGTGCTGTGCAGGCAGGACTGGGGGGGCTGTACCCTCAAGATCCAGTTCATCCAGAACTACCTGTTGATGACCTTGTCAGGCTGAACCTTCTGAAGCCTCAGCTTTCTCACTGTGGGAATAGCCACTCTCGGATGTGAGGGCGCTCTGGCTGCGACATCTGTCCCTCTCTTGCTTGGCAGAGTTGGTTCGGCAGACCTGGCGGGCTAGGTGGGGGTCCCCTCTTCCCTCCCCGCTCCATGTGCGTCCCTCCCAAAGCTGCGCACCTGGTCAAAGAGGATGACCTCAAATAGAGGTGTTCGGTCAAGGGCATACAAGTAACCACGCTCCCCTGCTAGAACCTCCAAATAAGCTCTCAGGGCATAGCCACTCTATCGTCGGAGTATCGCGTGGCTAATGAGCACTTCTTGAGAGTCACTACGTTAGTTGGGGTTCTTGATGAGCCTTCTTCCCCCATTTTCTGCCCACATTTTGGAGAAATGTGAAGTCCAAAGACAAGGCCGGTGTGGAAACGGCCAGCCTATTCAATTGACCTTTGATGGCCATGCAGGGCTTCTCTTCTGCTGCCAGGGTCAGAGGTCCCTGCTGTGGGGGTGGAGGTGGGGCTGGGAGTGGTTGCTGGTTCTGTGGGGCTAGCTGGCTTTTGGACTCTGAGTGTCCCTCACCTGTTCTGTCACAACTCCCTTTTGGCTCAAGTCCCTCTTCCACCTCACCACTGAAGTTGACTTGTCAGTCCTGGCTCCTAGGCTACAGGACAAACAAGAATATTGGGGCTCAGAGGACTCTGATGTGGCAGTGCCAGAACAAGGATGGGGCTACATGTTTTGGGGAAGTGGCTGCCGTTCTCCTGGTGCTCACTCTCCCACTCCTGTTTCTGCAGAGCCTGCTCAGAGCAGGTCCTTAGTGACCTGCGTCCCGTTGTCCTGTTGACTGGCTCAGGACTGTCTTGTGTGTGCAGAAGCCTCTCTGCAAAGTGGCTTCCTGTCACAGCCTGTGGCTTTAAGACACCAGGAGAGCAGCTGCAGGTGCATATTAAACATCTGCCTCAGGTGCACCTGGTTTCTACCCTCTACCCAGACTCTCGCTTTCTCTGGCTCAACTGGGGTAATTAGTGCCACTGCCATCAGGCTGTGGGTCTATTTCTTGGCTGCAGGAAACCTGACTGGCCTCTCCCCGCTCTGTCAGGGCAGCTGGGAGGACTTTGCAGCTGCAGGAGCTAGCCTGTTGCGTTGACATGTAACCTGCTACACACCAGTCTCTAAGCATTTGCCTAAAAGTATAGCCTCAGAGAGACTAGAAGGCTATGCAGCTAAGGGATGGCATTCACCAGGGGCCTGACCTTCGTTGTCCTCATGCGTGGGGACAAGACTTCATGTGAGGGCCCATGTAAGTACATGCTGGACAGAATAAACCCCTTGAGGCTGCAGGCTGCATAGGGCTGGTAGCACCTCTGCTCCCCGTCTTGCTTGGGACTGTTAATTACATTGGTCATATTTTCTTGGAATTTCTTTTCTGTGTAGGGCCGTGGGGGGGGGCTCTTCCTCTCCACAGTGCAATTGGCCAAGTGCACGAATGCTTTTCAGCTCATCCTAGTGAGGTGACGGGAAGGTGGAAGGTGATTCCAGTATGTTGAAGGGGGCTGCCATGCCACCCTTGCGTTGTTAGAGCAGATGGTGGAACCTCATGGTGGGTTCTGCTTTTAAACCCTTGGTGAGCCTCCATGGGGGTGGAGACGGGCAGTGTTTGCTGGGAATTAGCCACTGGAGCACGTGGGTGGGTACACTGGCCTGCCTGCTTTTGTCTCCTCACCGTGAGCCTCACCCCTTACCTGTGAATGCAAGTGGTGCTGTCCGCCTGGCCAGTGCACCAGGTGAGGAAGACACAAAGGCACTGCTAAGGCATTCCGAACCGTGGCCACATAGGAGAGTTTCATCCAGCCGCTCTGGTGCTCACTTTCCTTTCCATGGCATTAGTGAGGAAATGATACATGCGTCCTAACCCCCTCCTTGGGCAGTACAGTTGGCCAGGGTTTGCTAGCAGATGCTTGAGGCTCCCAACCTGGGCAGCTGGCCACTGGAGCCTCTCATCCCTTATCCATCATGTATCCCAGTGAGCTGGACCGTTGCCATTCCCCAGAGTCGCTGTCCTTTTCCATGAAGCCTCCAGCTCTTTGCGTCGTGGTCCCTTTGGCTCAGTCCTGGGCATCAGTGTCCCCGCGAAGCCCACAGATGAGAGGCAGTGCTCCCTCCGTTAAGTCTTGGGTCCCCCGCCTTGGAGGAGAACTGAGGGAATGCAAGCACCCTTGCTTTGCGCGCATCGCCCAGGCTGGGTGTCACCTCGCTGCGGCTCCACACCTTGTCCCATGTGTTGCCTGAGTGCACTTGGAATCCAGTGTCACCTGCCCCGCCTGTGACCTGATGCCATGGCTAAGGTTGGGGTCTGCTTTGCATGGCTCCAGCTCATGCTCAACAGACCTTCAAAGCATGCATTCTGCAGAGAACAGTCCTGCTACGCCAGAATGTTTAATGTCACTTCTTGGGTCACTTGTTCTTAGCGGCAACCTGTGAGAGGGACGTGCCAGTGAGACTTCTCTCTAGTCTTGCCGAGTGGTGAGCATGGTTGGGTTAGACTTTGGTTCTCGGCTTCTTGGTTCTGTGAGCTTCGAGCATGTCACTTCTTTAAGCCTCAATTTCCCCATAGATAAATCGTAAGACTGGTAAAGATTGCAGGGAGGATTATATTTTTATTTATCAAAGCACTGTGTTCATGTTAACACTGGAAATTGATTTTTTTTTTTCTGGTTTGATTTTTATTTTTAAGTCTAGGACAGAAGCCAATTTGCCCTAGTCATCTGTGGGTGTCAATAGCCTTACCTTCAGGAGGACTTCATTTTGGCCAGGAGCCCTGGCTTATTTCAGTAGAGAATGGAGTTATTTAGAGCCCAACTGTAGGGGGCTTAAGTCTCTGGGGAGTGTTTGCTGCAGATGGCGTTAACGTTAATGACTTACTATATATGTCTTCCTAAGTGGGTGATTTGTGGTTAACACCAGACCCATAACTTTTCATTTCCAGCAGTGTCATTTAAAATGGCCTCTTAGGTTTAGCCAGTGTGAAAGATTTAAGTTGAGATCATTTCTGGCCACTAGATGTTGATGGTTCTGGAGCAGGACCGCTGTGGGAGGAGCTGGCCTTGTGGGACGTGGAGGGATAGCCACACAGTGAATTCACGGCCAGTGAGTGTGGCACTCGGCTCTGTGTGTTTCCATACCGTCTCCTCTCAGTCCCTGGACTCCTGGGCTCAGGCCTTTGAGCTTGGACTGGAGTTCCACTAGCAGTTCTCCTGAGGCGCTTGCTCACAGACAGCAGGTTATGGGACCTCTCCGCCTCCACAGCCATGCAAATGCACCGCTCCCCCCGTCAGTGGCTCTGTAGGTCTGTCCACATCTTTCTGGCTCAGATTCCTTGGCGATCCCTGATTACTGTAATCTGCAACTACCTGAATAATCTCAGGCCCAGATGTTTGGGCCTGGGGATAATTGTTGGTTGGGTCTATTATCATGCAAATTCAGAGACATTCTGAAGTCCAAAACTTGTTTATTGTTTGTTTGTTTTTTGAGGATTTCACTCTAGCACAGGCTGATCTGGAACTCACTCTATAACCCAGGCTGGCCTCAAACTCACAGCATTGGTTCTCCTTTAACCTCCCTGAGTGCTGGGATTAAAGACATGAGCTACCACCCCACCTGGATAGAGCTTTTATTGTGTGGGTTTGTGTTTGGAGGGGTCCACAGTTCAGTCCATTACACAAGGAAATGATAGAGTTCGCCTAAAAAACAACAGCCCGTGTTAACCCCTTCTGAAGGTAAAGCCATCTTTCTTGGGGCTCTTTTCTATAGCAGTCTCTTTCTCTGTATGAATTAGCTCAGTGTCCACACTTTTGCTCTCTAAGCCAGTGTTTCTCCAAGCATGGACCTTGCCTGTGTGAGAATATAGATTCCCAGGCCCACACCAGACTTGGCCAGCCAGTGGTGGTTTGGTGGCGGGACAGTTTGCACCTCCACTGTGGATTCCGAGCCTACCACCTGCTGCTTGGTGTCGCTTTAGCAGCCCCTGTAGGCTCCCCACTTTCTGTCACAGCTCATTCTATTCCCCTCCTGTCCCCTTTTTTTCTGTCACCTACTTCCAGAGCCGTTTTTCTAGCCCTCTGTGGAGTGTGCAATCCTCATGATGCTTTCTGGGGACTTGCCTGCAGGCTGCAGAGTACAGTCCCCCTCTGGGACTGGCTGGTGTCCCCGTTGTGCTTCTGGCCACTTTCCCAGGGGTGCTCAGCTACCCACCAGGTGCTGAACACACCGTCTCTGCCCCTGGAGCCTCGTGCCCTGTGCTTCCCCTCCCCTTAGCCCTCTTTTTTCTTCCCTATCCCATGATCTCTTTTTCTCCTCTCCTCTCTTCCCTTCCTCTCTTAAAGGTCTCATGTCATCTAGACTGGCCTTGAACTTGCTATGTAGCTATGGTTGACCTTGATCTTCTGATCCCCCTGCCTCTTCCTTCCAAGTGCTGACATGATAGGTATGCCCCATCACAGCTGGTTTTATGCCCTGCCGGGCTTTTATATGATGCTGGGAATCAGTCTCAGGGTTGTTTTTTTTTAAATATTTTTTGTTCACTTTTTATTTATTTGAGAGCGACAGACACCGAGAGAAAGACAGATAGAGGCAGAGAGAGAGAGAATGGGCGCGCCAGGGCTTCCAGCCACTGCAAACGAACTCCAGACGCGTGTGCCCCCTTGTGCATCTGGCTAATGTGGGACCTGGGGAACCAAGCCTCGAACTGGGGTCCTTAGGCTTCACAGGCAGGCGCTTAACCGCTAGGCCATCTCTCCAGCCCCAGTCTCAGGGTTTTGTGCACGTTAGCACTGTACCAGCTGAGCTGTGCCCCCAGCCCCTGCTTTCCTGTGTCGTGAGGGAACCTTTTCATTCCCAAGCACAGGGCTGGAGTCTTTCTTAGTGTCCTTTGTCACCTTTCAGAAACCAGGAACCTGGAAGTCCTTGATGGGAATAGCACGGAGCAGCAGTGCTCTTCAGGGAGGGGCCTGTGGTCTTGGGGGCCGTTCTGTGTTAGCAGTGGCAGCCTGGCCCCTCCCAGCATGACAGGTGGGTGCCCTGTCCCTGTCCTGAGGAACAGTGTAACATCTACTTTCTCCTAGCACCCCAGCCTCTGCAGGTCACTTGTCCCTTCCCTGATAGGGCTCTGCCATGTCTGTCAGCTCCCTCCAACTGGTGACTAGTTTCTAGTCTTCTGTGCACCTGGAGATGAGTGAGCTGTCATTGGCTGGCCTATCCTATTGGCCACTCCTGTGGTGATCCTCACCGGGCTGACTGCTCTGGCTGGGCTTGTGCCCTCGACAGGGCTTGCTAAGAAAGCCTGCATGTCCCATGTGGAACCAGCTCTGCACACCCCTGTACTGTCAGCCCCCTCAGTGTGTGCTCCGGCTTGTGTGGGGCTTGGATGGAGTTGATGGTTTTCAGCTCCTCTCCAAAGGAGCTGCCAAGAATGTGGAGAAGAGAAACCATTGAGTGGACCTCCGAGTCTGCATTTGTTTGCATGCGTATGCGTGTATGGTATGCATGATTGCGTGTGTGGGTACACATGCATGTGTGCACACAGAGGTCAGAGGTTGGCTATCTTCCTTGATTGCCCTTCAGAAGAGAGAGAGAAGCAGATAGAGAGAATGGGCACGCCAGGTCCTTCAGCTGCTACAAATGAACTCCAGACACATGCGCCACCTTGTGTATCTGGCTTACGTGGGTCCTAGGGAATCGAACCTGGGTCCTTTGGCTTTGCAGGCAAGCGCCTTAACTGCTAAGCCATCTCTCCAGCCTCACCTTGCTTTTTGAGGGAGGACACTTCGTTTAAACCCAAAAGTTTCCAGTTCAGCAGGTGTAGTCAGCTGGCCTGGGGAATCCCCTGAGCTTTGCAATTGAGTGAGCCACCACACCCACCTGGCCCTTATGTGAACACTGGGGGTCTGAAATCTGGTCCTGACACTTGTGCAAGAAGCACGTTATCAACCGAGCCAACTCCCCAACTCCTGAGTTTGCATTTTATTCATATTTTGGAAAATTTGCGTTTTAAATTCCGTAACCTAAGTGTTGGAAAGCACTCAACTTGACAGTCTCTAGAGACTAGACCCTTCTACCTCGGTCTCTTGCTCCTGAAATCCACCCTTTCATACATACAGGTGTGCTTACGAGGGCCTAGGTCAGGCTGGGCAGCCCTGGGTGGCTCTCCATGCTGTCGTGGTAGTCCCGAGAGCTATGTATGGTATGACCAAGAGGGGGGACATCTGGGGAGCCGGGGAGCAGGTCCTGGGCCTGTTACAGGCAGGACTGATGTTTGTCCCTGGCAGTAACTTCCCCAAACGCCTCTGACTGGTAGGTTACTGCTGGGCAGGGGGGGCAGGGGGGAGCCCCACCCCGGCTTCAAGACACTGGCTGGGCTTTGGGCTGCCCCTTCCCTGCAAGGCCCACAGTGAGAGGGAATAGACACAGCTTTGTGGCAGAGTGACATTTACGAGTCCATTCCTGAGCTTGACAGAGGTGGCAGGTGCTGGGAATGAGATGCTCAGCAGAGGACCTGTAAGAGGGACCTGTGATGTCCAAGGTCCCACCGACAAATCCTGGGAGAACCCACGCCTGTCACTGAGCTGCAGCAAGCTTCCCGAATGGCACAGGCCTGGAGAAGGAAGGCGTGTTTCAGAAGGGGCTTAGTGTCAAGGGTAGATTTGGTCTTGGCCTGTGGAGACAAGTCTGGAATTTGTAGATTGACTTTGTCATGCACTTGATAGCACACAGGAAGTTTTACCTCTTCAAGGACAGGTGCAAGGCCCCCTTGCCCTGGACAGTGAAACAGAGCCGTTGTGTGGACTGTCGGGCACCACGGTCCCTTAATACTGTGCCTGCTTAAATCCCTCCCCCTACTACCTGTGGAAGGCGGCCAGACAGCTGTTCCCAGAGGTGAAGTGACTTGGCTGATCGCATTGTTAGGAGCAGAGCAGGGACCACAGCCTCCGTCATCTGTCTGCTTTCTCAGTCTATTGAAGTTTCCTTTTTCTTGACCTCAGAGGCATTGAATAGTCGCTTTCATAAACATCACTAGGAAAGAATCCTATCTTCTGCCTTGCTTTCTTAAGGCTCCTCTACCCAACAGGTGTCTTTATTTTCTCTGGAACCATCTTTCTGCTCCAGCTGCTGCTCCATGCCCCAGTGTTTCTCCGCAAGTCCCTGTTGGGTCCCGTGGCCTCTCTTTACTAAACTTTTGCCCACGGTGCCAGAGAGTAGGGGGCAGTCATGCCATGAAGTGTTTAAGGCTGTCCCTGGTACTCCCAGGCTAGGCTTTGACTTTAAAGAAAAAGTACCCTGTCACTTGTTCACATGTAGAGGAAAGTTATTCAAGACTACGGCTGTAAGGAATGGCTCCATTGCACTAGGGAGAGATGGAGTGTAACTCTTTTTTTTTTTTTTAATAGGTAGGGGGAGAGAGGGAGGGGGAGAGAATGAGAATGATAATGAGTGTGCCAGGACCTCCAGCCACTGCTAACGAATTCCAGATGTGTGTGCCCCCTTGTGTATCGAGCTTACGTAGGTACTGGGGAGTCGAACCTGGGTCCTTTGGCTTTGCAGACAAGCGCCTTAACCACTAAGCCATTTCACCAGCCCCTGGAACTCTTTTTATAATTTAATTAATTAATTAATTTCATAGACAGAAAAAGAGGCAGATAGAGAGAGAGAGGGAGAAAATGGGTGTGCCAAGGCCTTCAGCCACTGCAAATGTACTCTAGACGAACGTGCACCCTATTTGTCTGGCTTACATGGGTACTGGGGAATTGAATCTGGGTCCTTTGGTTTTGCACATGAGCACCTTAACTGCTAAGCCATCTCTCCAGCTCCTGGAGTGTAACTCTTAATACAAGGAGAACATATGGGGTTTGTAGCCAGGAGCTGTGTGTGTGTGTGAGAGAGAGGTACGGGGGTGGGGTGGGGGGAGGAATGGGGTGGGGAGAGAGACTTGGTAGATAGAAAATGACAAATGGTACACATCAGTGGTAGTGGATTCTTGCCAGGTCAAAGCCTCTGACTCCAAAGTTGGGAAATGAGGAACTTGATTGGATGTCAAGGGTTGTCAGATAGGAAGGGTGGGGGTGTATTGCTCAACCAATATAACACACTTCTCACTAGGCTCTGTCTAGTAAGCCAAAGGCGGGATTGGGGCCCAGCCAGCAAGGCCTCAGAGAAGCCTGGCTGAAGGTATGACCAAGGAGGACATTGTTGTCAAGGTCATGTGAGAGGTTTGCATGGTCACTGGCTGTGGAACCCCAAGGACCCTGTCTGGTGGGGGAAGGGAGTTCTCACCTGGGCCCTGCTGCATGAAGCCTGACTTACTTGTGATTACTGATCTTGATCTTCCTTCAGCCCTTTGGGCACTGTAAATTGTAGATAAAGAGACTTCTCATTTTAAATTCATTGCTTTTCCTGAGGACAAAAGTTGTCACTCTAGAGACCCCCAACTCAGGTGACCAAAATTAATTGTATGCTCTCTGTGCCTAAGCTCAGAACTGACTTGAATGTCTTCCTGACCCCTGCTTTCAAAAAATTTTATTTTATTTTATTTTATTGAGTGAGAGAGAAAGAGAGAGACCACAGAGGCAGATAGAGAATGGGTGCACCAGGGCCTTCAGCCACTGAAAACAAACTCCAGATGCATGCGCCACCTTGTGCTTCTAGCTTACGTGGGTCCTGGGAAATTGAATCTGGGTCCTGTGGTTTTGCAGGAAAGTGCTGTAACTGCTAAGCCATCTCTCCAGCCCCTGACCCCTGCTTTCTGAGAGCCCTCTAGGGACACTTGGCCTGTGTTGGAGGTCAAGAGCCAGGACCTTGTAACCCTCCCTTCAGCACAGGCGGCCAAAGCTCCAGGCTCCCTATGAGGCCCTGGACAAGTGTACCCTCCAGACATCTAGGGCAGCACCCTGTCTGTCTGTCTGTCCATACAGCCAGGGCAGGAGCTTGCAGTACCTGACATTTTCCCTGCTCACAAAGACACCACCCCCACACATTCCCCTGTTAGGATTGGAATTCATGTACCCAAAGATCATGTATTCTGATGGGTAATTGTGGCCATTTGGATTTTGAGCTTGATTTTGATTTTTTTATGAGAGAGTGAGAGGGTGAGAAAGAGAATTGGCACATCAGGGCTTTAGCCACTGCAGAGGAACATGTGCCATCTTGTGTGCATGTACCACCTTTGTTCATGTGTCACCTTGTGCATCTGGCTTATGTGGTTCTAGGGAGTCAAACCTGAGTCCTTAGGCTTTGCAGGCAAGCACTTTAACTGCTAAGCTATCTCTTCAGCCCTTGATTTTTGATTTGATCTGATCTTTTTAACCTTTTATTTGAGAGAGAGGTGAGGGAGAGAGAGAGCGCAAGCCAGGGCCTCTAGCCATTTCAAATGAACTCCAAATACATGTGCCACCTTCTATATCTGCCTTATGTGGTACTGGGGAATCGAACCTGGGCCCTTAGGCTTCACAGGCAAGCACCTTAACCTCTAAGCCATCTCTCCTCACCAGCCCTGATTTTGATTTTTGAAAGAATAGTTAGTTTACTTTTTATACACAAATTCTGTGTCACCTTAGTAAGACTGGAAAATGCTGAAAGAAGAAAAATCCTGCATCCTGCAGACCCCTCCCCGTGTAACCCTATTAGCATTCTGAGGGGTTGTCCTCCCATCTCCTTCTGTGTCCTGAATCCTGGTGGTCTGATGAGTATCCCAGACTGTACAGGCATCATAGACATATCCTGTTCATACATGTCACAGAAATGTGTATGTATTTAAGTCAAAATGAGCAGTAGAATGCTCCAGTCTTGCAGAGTCTGCTCCCCACTTGACTCTCTCCTTCCCCAGCGTACCCCCATGCCCAGGGAGGAGTGGAGGACACAATGCTTGCTTTATTTTTTCTCACACATGCACACAGCCTTAAGTGAAGCAGCTCATTCAAGGCTGTTTTTTTTCCCCCAGCATTAGCAGTGCTGACATTGTTATAGATTGTGGTCTTGTCCCCTTCTTCCCTTGACCTGCTGCACAGAGGGCCACCACAAGCATCATTGCTCATTCTCCTGGGTTGCACACATTCGGGCCTGTTCCATTTTCCCGTTATCAGAACACTGCCATGAATGTCTGATTTTCCCATGTGTACAGGAGGCCGCCTCACCTCTGCGTCCCTCCCCGAGTGCTTACCCTTCTGGGGTCCCTACTCCTGGGTGTGCTTTTACTGGTTTGATTCTAACAATTGAATACAGCAAGTGTCGGGTGTCACTTTGTCACCTGGGTATAAGACTGTGGCTTCCAGTGTGGTCTTTTCCCTTGCTTTGTCATCTTGCAGGCACTGATAGTGAAGCCCAGGGCCGCACCCTGCCCGGACAGGTGCCCTTCCACTGAGCCATGCGGCCAGCTCCTCTTACTTTTAAGTTTTATTTATCTATCTATTTATGAGAGTGAGAGAGTGAGAATTGGCACCACCTGGGCCTCCAGCCACTGCAAACGAACTCCAGATGCATGTGCTACCATATGCATCTGGCTTACCTGGACCTGGAGAATAAACCTGGTTCCTTAGTCTCACAGACATGCACCTTAACCACTGAGCCATATCTCCAGCCTGCCAGCTTTCTTGCTTGCACTAGAGAAGTCAGATGCCCGTTCATGGAGAGGCCCTCGTGGGTGGGAGGGATGGAGCCCATCAGTGACCCTGCCTGAGAGCGTAGAGGCAAATATCCACCCACCTGAGGGTGTGCTCCTGGCTCAGACCTTCACAGCTAGTGTTGGTGGATGGCTCTGACCCCTGGTCCCCCTCTCTTCCACTTGGCCTTTGCAGGCTGTGAATAGACACTTCACTTGCATGGTGCTCTGAGCTGGTGCATGGGCCCTAAGGCTGATTCCAGAGTCCTCAGGAAGGCCTCGGTCCTGTCCCTGTAGCCTCAGGGTCTGCCCTCCGAGGTCCAGTGGCTTGCGGCTGCAGCGGCTTAATCTGTATTAAGGTATTGCTGACCACCATTGGACTTGGGGAGCGGATTTGCTATTTTTAGCAAAAGTCAGGGAGCATGATAAATCCTTTTAGTCTACAGACCTGAAAAGATAGGGTAACTTATTAAGGGGAGGGACTTTTTTTTTTTTGTTTTTACTAGTAAAGGACCTCACATTGTGTTACTCCATTTATATGAAATGTTCAGAGTAGACAGAAGTTCCGTGGTTGGAGTGATATCTACCTAAGGTGTTGAAATGTATGTAACCCTCCCTTCTGGTCAAATTACATGTACTTCCTCGGATCCCTGTGGACCTGCAAGGCTGGGGTTTCTGGACCAGAGAAGAAACTGAGGCAGGAATGATAGTGACTGGGCTTGTTCTTTCCCAAGATGGTGGCTCGTTCTACTGACTGTTGTCTCTAAGGTGCTGTTCTTCTACCTGAGGAGCTCCACGGACCTCAGAGCAGAATAAATTCCATATGCTTAAGATGCAAGTGGGCACACCCTTAGGATGGGTAGAACTGAAACCAGACAGTAAGTGCTCGTGAAGATGTGGGGAAACTAGAACCTTAGTTCATTGCTGGTGGAACTGGGAGATGGCACAGCTCCTTTGCAAAGCAGCTTGCTGGTTCCTTAAGTGACTCAATACAGAATTGCCAAGTGACCCAGCAAGTTCACTTGAGCCCGTAACCCCAACCAGTAAAAACTGGATGTTCACACAGCATTATTCTTAAATAGCCCAAACAAATGGAAATAGCCCAGATGCCTATCAACTGTTGGATGAAGAAACAAAAATATAGCATAACCATGCCATGGATATTATCCAGCCATTAAAAAAAATGAAATATCAGCACATGCTTCAGCATAGAGGAAGTTTGGAGACAGTATGCTTAGTGAAAGGGTATATGGGCATACCAGGGCCTCTTACTGCTGGACAAGATCTCCAAATGCATGTGCCACTTTGTGCATCTGGCTTAAGTGGTACTGGGGAATGGAACATGGACCAGCAAGCGCCTTTAGCCGCCCCCACCCCCCAGCCCCTCTGTTTGACGTTTTTGTAGTGCAAAGTGGAGCCATCCAGCAGGGTGCAGACTTGGCTTGCCCGCAAATGCTTAGCAACTGGCCTGGAGGAGCAGTTCCCTGGGCCAGCAGGCCTCTTGTGGTGACTTGAGCCATTGGGGCCCTGAGGCTCCTGCAGGCCCAATATCCTCCTCCACCCCTGTATTAGGAGTGGTAGGCTTTATGGGTGTGTGTAAAGGGTTAAAGAGTGGGGTACTTTCTTCTGTCCCTTGATGTGGGGCATTCTCAGCTCAGGCTTATGACACTTGGATAATAGTCCTTTATTTAGTTACATTGATCTGGCAAAAAACACTAGCCATGTGTATCAGTTACTTTCTTTCTTTTTTTTTTTTTTAAAAGCAAATTATGCCAGGCATGGTGGCACACGCCTTTAATCCCAGCACTTGGGAGGCAGAGGTAGGAGGATTGCTGGGAGTCTGAGGCAACCCTGAGACTACATAGTGAATTCCAGGTCAGCCTGGACTCGAGAGTGAGACTACCTCGAAAAGCCAAAACCAAAACAAACAAACAAAAACAAATTATTTGCAAACCAGAAGAGAGAGAGAGAGAGAGAGAGAGATGGTGGTGGTGGTGGGGGGATAATGCCAGGACCTCCAGCCACTGCAAACGAACTCCAGATACATGTGCCACCTTGTGCATATGCCTTTACCTGGGTCCTGAGGAGATGAACGGGGCTGTTAGGTTTTGCAGGCATTTATCCAGCCCTCAGTTGCCTTGTTACTAGTGTGAACAAAAATCCAGTCAGAAGCAACTTGCAGGAGAAAAAGGGTTTCATCTGGTTTACAGTTTCAAGGGGTGATTTCATCATGGCAGGGTTGGGAAGGAGAGCATGGCAAGCTGGAGCAGGGAATCAGGGTCACATTAGCATGCAGGAAGCAGAGAGCAAACAGGCCATGGCACTGCCCTATAATGCCTTAAGGTCTGTCCCCAGTGATGTACTTCCTAAAGTTTCTACAGTCTTCTAGAATAGCACCGCCAGCTTGGGACCAAGAATTTAAAGACCACAGGGGACATTTTACATCCAAACCACAACACCATGTGACCTCACTTTGTTTCGCATACTTACAACTCTTCAAAACTTTGGAAGTCAAATGTGGATTGGTTACTGTTTCTCTGTGCCTCCCTCCACAGAGCAGAAGGAAGACAGAGAATGAGGATGTATTTGAGCCACAGAACCAGCTGTGAGGCTTTGGGTAAGCAGCTTAGTACTGATGAGCCCAAACGCCTCACTTGAACAGTGATTGCATTGATGTTCTTCTGTTTGGTGCAGGGTTCTAGATCACTCTGGCCACGTTAAGACAGAGCATGAGATTGTAGGCCCTGTTGCTAAGAACTGTGCTACAGAATTTAATAGGCATAGTGTTTCCAGGGATCTACAGAGGAGTGCTCTAGCTATTAATGTGCCTTTAATGGTGGGTGACTCAGAATATCCCTTACCATAGTACAAGAGGTGACCTCGGAGGTCACCCGCTGCCCGGTACAAGCATACCCAGAAGGAGTAGTACCCTGCTGGCACAAGGAAATGAGGGACAGAGGCACCTGAACTGTCAGGGGGCTGCTACAGTCTGGAGGGTCAGAGCTGGTCCACAGGATTTCCCAGAGCTCGGCTCCCAAACTCCTACGTTGAGCTGAGGTAGTCTTTCAGATCCCATGTCACTTCGCAGGACTGAGCCCTGGACGCAGACTGAGCACCCTGGGTCCTGATCACACCACCTGCAGCAGCTGACTCAGCTTCTCAGGGTTAAATCATCACACTTTGTCTCCCTCACCGAACATCTGTTATAAATTCTAGACTTGACATTGGCTGTGTAATAAGTTTGGACTAAATTACACGGGATGGCCCACTAAGCCAAGGTCTGCTTCACACACACCCCCAGGGCAGGTTCTCCTCTGAGTCCTGCTTTGAATCTGCTATTCTGGGCATTCTGACAACTCCAGAGTCTCCAGATCTGCGACAAGAAATTGCTGTACAAACTCACCACTGGGTACTGTCAGGTTCCCTGGTTTCAGACTGGGTCATGATGATAGAGTGGGAGATGTGGGGAACGGGCTGCCTTCTGAAAGCAGAAATTTCCCCTGCCACTTAGAACCTGTGCAAGGATGCGGAAGCCGAGGTTGGGAGTGGGGGTTGCTGGCTTTACTAAACAGAGAAGCGATTCTGTCTCTGCCGAGCTGCCTTGTGAGGCTGTTGGAGGAGGAGAGGGTAGGGACAGCCTGTGTTTGGGGAGCCCTGTGCTCCCCAAAGAGTGCCACTGGGAAAATGCAGCATTTCACAGCAATCCTCCCTGCTTGGAGTTGAAGGGTCCTTTATTTTGAAGCCTCTCTGCCTGTTGCTCATAGCTGGGGTTTTGGAGCTTTGGAGGAGGCTTGTTCATTGCTGAGGAATGCGCATGAGCTCAGCATTGATTGCTTACCAAGGTGAGGCAAAGCCCCACGTTACATGCCCTGCGTAGGTACCCCAGGATGCCCTACTCTTCAGCTCATTCAGATCAGCTAGCCTTGGCACCTGGACACAGCCATGACAAGACACAGTCCTTGGCCTACAGTGCTCACTCCGATGGGGAGGGCACACGTAGATAACACTCTCCAGGACAGAGCAGCCAGCCTTGGGCGGGGGGGGGGGGGGGAGCCTTCTGGAGAGGAGAGGCGCTGCACTGGGGCTCTCGGGACTTGACAGTTGGCGCAGGAGGGCCTTGGGTGAATGCATTCCAGGCACAAGGAGCAGCATGTGCTCAGGCTCCTGGGCCTTAGAGCCCTTCCTGTGGTTCCCCTCAATCTCTAGTTGGGTTTTGTTTTGTCCCAACTCAAGGAGAGGTCATCTGTTCCTGGGTTCAGGGGGTCCTGATGCGTGGCAAGTCTTTGTCTCGCTGCTGGAACCCAAGGCTGTGGCTTGGAAGTGGCCATCTACCTCTGTCCCCTTGCATCCCCTCTCCTACTTCCTCCCCCTCCCCTGCAGCTGCCTCCTCCTGTCTTCTGGTCCTCACCCCCATCCCCCCTCATGAGAACAGGTCTTCCCTGCAATGTCTTCTGAATACCTTCTCTCCAAGTCCTCCCGGCAGAAACCCACGCCCCCACCTTTAAAAAATGTTTTTTGAGGGGCTAGAGAGATGGCTTAGCGGACAAGGCATTTGCCTGCAATGCCAAAGGACCTTGGTTCGATTCCCCAGGACCCATGTAAGCCAGATGCACAAGGGGCGCATGCTTCTAGAGTTCATTTGCAGTAGCTGGAGGCCCTGGCATGCCCACTCCCTCTCACTCTTTCTGCCTCTTTCTGTCTCTTAAATAAATAAAAATAAATTAAAAATTTAAAAATATATTTTTATTTACAAGCAGAGAGATGGGGGAGGGGAGGAGAGAGAGAGAGAAAGAAAGAGAATATGGGTGTGCTCATTCCCCTAGCCACTGCAAATGAATTCCAGATGCATGAGCCACCTTTACATGGCTTTACATGGGTACTAGGGCATCTAACCCAGATTGTTAAACTTTGCAGGTAAGTGCATTAGCCACAGAGCCACCTCTCCCTTCCTTGCCCTTTTAAAAACATTTTTATTATTTATTTGCAAGGAGAGAGAGAGAACGAATGCCAGGGCCTCTTGCCAGCGCTAATGAACTCCAGATGCATGTGCCACTTTGTGTGTGTGGCTTTACATTTGTGAGGTGCTGGGGAATTGTACCTCAGGCCATAATAAGGCTTTGCCAGCAAGCACCTTTAATCTCCGAGTCATCTCTCCACAGAGCATTCTGCACAGAGCTTTCTAACCTGCTGAGCCGTGGAGGACCAGGGCTGAAGCTTCCCCTGTGAAAATTAAAGCACAGAAAGACAGCAGAATCGCGAAAATCACAGAGTGACTGAGGGCCACGATGAACTCGTTAACCTGCCACTTTGATCTGCCTGGCTCATAGCTCTTGTGCAGAGGACCAGGGGATGTGGTCTTTGATGTTGACTCTGGAACCACCATCTTGAGCTGTCTGTCAGAAGGTGTGGTGGCCCAGAGCCAAGGATTGATTATGTAATGGAGCCTAGATTTCAGTCCTTGCCTGCACAGGCTTCGTGCCAGCCAGGGGGGCCCAAAGTGCCACCAGGTGCCTTGGGATTAGTGTAGGGCCAGCTTACCCTGGAGGTGCGGACTCGCGCGCACCTGTTAAGCGGTGTTTCTAAAGTTGCATAGCCAGTGTCTTTGTGGACTTGCCGAAAGCTTCTTGGATGCCGCTCTTGCAGCGGAGCCCTGTGCAAAGAAATTAAGAAAAGTGATCGGGGGCATCAGCAACCCCCATTAAACCATCTGGTGGCTCAGAAATCTTTTATAATCAAATGAGTAAGGCAACTTCTTGTGCTGTGCACAGTTGGCTCTGGACTCTCCACTCCCGCCCCCCTCCCCTCCTCTCTCCCTCCCCTTCTTCCCCTGGCCCCTGTTCCCTTCTCCCCCTTTATCTTTCTTTCCCATCAAGGAAAGTTTTCTCCCATGAGTGAAGATACCAGACTCTTAAGGTCCAGCAGGGAGACCCTGGGCAGCTCCCTCAAGTCCACTGGTTGATTCACTTGTGAAGAGCTGGCACTGCTGGGGGTCCAGTGAGATTAATGCAGAGTATGACCTCCTAAGACGCTATTTATTGCTAGTATTATACCTTAAAATATTGTACACTTTAGCTTTTCTGGATATGCATGTTCACCATGGAATATGGAGAAAATAAAAAGAAAGTAGAAAACAACTTGATAATTTATACTCCCGCCCCTCCCCCCCCACACTAAGGGACACCACAGAGAATGATTTGCTATGTTTTAGAGGCTTTCTTAAGTAGCCTGAGTGCACAGATGGTGTGTTTAGCCAAAGCACGAGGGAGAATTTGGAAATAAATGCAAGTTTGCATCTGTAGGCACAGATGAAGGTGCCTGTGTTCTATGTGTGCCCATATGACAGACAGCCAAAGCTGTGTGTGCACATGGGATGCCTTGGAGTCCTTAGGCTCCTGGGTCAAAGCAGTGGCTTCCCTGAAAGGTACTAGCCTAGGCAAATTTGCTCCCTTCTTTTGGGGGGAGGGTGTGAAGGGAGGAAGTAGGTTAGCACTGACTGGTTTGACTGGTGATGAGAGCCCTTGGGTACTATGGGGCTTCCCGAGCCATCTTTCTCAGTGGTGCTAGGGACAAAGTGGACAAGTACAGAACATGCCAGGTCAGAAGGATCATAGGATACAGTGGGAAAAATCCTTGCCCTAAGGCAAGGGAGGAGGAAGAAGGGGACAGACCTAGCCTTCTGTGTTCTTCCATGGCCTCTTCAGAGCCACAGGCCTGTTCTGGGCTGGCCCTGGGTCCCTGGGGAGGCATGTCCTCACCCCAGATAAGAACCCTTTTTGCCTGGCCCCATCACTGCTCCTTTGTGGAGGTGGTTCAATCCCCTGGACCATTTATTTTTATTTTATTTTATTTATTTATTTGAGAGAGAGAGAGACAGAGGAAGAGAGAAAGAGAGAATGGGCGTGCCAGGGCCACTAGCTGCTGCAAACGAACTCCAGATGCCTGCTTCCCTTGTGTGTCTGGCTTATGTGGGGAATCAAACCAGGGTCCTTAGGCTTCGCAGGCAAATGCCTTAATTGCTAAGCCATTTCCCCAGCCCTGGACCATATTTGTTGGCTCGTTCATTCATTCATTCATTCATTCATTTTTAATGTATTTGTTTACTAGGGAGGGAGGGAGAAAGAAAGTACACGAGCAAGCACCAAGCATCATGGTACTCGCCTTTAATCCCAGCACTCAGGAGGCAGAGGTAGGAGGATAGCCATGAGTTTGAGTCCAACCTGGGACTACAAATTTAGTTCCAGGTCAGCCTGGGCTAGAGTGAGACCCTACCTTGAAAAAGCCTCAGAAAGAGAAAGAGAGGGAAGATATGAATGAATGAGCATACCAGGGCCTCTTGCCACTGCAAAGAACTCCAGATGCACGTGCCACCTTGTGCATCTGAACTCGAACCCAGGCCACCAGATTTTGCAAGCAAACACCTTTAACTGCAGAGCCATCTCTCCAGCCATATTTATTCATTTGTACTGGTATGTGTGCATCCATCTGTGCGTGGGGTGTGAGTGTCTGCATGCACGCACACATGCCGTGGCCCATGTGAGGTGGTCGGAGGACAACCCGAGGATGTTGGTCGTCTTCCAGCTTGCCTGAGACAAGGTCTTTCTTGATTGGCTGGTAAGGAGTCCGGACTGGGTAGCCCCATGGGCTTCAGGACTCTCCTGACCCTGCCTCCCATTGCTGCAGGCACACTGAGATTATAGACCGGTGTGCCACCTTGTGTCCTGCTTTAGAAAGGTGCTGGGAACCCGAACTCCAGTAGGAAGGCTTGCAGAGCAAGTGCCTTTAATCACTGCGCTACCTGCCCAGCCCTCCTTAGTCATTTAAATAAAACAAACTTGCAGGTGCTTTGGAGGTGTCAGGAGCCAGTGAGGATGTGAAGGGGGCTGTCCAGTTGGGCTGAGAGCCAAGGACTGGCACTGGCACTTCTTTTGCGTGTTGGCTTGGCAGGCATGGGTATCGCCCCACGGACCGTGCTTCCATGACATAGGGAAATGTACACGTAGTCCCTCCTCTCTCTCTCCTCTGTTCCTTTTCTCCTTCCAGCGCAGCCCTCCCTACCCAGCGTGTTGTCTCCTGTCCCGTTCTCCTAGTGGCACTGGGGACCTACTGCAGATGCGACTGTTTAAACGTGTTCTCTCCCTCTCCACGCCCCACCCACCGTTTGCTTGCAGACTGCTGCGTGCCGTTCCTGTCCTCGGAGGAGTAGTGCTCAGCATTAAGCCCAGGCTTGTGTGACAGGTGTTCAGAAAGCTCCCCAACACTCCCTCACCCCATTGCTCACATGAGTTCAGCTCTACAAGTAGTTCTCCCTCGGGGACAGGGAATGGCCTTGCTCCCTGGGGCCTGACTCCCTGCACTGGGTGCCTGTCCTTAGGGTTTCTCATCTGCTCGCCAGTCTGGTCATTCAGCTGTCCCACTTGCTTCTGAGCGCCTCTGTAGGGCAGGGAGCGCGGCTCTTGGAATCACGTGGTGGGCAGTGCATGTGGCGCAGGTGGCTGAAGGCCTCTCTTCACCTGATAAGTCACTACTTTAAGCTGTGGCCCCAGGTGTGGGTCAAGGTGTGGTGGAGATGGTGGAAGAAAGAAGCAGGCTTAAAATAGCCATATCTGCTGACCTATGAACTGTTGTTTGGAAGTGAGTCTTACCACCCTGGGGTCCCAGGGCCTGATCTGGGGTGGAGGTCAGTCCTCCGAAATCACCCTCTCATACTCTCTGGAACCTTCCATGGGTTCTTCTCTCTCCAAGTTTAAGCGTATCTCAGCTGCCATCTTTTCTCCATGGCATTCTGGCTTCCTATTCCACACTTGGGGAAGGCTGTGAATGTCCCAGGTAGGCCTCCTTTGTGTCTTGGCACAGAGCATGGGCTAAGTTGACTTAAAACCCAGCTTCCTGTGCCCTTCATTTCCATGTTCTCATTGGTTCATGCAGGGCCTGGCTCCACTCACTGTTTCAAACATAAGAAAAAGTTACTATTGAGGATGAGGAGGGAGGAACAAGATGACAGGAGCACTCCCGAGGCTGGCTTCGGGAAGGCCCAGTGTCCTGATAAGTCACAAGGATTTGTTAATCATGCCTCTCTTCAGTTTTTCGACACTTGCTGTAGGGCATCTTCACTGGGGAGATGCTCAGTGGGTACAGTGCTTGCCACAAGCATGAGGACCTGAGTTTGGATTCCTAGATCCACATAAAATGCTGGATGTGTTCTAAGGCTCAGGCTCCACTGCGGAAGAGGTGGCAGAAAGAATGTAAGAGCCAAAGGAAGGGTAGGATTGCTTACAGTGCAATCATTCAGACACAAAATGGCCTGGATATCCATGACCTCACAGTGCCTGACACTACCTACATAAGACCCTCATAATAGGAGGAAAAGATGATGACACCAAAATAAAAGAGACTGATTGAGAGGGGGAGGGGATATGATGGAGAGTGGAGTTGTGAAGGGGACAGTGGGGGGGGGGGAGGGAATTATCATGGCTTATTTTCTATAATTATGATAGTTGTTAATAAAAGTAGTTTAAAAATAATGCGGGTGTGGAAGCCCACATCTCTAATCCTAACACTGGGGAGAGAGAGGCAGAAGAATCCCTGAGGCTCACCAGCTAGGTAGTCTAGTCGAATCAGTGAGTTCTATGTAGGTTTAGCAAGAGACCTCGTCTCAAAAGTAAGATGTGCCGGATGTGGTGGCATACGCCTTTAATCCCAGCACTCCGGGAGGCAGAGGAATTGCTCTGAGTTCAAGGCCAGCCTGAGACTATATTGTGAATTCCAGGTAAGCCCGGGCTAGAGCGAGGCCCTACCTTGAAAAACCAAAACAAGGGCTGGAGAGATGGCTTAGCGGTTAAGTGCTTGCCTGTGAAGCCTAAGGACCCCGGTTCGAGGCTCGGTTCCCCAGGTCCCACGTTAGCCAGATGCACAAGGGGGCGCACGCGTCTGGAGTTCGTTAGCAGAGGCTGGAAGCCCTGGCGCGCCCATTCTCTCTCTCTCCCTCTATCTGTCTTTCTCTCTGTGTCTGTCGCTCTCAATTAAATAAATAAATAAATTAAAAAAAAAAAAAAAACAAGAAAGATGTAAAATGACTGAGGAAGACGCCTGACACCCATGTGACTTCACAAGCTTCATAACACACACACCACACACACACTAGATACCTGCTGTAAGCCTAGCATTGCTAGGATGGGAAAGCAAGACTAGGGATTCAGAGGGACAAACCTGCATCTAGAAATTTTATACACTTAGAGCAGTAAGTAGTACTGTATTTCTTTTTTAAAAATATTTTGTTTTTAGTGCCACATGTTCTCCCTCATATGTGGACCCTAGCTACAGATGATTGGGCTTCTGCGTGAGAAGGAAAATACTTAGTAGCAGAGGCCAGTAAGTTAAAAAGGAGACATAAAGGAAAGAGAAAGGAAGGGAGGAGGGTACTTAATAGGTTGGTATATTGTATATATGTAAGTACAATGATTGAGATGGGGAGGTAATATGATGAAGAATGGAATTTCAGAGGGGAAAGTGTGTGTGGGGGGAGGTATTACCATGAGATATTTTTTATAATTATGGAAAATGTTAATAAAATTGTGAAAATAAAAAAAAAAAATAAACAGAAAAAAAATGGTTTTTTTATATATTTATTTATTTGACAGAGAAAGGTGGAGGGGGGGAGACTGGGCGTGCCAGGGCATTCTAACCCCTGCAAACGAACTCTAGATGCGTGCGCCCCTCCTGTGCAGCTGGCTAACGTGGGTTCTGGGGAATTGAACCTTCAGCTTTGCAGGCAAAAACCTTAACTGCTAAACCATCCTGACAGACCTTGCATTTCTTTTTAGTGTTTTTTTGTTTTTGCTTTTGTTTTTGTTTTTCAAGGTAGGGTTTCATTCTAGCTCAGGCTGACCTGGAATTCACTTTGGGGTCTCAGGGTGGCCTTGAACTTGTGGCGATCCTCCTACCTCTGCCTCTCAGTGCCGGGATTATAGGCATGTGCCACCATGCCCATCATGCATCTCTTTTTGAAGTGCCTGGCTTCTGGCTTTCTCTCAGGAAATCTGCATGTATGCGTTTTGATTCTGCTCATACCTATTTGGTGCGGTAGCCTGGCTTTCTTTCCAGAGCACGTCTTGATGGACCCAGTCCTTAGCCGTGTGTGAATGGACCATCTGAATCCCGGCTAGATGAAGGGACCCATTTCAGCTCTGGTTGATGCTGAATGTCACTCTGGACTTCTGATTGTGGTGCATGGTGTTCCAGCTTTACGTTTCCTACTGGCTTCGCTTTTGCTGCGCTGAAGAACCTTCTTGGCTGCAGCCGTGGCACTGGCCATGGCAGCGCGTGTTTCTGACTTGCTTCCTATTATTACTGCACAGTAATGGAATGTGAATCTTAAAAAAGAAACCCTATCATACTTTTTCTGTACTATAAAACTAATGAGCTAGGCATGATGGTTCACGCCCATAATCCAGCACTCAGGAAGTTGAGACAGGAGGATTACCATGAGTTCCAGGCCAGCCTGGACTATGGGATGAGAAAGTAATATGTATCATTACAAATACACACACGCACACACATACACACACACACACACACACACACACACACACACACACACGTTTCTGTCCAGGTAACTATTGTTAAATTTGAGTGGTCAGGAGAACCTGAGTTTTCTGGTACCATCAGCCCTGGTATGGAGTTGGGTAAAGGAATAAAAAATATTAAGTGATACAGGTGTACTGAGCATATTTAATATAAAGTACTTCAGGTCTGGAGGGATGGTTTAGTGGTTAAGGCACTTGCCTGCAAAACCTAATGATCCAGATTCAATTCCCCAGTACCCATGTAAGCCAAATGCACATGGCGGCGCATGCATCTGGAGTCCTTTGCAGTGGCTACAGGTCCTGGGGTGCCCATTCTCTTTCGCTGTCATAAGTAAATTAAAATATTTAAAAGTACTTCAATTTAATATAAGCCCCATGTATTTAGAAGCTTTCTTGGGTCACAGGTTCACCCGGTGATATTCTGCATCATTGGTTTCACATTATCCACATTGTTAATGCATTTTCTGAGATACTGTGGAGGGAAGCAGGAACTGACCACCCAGTACTGTGGATTTCCCTATGTGCCTGTGGCATTAAACAGAAGGGCTACTTTGTCTAGTCCTAATTGAACAGCTGTCCTCCCCTTTCAATTTCGTGTCATAAACCATTCCTTTGTAACTCCTATTCCAAAGCAAGTTTGAGAAACACAGCCGAGTCTTGGTGAGCTTAAGAGCAGCAGCCTGAGGCACCAGCATGTTCGGCACCTCATCCCATAGTCCTGGGGCAACCCAGGGTAAGTGGTTAATGAAGTCTTCTTTCATCCAGTCATTTGCTCTAGACTTCTTTCTTTCTAATACAGAGCATTCTCTGTGATTGCCCTCCCTTAACTATAAGAAATAGTGTCTCATAATGTCTATTCAAGATTGAAATCTTAAAACTTAAACAAAACATTATGGTCAAACACTGAAAGATTTCTCCCTGAGATCAGGAATGAGACAGTGATGTCAACTCTTTCACCCCCCCCCATTCCCTTCCTTCCCATCTATCACCTCCCCTCCCCTCCCCTCTCTTCCCCTCCCCTCCCTTCCCCTCCCCTCCCTTCCCCTTCCCCTTCCCCTTCCCCTTTTTTGAGACATGGTTTTATGTATTCCATGCTGCTCTCAAACTCAATATGTAGCTGAGGATGACCTTGAATTTCTGATTTTCCTCCAAGTGCTGGAATTCAGGTATGTGCCACCACACCCAGCTAGTAAGTCCACTTGTACTCAACATTGCCCTGGAGATTACAACCAGAGAGGTTAAATGAGAAATGAATAACTTGGATATAGATTAGGGAGTAAGAAGTATGATCATCAGGTTGGGGAGATGATTTAGTGGTTAAGGAACATGCCTGCTAAGTCTAAAGACCCAGGTTCGAGTCTCCAGGTCCCACGTAAGCCAGGTGCACATGGTGGCACATGCGTCTGGAGTTCATTTGAATTGGCTAGAGGCCCTGGTGTGCCCAATCTCTCTCTCCCACGCCTCTCTGTCTCTAATAAATACATAGATAAATAAATAAAAATGAAGTATGATCATCTGTTTGCAGACAAGATGATTTTGCATGTAAAAACCCCCAAGGAATCTACTTAAATGTTTAGAGCTAATGCATGAGTTCAGCAAGGCTGTGGAATATGTGACCAATATGGAAAAGTTAATTGCCATGAGTCATCTGAAAGTGAAATTAGACCATGTTCCATTTATACTAACATTGAAAATAATTTAAAAAATGCTTAGGAGTATATTTAACCAAAGAGGTGAAAGACTTGTTCTCTGAAAACTGTAAGATAGTTTGAAAAGAAATGAAAGAAGAAGGAACTAAATGGAAAGATACCCCATGTTCAAGGATCAGAACACTTACTATTAAGATAGCACTGGGTCCAAACTGACCCACGGTTTCCACATAGGTCTTGTGAAAACTCCAGCTAGTAGCTTTGCAGAAATGGGCAAGCTGATTCGAAAGGTCATCTGGAAGGGCTGTGCGTGTAGCTGAGTGGCACACCATATGCCTTTCAGTGACTAGGACCTGGGTCTGACCATTAATACCAAAAATAAATAAACAGGGCTGGGGCTGGGGCTCAGTTGGAGAGCACTTGTTTAGCATTTACGAGGACCTGGTTTTCATCCCTACCACCAAAAAATAAGTCTATCACTCAATCAATACAATGCACATGGAAATTTAAGGAGCCCAGACTAACTGAAATACTCTTGAAAAAGAAGAACTAAGTGGGTAGGCCCATGCTTCCCGATTGTAAAGGTTATAAAATGGCTGGAGAGATGGCTTAGCAGTTAAGGCACTTGCCTACAAAGCCTAATGACCCGAGTTTGATTATACAGGACCCACATAGAGCCAGATGCACAAAGTGGCGCTTGCATCTGGTGTTTGTTTGCAATAGCTAGAGACCCTGGCATGCCCATTTTTTCTCTCTCTCTTTCTTCCCCCCATTCTCTCTCTGTCTCTGCTGGGCGTGGTGGCACAAGCCTTTAATCTAAGCACTCAAGAGGCTGAGGTAGGAGGAGTGCTGTGAGTTCGAGGCCAGCCTAAGACTGCATAGTAAATTCCAGGTCAGCCTGGGCTAGAGTGAGACCCTACCTCAAAAAAAAAGAACAGGGCTGGAAAGATGGCTTAGTGGTTAAGTTGCTTGCCTGCGAAGCCTAAGGACCCAGGCTTGATTCTCCATGTCCCACATAAGCCAGATGCACATGGTGGTACATGCGTCTGAAGTTCGTTTACAGTGGCTAGAGTCTGTGGCATGCCCATTCTCATTCTCTCTCTCTCTTTCTCTCCCTTTCTCTGTCTCAAGTTAATAAAAATAAAATCTTTAAAACAAAGTTACAAACCAATAGTAGTAAGGCGGTTTCATTCTAGCTGAAGGACGGACATACATATGATCAGGAAGATAGACTTGATAGTTCAGAAATCAACCTGCGTGGTTTTGGTTAATTGATTTTCAAAGGGAGCAAGTAACTCAATAGGGAAAGAACAGGCTTTACAACACATTTGAAGTGTGGGACAGCCAGATGCCCATGTGTTTCATGGTATATAAAAGTACTCAAAAGAGACCAAAAACTACATATAATACTTAAAACTGGAAGACTCTTAGGACAAAAATAAGCATAAATTTTGACCCTGAGTTTGGCCAAGACAGGACACAAAGGCACAAGCCACCGAAGAAAATAGATAAGCTTGTGCTTTAAGGGCACACAGAGTTGAAGAAAAAATGCTTGTAAGTCACATACATTTTGGACTTGTATCTGGAACATACAGACAACTCTGTTTTCTTGCATGTTTTGTCGTTCGCTTGTTTAGAGGCAAGGTTTCACTCTAGTCCAGGCTGACCTGGAACTCATTTTGTGGCCCCAGGCTGACCTTGAACTCATGGCAGTCTTCCTTACTTTGGTCTCCTGAGTGCTGTGGTTATAGATGTGGCTAGAAAAAACTCTTACAACTTAAGAAAGAAAGAAAGCAAAAAAGAAAGGAGGAAGGAAGGGAAGGAGGAAGAGAAAGAAGAAAAAGAATTCTTACAACTTAATAGTAAACAATCTCCCAAGTTAAAAAAAAATGGGCAAAGGACAAAATTAGGCACTTCTCTTTTAAAAAAAAATATTATTATTTGAGGGCTGGAGAGATGGCTTAGCAGTTAAACACTTGCCTGTGAAGCCTAAGGACCTCAGTTTGAGGTTCGATTCCCCAGGACCCACGTTAGCCAGATGCACAAGGGAGCGTACTTGTCTGGAGTTCATTTACAGAGGCTGAAGGCCCTGATGCGCCCATTCTCTCTCTCTACCTGCCTTTTTCTCTGTCTGTCGCACTCAAATAAATAAAAATGAACAAAAATTTTTTTTAAATAATTATTTGAGAGACAGAGAGTGTATGGGCACACTAGGGTCCCTTGCCACTGTAAATAAATTCTAGATACATCTGCCATTTTGTGCATCTGACTTTATATAGGTACTGGGGAATCAAACCTGGACCAGCAGACTTTGTAAGCAAGTGCTTTTGACCACTAAACTATTTCTCCAGCTCATCAAGTAGTCATTTCTTCAAAGAAGACATAGAAAGGGTTTGCTGTCATCCATTACTAGAAATGCTAATTTGCCAGGAAAGTCTGCCCTGTACCACTAATATCCTGAGAACAAAGACAGATATGCAAGTATAGGTGAGGATACGGGAAATCGGAACTCTCCTCCAGTGCAGGGAGAAATGAAAATGATGCCGCACCATGGGAACAGCCCATCAATTTCAGAAGATTACATACGGAGTTGCCATGCGACCCAGTGATTCTACTCCAGAACACATCCCCAAGAGAAATGAAAACTTCTGTCCACACAGACTTGTACCTGAGTGATCATAGCAACGTTATTTGTAATAAGCCAGAGTGGAAATGATAGAGCTATCCATCACCCGAAGACAAGACAGACCAACTGTGCTGTAGCCACACAATATAATATTATTGGCAAAGACAGGAATGGAGAGCACATTCATGCTCCAACATGGGTCCGCCCTGCAAACAGGGTGCTAAGTAAATGAAGTGAGCAATGAAAGACCACAGATTGTGCCACTCCATTTCTTTTTTTAAAAAAATTATTTATTTATTTATGACAGAGAGAGAGAGAGAGAGGAGAGAGAATGGGCATGCCATGGCCTATAGCCACTGTAACTGAACTCCAAGACACATGTGCCATCTTGTGCATCTGGCTTTACATGGGTACTAGGGAATCAAACCTGGGTCTTTTGGCTTTGCAGGCAAGTGCCTTAACTGCTGAGCTTTCTATCTGGCCCCACATAATTCCATTTCTATGAAATCTTCACAACAGGCAAATCCATAGAGAAAGCATATGAATTAATGATTGTCAGGGGCTGGTGGTTTGTAAGGCATAGTGAGTGACTGCTAATGGTTATGGGGCTTCTTTAGGAAGGAGATGAACTTGTTCTGAAATGGATTGTTGGGCTGAGAGATGACTCAGTGGTTAAATGTGCTTGCTTGCAAAGCCTACCTGCCCAGGATTTATTTCCCAGTACTGACATAAAGCCAGATGCACAAAGTGGTGCATACATCTGGAGTTTGTTTGCAGCAACAAGAGGCCCTGGGCACCCATAGTCAATCTCTCTGTCTCTTAATAAGTAAATAAAAATATATTTGAAAAATAAAATGCAGCACTTGGGAGGCAGAGGTAGGTGGATCGCCATGAAGTTTGAGGCCACCCTGAGATTAGACAGGTCAGCCTGGGCTAGAGTGAGACCCTACCTCGAAAAACAAAACAAAACAAACAAAAAAGGATTGTGCATAACTCTGCAGCACTTGAGGCACATACTTCGGACATGAATTGTTTTCTGCGTGCATTGCATCTCTGTGAGGCTGTGCTTTGGTTATTTTTCTCATCACTGTGGCAAAGGTGACCTAACAGAGGGTTTATTTTAGCTCACAGTAGGAGGAGACAACAGTCCATCATGGCGAGGAGGTGGGTGCATGCACAGCTGGTCACATTGCATCCACAGTCAGGAAGCAGAAAGAGGGATAAATGCTGGTGCTCAGCCCACTTCCTCCTTTTTTTTTTTAAAAAAAAAAACATTTTTATTGGCTTTTTATTTTTATTTATTAGAGACAGAGGGAGAGAGAGAGAATGGGAGCATCAGGGCCTCTAGCCACTACAAATGAATTCCAGATGCATGTGCCACAATGTGCATCTGGCTAACATGGGACTTGGAGAATGAAGCCTGGTCCTTAGGCTTCACAGGCAAGTGCCGTATTCACTCATCCGTCTCTCCAGCCCTCTCCTTTTTTTATTCAATGTAGGACCCCAGCCCATGGGGTGATGTTGCTCACATTCAGGGTGAGTCTTTCCTCCTCAGTTAAACCTCTCTGGAATCACCCTCACAGACACACCCAGAGGTGTATCTCCATGGTGATTCTAAATCCAGCCAAGTTGACAGTGAAGATTAACCAGCACAGGCTGTTACTAAAAAACCTCAAGCACTTAACTGCCAGAGTGCTGCTTCCTGATCGCGTGCTTCCCTTTTCTTTCCCCGCCTCACACTTTAGTTTGGAGAGGATTTTCCTCAGTGCTTTCCCCTCCACCTGTCTGGGACCTTTTCTCCCCACCCAGTCCCTTGTGGCCCTGTTCAGAATGTAGAAGGTCCCTTGATTCCCACTCACATATCACTACATTTGTACCCTAATCTTAACATCTTGTTTGCTTTCCTAGGGGTCTGGTTTCCCAGTGGGGCTTATGTGTCTGGGTCTGAGCCAGTTGTCCTGGAATTGGGTATGTGCATCCCCCCTTGGCTGTGGCACCACCAAGGCCTTGCAAGCCAGGGCAAGATACAGTCCCAACCCTTCTTCTTCAGCCCGCAGAGAAGCCAGACATACGGTTCATGGTTAGGCCACACATCCCTTCCCATTTGTAGGTGCCTGAGCACCAGGCCTTCGGGATTGCCCCAGCAACCAAGCCAGGCCTTCCGAGGGAGAGCAAGGGTGGAACAGCTCAGGGCCTGTGCTTTGCCAGCAGGAGGGGCCTTCTGCCTCTTTCTCGCTGCCCTGGCCTTCTGCCCAGATGTAGATCATTCCAGCCCTCCACCGTCTCTGCAGCAGAATGAAAAGAATTTGCTAGTCTTGTGGCCAACTATGAAGCTTTCTTAAAAAAAAATTATTTATTTATTTATTTGAGAGAAAAAGAGGGAAGGGGAACCACCATCACATCAAGGCCTCCGGCCTCTGCAATCACACTCCAGACACATGCTCCGCCTTGTGCATCTGACTTTACAGGGGTCCTGGAGAAATGAACCTGGGTCCTTTGGCTTTGCCAGCAAGTGCATTAACCACTGAGCAATCTCTCCAGCCCTGTGAAGCTTTTTAAAAGTGAGTTCCATTCCATTCCTGACTCTAAAAAATAATTGCAGCAGGTTGGCTTCTTAGTACTTTCTGATTTGCACTGGCAGTGAAAAAGAGGGTTTTGAGGAGCATGCGTTGTCAGTTCTAAGAAAGGGGCTTGGATTTTGGTTGGCCAGATTAAACTAAGAGCCGCCTTTGTCTTAGCATGCAGAATGGTGAAGACAGTTCTCAGCCTTGCTGTTCTCGTGGAGGACCTTAGAAAGGCCACCTCTCCCTTCTGCACATAGGCTCCTCATCTCTCAAATAGGGAAAGATTTCTGCCTCATTAGGACCTGCAGGGGTCTGGGTCTGTGCAAGTGTGCTAAGTACCAGGGCCTGTGGCTGCACTCTGATGCCAAGGACTCCGGGAGATTCATTTGGCTTGGCTGGTTTGCAAAGACAATTGAACACTAGACCCCACACAAATGACTGCATTTGCTAAGTAGATCAAAAGCAGCCTTCAGCCCTGCACCTCAACAATTTTCTAGAATTTGAATTAGAGCCCAAACAAAATTTACAAACAGCTGGGTGTGGTGGTGCACACCTTTAATCCCAGCACTCGGGAGGCAGAGGTAGGAGGATTGCAGAGAGTTCGAGGCCACCCTGAAACTACAGAGTGAATTCCTGGTTGGCCTGAGCTAGGATGAGACCCTACCTCAAAAAAAGAGAAATTAAGTTAAAGGATCAGGATAAACTCAGAAGTATGGTATCACTACAGTGTTTTTTGGGGCCTGTGCAGGGTATGTCCCGGGGTATCTCAGAAATGGATCCTCTTTCCTCTCCTTTGAGGATGGAAGCCTGTGGCTGAGATGTTACAGGGGAGGGCTGGGCCCTGTCTTGAAGAGTGCACACTCATCCCCGGGGACATGAATCATGACACAGCCATGTACCTCTGGGATTGCAGAGACATTGGGAGGGTATTGATTTGTGGGCCTTTGGGCCAAACATACTGGCTCATAGCTGGCGAGAGAACTAGCCGGCAAACATTCCTAGCAAGGCCAGACTGGGGGGCCGTAGATCAGGGCGCTCTCTGCCCTGCTTCTCCTCTCTCCAAATGCGGGGGAGATGAGTGAAGGAAAAATACGGACAGAGGAGGTAGAGGAGAGGAGCACTGAGGGATAAGGAGGAAGAAGAAGAGAGAGCAGGAAGAGAGAGGAGAGAGGAGGAAGCGGAGGGAAGAGGGTAGAGAGAGGAGGAGATGCCATCTCCCCCATGAGCCCCTGAGATTTCTTAACCTCTCTCATCACAGCCCCTGCTCTCCTAATCATGGACTGCTCAAGCCCTGTCTTCTCTACCAGCTGTGAGACTTGCCTTTCCTTCTCCCTGGTGCTTGGTGAGCGCTGGCCTGTGGCACCGTCCTCCTCACTCTGGCACAGAGGGATTCCCAAGACATTTGGTTAGCAGGTCTGAAGAATTTGGAGTCCTGGACAAAAAGGTCTTTGGCTATCGTCAGTTTCAACAGTCTCAGTTTTAAAAGCCTGCGGTACATGAAGCCTGGTTCCTGCTCTCTGGGGCTGGGTAGCTCCTTCTCTTCTTGCCCTGACCTTCCTCTGTGGAAAAAAACAGTGCACACTGCGCATGACCCATCCATCTACCCACCCAGTCACTCACGTGCTCGCTCATTCCTGTGCTCTTCAGACTCCAGCAGCTGCTCTTTGAGCTGGTGTAGCTTTTCCCTTTATTCATAAACTGATGCTGAGCAAGGTTAAGTGACTTGCCCAAGGATATGCAGCTCTTAAGCTGCTAGATCTCACTTCCACCTGGAAGACGGAACCTGAGTATAGTGACCCACAAGTCCAGCACAGAAGTGTTAAGGGCCCCAAAGAGGCCACCTTCTTACCAAAGGAGTCCACAGGGAGGCACTTATGTTTGAAGGTCCAGGGAACTAGCTTTGAATATATATATATTTGTGTGTGTGTCGGGGGGGGGAGGGAGAGAGGGAGGGAGGGAAGAGAGAATGTGTATGGTTGTGCCATGGCCTTCTGCTATTGCAAACCAACTCTAGACTCGTGCCACTTTGTGCATTTGGCTTTAGTGGGTACTGGGACTTGAACCTGGGCCATCAGGCTTTGCAAGCAAGGGCCTTTAACCTCCGAGCCATCTTTCCAGGCCCCAAGAGGGTAGCATTGAAATGAACCTTGAAAGCCAGCTGAGACAGCAGCAAGAGAAGAAGCGTAAGGGGTGCTAGGACAGGGGGTTTCCAGGAGGGTTGTTCCGAGTCAGGCGTCAAGTAGGGCGTCACACACATCGTCCCCCTCCCCTTCACAGCTGCTCTGTGAGGTGTGGTTTCTCCAACTTAGAGCTAAGCACCACAGGGCTCAGGAATTGGGAAATAGCGATGCAGCTGTCAGGGCAGGATCTGCACTTAGGCCTGTCTGGCTTCACTGCAGTGCCCTCGTGTCCCCACATGCCACACCACCCTGTAGCTCGGTGGCAGGAACCCTCTGCATTGGGTGGGGTGGGGACAAAGCCATAGAGGGTAGAAGCACTGAGAAACCCTCGCCTGGGTGGGCTCCTGGGCCTCCCAGGCCTCCGACCACCCACCTCCCTCCAACCCCACACTTGCTGGACTCCAGAGCATTCACTTTGCAAACTCTTCTGTCTGGCAGCACCAAGTACTTGCACCCTCACTGAACACTTATCCCCTAAGTCCCCATTGCACGTCCGCATCTGGAAAAAAATACTAAAAGCAAATGATGTCAGCCAAATGTGGTGGTACATTTCCATTGTCCCAGTTACTTGGGAGGCTAAGGCAGTAAGATTGCTTGAGCCCAGGAGTTGAAGTCCAACATGGGCCACATGGAGGTATCTGGCTCAATCAACCAGTCAGTTCAATAACAGGAATAGCAGAGAAAGCTTCTGTTCCTACCCAATGCCTATCCTAGTCAGTTCTGGAGGAGTCTTCCTGTATTCAAGGTCAGAGATGGCTGAGGTGGAGATGAGAGAGGGACTCAAGGCCAAGCCAGTAGTGGCAGGTGACAGCCACATGGTTAAGTTCCCAACCCCCTGCCCCCACCCAGGGCGTCTACTGTTCTGGTTTTCTTTCTTTCTTTCTTTCTTTTTAAATTAATTTATTTATTGGAGCGTGAGAGAGAAAGAGGGAGGTAGAGGAAGAGAGAGAGAATGGGTGCTCCAAGGCCTCTAGCCACTGCACATGAACTCAAGATGCATGTGCCACCTTGTGCAAATGGCTTTATGAACACTAGGGAATCGAACCTGGGTCCCTAGGCTTTGAAGGTGAGTGCTTTAACCACTAAGCGATCTCTGCAGCCTCTTGTTTGTTCTTGTTTGCATATTTACCCTATATTTCCTAACATTCCCTTGTTTTACTTATTTTTCTGAAATAGGAGCTGCATGTGCACCTGGCTGGGGTGGCCGAGGTGAGTGCTTCTAAGCACCCCAAAGGGAGTTGATGGGGTAGACCCTAGGGCTCAGCACCTGCAGAATCCTGCCCTAAGGTTCAGACATCTCTGTGATCCTCCAAAGAGCGTTCTAGAAAGAGTAGAGAGGACACAGACATCTTTATTAGATCACCGTAAGTTGAGATTCTGTAGGAAGTCGGAGCATTCTTTGTACCTCACGAGGCTTCCTTCCGCCACACGAGGTGTTTGCAGAATGACGTGACTTACTCCTCTTGTTTTCCCACCTGCTGTTTAGAGAAGAAAATCAAGAAATCGTGTTCTACCTCCCTTCCTAAGCCCGTCCCCAACAGTAATAACAACAAACCTGTCTTCCTGTTATGAAAGACCAACAGTTTTTTCAAGTAGAAAAAGGGGTGTTTGTTTGGCTGGGGAGGAGAAAGTGTGAAGGAGCCACTGGGAGGGGAGGGGACCAGAGGGGTCAGGCCTGGCCTTCCTAAGGTCCCTTTCTCCCTGTGTGAGACCCTGGCTGTGACCTAGGCAGGAGCTGGGCTCACTCTGTGAGCAGTGAAGCCTCACCCCGCCTGAGGGTTCTTTTTAAGTTTAGATTTTTGTGACCTACCTGCAGTGGCTGTGTAGACCCCTTGGAGGAAGGAGCCTCTCCTTCTAGAGAAGTTGCAGGAAGGAGAACACATGAGCCCCCACTTCTGGCTGAAAAAAAAAAACAAAAAACCATGACTCCTATTGCTACATGCCTCTGGCCATGCCTTAGTAAGTGGAAGGCAGGCATGCATTGCCCGGACTTGAGACAGTTCTACTTCGTAATAGAGAATGAGTAGGGACGCAGCAATAAATTGGCAGTGAAACAAGCTGTCTCCAGAAATTTCTGGTAACTCACGTGGCGGCTGCATGGTGGGTGGCTGAGCAGGTGGCCCAGTGAGGTGGGACAGAACCTCACAGCTCCGTGGACAGGTGACTGGCAGGACGTGGTGGGCTCTGTTTGCCTTTTTGTCAGTGGTAGATCCTAACAGGCAGGTGGTTCGGAAGCAGAGGCTGTGCAGTTGAAAGGAGACCGCTTTGTTCCCAGAGTGCCTTTGTGTGCCTGTCTCATGGTCTGCCTCCCTCTTCCACCCCCCTCCTTTTCCCCACATGTGTATGGGCTCTTTCTCAAAAATATATTTGTTTATCTATTTGAAAGCAAGGAAAGAGAGAGAGAAAGCGAGAGAGAGAGAGAGAGAGAGAGAGAGAGAGAGAGAGAGAGAGAGAGAGAGAGAGAATGGGTGCAGCCAGGACCTCCTGCCACTGAAAACAAACTCCAGATGCATGCACAACTTTGTGCAGCTGCCTTTATATGGGCACTAGGGAAGTGAACCCAGGTAATCAGGCTTTTTAGGCAAGCACCTTTAACCACTGAGCCAGCTTCCTGTGGGCTTTCTTAATTGCCCATGACGTATGCACCAGTAGCATTGGGTTAGCAGACACCTTAGAGGAGCCTGTACCACAAAGTAGTAGGCGCTGGGCTGCATGGGCATCATGACAGATCTGGACCCTGCCACTGTGGCTTACCCAGCCCATCAGCTAGACATGTCCACTTTGGTACCGTCACTCAGGACCGGTGGTGAGACTGCCTGGAAAACTTACGTGCGTGGTCACCCCAGGGCATGGCACGGTGGCATGCTCATCCACAGGCCTGTGTCAGGGGGCCAGGTTCACGGGGAGAGTTCTGGCAGTGGCTGCGGGGAGGACAGTGGATCTAGCTGGGGAACCAACTGGCTTTCACATTGGTTCTACCACCTGATGAGGACATGACGCTAAGGGTTACATTTTGCTGTTTGGAATTTCATCTTAATAGCTGTCGAGTGGTTGGAAGGGAATAATCCCAGAGAAGGGTCTGGAACGTGTTGTGCCTGTGGAGGTTGGTAAGCGTCTTGATGTGAGGAGTTGGGTTTGGCATCAGTGTGGAGGCAGTGGCAGTTGTGGGACAGGGGCTCCGGGCAGTTGGTGGGGACTGCAGCTGGCAGCTCCTGGGAGGGTGGCAGCAGGCTGGGCCTGGCATGCTGTAGCCCTGGCTTCCCAGAGGCCGGGCTCTGAGTTCCTCTGTGTTCTCTGCTGTGGACACACTCCCAGGGAAGGCCAGGGGCCAGGTGTCCCAGAGAAGAGGATGACGAGGGGACCTTTCTGCTGCGCCCTTGGCTCTGGGTACTTACATGAATCTTGAAGTTTTCATTGCTGGGTGAAAGGTGAGCCTTGTTCTGCCCCAAGCTTCTGTCACTCAGCAGCTCGCAGCACCCATCAGTCCCTGAAGAAAGGGATCCCATTTCCGTTGCTTCCGGCAGAGAGCAGGGAGGGCAGGCCCTGCTCAGTGCAAGATGCCAGTTTGTTTCCAGGGGGCTTCCTGGCACTCTGAAGATGGAAACTGCCGCCCACCTGATCCCTGTTGTTTAGAAGCATTGAAGAATAAGATGGTCTGGAAATGATGTCAGCACGCGCATGCGTGCGTGTTAGAAAGGACAATGTCAAAGGGTTCCTGAGCAGAAAGGCTTCAGGACTGCATGCATGACGGGCACGTGTCAAACCCACAGAGAGAGAAAGTGTTTTGTTTCTAGAGTCACATAGCCCTGGGTTATGGTTTTAAAACCCATCCTCCTTGAGGCTGGAAAGATGGCCCCGTTGGTAGAGGTCTTGATGTGAGGCATTGAGCTGGGCTTTGTGGCACCCACTAAGTGTCAAGTGGGCAGCCCACTTATAATCCCGGTGCTTGGGAGACAGGGAGTCCCAGGCACCGAATGGCTAGCTAAACTAGCTGAAATGAGGAGCCCTGGGTTCTAGTAGGAGACCCTGCCTCAGTTAATAAGGAAGAATATGCTTAAGGAAGATCATCATACTCGAGGCACATGTGCACACACATCCCCACCCACACACCCAAACATGCATGCACTACACACACAGATCTGCATTTGAAGTCATACTGTGTCTGAGATAGGCTTTGAGATGGGGGCTCTCTCACTTTCACAAAGGTGAGAGGGAGGGAGATCGCGCACAAGAGGGGGCCGTGAGGGGAGAGCTGAGTGAGTCTCCTGGTGCCCCTGTGGTCATGTGATATCATGGCAAGTTAAAAGTGTTTCTGACTCCAGAGAACTGCAGAGTGGTGGGTGAGCAGGCGTCCTGGGGTTTCCCTCTAATGCCCCCACTTCTGCCCTGATAACTTGGGACTCCACCTGCTGTTTGTGGGAGCTTCTAGATCGGACTTCTCAGGGAGTGTCTAACACCCTCCCCCCCCACACACACCTGTGGCTTCCCACCCCACCCCAAGCAGAAGCCGGTGTTGTCTTGGCTGCTTGTGAAAGGCTGGGAGCTGAGTCCCGTCCTCTGAGACTGAGTGGAGTGTCCAGGGCCGGGCTGGGAACCTGCCTTTGAAAGGAGCTGGGGCCAGCTCTGAGCCTAGTAGCTGCCAGTGCAGCCCCGGCAGGGTGAGGGCCTTGTTTGCTCTCCAGTCTGCCCCTCAGGGACTATGACCGGTGGGCTGTTCTACCTCGGAGCCTAGACCCTCTTGTCTGTTGAGCTGAACGTCACCCTTTCCTGGGGGCCTGCTATGGGGTCACCTAGAGTGTACTGAGCTTGTAGTGCCTCAGGCCTGGTTCCCTGTGTGCACTGGGTGAGTGGCGTCTATATCAGGCTAGTTAAGTGATGGGGCAGGGCAAGGTGATTCAGGGTGCCAGGATGTAGGATTGTTCCCTGAGAGGGTGCCAGGCCAGGGACACAGAGCAGGCCTCCTGGAGGTCAGCTGGGTCTTGAGAGCAGGCACAAGGCTGCACCAGGACTTCAGGGCCTTGATTTGGGAAGAACTTCAGTGAGCCCAGAGGTGGAGTCCTTTCCTGACTGAGCCCAGCTTCTCAGCCCCCCAGGTGGGGAAGGCACAGCTCCTGAAGATTGGAGTCTTAGCTGGGCGTGGTGGCACATACCTTTAATCCCAGCACAGGTAGGAGGATTGCTGGGAGTTCAAGGCCACCCTGAGACTACATAGTGAATTCCAGATCAGTCTGGGCTAGAGTGAAATCCTACCTCAAAGAAGAACATAAAAAGATTGGAGTTTTGCTTGGAGCGCTCTGTGGGCCCTCAGCCTTGCCCTCCTGTGAGAGTGACATTTTCTGAGTAGGAAGGAGTGGCTCAGAGCTCTGCACACTGGGACTGGAGTGACACCCTCCTCTCCTGGGTGGGTGTGCCTGGGATGTCTAGAAAGGGAGGTGATGGTGTAGCCTAGTGGCTGGAATGCTGCTTCTAGAGGTCATCCCTGTGGTAAGTCCCAGGGAAGTGCCTCTGCCATTGTTGGGGAGATTCTATTTTCCTTGACTATAGAAAGCTGTCTTTTTGGGGCACGTTACTTTTGTCACCTTCTTCCTTTGAGAGATGCCCCTTTTTCCTTCTCTGAGGGGATCACACCCCTGTGTGGTAGTTTGAATAGATGGCCCCCAATATATTCAGTGTTTAATTCATTTGTAGTTTGCATCTGCAGCCACCTGGCTGGAGGCAGTGTCACTGGGTGGATCTTAAGGTGTGGTGGTGGGTTTCAGATTTCAATCTAAAGATATACAAAGTGTGCCTAGTTGGGAGTTCCTGTGCTGTGTGGCTTTTGGCTTTTCGCTTGTGCTTTTCTCTCTGCTTGGACCTGTGAAAGCAGGCCAGTTTCTTCTGCCATCATGGAACTTCCCTGGGAGCTGTAATAAATCCCTTCCTCCATAACTGTGCCGGTCTGGAAGTTCATCTCAGCGAACCTGCATCTGTCTGCTACACCCTGTCACCCAGTTCTGCTAGTAACTGGCTCTATGTGTCTGTGATGTCACCTGTGTGGCACTAGATGTACATGGGTTGTCTGCAACCCTTTCAACCCCAGCCTGAAATGACTTGGAGTCCCAGAGGCTGAGCAGAAGGAATTTGTGCACCAGCCTTCTTCGTTCTAGAACTCAGACAGCTGGTTTGTTTATAGGTGGGGCAGTGAGGCTTCCAGAGGTCTAAGTCTTCCGGCTCTGACCCCTCTGGGGTTGGGATATTATTGTTTTTTTAAAATATTTTATTCAGTTATTTGAGAGAAAGAGGCAGAGAGAGAGAGAGAGAGAGAGAGAGAGAGAGAGAGAGAGAGAGAGAGACAGAGAGACAGAGAGAGAGGGAGAGGGAGGGAGGGAGGCAGGCAGGCAGGCAGAGAATGGTGCATCCATGCCTTTAGCCTCTGCAAACAAACCACCTTGTGCTTCTGGTTTGCACCACTTTGTGCATCTGGTTTCGTGGGTCCTGGGCAATTGAACCTGGGTCCTTTGACTTTGCAGGCAAGCACCTTAACTGCTAAGCCATCTCTTCAGCCCAAGATCTGGTTTTTAAGACCTGGCTCACCAGATGTCTGACCTGGCCCTTTGGTCTGTCTCTTCCCTCCCCAGCCCACTTTTTCTTTCAGCCCCTCCTTGCCTCAGCAGCTCACCATTGGCTCTGAAAATCTCAAGAAGGGCCCAGGGCTTCCACAGCTCCCGGAGCCTTGCATCCTGGGCTCCCACACCCCAGGGTGCTTTGCACCCTAGGTTTTTACAGCACCAGTTTTCCACTGCTCCAGGCTTCACAGCCCCAGGCACCCTGTACCCCTGGCTCTCACAGGTCTACCCTGTACTGACCCAGCTTCCTCTCCTGGCTTCCCCATCAGGCCCAGCTTGGAGTCACTTTCTGTCATGTCTATATGTGAACAGGAAAAAATACCCATGATTGGGCCACCTGATCCAAGAACACTGGACTGGGCCCCCAGGGTTTCCTGGGCATGGGACATCCGCCTGCTGGTTCCCTGTTTGGGATGATGAGGACATTCAGTGGGCTCAGGGAATCACACAGTTACTAACACAGTGAGGAAAGGTGCCCTTCCAGAGGAACCACAAGCAAAACCTGGACATGACCCTGAGACACCTTCTAATTGTTATTCTGGTTTGCTGTCACCTGATAACAGAACACCAATGCTTCTGGTAGTCAGAAATGGGATGTATGGGAAGGGAACAGATGGTGGTGTGGTGGGGAGAGCATTTTGTTGACATTATTTATTATTATTATTATTATTATTATTTTTTTTTTTTTTTGAGGTAGGGCCTCACTCTAGCCTAGGCTGTTCTGGAATTCACTGTGGAGTCTCAGATTGTCACCAAAGTCATGGTGACCCTCCTATCTCAGCCTCCTGAGTGCTGGGATTAAAGGTGTGCTCCACCACGCCCAGCTTGTTGACATTTTTTTGTTTGTTTTGTTTTTTATTTTTCGAGGTGTAGGGTCTCACTCTAGCCCAGGCTGACCTGGAATTCGCTATGTAGTCTCAGGGTAGCCTCAAACTCACAGTGATCCTCCTACCTCTGCCTCCTGAGTGCTGGGATTAAAGGCGTGCACCACCACGCCTGGCTCTTGTTGACATTTTTAAAACTAAAATTTAAATGTGCTTATTGTGGAGAATTAATAAATACCAGAAAGGAACATGTGAAGCAAAGTAATAACAATACAACCCTACATATTGATTTAGGTATAAAATTTAGTCCTCTTAGCAAAATATTGTTATAAGTTCCAGAAGAGTTCTTGTCCCATACTGTGGTGCCCTGAGTACACACACCCACAGAACGTGGTAGAATTGGTGTCTCAGCAAATGCGGTCGTGAAAGGGAGGAGCCAGTGACGTTTGGATGACAGCTGTCACTGGGATTCCACCTGTCGGGGCCAGCCACATGTGGTACAGGGCTTTTATTCCTCCTATGGCCCTTCCTCTCCCCCCTCCCCCCCACCGAACCAAGCGCTTGTGTGTACATGTATGTCTGTCCACATGTGTGATTTGTGCTCACTAGACTGGGCTCCCTGGAGATAGGTGTTTTTCACCTCCATGTATCCCCGCCCGGCTCCTTAGTGCCCATCTTGGCTTTCAACTGAACAGTCAGCTGAGCTTTGCTACCTGCCTGTTTCCTGGGGGGGGGAGGTGCCCTCAAGGCATGTTAAGTTCTTTCCTTGAGCTTGTGGCAGCTTGGTCACATTCCTGGTGGTGCACCTCCTCAGCTATGGCCAGTGTTCACCCAGCCTTTTGGAAGTCTCCCTCCTGGGCTGAGGATTCCGCGGGCCCTTGTCATGCATGGGCGCAGCCAGCCTCGGTGGGGCTCAAGGTCAGCGCGTGAGCGCGCCCTGACGGAGCAGAGTGTGTGCTGAGCTCCGCAGCCTGCGCCCGGAGCTCCGAAATGACATTTCAGGAATTGAATTACCGACATTTCAGTACTTGCAGAATCCAGGAATAGATGATTTGATTATATCTGTTGGAAGTCATCGCAGCCACCACTGGATTCGTTTCTCTCAGCCAGCAGCTAAACCGAGTGGAGTGTGGGGCGGGGGAGCCCGCCCGAGAGCGCCGTGATGACGTGATGCTCTCAGAAGCACATCTCCCAAGCCGGTGGTTTCTCCTCTGATAGGAAGAGCCCCAGGGGAGTCTGCTGCTCCAGGCAAGACCCAGCCTGGCATTGCTTTACCAGGCATGCCATTACCCTTCTAGCGCTTACTTGTCACACTGCTGGGGACACTAAGACTAAAAATGCCATTTTAATGGTGGCTGCCACAGCCAAAGGCTGTTCTCTACAGCTCTGTGGTGCTGGGGAAGAGCAGGCCAGTTAATTCTGCTGTATGAAGTCACTTAACATTTGTGGTCTGATTTCCTTGTTTGTTTATTTGTGTGGGGGGGGGAGGTGGGTGTGTGGGTGCGCATATCATGGCATATATACAAGGAGGTTGGTAGACAACTTTGGGATGTCTGTGCTCTACTTTAAATTTTTAAAAAATATTTATTTATTTATTTATTTAAGACACAGAGAGAGAGAGAGAGAGAGAGAGAGAGAGAGAGAGAGAGAGAGAGAATGGCACGCTAGGTCCTCCAGCCATTACAAACGAACTCCAGATGCATGCGCCACCTTGTGCATCTGGTTTACGTGGGTCCTGGGGGATTGAACCTGGGTCCTTTGCTTTGCAGGCAAGTGTCTTAACCACTAAGCCATTCCTCCAGCCCTGCTTTTTAAATTTTTGTTTGTTTATTTATTTGAGAGAGAGTGGGTGTTCCAGGAACTTACACCACTGCAAACGAACTCAAGACGCATGTGCCACCGTGTGCATCTGGCTTTAGGTGGTGACCAGGAAATCCACCCAGGATGTTAGGCTTTGTTTGCAAGAAAGTACCTTTAAAAGCTGAACCATCTCTCCACCTCCCTGTGCTCCAGTTTCTTTGAGGTAGGGTCTCTTGCCACTGCAAATGAACTGCCAAACTGCAAACCTCTGGATGTCAGACTAGCTGGCCCAGGAAGTTCGGATTCTCCTGGCTCACCTTGTTGGTCTTTCGGTTCACACATCCTTGGAGCCTTGAGAGTCACTGTAGCTGACCTCTTGAGGAAATCTCTGGTGTTCCCTGGCCTCGGGTATTACCAAAGTCTGTGGAGATCTTGAGATGCCCTTTGAGGCCCCACAGAAATGTCGACTTTTGGTGGCATAGTCATGAGACTGAGAGCTTGCACTGAGATGCACTAACTACACACTGGTAGCTGCTGGCCTCCTGGCTTTCTACTTACTTCATAACTCTGGCACTTGCACATACATGTGCCCTGGATCAGGAACAAGTCCAAAAGCATCAAAACAGCACACCTGTCTACCAGAGGCTCTCAGCAGAGTGAGGTGTACACTCAGGCCAGACTCTTTTAGGGCTTGATGGGGTCCTAGGTACAGTGGAGGACCTGGGAGGAAGGGGCCTCTGAGGCCTTCTTGAAGGATGTAGCCATTTTGTCACCAACTTGGACCTTGGGAAATTGTAACCAGTTGCCTATTAATCAAATAAAAATGAATATGCTATGTTTAGACCCACCAGGGAAAGCTGGAAGTGAGCTAAAGAGAGCCACAGATTCAACCAGACAAGAACTAGTTATTCAAGAAGTTCTACTTAGAATTTTGTAAAAGGAAAGGTCCTGGCCTCATTAGGCCACCTCCAGTGTGTCCTTGAAACCTTCGTGTTCCTTGAAATGTGCTTCATGACATCCTGGAAAAACAATTCTCCCCTTCTATATATAGCCTTATCTTAATGTCCAGGCGCCTACCTGGGCCACTTATCTTCTAGAAAAGCACTGGGTTAGGCCTTTGGGGTGGGGGTGGGGGCTTAGATATGGGGTTTGGCATTCTGCCCGTGAGAAACCCACACATTCTTTCATGGAGCCTGTGGGAGCTGCCTGTAGTCCAGGACTCCCTTTTCTGCTTCCACTCCTCCATATCACCTTCCCTTTGGGTGTGAGTGACCCCTGGTTTTAGCTTTTTCTAATCTGTTTCCCATCAGTCCTGAAGTAAGTGGGGCATATGTGTGGTGGAGATGGGGACAGAGAACCAGCCTTCAGGTGCCAGTGGGTGTGTGTGGGGAACAAACGCTGGCAGAGTTTGGGGTTATGGAGTCCAGTCTGAGACGATGACTCAGCTGGTTGAGTGTGTGCCTCACTAGCATGATGGCAGGGTTTGGATGTCCGTCTTCCGTGTGAATGCTGGCCAGGTACGCTGGCCCACCCGAAAGCCCAGCGTTCGCCTGGGAAATTGTGACACGGGATTAGGGGGACAAGCTAGCAAACCAGCCCAATCTGTGAGCTCTGGGTTCAAGGGAGAGACCTTATCTCAATAAAGAAGGTGGAGCGGTGAACAGAGAAGACTCGATGTTAACCTCTCTCTCTGTCTATCTCTCTCTCTCTCTCACACACACATGTGTATGTGTTCCCTCACACATGCAAATACACATCACATACACACAATAACAGAAGATGTCTAGTCTGTCTCAGCTTGACCTGTTTTGTGATTTTTGTCATCATCTGTAAGAGCCCTAAATCCTTACAGACAGAACCTGCTGCCTCACTGAGGAATTATTACTATTTCTTTTAAATTACATATATATATGGCTGGAGAGATGGCTTAGCAGTTAAGGCATTTGCCTGCAAAGCCAAAGGACCTCAGTTCAGTTCCCTAGGACCCACATAAACCAGATGCACAAGGGAGCACATGCATCTGGAGTTCGTTTTCAGTGGCTGGACACTGTAGCGTGTCCACTCTCTCCCTCTCTCTGCCCCTTTTTCTCTCTCTCTCTCAAAATAAATACATAAGTAAAGTTTAAAGCATATATATAATTTGAGAGAATTAGAAAGAGGGTAGAAAGAGAGTAAGAGAGAGTGAAGGAGAGAATGGGTACACCAGGCTCTCTGGCCACTGCAAATGAACCCCAGACGCATGTGCCACCTTGTGCATCTGTCTTATATGGATCCTGAGGAATCGAGCCTGGATCCTTCGGCTTCGCAGGCAAACACTTTAACCACTAAGCCATCTCTCCGGCCCTAGCCATGACCTTCGACAGAGCTCAAAAGCCTGCCCAGGAGCTGTGATTCAGGGGTGCACTGAAGGTCAATAGGAGGGAGGGATGTTTCCCAGCACCCTGAGTGTCAGAGATAAAGTGGTGGGGGGTTGGGAGGGGCTTATGGGTGGCCGTAGTTGCTGGTACTCTGCTCTTTGTGCTGGTGTGTGGGGGAGTGTTCTGGGTGGTCCTGAAATTGAGGGCGGCCAGTTTGAAGGTGGACCCACTCCCTGTAAGTGACTAGCTCTGGAGCTAAGTGGATAGTTCAACTTGAGTCTGGGTCTGTCCTGTGTCCCTAACCCACCTTATGGTGCTGCGTGATGTTTTCCCTCTTCACAGAGGCTCAGGCAGCTCACTTGGCTTTGGTGCAGGTGAGGGTGTATTTTCTGAGAACGTCCTATGGTATGGTCCCTACCTGGGTCCCCACCCTAGAGTCCCACGGAGCCAAGCCTTGTTGGACTGAGGGGTCAGTTGACAGTGTGCAACTTCTGTATTCTTCTCCTTGGGGCTGGGGGACATCGTCGTGTAGGCTCTCCCCCTTGGCTCGCTCCCTCCAATTCCATGCATCTGTTCCTCTCTGTAGTCTGCAGTTTCTGTCTTGAAGGGCTCAGCTGGAAAGACGTGACATAGTGGTGGTGGGTGGGCTGGGGGGCAGTCAGTGTGCCTGCATAGAGGTTCGTCACTCTGAAGGCGGGGTGAGGGGGACAGGGCAGGGCCTCGGTCCCTGAAGGCCTGGCTTTCTCTTTGAGGTTTCTCTCCTGCTTTACTGGCCAGGCCCTTGGTCCAGGTTTGGTTCTTTGACTGTTCAGGAAACTTCACATCTGAAGGTCCACCTGCCTCTTTCAGATTGGCAGGCTATTTGCTTTTTTCTTTCTTTTCTTTTTTAAAGAATTTTTTGTTTATTTTATTTATTCATTCATTTATTTATTTATTTAGGGACAGACAGAGAGAGAAAGAGGCAGATAGAGAAAGAGGGAGAATGGGCATGCCAGAGCCTCCAGCCATTGCAAATGAACTCCAGATGTGTGCGCCCCCTTGTGCATCTGGCTAACGTGGATCCTGGGGAGTTGAGCCTTGAACTGGGGCCCTTAGGCTTCACAGGCAAGCGCTTAACCACTAAGCCATTTCTTCAGCCCTCTTTCTTTTATATAAAAAAATACTATTTTTATTTATTTATTAGAGAGACTGAGAGAGAAAATGGGCACACTAGGGCCTCCAGCCACTGCAAACGAACTCCAGACACATGCACCACCGTGTGCATCTGGCTTGACGTGGGTCCTGGGGAATCCAACCTGGGTCCTTAGGCTTTGTGGGCAAAGGCCTTAACCGCTAAGCCATCTCTTTAGCCCATATTTGCCCTTTTCTCTGGCTCTTAGGAGGCAATCCTGCCTCCCTCATTTCTCTTGCCCTGATGCTCTTGGAAGGTGAAGGAACACACGCATTGTCACACTGGCTTGCCAAGATGCCTGGAAACCTATGTCCGTATTCACCGTGAGCTGTACCGTGAGGGTGTCTTGGTCTCTCACCAACCAGTGTGATTTTGTTTTTGTTTTCTCTTTCAAGTGGAGCTAGAGATCAGATCACCTCCCTGTGATCTGAACCATGGCAGGGAAGCTCTGTGGCCCCATGGCCACCTGAGTTGAGGTCAGGAGGAATGATGCATTGGGACAACCACTGTCACCAAGGCAGGTACCTTATGCTGCCCAAGCCCCTCTCACCCAGCAGTCTTCCTCCCCACCTGCCCATTACTCCCTTTGCTGCCAGACATGGTTTGAGCACTTGGCTCCCTGGATGGCTGCTATCTGTGGTCACAGAGACAGCCTCTCGTTTCCCACTGGGAGCCTGTGGGGTTATTAGGATGGAGTTGCCACATTCCCTTGGCCATGGCCTACTCTAGGAAGTCATGGCCTACTCTAGGAAGGTGCCCTTTAACCTTTCCCAACTCATCACTTCAGCGCCCGGAGAGGAGTAGATCAGTTCTGCAACCTCCTCCCACAGGCCCCGTCTGCTGTCCCCTACTGCCCGATCTTCGACCAGCGACGGCTACAGCAGGGGCTGAAGAGATGGCTCGGTGGTTCAAGGTGCTCGCTTGAACAACTACAGTATCCAGAGACTCTGAGTGACACAGTCAGTGACTGCCAAGTGACAGCAGCAGACCCCAGAGCTGTGACTGAGCTGGGAACTTCCTGAAACAGCAGGAAGGATGAACTGGGTATCCCAACTTATGGCAGGTGGGCTGGAAGGAGGGAGGGGAGAATATACCTAACTCCAGTCCTGTGGCAGGTGAGACTAGGTTCTCTGCCTGGGGTGAGGAGCTGATGGGGAAACTGAAGAAGGGACAGCATGGGACTCGGGTCCCTCTGCTTACGACGTGTGCCACTTCTTCCTGAATAAGTCATGAGGAGGAGGGGGAGGGCCTGCAGCATCATCATCGGCTGACTTGATAATAGAAAAATTAAAATTTAAAGTGATCGAAGGTGATGAGTGACAGAAATGTTCCTGGAAACCGGAGATTTCTTGGCGTAGGTGATACCGGACACCAGGGCCTCAGGGGTGGGTTTTAATGTTGCAGCATGCTAAGCCAGAGATGGGAGCCTTTGTTCCCTGGGCCCTGTGGGCTCTCAGTCCTTATCACCAGCATGGAGAAACGGCTTCTTCTCACTGCTGAGCCTCAGCCTGGTGGAACTGACAGGCCTTCTATGGGTCCTAAATTGTCCTCAAGGATCTTACCCTGCATTTGGACTCTTGGGCCTTTGGGAACTTAGGCTGCAGGCCTAGTCCCTCCCTTGGACTACTGCAGGGTTGACATTGGGATACAGACACTCAGTGTGTGGTCAAGTGTTTTGGCCACAAGGTTTATTTGTTGGTTTTTTAAAATATATTTTAGTTATTTATATTTGAGAGAGAGAGAGAGAGAGAGAGAATGGGCATGCCAGGGCCTCCAGCACTGCAAATGAACTCCAGATGCATGTGCCCCCTTGTGCATCTGGCTTATGTAGGGTCTGGAGAGTCCAACCAGGATCCTTTGGCTTTGCAGGCAAATGCCTTAACCACTAAGCCATCTCTCCACCCTCAGTTTTGTTTTGTTTTTGAGGTAGGGTCTTACTGTAGCTCAAGCTGACCTGGCATTCATGCTGTAGTCTCGACTGACCTCAAACTCATGGTAATCCTCCTGCCTCAGCCTCCAACATGGGCTTTAGGAAAGTCCCGAACCTGCCCATGTCCCCAGTCTCTGGTCCCAGGAGCTCAAAGCAATCTGGCTGGCCTGCTCAGTTTCCCAGGGTAACCACTTGTCTTGTGTTCACATACTAGGCTCCAGATGCCACGGGCTCCTTCCTGAACAGCATTCCAGGTCATCCCCGTGAGTCAGGCTGAGTTCTCAGGTCAGTAGGGCAGAATGCCAGAGCCCTAGGGACAATGGGCTGCATAAGCCACTTACTTTAATTAGAGTTATGTAATAACAGATCAGAATGTTGGCAAAATATATAGGACAAAAAAGACTCACTGATGCCCCCTCCTATCCCAGGCGCTCATGGTGCCCCGCCCTGTGATGTGTTTGCTTTCCTTGAAGTATTGGCACTGCATACCAGGAGACTGCTCGTGGTCATTTCTCTCACACTCTGAGGATTGTGGGAGGCATGGTTTCCCTCTAGGTGCAGGTAGATCCCACTTGCCTGGATGGCGGAAGTGAGAGGCTCCTGTGTACAGACATGATTATACTGAATTCAAGCTCAAAACATAATTAGTCTTAACTTTGGGGGCTGTGCAGAATACTAGGTAAGAATGGGGGGACTAGCTGAGCAGTGACCCTGAGACAGCTTTCTGTCACTGGGCAGGTGTCAGGACCAGAGAGGAGTTAGAGCGCAGAGCTAGGCAGACATTTGGACCTGATGGCATAGAGGCAGTTGCCCCACTCTTTCTTCCTAAAGGGGACCCCTATGTGGAATTGTCTTGTGTATTGGTGGTTGTGGATAGATGGTCTGTGTCCTCCACGGGAGTTGGAGCTCTGGGGAACCCGGACCTAGAACAAGCGTCTTGAAATGATGCTTGGGTGTCGCTGAAGGAAGAGGGGGAGGGAAGCCGGCAGGTGGCTGTGTGGTGGCAGAATCCCGCAGACCAGCCACAGGACAGTCATTGCCGGGTGCTAGGCCTGCAGGGGTGCTCAGATCTCTCCCCTAGTCATCTGTTTATGAGGAGGAAAGTCATATGAGAAAAGAAGTGGGAGGGGGGATAAAATGTTCTGCTTATCATCCCAGCATAAGTAACTGGGGTATCTAAGGGCACTCCTGTGTGGGTGCTCACTCCTGTAGACAAGCGATGCCATTCCTTTCCTTTGGCTTAAAGCCTACTTTTTTCAACTAGTAACATTGTATTCTTCTCTAGAATTTACCACACAGAAGGAGTTGGCCAGGTCTTCTGTCTGGACTCCCATGGTCTTCCTTCTGAGGCTAGAATAGATTTGGGGGGTACTCAGAAGCTTTTCTTTTCCTTTCTTTTCTCTTTTTCTTCTCTTCTCCTCTCTTTCCTTTCTTTTCTTTCTTCCTTCTTTTCTTCTCTTCTCTTCTCTTCTCTTCTCTTCTCTTCTCTTCTCTTCTCTTCTCTTCTCTTCTCTTCTCTTCTCTTCTCTTCTCTTCTCTTTTCTTTGATTTTTCGATGTAGGGTTTCTCTCTCGCCCAGGCTGACCTGGAATTCACTGTGTAGTCTCAGGGTGGCCTCAAACTCACAGCGATCCTCCTACCTCTGCCTCCTGAGTGCTGGGATTAAAGGTGTGCACCACCACGCGCGGCTCCTCAGGAGCTTTTCTAAGGCCAGAGCTGGGGAGCTACAGTTTGTGTGTCAGAGTCATCTGGCAGGCAAAGGGCCTGGGTACCACCATCACTCCTCTAAATGCTGTTAGGGTTAGTCAAGGACACAAATGGGACAGTAACATTATTCACAGTATGGCTTTTGGGAGGAGCATGAACTCCGAAGTGTGACTCAACCTGAATAAAGCCCCCAGGTCTTCCTCTTAGCACCTGCATGGCCTTGGACAAATTGCCTAACTTCCAGACTTTGGCTTCCTCCCCATAGGATAGGACAGAGACATTGCCCCCCTCCAAGAATTGGAGGGACAGTGAACTGCACTTGCCCTGTATAAAGCACCTTACGCATAGCAGGCACTCGGCAGATTGCGTCTGGAAAAAATCAAAATAATCAACTGGAAAACTGGCAATTAATAAAATAATTCAGGAAAGTAGTTGGAGCGATAATAAATATTCATATTAGCCAAACTACCTATTAACATAATTTGAAAAGATTCCATTCTAGTGCTAAAATTGTGTTCATGGTTACGGAACTGGATTCATCTGTCAACAGTCAGTGAACTATACACTTAGAAAGGGTGAATTTTATCATAGGTAAATTATACCTTAATAAACTTGGCTTGATCAAAAAAAAAAGATTCTTTCTTCGCTTGGCATAGTGGTGCATGCATGTAAAACCAGTAGTCAGGAGGGTGGGACAAGAGAAGATGGGGTGTTCCAGGCAGGTTTGAGCTACCTAGAGGGAAAGGGAGAGGGCAGAAAGGAAATTGCTGTTTAATGCCAGCAAAGCAACTGACCAGCTCTGATATTACTGAGAGCTATGGCTCATGTAGATGAAGAAAATGACATCCAGATACTTTATTGGTGCTTCCCCAAATTATTGTAAAAGCTAAACATGTTAATTTACCCATTCTAGAAACAGATGAATGCAAAATATTCAGTGGTAAAAATAAATTCTACTTTATTTATTAAATGCCTGCCAGGTGCTGGGCACTACTTAAGACTCGGGATTCACCTGAAAAGAAAAAAATGCATTAACAACCTCCTGCCTTCATGGAGTTCACATTTATCAAAGGGAGACCAATAATAAATAGAACCAATTAGGAAATCATGTGACAAATTAGGTGCCAAATGCCAGGGAAAGCATTAGACGAGGACAGTGGTGGTGGTGGGGGACCTGGAGATTAGAAGTCTTGCAGTTTTAGATTGGCCAGTATGTCAGATCTCACAAAAAACGGGGTGGGGGGAATATGCGGGGCTGGAGAGATGGCTTAGTAGTTAAGGCACTTGCCAGCAAAGCAAAGGACCCGAGTTTGATTCTCCAGTACCCACATAAAGTCAGATGCACAAAGTGTCACATGTATCTGGAAATTGCAGTGGCAGGAAGCCTTGGTGCATCCATCCTCTCTCTCCCTCCCTCCTTCCCTCTTTTCGTTCCTCTCCCCATCTCAAATAAATAAAATATTTAAAAAAAATTAAAGGGCTGGAAAGATGCCTTAGCATTTAAGGCACTTGTCTGCAAAGCCAAAGGACCCAGGTTTGATTCCCCAGGACCCACGTAAGCCAGATGCGCAAGGGGCACATGCATCTAGAGTTCATTTCCAGTGGCTAGACGCCCTGGCACGCCCATTCTTTCTCTGTCTCTCTCTGTGCTTGCAAATAAATAAAATAAATAAAAAATTTTTTTAAAAAGGTGAAATGAGCTAAGTATGGGTACCCCTGCCCCAGAGAGTGGCCCAGGCAACCCTAGTGCAAGGCCCAATGTGGGAGGGGGCGGGGCCTGGTGAACTCAGCGATTCTAAACCTCAAATGTGAATGTGGAAATTTCTATTCCTCACCTGTCAGGAACAGCCCCAGACCACATGACCTTCTGTGTCATGAAGGTCCATGGTTTTCTTTTTTTTTTTTAAATTAATGTTTACTGTACTCACACTATATGTTTTTCAATCCACCAACCTCTGGGTTATGGGCCCACTGCACTTTTGCTGCGGCACTCTGCTGCTGCACATGTACTGTATATTTCTCTGTACTTCATTGTAAGATGTTCAGCCTTACAAGCTATCAACTGTGTATGTTTATTTTAGTAAAATCATTTTTGTGGCCCACTTTTGAAGGATTTGGCAGTGTTCCAATCCTGGCCATGCACTGTAATTTATTTAACTCACATCCTGCTGTTCACAATCTAGGCTGTGCCCTTCTAGAAAACACTGTGTGTGGGGGGGGGGCGGGGGAGGTTGGGAGAGGCTCCAGCCATAGGCGCTGTACCCTACCCTGATGAGTGGTGGGATGGATTGGTAGCTAAACACAGCCACAGCGGTTGTGTAGAGCCGACCTTGTGCTGACAGACCTTTGCGATTTGGGACACTGTTTCTTGCTCTTTTCCATGGCTTTATGTAGGGCGGTGCTTCACCTGACAAGGTGTGTGGATGGAATGTGAAAGAGTCACTAGTGCAGTGTTAGCTTCTCAACTTTGACACAGTTAGGTCACCTGCTGATGGCCCAGTACCCCAGCCACACAGCTGTGCCCATCAGGGCTCCTTCGATCCCCTGGCCTGTGATGATGTGCTCCTCGGCCACCTCAGATGCTCTCCCACCCTCTCAGCAGCTCCCCTCCCCACGTAGTACTTCTAGAGTATTCCTGGCAGAGACTCAGCTCCGAGACAGCCCCAGGGCCTGGGTGACTCACTGTGACCCCCACCCAACAAGCTTGCTTGTTCTCCCATCCCTGGGTCATGGGTGGGCACCCTAGATTGAGCACAAGATGTAGAAGTGGTCACTGGGAAGATGATGAAGGGAGCAAAAGAAAGCAGTGGGAGAGATTATATCAAAATACAGTCTGTATGTATATGAAAACTGTCAACTTAAAAAGTTAAAAAAAAAATGCCAGGCGTGGTGGCGCATGCCTTTAATCCCAGCACTTGGGAGGCAGAGGTAGGAGGATTGCTGTGAGTTCAAGGCCACCCTGAGATTACTTAGTGAATTCCAGGACAGCCAGGGCTAGAGTGAGACCCTACCTTGGAAAAAAAAAAAGAAAAAAGGAAAAAAAGTTTTTTGTTTTGTTTTTTGTTTTTTTGAGGTAGGGTCTCACTCTGGTCCAGGCTGATCTGGAATTAACTCTGCCATCTCAGGGTGGCCTTGAACTTATGGCAATCCTCCTACCTCTGCCTCCCGAGTGCTGGGATTAAAGGCGTGCGCCACCACGCCCGGCTTGAAAAAAAGTTTTAAAAGGACTGGAGACATAGCTTAGCAGTTTAGGCACTTGCTTACGAAGCCTAAGGACCTAGGTTCAATTCCCCAGAATCCACATAAGCCAAATGTACATGGTGGTGCATGTGTCTGGAGTTCATTTGCAGTGGCTGGAGGTTCTGGCACACCTACCCCCCCTTTCTTTCTCTGTCTCTCATAAATAAATGAATAAAAATATTTTTTAGAAGTTTAAAAAAATGTAGTCATTGGTATGTTCAGGTCTGGGGCGCGGGTCTGTCAATCCAAGGTGAAAAGTAAATTTTATGAGCACACATAAACATTGCAGCTAGGGGAAAGAGGGCAAGAGAGTACTGGAAGGAGCAGGAGGCGGTGGACAATGCTTAACTTCCTGGTGAATGCGTGAACTGTGCAAGGGAATCATTTCCAGGCCCATGACCCTGTGGCAGATGGCTCTAGGTGGGCAAGGCAGTGTCCTCAAATCCTCATGGGAGCTAAGGAGCAGAACGAGGCCCATTGTACCCACCTGTCTGAGGTGTTCAGAAGCCCCCGAGGTGGGCACTGCCAGAAGGTGCAAGAATCTGAAGTGTTAGTTAGGTATTTGGTCCTCAAAAGACACCATTCGAGGTTCTGTACAGGATTCCAAAGGAGACAGTAAGCCCAAGCCCTAGAAGTAGAAGGTGGTCTGTCCTGGGACCTTGTACCTCCTTTCCCTTTGAGAGATATCAGTGAGTCTTCTCCCTTCTCTGTCCTGAGTTTGCTGATGGTAACATCTCGTGACAAAGTGGATGTGACACTCCTAGACTGGTGCACTGTGTAGAGATGACAGTTCAGTCCCTGTTATGGTCTGCCAGAGTGAGACTCTTGATGTGTTGGGCAGGACTCAGGGACCACATTTGCTAGCTTGTCTCCTCCCGTACAACTTGGGAGTCCTGTAATGTTCCGCATAGGTCTTCAGTGCTGCTAAGACATCATGTCACTAAGTCCCCAAATAAAGCATTTGAGATTTTGGTCGACAATAAAGACAGATTCTAGGTAAAGAGTGATAAATATGATCAAAATATATTATATTCATGATTGAAAATGATGCAGTGAAGCCCATTGTTTTATGTAATTAATGTGGTTATTATAAATTCATTATATTGATAGATATTGTGTAATTAATATACTAATTTAAAAAACTATACTAAACTAATACTGATACACCTTTGTTGTTGTTTTAAGGTAGGGTCTCAATCTAGCCTAAACTGAACTGGAACTCACTCTGTAGTCCAAGGCTGGCCTTGAACTCATAAGCCCGGTGTAGTGGTGCATGCCTTTAATCCCAGCACTAGGGAGGCATAAGTGGGATTGCTGAGTTCAAAGGCTCCCTGAGACTACAGAGTGAATTACAGGTCAGCTTGGCCTAGAGTGAGGTAGACACTATCTCAACAAACCAAAAAAAAATAGTAATAATAATAATTATTATTATAAAATAAATAAAATGAAAAATACAAAGGAAGATGTGCCTGGCTTACGCCTTTTTTTTTTAAATTAAAAAAATTTAAAAAGCCAGCACTCGGGAGGCAGAGGTAGGAGGATTGCCATGAGTTCAAGGCCACCCTGAGATGACAGAGTTAATTCCAGGTCAGCCTGGACCAGAGTGAGACCCTACCTCGAAAAACAAAAACAAACAAACAAAAAAACCCAACAACAGCAAAAAAAAAAAAAAAAAAAAAAAAACCCGGGCATAGTGGCGCATGTCTTTGATCCCAGCACTCGGGAGGGAGAAGAAGGAGGATTGCTGTGAGTTCAAGGCCACCCTGAGACTACAGTGAATTCCAGATCAGCCTGGGCTAGAGTGAAACCTGACCTCAAAACAAAACAAAACAAACAGCTGGTTCTGTGTGATCTTAAAGTACATCAGGCTTCATAGGTAGTTGACGTTAAGGAAAAGCAAATGAAAGCTGTGAGATCACTGCATACCTATTAGCATAGCCAAAGCCCAAACCCCAACAACATCACGTGATGACGGGGGTGCAGAGCGACCAGAACTTCAGTCACTGCTGGTGTGAAGTTAGCCACTTTGGAATACATCAGGGGAAGTGCCAAGTGCCAGGCAAGCCCCATCCCTGCCAACATGCCTTCCCCTGGGGCTGCAGATGTAATCAGAAAATGCCAGGCAAGTTATAAATGTCATCCAAGGTGGAGTTTGAGGAAGTGTTGTGGCACGGTACCACAGGATCCGGCACCCTAGAGCTAGGTCTTTCCTGAGCCAGATTTGAAGGACAGCAGCTCACTGGAGAGTTAAGGGGTGTTCTAGGCAGAAAGAACCTGATGGTGGGTCAGAGCTTGGTGTATTTAAACAAAACCTCTACAATGTCCAGGCTGAGGTGAGCCAAGAAGAGAAGAATCAACATGGGAAGGAGAGACGAGGTGGAAGGCCTGTGAATACTGAGGGTCTACATTGTTTTGCAAATGTCCTTCTATTCTTCTCCACACCCATGGGACCCAAGGGGTCAGAAGAGGCTGAAACCCCGACCCTAGGCTGCCTATAGTGCAAGACTGCTGCTGTGATTGTCTTGCAAGGGTGACCCCAGGACTCTTGCACTTGCTGCTGGTGGCCTCAACCCTGGGTGCTTATGGGAAATGCAGTATTCTGAGCTTCAAGTGTGCCCAGTTCCTGGGCAAAAGCTTTCTGTACAAGAGTGACCTTGGAGCCGGGTGTGGTGTTGCATGCCTTTAATCCCAGCACTTGGGAGGCAGGGGTAGGAGGATCACTGAGAGTTTGAGGCTGCCCTGAGACTCCATAGTGAATTCCAGGTCCGCCTAAGCTAGAGTGAGACCCTATCTTGATAAACCTTGGGACTTGAAGCCATCCTGGGTCAGAACTTGTCGGCTGGTTTCCCTTGCAATGCCCAGTGAACACAGCGTGGGCAGATCCTGGTGCGCCATCCGCCTGGGAGCCGCTGGATCCAAACCTGCTCCACAGAGCTGTGAAGCTAATAGGATTCCCGTCGCCTTTCGGGCATTTGTGGTGAGGCGGCTGTTGCGTGAATGCTGAGGCTGCTCATTTGTGGGGAATGAATAATTTATTTCTGTTTTCATATGGCTTATCCCTTCATCACAGATGCGCCGAGCTCCTGCGCGTTTCGTATGCTCCTGATTAAGAGGCTTCGGCTGCAGAACTTGGCTTAATCCCCCATCATTCTGACGTGTTCACAGGCGACTGCTTGCAGGCTGCATTTCAGGAGCTTCTTCATTTGGGGTGCCCTGTCCTTTTTGTCTCTGGGAAGCTGCCCCCTCCTTTCAACTGTCTAAAAACGTTAATACTAATGGTCCATCGGCGTTCTGCCTCACCGTAAGGCTGCATTTCCAGTTTCTTTGTGTGACGAGCTGAACACTACCTATGGTCCCCATCACCCTTGGTGATCTGACTGCCACATGTGTCAGCCTCGCCCCTGCCCACGTTGCTCACCCATTTTCCACAGTGGTCCCGCCGACAAGAGGCCTGACATGTGCCAACTTGGCCCTTCTCCTAAGTCCATCATTCGAGAACCTACCATGTCTCCCTGTTGTCAAAGGCTGCCTGAACTCTGATATTCCGGAGCTGGCTTGGTCCCTTCTCCCCCTCCTAGCTCACATGGCTGCTTGCTTTGAGCTCCCTGTGCCCACTGACTCATTGATTTAAAGGTTTAGGAAGTATCTTCCCCATCCAGGAGGTGCTGTGAAGGGCCTTCCAGACCTCCAGATACTCAGCTTGGATGGGCAGAGTTCACAGGAAGGCCCTCACAGATAGGCAGGGCTTCGCCAGGCGTGGTGGCATATGGCTTTAATGCCAGCGCTCGGGAGGCAGAGGTAGGAGGATCGCCATGAGTTCGAGGCCATCCTGAGACTATATAGTGAATTCCAGGTCAGCCTGAGCTAGAGTGAGACCCTACCTTGAAAAACCAAGTAAATAATTTAGTAAGAAACACAAAAAGATGCTCAGGGCTTGAGCAAAATAGGAAGGTAGCGTGGAGAGTGTCGGGATTGGGCAGTGTGTATATGTGAATGCACCCGGCGTAGTGGTCCTGAGGTGGACTGCGGGACGCTACTCTCATTCTTTTGCATGAAGGCCCATGAGTTGAGAGCATGCTTCTGTGTGAACTCATCACCTTGTCTGGGCCTCAGCCTGCTTGAGGAGGAACAGGGAGGAGGGTTGGAGGACGAAGCAGTTCAGAGAGGTGATTACCTAGTCTGGACCCAATGCCTTGGGTTCCTCACCTCCGGCAAACACCCAGCATTGTCGGTGTTCTGAGAAGCTGTTCTGTGCCACCTAGGGCAGGCTCAGGGCACCTGCATAAGGAGCAGTGTGGCCATTGGGCATGTGAGCAGGCTACAGTGACAGCTAGTTCAATGCTGTATATCTGTCTGTCATCCTCTCTCCTCCGTTATCATTATGAATAAAACTGTTAGGATCTGAAGGTAGTGCTCACCGAGACCTGGTGGTCTTGGCTCTTGTGGCAGGTACCCCAGTGGGTGACCTCAGGTGACAATGCCCGAGTACCTGGGACCTTGGCCTCTGCTTCACTCAGGCGTTCTGCTCTGTCATACAAGCCATACCTGGCCATATGGCCTGGCCACAGTGGCTCTGTAATTTGGGATAAGATTCTTCTTGTAGTTCTGTGTTAGCTGCAAAGTGACATTCTTAACTAAACATTTGGTGTTAAGTCACTCATTTTTGGGTAATTTGTTGTGGTAAGCCAAAGACATTAAGCTCTATGTATGACTGTGTTTTATGTTAAGAGTCATTCTGATAACCTTATGTTATTCCATTGTGAAGATATTAGTGTCTCTGTCCATCTGATATAGATGGACATTTGTATAGTTTCTAGATACACATCCTGTAGCTTTGAAGTCTCTTGTACTTGCCTTTGGGGGCATATATGCCCATCTTTCTTTTGTGTGCCTCATATGTGTGGTCATAGTTTAGCAAATACACCAATCACGTTTCCAAAGTGGGCATATATGATAGTGTCTTTTTGTTGTTGTTGTTTCCAGACAGGGTCTCCTGTAGCCCAGGCTTGGATTTCTGATTCTCCTGCCTGCACCTGCTGAGTGTTGGGACTTTAGGCATGTGCTACCACACTTCATGTATGTGGTGCTGGGCAATGGAACCGAAGGCTTCATACATGCTGAGCAAGCACTACCAACTGAGCTACATGCCCAGTAACCCTTTTGTTATGTGACAATTGCTCAGCCATTCTGGCATTGTGAGTGCAGACAGGAGCCATAGTTAGACATGGCACACATTCCCCAGCGTCCTTGGAGCTGGGCACTGATCATAAATGTGCTTGGCTCAGATTTGGGTGGAGCTTATTGTTTGTTGGGCTGCCCAGGCTCTCTTATGAAATGGGTAGTCTAGGTGGACTCCTCTGGAGCTGGTTACCAACCCGGCAGCAATTGGTAGGACCCATGGTCTCTGTTGTGACTCTGTTGCTTTTTAAAAATATATTTTATTTACTTGAGAGCGCGCGCGCGCACGCACGCACACACACACACACACACACACACACACACACACACACACACACACACCAGGGCTTCCTGCCACTGCAAACAAACTCCAGAAGAATGCATTACCTTTTGCATCTGGCTTACGTGAGTCCTGGGGAAGCAAGCCTAGGTCCTTTGGCTTTGCAGGCAAGCGCCTCAACCGCTAAGCCATTTCTCCAGCCCTATTATTGCTTTTTTTTTGAAAGACAGACTCTCACTACCAGCTCGGGCCGGACTGGAACGTGTAATCTTTCCACTTCAGCCCTTCAGTGTTACGATTTCAGATGTGTGCCATCATGCCCAGCTGTAACTCAGTTTCTTCAATTGAGCAGTGACAGAAAGTGACTCTAGGAAGAGAGGTCATTGTTTGAAATGTCTGTGTGACACTGTTCTGGGAGCAACTGTGCTCATTACCCTGGGACTGTGGTGGAATGAATCATTTCAAAACCACAGTCACCTCAGGAGCACTCATAATCCAAAAGCCATCCATCCATCTTTGGCCTCAGACCCCATAATATTTTTTTTCTCTCTCAGGGACTTTGCTTCCTAATTAAATTGAACTTCAGAATATATTGAGACAATTTGTTATGGCTTGTGCACACATTTGGTTGTGGGAACAAGTGGGAGAGGCTATTTCCGGTTTCCTGCAGGTCTTGGAGGTAGCCAGAAGCCCATGCCTGTGTGGGAGGCAGGTTCTGGTCCTTTCTCTAACAGCCGTTCCTGAGAGCTTGCAGCAGGAGGGCAGACACAGCAGTCCTCCGGGCCTGGGGCATCAAGCACAGAGGAGCCGCTGAGGACCAGAACTCGAACTTCTTAGGTTCCAACCGCAGTGTCCCTAGTGGAAGCTTGGGTGGGCTGCTTCTAATACTGAGTTGAGCCTTCTTATGGACCATGTATATCCTGAGGACTTCCCATGGTACCCGTAGATCCTGCAGCACCCCCTTCAGTGAGGAGACTCCCAAGAACTTGTGTTTGACGGCACACATTTGAGTGAACTCCATTAAGCCATGGACTTCTGAAAATAAAGATGTGTCCTTGTACCTCATACCCATGCTAGACCCCCAGCCTGGCTATGGAGCAGGTGCCAGGGTCTTGGAGGCACTTTATTTATTTGTTCCTTTGTTTGGGAGATAAACAGAGCAAAAATTTATTCAAGGGAGAAGGAAAGAAGGGGCCTGGAGAGATGGCTCAACAGTTGAAAGTGCTTGTTTGCAAAACCTGCTGACCCAGGTTATATTCCCAGATGCACAAAGTGAAGGCAGATACACAAAGAGGTGAATGTATCTGGAGTTCCTTTGCAGCCACAAGAGGTCCTGATATACCATTATTTCTCAATCTCTCACCCTTTCTCCAATAATTTTTTTTTAAAGAAAGGGCTGGAAAGATGGTTTAGCAATTAAGGTGCTTGTCTGTGAAGCCTAAGGACCCTTGTTCTAATCTCCAGATCCCACATTAGCCAGATGCACAAAGGTGAGGCAACCACAAGGTTGCACATGCCTAGTAGATGGCATAGGTGTCTGGAGTTGGATTGCAGTGGCTGAGGCCCTGGAGCGCCAATTCTTTCTCTCTCTAAAATTAAAAAAAAAAAAATAGCTGGGTGTGGTGGCTCACACCTCCCCAACGAACACACTGGCTTTCATTGTGCTTTTGATTAGTGGTTTTCATATAACTGATGACGCTGATTAGCTTCTTAAATATGTTTTGGAGAAATTTCTATTCAGAACCTTTGCCTGCTTTTTTTTTGGCTGTTGTTTGTTTTGTTTTTGTTTTTTGAGGTAGAGTTTCACTGTAGTCCAGGCTGACCTGGAATTCACTATATAGTCTCAGGTTGGCCTCGAACTCATAGCAGTCCTCCTACCTCTGCCTCCCGAGTGTTGGGATGAAAGGCTTATGCTACCATGTCCATTTTCTTTGCCTGTTTCTTTTTTTTAATGAGTTTTAAAATTATTGGTTAAGAGTTATTTATTCTAGATACAAGTCCCTTACAGATATATGATTTGAAAATATTGACAATATTCTCCACCATTCTTTAAGTTCTTTCTGCTTTCTTTCTAGTATCCTGTGAAGCATGTGTTTAAATTTGATGACGTCCAGTTTCATCTTGGTGTCATGTCTGAGAACCTTTAGCAATCCCAGCCTTACCCTGAGTTATCTTCCAAGAGCTCTTCAGTTTTAGCTCTTACATTTGGATCTCTGATGATTCATTCACATTAACTTTTGTATTTGGCGAGATAACTTGTGCATGTAGCTGTTAGATCATCCCAGCGGCATTTATTGAAAAGATAATCTTTTCCATTGCGTGGTCTTGGCACCCTTGTTAAAATAGATGTGGAGGGCTGGAGAGATGGATTAGCAGTTAAGGCACTTACATACAAAGCAAGGACCCAGGTTCAATTCCCCAGGACCCACATAAACCAGATAAGCCAGATAAGGTGGCATGTGCATCTGGAGTTCATTTGCAGCAACTGAAGTCTCTAGCACACTCAATCTCTCCCTCTTCCCCTTCTCTCTTTGCCTCTTTCTCTCTCAAATAATAGACAAATAAAAATTTTTTAAAGTTTAAAATGTGTGTGTGTGTGTGGAGAGTTTCCTGTTTATTTTTTGTTTTATTTTTCTTTGTGGTGCTCTGGTTTGAACTCAGAGCCTTGTACATGCTAGGAACGTGCTCTATCACTGAGCAACATCCCCAGCCCCAAATATGTGGATTTGTTTCATTAGTCTCTATGTCTCTTCTTGGGCCAGTGCCACACCTTTCTGATTATTATTTCTTTACAGTAAGTTTAAAATTGGGAGGTATGAGTGCTACTGCTTCATTTGCAGAATTGTTTTTGGCTATTTGAGGTTTTTCTCTAGTTCCATGTGAATTTGGAAAATTACTTTTTCAGATTTAACAAAGAAGTAAGCAGGGATTCTGAGGGGAATTACATGGTATTTGTGGATCAAGTGTGAGTATTAACTGAATGGGAAATCTTCTGATTTATAAACATAATTTTCCTAGTCATTTATATCTTCCTTAATTCCTTTCATCAGTGTTCTATAATCCTAGAATCTGAGAGAATGAAACAGGAGAGCCACAAGTTTCAGGCCAATCAAGTGCCAGGCTAGCCTGGACTGTGTTGATTAATGGTATGTCACTATTAAATCACGATACTGGGTCTTCCTGTATCGCCTATGCTGGTCCGGAACTCACAATCCTCCTGCCTCAGTCTCCTTCCTGAGCACTGGATGACAGGCATGTGCCACCACCTCCAGCTTAATTCGTGTCTTTGCATTTGGCTTAGATTCCTCTAAGCCTCTCTCTGCCCTTTCACTGCCGACATCGTCGAGGTTTTTCTATGGACGAAGCCTTTGTTGTGCACTAGTGCTTTTTATCTTTACAAAACCGCAGTGAACTAGATAGTGTCATTGTGTTCATTTTGCAGATGTGCAAAAGGAAGTAGGAAAAGTGAAATAACGGGTCGCAGTCACCCAGCGGGAATAGGATTAGCGCTCTGCAGAGGACCACAGTCTCTCTGTTTGATCCTTCTGCCTCCAGCAGACCTGGAGCTCTCTGTGCATGGTGGGAAGGGGAAGGTCACTTCTGGTCATAGCCTACCAAAGGCCTTGGACCCTTAACAAGGAGCAGGAGGCTTGGGCTAGGATGTCAGGAAGGGCCCCCACAGAGAAAGCAAGGTACTGGCAGAGCCTTGCAGGAGACCCCAATGCATGGGCTCTGTCTGGCTCACCTCCCAGGGCCTTATGCACTCCTCACCTGCTCGCTCCCGCATAACAGAGCCCCTCCTCCGAGGATGCTCTTGGCCAGTTCCCATCCATTCATGGCAGCAGGGCCTCACCGCTTCTATAAGATCACCGGGCCTCTGCATCAGGCATGCCAGTTTGTAAGACAATTGCTAGACAGAAATCAGGAGCCGGCAGACATAACTCAACATAATTATTCCTGCCTAATGACTTCTGTTTCTTGATTCCGTCTCCAACAATGACTGTAATCTTTATCTGTCACTGGAAAGCTGGTGGCCTGGGAGCCCCTGTGGCTGAGTGATGGAGCCAGGAGGAAATTTGCAATTCGAGTTAATGAAGTGTTCCCAAGCAGCCTTGAAGGCCCGTGGAAGCGAAGGTTCTCCTACTGGGATGCCTGGGATCAGAGCTGGCCTGTCTCTTCCGTGCCTGCTCATGTCAGGTGTGGTGGTGATGTGGTACAAGACACCGCCCAGCGCTGCCACCTGCAGTTTGGGTACTTTCCTTTGCATTAGAGGCCTCTCTACTCAAGTGAAACTAGACCCTTGCTTTCTAGCAGAAAGAACTTTTAGGATGAGCCATTTGAAGCAGAGCTACAGTTTATTGCTAAAAAGAGCTATGAGCTGGGCGTGGTGGCTCACGCCTTTAATCCCAGCACCTGGGAGGCAGAAGTAGGAGAATCACTGTCAATTCGAGGCCACCCTGAGATTACATAGTGAATTCCAGGTCAGCCTGGGTTAGAGTGAGACCCTACCTCAAAACACACACACACACACACACACACACACACACACACACACACACACACAGGGCTGTGGAGGAGAAAGAAACAGGTTCTCAAGTATTCCAAACTGGCCTCAGACTTGCTGTGTAGCTGAGGACGACCTTAAACTTCGGATCTACCTGCCTCCATCTCTGCTGGGAATATAGGCATATGGCATCACACTTGGCACATGCAATGCTGGGGATAAACCCAGGGCTTCCTATATGCTAGCAGTCTTCCAACTAACCTAAATCCCAGCCCCCCAAAAGAGATTTTTAACATAGATTTAAGCACAGGGTTTAATAGCAAGATTCTCAGAAAAAATATGAGACACACCCAAAAGCATGGAGGTGGGTTTCTCAGATGTGAGTCACACACTTCATTACCTTTACAATATCCATGTGCACACACACGCACAATGTTAAATTAGCAGTGAACCATGTGTAAGGTATGACTGGGAGTGTGCATGCATGTGTTGATGTCAAGCGTCTTCCTCTGTGGCTCCTCACCTTATCTTTCGAGACAGTGGCACTCGTAGAATGTGGAGTTCGCTGATTTGGCTGGACTGGCTAGTCGGCAGGCCCCGGATCCTTCTGCCTTTGCCTCCCCACTGCCAGGACTACAGGTGGGCACTGCTGCGCCTGGCTTTTCAATGTGGCTCGCCGGAGACCTGAACTGGAGTCCTCATGCTTGTGCAGTAAGCACTGGACCCCCCGAGCCATCTCCCCGACCCCATGAAAGTCTTCTTTGTGTCCTAGACAGGCTTAAAGAAGACGTGCTGGTGGGAGGAGGGTTCGGGGAAAGTTCTTGTTCCAGGCCAGTCTCTGCTTGAGTGACCTCTAGCACAGCTGTGACTTCTGCCGTTGTTAGGTTCCAGCGTGTGACTGAGACAGGACGAAAAGAGAAAGTTAAAGGGATATAGGAGGGAAAAGGGAGCCTCTCTGGACTTTGGCTGAAGCATCTCTCCAGCTGGTAATCAAAAAGTCTAGCTGGGCAGTGGGGAGGGGAGGAGGGTATTACCATGGGATATTTTTTCTTTATAATTTTTATTTATTTATTTATTTGAGAGCAACAGACACAAAGAGAAAGACAGATAGAGGGAGAGAGAGAGAATGGGCGCGCCAGGGCTTCCAGCCTCTGCAAACGAACTCCAGACGCGTGCGCCCCCTTGTGCATCTGGCTAACGTGGGACCTGGGGAACCGAGCCTCGAACTGGGGTCCTTAGGCTTCACAGGCAAGTGCTTAACCGCTAAGCCATCTCTCCAGCCCCATGGGATATTTTTTATAATCATGGAAAATGTTTTAAAAATTTGAGAAAAAATAAAATAAAAGAAGATTTTAAAAAATTCTAGCTGGCCAGGAGTGGTGGTGCACGCCTTTAATCCTAGCACTTGGGAGACAGAGGTAGGAAGATCGCCACGAATTTGAAGCCTCCCTGAGGCTACATAGTGAATTCTAGGTCAGCCTGGGCTAGAGTGAGAACCTACCTTGAAAAAACAAAAAAAGCCCAAAAAACAAAAAAACAAAACTCTAGCTGAGCATAGTGGCTCACCCCTTTAATCCAACACTTGGGAGGCAGAGGTAGGAGGATCACTGGGAGTTCAAGGCCAGCCTGAGACTACATAGCAAACTCCAGGTCAGCCTTGGCTAGGGAAAGACTACCTCAAAAACTGACCAAACAAAAAAGCATAGTAATTACAGGTCAGCCTGAGCTTGAGTGAGACTCTTAACCTCAAAAAAACAAAAACAAACAGGGCTGGTGAAATGGCTTAGCAGTTAGGGTGTTTGCCCTGGATTGATTCCCTAGGTCCCATGTAAGCCAGATGCACAAGGGGGTGAATGCGTCTGGAGTTCATTTGCACTAGCTAAAGGCCCTGGCACACCCATTGTTTCTCACTATCTGCCTCTCTTTCTCTCTCTCAAATAAATAACTAAAATATTTTTTAAAATACATTTACTTCAAAGGTTGCCAACATAGAGATAATATTCCTCTCAATATAGAGATAATATATTTTCAGGACATATATACAAACCAAAAAAAGAATGTGCTTTTGTGGATTAGAAGCTATGTGCCTTATGGACTGGAGAGATGGCTCAGTAATTAACACACTTGCCTGCAGAGCCTGATGACCAAGTTCAATTCCCCAGTCCCCATGTAAAACCAGATGTATAAAGTGGAGCATGCTTCTGGAATTCATTTGCAGCACCTGGAGGCCCTGGTTCGCCCATTCTCTCTGTTTCCTCTCTCTCTCTTTGCTTGCAAATAAATAAAATTTAAAAAAAATATGTATATATATATATATTTTTTATGTATATATATATATATATATTTTTTTTTTTTTAAAGCTGTCCCTTATGCTGAGCTAGACACACAGTGAAGCATTCTCATTCACGCAGAGCTGTCCCGAACCGGCCTTCATAGCTGGACTTTGTGTGACCTGTAGCCAGGTGAGCCCTCAGCATTAATGATGTGTGTCAGGAGGGTGTACCCACCTTGAGGGTGTGAATTAGGGTACTTCCCCACTAAGCTCAAGGACACCCTCTCACCTAAAGAGCTGCTCATTACATTCCATGGCTTTTCAAAAAAAATTTTTTTTCCAGGTTAACATACACAGTAATGGATTTTATCATGACATCTTCATGTAGACGTGCGTTCTACGCTGTTCTCATTCACCCCCCCTTCCTTCCCTGTGCCGGCCCCACCCAAGCTGCTTCCCTTCCACGCTCCTAATTAGTCCCTCCTGCTTTTATGTCACATGTATTCCATTGCCTTCTCTATTTCTCTCGTCCCTTAAGAGTTCATCTTCCCCTCTCATGATTCCTTTTTTAGTTTCATGACCTACACACACACATACACACACACGCATGCACGCACGCACACACTTTGAAATCTAGGTTATGCATATAAAGAAAAACATGCAGTATTTGTCTTTCTGAGCTTGGCTTATTTCACTTCATATCCATTTTCCTCAAATGTCATGGTTTCATTTTTCTTTATGGTTGTGTAAAATTCCTTTGTGCGTACTCAGTAGCCTCTCAAAAAGCCCCCTGGATTCACAGCAGCTGCTGCAGCAGCAAAAGCAAGTGGCGTGTGCACTGAGGGGGTGGTGTTTTGGGCATCCCACTTGGCTGACAGGGACCTGGTCCTGTCCTGGAGTATTTTGCTCCTCAGCAACCCCCCCCCCCCAAGGATAGCCCTTGGCCAAGGCACTGGGAAGGGCGGGGTGAGGAAAGGTGACTGACACAAATGTGCCTGGACACATGCCGCGCGATCAGTGACTTTGCACAGGGCTGATCCCCCCGGGGTGTTAATTTCCCTCAATCAAAGCAGGATTCGTGGAACCTGTTAGCCAAGTCTGTGGACTTGGAAGTACCTTGAGAAAATGTGGGACACGGCATAGGTGATGTTAAGGGGAGTGAAACCAGTTTGTCACAACAGACACATGTCCGTTTATACTTGTGAAACAGAATGCCTAGCACCAAGAGTGATCGCTAGTGAAGTTGGGCGACCACAGTGACCACTGATGATGACAAATGTGTTTCTCTGGATGTGGTCAGTGGGGTGGGCTATGTGTTTAGGAACAGGGATCTGTAGAGTGTTTCTGAACCCCTGTTTTTTAAATGAACCTGAAACTTCCCTAAAATAAAATTCATTAAAAATACATCTCATAGCCAGGTGTGGTGGCACATGACTTTAATCACAGCGCTTGGCAGACAGAGGTAGAAGGATCTCCATGAGTTCGAGGCCAGCCTGGAGCTACAGAGTGAGTTCCAGATAGGCTTGGACTAGAGTGAAAGCCTACCTCAAAAATACAAAAAAAACCCCACAAAACCCAAACATATATGTATGAAATGCATGTGTGATATATGTACTTGGACATATGCACGTGTGTGTGCATACACATATACACAAACTCTACCATCCAAGCATGGTGGCCCTGCAGTGAGAACTTATTGTGGGAAAGTGCATGAGTTTTCTACTGGAGATCTTGAATTTTAGTAAAGGCTGAGACTAAATGTGGAGACATTCATTTGTTAAAGACTGATTACTTATTGAGGGCCTGCTGTGTGTAGGCTCCAGGCTGGGCACCAGGCACATGGAAATGAAGCTGATGTGTTACTGACCCTGTGGAGTCCCATTAGCTGAGTGGATAGGAGGAGGACAGAGACCCAGAACAAGGGCACCCCATGGTCCCCTGCTGTGGGGCCAATGCTCAGGTAGGCTAGTATTTGGTGCAGTGAGCACACCTGAACTGTCGCTGTGTGGGCAGAGGGACCACGCGCCACAGCTCAGGAAGAGAAGTTGCACTCAGGTGATGCACTGTGCAGGTCCCATCCTCACTTCCCGCATGGTTTGTGTGCTGGCTGCAAGTTTCCAGTCCTTGCATGTTGTGGATATTTGAGTGGATGTCCCTCAGTATATTCAGGAGTTTATTATAGCTTGTAATTCAGATCTGCAGCCACCTGGCTGGGGGAGATGCCACTGTGGGTGGGTCCTAGGGTCCAGCCCTAAGGTGTGTGGGTGGATTTGGAATTCCAGTCTAAAGATATGCACAGTGCCTGAGCTTTGCCTGCAGTTCCTAAGTGAGACTGTGCTGGTGGTGGCTTGTGGCTTTTCTCTCAGCGTGGACCTTTGAAAGGGGGCCCAGCTTCTTCTGCCATTGTGGAACTTCCCCTGAATCTCTAAGCTTCAAATTAATGCCTTTTCCTGGGCTGGAGAGATGGCTTAGTGGTTAAGGCGTTTGCCTGTGAAGCCTGAGGACCCAGGTTCATATTGCTGGCAGAAATCACCCAACCAAGAGCAGCTTTGGGGGACAAAGGGTTTATTTTGGCTTACAGACTTGAGCGGAAGCTCCATGATGGCAGGGGAAAATGATGGCATGAGCAGAGGGTGGGCATCACCCCCTGGCCAACTTAAAGTGGGACAATAGCAACAGGAGAGTTTGCCAAACACTGGCATGGGGAAGCTGGCTATAACACCCATAGGCCCACCCCAACGAAACACTGCCTCCAGGAGGCAATAATTCCCAAATCTCCACCAGCTGAGAACCTAGCATTCAGAACACCTAAGTTTATGGGGGACACCTGAATCAGACCACCACACCATATAAGCCAGATGCACAAGACGGTATATGCATCTGGAGCTCATTTGCGTCAGCTAGAGGCCCTAGCGTCCCCAATCTCTCTTGTCTCTCAAATAAATAAGTAAGGGTTTTTTTATATTATTATTAAGGGCTGGAGAGATGGCTTAGCCGTTAAGGTGTTTGCCTGCAAAGCCAAAGGACCCAATTTCGATTCCCCAGGACCCACGTTAGCCAGATGCACAAGGTGGTGCACGCATCTGAGTTAGTTTGCAGTGGCTGGAGCCCTGGCGCGACCTTCTGTCTCTTTCTCCTTCTCTCTCTGTCAAATGAATTAATTAATTAAAATAAAAGATTTAAAAACTTAATGCCCTTCCTTCCATAACTCATTTGAAAGTTCACCCCAGCAACGTGAAGCTGACCACTGCACATGTGTATATGTCTGTCATGTGAATGTGGGCACACGTGTGTGTGTGTGTGTGTGTGTGTGTGTGTGTGTGTGTGCACATGTGCATGTGGAGGCTAGGGGTCAGCACTGGGAGTGACACTGGGTTTTGAGATGAGATTCCTCACTGAACCTGTAGTTCCACTGCTCTGGTGAGACACGCTATCAGCGAGCCATGGGAACCCGCTGTTTCCACATCCCCAGTTCTGGGACTACACATGTGTGCCACTGCACCCAGCTCTTACCTGGGTGCTGGGGAACCAAACTCAGGTTCTCAGGCTTCTATGACAAGCACTTTACTGATGGAGTCATCTTCCCAGCCCTCCAATCTTTCTGTTCCTTGTACACTTCTGAGTTTCCTGCCCTGAGAAGGCATGACTGGTTCGCTGTAGACCTTAAGGAGGCCTGGGGTGAGTCAGGACCCATCCAGTAGTTGAGAAAAAGTAAGACTCAGAAACAAGGAAGCCCTGGAAACTGGGGGGACTCTCACGGGGCCGGTGAAGGCGGTGGGTATTCCGTTGAGCCCACCCAGGCCCAGTTTGATGTGAAGATTCCACTGTGTCTATTTGTTTGTTTGTTTTGGTTTTGGATTTTCAAGGTAGGGTCTTGCTGTAGCCCAGGCTGACCTGAACTTTTCTATGGAGTCTCAGGGTGGCCTCAAACTCATGGCAATCCTCCTACCTCTGCCTCCCGAGTGCTGGGATTAAAGGCGTTCACTGACACGCCAAGCTTCCTGTTTCTTCCTCATACCAGAGGGTGCACAGGCTGCATCTGTGATGACCCAGAGCCTCCCAGCTGGGTCCCGATGCCACTGATTTTTGAAGCTGGGTTTATGGATTACAGAGCCCTAGTCACACCTAGTGTTCACACCAGCTTCGTGATAGATGAGAACTTTAAGTCTCAGCGGGCTTCTGCTTGTGTGGCTCACAGAAGCTATAGCCCCCAACTGTGCCTGGTACTTGGAAGCAACTGGAGGGAAAGGTATGGGTTCAGGCCAGGTGCCTGCATGCAGTGTGACCTGTGGACTTCTCTTCCAGGGGCATGGTCTAACAGCCTGGTCAAGTTTGTGCATCAGCCCCCAGTGGTTCTGACTCCTGCTCTGTCTTGGTCTCTGCTTGGCCCCAGGTAAGCCACCCCTAAGGCCCACAGGCCTGGGACTGGGTAAAGTTCAGGGTGGAAGGAGTGGCTTCTGTGAGTGAGTACTGTATGGGAACTTGACCTAGGTCAGAAAAAATAACAGGGAAGGGGCTGGAGAGATGGCTTAGTTGTTAAGGTGCTTGCCTGCGAAGACTAAGGATCCAGGTTTGATTTCCCCCGGTACCCATGTGAGCCAGATGCACAAGGTGGCACGTGCATCTGGACTTCGTTTGCAGTGGCTAGGGGCCCTGGTGTGCCCATTCTGTCTGTCTGCCAACTCTTTTTCTCTTAAATAAATAATAAATAAATAAAATATTTATTAAAAAGAAAAGACAGGGAAGACTGTGTGGGGAGACAGGTCAGAAAACCAGGGCTCAGAGATGAAAAGAGCCCACGTCGGTCCCTGAGTCAGCTTAGTTCTTCATCTTTCCGGGTACATCCTAGGACCTTGGTGCTTCTGCTCGGGGACTTGTCTAGGAAGCAGAGGTAAGGACTCAGCATAAAGAGCATCCAGAGGGGACCAGGAGCCATCTCGGTCAAGGTTCTTTTGTCATCCATTCTCCCCGCAGCCCGTGTGCTGAACTTCCCCTTCTCCCAGGCCTCTGCCTGCCGCACCCCGAAAGAGGATCCAGCACCCAGTCAGTGTGCCTTGTCATTTCCATCCTCCCACCCAAAAGGAAACAACTGGTCTGGCTCAGCCACCGCAATGTCACCATCTTCATTTCAGAGGCTGTGGGTTTCTTGCTAAGCCCAACTGCTGGTACCTCCACAGAGGTTCACACCGTGGGGGGTCCGATATTAGGTGGGGCTCCCATGTATGACTCTGGCAGATACGCTGTCCCAGCAGCCCTGGGCATGGCTGCATTCCCCCTGGGCAGCCTTGCAGCTGCAGCTGCAGCATGAGATTTCCAGAGCACAGGCTGCTCCTGCCTGCGGGCCCCAGGAGGCCTTCCTGTGGGTGGAGTGGCGTTTCCTGCTTCTGTCTTCTGAAGGGAGGGCCTATCTCCTGACGCCTTGTCCTTCCCTCCCGCATGCTCTGCACATCCTGTTGAGGTTGTCATCGGGTCAGGTTGGCAGGAGGGTCTTTGGGTCTCCCCCTCCCCCCCCCCCACATAAAATAGACATAAGGGCATGTGGCGGGCACTGCTGGGGCTGCAAGGCAGAGAAACAGTCTCCGGGTGCCACCCAGCATAAGCCTTTTGGCCAAGGCTCTTAGATCAGCACAGGGTCTAGGCTGAGCTGGGAGCTGCTGTCAGGAAGTTGAAGCTGAAGTGGAGGAAGTGGCTGTGGGGTCACCCCACCTGAGACTCACGGGGGACTTGAGTGTACACTCAGGAAGCCCCCCCACCCCAATCAAGGAGACCCTCAGGTATATGGTGCTTTGTTGTTTGTTGTTTTTGAGGCAGGTTCTCACTGTAGCCCAGGCTATCCTGGAACTCTCTGTAGCCCCAGGCTGGCCCCTAACTCACCATGATCCTCCTACCTTTCAACCTCCTGAATGCTGGCATTAAAATTGTGCACCACCATGCCCAGCTTGGTTCTGTCTTTTGTACTCATTCATTCATTTGTTTTATTTAAAAGAGAAAGTAAGCCAAAACACCCGCACATTCCCTTCCCTCTTCTTGCCTTCAGCTTCTTTTTATTGATTCGTTTGCGTGTGTGTGTATGTGTGTATGTGTGTGTGTGTGTGTGTGTGTGTGTGCGCGCACACTCACACACCCTCAGAGCCTCTTGCACTACAAATGAACTCCAGAACCATGTATCACTTTGTGTCCAACTTTATGTGGGTACTGGGGAATCAAACCTGGCCCAGCAGCCTTTGCACACAGGGCCTTTAACCACTGAGCCATCTCCCTGGCCATCAGATGATGCTTTCTGATGTGCTGTCCTTGGCCCTGGTGTCAGGGATCAGATGATGCACCTGCATGATAAAGGGGCCCAGCAACCCCATCAGCAAACTGCCCCCAGGCACGTAGCGTGCACTCACTCTTCCTGTATTTGAGAGAGATAGCTGCTGCAAAAGAACTCCAGACGTATGTATCACCTTATGCATCTGGCTTACGTGGGTCCTGGGGAATTGAACCTGGATCCTTTGGCTTTGCAGGCAAGCGCCTTAACTGCTAAGCTATCTCTCCAGCCCTCTTTGTGCATTTTTTTTAAATTTTTTTTTTTTTGTTTATTTTTATTCTTCTATTTGAGAGCAACAGAGAGAGAAAGAGGCACAGAGACAGAGAGAGAGAGAATGGGCTTGCCAGGGCCTCCAGCCACTGCAAACGAACTCCAGATGCATGTACCCCCTTATGCATCTGGCTAACGTGGGTCCTGGGGAATCGAGTCTCGAACCGGGGTCCTTAGGCTTCACAGGCAAGCGCTTAACCACTAGGCCATCTCTCCAGCCCATCTTCGTGCATTTATTGAGAATACTTTGTTCCCAGCAAGCTTGCAGGCTCTGGGCTTCCAGTGCCAAGGAAAACAGAATAAAGTGTGGTTCCAGTAGTCTCGCATTTTAGTAGAGAGGAGACACTGAACTCAACATGATGTAGGGGAAAATGAGGTTTGAAAGAGAGATAAAGCATGTGTGTGTGTTGAAGCTTCTTTTATTTATTTATTTACTTATTTATTTATTTATTTATTTATTTATTTTTTTGGTTTTTTAAGGTAGGGTTTTACTCTAGCCCAGGCTGACCTGGAATTCACTATGCAGTCTCAGGGTGGCCTCAAACTCACAGCGATCCTCCTACCTCTGCCTCCCGAGGGCTGGGATTAAAGGTGTGCGCCCCCACGCCCGGATGGAGCTTCCATTTTGGGTAAAGTACTCAGGTATAACCTCAACGGAAGGCAGCTCAGAAACAGGATTATATCCGAGGAGCAGCCCCTTGCAGCCAGGAGATCCGTGTAGATGGAGAAGAGGGGAAGGTGCGCCACACAGGTAGGTGAGTGAGTCACACTGGCTCAGTGAGGACAACAGTGGTAGCTAGTATCTCAGTGCAGCGCACAGGGTTCCCTCCACCACGCCACGGATCCTCTGAGTCTTAAAGATAGCAAGTCGTGATCACAGGTTTCAAAGGTCACTGTTGAAGCCAGGGAGATGGTTCCACTGTTAAAGGAAGTTGCTTGCAAAACCTGCTCACCCAGGTTCAGTCCCCTAGTACCCACATAAAGCCAGATGTACAAAGTGACACATGCATCTGAAGTTCATGTGCATTGGCAAGTAGCCTTGACATGCGCAGTCTTCCCCTGCCCCTCATTCTGTAACTAACCAAATATTTAAATAAAAGGTCCCTGTTGCCCTTAGCAACTTGTTTAGCTGACAGCTGTGGAAGATGTTAGGCTAATGGGCTGGAGATTAGGGGCTCTGCATAAGAGTACAGTGCGGCCGACCTTGCTCCGTGAAGATTCTCGCCCTGGGATGACCACTGTGCAGATCCTAGATGCATCTCAGACAGCAGACCTCCCTGGCTTTCTGGACATGGCCTCCTCAGGAACTCACACGGTCACGGGACAGGCATCAGGGCAGGGAAGTCCTTGCTGTGTTGAAAGTGGAGGCATATTATTAGGCAATGCAGGATGACTTGGCGGTATAGATTGCTATGGCATGACCCTTCGAGGCCGTCTGACAAACACTGTGGGAAGACGCACACGTGCGCATATGTGTGTATGCAAACTTGAACGTGCATGCATACACGCCTGTACACACACAGACACTACCCCTGGTGGGCAAGCATAATGTAACTCGGCCTTCTCGTCCACTTCGGACTCTGGAGGGACAGGAGCCACTGTTGCTACCATTCTGCGGGGAGCCCCTGCTGTGCCCAGTTGGGAGGTACAAGGGAAGGACCACTTGCTTCCAGTCAGCTGGGTTCAGGGCTGAGGTAGAGCAGAGCAGGGGGGGGGGTCCCACAAGGAAACTGGCCCAGACCTGTGGGGTGCCTGGCCTGGGGCCTCCAAGCTAGCCAGAGCTGAGCCTGTTCCTGCACCTTCCCTTCCATGTTCTGGCCTTTATAAGCAGGGTCCACAGTGATCCTTCTTCCTTTCCCTGCCCAAGGTATGTAGCATGCCCTGTGCATGTGGCCCGGAGTTCCTGGAACAGCCCAGGTTTCACATTGCTCTCCAGCTGACCCCTGAGTGGTCTTGGAGGTGACTGATCCCATCTGCCAAGTTTCAGGGCACAGGAGATGCTTAACAAACGCTTGCCTGTTGGTAACTGCTAGGGCCTCTCCTGGTGGCAGGCCGTGGCTCAGAAAGGCTGGAGTGGCACGGGTGGGCAAGGAAGGTGGACCCTCTGAGGGCCTGCTGAATAGCGCTTGCAGGCCATGGAGCCATGGTGAATGGCTGGGTCTGCCCAAACTGGAGGTGGACTGAAGGAGCGCCCAAGCAGCCAGCTTCTTCCCTCCCCGACTTCCTTCCTTCCTCCCTGAAACAATTATTGTGTACTTCCTGTGTTTGGGTTGCATGTTAATTGGTTGTGGATCAGTCCCAGCCCAGCTGTGCCCTGGGGAAATAGAGCCCCACTCTTGGGGCCTTGCCTGGAACTTGAGGTATGAGCCTGTCTGTTCTTGTTGAAATTGCTGCCTCTCTTCACTTGTCCTCTTTCCTGACCCCATACCTGGGCACAGTGCCTGGCAGAGCATAGAGCCTGGTCCATGCAGGGGAAGGAAAGGCCCAGCAGGCCATGAGCACTGAGGGCATGTTACACTGCCATCAGGTCCACACTGCTGGCAGAAATCACCCGACCAAGAGCCGCCTGTGCGAAAAAAGGGTTTCTTTTGGCTTACAGACTGGAGGGGAAGCTCCATGATGGCAGGGAAGATGATGGCATGAGCAGAGGGTGGACATCTTTTCCTGGCCAAGATCAGGTAGACCACAGGAACAGGAGAGTGTGCCAAACACTGGCATGGAGAAACTGGCTATAATACCTATAAGCCCGCCCCCAACAATACACCGCCTCCAGAAGGCTTTAATTTCCAATTGCCATCAGCTGGGGAGATTAGCTGTGGTGGTTTGATTCAGGTGTCCCCCATAAACTTGGGTGTTGGAAATGCTAGCTCCACAGCTGATGGATATTTAGGAATTACTGCCTCCTGGAGGGAGTGTATCGTTGGGGGTGGGCTTATGGACTTTATAGCCAGTTTCCCCATGCCAGTGTTTGGCACACTCTCCTGTTGCTGTGTCCCACCTTATGTTGGCCAGGGGGTGATGTCCATCCTCTGCTCATGCCGTCGTTTTCCCCTGCCATCGTGAAGCTTCCCCTCAAGCTTGTAAGCCAAATAAAACTTTTTCCCAGAAGCTGCTCTTGGTTGGGTGATTTCTACCAGCAATGCGAACCGGACTGCAACATTAGCATTCAGAATACCTATGTTTCTAGGGGACACCTGAATCAAACAGCCACACCCACCTTCACTCTGGGTTGTGGTATAGCAGGTGTTCAGTGACCTAATTGACTATCACTTTAGCATTTAGATGTGTGCGTGGTCCCCCAGGCTCTCCACAGAATCTGTGATTTCAAGAATTAAAAGTGGGAAGGGAAGAGCCGGGCGTGGTGGTGCACGCCTTTAATTCCAGAAGGCAGAGGTAAGAGGATGGCTGTGAGTTTGAGGTCAGCCTGAGACTACATCGTGAATTCCAGGTCCGCCAGGGCTGGAGCGAGACCCTACCTTGAAAACTCAAAAAATACAAGTAAAGGAGGGAAATGGAGATGATTCAGTGGGTGAAGTGTGTGTTATGCAAGCACGAGTTACCTGAATTTGGGTCCCCAGAGCCCATATAAAGGGACCCTTAGACTCGCTGACTAGTTAATCTAGCCCGAGTCAGAGAGCCTAAGTTCAGAGAGAGACCCTGTCTTAATGAATAAGGTGAAAGTGGGCTGAGGAGATGGCTTAGTAGTTAAGACGCTTGCTTACAAAGCCAAAGGACCCAGGTTCAATTCCCAAGGACCCACATAAGCCAGATGCACAAGGTGGTGCATGTGTCTGAAGTTCATTTGCAGCAGCTGGAGGCCCTGGCATGCTCATTCTGTCTTTCTCACTCCCTCTCTTTCTTTCTCTCTCTCTTTCAAATAAATAAAAATAAAATAGTTTTTAAAATAAGGTGAAAGTAACTGAGAAAGAACCCCTCAGGTTGACCTTTGGCCTCTACTTGTACATGCACACACACCCAGGCATACACATATGCACAAACTCAGACGCACCCCCCTCAAAAGCTAGACAAAGTGGCAGGCACCTCTATCCAGCACTGAAGAGATGGAGAAAGAACCCCTAGGGCTCACTGGTTAGTCTAGCTGAATTAGTGAGTTCCAGAGTCAGTGAGAGATCCTGTCTCAACAAAAATACGGTGATGAGCCAGGCATGGTGGCACATGCCTTTAATCCCAACACTTGGAGGCAGAGGTAGGAGGATCGCCATGAGTTCAAGGCTACCCTGAGACTATGTAGTGAATTCCAGGTCAGCCTGGTCTAGAGTGAGAGCCTACCTTGAAAAGCCAAAATAATAATAATAATAATAATAATAATAATAATAATAATAATAGTGTGATGGGTGACTGGAATGCACTTGATGTCAGCCTTTCTGACCTACATGTGCATGCACACACATGCATAAATGCATGTACACCACACACATGCAAAAAAGACTAAAATGCATAGGACTGATTTCTAAAACTAAAATGACAATTTGCTTTTAAAATAATCTAGTGGGTGGGGAGAGGGCTCGGTCACTATAACCCTTGCTGTACAAGCATGAGGATGTGTTTGGAACCCCTAACATCCCACATGCCTGACAGGCTTGGTAGCCTGCCTGGAATCCCAGTGCTGAGAAGGGAGAGCCAGGGCATCTCAGGGCCTAGCTGGCTAGCGAGACTAGCTGAATGGGTGAGCTCTGTGTTCGAGAGAGAGCCCCACCTTGCCGTTGCAGTCAGCTTCACGTGGCTGGGTGAACTTCCAGACAGACAGAGTTCACGGGAGGGAGGGATTTATTGAAAGCTTACAGATCCAGGGGAAGATCCGCTGATGGCAGAAGAAGCCCGTTCCCTTTCACAGATCCAAGCAGCGAGAGAACTACACAGCCAACCCTGCAAAGCACAGCGCAAAATAGCAGGGGCCCAGGCAGAGCTCAAGTGCTCTGCAGACCTTTGGGCTGGAAATGAGATCCGCCCCCTAACACACCTTTGGGCCGGACCTCAGGATCCACACCCAGTGATACCTCTTCCGGCCAGGCTGCCGGCAATCCAAGTCACAAGCCCTAATAAAACTCCCTAGTCCATTGGGGGACATAAATTCAAACTACCACACTCAGTAAATAAAGTGGAGAGCTATCAGTGAGGTCACCTAATGTCAATCTCTAGCCTCCACACCCATGTGCACACGTGTACCCACACACACATGAACATATGCACATACCCATGCACACCACAGACACCTGTAAAAATAAGATAAATACTGTTTCCTCTGACACGTGTATACATGCAAAAGAAAACTGACAAAGGGTGGCTTTCCTGAGCTGCCTGCGCTCCTCATTGTCAAAACATTCTCTAATGAACTCAAGGCTGGCTGCTGGGGCCACCGAGGGGCAGCTGGCACATCCATTCTCAGTCCTCATTTTCTGAAGGGATGATTTCAATTTAATGAGAGTGACTTACTGTTTTTATTTCTTCCCAGAGACATTAGACATGAGTCAAATAGCACATGAGGCAATTCTCTGGAGATTTTCTTCCAAGCTTTAAAAACAAAACAACAACAAAAAAAGCACTAGCTTTTGGGGTGGGGTGGGGAGTTATTAGTACATATCCAGAAGTGCCCACAGCCCTCCCCTTCTGGCTTCATCACAGGGTGGCCCTTGGGCCCAGGACGAAAGACCATGCATCATCAGTCAGTGGCCATCCCAGGCAAGAAGGCCCATGATTTGAAGACACTGTATCAGTCTAACACTTCCGGTGACATCCTCTCTCCTAGTCAACTCTCCAAGGCATGGCATTAGAACATGGCTGGGCCTCATTAGTCTGGGGCACATGAGTTCAGAGACTGCAGACAATCATTTGGGAGCCATGAGTTGGGTATTTAATAATCCTTCAAGCAGGGGCTTGGCAGAAACGTAGCTTTGTGTCATCAACTGGGAAAAGAACTAAGCAGTGAGTCTGCCACACCGGGGAAAGGGAACAAACTTTCCAGGCACTTTCAAAGCATCTGTTGGGGACAGTCTCCAGGACATGTTTTGGAGCTAGGATCAGGTGACATGCTATTCAAACGCTGATGTCCACGTGTCTTTGGTACACAGGAGGAAAGTAAGTGCTGTGAGTGAATGCCTTCCCCATCTCCTGTCCTCCCACACCATTCTGAGGTTGACAGGGACAAGGACACCTAGGTTAGTGTGTAGTGTGTGTGCGGTATAGTATACGTCTGTGGTATGAAGTGTGTTGTACATTTGGTGTGGTGTATGTGTGGCCCGGAGGGTGTGTGTGCTTTGTGATCCTGGGTATGGTATGAGTCTCTGATATGATGTGGTGTGTGGGGTGCAAGGTATGTGATGTGGAGGGTGGAGGTGCCTGGGAGGTGTGAGTGAATGGGATGGAGGTACACAGTGTGTTTGTGGTATGCCTGTGCCACAGAGGTTGGGGGTGTGCATGTATACACATCAAAGTACAGGAGTTAGAATGTCACTGTTTCCACCCCAGGGAATGTGTCTGGGCCACTGTAACCTCAGATTCTCTGCCCATCTAAGCCATGAAGCCTGGTGTTTTTTTTTTTTTTTAACTTACCATTTTAATTTATTTATTATTTATGAGAGTCAGAGAGAGACAGACAGAGAGAATGGAAAAACCAGGGCCTCAAGCCACTGCAAACGAACTCCAGGCACATGCACCCCCTTGTGTATCTGGCTTACGGGGGCTCTGGGGAATCAAACCTGCGTCCTTTGGCTTTGCAGGCAAATGCCTTAACTACTAAGCCATCCCTCCAGCCCCTAAAACTTACCATTTTTTTTTAAAAAAAATTATTTATTTATTTGCAAGCAGAGAGAGACAGATCGAATGATCATGCCAGGGCCTCCAGCTGCTGTGTGACGAACTCCATGTGCCACTTTGTATATGTGGCTTTATGTGGGTACTGGGGAAATTGAACCCAGGTTGTTAGGATTTGCAGGCAAGCACCTTCACCATTGAGCCATGTCTCCAGCGTAGGCCTGGACTTTTAAGATCTCAGTGCTGGATATGCTGTGCAAGATGAACCTGCCAGAAAGCTCGAGAGGCTCCGCTGGGCCTGGGCCAAGGCTGTGGTCACTGTGACTGAGCCCATCAAGTGCCACCAGCGTTCTTTTGTACTAAAAGCTGGGGTAATGCCACCACATTAATATGGTGTTTCCTGATCATCAAGGTCCCTTGACACTGTAAACTCAGCAGGTGGGACCCCCTCCTCCCCCCAACTCTCACTTTAAAGCCAGGGAAACAGCCAGAGAAGTTGAGCCCAGCCAAGAACACTGTGCCAGAAGGGAAGGCCAGGGGCCAGAGTGTCCCCACCGCAGGGGCCTCCCCGCCTAGGTGTCCCACTGTGGCCTGTTCTGCAGTGCTGACCTCCTGAACAGTCTGAGGACACAGTCCTGAAGTGGCAGTCCCATTACCGTGTCCTCCGGAGAAAGACCCTTGTTGATGTCCTGGCCTGCGGTGCCAGAGCCCCACTGAGATGAACTGCTACCTGACGTGCCAAGTCCCATGCCCGAGTGAACAAGGCACAGGGTCTGCCAGCTCTGTCCCGCCAGGACTGACTCCACAGGGGTCCCTTATGTGGAGAGGCCACCTCAGCCCGTCCCCAGCTTGCTGTGGCCTCTTTGATGTCCTATAAAAGAGCAAGTGTGTATGTGTACAGGGAGAGGAGAGACTGACACATGGGCTCAGTGGGTATTGGGGTTCAGATTCCCAGCACCCGCATAAACGCTAGGCAGGCGTGGCAGTCCGCCTATAATACCAGGGTGCTGGAGGCAAAGACAGGTGGTTCCCTGGGCAAGCTGGCTAGTAGCCAAGCCAGTGAGCCCTGGGTTCAAGTGAGAGACCTTACCTAAGGAAATAACGTGGCGGGGCGGTGAGGAAGACACTGGACATCAGCCTCTGGTCTCTGTGTGTGCGCATGCCTGGACACGTGTGTGCCCACAGGTTCATGGAAGGAAGGGAAGGGTGCTGGGAGTGATGTGCACCTGCTGAAGCAGGAGGAGGATCCTGAATACGAGACCAGCCTAGGCTCCACAGAAAGACCCTGTTTGATTTGGGTTTTGGTACATGAGCAGTTCACTGGGTGACTGGAATGGGCATGATATGGCTGAACCCATGTTTACAGAAGCACAAGGTATGCAAGGAGAGGACAGGCCACCCACATGTCCCTCTTCCTGTTGCAGTGACGGTTTGTGCAGGGGAAGGAATGTTCTCTGGGGATTTCCTTTCGTCTTCTCCACCTGTTCCTGTTCTATTCCAGCCAGGAGCGTGCTGGGGAAGGTGGGTAGAGGCAGGGCGAAGCAGGGCTTTCTCCACCTTGCCTTGCTGCTTCTCTCTGTATTCTTTGAGGCTTGGAAAGCTGCTGGTGCGAGCCGCTGGTAATCCTGCTGTGCAGGATTGAGGAAGGTTTTGCAATGACAAGCCCTGGGCTGGAGTCCGTCTACTTGTGACACGGGACCTGCAGACACAGCCTCGGTCAGTGTGCTGAGTTTGCATCCGGGCACCCTGCCCTTCAACTGTTTGGCCTCTCTTTCCCTAGATCTCACTGGGGGCTGGGAGGAGCACCCCTCTTTCTGCACACCCTCCTCCCGCTCTTTTTGGCTTGAGCCAGGTCCCACATCCCTTGCAGCTGGCCCCTCGCAGAGGTCCAAGCTGCCCCCACAGCTGGAACTCAACTCCTGTAGGACTCAGGGGGAATTGTGAAGCGAAAACACGTCTCTCTTCACTCAAGGAGTGAGACAAGCACAGGCTACCAGGGCAGGATGCCGATGAACTTGGAACCCTGTTTGGTGCCCTTAGGTCCAAAGTCCCTGAAACTATCCATTTAAAACTGCCCAGTTTTGCCCAATGGAAACTACAGTCATTTATAATGTAAGCTTTTACCTACAGCCATATAGAAAGAGGAAAAAGAAACTGGTCAGATTAACACCAACAGCAAGTTTGATTTAACTCAGTGCATCCCAAAGAGCCCAAAATCCAGTGTATATTTTATACTAAGGGCATAAATGAGTTTAAAGTGGCCACTCTTGAAGTGCTTAACAGCCACATGCAGCTGTTGACTTCTAAATAATATTTGTTTTTGAGAGAGAGGGGGGAAGGGAAGGAAGAAGGAAAGGAGAGAGGGAATGGATGCACCAGGGCCTCTAACCACTGCAGATGAACTCCAGACACATGCTCTACCTTGTGCATCTGGGTTCTGGAGAGTTGAACCTGGGTCCTTAAGCTTCGCAGGCTCAGGTCTTAACCACGAAGCCATCTCTCTCGTCCATGATGACTTCTGTATTAGATAAAGCAATCCTAGCTTGGAGATGGAGAAACTGAGGCACTGTGGGGTTGGCAGAGAGAAACAGTGGGAGGGCCTGGGGAGTCTGCTCTCCTGCGCCCTCTAGTGTCCGTCCATTCTCACTGCAGCCTGTGTGACCCCAGGTGTGTCTCCCTCCTGCTCCATCCATCTCTTGGAGGCCAAGTCCCCTCCACAGAGAATTGCACTTAAAGGCTCTGACTCTTGCCTGCCTGTCGGGAGCAGTTTTGGAAAACAAAGTAATAAGCCCCAGGGCAGGATCTGTGCCCCAGGAGGAAGCAAATTCATGGGCCATCCAGGAGGAAGAGCAAATGCCTGGCTGTTTTCTATCTGTTCCTTCTGCCCCATCCAACAGGGAACAGGCTCTCTCCATGAGCTTAGCTCCTCAGCCCTTGAAGTTCAAGTTCACAGCAGCTTCTTCTGGAACCCTGTCATCTTCCCTTCAAGTGCCTGAGTCCAGTGCCTGTGAGCTTTGCAGATCTGACTGATGGGAGCTCTTTTGAATGATGGAATGAAGTGCCTCCGGGGTCTCCCACCTGTGAGCTGTGGTTAATGGGACTTTGGAGTGCTGGGTCCTCCCCCCACCTTGGGTCTCATGGGCTTCACCAAGCAGCCAACAGCGAGGCTTTTATTTGCTGGCTGTACCGACTTAGAGTTAAATATTTTCATAGGGCTTCCCAGCAAGGTGTTTACTTTTGATTTTCTTTACAATTTAGCACATTAAGAACAGTGAGAGAAATCGAGACCCAGGAAGAGAGTGTAAGAGCTGCATTAGCTCTCTCCCCCACTTCCCATTACCTTCAAGTCACACCCAGTCCTTGATGCTCTCAGAAGCCTGCTCCCTGTCTGATCCAAGCCATGCTGGAATGTGAAGCATTTTAAGCCAGTAGGAGGTGGCCGTGCCTCACCCCCTAGCCTCTCTTAGATGAAAGAGGACCCTGCTCCATGAAGCCGGCCTGGTGAATGCTTCTGCTGGGGAGTATGAACTGGCTTTCTGTCCCCGCAGGAAGGCTTGCTTTTTATCAGGTGTCTTCCCAGGCAGAGCATCAATAAAACTGGCTCATTTGCTTAATGAATAACAGGGGGGCCTTGGAGTTCTAGCTGTTCCCCTAGGAGAGGTTCTCTGTAGTAAACATTTTGTTTGGGCCTTTGTTAAGCATGCATAGACCCTCTTGGTGAGTGCTGCTGGGAGGTGTGAGGCTGTTCACAGATTCTAGCATACATGGGCGCCATTTAGCCATTTCATGCAAGTTACAGTGGGGAGGTCATCTTGTGGCGTGGCCTTAATAGCCAGTTTACTGGCCAGTAGGTGGCGGTGGATACCACCTTGGGAGCAACTCGGGGGCTCATTGATACCCAAGACTTTGGCAGTGAAGGACAAGGAGCCCATGAGATGGAACCCTACTGTGGCCTCAGCACACTGTATCTACAACCTGTCATGTGAAGCACCCTCCCCACCAGAGCCTTTGTTCTTTATGCTAAGACGAAATGCTACTTCTGCAGCCAAGCCAAGCTGTGATGGAGTGCTAGGGGTTCAGGAAAGTCTTGCCACCCTAAACCCAGGACTCTGTCTACTTTTTTTTAGGGCGGGGAGGGGATTGAGATAGGGTCTCGCTTTAGCCCAGGCTGACCTGGAATTCACAATATAGTCTCAGGGTGTCCTTGAACTCACAGCAACCCTCCTACCTCTGCCTCCCAAATACTGGGATTAAAGGCATGCACCACCACACCCAGCTCCCATGTCAACTTCTTTTAATTTAAAAAAAATATTTATTTTGCAAGAGAGAGAGAATGGGTGTGTCAGGGCCTTTTTAGCCACTGTGAACAAACTCCACATGCATGTTCCCCCTTGTGCGCATGTGCGACGTTGCACACTTACATCACTTTGCATCTAGCTACATAGGGCCTCAAGATTCAAACATGCATTCTTAGGCTTTGCAGGCAAGCGCCTTAACCACTAAGCTATCACTCCAGCCCCCATGTCTGCTTTTAATCATAGTTGAATAAAATTGGACTGAGAAGAATAATTGTTCAATTATTATATGTTTGGGCTAGAGAGATGGCTTAGCAGTTAAGGCTGTTGCCTGCAAAGCCTAAGGACCCCAGTTCACTTCCCCAGGACCCACATACACCAGATGCACAAGGTGCTGCATGCATCTGGAGTTCATTTGCAGTGGCCGAGGGCCCTGGTATGCCCATTCTCTCTTTCTATGCGCCTCTCTCTCTCTCAAATACATAAATAACGAAACAATTTGAAATTATTGTATTTATTGAGGGAAGTACAGAAACAAGGGAAGACACTCACATGGCTTGAGAGCCTACAGTCAGATCATCCATTGATTTCTAGCAAGTGCCTTTGAACTTTCAGGGACCATTTTAATTGCCTAAAAGAGCTATCTGACTCCCTCTCATAGCCAGTCCTGAACTTTCTTTGTGCCCAGTCCTCCTGGGAGCCTTCAGCAGGCTTCATAATCCTCATTATTCTTCCGTTTTGACCCCAAATGCCATCTTCTTAGACAAATCACCCAGCCCCCTTGCTCAGGAATGTATCTCGCAGCCTAGGGGACTTGAAAGCTGGGGATGAAACTCAAGTCCGGATTCCACACTCTGAGGACCTAAAGGATCACAAGATGCCAGGCCCAGGCCACATGCTGAGGTTTCAGCCTCTCTGGAGCCCAGTAGGACCATACATTCCCTCACGGTGGCTCCATGCTTGCGTGGGTGGGAAGCAGGCTGGGGTCTCGGCTTCGGGGAGCCGCCTTCTCTTCAGCTTGCCTGTTCCCCTGCCCCGTGTCTCTGCAGGTAGTCCTCCTTCCCTTGGCGATGGAGAAGCAACGCTGTCACTAAATTGAGGATAGGGCAGCCATTGATCCTGGCTGGCTGGCTACTGCACACCCCTGAATCTGAGCTTAGTAACTCTGTTTCCCCATGCAGTTACAATCCACATTAGGGTGCGGAGGACTCCACTCCATGAGGGCCACGGGGCTTCTTCCGTTTAGTGAGTCTTCCATCTGGCACCCTTCTCAGCAGGGATTTCAGAAAAAGAGTCCCCCATGGTATTCGTGGGTCGTTCCCCTCCTATGCTCTTAGTTACGCACCATCCCAAAGAGCATTGTGATGACACCCTGGTCATCGACTGTGGGCTTTGCTTAAGGGAGCCGCCTGAAAAAGACTACAAGGTGTGTGCCCACTGGCACCTTGGAGCCCCCCATGGACACAGCATTCACCTCCAGTCAGGAAAGAGTGCAGAACAGGGCCACACTGAGATTGCTGAGGGCCAGACAGAATGGTGGGCTCAGTGACCACAAGGCATTGGCCATTTATTGTCACATAGTCCCACATGACTGCAAGGGAAGCTGGGAAATACAGGCCAGCAGTATGGCCAAGAAGAAAAGGCACCAGGATAAGGAAGAGGAACCCACATTTCAGGGTACTGTGTGGCAGAGCTGTGATGTTGGAAGGGGTTGTAGTACACAGTGTATTTTCAAATTATCAGTGTATTCTCAACTTTTAATCTTCAACTTGTGATAGACATGAGACAGCTCTGTCATGAGTCCAGGTGCACTTGTACTTTTAAACCACATAGGCTGGAGAGATGGCTTAGCAGTTAAGGCGCTTAGCTGTAAAGCCCAATGGCCCAGGTTTGATTATGTGGAACCCACATAAGCCAGATACACATGGTGATGCATCTATTTGGAGTTCGTTTGCAGTGGCTGGAGGCCCTGGTATGCCCATTTTTTCTCCCCCCCCCCTCAATAAATAAAAACAAAATGAAAAAAATATATATCAAACCATATGCTCATGCCTTTTGGGGTACTGGGAACCTTCTGGAACCAGGTATCAGTTGACCCAATCCTGCTCCAGTACGCCTCTCAACAAGCACCTGGGTGGGTTTGACTCCATCAATCCCTGCTTGGCATTTGACAGTTGGCCTCTCCCTGCCGCTTTTCATCACTGCATGTTGGGGCTTCAGGTCGTAGCCATCATCTTGTGGACTTGATCAAGATCATAGACATGGCCTTTTTTGTTGTTGGCGGTTTTTGTTTTTTCTTTTTTTTGGTTCCTTGTTGTTAGGGGTAGAGTCACCACCCCCAAAAAGAAAAGGACAAAATTTTTGCACTTTTGGGCTAGGAAAACGGCTCAGTGGCTAAAGCATTTGCAGCACACCCCAGGGTGGGTCATGGCACCCACATAAAAGCTGGACACTGTGCCAGGTATGGTGGCACGTGTCTTTAATCCCAGCACTCGAGTGGAAGAGGTAGGAAGATCACCGTGAGTTTGAGACCAGCCGAGAACTACAGAGTGAGTTCCAGGTCAGCCTGAGCTAGTGTGCAACCCTACCTTGAAATAAAACAAAAATACAAAATTTAAAAAGCCTTCAAAAAAAAAAAAGCCAGACACCATAGCAGGCATCTGAAGGAAGTCCCAGAACGACAAGAAGGAGGAGATGAGAGAAGCCATCAAGAACTTGCAGAGCAGCTAACCTGGCCAGTGGAGAAACCAACCGAGAGACCCTTTCTCAGACAAGGTGGAAGGCAAGGATGGACATCCGAAAATTGTCCTCTTACCTCCACCTGTGTGCTGGGCACTCTTGCCTGTACGCACACACATGAACATGTATACACACTTACATCACGTACACACACACACCTTGCACCATCTTGGAATACTTCCATGGTTTATGCTGTCAGTCCTGGAGCCTTAAGAGAGAGACATGTAAAATCTTTTCTTTAAGGCTAGAGAGATGACTTAGTGGTTAAGGTGCTTGTCTGCAAAGCCTATGGACTCAGGTTCATTTCCCCAGTACCCACATAAGCCAGATGCAAAAGGTGGCACATGCGTCTGGAGTTCATTTGCAGTGGCTTGAGGCCACTCTCATTCTCTCTCTCTCCCCTGCTTCCTCTCTCACTCTCCCAAATAAATAAACTAAATTAAATTTTAAAAATTAAAAAAAAATCTTTTCTTTGCCAGGCGTGGTGGCACATGCCTTTAATCCCAGCACTTGGAGGTGGAGGTAGGAGGATCACCTACATAATGAATTCCAGATCAGCCTGGACTAGAGTGAAACTCTACTTCAAAATAAATAAATAAATAATTAAATAAAAGAACTAAAACCTTTTCTTTGAATGAGATCGGATGCAGAAGCAGATCTCAGGGCCATTGGTCTAGAGGTCATCCTACTCCCCCTGTATTCCCTGCACCCCCCAATCCTCTGAAATGTGAACATAATTTGAAGGTTCCTAGGTGATGTGAGTCCTCTCATTTGTTTTCAATGAAGGCCATCTGGCTGTCCCGGAATGCCAGCTTCAGTGACTTTCCTGCTCCCAAAGACAGAGAAGCCTGAAAGCGGGGGCCCTCCCTTCCTCTCTCTCTCTGTCATTCTCTATGTGTGTGTGTGTGTGTACATGTGCATACACACACACATAATAACCACAACAGCCAGAATGCCTTAGACTAACTAACACAAAACCTCAACTCTGCCAGGCCAAACACATGCCAGGAAGGTGAAGGACAGGTAGAGTCAACTCCCTCAGCACTCTGCATGCCCAGCTCTCAAACCTGGAGCCTTCCTCGGGCAGGTGCGAGGAGTTCAGCATTTCGCAGGCATCTGTGGAGCTGAGATGTCAGAACAGCTGTGGTGTGAGGTGTGTGTTCAGTGAGGTGAGTGGCTTCTGAATGCGTGAGCCAGAACCACCGCTGCGTGGCTGCTGCAGAACTGCTGATCAGGGCGGGGGTGAGCTTCTGGCCACAAGCCCGCCATTGCCCTCTGCTCCCTGACCTCCCACTGACCACCCACAGCCAGGCAGCCCTTAGCCTCAATCCCAGACCTGGACTTCGCCTCTGACAGGCTCCATGGCTCTCTGAGGGTCAGCTTCCTCATTACCAAAGTGCAGTTGATACATGAAGCTTCCCAGTAAGTGGATCCCACAGTCCAGGGACACTTACTCTGATTGTCCCTCCTCCCTGGGCACCGGTGTGCCACACTATTTCTCCACACTGTGGGTCCTACTGAGGCCCTTCTGCAATGCTGATGTTTTAGCAGTCCTGCTTGGCTCAGTGTCTTTCCCCTGCGAAACCCTTTGTCTGTTAATCAACTGAGCCTCTGAAGTGAATAACCCGCAGTCAAACCAGGACATTCCCAAAGCACGCGTTGAAGCTGTCACCCCAGGGTGGATCAGAGCTGTGTATGGTGGAGGTTATGGGGAACAGCTCCCCACCTCTCCATTAGTCTTAGGTATACTGTGACCCCTGAGTTCCTTCATGAACCAGGGGCCACATTGGTCCTCATAGGGCAGGACCCTGCCCTACCTTGTCCCTGAAGCTGGGGAAGTTGGCCTCATGATCTCGTGCTCATTGCTGGCTATGGCTTCCTTGGGGATACTTCGCACAGTACAGGCCACCTGTCAAACTCAGTGCCCAGTGGGAAAGCATCAGGACAGGTAGATAAATCTGCTGGCTCCCATGGTTGGGTGCCAAGGAGATGGCAACTCTTGGTGATGCAAGAAGCTCCAGGATGGAAACTAGATGTGGAAAGAGGAGAAAAGACCCAACAGTTTTGTCCTGTCAAGGTGAGAATGGAGAGGGTCTGTGCCCCCGTCCCTTCACATGTACCCACTTGCTCCTCATCCTCATTCCCAGAGCACCTCAGACAGCACTTAAGATAGCTTGTCCTGCTCGTTCGAAATCAGGGTTCTTTACCAACCACCCCAATCAAGAAATGCAGGCTGGGCTATTGTTTGTATTTCTTCTTTGACTAGGAAATAAGACACACTTTGTATTACTCAAAGTTCTCTATAGGAACAGAATAGATAGAATGAATTGTATTTAAAGGGAATTTATTACATTAGCTTATGGCAGTCCATCAATAGCAGGTTGCAGACCTGAAAGTCAAGGAACCCGGTGGCTGCTCTGTCCACGAGGCTGGATGCTCAGCAGTCCCAATCCGGCACTGAAGGCCTGGAGGCGTCCTGGACAGACGCTGCTCTTCAGTCCACACTGGAAAGCAGCCAGCAGTGCCTGCAGCCAGGTGGGGGGAGAGGAAACTTTCCTTTCCAGAGCTTCATTAGATAAAGCTCTCCTCGGAGAGGGGCTGCCCACTTTGGGGAAGGTTCCTCTTTTAGTTAAGCCTTCCTAGAAGCAACCTCAGAGATCCACTTATGAGGGATATCTGTGGATTCCTAAACAGATCAAGTTGACACAAACTTAACCATCACACAGTTCAGTGTCTTCAAATTACAGGCTGGACCAGGCGTGGTGGCACACGCCGTTAATACCAGCACTCGCGAGGCAGAGGTAGGAGGATCACAGTGAGTTCAAGGCCATCCTGAGACTTTGTAGTGAATTCCAGGTCAGCCTGGGCTAGAGTGAAGACCCTACTTTGAAATACCAAAGAATAAAAATTAAAAACAATTACAGGCTGGATCATTGTTATTTGTAATTATTCTTTGACTAGAAAATACAAACACACTTCAACATCTTAAAATTGCAAAGGAACCACACCTGTAATCTTAGCACGTGGGAGGTAGAGGCAGGGAAATGAGTTCACGGCCAGCCTGGGTTACATGAGACCCTATCACAAAAAGAGGTGCTAGCTGGAGAGATAGAAAAAAAAATAGGGTGGAGAGTAATTGAGAAAGGCACCCAATGTCAACCTGTGGCCTCCACACTCAATGCGTGCATGAGCTCCCACATTCCCACAAGCATGCATGTATGCACTACTGTTGTGAGCTCTTTCCTGGGAGAAGCTGGCGAGCGCTTGCTCCTCCAGGCAGGACACCTGACACACTCGAGACCAGAGCTCACCCTGGTGAACCAGGGGGAAGGATTTTATTGGACTTATTTACAAGTATGGACAAGGAGTTATTTACAGGATCATGGAGACCCCAAGGCAGCCATGGCATCCAAAAGTCTCATCCCAGGGCTGGAGTGATGGCTTAGCAGTTAAGGCACATGCCTGTGAAGCCTAAGAGCCCAAGTTCACTTCTCCAGGTCCCATATAAGTCAGATGCACATGCATCTGGAGTTCATTTACAGTGGCTAGAGGCCGTGGTGCTCCCATTCTCTTTCTCTCCCTCTCTTTGTCTCTAATAAGTAAATTATATATATATATAGATTGCCAGGTGTGGTGGCATACACCCTTAAAAAAAGTCTCATCCCAGCCTGAATGATGCCCCCCCCCCAGTTGAATAAATGGAGCTCTCAGCCCTTTGTCTCCTACACCCTGTCTCCCTGGATGTAGGGCAGCTCATGAATCATTACATATAGCACAGGGACACCTGAGATCTCAGAGACCCTTCCCAGCTCTCCTATAGGAGAACATCAGCAGACCCAGTCATGAAAGTCTTGTGAGAGGTTGCAGCTCCATCTGATAAAGAACACATACATTTACAGAAAAACAAATAAAACGCAATTAATATATCCTAGCCCTAGGAGGCCGAGGTAGAAGGATCACTGGGATGAGGCCACTCTGAAACTACATAGTGAATTCTAGCCTGTGCTAGAACAAGATCTACCTTGGAAAACCAAAATAAAATAATAATAATAAATAAAAGCATTTAATTAATATAAATTTCAAAGGAGAATAGAGTAAAAGCCCCTGTCCATCTGGTACCACTTCTAGTCAGTCCTTCCGTAGACTTCACCCTCAAGCACGGATGCAGCATCCCAGTTTTCCCAGATCATCCTGAGTGCCATGTGCTCTTGGCTCTTGTGCATCATTTCTTTTCAGTTGAAGTTATATCCTTTTTTTTTTTTTTTTTTTGGACACAGGTTCTCATATAGCTCAGGCATGTACCAGCACTCCCTGCTCTCTCTTTATTTAAACATTTATTTTATTTATTTAAGAGAGAGAGAGAGAGAGGAAGAGGCAGATAGAGAATGGGCATGCCAGAGCCTATAGCCCCTGCAAACAAACTCCAGACACATGTGCCACCATGTGTATGTGTCTGACTTATGTAAATAGTGGGGAACTGAGCCTGGGTCCTTGGGCTTCATAGGCAAGTGCCTAACCATCTCTCCAGCCCACTTCCTACTCTCTTAAAGGTGTATCTTGGGGTTTATTTCTTCTCAGGACATAATGGGGTATCTGACTTGTTTGTAGTTAGGGATGGTGATGCAGGCAGGTGCACATGACAGGTTGCTTGCACAGGTTGGGGTATCTGTAGATAAATTTATAGAAGGGGGTTCCCTGGTCAGGCAAAGGTGTATGTGTGTGCGTGGGGGTAGGTAGTTTGAAAGCCAATGTCAAGCTGCCCTGTGTCAGGATTAGAGAGAGAATATTAAGGATATCAGTTAGCCACACAGACAAGTAAACAACGTGTATACAACACTAACAAACCCTGGTAAGAAGGCCAAGGAAGCCAGAGGAAACAGTATGAGGGGAATGCGCCATCTCTAGTGGGGATCCAGGGAATTCCTAAACAATGGCAAAGCAATTCAGGGTGGTTCCCTCTGGGACTTGGGTAGACATTCTGTTTGTTCCATCGATTGTGTGTGCTTCAAAACTAATTAAGCCTGGCTGGACATGGTGGTGCACACCTTTAATCCCAGCACTTGGGAGGCAGAGGTAGGAGGATCGCTGTGAGTTTCAGACCTGCCTGAGACTACCTAGTGAATTCCAGGTCATCTGGGCTAGAGTGAGACCCTACCTTGAAAAAAACAAGTGGGGGGGGGGGAGCTTAAGCTTGGTCTGGAGACATGGCTCAGAGGTGTGCTTACTTGCAAAGTAGGTTGGCCCAGGTTTGATTCCCCAACACCCACATAAAGCTAGATACAGTGTGTACACCCATACATACACAAATCAAAATTTTAAAAATGGAGAGTCAGGGCTGGAGAGATGGCTTAGCGGTTAAGCGCTTGCCTGTGAAGCCTAAGGACCCCGGTTCGAGGCTCGGTTCCCCAGGTCCCACGTTGGCCAGATGCACAGGGGGGTGCACGCATCTGGAGTTCGTTTGCAGAGGCTGGAAGCCCTGGTGCGCCCATTCTCTCTCTCTCCCTCTATCTGTCTTTCTCTGTGTCTGTCTCTCTCAAACAAATAAATAAAATTAAAAAAAAATGTTTTAAAAATGAAGAGCCAGGCGTGGTGGTGCATGCCTTTAATCCCAGCACTTGGGAGGCAGAGGTAGGAGGATCGCTGTGAGTTCAAAGCCACCCTGAGACTACATAGCGAATTCCAGGTCAGCCTGGGCTAGAGTGAGATCCTACCTCGAAAAAACAACAAAAATAAATTATATATACATATACATACATACATACATACATACACACACACACACACACACACACACACACACATAAAATGATTAAGCCTTAGGACTGGGGAGATGGCTCAACCAGTAAGAGTGCTTGCTACATGAGGACCTGAGTTTGATTCCCAACATACACATGAAAAGGTGGGTGTAGCAAGCTTGTAATCCCAGTGCTTAAGGGAGAGAGACGCAAGAACCCTCAGGACTCGCTGGTCAGCCAGAGTAACAAAAAATACAGCAGCTGCCGGTTCAGTGAGAGAGTGCCTCAAGGAAATAATGCCGACCAATAACCAAGGACACCCAGTGTTTTCCTCGGGCCTCTGCACCCATGCATAGGAGACACACACACATTAAAAAGGACAAACTAGGGAATCTGGGTCGCCTGAGCTTGAGGAAGGATCATCATGACTTTGGCTAGAGATTTATATCCTTCCTTGGAAGAGGAAGAGAGAAAACATAAAACCAAACAGCCTCTTCAAAGTCCAAATTCCTACTTTATGGATGTAAAATGTCCAGGTTGCTACAAAATTGCCCGGGTTTCCAGCCCTGCTCAGATGGTGGTTCTGCGTAGAGGTTGTTCAACAGTGCTGTGTCCGCCTACAGGAGGAAAGGCCAGACTCCGAAGGCTGCGCGTTCAGAAGCAAACAACATTAGTGATCCATACCACTTGCTGAATTTATGTTTTCTCTCAGAAAGCCTTATCTTAAAGGCTTTAAAGACAATGTAATAGTATTTGGTTTTATGAGGTACGCAACATTGATCTATTTTGGTGTCAGTGTTTTAATAAAGTTTTAATTATGGACAGAAATAAGACAAAATTGAGCAAGCCATGCACATCTGTTACTGCAAAAGTTGGAAAATAAAATGAGGCTTTTCTGATCACTTGGGAACATCAGCTGTGGGTGAGTTTTTACCCCGGCTGGGCCTAGGCTGGCTCCGCCCAGGCTCAGGCCCAGACCCAGCCAGGAGTGTCCGCTAGCCCTTACTCTGCACTTGGCAGGAGCTCCTTGAACCTTCTTTTTTCTTTTCTTTCCACGCTTTCCCCCCCTAGATCCATATCTGGTCACATGGACTCCTGCGCTACACATGGCCCACGTGGGCTTTTGGGCTCCCCGTGGTCTGCCTCTCTTCTCCCCACTTTGTCTCCTCTTACCTCCCAGCCTTCCCCTTTCAGCACTCCTTTGTAGAATCTGAATTAAAATGTGGTATTTTAAAAAATAAAAAAGATAGCCAGGTGTGGTGGCTCACGCCTTTAATCCCAGCACTCGGGAGGCAGAGGTGGAGGATCGCCATGAATTCGAGGCCACCCTGAGACTACATGGTGAATTCCAGGTCAGCCTGAACTAGAGTGAGACCTTACCTCAAAAAATAAATTAATAAATAAATAACAACAATAATAGTAAACAGCTACAAACTTATGGAACCCAAAAGAGAAAGCCACTCCGAACATATAGCCTGGGTTGGGTCCAGACTCTGGCCACTTTGCCCTGAGCTGATGAGGCAAGGGATTTCTCTTATTCTAGCATTTTGTACAACTCCTGGTGGGGTGCATTTTTGTTGTTGTTTTGTTTTCTGAGGTAGGGACTCACTCTAGCTCAGGCTGACCTGGAATTCACTATGTAGTCTCAGAGTGGCCTTGAACTCAGAGCAAAGCTATCCTCCTACCTCTGCCTCCCAAGTGCCGGGATTAAAGGCATGCGCCATCTCTCCAGCCCCCTGGTAGGTTTTTGAAAATGCTTCACACCTTGGAGTTTAGATTGCTACTACCTTCCTTCCTTTTCTTCCTCCCTCCCATCTTCCTTCTCTTCCTCTACTTCTCTTTCCCCCACTCCTTTTCTCCTTCACATTTCTATATCCTCCAAGTTAGATTATGTCTTGCCATATGATATTGGTCTGTCTTGGTTTAATTGGAGCATCGTGGCTTTCTGTGTGCATGTGCACATAGGTGCACACATTCACATGAGGCTCAGAGGACAATCTCAAGTGTCATTCCTCAGGTGCCGTCCACCTTCCCCCACACTTTGGTTTTTTGGAGGTAGAGTCTCACTCTAGCTCAGGCTGACTTGGAATTCACTGTGTATTCTCAGGGTGGCCTTGAACTCGTAGTGATCCTTCTATCTCTGCCTTCCTAGTGCTGGGATTAAAGGGGTGCACCACCACGCCTAGCCTTTCTATTCATCTTTTTTGAGAAGGAGTCTCATGCTAGCCTGGATCGCGCACAGTTGACTAGACTTGGCTGTTCAGTGAGCCCCGGAGATCTATCTGCATGTCTGTCCCTCCCCAGCATTGAGATTGTAAGTGTGCACCACCATGCCCAGCTTATTTTATACGGACTTTAGGGACCAAGTTCAGGTCTCATGCTTGAAAGACAAACACTTTACCTATTGAGCCAGCTCCGTAACCTTTGACAGGCTTTCATCATTATGCATGAAATCATGGCATGCCTTCGGACAGGAGCGCCTGAGATACACTACAAGGTGGGGCACAGGACACAAGGGGACATGTTTGGCCAGCTCAGTGGTGGTAAGTAATGAGAAGTCAGAACCTGGGTGCCCAGGTGCCCACAACCAGTCTCCATGTCTTGCAGGTATAGTCGCCAGCCCCGGTCGCCATGGGCAAGCAGAACAGCAAGCTGCGCCCTGAGGTACTGCAGGACCTGCGGGAGAACACGGAGTTCACTGACCACGAGCTGCAGGAGTGGTACAAGGGCTTCCTGAAGGACTGTCCCACTGGCCACCTGACCGTGGACGAGTTCAAGAAGATCTACGCCAACTTCTTCCCCTATGGCGATGCTTCCAAGTTCGCAGAGCATGTCTTCCGTACCTTTGACACCAACGGCGATGGCACCATCGACTTCCGGGAGTTCATCATCGCGCTGAGCGTGACCTCTCGGGGCAAGCTGGAGCAGAAGCTCAAGTGGGCCTTCAGCATGTACGACCTGGATGGCAACGGCTACATCAGCCGCAGCGAGATGCTGGAGATCGTGCAGGTACCGACCCTTGGCAGGGCGGGCTGGGCCAAGGGCCAGGATCGTGGGGGCAGCCCTGTCCAGCCTTGTGTTCATGTCACCGCCACAGCCAGTCATTTCTGCCTATGGAAAGGGATCAGCCGTCCCCTGACTAGACAGGTCCTTGCAAGGAGTAATGATAAAAGCCAGCAGCAGGGCTAGAGAGACGGCTCAGCAAGTCAGAGCTCTTTCTGCAAAAGCAAGAAGGACTGAGTTTGATCCCCAGCACCCACAGAGAAAGCTAGGTCTGGCTAAAAACACCAGGAACCTCATCTCTGAAGAGGGCAGAGACAGGAGGAATGAAAAACGGCAAACGCTCCAGGTTCAGTGAAAGACTGCACCTTAAGGAAACAAGGCAGCAGAGAAACGGGAGGACACCTGGCAGCCTCCTGGGGCCACCTGCGCCCGTGCACATGTGCCAGCATTTATTAATCACGTGCTAGATATCCGGCCCTAGCTGAGCTCATCCATCAATTTATATTGTCGCAGCTCTGCGAAATGGGTTATTTTCTACCTTTCATAAGCTCAGATAGGTGATTTCCTAAGAATTACCAGAGCTGAGAATTGCATTCAATCAATCCTTTGGTGTCTATGGAGACTGGGAAGTAGTTCCAGAGCCCCTGCAGAAACCCTAATGGCACAGTAACAGATGGAATGATGGCCAGTCCCCATGTACACTGCACACTCGCCCCGGTCTTTAAATCATCTCTAAATTGCTTATGATGTGTGGTTCAGTGTAAGTAGTTTATACACAGTATTACTTAAGGAATGACAAGAAAAAAAGACTGTACATATTCCATTCAGGTACAGTTTCTTTTTCCTGAATATTTCCTTATCTGCTTTTGTTGAATCTGCAAGTTCTGAATCTACAGACATGGAGGGTTGACTGTGTATGCCCCTGTGACCCTCACCCTCAGTATTTCCCAGCGCAACCCCCCCACCGAAGATCCCTTGGGCACAATCTCAACTTCCTATAGACAGTTGCTGTTCTCCACACACCATTACAGTGGAGCTGTTGTATGTGTTCTTGAGCCCCACTTAAACGTGTCTGGCTTCCTTTACTCAGTCTCCCATTTGTGAGATGAGTTCTTCCATTGAGGGGAGGGTACTGGCCTGCCTGTGCCTTGCTTTGGGCTAGGCGGCCCTATTACCTGTGCCTTGTCCTCCTAAGCACACTTGCCTGCATGCTGTTTTTTTCCAGGCAATCTACAAAATGGTGTCCTCTGTGATGAAGATGCCCGAAGATGAGTCCACTCCGGAGAAACGGACAGACAAGATCTTTAGGCAGATGGACACGAACAATGATGGTAGGAGCGTAGGGACTGTGTGTGTGTGCGTGCGTGCACACATGTCTGTCACTGTTGATGTCGTATGTGTTGGGGACACTCCCTATCCCTTCTAGAGCCTTGGGACTTCCACAGGCAGCCCCGCTTGGTTTAGCTGTCTGAAGGGAAGGGTGGAATTCAGAGTCTTCCTGCCTCCTGCCTCCTGCCTCCTCCTGGTGGCTTCAGAACCGTGGGCATGTTGCTGACTCCTTTAAGCTCTAGACTCCTTTTACTTATGAGTAGGGTGGAGGCTTCATTAGTCCTGTGTCTGTGTTAGTGAGGGGAGAGGCAGTGTGCTAATGGGCTGAGGACCTAGAGGCAACAGACCATAGGGCCCTGGGTCATGTGATCCTGGGAATCCTGGAAGTGTCTCTTGCCTTCACTCTAAGATGTAAGGCACCCCAGATGCTCAAGGGGGAGGTGAGGAGATGGCCACGTCTGCCTGCAGCAAGGGTGCCTGGGGCTTTGGGGTCCCACCACTGATTCAGAAAGGTGGGTCTGAGAGGAGGGAGGGTGGTGACCAGTCCATGCCTTTCTGTGCATCAGTTGTGAGATTCCAGTAGGACCTCACCTGGGTGGGGCAGCCATGGGATGCGTGATTCTGTAGCTGGCTTTGGTTGCTCACAGCCAAGGAGCCAGGGCACATTTGCTTTTGTCCACAAGGAAATGCAACATTAAGAAGTAAACGCACCCTGGGTTGTGCTGAGATTAAAAGTATGCTAATGCACATGAAGCGTCGGCGGAGCCTCAAGTGCACTGGGTGGGAGACCCCAGGACTAAGCCCAGCAGGACACAAGGCTCCCGTAGAACTGCAGACAGCAGAAAGCTTTCCAGACAGCAAAGGAAGCTGTTTTCAAACCCCGTTCACACATGAAGACAACCCCTCGCCTAGTGCTGCTGCCTTTGGGCTGATTTCAGACATGTTTTCCACTCTCCACTGTAGCAAGAGGGCCCAGACACTGCAAGTCAGTTTGTTTAGGTGTTTTCAAGGCAGATTCTCACTTTAGCTCAAGTTGACCAGGAACTCGCTCTGTAGCCCCAGGCTAGCCTTGAACTCATGGTGATCCTACCTCAGGCTCCCTAGTGCTGGGATTACAGACCTGTGCCACCACGCCCAGCTCTTATTTTTGATTTTTGCACGTGTATGTATGTGGTGTATGTATTTGTGTTCATGTGTGTGGAGTTGTGCATGTGGAGGCCAGAGGTCAATATGAGGTACCATCCTCAGTCTTTCTCCACTTGTCTTTTTGAGGCAAGGGCTCTCATTGAACCTAGAGCTCACTGATTCAGCTAGACAAGCTTACTGACAAGCCCCAGAGATCCTCTGATCTCTGTCTCCCTGACCCCAGCCCTGGCATTTCAGGTACTCAGTATCATGCTTGACTTTTACATGGGTGCTGGGGACACGAACTCAGGTCCTCATGCTTGTGTAGAAAAAAGTTCACCCACTCATCTCCCCAACCCAATCAGACTTGGGATTCCAACAGGCTGTATTTAGTCTTAGCTTTTCCTGAAGCTCAGTTTACCCCTCTGTAAAATGGGGGGAAATCCAAACCTGCATGTGTAGGGAGCTAAATCAACATGGTACTTGTGAACCTCCTGGCGCAGGCACACACTCCACAGATTGTGACCAGAGCTCCTGAATGAGTGTCCCAAAACCATATGCCCCACCCTGCTTGCTTGGCCACCCCCTCAGAGGGCCGGCTGTGCCCCCCCCCCCGTGGTTTCTGGTTGTTTGTGAACTTGGTCATTGTGTGCCACTTGCTTCTATGCCCACTGGGCAAAGTCATGTCCTGTGAACCACTGGCCAGTCAGTCCCTGGACTTGGAGAGAGGGAGGGAGGACCCAAGAGAAGCTGGGTACAGCCAAGGTCCAGAGTGGCTGACAAGTAGAGGGAGGCAGGGCATAGTCCTTGTCCTCTGAGGCTGTCAGGGGTCTGCTCGGGAACTAAGTGGTCCCACCTCTCCAGCTACCCCAGAAGAATTCAGGTATGTAAGCCACTGGGCTGCTTTGAATGCATACCTCAGGACCCAGGGTTTGTCACTGTCCTCTGTTGGCTTGTCCAGGATACACATGTGAAACAGATGATCCCTGGGAACCCAGGCCTCATGCCCACCTGCTCTCTACCTGGAGCAGGGCTTGAGCTTTTAAGAGTTCCTTGGCATCCTTACAGAACCCAGAGCCTTCCTAGGTCCTCCTGGGGTCCCCCTGCTAGGAAACCAGCCCAGCCTCCCCCACCTCAGGCTGGTTGAGCCTGCGGCACAGAAGGGGCCTGGAGCTCCCCACTGGAGATGTTCCACACAGCTGGGGAGATGTGCCTGGAGCCCTCGCAGCCAGAGGGCCATCTTTTTTGAGGGGGTGCAGGTAAAAGTCACCAGTGGCCATGAGGAGAGGAACAGAGCTATCAGCCTCCTGGGATCCTGGAGTTGGTTGTCCCTTTCCTAGGCCCTAGATGGTCATCTTCATGACTCGGGAGAAGACAGTCTGCCCTCACCTCTGCTGAGGACCTACAGGAATGCGGAAGCCCTGCCTGGCAGAGAAGGCCATCCTTGTAACTTTGTCTTTTTTTTTTTTTTAATTTCGGGGGATTGGAGAGATGTTCACTGGTTAAATTTTTTTGTTGTTTATTTTTATTTATTTAGTCGGGAGCAACAGACCGAAAGAGGCAAATAGAGAGAGAGAGAATGGGTGTGCCAGGGCCTCCCACCACTGCAAATGAACCCCAGATGCGTGCGCCCCCTTGTGCATCTGGCTTGTAACTGTCTTCAGATCAGCGGCCACCAACTGGGCCTTTCCAGTGTGCCTGCCCAGTGGTGTGGCTGCAATCCCAGGTCAGAGAGGAAACCCTGAACCTCACAGTGACCAGGAGCTACCTTGGCACAGAACCACAAGCCTGGGGACCCTTCCATGTGTGCTTAGTCTGGACAAAAGGCGTTTGTCTTACTTGCACCACTACACAATAGCGCATGCTCACTGCTGCGTCATCCAGCCCAGAGCCTGTTGCAGAGACATATGGGACCTCCCCAGGGCCCTGGCTGCCACAGAACAGAGGCTACTACAAACTATGTCTGTCCTTCCTCCAAGGAGTATAGCTCCAATGCCACTTCTAGAGCCCCTGCCCCTTGCTCTGTGGTCAGATCCAAATGGGCAGAATAAATGCATGTCTGACTCGGCAAGTAACAAGATGGGTACACTGTTGAGCACAGTTGGGGACCCATCAATGGCTGTGGGAGAGCCAGAATGGTGCATTTGTTTAAAGCCCATCTGAGCTCTGTATGAGTTTCAAGAAGAAAAGAAAAAATAAAAACCTGTGGGAGAAGAGAGCACATGGTGAGAAAGTTCCCCGCTCCTCTCAGCTTCCTGATAGCCCGATGTCACTGGAAAAGCCACCAAGCTCGCTTTCCTCCAGAGGTCCCGGAAGAGACACATGTTGCCACCAGCATTAGCTCCACTCTCTGAGCACTTCCGTTGTAGAAACCGCTGCCTGGCTAGGTTCTAGAAGTAATCAGATCCCTGGCACAGGCACCTGCACCTTCTAGTTTTGCCAACATCGCACAGGCAACACCACAGAGGCAGCCGGCAGTGTCCGCCCCGGTCAGCTCAGCTGCGCAGTAGAGACCACAGCTAACAGGGAGTGGCTCAGCGGCCTCAGAGTCACCCAGCCAGCACCACCTTCGTAGCCTGAGTCACTATAGTCAGGAGCAAATGCCACACTTCTAGGCCTAGGCACATATTCCCTAACACGTGAAGTACAGGTGGTTTCTACAAGGACTTAAGTGGCCCTGGTTGACTAAGATGTGCCCTACTAGATACGAACTTGGAGCTTCCGGATACTCAAGGATCAACCAACATACAAAGGAGACTGGGGTGATGGGCTCCTTGGATAGGAGTGCTTGCTGCGCAAACATGAGGGCCTCAGAGAGCCCCCACATAACAGCAGGTTATGGCCACACATGCCTGTAACTCCAGTCCTTTGGGGAGCAGAGACTGGAAAACCACTGGGGCTTGCTGGTCAGCCAGTCTGACCCCCCAAAAAAGGGGAGCTCCAGGTTGAGTGAGAGACTCTAGCTTAAGAAAACATACATGTAAGTGATAGAGAAAGACACCCAAGGGCTGGAGAGATGGCTTAGTGGTGAAGGCGTTTTCTTGCAAAGCCTAAGGACCCAGGTTTGATACTCCAGGTCCTACATAAGCCAGATGCACAAGGTGGCACATGCATCTGGAGTTCGTTTGCAGTGGCTTGAAACCCTGGTATGCCCATTCTCCTCTCTCTCTCTGTCCTTCTGTCTCTAGTAAATAAATAAAAAAATAAATAAACCAGAGAAAGACACCCAAATTCCCCATGTGTGCACATGGAGTGTGCATATCTGCACACACATATTCATACCCCACCTACCCACAAAGTACAAACGAGTTTTGTTTTACATTTTTAAAATATTTTATTTATTTGAGAGTGGGAGAAAGAAGCAGACAGAGAGAGAATGGACACGTCAGGGCCTATTCACTGCAAATAGACTCCAGATGCATTTGCCATTTTGTGCATCTAGCTTTATGTGGGTACTGGGGCACCAAGCATAGGGCTGTCAGGCTTTGAAAGCAAGTGCCTCCAACCACTCAGCCATCTCTCCAACCCAGGTTTATTTATTTATTTATTTATTTATTTATTTATTTATTTATTTTTCAGAAATGTCCCATACAAGCTAGGTAGAAGGCACAGCAGTTAAAGGCGCTTGTTTGGAAAGCCTGCTGGCTTGGGTTTGCTCTCCCAGTATCCATATAAAGCTAGATGCACAAAGTGGCACTTTCATCTGCTGGCCGTGTGCAGTTGCAAGAGGCCCTGGGCACCCATAGTCTGTGTCATTCATAAATAAATAAATAAATGCTTTTTAAAAGAAAAGAAATGCCCTATAAGTGTTGGAGACCAGTTTCCAGAAGGCTCAAGGACACCCTGAGCCCAGAGCCATTCCCAGTCTCCTTGGGAGCACAAAGAACAGTCTCATGCCATCTCTCCTTCCTCTGTCCTGCAGGCAAACTGTCTCTGGAAGAATTCATCAAAGGTGCCAAGAGTGACCCGTCCATCGTCCGGTTGCTGCAGTGTGACCCCAGCAGTGCTAGTCAGTTCTGAGGGGACGGGCCTCTGGACAGTTGCCGAGAAGCACAGGCTTGTCTTGCCGTTTTCAGCTTTGCTTGCAAAAGTGGATGCCCCTGCTGTCCTGTCTGCTCTCCCGGGACTGGGGCCCAAGCAACACATCACACCTACCCGGCCCAGCTGGCTGCACCTTCCTCCTCCACCTGACCAGTGTGATGTCCCTCCCCTCCAGTCCAGCCTGGCCCCTTCCAGAGCAACTCCCAGGGATGTGATTCCACCCAGGGTTCATGTGTCCCCAGTTCCCGGGTTTTTCTCGGCCTGCAGACGACCCAGAGGTCAATATCAAGGATACCAGGAGGAACCTTCCAGTATCATATGGAGGCCAGCTAATTTATTTTGTGATCCCAGGTGACTTGATAGGCTAGGTGGGGATGAAGACAGACGAAGAATAGACAGGCAAGCCCTTCCCGTGCATGGCTCCACCTCCCTTGTTCATTTTCTGACCAAAGCCGCTTGCACGTATATATACTGTGGTCTCCTTTCTTCAAATATATAAGTTATGTGTTTGGTGAAGTGGAATGCATCGTGTAGGTCCCGTATTTAATGCCTCTGATTGCTTCTGAAGCATGGACCCTTGTGGCCTGTGATCCCTCCTCCGAACCTGACCTTTGTGGTATTTATGCATTCCCAATCTGCCTGGTTCTACAGGAGATGCATGCATGGCTGGGGCTGTGGACACCCGCCTGTCCTCTGTGATACGAACACAGGTGTTTGTGTGTGCTCTGTCTTCCCTTGTTGACTGGTCTGGCGTTTCTGGTATTAAATGATCGAATAAACGGAGTCCTTTATTTCCTGTTTGCTGCAAGGTCCTGTCCATGGTCCTGCCCAGCACCATTATCCAGCAAAGATGGGCCCTTAGGCAGCATCCAGCTGTTGGCAAATGCAGCCCCTCCTGTACCCCTCTAGCTGTCACTGTGTCTGCAGATCTTGTACCCCTGTCCCTCAAGATCTGCCTCATGCCAAGAAATACTCTTGGAAGGAAGCTGTGACTGTTCTTGGCAGGTCTGACTGGTGCTTCTGCCTCCCTCCTTCCCCTCCTCTCTTTCCCTCTGTTTTTAGGAAAGCCATATCTCAAGGGGACAGATGTGGCACAAGAGCAATCACATGGCCAAGAGGGGACAGACTTGAGTTCTCACCCATCTCTTCTGCCACTGTCCCTATACCTGGTCCTTGAAGGTATTTCTACTATGGGGATGTCTGTGTGGCCAGAAGACATGAAGAACCAACAGGTTTCTCCCCACCTCCTCACCCTCCACACCCAGCCTCACCGAGTTAGCTTTTGTCTTCAAACTCATCTCCTTGGGGTCCCCATAGCACCCGCAGTCCACAGTGTCCATTGGCAGGAAGGAAAGCAGCTATCCTTTATTTAAGAGGAAGGTATTCCAGAATCTCCCTTCTCGGCCTCCCATCTCACTGGCTGAGCTGTGTCCCTATCCATACCCAGACCAGTCCTTACCCAGGAGATAATCCTGAGGTGACCGTGACCAGTTTAAGCCAGGCAAGGTGAGCCATTGGCTGAGGAGGTGCCCAATAGCCTCCAAAGACACACCCCCCCCGGGAGAGAAACGAAATTGAGACTGGTAGCAGAAGGGCAACTGCAGTGTCTGCCACATCTGCCCACTGCCCAGGGGTTTCTCTTCATCAGTGGCTTCCCCTGTACAGGGAACAGGAAGTGAAGAAAGCCCAAGATCACATGCACAGAGTTCGTGCTTGGAAGAGCCTCTCTCAGGCCTCCACTGATGGCAGCCTGTAGGTTGGTTTTAGTCATTCAATACCTCATGAGACTCCATGCCTCTTTTAATAGAAAGTGGGAGTCCATCTGCCAAGTGTCTTCTGAGTCAGTCAGATCATGGAGGCTGTCACTTGGTAAAACACCGTGCATACCAACAGCTGCCAAGCCTTACAGGTAACCAGCTGGGGTGCAAAGAGTAAGGCTGGGTGACCTCAGGGTAGATTCACTTTGTTACAAAGAGAGAAGACTGTGCCTTTGATAACTCTGCCTGGCCTGGAGGAATGAGGAGATTGGATTTTACCACAACGTAACTGGAACTGGCAAAATTTAAATGCTAGCGTTTGTTGTGAGGAGGGCTTCAGTTACCATGGGGAACAGTGGTATAAATGAGAATGGATGCTGAATGAATCTCCAGAGAAACAGGCAATGGGAGAAATAGATAGATGGGTAACATGGATAGATGAGAGAAATGAGTAGGTGGGTAGATGGAGATTAATTTGTTGGTAGATTATGAGGAGTTGAATGTAGGAGGTGCGGTAGTAAGGCTAGAAGATCCCAAGGTCTGCATCCTGCAGGCCATACACCCAGAACAGACAGTATGGTTCCATTTCAAGTCTGAAGACAAGAGTAGACCATCCAAGCACAAGACTGTAAGGCAAAGGGCGAATTCTCTCTTGCTCAGCCTTCTGTTCTGTTCAGTCCTCTGACAAGTCGGTTGGGTAAGGCCCGCCCACACTGGGGAGGGAGGGCATCTGCTTACTCCAGCTACCCACTCCAGTGTTGATCTCCTCTAGGCACACCTAGAATAAATTTGGACAAGATGTCTGTGCACACTGTAACCCAGTCAACAGATTAAAAATTAACTTACTGATGGGCTAGAGAAACGGCTTAGCTGTTACTTTGCCTGCAAAGCCAAAGGACCTTGGTTCAGTCCCCTACGACCCACGTAAGCCAGGTGCACAAGGGGGCACATGCATCTGGAGTTTGTTTGCAGTGGCTGGAAGCCCTGATGCACCCATTCTCTTTCTCTCTTTCCCTCTCCCCCATCTCTCAAATAAATAAAATATAAATATTTTTAAGAAATTAACTCACAGGGGCTGGAGAGATGGCTTAGCGGTTAAGCGCTTGCCTGTGAAGCCTAAGGACCCCGGTTCGAGGCTCGGTTCCCCAGGACCCACGTTAGCCAGATGCACAAGGGGGCTCACGCGTCTGGAGTTCGTTTGCAGGGCTGGAGGCCCTGGCGAGCCCATTCTCTCTCTCTCTATCTGTCTTTCTCTCTGTGTCTGTCACTCTCAAATAAATAAATAAATAAATAAATAAATAAATAAATAAATAAATAAATAAAAGAAAGAAATTAACTCACAGGGCTGGGGAGATGGCTCACCTATTAAATGTGCTTGCTTGCAAAGCCTGCCAGCCAGGGTTTGATTGCCTATTACCACTTAAAGCCAGTTGCACATGAATCTGGAATTGCTTGCAGTGGCAAGAAGCCTTAGCATGCCCATACTCTCTCCTTACAATAAATAAAAATATTTTCTAAAAGTTAATTAAAAGTCTGTAGAGATGGGTTAGTAGGTAAGATAATTGCCTACAAAACCTAAGGGCCCAGGTTCAGTTCCCCAGTACCCACATAAGCCAGATGCACGTGCATCTGGAATTCATTTGCAGTGGCTAGAGGACCTGGTGTGTCTATCTGCCCCCTACTTAACCTCTCAAATAAATAAATTATATTTTTAAAAAGTTTAAAAAAAGAAAAACCAAGTGGAGGCTGGAGGGATGGCTTAGCAGTTAAGGTATTTGCCTGCAAACCCAAAGGATCCTGGTTTGACTCTCCAGGACCCACATAAGCCAGATGCACAAGGAAGCACATGCATCTGGAATTCATTTGCAGTGGCAAGAGGCCCTGGTGTGCGCATTCTCTCTCTGCTGTCTCTCATAAGTAAATAAATAAAACTTAATTAAAACCCAAGTGGGGTGATGATACATGCCTGTAGTTGTAACACTTAAGAGGCAGAGCCAAGAGGATTGCCACAAGTTCAAGGCCAGCTTGGGCAAGTACCAAGTACCAGGCCAACCAGAGTTACATAGTAAGAACCTGTCTCAAAGTGGAAGAAAAAAAGGAAATTAAGGGCCACCGCTTTCCTGTCCAAATGTGGACAATGTGGATCTGGGAGTTCCAGTGGAACTGGCCCCAGCAAAAACTACATCAGTGTGGGTCCTCAGTCCACTGCTGCCTTGGACTAAAGAAAAGTAGCCTCAGATGGTGACCACATGCCAATGCACAGCTCATGGAGCGGGGGGGGGGGGGGGGGGGGAACCAAGAATAAACCCAAAACTGGTCCAAGTAGCTCATGTGGCAGGAATCCCAGTCAGGCTCCTCCATCAGGTGAAGGCTCTTGGGCAGCTCCTGCCCCTCCCCCTACTCCTCCCTAGGAACTTTGATGATGGATGATGCCCTGAGCCTGTCTCTCTTCCTCATGGCCCTCTTCCTCAAAGCTTCTCTGTCTTGTTTTCTTATCCCTGCGATCCCAGACGGACCCTCTGCTGTCCTGGGCAGGTGCCTGGAGCTAGGGGTTACACGTCTCTCTCTTATACAGATAGACCTGTAACTTATCTGTCTAGACAAGGTTTCATGCAGACTGAGCAACACCACAGGATGATGGCTCTGGGGCCAGCCTGTATGACTCTACCCCCCCCCCCCCCAGAAATCCACTGTGGTCCTGGCTGGCAGACACATTCTGAATGTGGCCTAAGAATCTGCTCAAGGGGTGACACTTATCCATTCTTCCTTCCTGTGGACCAATTGTCCCCATGCAATGACACATCTTCTTGGCTGGAACTGCACTTAAATAGCCAGGGACAGAGCCCCAGACCCAGATGCAGATCCCAGCATACTGGGAAGGGTCATGTGACCCTAAGCAGGCACTCATCCTCCCTGAGAACCCGAGAGCAGAAGTGCACACTGTGACCTTATGCATAAACCAGCTGCAGGACCACTGGGGAGATGAGGACCCACAGGCGCAGGACCTAACCTCAGGCTCTCACGTGCAGGGCTGTGGGGTAACAAGTGGGTGCCAGATCCAGCTCCATGACACCCTGGATCCAGAGGAGGGCCATGGGGAGAGTTAGGCATCAGGGAAGAGGGAATGAACTGGGGACCATGCAAAGATGGGGAAGGACGATATGGGTAGACGTAGGTGTGCGCTGCCTCTGGCTCAGGACCAGAAACCAGGGACGGCCACATCCAGACACACAGACCCTAAAACCCTGTCCTCAAGGCTGGTCAGTGCAGTGTGGGGGTGGAGGGATATCTGTGGGCACAGACCAGGAATAGTGACTCTAGGGCGTTGAGGGAGATGTCTGGCAGGGCCATCCAGCACTGTGGGAGCACAGGAGAAAGCCTGGGAAGTCATGGGAGGCCATGAGTACTGCAGGGACAAGCAGAGAAATAAGGGAAGAGGCTGAAGAAGCCCTGCTGACCTGTGGGGTAAAGACTGGGGAAGTTGGGAAAGGGGCATGGTCAGGGACAAGTCCAGCTGGAGTCTTCTGTCACAGTGGAGTGCTGGCTGACTTGACCACATCTTAAACGCTAGGAGCTTTCGCCCCCTAGTGGCCACAGCCAGAAGGGCCATCAGGGCTTTGCTGTGCAGGCCTCTAAAGGTGTCTTGAGTGGTCTTGGAGCTCGGCCTGCTGTAGGTAGAGACGTTCTAGCTCCCATTCCCTTCGACAGTTGAGAAAACAAGACCAAGAGAAACACCCGAGCTGCAAGGGGCCACACAGAGGCTGGAGCCAAGTTCTTGGTGTCCATAACTAAGAGTCCCTCTATAGGGTTTTGATAAAACATAGCCACTCTAGTTAAATGTGACTGACTTTCAAAGAGACCACAATGTTTCAGTTTACTAGCTTACACAGGTACCATGGGACGTCACATATTTATTTTTCTAAATGTGATCATCCTACTTGTCAAGCCAGAACTGACCCTGCAGTTACTGGTTACACCTAGTAGAAGCATCTTCCTGCCCAGACTCTGGCCCCCATCTTCCTCTGCCTTCTCCCAGACAGAATAGCACCTCAGCTGCCCATGATGAAATGAAGGCCCAGCAGGCTCCACTTCAGAAGCCCCTGGTCAGGCTAAGCATATCTGGTCACCCTACCCATCTAAAACCAGCAGTGAGCATGGAGAAGATCACCTTCCCCCAGCAGCAAGAATTGTTGAGGTGTTGGCACCCTGTGCTAAATTCTGGGCTCCACAGGCCCCATCTTTAGATCCTGCCAGGTAGGTGAGGAGGGTCCCTGTGTCTAGCAAAGGTGGAGCCTGGGCTCACCTTCGTTGGTCCAGCTCCAAACTCAATCTTTGGCAAGAATGAAGTTCTAGCTGCCAACCGGGGCTGAGTTCCAGGGCCGCAGGGACTGTGGGTTGCCCTGCCTGCTGCCACTTGGACAGGGAACAAGGAAAGACTCCTAGTCATGGTGTGTTCCTATAGATGCGTACATAATGCATATGGATGGACGCACCAGACTCTTGCTGCTGCAAATGCCTGTCCAGCTCTGTGTGGGTGGCTGAGAACTGAACCTGGACAGACATATTTAACACTCAGCTATCTCCCCAAGCCTCAGTCATGGTTCTTGTTCTTTAGAAAGTAGCTGGTGACACAGGGACCTGTTTGCTCCCAGGTCCTTGTCTTAATTCACTGGCTTGCCTAGGGAATCGCTGGCCTTTCTGGGGTTCACCTATCTGTAAAAGCAGCTGGGAGAGCCGGGCAAAGCCTTCACAAGGCATCCTAGCTTGAAGCCCACGTACAAAGTGGGATATGGTGGGAGAGGTCAGAGGCCTCCACTTGCTCTCCACCCCCACCTCCAGATACCAAGGCTACTTGGGACACTTCTCTTTTTAACTTATTATTTATGTGCATTTAAATTATTTGCATGAGGCCGGGTGTGGTGGCCTTTAGTCCTGGCACTCAAGGCACAGGTAGGGGGATGAAGATGAGTTCAAAGCCATCCTCAGACTTATATAGTGAATTCCAGGTCAGCCTTCACTAGTGAAACCCTGCCACAAAAAGCCAAAAAAAAAAAAAAAAAAAAAAAAAGTTTGGTGGGGTTTGGTGTTTGTTTGTGCTTCTTACACAAATTTTAGTAGCTCATGTTGCTGTTTTCACTTTATTCAAACTTCCATAAAGGCATATGCAGATGCAGACCCACCTCATTCCTTAAGTAGCTGTGTATCCCATCCCATCCATCAGCACCCTCTTGCAAATACATAGTTACAAAGCCACAATAAGTTGTCTCGTGTTTCAGGAAGCTTGGTGTGACAGCACAACCAGCTTTTTGTAATCCTAGCACTCGCTTGGGAGACTGAGGCAGAAAACTCTGCTTTCAAAGCCAGGTCCAGACCTAACTAGCTAGGCTATCTCTATGAAGAAGGAGGGAGGAAAAAAAATAACAGGAGAAAAAAAAGACAACCAAACAAGTATTTGGGAATTTTTGTAAGTGCTAGGTCAAACATTATGTGAGTAGCATTGCTATATTCCCTCCAAAGAGACCAATGCTTTCATGTCCCACCTGTATATAATGAGCATGAGTGTCCACCAGTGCTAGGGAACTAGAGATGGAACCCAGGGCCTTGTGCATGTCGGGCACTTAAGTACTCTAGAGGTGCAAGAGGAGCCCTTTATCTTATCAGCCTGATAGGAAAGATGCCCATTTCTTCTGAGGTTGGAACTTTCATAGCTAGAAAGTTGTCCTTAAGCCAGATGTGGTGGTGTGCATCTGTAATTCCAGCATTCAGGAAGAAGCAGGACTGCTAAAACTCTACAGCAGCCTGGTTTACATGAGTTCTGGGTCAGCTAGGGTTACAAATGGAGATTCTGTCTCAAAAAGCAGTGAAGTGGAACTGGAAAAACGGCTCAGCATTTAAGAGCACAGGAGGTCCTGAGACCAATAAGTTCAATTCTTCAGAATCCACACAAATAGCTGGACATGGTTACACATATCTGTAGCACCAGTCCTGCTGTGGGGAGCAGAAACCTGTGAATCACTGGGGCTTGCAGAAAATCAGCAAGCTCTAGTAAGAGATTCTGTCTCAAGGAAACAAGTGGATGAGTAATGGTGGGGGACACTGACAATCTCTCCTGACCTCTAACGCACAGGGCACTGCATCTACATACACATGGACACAACATACATAAATCAAACTACTAAACACATACCGTTGTGTTCATGTTCACCCACTTTCCATTGGTTCACCCATGACTCCTGGCTTTTGAGTTCAAATGTTTCCTGCCCATCCGGACCTTGCTCCAAGCCCAATCATCTTTGCAAGCAGCTCCCTAAGTGACTCTACTGCACATCTGCTTATACTCCTGCCCCTTGACCACCAGTGACTCCTCTTCTTGGGGCCTGTAAGATTAGCACCCCCAGGAAGAAATGGCCACTGACACTCTCCAGAGGCTGCACTTGCTTTCAACCTTAGGTGTACCCTAGACAACACCATCTTTACATTAGATACCTGCCTACAAACTAGAGCTTCCTGGAGGACAGCATCTGGTGCTACCAGTTTCTGGCCTCTTTGACCAAGTTCCCTTATTCACTCCCACACCCAAGGGCTAAGAAGGACCCTCCAGCCTAAGCCCAGCTATAGCATGAGGGACGCAGGACTGACTATAAGTCGACTTTCTTCACCATTCCCCAATGCTAGGCACTTGACTGTGCTTGTGTGTGCAGTGCGAGGTATGGGGTGCATGCATATGTACATATGCACATTTGTGGAGGCCAGCGGTTTTGTTTATGCTGACCACAAGCAATCCCACCCCCACCCACATTGGTGCTGGGGTCAGTTATGAGCATGCCCATACCTGAGTGCTGGGGATGGAACTCAGGTCCTCATTCTTGCTCAGCAAGCACTTTTACCCACTCACCCATGCTTTACCTAATTGTCTGAGGTTCTCTGCAAACCTGCCGCATTCTGAGAAAACTTGTTTCCCTACTCACTGCAATTCCTTTTAAGTGTCTTAGTAGTGAGCCCCAGGCCCTGAGGACCTGGGTAGCTTGAAATTATCTCACCAGAACTACTTGCAAGACACAGGACGCACAGTGGCCTGTTAGCTAGGACATTTCTTCCCACCCACTCCCATCACCCCTTGCTCGTCTCCACTCCAGCCACCACCCATCTATCGTCTCTTGGGCTCCCAAGTTCATGTTTTAGCAACCCAAGCCATAATCCTGGGTCCAGGAAGAGAGGCAACTGATAACAAGCAAGCCAAAGGTTAATCTAGCTGAACAGGCTGGAAAGTCAAATTGGCTTTGGAGAGCAGAAGTCTCTCGTGACTTGGAGGTGCACTCAGAGTACTAACTGGAGGGCTTTGGGACAGGAGTGAACGGCTTACCTCCCAAGGCAGAACTACAGCCTTCCCCTCTTATTAATCTCTTACTAGCTTGTCTGTGTCCCTTTAAGGAGACTGACAAAGACTCCAAAATGCTCACACTGACTGACCTTACTATGACAGGATTTTTGCTGATTGTTTTGAGGCAGAGTCTTGTGAAGTAGCTCACATTGGCTTCAGCTACTCAAGTGCTAGGATTACAGGCCTGCAGCTATATCAGTAAGATCATTTTGGAGGTTAAATAGTACAAGAACCTGCCAATCTTCTGGGACTGGGGAGGGATGTAATGCTTAAATACACACAGGGTCACTGGTCAAGGTCAGATAAGGTAAAAATCTGCAACAGTAATTGCCGTTACTGAATTTATTACAGATGTTGACTACCAAGTGCTGCATGTTATTTTTAACTTGTAACGAGGTAATGTGATGTAGGTAGAGCTAAGGTAAGAAGACATGCCCATGGTGTCTGTAGGCAAGGTTCAAAGGGTCTCATGTGTCTTCCTTGAGCACTAGCCAGGCCACAACAAGTCAGGTAAGCATATGGCATTCCTCAGTAACAGGCCTTGGGCCTTTGACTTCACAGCCAACTGCAGACACTCACGATAGGCCAAGCAAACTGACTGACACTATATACAGAGGATGTGGCCTTGGCCCATCCATCTTTTCCTTTTACTGTGGTGTGGGCTAGATGCACTACTTGTGAAACCACAACAGCTATGTGGGATGTATGTACTGTGTGGAATGGGTATGCTGACAAACATTTCCCAAACCCAATTATTTCAAGATACTTTATTTTCAAAATGGGTCACAACACTAAGCTTTGGGCCCATTCTGCCATTGTACAAGCTACAAATGCTTGCTCAGCAGCTGAGGGGCACACTTTAGTATGTTTGAAAAGTGAATAAAAATCCATATAAAACAAATATTCAAATAGTTTCCATAGGAACACAGATAAGTGTGACCCCATTGCCTAGCCTTCCACACTGCTGCATCTGTGCCAGCCCTACTCGTACAAAGACATTTCAAAACTAGCAGTCATTAAGTTAAGTGGACCCCCCAAATCCCTTAATTCAAGCTACACTCGCAGTTAAGAGCTACAAGAATGGTATCTACACATTGATACTAGTGGAAGCACAGGCTGCCGGGTGACGGTCCATCCCACTCTCCTGAGCACAAGACATGGGCAGAGTGCTGACATCCTGCTCCTCCACTTCAGGCGGGAAGCCGTGCTTCTGAACTTGCTTCATGAGTTGCCTGAGAGACAAAGAAGTGGCATATTCAAAACCCAAATCACTCCTAACTGGGCACTGTCCTAAGAGAATTCTTTACTTAGAGTAATTCCTTGGTTACTATACCAGTGTGTTCCTAAAACAAGCACTTCAGGAAACAATGAAACCACAGGTCACATAGAGTAGTCTGACTAGTTATTTTAATGATTCAACTTACACAGAAACCTAATTGTTCTTAGTTCTAAAGCTATTCTTCGGAAAACCTGAGACAACACAGGTGAGTACTGCTGGAGAATTTCTTTCTGTTCGTCCACATTTAATTCATGGTAAAAAAAAAAAATCTCTTACTCACCTAGACAAGAGCTAAACAAATTCAAGGTGTCCCTTTTTTTGTCATATTTAAACAGGGTATCATGTAGCTCAGGCAGGACTCAAACATACTACTATGTACCACAGTGTAATAATATTATGTAATAAAGATGACTTTGAACCCAGACCCTCCTGGCTCAGCCTCCCAAATGCTGAGACTACAGGCATATGTCACTACACCTGGATTTTTTTTCCTTCCTTCCTTTTTGGTGGTGCCAAAGATAGGGGCCAGGACTTTAACTCATGGTAAGCAAATGCTCTGCCACTGAGCTACATCCTCAACCCAGGTGCCTATGCTTGGTAGAACCACAAACATTATCTGACTCACCACATTGGTCGTGACATCACATAATAAATAGTAGGCCTCTGGAATCCATTGAAAGTAGAAGCAGCAGCAACAGTGTATGCACCCATGTTTTCAAAGAGCATCCAATCACCCACATGCATTTCAGGAAGGTTATAGCGTTCAACGATCCGATCAAGGCCATCACATGTTGGTCCCCAAATGCTGGAGGAGTAATACTTCTCATCTGGTTTGGGTCTCTTCTGTAGCAAGGGCTTCACATGTGCATGATCATAAAGGATGCAATTAAATGATCCGTATACTCCATCATTCACGTAATACATATAGGTTTGCTCATTCAATTCATCTTCATCTAAAAAAAAAAAAAAAAAAAAAAGACAGATTGACCTTAATTACCACTTTCTGGATCAACTTGCACCAATTCCTGTAATGACTAAACCTGATCATCATACATACCATCGGAGCCAGTCTGCTCCTTCAGCACAATTTTTTTGGCAATGATATTGACTGCAAGCGTGAAAGCTGATGCAACGTAGTATCTGCCCGGCTCTGCTATGATTCTCACACCACAGTCTGATGGAAAGTACTTATCCAGCGCTGGGTTGATCACACTGGTGATCTTAATAGTGAGAGGGAACAAACAGTCACTCATGATGCATAATTCACAGAGAGGAGAAAGATCACAGTCCCATGTGTAACAGAACATGATGGCAGCCTAAGATCCCACATCAGGTTTGTCACCAAGTAACAAGCAAAATAAACATCTCCCTGGAAACTAAGTGGCATACCCTACAGTTCCACTTTCATTCCTCTCTGGAAACCTCTCTTATCTTAAGGTAGATACCCCAACTGAGGAGGGCCTTCAGTGAAAGGGAGGAAAATGAACACAAGAGTAACAAAATGGGAATATGACCAACTTACAAGTATGTTCATATACTAAAATTTCTAATAAAATCATTTTAAAAGACATTGAGTAGGATTTTTATCAAATAATGATACAAAATGTTACTGCCAAGTGAGTTATCAGTCAAGGTGCCAAAATAATTTTGTTTAGCAAATACATACCAATAAGATAAAAGTCCTTATATTCTGCCTCCCACACATAATGTAACAAATAAGATCAATATATAGTTAAGCACCACACAAAAGCTTCACTTCAGGGATGGAGATGGAGTACCCACGTAAACCAGATGCACAAGGTGGCACATGTGTCTGGAGTTTTTTTGCAATGGCTAGAGGCCCTGGCATGCCCATTCTCTCCCTCTCCCCACCCAAAATTAAAAAAAAAAAACAAAAAAAACTTTTACTTCAAAAGGGACTGAACATTTTAATATGTTGTATGAGAAGCCAAGCCTGCTGGCACACCTTTGTAATCTCAGCACAGGAAGGCTGAGGAAGGAAGAGTTCAAGGACAGTACAGACTACACAGTCAGACTGTCTCAAAAGCAACATTGAAATGGCCAGGTGTGGTACGCACACCTTTAATCCCAGCTGACTCAGGAGGCTAAGGTAGAAGGATTGCTATGATTTCAAGGCCAGCCTGGGCTAGAGTGAGATCCTACACCTCAAAAAAACAAAAAATAAGCCAGGCGTGGTGGTGCACGCCTTTAATCCCACCACTCAGGAGGCAGAGGTAGGAGGATCACCATGAGTTCTAGACCACCCTGAGACTGCATAGTGAATTCCAGGTCTGCCTAGGCCAGAGTGAGACTACACACAAAAAAAAAAAAAAAAAAAAAAGTTGTTTTAGGTTTAACACATCTAGATTCTGTACTGTTCCCAAAAGGCAAAAGAAACTTGCCAAAATATGTTATTTTTGTTATAAATTACCTCTTCAAATTTAAGCTTCACATCCTCAGATCCAGGAAAACCACCACCAATATCAAGCAGATACATGCTGAAACCAATCTCAGCCTAGATGAAAAGAAAAGAAGTCAAACTGCCAAATTCGTAACAAATACTGAAAGCAAATCTGTTCAGCAGGGTGTGGTGGCGCACACCTTTAATCCCAGGACTAGGGAGGCAGAAGTAGGAGGATCTTGAGTTTGCCGTGAGTTCGAAGCCACCGTGAAACTACATAGTGAATTCCAGGTCAGCCTGGGCTAGAGTGAAACCCTACCTCAAAAAACACACACACACACAAACATCTATTTAATAGGAAGGAAGAGTTAAGAGTGGTTGTCACTAATGGGTCACATATACTCACTCCCATGTCGAAGACACAACGGGCATCAGATACTGCTTGAACAAACGTCTCAGGATCCGTACAGCCACTCCCTACATGGAAGCTGAGATTAAAAAGGAAACATGATGTCATTTCTTAGTAGTTCTCAAGTAGTAGGGAAATGCTATAAAACTAGCATAGCTCAATGTCTTAGCCTGTAACTATGCCAGCAAGATCTCACCTGACACCAATGACATCAATATTTAGCTCTTTTGCCCGTTCCAAGAGAAGTCTGCTGATTTTGAGTGTGGCACCAAATTTAACACTGAGGCGACAGACTGCTTTGGAATCATCAGTGGCAATTCTCAAAACCAACCTAGAATTAAGAAAACTGCATCAAATCTCATGACAGGTAAAGAGAATCTTGCCCTAAACACTGGCTCTGGTTTTATGAAGGGTTTTTTGTTTTGTTTTGCAGGTAGGGTCTGCCTACCTCTGCCTCCCAAGTGCTGGGAGTAAAGGTGTGCACCACCATGCCTGGCTAAGAGTTTTACTTATTTCCTCCGGGGCAGATTCTTACTCTAGCCCAAGCTAACCTGGAACTAAGTAGTCCAGGCTGGTCATGAACTCACAAAGATTTTCCACTTCAGCCCCGAGTGCTGGGACTAAAGGTGTGTGACACCATGCCCAACTAGTAAGTTGTATTACCTAACCAAGGGTTTAACCTATTTCCCACAAAGGCACAAAAATCTAAGTGGAAATTTAAGACTGCTTGGCAAGAATCAACATCAAATGCCCAGATAAACTCACTTTGCCTTTGGGTGCACTCTGGCGACTTTCATCAACTCAACTTCACTATCAAAAGTCATCATCTGGACTCCACTACTGGCAGCATACTTAATTTGAGACACTTGTTTACAGGGATTTGCATAGATAATCCTCTCTGGAGGTACCCCAAGACTCTGCACCAACTGTATTTCAGTCTGAAAAAGAACAGCGTTGTGTTATATATATAAAACAAATTCAATAAACAAGAGCACAAGGACAATGCAAATGTGTTCCTCATCCTATGGCGAAGAGTTAAAACAAGGCGTTTTATATTTATCTCTTCCATACTGTGCTGCTGTGGCTCACCTTGCTTGCACAGTCGAATCCTGTCCCAATGGCAGCTAGGGTGTTCACTATGGCTCTGCTATCATTACATTTGACTGCATAAAAGGGAGTGACACGAGGAAGAGCTTTTAACCACCTTAGATGTTTCTTTAGAATGTCTCCAAGGTCCGCAACATAAAAAGCATCCTTATCATCCTGAAATGAGAGTGAACACAAGTAACTCTTAGCAGTCCTGTGGCATGCTTCTATTCTTTTCTGGCACTCACCAGATTCTTCTCCTACTGGTGGCTAATTAAATTCTAAATTCCCTACCTAGCAGGACATTCATGCACTACTGTTTCCTTTCTAGGACTCCACTAGCACTAGGCAAGCACTCTCAGAGCTCCACTAACAACATGAGCCTCACATACTTACAGAAGAAGAAACTTCATTAATTTTTTGGTCCAGAATGTCCTTGGCAGTAAAGCCTTCATCAAGGATGTGGCAGTCAATCTCTTCCTTATTAAAGTTGTTCATGGTTTCTCAATGTGCCTCTGAAATACAAGTGCAAGTGACAGTGAACAAATTCACTCAGAATCCTTAGCACTGTGCTTATCAAGGTGAGCCTGCAATCACTGAGAATCATTAAGATGAATACTTACATGGAAACTAAGAGATGGAGTTAAGGAAATTATTTCCAGCTTCTCAAAGGTAATTATCTGGGAATTTCAAACTTTGTGTCCTTGGAGCAGCAGTGGAAATGCTCTAGAGAATAGAAACATACGAATTACTCAGTTAAAAGGTCAGGCATTATGAAATAGTATACCACAGTAAGCAGAGAATAAAGTCCTCAAGAAAAGATCACTCAGCTAGTGATCCCACTGGAGTGTTGGGATTGAAAGTGTGTACCACCACACCCAGCCAAACAAGGCTATTTTAAGTGCCAAAATATCAGCATATTGTTAATGGTATAACTTTGATATTTAGTGAGTTCTAAAATGGAAAAATCTTAATTGCTTATTATTTTAGATGTACCAAGCATTATACTCTAATTTGGGAACTATTCTTCCATATCTCTGTTAACTAAGTTTTGCCAGGTATGATGGCACATGCCTTTACTCCCAGCACTTGAGAGACAGAGGCAGGAGGATCAGATAGCTGTGAATTTGAAGACAGCCTGAGACTACAATAGTGAATTCCAGGCCAGCCTTCCTATACAGCAAGACCCTACTCAAAAGAAGCCAAAGACATACCACTCAATGGTATGAAACTCTCAACTATTCCAGATCCCACAAGCCTCTGCAGTATCTGAGGACATCAGATTACATATGGGTTAACCCCCCCCCACAAACACACACACTCAAAAAATCCTTCCCCACTCCCACAAATAGAATGTGGGTTTCAGCAGCTGTCTGCACACAGTGCACTAATAGGGATCCATCTAACAATGCCAGTCTTTACTTAGTGTTGTCCCAGCTCTTTGCAGACCTATCTATAGATACCTTGCCATTTCTTACTTCCTCTACAACTTATACAGGATCATTTAGTGACTCGGATGCATCATGAAAGTATCTTGCACACACAATTTAGTGAGTGATCATAATTTCCTAAGAATTTCAGGAGTAAATAACTTCTACACTGGATCAACTAGGCATGTATTTTTTTACACTGACCTACAACTCTACTATAATATATAGTTGCTGTTATTTTATCAGAAGTCAGTGTTCATCAATCAGTGCTCCCTACCAAATTAGCAATCTGGGTATTCCAGCTATCTTCAGAGGTTCTGCCACAGACTTGGTTATGGACAACAACCATACCCTACCGAACTTCTGGCTAACCTTATGTAAAATAAGCAAGATTATGCTGTTAGCATTAAAAACTAATGTTCTAGGCTTTCATGAAATGTGACACTGGCAAGTGAGTTCTTAGAATTACTGATTCTACCATTTAAAACTTTAAAATTCTAGCACTTGGAAGGCTGAGATAGGATAGCCACGGGCTAGAGTGAGCCCCTGCTTCAAAAAACCAAAATGAATAAATGTTCTACAAGGTAAGAATTTTCTTCTTTTCCTCAGGGCAGACCACTTCAGTGCCAGCAGCCTACAGGGAGAAGCCAGGCAATGGTTCAGGAATACAGTTTGCTTTGGCATAAAACACTATGTATGAGAGCCCCAGGGAGACAGGCCTGCCATAAATCCAAACCCATGCATGGTAAAACTTGCTTTTAAACCTCAACCTAATGTGACTTTTCTGGCACTGTCAACATCATATGCCATCTAAATCACCCCAAGGAAAAGGTCAGAGATCAGAACCAGCAAACTCGTTTTTGCCTGTAAGCGTGAAACATAGATGCTCAAGCAGTAACTAATTATTTAAAGTCTTGTTCAATGTTTTTGAGGCAACCTTCAGACTAAACCTGAAAAGCTTTGCTTCTTTGAAATAGGTTACTATTTACTATTTTGCTTTTCTGTGTCTTCTAAAGCTTTGCCTGAGTAATTTATCTGAAATAATGTTACTAACACCTTTTGGTCCTGGGTTTAGAGAAGCTTTAAACAGTGACAATTACAGCACGATGGTAACAGTGGAAGAGGTATGAGCCAATGCAAACAAAAACAATTCCACAAGTCAAATTCTATCCGATCTTTGGTTTGAATAAAGTAAGCCACCACATTCTTTGTGTTCACCAGACATTCCTGGTCAAGTCCTGCTCCCCACATTTTCAATTATTCAGGATTTTCAACCAACACAACCAACCTCTTTTCATTTTTTTTCTTTTGAAAACCTCTAAGCTGGCTCCTACATGTGAGCCGGTCGAGTCAGGCTTTTTTCTTAAATCACTAAGTCATTCTAAGAGTCCTTAAACAAACAACTCTCGAGACATGGCCGGTCAGGTAAAAATTAAAAATAAAAAAATTATCAACAGGGACTCCTGGACTTTCAGGTCTAGCAATTTCCACATCGGGGTCACCAGGGCTGTCTACTCTGTACACATGGCAAAACTAAAAAAGAAAAAAAAATCAAATTTTAAAAAGGAAATTCCCGGCGTCTCCATCTCGAGCTCCGTACCGGCGGGCAATCTGCCCTGCACCTGCCGCGGACCTGCCACCCGGGCGCCCAGGGAAGCGGCGGGAGGAGGCTCGAACCGGCGTCCGCAACGCCTTCCGGCCGGCGCCCGACCCGGGAACCCGCCGCTGACGTGGTCTGGGGGAACCGGGCGGATCTAGCCAAGGCCCTCCGAGCCCAGGCCCGGGAGAAGCGAGCAAGACGCCGCAGCGGCCTCGGCGGCGAGCGGCCGCGGGTCAGTGGCAGCCGCTCCTTCCCGAGGAGCAGGACGCCGGACCCGAGGCCGCTCGCCACCGCAGCCGGTCCCGGGCGGGCCCTCCCTGGAGGGTTGCGCGACCACGTGTCCCGTTCCCGGCGGCCGTGAAAGCGGGCGCAGGGCCGGCCAGCCGGTCGGTCCGGGGCCGCCGGGGACACGTGGCCGAGCCTCCTGGTCACCGCTCGTCTTACCTCACCAGGCCGGGGCGCCGCGGGCCGGCCCCATGGACATGCCGCCCGTGCTCGCGCCAGAGCCTGAGGAGCGCTCGGCCGCCCGCCGCCGCGCCCGTCAGCCGCCTCGCTCCCGCCTGCCGGAGACGCCAGCCGGCCCGAGGTGGCGCCGAGCTGCTGGCTGAGGGCGACCGGCGGCGGTAGCGGTGGGGACGGTGACGGCCGCGAGCGACTGACAAAGCCCGACGGCGCGCAGCGCCGCTACTTATACGCTGTGCGCGTCGTCATGGAGACGCACCAGCTCAAACCAGCCGCAATCGGTTCCGGCCGGGGTGTCGTGGGGGGGGAGGGGCTGGGGCTCGGCGACCGCCAACCCCGGCCCAAGAGCGCCGGGAGCGGTGAGGGAGGTGGGGAGGGAGGGGGCGCGGGCCCGGAAACGTCAGTGCAGACGAGCGTCCGCGCGTGCCCGCCCGCCTGCGCCCCGGCCTCCCCGCCCCGAGCGCCCCGCCCGGCCTCGCGCCCCGCCACGCCCTGCGCAGGTCTGCGCACGCGCAGTATGCCTCAGGCCGGGCCGGCCGCGACCCGGAGCCAACACGCGCACGCGCGCCGTGCCACCCGCGAGTTGCCGCGTCTGGGCTTGAACGTCGTTGGATTTCGGCATCCGAGCCAAGCAAAACTGTTTCTTTCACTCAGCGGAGAAACGGATCGCGGTTGTGTACCGAAGCCCGATGAGCCGTGAGCCGTCACGTGGACGCCCCCGGGCGCACTGCAGGCGAGGGGACTGCAGGTCACTTTGCCATCGTAACACCAGGTGTAACACCAGGTGGCCGGCAGCGGTGGCGGGAAACATACCTGCGTGAAGGTGTTAGGGGAGGCCGGGGATGATGGCGTCCCAAAGCACCCTCTGCCCTCCAATCTTGGATGGAGCGCATTAGTAAACCGGTCTTTCAGGGTGACCCCATGCGGCACTCGGAGTCATGGAAGTCGCCACATGAAAGTGTGTGGACAGTGAATTTATATGGCAAAGACTACAACAAACTCGAGATCCGTCCGAGGGCAGTGTCTTCGGGGACTGGATTGGGCCACTCAGACCCGCGCTATCCACCCCAAGAGGGGACTAAAGTTTGAAGGAATTTGAGACAGTTTTCAGTCATTTTTATCGTTCAGGCCTTTCAATGAAGACAAAAATTTGAGGTCTAGGGAAATGGAAATGGCTCGGCCGTGAAAGGTACTTGCTTCGTAAACCCTGCCCGCCTGGGTTCCATTTCCCCGGAACCCACGAAAAACCAGATGCGCAAAAGTGGTGCAAGTGTCTGGTGTTTGCAGTGACAGGAAGCCCTGGCGCTCTCCACCACCCCCCCCCCTTCCCTCTCTGTGCCTCCCACCCTCCCTGGATCTCCTTCTCTCTCTCTCAAGTAAATAAAAAAAATTTTTAAACCGGGCGTGGTGGCGCACACCTTTAATCCCAGCACTCTGGAGGCTGAGATAGGAGGATCGCCATGAGTTGGAGGCCAGCCTGAGACTACATAGTGAATTCCAGGTCAACCTGAGCTAGAATGAGACCTTACCTCAAAAAACAAACAAACAAAAAAATGTTTTGTTTTTTAACATTTGAGACTTTTCTTTCATTTTTACCACTCATTTCTTTGAAGACAAATTCACCTGATAGGACAAGCCCCACCCTAAGGCTTGTGTGAGGATAAGGCTTTCAGGTGTGGCAGTGTAGGCCTGGAATCACTGGGGATTGAGAAGTTCAAGGCCAGTCTCAAAAACAAGAAAGTGTGAGACTGGGGAGATGCTCTGGGTAAAAACGCTTCAAATGCTAGCCTGACATACTGAATTCTGATTCCCAGAACCCATAAATAAAGCTGACCTCCCCCTATAGGCATCAGTGTGCCTGTACTTAAACACACACACATACACATACAAAGATTGAAAACGTGGGTGAGGGGGAAGGTATCAGAAGGAAAATATATATTTAAAAAAAGTGTGGGGTGGGGGAGGAAGGGTATTACTATGGGATACTTTTTATAATCATGGAAAATGTTAATAAAAATGGAGGAAAAAAGTGTGGGAGCACTCATGAGGCCTCCCTGACTTCAGGCTAGCGTGGGCCTACAGAATGAATTCCAGGTCAGCCTGGGTTAGAGTGAGACCCTACCTGGGGGGGAGGGGGGGTGGGGGGGGATGGGGGGGGAAGGGGACTGGGAAGATGACTCAGCAATTAAAGGTGGTTGCTTGCAAAATTTGCCAGCCTGTGTTCAATTTCTCAGTACCCGTGTAAAGCTGTATGCGCAAATGGCACATACACCTGGGGTTTCTTTTGCAAATAAATAAATAATATACTTTGGGGAAAACCAAAGAAAGAAGGTGTAACCTGGCCATCAGTTTTGTTGCAGGGGGCCCTGGAGAGACTGATTTAGCTCTCCTTCCAACTTGCATTCCTTTAAAAAAATTTTTTTTACAAAGGGGAAAGTGTGGTGGGGGGAGGGAGGGAATTACCATGGGATATTTTTTTATAATCATGGAAAATGCTAATAAAAATTTTAAAAAAATAAAAAAAAATTTAATATTTTATTTTGTATTTTGTATTTATTGATTTGAGAGAGAGAGAATGGGTGTGCCAGGGTCTCCAGCCACTGCACACAAACTCCAGATGCATATGCCACCTTGTATATCTGGCTTACGTGGGTCCTGGGGAATTGAACCTGGGTCCTGTGGCTTTGTAGGTAAGCACTTTAATCACTAAGCCGTCTCTCCAACCCCCAGTTTGCATTCTTGGATGAGTCACTGCCCTTCTCTCTAGTCTCAGATTCCAAAGAAACTATACGGCCACAAAATCCTGTGAAATTTTGAAAAATGTGGCCAGACCTGGAGCATAGTCTGAGTATTTTCTGAGGGAATGTGGGCCTAAGGGCACAAATGACCCACCTTTTCCCAGAGCAAGTGTGCCTTGTGTAGGAGCAAGAGCAGGAAAAGCAGTGTAATCAAGTGTGTTCATATGTAAAAGATGTGATGGGCAGTATACACTTTTCTCTTGGGCATCCTGCATCTTTACAGAGTTCTGGGGCAGTCACTGGGTACTAAATGGACAAAAGCCATGGGATGTAGTTTTCACCCTTAATGAGTGCCCTTCTTCCCCAAGGAAAAAGCCATCAGAACCTATCCAGAGGGCTGGGGAGGTGCTTCTGCACTTAAAGGCACCAGGGTTGGCCCAAGTTCAATTCCCCAGTAAAGTCAGATACACAAAGTGGTGCATGGGTCTGGAGCATGAGGCCCTGGAGAGACCCCATTTATTCTCTCTCCATCTTGCTTTCTCTGTCTATTCACAAGTCAATGAACTCATCCAGAGAACATGAGGCACCTCATGGGGCATCTTTAAGTCTGATGTCAAAGTACTTGTGCCCCTCTATGTGAGAATGCATTTCATTTTCCTTCTTCCATGGTACTCAACTCCCTGACTGTACTTCCATTCATTTCAAACTCTGCCTGTTATATAGCTCCCTCAGAAAGGGGAAAACTGTTTCCTGTGTGCAGTCTCATGGCAGCTGGTGCAGAAGGAAGGTTGGGGTGATATGATAGGATGGGCCTTCTGCCTTAGAGCTAGAAGCATTAACTAACTGGGAGAGAGAGACTAAGACTTGGTCAGGAAACTCAGCTGGCTTAACCATCACACACATGAGCTACTCCTGCCTTGTCACACCCACCCAGATACACCAACAGCTCCAACCTACACATTGCACTTTCCCCTGGGGAGGACAAGCCTTGCACCATAACCCAGCTGGCCAACAGGGTGGGGACAGAAGCAAGGGAAGGAGGGGCCCACTTCCTGGGTGCCAACCCTGATGGCTGCCTTTGGACAGGCTCTGGCTAGGAGAGGCCCCTGTAGCAGGTTTGGAGGCATCTGGGAACTGAGTCATAAAACTCAACTACTAACCTGTATTCTAGAAGACAAGACTGGCAGTGACTAAACCCAACCTTAGTCAAACACGCAACATTATTGTCGATGTATTTTCACTGGGCTCTATCCACTCCCTTCCCATTTTCCTTGAGAGGAAAACAATAAGGATTGTGATGCAGCTCAGAGGAAAAAGCACTTGGCTAGCATGGAAGGTCCTGGGTTCAATAACTAACAATGCAAAAGAATTAGACAGCACCTTGTAAAATGAGTAATGCCCGACACCTAGATGTGGCCCTAATGTAGGGTCACATGTTTGTGTTCGGTGCAGAAGTTTTAAAGGAGGTGACTGAAAGCATCATGACCACATTAGATCAGCTACTCTGAGCCTCAGCGATCCCACCTGCTCGATCCTGGACTCAGCGCCTCATATTCATGATGAAGCACTGGGCCTCACTCCCCTCCTTGGAGTGCGAGGGCCCTATCTAGAAATGGGTGGTTGGGACAAATGAAAACTCAAGTCCATATAAACTGAGGTTCTAAGAACCTCTGATCTCTTTTACAAATAAGGTCCTGTATACATATGCTAAACCAGAAACCAAGACACATCTGATAAAGGTGACATTTGTTTCTTGTTTACATTAAAGGATTTATAAATGTATGTAGTAACAAATTTATGGCATCATCCTTATTAGAGAGAATTAAATAACATAAAAAGACAGTTCTGATAGGCTGGGTGTGGTGGCACATGCCTTTAATCCCAGCACTCAGGAGACAGGTAGGAGGATCACCATGAGTTCGCAGCCACCTTGGGACTACATAGTGAATTCCAGATCAGCCTGAGTGAGATCCTACTTCAAAAAGCAAAACAGAAAAAAAAAAAAAAAGACAGTTGTAGGCTGGGGCTTAGTGGTTAAGAAGCTTGCCTGCAAAGTCAAAGGACCCAGGTTCAATTTCCCAGGACCCACAAAAGCCAGATGCACAAGGTGGTGCATGCATCTGGAGTTCATCTGCAATAGCTAGAGGCCCTGGCACACTCATTCTTTCTCTCTCTCTTTCAAATAAATAAAAATTTGAAAAATAAGACAGTTTTCAGCAACCACATAGGTATCTAGTTGATATTGGCCAATTTGAGACTGAAAGCTTTCTGGAAAATGAGTCCATGTCCTGCTTACAAGGGTACAAGATTGTATTTTGCCTCACCAAATTTCTCCCCAAAGCATGGAGGGATTGACTCTGAAGTGAATTCATATCTGGCCACATAAAGTTAGTATCTTTCCTGGCAAAGCTGCCATTACTCAGGATGCCTGGGTAGTGGGACCTAGTCACAGGACACACTAGTCACATTTAGATGTTTGGCCAAAAATAGTGTTCTGTTGCTCAGTCACTCACCAGGACGCTAGCCTTGCCCTGGAATCATATTGGGTGTTTCCAAATATCTAATCTTCCCTCCAAGGCTGAAAGTGTGCCACCTATGCTGATAATCTGAATAATGTGCCCAAGGCAGGGAAGGCAGCTTCCAGGGAGGCCCTCCTTGCTCTGAGCAATGGTGGCATCATCAGAGAAGTGGCATTCCTCCAAAGGCTCTCTTGGAAGCAAGACTCCCATGCGTGTGTGAAAGATGCAGGATGTTTGTTTTAGAAATACTGTGGTTACATCATGGCCACATCACTGCTGTACCTCACCCCAGCCTTGGCCAGGCTTGCTGGGAAAGACCAGGCAGCGGCTCAAAGATAGAGACTAGGCCAGGACTGGAGCCCACAAAGCTCTAGGTCAGGAACCACATAGAACATAACAGAGAAGTAGCTTCTGTCCAGAGGTTCATTTTGATGGCACGAGGGTGCCCAGCAATGCTTAACTTCCTTGCCTTGTTGGTGGGTTGAAATCAAGAGTGTTGGTGAGAGCCGGGCGTGATGGCCACACCTTTAATCCCAGCACTTGAGAGGCAGAGGTGATTCAAGGCCACCCTGAAACTACATAGTGAATTCCAGGTCAGCCTGGACTAGTGAAACCCTACTTCGAAAAAAAACAAAAAGAGTGTTGGTGAGAGTATGGGCTAAGCTGGCATTCAGACAGGCACTTAACATGGCCAATGGCAGGACAGCAAATTTGAGAACTGACTGCCTGCCCTCAATCACTACTGGCCTTTTGTCAACAAAGTTTGAACATCCCCGCCTGGCACCAGGACCCATCCATTGAACTCCACCGTGTCACCCTCTCATCCCTGCCCCTGATATCCCACCCTAGAATACAAGGTGGGCAACTTTGACTTTCTACCTCATCCTTCCTATCCCTGCCCTCCACTTCTGCTCTGAAGTCAGAACCACGATCTCCTTCTCTTCAAGAAATTTTTTTTTTCGTTTACTTATTTGCAAGCAGAGAGAATAAGTGGGGAGGGGTGGGTAATGAACATGCCAGGGCCTCATGCCACAGCAAATGAACTCAGATGCATGTGCCACTTTGTATATCCAACTTTATGTAGGTGCTGGGAAATTCAACTCGAGCCATCAAGCTTTGCAAGCAAGTGCCTTTAACCATTGAGACATCTCTTCAGCCTTACTTCTCTTCATAAATCCAGTTCCTACCCTTAAGCCTGGCCCACAAAAGAAAAAAAAAAAGAAAAAAGAAAAACACAAAACATTTCATATTCTTAGCTTAAAACTGGGGCTCATCTGCTGGGTGTCATGGTGCGTGCATGTCACCTGTGATCTCAGCACTCTTGAGGCTGAGGCAAGAGGGTCTCAATTTATTGGGCCAGCCTGAGCTACATACTAAGATCCTGTCTCAAAACAAAACCAAGCTGGGAGTGGTGGCACATGCCTTTAATCCCAGCATCCAGAGGCAGAGGCAGGAGGATCACCATGAGTTGAGGCCACACTGAATCTCCATAGTGAATTCCAAGTCAGCCTAGGATAGAGTGAGACCCTATTGGGGTCGCAGGGAAGCCGGGCGTGGTGGTGGTGCATGCCTTTAATTAAGGCACCTCTACCTCAAAAAAAAAAAAAAAAATTGGGGCTGCCTTGAAAAAAGTCTGTTAAAATCTGTCACTTCTGGTTACTGTGTAGGCAACTGGCTCACAGGAATTTCTCATGTGTGCTCTAGAGTTAGGAATGAAAGGATTTGAGTAGTCATCCTTGGATTGTGTATGAATTGTTCATTCAGGACATGTCTGTTGAGCACCTTTTGTGTGTAAGGGACATGCTACATGCTAGGCCAGGGGCACCCTCAGTGGCTGCCCCTAGGGACAAGTTCCTGGGGACTAGCAGGACCTAACATTCAAGAAAACAGCCGTTTGCTTTTATTTTCTCCAAAATGCCTGACAACTCCCACAAGTCAGAGCACCTCTGCTGGATTTTGCCACTGTCCCATTTTTGCTGGAGCCGCACCCTCATGGGGCCCCACCTCTGGGAAGCCCCAGAGCCAGCAAGCTCTCTTCTTCCTTCTGCGGCAGGGAACTGTACGCCGGATGGTCCTTGCACAACTAAGGCCTCTGGAAGGTGTGTGCTTTTCCTGGAGGCAGTATGAGTGCCATTTCCTGCCCAGGCCACAGCCAAGACCACCCACAGGGGTCTGTACTGAGGCTGCTAGGAACAGAGGCACATGGGCCTTGGGCCCTGTGAAGCAGTAGGGAGGGGAGTGTGACAGGATCTGAGACTCTGGTCTCCATTTTACCATCTGTGATTGCTTCTATGCTAGGGCCCAAGAAGTTGTTGGGCCCAAGGAAGTCTCCATTCTTATACACATCTGGTTTTACATGGGTTTTGGGGAATTGAACCCTGGGCTGTCAGGCTTTGCAAGCAAGAGCCTTTAACCACTGAGCTCAGGAAGTCTCCATTCTTAAGCAGCTCAAGGTCAGAGGGAGGCCAAGCCTCAGGTCTGTGCTATGATGTGTTCTGTCATCCAGACTGTGGTCGCATAGGTTACTACCACAATGACCAGAGAACAGAAACATCACAAACAGCTCAGAGAAAGTAGCTGGACTTAGGCAAGCTGGTCCAAGGTTGTGAACTGACAGGGCCCAGGGCAAGAACAAGACCTATAGGCACAGAGAGAGGTGTCTGTCTATGTGTCCGATTCTCTTAAGGGATACATCCGTGGGCTGCGCGTACAGGGCACAGTGGGGCAGGGGCCTCTGAGGGCAGCACCCTACCACCTTTTTTTGGTGACATCAACCTGCAGCTCCCATCGGGCAAAGCAATTATACAAGACAGACAGATCAGGCACACACAAAACCTTCCTGTTTTTGTTTTTTTTTTTTTTTAATTTTTATTGTTTAGCATTTTGTGCCCTGTATCACCCAGCTACAGAAAGCAGACAGTGCAGTGGAGAAAATGAACAGAAAATATCACAGCTTCAGCTAGGAGCTAGCATGCTGGGACTGGGAATAGAAGGGAGGAAAACCCCCAACGAGCTGAAGCCTCAATGGGACCTGTACCCACAGAGTGCCACCCTGTGGAGGGTGTTGGAACCACCAAGAGGCCAGAGGAGAAGAAAACCAGCCAGCTTTCCCTCCTCCCAGCTCCCAAACTTGAAGGCAAGAGAGCTCTCTTCTTGTCCTCAGGGCTCAGTCCCCAGTCCCTCTAGCCCCCCAAAACACACACACACCTAGGTGTTCCTAGGTGGTGGGTGCAGGTAAGTCAGTCTGGCCATTTCCACATTGCTTCCTAACAGGAGATCCGAACGCTTGTAGATGCTTCATGTTGGTTTGAGCCACAAGGAGAACCCACCATCTCACCATGTACCATCTCACCAAACAAGAAGTCCCAGGGAGGGAGGCTCCAGGTTCAGTTGTTGAGAATCTCAAGAGCAACATAAAATACCTGCATCTGCTTTCTTTCCATCTTTTCTTCCTCTTTCTTTCTTTTTCCTTTTTTGTTTTTTTGAGGTAGGGTCTTGCTCTAGCCCAGGTTAACGTGGAATTCACTCGGTAGTCTCAGGGTGGCCTTGACTTCCCAAGTGCTGGGATTAAACGCGTGTACCACCAGGCCCGCCCGGTGCTCTCTTTCCCTCTTTCTGCATTTCCATGCCCAGCTTTCCTTATGGTTCAAGGTGGCTGCCCCAGCCCTTGGCATCATTTGCAGATAAAAGGAAGGATTATAGAAAGTGGGGAAGGGTGTTGACCTGTGTCTCTTTTACTTTACTTAAAGTAACTTACTAATGACTTTAGCCGGGACTGTCCCTTCCTGCTCATTGAAGAGAATACAACTCATCTTTTGGCTGCCCTGTCCCAAAGGAGATAATTTGTTTAGTTAGTTTTAGTTTTGTTTTGTTTTTCAAGGCAGGGTCTCCTCTAGCCCAGGCTGACCTGGAATTCACTATGTAGTCTCAGGCTGTCCTCTAATTCATAGCAATCTTCCTACCTCTGCCTCCTGAGTGCTAGGATTGAAGGCATGTGCCACTGTGCCTGGCTTATTTTTTTAATTTTTAAAAATTTATTAGAGAGAGAGTGTGTGTAAGTATGGGCAGGTCAGGGTCTCCTGCCACTGCAAATGAACTCCAAACACAGCACCACTTTGAGCATTTGGCTTTACGTGGATACTTTGGAAGCAAGTGGCTTTAATCACTGGGCAATCTTCACAGCCCTTGAGGAGGGTAATTTAAACTTGAGCCACTTTAAGTGCAGAAACAGGTGCAGGCCTCCTATGAAGAGCATAGGCAGTGGGAAATTGCAATCCGTTAGGGTTAAATAGCACCTCTTCCCTGGAAGTTGTCACCCCCTGCCCTCAGAATGCCACCTTATTGGAGACTGGGTCTTTCGGAGCACATCAAATCAAATGAGTGCTCAGGGTGGCTCTCAACCCAACATGACTTAACGTCTTCACAGGGAAATGTGCACACCAAGGCAGGCTCAGGCATAGGGTAACGTTCACAGAAAGAGGAAGACAAAGCCTGGGGTGATGCTTCTAGAAAGTAAGGAGTGTCAAGGTTGGCCAGCAGCCCCCAGAAGCCAGCACAGAGGCTGGGACCATCTCCCTCAGGGTTCAGTGAGAAGCAACCCGGTCATACCTCCTCTCCAACTTTAGGCCTCTAGAGATTTGGGGAGACAGATTTCTGTTGGTTAGATCCAGTTTATCTTTCTTACAACAGTATGAGAAAACTCCAGTATTCTCCACAAAACCAGGATTCAGCTGCTGAAGGAAGAAAACCATGACATAGGATGTGTGACTTGGGCTGACACTGAACTTTCTTCAACACTCCCAAGCTGGAATAGCTCAAGTGATGAGTAATGCCTGTGGAGCCACAGACCACAGACGTTAGTTCCCAAAGTGCACTGCATCAAAGCACCACACAATGGTGGGCATAGTGGTCCCAGCTACTCAAGAGGCTGAGGCAGGAGGATCACTTGGGCCTGGGAATTCTGCAGCAACTTGGAAAATACAAGATCGTCCAACATCCCTCCTCCCCTGCCAAAAAAAAAAAAAAAAAAAAAAAAATCTGAACAAATCCTGACCATCCCCTGCTTCCTTCTCAGACATTGAAAAAGAAATTCTTGGACTGGAGAGATAGCCATTAGGGTGCTTGCAAAGCCTAAGGACTCAGGTTCTATTTTCTAGTACACATAAGCCAGATGCACAAGGTGGCACATGTGTCTGGAGTTTGTTTGCGGTGACTAGAAGCCCTGGTGTGCCCATTCTTTCTCTCTCTCTCTGCCTCTATTTCTCTCAAATAAGTAAATAAATAATTTTTTAATTTTTATTGTTTTGGTTTTTAGAGGTAGGGTTTCCCTCTAGCTCAGGCTGACCTGGAACTCACTACGTAGTTTCAGGGTGGCCTGGAACTCATGGCGCTCCTCCTACCTCTGCCTCCCGAGTGCTGGGATTAAAAGTGTATGCCACCACACCCGGCTTAAATAAAATATTTTTAATAAATGAAGAGAAATTATTTAGCATGTCTCCAGCAGAGAAACTCTCAGAGACCTTCATCCCTGCCCTAGATCCTTTCCAAAGCAATGGGGCCCCATTTCCCTCAATGACCTGGTCACTCACTCTTGAAGGGTATCTTTCCTGCACTCTGTCTTCACACAGAGCAGAGGTGTCCATGGGCAGGTGGCCTTTTCAGTTCTTCTTCTTTGGTGGGAGCTAAGGGCCATCTGTAGACAGAAAGCAGACCAAACAGTACCTTCAAGGAGAAAGGGGGAAAATGGTGGGCTGGGTCAGGATTGTCCATAGCTCCTCAGTGGGTCAGTTAGTATGGGTATAAAATTTCTTGGTCTAAATACGTTTTCACTGACAGTCAATGGGACAGCTACATCACAGATATTTGTGATGTCTCAAAAATTGGCACACATCCTGGTCTAGAGTAAGACCCTACCCCCCCCAAAAAAAAGATATCCTCTTATCTATTGCCTATCCCAGAGCCACACCTCAAAATTAATCCAGGATATAGCTGCTTGACAGGCATGTGATAGATCAGGTCCTAGAATAGGCCACAAGCCATAGAAAGAGCACAAGGGAGCTGGAATGATGGCTTAGAAGTTAAGGCACTTGCCTGCAAAGCCTAAGGACCTGGTTTAAATCCCCAGGAACCACACAAGCCAGATGCACCAGGTGGTGCATGTGTCTAGAGTTCATGTGTATCATCCATAGGTCCTGGTTTGCCCATTCTCTTTCTATCTGAATCTTTTCTTTTTTTTGTTCTCTCTCTCTCTCAAATAAATGAATAAAAATGTTTTTGAAAGAAGAAAGAAATAAAAGAACAAGTGAGTGGGCCCAGGGGAGCCCTGAGACTGGAAGAGGCCAGTCCAGAGGAGGCAGGGCTGGAAGAATCAGGGTGAGAAAGGAAAGCAGTGTGAAAGGGCACAATGGGTTTACTGATATAGCTGCCCTGGTCCACCTGGTCAGGCCTGACAGAAAGTAGTCTCTCCTCTACTCTGGTTAACCTTGTAACTCGTTTGAACCTAAGAGACTGTGTCAAAGGCCGTATGAGATCACATCCCCAAATGTGATTTTCTACCGTGTTAGCGGGACACTCACCTAGGGAGAACTTGGTCTCCTTCTGGGGCATCATTGAGGTCCTAGCTAGAGAGAGAGAGAAAGAGGGAGAGGAAAAGTATGGGCAAGCCAGGGTCTCCAGCCACTGCAAAGAAACTCCAAATGCATGTGTCACTTTGTGAATCTGGCCTACATGGTGTTGCTGTCAGATTTGCATTGCTAGCAGAAATCATCCGACCAAGAGCATCTTGTGGGGGAAAAAAAGGTTTATTTTGGCTTACAGGCTTGAGGGGAAGTTCCATGATGTCAGGGGGAAACGATGGCATGAGCAGAGTGTGGACATCACCCCCTGGCCAACATAAGGAGGACAATAGCAAAGGAGAGTGTGTCAAACACTGGCTATAACACCCATAAGCCTGCCCCCAACAATACACTGTCTCCAGGAGACATTAATTTCAAAATCTCCATCAGCTGGGGACCTACCATTCAGAATACCTGAGTTTATGGGAGACACCTGAATAAAACCACCACATATGAGTATTGGGGAACGAACCCAGGTTGTTAGTTTTTCAGGCAAGCAACTTAACCACTGACCCATCTCTCCAGCTCAACAATTATTTTGAATGCTCCTCTCCTTAGTACAACAAAATTATTTTCCGTTATAACATGCCAAAGTCAGCAGTAGTTATATTTTTAGGCAGTCTCAGTGTATCCTAGGCTGACCTTGAACTCATAGCAATCCTTGTACCTCAGCCTCCTGAATGCTGGGATTATAGACATGCGCCAGCACGCTGGGATAGACATCATTATTTTTCTAATTTGTTCTTTAAGTTTAAAAAAAAATAAAAAATTAAGTATAAAGGAAGAAAATTCAATTTCAATGGCATTCAAATTAAGTTAAGCATTAGCTTGTGTAATTTTAAAATGTATAATTTAGGGATGGGGAAATGGCTCAGGGGTTACAGGTACTTGTTTGCAAAGCCTGATGACCCAAGTTCTATCCTCCACAGCACCCACATAAATCCAGATGCTAAATGGTGCATGTATCTATAATCCCAACCTCTCTACAATAGAAGCAGAGCCAAGAAAATCCAAAACCAACAGGCCAGCTAAACTGGCATTTGCTCATAATGACAAGAGACCCTATTTCAAAGCAGGTGAAAGAGGAGCACAGACACCTAGAGGTTGTCCTCTGACCTTCACACAAGTGCCATGCCACACTTGTGCCGCGTCACATGCACACACATGCATGTACATGAATCAGTAACCGGTGGTGCATGCCTTTAATCCCAGCACTTGGTAGGCAGAGGAAGGAGGACTGCCATGAATTTGAGGTCACCCTGATGCTATGTAGTGGTTTTCAGGTCAGCCTGAACTAGAGTGAAACCCTACCTCAAAAAAAAGACCTCCAGGGCTGGAGAGATGGCTTAGAGGTTAAGCGCTTGCTTGTGAAGCCTAAGGACCCCGGTTCGAGGCTCGGTTCCCCAGGTCCCACGTTAGCCAGATGCACAAGGGGGCGCACACGTCTGGAGTTCATTTGCAGAGGCTGGAAACCCTGGCGCGCCCATTCTTTCTCTCTCCCTCTATCTGTCTTTCTCTCTGTGTCTGTTGCTCTCAAATAAATTTTTTTAAATTAAAAAAAAGACCTCCAAGAAAAGTAATAAAATGTATAATTTATATTTGCATGCATCAAACAAATATATCACACCTTGCAAGTAACATTTTCTTTGTTTAAATTTTCAGCATACTCCATATGTAATAACAGAATCAGCATAATTCAAACTCTGTTTCTTTGCTTTCAGAATTCCCGGAATATCATTTCAAGTGTCCTGACAGCTGGACTGTCCTTAGGCTGAGCATAAAGGTGGAGATGTCCAAGAGTTAGAGATTGTAAGTGCTGAAATCAGAAACGTCCCTGTGAGCTGGGACGAGTTGGTCAGCTGGCTGAAAGATGGCACGGCACAGGAACCTCGCTGCCAGGAGGAACACATGGAGCCGTGTCTGTGTGAATCAGGGTCTGACGAACTGGGAGTTCTTGGCCTTAATTTCGGTGCAGAATACCTTTATGAAAGGGCAAGTCATGAAAACGTGCAGCTCCCATGCATACTATTAAAGCTCCCTCATAACCGCAGCCATTGTGTAGAACAAAGGGATGTTTTCAGGGAGGGGTATTTTATCAGTGACATTGTTTAGGATTGACGGGTATGGTGATAATAACAAGCACGGCAACTTTTAGCTAGCTTTATTATCATTTTAAAATGATCCGCAGACAATGCCTGTCCTTATTGCCACCACCTGGGGCAGACAGCGCGGGCTGTCCCGCCCTTCCTGAGCCACCGCACATGGCCTGGTGCCAGTGCCCTGGAAGCAGCGATGTGAGTTCTTGGAGCACACAGTGGTGGGGACTTGGGGAAGTCTTTCTGGAACTCCGTGTCTCGTGTTTTGCAGGGCTGTTGGTTGTAAGACTTCGCAGAACTGTAGGATGGTGAGCTCGGGCGGTGCTATGGGCAAGGGCTCAATCAACCACAGTCCATTCTCTTCCTTCTTCTAACTCCCCTCTGCATCTGTGTGGTGCCACGTCCCGTACCTGGAACACCTTGCCCTTGGGTCTTGGTGGATTGACACACACTTCATCTTAAAGGGTCGTTCTTGCCAATTATCTGCTTCTGCTTCTCTCTCCCCAACGATCTCATGCTCTTGGTTAGAGCTCTCTTGCCTGGTCTTTGTTTCACTGACAAAATGGGGTCTTTCTTAGCCTGTAGTTATGCACTCTGCCTTGTCACCCATGGGGTAACACGATGGCACTGTTCTTACATGCTGACGGTTTCAATTCCTTGCACCCAACCAAACCCTTGGGTGAAAGCGCAGATTCCACAAGCTCATATTTCACAACTCACTCTATACAGGCTGTGTGTGATGACTTATGATACACATAGACCCTAGGTGACATTTATGCAGGGAGTAGGTCCTGGTTTGCCTAATGTCACCAGTCCTGGTGTCAAGATGGACATTTCCCGTCTTGCTGCCAATACCCTGGCCCAGCTGACAAGTCACGTGCTATCTTCCCTCTTCCATCTCCCAGCTCTGATCACCTTGTCTGCGCCCCATCTCCTTAGTGTTTCCTCAGAACTTACCTGCCCGAATCCGGTCTGTGCTGCGCGCCCACCTCAGTGGTTCGGGGAGGCCTGCTTCCAGTGTTCCTTGGGGGCAAGTCTAAGCTCATGGCTCTGGTCCCATTGCTGTGTTTCCAACAAAAACAGCAATACTTAGAGTGGCTGGCAGGCCAAACACTAATCAGTAAGAAGGGAAGAGAACACAGGTGGTTTAGCGCCTTCAAAAATGATTTATTTGCTTGGGTTATGAGGCAGTTACCATGGCTCTCTCAGATATATCGAGAGGACAAATGGTACAACATTTAATTATTGCCATCTGGGAGCAGGTGACAAAAGATGCCACGTCTTTTCTGTGATTTACTTTCAGGATTCAGATACACTCTAGGTTTGTTTATTTGTTTGTTTGAGTTACTTTTTTTTAAGGTTGGGTCTTGCTCTAGCACAGACTGACCTGGAATCCACTATGTAGTCTCAGGGTGTCTTTGACCTCACAGCAATCCTCCTACCTTTGCCTCCTGAGTGCTGGAATTAAAGGTGTGAGCCACCACATCTGGCTCACTTTCTTTTTTTATGTACATATTTTTATTTATTTAAGAGAGAAAGAGAATGTATGGGTATGCCGGGTCCTCTTGCCACTGTGAAAGAACTCTAGATGTATGCACCACTTTGTGCAGTTATTTATTTATTGAATACAGGCCATCAGGCTTTGCAAGCAAGTATCTTTAACTGCTGAGCCATCTCTCCAGCCTTGACCTAAAACTTTAAAAAATATATATATTTATTTATTTGCAAGCAGGCCAGGCGTGGTAGCACATGCCTTTAATCCCAGCACTTGGGAGGCAGAGGTAGGAGGATTGCTGTGAGTTCGAGGCCACCCTGAGACTACTTAGTGAATTCCAGCCTGGGCTACAGTAAAACCCTATCTTGAAAACATAAACACACACACAAGAAGAAGAAGAAAGAAAAATATTACTTAATTGGGCTGAAGAGATGGCTCAGCAGTTAAGGCACTTGCCTGCAAAAGCCTAAGGACCTGGGTCGGATACCCCAGCATGCATAAAGCCAGATGTACAAGGTGGTGCATGTGTCTGGAGTTTGTTTGCAGTAACAAGAGGCCCTGGCATGCTCTCTCTCTTAAATAAATAAAATATTTGACAATCTCACTTATAATAATAAAAAATGGAGAATGTTCCAAATATCCAAGGGGAATCAAATATTATCTAATCTTTTTTTTAGAGGGCGCATAGAGATAGGGTCTTACAATGTAGCCCTGCCTAGCATAGAAGCATAGAACTTGTAGCAATCCTGCTATTTCAGCTTGCTTACTTGTTTTTTTGCTTTTTTTTCTTCTCTCTCTCTCTCCCTTTTTTTTTTTTTTTTTTTTTTGAGGTAGGGTATCACTCCAGCCCAGGCAGATCTGAAATTCACTATGTAGTTTCAGAGTGGTCTTGAACTCAGCAATCCTCCTACCTCAGCCTCCTGAGTGCTGGGATGAAAGGCTTGCGCCACACACCTGGTTTGTTTCAGCCTTTCAATGCTGGGATTATAGGCATTCACCAACATACATGGCTTCTTTAGTCTTTAAAATTATTTTTATGGACTGATGAGATGGTTCAGCAATTAAAGGCATTTGCTTGCAAGTCTGCCAGCATGGTTCAGTTCCCCAGTACCCACATAAAGCCAGATGCACAATGTGGGGCATGCATCTTGTTCATTTACAGTGGCAAGAAGCTCTGGCACGACCATACTCTACTCTCTCTTTTCTTTTTCTTTTTTTCTCTCAAATAAATAGTTTTTAAAAGTTATTGGGGGGGTGGCTGGAGAGATGGCTTAGTGGTCAAGGCACTTGCCTGCAAAGCCAAAGGACCCAGGTTTAATTCCTGAGGACCCACACAAGCTAGATGTACAAAGTGGCACATGTGTCTAGAGTTTGTCTGCAGTGGCTGAAGGCCCTGGCATGCCCATTCTCTCTCTCCCTCTCTTTCTGTCTCTGTTTCTTTATCTCTCTCTCTCTCTCTCAAATAAATAAAATAAACAAAAATTTTAAAAGTTTTTTTTCAATTTTTAAAATTTATTTATTACAGTCAGACAGAGAGAGAGAGCATGAGACCAAAAGTGAGAATGGGCGTGCCAGGGCTTCCAGCCACTGCAGACAAACTCCAGGCCCGTGTGCCCCCTTTGTGCATCTGGCTAATGTAAGTCCTGGGGAATTGAATTTGGATTCTTTGGCTTTGCAGACAAGTGCATTAACTCCTAAGGCATCCCTCCAGCCCTTAAAAGTTATTTTTATGAATGAAGCATAGTGACTCACACCCCAAATTCCAGCACTTGAGAGGCTGAGGTAGGAGGATAAGTATGAATTTGAGGCCATCCTCAACTCCCGATGCATGTGCCCTTTGTGCATCTGGCTTTCGTGGGTCCTGGGGAGTCAAACCTGGGTCCTTTGGCTTTGTAGGCAATTGCCTTAGCCACTAAGCCATCTCTCCAGCCCTAGGTTTTTATTCTTTTTATTTGCAAGGTGGGTTTCACTTTAGCCCAGGCTGACCTGGAATTCACTCTGTATGTAGTCTCATGCTGGCCTCAAACTCACAGCAATCCTCCTACCTCTTTCTCCCTAGTGCTGGGATTAATGGCATGCACCACTATACCTAGCTAATATTTTATTGCTTTGTTGTGATATATACATCAAATTTACCATGTTAGTCACGCAAGTGCATAGTTCATTGGCACTAAGTAGCTTACAATGTACTGTAGTTATGAGTATTCTTTCCAGATCTTTTTCTTTTACTTTTAAAAAATATTTTATTTTTATTTATTTATTTGACAGAGAAAGAGTGAGAAAATGAGCCTGCCAGGGCCTCCATCCACTGCAAACAAACTCCAGATGTGTGTACCCCCTTGTACATCTGATTAACATGGGTCCTGGGGTATCAAACCTGGGTCCTTTGGCTTTACAGGCAAACACCTTAACCACTAAGCCAAACCCTCCAGCCCATCCAGATCTTTTTCATCATCCCACACAGATCAGTAATATGTCACATAAATGCACATGAATGGAAGGATTTTACTCTTTGTATTGTTCCATGTTATTAAACTTTTAGCCAATAAGCAAATTACTTTGTTAACTGAAAAAAAATGCTCAATTTTCACTTATTTTATTTTATTTTATCTTGTTTTGTTTTTTTTTGAGGTAGAGTTTCACTCTAGTCCACGCTGGCCTGGAATTCACTATGTAGTCTCAGGGTGGCCTCTAACTCTTGGTGATTCTCCTACCTCTGCCTCCCAAGTACTGGGATTAAAGGTGTGCACCACCCTTCAAATTTTTTTTAAGATTCTATTTTTTATTTATTATGGAGAGAGAGAGAGAAAGTGAGAATGGGTGTGCTAAGGCCTCTAGCCACTGAAAACGAACTCCAGATGCATGCACCACGAAGTACTTATGTGGGATCTGGAGAATTGAACTTGGATCCTTAAGCTTCACAGGCAAGTGCCCTAACTGCTAAGCCATCTCTCCAGCATGAAATGCTCAAATTTTTAAAAAATATTTTATTCATTTGAGAGAGAGAAAGAGAGCAGGAGAAGCAGATAAATAAAATGGATGCACCAGGGCCTCCAGCCACTGCAAACTCCAGACGCATGCCACATCTTATGTATCTGGCTTATGTGGGCACTGGTTAATTGATCCTAGGTCTCTAGGTTTCACAGGCAAGCACCTTAATCATTAAGCCATTTCTCCAGTACAAATGCTCGAATTTTTATTGAGTGATTGATTGATCTAGCTATGTAGCCAGGCTTGTCTGGATTTTCTGGGCTCCAGTGATCTTCCTATCTTAGCCTCCAAAGTGTTAGGGCCACGGTCAATGGACACTTTGTAAATTATTTATTTATTTATTTCGAGGCAAGCCCAATAGACTGATCTTTTTTTAGTGAGAGAGAGAGAGAAAGAGAGAGAGAGAGAGAGAGAGAGAGAGAGAGAGAGAGAGAGAGAGAGAGGGAGAATTGACACACCAAGGTCTCTTGTGCGACCTTCTGCTTATGACACCTGTGCGTCTGGCTTATGTGGGATCTAGAGAGTCAAATATGGATCCTTAGGCTTTGTAGGCAAGTGCCTTAACTGCTAAGCTATCTCTCCAGCCCCACCTTGTGAATTTTAAACATTTAAAATGGTGTTGGAAAACAGGCGTGGTGGTGCACACCTTTAATCCCAGCACTCCGGAGGCAGAAGTAGGAGGATTGCCATGAGATCAAGGCCACTCTAAGACTCCATAGTGAATTCCAGGTCAGCCTGGGCTACAGTGAAACCTTACCTCAAAAAACAAAAAACAAAAAAAATAAAAAAGGTGTTAGAAGGGTAAAATATTGAATTAAAATTTTTATTTATTTATTTATTTGCAAGCTAGAGAAAGGGGGGGGGGGAATGGCTGTGCCAGGGCCTACAATTACCTTGAGCATCTGACTTTATCTCTGAACTAGGGAATTGAACCTGGGTCCTTTAACTTTGCAGACATGTACCTTAACCACTAAGCAATCTCTCCAGCCCATGAAACACTGTCTTCATCTTCAAAGTAATAGCACAAGGCACCTTTACTGTCCTTTAGAGTAAGTGTGGATACAAGTACTTGCTACACTGAAGTTCATTCTAAAGTGGTTACTTGTTTAACTTTGAACTTGCTGCTTCTGCAAGATAAGGTGCTGAGCTGCTAGAGGAAGGCTGAGGGTCCATCTCTTTCATTGATGCAGAAAAAAGGACACTGACAACTTCATGTCCATTTCCCATGCATAGAGACGTTTATTTTACTTATTTATTTTGGTTTTTTGAGGTAGGGTTTCGCTCTAGCTCAGGCTGATCTGCAATTCACTATGTAGTCTTAGGGTGGCCTTGAACTCATGGTAATCCTCCTACCTCTGCCTCCCAAGTGCTGGAATTAAAGGTGTGCGCCACCATACCCAGCTCAAATGGTTGTTTTGTTTCTTTTTCTTTTTTCTTTTTTTAAAAATATTATTTATTTATTTATTTGAGAGAGAGAATGGGTGGGCCCATTTTTAAGGTAAGGTTTTGCTCTGGTCCAGGCTGACCTGGAATTTACGATGAGTCTCAGGGTGAACCTGAACTCCTGCAATCCTCTCTCTGCCTCCAAAATCCTGGGGTTAAAGGCATGTACCACCATGCCTGGCTGTTTTTGTTTTTGTTGTTACTTTCTGCTTTGTTCTTGTTGATACAGGGTCTCTAGCCCAGGATGATCTCAAACTCCCTATGTAGCTTCAGGTCCTCCTGCCTCCACCTCCCAAATTGGAATATAGACATGTTCTACTGTGCCTAGTTTATGTGGTGCTGGGGATGGAACCCAAAGCTTCAAGCATGTCAGGAAAGCGCTCTACCGACTGAGCTAGTTCTCTACCTCATTAAATCTTACGTGGGCTGGGGATGCAGTTCAGTGGTAGAGCAATTGCCCTGCATGCTGAAGGCCCTGGATATCGTGTTCAGCAGGGCAAGAAAACAACAACAGCAATTAAATATAAGATTCTCATAATCTCTTCTTTGAGAATCAGTGCATTCATTCATTCTACAAGTACCTGTTCATCAAAAATTCTTTATTTTAATTATTTTTTTTTCCTGAGTTAGGGTCTCACTCTCGCCCAGGATGACCTAGAACTCACTCTGTAGTCCCAGGCTGGCCTCAAACTCACAGAGCTCCTCCTACCTCTGCCTCCTGAGAGTGCTGGGATTAAAGATGTGCACCACCATGCCCAGCTTTATTTATTTATGTATTTATTTGTAAAGGAAATATTGATAATTCATTTTATTTTATTTTTATTTATTTATTAGAGAGGGAGAGAGATAGATACAGAAATAGGCAAGGAGAGAGAGAGAATGGGAGTGCCAGAGCCTCCAGCTGCAGCAAATGAACTCCAGATACATGCGCCCCCTTGTGCATCTGGCTTATGTGGGTCCTGGGAAGTTGAACCTGGGTCCTTTGACTTTGCAGGCAGGTGCCTTAACCACTAAGCCATCTCTCTAGCTATTATTATTTATTATTATTCTCAATTTTTATTAACATTTTCCATGATTATAAAAAATATCCCATGGTACGGCTCAGGGAAATTTTGCGGAAGAGGGAGCGGAAAGAATGTCAGAGCCACATGTTGGGTCAGGATATGCAGAGACATTTATCGTACCAATAACTGTGGGCTAACTCCACAAGGCATGATCCATATACCTCAACAAAGAGGGGCCAATGGGGAAGGGTTAGGTCATGGATGAGCCTAATAATGGTACCAAACTGCCTGTATTTGCTGAATAGAAAACTAATTAATAATAAAAAAGAGGATAACCTGATGGGAATACAAAAAAAAAAAAAAATCCCATGGTAATACCCTCCCTCCCCACTTTCCCCTTTGAAATTCCATTCTCCATCATGTCCCCTCCCCATCTCAATCAGTCTCTCTTTTATTTTTTTTTTCAATTTTAATTTTATTTTTTTCTTTTCACAATTTTTATTAACATTTTCCATGATTATATAAAATATCCCATGGTAATACCCTCCCTCCCCCCACACTTTCCCCTTTGAAATTCCATTCTCCATCATATTACCTCCCCATCTCAATCATTGTACTTACATACATACAATACCAACCTATCTCTCTTTTATTTTGATGTCATGATCTTTTCCTCTTCTTAAGATGGTCTGTAGTGTCAGGCACTGTAAGGTCATGAATATCCAGGCCATATTATGTCTGGAGGGAGCACATTGTAAGGAGTCCTACCCTTTCTTTGGCTCTTACATTCTCTCTGCCACCTCTTCTACATTAGACCCTGAGCCTTGGAAGGTGTGATCGAGATGTTACTACTATTATTTTTTAAAAAAGAAAAAACATTTATTTGCCAGGCATGGTGGCAAGCACCTTTAATTCCAGCACTTGGGAGGCAAAGATAGGAGGGTCCTTATGAGTTTGAGGCCAGCCTGAGACTATGTAGTGAATTCCGGGTCAGTAAGTCATCATGCCCAGCTCACCAAACATGTATGTATCAGGGACACCATAAATTTCAGTTTATTTTTTGGCTTCCCAGCCATACTTGATCACTAGACATGATCATAGACACATTCAGCTGCTTTGCTTTCTCTGCTCTGACCTGTCTTGCTTAGCATGCTCTCATGTCAAGCTGCTCTCTACTTCTCTTTCCCTTGTGAGGATATCTGTGCCTTCCATGGTCTTAGAATACATCTACCCATCCTCCAGCTGCAGTGACCAACTAAGGGCAGATCTCTGGCCAGGAATGAGCTGGCTACATTCCCTGCATAAGTGCTCTCTGAGCCTCAGAGCTCTCAGGGCAGGGCCTGAAGCCAGAGTTAATATTCAATTTCCCCAGCTCCTTAAAAGGAATCTCCCTTCACTTAATCTAGTTTAGTTTGGTTTTTTAAGAGTAAGCAGGAAAGCCAGACGCGGGGGCGCACGCCCTTAATCCCAGCACTCGAGGCAGAGGTAGGGGGATCGCTATGAGTTCAAGGCCATCCTGAGACTACATAGTGAGTTCCAGGTCATTCTGGGCTAGAGTGAAACCCTCCCTTGAAAAAAAAAAAAAAAGCATTTGTTTCAGTGGCTTCCCTGTGTGCTCCACAGTTGTCACCAAGCTGTCCGTCAAGTGCTCTGTTAGGCTCCTGGTGTCTGTACCCGAGGTGTCTTTCATCCACTCCTGATGATGATGGCACCCCTCGGCGGGCTCCCAGTTCTGCACAGATGGAAGTGCTCTGTATTTCCACTGTGTGAAGGGTGGCTATCAGCTCATGCTCGGAATGTGGCTAGAGTGACTGAGAAACATTTGTGTGTGGATGTATGTTGTGTGTGTATGGGGGGGTGCACATGTACACATATATGTGGAGGTCAGAGGACAACCTCAGGAGTCATCCCTAAGGAACACCATTCACCTTGGTTTTCTTTTTCTTTTAACTTTGTGTTGACAATCTCCTTACATAGAGAAAATATACTATGATCATAAGACCCTTTTCCTCTCCCGGATACCCCCTCCACTGGGTCATTTCTTATTTCCTATTTCTTTTTTTTTAAATATATATATATTTTTAATTTTTATTTATTTGAGAGTGACAGGCACAGAGAGAAAGACAGACAGAGGGAGAGAGAGAGAATGGGCGCGCCAGGGCTTCCAGCCTCTGCAAACGAACTCCAGACGCGTGCGCCCCCTTGTGCATCTGGCTAACGTGGGACCTGGGGAACTGAACCTCACACCGGGGTCCTTAGGCTTCACAGGTAAGCACTTAACCGCTAAGCCATTTCTCCAGCCCATTATTTCCTATTTCTTATTTCTTCTATTTTGATAACATTCCCCTCACCCCCCATTACGCAGGTCTTGAGTAGGTAGTGTCAGTCCCTACAAGGTCATGAGTACCAGGGCCACTTTGTGTCTGGAAGACAGTATTGCAAAGCACTCCTCCCCTTCCTTTGGCTCTTACATTCTTGCCACCTCTTCTGCAATGGTCCCTGAGCTTTGGTTTTAAAGATGTCTTAGTGCTGAACACTCCTCTGTCACTTCTTCTCAGCCCTTTGGTGAATTTTTGTTTGTTTTTTTGAGGTAGGGTCTCACTCTAGCTCAGGCTGACCTGGAATTCACTATGTACTCTCAGGCTGGCCTTGAACTCACAACGTTCCTCCTCCCTCTGCTTCCTGAGTGCTGGGATTAAAAGCATGTGACACCATGCCTGGATTACCTATCTTTTTTTTTTTTAAATATTTTATTTATTCACAGAGCAAGAGTGTTGCAGTCCGGTTCGCATTGCTGGTAGAAATCACCCAACCAAGAGCAGCTTCTGGGAAAAAGAGGTTTATTTGGCTTACAGGCTCGAGGGGAAGCTCCACGATGGCAGGGGAAAACGATGGCATGAGCAGAGGGTGGACATCACCCCCTGGCCAACAGAAGATGGACCACAGCAACAGGAGGGTGTGCCAAACACTGGCATGGGGAAACTGGCTATAAAGCCAATAAGCCCGTCCCCAACAATACACTCCCTCCAGGAGGCATTAATTCCCAAATCTCCATCAGCTGGGAACCTAGCATTCAGAACACCTAAGTTTATGGGGGACACCTGACTCAAACCACCACAAAGAGGGAGACATAGACAGAGAGGATAGTCACACCAGGGCCTCTAGCTGCTGCAAATGAACTCCAGATGCAAGTGCCATGTTGTGCATCTGGCTCTATGTGGGTACTGGAGAATTGAACACGGGCTGCAGACAAGTGCCTCAACTGCTGAACCATCTCTACAACCCTGTCTTTCTTTTTTTCTTTTAGTGTGGGTTTTAGGTTCAAACTCAGGTCCTCATGTTCAGGCCGAACCTCTTTACCAAGTGAGCTATCTCCTCAGCCTTCTTAATAACCAGAATTTGTAATTGCATGGTTTTTGAATTAGGTTAAATGTACACAGACAACAACGACTGGCTGGTGGTTGCTCTGTTGGAGACTGTAGCTTTGGGCCAAGCTATAAATGTTGGCAAATGAGCATGAGCAATATACTGAACCGCACTTGAAGGTTTTAAAGACAACTGGGGCTTCGTAGGCCTGCGGTGCCTTTTAACCTGGTGCTTTGGTGAGACGGAGTATTTCTTGGGAAGTCTGTTAAGTCAGCACTTCAGGAGCACTTGGGAATGTCTCCCAAGCCACAAGCCGTGCACTCTCTGCTCTGCCCTCCCGGAGGAAGAAAGCATCTCTCTATAACTATCTAGTAAGGCATCATTCATGGCCAGAGACTGAGAGACACCCAATGACATAATTTTAACTTTCAAACCACTTTTTCCATGCTGTTGGACAAAGGCAATTCTTCCTCCTCATAAAACCAAACCCCTTATTATACTCCATCCACTCTTGGCTACCTATTAGCTTTTGTCAAGCACAGGAAGGGTCTGAAAAGATGCTGAGCTATGGACCTGAAGCAAAGGGGAGGTGTGTGTGTGACACTGTCTCACTTCCATGAAGTCACCTGTGGACAACTCCCGGTGACATCACTGAGGACTGCTCACACAGAGCAGCCTTGTGGCCCACTGACCTACAGGTGGAGAAGGCTGCTTGCAGCGTCACTGCCCACATGCGCTTAGACTTAGGGAGTGAGGATTGCCCTGACCACATGGCCTGCGAAGGGGCACGTGGGCATCCCAGGCTTCTCATGGGGGCCACAGGGCAGCATGTTGGGAGTCAGGAGCCGGGGGTCTAGCCCTGCCTCTGCTCTGTTGTTCATGCAACTTTAGCCAAGTTGGTTTCCTAGTCTAAACTCCTCTTTTGCCAGGTGTGGTGGCATAAGCCTTTAGTCCCAGCACCTTGGACTTGGAAAGTTCCTCCTTACAAGCATAAGGACCTTAGATTTAGGTTCGTTTCGACAGCCATGTCTGCTGGTGTTTGTTCTATTGGAGACTGCAGCCCTAGGCCGAGGTATAAACGTTGACAGCAGATGTACAAACTTCTCTGAACCTATGTGTTGCAGACAGCTTCACGTTGCTATCTTCCAAACAGACGCAGTTTATGGCAGGGAGGGATTTAGTTCAAGCTTACAGATCAGGAGGAAAGAGCTAACTCCGTTTCACAGACCCAAGCACACAGAAACAACCAAACATCTAGCAAACACAAGTGGGCTGTGGGCAGGACCCCCAAGCTCACAGCTCTCTGCACACCTTTGGGCTGGAATCCAGAGTTGCCCCAGTGACACGCCCTCAGTAGCAGCAGTTAGCCTTCTAGGAGCTGAAGCTGCAAATTCAATTTTAATGATTTTATTTTCATTTATTTATTATAGACAGAGAGAAGAAAAGAGAGATAGAGAGAGAATGGGTGTGCCAGGGCCTCTAGCCACTGCAAACGAACTCCAGATGCATGCGCCATGTGCATCTGTCTTACATGGAACCTGGAGAATCAAACCGGGGTCCTTAGGCTTCATAGGCATGCACCTTAACTGCTAAGCCATATCTCCAGCCCTGTAAATTCAATTTTAATAAGACATCTGAGTTTACAGAGGACACACATTCAAACTATTACACCATGTTAAAAAAAAAAAAAAAAAGCTAGGTGTGATCGTGCACGCTTATATTCCCAGCTCTGGGAAGGCAAGAAATAGGAGGACTCCAGCCTAGCCTACTTGGAGAGTTGAAAGCCAGTGAGAAAACCTGCCCCTTGAAAGGTGGATATAATGCTGGACTTAAGGGCTGAAGAGATGGCTTAGCAGTTAAGGTACTTGCCTGCAAAGCCAAACAACCCAGGTAAGATTCCCCAGGACCCACATAAGCTGGATGAACACAGATGTGCATGTATCTGGAGTTCATTTGCAGCAGATGGAGGCCCTGACTTGCCCATTTTCTCTCTCTTTCTCTATCTTCCTCTTTCTCTCTCTGTCATAAATAAATAAATAAAATAAAGAAGAAAAAAAGTTTAAAGGTAAAGGTGGGTGTAGTGGCTCACTCCTAATACTTGGGAGGCAGAGGTAGGAGGATCATATAAGTTTGAGGCCACTCTGAGACTACATAGTGAATTCCAGGTCAGACTGGGCTAGAATGAGACCATACCTTAGGAAAAATAAAAAGGGGGATAGTGTCTGAGGAACAATGCCCAAGAATATCTGTGGCCACAATATGCATGTATGCACATGCATGTGTGCCCATACACGTGTATCCCACACAAATAAATATAAATTTAAAAGGCTAGGTCCAGCCTCTGGCTTGCAAGCATAGCTGTGCTTGGGGTCCTTTGCAAATGTCAGCTTTAAGAACCACCATCATGAAGCCATTCAGGAGCAGGTGAGCTGTGGCCAGTAATTCTCCTCTGGACAGGGCTTTGACTTTGAGACAGATAGGCTTGGATTCAAGTCTCAGAGTCTCCACTGAATAGTTATGGGGCATGGACAATCACAGCTCTTACCTTAGCCTACTATTGTGTACAGTGGGAATGACAGCAGTTATAGGAAGACTGCTTTTTTAAAAAATACATTGACAACTTCCATAATTACAATGAACCATGATAATTCCTTCCCTTTCATAAATCCACTCTCCATCATCTCCCCTCCTTGTCTCAAATAGTCTCTCTTTTATTTAAATGTCATCATATTTTCCTCCTATTATTAGTAGGTAGAGAGGTCATGGATATCCAGGCCATTTTGTGTCTGAAAGATTGTTTTTAAAGAAGTCCTACCCTTCCTTTGGCTCTTACATTCTTTCCACACTTTTTCTGCAATGGACCTTGAGCCTTGAAAAATATGGTAGAGATGTCTCAGTGCTGAACACTCCTCTGTCACTTCTTCTCAGCACTGTGGTGCTTCTTGAGTTATCCCAGAGGTCATTGCCATCTGAAAAGAGAAGCTTTTCTAAATAGAGGGGATAGTAGCATTAATATATGAGTATGCACATTAAGAAAAGTACATGCCAGGTAGTTTGGTAAGCATAATATATGAATTTAGCCAGACACCAGCAAGTTTTACACCTCAAGGGCTCATGCTTTCCCCCATCGTAGGTTTTTAGTATCAGGCATGTATTCCCTCCTGTGGAGTGGGTCTCCAGTACAATTAGTGAGCAGTTGGTTTCCCCTATAACAGACAGGCCACTATTGCACCATTGGCTCATTTGGCCTTGCTGGCCAAACTTAAGGCTTTCAGTGGCCACTGTTGTTTATCTCCACTAATGACTTCTCTCCCATAGGGCTGCATGCAGCATAGCTTTTTCTAGCTTTCTGTCAGCTGGTCTACATGGAAGAGGTTTTCAGCTCAGCTCCAACAGGATTTCTCAGTAACCTTATAACCCAAGCATGGGCAGCTTCAGCAATAGGGTCTTACCATCTATTCCTGGTGGGAAACCAAGAGCACTGATGATGGACTATAATGTTTTTGGGGCACCAGGGACCTCCCTGGCCAACAACTCATTGGAAGGTATCCCATCTTTGGCACTGAAATTTTTCTACTAACAATCTATGGCTTCTGGGTATGCCATTGTCCAAAAAAAAGCAGGCTTACATATGGGTTATTCATATCCTCTTAGATTTTGATTAACGCTTCTCCCCACCCTTCCTTTACTCAATCTCTTCCCCTGACCTTACTTAGGCCATTCCGCCCCCAGTAATCTGTTCATCTTTATATGTGTGTGTGTGTGTGTGTGTGTGTGTGTATGTGTATATGTGTATGTGTATATATATATATATGTATATGTATATATACACACACACACAATATCATCCCCTTAAGTTCTCCTCTCTCTTCCCTCCCTTATAGCCCCTTTCTAGCTTACTGGCCTCTGCTACCGATTTTTACACCAACTAACATACAAGTCTAAACATTTGTAGCTAGGCTCCACATATGGAGAGAACATATAGCATTTGGCTTTCTGGGCCTTCTCCATAAGTATAATCCTTTCCAGATCCACCCATTTCCCTGCAAATTTCATTTTTCTTTACTGCTGAGTAGAACTCCATTGTGTAAATGTGCCACATGTTCATTATCCATTCATCAGTTGAGGGACATCTAGGTTGGTTCCATTTCCTAGCAATTGTGACTAGAGCATCAGTAAACATGGATGTGCATTTTTTAAAAATATTTATCTGAAAGTGATGGGCAGAGAGAGAGAAAGAGGCAGACTGAGAGAGAGAATGGGCACATCAGGGCCTCTGGCCACTGCAAACGAACTCCAGATGCGTGTGCCCCCTTGTGCATCTGGCTAATGCGGGTCCTGGGGAATTGAGCCTCGAACCGGGGTCCTTAAGGCTTCATAGGCAAGTGCTTAACCACTAAGCCATCTCTCCAGCCCTGGATGTACATTTTTCTCTCAGGTAGTGTGACGAGTCCTTAGGATATAGGCCTAGGAGTGGTATAGCTGGGTCATATGGTAAATCTGCTTTTAGCTGTCTCAGGTACCTAAACACTGATTTCCACAGTGGCTAGACCAGATTGCATTCCCACCAATAGTGTACAAGGATTCCTCTTGCAAATGCTTTGCTTCTTTCATCTCTGCTTTTTATTTTTATATTTATTTATTTATGTTTTTTTTTTTTTTCTTGAAGTAGGGTCTTTCTCTAGTCCAGGTTGACCTGGAATCCACTAAGTAGTCGCAGGCTGGACTCAAACTCATGGTAATCCTCCTACTTCAGCCTCCTGGGTGCTAGGATTAAAGGCATGCACCACCACACCTAGCTATCTCTGCTTTTTTAAAAAAATAGTTAAAATCATGCTCGCTTCAGCAGCACATATACTGAAATTGGAATGCTACAGAGAAGATTGGCATGACTTCTGTGCAAGGATGATCTGCAAATTTGTGAAGCATTTCATATTTTTTTAAAAAATAGTCAAAGTCATGAGCGTTGATATTCAAGTGTCAGGGCCATGCTGATTGCTGTAATTTTGGAAGAACCCTGAAGTGGTCAGCCCTTGATTAGTATCCAGCTCTTCCCTGTCCCCTCTGCACCTATGATTCAGTAACTAGAAGTATTTCCTGCTGTGCCCATGGGATTCCACATCCATCTAACTGGACCATGTCTATGTGTTATCAGTCATCTGTTTCTTTCACCTGATAGGCTACTTTTTGTTTATTTATTTGTTTGTTTGTTTTGTTTTTTGAGGTTGGATCTCACTCTAGCTCAGGCTGACCTGGAATTCACTGTGTAGTCCCAGTGTGGCCTCGAACTCATGGCAATTCTCCTTCCTCTGCCTCCTGAGTGCTGTGATTAAAGGCATGCATCACCACGCCTGGCCTGATAGACTACTTTTTAAAAATATTTTATTTATTTGTGATAGAGAGAGAGAAAGAGGAAGATAGAGAGAAAGAGAATGGGCAGTCCAGGGCCTTTAGCTCCTGCAAACAAACTCCAGACGCATACACCCCCTTGTGCATCTGGCTTTATGTGGGTACTGGAATTCACTATAAAGTCTCAGGGCAGCCTTGAATTCAAGGCAGTCCTCCTCCCTCTGCCTTCCGAGTGCTGTGATTAAAGGTGTGCGCCACTGCAGCCGGCTTCCGTTGTTTGATTTTATTGATGATCTGACAGATCTCAGCTGCCTTGTTTACTGAGCTGATACCCAGACACACCAGCCTTATAACAAAGACTGGATTAAAGAGAAGGTCTGCGTGCTCCTTCATCGGCATGCCCAACAGGCTGGGAAATGAGTTGGAAGCATTAGGGGGCCGGGAGTGGGCTTGGAACACAGGTGTGTACAGCGTGGAAATTTTGTATCATAGCAGTCCTGTTTCCATTTTGTTACACTCTAGCCAAGATTGAATGTATTAGACGAAACATGAGAATCTTTTTCATCTGAAACCTCCATTGCCCTTTTCTTTTTTTACTTAAACATTTTTATAATTTAGTGGAAATTGTTCTTTGCCAGTACTGTTGGTTCTAGTCCTTCAGGCAATTCAGATCTGGTTTATTACTTTTCACTCAACTAACCCTTCAAGATGAGGTGAGGGTTGATGACACAATTTAGTTATGTCCTCCAGATAAGGTTTTAGTGAAAAGTAAATGTTGTTTAGTTAAAAAAAAGAATTAAAGATGGGCTGGAGAGATGATTTAGCAGTAAAGGCACTTGCCTACAAAGCCAAATTACCCAGGTTTGATTCCCCAGGACCCGCATAAACCAGATGTACAATGTGGTGCATTTATCTGGAGCTTATTTGCAGGGCTAGAGGCCCTGGTGTGCTCATTCTCTCTCACTATTTGCTTCTCTCTCTCTCAAGTAAGTAAATAAAATAAAGTATTAAGAAATTAAAGATGCTATGAATAAATCATATGGAAGCCTACTTCTTTGCTAGCTAAGTGACACATATGTATTTTTAAATTTATTTTTATTTATTTGAGAGAGGGAAAGAGGCAGAGAGAGAGAGAGAGAGAGAGAGAGAGAGAGAGAGAGAGAATGGGCACACCAGGGCTTCCAGCCACTGCAAACGAACTCCAGACGCATGCACCACCTTGAGCATTTGGCTTATGTGGGTCCTGGAGAATTGAACTAAGGTCCTTTAGGTTTTCAGGCAAGTGCCTTAACTGCTAAGCCATCTCTCCAGATCAATGTTTTTTAAAAAAGACAGAGTTCTGGCAGAAGCACTCTGTGGGATGGATAATGCTGTGCCCAGAAGCTTAGATTGTTACAAGAAAATTTCAGTGCTAGGGGTGGGATAATTTCCATTGCGTTGTTGGTCAAGGAGACCCCTGTGTCTCCAAAACACTATAGGCTATTGCCAAGGCTCTTGGCTGTTCACTAGTACTACATAATAAAACTGTGTTGCTGAAGACATTATATTCTTGGGCTGCAGATCACTGAGAAATCAACTGGAGCTGAGCTGGAAATCTCCTCTCTGTTGACTGGCTGTCAGGATGCTGGAACGACCTATAATGCCTATTGGGGGAGAAAAGTCATTAATGATTTTAACCAGCAGTGTACCCTGAAATTTCTTTGGCTGCCTTGCCAGGCTAAGTGAATGAGCTGGTAGCATGTCTGTTTGGAGGTAACACAACTGATCTCTGATTAGATTTGAGGCCAGATCCATGGCTAAATGCATATATTATGTCCATCAAACTACCCTCTAAGTACTTATGTTTATGCTCATTAATGGTACTTTTTTTTTTTTTTTTTTTTTTGGTTTCTCAAGGTAGGGTCTCGCTCTAGCCCAGGCTGACCTGAAATTCACTGTGTAGTCTTAGGGAGGCCTTGAACTCACGGCAACCCTCCAACCTCTGCCTCCCAAGTGCTGGGATTAAAGGCATGCGCCACCACTCCTGGCTTACTGTAATTAATTAATCAATTAATTTGACAAAAGAAAGGGAGAGGGAGAGAGAGAGAGGCAGATAGAGAGAACAGGCACACCAGGGCCTCCAGCCACTGAAAGCGAACTCCAGATGTATGCGCCATCTTGTGCATCTGGCTTATGTGGGTCCTGGGGAATTGAACCTGGATCTTTTGGCTTTGCAAGCAAGGGCCCTAACTGCTAAGCTAACTTTCCATCCCACTCTCACTTTATTTATTTATTTTTTTTTGTGGGAAAAAGAGGTTTATTTTGGCTTATAGGCTTGAGGGAAAGCCACGATAGCAGGGGAAAACAATGGCATGAGAAGAGCGTGGACATAACCCCGTGACCAACATAAGGTGGACATCAGGAACAGGAGAGTGGGCCCAACACTGGCAAGGGGAAACTGGCTATAACACTCATAAGCCTGCCTCCAACAACACACTCCCTCCTAGAGGGGTTAATTCCCAAATCTCCATCATCTGGGAACCTAGCATTCAGAACACCTAAGTTTATGGGGGACACCTGAATCAAACCACCACAGGTAGCCACTCACCGGGGGCTTTAAGGTCATGGGCCAAAGCCACAACCTGTGGCTTGCTCCTCTGGAAGGCAGTCGTCATCCCAGTGGCCACAGCCTCTTCCATAGGTGCTCATAGCACTTGTTTTTCTTTTTTTCAGGTTTTCAAGGTGGGATCTCACCCTAGTCCAGGCTCACCTGGAATTCGCTCTGTCCACTCTCACTTAAAAAAAAATTTATTTTATTTTATTTATTTGAGAGATAGAAAGAGGGAGGGGCGGGGAGAGAAAGGGCATGCCAGGGCCTTCAGCCACTGTCAATAAGCTCCAGATGCATGTGTCACCTTGTGCATTTGGCTTTGCAGGCAAATATATTAACTGCTAAGCCATCTTTTCAGCCCTACTCTCACTTTTGGTTAGAGAAGCTTCTCTTTTCAGATGGCAGTGACCTTGGGATGACTCAGAAGGCATCATGGTGCTGAGAAAAAGTGACAGAGGAATGCTCAGCACTGAAATATCTCTATCACACCTTCCAAGGCTCAGGGTCCATTGTGGAAGATGTGGCAGAAAGAATGTAAGAGCCAAAGGAAGGGTAGGACTCCTTACAATGTGCTCCCCCCAGACACAAAATGGCCTGGATATCCATGACCTCACTGTGCCTGACACTACCTACACAAGACCGTCATAATGGGAGGAAAAGATCCTGACATCAAAATAAAAGAGAGACTGATTGAGATGGGGAGGTGAAATGATGGAGAGTGGAGTTTCAAAGGGGAAATGGGGGGGGGGGAGGGAATTACCATGGGATATTAAATACAATTATGAAAGTTGTCAATAAAATAAATAAATAAATTTAAATTTAAAGAATCTCAGATGAGAAAAAAAGATAGAACAGAGAGGGTAATAGGAGGAAAAGGTGATGACATTAAAATAAAAGAGAGGGCTGGAGAGATGGCTTAGCAGTTAAGTGCTTGCCTACGAAGCCTAAGGACCCTGGTTCGAGGCTCGATTCTCCAGGACCCACATTAGCCAGATGCACAAGTTGATGCACGCGTCTGGAGTTTGTTTGCAGTGGCTGGAAGCCCTGGCATGCCCATTCTCTCTCTCTCTCTGCCTCTTTCTGTCTCTGTCACTCTCAAATAAATAAATAAAAATGCAGAATAAAAAAATAAAAGAGAGACTAATTGAGATGGGGAGAGAACATGATGGAGAGTGGATTGGTGAAGGGGAAATAGGGAATGGGAGGGAATTATAATGGTTTATTGTTTATAATTATGGAAGTTGTCAATAAAAAATGTTTCTTAAAAAAATAGAAGAGAGGGGCTGGAGAAATGGCTTAGCAGTTTAAGATGCTTGCTTATGTAGTGGGGTTTTGGGGGTTCAGGAGAAGTCCTTGAATCCTAAACCCTGAGTTCATGTCTATTTTTTTTTTTTTGAGGCAAGCCCAACAGATTGGCCTTTTTTTAAAAAAATTATTTTTATTTAGGCCCGGCGTGGTGGTGCCTGCCTTTAATCCCAGCACTTGGGACGCAGACGTAGTGAATTCCAGGTCAGACTGAGCTACAGTGAGACCCTACCTTAAAAACAAAAATAAGAAAAGATAGAAGAGAGATAGCCCAGGCTGACCTTGAACTCAAGCAATCCTCCTATCCCTGCTTCAGGAGTGCTGAGATAAAAGGCATGCGCCACCACGACCAGTGGAGGGATTTAGTGGAAGAAGGATTCTGGAGGGGGAAAGGTAGGGTGGTTTGAGGGTGTTATGATCACTATATATTGTCTTTATATATATATGGATATTGTCAATAAAACCTTAAAGAGAAAAGGAAGGAGCTCCTTACCCTGCAGTCTGGTTGAAATCTCTCACCAGCTGGGAGTCAAGGATCCCAATAGAATTAAAATAGGCTGTGAATGTTGCCTATATAGAGGCAATATAATATTCCTTTTGTGTGTGTGTGTGTGTGTGTGTGTGTGTGTGTGTGTGTGTTTTAGTGGCTCTTATACTCATTCCACCATCTTTTCTGCAATGTTTCCTGAGCCTTGGACAGAAATAATCCTTTTATATGACATATTTCAAATAAGAAGGTAAAAATAGTAATGAACCATGCTTAAGGCCTGAACATATGTAGCCTTTCTCCTTTTGTAACTATAAACTTGAAATTTTCTGATAACCTAACAAACAAGACTATAAACTTTAGTTTACAGTAAAAGCATCTTTACTTCTCATGTAACCACAGGCCTAGGGTTTTCCCTTATCAGCTGTGATCCCATCCAGTGCATCCCAGGAGCTCCTGTGATCTCATTTAAGTTCCTTAGCAATCCTTGAGATGGAACTTCAGAAGCCACCCAAATCCCACATATGGCTATTATAAAGAAGCAAGCATCTTAACTGCTGAGTCTTCTGCCCAGCCCTGTACACAGCTGCAGTAAACACAATGAAGGGGGCTCTCTTGAGAAGCCCACACCCATGCGTTGGTGTGCCCCATTCTTTCCCCAAGTGCCTTTCTCCCTGAGCTTAAATACATGCTCAAATCTCTTCCCAGTAGACTCCAGCTCTGCCTTATATTATATTATATTTCCCTGCAGCAAATCAAGCACCCAGGCTTCACCGGGTTTGAGGCTCAGGCAAGAAAGCCTCAGGCTGCTACACGCAGCAGTGTGGAGTTAGGTCTAGGGCTCCTATCCCCTGCTGTTGACACACATGCAGCTGGTATGACCAAGGGAGCCACGAACTACTGGCAGAGGCTCTGAGGAGGAGAAGCTTGCCCAGAGACAGCTTTTTGGAAGGCACAGAGCCCTCCAGTTTTGACATCTCTTTTCATAAAGCCCAGTAGTGGGTACCAAATAAGTTACATGACCTTCACAGGCTGGAATCATTCTCTCATAAAGTTTTTGTATTAGTATGTCAAGGATTAGGTTTCTTGGCCTGGAGAAATGGCTTAGTGGTTAAGGCACTTGCCTGCAAAGCCAAAGGACCCAGGTTCAATTTCCCAGCACCCATGTAAAGACAGATGCGCAAAGTGACGCATGCATCTGGAGTTTGTTTGCAGTGGCTAGAGGCCCTGGTGTGCCCATTCTCTCTCTCTCTCTCTCTCTCTCTCACACACACACACATACACACACACACACACATCTGCCTCTCTGTCTCAAATAAATAAATAAAAGTATATAAAAAAGAATTTGGTTTCTTTGGGTTTTTAAAAAATATTTTTATTCATTTATTTATTTGCGAGCAGAGACAGAGAGAAGGGAGACAGAGAGAATGGGTGCACCAGGGCCTCCAGCTGCTGCAAACAAACTCTAGATACATGTGCCACCTTGTTTATCTAGCTTATGTGGGTCCTGGGGAATCAAACCTGGATTGTTAGGCTTTGCAGGAAAGTGTCTTAACCACTAAGCCATCTTTCCAGCACAAATTTCTCTCTTTCTTTCTTTCTTTTTTTGTTTTTTCAAGGTAGGGTTTCACTCTAGCCTAGGCAAACCTGGAACTCACTATGTAGTCTTATAGTGGCCTCAAATTCACATCACCCAGCCAGATCAAATTTCTTAATTTCATTTTTTTTTGTAGCTAAGTAAAATGCCACTGTGTGTATTACATTTTCATTACCCAGTCCTCTATTCATGGACATCTAGGTAGAGGTCACTTCCTAGTTACTGTGAATAGAGATTCTGAGAATATGGAGTGCAAGTATTTCTGTGGCATATCTTCAGTCCTGTGAGTACATGCCCATGCATGTCATCTGTAGTTCAGTTTTAGCTTGTTGAGAATCTTAGATGATCTTCAAAGAATGCTCCATGATCAGGTAAAAAGTTTCAACACAAGTTTTGTGATGGTAGCTGTTTTTTTTTTTGTGTCTGTGGTTTATTTTCTGAGACAGTCTCATTATGTAGCCCACAGTAGCCTCAAACTTGCAGTCTTCCTGCCTCAGCCTCACAAGTGCTGGGATTACAGGCATATACCACTATACCCAGCTGTAACACAAGGTTTCACACAGAAAGCAGAACACAAATGAATATGAGTTAGTTGGAGATGAAGAATGTAATATTGGGAGGAAGGCATAAAACATAAACAGTTTCTGGTACTCTCGTGACTGGGGTGAAGTTCAGATTGGAGAGCTGGCCTTGACCACCTGACCTTGACCCCTGGAATGCTAGAACGCTGTGATCTGCCCCCTCTGGCCCCTGGGGCCTTGCAAATCATTTATTGGCGTGATTGCTCCCCATGGTGGGACTTCAGACGATCTCACTTTTCTCTGCACATTCCTCTGCATTTTCTAAAACAAATTTAAAATTCTTCTAATCATAAATAAGTGTGACATTTAGACATGAGAGGTTTGGGGCCTGCAATTTTTAGTCACCTCCACTCTGATCACAGAGGTGGAGAAATGGACCCACCGCCAGACTGAACCTTGTGATGTGGCTCGAGTTTAGTTTCTCATATTGGAGCCGACAGGCCACACTCAGGTGTACACACATACACATGTACACGAACATGCATACACACACAGTGCTCATACACTCTCTGACAGTCCTGGAGCTTCTAGAAGGACCCACGGCAGCGAAGTTCCTCCAGTGGAACCATTCCCTGCCCAAGGGCGGGGTCCTCCAGGCTGTCTAGCAAATGTGTGTGTAATCCTGCTGCTGTTTAGATAAGAAGACAGCTCCGGGATCCGGGAAGGACAGCCCTCCTCCTCTGCAGCCAGGCTTGGGTGGGGTTGGCTAAGACCAGCCCGAGACAGGCCAACTCTGAGGATGAGGCTGAGAAGACAGCAGACAAGGTGCGTAGGTGGGGACTACAGCCCGTCCGCCTTCCTACACACATACCGCCCCCGCCAAGTCGTTCAAGCTCATGATGCAGAGGTGCTAACTGAACACGCCTCAAGGGACGCGTGTGCATGCCAGTGCCCAGACGCCGAGCCGCCCTGAGAAAGGGTGTTTGCAACAGGAGTAGGAACAGGGAAGACAAAGGGGAGACTGCAGGTGGGGTGTAGGGCTTGCCAGAACTTTCAGTGTTGGACACTCAAGAAGTTCACTGTTTTTGGCATGTGTATATGTGTGTGTGGTGTTCGTACATACATAAATGTGTGTTCATACGTATGTGGGTACACATGTGTGAACAGGGGCATATGCATGCACGTGCATGTAGAGACCGGAAGTCGCTATCAGATGTCTTCCTCAATTATTTCCCACCTTATTTTTAACAAACTATTATTATTTGTGCATGTGTGCATATGTGTACAATGTACATGTGTGTGCACACGCATGGGTATGCACATCACAGCCAGAATGGAGGTCAGAGAATAACCTCAGAGTATCTGAGACAGGGTCTCTCTTGTTTTGTTTTTGTGTGTGCTCCAGTCTAGCTGGCCTACAAGCTCATTGGCCTGGACTAGGGCTGGTTCAAAAAGAAGCTAGCTATGATGCCAAGTTTGGGGGCTGAGCTTAACCAACTACAATGTTAGGATCATATTTAACCTTCCAGGAATGCTCCTCCCAACCTTATTTTATTTTTTGAGGTAGGGTTTCACTCTAGCCCAGGCTGATCTGGAATTCACAGGGTGGCCTTGAACTTATGACTCCTCCTACCTCTGCCTCCCAAGTGCTGGAATTAAAGACATGCACCACCACACTAGGCTCATCTAACCTTATTTTTTGACAGTGTCTCTTACTAACCCTGGAGAACACAGATTCGTGAGACTAGCTAGCCAATATGGCCCAGCAAGCTTCCTATCTTTTTCTCCCCAGTGCTGTGATTACAGGCACGTTCCACCATAACTGGCTTTAAAAATTTATTCATTTATTTATGAGAGAGAGAGAGAGAATGGGTGTGCCAGGGCTTTAAGCCACTGCAAACGAACTCCAGACACATGCTTGTGCATCTGGCTTATGTGGGTCCTAGGAAAATCAAACCTGGATCCTTCGGCTTTGCAGACAAACGCCTTAACTGCTAAGCCATCTCTCCAGCCCCACAACTGGCTTTTATGTGGCTCTTGGGAATCTGAACTCAGGTCTCCATGATTTCTGAGCACTTTTATCCACTGAACCATCTCTCTATTCCTCCTTTCTCACTCTTAAAGGGAGAATCCAGCTGAAAAATCTGTTAGTTTCTCCCAGATTTGCTGCACCTGAGGAAGCTCGCAATGCTTCCCCATCACCTGACAGGGTGGGGCGGGGACACCCCAGTTCCCAAGGCAGAGCTCTAATTCCAATGCTGTCAGGTTGATCAACACTGCTGGAAGTTTCTGAGCATGCAGGCCTGTAGGCCTGGCTCTTCTCATGTCCAACAGCCTGTTTTAACAGGCAGGAATCTGGAAGGGACCAGTGTGGCATCCCGCTGCAGGTGACCCCACTGATCCTCTGGCCCCGTGAGCTATCACACAGCCCAGGAGCAGCTGCTAGGAGGAAGTAGGCTGAATGGTCTGGGCCAATTTAGTGAAGGCCACGGGTGGGGGTGGGGGGACCGGACTCAATGTTCTGAGTCAATCAGCTATTAGGAAAATATGCTGATGGCTGGCTGGGGAGAAGGACAACCAGACATTGACTACGGAACACTTACTCTATGCCAGACTCTATGCTGTGGCATTTGCGTGCGCTAACTCATTTGATCCTTGAGACAGTTCCTTTTATAGAGGAGGAAACTGAGGCAGGGAGAGGTTGGGACTTGCCCAAGATTAACCACATGTGAGTACAGAACCAGGCCTCAAATCTAGGCTTGTCAGACTTCAACAGTTATGTTGGAGGAGAGCAAGTCTGCAGTCTGCTCTGGGTCAGTGTCTTGAGCCTAAGCTGCAGGCGTGACACAGGCCGCTGAGCAAGGGTAGGTGGCAGGTGAGACATCCAAATGCTGGGACTCTTTGGGGGGAGCATTTTCCTTTCTGCAATTTACACTCTCGCAGACCCACTAAGAGGGACCTGTGGGAATCCATGTGTCCAACAGCCAAAGCTCCCAGCTCTGCCCAGCTCACAGTCACCATAAAAAGGCTTTCCTTCCCCATGTCCCTTGGAAATGTCACCGGAGAATCCCTACCCCTTCTGCAACACAATTTGCGGCCAAGTGCCTATTGGTTGGGTGGCAAGAGCTGCTTCCAGATCCTGTTCTCATGGGGCCAATAGACCGGCATGGTCACGTCTGAGCTGTAATTTGTTTGGGATCCCAGGTCAGCTGTGTGACCTTGGTCATGCCACTTTGTGAGCCTTACTTTTCCCCTCGTGTGTAAGGCAGGGACAACAGTCACTCAGAGACTTGCCATAAGGATTTATTTTTACTTTTATTTTCTTTATGAGGTATGGTCTTGCTCTAGCCCAGGCTTACCTATAATTCACTACACAGTCGTAGGATGGCTTTGAACTCACAGCAGTCCTCCTACTTCTGCCTCCCAAATGTTGGGTTCAAGGCATGTGCCACTATGCTCACTCGGCTCATAAGGATTTATTTTGTAGCTCAGTTGGTAGAGTGCTGACCTGGCATGCATGAAGTCCTGGGTTGGATTCCCAGCACTGCATAAACTAGGCTTGGTGGCGCATGCCTCTAATCCCAGCACTCAGGAGGTGGAGGCCAGAAGCTCAGGAGTTCAACATCATCTTTGGCTGTATATCAAACTTGCAGCCAGCCTGGGATACATGATATTGTCTTAAAATAAAACAGTTGGGCTGGGGAGATTGCTCAGTGGCTAAAGGCATTTTCCTGTAAAACCTGCTGGCCTGAGTTTGATTCCCCTGTACCTACCTAAAGCCAGATGCAGAAAGTGACATATGCATCTGGAGTTTGTGTGCAGTGAAAAGAGTCTCTATTGTGCTCATAGTCTCTCTACTCACAAATAAATAATTAAAAAAAATTGTTTTAGCCAAGTGTGGTGGCGTACCCCTTAAACCCAGCACTTGGAAGGCAGAGGTAGGAGGATCACCCTTAGTTCAAGGCCACCCTGAGACTACATAGCAAAATTTCAGGTCATCCTGGGGTAGAATGAAACCCTACTTTAAAAAAAGAAAAAAGAAATAACAGAAAGGAAGGCTGGGCGTGGTGGCACACACCTTTAATTCCAGCACTTGGGAGGCAGAGACAGGAGGATTACCATGAGTTTGAGGCCACCCTGAGACTACATAGTGAATTCCAGGTTAGCCTGAGCTAGAGTGAAACCCTATGTTAAAAAAAAAAAAACCTGAAAAATTTTGTTTTGAGGACAAGTCACAGACCCCAAAGCCCTGAGCAATGCATTTGTTTGTATATAACACAGGCTCAATCCAGTCCATGTAAAGGGAGTTTGCTAGGGAAACAACTATGCCACAGGAACGTTGAGGTGTGGGAAGTGGGCTTGCAGCCTCTGCTCCGCTCCCCTGAAGACGATCCAGTACCCAGCAGTGAAGTATGAGTCAGCCTAAGTAATTCCCCGTAACGCCTCTAAGCCCCACAACATGTATTTAGCACAGGCGCTACAATTGATTGAGCGCTAGCTCGCCATCAATCATGGCCCAGGGCGGGGGAGCCCAGCAGGGCAGCCCCAGCGGGCCCAGCGAGGCCCAAGACAGGCACTCTGCGGTCTTGTTCAGACTTAGCTTCTAACTACTTTGGGGCCTTCGGCAAATTACTTAACTTCTCAATGTCTCACTTTCCTTATCTGTAAAATGGGGATAATAATACTTACCTACCTCACGGGGCTTGTTGCAAGAATTAATTAAAGTTTATGAAGTGCTTTGAGATTCTTGGATAAAAGGCCCTGCAAAAGTACAAAGTATTATTATCATGCTCCAGTTGGCTATAAAAAATAATTTTGCAGGAAAAGGCAAAAAATTTAATTTCTATACAAGCAGAAACAAAGGCAAATATAGTCATAGAAAGCTTTTCTTTAAAAAAAGTCTCAAAGATAATTCATGCAACTTAAAATTATAACATGCTTTCTCCCTACCAATAATCAATGTAACAAGGGACAGAACACACTGAGGCCTTCGGTGCATGTAAAATCTTGGATCCCGGGGGATGTGGTTTACTTATTTGTGTGTATGTGTTTGTGTGTGTGTGTGTGTGTGTGTGTGTGTAGCAGAGTTTTCAGTCAATGGCCAGCAAGTAATGGTCAGCGTTTCTGTGTGCTGGGTCTCTGCTTAGGGACTCTCCAGGAGCTCCCTCCTACCATCTCATGATGGCCTGAGGTATGTATGGACACCTCAGCTTTACCGAGGGAAAGGAGCCCAGTCCTAGAGCTCAGAAGTCCTGTGGTCCAGTTCCCCTGGGCAGGGGCGATTTGAGACCTGAATCCAGATCAGGTTGTTTGCGGAGGAGAGGAGCTGCTGTCCTCTGTGGTCTAATTCATGTTCAAACAGCCATCTCCCCAAGAATGCCACCTAGCCCACATCTCGAGGCTTCTTTTTATCCTAAGAAAAAAGGCGATACAGTTTCCTCCTACCTCTGAACTGAGCTGAGAGTCAGTTACCTTCTTTCAGAAGCAATTGATAGATGATAGGTGAAAGGATGGGGCTTTAACAATGAGCAGCCCTATACATAAGAGAGGTTGGGGTAGCTGATCCCTCTCATCTCTTCCAGAAGCTTTGACTTTTTTTTTTTTTTTGACTCCCAAGATCCATGTTTTATTAACTTTTCTCATAAGTTAACCAGGGATCTTCAGCCTCTGTCATGATCATTTCCCAGAACCACAAGAGATGCTAGGATAGCAGCAAATTGAGGCTTGAAACCCATCCACTAGCCCACACTCATCATTTAGCATCCAAGTGAGAATGCTAGCTCTTCTCTCCAGGATTGGAGTCTCTAGGCTTTTCTGTTGTAGACCTGAATCAGGTGACTTTCCATCCTCGAAGACTCAGGCAGTGTCCCTGAGGTCTGGGATGCTTCCTTCGCATAAGTGCCCGGCTGCACTGCCTCCAGCAAGGCCTGCAGTGGGCTCTGAGCCTTCTCCTGGGGCACAGTTGACACAGGTTTAATTAAGTGCTGGGGAAGGCCTAGATGGGTTCTGGTGCCTCCCACTGGCCATGCCATTTGGGGAGAACACACTGAGCCCTTCGGTGCCTGTAAAACCCTGGATCCTAGGAGACATGGTTTACTTATTTGTAAGTGTGTATTCACACGCACGTGTGCATATCGGAGTTTCTTGATTTGGCAAATTTTGTATAAAGAAACATGAGCATTTCATCTCCAGAATTGGTGCTGTGGAGATGCACAAGGTATCACGTGAGTAGCAGGTGGCCACTGAAGAGGACAGTGCAGGAAACAATCCCACCACAAGGAAAGAAGGGGCTTGGAGGAGCCAGAACATAGGCCTGTGCTTCTGATCCTGCACTGGAGGATCAGAGGAATTGGCCCGAGAGGGGCAGCTCCAGGGAGAGAACTGTCACCTTTTATGTCCTTTGCTGGAAGCTCTCACCACTCACCCTGGGCTGAATCAGCTCCATCTGAGTTGGGGAGACCCGTTGAGAAGGTGGCTCCCATCTCCTGATTGGTACCTATCCTCACCTATGGCACACATTGGCCTGTGACAGCTTGAACTTTGGGCCTCTGTGTCTTGAATGTGCCCCACTGGAATAAGAATAAAAGAACAGTGGCTGCCATATATAGATAGAGCACAACTGTGTGCCAGGAAGCAGTCCTGTCCAGGTCCCCCAGGATTTCTCTGCAGGAGACTGTAGAACAAGCTCCCTGGCTCACAGGTGGAAACTAGGAGCACCTGGATAGCCAGGTGGCCAGCCTAGGGTCACCCAGAAAGATGACTAAGTATGGCCCCATGCAAACCCGTCTCTCCTCCTCCAGGCTCCCTAGCCCTTCTGGGAAGAGAAGAGTCTGTAGGTTCAGTGTCTGTATGGGAGAGATGGGAGGGCATCACACTGTTCTTGATAGGAGATTTGTCTGGGATAGGGACTTTGGACTTTGGGCTGCTTTGGTCACTTCCAGCCCCATTCTGGATGAAGTGTGGAGGAGATTCTGGCTGCATAAAAGTGCCCCAGTGGGCTTTGGAGGCATCTCTCTGGGCATAGTGGCTGGTTGCCTGGGAGGGACCAATAAGCTCCTGGGTTCTACTTGACCTGTGGGCTTCAGTGTTGTCACAAGTGGAGTGAAAAGGGATAAAGAGCTGGATCTGAGAAACCAAGAACCTTCTATCTTCTGCTGCAGACTTCTATACATCCAGCGAAAGAAGCACACTGCATGTGAGGTGCTGTTGTGGTCTGTGAAATGTCTCCTGAAGAAAGATTTGGTACCCAGCTGGGGGTGCTGTTTCTGGGAGGTTGTGGAGCCTTTAGGAGGTGGAGTCTTCTAGGAGGAAGTGGGTCATTAGAGGCAGGACTTGAGATTTTATAGTCAAGCTCCACTTCCTGTTTCTTGTCTGCTTCCTGATGATGAATGCAACGTGACAGCCTTATTTGCTAGGATGGACTGCATCCCCTTTAATTTAAAAAAAATCACATATATATATATATATATACACACACACACACACACAAAAGAACCAGGGCCTCCAGCCACTGCAAACAAACTCCAGAAGCATGTGCCCCCTTGTGCATCTGGCTTACATGGGTCCTGGGGAATTAAGCCTCGAGCTGAGGTCCTTAGCCTTCACAAGCAAGCGTTTAACCACTAAGCCATCTCTCTAGCCCCATACATATGTCTTATTTGAGGTGGGGTCTCACCCTTGCCCAGGCTGAGCTAGACCTCATTCTGTAGTCCCAGGCTGGCCTCAAATTCACAGTAATCCTCCTACCTCTGCCTCCTGAGTGCTGGAACTAAGGGTGTATGCCACCACACCTTGCTTTAAAAATATATATTTTTTAATTTTTATTAACATTTTCCATGATTATAAAAAAAATCCCATGGTTTAAAAATATTTTAAAAACTTATTTTCAAGCAGAGAGCGAATGGAAGTCCTCTCTAGAAACTAGAAACAAGCTCCAGATGTGTAAACTACTTTGTGCACCTAGCTTTATGTGGGTACTGGGTAAATGATCCCAGGCTGGCAGACTTTGCAAGCAAATACCTTTAGCCCCTCAGGCATTTCCTGAGCCCCCTCTTCTCAGGTATGTGGTCTCAGCAACAATGAAAATAATTAATATAGGTATACTGCTTTTAACATGACACACATGTAATATGTGCATTCCCACATATATATAACATCCATACAGACATTCACAAGAAGAATATGCTTAGGGGCTGGAGAGGTGGCTTAGTATTTAAGGCACTTCCCTGGAAAGCCTAATGACCTGGGTTTGACTCCCTAGTACCCACTTAAGCACAAAGTGGCACATGTGTCTGGAGTCTGTTTGCAGAGGCTAGAGGTCCTGGTATACCCACTATCTCTGTTTCTCCTTCCAAATAAATCAAAAAATTAAAAAAAATGAATATGCCAAGAAGACATATTTGCCCATCTTTCATGTGGAAGAATGGGAGGAAAAACCAAGTATTAATGTTAGGAGGGCTGTCTGCAGGAGGGAGGAACAGGAGCGGGGATGTCAGACTTCCTTGCAGGTGTCTGCCTTTGTTGTAATGATTTTCAAACTGTTCAATAGGCTTTTACATAATTTAAGAAAAAATGAGGGGTTGAGAGATGGCTTAGTGGTTCAAATGCTTGCTCGCGAAGGCTGCCAACCCAGGCTTGATTCCCCAGCACCCACGGAAAGCCAGATGTGCAGGGGCACATGTGTCTGGAATTCGTTCACAGTGGCAAGAAACCCTGGAACACCCATACTCACTATCTATCAAATGAATAAATGAAATATGTTCTTTGATGTAGGGTCTTGCTCTAGCCCAGGTTGACCTGGAATTCACTATGTAGTCTCGGGGTGGCCTCAAACTCATGGTAATCCTCCTACCTCTGCCCTCCAAGTGCTGGGATTAAAGGTGTGTGCCAGCATGTCCAGCTATAAAATATTTTTATTACATATATATGTTTGTTATTTTTAGTTATTTGAAAAAGAGGCAGAGAGAGAGATTGAGCCTGGACCTACAGCCACTGCAAGTGAATTACAAACACATGCACCACCTTGTGCATCTGGCTTATATGGATCCTGAAGAATTGGACCTGGAATCTTTGGCTTTGCAGGCAAGTGCCTTAACCACTAAGCCATCACTCCGGCCCTGTGAAATATTTATTTTTGAGAAAATGACAAAGTTCTGAAGAATAAAAACATTGAATGAATACATTTTGCCCATAAAGTTGGTGACATAAACACTACAGATGGACAATTTCCTATGACTTTAAAACACAGCACTTTGATGCCACGTCCACATGACACACAAGCAGTGTGAGGAGATTTAGTACCATGTTCCAGGCTGGCTTGTGGTGCTAAGGGGGACACTGCCCCGTGATAGTGAGAACAGCATTTCCCAGGGTCATGACAGAGCTTCTCTGCCACCGATCAGAGACAGGACCTAACAGCTCATGTCCCTCAGTGTTGAGCACCTGGCAGAGTGGTTGTCATCTGTCCCTGCAGCGTCACATGTCACATTTCTGGAAGTGGAGGGGCCCACATGGCTTTGCTGCTATTATGCTTGGTAGGCTCACTGGTTGAGGCGTTACAGCTCCAATAGCTGCCTTGCAGAAAGGTTTGTGTCTGTTCTGACCTTTGACTTGCCACAATGACTAAGTCACAGTAAAGGATTTTAAGGCATTGTGAATCCATACTGAACCCTGGACAATGATGGGGCTAGGGTAGGGCTGGCCTGACTGTCCCCAATGTACTCCCTTGAGCCCCTATACCTGTCACAGACAGAAACAGCCTTCTAGTTCTTTCTAAGACTTGAATGAATTCTACCAACAGCAAAAAGATGTTGTAGTAGGTTGGAATCCTGTGCCCTGAAAATAGCTAGGTGCTGGGCTCCCCTCAAAAAAAGACAAAGCTGGTGTTCTCCAGTCCTTCTGGTGGGGATCCTGAGTAGACATGGCTCCACCAAGGTTGCACAAGTGTCAGAATCAGGATTCAACACTCAGGAAATGCAGCTCCAAAACTGGCTGCAACACTGCGGACTGGCCTTCCATTGTGGAAGAGGTGGCAGAAAGAATGTAAGAGGAAGGGTAGAGCTCCTTACAACGTGCTCCTCCAGTCACAAAATGTCCATGACCTCACAGTGCCCGACACTACCTACACAAGACCATCATAATAGGAGGAAAAGAACATGACTTCAAAATAAAAGAGAAACTGAGAGGGGGAGGGGATATGATGGACAGTGGAGTCTCAAAGGGGAAAGTGGGAGGGGGGAGGGAATTACCATAGGATATTGTTTATAATTATGGAGGTTGTCAATAAAAAATTATTTAAAAAACAGTTGTAAGGTAAGTCTGGTTAGCACTACTCATGGACAGAGAGGCGAGCATTCTTTGAAAAAGGACATTCCTGAGTTGAAGTTACGGGCACCCAAATGTGTTCAGAACCAAAGAACTGCTTGGGAAGATCCAGTGCTTTTCCACCAGGGATGATTGTGGTCTCCCAGGGGACAATGGCCAATATCTGCAGATTACTTTGGTTGTGACTATGGTGGGTACATGTCCTCGGCACATAGTGGGTAGAGGCCAGGGGTGCTGCCATCCTACCCACAGCCCACACGACAGCCCTGCAGCCCAGAAACAGCACTGAGAACAAGAAAGCTGCTGCTGCCCAGGCCCTACAGGGGGCTGCCCTTCACCCCCGCTTCTGCTCTGGCTGGCCGCTGCCCCCCGAGCAGGTTCTAAGCAGACTGCATTCTGAGGGAAGGTCATAGCCACCTGTTCTTAAAGGTTTCCAGAATGGCTACATTGGCGGTAGAGCCAGACCACTTAAGAGAAGTGTCTCTTTCATCTCTCCAGGCGGGTTGGATGTTGGGAGACGGTGCTGGGAAGAGCACGTGATGCCAATTATTCAAATAGGCTTCTCCTCTGAGAATCCGCTCTCTTCTGAACTTCAAACATCTTGACCAATATTAATTTAGCAGCACAGCACCTTAGGGAGATTGTATCTGCTCCCAAACCAATTAGTTTAACTCTGGGCAAGTTTACCAAACATTCTTCTTTGATCAAAGATTTTTCTTTTCTTTTTGCAAGGGTTATGATGTTTTATTGTGTGTCTACCTTTGACATTAATTTATGGACCAGGAAGGAGACCATCATGTTTGGAAGGTGGCATTGTGTCTCAGTTGAGCTTTAAAGGCTGCATTCTCAACACTGTCAGAATGGCTGTACTGGGTCCACTGTTTGTATGACGTGGAGTAGACATAAGAAGGATCTGGGGGCTGGAGAGATAGCTCAGCGGTTAAGGCACTTGCCTGTGAGGCCTGAGGACCCAGGTTCGATTTCCCAGTACCCACGTAAGTCAGATGCATATGGTAGCACCTGTGTCTGGAGTTCATTTGCTCTGGCCGGAGGCCCTGGCAGACCCATTCTCCCTCTCTTTTTTTTTCTCCATGCCTCCTTCTTTCTTCTTTCTCATATAAATAAAGTATAATTTTTAAGAAGAAGGATTTGGGACTTTCAAACAAGGACATACCTGGGACCCTGAAGACACTGAGACTGAATCTCAAATCCCAAATCCCAGGCTCACCAAAGGAGAAAGTGTGTCAAGACCCTTCACATTCAGGCCAAAATTGTGGCCATAGTGGGGTCAGCAATGTGATGGCCATTGTTGGAGTCTCCATCTTCTCAGTGGTGAGATCATTGCCAGGGCCTTGGAAAGCTGCCACAGTTGAAAAACCATTCTTGCCCTATAGGGCAGGACAAACAAGTGAATAATCAATCGTGGCATCTTGGCCGGTTGGTGGATGATGTGCCTCATGTGTGCCCATTGCAGGAGGGTCCCTGCATCTGCCTCCCATGTCCCTCCTGCCAACATTTGCACTTAGGGCTTCTTCAGTGAGGTCAACTCACCCAGAAAGCCCTGTTGCCTGTTCTCCAAGCTGCCAGGGTACTGGGTACTTTCCATTTTGGCCATTCTATTTCCATTCTCTGACACCCTAATGGGAGCTCCTTCAGGTGGGAGCCTGGTCTATCTCCATTCTTTGACCCACTTATGGGAGCTCCTCCAAGTGGGACCCTGGTCTATCTCCATTCTCTGACCCCCCAATGGAAGCTCCTTCAGGTGGGACCCTGGTCTATCTCCATTCTCTGACCCCCCAATGGGAGCTCCTTCAGGTGGGACTGTGATTTATCTCCATTCTCTGATCGCCCCAGTGGGAGCTCCTTCAGGTGGGACCCTGATCTCTTTGGGCATCCCTATCACATTGAAGACATTTCTTGCATGTTAAACAAATGCATGAATGACTCTGTGTAGGAAGGTACCAGAACAGGCAGGAATGGTGAAAAAAAAAAAAAAAAAAACTGAGGTAGACGCGGGAGTGCCTTTCAGCCGATGCTTTGTGACTCGCTACTGCTTCAGTTCTGGAATTCTTTCACCCTAGAACTATGCTGACAGGCATCTAATCAAATAAATTAATATTCCCTTCCCATCATGAAAGACTCACTTTGTGGGAACAAGTCTGCACAGCAATGTGTGGGTGTGTACCCCACCTATCGACCCCACCAAAACCCATAATGTGTGTGTGTATGCCTGTGTCTTCCTGCCAGCCAGCCGTGAGGAGGGCTCAGCCTTCCTTTCTCCTGATGGATGTTGACCCCCACCTGACCTCCAGCTTTGTAATGGCAGAAAAATGAGAAGAGGTGGGAGCGCAGAGAAGAGAGGATCGTGTTCATCCAGTGCACACTCAGGCACGCCTACCAGCGAGAGAAATGAAACTAGCTGCTTCCGCTTGGGGTCACAAATGTTGAGTCTTCCATTTAAATAATTCAAGTTTCAGCCAGGCATGGTGGCGCACACCTTTAATTCCAGCACTTGGGGAGGCAGAGGTAGGAGGATCGCCATGAGTTTGAGGCCACCCTGATACTACACAGTGAATTCTAGGTCAGCCTGGGCTAGAGCGAAACCCAACCTTGAAAAACCAAAAATAAAATAAAATAATAAATTTAAAAAAAATAAAGTTGGGTGTGGTGGTGCACACCTTTAATCCCAGCACTCAGGAGGCAGAGGTAGGAGGCTCACTGTGAGTTCGAGGCCACCCTGAGAATACATAGTGAATTCCAGGTCAGCCTGAACTAGAGTGAGACCTTACCTTGAAAAACAAAGTAAATAAATAAAATAAAATTCAAGATCCAATTTAAATACCAAACATTTTATGGAGGTTGGGGAGATGGCCCAGGGGTTAAAGGCACTTGCTTGCAAAGCTTCATGGTCTGGATTTGATTCCCCAGTACCCACATAAAGCCAGATGCACCAAGTAGTGCATGCATCTGGGATTCATTTGCACTGGTACACTCATATTCTCCCTCTCTCTCTTTCTCTCTCTCCTTGTAAATAAATAGATTTTTTTAAAATTATTGAACAGAGAAATGGAGATTCTTTTGTCCTGTGAAGTTTCCAAAAAGCAGCTTTACCTACCTCAAACATCCTACAAGGCTGATTGACTGATTAGAACTTCTGTGATTATGGAGAGGTGGAATGTTACAGGTTCAGAGTCAAGTTCTCTTGGGATATCTTGAGTGGTTTTAATAGCCATTTTTGCCAACTTCTGTGTTTGACCTAACATTCTCATGACTATTAGATGAAAGCTTTTGGGACGTACCAATAGACCACTGCTTCCACCGAATCACAAGCTAAGAATGATATCAGATAGAATCTGTAGCCTATAATAGAAGTGTCTGTACTTTGCTGTAATCCATCCACCTGATATTTCCACCAATGGGTTTGAAAGTATATTGATTTATAACTCTTTGCGTTGTGTTACTGTAAAAACTTCATGAAACTGTTACCAGCTTTGAAGGATGTGGAGATATAGTACATTTGATTAGTGAAACAGATCTAGTTAAAGAATGACACAGTTGCCGGGCGTGGTGGCACATGCCTTTAATCCCTGGGGAGGCAGAAGTAGGAGGATTGCTGAGAGTTTGAGGGCATCCTGAGAATACAGAATGAATTCCAGGTCAGCCTGAGCTAGAGAGAGACCCTACCTTAAAACCAAAAATAAAGAAAGAAAGAAAGAAAGAAAGAAAGAAAGAAAGAAAGATGGCTTAAAGTCACTTTGTCCAACCTCTAAATTTAGTTGTCCTGTGGCAGTGGAGACCATATCTGAAGCAAAGAAAGAAGGCATGTCTTATCCTTAACATTTCTAACAGCTTTAAGTATACTGGCAAATTTAAATCAATTGATTTGACTTAGGAATTATATGTTGGGGGCTGGAGACATCCTTAGTGGCTAAGGTGCTTGCCTGTGAAGCCATACGACCCTGGTTCTATTCCCCAGTACCCACATAAGCCAGATGCACAAGGTGGCACATGCATCTGGAGTTTGATGCAGTAACTAAATGCTCTGGCACACCATTTTCTCTCTACCTCTTTTTCTCTCTCAAATGAATAAATAATATTTTTTTTTATAAAAGGAAGGGGCTAAGGGGGTGGTTTAGCTGTTAAGGTACTTGCCTGAGAAGCCTAGGAACCCAGGCTTGATTCCCCGCACATAAGCAAAATGTACAAGGGGCCACATGCATCTAGAGTTCATTTGTAGTGGCTAGAGGCCCTGGTATGCTCATTCTCTCTCATAAATAAATAAATAGAGAAATTATATGTTAGTAAAAGAAGATAAGACAGGATGAATCTTGGCATGTGATTGAAAACATACCAATTACCTAGGGAAGGCTGGAAACAGAACACTGGGCAGCTTGAGACCATTTTTCTCAGAACATCACTTGAGCATGAGGTTATGTCCTGGAGCAGGGACTATGGCTTGAGAGTTAGAGCAAGTAACTTGAAAAGTCAGAAATGTCACAATTACTTAAGTGAAACCTTTTTGGTATCCGTAACTATAAAATAGATGAAGCTCCAACCAGATATTTAATAGTTTACGTTTAAATTAGATTGTTTAGCATTACAACTTGAGGTTAACTCACTTTGACCCAGGAATTGAGAATGGAGTTTCTCAAAACTTGAGAAAGCACACAGGTTATCAGAAGATGGGGAGACTTCCTTGTCTACCTAGGAACAAAGGTTATAATGAATGGATTTAGATTATTTCTTTTATAAAACCTAAGTTATCACCAACTTGATTAAACATTTTGAACAGTTTTTATAACTGTTATCATGAGTAAAACAACATTCAATGAATTGAATTTTAGACTTTATGACCTCTTGATTTGAGACTTTTAAAAATAAATCCTATGGCTGGGTGTGTTGGTGCACATCTTTAATCCCAGCACTAAAGAGGCAGAGGTAGGAGGACTGCTAAGAGTTTGAGGCCAGCCTGACACTACAGAGTTCCAGGTCAGCCTGGACTAGAGTGAGACCCTACCTCAAAAACAACAACAGGGGCTGGAGAGATGGCTTCGCGGTTAAGCGCTTGCCTGTGAAGCCTAAGGATCCCAGTTCGAGGCTCAATTCCCCAGAACCCACGTTAGCCAGATGCCCAAGGGGGCACACGCATCTGGAGTTCGTTTGCAGTGGCTGGAGGCCCTGGCGTACCCGCTCTCTCTCTCTTTCTCTCTATCTGCCTCTTTCTCTGTCTGTCACTCTCAAATAAATAAAATAAACAAAAAAATTTAAAAAAATAAAAATAAAACAACAACAAAAACCAAAAATAAATAAATCCTATGAAATACATTTTGTAGGTTTTAATGTTTTTTGTTTGTTTTTCAAAGCAGGGTCTCACTGTAGCCAAGACTGACCTAAAATTCACTATGTAGTCTATGCTGGCCTTGAACTCCAGGTGATCCTCCTACCTCTGCCTCCCAAGTACTGGGATTAAAGATGTGTGCCACCAAGTCTGGCTGAAATAAATTTTATTTTTATTTATTTGAGATAACCCCCCCCAAAAAAAGGAGAAAAAGAAGAAAGCTGGGTGTATGATGGGGCACACCTTTAATCCCAGCACTTGAGAGGCAGAGGTAGGAGGATTGCTGTGAGTTCGAAGCCATCCTGAGACTACGTAGTGAATTCCAGGTCAGCCTGAGCTAGAGTGAGACCCTACCTCAAAAAAACCATAATAATAATAATAATAATAATAAATAAAGGGTCAACTAAGTAGAATAAAGTTTTGTCATCTGGAGTAGCCTCAGGGATTAAGAGAGTTTCTTTTGTCCTTGTTCAGAGGCAGGCTGGCTTTGAACTCCTGATCCTGTCATTTCTTCCTCTCAAGTGTTGGGATTAAAGGTGAGAGACATTATACCTAGTAGGATCCTGTTACTCCCATAATCCCCTTAAAATGCCTGATTTGGGGGAGTAAAGGTGTAAGTCAACATACCAAGTAAAATCTTATGATTTCCAATAATCTTCTAAGTGGCTAGATGGTCTTTCCTTTATAAAATCTGAATTATAAACTTATCAATGACAAATCTGAGTTCATTTTGTGATACCATGTAACAATTTAAGATTACTTGCTCACATATTGTTAAGTCATAAAATTCCAACTTGCTGTAAACCCTAGTTCAATCTGGTTGTTATTGTTTATTATGTTCCTTTTTTCTCTGTCTCATAAAGTCTGAAAACTGTATTCTGAGAAAGCTTTAGTGATCTTAGATAAGAGAGAATATACAGAGAGAATCAAAACCATATGCTGGTTTTCATGTCCCCTTTCTTGTCACAGAGGCACTCGGCCAATTTGCCTGAGGACACGGTGTGATGACATTGGTTTGAACCTGCTTGGGGTCTGAATTGGCAGGGAGGAGGGGCAACCAGTTTCTCAGAATCCAGCATACCATGAATTTCAGTGGCATATCACAATTAGTGTAATTTATATTACAGTGAGGTAGAAAATGTGAAAGAAACATAGAGTAAAAAAAAAATCACAGGGCTGGAGAAATGGCTTAGCGGTTAAACGCTTGCCTGTGAAGCCTAAGGACCCCGATTCGAGGCTCGGTTCCCCAGGTCCCACGTTAGCCAGATGCACAAGGGGGCGCACGCGTCTGGAGTTCGTTTGCAGAGGCTGGAAGCCCTGGCGCGCCCATTCTCTCTCTCCTTCTATCTGTCTTTCTGAGTCTGTCGCTCTCAAATAAATAAATAAATAAATAAATCACAATATAGCCAGGCATGGTGGCACATACCTTTAATCCTGAGTGCTGGGATTAAAGGTGTGCGCCACCATGCCTGGCTCATTTATGGTTTTTAATGATAAAAATCAAGCAAGAAATTGTTTGCATGTTAGAGAATACCATTATCTATGTTCAAACCCGATATGTGGTACACACTTGTAATCCCAACACTCTGAAGGCTAAGGCAAGAGGATTTTGAGTTTTAGGACATCTTGGACTATATAGTAAAGGGCTGGAGAGATAACTCAGTGGTTAAAGTGTTTGCCTGCAGAACCTAACGACCAGAGTTTGATTCCCCAGCACCCACGTAAAGTCAGATGCACAAAGTGGTACAAGCATCTGGAGTTTGTTTGCAGTGTCTGGAAGCTTGCAAATTAATAAATAAAAATTTAAAAAGTACAAAGAGAATCATTGAAAAAAATTAGGTAAAGTATTTTCAAAGACTAATGTTATGAGATGATAATTATGAAATAAGTTAAAGTGGAAAAAAAGCCTCAAAACAAATATAGCATGAGCTGTTTCCTCTAAAAAGAAACACTCATCTATACATTAAAAATAATTCAGCCAGGCGTGGTGGCACATGCTTTTAATCCCAGCACTTGGGAGGCAGAGGTAAGATAATCACCATGAGTTTGAGCCCACTCTGAGACTACATAATGAATTCCAGAGCAGCCTGGGCTAGAGTGAGACCCTATCTCAAAAAAAAAAAAAAAAAAAAAGAATTAAAATCTATAGGCCAGAGGGTAAGATTTAGAGAGACTCTAAGAGGAGGAAAGAAGTACAGAGAGCTCCCGCCATGAAGGAGCAGAGGGGGAAAGCCTAGTTGCTGCGTGGAATTGAGGGTAACCTAAATCTGTGCTCCAGGGCCATGCTCATTGACATGTGGCTCCATAATAAACTGTCTCTTATCCCTTTGTGGCAAGAACTGTGGTGTTTTTCTCCCTTCATACTTCCCAAAGTAGTAGAGAGAATTTTTTCTGGCTATGGGAAAGAGGGGGCTTTTGAGCCTATATCAATAGCTACAATACCTTTTTCATGTAGAGTTTTGATCACCTCTTGAATAAGGTTGATATCTGGATTTTGGAATACATTTGGTTTAGCCTCAATAGACAATCCCACCTGAAAACACTGATCCCTTTTATTTCACTGTGGCCAGATGACCCACACATTCACCCGGCATTGTGTCATAATACCTTTTAGTAGAATAAACTTATCCATTTATCAATGCCTGTATGGACTGACTACAGGGCAACTGAGAGGAGATGGACGCAAACGTAGCAGTGGTTTGTTAATCAATTGTCAATAAATGATGGGTCCCTGACACTGGGCTGAGATTGAGCGATGACTCAAGAGGGGTATCCCTGTCACCTCCAGCTGCCAATTGGGACAGTAAGAACAGTATTGCTCAGGGTCATGACACAGCTTAGTTGCCACCATTCTGAGATAGGACCTAATAGCTCATGTCCGTAAGTGTTGTTGCTGTAGTTTGTATATTACATGTCCCATAAGCCGAGCATGGTGGCGCACACCTTTAATCCCAGCATTCAGGAGGCAGTGGTAGGAAGATCACTGTGAGTTCAAGGCCACCCTGAGAATACACAGTGAATTCCAGGTCAGCCTATACTAGAGTAAGACCCTGCCTTGAAAAACAAACAGCAACAACAACAACAACAATGTCCCATAAATGCCCCCAAATGATGCTTTTGGGTAGTGCTGGAATCTTTAAGAAGTGGAACTTTGAGGTTATGGGGTGTGTGCCCTTAAAGGGAATTGTGTGTGTTCATAGAGAAAGGAGGAAGGGCTTGGTGATAGTTAATGGTGCTATTCCTCTTAGTACCTGTTAGTAAATCCGCAGTGGCTTGAAAGGGCACAAATCTATTCAAGTACGTAAATGCTACAGGCGTGAAACTTACTTCATTTTTTGAAGCTTCTTCAATTTTGAGGAGCAAGTGGCTCTCTCACACCATGAAGCTGAGTGGGCCTCCTTGCTTAACCATGATGTCAAAGAAGCAATGCTGTGGGTTCGATGCCTAGTCCTTAAAAAGCTATGTGCTTATGCACGGGCCTGAGAACCTTTCTGTCACCTTGGAAATAAATCAGCTGCAGAATGAGAGGCCTCAGGCATAAGAGTGACCCCAAGCCTAGAACACTATGCTTAGCCTAGCCTGAAGGGATCACCCCACTAAGCCCCACTCAGACCAGCAACATGCCAAATCCTTAGTCTTAAACCAGGGGACAGTTGTTACTTAGCAATAGGTAACTGGCTCACAGGGCAAGCTCATGAAACAACATCTTGTTCACAGAACTGAGACTGGGGCCTAGGAAGCCTTTGGGGGTATAATAGTTATTTTCTTGATTTCTCTCTAGGGAACAGGCCATTAAAATGTCATTTTGGTGGCTGGGGAGTTAGTTGGCTCAGTTCACATGGTACTTACTGCCCAAGTGCTAGGACCTGAGCTCAGACCCCTGACAGCCATGTAAAATGCTGGGTGTGGTGGCGTGCGCCTATAATCCCAGCACTGGGGCGGTGGATACAGGAGGATCCTGGGACTTGCTGGCTAGCTTCTTAGACCAAACCGTTAATGCCAGGTTCAGTGGCAGACCCTTTCTCAAACAAAACAAAATAAAACACGGTGCAAAGTGATGGAGGAAGATATCTGATGTAGATCTCTGACTTCTACAAACATGCACATGCATGTGTACTCATACATACATGTGTACCCACATGCATATGAACATACATATACAAACACACATACACATGCAGCAATAAATAAATAAACACATCTCATCATCCATATGAGTGAAGGATGTTATTCTCGAGCTAACCTTTCTCTGGTGTTCTATATTATCGCTCAGTTCTGATACTATCTTCCTGAGGGCAGTGTCACGTCCCCCAGGGTGAGGGGCTCAATCATTGTTACCCCTCAAATACCAGTCATAAATCCCAGGTTTGGACATCACGCTTGGGCCAGACCAGCTGTAGATGGAAGTTCCGAAGACCCAGTCCCAAGATTGCTAAGGCAGCTCACGGAGCTGAAGGGACCATGTGGATTGGGTTGCTGGGAGCCATCTCCCAAAGGATAAGCGTGGACAGCCAGGTGCAAGGGAGGCTAGGAAGAGTGTATGTGGGAAGGAGGCGGAGCTTCGATGCCCTCTCTAGCAGTACTGCCCTCCAGGCATCTCTGTGCGCTCAACATCTAGCAGCTCTCTGAACCTGTAACTAGTGATTCTAACGATGCCTCCATGATAGGGGCTTGACAGATTATAGCCCTGATCCAGCTCTTCCCTCGCCGAGGCACGGCGACTGGGCCGAGAGCTCTCCCTTCTAATCACGGGTTAGCGTTCTGCTGACCAGCCCCGCCCCGCCCCACCACGAGTCACGTCATTAGAAACGAAGACGCTCCCTCCACCCAGGAAGTCCGCGGTGTGAGGAGTTCTATGTCAGACTGTCCTGTAATTCAGGAAATTACAAACATCTTAGGAATTCTGGCTGACTATGAGAACAAAAGATTCTCTTAGCATCCCTATCACTCAGGAAATAACCAAAGTTTGGGGAGCACTGTGCCAGGGACTGGGGGTAGAGACACAGATCTATATCTAAACACCGGGAGGCCCGCATGATGGTGCACGCCTTTAATCTCAGCACCTGGAGGCAGAGGTAGGAGGATCGCTGTGAGTCTGAGGCCAGCCTGAGACTGAGACTACAGAATGAATTCCAGGTCAGCCTGGGCCAGAGTGAGACCCTACCTTGGGGAAACAAACAAACAAATAAGCATAGAGAGGTAGTGAGCAAGAGGACCTGAGTTTGCTGGGTGAGCGTGGTAAGTCGCATGCAACCCCCCTGTTCTGGAGGCAGGGCAGGGGACTTCTGGAGCAAACTGCTTACCCGGGCTAGCTGAATTAGCAAGCTCTCAGTTCAAGTGTGAGGGCATGCCTCAGTAAATAAGGTAGACAGCGATCGAGGAAGGCATCTAGGTGTGAGCCCCCCAGTCTCATATGTACACACACAGGAGCCCACACACAGGCAAAAAATTACATAAAAATAAATAAATAAGCCAGGAGTGGTGGCGCACGCCTTTAATCCCAGCACATGGAAGGCAGAGGTAGGAGGATAGCCATGAGTTTGAGGCCATCCTGAGACTACAAAGTGAATTCCAGTTCAGCTGGGGCTAGAGTGAGACCCTACCTCAAAAAAACAATAAATAAGTAAATATAGATCTTTACGTATATTTTGTATTATTTTCAGAGGACATGAGGAGATTTTCACCACTTTTTTGTTTAACTTTTTATTGACCACTTACACATATATAGACAATATAGCATGATCATAATCCCCTCCCACCACCTTCCCATCTCCTCCTCCCAAATCCTTCCCCCACTGAATCCCTTCTTTCCAATTAGTTTCTGTTCTTTTTAAAAATTTTTAATTGACAGCTTCCATAATTGTAGACAATAACCCATAGTAATTCTTTCCCTCTCCCCACTTTCCTCTTTGAAATTCCTCTCTTCATCATATCCCCTCCCCCTCTCAGTCTCTTTTATTTTGATGTCATCATCTTTTCCTCCTTTTATGAGGGTCTTGTGTAGGTAGTGTCAGGCACTGTGAGGTCATGGATATCCAGGCCATTTTGTGTCTGGAAGAGTGCATTGTAAGGAGTCCTACCCTTCCTTTGGCTCTTACATTCTTTCTGCCACCTCTTCTGCAATGGACCCTGAGCCTTGGAAGGTGTGATAGAGATATTGCAGTGCTGAGCACTCCTCTGTCACTTCTTCTCAGCACCATAGTGCCTTCGGAGTCATCCCAAGGTCGCTGCCATCTGAAAAGAGAAGCTTCTCTAACCAAAAGTAAGAATAGCATTAATATATAAGCATAAGTATTTAGAGGGCAGTTTGGTGGGCATAATATATCCATTTAGTTAGACAACAGTAGTAGTTTCCTCCCTAGGACTTAGGACCTCCCCAGCCACAGGCTTTTGATTAGGCTTTCAGTACTAGGCATCATATATACACATATATATATATATATATATACATATATATATATACATATATATATATATTATTAACTAGCAAAGAAGTAGGTTTCCATATAGCTTATTCCTAACATCTTAATTTTTTTGTGTGTGTGTGTGTGGTTTTTTGAGACAGGGTCTTGCTCTAGCCCAGGCTAACCTGAAATTCACTATGTCGTCTCAGGCTGGTCTTGAACTCAAGGTGATCCTCCTACCTCTGCCTCCCAAGTGCTGGGATTAAAAACGTGTGTCACCACGCCTGGCAACATCCTAAATTTTAATTCACTCTCCTCCCACCCTTTCCTGTCCTCCATCCCCTCCCCAGACCCTATTCTGACTATTTCACCCATCACCTACTTTTCTTAAAGGAGTGAAAAATGGAATAATTCTACTTGCTAGGTCTCTGTCCTATTAAGCACTAACTGATAAGCTCAGATCTCCCACTTGTTAAACTTTAGAGGAAATGCCTCCATGCTGTGTTTCTATTAGCAAATGTGGCAAATCCCACTGGTCTCCTGGACTCTGGACCAGGCACATACCAGAACAATTCTTCCCTTTGGTTTATTTCTATTTGGAGGTTAGTATTCTTTCTTTCTTTCTTTTTTTTTTTTTTCCCCAAGGTAGGGTCTCGCTCTAGCCCAGGTGACCTGGAATTCACTCTGTATTCTCAGGTGGCTTCAAACTCACAGTGATCCTCCTAGCTCTGCCTCCCAGTGCTGGGATTAAAGGTGTGCGCCACCACACCCGCCTTAGGTTAATATTCTTTTTTCTTTTTCTTTTTTGAGATATTCCTCCATGCCACTCCCCACTGTCTTCTATGCCAATAACCTCATACACAGTCTTCTTGCTCACCCAGTGACACAGAATCATATACAGCCTTAGCAAGATTACTGATGACACCATAGCAAATTCAGTTGTTTTTTCCAAGGTAGGGTCTCACTATGGCCCAGGCTGACCTGGAATTCACTATGTAGTCTAGGGATGACCTTGAACTCACGACAGTCCTCTTACCTCTGCCTCCTGAGTTCTGGGATTAAAGGCATGCACCACCATGCCTGGCTTTCAAATACAGTGGTTTTTATTTTTTGCATCCAAATTTTCTCAAAGAAGCAAATAATCCCTGCTCCAATTTACTCTGACTAATGGCTACCCAACAATCTAAAGTGAGAATTACTATGCTTAATTCAACTCTCTTCTACTCAGACATTCACTTTGATCCTGACTTTCCAGGGCTGCGATTCTTGAAGAGAAAGTCTTACAAGTGATGCTTCTATGTCTATGCAATAGACTCTCAGCACAGAAATTATTGCAAAGCTAAAGATGGTCTGTGTATTATTTTTATATATGTTGCTACACTGATTTCTAAGTAAATAATAACCAGTAATTGAGTACTTATTTTACATTCCCAAGAGCAAAAGATATTTCTACTATTTAAAAATTTTGCCAGTTGTATACTTGTAAAGAATGACCATTACTATCTTTTTATTTTTATTTTTTGGTTTTTCAAGGTAGGATCTTGCTCTAGCCCAGGCTGACCTAGAATTCACTATGTAGTCTCAGGGTGGCCTTGAACTCACATAATCCTACCTCTGTCACCCCCACCCCCCAAGTGCTGGGATTAAAGATGTGTACCATGCCAGCCTGCTATTTTATTTTTAATAATTTACTTGCCGGGCATGGTGGTGCACACCTTTAATCCCAGCACTGGGGAAGCAGAGATTGGAGGATCACCATGAGTTCAAAGCTACCCTGAGACCACATAGTGAATTCCAGGTCAGCCTGAGCTAGAGTGAAACCTTATCTCAAAAAAAAAATAAAATTACTTATTTGAGAGAGAGAAGGAGAGCAAGAGGGAGGGAGAAAGATGGTAGATAGATAGATAGATAGATAGATAGATAGATAGATAGATAGATAGATAGATGATTGGATGAAGGGAGGGAGGGAGGGAAGGAGAGAATGGGGTACTAGGGCCTCCTGTTACTATAAACCAATTCCAGACACATGTACCATTTTGTACATCTGGCTTTATATGGGTTTTGGGAAATTAAATTCCATTGGCAGCCTTTGCAAACAAGCACCTTTAACTGCTGAGCCATCTCTCCAGCCCCCCATTGCTATCTTATATTGTATTTCTTTTACCACTAGAGTTCCTGAGAATCTTTTTAATATTTATATGCTGGTTATGTGGACATCTTCTAGAATTGCTTCTTTTTTCTTTTTCTTTTTTTTTTTTTTTGTGGTAGGACCTCGCTCTTAAGTTGGCTCTTTGTATCCTTGTCCATTTTTAAAAATTATTTATGTGTGTGTGTGTCCATCTGTCTATCTGTATGTATGGGTTTGCCTAGGTCTCTTGTCACAGTAAATGAAACATCTAGCTTTATGTAGGTGCTGTAATATTGAACTAGGATAGGTAGGCTTTGTGAGTTTTTAACTACTGAGCAATCTCCCTAATTCTGAGGTCCATTTTTCTCAGTGGGTGATTGTCTCATTAGTTTACAAGAACTCTTTGTATACAATAGATATTAAACCACTATATTAGTTACTTTTTTCGTTGCTATGATAAACTACCTGAAAGAAACAACTGTATTACTTACTTTTATCATTGCTGCAACAAATACCTGACAAAAACAATTTAAGAAAGGACTTCCACTTAAGATGACAGTGTGGGAACCATGCCAAAGCTGCCTATGGGAGAAAAAGAAAAAAAAAAAAACAGCAAAAAATACTCTTCTACTAAAAAGTGAAGGTGCATAATGAATTATCAACCACAGCAGAGAAATAGGAGACATCCAGAGCATCTAGAGACCACAGAAGCAGGCAGAAGAGGCTCCAGCAGTGGCGGCACCAAGTCTGTGTGGCCACAGACACCAGGCTCAGCTTGAGCCACAGGTAAGGCCAGGTGAGGGGATTTTCCACTCATACCAGCCTCCTCGCAAACTCAAGAAATGTGAAGGGAGGATGGCAGGGAAAAGTGGAGGGGCCTGTGAGGAAGATGATCATGAGGACCAGGAGGAGAACTTCAGCCACCTTCCACAGCCTCTTCTCCCCCTACTGCCAGCACAAGCAGCAGCAAGTACCAGAGACCTCGAGAAGGGAGCTCACCTACACAGCACCCAGCACAGACAATTGGAGCAGTGACCCATTGACGCAGCTAGCCTACCTGAGCCCACAACACAGCAAAGAGGGATCCAACTGGGTGCACAGCATAGCTGAGACCAACACCATCCCAAAAGGTAACTGAAATTACACCAGGTCAGTACCCACCAAATAAGCCTGGAATACAGGCTTGCATCAGAAGTGCTAGTTGCACCTTCCATGTCAGGGTAAATTATATGTTAAATCAGATGGATGGCTGGATTTGCCATTCTTAAATAAGCTATCTTTTGGGCTTGTCATTTGTTGTTTCCTGATTTGTCTTTGTCTCCTCTTCTATCATTTGTTGGGGAAGGGTCTCACTAGGTCACAAGCTGACCTTGGAACCCTGTATAGACCAAAAATCTCAACCTCCCAGTTGACAGGATTAAGGCTGTGGGGCAACACACATCTTTAGGGACCTTGACTTTGTTAGAGGATCTACTCTTGCATAAATACTCTGTGCTATTTTTCATTGAATGTGTATATTGTTTAGTTAAATTTTAGAATTTTCCTGCATTTTATTCCACCCAATCTACTAGAATACTCTCATAGGCAAACCCAACACCTAGGGTCACTTTTGTGGTTACTTGGAGAGTCTTAAGAGCCACAGCTAGTACCTTAAGCACGTACCCTGAAGATATATAACATCAGATTGATTGATACATCTAATAATACTGCAAATAATTAGAAAACCCAAGCATTAAGTTAATCCAAGATACAACAATCTCAACATTATAATACAAGAAACACCAAAAATCAAGACAATATAAATCCACCCAAAACTATTAATCCATCAGAAATGACCTCCAATGAGACTGAATTAGAGGAAATGCCTAAGACAAATTTCAAAAGAATGATTATAATATGCTCAAAGAAATCAACGAGGAAATAAAAGGAATCAAAGAAGACATAGGAAACCCACTTAATGAAATAAAGCCAATATAAGACATGAATAAGGAAATAGAAATAATAATGAAAAACCAGTCAGAAATACTAACAATGAAAAACACAGTCAGTCAAATAAAAATAACTAGACAATCTCACCAGTAGAATGGATGAGAACAGTCCAACAAAGAGAAAGACAAGCTAATAGGAAGGTATGAGTGGGAATTTCAAGATATTTGAGACACTATGAAAAGATCAAACATAAGAATTGAGGATATCGTAGAAGGAGGAGAGTTTCACTACAAAGGCATAGTAGGTATTTTCAACAAAATCATGGAAGAAAACTTCACTCAAATTGGGAAAGAGATGTCAATGCAGATAAAGGAATCCTTTAGAACACCAACCAGACAAAACCTGGAAAGAACCTCTCCTCACCATATTATAATCAAACTACCAAACACACAAACCAAGGAAAAACTATTGAAAGCAGTTAGAGAGAAAAATCAAGTTGCCTACAAAGGCAAACCCATCAGGATCACAGCAGATTACTCAACACAAACTTTAAAAGCCAGAAGGATCCAAACATAAGCCCACTCTCCGATATCAAGCTACCATCAATCATGGGGTACAAGAGGGCCTACACCTATTAAGCTCTATTAAAAAAGTAAGTGTTATCTCAATTTTCCGGGTGCTAACTTACTCTCTGTTGGAAAATCTGCTTCTCTTTTTCAGATAGATGCAGATTCTAAGGAGAGAGCTGCCCCATCATACCTCAAAAGGGGCCTGACTGAAACTAAGGAAAATTGGCGAAACAAGCAAAGGTGCTGTTTTACTGATGAACCAGATATCAGCACAAAGGGGAAGGAGACCAACACAGAGAAAAATCAACTCCTACCAAACCAGAGAGCCAGAGCCTCAGAGGCCTCCAACACCTCAGCACTGAAGCAGACCAAAAATGAACCCAACATGGCTCAGGGAAATTTTGTGGAAGAGGGGGTGGAAAGAATGTCAGAGTCACATGTTGGGTCATGATATGCAGAGATATTTATTGTACCAATAACTGTGGGCAAACTCCACAATGCACGACCCATTTACATCAACAAGGAGGGGCCATTGGGAGGGGGTAGGTCATGGATGAGCCTAAACAATGGTACCAAACTGCCTGTATTTGCTGAAAAGAAAACTAATAAATTTAAAAAAAAAAACTTGAGACCAGGATTTATCACTTAGGAGAAATCATGTGAATAATGTTGCTTCCCTTTATATTCTACATATACTAAGTGAGGGTGTGACTGTGTTTGTGATAACTTATTATAAAGATAATAATAAAGTAAAAAAAACGTTTTTTTAAAAAAAAGTCAGAAGGGCTTGGAGAGATGTATTCCAAGTTCTGAAAGATAACAGCTGTCAACCAAGATTACTTTACCTTGCAAAGCTATCCAATCAAATACACAGAGAAATAAGGACATTACACAACAAAAGCAGGTTAAAGAAATGTTTCAAGACAAAACAGGCTCTACAGAAAATACTTGAAAGGATCCTCCATGTTGAAAAGAAAGAAAAGCACACATATAAGGAACCTGGAAAAAACAAATCATACTCAAATATTAGTTAATACAAGAGGGCAAAGGTAAAACCAGAACTCCAAAAAGTAAAAATAAAAATAGCAATAAATGCACAGCTTTCAATAATAACTCTTAATATCAATGGCCTCAATGCCCCAACCAAACGACATAGGTTTGCAGACTGGGTTAAAAAGCAGGACCCTTCAATTTGTTGCCTCCAAGAAACTCACATTTTTACAAAGGATGGACACTATATTAGGGTGAAAAGTTAGAAAACAGTGTTTCAAGCAAATGGGCCTAGAAAACCAGCAGGGGTTGCTCTCCTAATATCTGACATGGTAGATTTCAGACCAATATTAGTTAGGAAAGATAAGGAAGGTCACTTTATACTGATTAAAGGAACACTCCAACAGGAGGACATTACAATCCTAAACATATATGCAACTAACATGGGGGCTCCCAATTTCATCAAACAAATGCTATTAGAATTAAGGTCACAGATATCACCAAACACAGTTGAAGTGGGTGACTTCAACACCCCACTACATCAATTGACACATCATCTCAGCAAAAAATAAACAGAGATGCATCTGGATTGAATGAGGTCATAGAAGAAATGGACCTAATAGATATATACAGGACATTTCTTTCAAATTCTGCAGAATACACATTCTTTTCAGCAGCACATGGAACATTCTCTAAAACAGACCATATATTAGGACACAAACCAAATCTTAACAAATACAGGAAAATTAAAATAATTCCTTGCACTCTATCTGATCACAATGGGATCAAATTAAAATACATAGCAAGAAAAGTTATACAGCATACACAAAATCATGGAAACTAAGCAATACACTACTAAATGATGGTCAATGAAGAAATCAAGAAGGAAATCAAAACTTCATAAAGTCAAATGATAATGAGAACACAACATACCAAAACCTTTGGGGCACAATGAAGGTAGTCTTAAGAGGGAAATTCATAACTGAAGTGGCTATATTAAGAAATTAGAAAGGTCACAAGTAAACAACTAATGCTTCACCTTAAGGCCTTGGTAAAAGAAGAACAAGGTAAACTGAAAATCAATAGATGGTAAGAAATAATAAAGATTAGTGCAGAAATCAATGAAATAGAAACAAAAAATCCAAATAATCAATTAAACAGAGTTGGTTCTTTGAAAGGATAAACAAGATTGATAAAACTTAGTAAATCTGACCAAAAGAAAGAGAGAAGAGACACAAATTAATAAAATTAGTGTTGAAAAGGCTCCATCACAACAGATACCAAAGAAATTCAAAATATCATAGGGATACACTATAAGAACATATACTCCACTAAGTATGAAAATCTGAAAGAAATGGATGATTTTCTTGATTTATATGATCAAGCTAGATTAAATCAAGATGAGATTAATCATTTAAATAGACCTATAACAAGTATGGAGATCCAAGCAGTTATCAAAAAAAATCTACCATCTAGAAGAAGTCTCGACCCAGATGGATTCAGTGGTGAATTTTACCAGACCTTCAGGGAAGAACTAACATCACTGCTTTTTATACTTTTCCATAAAATAGAAAAGGAAGAAATCCTACCAAACTCCTTCTACAAAGCCAGCATCACCCTGATATCAAAACCAGACAAAGATAGAACAAAAAAAGAAAATTACAGACCAATCTCCCTCATGAATATAGATGTAAAAATTCTCAACAAAATATTGTCAAATAGAATACAAGAATATATCAAAAGATCATTCACCCTGACCAAGTAGGCTTTATCCCAGAGATGCAGGGATGGTTCAACATATGCAAATCAATAAATATTATTCATTACATAAATGGACTGAAGGATAAAAATCACGTGATCTGGGGGCTGGAGAGATGGTTTAGCGGTTAAGGCACTTGCCTGCAAAGTCAAAGGACCTCAGTTAAATTCCCCAGAACCCACATCAGCCAGATGCACAAGGTGGCACATGCATCTGGAGTTCATTTGCTGGAGGCCCTGGCACACTCATTCTCTCTATACATATATCTGCCTTTCTCTCTATCTCAAATAAATAAATAACAATAAAAACTTAATTTTTTTAAAATCACATAGTCATCTCATTGGATGCAGAAAAAGCATTTGACAAAATCCATCATCCCTGCATGATATAAGTCCTACAAAGGCTCAGAATAGAAGGCACACATCTCAACACAATATAGGCTATTTATGACAAACCTACAAGCAAAATAATACTAAATTGAGAAAAACTTGAAGCTTTGCCAGGCATGGTGGTGCACATCTTTAATCCCAGCACCTGGGAGGCAGAGGTAGGAGGATCACCATGAGTTCAAGGCCACCCTGAGACTACATAGTGAATTCCTGGTCAGCCTGCACTGGAGTGAGACCCTACCTCAAAAAAACAAAAACAAAAACAAAAAACAACTTGAAGCTTTTCCACTAAAATCAAGAACAAGACAAGGGTGTCCACTGTCCCCACTTTTATTTAATATAATACTAGAAGTCTTAGCCATAGCAATTAGGCAAGAGACAACGGGTTGAAGGACAAAACCACATGATCATCTCATTGGACACAGAGAAAGCATTTGACAAAATCCAACATCCCTTCATGATAAAAGTCCTACAGAGACTGGGAATAGAAGGAACATATCTCAATATAATAAAAGCTATTTATGACAAGCCTACAGCCAACATATTACTAAATGGAGAAAACTGGAAGCTTTTCCACTAAAATCAGGAATAAGACAAGGTTGTCCACTGTCCCCACTTTTATTTAATATAGTTTTGGAAGTCTTAGCCATAGCAATAAGGCAAGAGACATACATAAAAGGGAGGCAAATTGGAAAGGAAGAGATCAAGTTATCATTATTTGCAGATGACATGATTCTATACATAAAGGACCCTAAAGACTCTACTAGCAAGCTGTTAGAGCTGATCAAAACCTACAGCAATGTAGCAGGATACAAAATAAATACACAGAAATCAGTAGCCTTCCTATATGCTAACAACAAACACACAAAGGATGAAATCAGAGAATCACTCCCATTCACAATTGCATCAAAAAACAAAGTACCTTGGAATAAACCTATCCAAGGAAGTGAAGGATCTCTACAATGAAAACTGTAAAACACTCAAGTGAGAAATTGCAGAAGACACTAGGAAATGGAAAAGCATCCTTTGTTCTTGGATTGGAAGAATCAATATTGTGAAAATGGCAATCTTACCAAAAGCAATCTACACATTTAATGCAATCCCCATCAAAATTCCAATGGCATTCTTCACAGAAATAGAAAAAACAATCCAAAAATTCATTTGGAAGCACAAACAACCTCAAATGTCTAAAACAATTTTGAACAACAAAAATAAGGCTAGTTGTATCACCATACCTGATTTTAACCTCTATTACAGAGCCATAGTAACAAAAACCACATTGTATTGGCACAAAAACAGACATGTAGATCAATGGAACAGAATACAGGACCCAGATGTAAGTCTGGGTAGCTATAGCCTCTTGATCTTTGACAAAAATGCCAAAAATACTCATTGGAGAAAAGACATCCCCTTCAGCAAATGGTACTGGGAAAACTGGATATGTATCTGTAGAAGGATGAAAATAGATCTTTATCTTTCTTCATGTATAAAAATTGACCCTCAGTGGATCAAAGACCTTAATATCAGATCCAAAACTCTGACACTTCGAGAGGAAAAAGTAGGGGAAACCCTTCAACATACTGGCTTTGGCAAAGACTTTCTGAATATAACCCCAATTACTCAGGCAATAAACCACAGATCACCAGCTGGGACCTCATGAAGTTACAAAGCTTTTGTACAGCAAAGGACACTGTGAATAGAGCAAAGAGGCAACCTACAGAATGGGAGAAAATCTTTGCCAGCTATACATCTGACAAAGGACTAATACCCAAAATATACAAAGAACTCAAAAACTATACTGGTGAGGGTGTGGAAAAAGAGGAACCCTTCTACACTGTTGGTGGGAATGCAATCTGGTCCAGCCATTGTGGAAATCAGTGTGGAGGTTCCTGACACAGCTAAAAATAGATCTACCATATGACCCAGCTATAGCACTCCTAGGCATATATCCTGAGGACTTGTTTCACTACCTTAGAGATATTTGCTCAACCATGTTTACTACTGCTCTATTCACAATAGCTCAGAAATGGAGCCAGCCTAGATATCCCTCAACTGATGAGTGGCTAATGAGGATGTGGTACATTTACACAATGGAGTTCTGTCAGCAGTAAAGAAAAATGAAATTTGCAGAAAAATCAATGGATCTGGAAAGGGTTATACTTAGGTAACCCAGGCCCAGAAATCCAAATGTCAATGTTCTCTCTCATATGTGGATCCTAGCTACAAATAATTGGACTTCTATGTGAGTACGAAGAAAACTCAGTAGCAGAGGCCAGTAACCTAGAAGGGAATATAAAGAGAATAGGAAGGGAGGGAGGCGGGACTTAATAAGATGGTATTGTATATATGTAAGTAGAAGAACAGATCAATGGGAGTGAAAAGGCCTAAGAGATTGAGTAAAGGAAAGGTAGAGGGAGGGCTAATCAAAACCTAAGAGGATATAAATAAGTCACATGGAAACCTACTTTTTGGGGCAATGGAACACTTCGAAGCCATAGATTATTACTAGAAAAATTTCAGTGCCAGGGATGGGATACCTTCCAGTGAGTTGTTAGCCAGGGAGGTCACTGATACCCCCAAAACATTACAGGCCATTACCAAGGCTCTTAGTTTCCCACCAGGGATAGATGGTAAGACCCTATTGCTACAGACTCCATATACTTGGGCTGCAAAGTCACTGAGAAATCCTGCTGGAGTTGAGCTGATAACCTCCTCCTTGTAAACCAGCTGACAGAAAGCTGGAAAAAGCTACCCTGCATGCAGTTCAATGAGAGAGAGAATATCACCAGTGGAGATATTCAACAGTGGACACTGCAAGGCTTAAATTTGGCCAGCCAGGTCAAATGAGCCAACTGGTGCAACAGTGGCACGTCTGTTATGGGGAAAGCCAACTGCTGTTTAATTAGACTGGAGGCCTGCTCCATGGGAGAGAATACATCCCTGATACTGAAAACCTACAACAGGGGTAGTCATCAGCCCTAGGGTTGTAATGTCTGCTGGTGTCTGGCTAAATGTATAAACTATGCTCACCAAACTGCCCAGCAAGCACTTCTCTTAATGCTCATACTTATATATTAATGCTACTCTCACCTTTGGTTGGATAAACTTCTCTTTTCAGATGGCAGTGACCTTGGGATGACTCAGAAGGCACCATGGTGCTGAGAAGAAGTGACAGAGGAATGCTCAGCACTGAAATATCTCTATCACGCCTTCTAAAGCTCAGGGTCCATTGCGGAAGAGGTCACAGGATAAGAGCCAAGGGAAGGGTAGGACTCCTTACAATGTGCTCCTCCAGACACAAAATGGCCTGGATATCAATGACCTCACAGTGCCTGACACTACCTACACAAGACCATCATAATAGGAGGAAAAATGATGGCATCAAAATAAAAGAGACTGACTGAGAAGGGGGAAGGGATATGATGGACAGTGGAGTTTCAAAGGGAAAAGGGGGAAGGAAATTACCATAGGTTATTGTCTCCAATTATGGAACCTGTCAATAAAAAAAAATAAATTCAGGCTGGAGAGATGGCTTAGTGGTTAAGAGCTTGGCTGTGAAGCCTAAGGACCCTGGTTTGAGTCTCGATTCCCCAGGACCCACATTAGCCAGATACAGTGGCTAGAGGCCCTGGTGCGCCCATTCTCTCTCTGTTTCTGTCTCTGTCTCTCTCTCTGTGTGTCACTCTCAAATAAATAATTAAAAATGAACAAAAAATTTAAAATAAGAATAAGAATAGGGCTGGAGAGATGGCTTAGTGGTTAAGCGCTTGCCTGTGAAGCCTAAGGACCCCGGTTCGAGGCTCAGTTCCCCAGGTCCCACGTTAGCCAGATGCACAAGGGGGCGTATGCGTCTGGAGTTTGTTTGCAGAGGCTGGAAGCCCTGGCGCACCCATTCTCTCTCTCTCCCTCTATCTATCTTTCTCTCTGTGTCTGTCACTCTCAAATAAATAAATAAATAATGACCAAAAAAAAAATTAAAAAAAAAGATTACAAAAAAAAAAAGAATAAGAATAGTTTTTTGGTTTGCAATTTACAGGAAAATATGTGTGTCTATCCAAAAATAGAATATACCTTTTACTTTACTCAGTTCTAAAATTAGATTTTACTGTTTTGTGGGATTTTTGTTGTTGTTGTTGTTGTTGTTGTTGTCTATCTTCCTAAGTACTTCAAAATTCTATTGTAAATAGACTTTTTTTTTTTGAAGTATAGTCCCCCTCTAGTCCGGGCTGACCTAAAACTCACTGTGTAGTCTCAGGCTGGCCTCAAATTTATAGCCATCTTCCTACCTCAGCCTTCTGAGTGCTAGGATTAAAGGTGTGTGCCACCATGCGTGGCTTGTAAGTAGGCTTTCTTTTCATTTCTACTTATGGCTAGAATAGAGAGAAGTAGTCTACTTGCATAATTATCTTTCATCTAACAATGACTCCAGATTTCATTAATTCTAGTCACTTTTAACCAGTCATTTGAGTTTTCTTTTTTTGTTTGTTTTATTTTGTTTTCAAACCCACCTTAGGGCTGGACTCCAGGATCTGCCCCCAGTGACACCTCCTCCATCCAGACAACTGGAAACCCCAGTTACAAGTTTAATTTTAATAAAACACCTGAGTCTATGGGGCTGTACATTTACACTATCACATTCAAACAACCACTGTACACTTACACCTGGTTCATTTGGACTGTCTAAGTGTTTAACCATCACCAACCAAAATAGAGCTGGACATAGTATTGCACATCTGTCATCCCAGCACTGGAGTTGACTACTGAGGTAGGAGGATGGAGAATTCCAGAGTAGCCTGGGTTACATAGTGAGACCCCTTCACAAAAACAAAGAATAACAAATAATAAACAAACATAGACATTCATTTCTGCTTTTGCAAAGTTCAAGTCTACTTATATATATTTGTTTTGAGGTAGGGTCTCACTCTGGTCCAGACTGACCTGGAATTCACTATGTAGTCTCAGGGTGGCCTCAAACTCATGGCAATCCTTCTACCTCTGCCTCCTGAGTGCTGGGATTAAAGGCGTGCACCACCATGCCTGGCCACTTATACCTTTTTTTGGCAGGAGGCAGGTTTCAAGGTAGGGTTTTACTCTAGTCCAGGCTGACCTGGAGCTCGCTAGGTAATGTCAGGGTGGCCTTGAACCCATGGCGATAGCCCTACCTCTGCCTCCCAAGTGCTGGGATAAAAGATGTGCACCATTATGCCCAACTCATTTACGTTTTTTAATGATAAAATCAAGCAAGAAAGTGCATATGAGAGAATACCATTATCATCATTTTAAACCTATTTTCAAGCCACATGTGTGGTATACACTTGTAATCCCAACACTCTGGAGGCTGAGGCAGAGGATTTTGAGTTTTGCGACAGCTTGGACTATGTAGCACGAGCCTGTCTAAAAAAAAATTAAAAAGCTGAAAAGATGGCTGAGTGATTGAAGTGCTTGCCTGCAGAGCCTAATGATCAGAGTTTGATTGCCCAGTAGCCAGATGCACAAAGTGGTGTATGCATCTGGAGTTTGTTTGCAGTGTCTGGAGGCTTACAAATAAGTATATATAATATATATAATATTATATATAATATATAATATGTATATATATTAAAAAGTACAAAGGAAAGTATTGAAAAATTAAGTAAAACATTTTTAAAGATTAATGTTATGAGAAGATAATTATGAAATAAGTTCAAGTAGAAAAAAGCCCCAAAACAAATATAGCATGAATTGTGTCCTCAAAAAAGAAACAGTCATCTATCAACACATTAAAAATATTTCAAGCTGAGAGTGGGGGCATGTGCCTTTAATCCCAGCACTCAGGAGGCAGAGGTAGGAGGATCGCCATGAGTTCGAGGCCACCCTGAGACTACATAGTGAATTCCAGATCATCTTGGGCTAGAGCGAGACCTTGCCTTGAAAAACAAAACAAAACAAAAGACCACAAAAATAATTCAGCTGGGTATGGTGGCGCATGCCTTTAATCCCAGCAGTCAGGAGGCAGAGGCAGGAGGAGGATCACTGAGTTTGAGGTCTGTCTGGAACTACAGATTAAGTTCTAGGTCAGCTTAGACCAGAGTGACACATTACCTCAAAAAAAAAAAAAATCAGAAATAATAAAATAATTAAAAAATCCACAAAGCTAATGGAGATGTTAATTACTATTACAGTATTCCTCATAGTTCTCAGAATTTCTAAAAATGTCTGCAATCAACTTGTGCTGCTATAATCCAGAAGGAAAACACATTTTTTCTTTGAAATGTCAAACCACAGGCACAGAACCAGGACCAGGCTCTCTGCCTGAGTTAGTGGCTCACTGCATTCCTGAAAAGTAGGAGAGGAGATGCCTCTGAGATGTTCCAAGTTCCATCTGTGAGGAGACTGGGCATATGGCCCTTTGCAGGCTGTGGAAACGTGCCCTGGGCACCCTTGTGTAATCACCAGTCCAGCTCACTGAGGAGTCCTGGAGGTGAGAGCGGGCCTGGGTGCTAGAGAATGGGGGAGGGCCTGGGACCCCTGAGCAGCCTGAGGGAGGAACTGACTCCACACACAGCCTGCCCAGAAATGGAAAGGATTTAGGGATAGTGGTAGCAAGGGGTGTGCCACAGGATACCTGTGTTGGATGGGTGAAGGCACCCTAAACACAACTTAGCTAAAGAACAGGTGATTCCAAAACATCATCACCCACCTTTAACGTATGAAGCCCAGACCCATGGCGTACCCACGCAGAGCTGTGAGGAGCGGGCTTTGAGGCCAAGCAATGCGATCGCATTCCCTCTGCAGTAAGATATACAGAGCCCCAGGCCAGGGTACTGTCCCCAGATGTCGGTTGGCCTCATAAGGACAGGAGCAAGGGTCTTTGGTCAAAGACAGGACTCATCTTGATCCCTGAGGTCAAGAGCCTGTGAATGGGAGAGGTTTCACAATGGGGTGGGGGTAAGAGCTGGTGATGTAACAGTATGGTGAGCTGTCTTTGCTCTGACTGTCACTCTCAGTAATTACTAGGTGACCTACTGGGGTGAATAAGAAGCGTTTTGCAATTGGGTTGTTCAGAGGCCCGCAGTACTCCAGTGCCGCGTGTGGTAAAAATCCCTCTGGTTGGTCCTGCATCTTGTGGTTTCTCAAGCAGATTTCAACCCATATGACCAAGAGGTGAAGTGTGACTCCCATTCTATGTGTGAGGAGTCTGAGGATCCAAGAAGCTCTGTCCCTAGCACAAGTCACACAGTAGGAAAAGACAGCTACTGTACGCCCCCTCCGGGCACCCCCACCCTGTCCCCAAAGGCAGACTTTTCAAACATTGGCTGGATGTCAGAGAACTTCGTGTTGGGTGAGCTGTCCTGGAGTGCAGGTGCTGAGTGATATAAAATACCAAAGTGCTGGTCATCAGAGTGGGGTCCCCGGGAAGGTAGCCAGGCCTGTGTCTGACCCCTGTGTGCCCAAAGCCTGTGAAACTGCCCACACCGAGCTCCAGTGGGTCCAAGCAGCAAGATCCAAGCACTGTTTACTTCCAGCAGATGTGTGATTCTTTTTTTTTGTTTTGTTTTTTGTTTTTTTGTTTTTCAAGGTAAGGTCTCACTCTGGCTCAGGCTGACCTGAAATTCACTCTGTAGTCTCAGGGTGGGCTCGAACTCTCAGCGATCCTCCTACTTCTGCCTCCCGAGTGCTGCGATTAAAGGCGTGCACCACCACGCCCGGCTCTTTTTTTTTTTTTTTTTAAGTAGAAATTATATAGCTGCAGCTTAGTCAGCTTCACGTTGCTGGATGACCCTCCAGACCAGGCACAGTTCATGGAGGAAGGGATTTATTGAAGCGCACGGATCCAGGGGAAGTCCCCTAATGGCGGAAGAAGCTGCCGCCTTTCCCAAGTCCACACAGAGGGAAACACCGCCAGCAGCCCCATAAGCATGCGCACTTCAGGAACCCCAGGCCGAGCTCAAGCACTCTGCTTACCTTGGGCTGGATTTCAGATCTGCACTCAGCAACACCTTAGGGCTAGACCCCACGATCTGCCCAGTGACACCTCCTCCAGCCAGATAGCTGGAAATCCAAGAAGCTTTAATAAAAATCCTGAATATCCCTGGGGTGAGGGGCATCCATTTAAACTACCAGAAGCTATATTTTTTAATATTTTGGGATTTGCTCACATAATAAATATGCAGAAGCCAGGCATGGTGGCGCACACCTTTAATCCCAGCCTTCGGGAGGCAGGGGTAGGAGGATCGCGGTGAGTTCGAGGCCACCCTGAGACTCCATAGTGAATTCCAAGTCAGCCTGGGCCAGAGCGAGACCCTACCTTGAAAAACCAAAACAAACAAAATGCAGGTAAGGGCCAAGCCCTTCATGCCCAGGAGTGTACAATGGGGCGAGAGGCTGTGGGAAGGGAAAGAATACAAAAGGGACCCGTTACCAACTCAAGGAAAGGGAATACTACTGTCGGCAAGCCCCGTGGTCACTTTGGGGGAGATGCCAGCACAGGGGGAAGGCTCTAGGCCCAAGAGGGGTGGATATGAAGCGACAGAGCTCCATGTGTTGCTGTTCCTCGCTTTTCCACCCCTGTAGCCTGACCTTCAACTCACAGGTGGCAGTAGAAAGGCCATTATCATGATGCCTTCCTGGAACTGAGTCCCTCTGCTTTATATACATATGTATGTACATATATATATATATATATATATACATACATACATACATATATATGCATATTTTTAAGGTTTTATTTTTATTTGTTTATTAGAGACAGAGAGAGGGGAGAGAGAGTGAGAGAGAGAGAATGGGTGCACCAGGGCCTCTAGCCACTGCAAACAAACTCCAAATGCACGTGCCACCATTGCACATCTGGCTTAGGAGCGACCTGGAGAATCAAACCTGGGTCTTTAGGCTTCACAGGCATGTGTCTTAACCGCTAAGCCATCTCTCCAGCCCCCATCTACTTTCTTTTCTTTTTCTTTTCCTTTTCTTTTTTTGTTTTTGATCTTTTGAGGCAGAGTCTCACTCTAGCCCAGGCTGTCCTGGAATTCACTATGTAGTCTCAGGGTGGCCTAGAGCTCACAGCGATCCTCCTACCTCTGCCTCCCGAGTGCTGGGATTAAAGGAGTGCGCCGCCACGCCCGGCCTCCCCTCTACTTTCTTGTTCTTGCTGTGGAGAGCTCACGTGGTGACACTGCTGGCTGCCAGCCATGACCACGGCAGGTGTTCCAGTGTGCCCCTGTTCTGCCTCATGTTGCAGGCCCAAGAGAACATTTGAGAGTTGAGTCACACGGACAACAATACACTTGTGAAAATTAGATTCCCACGGCATCCACTTGAAGAAAGATGGCCTCAGAATGTGGCCAGGGCAGGGGGTGCTGGCTGTACCAAATTTCTGCCAGAGTAGAGCCTGCCCTGAGATGCTGAGGTGAGAACCCAGCCTCACTTCTGTCACTTCCCCAGTGTGGTGTCCAGATGAGCACAGGCAGTTGATATCCTTGCTGGCAGGGAGGCGTTCCTGGATGCCTCAATAAGACCCTCCAATGTGAGGGACTGTGTCACTTCCAGAGGACTCCTAGATGACTTCCTGGATGAGGTGCCATCCAGGCTCAGGGTCTACCTTATCATGTATCTTTTTTTTTTTTTTTGAGGTAGGGTCCTACTCTAGCGCAGGCTGACATGGAACTCATTCTGTAGTCCCAGACAGGCCTCAGACTCACAGAGATTGTACTACCTCTGCCTCCTGCCAAGACTAAAGGCATGGGTCACCATGCCCAGCTACCATGTATCTTACTTCCTCTATCCTGACCAGTTTTGTCTCTAACAACTGGAAAAGTGATTATTTCTGTCTCCCTCTACAGTGTCTCAGCATCAGCACCTTGCTGGTTTCCTGGGACTGAGTCAGCATCCCAACTCCCATCTAGAAGTCCACAGGTACCAGGGCATGGTGGTGCTCATCTTTAGTCCCAGAACTTGGGAGGCAGAAGTAGGAGGATCACTGTGAGTTCAAGACCAGCCTGGACTACTGAGTGAGTTCCAGGTCATCTTTGGCTAGAGTGAGACCCTAGCTTGAAAAAGACAAAACAAAATAAATAAATAAATATCTAGAAGTTGACTGCAGGCTTCTAAAACCACCACCCAAAAGTTTAGCTCTGTTCTTGCTCATGTGGATCCTCGCTACAAATGTTCAGATTTGTATATGAGTTGGAGTAAAAGTCAGTAGCAGAGGCCAAGAAGCGAGAAAGGGGCTGTGAGGGAGAGAGGAGAGGGGAGGACTTAAGGGGAGGGCATTGTAGATATGTAAGTAGAGGAACAGATTACTGAGGGTGAAATGGCCTAAGTGAGGTCAGGGGAAGAGATTGATTAAAGAAAGGGTGGGAGAAGAGTTAATCAGAAGATATTATGAATAAACTACATGGAAACCTACTTCTTTGGATACACCCAGATGCCATAGATTGTTACTAGAAAAACTTCGGTGCCAGATGGGATACCTTCCAGTGAGTTGTTGGCCAGAGAGTTCCTTGATGCTCCAAAAACATTACAGCCCATTGCCAAGGCTCTTGGTTTCCCACTAGAACCAGATGGTGAGACCTAATTGCTGAAGATCTACATGCTAGTGCTGCAGGTCACTGAGACATCAAGCTGGAACTGAGCTGAGAACCTCCTCCCTGTGGACCAGCTGATAGAAAGCTGGAAAAAAAACTGGTGCATGCAACTCTATGGAAGAAAGAAGTCATTAATGGTGGTAAATAGCAGTGGCAAACCTTGAGTTTGGCCAGCCAGGTCAGATGTGCCAACTGGTGCATTAGTGGCATATATGTTATGGGGGAAACCATCTCCTCTCTCATTGGACTGGAGGCCAGCTCCACAGGAGAGAATACATGCCTGGTACTGAAAACCAAGTCAAAAGCCTATGGTGGGGAGGTCATGAGCCCTAGGGGAGTAATGCCTGCTCGTGTCTGGCTAAATGCATATATTATGCTCACCAAACTGTCTTGTAAACACTTCTCTTAATGTTCATACCCATATATTAATGCTAGTCTTACTTTTGATTAAAGAAGCTTCTATTTTCAGATGGCAGTGACCTCTGGGATGACTCAAAAGTCACCATAGTGCTGAGAAGAAATGACAATGGAGTGTTCAGCACTGAAATGTCTCTATTGCACCTTCCAAGGCTCAAGGTCCATTGCAGAAGAGATGGCAGAAAAAAATGTAGGAGCTAAAGGAAGGATAGGACTGCTTATAATGTACTCTTCCAGATACAAAATGGCCTGGATATTAATAATCTCACAGTGCCTGGCACTACCTACACAAGATCTTCATAACAGGAGGAAAGGTGATGACATTAAAATAAAAGAGAGACTTATTGAGATGGGGAGGTGATATGATGGAAGGTGGATTTGTGAGGGGGGTGAGAATAGGGAGGTAATTATCATGGTTTATTGTCTATAATAATGGAAGCTGTCAATAAAAAGTTTTTAGGGCTAGAGAAATGCTTAGCAGTTAAGGCACTTGCCTATGCCTATGAATCTCAGTATCCATGTAAGTCAGATGTACAAGGTTGTGCATACGTCTGCAGATAATTTGCAGTGGCTGGAGGTCCTGGCATACACATTCTCTCTCTCTTTCTATCTACCTCTTTCTATCTCCCTCTCAAATAAATAAATAAAATATTTTTTAAAAGTTTAGCTCCCAGGAGAAGATACTGCTAGTTATTATTACTATTAACATCTGAGGAAGTCCATCTTTTTAAAAAAAATTATTAACAACTTCCATGATTATAAAAAATATCCCATGACAATACCCTCCCTTCCCCCACTTTCCCCTTTGAAACTCCATTCTCCATCATATCCCCTCCCCATCTCAATCAGTCTCTCTTTTATTTTGATGTCATGATCTTTTCTTCCTCTTACGATGGTCTTATGTAGGTAGTGTCAGGTACTGTGAGGTCATGGATATCCAGGCCATTTTGTGTCTGGGGGGAGCACATTGTAAGGAGTCCTACCCTTCCTTTGGCTCTTACATTCTTTCCACAACCTCTTCTGAGTTAGACCCTGAGCCTTGGAAGGTGTGGTAGAGATATTTTAGTACAGAGCACTTTGGTCACTTCTTTCCAGCACCATGATAACTTCTGAGTCGTCCCAACGTTCCCTGCAATCTGAAAAGAGAAGATTCTCTACCAAAAGTGAGAGTAGCATTAAGTGTATGAACATTAAGAGAAGTGCTGACTGGGCAGTTTGATAAGCATAGTATATACATTTAGCCAGACAGCAGCAGATGTTACACCCCTAGGGCTCATGACTACCCCTGTTTTAAGTTTTCAGTATCAGAGATGTATTCCCTCCCATGGAGCGGGCTTCCAGTCCAATCAGAGGGCAGCTGGTTTCCACCATAACAGACATGTCACTATTGCACCTGTTGGCTCATTTGGCCTGGCTGGTCAAATATAAGGCTTGAGGTGTACACTGTTGAGTGTCTTCACTGGTGATTTCTCTTTTTCCCATTGAACTGCATGCAGAATGGCTTCTTCCAGTTTTCTGTCAGCTGGTCTACATGGAGGAGGTTATCAGCTCAGTTCCAGCAGGATTTCTCAGTGGCCTTGCATCCCAAGTATGTGGAGTCTTCATCAATAGTTCTTACCATCTATTCCTGGTGGGAAACCAAGGGCCTCGGCAATGGCCTATAACTTTTGGGGGCATCAATCTGAGGGAGTCCACCTTTGAGAGGACAATGCCCCTCTGTAAAACACCCACACTAGAGCACAATGTCCCGAATCAACACACTTTGAAGCATGCTATGGAATAAGAGAAAAGTGGACAGAATCTTAAATGATACCCTAGAGGGCTTCATGTACCAAAAAGAGGACCTGCCGCTGAATCTGTCCGCCATACCCTGGAGTATCCCCAAGCATCTTCATAAGTGGAATTACTAGTGTCTGGGTCCAGAGCAGGGGGAGCTGCTTTGCTGTTCCACACATGTGGACAGAGGCCCTGGACCACGTCCTGGAGGCATAGACCTGGCTGAGATTGGCCGCAGCATCCAGTGCCTTTTCAGTGTCATCAGGGAGGCAGAGGAGGAGACAGAATGCTGGGGCCAATAGCAGATGGGTCAGCAGAGGCAAGCATGGGATCCTAGGGTAGGTGGGACCCAGGGAGTCAGCACCACCCCCTAAACTGCCAGCTAGACTGGAGGGCACAGTGCTGGGGGTTATTTGCCCTGTGCTGTAAGAGGGGCATGGATGGAGGCACAGCCAGAGACACAGTGGGAGGCTGTGTCCATGTCTTGTGAGTGACTCTCGGTGGGCTATGGTTGCTGGGCTGGAAGGAACAGGTTGGGAGAAGAAAGAGAGAGAAGGAGAATAAATAAAAACTGAATGCATAGAAAAATGCCCACATATATGGATCAGAAGACTTAACATTGTTAAGATGTCACTATTCAACTGATGGACAGGTTATTGTCATCTCCACCAAAGGCAACATATCCTTTTTTTTTTTTTTTTTTAAACAGAAATCGATGAGGTGTACAAGAATTCCATATGGATTTTAGGAAATTCAAGTGATTCAGAGTAAATAATACAATACTGATAATAACAAGATTGGAAGAACCACATGTCCTAATATCAAAAGTTATTATGAGGCAACCATATTGAAGATAGTAAGGAGTTGGTATAAGGACATAATAGACAAATGAATAGAATAAAGTGTGAGTCCAGAAACAAGGACACATATATGTGAACAATTTATTTTCTTTTTGTGTGTGTTTGTGTGCATACATGTTTGTGAGCATGAGCGTGAGCACACGTGCCATAGTGTATATTGGAGGTCAGAGGACTACTCTTGGGTGCTGGTCCCTGCCTCCCATTTTTATACAATGGAATTTTATTCAGCGGGAAAGTAAAATGAAATTATGGACTTCTGGGTAAGATGGCTGCATAGGATTCACACCAAATCAGCCTGGGAGGGATTTGAGCAAAACTACAGCAAAATACACTCTTCATCTGAAAAGTGAAGGTGTGCAGGTTTTTATTAGCCACAGCAGAGAAGCAGGAGAGACTAAGATCTATAAGAAAGGAGGATCGGCCAGAATCCCACCAAGGAGCTTGCAAACCTGGACCCATTCTGCATCCACCCAATGCACAGCTACAACGGCAAAGATCAAAGAAGAGGATGTTTCAACTTCATCAGCCTCCTTGCAAAGAAACCTGAAGGGGAGATAGCAGAGAAGCTGCTGGAGGTAACACAGGAAGGACCAGCTGAGCAGTTCTAGTATAACTCCAGGTTTCCTTCACACTCCCATCCCCCAACCGACAGCATCACAACCCTCCAGAGAACACACTCAGCTCCCGGCGGCAGGGCATCCAGCACAGCTGATCAGAACACCAGATTCACAGCACAACACAGAGGGATAGAGGTGGGCACTCAGCATTGGTGAGATCTGAAGCCACCCCAAAAGGTCATGTGGCCAACTGACAAAAAAGAAGGTACATAGGTCTGCACTGAAAGTGCCAATCTCTCTTTCCATGTCAGAGCAGGTTATGTGTTACATATTATTGGTTGACATTACCATTCTCAATTAAGCTGTATTTAGGGGTTGACTATTGTTGCCTTTTATGCTTTCAGATTCATAGGGCCTTTGTCTTTTTCTTCTGTCACTATTGGGCCAGGGTCTGATTAAGACCCAGGCTGACCTGGAATCCATTTCAGAACAGAAATCTCAACCTACCAGATGACAGGATTAAGGGCATAGAGCAACACACACCCTTAGGGATTTGGGCTTTATAAGATTATCTGTTTCAATCCCAACATTTGCATACTCTGTGCTGGTTTTTTATTGAATGTGTATATTGCTAGGTTTAATCTTAGAATTTGCCAGTAAATTGCTCTACCTAGCCCACTAGAATACTAAGAGAACACAAGAAACCAGCTTAATGAAATAAGGAGGTCATTACAAGATATGAGTAAGGAAATAGAAATACTGAAGAAAAAACAGGCAGAAATACTAGCACTGAAAAACACAGTCAGCCAAATAAAAAACTCTGTGGAAAATCTCACCAGTAGAATGGATGAAGGAGAGAACAGAATATCTAAACTACAAGACCAAGTGGCATATCTAATACAGTCCAACAAAGAGAAAATCAAGCTAAGGTATGAATGGGAATTTTAAGATATTTTGGATACCATGAAAAGATCAAACATAAGAATTCAGGGTACAGGCCAGGCATGGTGGCACATGTTTTTAATTTCAGCACTTGGGAGGCAGAGGTAAGAAGACTGCCATAAGTTCGAGGCCACCCAGAGACTACATAGTGAAGTCCAGGTCAGCCTAGGCTAGAGTGAGACCCTACCTCGGGGAAAAAAAAAATCAGGCTATAGTAGAAGGAGGCTTAATACGTGCTTTTTTGTTCTTTTTTTTTTTGAGGTAGGGTCTCACTCTAGCTCAGGCTGACCTGGATTCACTATGTAGTCTCAGGGTGGCCTTGAACTCACAGTGATCCTCCTACCTCTGTCCCCTGAGTGCTGGGATTAAAGGCATGTGTCACCACGCCCAGCTTTAGTTGGTGTTTTTAACAAAATCATAGAATAAAATTTCCCCCAAATAAGGAAAGAAAGAAGCTTTTAGAACACCAAACAGACAAAACCTGGAAAGAACCTCTTCATGCCATGTTATAATTAAACTACTAAGCATGAAAACCAAAGAAAATATATTGAAAGCAGTGAGACAGAAAAAGCAAGACACCTACAAAGGCAAGCCCATCAAGATCACAGCAGATTACTCAACACAAAGTTTAAAAGCCAGAAGGGATTGGAATGAAGTATTCCAAGTTCTAAAAGATAACAACTATCAACCAAGAATACTTTATCCCACAAAGCTATCTATAAAAATTGAAAGAGAAATAAGGACATTCCACAAAAAAAAAAAAAACAAGATAAAGGAATTTATGACAAATCAGACAGCTGTACAGAAAGTACTTGAAGAAATCCTTCACAATGAAGAGAAAGCAAAGCATACATGTGAGGAAATAGGAAAAAAAATAAGCCTTACTCAAATAACAGTTTAAACAAGAGAGTAAAGGGAAACAGGAAGCACTACAAAACAAGAAGAATGGTGAGAATAAACACATACCTTTCAATAATAACTGTTAATATCATGGCCTTAATGCCCCAACCAAAAGACACAGGCTTGCAGGTTAGAAATAGTGTAGAGGTCAGGGGAAGAGACTGAGATTTGGCCAGCCAGGCCAAATGAACCAATAGGTGCAATAGAGGCATGTCTGTTTTGGGGGAAACCAACTGGTCTCTAATTGGACTGGAGGCCCACTCCATGGGAGGGAATACATCCCTGATACTGAAAACCTACAAAAGGGGTAGTCATGAGCCCTAGGGGTGTAACATATGCTGCTATCTGGCTAAATGTATATACTATGCTCACCAAACTGCCCAGTAAGCACTTCTATTAATGTTCATACCTATACATGTTGGAAGACAGTTTAGCAGCACCTCAGAAACCTACATATAGCTGAGATGGTGATGTACTCCTAGCTTTTGGGATGTGGAGGCAAGAGGACCAGGAGTTCAAGGTCATCACTGGCCAGCCTGGATGCATGTAACCTTGTCTCAAAACAAACCAACCAACAAACAACAACACCACCAAAAATAGGGCCATAGAGATGGTTTAGTGGTCAAGGCATTTGCCTGCAAAGTCAAAGGACTCAAGTTCAACTCCCCAGTACCCACATAAAGCCAGATGCACGAGGTGGTGCATGTGTCTGGAGTTTATTTGCAGTGGCTGAAGTCCTGGCATGCTCATTATCTCTCTCTCTCCCTACATTTCTCTCTCTTTCTCTCAAATAAATAAATGTTTTTTTAAAAAAATCTGGAGTGGCCGGGCATGGTGGCGCATGTCTTTAATCCCATCACTCGGGAGGCAGAGGTAGGAGGATCGCCGTGAGTTCGAGGCCACCCTGAGACTACGTAGTGAACTCCAGGTCAGCCTGAGCCAGAGTGAGACCCTACCTTGAAAAACAAAAACAAAAACAAAAACAAAAACAAAAACAAAAACAAAAAAAATCTGGAGTGATGGTTTAGTTGGTAAAGTACATGTCATGCAAGCATGACAACATTGATTTGTAGTCTCAACACCCATATAAGAGCAAAGTATGTTGTGATGGGGAGGTAATATGATGGAGAATGGAATTTCAAAGGGGAAGATGTGGGGGGGACGGAGGGAGGGAATTAACATGGGATTTTTTTTTATAATCATGGAAAATGCTAATAAAAATTTTTAAAAAAGAAAGAAAACAAAACAACAACAAAAAAAGAGCAAAGTATGGAGGCACATCTAGCAGCCCAGAACTGGAAAGGGGGAAACAGCCAGATCCCTGAGACTTGCTGGCTAGGAAGTCCAGCCAAACTGGTGAGCTTTATGGTTAGCAAGAGACCTTAGGTCAAAACAAAGGTGGAGAGCCACTGAGGAAGACACCTGATGTTGACCTTGGACATGAACATATACACACACCACACACATATGAACATACATACACATGCAGACATATAACATGCAGAAAGAAAAGAGCAATAAGAAACAAAAAAGGAAATAAAAACTTTAAAAAAATTAAAAATAAAATAAAACAACAACAACAAAAAATTCAGGGGGACTAATAATATAGCTCAGCAAGAGTGTTTGCTGCATAAACATGAGGGTCTGAAAGGGTCTGAGACCATCCCAGTTCAATCCCCCAGCACCCAGGTAAACAGATGGGCATTGCCATGCATGTCTGTTAGTTGAGGGAGGAGACTGGAGAATCGCTGTGGTAATGGCAGCTCTAGGTTGAGTGAGAGACTCTGTCTCAAGGAAACAGGCAGATGAACAAAAAGAGAGGACCTCCCCATGTTTTTTTCTGACCTCTTCTGCACACAGGGCACATGCATCTGCACACACATATGCATAGACTACACACAAAGCACACCACATATACTGTACAAACACACTCATACAAAGCCCTTATATATATATAGCTACCCCATGATCCAGCAGTTCCGATTTCTTTTAAATTTTTCCTGTTTTGGTTTTCCAAGGGAAAGTCTCATGCTAGCTAAGGCTGACCTGAAATTCACTGTGTAGTCTTAAGGTGGCCTTGACCTCTCAGCAATCCTCCTACCTCTGTCTCCTGAGTGCCACCACACCCGGCTCCATTCTTTTTTCAAAATGATTTTGTAGATTTATTTATTTGCGTGTGTGTGTGTGTATGTGTGTGTCTGTGTTTGTATGAGAGAGAGAGAGAAAGAGGCAGATGGAGAGACAGAATGGGTGCATCAGGGCCTCTAGCCACTGCAAGCACACATATGCCACCATGTGCATCTGGCTTACATGGGATCTGGAGAATTGGACCTGGGTCCTTAGGTTTCACAGGCAAGTGCTTTAACTGCTAAGTCATCTCTCCAGCCCATTCTTTGGTAGATATTCAAGAGAATTGAACATTTAATGCTCATCTAAAAACTTCCATAGCAGGGGGCTGGAGAGATGGCTCAGCTGTTAAGTGTTTGCCTGTGAAGCCTAAGGACCCTGGTTCGAGGCTCCATTCCCCAGTATCCACATAAGCCAAATGCACAAGGTGGCTCATGCATCTGGAAGTCGTTTGCAGTGGCTGGAGGCCCTGGTGTACCCAGCACCCATTCTCTCTCTCTCTCTCTCTCTCTCTCTGTTACTCTCAAATAAATCAATTAAAAAAACATTTTTTTAAAAAGTCAAAAAATACTTCCATAGAAGCATTATTCATAAGAAACAAAAAGTGAAAATAGCCCAATATCTATTATTGATGAATGAATTTTACAACTGTGGCATATCCATATGATGGAATATTATATGCCAATAAAAAGAATGAATTATGCCTTTAATCCCAGCACTTGGTGGGCAGAGGTAGGATGATCACTCTGAGTTCAAGCTCACCCTGAGACTACATAGTGAATTCCAGGTGAGCCTGGGCTAGAGTGAGACCCTACCTCAAAAACAAAACAAAACAAAAGACTGGAGAAATGGCTTAGCGGTTAAGGTGCTTGTCTGCAAAGCCAAAGGACCCAGGTTTGATTCCTTAGGACCCACATAAACCAGATGCACAAGGTAGTGCATGTGTCTGGAATTCATTTGCAGTGGCTGGAGGCCCTGGCTCACCCATTCTCTCTCTATCTGCCTCTCTTGTCTTCCTCTCTCTCAAATAAATAAATAAATAAAAATAAAAACTATTTTGGGAAAAAAACACAATGAAGGACCAGGGAGATGGCTCAGGGGATCAAGTGCTCACTGTAGAAGCCTGAGGGCCAGCGTTCAGATCCCAGCACTCAGGTAAATGCTGGATGGCCCACCGGTGGTCAGCACTGAGGTCAGAGTGCAGAGACAGGACATTGGGGCTAGCTGGCTAGCTGTTCTAGCCAAATAGACAAGCTCTGGGCTTAAGTGCAGGACTTTGCCTCAGCAAATAAAGTGGAGAGCAATCATGGAAGACACCCATCACGTTTGGCTTCCACACGCATGCACGCACACACACCTGCGTGCATATGTACATGCACATAGACATACACACCATTCAAAAAAAAGGATGAAACACTGTTATTAGCTACAACACAGGTGTCCCTTCCAACTATGCTAAGTGACAGAAACCAGACACATAGGCCACATACTGTATGAGCCCACTTATATGAAATGCCAGAATAAGCAAATCTTTATGGACATGAACTAAGAGAGTGGTTGGCAGGGATTGAGGAATGGGAATGGGAACGTGGGCGTGGAGGATTGTTTTTGGGAGGGAGAGGAAGATATTTGTGGATCAGACAGTACTGATGGCTGCCCAGCTCTGTGAATGTAATAGAAACTACACCACAGACCCTTTTCATAATGCAAATTCCATCTTAATTAAACACAGAAAAATGAGGGAGAGGCAGAAACTCAAACCAGTAGGTCAGTAGGGAGATGCAGGCCCCATGACTGTGGAAATGAGACAAGTTTTGTGGATAATGGAAGGTCTTTGGAAATCTCCTGATGAGACCTGCTTCAGGACAGTGTTGAGTCCCTCAGAGGACATGATTCCAGGTCACCGGAAGTGTTTAATACAGCAGGGTTTAGCCACAGCCTGGCGGCATTGAGAAAGAAGGTTCATACCCAGGGTCAGAGGACAGGGCTGTCCCAGGGGACTGACAGAGCCCTTTCTCTCTCTCTCTTTCTTCCTCCTTTCCTCCCTCCCTCCTTCCCTCCCTCTCTCTTCCCTTCTTTCTTTCTTTCTTTCTTTCTTTCTTTCTTTCTTTCTTTCTTTCTTTCTTTCTTTCTTTCTTTCTTTCTCCCTCCCTCCCTCCCTCCCTCCCTCCCTCCCTCCCTCCCTCCCTCCCTCCCTCCCTTCTTTCTTTCTTTCTTTCTTTCTTTCTTTCTTTTTTTTCTTTCTTTCTTTCTTTCTCCCTCTCTCTCTTTTGATATTTTCAAGGTAGGGTCTCACTGTAGCCCAGGCTGACCTGAAACTCTCTATGCAGTCTCAGGCTGGCCTTGAACTCACGACAATTCTCTGACCTCAGCCTCCACAGTGCTGGGATTAAAGGCATGTGCCTCCACACCCTGCAAGCATCCTTTTTGGCTGTTCCATACTACTATCTGATCAAAGGCCCAGAGACCCTCTCAGGGGCATTCAGGAAGTAGGCAGAGGCTCAGGCAAGCGCTCTCTCATCCGCCAGTCCCCAGGCCCTGAGGCTTGAGCTGCCTCCCACGTGCTAAGCACTTGAGCTACCTGAATCAGGTGCGTCAGCCTTGGAAATGACCGTGAGCCAGGACAAGCCTGTGTCTTTCCTGGGTTGACACTTCCATAACCCACATAACAACAAAAGGACAAGAACTGGCCCCCGTGGGAGTCTCAGGAGGCTGAATCACCTCCCGAAGTACCTGTCTCAACAGCCAGGCCCTCTTCCTCTCCTCTCTGGCCAGTCATTTAGGCAACTTGGGCAGTGACGCTGGGACCAGGCTCATCGGAAGCTGCAGGCTTTCTGCATGTCACATCCTGGAAAGAGGGAAAACCCCAAGGCAGCTGAGGATTACTTAAGAGGATTTATAAACCATCCCATTGATTCACCAGAAACCCTCCAGGGAACCAGCAAGGCTGACCTGTGTTTACTTTTGCAGAATGTGAGCTGGCCATGGACTCTAGCTATCTCTGGAACACAGCCCATCTTAAGTGGAGAAAAGCTATGACCCAAAGGAGATTATTCTGGTGTTTCACACATTTCAGGTTGTCATCATCAGACTCATGGAGGCTGACCCTTGACACGCAAGTGTTCCCTACAGGGAGGAGGCAGCACAGAATTCCTCATGGACTGTGTGGTAAGGACTCCCTACCACCTCACCCTAATGCATATAGGTTGTCCTGTGCTTCCCCACTCCCAAGATCTGTGAAGGGAATGAACTTGGCCAAGCTCAATAAGGGCCTCATGTGCTTGTGCCCATTTTACTGATGAGGAAACCAAAGCTTGCAGAAGTTTTTAAGTGTCTTGTCCACACATACCAACTCAGAGCTGATGGAGCTGACACCAGAACCCAGGTCTTCAGCCCTGGCACTGGCCTTATCGTTGTTTCCTGGATGACGAGTAGCTTTGGGCCTCTGCAGAAGGGTGGGCAGGGGTTGGGTGGCTAGGACCCTCTTCAGTTCAGCCTGTCCCTAGATAGCAAGTCACAGACATGCCCCCTGAAACCAGTCTAGGTCCAAGGGGCTGGGTCCAGCAAAGGTTTGACCTAGGCCCCAGGCTCAACAGCAGCTGCACCTGTTTGCTTCCAGGCCGGAGGCATGACCAGTTCATGGAGCTAGTGGGAGGCAGTGGGCACAGGCTAGTGGTCACAATGGAGAGCTGTGGCCAGATGGACTGCACCCCCAGGAGCAGACAGATGGGCATGCACTGGTATCCTGCACGCATCTCATCAGCCGACACTCTCTAACAAGGGTCCTAATGGTCTGCCACATGCCAAGCACTGGAGATACAGAGAGATGGGCTTTGCTTGCTGCCACCCAGACCTTTACCCTCCTGAGCAAAAGTCAGATGATGGCCCGTAGCCTTCCTGGCAGCTGGGTGTGTCCTGAGGCCAGATCTGACTCTTGGGGAGAGAGGAAGAGAGTTGAGGCTAACCTCCTACAAAATAACCTCCTTGCTGTCATGCTACAGCTTTCCACCTGATCTTGTCATGCCGAGCTGGGTCTGCAGAGCAGGGAACCGAGAAAGCGGCTCTCTGAGTTTTCAGGCAGCTTGGAAGGTTCAGCTCCTCTTTTTTAAAAATATTTTAAATTTTTAAAAATTTTTATTTATTTATTTATTTGAGAGACAGAGAGAGAAAGAGGCAGATAGAGAATGTGCATGTCAGGGCCTCCAGTCACTGCAAATGAACTCCAGATGTGTGTGCCACCTTGTGCATCTGGTTTACATGGATCCTGGGGAGTTGAACCTGGGTCCTTTGGCTTTACAGGCAAGTGTCTTAACCACTAAGCAACCTCTCCAGCCCAATTTTAACTTTTTTGCATGTGTGTGATATAAGTGCATGTATATATGCATGTGCATGTGTATGGGTGCACATGAATTCATGCACTTATGTGCACATGCATGCAAAGGCTAGAGGTCAACCCGAGCTGTCTTTATCTTCCTCACTATCTTCCACATTATATTATTATTATTATTATTATTATTGGTTTTGAGAGGCAGGATTTCACTCTAGCCCAGGCTGACCTGGAACTCACACTGTAGCCTCAGACAGGCCTTGAACTCATGGCAATCCTCCTATCTCAGTCTTCTGAGTACTGTGCACCACCACGCCTGGCTCTTTGTGTGTTTGTTTGTTTGTTTGTATCACACAGCTTTGCCCAGGCTACTGCCACTGAAATCCCCTCCCTCCTCACTGACACACACTCTTGCCAACCTGAAGCTTGGCTTTAGACGTACAGCTCACGTCCTCTAAGTTCTAAGACTCTTCTTTTTTAAAAAAATTTTTTTTCACGTTTATTTATTTATTTGAAAGCGACAGACAGAGAGAGAAAGAGGCAGATAGAGAGAAAGAGAGAATGTACATGCCAGGGCCTCTAGCTGCTGCAAACACACTCCAGATGCGTATGTCCCTTGTGCACCTGGCTAATGTGGGTCCTGGGGAATCGAGTCTAGAACCAGAGTCCTTAGGCTTCATAGGCAAGCGCTTAACTGCTAAGCCATCTCTCCAGCCCAAGACATTTCTTTTGTGCACTCATCAAGAATATATAATTTAAGCCGGGCGTGGTGGTGCACACCTTTAATCCCAGCACTCAGGAGGCCAAAGTAGGAGGACCACTATGAGTTCAAGGCCACCCTGAGACTACATAGTGAATTCCAGGTCAGCCTGGACCAGAGTGAGACCTTATCTCAAAAAAAAAAAAAAAGAATATATAATTTAAGGACTAAAGAGATGGCTAAGCAGTTAAAACACTTGCCTGCAAAGCCTGAAAACCTGAGTTTGATTCCCCAGTACCCATTTAAAGCCACATGCATCTGGAGTTCATTTTATTCAGAGGCTGGAAGCCCTGGCATACCCATTCTCTCTCTCATCTCTTCTATCTCTCTCTGCCTATAAATAAATAAATGAGTGAATGAATGAATAAAATAATATGTAATCTATGCCAGGCATAGTGGAACATCTTTTAATCCCCGCACTTAAGAGGCCCAGATAATTGTGAGTTTGAGGCCATCCTAAGACTACATGGTGAATTCCAGGTCAGCCTAAGCTAGAACAAGGTAAGACCTACCTTGAAAAAAAAAAAAAAAAGAATATGCACTCTCTTTATGTGTCTCTTTTCTATTCAACTGGGTACAACTGGGCAGGATAAGATTATCTTTCTGCTTCAATTTTCCATCTGCACATAGACCAAGTCCATAAAAAATGTTCTAGTCCTGTAGCAGCCCAGCCTCCAAACTGGTTTTTAAAATTCTGAAATTATGCTATCTTTTTCTTTTTAAAAATAATTTAATATTCATTTATTTGTTTATTTGAGAGAGAAAGAGGAAGTATGCCAGGGCCTCTAGCCATTGCAAATGAACTCCAGACACATGCACCATCCTGTGCATCTGGCTTATGTATGTACTGGGGAATTGAACTTGGGTCCTTGGGCTTTGCAGGCAAGCACCTTAACCCCTAGGCCATCTCTCCAGTCCTGTCTTTTTCCTTCTTTTCTTCTTTTCTTTTTGTTTTTTTGAGGTAGGGTCTTGCTGGAGCCCAGGCTATCCTGGAATTCACTATGTAAACTCAGGGTGGCCTCAAACTCTTGGTGATCATCCTACCTCTGGCTCCTGTGCTGGGATTAAAGGTGTGTGCCATCACAACTGGCTCTATCTTTTTCTTTTTGTATGTACCATTGAAAAAAGCACTTGCTGCCTGGTGTGATGGTGCATAATTGGAATTTCAATACTCAGGAGGCTAAGGCAGGAAGATTTCAAGTTCAAGACTAGTCTGGGATACATGGTGAGTCCAGCGAGCCCCTGTCTCAAAACAGAAAAAATATTTGCATTCATGTTGACTCATTGTTAAGCAATTGACACTAACCATTTTATTGTTCTTATTTTTGCGTGTGTGTGTGTGTGTGTGTGTGTGTGTGTGTGTGTCTGTGTGCACATGTGGGTGAGCACATGCGTGTATGGATGCACATACACGTGGGAGGCCAGAGGTTGAAGTCAAGTGTTTTTCTCAGTCATTCCCCACCTTATTTAAAAAACTTATTTAGGGAAAGTGTGGGGGGGGTGTGGGGAGGGAGGGAATTACCATGGGATTTTTTTCATAATCATGGAAAATGCTAATAAAAATTAAAAAAAAAAACTTATTTAGGGCTGGAGAGATGGCTTAGGGGTTGAGGTGCTTGCAGACAAAGGACCCAGGTTCAAATCTCCAGTACCCACCTGAAGCCAGATGCACAATGTGGCACATGCATCTAGAAGTTTGCAGTGGTTAGAAGCCCTGAAGCACCCATTCTCTCTCTTTCTCTGTATCTATATGCCTCTCTCTCAAACCAACAAACAAATAAGTAAGTAAATATGTTTAAAAACCTATTTATGTGTTTGTGCATTCATGAGTGTGTATATTCTTTTTTTACATTTTTTTCTCAATTTTATTAAACATTTTCCATAATTATAAAAAAATATCCCATGGCAATACCCTCCCTCCCCCCTTTTTCCCCTTTGAAATTCCGTTCTCCATCACATCCACTCCCCATCTCAATAAGTCTCTCCTCTATTTGGATGCCATGATCTTTCCCTCCTCTTATGATGGTCTTGTGTAGGTAGTGTCAGGTACTATGAGGTCATGGATATCGAGGCCAGTTTTTTGTCTGGAGGGAGCACGTTGTAAGGAGTCCAACCCTTCCTTTGGCTCTTACATTCTTTCTGCCTCCTCTTCCGCATTAGACCCTGAGCCTTGGAAGGTGTGATCGAGATATTACTTGGTACTCTAGTTACTTCTTTCTAGCACTATGATACCTTCTGAGTTGTCCCAAGGTCACTGCCATCTGAAAAGAGAAGATTCTCTATCCAAAGTGAGAGTAGCATTAATATAAAGGTATGAATATTAAGAGAAGTGCTTACTGGGCAGTTTGATAAGCATAGAATATATACTTATCCAGACATCAGCAGATGTTACAACCTTAGGGCTCATGACTACCCCTGTTTTAAGTTTTCAGTATCAGAGATGTATTCCCTCCCTTGGAGCAGGCCTCCAATCCAATTGGAGGGCAGTTGGTTTCTACCATGACAGACGTGCCACTATTGCACCCGTTGGCTCATTTGGCCTGGCTGGCCAATTATAAGGCTTGCAGTGTCCACTGTTGAGTATCTTCCCTGGTGGTGTATCTTTCTCCCATTGAACTGCATGCAGAATGGCTGCTTCCAGCTTTCTGTCAGCTGGTCTACATGGAGGAGGTTATCAGCTCAGTTCCAGCAGGATTTCTCAGTGGCCTTGCAGCCCAAGTATGTGGAGTCTTCAGCAATAGGGTCTTACCATCTATTCCTGGTGGGAAACCAAGGGCCTTGGAAAATAGCCTATAGTGTTTTTGGGGCATCAGGAACCTCCCTGGCCAACAACTCACTGGAAGGTATCCCATCCAAGAGTGTGTATATTCTTGTTAGTACGAGTGCACATGTGTCACAACACATGTGTGGAGGCCAGAAGTCAACTTTCTGTGTCAATCCCTGACTTTCCATTTCACTTGTCACTGGGTCTTTTGCTCTATTGTTCTTTGCTGTACTGGTCATGAGCTTTCAGGAAATTTTATTGTCTCTGCTTCCCATCTTGCCATCAGCATCTCAGTGCTGGGGTGACAGAAGCCTGCTACAGCTTCTGGCTTTCTATCTGGGGTCTAGAGATTAAACGCATGCATCTCACTTTGAGTGGCAAGCACTTTATCCACTGAGCTATCCTCCTATCCCATCCACTTCATTTTTAGGAGTGGGCCTCTCCTTGAACCCAGAGCTCACCAATTCAGCATAGGCTACCTAGCCAGCAAACCCCCAGAATCCCATCTTCACCTCCCAGCACTGGGGTCACAGACGTGTGCCATCTTTCCCAGCTTCCTCGTGGGTGCTGGGGATCTGAACCAAGCCCTCACGCTTATGCATCAAGCACTTCACCGGCTGAGCCATCTCCCAGCACCAGGTTCTTATTCTTCATAAGCATTATCTCATTTGATTTAAAATGCTGTGAGAGGGCTGGAGAGATGGCTTAGTGGTTAAGCGCTTGCCTGGGTTTGAAGCTCGATTCCCCAGGAGCCACGTTAGTCAGATGCACAAGGGGGCGCACACGTCTGGAGTTTGTTCACAGTGGCTGGAGACCCTGGTACGCCCATTCTCTCTCTCCCTCTCTCTCTCTCTCTCTCTCTCTCTCTCTCTCTCTCTCTCCCTCCCCCCTCTTTCTCTCTCTGTCTGTCATTCTCAAATAAATAAATAAAAATAAAATAAATTTTAAAAAATTTAAAATGCTGCGGGAAGTGATGTAAAACACTGTGAGAACTCCAATTTTACAGGTGCTAAAGCTGAGATTCAGAGAGCCCAGGACACATGCCCCAGGCAGAGTTACTTGGCTCCCAGGCACTCACCCCATGCACTGCCTTTTAAACCAGTGGCAGTTTGAAGTGGATCCTTGTGGCTTCTGATGGCTGCCAGCAGAGGCTAGCTGGAAGGGAAGGGCAGGGCCCTGAAGCCTGAGACCAAGCACTAAGAGCTACTCTCCTTGAAGACAGTGAGGCTGCACATGCCACCCTCCCATAATGACCTTGGAAAGAGCAGGAGTCGAAGGTGCCAGGGCAAGACAGGGCCCGCGAGCTGTTTGGAAGAGGCCACAGCAAGTTATAGTCACGATGCATGATGCATCATGGCCATGCTGGGCCACGCCAGGGGTGTTGTTTGGGTGGGTGACAGGCAGCGGGTGTGTGGGCTGTGATGTAACAGGGCTGCCCAGCTGCTGAGCCGCAGGGCGGCAACGGACTCTCCTCCCCGTCAGTGGTTACGATCCAAGGGCGCCCCTCTGCAGGGAAAGACAGGCGGACAGCGCGGTCCTCCTCCAGCCCACCGCCATGAGTTCCAGCAAGGAAGCTTCCCCCACCATGCATAGCACCATTCACCCTGACCTTGGATATGGCATACTGCCAAGGATGGTGGTAGTATAGAGTCCAATATGGAAAGAGAAAGAACTGCCAGACAGACAGGGCCAGGCCTCTGTGTCCAAGGAAAGGGGAGAATGAAGCAGTACCTCTTTTTCTTTAAACTAGGTGTGTGTGTGTGTGTGTGTGTGTGTGTGTGTGTGTGCAGAGTGTCTGCATGTGGAGGTCAAAGGACAACCTTGAATGTGTCCTTGCCTTCCTCCTTCTTTGAGGCGGGGTCTCTTGTTCACCACTTTATTTTTCAGCCTACTGAGCTTCTGGGGGATTCTCCTGTATCTGTCCCCCATCTCGTGGTAGGCATGCTGGAATTGCAGACGCCTGCTACAGCATGTGGCTGGCCTCAGGACCTCACGCCTGTGTGGCAATTGCTCTATCCACTGAGCCATCTCTCCAGCCCGTGACTTTCTTATTCTGATCAACCTAAGGGGAGGTTACATGAGGAAGTGATCAATGACTGAGTTCCTGCTGGGTCCCAACTAGCTTGGGAGTACCTATGTCACTTCACTGAGTCCTTATTTCTGGCCAATAAGATGTATATTTGCTCATCCATTCATTCACTCACTCACTCACTCACATATTTCTGGGTACCCCCTCAGTAGCTGCACTGTGATTATTTTTGGCAGTCAGGAAGCTACACATAGAGCGGCTCTGTGACTTGGCCAAGTGCCGTGGCATCCAGCCCCTGTGATGAGGTGCCTCCAAATGAACGAGAAGGTATTCCTCAGGAGGTACAGCTCCCACCACGGAGTGAGGACCACAAATAGGGTGTCCTTGGCCAGGCACCCCCACCTCTGTTCCTACAACCACCTGGCCAGTAGCTGGTACAGCCTGGTCCTCAGGATCCTGGCCATGTGCTCTCTCTCCCTGCCACCCCAAGGTGTCACTAGTAAGGTGTTGGGTAGCCAGGTCATCTTAACGGACTCTGGCAAATTGTACACACTAAAATCAGTGTCTGGCTTTAAAGGAGGCTGGCAGTGTTCTTATGGAGCAGCAAGCACACAGCAAGGGCCCAGGGGAGCTGTGGATTGGGGCTGAGGGCCTGACCCAACTTGGTGCACAGGACAGGGATGGATTCTGGGCCTGGGCCTCATGGCGGGGTGTGGGGGGGCACGCAGTTTTCACTGTGGAGTCTGCTGCTTTGCCTGGCCCACTGAGGTGCTGTCTCCTGTCCCTTGAAGAGTTCTGGAGGAAGGCTCATGGTTTCTCTAAGGGCCCTGAGAAGGTCAGGTGAGCCTGACTGAGGGCTGGCTGGCCTATGTGTTTCTAAAAATAGCGGGTGAGACAGGCTGCCTCCAAGGTAGCAAGGTCCCTCTGGGGAGGAATTCAGGCAGCAGCTGTCTGGCCACCTGATCAGGTTTGTCTCCAAGGATGAGGAAGCAGAGGATGGCGTGGCCTGCCTGTTCATGGGAAGCCAGGGAGCCCTGATATCGCCAACAGCTAATTTGCATGTTGCTACTGGGAGGTCCGGGTGGGGTGGGGGCTCAGGAGGAAGCAGTATCTGACTGCCTGGTGGCTCAGACAGTGAGTCATAGATACAGGGGCAGAAGAGTAGAAGCAGAAGGGCAGTGACCAGTTTTCACTGGTATCTTTGTCTGCCCCAGCCTTACAGTAGGCATTACCATTTTTGGGCCAATAAGATGGCTCAGTGGATAAAGCACTTGCTGCATAATCATGAGCACCTGAGTTCTGATCCCCAGACCCACATAAAAAACTGGGCTTCTGCAGTCCCAGAATACCTCTAGTGAGATGGGAAGTGGAGCATGAGAATTCCTGGGAAGTGTGCAGACAAGCTAGCCTGGTGAACAAAGTGGTGAATGAGACATGCTGCCTCTAATGAGATGGTAGGCAAGGACCAACACCCAAAAGATGTATTTTGACTTCCACATGCATGTCATGGCCAACATACACCTGCACTTACACACTAACACACACCAAAAAAGAAAAGGAAAAAGAATTGCTTTCACTGGGTTGGAGAGATGGCTGAGCCATTAAGGCACTTGCTTGTGAAACCTAAGGACCCATGTTTGACTCTCCAGATGCCATGTTAGCCTGACACACAAAGGTGAGGCAAGCGCAAGGTCACACATGCCCACCAGGTGGCGCAAGAGCCTGGCGTTCCATTGCAGTGGCTGAGGCCCTGGCATGCCAGTTCTTTCTCTTTCTCTCTCTGAAATAAAAATAATAATCATAAAATAAGAATTGCTTTTTCACCAATGGGCTGAGCAGCTGCCACCTGCTCCCCCAGGTTCTCCAGACAGACACCTCAGATAGGGGTCTTTCTGATGCCACCTGTCCCCTGTGGGGAAAATCTTCCTGGGGTCTGATGTACGGGCAAATGTGCAGGGTATGGGCTGATGGGCCCGTTGCTTTCTGCCCACCCTAGCTGATGTGGAAGGCACAGGTGATGTTCTGGAAGAACGTGGACAGGGATGGTGCACCGCCCATTTTCTAACTATGGGACCCTGGGGACATCCCCTGGGTGCTGCATTCAATTTCAGTTCAGTGTCCCACCTGCACACGCGGACAACAGCCTCATGAGGTCGGGATTGGCAAAGGGGCTCTTGCTGTCAAGTTAAAATCCTGGTGGTGGGGCCTCCAGTCCATCACTTAACTGCAGCATGCCTCAGTTTCCCAGGCTGTAATGTGGAGGCAGCTCTGGTGGCATGTCTCTCATAGTGCTGTGGCGAACCTGAAATGAAATAATTCATGTGAACAGCTTAGGGGAGTGTCAAGCATAGGGCTCAATAAAAGTTAATTATTATTATTTGGCACAGGGCCTGTTCCCTATTAGATGTTCAATTAACTTTCCTTTCCTTCCCAGCCCTGGGGACTCACGAGCCGGGAGGCTGCTGAGCCTGGACGGTGAGCACCCCATTAGTCAGAGCCCTGAGTGGAGACTCAAAACCAGCCCAGCTCTTCCCTCCCTCCGGGGCAGCAACGTCCAGAGTCCCCACACACCTGGCATGGCCCCAAGCAGGCCCTGCCCTGCCAAGCTGCCTCCGTCCTGCCCTGCCGCTGTGCTGTTGTGTCTGCGACAGTCACAGATGGGAGGGCCACCTGGCCTGCCTTCCCGCCTCTCCTCCCTCCTCCTCCTCTCCGGTCCCTGCCCTTCATAGGCTGTCCCTCCCTGCTGCTAACAGATCCACGGCAGAGGAAACCCCAGGTGGCTGGAAGAGGTGCAGGGCAAGCTGGAGGACCCTGCTCTCTCACATCCCTCATGTATTTTTGGCCTTTGGGGATTAGGGGCCGCAGGTTAGTTTTGGGCCACCTCGGGGTGCATTTTAGTCGGTGCGAAAGTGGGACTCCAAGTCCTGCTCCCTCCAGTATCGTGGACTCAGAGCTGTTGAATATCTCTGCCTTTCACAGGTATGGGTGGGCTCGTGGCTCTGCCCTCCGTACCCACCCTCCAAAGAATGGCCTGTGAAGGAGGCCTGTGGGCCACTTCCTCATTGAAACAGATGATCTCTGGCCTGGTGGGGAGTGGTTGGAGGCTGGGTACCAAATAGTACAGGTAGCCTCAGTTGGGTCACCATGAACTGCTAGTGTGGCGTGGGAAGAACCTGGGGCCCTTCCTGGGCATAGCTTAGTCTCCAAGGCTGCTGCTCCTCCCAGCTGTGCAGGGGCCTGGGCAGGGAGGGGTGGGATCTCCAACACGGGCTGCTGGGTCCTGCTGCTTCATCAAATTCCAGGCCCCTCCACCATGGACCCCAGTGGACAGCTTCTTCTTCCTTCCCCAGACACTGCCTGTCTCCTTTCCCCACAATTCTACCTCACATGACAGTTGATCCTAGACCCTCGTCCAAAGCCACCTGACCCCACGTCCAACCCCAAACCACACTGTTCTCCTCCAAGCTCTTCAGATGGAAAGTGGCCCCAGGCCCCAGGCTCCGTGCAGACGTGGTCTCCAGCGTGGCTGTGCTGGATCCCCCGCCCTTGCTAGATGCAGCACAATTTTTTTAAAATTTTTTTGTTTACTTTTATTTATTTATTTGAGAGCAACAGACAAGAGAGAGAAAGAGGCAGATAGAGCAAGAGAATGGGCGCGCCAGGGCCACCAGCCACTGCAAACGAACTCCAGACGCGTGCGCCCCCTTGTGCATCTGGCTAACGTGGGACCTGGGGAACCGAGCCTCGAACCGGGGTCCTTAGGCTTCACAGGCAAGCGCTAAACCGCTAAGCCATCTCTCCAGCCCAATGCAGCACAATTTTGTCCAGCTAACCTTGTACTCACCCTATCCCAGCCTTGAACCCACGTCACTCAGCCACTTGTGCTAGTCCCTGGCCTCAAACCACCTACACAGACGTTGATAGCCCTGGGGAGAAGCCCGGCCATTTCCAGGGGCTCCGGCATCACTCAAACCATCACAAACACTCAAACTCAAAAGCTCCCAAGTCCGGCTCTTTCCAGACCTCTGCAAACCCCACCTGAGCCCTGAGCCTAAGAATTCCTGTGAGGTAATTCAGCAGTCACCTCTTATCCCCTCTGAGGGGGGGTGCAGGGGCTCTCGCTGTCACACTGGGACCCTCATGCCACCCTGTTGCTACCCCTGCCCTGCACACCAGACTGGTTGCCCATCACACCAGGCTGGTTGCCCATCGCCCTGGATTTGGCCTACTTTCCATCTGCTCTCATTCTGGCCGCTGCACTTTTATACTGTCCTTGGTTCAGCCCCGTGTTCCCTGTTGAATGACCTTGACCTTTCAGGGCACCCTGAGAGCCCCATTACCTGCTTCTACAACCCAGAACAGGTCCTTGTGCTTAGCTCACCACGCCTTTTTTATTTTTTTTTTGGTTTATCAAGGTAGGGTTCACTCTAGCTCAGGCTGACCTGGAATTCACTCTGTAGTCTCAGGGTGGCCTCAAACTCACGGCAACCCTCCTCCCTCTGCCTCTCCAGTGCTGGGATTAAAGGCATATGCCACCACGCCCAGCCCACCCCGCCTTTTTTGAGATACTGAATTCCTGCTCGCCCAAACCCCTCTATGCTCAAGCGCTATCCTCCACGTTGGATGCCTTTTGTGGCAGGACAGCTCCTTTGCTGCTCAGAACCCGTTCTCTCCCAGCCCCGCTCGGTAAAGCTGGTGGACATGGCCTCTCTGTGCTTCCATGGCCCGGCTCTCCTCTGCCCAGACCTGCTCCCCCGCTGCTGAGCGATCCCGCCAAGGCAGTGCATTGGACTCACTCCCCATCTCTTAGCCCTGACCACGCACCCAATAAGCAGGAGGAAGCTGGGACATCTTGCCCAGAGCCTGGGTTGTGGATAGAAATGGGGTCCAGAGCTGGAGTGAGGGGTCAGGCAGCAGGAAGGAATTCATCTCTCACAATTAGGAGCCTGAGAACGTGGTCAAGCCTGCCCAGGGCCGTAGTTAGCATTCTGATTAATTAGTGAACTTTGCAGAGTACTTTGAACATGAAACACACTATATAAACATTAAGTATTATTATTTAAAAGGTAAGCAGTTCTCTAATATGCCAGGCTGGACAGCCCCAGGCTGGTCTAAATAAAATGAATGAATGCAGAAAATTAAGCAATTATAAGTTCAGGATTTGCAAAAAAATCTGAAAGTCCCAAATGGCTGTGTTTTGTGCAAAGCCTTGTAAAGGCCTCTTTGCTTGCGCTTACATTGCTCGGCTGCCTCGCAGAGTCCTGGTTCCCACTCAGGATGGGTAGATGAGCAGGACAGACTGACAGCAGTCAGACTGTCAAATGGCCAACATTAATTCTGTGTCAGCTGGGGAAGCAGGCTGGGTCCAGGGAGAGCTGCTGGGTTCACAGGCTGGAGAGCTATTTGGAGCCTTTGTTCTAGCTAGTGTGTGGCTGCCTCAGTTTCCCTGTATATAAAATCGAAGAACACAGAACAGGGCTCTGCACTGCTTTTGTCCGCTCCGCCAGAGTGACACACCAGCTATCCTCACCTCTCCTCCCTCAGGGTGCAGCACCCAGGTGGGTGGCTGGACTCAGACAGGAGGGTGTGGTGGTCCTGCCCCCCACACCAACACGGGGCAAGCCAGCCGGGCATCCTCTGCATTGTGCCGGGAAAGAAACCGTGGTGCAGAGTGGTAGCAGCTCTGCCTTTGGCCTCTGAGTGGAGCCTCCCTTGGAGAACACCCGCCCCAGCCTCTGCCAGTCTAGTTGGTTCTTTCTCCACCCATGTACAGGATACCCACAGGCAGAGGGGACACTTCTGACCAGGACTTCCATCTGCACCGGCAGGCCCTATGGGACACGGAAGAACAATGCAGTGCACAGCCACCAACCCGCAGAGAAATGCGTGTGCTGCTCAGGGCTCCTTCCACAGCTTTGCTGTCCTGGGAAGCCCGTTGAAGGACACACAGATTGCTTGCCCAGCCTGCCACCAGGTTCTCTCAAGGGGCAGGCAGACCATTTCAGCCCACCACTAGAAGAAAATCTGCAGAATTACCTAGGCATGGTTAGAATCAAGGAGTCTGAAGATGTGCCATGAATGACAGCTTCCATGGGATATCTTTCTGAGATGAGCGAATTAAGATTCAAGAGCTAAGGGAAGCTTAGGGCTGTGGGGTCCTCAGAAATCACCATTCCAGGACTTCCTGAGCAGGAAGGGGACCCTGTGAAAATGCAGAGCCCAGGGCCTGGCACGGGTCCCTGACTCAGCCTCTGGGAGCTTCCAGGAACCTGCACTTAAAACACAGGTGGGGACCATTTGGGACACTGATTTCAGAGGAATGTGGTGTACAGTAAGTCCTTTGTCTTATAGAGGAGCTCACAGCCTGTCCAGGGCACACAGCTGGCTTTCAGCGTGCACCTCACTGTGATACTTCTATCTGCATTATCTTGCTGAGCCCTGAAGGAGAGATGAGAGAGGAGGAATGGGGGAGAAGGAAAGGAGGAGGGAGGGACAGAGGGGATGGAAGGGAAGTGAAGATGCAGCCCATCACCAGGAAGTCCATAACATTATTGGATAGCTGGCTATGATGGAGTGACCAGCACAGCCAAATTCCATAAGCATAGACTGATGTCCTCCTCTGTGCAAAGGGCCTGCTCATGGCCAGGGGATCTGGGGTGTGCCTCCTCAAGAAGGAGGCTGTGAAGGGCTTTACTGTGTTGAGTGGGCTGCATGCCACAGCCAGTAAGGCAAAACTGTGAGAGAGAAGTGCATCAGGCCTCTCTCATTCTACAAGAGTCTGGCTTGGCCCCAGCCCAAGGTGCGCAGGGGAGCAGTTCAGCTGGGCAGGTCGGAGCTGCACACACACCAGGAAAGGGGGGATATCTGTTCCCGCCATGGCTGCATTTCTGGAGCTTAGGACAGTACCCGGACAGGAATCTCTATCCCCTTTGTTTTCAGAATTACTCACTTGTTGAATAAATGGAGGAAAGGAAGAAGGATGAATGTGGAAAGTTTTATTTATTTATTCATTTATTTGTATGTAATTATATGTATATGTGTGTATGATGGTTGCGTGTGTGTTCATGTGTATGACTGCACACACATGTGTGCCATGGTGCACATGTGGACGTCAGAAGACAACTTCGGTATTTACTTTCTACCTTGTTTGAGTTAGGGTCTCCTTTTTATTTTTTTTCTTGAGGTTTTATTTATTTATTTGCAAGCAGAGAGAGAGAGAGAAAGAGAGAGAGAATGAACATGCCTGGGCCTCTAACCACGGCAAATAACTCCATTTTGTGCATCTCATCTGGCTTTATGTGGTTCTGGAGATCTGGACTTGGGGGCTCGTGGCTGCATGACAAGTGCTTCATCCACTGAGCAGTCACCCCAACCCAAATCCAGAAAGGCAGGGTAAGTGGGGGCCAGGCTCTTGCGGGTCATAGAGGAGCATGCCAGGGAGCTTGAACTGCATTCTTGGCAAACATGGGAAGGTTTTGAGTACAGGGTGAACCACCCTTTCTGGGCATTGGAAAGATCATTCTGGGTTCACAGGCAGGGTACTCAACAAGAGTGTTCTAAATGGAATGTGGGCACAAGTCCCCTTGACTCTGAGGGCGCCACATGAATCCTAGGGTCCTAGTATTCAGCCTCCAGGTGCCACAATCAGGGTCCAAGGCAGGTAACTATCTCCCTCAGCAAGTAAAGCACATGGCTGACTAGCCTGGTTTCCAGGATCCCAGGACCACCTGGAAGAGGCTCTGTGCTCCCTTCCCCCTACTCCACCCTGACCAGAGGCCTTGTGATAGTCTGTCCTCTGGCTCACCTCACCACGGCCCCCAGGGACCCCTCTATTACTGTTTCCTGGAATCCTGGGCCAGGAGTTGCATTTCAAGCATCCATCATAAAGTTAAATAAGCCCTCTCAGCCAGGCATGGTGGCCCACACCTTTAATCCCAGCACTGGGGAGGCAGAAGTAGGAGGATCACTGTGAGTTCGAGGTCAGCCTGAGAGTACAGAGTGAGTTCCAGATCGGCCTGGGCTAGAGTGAGACCCGACCTCGAAACAACAACAACAATAACAACCACAAAATAAGCATTCTCAGCCCAGTCAGTAAGAGCATAAACTGTAAAGCCCCTCTGGAGAGAAGTTTTTTTTTGTTCTCTGAGCTCCCAAATCTATTTCTGTTTTGAGTCAAGGAGGAAGATATCTATCTAGGGACATTGTTTTTGAAAATGAAAAACTATCCAGGCATGGTGGTCCACACCTTTAATCCCAGAACTCAAGAGGCAGAGGTAGGAGGATCGTCATGAGTTTGAGGCCACTCTGAGACTACATAATGAATTCCAGGTCAGCCTGGGCTAGAGCAAGACCTTACCCCCACCCACCAAAAAAAAAAAAAAAAAAAAAAAAATGAGAAACCAGGAAAGAACTCAAATGTTTGCTAAGGAAATGGACTATAACAGTAAGTACCCACTAAAACCAGGTCTTAAATAATACTTAATGTGTAAAGATTTATAGTGATTTTAAAGGAGGGAAAAACAGGTTATAAAGCTATGTGTATATCAAACTACATTTGAAAATATATACATCAAATGAATATTGAGGGGCTGGAAGGGGGCTCCGTGGGCGGTAAAATGCTTTCTGCACAAGCATGAGAACCTGAGTTGGATCCTCAGTGCCCACGTAAATTACCTGGCATGGTGACGTACTCCTGTCATTCCAGTGCTAGGGAGGGAGAGGCAAGGAGTCCCTGGGGCTCACTGGCTGGCTAGTGTAACTGCACTGGTGAGCTCCAGGTTCAGAGAGAGACTCTGTCTCAAAGGATAAGGTAGAGAGCGACTGAGGAAGACACCTCTGGCCTCCACAAAGACACGTGTGCATAAGTGCCTCCACACACGTGGGCCCACATATGTGCGCGTACAAGGATACCACATGCATACACAAGCAAAAACAATGAATGCTGAAGTGGAAATGAGACAGAAATAGGAAGACAAAACTGGTGGCCAGCAAAACCAACAGTTGTTCTCGGAGAGGACCAGCAGCGCTGATCAGCCTGAACTGGGCTTACCAAGAGCAAAAGAGGTTACATGGCCAAGACGTGGGTGTCAGAGGACCACTGCCCCCTACCAAAAGGTAAGGGGAGACCCCCGGGAAAAGAGTAAAACTTTATGCCAACGAATTAGACAACTCAGGTTTCAAGATCCACAAATTATCAAAGCCTACACAGGAAAGGATTATCTCAACAGACTTGTCACTTGCCACACACACACACATGCATGCACGCACGCACGCAATATTAATTGCTTTTAAACTTCCCATAAAAGGGCCTAGGTCCAGCATTCAGGAAGTTGAAGTAAAAGCACTGATGTGAATTCAAGGCCAACTGGGGCTACAGAGTGAGTTCCTGTTCAGACCGTGCTAGAGAGAAACACTGCCTCAAAATAACAACAAAAGCCTAGGCCCAGATGACTTCATTGGTAAATTCTATTGAACATTTAAAGAAGAGATAAGACAAGTCCTTCATACGCTTGTCCAGAAAACAGAGGAATATTTGCTAACTCATGATAGGAAGCCAGTATTTCCCTGATATCAAATCAGACAAGGTATCATAAGAAAAGCACAAAACAATATTTCTTATAAATATGCATTCAGAAATCCTTGACAAAGCACAAACAAAATGAATCCAAGGACATGAGAAAGAATTATATAGCATGACTAATTGGGATTTGTCGCAGGAAAATGCGAGAAAACCAGTTTACATCCATATCAATAGAAAACATGACCAAACAAATAAAGGCCACATGGTCATTTGAGTAGACACAGAAAAATGCTTTTGAGAAATGATAAAAGCTCTCAACAAGTTAGGAATAGAAAGAAACCTCCTCTATCTAACTGTGTTTACTGAAGACCATTTTCATAACACAAGATTGAGCCTGAGCGCTTTCTCTCTAAGACTGGTGACAAAGAAAGGGCATTGACTGGCTCTCCCAACTTCAGTTCAGCATTGTAATGGAGCTACTGGCCAGCACAAGTAGACAAATAATAATAATAATAACAGGCAAAAGAAAAAAATAAATGAAAGCCATCCAAATGGAAAGAAAGGATTTGAAAAAGGCAGAATGATCATGAATATAGAAAATCCTAAGGAAAAAACACACACACATGCACCCACACGCACATACACACACTGAAGCTAGAAGAGGCAATGAACAGGATTAGCAAGGTCACAAATTATAGATCAGTATTAAAAAAAAAAAAACGCCGGGCGTGGTGGCGCACGCCTTTAATCCCAGCACTCGGGAGGCAGAGGTAGGAGGATTGCCGTGAGTTCGAGGCCACCCTGAGACTCCATAGTGAATTCCAGGTCAGCCTGGGCTAGAGTGAGACCTTATCTCGAAGAAAAAAAAAAAAAAAGAAAAAAAAAAACAATAAGGAAGATGACTACGAAATATCAAAGCAGTTCTACTCACAATGGCAATCAACTTATTCAAGAATAATTTTAAAAATATTTTATTTATTTATTTGAGAGAGAGAGAATGGGCACACCAGATGCATGTGCCACCTTGTGCATTTGGCTTATGTGTGTACTGGGGAATTTAACCTGGGTCCTTATGCTTTACAGGCAAATGCCTTAACTACTGAGCCATCCATCACTCCAGCCCTCAAGAATTTTTACAAAAAAGGCCTGCACACCAAAACCTACAAAACATTCTTGAGAGAAGATAAAGATTAAAATAAATGGAGAGACATTTCATGTTGGTAGATTGAAAGAGACAGTGTTGTTAGGACAGCAATTCTCCTGAAAGTGGACTATACACACAAATAATTTCCCCCCCAAATTCCAAAAGCCACCTTTTTGCACTTGGCAAGCTAATTGTAAAGCATGTAGGGAAATGCAAAAAATTCCAGAAGAACCAAAATAATTATTAAAATATTTTTTATTTTTATTTATTTGACAGAGAGAGAGAGAGAGAGAGAGAGAGAGAGAATGAATATGAGTGTACCAGGGTCTCTAGCTGTTGCAAAGAAACTCCAGATACATGCTCTACCTTGTGCATATGGCTTATGTGAGTCTTGGGGAATTGAACATGGAACCTTTGGGTTTGCAGGCAAGTGCCTGAACTGCTAAGCCATCTCTCCAGCCCCCAAAATAATTTTGAATGATACAAAATTTTTCAGGATTCATGCTTCCTGATTTCAAAGTTTGTGTTTTAAAAATGTATTTTTAAAAATATTTTGCTTTTATTTATTTATTTGAAAGAGAGAGAAAGAGGCAGAGAGAGAGAGAGAGAGAGAGAGAGAGAGAGAGAGAGAGAGAGAGAATGGGCATGCAGGGCCTCCAGCCACTGTAAACAAACTACAGACACATGCACCACTTTGTGCATCTGGCTTACACAGGACCTGGGGAATCAAACCTGGGTCTTTTGACTTTACAGGCAAGCAAAATGACCGCTAAGCCATCTCTCCAGCCCAAAGTTTTTTTTTTTTTTTTTTTTTTTTTTTGAGACAGAAAGGCAGAGAGAGAGAGAGAGTGTGAGAGTGATGGATAGAATGGGCATGCCAGGACCTTCCGCCTGCTGTGAAAGAACTCCAGATGCATGCTCCCCCTTGTGTACATGTGCGACATTGCACGCTTGCATCACTGTGTGTCTGGCAACATGGGACCTAGAGATTTGAACATGAGTTCTTAGGCTTCACAGGTGAGCGCCTTAACTGCTCAGCTATCTCTACAGCCTGAAAGTTTGTTTTTTAAACAAAGCTATAATAATAAAGATATGCTGTACTTATGTAAATGTATGTTTGTATCTCAGTGGAACAGAAATAAGATTTCAGAAGCAAAGCCTTATATTTAGAGTTGATTTTTAGCAAAGATGCTAAGGCAATTTCACAGGGTAAAGAATGGCTGTCAGCAAACACTGCTGACATAGTTCTATATCACTGTGCTAGAAGTCAATTTCACCTTTTCCTCACAGCTTACACCAAAATTCACGTGAACATTCTAGCCAAGGATGAACTTGAACTTCTTTATTTTAATTTTTTTTTTTTTTTTTTTGAAGTAGGGTGTCACTCTAGCCCAGGCTGACCTGAAACTCACTCTGTGGTTCCAAGCTGGCCTCAAATTCACAGCAATCCTCCTATTTCTGTCTCCCAAATACTGAGATTAAAGGCATATGCCACCACACCCAGCCCCTCCCCACAGAAAAACAACCTTTTATTAACAAATTTCATTTATGTACATAATGGATTTTGGCCATAATCCTCTTTTTATCTTCTTTTGTCTCCCCACCCTACATGCTTTCACTGAACCCCTTCTTTCCAACTAGTCCCTAGTCTAGTTTGATGTCTTTTTGTTTTTGTCCCCCTCGATGCTACATGGCAGAATGTTGATGGACTCAATATTGCACACTGACCTTGAACTTCTGCTCTTCCTGCCTCTGAAGTGCTGGAATAACACGCCTGGCTTAAGTAGCCCTGGGTCTCAGTAGGCAAGCATTCTACCAGCTGAACTACATCCCCAGTCCACCCCAAATTAATGTGAATAGATCTTAAGTCTATATGTAAGAGTTTCATTTACATGAGAAAGAAGGATAGGATAAAAGTTTTGTTGGGACTGGGGAGATGGCTCAGCAGTTAAAGGTGCTTGCTTGCAAAGCCTGCTGGTGGCATGGGTTCAATTCCCCACCCCCTCCACATAAAATCTGATGAGCATTCAGTTTCAGTGGCAAAGAGGCCCTGTACCCCCCCCCCACATACACATGCATGCAAATAGATAAATAATTTTAAATATTTTATTTTTTTATTTATTTGAGAGCGACAAAGAGAGAGAGAGAGAATGGGCACACCAGGGCCTCTAGCCATTGCAAACGAACTCCAGATACATGCGCCACCTTGTGCATCTGGCTTATGTGGGTACTGGGCAATCGAGCCTTGAACCAGGGTCATTAGGCTTCACAGGCAAGCACTTAACTGCTGGCCAACTCTCCAGCCCAGATAAATAAATTAAAAATAAGTTTTATTGTCAGACATGGTTGCTCATGTCTGTAACCCCAGTACTCAGGAGGCAGAGGCACGTGATCTCTATGAGTTTGAGGTGAGCCTGGTCTACATAGGGAGTTCCAGGCCATTCAGGAATTCTGAGTGAGACCCAGTCTACAACAGAAAAAGTAACCTTAGGTTAGGCTGAGTTCTTAGAAACCAAAAGTCCAATTAGCTAAATAAAAAGTTAACTCAACTTCAAAAGAAAAAACAAAATTTTGTGCTTCAAAAGATACTATTAGAGATTATTCAGTGGTTAAAGGCACTTGCTTCAAAGCCTAATGTCATGTGTTCAATTCCCAGTACCCATGTAAAGCCAGATGCACAAAGTGGCACATGCATCTGGAGTTCATTTGCAATGACAGGAGGCTCTGGCGTGCCCATTCTTATTCTCTCCTTGCAAATAAGTAAACTCTTTTTTTGATGCAACAGACAGGGAGAAAGAGGCAGATAGAGAAAGCGAGAATGGGCATGCCAAGGCCTCCAGCCACTGCAAATGAACTCCAGATGCATGTGCCACCTTGTGCATCTGCCTTATGTGGGTCCTGGGGGAATCAAGCCTCAAACCAGGGTCCTTTGGCTTCACAGGCAAGTGCTTAATCCTAAGCCATCTCTCCAGCCTAGTAAATATTTTTAAAAATATATATATATATACTATTAGGAGTAGCCAAGCATGGTGGTGCATGCCTTTAATCCCAGAGATTTGAGAGGTAGAGGTAGGAGGATTGCTGTGAGTTTGAGGTCACCCTGAGACTACATAGTAGATCCCAGGTCAGCCTGGGCCAGAGCAAGACCCAACCTTGAAAAACCAAAAATAAATAAATAAATAAATAAACAAATAAATAAATGGTACTATTAGGAAAGTGAAAAGCAATACAAAGACTGATAGAAAATATTTGTAAATAAGGAACTGGCACTCAGAATATATAAAGAGCTCTTACAATTCAGCATAATAAGACAGACAACCCAATTTAAAATAGGCAAATTAGTCCAGTTAGCTCAGTCAGAACAGGAGACTCTTATAAATAGGCAAAATTTAAATATAAATTCATATGAAAATCGCTATACACATATATGCTCAACATGTTATAAAAATGCAAATGCAGCTGGGTGTGTGGGTGCATGTTTAATCCCAGTACTCAAGAGCAGAGGTGGGAGGATCACTGTGAGTTCCGAGGCCACCCTGAGACTATGTAGTGAATTCCAGGTCAGCCTGGGCTAGAGTGAGACCCTACCTCAAAAAACTAAAAAATAGGGGCATCTTTGAGGTTTTTCCACCTTAACCGCTCCATTTCCGGATGGAGCCAGAGAAATGTGGTGGGGGGCCGGGGCCAGAGTTTCAACATCGCCCCCAAGAAGGAGGAACCAGAGATGGGGCTCTCTGGACCAAAGTCTGCCAGGGCAAACAGGATGCCAGAGCCAAGGACTCGTCAGTTTGGCAGCTGCCTGACCTCTGGCTACCTCCCAGGGGAGCAGATCCTAGCGTGGGCTCCAGGGCTCAGGAAAGGTCAGGACCCAGAACTGCCTGGAACACTGATCTGCACCAACTTTAGGGTCACCTTCCAGCCTTCTGGATGGCACCGGCATCAGGACACTACCCTGAACACTGAATACAATTTTGCCCTGATCAACATTGGACGCTTAGAGGCTGTGAGTGGCTTGTCCCGAGTTCAGCTCCTCCGTCTAGGTTCGCAGCTTAAATTCATCCCCGAGGAGATTGTGATCTATGGCCGAGACTTCCGGCTGCTCAAAGTTGGTTTTGAGGCTGGAGGGCTAGAGCCTCAGGCCTTTCAGGTAACTGTGGCCATTGTTCAAGCCCGAGCTCAGAGCAGTCAAACCCAACAGTACAGAGCAGTAACCCTGAGCACAGCTGGCCAGGCTTCTGGCTCCAGAAAACCTCCCATTCCTCTCTTGGAGACTTCAGAAGATTGGGAAACTGAGCTGAAGCAGCAGGGTGCCACGGGCTGGAGGGTGAGCACCGTCAACGAGAGGTTCGACGTAGCTACCAGCCTTTCCTGCTACTTCTGGGTCCCGAATGGAGTTCTGGACAGTGTGGTCAGGAGAGTATTTGACCACTTCCACCAGGGCCGTGGACCGCGTTTGTCCTGGCATCACCCTGGGGGCAGTGACCTTCTGCCATGTGGCAGCTTCTATACAACCAGTGACCCTAATAAGGAAGATATCAGAGCCATGGAGTCGATGCTCCAGGCTGGCCATTCGGAAGTTGTTTTGGTGGACACTGTGGATGAGATGCCTAGTCTTGCAGATATCCAGCTTGGTCACTTGAAGCTGAGGGCATTTTGCCCTGTAGCCGATGATAAATGGCTTTCAGCTCTGGAAGGAACGCGATGGTTGGACTTTGTCAGATCTTGTCTTCGGAAGGCCAGTGATGTCTCTGTTTTAGTGATGTCCCGGGATCGTTCTGTGGTTCCTCAAGGCTCCGGTGTTCCTCCTCTTCCTTGACTGTGTCTGGCAGCTCCTTCAGCAGTTTCCAGCTGAATTCGAATTCTCCGAGTTTTTCCTTCTTGCTCTGCATGACAGCGTCAGAGTTCCCGACACCCTTACCTTTCTGAGGAACACCCCCTGGGAGCGTGCGAAGAAGAGTAGGCAGTTCAATTCCTATACACAAGTTTACACCCCAGGGTACTCCCAGACTCCAGCTGGGAACTCTATTAACTTGCAGCTGTCTGTCTGGGACTGGAATTTACGCTACAGCAATGAACAGATATTGCAGTTCCATAATCCTTGCTATGATCCAGAACACCACCCAGATGCCTGGTGTCCTAGACAGCAGGGTTACTGCTCCCTGGATATCTGGGACCCCAGATCAGGCTCTGGAGACGCTGTTACCTGAGAGGAAGGCCTGAGGTCCAGACGAGTGGCTCTGCTCTTACGGTTGCTGGTCTTCAGGATGAACTTTCTTGTCTTCAGGAGCTATTAAGAAAATGGACACCAAGAATATCTCCTGGGGACCAGTGCAAGAAAAAAGATCCAAATACTATTCTCTCTCCAACCCACTGAAATTGCTGGCCTTCTCAAAAGCTGGGAAGAGGGAGATCTGGGCGAGTGAGGACTTTGTCTAATCGTTCAGTATTTTATTTTTATTTTTATTTTTATATGTGTCCTTGGTGCCTCAGCTTTCACATTCCAGTCCTTAACAAAGCTCACTAAATGAGTTTCTGGAACAGACAGGGGTGCTACTCTCTGGCTCTTCTCCTGTCTTGTTTGATTCCTGAAAATATATTCCTTTCTTGTGTTTTTAAAAATTTCAAATAAAACCAGAACCAATTCAAAAAAAAAAACCTAAAAAACAAACAAACAAACAAACAAAAAGACCTAAATGTCTGTTGGGGCTCAGAAAAATTTACCCTAAAGTGTGGCATTTTGAGTACTTTGAATTAAAAGACACTGGATGTCCTCAGAATCAAGGGGACATAGCTCCAGTTGGTAGACAGCTTGCTCACATGGGCTGACCCTAGATTGAGTCCCCAAGTATAAACTAGGTGTGGTTGCTATAACAACCCCAGTACGCAGGAACTCAGGAGGCGGAGGCAGCAGGATCGGAAGTTCAAGTTCACTCATCTTTGGCTACACAGAAAGTTTAAGGCCAGCCTGGGCTGCATGAGACCCTGTCTCAAAAACAAAACAGGATCTCTCTCTGATTTTCCTGCCCCCCCCTGAAAAAAAACCTCAAAACTCACTGCATAAAGCCAGGTGTGGTGACACATGCCTTTAATCCCAGCACTCGGGAGGCAGAGGTAGGAGGATCACTAAGAGTTCAAGGACACCCTGAGACTCCATAGTGAATTCCAGGTCAGCCTGAGCTAGAGTGAGACCCTACCTCAAAAAAAAGAACAAAAAACAAAAACAAACAAAAAAAAAAGCACCTCACTGCAGAGCCAGAGAGATGGCTCAGTGAACAAAGTGCTTGCTGCGCAAAGGTGAGTACCTTAGTTAGGATCTCAGGTATTCTGTAAGAGCCAGAAGGTGTGGTCGACTTCTTGGAACTCCAGCACACCTATGGGAAGATGGGATGTGGACACAGGAGAATTTCCTGGAAGCTCATAGGCCAGCTAGCCTGGCAGATTCAGCAATGAACAAGGAGTCAGTCATCACCTCAAATGAGGTCGAAGGTGAGTGCCAACACCCAAAAGTTGTCCTCTGACCTCTACATGTATGCCGTGGCTTGTGCATTCCCACCCTGACACACGTCACACACACACTGAAATCTCATTACAGCCCCAAAGACAGTATTGTATCACTCTACTTTTATGAAATGCTCAGAAAGAAAGTCTACAGCATATGGACTACGTAAGAATCTTCTCAGGTGATAAAAATGTTCTAGAACTGGATTGTGGTGGTGGTTGCATAACTCTGTAAGTTTCTGAATATAATTTTTTTTCATTAAAACTTTGAAAATGGAGGAGGATTGTCATGAGTTTGAGGCCACACTGAGACTATATAGTGAATTCCAGATCAGCCTAGGCTAGAGTGAGACCCTACCTCAAAAAAAAAAAAAAAAAAAACCTTTGAAAATATATCTATTAAAGATAATGTATAGGAAAAATAATGGAAGAAAATATGTCGGGATGAAAATCTGTGTTGTATTTGAGTAGTGGGGTCATGGATAATTTATGTTTTGTCCTTTCTATAGGTTTCACATGTTCTATAGTAGACCTATAGTTCTTTTAAAAACTATTTTTATTTATTTATTTGCAAAGCAGAGAGAGATAGAGAGAATGGACATGGTAGGACCTTCAGCCACTGCAAATGAACTCCAGACGCATGCACCACCTTGTGCATCTGGCTTTACATGGGTCCTGGGGAACTGAGCCCAGGTCCTTAGGCTTTGTAGACAAGAGCCTTAACCATTGATCATCTTTCCAACCCTATAGTTTTTACATAATGTCACAGTTTGGATCTTAAGTGCCCCCAAGGGCATGGAAGTATAGAAAGTGATGAGCAGTTTAAGATGTGAGGCCTGGTGGAGGTTTTAGCACTTGGGTGTACCCTCAAAGGGAATTGTGGGACTCCAATCCCACTTCCCCCCCATGAGGTGAGGATTTTGACTTTGCCCCATGCTTCTGCCACAGTGCCTCACCGCAGTCTTCAAGGCAGTCCGGGCCAACTGATTGTAAACCAAAATAACCCTTTTTATTTTATAGCTTGTATATTTCAGATATTTCATCACAGTGATAGAAAACTGAGTAATAGGGTTAGAGAGATGGCTCAGAAGTTAAGGTGCTTGCCTGCAAAGCCAAAGGACCCAGATTCTATTCTCCAGGACCCATGTAAGCCAGATGCACAAAGTGGCACATGCATCTGGAGTTCCTTTGCAGCAGCTAGAGACCCTCGTGCACCTATTCTCATATTCTTTCTTTCTCTCTCTCTCTCTGCCTCTTTCTCTGTCTCTCAAATAAATAAGAAAAAAAGAAAACAGAAAACTGAGTAATAAATAATCAACAAATGACAATCACAAAACAACAGTGGGGCTGGAGATATGGCTTAGTGGTTAAGGTGCTTGTCTACAAAACCTAACGACCTGAGTTTGAGTCCCCAGAACCCATGTGAGGCCAGATGCACCCATTCTCTCTGTCTCTATATATGTCTCTCTCTGCTTGCAAATAAATAAAAATACTTTTAAAAACCAATTGTGTGGTGTGTGTGTGTGTGTGTGTGTGTGTGTGTGTGTGTGTGTGTAGCAGGATACAGGTGAGGCAAGTCTTGTTTGTTTGTTTTGTTAAAAGAGACTGTTCGGGCTGGAGAGATGGCTTAGTGGTTAAGTGCTTGCCTGTGAAGCCTAAGGACCCCGGTTCGAGGCTCGGTTCCCCAGGTCCCATGTTAGCCAGATGCACAAGGGGGCGCACGCGTCTGGAGTTCGTTTGCAGAGGCTGGAAGCCCTGGCGCGCCCATTCTCTCTCTCTCCCTCTATCTGTCTTTCTCTCTCTTGTCTGTCGCTCTCAAATAAAAAAATAAAAAATTAAAAAAAAAAAAGAGACTTCACTGCCAAGTTTCTAGATGCTTCTCTGACAGAAAGAACCAAACACATTCCCTGAATTCTGGGCAGCAGTTCCTCAGCTGGCCTCCGTGGCCTTGCAGGAGGAAGTGACAGACACCCCTGAGAATATCCCTTACAATACAGGTGTCATGGCAAAGAGGGCCTGGTGAATTTACAAATAGTGGGAGGAACCTCATTGAAGAAGATGAGACCATGACTCCTTCTCACTGATATATACTTTTTTTGAGGTAGGGTCTCATTCTGGCCCAAGCTGACATGCAATTAACTATGTAGTCTCGGGGTGGCCTTGAACTCACAGCAATCCTCCTACCTTTGCCTCTGAGTGCTGGGATTAAAGGTGTGCGCCACCATGCCCGGCATTTTTTGTTATTTTTTGTCTTGTTGTGGTGGTTTTTGATGTAGGGTCTCACTCTAGCCCAGACTTACCTGCAACTCATTCTGTAGTTCCAAGCTGGCTTCAAACTTACAGCAATCCTCCTGCCTCAGCCTCTTGGGTTCTGGGATTAAAAATGTGCACCCCCATGTCTGGCTGATATAAACTCTTTTTTTTTTACAAAACGTTATAAACTAGGCACAGTTATGCATGTCTATTATCCAGCATTAAGGAGACTGAGGCAGGAGAATCACAAATTCAAGACCAGCCAGACCTATATAGCTAGCTCCTATCAAGAAAGAAAGAGAGGAAAAAGAAAAGAAAAAAAGAAAGGAAGGAAGGAAAGTAGGGAGGAAGGAAGAAGGAAAGAAAGAAAATAAGAGCTTGGCCTAAGGAGGTTGCTCAGGGCAGGCCATGCAAGCCCGAGGGCATGGGTTCAGTCCCTTAGGACCCACATGAAATACCAGTGTGGCAGCGCGCACCTGTAGTTCCAGGGCTGGGGAGGCAGACAGGGGCTCTCTGGGCTTGTTGCCTAGTAGGTCTAGCTGAAAAATCAGTGAGTTCAAGGCCCAGCAAAATGCCCCTTTTCAAAAAGTATGGTATAAACTGCCCAGTAAGCACTTCTCTTAATATCCATACCCTTATATTAATGCTACTCTCACTTTGGGTAGAGAATCTTCTCTTTTCAGATGGCAGTGACCTTGGGATGACTCAGAAGGTATCATAGTGCTGGAAAGAGGTGGCTGGAGTACTGAGTAACATCTTGATCACACCTTCCAAGGCTCAGGGTCTAATGTGGAAGAGGTGGCGGAAAGAATGTAAAAGCCAAAGGAAGAGTAGGACTCCTTACAATGTGCTCTCTCCAGACATAAAGTGGCCTGGATATCCATGACCTCACAGTGCCTGACACTACCTATACAAGACCATCATAAGAGGAGGAAAAGATCATGACATCAAAATAAAAGAGAGATTGTTTGAGATAGGGAGGGGATTTGATGGAGAATAGAATTTCAAAGGGGAAAGTGGGGGGAGGGAGGGTATTACCATGGGATTTTTTTTATAATCATGGAAAATGTTAATAAAAATTGAGGAAAAAGAGAAAAAGAAAAAAAAACCAGTTCTTTGGAACTGGGCAAGAGATAAGAAAAAAAGAAATGGTGCAGCCAGGTGTGGTGGCACACACCTTTAATCTCAGCACTTGGGAGGCAGAGGTAGGAGGATCATCGTGAGTTCAAGCCCACCCTGAGAATACGAAGTGAATTCCAGGTCAGCCTGGACTAGAGTGAGACCCAACCAAAATAATGATAATAATAATAATAATAATGATGATGATGATGATGATGATGTGGAGAATCACTGAGAAAGACCCCTGATGTTGACCTCTGGTCTCAGCAGGCACTTGCACACACACATGTGCCCACACATATACCATGCATAACACACACATGTGCTTCAAACACACATGAACATACTAAAGAAAAGATTGGATTAATGTAACAAACAATTATGCAGAGAGATTTATTTATTTATTTTTATTAACAACTTCCATGATTATAAAAAATATCCCATAGTAATAATCTCACTTCCCCCACTTTCCCCTTTGAAACTTCATTCTCCCCATCTCAATCAGTCTCTCTCTTTTATTTTGATGTCATGATCTTTTCCTCCTCTTATAATGGTCTTGTGTAGGTAGTGTCAGGCACAAGTACTGAGCACTCTGGTCACTTCTTTCCAACACCATGATATCTTCTGAATCATCCCAAGGTCACTGCCATCTGAAAAGAGAAGATTATCTACCAAAAGTTGGAGTAACATTAATATAAGGGTATGAACATTAAGACAAGTGCTTACTAGGCAGCTTGATAAGCATAGTATATACATTTAGCCAGACAGCAGCAGATGTTACACTCCTAGGACTCATGACTACCCCTGTTTTAAGTTTTCAGTATCAGGGATATATTTCCTCCCTCGGAGCGGGCCTCTAGTCCAATTAGAGGGCAGCTGGTTTCCACCATGACAGACATGTCACTATTGCACCCATTGGCTCATTTGGCCTGGCTGGCCAAATATAAGGCTTGCAGTGTTCACTGTTGAGTATCTTCACTGGTGATTTCTCTTTCTCCCATTGAACTGCACGCAGAATGGCTTCTACATGGAGGAGGTTATCAGCTCAGTTCCAGCAGGATTTCTCAGTGGCCTTGTAGCCCAAGTATGTGTGTGGAGTCTTCAGCAATAGGGTCTTACCATCTATTCCTGGTGGGAAACAAAGGGCCAGAGAGATTTATTTTTATCTGTTTGCACATAAACAGCTGGGCATGGCCATGGGCATCTGTAACCGCAGGCCCTTAGAAGAGCAGACACTTGAGAACAGCCAGTGTGCAGGGAGAACAAACAGCAAGCTCTGGGATCAATAAGAGACTGGCTCAAGTCAGACAGGGTGGAAGAGCTAGGAGGATCCCTATGAGTGTGAGGCCAGCCTACAAGACAGAGTGACTTCCAGGTCAGCCTGAGCTTGTGTGAGAACTTGTTTCACAAAAACAAAACAAAACAACAAACAAAAATCAAGGGCTGGAGAGATGGCTCAGCAATTAATACATTGCAAAGCTAAAGGACCCAGGTTCCATTTGCCAGTACCCATGCAAAGCCAGATCCACAAAGTGGTACATGCTCTGGAGTGCATTTGCAGTGGCTAGAGACCCTGATGTGCCCATCCCCCCCTCTGTCTCTTTAAATAGATGATACATAGATATGTAGACAGACAGATAGATAAAATACTAGATTCCTATTTAAAAAAATGCAGTCCCGGGCTTGGGGAGATAGCTCAGAGGGTAAGAGCACCTGCCACATTATCAAGAGGCCCTGAGAGAAGCTGAGCAGGCCTGAGTTTGATCCCCAGCACTTCCATAAAAAGCTTAGTGAGGGGCTGGAGAGATGCTCAGTGGATAAAGGTGTTTGCATGCAAAACCTGACAGCTTGGGTTTGATTTCCCAGTATCCACATACAACCAGATGTACAAAGTGGCTCAAGTGTCTGGAGCTCATCTGCAGTACATCCATTCATTCTCATTCTCTCTCCAAATAAATAAATGAATGAATTTTTTTTAAAAAAGCTGAATTCAGCCAATTAATATGCTTATCTGAATGTGTTTCTGGAGCTGGATAATTGCTCAGTGGTTAAGGAGCTTGCTTGAATGTATTTTTGCAGAAATTTAGAAAAAGTTACCAATAGTGATGACATGTCATAAGCCTAAGGACAACTGAAGACGACAACATTAAGGTCCCTGAAAATGGTTACAAAGGCATAATGTTGAAGTGTTTTCATAAGACTTCATCACATTTAACTGTAGGGCTGGAGAGATGGCTTAGCGGTTAAGGCGCTTGTCTACAAAGCCTAAGGACCCAGGTTCCATTCCCTAGTATCTACATAAAGCTAGATGCACAAGGTGGCACATGCATCTAGAGTTCATTTGCAGTGGATAGAGGAGGCCCTGGCATGCCTGTTCTCTCTTTCTACCTTCCTCTTTCTCTCAAGTAAAGGAATAAAATATTTTAAAAATAAAATAGGCCAGCATAGTGGTGCATGCTTTTAATTCCAGCACTTGGGAGCAGAGGTAGGAGAATTGCTGTGAGTTTGAGGCCACCCTGAGACTACATAGTGAATTCCAGGTCAGCCTGGGCTAAAGCAAGACCCTACCTTGGAAAAAAAAAAATTTTTTATTTTAACTCGCTCCAAATTTAATGAAACCTGAAAGCCTTAATAAATCGCATGAAACAAAAGAAGGAAAAGCTGAGTGTGGCCACCCACAACCTAGTCCTGTGGGGGTGGAGAAAGAGTGCCTGGGCTTTCTGGTCAGCCAGTCTGATTGAAAATGAGGGCTGGAGGGATGGCTCAGAAGTTAAGGCACCTGCCTGCAAAACCTAATGATCTGGGATTGATTTCCTACTACCCACATACAGCCAGATGCACAAAGTGGCACATGTGTCTGGAGTTTGTTTGCAGCAGCTGGAGGTCTTGGGGTACCCATTCTGCCTATCTTGCTCTTCTCTCTATCTCTCTTTGCTTGCAAATAAATAGACAAATAAAAATATTTTTTTAAAAAAGAAGAAGAAAATGACAGCTTCGGTTTCAGTGAGAGACTCCATCTCAAAGAAACTGGAAGGGGGAAGGAAAACATTCAACCTTCACCTCTAGCCTCTGCATGTGTGTGCCCCAGGGTGCACACATCTGCACACACATACATAGCTCTCACACACATACCATACACCACCAAGCCATACATACTACACACACACACACACACACACACACACACCAGAGCTTACCCTAAAGTAGCAGATAGGTTTAAGCTTTGTTCTCCATTGACCAAAAAGGTGTCTTAGCCAAAAGCTATGCTTGGTATTTGTCCCCACTCATTCTTCCTGACCACTCTAGGGGAAAGCAACACTGATGACAGCATTTTGAGGTGCAAGGGCAGCTCCCAGCAGATCTGAGCCCCTTCTCAGGATGATCACACCTGTGTTCTAAGGTAGTCAACAGCCTGAAGGAAGCCTTGCAGCCACATAGGAAGAGGGTGGGCCCTGGAGAAGCTGTGTCTGGATGTAGCCTGCCATTGTCATTCCAAGCTGGCTGTGAGATTCTACCTAACAGAGATTAGATGCTCTGTGGCCTTCTTTTGCCATCTGCGGAGAGAGGGCAATGCCTTTGGTATTGAATTTCTATAAAGACCTGTCGGGATAATGAATCTCAATAGTTCAAGTGCCATTGGAACAGTACATGTTGCTGATATCTGCTGCTGTCGCATTGGTGTTATTACCTCCTCTGGGAACAGTCCGAGGGACAGAGGGACAGAGGTGGGGCTTCTCTTTGGCCTAGCCCTTTTTGAAAATTTACATCTCTTTGATATTCCATTGTGAAACATGAAAACCTCGATGTGGAAGAAAGGAAGACAAAGGGCCGACTCTGAATCAACCGGCAGGTGTCTGTGCTTAGAGGCTCCACTGGAGGGTGGGCCCATGACTCACCATAGAGATCCTTTTACTTTTCCTAGTGACCAATCTGATTTTCCCATTACACGGCAGTGATTCACTGTTTGCTGTCATGATTATGTAACTGGGACTGTTTTCATCTGTTAGGGTGTCTCTATCTGTATTTCTTTGTCACTTCCAGGACACTTTGGAGACTCTTCTTTGTTTACATACCCTGGTATAGTGAACCACTGTTGAAATTGAAGGAAAAATAAGGATCTTCCCCTTTACATACCTGAATCTGATGAAAGAATACATTTTCTTTTTTTATATTTATTTATTTATCAGACAGACAGAGAGAGAGAGAGAGAGAGAGAGAGAGAGAGAGGGAGGGAGAGAGAATGGGTATGCCAGGGCCTTCAGCAACTGCAAACAAACTCCAGACACATGCACCCCTTTGTGCATCTGGCTTGTGGGTCCTGGGGAATTGAATCGGGGTCTTTTGGCTTTGCAGGCAAGTGCCTTAACCACTCACAGCCTAAGAATACATTTTCTTTGTGTGTGTGTTTCTGATTCTACCTGTGCTCTCTTCTGTTAGCTGGTATTTGAGTATAGCTTGTTTTTTCTAGGTTCCTTATATGTGTGCTTTTCCTTTTGTTCAGCATGGAGGATTCTATCAAGTATTTTCTGTAGAGCTGGTTTTGTCTTCAAATACTCCTTTAACCTGCTTTTGTCATGGAATGTCTTTATTTCTCCATCTATTTGAATGGATAACTTTGCAGGATAAATTAACCTTGGTTGACAGTTGTTATCTTTTAGAACTTGGAATATATCACTCCAAGCCCTTCTGGCTTTAAAAGTTTGTGTTGAATAATCTGCTGTAATCCTGATGGGCTTGCTTTTGTAGGTAACTGATTTTTCTCTCTAACTGCTTTCAATATTTTTTCTTTGGTGTGTGTGTTTGGAAGTTTGATTATAATATGGCGAGGGGAGGTTCTTTCTGGGTTTTGTCTGGCTGGGGTTCTAAAGGCTTCCTGTATCTGTATTGGCACCTCTTTCCCAATTTGGGGGAAATTTTCCTCTATGATTTTGTTGAAGACGCCTACTATGCCTCTGGAGTGGAGTTCTTCTCCTTCTACTATGCCCTGAATTCTTATATTGGATCTTTTCATAGTGTCCTGAATATCTTGAAATTCCCACTCATACTTTTCTATAAGTTTGTCGTTCTCTTTGTTGGACTGCATTAGGTCTGCCACCTGGTCTTCTAGCTTAGATATTCTGTCCTCTCCCTCATCCATCCTACTGGTGAGATTTTCTACAGAGTTTTTTATTTCATTAACTGTGTTCTTCATTGCTAGTAATTCTGACTGTTTTTTCTTTATTATTTCTATTTCCCTATTTATGTCTTGTATTGCCTTCTTTATTTCATTAAATTGGTGTCCTGCCTCTTCTTTGATTCCTTTGATTTCCTCTTTGATTTCTTCTTTGATTATTTTCATGTGTTCTTTGACCTCTTTGAACATATTTATAATTATTCTTTTGAACTCTTTCTCAGGCATTTCCTCTAACTCTTTCTCACTGGAGGACATTTCTGATGCATTAATACTTTTAGGTGGATTTATATCATCTTGCTTTTTAGTGTTTCTTGTGTTATAATGTATATATTTTTGCATCTTGGATTAAGTTAATGCTTGGATTTTCTAGCTAGCTGTGTATTCTTAGCTGTATCAATTGATTTGATGTAATATATTTTCAGGGTAGGACCTTAAGGTGTTAGGTGTGGCTCTTAAGACTCTCAGAGTATCTACAAAGATGTTCTTAGGGGTTGAGTTTCCCTGCTATAGGAGTATTCAAGCAGGCTGAGTGGAATAAAATACAGGTAGATTCTAAAATTTAACACTGTACACATTCAGTCAAAAACAGCCCCGAGTATGTATGCAAGAGTAGTTATTATAACGACCAGATCCTCTACCAACAAAGAGGTTAAGATTTCTGGTCTGTTGAGGGATCCAAGTCAGCTTGTGACCAAGTGAGACCCTTCCCTGGTGCAATCCCAGTTACCTTGGATGATTTTGGTCTCAGTCAAGTTGCTGCCTAGGTAGTCGGGCTGCTGTTCTGATTTTTGGAGCTGGGCACTTGCTTTTCCTGCGGGGCAAACTGAGCCGCTGCTGCTGCCTCTGCTGCTGCTGTAGCTGCCACTGCTGGAGCCACCACTGCTGCTGAAGCTGCTGCTGCTGTGTCCACCGCCGCTGCTCCCCCTGAAGCTGCTGCTCCCGAGTCTGCCGCTGCTGCCGCTCCTGGGTCCGCTGCGGCTGGGGCCGCTGTTACCGGTGCTGGAGCCGCTGATGTTGCTGCAGAACTCTGCTCCTGCTTGGGTCCCGCTGTCAGCCCAAGTTGGCGTGGCCGGGTCCCGGGCCGCTGCTCTGTTCGCTGGAGCTGGGCTCAGGCGGTGGGGGAGGGGAGGGAGCCGCGGCTGCTCTGGATCTCTCACTGCTCCACGTGTTCTTCTACCTCACAGTCTGCTCCTCCGTTGCTCGCTGCCACTCTCCCCTCACGTTTCCGAGTTGCGGAGAGCGCGGTGTGAGGGGAAAATCCCGCACCTGGCTTTTCCTGCGGCTCGAGCCGAGTCTGGCGGCTTTCTGGTGCGCCGTGGCCGCGGCGGTTGGCCGAGCTGCCGGAGCCGCTTTTCCCACCTGTGCAGGCTCTGGATGCTCTGGAACTCTTCTACTTCTAAACTACTATGTAGTTTAGAGCTTCTTCTACTTCTCTGCTGCTGCTTCAATTTCCTATACACCTCACTTTTTAGTAAAAGTGTGTATTTTGCTGAGTTTTTTTGGTCTTTTTCCCCCCTAGGCTGCTTTGGCGTGGTACCTACGCCGCCAACTTAACCGGAAGTCAAGAATACATTTTCAATGAACTCTAAAGGCTGTTCCCAGTACTTTTCTCTGTGTTCCTCGTTGCCCTGCCCTGTGCTATTTGGATACGTGTGAGTCTGGCTTCCAGAGAGTAGAGTACTGATTCTTTGTCTGAGATTTTCTGCTTACCTCTGCTTTACACTTTGACGTAACTTCTCCCTTTAATTACATGTATGATTCTCCTTGGGTCTCTGAATCTACCACATTGCATTCTAGATCTACCATGTGGGTACTTTCCCTAACTCTGGGCCTGTTACTTGTGTAATTTCTCTAAACTCGGGGTAGGCATGGGTATAACTCTCCTTACCATTCATTTCCCATCTGAATTTTTTGGTCTCTGTTTTGATATTTCCCCTCTTAACTTTCCTCCATGGGGAAGCTCAAGGAGGATGCTGCATGTGTTCCTTCTAAGTCTCCCTATACAAGCTCCTAGGTTCCATTGTCACGTGCTTGTGGCTCCACTCCAGTCATTCCCTAAAAAACCTCAAGTTCTCCTAAATGAGCCTTTTGAACTATGTGTTTTCCACATGAGTGCATGTTTCCTACCTCCCATGTGCTTATGACTTTGTTCTACCCTTCTTCCCAGGTCCCAGTTTCCCTCCCCCCTGATTTGTGATTCCTCCCTAGATAAACTTAAAAATCCATAATCTAAACTTATTGAGTTGATTTTTATCGATTATTTATTTAAAAATAGGACAGGACCCAAATCTGGGGTTCATCAATTTGGGGGACCCCTCCTGAGTCCCCAAATCCTGTACCAAAATGGCATCATTTTGAGAATGAAGCATCCTGCCTCCTGGACCTCCAAGAAGTAAGCAGCTGGGTGCGGATGGAGCCCTGGACTTGGAGGCAGGAGACTCCCCACCCTAGCTTGGCCTGGCTATAGACACCCTCTGTGCTCCTTCTTGTCTAGCCTCAGTTTCTTTAGCTTAAGGAAGGTGTTGGATTACATGAAATCTAAGTTTTGTTTATTTATTTGTATGTGTATATGTATTCATGTCAGGGGAGGTGCATACATGCTAGGGCACATGTGTGGAGTTCAGATGACAACTTTTGGGCTCTGGAAAGCCGGGAGCATCCAAGAAATTCTCTTGTGTCTACTTCCCATCTCTCCACCAGCATGCTGGGTTTGCAGAAGCCCACAATAGCTTTCCTTTTATATGTGGGGTCTGAGGAACAAGCCTGGGTGTTTAGGCTTGAGCAGTGAGTGCTTTATCCATGGAGCCATCTCCTCATCTAACTTCTGATATTCAAGCAATTTACAATATTCATGTTCATGTCGCTCAATGAGTCTTTTTGCCAGACAAGAATGTTTCATATCCAATACCAAATACCTGATAATTCAAAGGTACACGTGGACACTGAGTTCCCAGGTGAACTAGGGGTGAAACAATAGATTTCTGCCACACTTCCTAAAAATAAATCCATCTCACCCTCTTCTGTTCCTTTTCTGCTGTGAATAATAAGCAGAAGAAGGATCAACATGTCATATTTTATTATGGCATTAAATATCATGACATGTAACTGACCTGGCCAGACCAGAAATGATCTTCACAGAGCCTGCTGTTGTGCATTCTCTTGCCTGACTTGCCCCCAACAGGAGTGCATGTATGAGTGATATTAGTCCCTTGGACACATCATTGGGTCACTCTGTTTATGATGGGCATTTCAAGTTTAAGAATTAGTTTCAAGTTTTTTATTTGTCCTTGGCATTTGTTGGGTTTATTAAATCTACAGATTGGGGCCTTTCATCAGCTCTAAGAAATTCTCATGCATGGTCTTTTCACACAACACCCTGGCTACCTTCTCTCTCCTAAATACCAGTTAGATGTAGTTTAGAGCTTCTCATTGTGTCTTTCCTGACTCGGATCCTCTTATAATTCTCATCTTTTAAAAAAATATTTCATTTATTTATTTATTTATTTATTTATTTATTTATTTATTTATTTGACAGAGAGAGACAGACAGAGAGAGAATGGGTGAACCAGGGAATCCAGTCACTGCAAACAAATCCAGACACATGTGCCACCTTGTGCATCTGTCTTACGTGGGTCCTGGGGGATTGAACCAAGGTCCTTTGGTTTTGCAGGCAAACACCTTCACCTCTAAGCAATCTCTTCAGTCTCATCTTTTTATTTCTCAATGTTGCTGTTTAAATAATTTCTTCTGGCCTATCTTCATTTGCCCTGATTCTCTCTTTGTCTGTATCTAATCTACTACTCAAACCATATATTGAATTTAATTTTTAGTTGTATTTTTTCATGCTTATAAGAAATTTCTGCTGGGTTTGGTGTTACACACCTGTAACTCCAGCATTTAGACTGAGGAGGGTCTTGATTTTGAAGCTAGCCTGGGCTCATAGTGAAATCCTATCCAATGTTTGTTTTTTTTTTAAATTATTTATTTATTTATTTGAGAGCGACAGACAGAGAGAAAGACAGATAGAGGGAGAGAGAGAGAATGGGCACGCCAGGGCTTCCAGCCTCTGCAAATGAACTCCAGACGCGTGCGCCCCCTTGTGCATCTGGCTAACGTGGGACCTGGGGAACCGAGCCTTGAACCGGGGTCCTTAGGCTTCACAGGCAAGCACTTAACCACTAAGCCATCTCTCCAGCCCATATCCAATGTTTTTTATTTAGCTTTTTAAAAATTAATTTATTTTTATTAACAATTTCAATGATTATAAACAATATCCAATGGTAATGCCCTCCCTCCCCCCACTTTCCCCTTTTAAACTCTACTCTCCATCATATGCCCTCCCCATCTCAGTCTCTCTTTTATTTTGATGTCATGGTCTTTGTCCTCCTATTATGATGGTCTTCTGTAGGTAGTGTCAGGCACTGTGAGGTCATACTATCCAACATTTTTTAATATGCTGGATCAATTGTTCATAATTTTTGTTATCTTAAGATATTTTAAGGCTGTATTCTGTCTTTTAACATAGAAATTTGAAATTTTATTTCCTCTGATTCCATTACTTGGAATATTTGGGGTTAGTCTGTCTACTCCTTTGTTCTCTTGATATTTATGTTGTCTTATTTACTTGTATACCTCTAAATATTTTTGGCTGGGTTCTGCTTATTATTTTGGAAATGTCTCTTAAAAAATATTTTTACTTATTTATTTGCATGAATCTGTGGGTGAGGGGCATTTCAGGGATTCTTGCTGATGCAAACAAATGCCAGATACTTTTGCATCTGGATTTTCTGTGGGTACTGGGGAACTGAACCCAGGCCAGCAGGCTTTGCAAGCAAACATCATTAACCATCCAGCCATCTCCCCAGCCTACTTTTTTTTATTATTTACTTATTATTATTTTTTGGTTTTGGTTTTTCAAGGTAGGGTCTCTCTGTAGCCCAAGCTGACCTGGTATTCACTATGTAATCTCTGGCTGGCTTCAAACTCAGGCAATCCTCCTCTCTCTGCCTCCCAATTGCTGAGATTAAAGGTGTGTGCCACAATACCTAGCTAGAAAGATTCTTTAAAAAATATTTTAATTTTTATTTATTTATTTATTTATTATATAGAGAGAATGGGTGTGTAAGGGCCTCTAGCCACTTCAAACAAACTCCAAATGCATGCACCACCACATGCCTGGGATATAGGGAATTGAACCTGGGTCCTTAGGCTTTGCAGGCAAGCCTTAACCACTAAGCCATCTCTCCAGCCCTAGAAAGACGGTTAATGGGAATTTCTTTGAGTCCTGGATGACTGTGACTTCTGTCAGAATAGATTTGTACTTGCTTCTGGCATGTACCTGGGAATTCTTCCACTCCAGGATAACATTAATCTCAACTTGCTGCTTGCAGTGTCTGGGCCATTCAGGTGAAGTGAATTAGGATGCCAGTCTTCCCAAGGGGTTCAGTGTCATCACCACTCTCCAGGGATAATGCCTCAGTGGCAAGAGAATTGGGAAACTTTACTTGTGGTGTCTATTGATCCTGGATCTATAAGCCTGTAGAGTTCTTGCTTCCAGTTAATGCTCAACCTCAGGGAGTTCTGGATTAACTTTCTTCATCTAAGCGCAGAGGTTAATCTCCTGTAGTGCATGGGACCTTGGAAAATTGTGGTCTTGAAATGATATGCATGACATTTTACTTGGTACATTATACACAATTGCAACTTTTTAAATTAAATGCCCTAGAACAATAAAACTGACTGGGTGCATACACAGTCTGCCTTCTAGGAGTCTATACAAATGACATGTGACTTCTATTTTCTTTCTCTTTTTTTTTGTGACTTCTATTTTCAAGGACTGGGTATCCTCCATATGTAATGGAGAGAGAATTGGGAGTTCTTAGGTCTGTAATTAACCAGATTTATTCTTAAGCCATTTAAAAAATATTTGAGGGTGGTTTTTTTGTTTGTTTTTCTTTTTCCTGCTTTCCTTCTTTCTTCCTTCCTTCCTTTTTTCCTTCCTTCCCTCCTTCCTTCCTTCCTTCCTTCCTTCCTTCCTTCCTTCCTTCCTTCCTTCCTTCCTTCCTTCCTTCCTTTCTTTCTTTCTTTCTTTCTTTCTTTCTTTCTTTCTTTCTTTCTTTCTTTCTTTCTTTCTTTTGAGACAGGATCTTATGTATCCCAGGTTGGCCTGGAACTTACTATATAGGACAGGATGACCTTGAACTACTGATCTTCCTGCCTCTACCTCTCAAATTCTGGGATTACAGGCACACATCACAGTGCCTGGCTCAACCATTGTACTTAAAACTATATTTTTATTAATTTATATGAGAGAGAGAGAGTGTGTGTGTGTGTGTGTGCATGGGCACACCAGGGCCTCCTGCCACTACAAGTGGACTCCAGATACATGTACCACTTTGTGCATCTGGCTTTATGTAGATGCTAGGGAACCCTGGACACTTGCAAGCAAGTGCCTTTAACTGCCGAGCAATCTCCCCACTTCCATTGTACTTTTTTTAAAGGGTTAAATAATTTATTTAGGGCTGGCATCATGGCTCCATTTGTACAGTACTTGCCTGGCATGCATCCGGCCCTGGGTTCCGTCCCCAACATCAAGTAAACCAAGTGTGGTGGCCTGTCTCAAAAATAAAATGAACTTCAACTTTAGAGTATTTGGGGGATTTTAGATGCACAAGATGAACTGGTTAGGAATGCTCCTCACTGAGAGTAGCCTGGCAAATAGGAACTCAGTTTTCCTACTTAAAAAAGAAGCCTAAGCTGGACGTGGTGGCACACGCCTTTAATCCCAGCACTTGGGAGGCAGAGGTAGGTGGATTGCCGTGAGTTTGAGGCTACCCTGAGACTACATAGTGAATTCCAGGTCAGCCTGGACTAGAGTGAGACCCTACCTCAAAAAAAAGTCTAGAGATAAATAGTTGGTGATGCTGGCCCATCCCTTCAGAAATGCCCCAGGTAGGGGCAGAGGTTCTAATAGAACCTTCTCTCTCTCACTCTCACTGTCTTTCTTTCTCAGTAGGGTCTCACATAGACCAAGCTAGCCGTGAGCTCCTAATCTTCCAGTCTCCAGCTCCTGCATGCTGGCATTGCCAGGGTGCCCCTCCACTCCCAGCTCCCAGCCTCTTTTTAATGTCCCTTGTCCTCACTCTTTCTATCTCATAGCTGTCAGCTGGCCACTATTCACTACAGACCTCACGTCCATGTTTAAGGCGTGTCTAAAGGAAAGAGCACCTGTCACATCTGCGCCTTATCAGAAAGGCCAGGACTTCTCCCAGTAGCCACTAATGGCAAATTTGTCCTATTCAAGATGTGACTCTGTGACTGTCACTGGCTCTGCACCACCCTGAGGAAACCTGAGATCTTTACAGAGTGGACTCACGTGGACATGACTAGTAGAGACTAAATTCAGTGTAGATTGAACACTTTCCCACTCTGACCACAATGACAATTGTGTTGGAAAGGAAGATAGGAGACTGATCATGAGCACAGTCTGCTGTCTTTAGGCTGGGAGCTGATACATCTACTTCTTGCAACAAGAAGTCAACCCGCTTAGCTGACAGCCTAGCCTGCAGAGCCCCCACGCGTGCACACGCGCGCATACACACACGATGCAGAACGGAAGAGATTGCCCTAAAGAAGGCTCTGCTCAGATACGCATGAAGGCTGGCAGTCCACATACTGTGACAGCAGAGAAAGCATGCCGTGGTCCTGAGCCCAGGCATCTGGGTGATGACACCATCAAGTTTTCCTGTTTCAGTGCCAGAGAAAGGCGTAGACAGTGATACTGGAATGAGAGGCGCTTCCTCCCTGTGGGCAAATCCCGCCCATAGGCTCGCTCTCTAGTATGAGCATCAGATGGGGACAGGTCCAAGAGGGCACACCTGCCCTACTTTGAAGGTGAGCTCTGCTAAGGCATCTGCGCTGTCTTGTCCTTCCAGGTAGAGAAAGCACTGGACCTGTCTTCTGCAGGATTCACAGCCGGGTGCACGTTCAGTCCTGAGTCTGTGAACGCATGGACCAAATGCACCTTCTCAGTGCCCAGAACACCCCTGGTCTGTGGTGCAAGGGGCTGGTGAGTGACAGAAAGGGCTTCCCTGGATGTCAGCGTGGGGACGCCCAGCGCAAGTCCACCTCATGTGCTAGCGCAGGCGGGAAGCACAGGCTTTCCCTATGCCAGTCACAACAGTTTTGTTTTCATTTCTCGTGTGCACTGCTCTAGACCTAGGGCCTTTGCAGAAGTTAAAACTGTGCCTAAAATGGCCCTCACTCACCGACACAACCTGGCTTAGGTACCTCTTTCTACAGAGACTTCAGATTTCAGATACATTTTTTTTTTTTTGACAAAGAAAGAGGGAGAGTGAGAGCGAGAGTGAGAGAAAGAGAGAATGGGTGGGCTAGAGCTTCCAGCCACTGCAAACAAACTCCAGATGCTTGAGCCCCCTTGTGCATCTGGCTAACATGGGTCCTGGGTCCTTTGGCTTCACAGGCAAACGCCTTAACTGCTAAGCCATCCCTCCAGCCCTTCACACACGTTTTTAGCCAGGCGCTCCTGGCATTTGCACCTAGAGCCCCCATACTTGTCCTTCATCACACTTGTCACACTCCAAGTCACTCACTGCTAGCCCAGCTGGAGCCCTGTAAGGGCTAAAGCTATATTCTTCTGTTTGTTGATGAATTATCAGTGCTGACATGTCCACAGGAGCCCCAAAGTATACATGTTACACACATGTATCACACCAGTGAATGAGAGAAAAAGCTAAAATCCTAAACCCAAGTGGGAGAATTATTCACAGCCTGTGATACCATGCTAAAAAAAGACAAATGAGGGCTGGAGAGATGGCTTAGCGGTTAAGCGCTTGCCTGTGAAGCCTAAGGACCCTGGTTCGAGGCTCGATTCCCCAGGACCCACGTTAGCCAGATGCACAAGGGGGCGCACGCGTCTGGAGTTCGTTTGCAGTGGGTGGAGGCCCTGGCACGCCCATTCTCTCTCTCTCCTCTCTCTTTCGCCTCTTTCTCTGTGTGTGTGTTGCTCTCAAGTAAATAAAAATAAAAATAATTTTAAAAAAGACAAATGAGATGTAGACAAGTAAAGAAGGGCACAGCTTATATATGAAACATAGTATAATTCTAGGAAAAATGCCTACAGGAAACACTGGGAGGAAAATGGCAAGAAATATGACAAAATGTTACCCAATTAATTCTGAAATAACAGTAAAATAAATTTAATATTTTTGTAACCTCCCATAACTCTCAAATCCTCCATAACATGCTTTCTTGTCTTCAAAAGGTGGGGGGCAGACATATACCTTTAATCCTGGCCCTCAAGAGGCTGAGGCAGGAGAACTGATGTGCGTTCAAAAGCCAGCCAGGGTACAGAGTGAGTTCCGAGTCATCCTGGGCTAGAGTGAGATCCTGCCTTGAAATCAAAACAAAAAGGAGAAAGTATGAGCTGTTCCATAGCTCAAAGTGGAGCAGGACACAAGGTGACTGTCGGGAAATGGAAACATTTTTCTCCTAGACAGCGAGGACGTTGGAGGAGAACTGGGGCCCATGTGACAATGACGGTGATGGGTACAAAGCTCTGCAAAAGGTAACTGACACTGAGGGTGGGCATGGATTCTTCTATAGGACAGGCCCCCTGTTAGTTGCTGCCCAGGGCCGGGATCCTCCATGATGGGCACATCTCCCAAGCATATCTGGAGACACATCACTTTCCCAAAGCAAGTATGCTTCCTTGAAGGCTGTAGGGGCAGCTCACAGCCAAATACCCCCAAAAAACTAAAAGAAGGAAGGGTTTCTTTTGGATCATGGTTTAAAGGGGTATAGTCCATCATGATGCGGGCTGGGGAGTAGAGATGATGGCTGGGATTCCTCACATCTCAGTAGAATAGGAAACAGAGATGCAACAGGAAGCAAGGCTCAGCTATGAACTCCAGCTAGGCCTCAACCCTCAAAGATGCCACAACCTCCCAAAATAGCATCACCATCTAAGGACCCAGGGTTTACATAAGCCTGTGGGGACATGTGACCTTCCAGAGATAAAAACCTGTATGACACAAGACAGGTGAGGAAGTCACCAAGAGGAAAGCATAATGCATTTATTTGATTGTGGCTTTAATATTTTATTCATTTATTTACTTATTTATTTATGAGACAGAGAGAGAGAGAGGAAGAGGCAGATAGAGACAGAGAATGGGCAAGCCAGGGCCTTCTCTCACTGCAAATGACCTCTAGACACATGCACCACCTTGTCATCTGGCTTACATGGGTACTGGGGAATTGAATCTGGGTCCTTACACTTCACAGGCAAGTGCCTTAACTGCTAAGCCATCTCTCCAGGCCTGACTGTGATTTTTGGAAACACGAGAGCCTTCAGAATGAAGACCTGAAGCCCCTGAGCAAGCTGTCCAATCTGCGCCTCAGAGAGGGATGGACAGGCTTTGTGTCCCAATTAGACACCAGGTCATGGTCTCATGCTAACGTGATGAGAGGTTAGATGCCCTCATCTTGGCCTCTCTGAAGCAACTTCCCTCTGGTCCTTGGGCAGGATCCTTTGGAATGGGGACCTTATGGCTTACACCCAGATCAGGATTACATTATCTACAGCTCCCCCATGGTCCTATCCATCCCCTCCTGGCACTTTCTCTTACCTCAGTCATCTACTTGCCCATCCCTCATTTACTCACTCGAACAAACATGGATGTTATAATTGGCAGTGCTCCTCTATCCAGGTTGCCTGCCAGGACTGGAGGCACACTGAGTAGGAATTCTATGTGTCATGGGAGGAACCATTCCTGGCATCAGAACCATCCAGGTATCACCACAGTGTGTGTGTGTGTTGGGGGGGGGGGGGGGACGGGGAGGGCAGTGCAAGGCAGGGACCAGAGTCAGGTCATGAGGAGTCTCAGGGACAAGCCCTGTGGTGCTTGGTCCAGAATGATGCCCCACAGGGGTCAGGAGAGCAAGATCCTCTCCCACTCCCTTTTGTAGAACCATACCAGACCCCTGGGCTCTGCTCTGGTGACAACGACAGTTCCAAGGGAAGGAACAGGAACGTTGTAAGCTCCTGAAAACCACCCTGCATGAGACAGTGGTTTTTCCTTCATAGATGTCACCAGAGCTGACAAGACATTGTGCAGCTGCCCCCAGCCTCACAGACAACTCTTCTTTTGTGTGTGTATGATATATATATGTATCATGTGTGTTCATGTGTGTGTAAGCATGTGTATACCACCATACATGTGTAGAGGTCAGAGGACAGTTTCTTTTTAATATATTCTTGTTTTCTATTTGCCAATATTTTGTCAAGAATTTTTGCATCTGTGTTTATGAGGGAGATTGGTCTGTATTTTTTTTTAATGTCTTTGTCTGGTTTTGGTATCAGGGTGATGCTGACTTAGTAGAAGGAGTTTGGTAGAATTTCTTCCTTTTCTATTTTGTGGAAAAGTTTGAGAAGCATTGGTGTTAGTTCTTCTGTTAAGGTCTGATAAAATTCACTGGTGAACCCATCTGGGCCTGGACTTTTTTTTTAATAGCTTCCTGTGTTTCCATACTTGTTATAGGTTTATTTAAGTGGTTTATCTCATCTTGATTTAATTTTGGTAGGTCATATATATCAAGGAACTCATTCATTTCTTTCAGATTTTCTAACTTAGTAGACTATATGTTCTTAAAGTATGATTTTCTGAATCTCTTTGATATCTGTTGTAATGGTGCCTTTCTCAACTCTAATTTTGTTGATTTGTGTCTCTTCTGTCTTTCTTTTGGCCAGGTTTGCTAAGGGTTTATCAATCTTGTTTATTCTTTCAAAGAACAAATTCTTTGTTTCACTGATTCTCTATCTTTTTTGGGGGGTGGGTCCTATCTCATTAATTTCTGCCTTAATCTTTATTCTTTCTTCCCATCTATTGATTTTTGGTTTGCCTTGTTCTTTTCCAAGGCCTTAAGGTGAAGCATTAAGTTGTTTATTTGCAACCTTTGTAATTTCTGTTTTTCAAGGTAGGGCCTGACCTGGAATTCACTCTGTAGTCTCGTGTTGGCCTTGAACTCATGAAAATCCTCTTACCTCTGCTTCCTGAGTGCTGGGATTAAAGGCATATGCCACCATTCCTGGCTTGTAATTTCATAATACAGGCACTTAAAGCTTTAAATTTCCCTCTTAGCACTGCCTTCATTGTGGGCCAAAAATTTTGGTATGTTTCGTTCTCAACATTTGATTCTATAGATTTTTTGATTTCCTTCTTGATTTCTTCATTGACTCATTCATCATTTAGTAGTGTACTGTTTAGTTTCCATGACTTTATATATGCTCTATAGTTTTTCTTGTTGTTGATTTGTAGTTTAATCCCATTGTAATAAATTAGAGTATAAGAAATTATTTCATTTCTTGTGTTTGTTAAGGTTTGCTTTGTGTCCTAATATATGGTCTATTTTAGAGAATGTTCCATGTGCTGCTGAAAAGAATGTGTATTCTTCAGCATTTAGATGAAATGTTCTATAGATATCTATTAGGTCCATTTGTTCCATGACATCATTTAATCCAGATATATCTCTGGTTTTTTTTTTTTTTTTCCAGGATGACCTGTCAATTGATGAGAATGGGGTGCTAAAGTCTCCTACTACAACTGTGTTTGGTGTTATCTGTGACCTTGGTTCTGATAGTATTTATTTGATGAAATTGGGAGCCCCCATGTTAGGTGCATATATGTTTAGCATTGTAATGTGTTCCTGTTGGAGTATCCTTTAATCAATATAAAGTGACCTTCCTTATCTTTCCTAACTAATGTTGATTGGTTTGAAGTCTATCCTTTCAGATATTAGGATGGCAACACCTGCTTGTTTTCTAGGCCCATTTGCTTGAAATACTGTTTTCCATCCTTTCACCCTGATAGTGTACATCTTTTCTTTTCTTTCTTTTTTTTTTGTTTGAGGTAAGGTCTCACTCTAGCCCAGGCTGACCTGTAATTCATTATATAATCTTAGGGTGGCCTTGAACTCATGGCAATTCTCCTACCTCTGCCTCAGAGTGCTGGCATTAGTGTCTATCTTTTATGGAAAGGTAAGTTCCTTAGAGGCAACAGACAGAAGGATCCTGCTTGTTAACCCAGTCTGCAAACGTGTGTCTTTTGGTTGGAGCATTGAGACCATTGACATTAAGAGTTATTATTGAGGGCTGGAGAGATGGCTTAGCAGTTAAGCGCTTGCCTGGGAAGCCTAAGGACCCCGGTTCAAGGCTCGATTCCCCAGGACCCATGTGGCCAGATGCACAAGGGGGTGCACGCATCTGGAGTTCATTTGCAGTGGCCGGAAGCCCTGGCGCACCCATTCATATTCTCTCTCTCTCTCTCTCTTCCTCCCTCTCTCTCTGTCACTCTCAAATAAATAAATATAAAAATAAAAAAAAGTTATTATTGAGGGCTGGAGAGTGGTTAAGGCACTTTCCAGTGAAGCCTAAGGATCCAAGTTCGATTCTCCAGGTCCCATGTAAGCCAGATGCACAAAATGGCACATGTGTCTGGAATTTGTCTGCAGTGGTTAGAATTGCTTGCATGAATATTCTCTCTCTAATAAAAAAAAAAGAAGATGGTGGCGTAGGTACCACGACAAAGCAGCCTAGGGGTGGAAAAAGCCAAAAAAAAAAACCTCAGCAAAAAAATAATAATAATAAAAACTTTAAAAAAGAGTTATTATTGTGCTGGAGAGATGGCTTAGCAGTTAAGCGCTTGCCTGTGAAGCCTAAGGACCCTGGTTCGAGGCTTGGTTCCCCAGGACCCGCATTAGCCAGATACACAAGGGGGTGCATGTGTCTGGAGTTCATTTGCAGTAGCTGGAAGCCCTGTCATGCCCATTCTCCTTCTCTCTCTCTCCCTCTCTCTCTCCCTCTCTGCCTCTTTCTCTCTCTGTCTGTCACTCTCAAATAAATAAATAAAAATTAAAAAAGAGTTATTATTGAAAGGTGTATATTTATTCTTACCATTGTTCTTCTGGTTTTACCTTTTGTCTCTTGTATTAACTACTATTTGAGTATTGTTTATTTTTTCCTCTCTCCTTTTTGTGTGCTTTTCTTTCTCTTAAGCATGGAGGATCCTTCCAAGTGTTTTCTGTAGAGCTGGTTCAGTGTTCATATATTCCTTTACCCTGCTTTTGTTGTGGAATATCCTTATTTCTCTATCTATTTGAATGGGTAGCTTTGTAGGATAAAGTAATCTTGGTTGGCAGTTGTTATCTTTCAGAACTTGAATACATCATTCCAAGCCCTCTGGCTTTTAAAGTTTGTGTTGAATAATCTTCTGTTATCCTGATGGGCTTGCCTTTATATGTGACGTGATTTTTCTCTCTAACTGCTTTTAAAATATTTTCTTTGGTTTGTGTGTTTTGTAGTTTAATTATAACATGATGGTAAGAGATTCTTTCCTGATTTTGTCTGTTTGGCATCCTGTAGGCTTCCTGTATCTCTATTGGCATCATTTTCCCTACTTGGGGGAAGTTTTCTTCTATGATTTTGTTGAAATTATCTGCTATGCCTTTAGAGTGAAATTCTTCTCCTTCTACTATGGCCTGAATTCATATGTTTGATCTCTTCATAGTGTCCCAATATTAAAAATTTTTAATTTAATTTTATTTATTTGAGAGAGAGAGAAAAAATGGTGTGTCAGGGCCTCTAACCACAGCAAATAAACTCCAGATGCATACGCCACTTTGTGCATCTGGCTTTATGTGGGTACTGGGTAATTTAACCTGGGTCCTTTGGCTTTGCAGGCAAGTGCCTTAACATCTAAGCCATCTCTCCAGCCCCTGAATGTCTTTAAATTCCCATTCATGCTTTTCTATTAGTTTGTCCTTCTCTTTCTTGGACTGTATTAGTTCTTCCACTTGGTCTTTTGGTTTAGATATTCTACTGGTGAGAGTTTCTACAAAGTTTTCAATTTGACTTACTCTGTTTTTCATTTCTATTATTTCTGATTGGTATTTTTTCATTATTTCTATTTCCTTACCCATGTCTTATATTGGCTCTTTTATTTCATTAAGTTGGTTTCCTATGTACTCTTGGGATTCCTTCAGGAGTTTGTTTTCTTCTTCTTTTTTTATTTTAAAAAGTTTCATATTTACTTAGCTTTCTGACTCTGTGATTGTGTCTTCAACCTTCATGATGATTTTCTGCTCCTCAATAAGGAAAGCTCGCCTGATCGTGTCATGGACACATTTAGCATACATGGAACCACCATAGGCCCGACTGACATGTTTTTTTTGTTGTTGTTGTTTTGGACAATCTCATAAAGACTTTAGGTCTCACAGCACAAACCCCTTGCAGTCAGCCTGGGCACACACCACATGCTGACTTTGGTGCTTTCCCAACCTTCCTGGTGTTCAGGTAAATAATTCTATGACCAGGGGTTCAGGACAGCCTAGTTTTGTTAGAGTCTGTATTGTAGGAAAGCCTATGATGATATGTCAAATGCTGGATCATTCTGAATGCCCCAGCTCACAGCTTGACCCCTGAGGACACCCTGCTCATGTGGCTCCTTCAATGACAGCCAATTTTCAAGAAAAACCAAGCTGCAATACCTGTTTTCTTCTTTTATTCCTTTGATTTCTTCTTTAATTTCTTTGGGCATAGATATAATCATTTTTTAAATCTTTTTCAGGTATTTCATCTAAAACAGTCTTAGTGGAGGTCACTTCTAATGGATTTATAATTTTTGGTGGGATTATAGTTTCTTGATTTTTATGTTTCTTATAGTATAATGTAGAGATTTTTGCATACTGAATTCATTTGATGCTTGGGTTTTCTAATTATCTGCAGTAATCTTAGCAGCGTAAATCCAAGTTTTATATCTTCAGGTAGGAGTTGAAGGTGCCAGGTGACGTTCTTACACTCCCCGAGGGACAGCAGAAGTGACCCTTGGTGTTGCTTGCCTGCTGTTCAAGTATTCTAGTAGACCAGGTGGAGCAATTTACTGGCAAATTCTAAAATTCAACTGAGCAATATAGACATTCAATCCAAGCCTGCAGAGTATTTATGCAAGAGTGGGTATTAAAACAAACAGGTCCTCTAACATAGTCAAAGTCCCTAAGGGTGTGTGTTGCCCCACACCCTTAATCCTGTCAACTGGGAGGTTGAGATTTCTGGTTTGAAATGGGTTCCAGGTCAGCCTGGGACTCTGGCCCCAATAATGACGGAAGAAAAGACAAATCAGGAAGCATCTAAGGCAACAGTAATCAATGCCAAAATACAGCTTAATTGAGAATGGTAAAGCCAACCAAGAATATGTAACACACAACCTGCCCTGACATGGAAAGAGATTAGCGCTTCCAGTGCAGGTCTATGTACCTGCCTTTGTGTAAGAAGAACCTATTACCTTTTGGGATGGCTTCCAATCTCACCAATACTGAGTGCCCACTTTATCCCTGTCTGTTGGGATGTGGATCTGGTGCTGGGTGTCCTGTGGCTGCAGCTGAATGAGTTTTCCAGTGGTTTGCCATGTCGCTGGTGGTTGGGGGATGGGAGGCTGCGCAGGGTGCCTGGAGTTGTACCAGAGCTGCTCAGCTTGTCCCGTTTGTATCTCCTTCAGCAGCTGCTCAGCTGGTTTCTGCTGTCTTCCCCTTCAGATTCTTGACGTTGCAAGGAGGCTGATATGAGTGGAAAATCCCTCCCCCTTGTTTCTGTTCTTGCAGCTCTGAGCAGGCAGGCAGGCGTGAGAACCAGGGCTGCTGGCACCTCAGCGGGATTCGGCCAGCTTCCTCCTTTCTAGAAGATCTGTGTCTCTCCTGCTTCTCTGATGTGGTTGATAATAACTTATACCCCTTCCCTTTTCAGTAGAAGAGTGTATGTTGCTGGTTTCGTCGTCTTCTCCACCCCCCCTTCTCCTCCTCCTCCTTTTTCTTCTTTTTTCCCACCCTATGCTGCCTTGGTGAGTGGCTAGCATGCCTCCATCTTACCTGAGAGGACAGCTTTCTGAGGGTCGGTCCTCACCTTCCAGCCCTCTTCCTGCTTGTTGTTCTCTGCTGCCTTCACAGGCTAGCTGGAGTTCGGGGGGGGGGGGGGGTGCGGTGTGGACATTCTCCATCTGTCACTGCCTCCCAGCTCACTGTGGCATGCTGGGATTGCAGAAGCTTGCTACAGCTTTCAGCTTTTATGTAGGTCTGGGGTTCTGAAGTTGGGTACTCAGGCTTGCACAGCAAGCACTGTATTCACTGAGCCATCTTTCAAGCCTCCAGAAGTTTCTTTTGATAGTGGGCAGATGTTAATGTAGAGATACATAGCTTTGTGAAAGTGCTAAGCATAAGTGTCTGTTGTGTGGCCAGCCCTAAACAGGACATCTGTGTCACAGAAGTGGGGACAGAAAGAGTGTAAGAGCAGGATGGGAAACAGGGCTGTGGAATGCTCTCTTCTGGACGTAACAAGGCTGTTACACTCATGTGCTCACAGCAGCTGTGGTTTCTTTTTTTTTTTAATATTTATTTATTTATTTATTTATTTATTTATTTATTTATTTATTTATTTATTTGACAGCGACAGGCACAGAGAGAAAGACAGATAGAGGGGGGGAGAGAGAATGGGTGTGCCAGGGCTTCCAGCCTCTGCAAACGAACTCCAGACGCGTGCGCCCCCTTGTGCATCTGGCTAACGAGGGACCTGGGGAACCGAGCCTTGAACCGGGGTCCTTAGGCTTCACAGGCAAGCGCTTAACCGCTAAGCCATCTCTCCAGCCCAGCTGTGGTTTCTTGCACAAGACCCAGCCCATCAATATTACACTCGGATGGCAGGGTCTCATGAAACTGACCCCATCCTGCCCCCAGAGGAGTTCCTGGTAGTTAAGTTATTGGGGGAGGGGCATCATGTTCTCCAGAGGCGTAGTCACGGGTAAGTTGCTCATATTCCGGTAACTAACCCTCACGCATGCTTGTGCAGGTGACCCTAATTTAACTCAGGGTCACAAAAATAAAAAGACTTGGAAGTCGGAAAGAGATTAAGTGGGATGAAGAAGGGGTTTGGTGGAAGGCGAGGGGGAAAAGAGAAGGGAATGGGGGTGAGTATGAAAACACACTATATATGAAATTACCAAGGGTAAAATAAAAATGAGAAAAATTGCACGGTGCTAAGTTGCCCACCAGCCACTTACCATCTAGGTCATGGCTCCTCTGAATTTTACAAGGTGCCCCTTCATTGCTGATTAGAAGAGGCCAGAAGAAAGCCTCCCGGTGGAGAGGGCACCAGAATTATTGCCAGTAGCATTTGAGGCAGGGAAAGCTGGGGCTCAGGGGAGCCTCAGACCTGGCTCAGAGAGCAGAGTGTCATGACTCCAACCTGAGGTGACCCAAGCAGGGTGCCCCTTCCTCTGCTACCCACGAGCTGGCACACCTGAGGCACATGCTGTTCACAGAGGCCTGCCGACAATCATTTGAGGCGGCGAGACTGACATATGTTTGTGTGTACAGATCCAGAATGCCTGCTAAAGACAGGGAAACCGAGGCCCTAGGGTCAGAGTGGAGAGGTCCTTATGTGGCACTGCCCACCTGCAGCCACAGGTGAACTTGAGACTCATGACAACAGACATCCACTTGAAGATAGAGAAACTGAGGCCCAGAAAGCTCAAGCTCCTTGCTCAAACCATGATGGGGCTGGGTGGGGTGGGGGGAGGTAAAGGCTCTATGCCAGTCCTCAGAGTCTTTGGCCAGCCTCTTACACCACATTGTACAACCAGCCCGAGCACCTATACTAGTTGGTCCCCAGCTGAGATTTTCAAAGCATGGAAAGCGGCCGGTATCCAGCTGGAGCCAGGCTTCAGTCAGGCTGTAGTGCGCCCAGGCCTCCACGTGACAAGCAGAGGCCAGTCCCGACAAGACACGATCTCTGTGCACAGTGGCGGTGGCGGTGGCACTGTGGTAGGCTAGTCCTGTGGCGCTGCCCCAGAAGCTGCAGGAGTGGTTCCTCCTCTGCTCACCGCAGCTCCCCCCACCCAGGCTCCCAAGTCCTCCACTGAAGCCAGGTTCTGCTCCAAGTAACACTGGCTGAGGGTAGACCTTTGAAGACACAGTTCTTCATCAAACCCTGGAGAAGCCAATTACAGTGGCGGGAGTGGTGATCACAATAATAGGGGTAATGAAGCCGGGCGTGGTGGCACACGCCTTTAATCCCAGCACTCAGGAGGCAGAGGTAGGAGGATCGCTGGGAGTTTGAGGCCACTCCGAGACTATGTAGTGAATTCCAGGTCAGCCTGAGCCAGAGTGAGACCCTACCTCGAAAAACCAAAAATAAAAAATAAAAAAAAATAAGGGTAATGAGTGGACTGATTACAGCTGACGATAGGCTTTTTTTTTTTTTTTTTAATTTGAGAAAGAAAAGAAGTTACTGAAGTTCAAATCTGATTTAAAGCCTGCCATGGTGGTGCACACCTTTAATCCCAGCACTCAGGAGGCAGAGGTAGGAGGATTAGTCCTGAGCTCGAGGCCACCCTGAGACTACATAGTGAATTCCAGATCAGCCTTGGCTAGAGAGAAACTCTACCATAAAAAAACAAAAAACAAAGCAAAAGTCTGATTTAAGTTTTCCTTCAACCCCCTGAGGAATGGCTGAGGTTCTGGGTTTCATCTCAAAAGAGTAGTTGGTGAGAAGCAAGAAGATAGAGTCACCTCAGTGACCCGACTTCCTCAGAAAAGGCAAAACTGAAGCCAAGAGTGATAGCATGCTTTTTTGTTGTTGTTGTTTGTTTGTTTGTTTTTTTGTTTTTCAAGGTAGGGTCTCGCTGTAGCCCAAGCTGACCTGGGATTCATTATGTAGTCTCAAGGTGGCCTCAAACTCACCGTGATCCTCCTACCTCTGCCTCCTGAGTGGGACACCACACCTGGCCTGGCACAAGCCTTTAATCCCAGCACAGAGGTAGAAGGATCACCATGAGTTTGAGACCACCCTGATACTACATAGTGAATTCCAGGTCAGCCTGAGCTAGAGTGAGACCCTACCTTGAAACTCCCCCCCTCCCCAAAAAAGAAAAGACAAAACTGACAAACCAGGGCACTGAGGCAGCTGAGGAAGCAGGGAGAGCAGGAATGGGCAGTCAGACTCTTTTTCATTGTGTGACCTAAGTTCCTAGCCTCTCTGAGCCTTGGTTTCTCCATCTGTAGAATGGGGATAATGATACTAATGCTTCAGGGTTTGAAGGAAAATGAAACTAAGCTAAATTATGTTATATTTAATTAAGGAAGTTATATAGTATGTCTGGTAAGTGGGAGACAGTCCATGGATGTTTATAACCTTCCTTAATAGCAGGGAACCAACGTCTCATGAAGAGAGCCCAGGGCTTTAAATGACCCCTGTAGTGTTGTTTTTTAAAGATATATTTTATTATTTATTTGAGAGAGAGAGAATGGTCTCACCAGGGCCTCCAGCCACTGCAAACAAACTCCAGATACATGCACCATCTTGTGCATCTGGCTTATGTGGGTCCTAAGGAATCAAGCCTGGGTCATTAGGCTTTGTAGGAAAATGCCTTAACCACTGACACTGAGCAATCTCTCCAACCTGTTTTTTCATTTGTTTGTTTATTTTGTTTTGTTTTTCTGAGGTAGGGTCTCACTTTGACCTGGAATTCACTATGTAGTCTCAGGGTGGCCTCAAACTCATGGCGATCCTCCTACCTCTGCCTCCCAAGTGCTGGGATTAAAGGTGTATATCACCACGACCTGCCAGACTGCTTTTTTTTTTTTTCATTTTTAACAATATAAAATTTCTGTCTTTGACATAAAGAAGTCTGGAGGAAAGGCTGGGGAGATGGCTCAGTGGTTAAAGCTTGTGCCTTGCAAATATGAGACCCTGAGTTTGGATCACCAGCACCCACCTATAATGCCAGGGGTGGCACTATGCACATGGAATCCCAGCTCTGGGGAGGAGGAAACAAGAGGATCCCTGGAGCTCTCTGGCTAGACTGTCTACACAACCCAGCGAGCTCTAGGTTCAGTGGGAGATCCTATATCTCAAACAAAAAACAAAAAATAAAGTGGACAGCACCTGAGGAGGGCCTCTGGCATCCACATGAGCACAAGCACCTACATATGCATGTGCACCCACATGCATACCATACACATCACACATTCCAAAAGAAATAATGCCCATTCACTTGGGAGGCAGAGGTAGGAGGATCTCTGTAAGTTCAAGGCCACCCTGAGACTACATAGTGAATTCCAAGTCAGCCTGAGCTAGGGTAAGACCCTGCCTCATAATCAAAAATAAATAAATAAATAAAAATAATGGCCAGAGGTAAACAATCCAGGGCTGGGAGTGTGGTAACACAATATGCTGGGACCAAGACCTTCTTCATTTGTTGTCCAGCCATGTTCAGAAGACAGCCATCACCTCCCCGTCCAATATGGTGCCCAAGCGCCAGCAACCGTGTCCTATTTCTAGCTCGCAGGAAGAAGTAAGGAACATGGCTGGTTTCCCTGCCTCACTTTTGCTTGTTTGTTCGTTTGTTTGGCTGATTGACTGGTTTTATTTTTTATTTTGTAAAAATTTATTTTTTTATTTGGAAACAGAGAAAGAAGAGAAACAGAGAGAATGAGCATATTAGGGCCTCTAGCTGCTGCAAATGAACTCCAGACACATGTGCCACTTTGTGCATGTGGCTTACGTGGGTCCTAGGGAATTGAACCAGGGTCCTTTGGCTTTGCAGGCAAATGCCTTAAATGCTAAGCCATCTTCTCCAGCCTGCTTTGGTGCTTTTAAATCTCCTGTGTCTGAGTTGTTTGGCCTAAGTCAGCACAGAGACTGGCCAGCTCATAGGAAGAAAGTATAGGGTGCAGGGGAAGGGACATTTTAATTCATAGTTTACCTGGCAATGGGAAATTAGTGTGTGCCAGGCATCATGGGAGAAAAAAAAGAATTAGCAATTTTTCTTTTGAACATTTATTGATGTGATTTCAGAGACTATCATAATCACTTTAAAAAGAAAGAACAAGAAAGGTCCAGGATAGAAGGCGGCAGGTGGTGTAGCCCCAGTGATGATGATTTTCTAGTTACATTCATTGGCTACAAAGGAATCTAAGATAACCACCACCAACCATCTACACTGGTTGCTGGCCTGTGTGATTGTGAGGCCTCGAACTCCTGGTGATCCACCCACCTCTGCCTCCCGCCCTGCTTTTTTGTTTGGTTTTTCGAGGTAAGACCTCACCCTAACCCAGGCTGATCTGGAATTCACTATGTAGTCTCAGGCCGCCCCGAACTCACTGTGATCCTTTACCTCAACTTACCAAATACTGGGATTAATGGCATGAGCCACCACACCTGGCCAATGTCATCTTTTTTATCCTACTGATTTTTATTTCCAGCTTTTTCGGGAGCCAGGGCTACTTTCACAGTCATAAAAGGCCCAGGACGGGGCTGGAGAGATGGCTTAGCGGTTAAGCGCTTGCCTGTGAAGCCTAAGGACCCCAGTTCGAGGCTCGGTTCCCCAGGTCCCACGTTAGCCAGATGCACAAGGGGGCGCATGCGTCTGGAGTTTGTTTGCAGAGGCTGGAAGCCCTGGCGCGCCCATTCTCTCTCTCCCTCTATCTGTCTTTCTCTCTCTGTCTGTCTCTCTCAAATAAATGAATAAATAAAAATCAAAAAAAAAAAAAAAAGGCCCAGGACGCAGGTGAGGCAGGTGGGCAGGCGGGGAAAACCTGGCTTCTTTGCTCCAGGCTCTCTTTCGGGCTCGGGACAGGCCCCTGGGAACTCAGCTGCCTCTTGTGCCAGTTGGAAAGTGAACACAGCACCCGCAGGTCACGGGAGGCCAAGACAGAGCGCGTGGGCTGCCGGCTGCTCTGAGGACCGAGCCAAGCAAGCACCGTTTTCGATGAGCCCTCCAGCAGCCTGGATGCCATCCTGCATGGGAGACCTCGCTTTGCAGCCCCAAGCCCGCCTACCCTAGGCCTCTGCTTTACCCTCCTCTTGCCTGGAGGCTGGTCAAGTCTTCTTCCCATGGGAAGGCTGCTGCCTGTGGTCCAGAAGCCTGCTGGGCAAGGGGGTGGATGGAGCCCTCAGACGCCTACTGGGGCAAGCTGCCATGGAGGGCTGGGCTCAGGTCTCGCTTGGGGCCTCAGTCTCCCCACCTATACATGAAGGGTTTGAGTCACCCCTCCAGTGTCCAGGTTACTCTGTCTGCTCAGGACATGGATTCACTGGTCCAAATTTGCTCTGGGGCAACTACTTGCTGCCCTTGAACCACAACCATTGTCACCTTTGAACCTCCTAACCTACAGCTAATCTGTCCCACAGTATTCCCGCCCAGGGTTCCCACCAGTGGTAGGAGAACAGACCTCCATGGGGCTGGAGGATCTTTGGTTGGAGGCAGGTAGACAGTGGGCATGCTGGTCGAGAGAGACCACAGCCAGACTGGAGTCCCTCTGGGACAGGGCCACCGAAACTTAGGTAACGCTCTTCCTCCAGCACCATTTCTCCTTGGCTCAGTGGACCAGCCGGTGAGCTGGTTTCGGAGAGAGGATGGTATAAACATGTGTGTTTTAGACAAGAAGAGGGCTGGCTTTGTGCTGGGCCCCAGATACCTGATAAGCCTCAGCATAGCAGGGATAAGTCAGGCCTTTCCAGAGCTGAGGAACATCAAATGAAAGCCACCAGGACAGGGCCTGGATACCCAGTCTCCCATCCTGCCCTTCTCCCTCTCCTCCTCTCTTCATGTCCTTCCTCCTTTTTCCTCTGTCCTCATCTCTCTTCTCTCCCCTCTCCTCCCTCCCATCCCCTTCCTCTCCTCTTTGTTGTTCTGACAGTCTCAAGTCTCCAGCCTATGCTGGCCTTGAACTGATGGCAATCCGCCTGGCTCAGTCCCCTGAGCGCTGGAATTACAGCGCGAGCCACCAGACCTGAGTCTTGGTCTTTCTCACTTTTTTTTTTTTTTTCTCCTTCCTCACCTTTTGCTCCCTTCCCTTCCTAGTCGCAAATGCCCTGGTACATAAGTCCCCCTCTTTCCCCTCCTCTGGTGGAATTCCATTCTTCCCTCCCATCCTATCCTTGCAGCCCAGAGCCCTGGGCTGTGGCCTCTCCCTGCGCCCGACTCTGCCCCTCAGTGTAGAAGCAGAGCGCCTCCATTATTGGGCACTGGCCCTGCCTTGTCTTTCATCGCGCCCTGCATGGCAGCCAGGACCAGCCCTTCTTCCCCTCTAATTTACTCAACTGTTCCTGCCAGCAACGCTTCCTCCTTATAATCACCGGCTGCCTCCCCACCAGGGCTCCCGGCCCAGCCTTTCTGACTCTAGCCTCCCAAAGTCCCTGTGCCATCCCACATTCCCTAGCCTGGGCTCCGCATGAGTCAGGCCCACAGCGCTCAGTGGCGCTCACGCGGGGCTCCTCGGCTCTGTTCCTGGGCTTCCTCGTCCCTTTGGGCAGTTCCACTGGAGGCGGCCATTCTAGGGCACTAATGGAGCCAGCAATTTTGTGCTTACAAATGTATGTTCTTTTTCTTAAATAGGGCTTCCAAAATTGAATCAGCCTCAGGTCGCAGGAAACCTGGATCCACCCTGTCTCCTGCTCAGGCAGCTTTCACGAAGCAGTGTCTGGAACTGGTCCCCAGCTCAGTGTTCCAGCTAAGAGGTCAAGGCCAATCCTTAGCCAACGCTCTTCTCTCTCCTTCCTCTGCCAATATCCCAATAGAAGATTTAGGTCAAAAGGGTAGGGCCAGCTGGGCATGGGGGGGGGGGCATATCTTTAATCCTAGCACTTGGGAGGACCACTGTAAGTTTGAGGCCACCCTGAGACTACAGAGTGAATTCCAGGTCAGCCTGGGATAGAGTGAGACCCTACCTCCAAAGAACCAAAAAGAAAAGGGGGTGGGGATAGGATCAGTACTCCAACCAGTTCACAGGTCATTGTCCCTCAGTGTCCCCTCCTTCCTTGCATCTTCTCCCCCAGGAAGCTTTTAGTTGTATGCACATTTTTTCTAATGACACCAGGAACACTGTTTCTAGCCATCCTCCTGCTGTTTAGTACTTCCTCACTAGTTGGCATTTCTTGGGGGGAGCTAGCTGCTTTCAGGAAGCCCCGAGAATGAGTCTCCGTGTTCTCCAGCTTCACTGTTGATGCGGACTGCCAGCTACTTAACACTCAGATGGCTGTGCCATCTCCACTGTCCCTCAGGGCTGCACCTAGGGATTCTGCAGGGCTACAAGAGGCCACACTGGCCCATTCTACTCCAGCAGGTCACACAGAGCCATCCTTAAACCAGGTCTAGATTTCTCCTTCTCAGTCCACACAAGTGCTTGTGGGCTGGATGGTGTCCCTGACCCTAATACGTTGAAACATGTTATCGTCAGTCTCTGTTGTCAACTAGATTGGATGTGGAATCACCTGGGAGACACTGGGCCCTTCAGTGAGGGAGTTTCTAGATAAAGTTGATTGAGGTGGGAGAACCTCTAATGTGAACAGCACCATTCCATGGGCTGGGGAGGTGGACGGAATGAAAAGGAGAAAGCTGAGCAGCAGCATTCCTCCCTCTCTCCCTCTCCCCCCCCCCTCTCATTCTGCTTCCTCTCTGTGGACTGTGACCAGCTGCCTCAAGCTCCTCCCACCTTGGCCCATCCTGACAGGATAGACTTCACCCTGAAACTGTGAGCAAAATAAGCGCTTCCTTCCTTAAGTTTTGTTTAAATCTTTTATTTATTTGAGAGAGAGATAATGAAAGATGGACAATCTATGATCATACCACCCTGAATGCACCCAATCTTATCTGATCTCAGAAGCTGGCCTGGATACTACTTGGATGGGAGAAAGATGGGCATGCCAGGGCCTCTAGCCACTGCAAACAAACTCCAGATGCATGTTTTTGTGCATCCTGCTTTACATGGGTACTGGGGGATTGAACTTGGGTCCTTAGGTTTCACAGACATGCATCTAAACTGCTGAGCCATCTCTTCAGCCCCTTCCCCCTTTTAATGTGTCTCAGGGCATACATGTGAGCATGCATGTGGAGGTCAGGGAAACTTGGGCTGTTGATCCTCTCCTACTTTGTTTGAGTAAAGTTCTTTCTTCTTGGCCACTAGAAAGCCAGACTAGCTGGCCCATGAGCTTCAGGATTCTCCTGTCTCCATCCCCCATAGCAGTAGGCCCATTGGCATGACAGACACATAAGCCGCTTTGTGTACAGTTTAAGTAAGTGTCGGTGGCTTGTGCAGCAAGTACTTCTAACCACTGAGCCATCTCCCCAGTCCCTCTTAAATTGCTTTTTCCAGGTGTTCTGTCACCTTGATGAGAAAGTAACTGATACTCTACTTAGCTACTGCTTGTCAGGTGTTTGGTCACAACAAAGAAAAAGTAACCAATGCAGAATGTGACCTTATTTGTAAATGAAGTCATTCATTCACATGAAACCATCCTGGAACAGGGTTGAGCCCCTTATCCAATATGACCCATGTTCCTTTAAGAAGAGGCAAAGATTGGCCCATTTAGTGCTGGAAAGTGCTACATGAGCTACTGGAGGAGAGTGGGCAAAGTGAGCAAGCAGGGGTCTAAGCTATTCAAAAGCAACCAGCCTGAGCTGGAGAGATGACTTAGCAGTTAAGGCATTTGCCTGCAAAGCCAAAGGATCCCTGCTTGACTCTCCAGGACCCACATAAGCCAGATGCACAAGGGGGCGCGTGCATCTGGAGTTTGTTTGCAGTTGCTGGAGGCCCTGGCATGCCCATTCTCTCTTTCAAATAAATTAATTATATATATATATATATATATATTTTAAAAAGCAACAAGCTTGACAAGACATGCACACCTGTGCTGACACACAGCCTTGATGGGTAACCGGTGGCGTTCTGATTGGCTAAGAGATCTGCTCAGTGGAAAGGAACCCACGGCTGGAACTTGGAGCCAGGTCAGAATTGCATGGAGACCAAGATTATGGTCTCCAATGACAACCTCCCACTAGTCTTTGACCAAAAGAGGGGCTACATCCATGAAACCTCTTTAACTGAACTGTGCTTATCCCATTTAACTATGCTGACCTTTTTCTCCACTGGAGAATCTGTTCTCCTTTTTCAGAAGGTAGCGAGACCAGAGGAGATAAACCACCCCTCACACTTCAGCCAAGACCCAGGTGAAACAGAGGACTTGGTGAGATGAGCAAGAATGGCAAGCCTGACAAGCTGTGTCAGGTTAATGGAGACAGACACTGAGGATACTCCACACATATCAAAGTGAAAATTCAGATGCTCCTGAGAGCTCATCACTGAAACAGGCTTAAAATACATCCACCACGGCTCAGGGAATTTGGCAGAACAGGGGGCAGAAAGATTGTAAGAGCCATGGAGTGGGAGGGAATTTCCAGAGGCATTGCCCCCAGACACATTGACTGACTTTTGCTCTCACAACACATAACCCACAACTCCATGGGGAGTACCAGCAACCCCACTGAGGAGGGTCCTCAGCAGATTAGGGGCAGGGAGGAGGGAGGGAAATGATGTGCAAACACATGATGTGTCCATACAAAGCATATTCTTAATAAAAATAATAAATAAATAAGAGGCAAAGAGGACAGGAGAGATGGCTTACTGGTGAAGACACTTACCTGTGAAGCCCCAGTAGCCATGTGCACCAGATGCACAAGGTAGCATTTGCACCTGGAGTTCATTTTCAGTGGCTGGAGGCCCTGGAACGTCCACTCTCCAGCTGCCTCTTTCTCACTCTATCACTTCCTCTCAAATAAATAAATAATTTAAAAAAGAAAGAGGAAGCCGGGCATGGTGGCTCACACCTTTAATCCCAGCACTCTGGAGGCAGAGGTAGGAGGGTTGCTGTGAGTTTGAGGCCACCCTGAGACTAATAGTGAATTCCAGGTCAGCCTGGACTGGAGTGAGACCCTACCTCAAAAAAAAAAAAAAAAAAAAGAGGACCAGCCCAGGCACAGAGAGAAGACCCCACAAAGATGGGAAGAGCTTGGAGGGAGGCAGCTACTGCCAAGGAACATTAGAGCTAGCAAAGATTCCTGTCCATCCCCAGAAGCTGGCCGAGGCATCAAGGAGCCTGTTTCAGAGGGAGCTTGAGCCTGCCTACACCTTGACTTTGGACCTCTAGCTTCCAGAACTGTGAGACAATCGAGAATACATTTCTATCATTTCTTCCACTCAGGCTATGGCTCGTATGTCTCGTCATAGAGACTCTCAGTGGGACGCAGGCATAGGGCCTAGGGAGTAACAAGAATCAGTGCTCCTGGCTCGCAGCACACGCAGCTCAAAATGTGGTGTCATGTTCAGGGTCATCCAGAGCTCTCCATGGCTGACATCTTGCCAAGGATCTGTTTCTCAAATGAAAATAGAGGGGCTTGCTGAGAACCTCAAGGCTTTGCTCTACTCCTCTGACCCCTCCCCTGCATGTGGTTCCTTTATGGGGCTCTACGTGGCCTTCCATCACCTTCTGGGCTCATATAGACAACTGGGGCACCCCTGGTGGTCCATCAGCTTCAAATGTCAGAGCATTACTTGGAAAATCATAGCCAATGTAATTGATGTAGCTTACGGGTCTATTGCTATTCAATAGCTTCTGATATTGTGAAATGGTTTAAAGGTGTCTGTGTTTCTGAAATGACATGTTCCCAGGACTCTAGATCCCACAGGGACTCCCCTCACCCTTTCTTCTTTCTCAGGATGTGGGGCAAAGTGCCAGGAGTTGCCTTTCATTTTGGGGTAGGATACCTCAACCAGTCTCAGGCTTTCTGCTCAGCCAGGAGGCTTGTGGTGGAGTCTACCATGTGCTCCGTCATCCATTGTGTCCTCAGAGTACCTGTGTGAAGCTGGCCCTCCTGCTCACAGGCATGTTCAGCGTGGTGTCACCAGCAAGCAATGCCAAGGGGAGGAAACACTGCAGACCCTAGCAGGTAAAGCAGCCTTCTGCATGTGGGTGCAGACACTGGGCCTTTCCAATCACTGCCCAAGTGGTACCATCCCTGGGAGTTTGTTTCAGAAGTGACCACAGCTGAACAAACATGACCAAACCCACCGTGGTCCTCCAGACCTATGGTTGCTACAGGGGCCAAAGGAACAGAATTAAAATCACCTCTGCATCTTTGGAGTCACTAGTGGTGAAAACGTATTGGAACTTCCCAGCAGTATGTATTGCTTTGGGCAGTTTTGGAGAGGGTGCTGTAGACACGCCCATTCTTCCCACTGCAGCATCCTCGCTGTGCTGTGAGTTAGGAAGCAGCATGGGAACTTTCCCTCGGTTGAATGAGTCTATTCCAACCAATGTCTAAGACATGATCAGAATTCTTTTTTTTTTTTTTTTAATTTATTTAATTGAGAGCGACAGACACAGACACAGACACAGAGAGAAAGACAGATAGAGGGAGAGAGAGAGAATGGGTGCGCCAGGGCTTCCAGCCTCTGCAAATGAACTCCAGACGCGTGCGCCCCCTTGTGCATCTGGATAACGTGGGACCTGGGGAACCGAGCCTCGAACCGGGGCCCTTAGACTTCATGGGCAAGCGCTTAACTGCTAAGCCATCTCTCCAGCCCATGATCAGAATTCTTGATGCCCCTCGATGGCCTCAATCTTATCACTTGACCCATAAGCCAGTATTCTTTTTTTAATATTTATTTTTATTTATTTGATAGACACACAGAGAGAATGGGCATGCCAGGGCCTCTAGCAAACTCCAGATACCTATGCCACTTTCTGCATCTGGCTTAAGTGGGATCTGGAGAATCAAACCTGGATCCTTAGGCTTTGCAGGCAAGCACCTTAACCACTAAGCCATGTCTCCAGCCCCGTGAGCCAGTTTTCTAACCAATAGATCCATCATCAGTCCCTCCTGACTAGCCCTTGGGAACCAGAGCTCCAACCAATGGCCAATAACCCTTGACCCCAGCGATGTTGGTTTTTCTCTCTCCCCACTGCATAGTTAGCACCACTCATGACCACAGGCCCCCTGGGAAACAGAGCAGAAGTCTGACAGTATTTCCTTGTAATGCTTGCTCAGAAAATTTTCTCTCTAATTCCAGGGCCTCTTTGACCGGCTACTTTCATGTTCAAGGGAAGCTCTGTGGGGTTTGAGAACCTAACTGAGACAAACATCCTTAAAGTCTTCAGGGTCCTTGAGGGGCTGCCTGAGGCTCCTGCAATTTCCCAGCAATGAGGCAGCAGCTGTGGCTCTAGTGTTGAAATACCACTGCGTTCTAAATTGCATGAGCCCAGAGGCTGTCGGGATTCGCTCTGGGGTCTCCCTGTGCCGCAGCCTACGCTTTCCTTTCGCCTGTAGCTAGAAGCGCTTCCCGCAGCACACACCTTTGCGCAGCGCGCCCCTCCATCGCTGCAGCTGACAGCCATGCCGCAGTGGCCCAGGGCCCGCTCATTCCACACCCGCACTAGCCACAGCGGTTACTACGATCCAGGGTGTGGTTGTGAAAAGAAAGCGTCCAGCTTCCAAAGCCAGCGGACTGATGGGAAGGCAAGAGCAGGTCGGTCCCACGCTGGGGACGCGGGGCAGCAGCGCAGCCTGCGGCCGAGGGCCGAGCTGCCCAGTGAGCCTGCGGAGGCGAAGCTCTCCTCCGCGTCTCTGCGCGAGCCGGCCGTGAAGCCCCATCCCAGTGTCCAGGAGAGGTATGCAGAGTGTCTAGAGGAAGTACCTCTGCCAGCGTGAGATCCTGGGGCTACCCTGAGACTGACTGAAAGGCCAGGGTCCCCAGGCCCAAGCTCCCGGGGCGTGGTCCAGCTGCCATGTGCCTTTCGTCTGCCTGCTCCAACGCCCAGAGAGAAAATGGAACAGAGGGTGGTGCTAAGGATGTTCAGGGGGAGCCACCACTGCCAGGTGGGGATCAGAACTTACTCCATAGAGGAAGGAGAGGGTAAACGGAGCCATAGGGCAGGCCCACGTCAGATGGACTGGCCTACAGGAAGAGGGAGGACTCCAAGCAGGAGGTGAGGAGGAAGTCACAGAGCCTATCTCCACTGTATTTACAGACAACACGGATACTTCTGAGTAAAGCCTAGGAATTTACTAGAAGACATTCTTTTCAGCTGGGGCATGGAGGCACACACCCTTAATCCCAGCACTTGGGAGGCAGAGGTAGGAAGATCACTGTGAGTTTGAGGCCACCCTGAGACTACATAGTGAATTCCAGGTCAGCCTGGGCTAGAGTGAGACCCCACCTCGAAACACACACACACACACACACACACACACACACAAAAGAAAAAAGAAAAAGAAAGAAAGAAATTCCTTTCATATATTTATTGTGAAAATGACTTTCAATAAAATCTTTGTTACTTTTCTTTTTTTAAATATTTATTTGCAAGCAGAGAGGAAGAGAGAAGAGTGAATGGGCATGCCAGGGCCTCCAGCCACTGCAAATGAATTCCAGATGCATGTGCCACTTTGTGCATCTGGTTTTACATGGGTACTGGGGAATTGAACTTGGGTTGTTAGGCTTTGCAGGCAAATGCCTTAACTGCTGAGCCATCTCTCCAGCCCCCTTAGTTACTTTTCTAATTCACTTAGATTTAAGTATGAAGAGTACCTAAACATCCCAACTTATCCCAAGACTCAGAAACTCCTCCCCTTCTGTTGGGTACAATCCTTTCCTTTCCTCTAGCCTATGTCCAGGCTTGACCGCTACCCCTTTCACTGGGGACTACCCATTACGATGAAGGCTTGTGACTCAGCAACACATTATCAGCTAATTCCCACCTCAACCCCTGCCACCTGCTGCTCTGGGCCTCCTCATGGTCCACCACTCCCTCTCTGAGTGCTCCCAGTCTTCCGCTCTGGACCCTCAGTCCTCCTGCAAGGCCCTTCTCCAGCCTCCTTGGGTGTCTATTCTCTCCCATTTACTTACTCTGGAAATAGTGTGTTGTACCTCGCTGCTGACCACACTGGAGGATGTGCAGTCACTGGTGCCTCTCTACCTTCTCAGAAGGGCAAATACAAAATGAGTGAGGGGCTGGAGAGATGGCTCAGCAGTTAAGGTGGTTGCCTGCAAAGCCGAAGGACCTGAGTTTGATTTCCCAGTACCCATGTAATGCCAGATATACAAGGTGGTGCATGCACCTAGAGTTCTGGAGTTCATTTGTAGTGGCTAGAGGGCCTTCTGCACCCATATTCATTCTCTCTCTCTCTCTCTCCATATATATATATATATATATATATATATATATATATATAAAATATTTTTCTCTCTCTCTCTATATGTATATATATAATATTTTTAAAAGTGAGGCCCTACCTCAAAAAAACAAAATAATAAATATCACAATGCCTATGCTTACAACAAGGATTTGAACTGACTTCTGGGGTAAATTTATCTTGAAAATATGATTGTCTATATTTCAGTCCACTGACACACTATAAATTACCAAATGATTTCAATTAATCTCAAGTTATAATAGACCTTAAATTATCTATAATTTTATTTGAAGGCCTCTAGCACTGTATGTTACAAATACAAGGAGCTTCTGAGTGGTATTTAGGAAATTACATGAAGAAATTCTTTTTAAATCTATACTTACTATGCGCATGACTTTAAGTGAATATCATCCAATATTTCTTCTAATTCGCTTTGATAAATATCATGTATCTTTCCGAGTTAAAGGCCTAAATGAGCCAACTGACCAACATGAAAATAAAATTACATTTATTTACTGGATATTTGCATCAATACTGCTATAAATATTAAACCTTTGTCTTTCATCTTACACAGGGTTGCTAGTGTTTGTAAAATAAGAGTGTTATAGTCAGTAGTTGAAGGGTTCAGACAATCATGAAGAACTTACCAGAGGATCTTGTTTATCCTAGAGTCTCATGAAAAAGTGGACATACTTAACTCATCATGTGAACTACCAAGAACATTGGTATTTTAAAAGTACCTAACAAGGAGCTGGGGAGATGGCCTAGAAGGTAAAAGTGCTTGTAACACTGGCATGAGAGCGGGAGAGGGCCTGATTTTCCCTGAGTTCAATTTCCCAACCTTCATGTAAACAACTATGCAGTTTGGTGAGCATGGTATATACATTTAGCCAAACACCAGCAGACGTTACACCCCTAGAGCAGTTCGTTTCCCCATAACAGACATGCCACTATTGGCTTAGCTGGCCCAACTTAAGGTTTGTCCACTGTTGTTTATCTCCACTGATAACTTCTCTCTCTCATGGAGCTGCATGCAGCATAGCTTTTCCAGCTTTCTGTCTGCTGGTCTATAAGGAAGAGGTTTTCAACTCAGCTCCAGTAAGATTTCTCAGTGACCTTGCCGCCCAAGAATGTGGAGACTTCAGCAATAGGGTCTTACCATCTATTCCTGGTGGGAAACCAATAACCTTGTCAATGGACTATAATGTTCTGGGGGCATCAGGGACCTTTCTGGCCAACAACTCACTGGAAGGTATCCCATCCCTGGCTCTGAAAGTTTTCTGGTAACAATCTATGGCTCCTGGATGTGCCATTGTCCAAAAGGTAGGTTTCCATATGACTTATTCATACCCTCTTAGATTTTGATTAACCTTTCTCCTACCTTTCCTTTACTTAATCTTTTCCCCTGACCTCTCTTAGGCCTTTCCGCCCCCAGTAATCTGTTCGTTTACTTACATATATACAATACCATCCCCTAAAGTCCTCCTCTTTTCCTCCTCCCTTACAGCCCCCTTCCCCTTCTAGCTTACTGGCCTATGCTACTGAGTTTTATTTTGACTCACATACAAGTCCAAATATTTGTACCTAGGATCCACATATGAGAGAGAACATGTGGCGCTTGGCCTTCTGGGCCTGGGTTACCTCACAAAGCATAATGTTTTCCATTGGCATCTTTTATTTACCAAGAATCACAGTTTCCTATTATTAAGTTGGTTTTGGTGTGATAGCATTGTGGTTAGGAGTGTGTGTGTGTGTGTGTGTGTGTGTGTGTTTGTGTAGGTGCACATAATTGTGGAGTGCAGGGTGTCATTCATCAGGAACTCTGTCCATCTTTCTTTTTGAGATAAGGTCTCTCACTGACCTGGAGTAGGCTAGACTGGCAGCCAGCAAGCCCCAGGGATCACCTGTCTCTTCTTCCTCAGCCCTGGGATTACAGTGCATGTCAACATGTCTGGCCTTTTGTTGTTGTTGTTTGGGTTTTTTTGTTTGTTTGTTTGTTTTGTTTTGTTGTTGTTGTTGTTGAGATAGGGTCTCATTGTAGCTCAGGCCTACTTGGAATTCACTATGTTGCCTTAGGGTGGCCTCGAACTCAAGGTGATCCTCCTACCTCAGCCGGCTTGGAAAAAAGACTTGGGAAAGTGCTGGAATTAAAGGCATGTACCACCACCCCCCGCCTGGCTTTTTTTTTTTTTTTTTTTTAATGTGGATTCTGGGAATCAAACTCATGCTTACATAGCAAGTATGTTACCAAGTGAGCTATCGCCCCTTGTGGTTATATTTTCAGACATTTCTTATCTCCTGGAAATGCACACTAGAGGGGGCTGGGAATGTAGCTCAGCTGGTACAGTGTTTGCCTAGCAGCCACAAAGCCCTGGTTTTGAGCCACAGCACCACATAAATCAGGCACCCGTAATCTCAGCCGCTGAGAGGTGGAGGCTGGATCAGAAGTTTGAGGTCATTATCAGCTACATAGGAAGCCTGAGATGCTGTCAGAAAAAAAAAAAAAAAAAAAAAAAAGGAAGGAAGGAAGAAGAGAAGACAAAGAGAGGAGAGGAAGAAATGCATACCAGAATGTTTACAAATGAAGTAACATTAACAACTGGAATTTGTTCTAGAATACTTCTGGGAGGTTAGTGAGGGTGGGAGGGGGAAGGTAGGGAACACAGACGGAAGGAAATTGGCCTTAAGATGACAGTTATGGAAACCAGGTTATGGGTACATTTCTTTAATTTTGTGTTTTTAGGGTTTTAAAAAATATTTTATTTATTTATGAGAGAGAAAGAGGCAGGAAGAGGGAGCGAGGGAGTGGGTGTGCCAGGGCCTCCAGCCACTACAAGTGAACTCCAGATGTGTGTGCCCCTTTGTGCATCTGGCTTACGTGGGACCTGGAGAATTGAACCGGGATCCTTTGGCTTTACAGGCAAATGCCTTAACCACTAAGCAATCTCTCCATCCCCTATTTTTTAGCTTTTTCAAACAGAAAGTTTCATATAAAGATGAAGCTCAGAGTACAGTGATCCAAAGGACAGACCCTGTATCTCTGTCCTTCTCTGTTCTCCTGTCCTTTTACCCTAAGACAGGTCTTAGAAACTAGACTCTCTTTTCCCAAATGGGTCATAGAAACCAGACCAGAGACATAAAATCTAGAAATAGGGTTGAGAGTGTAGACCAGTGGGAGAGGACTTGCCTGACATGCACGGGACCCTTGTTTGCCATGGGTTCCATTCCTAGCACCCAAGAAGCAACAACAAACAACAAAAACAAAATATGACCTCCGCACTCAGCCTTTCTGTGTAGGACCTGGCCATGAGGAAATGCTCTGACCTACCTTGTCCATAATACCCTCCTTCCAGAGTTCCTGCCCTGTTCGTTAGAAGAATGACTGCTGCACAGAGCAGCCAGGAGGACCTGAACCTACACACCTAGTTGGGGTTCCCCACTCGGTTTATACCCTCAAGTATTTTCCACACAGCATCCTCCAAGCAGGATCACGACAAGCCAGGTATCTGGGAAGAAGGTGCAGGATGTGGTCTCAGGCCCTTCTGCCAACATCTTGAGATGTGTAAACATCTTTGAACCAGGATCCCACGTTTTCACTTTGCAATAGGCCTCACAGGTTCTCTCGGTGGTCCTGATGGGGAGGAGATCTCACCACACATGGACCCTTTAGTAGAGCCCAGTGTGTCAACATGGAGACTCCTGGGAGAGAGAAGACCAGAGGACTAGACTAAGCCACCTTCAAGTGGGATGTTTTGTTTTGCTGTTGTTGTTGCTTTTGTTTTTTGAGGTAGGTTCTCATTCTAGCCAGGTTGACCTAGAGTTCACTGCTGGGATTAAATGCACGCGCCACCATACCTGGCTGTTTTTTTTTTTTTTTTTTTCTGTCTTGTTTTGTTTTTTGAGGTAGAGTTTTACTCTAGCCTAGGCTGACCTGGAATTCCCTATGTAGTCTCAGAGTGGCCTTAAACTCGCTACTTCCTCCTGCCAAGTGCTGGGATTCAAGGTGTGAGCCACTACACCTGGCTTCAAGTGGGATTTCTTGAAGTTTAAAGTAATTGAGAATAGGGCTGGAGAGATGGCTTAGTGGTTAAACGCTTGCCTATGAAGCCTAACGACCCCGGTTTGAGTCTCAATTCTCCAGGACCCACGTTAGCCAGATGCACAAGGGGGCACACGCATCTAGAGTTCGTTTGCAGAGGCTGGAAGCCCTGGCGCGCCCACTCTCTCTCTCTCTTCCTCTGTCTTTCTCTCTGTGTCTGTCGCTCTCAAATAAATAAATTAATTAAAAAAAATAAAATAAAAAAAATAAATAAAGTAATTGAGAATAAATAAGAAAACCTCTAAAAGCAGGGCACATGTTTTCTTTTCTTTCTTTCTTTCTTTTTATTTATTTGTTTATAAAGAAATAGGTACACAGAGAGAGAATGGGTGGTCCAAGGCCTCTAGCCAGTGCAAATGAACTCCAGATGCATGTGCCTCCTTGTGCATCTGACTTACATGGGTCCTGGGGAATTGAACCTGGGTCCTTTGGCTTTGAGGGCAAGGGCCTTAACCACTAAGCCATCTCACCAGCCCACATGTTTTCCTTTTGTGAACAAAATTTGTATTTGCCTAGTGTCTCTACCCCATTCCAGGAGAAAAGAACTATTTTAACATTATTATTATTATCATTATTTGGTGCTAGGGATTGAGACCAGAGCCTGGCCCATGTTGACCATGTGTTCTACTCCTGAGCTCTACCTTCAGCCCCAAAGGAAACCCTTGCCAACTCTTCCCAATGGAGCAGACACCAGATCCAGCCCGCTGAGGAGCCCTCACTCAACAACCTCTGTGTCCTGCACTTTCCTTCCATCCAAGCCCCTTCCTTTGGCTTAGCAAGGATGATATATACATAAGCCCGTCTGCCCACCCTGTGACTTACTCATTCTGGGCACTCCCACGTGTAAATTAAGTGTGAACATGCTCGTAAATGTCTCTTTGGTTTTCTCCTGTCAGTGCGTTGCTGGCCCATCTAATTGCAGGGCCGCAGGTGGAAGGCCTCAGACAAGCAGAGGAAGAAGCTAGACCTCGCTGGAAAGCTGTGTTCAAACGTCCAAAGTACCCGCAGGAGAACGAAGGCGCCGGGGTGAAAGCAAGGTGTGTGAGCTGCCACACAGAGGGGAAGGTGCTTTCTTTTATCCCTCCACACCCCTGCCCCCTCCCCCTATCCCACCCCCAGCAGATGCATGTGGCATCATGGATGAAACCTGAGTTTAAAAACAACTCAGACACCTGGAACATCCTCGCGAGCCACTGAGCACCCTGAAGGAGCGATGACAAGCCAGGTCGACTGAGCCACACCGAGCCAGCCACCCTTTGCCAGGCTTCGCAGGCAGCAGGCCCCATCCCCCTGACTTTTCAGGTTTTGTAATGATCTTCTTTCTCATGCCGTCTTCTCCACGAGGTGGGAAACTGGCAGGCTCCCAGAGCTGAACCTCAGAACATGCCCTGCAGCCTAGGCATCAGCTGTTGGGCTGGCCTTTTATATTTAGCCCTGCTACACCCTGGGACTTAGTTGGAGAGGCGCCTCCTGTCTGACAGCTCCCTGGCTATTAAAAACGGAGCCATGTTCTACCCCTAATGGGCTCTGTGGCAAATAGATGCTGGCTGCTTTTTCCATCTGTCTGTGTAACTCGGCTATGACTGGCAGTCTAGAAAAATAAATAAATAAGTCTTCTGGTCTCTACCTTTGCAGACTCAGAAACAATGGAGCCTGGTTGGTTGGGGTTCCTTGGTGCTAGAACCTTTTTTTTTTTTTTCTTTTTTGAGGTAGAGTTTCACTCTAGTCCAGACTGACCTGGCATTCACTATGTAGCCTCTGGGTAGTCTCAAACTCATGGTGATCCTCCTACCTCTGCCTCTCAAGTGCTGGGATTAAAGGCGTGCGCCACCTCACCAGGCTGGAACCTAATTTGTGTGTGGCAGGGGTGGGGGGTGGAATTTAGCTTTGGTCTTGCATTTATTATTTTTTGAAGTGCTTAGGGGTCCTAGGCTACTCCAGGTATGAGGTATATCTGGAGTGGAGAGGCAAGAAAGTGACTAAATCTAGGGCATTGTGGATTCACAATGGCGAATGACATTTTCCTTTGTTGTTTTCTTTGTATGTGTATATAGTTGTGCTTTGGGTTTTTTTTTTTTTAATTTGTTTATTTTATTTTTGGAATCATTGTCAGATAGAGACAGATGATCTCTCTCTCGACCATCCTGACCTAAAACTCTATGTAGCCCAGGCTGGCCTCAAGCTTACGGCAGTGGTTGGCTTCTGACTCTGAATACATGCTACCCGCCTGCTTTTAGTTCCTTCATCTCTCAGAACTGAGTTGGGGCAGCTGTCCTGTTTTGCTCAGAACTGTCTTAATTTTACACTGTGAGTACCCTACTGTGGGAACCCTTGGTTCACTCTAGATCTCTGGTCTGGAGGGTGGGGCTCAGGGCTCTCAGAGAAGGGCAGGGTGTCCTGAGGATGGGGCCCAGCGTCCTCTCCAAATCTTCCTTTTCCATCAGCAATTAAATTTGTCCCAAGCCGGGCGTGGTGGCACACACCTTTAATCCCAGCACTTGGGAGGCAGAGGTAGGAGGATCTCCATGAGTTCAAGGCCACCCTGAGACTACAGAGTTAATTCCAGGTCAGCCTGGACCAGAGTGAGACCCTACCTCAAAAAGCCAAAAAAAAAAAAAAAAAAAAAATTTGTCCCAAGGCTGCATCCATACATATTTTAAGTTTGGCTTAAAGGTTTCTCCATACATAGTCTAACCCAAAACTTTTAAGCACGCTGTGACCAAATCTGCCTCAGAGCTGTCAAGAGACAAAAGTATGGATCAACTGTTTGTAGGTCTTTACTGGCTTCATCTTGTGATCCCAGAATTCAACACCACATAGATAGGTTCTATTTGGAGCCAGGAAAAAAAAAAAAGACATGGACCTAGGAAAATGAAGTGAGAAAGGGGGCGGCCTGATTGGGTGTAGCTTGCATTACCTTATCTAAGCCCAGTTGGCACAGCTGGCCAAGACTAGGCTACTTGTAGAACAGCCAAGGAGACGTTAAGAACAGGCTCTGCTTCCCAAGCACTCTTCCCTCACACCCCCATCATTGTTACTTGCCCCCACACTTTTCCAGCATAGCCAACACCTCTCTCTGCATTTCCACTCCAGATCCTGAGACCTGTGGCTGACCAGTGTTCAGGCGATACAAGTCTCTTTGGGATTTCCTGGGTCATAGAAGTGTCACTTGTGGTATGCTCTCGGGACCAGAGCTCCTAGTTTTAAAGAGGTACCTCATTGTGGCCACTAGATGGCTAAGCTAACTTGGAACTCGGGAGGGGAGCTGGTGATCCCAGAAACCAGTGTGTCATTAGAGGAACTGAGTTCAATCACACGGCTAATGATCCATCACCTATGAAGATGGAACAGCATCCAGTAAAACCCTGATTGTTGAGGCTCAGGCAACACATCAAAACCCAGGTAAGGGGCCAGAGATATCGCTTAGTGGTTAAGGCGCTTGCCTGGGAAAGCTAAGGACTCAGGTATGATTCTCCAGAACCCACATAAGCCAGATGCACATGGTAGTGCATGCATATGGAGTTCATTTGTAGTGGTTAGAGGCCCTGGAGCATCCATTTCTCTCCTCTCTCTCTCTTTCTTTGTAATAAATAAATAAAAATAAAATGCTAAAAATTTTTCTTGAAAAACCTCCGGTAAGCATCCTTTTTGAGTATGTCACACTTCCCTCTGGGAAGACGGTAAGATACGGAGGAGGACACGCTTCCTGTTTGGTGCCCTCCCTGACTTCCCCCGAATCTCCCCTTTCTTTGATCAGTTCTAATTTGTACCCTTTTGCTACAAAACACCATGACCCTTATATGTAGCTCTTTCCTGAGTCCCATGAATCTTTCTAAGGAAATTTAAAAACCGAGAGAGTTTGTAGGGACCATGAAATGTGGTCAGCTGGTCTAACATGAGAAGGCTAGGGACAGCTAAACTTGTAGCTGGTATGTAAGTGAGATCATTGTTGCAGGGCCTGTGTCCTTGGCCTTCACTTTGGCTGGCTCCAGATAGCCCTCTTCTGGAGGCCTCATTCTCTGCTCCACTCCACAGCAACATTGAACCTTCTGAATGGCCTCATGCCTCCCAGCAACTCCAACCATATCACCCTTCACTCTATTGTGAGAGATTGTTCTGAAGCTCTAATGTGACCTAACACCCCTCACTTCCTTAGCTCTTCACTGGCACCCGTGACCTTCTGGATAAAGTCAGAGCTCCTTGTCTTGCACACGAAGACCTGTGCCATGGCCTCTCACTGACCTCTCTTCCTCCTGCCCAACCTCAGGATCATCCCTGTGACTCCACTCCACTCCTGGCAGCTTCCTGAACCTTGTTGGCATAACATAGGTCAGGACTCTAGTGTGACCTTCAAATTTTAGCAACAAGCATCACTTCCTCTGGGAAGTTTATCTTCCACCTTTTTTCCATGACTCATGACAGATTTAGAGCCACTGGTCTGGCCTGAGCACCCACCCCCGCAACCCCCATGAGATTTGTACCCTTATGATGGAAGTTTTGATGTTTCCCTCTGGATTGATGATGGAACTGTGGGCTTCTCAATGACAAGGGTGCTGTCACCCAACTTTGTAGCTCTGAAACCTAGGGCCCATGAGTCACTTAACCTCAAGGCTCTTCCATGACTTGGTTTCTTAAGGAAGTAAAATTTACAAATATTTATTGCTCAGATCATCACCAGCCCGCTCTTGACCATATGTCAAGGTATTCCCACACTCAGAGTGCAGAGTGGCTTGCTGCCTATATCTGTCTCTCTTTCTCATCATGTGACATTCACAAATCACTTGTTCCTGATGAAGAGGATTTACTGGAGGACATGTGGATTATGCTATCTGATTTTCACTAAAGTAAGCAAAATGGGGAAGAGGCTTTAAAACGTTTTCATTAAGGCTGAGCATATAGCTCAGCAGCAGGTCACTTGCTTAGCATGCTTAATGTCCTGGGTTCCATCATAATCACCGCAAACAGAGCCACCCAGAAACATGAAGGTCCTCAGGTGAAAATAATCTCAGTACACAAGATCAAGTGAGTAAGGTGTGACTTCAAACACATTTTTGACCTTTACCCTGAGAACCTAGCATAATGCTCCTAAAACTTTGAAGTCACAAGAATCTTTCTATGCTAATTGGATGAGTAAAGGGACACAGGAATACCTAGCCAGCTTCAGAGAGAGGCTGGTTATCAACAAGACCAAGCCATGAAGAGAGGGCTGAAGCTATCAGTCCTGCCTCACCTCTTGAGAGGTGTTGGGAACTGAGTTAACTCTCAATGACCACTGATTTAAACAAAACCCTTAAAATACAAAGAAAACACAGGCAGCTTTCAAGTTGGTGAACACATTCACATGTCAGGAGAGTGGCACACTGCACTCTGGGGACAGATGCTCCAGAGCTCTGGGCCCCTCCCAAACTGCCAGTGAGCATCCTTTATGATAAATGCTGACCAGAAGCAAAGCACTTTCCCGATCTCTGTGACCATTCCACTGGACGATCCTGTCCAACCCAAGGGATTGGCATGGGAGCTCCTGAATGTGCAGCCAGCTGGGCACAAGGGTGGTGGCCTGGTGACCCATTTGTGGCTGGCAACTTAACTAGGGGTGGTACTATGGGATTAAGACCTTTAACCTGGGATGTCAGGGGCCAAGTACAGGTAGATAGTGTTAGAAATGAATTGTGGTGTCTGACATTAAGTTGGTGTTGGAGAAATGCTTTTTGGTGCAGGGAAACTAAACTACGAAACAAGTAACTGAGTTGATAGAAAGCATAAAAACACAATGGACAGTGAATTAGCTATGCCAAGGAGGCAGCCACTTCCCTCTATGCTGTGCATGGATGACAGCTCAGAGCTGAGTAAGCCAGATCACATAGCCAACACATTTGAGAGTGAAGCATCCAGAACCCAATCCTCAGAACTGTTTTTTTTTTTCACGTGTGTGTGTGTATACATATATATACATATATATATGTATATATATATGTATGTGTATATGGTTTTTTTGAGGCAAGCTCAACAGATTGCCTTTTTTGTTTTTGTTGTTGTTTGTTTCTGTTTTTTCGAGGTAGTGTCTCACTCTGGCTCAGGCTGACCTGGAATTCACTATGTAGTCTCAGGGTGGCCCCAAACTCACGGCAATCCTCCTACCTCTGCCTCCCTCCCAAGTGCTGGGATTAAAGGTGTGCGCCACCATGCCTGGCTCAGACTGCCTTTTTTATGCAAAAGTGAAAGTGAGTGAGAGAGAATTGGCACACCAGGGCCTCCAGCCACTGCGATCGAACTCCAGAAACATGTGCCCCCTTGTGAGTATGTGCAACCTTTTCTTGCAACACAGTGCGTCTGGCTTACATGGGATCTGGAGAGGTGAACATGAGTCCTTAAGCTTTACACATATAGCAGACAGCTTCAGGTGTGTTGAGATGAACTTCCAGACCAGGCACAGTTATGGAGGAAGGGATTTATTAAAGCTTCCAGATCCAGGGGAAGTTCCATAATGGCAGAAAAAGCTGGCCTGCCTTCACAGGTCCAAGCAGGGAGAGGAAAAGCCCTAAGCCAAAAGCCAAATACAACATAGCACACTTCAGGAACTCGGGCACTTTGCATATCTTTAGATTGAAATCTCAACTCCACCACCACACCTTATGGCTGGACCCTAAGATCCACTTCCTCCAGCCAGGTGGCTGCAGATCCAAACTACAAACTCATAAAACACTGAATATATTGAGGGCCATCTATTCAAACTACCACAGCAGGCAAGTGTCTTAATTGCTAAGCCATCTCTCCAGCCCACATGTGTGGGTTTTTGCGTGTGTGTAATGTGCGTGTGTGCGTGCTCATCTGTCTGTGGGTGCACATGTGAGCACAAGTGCATGTGGGGGCTAGAGGTGGATCTCAGTGAGTGTCATCCTCCATCATGTTCCACATTATTGATATATATATATATATTTAAATTATTTATTTGAGAGCAACAGACACAGAAAGACAGATAGAGGGAGAGAGAGAGAATGGGCGCGCCAGGGCTTCCAGCCTCTGCAAACGAACTCCAGACGCGTGCGCCCCCTTGTGCATCTGGATAATGTGGGACCTGGGGAACCGAGCCTCGAACCGGGGTCCTTAGGCTTCACAGGCAAGCGCTTAACCGCTAAGCCATATCTCCAGCCCTTTCCACATTATTTTTGAGACAGGGTCTCTCCTTAACCCAGAGCTGGCTGATTGGGCTATACAAGCTAACAGTAAGCCTTAGAGATCCTCCTGTCTCCTCCTCTAAAGTTACTGACAGAATGCAGTTACCGCTCATGCCAGTGGCTGTTGGTGTGGGTGGTGGTAACACACACACACACACACACACACACACACACACACACACACACACCACATAGAGATACCTCAGTGGAAGAATGAGCTGATCGCCCTAAAAACAACCGTTGGTGCTGGGGATGTTGCTCAGTGGTAGGGCTGATGAGGCATGCATAGAACCTTAGGCTCAGTCCCTCGCACCAAAAATATATAGAGAAAAGGAAAGTCATTGCTTGGTTGATATGATTGAACACTTTTTTTTTTTAATAAAAATATTTTATTTGCAAGCAGAGAGAACTAGAAGGGAGAGAAAGAGAAAAAGAGAGAATCTGTGGGCCAGGGCATCTAGCCACTGCAAACAAGTGCCAGATGCATGTGCCACCTTGTGCATCTGGCTTTATGTGGGTACTGGGGAATTGAACCTGGCTTGTTAGGCTTTGCAGGAAAGTGCCTTAACCACTGAGCCATCTTCCCAGCCTGGAACATTTGCTTTTTGATCGTATTGTGAGATTTATTAGTGAGAGTGGATGCTAAGATAGGAGCAGTGGGAATCCTCAGAGTGCAGAGCTTGCCACTGGTCCAGGGGACCACGACTGGGATATGTCTGACCTCACAGTCATCAGGGATGAGCCGTTTCTCAGCTAACATATCTTCAAAGTCATCTGCATTGAACTTGGTGAAGCCCCACTTCTTTGACATATGGATCTTTGGGAGGCCAGGAAACTTGAACTTGGCTCTGCGCAGGGCCTCAATCGCACACTCTTTATTCTGCAGCTTGGTACAGAAGGACATGCTAACCTGGCCAATGTAATTCCTGGCCACTGTGTCCTGGGGCTTCCCACAAGGATGCCCCCCCATACCTGTGTGGAGCCTAGAATGGGAAAAGCATGAGATCAGAAATATGGATGTCTACAAAAAACGGTCCTCAAGGTCCCTTAGGGCCACCTGCATGAGCAACAGGTTACTCCACTCCCAAGGAGGCTGCTGTCTGCAGCCACTGCACACTGGGCCACCATGAGGAAAGGAACGCAGTCGGCTTAACTGGCTATAGACAATTGAACATTCTGAAGACCTTGTTAGGAAATATTATCATATTGTATGATGCTTCTAGGGGGTAAACAATTAATAATCAGTGCCAACTAAGCTCATATCTACACACTGAATAAAACCTGGGAGCCATAAGGATGACAAGCTTGGGAACACAATGACCTAGACATCACTCCAGTAAGGAGAACTGGTAGGTTTTACAATACACTTATTAAGGACATGAAAACTCTGGTTAATTTATAAAAACAACAGACTGATAGTGGGAATGACGTCACGTCATTAGTCACAGTCTAAAAGCAAACAACAATTTTTGCTAAGTTGGTGGATTTAAAACAGAAGCATGTCCTGGGCGGATCACACAGCCCTTCTTCCTTTGCCTCTGTGTGTCTGGCCGGGAGTTTTTGTCTGCGGAGGTCATCCCGACCAAATCCTCAGGTCAACAGCTTAGAATGAGATCTTCAGGCCATGAAGCCGATTATCACAGCAGAACATTTTTTTTTAATTAATTAATTATTTATTTATTTTTATTTATTTGAGAGTGACAGACAGAGAAAGAGGCAGAGAGAGAAAGAAAGAATGGGCATGCCAGGGCTTCCAGCCACTGCAAACGAACTCCAGATGCATGCGCCCCCTTGTGCATCTGGCTTACGTGGGTCCTGGGGAATCGAGCCTTGAACTGGGGTCCTTAGGCTTCACAGGCAAGTGCTTAACCGCTAAGCCATCTCTCCAGCCCAGAACATTTCTTAAAGAATAAACGTTACCTAATGACATTGTACATTATTCCACCAACAAAATGGCACTGTTGATTAAAAGCGAGGTTTTAAAACTTTTTGCCATTAAAGAAGACATACATCAGAATGATTGAAAAGTATTGTTAATTTGACCTTATAGTAAATACCTTCATTTTTTCAGTTTTACAAACATATAACATATCAGAATAATAAACACACATGAAAAGGCTATTCCAAGACTTCTTTCTCACCCAACAACAATCTCCATCTCATACTTTCTTAAAAAAGTATTTATCTGCAAGCAGAGAGAGAGAGAGAGATAGTGGATGTGCCCCCAGGACCCTAGTTGCGTGTGCTGCTTTAAGCATCTTGCTTTACGTGGGTCCTGGTGAACTGAACCTTAGTCATTAGGCTTTGTAGACAAATGCCTTACCTGCTGAATCATTTCTCCAGCTCCCCCATCTCATACCTTCAAAATAAAAGGTATCAAAATACAAGACAGCTGGGCGTGGTGGCACACGCCTTTAATCCCAGCACTCAAGAGGCAGAGGTAGGAGGATTGCTGTGATTTCAAGGCCACCCTGAGACTCCATAGTGAATTCCAGGTCAGCCTGGGCTAGAGTGAGACCCTATCTGGAGAAAAAAAAAACCAACAACAAAAACAACAAGAGAGATATCAGCTAAGGCATTTGCCTGTGAAGCCTAAGGACCCCAGTTCAATTCCCCAGGACCCACATAAGCCAGATGCACAAGAGGGCACCTGTGTCTAGAGTTCATTTGCAGTGGCTAGAGGCCCTGGCATGCCCATTCTCTCTTTCTCTCTATCTGTCTCTTTCTCTCTCATAAATAAATAAAATATAAAAAAAATACAAGAGAGACCGAAAGCTGGGCATTGTTGCGCACACCTTTAATGCCAGCACTTGAGAGGCAGAGGTAGGAGGATCATTATGAGTTTGAGGCCACCCTGGGACTACATAGTGAATTCTAGGTCAGCCTGAGCTAGAGTGAGACCCTACCTTGGAAAACAAAAAGAGAGAGAGAGAGAGACTGATTGAGACGAGGGAGGGATATGAAGGAGAATGGCATTGTGAAGGGGAAAGTGAGGGAGGAGGGAATTATGGTTTATTGTCTATAATTATGGAAGTTGTCAATAATAAAAAAAGCGATTAAACACACCTGATGTTAAATTTACCAATTTAATCTTTTTCTCTCTCACTCCCTTTCTTGCTCTCTTTCTCTCTTTCAGACAGGGTCTCTGTCTATAGCCAGGCTGGCTCAGATCCACAACCCTTCATGTCTCAGCCTCCTGAGTGCTGGGATTGCAGGTGTGTGCCCCACACTCAGCCTCACTGTACCAGTGCCACTCAGAGACACTGAGTACATTCTCATTGCTATTCAGTGACAGTCACTGTCTATCTCCAGAAACCTTTCTTCACTTAACACGGACACTCTGTACCATGAAACACCACCAGCTCTGACAACCACCATTCTACTTCCTGTCTGTATGACTCGGACCACTTTAGGGCCCTCACTTACATGTCGGTCCTGTTGTACCTGCTTATTTCACTGAGTCTAATCACCTCAAGGGAAATTGGTGGCAATGGTGTCTGTGCTGGTTTGATTCAGGTGTCTGCCATAAAGTTAGGTGTTCTGAATGCCAGGTTCCCAGATGATGGAGATTTGGGAATTAACACTTCCTGGAGGCAGTGTATTGTTGGGGGCGGGCTTATGGGTATTAAAGCCAGTGTCCCCTTCCCAGTGTTTGGCACACTCTCCTGTTGCTATTGTCCACCTTATGTTGGCTAGGGGGTGATGTCTACCCTCTGCTCATGCCATTGTTTTCCCCTGCCATCATGGAGCTTCCCCTCGTCTGTAAGACAAAATAAACCTTCCCCCACCCTTCCAAAGTTGCTCTTGGTCAGGTGATTTATGCCAGCAATGCAACTCTGACTGCAACAGTAATGTTTATACCAAGGAGTGGGATTGCTGCTAGACACCTGACTGTGTCGCTTGGGTCTTGTGGAGCTGATTTTCAAGGGGAATGTGGAAGGATTCGAAACCTTGGCCTAAGAGATGCCTTGCGGTGCTATAAGTAAAACTTGGTGGACTATTCTGGTCAGAGTTGAAAGACCTGAATGCAGTAAGAACTATGGACTATGAGGTTTGGCTTATGAGGGTGAGAAAGAGCTTTACCTGGACTAGGCTAGAAGCAGTTTGTGTGAGAGGCTTGCTGTTGTGGTTGTGTCTTGAGAAGCTGTGCAGGGTTGCATTGCATAGAAATGGACTGGTATGAGCAGAGGGATATGGCACAGAAAAAAAATGAAATCTTTGAGTGAAACTTCTGTGCATTCAACTACAATTGAGAGATTATAACCTTTAAGATTGGGCCAGCTGACCAGCACTGGGACAAAAGAAAGAATGTAGACACTTTTGAAGGGGTCTGAGTGCTCAAGTAGTGTCCTGTTCTTCAAAGTCTGCTTTATTCTCTCCTGAATTAACAAATCGGCACCCTACCTGATATTGTGGAATATAAGAAATACATGAGAGGGTCATTGAGTTTGCAACATGGTCTTGTGTTTTGGAAATGGCCATGAGCAGTGTGAAGCAGGTTTGCTGGATGCCTACAAGGAGACCACATGGGGCCATGAGGATGAACCATAAGTTGTAGTGGAGACTCAGTGGAGATGCCGGGACATGAGATGGCTGCCAGCCCCAGATGAAGGTTTCCAGGCCTGTGAGTAGCCTAGCTGAAGGGGTGGGATTTGAATTCCAGAGACCTGTTGATGGTTAGAATTCTCAGACTTGGAGATTTGACACTGACTAGAGTTGTTGGACTTGAAGCTACAGAGTTTGAAGTGTGTCCTGGTTGTTTTAAATCTTGTATTGGTTGAATATTTCTTTGCTCTGCTCAATGCCATCTTTTGCAGTTTGAATATTGATTCTGTGTCGTTATGGGTTTTGAGGGGATTTTTTTGTATTGTGGCTCAGTGAAAAGGTCTTGAACTATGGGAATGTTTGAACATCATTGGGGTTGATAAAAATTATGGGGATGTTTAAAGTTGGACTGAGGGACTTCCGGTTAAGATGGTGGTGTAGGTACCACGCCAAAGCAGCCTGGGGGGAAAAAAAGACCAAAAAACCTCAGCAAAATACACACTTTTACTAAAAAGTGAGGTGTATAGGAAACTGAAGCGGCAGCGGAGAAGTAGGAGACATCCAGAGCATCCAGAGCCCGCACAGGCCGGCAAAAGTGGCCCTGGCAGCTCTGCCAACCGCGGCGGCGGGGCGCACCAGAAAGCCGCCAGACTCGGCTCCAGCCGCAGGAAAAGCCAGGTGCGGGCGCTTCCCCTCACACCGCGCTCTCCGCAACTCAGGAAACATGAGGGGAGAGCGGCAGTGAGCAGCGGAGGAGCAGACCGCGAGGTAGAGGAACACGTGGAGCAGCGAGAGAACCAGAGCAGCCTCGGCTCCCTCCCCTCCCCCACCGCCTGAGCCCAGCTCCAGCGAACAGAGCAGCGGCCCGGGACCCGGCCACGCCACCCTGAGCTGACAGCGGGACCCAAGCAGGAGCAGAGTTCGGCAACAACATCAGCAGCTCCGGAACTGGTACCAGTGGCCCCAGCAGCAGCAGACACAGGAGCGGCAGCAGCAGCAGACCCAGGAGTGGCAACAACAGCAGACCCAGAAGCAGCAGCAGTTCCAGCAGCGGGGGTGCTGATCTGCAGGGCCACAGTTGCCAGGCTTGGTTTGCCCCGCAGGAAAAGCCAGTGCCCAGCTCCAGAAATCAGAACAGCAGCCCGACGACCCAGGCAGCAACTTGACTGAGACCAAAATCATCCAAGGTAACTGGGTTTGCACCAGGGAAGGGTCTCACTTGGTCACAAGCTGACTGGGATCCCTCAACAGACCAGAAATCTTAACCTCTGTGTTGATAGAGGATCTGGTTGTTATAATAACTACTCTGGCATACATACTTGGGGCTGTTTTTGACTGAATGGGTACAGTGTTTAGTTAACTTTTAGAATCTACCGGTGTTTTATTCCACTCAGCCTACTTGAATACTCCCATAGCAGGGAAACTCAACCCCTAGGAGCACCTTTGTAGATACTCTCAGAGTCTTGAGAGCCACATCTAACACCTTAAGCTCCTACCCTGAAAATATATAACATCAAATCAATTGATACAGCTAAGAATACACAGCTAGCTAGAAAATCCAAGCATTAACTTAATCCAAGATGCAAAAATATATACATTATAACACAAGAAACACTAAAAAGCAAGACGATATAAATCCACCTAAAAATATTAATGCATCAGAAATGACCCCTAGTGAGAACGAGTTAGAGGAAATGCCTGAGAAAGATTTCAAAAGAATGATTGTAAATATGTTCAAAGAAGTCAGAGAACAAATCAAAGGAGTCAAAGAGGAACTTAAAGAGGAAATCAAAGGAATCAAAGAAGATGCAGGACACCAATTTAATGAAATAAAGGAGGCAATACAAGACATGAATAAGGAAATAGAAATAATAAAGAAAAACCAGTCAGAATTACTAGCAATGAAGAACACAGTTAATGAAATAAAAAACTTTGTAGAAAATCTCACCAGTAGAATGGATGAAGGAGAGGACAGAATATCTAAGCTAGAAGACCAGGTGGCAGATCTAATACAGTCCAACAAAGAGAAAGACAAGCTTATAGAAGAGTATGAGTGGGAATTTCAAGATATTCGGGACACTATGAAAAGATCAAATATTAGAATTCAGGGCATAGTAGAAGGAGAAGAATTTCACTCAAAAGGGATAGTAGGTGTCTTCAACAAAATCATAGAAGAAAATTTCCCCCAAATTGGGAAAGAGGTACCAATACAGATACAGGAAGCCTTTAGAACCCCAGCCAGACAAAACCTGGAAAGAACCTCTCCTCACCATATTATAATCAAACTTCCAAACACACACAACAAAGAAAAAATATTGAAAGCAGTTAGAGAGAAAAATCAAGTTACCTACAAAAGTAAGCCCATCAGGATTACAGCAGATTATTCAATACAAACATTTAAAGCCAGAAGGTCTTCGGGTGATATATTCCAAGTTCTGAAAGATAACAACTGTCAACCAAGTTTACTTTATCCTGCAAAGTTATCCATTCAAATAGATGAAGAAATAAGGACATTCCATGACAAAAGCAGGTTAAAGGAGTATTTGAAGACAAAACCAGCTCTACAGAAAATACTTGATAGAATCCTCCATGCTGAAGAAAAGGAAAAGCACACATATAAGGAACCTAGAAAAAACAAGCAATACTCAAATACTAGTTAACACAAGAGAGCGCAGGTAGAACCAGAACCACAAAAAAAAAAAAAAGGGCAAACATAAATACATACCTTTCAATAATATCTCTTAATATCGAAGGCCTCAATGCCCCAACGAAAAGACATAGTTTTGCAGACTGGGTTAAAAAGCAGGATCCTACAATTTGTTGTCTCCAAGAAACTCACCTTTCTACAAAGGATAGACATTATCTTAGGGTGAAAGGTTGGAAGACGGTGTTTCAAGCAAATGGGCCTAGAAAACAAGCAGGGGTTGCTATCCTAATATCGTACAGGGTAGACTTTAGTCCAACGTTAGTCAAGAAAGATAAGGAAAGTCACTTTATATTGATTCAGGGCACACTCCAACAGGAGGACATTACAATCCTAAACATATATGCACCTAACATGGGGGCTCCCAAATTCATCAAACAAACACTATTAGAACTAAGGTCACAGATAACACCAAACACAGTGGTGGTGGGTGACTTTAACACCCACTCTCATCAATTGACAGGTCATCCCGGGAAAAAATAAACAGAGAGGCATCTGGACTAAATGAGGTCATAGAAGGAATGGACCTAACAGATATATACAGGACATTTCATCCAAAGGGTGCAGAATATACATTCTTTTCAGCAGCACATGGAACATTCTCTAAAATAGACCATATATTAGGACACAAAGCAAATCTTAACAAATTCAGGAAAATTGAAATAATTCCTTGCATTCTATCTGACCACAATGGAATTAAACTACAAATCAGTAGCAAGAAAGGCCATAGAACATACACAAAATCATGGAAACTAAACAATACACTACTAAATGATGAATGGGTCAATGAAGAAATCAAAAAGGAAATCAAAAAATTTATAGAGTCAAATGATAATGAGAACACAACATACCAAAATCTCTGAGACACAATTAAGGCAGTTCTAAGAGGTAAATTTATAGCCTTAAGTGCCTATATTAAGAAATTAGAAATGTCACAAGTAAACGACCTAATGCTTTGCCTTAAAGCCTTGGAAAAAGAAGAACAAGGCAAACCAAAAATCAGTAGACGGGAAGAAATAATAAAGATTAGGGCAGAAATTAATGAAATAGAAACAAAAAGAACAATCCAAAGAATTAATGAAACAAAGAGTTGGTTCTTTGAAAGGATAAACAAGATTGATAAACCCTTAGCAAATCTGACCAAAAGAAAGAGAGAAGACACACAAATTAATAAAATCAGAGATGAACAAGGTAACATCACAACAGATTCCAGAGAAATTCAAAAAATCATAGGGACATACTATAAAAGCAGATACTCCACAAAATATGAAAATCTGAAAGAAATGGATGATTTCCTTGATCTATATGACCTACCTAAATTAAATCAAAATGAGATTAATCACTTAAATAGACCTATAACAAACATGGAGATCCAAACAGTTATCAATAATCTCCCAACTAAAAAAAGCCCAGGCCCAGATGGATTCACTGCTGAATTTTACCAGACTTTTAAGGAAGAGCTAACACCATTGCTTCTTAAGCTTTTCCAGGAAATAGAAAAAGAAGAAATTCTACCAAACTCCTTCTATGAGGCCAGCATCACCCTGATACCAAAACCAGGCAAAGATAGAACAAAAAAAGAAAATTACAGACCAATCTCCCTCATGAACATAGATGCAAAAATTCTCAACAAAATATTGGCAAACAGAATACAAGAGTATATCAAAAAGATCATTCACCCTGACCAAGTAGGCTTTATCCCAGAGATGCAGGGATGGTTCAACATACGCAAATCTATAAATGTAATACATTACATAAACGGGTTGAAGGACAAAAATCACATGATCATCTCATTAGATGCAGAGAAAGCATTTGACAAAATCCAACATCCCTTCATGATAAAAGTCCTACAGAGACTGGGAATAGAAGGAACATATCTCAATATAATAAAGGCTATTTATGACAAGCCTACAGACAACATATTACTAAATGGGGAAAAACTGGAAGCTTTTCCACTAAAATCAGGAACAAGACAAGGGTGTCCACTGTCCCCACTTTTATTTAATATAGTTTTGGAAGTCTTAGCCATAGCAATAAGGCAAGAGACACACATAAAAGGGATACAAATTGGAAAGGAAGAGATCAAGTTATCATTATTTGCAGATGACATGATTCTATACATAAAGGACCCTAAAGACTCTACTAGCAAACTGTTAGAGCTGATCAAAACCTACAGCAATGTAGCAGGATACAAAATAAATACACAGAAATCAGTAGCCTTCATATATGCTAACAACAAACACACAGAGGATGAAATCAGAGAATCACTCCCGTTCACAATTGCATCAAATAAATAAAGTACCTTGGAATAAACTTAACCAAGGAAGTAAAGAATCTCTACAATGAGAACTTTAAAACACTCAAGCAAGAAATTGCAGAAGACACTAGAAAGTGGAGAAACATCCCTTGTTCCTGGATTGGAAGAATCAATATTGTGAAAATGGCAATCTTACCTAAAGCAATCTACACATTTAATGCAATCCCTATCAAAATTCCAAAGGCTTTCTTCATGGAAATAGAAAAAACAATCCAAAAATTCATTTGGAATCACAAAAAACCTCGAATATCTAAAATAATACTGAGCAACAAAAAAGAGGCTGGTGGTATCACCATACCTGATTTTAACCTATACTACAGAGCCATTGTGATAGTTAAGGTGTTGTCAACTTGATCTGTTTAGTAATCCACAGGCTGCTTCTAGGAAGGATCAACTAAAGGAGGAGGTCTTTCCCCCAGGTTGAGACCTTCCCCCAGAGTGGGCGGTCCCGCTCAGAGAGGGACTTGATATAAGGAAGCTCTGGGTAGAAGAGTTCCCTTTTTTTCCTTCCTTCCTTCCACTTGGCTGCGGGAGCTGCTCCCTACCTTCCAGCGTGGATTGAAGACCAGTGCGGACTAAAGACCAACATCAACTGAAGACCCACGTGGATCGAAACCCAGCGGCTCCTCAGGAAGCCTCCAGGCTTTCTGGCTCCTCAGGAGGCCTCCAGGTTTTCCGGCACCATCTGCAGTGCCGGTCGGGACTGCTGAGGCATCTGGCCACGTGGACTGAGCAGCTACCAGGTTCGGTGATTCTCAGGCCTGCAACTGCTATTGGACTACTGTAAGCTAATCCAATAAATTCCCTTTATAAAATAATTCATTCTAGTAATTCTGTTCCTCTAGAGAACCCTGACTGATACAGATTTTGGTACCAGGAGTGGTTCTAGAGAAACAGAATTGTAAGGATGGATTTCTCTAATGGGCTTAGTGCTATCTGGGGTTGGCTCTCCAATTTCAGTGCTACCAAAGGCCCTACTGGTGATAAGGAGAGTGCCTGTACTGGAAATAAAGAGGGCACTAATAATCCATGGTGTGAACTTTTTAAAGAACTCCATGAGATAGATGTATTTGGTGACCCTGACTCATGTCTTGTGAGGAGCAAGGAATTTAGTGACTCTGTATTTAAAACATTTGAATATTTGTGGAAAAGTAAGACCAATGATGAGGCTGGTTGGTTGCTTTTAGCATCTCTAGACAAAGTACTGAGGGAACAGCAGAAGCTCAAAAAGGAAAATTCCAAGCTTAAGACCCACATACATGATCTCAAGGTTTCTAAAGGTGCCCTGGAGGAGAGTCTCCTCTCTAGCCAGAACAGGGCTCAAATTTCAGAAAACCAAACCCAAGCTCTCATTGTGAGATTAGCTAACTTGCAACGTAAGCTTAAATCCCAGCCTCACCAACTATCAGAAGTTAAAGTGAGGGCACTGATTGGAAAAGAGTGGGATCCTGTGACTTGGGATGGTGATGTGTGGGAAGACCCTGAAGAAACTGGGGACATTGAAGTGTTAGATTCTGAAGAAGATGTTTTGGATGAAAATATGACCTGCCCTCCCTTAGCACCAGTTGTATCCCCACCCCCACATCCTGAAGGATTATCCTCCCCACCCTTGCCTGGGGGAATTCATCCCTCTTTGTCTGAGGAATCAGCAGAAAATGCTGGTGATTCTCAGTTCCCACCCATCTTTGCCTCTAGGCCTATAACCAGACGAAAGGCTAGGCAGGCTCCTAAAGGTGAGATAGAAAGTGTGACACAGGAGGAGGTAAGGTACACTCCTAAAGAACTTCAGGAGTTTTCTAACTTGTACAAGCAGAAGCATGGGGAATATGTGTGGGAATGGATTTTAAGGGTGTGGGATGATGGAGGAAGGAACATAAGATTAGATCAGGCTGAATTTACTGAAATGGGCCCATTGAGCAGAGATTTTAGATTTAATAATGCAGCTCGTGCAGTTGGAAGGGGTGCCAAGAGTTTATTTGATTGGTTGACTGAAGTATGGCTCCAAAGATGGCCTACTGTGAATGAGCTTGAGCTGCCTGATATCCCTTGGCTTAATGTCGATGAAGGGATTAAAAAGCTCAGAGAACTTGGAATGCTGGAGTGGATTTGCCATGTAAACTCATCTTTGCCCCCACAATGGGAGCGACCAGAAGATGTGCCCTTCACTAAGACCATAAGAAACAGATTTGTGAGGGGAGCGCCAGCATACTTAAAGTCCTCTATCATTGCTCTTTTATGTAAAGAAGACCTCACAGTGGGAGCTGCAGTTGCTGCATTAGGTGATTTAGATGCAATGGGCATAACTGGATCTCGGGGTAACAAGGGCCAAGTGGCAGCGCTGAATCGCCAAAGGCGGGGTGAACGTGTTTTTCATAATAGACAGCATAGGCAAAATTATGCACATAAAGGTATGACTCGTATGGACCTTTGGCGTTGGCTGATTAATCATGGTGTTCCCAGAAGTCAAATAGATAAGAAGCCTACTGAGTTTCTTCTTGATCTGTATAAGCAGAAAAGTTCCACAGCAAGGGGACATAAAGCCACTTTGAATTATAGCAACAGAGAATCAAGGCCTCTTAATCAGTTTCCAGACTTGAGCCAGTTTACAGATCCTGAGCCCCTTGATTGAAGGGTTGGCCGGGTTCCCTCGGGGAAGGACCCCCCTACAATTGCCAAAAGTTTCAATATTAAACTTACACCTATCCTTCCTCAGAGGGACCTGAGGCCTTTTGCTAGGGTAACTGTACACTGGGGGAAAGGAAATAATCAGACCTTTCGGGGCTTACTGGACACTGGCTCTGAATTGACATTGATTCCAGGAGACCCCAAAAAGCACCATGGCCCTCACAGCAGCAGTCCATCATCAAGTGGAAGTGGTATATACGTGATCGGGCTCGAGCAGGCCCTGAAGGTACGAGTAAGTTACATGAGGAAGTTGCCCAAATGCCTATGGTTGCTACTCCTGTTGCAATGCCTTCTGTCCCCAAGCATGCACCTATGGCATCATGGGGCGTGCCCTATGATCAACTGACTGAGGAGGAGAGATCTAGGGCATGGTTTACAGATGGTTCAGCACGTTATGTCGGCACTGCCCAGAAGTGGACAGCTGCAGCATTACAGCCCCTTTCTGGGACAACTCTGAAGGACTGTGGTGAAGGGAAGTCTTCACAATGGGCAGAACTTCGGGCAGTGCATATGGTTGTGCATTTTGCTTGGAAGAAAAAATGGCCAGATGTGCGGTTATACACTGACTCATGGGCTGTGGCCAATGGTTTGGCTGGATGGTCTGGGACTTGGAAGGAGCACAGTTGGAAAATTGGTGAAAAGGACATTTGGGGAAGGTGTATGTGGATAGACCTCTCTGAATGGGCAAAGGATATAAGGATACTTGTGTCCCATGTCAGTGCTCATCAGAAGGTGACCTCACTGGAGGATGACTTTAATAATCAAGTAGACAAGCTGACCCGTTCTGTGGATAGTGGTCAACCTCCTTCCTCAGCCACCCCTGTCATTGCCCAATGGGCCCATGAACAAAGTGGCCATGGTGGCAGAGATGCAGGCTATGCATGGGCCCAACAACATGGACTTCCACTAACTAAGGCTGACCTGGCTACGGCTACTGCTGAGTGCCAAATTTGCCAACAGCAGAGGCCGACTCTGAGCCCCCGATATGGTAGTATTCCTCGGGGTGACCAGCCAGCAACCTGGTGGCAGGTTGACTACATTGGACCTCTTCCATCATGGAAAGGGCAGCGTTTCGTCCTTACTGGAATAGACACTTATTCTGGGTATGCATTTGCCTTTCCTGCACGTAGCGCTTCTGCCAAAACTACCATCCGTGGGCTTACAGAATGCCTTATCCACCGTCATGGCATTCCACACAGCATTGCTTCTGACCAAGGAACTCACTTCACCGCCAAGGAAGTACGGCAGTGGGCTCATGATCATGGAATTCACTGGTCTTACCATGTGCCCCACCATCCTGAAGCAGCTGGCTTGATAGAACGGTGGAACGGCCTTTTGAAGAAACAGCTACAGCGCCAACTGGGTGGCAACAGCTTGGAGGGCTGGGGGAGTGTCCTCCAGCAGGCTGTATATGCTCTGAATCAGCGTCCTATATATGGTACTGTTTCTCCTATAGCCCGGATTCACGGGTCCAGGAATCAAGGGGTGGAAATGGGAATGGTCCCACTTGCCATCACCCCAAGTGACCCATTAGCTAGATTTTTGCTTCCTGTTCCCGCAACCTTACGCTCTGCTGGACTACAAGTCTTGGTCCCAGAGGGGGGAGTGCTTTTGCCAGGAGACACAAAGAACATTCTATTGAACTGGAAGCTAAGACTTCCCCCTGGTCACTTTGGGCTCCTAATGCCCTTGAGTGAACAGGCTGAGAAAGGAGTTACAGTGATTGCAGGGGTGATTGATCCAGATTACCAGGGGGAAATTGGGCTGCTCCTCCACAATGGCGGTAAGGAAGAGTATGCCTGGAGTGCAGGAGATCCTTTAGGGCGTCTGTTAGTGTTACCATGTCCTGTTGTCAAAGTCAATGGACGACTGCAACAACCCAATAGAAGTAGTGTGATAAATGGCCCAGATCCTTCAGGAATGAAGGTATGGGTTACCCCTCCAGGTAAAGAACCAAGACCTGCTGAGGTGCTTGCTGAAGGTGGAGGGAATACAGAATGGGTAGTAGAAGAAGGCAGTTACAAATATCAGCTAAGGCCACGTGATCAGTTACAGAAACGAGGACTGTGATTGCAATGTTTCTGTCCTGCCTTGATAACAGAGTGTTCTATCTACACCAATATTAAGATTGTATCATTAGCTAAACTGTTGAATTTATATTAGATCCATTGTATTAGAGACTAAGCTTGTGTTGGGGGGAAGATTTTGCGGTTCCGGTTGTACGTGTGATAGTTATGCGATGTTAGGCGGAATTATGAGCTTGTTACTGTTTTCATTTGGAAATTAAGTATGATGTAAGGAGACATGATTTGATGCCAAGTTGACAAGGGGTGGACTTGTGATAGTTAAGGTGTTGTCAACTTGATCTGTTTAGTAATCCACAGGCTGCTTCTAGGAAGGATCAACTAAAGGAGGAGGTCTTTCCCCCAGGTTGAGACCTTCCCCCAGAGTGGGCGGTCCCGCTCAGAGAGGGACTTGATATAAGGAAGCTCTGGGTAGAAGAGTTCCCTTTTTTTCCTTCCTTCCTTCCACTTGGCTGCGGGAGCTGCTCCCTACCTTCCAGCGTGGATTGAAGACCAGTGCGGACTAAAGACCAACATCAACTGAAGACCCACGTGGATCGAAACCCAGCGGCTCCTCAGGAAGCCTCCAGGCTTTCTGGCTCCTCAGGAGGCCTCCAGGTTTTCCGGCACCATCTGCAGTGCCGGTCGGGACTGCTGAGGCATCTGGCCACGTGGACTGAGCAGCTACCAGGTTCGGTGATTCTCAGGCCTGCAACTGCTATTGGACTACTGTAAGCTAATCCAATAAATTCCCTTTATAAAATAATTCATTCTAGTAATTCTGTTCCTCTAGAGAACCCTGACTGATACAGCCATAGTAACAAAAACAGCATGGTACTGGCACAAAAACAGACATGTAGATCAGTGGAACAGAATAGAGGATCCAGATGTAAGCCCAAGTAGCTATAGCCACCTGATATTCGATAAAAATGCCAAAAATACTCATTGGAGAAGAGACAGCCTCTTCAGCAAATGGTGTTTTGAAAACTGGATATATATCTGCAGAAGGCTGAAAATAGATTCTTCTCTCTCACCATGTACAAGAATTAAGTCCAAATGGATTAAAGACCTTAACATCAGACCTGAAACTCTGAAACTGCTAGAGGAAAAAGTAGGGGAACCCCTTCAACATATTGGTCTTGGCAGAGACTTTCTGAATACAACCCCAATTGCTCAGGCAATAAAACCACAGATTAATCACTGGGACCTCATGAAATTACAAAGATTTTGCACTGCAAAGGACACAGTGGAAAAAGCAAAGAGGCAACCTACAGAATGGGAAAAAATCTTTGCCAGCTATATATCTGATAGAGGATTAATATCTAGGATATACAAAGAACTCAAAAAGTTAAATAATAAGGAATCAAACAAGCCAATCAAAAAATGGGCTATGGAGCTAAATAGAGAGTTCTCAAAGGAAGAAATACGAATGGCATATAAGCATCTAAAAAAATGTTCTACGTCACTAGTCATCAGGGAAATACAGATTAAAACTACATTGAGATTCCATCTCACTCCTGTCAGATTGGCCACCATCATGAAAACAAATGATCATAAATGTTGGCGGGGATGTGGAAAAAAAGGAACCCTTCTATGCTGCTGGTGGGAATGCAATCTGGTCCAGCCATTGTGGAAAACAGTGTGGAGGTTCCTAAAACAGCTAGAGATTGATCTACCATATGACCCAGCGATAGCACTCCTAGGCATATATCCTAAGGATTCATCTCATTTCCTTAGAAGTACGTGCTCAACCATGTTTATTGCTGCTCAATTTATAATAGCTGGGAAATGGAACCAGCCTAGATGTCCCTCAACAGATGAGTGGATAATGAAGATGTGGCACATTTATACAATGGAGTTCTACTCAGCGGTAAAGAAAAATGAAGTTATGAAATTTGCAGAAAAATGGGTGGACCTGGAAAGGATTATACTAAGTGAGGTAACCCAGGCCCAGAAAGCCAAGCGCCACATGTTCTCTCTCATATGTGGATTCTAGCTACAGATGTTTGGGCTTCTGCATGAGAATGAAAATACTTCGTAGCAGAGGCCAGTAAGGTAAAAAGGAGACATAAAGGGTAGAGAAAAGAAGGGAGGAGGATACTTAATAGGTTGATATTGTATATATGTAATTACAATGATTGTAATGGGGAGGTAATATGATGGAGAATGGAATTTCAAATGGGAAAGTGGTGGGAAGGGAGGGAATTACCATGGGATATATTTTATAATCATGGAAAATGTTAATAAAAATTAAAAAAAATAATGTTGGACTGAATGCATTACATTTTACATCATGGATGGTTATCAGTTTATGGGGGTAGGGATGGAATGTGGTGGTTTGATTCAGGTGTCCCCTATAAACTTAGGTGTTCTGTGCTAGGTTCCCAGCTTGATGGAGATTTGGGAATTAACACATCTTGGAGGCAGTGTATTGTTGGGGCCTGTCTTACAGGTATTATAGCCAGTTTCCCCTTGCCAGTATTTGGCATACTCTCCTGTTGCTATTGTCTTATGTTGGCCAGGGGGTGATGTCCACCATCTGCTTATGCCATCATTTTCCCCTGCCCTCATGGAGCTTCCCCTCGAGTCTATAAGCCAAAATAAACCTCCTTTTTTCCCCCAAAGCTGCTCTTGGTTGGGTGATTTATGCCAGCAATATGAATGTGACTGCAACAGTGTCCAAATCTCTTGGTTTTGTTTTTGTTTTTTGTTTTTCAGTTGTTCTAGGTAGGGTTTCACTATAGCCCAGGCTGACCTGAAATTCACTATGTAGTCTCAGGCTGACCTCAAACTCACAGTGATCCTCTTACCTCTGCCTCCCAAGTGCTGGGATTAAAGGTGTGCGCCACCACGCCCGGCTAATCTCGTTCCTTTTTAAAGCTAAATCATACCTTACTTGTGCCTCCAAACTTTGCCCTTCCCCAGCACAGCCTCTGCTGCTCCAACCAGGCTACTCCATTATTCTCCACCCTCCTCCTCCTCCTCCTCCTCCACCACCACTGCACCAAGCGTGCCTTACACATGCCTATCTCTAATGTTTGCTTATCTCATTTCTCCCTTCTGGAATGTTCTTCCCTTGTTCTTAGCTTTCTCAAGTGCTGTTTATATGTTACAGTTCACTTTAACCCTAGATTTCTGCAGGAAGTGTCTTTCCTACCATATCTGTGCCCTGGCCATTGGCGGGGGGTGGGGGGGTGGCCTTTCTGTCTCCTGGAATCTGCCATACTCATAGTGTACACTGAGAGTCACTTCCTGGTGCACCTATTTCTCAGCCACTGCCAGCTCCTGGAAAAGTTGGCATCATCTCTGTGTACCTCAGCTTAGCTCATTGCCAGGCCTTGCACACAGCAGGTGACTGATAAGGAAATGGGAAACACAGGATTAGAATGGCATTGGTTTGAACATTCTATTCAGTTCAGTGGGCACATTCAGTACCTGCAGACCCAGGTAGCCAGCCAGGACTGCCTCAACCTGGAGTAGCCACAGTTCAGATCAGAGGATTGATAGGCATGAATTCAAATTCATGCTGAGTTCCTTAATGTCCATGGGACTTTGGTCTGCCTCAGTTTACTCACTTAGGAAGGGGCAGATATTGTGGTCTGCACTACGCCAGATAAGTAGCCATTAGAGATCAGGTGGGAAGTATGGCATGCACTACTCAGCTCTAAGAGGCCACAGCACATCTTGGGTTTGTATGATGGCTCATCTTATGTACCAACTGGACTAGGCTGAGAGACATCTGGATTACTGATGTAATGTGACCTCTGGGTATTTTCTTTGAAAAGATGTCCAGAAGAAACTAGGACTTGAGTCAAAAGATAGAGTGGTATTGTATGTATGTAAGTAGAAGAACAGCTTAATGGGGGTGAAAAGACCCAAGTAAGGTCAGGGGAAGAGACTGAGTAAAGGAGAGAGGGCTAATCAAAATCTAAGAGGATATAAATAAGCCCTATGGAAAACTGCTTTTTTGGACAATGGAACACTCAGAAGCCATAGATTGTTACTAGAAAATTTTCAGTGCCTGGGATTGTGATATCTTCCAGTGAGTTTGCCAGGAAGGTACTTGATACCCCTAAAATGTTACAGGCCATTGCCGAGGCCCTTGGTTTCCCACCAGGAATCGATGGTAAGACCCTATTGCTGAAGACTCCACATACTTGGGCTACAAGGTCACTGAGAAATCCTGCTGGAGCTGAGCTGAAAACCTCCTCCATGTAGACCAGCTGTCAGAAAGCTGGAAAAAGCCACACTGCATGCAGTTCAATGGGAGAGAGAGAAATCACCAGTGAAGATAGTCAACAGTGGACACTGCAAGCCTTATATTTGGCCAGCCAGGCCAAATGAGCCAACAGGTACAATAGTGGCACGACTGTTATGGAGGAAACCAACTGCCCTCTAATTTGACTGGAGGCCTGCTCCATGGGAGGGAATACATCCCTGATACTGAAAAACTGCAACAGGGGTAGTCATGAGCCCTAGAGGTGTAATGTCTGCTGCTGCCTGGCTAAATGTATATATTGTGCTCACCAAATTACCCAGTAAGCACTTCTTTTAATGTTCATACCCATATATTAATGCCAACCTCACTTTTGGTTAGAGAAGCTTCTCTTTTCAGATGGCAGTGACCTTGGGATGACTCAGAAGGCACCATGGTACTTAGAAGTAACAGGAGTTCTCAGCACTAAAATATATCTACCATACCTTACAAGGCTCAGGGTCCATTGTGGAAGAGGTGGCAGAAAGAATGCAAGAGCCAGAGGAAGGGTAGGACTCCTTATAATGTGCTCTTCCAGATACAAAATGGCCTGGATATCCATGACCTCACAGTGCCTGACACTACCTACACAAGACCATCATGATAGGTGGAAAAGATCATGACATAAAAATAAAAGATAGACTGATTGAGAGGTGGAGGGGATATGATGGAGAGTGGGGTTTCAAAGGGGAAAGTGGGGGAAGGGAAGGAATTACCATGGGATATTGTTTATAATTTTGGAACCTGTTAATAAAAATAAATAAATAAATGAATAAATAAATTAAAGATAGAGTGACCAAAAAGACCTGCTGTAGTGATTTGAATTAGGTGTCCTCCATAAACTTAAACATTGTGAATTCTAGGTGCCCAGCTGATGGCAATTTGAGAAGTAACCCATCCTGGAGGCAGTGTATTGCTGGGGCTTATGGGTATTATAGCCAGTCTCCCCTTGCTAGTTTGGCACACTCTCCTATTGCTATTGCCGATCTGATATTGGCCAGGAGGTGATGTCCACCCTCTGCTCATGCCATCATTTGCCCTTGCCATCATGGAGCTTCCCCTTGAGTCTGTAAGCCAAAATAAACCCTTTATTCCCCCCAAAAGTTGCTCTTGGTCATGTGTTATCTGCAATGCGAACCTGACTGCAACATGTGGGTGGGAACCACTATCCAGCACAGCAAACAGGCTGAGCAAGGGTGAACTCGGTCTCTGCTCAGCTAGGATGTCCATCTTGGACATCAGAGGTCCTGGTTCTCGGGTCTTTAGACTCAGACCAGACCATAGGCTCCCCTGAAGCTCCAGTTTGTGGGGTTTCTTATCTTCCATAATCACAAGGCAGCCCCTCATGATAAACTTCCAGATGTCTCCATGAATCCCACTGGCCCTAGTTGTCTGTGGGGCCTGGTCCCCTGGTCATGGCATAATAAAGGGAGCGCTCCCATAGAACCCAAATCTGGGGGTTCTCATCAGGAAGCAACCTCAGAGCTCTGCGGGCACAAGCTTTCCTTCTGGGCACAATTCAGAAGCTTCGGGATAAATTCAGCATGGAGAGAAATAAAGAAGCTAGAACCCTGGGCTGGAGAGATGGCTTAGCAGTTAAGCACTTGCCTGTGAAGTCTAAGGATCCTGGTTCTGGTCTTGATTTCCCAGGACCCACTTTAGCCAGATGCACAAGAGGGCGCACGCATCTGGAGTTCGTTTGCAGTGGCTGGAAGCTCTGGCGCGCCCATTCTCTCTCTCTCTCTCTCTGTCTCTTTCTCTCTCTGTCACACTCAAATAAATAAGTAAAAATGAACAAAAAAAATTAAAAAAAAAAAGAAGCTAGAAGCCTTTTGTTATTAAATGTCCATCCATGTCCTGTTGCTCATGCACTGTAAATGACCTTTCTGGATGCCAGACTTCCCTCCCAACCCCCAAGCCCCACACTACTAATACCACAAGAAACAAAACCAAATGTTGGCCAGGCGTGGTGGCGCACGCCTTTAATCCCAGCACTCGGGAGGCAGAGGTAGGAGGATCACTGTGAGTTCGAGGCCACCCTGAGACTACATAGTGAATTCCAGATTAGTCTGGGCCAGAGTGAGACCTACCTCGAAAAACGAAAACAAAAACAAAAAAGTTGGGCTTGTCTCCTGGTCACATGACTAGCAGAGAAATGTTGGTATCTGTGACAGTCTCATGCTCAATGGACAGGGATTGCGAATGGCTATTTTGATTCTGACTTTTTTTTTTCTTCCTCCAAAGGCAAATCCTGTAGTAACTGGAATTCCCAAAGTTTTTCTTACCATGGACCCCTTGTCTGACTAATCTTATGGTTGTAAACAAGTCCCATTCTCAGAAAAGTAGATAAGCATTCCTGGAATTGAATTTTACTGGTTACTAGAGAGTCTACTTTAAATTATGGGTTTTGTTTTTGTTTGTCCTTAAATTTTTTATTTATTTGAGAGAGAAAGAGGGCAGGGCTTCCTGCACTGCAGGCGATGCCGTTTTGTGCATCTGGCTTTACATAGGACCTGGGGAATACAACCCAGGCCTTCAGGCTTTGCAAACACGTGCCTTTAACCACTGAGCAATCTCTTCAGCCCTGTTTGTTTATGAGACAGGGTTTCACTGTAACCCAGGCTGACTGTGAAGTCACAACCAGGCTGGCTGGACTCACATTTACAGTGATCCTCCTCCCTTAGCCTCCAGAGTGCTGGGAGTATATGCTTGAGCCACCACACCTGTCCTACTTTAAAGAATTCTTTGTACACGGCAGGAGCAAGCGAAAAGGCTTTGCAAAGCCCAAAGCATCCCTCCTTTCCCTCCACAGCCACTGGAGAATGAAAACAACCAGTAAGAAATGACTGCTCTTGGGAGAAAGAGAGCCACTGGTCTTTCGCTGCTGGTGAGACCCGAAGCAAGATGACCTCATGGCCCTCGGCACCACTGTCCTGTTTTATTCCTGTAAATGTTTGCACAAGGGCCAGCGTTTTGCTGCCCAGGCATCCCTCAACTTTCTGTGGACAGCTCCCACACTCCACCAGCAGGACTGCATGCTGTGGCCATCCCGTGACATCTTGGGCTGCATTTCTTCCTGACCCCCACTCTTTCCTCCCGGAAGCCCTTCCTCTTTCCCACCCAGTCACTGCAAATGACCTTGTTGAAATGCCCTGTTGACGTGCAATTAGTACGCCATGCAGCAGACACCAGGGTCTTCCCATCCGTAAGATCAGATCTGAGAAGTGAGATCATAACCCAGATGACCAGGAGGACTGAGTCAAAAATGAGCTCAGGGTTGGAGAGATGGCTTAGTGGTTAAGGTGCTTGCCTGCAAAGCCAAAGGGTCCAGGTTCGATTCCCCAGGACCCACGTGAGCCAGATGCACAAGGTGGCGCATGCATCTGGAGTTCATTTACAGTGGCTGAAGCCCCGGCACACCCAGTCTCTCTCTCTCTCTCAGATAAATAATTTAAAAGATTAGAAATCAATAAATTGATAAAGATAAGCTCAGTAGAAGTGGCAGATTAGGTATAAGCACTGCTCTCATAGCCAGCCAGAGAACCTTCTCTACAGATATTGAGGGGACTCAAAATTCATCAAAGCAAAAAACATAAGAGGTTGCTGAAGCTCAGCACTAAAGGGGACCCCTGTCATGCCCTCCAAGGCTCAGTAGCATTGTGGAAGAGGGGCGGAAAGAATGTCAGAGTCACGGGACGGGAAGGCATAGAGTGGGCACGGGCCTCCTGAGAGGAATTGACTGGTGCATTCATGACCCCACAGTGATTATGACACCCACTGAAAAGCGCCCTCAGTGGAGTGGGGGGCAGGACAGAAGGGACAAGGAGGATAACCTGATGGGAATATGACCAATTCATAGTATGCTCATATGTAAAGTTCCCAATAAAAACATTTCTGTCAGGTGCGGTGGCGCACGCCTTTAATCCCAGCACTCGGAAGGCAGAGGTAAAGAATCACTGTGAGTCCTAGGCCACCCTGAGCCTACATAGGGAATTCCAGGTCAGCCTGGGCTACAGAGAAACCTTACCTTGAAAACCCAAAACAGTAAAAAATTAGAATGCAGTATGACATCCTGCATCATGTAAGCTACCATTACAGAGTTAGAGGTACTTGCTTCGCAAATCATATTTTAAATATTTACTTATTTGAGAAAGAGAGAAGAGAGGGCACGTCAGGGTCTCTAGCCACAGCAAACTCCAGATGTATGCCCCTTCCCCCTTGTGTATCTGATCTACATGGGTACTGGGGAATCGAACCTGAGTCCTTTGGCTTTGCCAGCAAGTGCTTTCACCGCTTAGCCATCTCTCCAGCCCCAAATTATATTTTAACTAGTAGATGGCCATACTGCGCTGTCTATGACAAATATTTTAACAGTTTCTACTGATTGCAATTCTGTGTGTTAAATTAAGAAAAATCCAGAGGTCTCCATACTCCTTAGGATTATTTATAAAAGTCTTTTCTTAGGGCTGGAGAGCTGGCTTAGTGGTTAAAATGCTTGCTTGCAAAGCCTACAGACTCAGGTTTGATTTCCCAGGACCCGTGTGAGCCAGGTGCACAAGAAGACACTTACATCTGGAGTTCATTTGCAGTGTCTAGAGGCCCTGGTGCCCATTTTTTTCTCTCTCTATCTGACTTTTTCTCTCCCAAATAAATAAAAATAAATTTTAAAATGTCTTTTCTTTTTAGAGCTGGGCGTGGTGGTGCACGCCTTTAATCCCAGCACTCAGGAGTAGGAGGATCGCTGTGAGTTCGAGGACACCCTGAGACTCCATAGTGAATTCCAGGTCAGCCTGGGCCAGAGTGAGAACCTACCTTGAAAAAACAAACAAGCAAAAAAAAGTCTTTTCTTTATGTAGAGACTTGACTTTTGGTTATGATGCAAAATAAAGTTTCTGATTAAAACAAAATAAGCTCTGTGCCCCTAAAAGAAAGGGCCTATCTGGAACCAAAGTAACTCCATTTTCAGGGTGTAAAAGGAAGGGTTACTGGAGATAACAGGAAATTGTCATTTCTGGGGTTTGAAAAGCTTATATCAAGTCAAATCAAAGTATTTACCACATGGTACAGGCTGCAAAGGATCCAAGGAAATGTAAGATATTGTGTCTCTGAGGAAAACCAGCCATGGATAGTGGCTGACATTTGTATGTCGGTTGTTAGATCTGGCATTCATGAGGCAGAAAACCCCACGGCAGTATCCTCTCGTGTTCGAGAAGTGCGAAGGTAGCCTCCAAGTACTGGCCCACCCAGTTCCAGGGCTGCTTCTCTGCACTTGGACGGGAGCCCCTCCTCCTTGTCTTCCTGCCCAGTGTGGCTGTTGGAACACTGGGCCACTGCATTCTAATTCCAGCCATGGGAAAGCAGTTATTGCAGGGGATGGGCACTTTCTAAAAGTTAACATATAAGCTGAGAGTCTTCCTCGTGGCATTTTCACAATGCTTAGATTTAGTTGCCTCTGCTCCACCTCCCCCGTGTTCCTGGTCTCCTGACCGAAACCCTCTGCCCCCAGGGTTCCCTGTCCCACTTTCAAATCACATGTATTCTATTGCTGTTCCCTCCTGCTTCCCTTAAAGCTTCTTTATTCCCATCTCATGGCCCCTTTAATTTCCTGGCCTCTATCCTACATACATATTATTCCCACATTAATCAATTAGAAGCCAGGATCTACACATGAAAGAGCATGCAGTATTTGTCTGAGCCTGGGTTACCTCATTTAATATACTTTCTAATTCCATCATTTTCCAGTAAATTTCAAGTTTTTCTTATGGCTGAATAAAATTCCACTGTGTATATGCACCACGTTTCCATTGTCCAATTGTCTGTTGATGGACAGCTATGCTGAATCCATTCCCTAACTGTTATGAATAGAGCAGCAATGTCTTCTTCTTAGAGAACAGCTCCCAGCATTGGCACATGTCACTTCTGTCAGGTCTCCTTGTCCAGAAGTCAAGAGACATGCTGGCACCCAGCTGAGGAAGGCTGGGGAAGGCAGCTTTTGTTCTAGAGATCATGTGAGCAGGCTGTAGGTATGTTGGAAGAGGGGGAAGTGGGGCATAATTTTTGTGAAGTAATGAGTGCTCACCACAGTACACGGGAGGGAAACATGGGTGTGTGGCTGGCAGCTGGTATTGGGCAGAAGCTGAGCTGTGCCCTGGTCCATCCTCACAGGCCTGTGTGTTCCTGTCACTAGGATCTGAAGGTCTTAGCCCTTGCAGGCCATTTGTCCCTAGGCCCCCTGTTTGCCCATGCACTGACTGGCCTTGACATTGATGGGCCTTCATCTTAAGCTGCCACCTGCTCTTGACATCCATTCCCTAATAACAAAAAGCATCCCTAGACGAGAGGGCATGTGAGGCTGAGAAGGTGGTTGCGGCTGAACAGGAGGGAGGACACCATGAAGCCATCAGGAGGAGCAGCTGAGGGACGGGGCTCGATGCCCAGGTGCCTGGCACAATAGGCCATGTTTCACGAGGATTGCCCCACTCTGAAAGTCTTCCTGAAAGGGCTGGAGAGATGGCTCAGCAGTTAAGGTGAAAATCTCCCTGTGTGTCCCTATCTATTTTCCCCTCCACACGCCCTGGCTGCTAGGGGCACACCAAGGCACATGCTGCTGCAGGTAGCAGGGACCCTGACCTTTGGACTGACACCGCCCTTTCTCCTTTCACACCCCGCACATCTCTAAGGTCTCTCTGCTGCGAAGGAGAGGTGTGGCATCTTTAATATGGCTGATGGGCGGTGCCCCCCAGACACCAGGGACCTGGGGTCTTCTAGAGCTGTGACAGGGCAGGCCACCCTCATGGACCTGGCTACACCTTCAAGGGCCAGGCAACCAGCCACGCTCTGTCTGCTTTTTCCATATTTACCCCTAAACTTTCCTTCAAACAATTGAGAGGAAGTACTGTCAGCCCCAGCTGGCCAGGATACACGTGTCTGCAGCTTTTTCCAGGGAGGGAGCTGCTGGGCCGGGGTGATGGTCACAGGAAGGAAACCCAACCTGCTCCATCCAGGAAGCAATAATCCCACCTCGCTGCTCACCAGCCGGCTCAGCGTCCTGGTGCTGCCAGAGACAAGGCAGGCCGTGCCCACAAACAGGCCCCCGAGAATACGCCTCTATGTGCCAGCTAATACGTGCCCAGCTGGCTCAGTACGTAGACATCTCCGTGAGCACTCATAGCCTCTCTTCCTGCTGCCCTGAGTGGTTTTGGACAAATTTTCTTACTGGATCCTTCTCCTCCTTTTTTTTTCCTTTTTTTTTTTTTTTGCTTGTGTATATATGTGTGGTGTGTATACGTGTATCTGTGTGTTCATATGTGGAGACACACAAGTATGTGCAAGTGCACTTGCATGTGGAAGTCAGAGATTGGTGTTGGTTGTCTCCCTCTCTCGGCCTTCACTTTTTACTTATTTACTTAGTGTGTCTGCGTGTGATAAGTGTATTGTGGTGTATGAGTGTGCACATGCGGATATGCGCACCTCGTGTGCTGCTTGTGTGGAGGCCAGAGGAGAATGTTGGGTCTCTTCCTCAATTGTTCATCCACCTGTCCCCTTGAGGTGGCTGAACCTGGAGCTGCTGGCCAGTGAGTCTCAGCGATTCTCCAGCCTCTACGACGGGTTCCCAGCGGTGTGTGGCCACGTCCAGCTGTTTATGCGGGGCGAGGGAGTTGAGCTCAGGGTGAATCAGGCCCTCTCTGGCCCTCATGCTTGTGTGGCAAGTGCTCTTATCCAATGCCATCTCCCTAGCCCCTCCACCATATATATATATATTTCAAGGTAGAGTCTCTCTGTATCCCAGGCTGACTTAGAATTTACCATGTAGTCTCAGGGTGGCCTCAACCTCATGGTAATCCTCCTACCTCTGTCTTTCCAGTGCTAGGATTAAAGGCGTGCTCTACCATGCCCGGCTTACCCCTCCACCTTATTTTGTGAGACAGACTCTCATTGAATCTGAACATCACTGCTTCGGCTGAAATAGCTAGCTAGCAAGTCCTGGGGATCCTCCTGTCTCTGCCTCCCCTGTAGGGGTGTGCACTACATACCTGGCCTCATAGGTGCTTGCATGGCAATCACTTTACCTATTGAGCCATGGCCCCAGCCCCTGGAACTTTCTTTTCCAACTTGAACCATCCTCAGAGGATTCACCTTTCCACTACTTCCAAGGATCCCAGGAGAGGCAATAAATGTAGCACGAAGAGGTATGGAGACAACAGAAACTTCACCTGTGGGCCCCAAGCTCCCTCTGAACCAATGCAAGGGCTCTGGCTAAGGTCAGCACATTGCTCACTGTGATTGGTGTCACGGGGCACTATGGACTGGGTAGCCCGAACACCAGAAGTATGTTAGCTTGTGGACTTGGAGACCATAAACCTGGGTGTGAGCAAGGATGGCTCCTTCTTTGGCCCTGAGGAAAACTGCTCAGGGCATCTTGCAGCTTTAGCACCTTGTTAACCATCTCTGACATAATAGATGCCTTGCTCCTGTCTTTGCCTTCATGTCCTGGGGTCATCTCTGGGTCCAAATTTCTGCTTTCTATGACATATGAGATTGTAGCTTCAATCATGAGATTGAACCCAAATCCTGGAATTTTATTTATCCCTGTAAAGGTGCAATCTCTAAGTAAGGTTACATTTGGAGTTTAGAACAATTTGTTTTTTGAGGTAGGGTCTCACTTTAGTCCTAGTCCAGGCTGACCTAGAATTCACTATACAGTCTCAGGGTGGCCTTGAACTCATGGAGATCCTCCTACCACTGCCTCCCATGTGCTGGGGCTAAAAGGCGTGAACCAGCATATGGCTTTTTTAAAAAAATATTTTATTTTGCCAGGCATGGTGGCGCATGCCTTTAATCCCAGCACTCGGAAGGCATAGGTAGGAGGATTGCCATGAGTTTGAGGCCACCCTGAGAATATAGAGTGATTTCCAGGTCAGCCTGAGCTACAGTGAGACCCTACCTCAAAAAAGCAAAGAAATATATTTATATAATTTTAAATTTTGATTTATTTATTTTAGAGAGAGAGAAAATTGGTGCCAGGGTCTCTAGCTGCTGCAAACAAACTACAGATGCATGTGCCACCTTGTGAATGTGGCTTTTGTGGGTCCTGGGGAACCAAACAGTGGTCCTTTAGCTTTTCAGGCCAGCACCTTAACCACTAAACCATCCTTCCACCTCTGGGGTTTAGAACTGTGACAGCTATTTCCAACAGAAAATGGGGTGGTTTTGCTTGAGTGTTTAATCACAGGATTTTTGAAAATGTTTTTGTTTTATTTGCAAGGAGAAAGAGAGAGAGAGAGAGAGAGAGAGAGAGAGAGAATAGCCATGGCCTCTTGCCACTGCAAACTCCAGATGTATGTACCACTTTGTGGATCTGGCTTTATATGGGTACTGGGGAATCAAACCCAAGCCCTCAGACTTTGCAAGCAAGCACCCTTAACTACTGAGCCATATCCCCAGTCCTTATAGAATGTCTTTAAATAACAAATTCATTCAGAGGTATCAAAGCCAGGCAAGCAGGCAAAGGCAGAAAGCCCATGTTTATTCTAAAGACAGGCCTGCAGCAATGAGGCTCAGTCTGCAGGGAACAAACACTGGGACTCCCTCCTGAAGGTGGGCTCAGGATGTGTGGGACCAGGTCAAGGATTGGCTAGTAAGGATCCTAAGAGGATTGGCATGCTGCCAAGCCCATCAGACATCATCTGTGAAGTAGACCACTCTTGTGATCCACCTGCCCCATGAGCTTCAGTTTTCTCTTTTTAATTTTATTTTAGAGAGAAACAGAGATAGAGATTAAAAGGCAAAGAAAGAGAATGGGCATACCAGGGCCTCCTGCCACTGCAAATGAACTCCAGATGTATGTGCCACTTTGTGTATCTGCCTTTACATGAGCTCTGAGGAATCAAACCCAGGCCATCAGACTTTGCAAGCAAGTGCCTTTAACCACTGAACCATCCCCCCAGTGTGAGCCTCAGTTTTCTTGCCTGCAAGTCAGTGCCTCTTAATGGCTCCCGTCCCTGTGGCAGCATTCTGTGCATGAACCCCCTCATTATCTCATTCGTGAAGTAAGGTGGCATCTTCTAGGTCCTGAGCCTTAGCACTGGGTATACTGGATGTCCTGGAGTTAAAAAAAAATTAAGGAGGGCAAATCTATCAGGATCTGCAAGGCAACAGGGAGGGGGTGTTGGGATTCAGAAACTGGGTAAATACAGTGAGAAGTATTTGGGTCTGTGGCATGGTTCCTGAAGGAAGTGCACCTTTAAGATAGAAGCTGAGGACCTCAACCCATGGAATTTGATGTCAACAGACCCAAGACTACCTGTGGCCAGTATGCAGGGGTGACCTGCAGCTAATCCTGCCCATCTGTCAGGATGCTCACATACCCAGTGGCTCTTCAGCCAGGAAGACAGGCTCTACCACTGTTGGAAATGTCTGCAACTGAGCCAGAGGGAGAGTTCAGACTTGGCATCTAGGAAGACTTTGCTCACTGTTCCTGAACACTAAGCAGGGGATAAAGTCAAGAAAGTAGAGACTGGAGAGATGGCTCAGCCATTAAAGCTGCTTGCTTGCAAAGCCTGATGGTCCAGGTTCAATTCCCGAGTACCCAGATAGATCATAAAATGTTGCATGCATCTGGAGTTCACTTGCAGAGGTCCTGGTGAGTACTCCTGCCTTCCCTCCCTCCCTTTCTTTCTGCAAAGAAAGAAAGAAACCCTGATCACATTAGATGTGGCTGGAATTCACAAGCTACGATCCCCACAGCTGCGGGCTGTGAGCTGTGGCTCTGCCTAATGGGCTGTGTACATTGTGACTCAGACGCAGTCAGACAAGACAGCAATTAGCAGGACAAAGCAGAAGCTTGCAGGGAACAGGGTCCAGGCACCGGTGCCAGGCTGGCCTTAGCCTGTGCTCTCTGAAAAGGGACTGACTGATGTTCCCAACTAGAAACCAGAGATGCCCAGGGACCTGTAAGCAGGGCTGGGCACCACATTCCAACTCAGGAGAGGGACTGAGCTCTTCACCTGCTCTGCCCTGTGACATGAGGCTCACTCCTCTCTCTTCCCAGCCGGTGGGAGTCTGAGGTCGAAGTGCTCAAGTGCACGTAGTGACAGCCAAAGTCAAAATACCCATAGGCTGACTCTGTGGCAAGCTCTCAATTGATGTAGAGTTGACATTGTGTGTGTGTGTGTGTGTGTGTGTGTGTGTGTAACTTTCCCTGGGGAGAACAGCCCAGCAAGGACCCAGATAATAGACCAAAGCACAATTATATCAAAACCAGAGTCTACAGGGGTCACTTACAGAGTGGGGTGAGGGGTTGCTTACAAGAACATGGATGACTCAAAGGCAGCTGCAGTACTGAAAAGCTCACCCCAACACAGGTGAGGACTCATGGAAGCTGCATCTCTGGAGTGCACCCCACAACCTCAGCTGCTTGGAGTTTCCAACACACTATGTGACTTGCAGGTAGCTTTGATGGCAGAGTCCCCTTCCCAAGCAGGCGTTGACCCCGTAGGGTAGAGTCTTGCAACCTGTTACCCAGACTTGTTGACCTCCTTAGTGTCCCAGCTCTGCCACCCAGGAGGAAGGTGGGGACATGCCATCCTCAGGGAGGTGCAGACTGGATGCATGAGCTCCAGAGCCGAGGACGGTGGGGACACAGGGTCTTCAGGGAGTTGGGCTGTGGCTGACTTTCTTTTCCTAGCCTGACAATCACCAAACAGGCTCACAGACAGACTTAGGGCTCATGGGCTTCAGTCAGGCTCTAGAGAAGAGACTGAGAAGTCTTTTGGGGGTATCTAGTTCTTCTAGAATGTTCTCTTAGGAATGGAAGGAGGATGGCTTTTCATATGTTGTTTCTAAGTTCTTTTTATAAAAATATTTTTTATTTTTATTTATTTATTTGAGAATGACAGACAGAGAAAGAGGGAGAGAGAGAAAATGGACACGCCAGGGCCTCCAGCCACTGCAAACGAACTCCAGATGCGTGCACCCCCTTGTGCATCTGGCTAACGTGGGTCCTGGGGAATCGAGCCTTGAACCAGGGTCCTTAGGCTTCACAGGCAAGCGCTTAACCACTAAGCCATCTCTCCAGCCCCGTTTCTAAGTTCTTTATACTATGCTGTAAAGAAAGCTTGTGTTATTCCAACACAGCATAATCAACTCCAGAGAAGCAGCTCTGGACACACCGTCACAGGGAATCCCAGCGTTGGCCTCATGCGAAGCTGACCTTGTACCCTGTTTTCATGCAAAAGGTGACACATGTGCAAGGTTGTACATGGCACAAGGTGACACATGCGTCTGGAGTTCAATTACGGTGGCTAAAGGCCCTGGAGCCCCATTCTTTTCCTCTCTCTCTCACTCGCTCACTCTCACTCTTGCTCTTTCTCATAAAAAAGGGCCAGTCTGTTGGGCTTGCCTCAAAAATAAAATCAAATATGTAACGAATCCACGGCATTTCTGGTAGCATTCACCCATGTTATAGCCTGTGAATTCATTACAGCCTGGATTCTGAACACACACATACACACACATTGCATTGAGCATGCTACCAACCCCAACACTGCCTGGAACAACTCAACTCCGAGTTGAGATTATTTGTGCTCTGAATTGTTTGTTTTGTACATACACAATTTTCTGCTCTGATGGAAATGTCACGGTTTAATTATGGGAAGCGGGCTGGCGGGATGGCGCAGTGGATGGAGTGCTCGCCACTCAGGCTTGAGTACTTGAGTTCAACCCCAAACTCCATACAAAAATCCCAGCTAGATGGGAGGAGGTGAGAAATCCCAGAAGTTCCTGGAAACTTTCAACAAGTGTAGTGAAGCTCGAGTGAGGTAGGAAGGAGTGGACCAACCCAAAAATTTTCCTCCCCTATACACATGAACATGGATGCATACATGCATACATACACAAAAATAGTTTAAGCTGAGTGGGTTGGTACATGCGTTTAATCCTAGCACTTGGGAGGCAGAGGTAGGAGGATCACTGTGAATTCAAGGTTAGCCTGGTACTACAGAGTAAGTTCCAGGTCTAGCCTGGGCTACAGTGAGACCCTACCTCAAAAAAGTTTTTCTTTTTTTTTTTTAAAGTATTTTGTTTATTTATTTGAGAAAGAGAAAGAAGCAGAAGAAAGAAGAGACAAAAGGTGCACCAAGGCCTCCAGCCACTGCAAACGAACTTCAGATGCATGTGCCAGCTGGTGCATCCAGCTTTATGTGGGTACTAGGGAATTGAACTTGGGTCCTTTGACTTTTCAGGCAAACACCTTAACTGCTAAAACATCACTCCAGCCTGAAAAACATTTTTATTTGTTATTATAGAAAACAAAGACTTTCAATATTATCCTGCCACACTCCTCAATAGGTATCAAATTAGTATGTCTTTATATTGGATTGGGCTAGAATGTTTGATTTCAAAAATTGTTGCTTGAGGGAGGGAATTACCATGGGATATATTTTATAATCATGGAAAATGTTAATAAAAATTAAAAAAAATTGTTGCTTGAACTGATGAGTTCATTTTCATAAAAAAGTTATTGACCTTACATGGATGATTTTCCTCTGGTCTCTGAATCTACCATGTGTACAGTTCCCTTTTATACTCTAGATCTACCACAAAGGCACTTTCTCTAACTCCAGGCCTGTTGCCTATGTAATTTATTTATCTAAACTTGGGGTAACCATGAGTATAACTCTCTGGAACTCTTCTGCTTCTCCGCTGCCGCTTCAATTTCCTATACACCTCACTTTTTAGTAAAAGTGTGTATTTTGCTGAATTTTTTTGGTCTTTTTCCCCCCTAGGCTGCTTTGGTGTGGTACCTACACCACCATCTTAACCGGAAGTCCATAACTCTCTTTAATATCCATTCTGCACTGCCTGGCATGCTCTCCTATTCTCCCCCCAGCCATTTCTCCTAAGTGATCCTCATCGACTGTGCTGTGTTTCCCATCTGAGTGCGTGTTTTCTACTTTCCACGTGAGGATGGCCCTCCTCTAGCCTTCTTCCTAGATCCGAGTTTCCCTTAAGTGCAACCCACAATTTGTGATTTCTCCCTGAACTTAAATAAACTTAATAATTTATCATTTAGTCTTCTTGAGTCTGTTTTTATCAATTCTTTGTTAAAAATAGGATAGGACTCAAACTTGGGTTTCATAGATTGTGGGGTCCCCTCCTGACCTCCAAAATTCTGCATCAAAATCTTTTCTATTCAAGCCAGTGTGACTTGAGCACTGGTCAGGAATCTAAGCAGGGCATCAAGATTTTATGTGTCTCAGGAGTGAGATGTTCTGAACTTTCAGTGATGATTTGATAAACAGGTGATGTGAGGTCAGCATCCTGTTTGTCTTCAGCTGCTGATATCTGCATGACATTCTGCTGGGCCTCTGGGAAAAGCCTCCTTCGTTTGGGTCTTTTCCTGTGCCTCATAACAGTGGTCGTTATCATCATGATGTTTGTGTATTTGTAAAGCCATTTCACTCTTGCGGTAAAAATAATGATTGTTTTCTCTGGAATAAAAACAGAGGCATATAAAATTTATTCCATTGACCACTGACTGTGTATAAAAGAAAGTAATAGGCCTTTCTTTGTAAAAAGTAATAAGAAATATTTGGCCATGACTTAATGCTTTATGTAAAAATAAGCATATCCATCTCACAGCATGCAAATCTGCTTTTGTCTTTAATAAACAGCAAAATTATATGTGTATCAAAGAATCACTTAAAAACAAATTTCCCTATGATTGTTATCAGTGAATATTTATATTTATATACTTATAAGTTGGGGTCACATGGAAGTTTCTCAGACATACAGGGGCAAGTTTAAGAAACCCTGCTGCAGGAAATCACTTGTAGACCCTGATTCTTCTGCTTCTGGCCCGGGCCTCAGAGGAGACACAGAGGATGGCCAGCTGCTGGGCTCCCATCCAGGTACTTGAACTCTGCGATATTCAGATGGAAACTTGTCTTGCCAAAGCCAGTTGGTCTCTATTGTGCGTCCAACTAAAATTAGGGATAGTCCATTGCTTCATGGAATGAGAAGAGCTCCAGGCCATTGGCTATCATATCTCACCTGGCAGAGAGGGTGAGTAGAATGGGAGTTGGTCCCCACGGCTGGCTTTGTCACCAGCCCAGCTTGGTCCCCAACTGCTGAAAGTCTGGACAAGTAGTCTACGAGCTTTCACTTTTGCAGAATGGAGGTGGCTGCATCTGGCCCAAGGACTTTTTTAAAAAATTATTTTTATTCGAGAGAGAGAAAGAGGCACAGAGGGAGGGAGGGAGGAAGGGAGAGAGAGAGAAAGAGAGAGAGAGAGAGAGAATGGGCACACCGGGACCTCTAGCTGATGCAAACAAACTCTAGATACATGCACCAGCTTGTGCGTCTGGCTTACATGGGTCCAGGGGAATCGAACCTGGGTTCTTTGGCCTTGCTGACAAGTGCCTTAACCACTAAGCAATCTTTCCAGCCCAAGCCCAAGGACTTTTGGAGGGTTCCATGTGTGAATGTAACATTCTGGGTGGTCCACGGTGACATGACTTATCAACCTATCAGAGATCCTCAGAATCTTGCAAATGATCAGAAGGTGCAGATGGGGGAAGGTTTCCTGGGAGCACGTTAATGCATGAAGCCCAGAATGAGAGTCGTGATCAGTCTGAAGAAGAGCCACTAAGACAATGGGCCCTCCCCACTGAGGCACTCACCAAACGTGCATATCGCCTCATTCCCCACATTTTTCTTCTTTGTGGAGCTGCAGAACAGATGCTCCAGGCTGGAGAGATGGCTTAGCGGTTAAGCGCTTGCCTGTGAAGCCTAAGGACCCTGGTTCGAGGCTCGATTCTCCAGGAACCACATTAGCTAGATGCACAAAGGGGCACACGCATCTGGAGTTTGTTTGTAGTGGCTGGAAGCCCTGGCGTGCCCATTCTCTCTCTCTCTCTCTATCTCTGCCTCTTTCTCTCTCTGTCGCTCTCAAATAAATAAATAAAAATGAACAAACAAAAATTAAACAAAAAAGAACAGATGCTCCATGAGACTGTGTGACCTTCCTTGAGTCATAGAGCTGATATTTGACTCTTTTATTGTGTCCCTTCCCAAGGCCAGACCCACCTCTGGCAAGTGCTTTCTGCCAGAGGATAATCTCTCCACAGTGGAGTGACTTATGGATCCTTTGTCTTCATAACTTTGGCTCTAAGGTATGAGAAGCCATGTGGCTTCTGACCTTTTTATTTTTATTTATTTATTTTTTTGGTTTTTCAAGGTAGGGTCTCACTGTAGTCTAGGCTACCTGGAACTCACTATGTAGTCTCAGGGTGGCCCTGTACCCTCCCAAGTGCTGGGATTAAAGGCATGCACTACCACACCTGGCTAACCTCTGACCCTTTTTATGGGCAAAGGACAGGGGTGATCTGCTGTGCCAGGAGCTAGTCAGAGTCCAGTTAGCTTTTCATTGCTGGTAGAAAGTGCCTGACCAAGGCAGTTTATGGGAGGAAAGGGGTTATTTTGGCCTAAAGTTTCAAGGGGAATCTCCCTAATGGCAGGGGGAAATGTGGCATGAGCAGAAGCTGGGCATCACCTCCTGACCAACATCAGGTGTGCAACAGCAGCAGGAGAGTATGCCCAGCACTGGCAAGGGGAAGATGGCTATAACACCCATAAGCCAAACCCACACACCATATGCTTCCTCTGGGAAGCTCCAATTCCCAAATTGCTACCAGCTGGGGACCTAGCAATCAGAACATATAAGTTTATGGGGGATACCTGAATCAAACCATGACAGCGGGCATACAGTCACCTTTGGAAATGCTGAGTAGCAGGTCACTGGAACCTATGAAGAAGGTGGCTCCAGATGGAACACTGGCTTTGTACGTATCACCTGTCCCTGAAAGTCCCCCCATAAAGTGAATTTCAGATATTAGCCACCAAAGGTCAGAGATGTGAGGGACCTGGGTGGGAGTCTCCCAATCTCACTCCTTCCATCACCCCCTCCATCCTCAGGGTAGTCTTTGAGCTGCTTGGTTATTCCAGATGCCTCTTCCTTCCCTGGGGCAAGGAGTGACTAAGAACCCTTCCAGCCCATTCACTACACACCTGAATTCTTGCTCCAGTCATAAATGCACAGATAGATGGATGCAAATCCAATAGCAGAATAGCATAACAATGTCTGGAGTACATAAATAACTTCCATAATGTGACAACAAAAATGACTAAAAGATGGGCTGGCGAGATGGTTCAGTGGTTAAGGCCTGAGAAGCCTAAGGACCCATGTTTGATTCTCCAGTACCCATGTAAGCCCGATGAAGGTGGTGACACATGCATCTGGAGTCCGTTTGCAGTGGTGGGAGGCCCTGGCATGCCCATTCTCTCTCATAAATATAAAAAAAAATAAAATATTTTAAAAAATTGACTAAAATATGGCCAGAAAGACTTGAATAGATGCTTCTTCAAAGGAGATGTCCCACAGGTCCATATGCATGTAGAATGGTTTTCAGTAGCAACACTTATGAGGAAAAGGTGAATCAAAGCCATTAGGTGCTACACTGTATCAGGATGGCTATTATCCATGTGATGATGATGATACAACTTCCAGGTCACAGTCCTTCACGGAGGGGAAGGCACGGCAGCAGGAACTTGAGGCAGATGTTCACGGTGAGCCCACAGCGAGGAAGCAGAGAGCTGGGTGCTGCAGCTCAGCCGCCCCTCCTTTTTCCTCCAATGCAGGACGTCAGCCTATGGGATGGAGTGGTGCTCTCCACGGTCAAGGTGGGTCTTCCCATCCCAGTCACCCCAGTCGAGAGAACTCCTCACGGGCGTACCCAGAAACTAGTCTAATTTACATAATCTCTCGGGGTGATTCTAGGTCTTCTCAGTTTGACAATAAATATCAACGATCACAGATAGTAATTAATAAAAACAGAAAGTGAGCATGGACCAGGATGGAGAACTTGGAAGCCTTGTGTGTTGCTCGTAGGAATGTAAAAATGATGGGAAAGACCTCTAGTCGTTCCTGACAAAGTTAAACAGTTAACCAGATGTCCACTTGCAGTTTTACCTTGATGATTCTATCCCAAAGAACTGAAAGCAGGAGCGCTAAGAGATACTGTACAACAGTGTTCAGAGCAGCACCGCTCCCCAGAATCAAAGCGAGGAAAAGCTAAGCGCTAAGCATTCCCAGTAACAAAGGAATAGGGAAGCCAAGTGAGCTGTATGTGCACACAACAGAATCTTACTCAGCCACGGTGAAGAATGAAGTTCTCCAATACATAGATAAACCTGGACACACTGTCTGAAATGAAACTAGCTAGACAAAAGGACAAGACTGTAATTTTACCAAAGGAGGCAAGTTCATAGGCAGCAGGTAGAATGGAGGTTCCAGCAGCTGGAAGGGTTAATGTTTTCTTTTTCTTTCTTTCTTTCTTTCTTTCTTTCTTTCTTTCTTTCTTTCTTTCTTTCTTTCTTTCTTTCTTTTTGTAGTCTCAGGCTGGCATCAAACTCACAGCAACCCTCCTTACCTCTGCCTCATAAGTGCTGGAATTAAAGGTGTGTGCCACCACACCCAGCTGGGAGGGTTAATGTTTGGGGACACCCAGTTTTAATTGGGGATGTAGAAAAAGTTGCAGATGGTGGGGGTGGGTACCCCAACACCAGGCACTTAAAATAGCTAAAATAGGGTAATCATTCTCCCCCTGTGAACAGTGTGAAGTCCCTGAGCACAGGGCGAGGGAGCCCCTTGCAGCCTTTGCTCTTTCAGACGCTGTCCTTGAGTGTGGAAACCACGTCAGAGCCAGGAGGGAAATTCAAGTTAAATCACTGCAGGATGTGCAAACGCCGGCAGGCCCTCCACTTTTGGCAGCCTCAGAGGAAATGATTTTATTTTTTATCCTCCCCCATTACCTCCACGCTCATCAGGGACGACTCTGTTTCCTATCTCAAGATGTTTCCAAGCAGGCGTGCGGTGAGCACCTTCGCAAACACACGTCCGGAGAGGAGCAGCCCTTGCTCCAGCTCCTCAGCCCAGGGCCTCAAGTACTTCCCCAGGAAAAGGCCGTGGCTGGCAGGAAGCCTGGGGGTCTCTGAGGCCACTTTCTGCAGCCGATCTGGGCAGTTGACAAATAATAAAGCAGGAGGACGATGAAGAGGGCCACCCGCAGCTTTCCTGCAGGGTACTTGCTTCATCTGCTCCCAAGTGAAACGAAGACCACTGGGGGTCCTGCTCGCACTGGCTTGGGCTTTAGTCTTGACCTGTTGTTTCTTTCCCAGGGGCCCAGCAACAAATACCTGCTTAGTCACGAGGCCCAACACAAGCCCTTCTGCCAGCCAGCACAGGAGGCCCAGAGCCACAGAGCAGTAGGTCTAACCTAGGCCCAGTACCTCTAAGGCACCTTCTTGCTACCCTCATTTCCTTGTGTCCCTTGTCTTGTGGCATTTCCAAGGCCACAGACATCATGTACCAGACCAGAGCTTTATAAGGAAGGATGAGGACCATATCGAAACCAGATATTAGTTTGTTCTCCCTGACATGGGGCTGACAGGGCCAGCTGGCTCCAAGAAGGCCTGGGGCCTTCCTCTCTAAGATCTCTTAGTATGTGAACTTGGGGTCCCCAATCAGAGACCCTGTGTATTTAGACCAAGTCCTGGGCTTCCTCTATTTTCTCATCATTTACCTTTCTATTTCTATTTTAGAATTTAAAAAATTATTTATTTATTTGCAAGCAGAGAGAGAAAGAGAGAAGGGAAACAGAGGGAATGGACATGCCAGGGCCTCCAGCCACTGCAAACTAACTCCAGATACATGCACAGCTTTGTGCATCTGGTTTTTATATGGGTGCTGGGGAATCAAACACAGGTCCTTAGGCTCTGTGGGCAAGCACCTCAACCACTGATCCATTTCTCCAGCCCATAATTTCTTTCTTTCTTTTTTTACTGGACTTACTTATTTCAATAGTTTGAGATTTATAGAAAAACTGAGAACATAGCACAAAGTGCCATGTTAATCTCCTTGTCTCAAGTGTCTCCTATTGACAGCACACATTGGTGTCAATGACAACTGTTAAGTTTAATGAACCAGTTTCAAAGCATTATTCAGTTAGTTTACTCAGATTTCCTCAGTAGTTGTAACCTAAAGTCTCCTTTCTGCTCCAGGGTCCCGGGCAGAATACCACACTTTATTGAATTGCCATGACTCCTTAGGGTCTACATAGTTGTGATTTTTTTTCTTGTGCTTTTTTTTGAGGTAGGGTCTCACTCTAGTCCAGACTGATCTGGAACTCACTCTGTAGTTCCAAGCTGACCTCGAACTCACATCGATCTTACCTCTGGGACCAAAGGCATGTTCCACCACATCTGGCCATGGTTGTTTTTGTTTTGTGGGCTTTTGTTGTTGTTTTGTTTCCTTCTGTTTTAAGATCAGGAGCTCCTTAAATGTGAAGCCTCACATCCCCTTCCCCCAGTGTGCCTTCATGGTGCCTGACTGGACTATCATGTGAAATTCATCACTTTCATTTATTTATTTGGTAGTGCTGAAGGTTGAACCAAGGCCTTATACCACTGAACTACAACCACAGCCTTTGGTTTTTTGAGATAGGGTTTTGCTATGTAGCCTAGAATAGCATCAAACTCACAACCTTCCTGTCTCTGCCTCCTGAGTGCTAGGATTACAAGTGTGACACCATGCTTGGCTAACCTCGTTTTTTTAAGTATAAAAAACTTATAAATGAGACAGAGCCAACTATGCCTGGCTTTGTCTAGTGGTGACTTCTTACTAGGAGGACACAGGAATGCCAGATGCTATCTAATCTAATCACACAGGAGTCTGGCAAGGGGCACCCCAGGATTTCAACCACTTTGTTGCATTTGGATTAGAGTCTTCATTATTGTCTTAGTAGCTTTGTTGTATAGTCAGATGGCTGTCTTTGTGGACAGAGGCCACCAAGGATCCTACTGTCATCACAAGTATGGCTAAATTGGGTCTTCACTGGACCCAAGGATCAGCAGAGATAGGCAGAGCAGTAAGTGTTGCTGAATACTCACCCAAAACAACCATGTGCTTTCCTGGAACCAAAGAGAATGCTGGTCTTCCTTGTGGAGCTCTGCTTGGTTACATTAAAGGCTATGAACTCACGTGTGAGGCCAAACCCTGAGGGAAAATCATTATTTTCCAGCAGAAATTTCTTCCATACCTCTTCAAAGAGTCCCCTGCTCCTGCTTTGGCAAGGGGAATGCCCCTCACGAGTGAGAAGCCCACAGTTCTGGAAGAAGGCACCGTCAATGGGAGACTCCTTGCCCACAGACCTGGTAGGCAGCTCCCCCCCCCCCCTGCCCCGGGACAAAGGAGGCTGTCCCCACATGCAGCATCCCTGGCAAGCTGTCCACTTCCTGTCTCTTCATATCCTTCTCAACCTCTTGCTGTGGCCTCTACTTCTCCTTTGCAGGAAGCCTCTGTGGAGATGTTCCAGGATTCTGGGCTGGGCTCAGCTCAGCCAGTTCTCTCCCCAGGCTCCGGCCCCGGTGGGCCCCACATAGAGAGGACTCGCTGCCATTGCTCTTCAGTCCCAGGGAGGTGTGTCAAGTAGCTTCACTGCCTTACTTCAAACCCCGGGTCTGCCACTTACCAGCTAGTTCTCTGTCTGCCTTGGAACTTAATTTCTTGGCCCCATCATCTCATGGGCTATGCCGGGCTTCCAGAAGGCATCATCTGAACCCAGCTTGATTCAAGCTCAGTGCCCAGCTGAGATGGCAATATTGTTAAGTTTCAAGCACCTAGAGTCACCTACAACACAAACCTGAGCTTGTCCGAGGGGGAGTTTCTAGATTAGGTGAAGTGAGGTGGGAAGACCTTCCCTGTGAGTGGCACCATTTCATGGGCCGGAGTGAGGTGAGTACCGGCATTCGTCACTCCGTTTCCAGGCTGGATCGGCTGTGACCAGATGCTTCGTGCCTCCCCCACCTTGATGGACTGCCTCCCCTGGAACTGTAACCCCTCCTCCCTTGTCAGGTATTTTGTCACAGCAACAAGAAAAGTAACTACGAAGCCATCCACCACGGCTCCAGTTCTACTGTCCCCGCCTCCTGTGCTCCTCCAGCATCCTCCTCTCTAACTTACCATGCAAGACCTGATTCTCCCAAATCTACTCCTAACCAATGGTGACTTGTCCTCATGGGCTTGCATTTTCCCAAGGTACAGACAGTCAAGACATTCACCTACAGATGTTTCCCCCAAGAGTCTGCTGCACGCAGAGCACTGTTGGGTGTCCTCATCCCACCCTCAGCGAGATAGGCAGAGAGCAAGTTCCCACTCACCCACGCACCAAGCCCTGCAAAGCTGCACAGCCCTGCACCGCCCCATGGCCAAGAGCAAACAGCATCTCTGGATCCTCCACGGAGGGCGTCCTACCTACATGTTGTGAGTACTCTGCATGAGACAGGCTTGTGTTTGTAGTTCTATCCTTTCCAGCTTGGGGGGAATTTGTTTCTCCCTTGAAGTTCGTGCATACCAAGTCCAATTCCTGGTCATCAGGGGGAGAAAGTCCCAGCTCCGATCACACCAGGTTCTCAGAGTCTGGATAGACTGTGGCCTTCTGTGCTTACTTTCAATCTCAACCTGTTTTTTTTTTTTTCCTCTCTCATTATTTATAAGTTAAGAAGCGTGTTCTCTTTCATCCTTAATCTTTTTAGTCCCGTCCTCTAATCAGAAAGGGTTTTTTTGCATGTATAGAAGTGTGGTGTGCATGCATGTGTGCAGACAGTGGGCATCTTCCTTGGTTGCTATCTCTTTATTTACCAACACAGAGTCTCTCAGTTGAAGTCAGAGCTTGCTGATTTGATAATCTAGCCAGCCAGCTTGCCCTGAGGCTCGCCTATTCTCTCCCCTGAGCTGGGATGCTGGCAGGCCCACCTATCATTTACAGGGGTACAGAGGATCCAAACTCCAGTCCTCAGACTGCAACAGCAAGCACTTTATTCACTGAGCCATTTCTCCAGCACTGAATTTTTTTTTTTTTAAATCAGTATTGATTCCTGTGTCTTACAGCTGGTCTTCAAATTTCAATGATGTCTGTTGCAGTCAGATTCACATTGCTGGCAGCAATCACCCAACCAAGAACAGCCTGTAGGAAAAAAGGTTCATTTTGGCTTACAGACTCGAGGGGAAGCTCCACGATGGCAGGGGAAAATGATTGCATTAGCAGAGGGTGGACATCAGCCCCTGGCCAACATAAGATGGACAACAGCAACAGGAGAGTGTGCCTAACACTGGCATGGGAAAACTGGCTATAATACCCATAAGCCCACTTTCAATAATACACCACCTCCTGGAGGCTTTAATTTTCAATTAGCATCAGCTAGGGAGACTAGCATTCAGAATACCTAAGTTTATGGAGGATACTTGATTCAAACCACCACATTCCCACCTGGCCTCTATAAACTGATATCCATACATGATATAAAATACAATGCATTCAGTATCACTTTAAGAGTCCACATAGTTTTAAGTAATCCTAATGGGGCTGGAGAGATGGCTTAGTGGTTAAGCACTTGCCTGTGAAGCCTAAGGACCCCGGTTCGAGGCTCTATTCCCCAGGACCCACGTTATCCAGATGCACAAGGGGGCGCACGGTCTGGAGTTCTTTTGCAGTGGTTGGAGGCCCTGGCACGCCCAATTTCTCTCTCTCTCTCTCTCTCTCTCTCTCTTTTGCTGTCTGTCTCTCTCTCTGTGTCTTTTGTTCTCAAATAAATAAAAAGTGAATAAAAAAGTTTCTTAAATAATCCTAATGATGTTCAAACATTCCCATAGTCCAAGGTCTTTTAATTGAGCCATAATACCAAAAAATCCCCCCCCAAACCCATAATGGCACAGAATAACCATTCACACTGCAAAAGATGGCATTGGGCATAGCAAAGAAATATTCAACCAATGCAAGATTTAAAACAACCAGGACAAACATCAAACTCTAGCTCCAAGGCCAACAACTCTAGTCAATGACAAATCACCAAGTCTGGTAATTCTAACAATCAAGTCTCTGGAGTTCAAATCCCACCCCTCCAGCAATCCTGGAAAACTTCATTAGGGGCAGCTTTCCTTAGCAGCCATGTCATGGTCCTGGCATCTCCACTGCAACCCATGGTTCATCCTCATGGCTCCATTGGGTCTCCATGCAGGCATCCAGCAAACCTGCTTCACACTGCTCATGGCTGTTCCCAAAATACAAGACGGTGTTGCAAACTCAATGACCCTCTTTCCTGTGTTTCTTATACTCCACAATATCAGGTAGGGTGGCAGTTTGTTAATCCGGGGGTAGGGGGAGTAAAGCAGACTTTTGAAGAACAGGACACTCCTTGAGCACTCAGGCTTCTTCAAAAACTGCATTCTTTCTGTTGTCCCAAAGCAGGTCAGCAGGACCAATCTCAGTGGTTGTAGTGTCTCAAACAATTGCATGTGAATGGGCAGCAGTTTAGGCCAAAATATTTCATTTTTTTCTGTGCCCTATCCTTCTGCTCACACCAGTTCATTTCTACACAATGAAACCCTGCACAACTTCTCAGGACATGGCCATAACAGCAAGGCTCTCATACAAACTGCTTCTAGCCCAGTCCAGGCAAAGCTCTTTCTTAGCATCATAAGCCAAACCTCACAGTCCATAGTTCTTACTGCATTCAGGTCTTGCAAATTGGACCAGAATAGTCCATCAAGCTGGACTTATAGCACCGCAAGGCGTCTCTTAGGCCAAGGTTTCAAATCCTTCTACATTCCTCTTGAAATCAGCTCCACAAGACCGAAGCCATAGTCAGGTGTCTAGCAGCAATCCCACTCCTTGGTACAAACATTACTGTTGCAGTCAGGTTTGCACTGCTGGAAGAAATCACCCAATCAAGAGCAGCGTGTGGGAAAAAAAGTTTATTTTTGTTTACAGATTCAAGGGGAAGCTCCACAATGGCAGGGGAAAATGATGGCATGAGCAGAGGGTAGACATCACCCACTAGCCAATATCAAGTGGACATCAGGAACAAGAGAGTGTGCCAAACACTGGTATGGGGAAACTGGCTATAATACCCATAAGCCTGCCCCCAACAATATACTGCCTCCAGGAGGCTTTAATTTCTAATTGCCATCAGCTGGGGAGACTAGCATTCAGAATATCTAAATTTATGGGGGACACCTGAATCAAACAACCACAATGCCCTCAACCAAGCTCTGTGAAGTGCTTGCAGAAGCAAGCAGCTCATCCAGACCCATGTGCTCACTGATCCACTGACTGTCAACAAGGCTGGGTGGAGGTGAGATCACGATGTGTGCAGCTGCAGGCCAGCTCAGTGCCGGGACTGAGGAAAAGTGAGGAAGGGATCTGACATACTATGGAAAGTGAGGAAGGGGTCTGACATCCTAAGGTAAAGTGAGGAAGAAGCTGAGTGTGGTGGCTCACACCTTTAATCCTAGCACTCAGTAGGCAGAGGAGGATCGCCATGAGTTCAAGGCCACCCTGAAACTACATAGTGAATTCCAGGTCAGCCTGGGCTAGAAAGAAACCCTACCTCGGGAGAAAAAAAAGTAAGGAAGGGTCGTCTGTCATCCTAAGGAAAGGTGAGGAAGTGAACTGACATCCTTATTGCTCAGGATGGCCAGGCAACACCAGATGCCATGTGGGAGCATGAACTGTTATCCTGTGTTATATCCAAGGAAACTGATGTTCAGAGAGGGTGAATGACATCCAAGTTTTCCTGTTTTGTTGTTTTTACAGCCCAGCTATTTTCAGACTCAGCCTTCTAAAACTGAGGGGGAGGGACAGTTACTAACTGCTGCCACTGGAGGCGGATCAGGGTTTCCCTATGTAAGGAATGCCCAATCCTACACCAGCTGCCTTTGTGCCTGGCTTAATTTCCACAATTTGCTCTAACCTCCTTAGTTATATTTAGGCTTTCTTTCCCATGGTACCAGGGATGAAACCCAGGCCTTGGGCAAGCAAGGCAAGTGCTTTACCCTTGAGCCACACACCCAGCCTCCTCATGCTGGTCTCCACAAGCTGTGTGATGTTCACTACCTCTCTCTGCTAAGGTCTTTGTTGGCATCCTCACAGTGATGGCAAAGGCCTACCACAATATTTGAGAAGGCCAGGTAATGGATCTGGAGTCCACAGAGTCAGGGTGGCAAAGTCCTTTAGGCACTCACAGTGACAACCTTATGGGGCCTCAGCAAGATCTGTGGACCTTGGTTCGTGGAAAAGTTACAGGTCCGGGCAAAGCTTTGAACCTTCACGTGAGGCGAGGGTAGTCAGGCCTGAGCCACAGCACTGTTGTTGAACATTCTGTGGGTAGGTATTTTTATTATTCCCATCCTATAGGTGAGGAGGCTGAAGCCCAGAGAGACAACTTCATCTTGAGTCAAAGGGCAAGGGAAGAAGATCACACTAAACTTGCTAAGGTTCAGAGTCAAGTTGGTTGAGTCATATTTAGACTGAATAAAATGATGGCTGCCCCCAGTACTATGGGCCTCAACCCAATCCATCAAAGCCCTGACTAGAACAAAGGCAGAGCTGGCTGCAATCAAGCTGGGACATTGGCTGTTTTCCGCCATAAATCAGCCTGAAATATCAGTTCTTCTTGGGTTTCCAGACTGTGACCCCAGAGTAGAGTGTTCACCACTGGCTCTCCTGGGTCTCTAGCTTGTGAACTACAGACAAGGGGACTTCTCAGTTTCCCTAACTGTGCGAGCCAGTGCCTATGATGATCTTTCCATTTGTACCTGTTGGTTCTAAGGAGAACAATCAGGGACACCAACACCAGGGCTGTGACACCTTTCTATGGGGTCAGCCACCTCTCTGGGCCTACTGCATACCGACCCTGGGTATTTACTAATTTAGCAGCATTCATTAAGATTCACTAGGTGGTGGAAGGGGACTATGATCATGGTACACTGTGTCAATAATATTGTCAATAGAAAGTTCAAAAAAGGGATGGAGAGATGGCTTAGCAGTTAAGGCGCCTGCCTGCAAAGCTTAAGGATCCATGTTCAACTCTCCAAATCCCACATAAGCCAGACACACAAAGGTGAGAGAAGTGAAAGGTCACATATGTATGCCCACTAGGTAGCACACGCATCTGGAGTTTGATTGCAATGGCTGAGGCCCTGGTGTGCCAATTCTCTCTCTCTGTCTCTCACTCTCTCTAAAAAAAATAAATTAAAAATATGTACTTTTAAAAGAAAGCTAAGGGCTGGAGAGATGGCTTGGTGGTTAAGCGCTTGCCTGTGAAGCCTAAGGACCCCAGTTCGAGGCTCGGTTCCCCAGGTCCCACGTTAGCCAGATGCACAAGGGGCGCACACGTCTGGAGTTCGTTAGCAGTGGCTGGAAGCCCTGGCGCGCCCATTCTCTCTCTCTCCCTCTATCTGTCTTTCTCTCTGTGTCTGTCGCTCTCAAATAATAAATAAATAAATAAATAAACAAATAAATAAATAAAAAAGAAAGTTAAAATCAAGACTCCTTAGGTGATCAGGAGGGATAATGTGGTTCTTGCCTCTCAGAACACAGAAGTTAGCCATCAGCAGCAACAGTGGCTATCACAGATAGACTGGTAAGGGGCTGTCAGCACCCCTCCCCCCTCGTGACAAAAACCAGAAAAATGTGTGAGATTTAAAACCATGCCTTTTAAACACAAGTTTTAGAAACAAATCTGTCGTCATGGTTACCCTCTTAAAACAAGATGTGGCCTGGCTCAGGGAATCTGGAGGTTAATTACAATAGTGCTCTGCATTTAGCTGTACCTTTCTTCTGAGGAGTTTAATGGACCTCGCTCATTAAGCTCTGCAAACATCTTCTGAAGTCTTTAGGGGACAGATACTATTAAACCCATTTTACAGATGAGACTCAGAGGAATGGGCAGGTTAAGGGACTGTGCCACTAACTGGCGGCTTTGCCAGGAGCAAGTCTGGGCCAGACCAAGGTCTCTTCTTATTTCCTCTGTTGTCTTTACTAACCAGACTCATCCTGGCTTTGGGAAGCCCTCCATCATTAAAGGATTACAGGTTCTCACAGCCTGATCCGGGGATCCCAGACGCTGCTGCCATCCATGTGCAAAGGCCGATGGGCTACAGAAGGAGTAGAGGAAGCACCCTGTGCAGATCTTTGGTCCCATGGCCACCTCCTCTGCTTCCTCCATTCCTGTGAGGGGTGGCGAGAACTCAGACTGTGAAGCACTGCTCATGCTGATGTCCCAAGGGACACACGGCTGCTACTGAGCCCAGCCTGTCCCAGGGCCAGCCATAGTGGCTAAGGCATCTTCCTTGGACACATGACAAACCCTGTCTTTGTGCCTTTACTCGAGGGGCGCCCCAGACCAATTGTAACATTAGAAATGTGTATTTTCTAGCCCTATCACATCAGAACTCTGTTTTGCAAACTCTCCAGGTACTGTGGATGCAGGCTGTAGCATCTCTGCCTAGAATGTTCTCAGCATTCTAACCAGTAAGTCTTCTCAAATCTCACATTTCTTTTAAGCCCTATCCTGATGCCGGCCTGTTTCATTCAGTGATTAGTCTGTCCTAGCAGTCCCTGCCCCACACTGCACTCACCACCTGCATTCCATCAGTAGGGTTTTTTAAACTTTTTTTAAAATTTTTATTATTTATTTGAGAGCGACAGTCACAGAGAGAAAGACAGATAGAGGGAGAGAGAGAGAATGGGCGCGCCAGGGCTTCCAGCCTCTGCAAACGAACTCCAGACGCGTGCGCCCCCTTGTGCATCTGGCTAACGTGGGACCTGGGGAACCGAGCCTCGAACCGGGGTCCTTAGGCTTCACAGGCAAGCGCTTAACTGCTAAGCCATCTCTCCAGTCCTCAGTAGGGTTTTGACTCCTCATGGAAATGGAAGCTCCATGAACACAGGGTTCCTGTTTACTAACTTACATGGAGTTGACAATGAGTTTTTTTTTTTTTTTTTTTTTTTTTTAGTTTTTCTAGGTAGAGTCTTGTTCTAGCCCAGGCTGACCTGGAATTCACTATGTAGTCTCAGGGTGGCCTTGTACTCATGGCAATCCTCCTACCTCTGCCTCCTGAGTGCTGGGATTAAAGGCGTGCGCCACCAAGCCCGGCTCTTTTTTGGAATTTTTAAATTTGATCATGCCAGGGTCTCCAGCCACTGTACTGAAATCCACATGCAGGTGCCACCTTGTCATCTGGCATATGTGGGTTCTAGGTATTTGAACCTGGGTCTTTTGGCTTGTGCCTTAACTGCTAAGCCATCTCTCCAACCCAACAACAAGTCTTTTAACCAAGCCACACCATTTGCTTTAGGTCACTGGGTAAAGGTGAAGAAAAGGAGCACGTGTTTTTGGGGGCGGGTAGCGTGGGGCGGGGAAGTCTCTTTGGCGTGTAGGATGCTTGTGCTCAGGAACTGTACATGCAGGTGGATGTGAAGTCAGAGGACGACTTCGGCTGTCAGGCTTCGTCTTCTATATCCTTTGAAGCGAGGTCTCTTTTTTTTTTCTTTTTAAAAAAATGTTTTATTTTGTTTATTTATTATAGAGAAAAAGAGGGAGAGAGGGTGGCGGGGGTGGAGGGGTTATTGGGCGCGCCAGGACCTCTAGCCACTGCAAATGAACTCCAGACAAATGTGCCACCTTATATATCGGATTTATGTGGGTCCTGTGGAATGAACCTGGATCCTTAGGTTTTGCAGGCAAGCTCCTTAACCACTAAGTCATCTATCCACTTTGATGTCTTTTTATTTACTTAGTTTTTCCTACCCCAGCATCCATTGATAGAGCTATTTTTGTATAGGTCTTGTTCACATATTTTGCTATGAAGTCAGGAGTGCAATGGCTACTTCATGTCCAGAAGATGTGTTTCAAAGTTCTCCTCCTCATCTCTGGCCCTCACCTTCTCCCCCCGCCCCTCCCTGCTGCAGTGTTCCCTGCGCTTTGCAGGGATGTTGGAGATATGTCATGTAGTGCTGTTGAGTGAAGCGAGGTCTCTTGTTGGCTACTGCATTTGCCAGGCTAGCTGGTCTGTAAGCTTCTGGGAGTTTTTCCTGTCTACTCCTGTCCTGCTGTAGATGCCCTGGGGTGACAGAAGCCTGCCACGGTTTCTGGCTTTTTGCACGGGGTCTGGGGTTCTAAATGTATGTGTTCATGCTTGTGTAGCAAGTAATTTACCCACTGAGCCATCGCCCCAACCCCAGGGGATGGGCCGGTTTTGCTCTGAGCCACATTGAACTTGAGGTATCAGAGAACCACAGTTGGTAAGTGGCTCTGGAACACTGGGAGGTGACACTATGTAAGCAAGAATGATTTAAGAACAAGATCTTGGGGCTGGGGAGGTGGCTCAGCATGGAAGAGCACTTGTTGTGTAGCTTGGGGCTCTGAGAGGGCCTGACACTGTCCACCTGAGTTCAACCACTCACCACTCACCCCACTTGTAAACAGCTTGGTGGCCAGGCACACCAGTAACCCCATTCCTGCTGGGGAATTGATCAGAGAATCCCTGGGCAGCTCTGGGTTGAGTGAGCCCTCAAGGGAATATGTGAATGGGTGACAGAGGAGGTCTCTGGCTTTTGCATGTATGAGAGCACAGGGGTGCAAACATCGGCACACTCATGTGCACATGCCATGTTACACCAGAGAACAAAATCTCGGAGCATGTTCCCCATGGGGAGAGGGAGCTGCGGGGAGACCGGGAAGGGAATTCCAGTTCCCAGTGGAGCACTGTAGAATGGAGGGTCAACAGGGTATGTGAGTAGGAACCCCGCAGTGAGCTGAAAGGGGCTGGACAGGGAAATCCAATCCAGCAGGTGTTCTGGCCAGCTGCACTTGAAGACCTCTAAAATCCCAAGACTAGGATTTATAAATCTGTCCTGTATCTAAAAGAAACTCAAGGTTACTAGTAAAATATAGTTAGACTCCTTCAGCTTTGAAGTTTCATCTGGGCTTACAAAAACAGCCACAAACAGGGTCTGGAACCAATGACAGTCAGAGAATAATGACTTCCTCCTCCCTTAGATGTGCACATGGAAATTCTCACTGGGCAGGAAGCCTGGGAGCACAGGACCTCCACCCACAGGCAAGAGAGGGGGCACTTGGATTTACTACCACTGTGGCTCATGTTACTCCCACAATTCCTGCTTCAGGTTGTCATACCTCTACAGGTGAGGCCCACTCCCAGACCACTCCACCTGCTCATGCCTAGCAGGATGTGTGGGTGGGGAGGAAGCAACACGTTAGCCTCCAAGCAGTACATTCCAGTACCAACTATCAGATTTCTATTGTTACATAGTTTTGAAAATTTTCCATGTGAAAAACAATTAATTGTTCTTCTTCTTCTTCTTTTTTTTCTTTTTTTGAGGTAGAGTCTCCCTCTAACCCTGGCTGACCTGGAATTCACTATGTAGTCTCAGGGTGGCTTTGAACTTACAGTGATCCTCCTACCTCTGCCTCTCCAGTGCTGAGATTAAAGGCATGCACCACCACACGGGGCTTCAAAAATTAATTTTAAGGATAAAATTTTAGAGCTGGGCATGGTGGCACATGCCTTTAATCTCAGCACTCGGGAGGCAGAGGTGGGAGGATCACTGTGAATTTGAGGCCACCTTGAGACTACATAGTGAGTTCCAGGTCAGCCTGGGCCAGAGTGAGATTCTACCTCGAAAAAAATAAATAAATAAAATAAAATTCTAGGTGTGAACGTTCCTCACATGTTCAGAGAGATGTGGTTTCCTAAAGCAAGCTATGCCTAAACACAAGGAAATTGCAGTTATGAGTCACATCCTATATTTACCCAAGGGAAAGAAAAAAAATTATACCAATCTGTGTATTATAAGCTTTGGGGGAAGGAATCAAAATATTCAAATACATAATATTATTTATTATACACTTGAAAATCACTTACTCCACTAACTTGCTATTTCCTTTCACAGTTTTGAAGAACTGAGACACTCTAAAACACAATACACTCACATTACTTTTCTAACTTCATGGTAATGTATGCAAAGCCAGTTCGAAAATCATTTCAAAGCCAACTTCAATCAAACACACAGGATTTTCTGTCATTGCTGTGTGCTCCAAAATGCACTCCAAGTTTCCCAAAGAACCACAAAACCTTGTACATCTTGATAAAACTAGCTGTTCTATAAAATCTACCTTGCATATTACTTTATGCTGATGAAAGAACTTGAGGTGAGGCAAGGAGTAAATACAATGTTTAGTTTAAAAAGCTGGGCTGGCTGGGCGTAGTGGTGCACCCTTTAATCCCAGCACTCAGGAGGCAGAGGTAAGGAGTATCGCGTGAGTTCAAGGACACCCTGAGCATACAAAGTGAATTTCCAGGTCAGCCTGGGCTAGAGTGAGATCCTACTCTCAAAAAAAAAAAAAAAAAAAAAAAAAGCTGGGCATGGTGGTGCATGCCTTTAATCCCAGCACTTGGGAGACAGAGGTAGGAGGATCTCTGTGAGTTCAAGGACACCCAGACACTACATAGTGAATTCCAGGTCAGCCTGTGCTAGAGTGAGACCCTTCCTTGAAAAACCAAAAAACAAACAAAAATTAAAAAAGAATCTGCCAGGTGTGCTGGTGCATGCCTTTAATCCCAGCACTTGGAAGGCTGAGGTAGGAGAACTGCTGTGAGTTCAAGGCCAGCCTGAATCTACATAGTAAATTCCAGGTCAACCTGGGTTACAGCCTCCCAAAAATGTCAGGCTGGAGAGATGGTTCAGAGGTTAAAGGCACTTGCTTGCAAAGCTTTATGGCCTGGGTTTGATTCCCCAGTACCAACATAAAGCCAGATGCACAAAGTGGCATGTATGTGTGGAGTTTGTATGCAGTGGCAAGAGGCCCTGGTGTACCCATAATCACTGTCTGCCTCTTTGTCTTTGTCTCTCTCTTAAATAAATCAATACACACACACTTCTTTTTTCCAAGGTAGGGTTTCTCTGTAGTCCAGGCTGACCTGGAATTCACTATGTAGTCTCAGGGTGGCCTTGAACTCACTGCGATCCTACCTCTAACTCCCAAATGCTGGGATTAAAGATGTGTGCCACCACGCACAGCTGAAATATATTTTTAAAAGTCCTCATATTGTCTTGGCAAAATGTTTCACTACACAGCTTATCACATTCCTAGGAGCAGCTACAGGGAGACATTTCCCTGTAGGGCAAGAATGCTGGGACAGTTAGGTAGAGGGTAGAGTTGTTGGTGTATCAAGGGATCAAGTTGATGGTTGTGAGGTGTTTTCTGTTGTTTGTTTGTTTTTCTTTTGAGGGGCCAAACAAAGCAGCTGGAACAGAGTAGAAACCAACAATACCTTAAGACAGATCCATCCATGCTCTGGACCTGGCCTACACTGTGTTTAAAAAATGGCTCTTCTAATACTAAGTGAGGTAACCCAGGCCCAGAAAGCCAAGCGCCACATGTTCTCTCTCATATGTGGATCCTAGCTACAGATGATTGGGCTTGTGTGTGAGAATGAAAATACTTAGCAGAGGCCAGTAAGTTAAAAAGGAGACATAAAGGGAAGAGAAAGGAAGGGAGGAAGGTACTTAATAGGTTGATATTGTATATATGTAACTACAATGATTGTGATGGGGAGGTAATATGGAGAATGGAATTTCAAAGGGGAAAGTGTGAGGGGGGGGAAGGGAGGGAATTACCATGGGATATTTTCTTATAATCATGAAAAATGCTAATAAAAATTAAAAAAAAAAGAATAAACAGCTGTTAAAAGAAAAAAAAAATGGTTCTTCTAAACCACTAGGTTTTGGTGTAATCTGTGGCACAATAGATAACTACTCCAGTAATGACCTCCCTCTATTGTCACCTTTTTCCTTCCCTCAGTCATTCCCAGTGGCATAAAGGCATGTAGCTACTTCTCCCATAAAAAAAAAAATGTTCACTTGTAATAGAATTCCTCCCAAGTGCTTCTGGGAATGATCAAGGCCACCCTGAGACTACATAGTAGATTCCAGGTCAGCATGAGCTAGGGTGAGATCTTACCTCGAAAAACAAAAACAAGCCACCTTTAAATCCCAGCAAAGGTAGGAGGATCACCATGAGCTCAAGGCTACTCTGAGACTACCTGAGTGAATTCCAGGTAAACTTGGGCTAGAGTGAGATATTATCTCAAGAAACAAACAAAAACAACAACAAAAAACCAGACTAAAACATCCAACCAATTCTAACTAAATTGACATTCTGGAGGGTGGGTGCTCATAATAAACAAGTAAACCTAGCACTGTGACAAGACCCAATGTCCCAGGGCGATGGCGATGGCAAAGAGGAACCCATCACTGACATCAAATTCTTTTCCACTCTGGTATGAACTGAGTATTTTCCAAAAAGCTTATCATATATATGTATGTATATGTGTGTGTGTGTGTGTATACGCACATACACATATATACATACATACATACATATATATTTTTAGACCTGAGGAACACAGTATGTTGGCAGTGGGGTGTGACATTTTAAACAGGGTGGCGCTGATCTGACAGGTGAGAGAGCCTTGTGCAAGGCTGGGGAGAGCTCATCAGCAGAGGAAGTAGAATCTGAAAGGCTCTGCCTGACCAGGACACCTGGAATGTTTTAGAGAAGGGATGAAAGCTGGTGTGATGACAGCAAATAAGAGGCGAGAAAGCAGCCTGGGCTGGTCAAAACACAAAAACAACAACAAAAAAGGGGGCAGGGGTGTGGGGGGAGAACAAGAGTCCAGATTTTTTTTACCATGAGGACTCAGGCTGTTATTGGGAAGTATGCCACTGGAGACTTTTGAGAAGCAGAAGCATATGAACTCAATCTCACGTTCAGAGTATTTTTTAGCCCTCACCTCTGCCTAAACCTGCATCTGCTATGGACTGCCCGGTGGCAGTCAAGGACAACTCTTTCCCTGCCACTGCTGAGGCTAAACAATCCTTCCTTCGTTGATGCATTCACTCCACTGTGAAGCTGCCCGCCCCCTTCAAAACCACCAGGGCCATTGTGCGTTAAGCTGGGGCCGGGCAGCCTCATTCCCCAGTGCTGCGCGGCGCGCTGCCTACACGGTTTCCCTGCTTTTGCACCCCGCCCCCCCAGGCCATTCTTTGGGCAGCTGGAGGATGAGTGATGCGACCATTCATGGGATGAGAAGCTCACACGATTTTTTAAAGAACTTTAATAATTTCATTGCAGACAAAATACAATGCTGCGTTAAGTGTGCTTAACAGCATGTTATTAAGATTAGTTGAAGTGTGTTACAAAGTATGTTTCTGTTCTTCTGACAAATGATGGTTAAATAGGAAGCTGACATACTGTCCTTACCAGTAATTGAAGTTCTCAAGTCTCTTACAACAAAGGAGAAAGGAAATGAAAATTGAAACATTTCCACTGCTTTGCTACATATAGTTCTTTATAAAATTACAACATACATTATAAAAAGTGACTTGAGCTACATTTATTATAGAAGTGATTTTACAAAGGGTCTTTAATTTTTAGGCCAAATTACAAGTACTCAAAGAGAATTGAATAAAGTCATAGATTGAACTACTCTGAAGCTTGTAGAAAAGAATGAAGCAGATTCCCCAACATATATGTACAGACTTGGGAAAATGTGTACACTACAACTCATATAGTCAGTCATAACTTAAGGAGCAGTGTGATCCCATGTGCATTATCACAACAGGCATCAATGTCTACATTGTTGTTTAGAAAACAGAAAAACTCTTGAAAAAACACATACTTGACAAGAACATACGAGTTCTGTCTGGAAATTAGATGGAAAGGGAAGTATAAGTACATGTCGCTTTGATAGAACAGCTTTTTTTTTTCTTCTTCCCTGAGGTAGGGTCTCACTCCAGCCCAGGCTGATCCGGAATTCACTATGAAGTCTCAAGCTGGCCCTGAACTCAAGATCCTCCTACCTGTGCACCACCTCGCCTGGCAGACAAAGAGTATAGGCGTACCCAGGGCCTCTAGCCACTGCAAAGCAATCCCACACACGTGCACTATTGTGTATCTGCTTTACATGGGTACTGGGAAATTGCTCAGTTCATCAGGCTTTACAGGCAAGCGCCTTAACCACTAAGCTATCTCTTCAGCCCCCTAGAAATATTCAAGTATAATGTGCAAAGGCGAATGAGGGGCTGGGCAGAAGGCTCAGTTAGTAAAGTGCTGCCTTGTATGCTTGAGGACCTGAGTTGGATCCCCAGTACTCATGTGACGAAAGCCAGGCATGGTGGTACACACTTGTAATCCCAGCACTAGGGAGGCAGTCTGGAGGACCTACGAGGCTCACTAGCCTACTTGGTAAGTTCCAGGTCAATGAGTGACCCTGTCTCAAAAGAGGTGGAGGGCTCCTGAGGAACAACACTTGAGGTTGTTCTGACCTCCACACACACATGAACATGTACTACACGCACATATACATACACACGGTGAACAAGTTGAGGGTAGACCTGTGGTCCAGGTGCACCTGTGGTGAGATAACTTTGTGAAGGAGGGAACTAGTCTGGATATCCCAACTTCATGTCTCTCTTAGCATGTTCCCTTCTCTCCAAAAGCTAGCCCTACTTCTGATTGCTAAACATGATCTGACAACAAGACTTAGGCACTAGGTCTGGGATATGTGAGCCCAAGAGGGAGAAAGAACAGAAGGGGAGAACATGTTACTGGGTACCCCCTGCACAATGCTGCCACAATACTGGGGCAGGTCCCCTGCTTTAAGACCACACTTCTCATACCAGCTCACAAGTACATGAAGGAGCACTTGTTTCGGCAGAGACCCTGGGAGAAGTAAGGCCGTTTCCTAGGACTAGTAACTGGCATACAACAGAATTAGGGCTTAAGAGGCTGCCGTCCTTTAGAAGGTGAGGCTGGCTTGTGGATGGAGGTGATATGGGGCAAGCCTCTGAAGGTCATAGCCTGGCTCCTGTTCTAGCCTCACTCTGTTTCCTGGTGTACAGTGACATGAACAGCCTGAAACTGAATACCAACACCAACCTTTCTTCCCTTTAGTGGCCCATGCCAGGTATTTTGGGCAGTGACACAGACATAGAAAAATGATAGAGCAGAGTATAAAATGTGCCAGGATAATTTGAAATGGGAAGCTTTGAGGAAGTATGTGGATCAGACTAGGGACTTCAGGGACCTTAGTGCTGAGGAAGCAGGTCTGCTCTGAGGGATCAGCAGGTAGATGAATTCACAGTGAGGGAAACAGACCTGGAAGAACTCCTGTACATGTCTTCTTGAGCGTACATCACACATGCACTACACACACATACACTTAGTCCTTCCAGCTGTCCTTCAAGAATTTCCCAGAACCAGGGCTGGAGAGACAGATGGCTCAGTGGATAATGGCCTGTTTGCAAAATTTGGTGGCCTGGGTTCAATTTCCTAGTATTACATTAAGTCAGATGCACAAAGTGGCACATGTGTCTGGAGTTCATTTGCAGTGGCAGGAGGCTCTGGTGCACCTTTACATTTTATTTGTTCATTTGGTAGAGAGACAGAGAGAGAAAGAGTAGGCATGCCTCTAGCTGCTGAAAACCAACTCCAGATGTACACACCACCTTTTGCATCTGGCTTACGTGGGTCCTGAGGAATGAAAGTTGGGTCCTTCGGCTTTGTAGGTAAGTACCTTAACTGCTAAGTCATCCCTCTAGCCCATGCCTTTTATTTTTTAAAAAGAATTCTCCAGAGCCAAAGCACAGGAGTGTATGCACAGAGCCCAGGTTCATTCCCCATAACCACAACAAACAAACCCCCTTCATCTACAAAAGCACATGGACACCCCAGCTCTTGAAAACTTCCATGCTAAAGAGCACATGGAGGTCAAGGACACATATGGATCCCTGAGTTGAAAGGGTGAAGAAAAAATGCTTCATTAAGTGCTGCGGGCCTCACACTGTGCTGAACCTAGTCAGAAGCATCTCACTGAATTTTACACAGTGAGGCTGGCTTAATTTTTAAAAAATATTTTATTCATTTACTTATTAACATGGGGGTGGGGGAGAGTGCATATGATCACACCAGGACCCCTTGTGATTGCAAACGAACTCAAGTCACATGTCCAGATGCATGTGCCACTTTGTTCATCGAGCTTTACATGGGTCCTGAGGAATCAAACACAGGTCATCAGGTTTTGCTAACAAGCACTTCTAACCACTAAGCCATCACTGTAGACCAAATATTTATTTTTGTGTACATACACTCTTGCTGCTATATATGCACTCCACTTTTGGCATGTGCCACTTTTATGTTTGGCTTTTATTTTTTTTAATATTTTATTTTTATTTGCTTATTTCAGAGAAGGACAGAGAGAAGGAGAGGGAGAGATATAATGGGCACACCAGGGTCTCCAGCCACTGCAAATGAACTCCAGATGCATGTGCCACCTTATGCATTTGGCTTGTGTGGGTTCTGGGAAATTGAACCTGGTCCTTTGGCTTTGCAGGCAACCATCTCAACTACTAAGCCATGTCTCTGGCCTTATGTCTGGCTTTTTGTAGGTAGTAGGAACTCTAACCTTTGCTTGCAGGATTTGTAAGCAAGTGCCTTTAGCTGCTGAGCCATCTCCCTTTATAGGCAGAAAAGAGATTCAATGAAAACCAAGCATTCCGAACTGCTAGGTATAGAGCTGAAAACAGATACTGGGTCAGTGGCTCCAAAACCCCCATCTTCCCACTGTGTCACCAGCTTCCAAGTGTTAAACGGAGTCACATGGTCCTTCCCTCACCTGATGGTCTTATACCTGCTTCATGGGAGCACTGGTTTCAGAGCAGAACTTCTCCTAGACTCAGAGCTCCCTATAGCAGGAAGACAGGTGGGAGATAGGTGTGGAATAGTCTGGTTTCAGGAGATGGGTGTACAGCATGGTCCCCAGACATTTGGGGCATTCCTTCTCTGTCTTCTCCTAGTGTCCACCCCTGAAGGAAACAGGTAGGAATCAGAAGAGAAAAGCACTGAATGCTGAGACCCACGCTTTGAGGGTAATAGTTCAAGGACAGCTCAAGAAAAGCTGGAGAAGGCAGCAGTGCAGCACAGGGACTGAACTGGTCAGAAGGCTGCATAAAAAATGCTGGGCTGAGCCGGGCGTGGCGGCGCACGCCTTTAATCCCAGCACTTGGGAGGCAGAGGTAGGAGGATCGCTGTGAGTTCAAGGCCACCCTGAGACTCCATAGTGAATTCCAGGTCAGCCTGGGCTAGAATGAAAACCTACTTCAACAAAACCTTAAAAAAAAAAAATAATAACGGTGGGCTGGCTGCCCAGACACAAGAATCTTTCTCCTGGCTATGACTTACATACAAATACCTTCCCACACCCTCCTACACTACATGGTATACTCTTTTTTCAGATCATATAACTGGGCCTATGACCCACACTGTTCCCCGTGTGTGGAACAAGCAACAAAAGCAACTGGCAACAGGGTAGGAGAAGGGTGGAAAACTGAGACGAGGAGCAACCTGAAAGAGGGAGGGACGAAGAGACAGAGTGGTGACTTGAATGTACTACATGGGGACAGGGTGTCCCCAGGCCATTCCCTGTTCCATAGCATGCCCATGCTAGATTCTATCACTTACAGTCCACAAAGGTCGCATGTATTTGTATATAAATAAACTTAAAAAACCATATAAAGTTACCTGAAAACCATGGAACCCAAAGTGAATTTTTTTTAAATAAATTCAAGGCAAAGATCCTTCTTAAAGAAGCCATTCAAATGAAAACATTTACTTTTATAAATGTTTTCTACAGCAAGTTTCTCTCTATACTTTAGCAGAAAAAATACCTATTTAATCTTGGGCCAAGTTAAAAAGAATAACCGGTAGTTTCCATTTAATGTTTTTATTATTATTACCAATAATTTATACTGTTAGTATAAAAATAGTTTAAAAATCCCCATGTAATACTGAAGCAAGCAAACAAAGCTGTCAACATAAATGTATAGACACAAGCAAGGTCAATTAGCAAGCCTTGGGTATAACAGGGGAGGACTTCAGGATGGTTTAATTTTGGCTGGCAGTAGGCACTGCAAAAAAGAGAAATTCCCAGAACATGGTAAGTTCTTGTTTTTAGCATGGGATAAATATTTCATTTCATGGTACTCCTTCCACAATATTAGAAAATGATGACCTGGTTTAACCTATTGGTGGGAAAAAGGACAGTATTTATAAGGGAGGAACAACTTAGCAAAAGCACCCTTAGGACTAACTAGGACCACTGAGGATGAGGCAGTGGCCCAGGTTCCAGACATTCACCTTCACGTGTAAGAATCCATGTGGAACTTAAAGCCAGGTATTCCCTCGTTTGGGTCAGATACCCTCCTGAGGATCAGAGAGCATTGCAGTTTCCGGGGCCATGCAGTCCTGTGTCCCCTTCAGTGAAAGGGCCGGCCTCCTCTGGGTTTGGACCTCAGGTGGCCAGCAGAACGGCGGAGCTTCTTCCTCTCTTGACGATGTAGCTTCTCAGCCTCCTGTTGCTTCTTTTGTTGTTCCGACTAAGGGCAAAAGTGAGTTGAATGAAGAAAAGAAAAAGCTGACACTTAATTGGTGACTCTTTGATTGCAAAGCTAGCCACAGGCCTGTGTAGCACTGCCGTGGCTTGTGTTCCAGCCTCTGGGCTTTGGCCCATCCTGACTAGAGCAGCAGGAAAAGGGCAACTTGCACTGTCACTATGAAGGCAGACATTCTGAACCTCTGAACCAAGAGTTCTCTTCTCACATGGACACACTAATATGACCACAAAATAGAAGACTAGCTTTTCAACCAACACCCAAATATCCATGAGAAGCCACTAGAAGAATGTATCACTGCTGTCCAAATGCAGAATGCCCACCTCTCCTGCTTATAAACCAGTGTGACTTCATTACACTCTTTTAAAGTTGAAACAAAAGAAATACTTGTATTTTATCAAGTGTGTTATGACCTACACCTGATTCAACACTCATTCACATGGACTGGTTCCAAAGAGTTTATGGCTATTCAAATAAATAAATAAATAAATGAATGAATGAATGAATGAATGAATGGAGAGATAGCTTAGTGGTTAAGACACTTGCCTGTGAAGCCTAAGGATCCAGGTTCAATTCCCCAGTACCCCATGTAGGCCAGGTGCACTAGGTAGTGTGCATGTGTCTGGAGTTCGTTTGCAGTGGCTAGAGGCCCTGGTGTGCCCATTCTCTCTCTCTCTGCCTTTTCCCCTACCTCAAATAAATAAATATTTTGAAAATTATATTTTTTAAAAAGAACCCCCAAGTTAACAGCTACAAGACACCCTGGGGCTCTCAGCTGACCACTGGAAAGTTTGCACATATGTTCTCCATCTTCTTTTGTTCACCCACAAGCCCAGACTCCTCCCAGACTTGGCCCCACTCCCCAGTACAGTCTACTTTCAGCAGCAATTCTTAGAACTGGGCGTGGTGGTGCTTGCCTTTAATCTCAGCACTTGGGAGGCTGAGGTAGGAGGACTGCTGTGAGTTCAAGGACACTCTGAGACTACATAATGAATTCCCAGTCAGCCAGGGCTACAGTGAGATGCTATGTTGAAAAAAAAAAAATCAAAGGAGATTAGTGTGGAATCCAGAGAGAAGAGTTCCAGCACTGCAAACCTGTGACGGCTCTGCTATCGGGAGTTCCTGCACGTGAGCCTGGAGCCACGGTGGTTTCTGGAGGCACACTGTGCACACTGAGGAGGCTGTTGCGCTATGCAGGGCCAAGGCCTCGCCTTGAACAGTCTGGAGACCCTGCTGTATTCTGAGCTCTCACTGTACACCTACAAATACTCCCTTTAATCTCAGCACTTGGGAGGCAAAAGTAGGACGATCACCATGACTTTGAGGCCACCCTGAGACTACATAGTGAATTCCAGCTCAGTCTGAAGTACAGCAAAACCCTACCTCAAAAAAGGAAAAAAAAAAAAAAAAAAGGAATCATCTCCTCCTAAATTCACTTTCCAGGCACAGCTCAGGGTTTGAAGAGTCAACTCACAATGCCAGATGGGTTCCATCTCCCCATCTTAGAGAGCTCTCCACCTGGGTCTGTGAATACTAAATATTACCTCAGGCTCTTTTCTGAGGGCTATTTTATTATTTCTTCCTGTGTGTTTTCAAAGTAAACTCTGACCTGTGTGTTCTTCTAAGTATAGCTAGCACAACTCCACCTGGCCCCAGTTACATTCTTTCTGACTTGGCCCTTGCAATTGTGTCTTTGTGATCCTGCCTACTCCAATAGTTTTAGGTATGTGTGTTTACGTATGTGCACATGCAAGTGTGTGTGGAGGCCAGAGAATAGCCATGGGTACTGTTTTCAGGCACTACTTATCTTTTTTGAGAGAGGTTACACAGGGTCTCTCACTGGCTCAGAGCTAACCAAGTACACCAGCCCTAAGGCCTGCCTGTCTTTGCCTCTCCAGAAGTAGGATTATAAGCATGTGCCACAATACTTGGGCTTTCCCCCCCCCCCCCCACAGAGGGAGGAAGGGAGAAGGAGAGAGAGAGAGAGAATGGGCATGCCAGGGCCCCCAGCCACAAATGAACTCAGATGCATGCACCAACCTTGTGCATCTGGCTTATGTGGGTCCTGGGCAACTGAACCTGGGTCCTTTGGCTTTGCAGGCAAGTGCCTTAACTGCTAAGCCATCTTTTCAGCCCTCCCCTTTTAAAATATGGGTACTGGGGATCAATCTCAGTTCCCCATATTTACAAGGTCAGAACTTGACCAACTAAACTATCTACTATCTCCTCAACCACCATTATTTGTTTTGAAGCAGGGTCTCATTTAGCCCAGGCTGACCTGGAATGTACTCTGTAACCCAGGCAGGCCTCTAACTCATGGTGATCTTTCTATCTCAGCTTCCTGAGTGCTGGGATAGCAGGTACAAGACACCATGCCCAGCTCCAACATTGAGGTCTTAAAAGTAAAACTGTTTGGTCAGTTTAGCTTTCTGCTTCCTTAAAGTTCCTAGTCAGGATTCTTGCCATACACTCTCATGGACCCCTTCTCCTTTGGATCACTGACCTAACCATGTAACTAAAAGGAGTCATTTCACCCCACCTTCACGGCAAATGGAATTATGGAGACAGGTCTATATTTTCTCCGTGTCCATAGCAATATGGTTGCCCTGTTTTAAATGGGAGACTCAGGGAACCTGGGGGCTACCCACACACCCTGCAGACCCTCACACAACACCATTAAGAGCCTCACAAAGTTAACGCATGCTGGTTACATAATATTATCATGTGTGAGGTCTTGGATTTGTATTTCAGCACCACTGCAAGGGATGGGGTACAGAATATTCTCTTCTGTTGTTTCACATTAATCATTAGTAAATATTCCTAAAAAGGAGTTTTTATTTTTGAGATAGTGTCTATGTAATCTACACTGTCTTCAAACTCACAATCTTCCTGCCTCAGCCTCCCAAGTGCCTGGACTACAAGTGTGTGCCCCCATGCCTGGTTCTTAAAAAGTATTTCTTCAAACGACTTTGGAAAAATCACGTGCTATTCCAGATCAACAGGACACCAGGAGTTTTCAGATACTGGATGATCCCAAGTCTTTCGTCTGGATGTTATGGATGTGGAGCCGTGGCTAGAGAAAGGAAGGCAGCCCCCAGGTCTACTCACACAGTACAGCCGCACAGCACTGAGGGCGGCTTTGCAAGCTCCCCCCACTCCAGGGCAGGAGCTGGGAAGAGGCCACTATTGTTCTGGAGACAAAGCTCCCCACTGACAAAGGACTATTATTAACCTCTTTCCCCAAGGCTGCGTTTAGGAGACCTTGCCACTGTGTCACCATTCATTATGATTTATGGGCCAATTATCTCTTCTCCAAGTTGTCCATTCCTCCTCCTGCCCTGACTACCTGCTGCAGCCCACAGCTCAAGGGAAGGGCAGAGCACAGGCCAGCCACTGCTCCACACGTATGCGCAACACTGAATGAAGAATTACTGCAACTGCCATCCGTGCAGATGTCTCCCCTCGAAGTCTATGGATAGTTTAGAAAATAGACAGATACACGGGAGAACCGAGACTTTCCCTAAATATATCATGCACACAGAAACCTAGTATAAGGAGACTTCTACAAACAAATACACAAATGTGTGTCTACATATACATGCTCATTTGATTTTGGAAAGCTTAGTATACCCAGCAGTTACACAGATTTTTGTTTTTCTTTTCTTTTTCTCCCCTCCTTCATTCTTTTCTCTTTTTTGTTTACCACCTTGCTGTGTGTATGCGTGTGTTCAGAGGACAACCTTGGGTTTTGGTCCTCACCTTCCACCTTCAAGGAGTTTCTCATTGTTCAATGTTGCATTTGCCAGGCTAGCTGCTCCACAGACTTCCAGAGGGATTCTCTGCCTCCCATATGGCCAGACACTGGGATCACAGACACTTGCACTATTGCACCTGGCTTTTTACTAGGCTATGAACTCAGGTCTCACACTTGCATGGGCAGGTGTACTAGCCATTGAGCATCTCCTCAGCCCAATCCCCTTGTCTTTTTGAAACAGGGTCTCATTAGCCCAGACTAGTCTCAAACTCCACAGAACAGAGGATAACCTTAAATTTCGGGTCATCCTGCCTCTACCTCACAAACGCTGGTATTGATTACAGACATCCACCTCCTGTTCTGTTTATGTGGTCCTGAGGGTGTGTGTGGTTAGACAAGGTCCATGTCCAGACAGGGTTTTCACTTTCATCTAAAATTTTCTGATATGTTTAATTTACAAATTTTAGACTGGCATGAGTTTTGGAAAGCTATAAAAATGCTTTGTTAATGTGTATATTCTTATGTAAAACATATGGCTTATTCTGCCATAAGTATTTTAAAAATATTTTTCTAAAAATATAATTTTTCTTTTTAAAAATTTGTATTTGGGGGGCATGCTAGGGTTTCTTGCCATTGTAAGAAAAATGTCAGATGCTTATACCACTTTTCGCATCTAGCTTTATATAGGGAGATATGGAACCTGGGCCAGCTGGCTTTTCAAGCAAGTGCCTTTAACTGCTGAGCCATTTTCCCAGCCCCTCCTGTGTATACTTTTAAAAATGTAAAAAAAAAAAAAATAGACATTTAGAAGAAAAACCCCAGTGAATTTTATCTGTACTTTTACTTGTACTCGGATGTCTGTGTGTGCGCATGTGTGTGGTGTATGCATGTGTATGTGCTCTTGTGGTGCCCCATACTCTGAGTGGAGTGGAACAACAGGTAAACTACTCTTGCTCTTCCGCCTGGTCTTGTTTTGACCCTAATTTTACTAATTCTGGAGCTTGCAGGGCTTTGAAGATTCTCTAGGTTTCTAGTTCCTTGGGGGACTCAAATTACAGGCATGTATGGCCATACCCAGGTGTTTTAGGTGAGAGCTGGAGACTTAAATTCCAACAGTCTCAGGCTCCTCAAGGCCTCATGCTTGCACAGGAAGCACACTGAAACACCGAGCCATCTCTCCAGCCTCAAAAAGAACATTTTATGGGATATGAATTATATTTCAGTTTAAAAAAGGAATGGTCATTTTTTTCTTACTTGGTCCTTATAGTGATGATAGGAGACTGAGAATGAGAAAAAAGTTTTTGAGAAATGAAGTCATGCTATTTCACTTAGTTAATAGTAAATACTCCAACAACTCAGTGCTCCTACAAGAGACAACAGGCATATTACTATAGCTCGTGTAAGAAATGGATCTTATGAGTCAATTTAGAATAGGATTGCCACTAGCAGAGCAATGCCCCCTGGGAAATGACTGTATTTGGACAAGCCAGATGGGACTGTCATGAAGCATTAAAATAAGCAAGTTCCTAATCTTCTCCATGTAAGTAGTAGGTTTTGACTGATCTCCATGAATGAGGGCTTTTGCTTACCCAGGCTATACCTCAGGCCACACAGTGACCCAGAGGAAGGCAGGCGGTTACCTCTAGCACAGCAGACTTCCAACACTGAGGCCCTGGCCCTCTCTGTACCGTTAACACTCCTGACTGCTTCCCTGGCCATCAACCAGGAGGGGTATCTTGCTATCGAAAAATGTTGGAAAAGGGAACAGAGCTTCCTCATGAGAGAAGCTTGGGAAGTTAGTCCTGAAGTTAGATGTACACCCAACAGTACTGGAAGCCTGTTTTTCCTTTGTGAATTAAAATTTAACATCAAAGGCTAGAGGAACAGCTTAGCAGTTAAGGCACTTGCCTACAAAGCCAAAGGACCCATCTTTGATTCCCCAGGACCTACATAAGCCAGGTGCACAAGGTGGCTCATGCAGCTGGAGGCCCTGGCACAGCCATTCTCTCTCTCTCTGTCTCTTAAATAAAGAAAAGAAAAAAATTAATATCAAGAAACAACTTACCCTCTTGAGTGTGAATGTTAACTGCTTGCTGCCAACAGTGGTGTCTGATACACTCAATGTTCCATTTTTTGCTTCAAGTTTCAAGCGATCTTCAAGAGTTTTGCTGTAGGAAATTTAAGAAAATGATACATTAAGTTTAACTTTCTATTTGAGATAAGTTTTAGCTAGGACTAATCACATCAAGAAAGTCTTTTATACATGTGGTACATAGAAAATATCACTGAGCAGAATTCATAGAAAAAATTAGTTGCCCTTAAACAGTCATAGTGGAATATTCAGTCACATTTCTGGGACAAAAGTGCTTCTGAAGTCTACAATGTACTATGGTGGTCTGATGATTTCTAAGGCATTTTACATTTAAACCACACACAGTTGAGGTGTGTGAACACACTGGTGACTTACCTATAAAGGCATGAACATAAAATTCTCCATCTGCAGAGTTGTGCCATTTCTGATTTTCACCCTTCATTAATAAATCACCATTTTATAGCATGGACAACGTGACCATGAACAAACTGATCATACTCACAGGAAACAAAAAATAACTGCAGTTTCGGTAACTGCTCTCTGTTCCAGGAGACTTCTGCAGGTGTCGTAAGGTCTTATTACTTTAGCTATTCTTTCTGACACACTTTATCCCAAAGTTAAATCACATTTCTTGTTTTTGTTTTTTGAGGTAGGGTCTCACCCCAGCCCAGGCTGACCTGAAATTCACTATGGAGTCTCAGGGTGGCCTCGAACTCATGGCAATCCTCCTACCTCTGCCTCCCAAGTGCTGGGATTAAAGGCATGCGCCACCATGCCCAGCTCACATTTCATTCTTTTTTTTTTTTTTTTTGGTTTTTCAAGGTAGGGTCTCACTCTGGTCCAGGCTGACCTGGAATTAACTCTGTCATCTCAGGGTCACATTTCATTCTTAATCATGCTTTTCAAACTTTCCAAAACATTATAGAGTTTTTGTAACGTGGAGGTCTATTATTACTTGCTGTGTTCTGCAATACATGACCTCTGTATAACCCACAATCCCTCCCCGCACTCGCCAGTGGCTGTGTGTGTTTCCTCTTTCTATGAAACAGGCTCTCACTCATTATATAGCTGAGGCTGGCATGGAACTGTCAGCAACACTCCTGCTTCTTCAGCTTTCCAAGTGTTGGGACTTCAGCCAGGCACCTCCATGCCCACTCTCCAGTAAGATGTTAAAGTCAATTTTTTTAGCAGTTACATAAAACTTGACTGGACCTTACTGTAATGCTTTATAATAAATCAAAACAGTGGCCCTTTTTGCTAACTTGTGTTGAGGGAAAACAGTTGAATTAAGCCTAAAGATACTTTTGAACCGTTAAGAGTCAGACTCTTCTAGAAATGCCTAAAGTAGCACTTCCCCAATCCCTAATGAGTATAGGAGGAGACAAAAAGGTCAGAACACATTTTCTGTTTCTTTCTCCTCAAAACACACACACACACACACACACACACACACACACACACACACACACACACAAACCTTCACTTCCCTTTCCTACTTAGTCCTCTTTGAAGGACCCTAAGTGAATGCCCTCTCTTAAAGCTGGCACTAATGATGTGATGGGATAGAACAGAATTCTGTGAGATGGTCTGTCCTTCAATGAGCTGCATTACTAATTATCAGTCGAGCTGCTCTGAAGGGGCCTCATGATGCTCCCTCCGAGACTTTGAAGCCGATGTTTGATGTTCACACCATGAGAAATTTATTTCTGGTTTATAACTAAGAGTAATGTAGCTTCTTTATATAATTTGAGACATAAAGTGGTTAGCATAAAAGTAGCACTCTTTTCTAAGCAATAATGTTATTAAGAAGCACTTTTAAAGTACTTCTCATCTTCAAAGTTCTTTACAGACTAACTAATTAATCCTTTCAACATCTCCGAGACAGAAGTATTTATCCTTTATAGATGGCAAAAAGGGAGGCAAAATGTTAAATGACTTGCCCCAGGCCATGTGAGGATCCAAGTTTAAAACCTGGATTCCAGGGTAAGCGTTTCTGGTTTCCAGGCGTGTGTCAGACCATACTTGATTTATACAGATCTTCAGGAAACTTGTCCATTAGGTATTCTGAATGACAAGCTTCCACATGACCACCAACTGGATGAAATTAAAATCTATGTTCACAGTTTTTCAAGCCAGAGTTTGAAAGTGAAGTGCAAGCTGACTGCCTGCAGCATGTGAACTGTTAGTCTAAGCAGATTCCTCAACCTGTTCACTTTGTCTGTCTTGTTCTTTCCTTTCATAGCTATAAACGGTGAGCTTAAAAGTTAACAGGAATTCTGAACAGCTCTGGAGCCACAGAGACAAAGTGGACCATGGAGAACCCTAATTTGGGAAGCCAAAGACTTTTCAAGTAAATTGTGGGAAATTACTACTCTTTTAAAAATGACCTTATTTCCTCCATGATAGGGTATATAAACTCTGGATTTTCTCTCAATGTACTTTCGATGTGCACTTGTGAAAACATGTTCTGTCTAGGCTACCTGGAGAGGCAAGTTGAGTTGTAGAATGAGCCATGGCAGAAGATCAGAGACGGCCCGGGACAACGAGCAGATTTCTACATTAAAGCCAGCTTTGCTCCCCTCCCTTTGAAAGCCGGCTTGCTGAATGTGGCTGCCACTCAGCAAGTCAGAGTGGGTCGCTGGACTGTGACTGGCCAGCAGTGACCCAGGAAGAACCTCCATGACTGAAAGACAGGCCACAGAGAAGTGCACAGCCAGGAGGGCTAGCTAGCTTCTGCACATCTTTGCCTAGCTAGGCTAGGTATACAGGCAATGGGGTACTTCCTTCTTGATAGTACAACTGACTATGTTTTTTGGGAAAAAAATCTAAGTAGGACAAAGCAAACAAACAAACAAAAATTCTGTGGTATCACAAGAAACCAGCTACAAAAATAAATAAATAAGTACATAAATAAATAAATAAAACAGAGAACAGACTTGAAAGACTGGAAGTGATGTGAGATTACCCAGTGTAGAATGCAGAGATCTCAGGGCAGATACTTAAATGATCTTAGTAAGGAAACCTTAATTTAAAAAAGAAAAATGGGCATAAACTACAAGGGGGAAAAAAAATCAAATGAGATATTTATTAGATGCCCCAGGAAAGAGGAATAGCTTGCTTACTTCTTTGAGGTTTTAAAATACACACATACTCTACAATTTCTTTAATTGGCAACATTTAATTAAAAATCATGCTTCTCAACTGAGTTTTTAATCACTCTGCAGGGAAGGGCAGGCAGAGAGCAGGAGATAATATAAAGGTGTGTTCTTTACATAAAATCTCTAAGAGTTATGTGGCAAAACAGAATCCACAGGTAAACGATGCTTTAAGCATTGTTAAAATTTAATTTTAGGTGCTGTTTTACATAATTAGCTCCGCCAAATCTACACCTACACCATCAAGGTTCCTATGTCTCTGAAAGACTCCAGCGCTTCCAAGGCCCTATGGAGGGGAGATGCAGACAAGCGGCAGAGGACTCCCACGCCTCATCCATCAGCACAACCAGCGGTCATCAGGACCGCTAAGATCCTAGGTGTGGGCAACAGATGCAAAGTGCTGAAGCCTCTTAAGAGGGCAGTTTGCTTTTGCAAGCAAGTGCCTTTAGCTCTTGAGGCATCTCTCCAGCCTCACACTCTCTTGTCCAAGATCAGCTCCAAGTTACCTCTCTGACACATCCTTAGTATTTGTTGATGATAGCAACAAATGTGAAATCTCTAAAATTCTTCAGACATTACTTCTGTATATGTTATACTTTTTTAAATAGATATGACTTTTCTTAGAGTCAAGAAACACATTGATTTTCCCCAGGTTCTATTCTAGCATACACTGTCCACACAATGATGATATATCTTTTTTCATGTCACACAATTAAGACCTGGTGGCTCTCAACTGAATACCTGCCTCACCATGAGCCCAGACCTACATCTTCCTCTGCTTACTTAACACTACCATCAAGAAGACATGGGCTCTGCACTTTGCATGTGCTGAAAAGCCAGCTTAATACTTTTAGCCTCAAATTGCTTGACCTCAAAGGATGCATGCTCGACACTTCAACATTACTCCCCACTGTCCTGTTCTCCTATCTTAACTCAGTAGCTGGTATTGTCATTGGCATTTCTTTGTCTTGACAGCCTTATGGAGCCTGGGTCTGTAGGTTCTTCAGCTTTGGCCTCCATCCCTTCTAACTGAGACTACTGTTGCAATCTGTGAGCTGACATCTGGGTGTCCAGCTTCTCCCATATATATCATTGCTCTCAAGCCAAGTTACTTGGTTACAAGTTTCTGAAATAGAAGCCTTTTATACTCCTGTGATTTTATTCTTATCATCTACAAGAATATACTACTTTTATTATAGAAGCATGAACATGATTGGGGCTAGGGATTAGAGTAGATCTGATCATGTTACTTGTAGCTATATAGTTTCCATGGCTTTCACAGGCTGGCCGGGGGCCTGGCAGGACTTGTCCCCACTTCCCTACCCCACTCCGAACGCTCATCTTTACACTTTCAAAAGACCAGTTCCAACATGACTCTCAAAAAGACTTCCTTGAATTTTCCCCAAATTAAGACCCTTTCTTTTTTCTATCCCTCTCTCCCACCCCTCTGACTCAGAGGATATCTGCTAGAACAAGAGTGCTGCAGGCACGGATCCTTCTTTGTGCTCCCTGGCTCCATGATGGCATTTGGCTCACCGGAAGCACTCCTCAGCTGTTTGGTGGGTGGGTGGGTGATTGGCTGGGTAGAGAGGCTAAGTGGGTGAATAACCCACATATCAAGTTAGCAAACTGTAAGGCATACAAATTTGTTGAGGGGCTTACTTAGTGTGAGGTGCCAAGTTCAACCTCCAGCACCACCTAAATAAGAGTGGTAGCCCCGCCTGTAATTCTACCACTCAGGAGGCAGAGGCAGAAGAATCAGAAGTTCAAAGTTATCCTCAGGTACATAGTAGGTTTGAAGCAAGCCTGAGCTCCATGAGACCCTATATCAAAAAATAAATACATAAATAAATATATGACAAAGGATAAAGTGCTTGCTGTGCAATGCTGAGTAGTACCCGAGTTCAGATCCCCAGCACATAAAAGGCATAAAAGGCAGAAACTGTGGTAGGCTTCTGTAATTCCAGCTTGCCTACAGAGAGATGGGAGTCAGAAACAGGAGAGTTTCCTGAAGTTCATGGACTAGCTAGCCTGGCAAACATAGCAGTAAACAAAACTGACACTAAAACGTTGTCTTCTGACTTCCAAATGTAAACCATGGTACATGTGCACCCACAACCACACACAAGAACATGCACACACATATACATACATCATAAAACACACATATACACACACAATATGTGACAGTTCCATGTACTTAAAACTCTTGACTATGCTGAGCTACCATTTGCATTTACTTTCACTGTTACAGAAATAGTATTCAAATTGAGCATCAAGTTCAGGTGAACATTTAAAATAATAACAATTTTGATGGTGCCTTTTGTTGACTGCCTTGTGATTACTCTAGAATAAACACAAGGAGTCACTCGAGTTCTCTGAAGGATAGAGGCTCGATGCTTCACTCAGTAATATTAAGGTATGCAAGTTCAGGACTTGCCACAATAACCCAGTCATGACTAGAATTCAATAAGCTATTTGTGCCAAATGCTAGCAGACTGAAGGCTAGTCACTTCAACGAATTATTACTTTAAGGAACAGGATTATTTTCTTCAGACTCAAATAACTAGTATTATTTATGCAACTCATCTCAAGAATGTGCTGATCTGCAGCATACTCACTCAGCTATTGTTTATTTTTAAATATATATTTTAAAATTTGTTTGTGTACGTGGGCATGTGTCTGCCACAGCACACATGTGGAGATCAGCAGACAACCTTCAGGCTAACCCTCTGCTTTCCACCTCGTCTGAGGAAGGGTTTCTTGCCCTAGATTCTCAATGTCCTGTTCTTTGCTGCTTTTACCACAAGCTTCTGGGAAGTTCCCCCACCTCACCATCACTGTCAGTGTGCTGGGAGGGCAGAAGTCTGCCCTGGCTTCTGGTTTTCTACATGGGCCTAGGGATCAGAACTCAGGTATCAGCTTAAAGCAGCAAGTGCTTGATCCACTGAGTCACCTCCCCAGCCCTTAAATACAAAACCTTTGTCCTTTTAGACGTGTTGGGTTGGTTCACAAACGCACACCACTTTGCGACTGGCTTTATGTGGGTGCGGAGGAAGATCATACTTGCATCAAAAGGCTTTGCAAGGAAGCACCTTGAACCACTGAAGCATCTCTCCAACCTCCCTCCCTCCCTTTTGTTCCCCACTAATATCCTGCTCCAGCTCACCAAAGGCAGAAGGAAGTTAGTGAGGTTAGTCACATTCCACCCCCAAAGCATGGCCTCTTGATTCCCATAGTAACGCTAAAAACAAACTGCCCTGGATTTCCTGATCAATGGGTTTACCAGAGAAATGAATTCTTTTTTTTTAACAGATCTTGAAGGGGTGACTGACTTTCAACCACTATCTAGCAAGTGCTTCCTGTGTTCTAAGTATTAATTAGGAGCTAGAATAGTAAATAAAGCAAGACAAAAACATCAGAAAATGTAATAAATCTACTCTGCAGTACACGAATATCAGAAGCAAGCAGACTTCCTGTGCTTCTGAGGAAGATTCTGTCCAAATAGAGCTAAGAAAAGCAGCTGGAGAAGTCAGCTGCACACACTGCCCCTGCTGGTGCACAGCCTCTGGAAAATGCTAAACATAGAATGGCCATGACCAACTACTCCACTCCCAAGTGGACAAGATGACAGATGCCCAGACAGAAGACCACAAATGAATGTGCATAGCAACACTATTTACAGTAGTCAAAAAGCAGACAACCTATAGCTGTTACACAATTTTGACATGGACACCTGGCTTGCTCCTTGCATGAACACCAGAAGACTAAAAACTGCTTCCTGAACGCTGGTGTTTTATTTGTTATGGTAAATATTTATAACATAAAACCACTGTAACCATTTTAAGTGGATAGTCCAGGTCATTAAGCATATTCACAGTGTGGTACAATCACCATGACTATCCATCTTCAGGACATTTCACCTCCCCAAAGAAGCTGTGCTCATTGAACCCTAACTCCACATGTTCCTGCACCCTAGCCTTTGGCAACCACCATTCCATGTTTTGACTCTAGTCTACTGTTCTACAATACTACCTTTTAAATCTATTTTCCTGCAAACTATGTAAAACTTCTATCACATTTTTCAAGTGACCTTTGCAGTAATCAGGAAATAGGTGGGATGAACATTACTGAGACTCTAGTGAGAGGCAGGGTATTGCTCTAGCCCAGGCTAGCCTGGAATTCACTATGTATTCTCAGGGTGGTCTTGAACTCATGTCAATCCTCTTGCCTCTGCCTCCTGAGTGCTGGGACTAAAGACATGCACCACCACATCTGGCAAAACAAATGCTATTTTTAAAAATTAAGAGTCGAGGGCTGGAGGGATAGCTTAGCAGTTAAGGCATTTGCCTGCAAAGCCAAAGGACCCAGGTTCGATTCCCCAGGACCCACGTTAGTCAGATGCACAAGGGGATGCCTGTGTCTGGAGTTCGTAGTGTCTGGAGGCCCTGGCACGCCCACTCTCTGTCTGTCAAATAAATAAATAAATGAAAAAAAAAATTAAGAGTGGAGGGCTGGAGAGATGGCTTTGTGGTTAAGGCACTTGCCAGCAAAGCCAAAAGACTCAGGTTCAATTCCCTAATACTCACATAAAGCTGGATGCACAAAATGGTGCATGCATCTGGAGTTGTTTGGAGTGGCTAGTGGCTCTGGCATGCCATTCTCTTTGTCTGCTTTTTTCCCCCCTCTCTCTCAAATAAATAAATAAATAAAAAATATTACAGCCAAATGTGGTGGTGCACACCTTTAATCCTAGCACTCAGTAGGTAGAGGCAGAAGGATCACTGTGAGCTTGAGGCCAGCCTAGGACTACAGAGTGAGTTCGAGGTCAGCCTGAGCTAGAGGGAGACCTGACCTCAGAAAACAAAACAAAACAATAACAAACAAACAAAACCTCCTGTTTTGTTAGCTAAGAGCAGTGATGTGTACTTGTAAATTACTCAGGAAGGAGGATGGCAAGTTCAAGAACAGCCTGGGCCATATAACAATGTAACACTCTGTCTCAAAACATACATACACATACAAATTAAAAGTCATTTTTTATTAAGAGGCAAAGAATTTGTTACCTCTTAATTATTACTGTCTGATCTTCAGGGCATGGGACAAGTATCTGTAAGCTAGCAAGCCCAGGGGGAAAACACAAAAGGAACAAGAATGTGGTCTTTGTAGTTTAGGTGGTCTAATGGCTGCTGGGGCAATACCCTGTTTCACTGCATATAAACTACACTTCAGAAAGTTGTTAAACAAAGTACAGCCAGGCATGATGGCTCATATCTATAATGCTAGCATTTGGGAGGCTGAGGCAAGAGGATCATTGTGAGGTAGAGGTCAGCCTAGACTACAGAGTGAGTTCCAGGTCAGCATGGGTTAAAGTGGGAGCCTGCCACAAAACTGTAGGGACCAGTTTATTTTAACAGTGCTGCTTCCCCAGGATGGCCCAGGGTTTTCCTTGTATCCCCTCCTCACAAAACCTCCCCTGCTTCCTTCACATCATCCGTCTGTACAATCTCCACCACCCAGAGGACAGAGGTCATCATTAGGGCAGTGTGTGAGGAAGATGAGCATCACCACACTGCAGTACTCACTTCATCAGTTTCTGCTTTGTGGCAGAATCTCTGAAGCTTCTGAACTCTTCTCCTGCTTTGATCTCATAGAACTGGGGCTTCAGGACCGTATGCTGGTCCTCCTTCAGTTGTTCCTGCCGCTTCATTTTCTGTTCCTGTTGCAGAAGTCTGCGCTGCTTCCTGACCTCTTCAACCCAGTCTTTTTCATCATCTGAACTCTCTGAACTTTCTGCATCACTTGGTTTTCCTTCCGGTTCTTCCTCCTCTTCCTGAAATTAAAATAGTAAGAAAAGCTCCTTCCCCAGCCAAACACTGACCCATCAGAATGCATGACAGCTGCTCCATCTCACAGTGGAAGAAATGCCCTTAATTACTAAGATATACTCTCAGTGAATGTCAAGCAATTAGTATTCAACTAATTATTTCTCAAGTGCAATCAAAGGCTTTCTAATTTACACAGTAGTTCTCTATTAAAGCAATAGCAAACATACAGTATTAGTCTTTAAGAAATACTGCACGTTTCCTCTCATACATGGTCCCTACATTTCAGACACAAAGTCACTTATGTACACATGACATGAGCGTAGAAGGGACACTGTATGGGAAACAAAGGAGACTAGGGGTTGAGAAAGGAAAGAGCAGGGTATGAAGAAGAATGTGCTTCACTGCACGACATGCTCCTATGTGGAACTGTCCTTATGTAACATGGTGCCGTGGACAGTGAATATGGACAGTGAAGTTTTTTGAAATGGACAAGTTGAACACAAAGAAATAGTAGCAGATTCTAAACAATAAAAAATACATTACTTTTTCATGAAGTTCTTGTTGCTCTAAAAGTCTAAGTTTCTTCTTCCTTTTTTCACTAATTTTTGAAACAAGTGGATTCAAAAGCCTAAATTCTTCGCTTTCTTCATCTACTTGGAAGTCAGGGTTCTCAAACATAACTTTGAACCGATCATCGGTGAGAATGTTAGGAAGATTCTGCAAGAAAATGAAAAAATATGTAACAGACCAGAAAGATGGCTTTAGAACATTTATTATAAGTTAATAAGTGGTACCAAGCATAAACTTTTTGGGGGATGTTTGTTCTCTTAACACAGGGTTTCATACTAGTCCAGGCTGACCTTGAACTCACTTTATAGCTGAGGATCACCTTGAGTTCTGATCCTCCTGCCTTCACTTTCTGAGTACTAGGATTTATACCTGCCTGTATAAGGCATCACCCATTACGTCACTATAAAATTGGAGGAAAGGGATGGTATACAGTTTCTTGAGTGTGTTTCCAGAACTTTCTTTCTTTTTTTATTTTAGAGAAAGAGAAAGAAAAAGAATTGGTACGCTTGGGCCTCAGCCACTGCACTCAAATTCCAGATGCTTTTGCTACATAGTGGACATGTGTAGCCTTGCACTTGCCTCACTTTTGTGCGTCTGGCTTATGGAGGATCTGGAGAGGACTTGAACATGGCTTACGCTTCATAGGCAAGCACCTTAACCACTAAGCCATCTCTCCAGCCCCAGAGCTTCCTTTTTTTTTTTTTTTTTTTAAATATTTATTTGTTAGAGAGAAAGAGGCAGACAAAAAGAATGGCCATACCAGGGACTCTAGCTACTGCAAATGAACTCCAGATCCATATGCCAACTTGTGCATCTGGCTTACATAAGTACTATGGAATTGAACCTGGGTCCTTAAGACTTTGCAGGCAAGCACCTTAACTGCTAAGCTATCTCTCCAGATTGCTTCCAGAACGTTTTACTTGATCCTCAGTTTCACATCCCACCAACAAAACAATTCCGATTGACGTACTTTATAGATGATCAACAGTACTTGGCCATTATACACAATGACCTAAGAATGTACATTTTTGGCTAATTTTATGCTGAATATATGAGAAGGAGTTTTCTTCAATTAGTATTTTTAGTGCAAACCATCCATACTTTTCAAGGAAATGTGTAACTCTTTGGAACATGGTGTTTAACATACAGCTACTTTACTAAACTAAAATAAGCCTTTCAACTTCATACTCCACAATGAAATGAGTATTAAGTAGTCAATTCAACATGGTTAGGAAGGGGAGCTGTATGTACTAATTTACTGACTGTTCTTAAAGATGTAGCACGGTCTTCACATCTGTGGTGGTTTGATTCAGGTGTCCCCCATAAACTTAGGTGTTATGAATGAATGCAAAGCTCCCAGATGATAGAGGCAGTGTATTGTTGGGCGTGGCTTATGGGTATTATAGCCAGTTTCCCCTTGCCAGTGTTTGGCACACTCTCTGGTTTCTGTTGTTCACCTAATGTTGGTCAGGAGGTAATGTCCACCCTCTGCTCATGACAATGTTTTCCCCTGCCATCATGAAGCTTCCCCTTAAGCCTGTAAGCCAAAATAAATCCTTTTTTCCCCTAAGCTGCTCTTGGGCAGGTGATTTCTGTCAGCAATACGAACCTGACTGCAACAGTAAAGTTGGGTCATTTACTGCTTAGACACCTGACTGTGTGGCTTTGGCCTTTTGGAGCTGATTTTCAAGAGGAATGTGAAAGGATTTGAAACTCTGGCCTAAAGAGACACCTTGCACTGCTTTAAGTACAGTTTGGTGGACTATTCTAGTCAGAGTTGAAAGACCTGAATGCAGTAAGAACTATGGATTATGAGGTTTGGCTTATGAGGGTGAAAAAGAGCTTTGCCTGAACTAGGCTAGTAGTAGTTTGTATGAGATGCTTGCTGTTATGACCAGTCCCGAGAAGTTATGCAGGGTTGCATTGTGTAGAAGTGGACTGGTGTGAGCAGAGGGATATGGCAGAGAAAAAATGAAATCTTTGGGCCAAAACTACTGCCCCTTCAGCTGCAGTTGTATGAGAGATTGGGCTAGCTGACCTGTATTGGAACCACAGACTGAATGCAGTCTTTGTAGGGGTCAGAATGCTCAAGGAATGTCCTGTTCTTCAAAGTCTGCTATATTTCCCCCTGGCTTAACAAATTGGCACTCTATGTGGTATTATAGAGTATATGAAATGCAAGAAAGAGAAGGTCACTGAATTTGCAACATGGTCTTGTGTTTTGGAAACAGCTATGGGTACTGTGAAGCAGGTTTGCTGGATGCCTGCATGAAGGCCTGATGCAGCCATGAGGGTGGACCATGGGTTGCAGTAAAGACCCAGAGGAGATGCCAGGACCACGAGATGGCTGCTAAGGAGAGCTGCTGGCCCTGGACTAAGCTTTCCAGGAGTGTGAGTAGCATAGCTGGAGGGGTGGAATTGGAACTCCAGAGATTTCTGATTAGAATTATCAGACTTGGAGGTTTGTCACTGACTAGAGTTGTTGGACTTCAAGCTGTGGAGTTTGATGTTTACCCTGTTTAAATTTTATATTGTTTGAATATTTCTTTGCTATACCCAATGCCATCATTTGCAGTGTGAATGTGTATTCTGTGCCATTATGGGTTTTTTGGAAATTATTCGGTATTATGGCTCATTTAAAAGATGTCATCTGGGTGTGGTGGCACACAACTTTAATCCCAGCACTCGGGAGGCAGAGAAAGGAGGATTGCAGTGAGTTCAAGGCCATCCTGAGACTACATAGTGAATTCCATGGCCGGCCCACAAACTGCTCTTCATTGGGTGATTTCTGCCAGCAATGCAAACTAGACTGCAACAACACCATAAAGCTTCTTGGCTACTCAGACACAGGCATTATTGTTTCAATGAACAAATAAAGCTACATTTTAGAAAACTTGCTGTTTAAAACAGTACAAGAGAATTTAATGTCATTTAGCTATCACAGCTGGTGATATCATGAGTAAGGAGCCATCATTAAAACATCAGAAAAACAAGTGAGGGCTAGAGCAAAGGGTGAGAAGTGATGCTCGTTTAGGATGGGTCAAATGTGACACAAGGCCATCATCAAGATTCTGATGGATGCCATCAGGTGTCTGGAATATTGCACACAAGGACAGGAGGGGACTTCTAGGTAAGTTTTGGAGTGAGGATACTGTGAATAATCCAGATATCCTGAAGCCAATGTTATGTGCCTATTTTTAGGCTTAAAAGGGAGAAATCTCTTTGGCATCTTACTATATATGTCAAAGTAATAAAAATTTAAAATAACAGGATAATGTTACAAAGAATATGTTTCTAATAGTCTTCAGATATTTAAAACTAATAAATTGCACTACCTGAAAACAGGCAAGCTTTGGGCTTAGAAGAACAATTATAAAATAAAAACTCTTTTAACCCAGCTGTAAAAATATCTCCTCTAGGAATATTTTTCCAGTTTAATTGTTTGTTTTCACAGCTGTCTTTACTTAGAAAAGACAAGGTCAGTAATGTTCTTGAAGTAGTTTACAAGTGTCTGGCTAGTGATCTGTCTTTAAATATATATACACACGTATGTTCAACACTTGCCTTCAGAGTTTAGAAAACATCTGAAGGCAGTGCTCAGCCCTACCTCAAAGAATTAAATTGGTAGATCTCATTACTAATATCTTGTCCCAATATAGTAACATGTGTGGAATGCTTGCCATTCAAAACACTGATTCTAAATCAGGTGTGGTGGCACATGCCTTTAATCCCAGCACTCAGGAGGCAGAGGTAGGAGGGTTGCCTCGAGTTTGAGGCCACCCTGAGACTAGATAGTGAATTTCAGGTCAGTCTGGGCTAGAGTGAGCCCCTACCTCAAAAACATAAAACAAAAACAAATGAACAAAACCACTGACTCTAACCCCATCCACAGCCCTATGGAAAAGGGAGAGAAAGAAGGTCTGGCTGTAGCTAATACTGTGCCAGCGAGGGTAGTGTGCAATGACAGGAGAATAATTAAAGGTGGTACCCAAGGCAGAGGTGCTCCTTGTCCCCAGGTTCTCCCAGGCTACAGGTAACAATTCTGGGAACATGGCCCTCAGGCAAGAGGAATGACTAGAGACCTAGAGATGCTGATGGCTGGTGTTGGAACCTCCACAGCTTGACCTGTCCCCACTTCTAGTTTTCATGCAGCTTTCTAACTCCCACACTCCTCACTGTGAACAAATAACCAAGGATCATTGCAGGAAAAACATTTTTTTTTTCAAAAAAAAAATGCCCATACTGAAGACCTATATTTCTAGGCTATAAGGCTTACCCAGCAGCCAGCAATCCTTCCAGGCCAGGATCTAGTCTGGAGTGGGCATCCAGCATGGCATGGCTATCTCAGGTGAGGTTTGCTGGGACGCTGCTCTTGTCATCACTGCTTGGGAAGAGCAGCTGGCCAGAGGAGCAGCCAGTGTGGTTGAGAGCCTACATGCTTGAAATGACCTATGCTAAACTCTCACACTGACTGACCATTCACCTGGTGGGCTAGAAAATATTAGAAAGGAAATAATATTTCTTCAGAAGACCCAAGGTTTTTCTAATTATTTGTCTAACATGGAGCTGACAGGACATAAATTCCTAGGGCAATGGTATAGGGAGATCCCAGGATCAGAAAGTGATCAGTCCAGAAAGATCAAGAAACAACTTCTTCAGGAAGGTAAAATTAATACAACACCTGATCTGTTACGTAGAAGTCTATGATGAGACCTAGATTACTGATAGAGAAACAGGGGCAGACTATATACAGAAAACAAGAGATTCAATTACTAACTCCAGGGGAAATAAAAGTTGTGTAAGAAACATAGGCAACAACCACTCCTGACTCTGACTAGGCTGCAAAAAGCATTTACATAGTTTCAATAATATAAACGCTGAATACTGCTTAACCAAAATTACTACACAGTTTTACTGGGAAGGGACACATTACAAAGTAGCACCGCAGGCAATGCCAAGGAAGAGTTTTATGTACAAAATAATCACCTAAAAAGGTTTTATCCAGAGAAGGGCCAAAAAGGAGAGGGAAGAAGACAACAGTGTGATAGCCAGTCTTCCCAAAAGACCTTTGAGAAGCTTATTATTTTTAAAACTGTGCATGTACCACAGCAATAAAAGAAACAACACATTTAATTGGTACTAAAAGAGCATAACAGAGCATCCTGTAATGTTACAACTAACTGATTCAACCTAGATTGTCTGTATATAATCATATTCTGTCCCAAGAGATATGAATTCTTACTATAATATAAGCACTTAATGGCATTTTCCAATTCCGAATCTGTGAAGACCCTTTCTGTGGCTTGCTAGCCCCAGAACATACATGGTGCCTCCTGTGCACAGCCTAGTTGGGCTGCCACAGAACCTGGGCACAGTATTGTCAGAGGGACTCCATGACAACAGTGGGAAACTGAGCAAAGGCTAGCATGCAGAACATCTCACTAGAGGAAGAATGGCTCTGGCCACTCAAACCTTTAACAGGTCAGATCCAAGCCCCTCAAAGCTGCTTGTGCATCTAAGGCACTCAAAATGCTTTTGTTGAATGCCTAAGTGAATTTATCCTTAATGAGAATTAATTCCACCAAGTTTCTAAATAAGGATCATCCAGGTAAAGCTTATTGCCACTACTGGGTGGGTCAATTCCCAGTGTGGGTCCAACATCAATTGTATGGTAAACAGCTTATTAAACTTTTATTATGTTTTTTATTATGTTATCAGTGGTGGTAGTAATTGGGAACACCTCATCTGCTCCACTCAGTTCCAGTAGCAGCCAAAGTGGAGCGTCACTAGTAAAACTCTGAAGGTTTGAAAATAGCTCAGTTCAAAGGCAGGATTGATGATCTGCCCACAAAGTTAACAATTCTTTCAGGAGTCTCAACAATGATATGAAGCATTCTTTGTAAACAACTGGATTTTAAGGTCTTTATGTCATGTAAGATAAAAATTATATAAACTTTTTCTAGGAAAAGATTTTGAAAAGACCACAAAGTGTGTCAATATTTCTAGAATAAAACCAAGCTCTGATTACAGGGCTTGATTTGGATTGTTAAGTCAATAAAAAAGCAAATCAGGGCACATTTTACAATTACTGCTTTCTAAAAGAAAGATAGTCATATCAGATGACATGCTAGAGAAATAAGTGGTACTTCTAAACTATAAACAGCCAGTGGTTTGAAGGAAGAGAAACCCTCCAAGTTTCTTGCTCCTTGCAATTACGGAACAGCAGAGCCTAACAGTTACTTACAAAGTGCCCCTCAGATAGGTTTTAAAATAAATGCATGCTATCTTGGTTATTAACTGCAGCCCAGGTGCTAGAAAAATGAATGCCAAGAGAACATAGACTTGGATGGAGGTAACATCTAAGCAAGTCTTCTAGTCACAGAGGACTCAAAGTGTAATCAGGTAACACCAGCTCCCCCCTTCCCCCCACAATAGGATTCAAATTTCATTTACCTTTGAAATGACTCAACTCTAAGTATTGGCATGGTGTACTAATTCCCACCAACCCCTATGTGAACAGGACCCATGCTCATGATCAGGGCCACCACAACGCTTCTTTCAAATCCTGTCAGTGATGTATTTCATGTGCCAGGATTCACTTTGTGCAGGCTGAAAGTACTGCCCACTTAATGTACCTCAAAATAAGTAACTAATTACTATAGAGAAAAGCACTAAAACTGTAGGGAAGGGGGAGAAGGAGGAAGGGAGGGATACAGAAGAAAAAGCAGACCTGAAGCCAGGGGACTGTGAGGTGAACACCTGGACATGTAGAAGTAGACCAACAAAAGAAGAAAACTATCCCAGGGAGAATGGCATTGGCAAACACTTCATATTAAAAGAACTCTCAGAAGGGCTGCGAGGTAGCTTAGTGGCATAGTACATGAGGCTCTGGGTTCACCCTAACAGTGCAAAAAGAAACAGACAAATGTGGGGCTGGAGAGATGTCTAAAGGTTAAGGCGCTTTCCAGGTAAGCCAAAGAACCCAGGTTCAGTTCCCCAGTAGCTATGTAAGCCAGATGCACAAAGTGGCACATGCATGTGGAGTTCATTTGCAGTGGCTAGAGGCTCTGGCATGCCTATTTTCTATCTGCCTCTTTCTTTCTCTCAAATAAATACATAAAATATTTCTTTAAAAAAGAAACACAAGAATGAGTGAATGAATGAATAAGCCGGCTTTCAGAGATGTTGTATAATATCAACAGGGCAAAGGATGAAACTCTGGAAGGCCATCCAAACTTAGAAGAGCATAACAATTCACTAGGGCAAAGAAAATACTGAGCCCATATCAAAAACATGGGACAAGAAGAAAATAAGCATATTCAAATTACTCTTGACAAGTTTTTGTGTGCTTGCTGGCATGTGAGTGGGTGGACAAGCACAGATGTGTGTGCATCTGGATGCTCTAAGAGGACAACCTCAAATGTATTCCTCTATCCATCTTTCTTTTTGAGACAGCAATTCTGATTAGTCTAGAGTTCTCCAAGTAGGCTAGCCTGGCTGATTGATGAGCCCAGGAATCTGAAGGGTCCTGTTTCCACTTTCCAATGCAGGGATTACACAACAAGAATGCCATCATGCTCATTTTGTATTTATATAGGCTCTGGGGATCAAATTCAGGCCCCTCTGCTTTCACGGTAAATACTTTCCCAACTGAACTCTCTTCCTAGCCTGCCCCCCCCCCCCCCGCCCGCCAAACTAACAAAATACTAAAATGTTTTCTAATGCTTTGAATAACAGTATCCTAAAGGCTCTAAATTTCCTATCTTTTCATTTTCCTGTATATTTATAACAGATGGTAAAGGATTTTCTGGAGTTTTGTAAACCACTAAAGAGGAAAACCAATGATAACTCTTCCCACTGAATATGAGGACACTGTTCCTAGCTTTCTAGGTCATTTCTACCATTCTGCACTACTGTACCTTCACCAGCCTCAACAAAAGATTCCCAGACATGGGCTGACTTCTCATGTACCTTTCTCTCTTTTTAAGGTATGGTCTTAACTCTAGCCCAGGCTGACCTGGAACTCACTTTGCAGTTCCAGGCTACTCATGATGATTCTCCTATCTCTGCCTCTCAAGTATTAGGATTGAACACATGTACTACCACACACTGTCATGAATCTTTCTAATCATGGGGTCCTGTGAAAAGGATCTGCTGTTCCATGCTACACAAAGCAGCAGGACTGAATTTTAGCCCCAAGCACCCTACACACCTAAGGACCCCTCAGTATAAAACATACGGGGAATGAACACATCTACAGCCTCAACTAGGCCCACCCTTCCTGAAGGAGAGCTTCAGGGTAAGTAAACACGAAGATCACTTCTGCTCAGCTTGTAAAATGACATTGTGACAATGAAAGTTTATACTCCCATCATCCCCAGTGGCTAACAAGATCACTATGAATGTTCTGCACTTATATGTCCACACTTTAAGTACACATTTATACATTGGTGTAAATATGGTGCATAGTCACATACATTTAAATATGAGTTTAAGTCACTGTTTAGCACTGTACATTATTCAAGTAATAAAGGAATGGACCATAAATGTTCCACATTATAGATCTACATATGTGTGTGTGTGTGTATATTTATATTTAAGAAATGCTTCCAAAAACAAAGATTTCAGTAACAAATTTAAAGCAAATATAGGGCTAGGGATGTGAACTCAATCCCAAGCACCCAAAAATAAGGTGTGATGGTGCACGCTGTAACCCTAGCATGCACGAGCTGGAGGCAGTACAATCAGAAATCTAAGATCACCCTCAGCTATACAGAAAATCTGATGCTAACATGGATCACCGAATCTCAAAAACAAATACATGACGTTACTCAACCCTCCCCCCCAAGTAAAATAAATAAATAAATAAATAAATAAATAAATAAGTGAAACAAAATCATATGAAGGGTGAAAGGATTCTGGGAAAGGCCAAGGAAGAGAAGACGGCGGGAGAAGGAGTGAGCGTGAGCTCTCGCAGGCCTCCTGGCACTAGTGCCGCCTGCGCCTCTCCTCCCACGCCACACAAACCAGCTGAGGAGACCACCCAGTTACCACACAAGCAGAAGCAAGAGCCTGGGTCCTGATTAAGACAGTGAATGTGAAAGACGAACAGCAAGAACTTGTTCATCTCAAAGTCGCCTACCTGGCTGGAAAGCAGGGAGCAAGGAAAGAAACGGCAGACATGAAGCCTCTTAGGGCTTGGCCCACCATCACCAGGTTAGACCCTTTTCTCAAAGATTTGGCCCCTGTACTCAGTCACAGTCAGGCCTGCATATAACCACACTTGATCTTGGCCTGCCCGCTCTTAGCAGATAAGAAAACAGGACTGGAGAGGAGCACCTGAAATCTTCATAAATCTGAAAAAATTAGAAAAGTATCTCCACCTCTGGACATTATCAATAAATAAGTGTTAATAACCTTTACTTGTTTTATGACTGACCCATGTCCACCACCACCTCAGAAAAGGAAGGCAGGTAGCAGTTACATGTAAGCATGCACCTTCCCAATAATGCCAAGCATAAACACAAATCAGTTACTTTTAGAATTAAAATAAAAATATATATAACCATCTAACAACAAAAGGATTAATAATACAGAATATGTAGCCATTAAAAATACTTACAAAGAATTTTTATAAAATGGTAAATTATCCATGTTATTTTACAGAACTAGGATAATTATTTTAACACACCTAAAGTTATCCTGTTAGTATAGTTTATTATTTTAAGAGAATTAAGTCAGGAAGGAAGCTGACTAAAATATGAATGCTTTTCCCTGGGTAGAACAATTAAATGGTAGATTTCATCTTTTTTTTCCCCCCCAAATCTTCCATACTAAACACATATTATTTCATAAGTAAGGAAAGAAAAAATTAAAATAAAAATGTATACATTACTATTCATAAAGCGCTAAAACAAATTATTGATATTTTCTGTGCCTTACAAAATCTTACCTTGACTTTCTTTTTCAATGTAGATTTTTGTTTTTCTTCTTCTTCCTCAATTAATTTAAGTGCCAGTTCTTTGTTAACTTTTGGCAATTTCTAGTAGAGAGGGAAAAAAAAGCCATGCTGAGACGTGAACATTTTCACATTAAACATTAATGTGTAAGTAGTAAAACTTTATAAACAAGAGACAGCTAGTTCTTGGTTTTTATTATTCCAGAAGAAAAAATAATGGTGGCAGGTGGCCCATGTGGCACAGAGGAAGCAACCAAGGCAGCTGCTGGGAGCACACCTCCCACTCTTCCCAAGCAGGGACAGCAAACACAGAGGGTCTGGGGCTCACTTGGATTAATGTGAGGCCAGAAGAACAATAATTGTAGCTTCTGGCTGGAACTCTTTCAGGGACCTCTGAAATGCTGCTAAAAATGCTCACATACTGTTTCCTGATACCTAAATGGGAAATTTCTGGAGAATTTTAGATGTGAATCCAACAAGTCTCAGGTAAAGCTATAAGGTATCTACTGCCGTCTCCCACTCAGTGGTTTGTACATTGCAATTACAAATTCTAAAGTCTGGAAAATATAACAAATGTGGAGGAAGCATCAAACACCAGTAGTTTTTCCTTTCTTAATTTTTAAAAATATTTTTGTTTATTATTTATTTATTTGACACAGAAAGAGGGACAGAGAGAGAGAGAATGGGCGCACCAGGGCATCTAGCCACTGCAAACGAAGTCCAGATGCATGTGCCCTCTTGTGCATGTGGGTCCTGGGGAATCAAACCTGGGTCCTTGGCTTTGCAGGCAAACACCTAAACTGCTAAACTATCCCTCCAGCCCAGTTTTTCCTTTCTTTCTTTTTACACATTTTAACTCATTTGAAAGTGGACAGAAAGAGACTATTTTTGTTGTTTTTCAACTGAAAGCCGATTTATATTACATATATTTTTAAACTAATGTTCACTTCCAAATATCTGTATCAATCAGTGACTGAACTTGACTGACAGAATGCCAGAGACAGGAAGGCAGGAGCAAGCAGACAGGAAGCTCCACCCCGTCTGCTCACTGTCTGGGCTGGCATCACAGAGCAATAGCTCTTTGCCATGGAAGCAACAGGTGGCCCAGCTGCAGTGGATGCCAGCTTACAGCTTCCAACATGCCTAGGACCATGCTCATTACACCCTAAGAGTGCCAGCCTACAGCCCCTCCTCAGAAGTAAGGGCCCCCCCTCACAGGCCCGCCTCCTTCCTCCTGCCCAGCCCTGAAGCGGCAGCTGCTTCCTGCAGTTACTACCCCTTTCTTTTCATCCGTATCTTGCGCTTTGATTCATTAGCTTGGTGACAATTATTCACACTGTATTCTTTCCACCAATGTACCTGGTGTCACTTGGTTCCTCAGTTAGTCTAGCAACCACCCCAGGATCCAGAGGACCTGAGACCCTGCACACAGCAGCAAGAAATGGACATTAGCAGAGCGTCAACATTCAGCAAACTCTCCCATTTGCAAATGCCAGGCACTCTAGATGATTTCCACACAAACACCCTCATGACAAAGTACACCAAAAGAGCAAACTAAACATGGAGAAGCAGGAAAAGAACAGCAAATTTCTTTGAAATAATACATAAAATAAAATGGCAATGGCAAATATATCTTACCTTTAACTGGACTCTCTGTGCACGAGTTTCTTCTATCTTCTGTCGAATTTTATCTTTCCTATATTCTTCATAAGCAAATGGATTTACCATCAGTTTTACCTTTTCAAAATAGAATAAAAGAAAAAAATTATAGAAGTTGCCAATAAAAAGTTAAAAAGAAACAGATTAATGAGACTATTTAAGCAGCATGTTTCATGTAACTACTGTGTCAAAGAAAATCAGATCCCTTACAAACTCTACATATGTTTTATGAAAGTGAAAGTAGTAAAGAGAGCTAAAGATCACTCAATAGTTGCTGGAGATAACTGTAACCTGTATTTACCTTATGGTAGAGTCTTATATCCATGAAAAATCCATGCATATATGCCCGGAGAAAAGGTGATCCAATGAGATGTGTGAGCCCTGTAAAGATTAATCAGAAGAGGGCAGGTTCTTACAAAACTGTCACTAAAATTTAAGGCTTTCTTGAACAATAATTTGATTAATAAAATCTTAAGTTTGGAGTAAACATTTAAGGATTAGACTGGTTCACCTTGAATATATATGGGGAAAATTCAGAACACTTCATTAACATCATTCTTGCTTATTCTAAATGTCATATTGAATATAAATATGATAAAAATGTCTTTATGAATTATGACAAACTGGTAAGGAAGGTTCCTTCTATTAGTGGTTCTCGGATTTAGGGGCCCCACAAACCAGTTTTATTTAAAAAATGATACTGAGCTGGGCGTGGTGGCACACACCTTTAATCCCAGCACTCAGGAGGCAGAGGTAGGAGGATTGCTGTGAGTTCGAGGCCACCCTGAGACTCCACAGTGAATTCCAGGTCAGCCTGGGCTAGTGTGACACCCTATCTCGAAAAACCAAAAAAAAAAAAAAAAAAAAAAAAAAAGTTAAAAAATGATACTGGGTTATCACAAGATTGCCAACTATACACTGCCAAGAAGGAATAGGGAAGCAAAAGTAAAACACTAGTGGCCACCATTTCCAAAAACAAAGGACCATTTCACAACAATAATGTAGCATGGACACAGCCTTCCCAAGGACAAACAGCTGTTACACCTATACTCACATATATAGACATAATCATGCCTATTAAGATCTACACTATTGGTTGGTAGCTCAGTGGTAGAGTACTTATCTAACACATGCAAGGTCCTGGGTTTATTATCTAGCATAGAAAACAAGACCTACATATTGTCAGGCATGTGTCCCACACCTACAATCCAATCCCAACACACAGGCGGCTAAGGTTGGAAGGAGAATTTAAGGACAGACTAGGATACACAGCAAGAGTCTGTTTCAAACATCTACTTTATCCACATACCTATTTCACTGTGAACTAATGAAAAGTTGGCTGTCAGCCTGTGTTTGGGACCCCTGCCTTACATAGGACTTCCTAACAGGTGTCATAATAAAAATACATAAGTGTAAGCACAAAATAACTCTTTGCTATACCATAGAAATTATTTTTTTTTAAAAAATATTTTTGGGCTGGAGAGATGGCATAATGGTTAAGGTGCTTGCCTGTGAAGCCTAGTGAAGCCTAAGGACCCAGGTTCAATTCCCCAGGACTCATGTAAGCCAGATGCACAAGGTAGTGCATGTGTCTACAGTTCTTTTGCAGTGGCTAGAGGACCTGGTATACCCATCTTTTCTCTCTCTCTCTCTCTCTCTCAAATAAATAAATAAATAAAAGCTGACAAAATTCATTTTATTTATTTTTACTTAGTATTGAGAGAGAAGGGAGGGCGGGATGGAGGAAGAAAGAAAAAAGAAGGAAAGAAGGAAAGAAGGAAGAGAGAATGGGCATGCCAGGGCCTCTGCAAACGAACTCCAGATGTATGCACTCCCTTGTGCATCTGGCTTACGTGGGCTCTGGGGAGTCAGATCTGGGTCCTTAGGCTGCACAGGCAAGTACTTTGACTGTTAAGCCATCTTTTCAGCCAAAAAAAAAAAAAAAAAGTTGGGGCTAGAGGGAAGGCTTAGCAGTTGAGGTGCTTGCCTGCAAAGCCAAATGACCCATATTCAATTCTCCAGGACCCACGTTAGCCAGATGCACAAGGGGGTGCAGGCATCTGGAGTTCGTTTGCAGTGGCTGAAAGTCCTGGAGTGCCCATTCTCTCTCTCTCTCTCTATCTCTATCTCCCTCTTTCTCTGTCAAATAAATAAAAATATTTTTAAAAATTATTTTATTTTATTTATTTGTGTGTATGTGTGAAAGAGAGAGAGAGGGAGAGGGAGAGAGAGAATGAATGAATGAATATGGGCATACATCAGGGCCTTCTGCCACTACAAATGAACTCCAGGCACATGCACCACATGGTCTCTTTGGCTTTACATAGGAACTGGGTAACTGAATCTGGGCATGCAGGCTTTGCAAGCAAGCACCTTTAATTTCCGAGCTATCTTCTCAATCCCAAACTTCTTTCTTTCTTTTTTTTTAATTTTTATTTTTTGGTTTTTCGAGGTAGGGTTTCACTCTAGTCCAGGCTGACCTGGAATTCACTATGGAGTCTCAGGGTGGCCTCAAACTCATTAGTGATCCTCCTACCTCTGCCTCCTGAGTGCTGGGATCAAATGCATGCTCTACCACACCAGGCTCCCAAAATTATTTTTTTAATTTTTTTTGTTCAATTTTATTTATTTGAGAGTGACAGATAGAGAGAGAAAGAGGCAGATAGAGAGAATGGGCACACCAGGGCTTCCAGCCACTGCAAACAAACTCCAGACACGTGCGCCCCCTTGTACATCTGGCTAATGTGGGTCCTGGGGAATTGAGCCTCAAACCAGGGTCCTTAGGCTTCACAGGCAAGCACTTAACTGCTAAGCCATCTCTCCAGCCCCCCAAAACTATTTCTTAATTGTAAGTATTCACAGAGGAAAATGTTATGAGGGCATTTATCTACAAATAAGATCATATATACTCAGGAAGAAAGGCGTTTGGTATATTACTTTTTTTCTTTTTTGTGGTCTGAGGATTGATCAAGGACCTCTGCATGCTAGGCAAGCTCTGTATCACTGAGCTACATTTCCAGTTACCTTTATCATTTTATTTTGAGTCTCATCCTAAGTTTTAATTTTTTTTTAAATTTATTTGAGAGCGACAGACACACAGAGAAAGACACATAGAGGGATAGAGAGAGAATGGGCGCGCCAGGGCTTCCAGCCTCTGCAAACGAACTCCAGACCCGTGCGCCCCCTTGTGCATCTGGCTAACGTGGGACCTGGAGAACCGAGCCTCGAACCGGGGTCCTTAGGCTTCACAGGCAAGCGCTTAACCGCTAAGCCATCTTTCCAGCCCTCATCCTAAGTTTTAGATTAGGTCTTTGATTAAAAAAAATGGCTAGGAATCTTTCACTTGCAGTTTCTGAGGTATCTTCAAACTGTTGCTATACTTTAAACTTCTCATAGTCTCAAAAGTTCATTTTATTCCAGTAGCACTTAAAAAAATATGCTGCTTTCACTGCTAGTATGCTATTATTTTCCACTTAAGGTACAAAAAAGGGCTTTAGGCTGGAGACATGGCTTAGTGGTTAAGATATTTGCCTGCAAAGCCAAAGGATCCTGGTTTGATTCTCCAGGACTCATGTGAGCCAGATGCACAAAGGTGTACATGCATCTGGAGTTCGTTTGCAGTGGCTGGAGGCCCTGGTGCACCCATTCTCTCACTCTCTTTTACTCTCTCTCTACCTTTCTCTCTCTGAAATAAAAAAGGGGGGAGTGCTTTAAACTGTTGAGTTTACTTAAACTTTCTCTAAGCCAAGGTCATAAAATTTTTAAAATGCAGATTATTTAATATCTGATTTGGCATAAAAGGAGACATTTGAAAAATCAATTAAACATGTATCAGTCAACTTTAATGTTCAAAAATCAAGGGTTGGAGAGATAGATCAATGGTTAAGGTATTTACCTACAAAAGCCTAAGGACCTGAGTTTGATTCCCCAGTACCCACATAAAGCCAGATGCACAAAGTAACATATCTATTTGGAGTTAGTATGCAGCAGCAAGAGAGTCCGGTGCACCCATTCTCATTCTCTTCCTCTCTCTCAAATAAATAAATCTCAAAAAAGTGGAATAAAACAATTTTATAAACATTTTATCAGAGTTTTTTACCTAAATTTTCAAGGTCTTTCTTGGTGACAAATTTGTAATCATCATACACGGTACTCTCTGGATTCTCTTCCAACTCTTCTGTTAAGTTGTCCAGGAAGGAACACCACCTGGGAGCAGGACCCAGAACCTATGGGGGTGGTGAAAAGGTCAGCAAAGGTCCACCCTCACTACTCAACTAACATGTAGTTCTTTTACAGCTAGATTTCACTACCAGAATTTGTACCATAGACATATTTCAAAACACGCTGTATATGATTAGTATAATATTCTATAATCACTTATCAAATAAATTTTGACATTTTTTTCAATACACAGAATTCTTTAGACTTAATCTAAAACATGTAGCCAGGACCCACCAGTAATAAATTACACAGAGTGTATCATCAACTAATGTGACAGAAAGTCCACAATTCCACTATGAATGTTGGTGTGTTTTTACTGTTTAAAATATTTTTTATTTTTTTTAAAATTTTATCCATTTGAAAAAGAGAGAGAGTATGAGAGTGGGCATGCCAGAGCCTCTAGCCACTGCAAACAAACTCTAGATGCATGCGCTCCCTTGTGCATCCAACTTTATGTGTGTACTGGGTCCTTTGGCTTTGCTGGCAAGCAACTTAACTGCTAAGCCATCTCTTCAGCCCATGTTTTTACTGTTTATAATATCTTTCCCACCACTATACAACACCCATTAAGCCAGCATTTATTGAAGGAAACTCTGATGATTCCAGGGAGAAGATATGATACAAACACGAGAACACTGGGTTCAAACAGAATGGAACTTCCAATGGCAATTCACCTGTTTATTTCAGCAGTAACTAGTTATATGGGGGAAACCCAAAATCATAATGGAAACTATTAATCTAGGTTAAGCTTTGAGAATGGAAGGCAGGAGGAAGAGAAATATATCACAGGAAAACAGTCCCTATAACACCCTCTTCAATAAAGAAGCATCCCCAAACTACTACAAAGGCTATGGATCTATGAACATGCAAGGTGGGGTGGGGGGGAGCCAGGCATGGTGGCACACACCTTTAATTCCAGCCCTAGGGAGGCAGAGAGAGGAGGATCGCTGTGAGTTTGAGGCCACCCTGAGACTACACAGTGAATTCCAGGTCAGTCTGGGCTAGAGCAAGACCCTACCTTGAAAAACGGAAAAAAAAAAAAAGACTTAATGAGCACAAAAGGAGTCTTATAAAAGCGTTTTTAATTAGAGTAGTCTATACTATTGTTTAAAATTGAAGTAAAAGGTTAGATGAATTAAATGTTTTGACTCTAAACAGAAAAGATAAACCTATAAGAAATGAAAAACATTTTTTAAAAGTCAACATAGGGCTGGAGGGATGCTTAGGGTTAAGAGTTTGCCTGTGAAACCTAAGGACCCTGGTTCGAGGCTTGATTCCCCAAGACTCACATTAGCCAGATGCACAAGGTGGTGCACACGTCTGGAGTTCGTTTTCAGTGGCTGGAAGCCCTGGCATGCCCATTCTCTATCTAACTATCTATCTGCCTCTTTCTCTGTCTGTCATTCTCAAATAAATAAATAAAAATGAAAACAAATTAATAAAAAAAAGTCAACAGAGAGCTGTGTGTGGTGGCACAGGCTTTTCATTTCAACACTTGGAAGGCAGAGGCAGACGCTATAAATTCCAGGACAGCCTGGGCTACAGTGAGACCTTACCCACCCTCCCTCAAAAAAAAACTCAATGTAGGACACTCTTTTTTGTTTTCAAGTGTAGAAAGATTTTCTTATAGAACTTAAAGAGATAGAGCTTTATACAGCTTAGGAGAAGGAAAGAATACAGAATTGTTATCTTTCAGAACTTGGGATACATCATTTTCATCTGAAGGCATTTCATCTAAAGCAGTCTCATTGGAGGTCATTTATAATTTATAATTTTTGGTGGGATTGTACTGTCTTGATTTTTTTGTTTCTTGTATTACAATGTAGGGATTTTTGCATCTTGAGTTAGTTTGATGGTTGGGTTTTCTAATTATCTGCAGTGTTCTTAGCCGTGTAAATCCGACTTTATATATCTTCACTGTAGCTTAAGGTGCAGGTGTAGCCCTTACACTCATTGGAAGGTTCTTTAAAGATGCCTCACCTAGTGCTGAGCATTCCACTGTAACCTCCCCTCAGCAATGATGAGTTTTGAGTTTTCTAAATAGTCACTACCATTTGAATAGAGAAACTCTCCCAACCAGATGTGAAGGCAGCCCTAGTACATGAGCCAAGCATAAACTTTTAGAAGGCAGTTTAGTGGGATAATACGTTCCTGTAGCTGAGTAGCAGTAGCAGCTTCCCCTTGGGCTTCCCAGCCATAGACTTTTGACTGGGCTTTTCAGTATCAGGCACAAATTCCCTTCTGTGGAATGAACCTCAAATCCTATCTGAGCTGTTGGTTACCCCCATATCAGACATGCCACTATTGTACTAGTTGGCACATCTTGCCTGACTGGCCACTGTATAATTTGCGGGATGCACTGCTGGTTAAGACCATCAATGAAATTCACCTAGCAAGTTGCCTAGCACTTTCCAGGACAATGCCACTAAACAGGGAGGAGGTGTGCAGCTCAGCTCTAGCTCGATTTCTCAGTGTAAGACACTCTTTTAAAGGAACTGCTGTGTTTTTAAGAACAGCAACTTAAAATTAACAAATATTTATATATATAAAGGAATTTTCTAAACCAAAGACATGGACCATGATTGCCCCAAAGAAAGGTATGCTTAAGTGTGTACAAACTACAGTATGTACACCACACAAAATCAATGAACTGAGATTGTAGTGAGTCCAGATGAAGTGTATTTGGGCTTCCAGCTATAATGAGCATGCTAGCAAGCTAGAAAACTCACAAGGCCTCCATGCAAGCTCCCCAGAGCTTAGGCACTAGAGACCACAGGGGCTCTTCTTCTAAGCACTGAAAACCTCACAGGAGCAAAGCACACCCAGATAAGGGTATGTGGTCTAAAATAGCAATATTTTCTTCTTTCAGACAAAAGAAAAGTGTACTATTATCACTTTTATAGAAACTGACAATCAAGGAACTGTCTTCTTGAGAAGTAAGAACTTCACTAATTTTGAGTGCTGAATTTCCAGTGGCTACAATAGTGTCTTCTAAGTTGTAGGTGCTCAGTATGTATGTAGTAAGTAAACACATTTGTACACAAAGCATATGTGAATTTAAATATACAATGCACTAAAATTTAAAAGGTCTTGACTGGCAAAGCCATTTTCAAAAGGGTCTACTTTTTCTTATCCAAATGAAAACTCACATATCTCACAATAAAATTATTAGCTATAAGAACACTTTTTGGTGAATGTCCAATCTATTTTGACTTTTATGTAAGATACAAGTTTTGGTTCCAAGATCCCTGCTAATACCAAAATATGCAGATGATATTTAAGTCCTTCAAATGTGCCACTTTGCATCTGGCTTTACATGGGTACTGGGGAATTGAACACAGGATGTAAGGCTTTGCAAGGAAACACCTTTACCTGATGAGCCATCTGTCTCCAGCCCTTGTATTAGCTTTCTTAAATAACCTAGAAATGATTTTTATAGGACCACACATATGCTCAGCAAGTATTTAGCCACTAAGCCACATCCCCAGCCATTAGAGGCGATTTCTAACAAATTGGAGGATGTATGTAGGATGCAAACAAAGACTGTGCTGTTCGTTTGCAGCCGCAGGAGACTCTGGCATGTCCATCCTCATTCTCTCTCTCTGCTCGCAAATCAATAAACAAAATATTTTTTAAAAGCTAATACAATATAAACACCATATAAATACTGTACTATCATTTCTTAAGGAAAATAACCAAAAAAACACATCTGTACACATATTTAGTACAGATGTCAGATTTCTTCAAGTAGCTTCAATAAATCTGCAGATGCAGGTTCCACAGATAAGGGTCAAATATAGTCTCCCTTTAAAACAAAAACATGAACTTCAAGGACATTTATTGGAAAGAATATATTTTGTGTCCTGATTTGCAGTAGATAAAGGAATTAACAAAATATCATACCAGATCTGAAATGACATTCACAGTCTTTTTTTATAATGTTCCACAACCTTGTTTTGATTTACTATCTGGATTTCAATGAAATGGTTTTAAATGGCCTCTCAGAGGACAGGTCTACTTATGATACATAATCTCTACAATCAGACACATGACTATTAAATTTTATAGGAGGAAATATTTCCATTAAAAACAAAGTTAGATCTATTGGGTGTCATTATTAATTGCATTCTCCCAGTTCTTTTTCAGGAAGAAAAACATCATTACAAGGTGGAATTTACTGATTAAACTACTTTTAACTCCATGTTTTACCTACATTAGCATGTTCCTCAGAGGCCTACCATTAAGTTGCAAAAACAGTGGTCACCTTAATCACTGAGGAAGCTCCCCTCTCCCGAATGTACTTAGAGTGACTACATATTAATGTGTGAAGGTGAAGACCCTGCTGTCATTCTGGCTATAACATGTGACATATCAACTAACCCGTAAAAATACATTAATTCATTTCTTAAATATTGGGCTTTATAACTTCAGGAAATCATCTTTTTAAGCAATTGATAAGACTACTGCTACTATATCAAATGTTCCAGGCTCAGCAGTAGAGCATGGGCTTGACATGTGTGACATGACAGGTGATGAGAGAGAGAGAGAGAGAGAGAGAGAGTAAAGAAAGAGAAGAGGGAGGAAGAAGATTGAGAAAGAAAAAGGAGGAGAGGAAGGGAGGGAGAGAAAGAAGAAGAGAAGAAAGAAGGGAACAGAAGAAAGAAAAGGAGGAGAAGAAGAGAGAGAACAATGAGTTTAGTTGAAACTGATGATTGTTAACCTACATTTTTAGTTACCTTAATTTTATTTCAGACAACTAGTAAAGACCACTTTTTCTTTTAAGTTTGATGATCTGTCAGTGATCTGTTGATGTCTTTCCACTTTCAATTTGTACAAATTTCCTAAAGCCACAGGTCAATAACAGAATTCTGAAAAGCAATACATCAGATTGTCAGCAAAAGGGCAATGATAACCCTATCAACTGACGTCAATGGAAATGCCTGCAGTCTTCCAAAGAATGAAAACTCTTTTTTCTCACCAGCATGGCATGTACCAACCTAATTGAGCAGACACCCCAGCCTTTTTGGCTTTTGATACAGGATCCCTATGAAGTATAAGCTGGTCTCAAACTCAAGTCCTAAGTCCTGGAATTAAAAGTGTGTGCCATCACATCCGGCTCACGAGAGCCAATTTTAAATTCATGAAGATATACTGAATATCAAGTGTAAGTAAAACAAAAGGCTGGAAAATAATGGAGTACAATATAATAGAATGAGTGCAGAAGAGCTATTTCTCTGCTGAGAAAGAGTAAGACAATTTTGAGGGGACATTTTGAGACAGGCCTTGAAAAACTGACAGATGTTAAGATTTTACAACCAGAAATACTTACCTTCCATACTAGTGAAAAATGCTAACAAGGGCTGGAGAGATGGCTTAGTGGATAAGGTGTTTCCCTACAAAGCCAAAGAACCCAGGTTTGACTCCCATGACCCACATAAGCTAGATGCACAAGGTAGCACATATATCTGTACTTCATGTGTAGTGCCTGGAGGCCCTGGCACACCCATTCTCTTTCTCTCTCTGTCTACCTTTCTCTCAAATGAATAAAATAAAAAAATTAAAATTGTTACCAAAAATTAATATATTTCGCTCACATTTTATAGAATAAGCTTGTGAATTCTACTTTTCAGTGACTTTATACTAGTATGGTCTCAGAAACCCAGTTTAAATATCTTATGTTAGAATGCGCCATTAAACAGACAAGAACTACATGTGCTGACTAGTAACAACAGGGGGAAGAGTATAAAGTAACCCTACTCAGGCTAAGAAATGGCTTAGCAGTTAAAGGCTCTTGCCTTAAAAGACTGCAGGCCTGAGTTCAATTCCCTAACCATCCACATTAAACTAGCTGGGTGTTTATTTGCAGTGGCAAGAGACTCTGCTATGCTCATACACATTTGTACACACACACACACACACACAGAGAGAGAGAGAGAGAGAGAGAGAGAGAGAGAGAGAGAGAGAGAGAGAGAGAGAGAGAAGAGAGAGAGAGTGTGTGATGACTTTTATCCTTAGTAAGGATAAAATAATCCTGTCCCTGGGCAATAATGTAAGTTATCAGGACATTCTAAAAATAGAAATACAAGTCTTGGAACTACAGCAATAAAACAACAATAGTAGCACACTAAGAGATAGAAGTTGTACCTTTACTAGAATTTAAAGCTAATCTACACAGAAATCTGTGATTGTCACTATAAGGCATAGCCTTTATCATAGACTATTTGCAGCAAGGGTTTAGAGTCCACAATCTTCACTATTTTAAAAGGACAACATATTACATAGTAAACACACACACACATATATACAATATAGCCTACAGTAAATATACTATAAGTTATAGGAATCTTCAGTGGATTTTGGGGCAATGGCCCATACTCAAACCCACTAACAATGCTGCAGAACCCACATACATTCACACCACTAATTTAGGACAAATAAAGACAAGAAAGAGCTTCACAAATTCAAGCCAGGCTTGAGCTATAAGGAGTTAGGTCAGGTACAGAAAAAAGGAAAAAGAAAAAAAAAAACTCAGGACTTTATTTTAATTTGAAAATTACACATAAGAGATAATCGAGCTATATTACAATATAAATATGCATGGATATTAAATATACAACATAGTTTTATACAGTAAACATATACTAAACTTGGCTAAACTATAATATAAATATTTTGGGCCACTATTTTGATTAATAATAATTTTAATGGATGCATAGTATGCTTCTTTAGGGGAGAAGGGCTTTGCAAATCAAGATGTCCAACTCCACAACACAAACTCAAAATTTCTTTCTGCAACATTCCTCCTTTATTGGAGGAAAGGCCCGCTGGCACCAGCATGCATGTTCAGCCCTGACAGCTGAGACTAATAATAAGCAATCGTAAGCCTAGGAGAGAAACGCTGGTGAGCCAGCGGGAAGAGCTGTCTGAAAGCGTGTAATTGCATTTGCAACATAATGAGCTGCCTAATTGCACAGCCAAGTTTACATGCATTAGCGTGAGTGATTATGAGTCAGTTAAAAGTATTCTGTTTGTATGTTTGGTCCTGTGTTCCTAAAAGTCAGATTAGCAGCAGAGCAATTTAACCGTAAGATTTATTTTTTTAAAAGAGAAAAATTATCTGCTATGATTCAATTTTGATTTAGTTTTTGAAAATGTAGGTTAGACACTGAAATAATGAGAAAAACAAGGGCCAAAACACAACACAACAACAAGCCAACCCTGCTGACTCCCTGTCAAGGAACAGTTCATCTAGACAAGGCTCTGAGAGCACAAATGACCAGCAGACAGCACGCCTATACTTAAGAGCCAGGGGAGACAGGTCACCGAAGCACACACACTTCAATACAAAATTAAGACCAATATTAAGAACTACAAAGAGCTTTCAGATAATAATGGCAGCCCCCCAAGCCTTGTTAAAATGATAATAAATGAATATTAAGAGGTATTAACCTTCATGGATTAGAAGAAAAGAAGATACAGTGGTTTAAGAGACAAGCTGGTAAGCATAAGTGCCCCCAGAGGTAGACAATAGGGAGAAGGATGAGCAGGGTGCTCCCAGTCCTGAAGATCACTTCAGGGCCCCAGGCATTTGGAAGATAGGGTGGTGGGTCTGGTATACACCTAATTCCTATAAACCCTGAGGAGATCAAAGGTAATTCCCTGAAGGAGGATCCAAAGCTGCCCTGCACAGCTGGGGGCAAGTGGGGAACAATAGGCACAGGTGACTCAAGCTGGAGGGCTGAAATGACAGCCAGTCTACATGTCAAGACTGTGGGACTGGGCGATGCCAGCCCTCTGAATGCCAGAAGGCAAGCAAGCATGAGCTGCATCTACCTCAACAAGCCCCAAAGCCTGACACCTCAGAGTAGAAAATGAAAGGTCCAACAAGAGTCCTGAGACATTGGTATCTGTTCAAGGGTCAGCTTGAAAACTTCCAGTAGACAAAAACCCCAGGCTACAGTATACAAAGCTCACTGTTAAATGAGAACAGACTGCCAACAATTCCCACACCCTTATCCAACTGTCAGGCTGTCAAGACTGTCAGGCGCAAATGCCTTCCACCACAAAGAAGCAGTGAGCAAAGCGGAGGAGAAGCCCTACCCTCAAGTGCCCTATGTTCCTGATAGGAAACCGCACACCAGCAAGGAAAAGGCTGCTGCATGACTAGGATAAACACTGTGGGAAATTAAGGAAGGGTTGTGATGGAGAAGATGGGGCTAGAAGGTGGGTGGGCCTGCCCTCACTGGACACAGACCCAAGCAGGGAACTGAATCTGCCACTGCCCAGTCTGTTAGGTCACAACTGCTTGGCATGTATGTAGTCAGTAAAAGACCTGCCCAGATAGTGTAAATGAGATTGGGTCACACGCGGTCTTTCTGTAGGTCCTTCCACTAAGTGAGACAGAGCTATAAGAGGGCTCAGGGCTCAGAACTGACATGATCTGACTTGCATCTACAAGGATCACTCTGGCAGAGGCTGGGAGAGTTGCAGATCCAGGCATTTAAGGGAATCTCTGTTCAGTCATTAACTGACAATTAAGCAAAGCAAACAGAGACGTTGGTGGCTTTGGATAGCAAAGAGATTTCACACACAAGCAGTAACAAATCCTGGACAAAGAGGAGGCTGAGTTCTATAATTTCCACATGATCTTTAAAGCATCTACTTTTAGCAAAAAATTACAAGGTATGCAAAATAATAATAAAAGCTAATCTATATGCATAAGGGGTAAGAGAAAGCAATAGACAAAACCTGTCCTTAAGAAACAGAATCCTGCCAGGCATGGTGTCATACACCTTGAATCCCGGCACTCAGGGGGCGGAGTGTGAGTTCAAGGCCAGCCTGAGACTTTACCTCGAAAAAACAAAAAAAACCAGATTTCTTTAATAAGTGAAAAAGACATTCAGACACTGATACATGGATAGGTAAGACGTGCTGTATTTGCACAACAAACTATCAGCAAGATATCAATACACACTATAGCATAGACGACCCTTTAAAACTTAAATGAGAAATATAGATCACCTTTCACATCACTCCACACATGAAATGTTCAGAAAAGGCTAATATATAGAGACAGAAAGGAGACCAGTGGTTATCAGGGGTTGGAGGTAGAAAGAGAAGTGACTAGCAAGAGGCTTCCTTGTGGGAATGATGAAATGTCCTGGAGTTAGATGGTGGTGAACACTGCTGGATTCTAAATGCATCAAAAATCACTGGGTTAATTAAAAAAAAAAAAAAAAGCAGAAACCTCCCACTGGATTACATATTTTCAAAGGGCAAATGTGGGGCTGGAGAGATGGCTTGGCAGTTGGGCGCTTGCCAGTGAAGCCTAATGACCCACCTTAGCCAGATGCACAAGGGGGCACATGCATCTGGAGTTCGTTTGCAGTGGCTGGAGGCCCTGGCATGTGCGCACCCTGTCTTTCCCTCCCTCTTTCTCTGTCTGACACTCTCAAATAAATAAATAAAATAAACAAAAAAAATTAAAACAAAAATAGACTGGCTTGGATTTCACTGACAATGCCCTACCCATTAAAAAAATAAATAAATAAATAAAGGGCAAATGTTAAGAGTATGTCAGTTCTATCTTAACAATGCTGCTACTTTTAAAAAATTGAATTAAGGATCAGAGGTCACACCACATTATCGCCTTTTTAGTTGCTTTTAATCTAGAAGAATCTCTTCGACCTTTCCTGCTTTTCAGATGTAGACATTTAGTAAGCTATGGAGCGCGAGCTCCACGTTCCTGAGGAGCGCTCCTCATAATTAGACGCAAGCATCGCTGGTCAGACACAGTGCCACGAGAACGGCTGAAACTGCCTCCTGTGTCGCTTTGTATGACTAACGTGTGGGAAGCAATGTGCTTGCAGTACTTTATTTTCGTCAACCTTTACATTTTTGCATATTTCATTATTATTTTTTTAATTTATAGTATTAAATGGGGGCCCAACAAGTTTGTCTAAGGACCAACTTCCAGGAATCAGGTAGGCCTTAAATCCCTGTCAAGTCTGGGCTACAGACAGGCCTCTGTAAAGAGATGCAAAAAGTACTTATCAAGACTTCCATTCCATAAAGATAGGCAGGACTAGGGGTGGGTGAACCTTTGTTTTCAAAAGGAAATTGCCTTTTGGTAAACTTATCTGAGAAGACTGTGCCTACAGAAACATAATCCTTGAAGGGTTAATAGCCTCCCTGAAAACTGAAGAGTTAATAACTAACCTTAAGATGAGAAGGCCATAAAGAATGGAAACATCCAGTCTTCCCTAGTCAACTCTGTAAAGAACATATTCTGAGCAAACAACTTTGATGCCTTACCTACTTCCCTTGGACCTGCAGCTAATTCAGTATGTTTGCCTTAGGATCCTCCTTATAAGTTTGAACCCTAGACTGACTTGGTGCTTCAGCTTTCATCCTACAGGAAGGCTGCTGCCCCTCGCTCTACCTCTCAATAAACTGTCTGTAGAGATAAAGTCTTATGTTCTTTCTTGCTTTTCTCCTATACTTTCCTTACAATCCTATTACCTTATTCCACCAAATGAAAGATACACACACACACACACACACACACACACACACACACACAATCCATTCCTTTTCCTTCTTAAATTTTTACATCACTTGAAGACTTAGAATGTGTCAAAGAAGTTTCCAGGAAAGTAAGATAACAAATTTACTGAGAGCTGCTCTACTGGAGGTCTATGAGCTCAGCATTCACATGCTTAGTGAAAACCAGACACTTCTGCTACATTTCGGGACTGAGGAAGCAGAATTATTCTCAAAGGAAGCCCTGTACTTTACATGAACATATCTCTTCAAGTTCTCTCTTAGGTATGCAAAATGAAGACGTATTCAAATATTAATTATCCAAATTTGAAGTAGAAATGAAAAGTATCACATTTCTGATTTCCATGAAAATATTCCATGTTCCTTCAGTGCTGAAGGAAAAAATAAAAGGCCAATCTTAACTCAGTCCCAATCTTCAAGTCCATTTCCAACTAAATGAGAACAGATGCTTCTTAAGAGGTCTCCTGTCCACTCTTTCCTGAAGAGCCTGGCCTTGCATCTAAGCTAGACCACAGTTCGATGTTTATCATCATTTACACTTGAAATGCCAGAAGTTTCCTAGAGTTCACATCCAAAGCTTGCAAAAACAATGATGCTAAGCAACATCCTCTGCTTCCGGCCTTCTCCCACCTTCCTAACGGTACTAAAATGCTCAACCCCAAACACATGTACATTCCCCATGGGTATGAGAGGCATTAGGCCAACTGCATTACTGGAGAACGAATTTATCTTTTTGATCACACACCTGGAAATGAGCACTCCCCAAGATCTTGTTTTGTCATTTTACTCCTGCCAAGAGTCACACAGATGGTAAGTTTGTTATCTTTGGCTGTCAGCACATCAGATACTTTCAGTTCTACCCAACTTCCTTGCAGACAAAGATGTTTACTAATAAGTTTTCAGTATATTCTTATGGTCTTCCAAATGTCAGCTCTGAAAACTAAGGGTACTATAATATGTAAAAGTACCCAGGGAAGGAAACTTGGTGGAAACAAAAAATACAACTTCAAAAAAAAAAAAAAAAAAAAACAACTAAGTAAGGAACCTGGGCATGGTGGGGCACACCTTAAATTCCAGCACTTGGGAGGCAGAGGTAGATGGATCACCATGAGTTCGAGCCCACCCTGAGAGTACATAGTGAATTCCAGGTCAGCCTGAGCTAGGATGAAACCCTACTTCCCCAGTAGCCATGTAAAGCCATATGTTCAAAGTGGCACATGTATCCTGAGTTCATCTGTGATGGCAGGAGTTCCTAGTGTATACACACACGCACACACACACACACACACACACACACTCTCTCTCTCTCTCAAATAAAAAAAAAATTAAAAAAAAAAACTTTTTACTTTTAGGGGTAGAGTACAGATTTCTCAGTGGTTAGGGTGCTTGCCTGAAGAGTTTCACAACCTAGGTTTGAATCCCTAGTACCCACATAAACCAAACCAAATGGTACAGGCACCTGGAGTTTGCTTACAGTGGTTAGAAGCTCTGGTACACCCATTCTCTCTCTCACTCTCCTTTCCTCTGTATCTCTCTGCTTGCAAATAAATAAAGTATTTAAAAATTTTTTTAGGCAAGACATGGTGGTGCACACCTTTAATCCCAGCATTCGGAAGGCAGAGGTAGGAGGATCGCCCATGAGTTCAAGGCCACCCTGAGACTACACAGTCAATTCCAGGTCAGCCTAGGCTAGAGTGAGACCCTACCTCAAAAAATAAAAAAATAAAAATTAGGACTTCTGGTTAAGATGGCAGTATAGGAACCATGCCTAAGTCGCCTAGGGGAGAAAAAGCAAAATACAAAACAAACAAATACAGCAGAATATACTCTCCTACAAAAAAAGTGAAGGTGTTTAAGAAATTATCAACCACAACAGAGAAGTAGGAGAGGTCCAGAGGTCTAGAGACCACAGAAGCAGGCAGGAGTGGCTCCAGAAGCTGCAGGATCGGATTTGTGTGGCCGCAGCTGCCAGGCTCTGCCCCAGCCACAGGGAAAGCCAGGTGAGGGGATTTTCCATTCATGCCAGCCTCCTTGCAAAAACAAGAAAAGTGAAGGGAAGGACGAGAGGGACCAGCAGAGCAGCTTGTGAGGAAGAGGATCACGAAGACCAGTAGAAAAACAACAGCCACTGTCCTCAGCCTCTCCAGCCCCCACCACCAGCACAAGTGCCAGAGACCTGGGGAAGAGAAAATTCACAGCACTGGGCCAGCAGTCAGAGCAGTGACCCACCGACTCAGCAGTCTACCTTAGCCCATAGCACAGCAAAGAGGGACCCAAGCGGGTGTGCAGCATACCTGAGACCAAAGCCATCCCAAAAAGTAACTAGGATTATAGCAAGTCACTACCCACCAAAAAAGCCTGGTATATAGACTTGTATCAGAAGTGCTAATTGCACCTTCCATGTCAAGGTAAATTATATGTTAAATATGATGAATGGTCAGATTTGCCATTCTTTTTTTTTTTGTGGAGGGAGGGGGATTTGCCATTCTTAAATAAGCTATATTTTGGGTTTTTCATTTGTTGCTTCCTGATTTATAACACTGTTGTCTCCTCTTCTGTCATTACATGGGGCAGGGTATCAATCGGTCACAAACTGTCCTTGTAATCCTATATAGGCCAGCAATCTCAGCATCTCAGATGACAGGATTAAGAGTGTGGGGCAATACACATAAGGGACTTTGACTTTGTTAGAACATCTGGTTGTTGTAATACCTAGTGTTGCATAAATATTCTGTGCTGGTTTTCATTGAATGTATATAATGTTTAGTAAAATTTTAGAATTTGCCTTTATTTTGTTCTACCCAGTCTACTAGAATACTCTCATAGCAGGCAAACCCAATACCTAGGGTCACTTTTGTGTCTTAAGCAGCACACACAGTACCTTAAGCTCCTACTCAGAAGATATATAACATCAGATTGATTGATACATCTAATAATACTGTAGATAATTAGAAAACACAAGCATTGCCGGGCTTGTGGCACATGCCTTTAATCCCAGCACTCGGGAAGCAGAGGTAGGAGGATCGCCATGAGTTCAAGGCCACCATGAGACTACAGAGTTAATTCCAGGTCAGCCTGGACCAGAGTGAGACCCTACCTCAAAAAACCAAAAACGAACAAACAAACAAACAAACAAACAAACAAACAAAAAAAAAAACCCCACAAGCATTAAATTAATCCAGGATGCAAAAATCTCTACATTATAATACAAGAAAAAATCAAGACAATAAAAATCCACCAAAATTATAAATCCATCAGAAATGACCTCCAGTGAGACTGATTTAAAGGACATACCTGACAAAGATTTCAAAAGAATGATTATAAATATGCTCAAAGATATCAAAGACACAGGAAACCAATTTCATGAAATAAGGAGGTCAATACAAGACATGAATAAGGATATAAAGAGAAATAACTCAGAAATACCACCAATGAAAAACACAGTAAGTCAAATAAATAACTGTAGACAATCTCACCAGTAGAATGGATGAAGGAGAAAATAGAATATCAAAACAGACAAGTTAGCAGATCTAATATAGTCCAACAAAGAGAAAGACAAACTAATAGGAAAGTATGAATGGGAATTTCAACATACCTGGGACACTATGAAAAGATCAAACATAATTCAGGGTATAGTAGAAGGAGAAGAATTTCACTCCAGAGGCATGATAGGCATTTTCAGCAAAATCAGAAGAAAACTTCACCCAAATTGGGAAAGAGATGCCAATGCAGATACAGGGAGCCTTTAGAACACCAAACAGACAAAACCTGGAAAGAACCTCTCCTCACCATATTATAATTAAAATACCAAACATGTAAACCAAAGAAAACATATTGTAAGTATTTAGACAGAAAAATCAAGTCATATACAAAGGCAAGCCTATCAGGATCACAGCCGATTACTCAACACAAACTTTAAAAGCCAGAAGGGCTTGGAATGATGTATTCTAAGTTCTGAAAGATAACAACTATCAACCAAAGTTACTTTATTCTTCAAAGCTATCCATTCAGATAGATGGAGAAATAAGGACATTCCACAACAAAAGCAGGCTAAAGGATTATGTAAAAACGAAACAGTTCCAGAGAAAATACTTGGAAGGATCCTACATGCTAAAGAGAAAGGAAAGCATATCATATATAAAGAGCCTGGAAAAAACAAACAATACTCAAATACTACTTAACACAAGAGAGCAAAGGTAGAACTGGAAGAACTACAAAACAAGAAAAATGGCAAAAATAAATACACACCTTTCAATAACTCTTAATATCAATGGCCTCAATGCCCTAAGCAAAAGACACAGGTTTGCAGACTGGATTAAAAAACAGGATCCTTCAGTTTGTTGCCTCCAAGAAACTCACATTTCTACAAAAGATGGACACTATCTTAGGGTGAAGAGTTGGAAAATGGTATTTCAAGCAAATGGGCCTAGAAAACAAATAGGTCTCGCTATCATAATACCTGACAGGATAGACTTCAGACCAACATTAGTTAGGAAAGATAAGGAAAGTCACTTTTTATATTGATTAAAGGAACACTCCCAACAGGAGGACATTACAATTCTAAACATATATGCACCTAACATGGGGCTTCCAATTTCATCAAGCAAACGTTATTAGAACTAAGGTCACAAATGACACCAAACACAGTTGTAGTAGGTGACTTCAACACTGCAATCTCAACAATTGACAGGTCATCCCGGCAAAAAATAAACAGAGATGCATCTGGATTAAATGAGGTTACTGAACAAATGGACCTAACAGATATCTACAAAACAAATGCTGCATAGTACACATTCTTTTCAGCAGCACACAAAACAGTCTCCAAAATAGACCATATAGTAGGCCACAAAGCCAATCTTAACAAATACAGGAAAAATTCCTTGCACTTTATCTGATCACAATGCTATCAAATAACAAAACAGCTATAAAGCATATACAAAATCATGGAAACTAAACAATACACTGCTAAATGATGAATGGGTCAATGAAGAAATCAAGACGTTCATAGACTCAAATGTGAAAATACAACATACCAAAACCTTTGGGATACAATGAAGGGAGTCCTAAGAGGGAAATTTGTAGCTTTAAGTGCCTATATTAAGAAATCAGAAAGGTCACGAGTAAAAAATTTAATGATTCACCTTAAGGCCTTAGAAAAGGAATAACAAGGCGAACCACAAATCAATAGACAGGAAGAAATAATAAAGATTAGGGCAGAAATTAATGAAATAGAAACAACAAAAAAAGCCAAAGAATCAATTAAACAAAGAGTTGGTTCTTTAAAAAGATAAACAAGATAGATAAACCCTTAGCAAATCTGACCAAAAGAAAGAGAGAAGAGATGCAAGTTAATAACATTAGAGATGAAAAAGGCACCATCACAACAGATACCAGTGAAATTCAAAAAAAAAAACCCCGAAACCCCATAGGGACATACTGTAAGAACATACACTCTATTCCACTAAAGTTAAGAAATCTGAAAGAAATTGAAGATTTCCTTGATTTATATGACCTACCAAAATTAAATAAAGATGAAATTCACCACTTAAATATACCTATAACAAGTATAGACAGCCAAGCAGTTATTAAAAAAAAAAATCTCCAATTTGCCAGGCATGATGGCACATGCCTTTAATCCCAGCATTCGGGAGGCAGAGGTAGAAGGATCACCATGAGTTCAAGGCCACTGTGAGAGTACATATTTAATTCCAGGTCAGTCTGGGCAAGAGTGAGACCCTACTTTGAACCCCCCCCCCCACGAAAAATCTACCAACTTAAAAAAAGTCCAGGCACAGATGCATTCACTGGTGAATTTTACCACACCTTCATGGAACAACTAACATCAATGCTTCTCAAACTTTTCCATAAAATAGAAAAGGAATGAATCCTACCAAATCCTTCTATGAAGCCAGCATTGCCCTGATGCCAAAACCAGACAAAGATATAACAACAAAAAAAGAAAATTACAGACCAATGTCCCTCATGAACATAGATGCAAAAATTCTCAACAAAATATTGGCAAACAGAACACAGACTGTATCAGAAAGATCATTCACCCTGACTAAGAAGGCTTTATCTTAGAGATGCAGGGATGGTTCAATATATGGAAATTGATAAATATAATACATTATATAAATGGACTGAAGGACAAAAATCACATGATCATCTCATTAGATACAGAAAAAGCATTTGACAAAATCCAGTATCTCTTCATGATAAAAGTCCTACAGAAATTGGGAATAGAAGGAACATATCTTAACATAATAAAGGCTATTTATGACAAACCTACAGCTAACATAATACTAAATGGAGGAAAACTTGAAGCTTTTCCACTAAATTAAGGAACAAGATAAGGGTGTCCACTGTCCCCACTTTTATTTAATATAGTATTGGAAGTCTTATCCATAGCAATAAGGCAAGAGACACACATAAAAGGGATACAAATTGGAAAGGAAGAGATCAAGTTATCATTATTTACAGATATATGATTCTATACATAAAGAACCCTAAAGCTGGTACAGCTGACAAACACTTATAGCCATGTAGCAGGATACAAAAAGAACACACAGATCTCATTAGCCTTCCTAAATACAAACAGCAAACACACAGAATGAAATCAGAGAATCACTCACTCCCATGCACAATTATATAAAAGAAAGAAAGAAAGAAAGAAAGAAAGAAAGAAAGAAAGAAAGAAAGAAAGAAAGAAAGAAAGAAAGAAAGAAAGAGGGAGGGAGGGAGGGAGGGAGGGAGGGAGGGAGGGAGGGAGGGAGGGAGGGAGGGAGGGAGGGAGGGAAGGAAGGAAGGAAGGAAGGAAGGAAAGAAGGAAAGAAGGAAAGAAGGAAAGAAGGAAAGAAGGAAAGAAGGAAAGAAGGAAAGAAGGAAAGAAGGAAAGAAGGAAGGAAGGAAAGAAGGAAAGAAGGAAGGAAGGAAAGGACCTCTGAATAAACTTAACCATGGAAGTGAAGGATCTCTACAATGAGAACTTTAAAACACTTGAGCGAGAAATTGCAGAAAACACTAGGAAATGGACAGACATCCCTTGTTCTTTGATTGGAAGAATCAATGTTGTGAAAATGTCAATCTTACCAAAAGCAATGTACACATCTAATGCAATCTCCATCAAAATTCCAGTGGCATTCTTCACAGAAATAGAAACAACAATCCAAACACTCATTTGGAAGCACAAAAAACCCTCAAACATCTAAAACAATTTTGAGCAACAAACGTAAGGCTGGTGGTATCACCACATCTGATTTTAACCTATATTACAGAGCCATAGTAAAACAAACAAACAAATAAACAAACAAAAAACTAGCATTGTACTGGCACAAAAGATCAGTGGAACAGAACAGAGGACCCCGAGATGAGTCTGGGTAGCTACAGCCACCTGATCTTTGACAAAATCACCAAAAATACTAATTGGAGAAAAGACAGCCTCTTCAGTAAATGGTGCTGGGAAAACTGGATACCTATCTGTAGAAGGATGAAAATATCTCTCTCCATGCACAAGAACTAAGCCCCAGTGAATCAAAGACCTTAATATCAGACCCAAAACTCTGAAACTGCTAGACGAAAAAGTAGGGGAAACCCTTCAACATACTGGTCTTGGCAAATACTTTCTGAATATAACCCCAATTGCTCAGGAAATAAAACCATGGATCAACCACTGGGACCTCATGAAATTACAAAGCTTTTTGTACATCAAAGGACACTGTGAATAGAGCAAAGGGGCAACCTACAGAATGGGAGAAAATCTTTGCCAGTGTGGTGATTTGATTCAGGTGCCTCCCTAAACTTAGGTGTTCTGAATGCTAGGATCACAGCTGATGGAGATTTGGGAATTAATGCCTCCTTGGAGGGAGTATATTGTTGGGGGCAGGCTTATGGATATTATAGCCAGTTTTCCCATGCCAGTGTTTGGCAACTCTCCTGTTGCTATGGTCCACCTTATGTTGGCCAGGGGGTGATGTCCACCCTCTGCTCATGCCATCATTTTCCCTGCCATCATGGAGCTCCCCCTCAAGTCTATAAGCCAAAATAAACCTTTTTCCCACAAGATGCTCTTGGTTGAGTGATTTCTATCAGCAATGTGAACCTGACTGCAATGGCCAACTATACATCTGACAGAGGATTAATATCCAAAACATACAAAGAACTCAAAAAACTAAATAATAAGAAATCAAACAACCCAATTAAAAAATGGGCTATGGGCCAGGCATGGTGGCACACACCTTTAATCCCAGCACTTGGGAGTCAAAGGTAGGAGGATCACTGTGAGTTCAAAGACAGCCTGAGACTACATAGTGAATTCCAGATCAGTCTGGGCCAGAACAAGGCCCTACCTTGAAAAAAAAAAATGGGGGGGGGGGTAGGGGCTATAGAACTAAACAGAGAGTTCCCAAAAGAAGAAATACAGATGGCATATAAACATCTAAAAAATGTTCTACATCCCTAGCCATCAGGGAATTGCAGATTAAAACTACACTGAAATTCCATCTCACTCCTGTCAGAATGGCTACCATCATGAAAACAAATGACCATAAATGCTAGTAAGGATGCAGAGACAGAGGAACCTTTCTACACTGTTGGTGGGAATGCTATCTAGTCTAGCCACTGTGGAAATCAGTGTGGAGGTTCCTCATACAATGAAAAATATAGATTTACCATATGACCCAGATATACTACTCCTAGGCATATATCCTAAGGACTCATCTCACTACTTAGACATACTTGCTCAACCACGTTGATTACCACTCTGTTCACAATAGCTAGGAAATGGAACCAGCCTAGATGTCCCTCAACTGATGAGATGATAATGAAGATGTGGCACATTTTTACAATGGAGTTCTACTCAGCAGTAAAGAAAAATGAAATTTTGAAATTTGCAGGAGAATGGATGGATCTGCAAAGAATTATACTTTGTAAGGCAATCCAGGCCAGAAAACCAAACATCACATGTTCTCTCTCATTGGTGGATCCTAACTACAAATGATTGGACTTCTGTGAGTAGGATTAACACTCAGTAGCAGAGGCTAGTAAGTTAGAAAGGGGATATAAAGGGAATAGAAATGGAGGAAGGGGGGGACTTAACAGGTTAGTATTGTATGTATGTAAGTAGAAGAACAGATTAATGGGGGTGAAAGGGCCCAAGTGAGGTCAGGGGAAGAGATTTAGTAAAGAAATGGTGGGGGAGGGAGGGCTAATCAAAATCTAAGAGGATATAAATAAATCATATGGAAGCCTACTTTTTTGAACACTGGAACACTTAGAAGCTATAGATTGTTACCAGAAAATTTTCAGTGGCAGATATGGGATAACTTCCAGTGAGTTGTTGGCCAGGGAGATCTCTGATACCCCTAAAACATTACAGGCCATTGATGAGGCCCTTGGTTTCCCACCAGGAATTGATGGCAAGACCCTATTACTGAAGACTCCACATGCTTGTGCTACAAGTTCACTGAGAAATCCTCCTGGAGCTGAGCTGAAAACCTCCTCCATGTAGATCAGCTGACAGAAAGCTGGAAAAAGCCACACTGCATGCAGTTCAATGGGAGAGAGAGAAATCACCAGTGAAAATACTCAACAGTGGACACTTCAAGTCTTAAATTTGGACAGCCAGGCAAAATGAGCCAATGGGTAGAACAGTGGCATGTCTGTTATGGAGGAAACCAACTGCCCTCTAATTTGACTAGAGGCCTGTTCCATAGGAGGGAATACATACCTCATACTGAAAACCTGTAACAGGGGTAGTTATGAACCCTAGGAGTATAACATCTGCTGGTGTCTGGCTAAATGTACATACTGTGCCTACCAAACTGCCCAGTAAGCAGTTCTTTTAATGTTCATACCCATATATTAATGCTACTCTCACTTTTGGTTAGAGAAGCTTCTCTTTTCAGATGGCAGTGACCTTGGGATGACTCAGAAGGCATCACGGTGCTGAGAAGTGACAGAGGAGTGCTGAGCACTGATCTCTATCACATCTTCTAAGGCTCAGGGTCCACTGTAGAAGAGTTGGTGGAAAGAATGTAAAAGCCAAAGGAAGGGTAGGACTCCTTACAATGTGCTCCTCCAGACACAAAATGGCCTGGATATCCATGACCTCATAATGCCTGACACTACCTACACAAGACTCTCATAATAGCAGGAAAAGATGTTGACATCAAAATACAAGAGAGACTGATTGAGAGGGGGGAGGGGCATGATGGAGAGTGGAATTTCAAAGGAGAAATTGGGGGAGGAGGGAGTGAATTATTGTCTACAGTTATGGGTACTGTCAATAAAAAATAAATTAAAAAAGATTAAAAGACAAAGGAGAGTTAATAAGGCATAAAAAAGAAGAGGGTAAAAATCTCAATCTGGGGCTGGAAAGATGGCTCAGTGGTTAAAGGCACTTGCTTGCAAAGCTTGCCGGTATGGGTTTGATTCCCCAGTACTCATACAAAGCCAGATACGCAAAGTGGCACATGCATCTGGAGCTCATTTGCAGAAGCAAGAGGTTCTGATGGGCCTATCTCTATTCATTTTCTCTCTCTTTTTTTTTAAAGAACCTAATTTGGACCTAGGTAAAATGTCCCCCCCAAATGGACCCACTATAAAATTATTTGAATAATTTTCTTCAACCCTAAGTAGAATATCTATTTCAGCTTTATCTATACATTTAAGATAGGGTCTCTTTTGACCCAGACTGGTCTCAAACTTGCTACATAGTCAAGGATGACCCTGAATTTCTGATCCTCCTCTAGTATCTACTATTCTCTTCAATAGGTAGTAAACAGACTGTTACACATCTGATTTTTCAATAACAAAAACAAATGACATATTAAGTCACAAGAAGGTATACAGGAATCTTAAAAGCATATTCCGATTGGAAAGAAGTCAATTTAATTTGACTACATACTGTATGATGTCAACTACTGACCGTCTAGATAAAGGCAAAACAATGGAGATAAGTAAAAGGGACAGGGACTACTGGCAGCTTTGGGGCTGAGTAGGGAGGGATGAACATGAGATTTTTAACATGAAACAATCATGCTGGACATATGTCCTTACACATTTTGCAAGCCCCACAGAATACGCAACACTGCGAGTGACCAATCAATGCAAGCTGCAGACAATCACCAATACTCATCGTGTCAATGCAGGTTCAGCAAGTATAACAAACACAACACTCAGCTGCAGAATGCTGACGGGGAGGAGAACACGAGGACTGTGTCCTTCTCACTGTTTCACTATGAACTAGAAACTGCTCCAGAAACAGTCATCTGATCCAACAAACAGGGGATATAATCATGTGCAGATAAGCAAGAAACAGATGGACAGACACATCCTGTCTTTAATACCTTCCCACCAATCAAGAATATGATTCTATTCCACAAGAACTAAGCTGGGTGTGAGAGTATGCACCCACAGACTCAACTTCTGAGGAGGCTGAGGCAGAGGACCACTTACAAGCTGTAGTTTAAAACCAACCTAGGCAACAAAATGAAACACTGTCTCAACCACATAATAAATAAATAATCTAAGGGAAGATTTGTTTCCGTATAAAGACCAGGTATTCTTTCACATTTTGCAATTTCAACAACTATTTTCTAGACCAATTTAAAGCACCAATAATAAGCTCCAACCTCCAAAAAGGCATGGAGGATATGCTAGTGTACTGGTCATGTGGAAGCAGAGGTAAGTAGCTGAACAGCGTGTTATATTTCTCCTTATTTTAATGTATACTTGAAATTTTTCATAATTCACTTTAAAAAATAAAGTATTGGGGCTGGAGAGATGGCTTAGCGGTTAAGGCACATGCCTGCGAAGCCTAAGGACCCCAGTTTGATTCTCCAGGTCCCACATAAGCCAGATGCACATGGTGGTGCATGAGTCTAGTTTGTTTGCATTGGCTAGAGGCCCTGGCATGCCCAGTCTCACTCTATCTCTAATAAATAAATAAAAATAAAATCTTTAAAAAATAAAGTATTGGAGACAGGCATGGTGGCACACGCCTTTAATCCCAGCACTCAGAAGGCAGAGGTAGGAGGATCACTGTGAGTTTGAGGCCACCCTGAGACTACAGAGTGAATTCCAGGTCAGTCTGGGCTAGCGAGACCCTACCTCAAAAAAAATAAAATAAAATAAAGTATTGGGGCTGGAGAGATGGCTCAGTGGTTAAAGGGCCTTGCTTACAAAACCTGACAGCCCAGATTCAATTCTTCAGTACTCACGTAATGCTGATACACTAAGTATCACATGCATCTGGAGCTCCTTTGCAGTAGCAGGAGGCTTTGGAGTGCTTATTCTCATTCTTTCTCTCTCTCTCTGCCTGTCTCTCTCAATAAATAAAATATTTTAATAAAAAATATCAACAGTATTCGTTCCAGCTAAGCTGCATAGATAGACTCTATCTCAAACAGAAGAAAAAAAAAAAACAAAAACAAAAGAAAAGCTAGATGTGGTGGTACATGCCTTTAATCCCAGCACTTAGGAGGCAGAGGTAGCAAGATTCAAAGCCAGGCTGGGACTACACAGTGAATTCCAGGTCAGCCTGGGCTAGAGTAAAACTCTACCTCGAAAAACCAAAATTAAAAAAAATTAAAATTAAAAAAGGTTAAGGAAAGCCAGGCGTGGTGGCGCATGCCTTTAATCCCAGCACTCGGGAGGCAGAGTTAAGAGGATTGTCATGAGTTTGAGACCACCCTGAGAGTCCATAGTGAATTCCAGGTCAGCCTGAGCTAGAGTGAGACCCTACCTTGAAACACCAGAACAAACAAACAAAAAAGGTTAAGGAGATGGCTCAGCAAGTAATGTACTTGCTATACAAGCATGGACTTGAGTTTCACCAAGAGCCACATAAATGCCAGATGGGTGTGTGACCCACCTGGAACCCCAGTGCTCAGCAGGTAAAGACAGGATCCCCAAGGCAAGCTAGCTAGCTACAGTAGCCAATTCAGAAAACCCAGGGTTTAAGAGACCCTACCCCAGCAAATGAGGTAGAGGGCCATCAAGGAAGATATTCATCAACTTCTAGTCTCCAACAGCACACGCACACATGTATACATGCATACTTGTGAAAACACATTCACAGATGCACACACACCACACAGAAAAGGAAAAACAGGGCTGGAGGGATGGCTTAGCATTTAAGGCATTTGCCTACAAAGCCAAAGGACTCAGGTTTGATTCCCCAGGACCCACGTAAGCATTACAAGGTAGCACATGTGTTTGGAGTTCATTTGCAGTGGCTAGAGGCCCCGGCACACCCATTATCTCTGTCTGTCTGTCTGTCTGTCTGTCTGTCTGTCTGTCTCTCTCTCTCACACACACACACACACACACAAATAAAAATAAAAAAATAAAAACTGTAAAAAAAGAAAGAAAGGAAAGGAAAAACAGCCAGACATGGTGGTGCAGGCTTTAATTCCAACTTGCAAGGCAGAGGCAGGCAGATCACTGTAAATTCAAGGCCACCCTGAGACTACATAGTGAACTCCAGGTCAGCCTGGGCTACAGTGAGACCCTACCTCAAAAAAAAAAAAAAAAAAAAAGGAGAGAAGGGAGAAGGGAAGGAAAAGGGAAGGGAAGGAGGGAGGAGGGAGGAAAGAGAAAGAAGGGAAAGTAAAACAGAAAGCTACCCGATGGAGGATCTATTAGCAAAGGAGCCCTCTGAGGACAAACTTTCTTGGGACTTAGTAACACTGAGTGAAAGTAACGATAGTAAAATCTTAGGACCTCCATATTACTTTCTGTATAAGCTGGACATTTTAAAAGAACATAGCCCAAATTTCTCTACCATTGAGCTATATTTCCATCCCTCTGCCACCTATTTTTAAGAACACAAAATAAAACCAGGTACTGAGCATCTCAACTGAAGAGAATACCACCTGATTCAAGCAGCCAGGTATCTTGAGAAAGCAAATCCACCTCCGTGTGAACAATGTTCTCTACCCCTGCCAACAGGTCACTGGAATAAGAGGGTTACTTCCAATTATTCATGTCCAGAACAAAAAAGGTAGAATGATCAACTTGGAAAGGCCCAAGATGGAAGAAAGAACAGGAGTCAGGAGGTAAGGCCTTGGGTCAGTACTAGATGTAAACTAGTGTTAGAACAGAAAGTCATCGTTTATTTGCAAGAAATGAATAGTCAGATACATATTTAAGCAAAAGCAAGTATCAATTGATATACTGACACCATATAAAGTGTATCAAGTATTTCTACAGTAAATTACACATATTTTTACCCAATCAGAACTGAAATTTTGAAAAATTGACAGGATGCTTAGAAAATTACTTCCTGATTTTCACACATTGATGCTTTAGGTATGTTTGCTATCTTGAGCCCCAATAAATTGAGATGGGAAATGGAGAGGATTTCCTTTGTTGAGAAGAATGCCACAGATACGATTACCTCCCAAGAGTGTTTAGATTAAAATAGGAAACCCTTATTTCCTCTTTGTAAAGTTACAAACAGAACACATATTAGCCATCTGACACTGTGCCTTCCCTCCCATTCCATACACAAATGAAAATTACAAACAAGGGCTGGAGAGATGGCTTAGCGGTTAAGGCACTTGCTGCAAAGCCAAAGGACCCAGCTTCGACTCCCCAGGACCCACGTAAGCCAGATGCACAAGGGGGGCACATACGTCTAGAGTTTGTTTGCAGTGGCTGGAGGACCTGGCATGCCCATATTCTCTCTCTCTCTTTACCTGCCTATTTCTATAGCTCGCTCACTCTCTCGCAAATTAATAAATAAAGTCCCTTTTAAAAAAAGAAAATTACAAACAGAATAGTGCCTTACAAAGCAGTTTCATGTATAAAATTTACTTATAACAAAGGCAGGTGTGGTGGTGCATGCCTTTAATCCCAGCACTTGGGAGGAGGTAGAAGGATGCCATGAGTTTGAGGCCACCCTGAGACTACATAGTGAATTTCCAGGTCAGCCTGAGCTAAAGTGAGACCCTACCTTGGAAAACCAAAATAATAATAATAATAATAATAGTGATAATAATAATAATAATAATAATAATACATATGTATGTATTTAAGACAGACTACTGTAAACTTGGCTTAGTAAGAAAAAAAAAAACAAAAAATAAACAAAAAAAATGAAAAGAACTTATCACCCTTTGTTAATTAGGAAAAGGTAATGAAGAGCTCCAGAATTCGCAATCTAGCTTTTCCACTTACCTGCTAAGTTTTGCTTATAAGTGCCTTACTTTCCCCCTCCTTAAAACCAGGTTACTTATTATACATAAAATATCCTATTCTTCCAGATCTTTCTCACAGGTATGGCTTCATTTTTAAAATGCCTTTCTTAGAGATTATAAAATTAAGCATATACCCCATTTGTGTGTACTATAAACCAAGACATCTAAAAAGAATGTATACATCATGCGCTGGGGAGATGGCTCAGCAGTTAAAGCACCTGCCTACAAAGGCTAACAAAAACCCTGTACCCACATAAAGCCAGATGCACAAAGTGGTACATGCATCTGGAGTTGTTTGCAGCAGCTAGAGGCTCTGGTGTTTTCTTCTCCACTCCCCCACCCCCACCCCGTCTCCCTTTCTCTCTCTGCTTGCAAATAATTTTTTTTTTAATCCCAGACAGGTACATGGCTCACACCTATAATCCCAGCATTTAAGAGGTGAAAGTAGGAGGATCTAGAACTCAAGGCCCAACAGGCACATTATACAAGCTACTTGGCAGGGTAAGGAAGGAGGACTGCAAATTCAACCCCTGCCTGAACTACAGAGTGAATTCAAGGCCAACCTGAACAAATCAGTGAGACCCAGCCATCCCAAAATAAAATACATGGAAAGGCCGGTCAAGATGGCGACCGCCTAGCTGCACTACAAACAACGAGGGAAAAAAAGATAGATGCAGATCCTAAGAAGAGAGCTGCCCCAACATACCTCAGAAGGGGCCCAACTGAAACTAAGGACAACTGGCGAAATAAGCAAGGGTGATGTTTTCCTGTGAACTGGATACCAGCACAAAGGGGAAGGAGATCAATGCAGAGAAAAATCAACTCCTACCAAATCAGAGAACCAGAGCCTCAGAGGCCCCCAACACCTCAGCACTGAAGCAGACCAAAAATGAACCCAACATGGCTCAGGGAAATCTTGCGGAAGAGGGGGCGGAAAGAATGTCAGAGTTACATGTTGGGTCATGATTTTCAGAGACATTTATCATACTAATAACTGGGGGCTAACTCCACAATGCACGACCCATTTTCAATAATAAGGAGGGTCTAAATCACAGATGAGCCTAAATAATGGTACCAAACTGCCTGTATTTACTGAAAAGAAAACTAATAAATTAAATTTTAAAAAAAATACATGGAAAGGACTAAGGATATAGGTCAGTGATAGCATGCTTGCCTCACATATGGCAAGTATCTGGTTTAGTCCCCATTAGTACAAACAAAACAAATGTTAAAAATCCTTTGGAATATTTCCTCTGGGGTTGGATTATTCCAACTCCAGGTAAGTGGATGATTTCCTTCTAGTGATATGTCAGACCAAAATAAAATAAAATAAAATAAAAATCCCATTATCCAAAATTATCAGGAACGCTCAGTGTAGTCTCTCTACCAGAAGTGTTAGGAAACAACAAAACCTTTTACACTAGGCTGCTTCCTCATCCCAGCCACAGAGCACAAGAAAAAGAATAGTGTGACTTCTCAAAGCTCCCTACAGTGAACATAACGAGTGCCATCCTAAATGCTGAGGGGAGGTCACTGGGGAGGGAGCTGAGTGCTCTGCTGAGAAAGGTCTCCCATCTCAAGGTTAGTCTGAGACACGTGCCTCGGAGCAGCAATGCACTAGCGCGTGCTTTACCACCCCACCAAGCTCACACAGGACATTCGAGCTCAGGTCTAATTCCAAAATCTAAGTGCCTTCTATTAAGTTTTGTGGAAAAGAGAGGAAACACCTCATAGACACAGTTCTGCAAACAAATGGGTATCTGACCTTGTCCTATTTTAAATTACTTGACTCCTTTAGTTATAAACTGAGAGGCTAACTTAGGAGACCTCAAAGACTCCTTCCAGCTCTTATGTTCCTTTGCTTCAAAAGTTTCCGGCTTCCTTTAAAGCACACTGAAAACTCCTGTAGTGCAAAGGGCATTTCAGCAGCTACTTGTCAGTTTATGTTCTGTCTTGTACATCCTTTGTATGCTGGAAAATTCCCCAGGGAGTTTTCTTTGTATAGGACATTACTTCCCCTAACCAAGAGAATATGTTGCTACTAGTACTATAAAATAGCAATTTCTAGCAAAAACTACTTCCGTTACCATGTCTAACAGTTCTTGGCTTCAAAAAGCATTTTATATGAAAATGTCACATCATTTTTACAACTTATATAGACAGTAATATACTAATGACAATCTCAGCACTTATTAGTGTGCCAAGAGATTACCTACTGGGGGAGTTCTCTAGAAAATCAAAATAGTAAACATAAATCAGCCTCAAGTGCTAGATCTGAGTTGAAATGAATCATTCAGTCCCAAACCTTGGGAAGGGGCCTATACAGCACTTTAGTAACTGGGGAGAACAGCACAAGTCTACAAGGAACAAAAGCAAGAGACCATATGGTCTCTCACAGCTATACTTCTGTGACATCACAGTCAGAAAGCTGACAGGCAACACACGAATGAATGAAATAATGAATATATTATGTCCCAACAAAGCTTTATTTTCAACAATAGGCAGCTGGTATTTATTAAACTCCTGGTCTATAGTATAACTTTCAACATCACCTGATTCTGATTTGATGGGCTCTATTTTACAGCTCAGCAAACTATAGGTAACCAGAAGCAGTGCAAAAATAACTACCAAAAGACATGAAGAAAATGCATGGAGGACAGTTAGCCCTCCTTAACTATGCAAAAGACCCATCTTGTGTTTGCACACTGCCAATTCAGCATGATTTTATTACATGTAAATTTGTACCTTTCTAGACTTCTCTTTTGATCTGGTTATAACATGTACCTTGTTTTCATGTAATTAATGGGTTAAGTTAAAATTTTAAGATGCTTATTTTGTATCTACATAGGGATCACAACTTCAGTTTTTGGAAAGTAATCCCTTAACCTTTTTGGAGGTCTCACTGAGATGCCCCACAGACAGAGTCCACATATTAAGCTACCTAAAATGCCCCTCACTCTGGCTACCCCATGCTTAGTCTTATCTCCCAGAGGTGAATTCAAGGGGCTCTGTCATTCTAGTCTTTTTGCCTTTTTGAGGTAGGGTCTCACTCCAGGCTGACCTGGAATTCACTGTGTTGTCTCAGGGTGGCCTTGAACTCATGGTGCTCCTCCTACCTCTGCCTCCCACGTGCTGGGATTAAAGGCATGCACCACCATGCCTGGCTTGTCATTCCAATCTTAATTCTCCTGTTTAGATAGCTGGGAGTGTAGCTTAGACACAGAGTGTGCATGCCTAACCTACACAAGGCCCTAGGTTCAATCCATAGTACAAAACCAAAACAAAACAAAACCTAATAATTCATGCTTTGGTTTTGGTTAATATATAGCTGGCCTGGCTGGCAATTTGGTTTTCTAGCCTGACCATTCAGAGATCTCTGTAAATGGAAACAGTTTTATAGAGATCTAGTACTTGAGGGGTGAGATAAAACAGATCTAATTTTCTTTTTTAATTTTTTGTTGATTTTTATTTATTTATTTGAAAGTGACAGAGCAAGAGACAGACAGAGAGAGAGAGAATAGGGACACAAGGGCCTCCAGCCATTGCAAATGAACTCCAGATGTATACACCACCTTGTACATCTGACTTACATGGGTACTGGGGAATCAAGCCTCAAATCAGAGTCCTTAAGCTTCACAAGTAAGCGCTTAACTGCTAAGCCATATCTCCAGCCCCCAGATTTAGTTTTTTAAGCCTGTTTCTGTTTGCCTGTTGAATAAAACATTTTAACTTATGAGAGGAGCTATTACCTTATTCTGAGCAAAATGATCCTCACTGGGAGGATTCAAGAAAAGTAACAGGAGCTGGAAGGATGGCTTAGCAGTTAAGGCATTTGCCTACAAAGCCAAAGGACCCAGATTCAATTCCCCAGGACCTATATTAGCCAGATGCACAAGGGTGCACACGTGTCTGGAGTTCATTTGCAATGGCTGGAGGCCCTGACATGCCCATTCTCTCCCCCCTTTCTCTGTCAAATAAGTAAATAAAAATAAAATTTTTAAAAAAAGAAAAGTAACAGAAACTGACTTATATTTATTTTGTTTAATAGTTTTATATTTTAAATCAATCTGGTTATTGTTTCGAAAACAGACTGCAAAGATGAGCATAGTAGTGCACTCCTATAATCCCACTACTGTAAAGGCTGATGCAGGAGAATTTCGAATTCTGAGTCTGGACTAGAGATAATGGTAAGATCATATCTCAAAAAACCAAGAAGCAAAAGGAAAAACAAACAGAAAAACCAGACTGGGCACAGGATTTAAAAAAAAAAAAGAAGAAACAAAGCCGGGCATGGTGGCGCACGCCTTTAATCCCAGCACTTGGAAGGCAGAGGTAGGATGATAGCCGTGAGTTCAAGGCCACCCTGAGACTACATAGTGAATTCCAGGTCAGCCTGGACTAGAGTGAAACCCTACCTCGGGAAAGAAGAAGAAGGAAGAGGAGGAGAAGGAGGAGGAGGAAGAAAAGGAAGAAGAAGAAACAGGCTAAGAGGTGACTATGATAGTCCAGATGAGTCATAGAAGCCCAGCGCTGAGTCAGGAACATTAAGATGCCCCAGCCAAAAGAGAAGCATTCAGGCTGGGAGCAGGTCTGAGATTCTGCTGTGAACATATGAACATGATGTTAGACATCCAAGTGAAGGTGCCAGGGAGATCAGTGGATGTATACCTCAGACATGAAGGAAAGGCCAGAGAGAAACTTGGGAGCTGTCCATAAAGCCTAGTAACAATGAGATGTCAGGGAGCAAATGCAAACAGAGAAGCAGGCACCAGAGGCCCCAGGGTTACCTAGCCTATAGAATGGAAGGGAAAGAGCCAAGGCCCATGCCCAGAGACACACTAGTGAAAAACAGGGCCAGCAGAGAATGGAAGAGCTAACTAAACAAAGGAGGGAGAATGTGGTGTCTGCTAGACAAACAGCTGAGCAGAGAGGCCTGGTCTCCCATGGTGATAGAGTGACATGCATCAAAGGAGAAAGCGAGCTTTGCTGGCTGTCTACCTAGCTGTCAAGATAAATAGAGCATAGACTTCTAGCCACTTCTCCCAGCTTCCCTCCTATCTCTAGACACTGTAGACAACTGCCACAGCATTTACAGTTCTGACTAGGTATGCACTATGATAAGAGAAGATCAAATCTTAAAAACTTATTATTATTTTTTTTTTTTTGCTGGGCGTAGTGGCACATCTTTAATCCCAGCACTCAGGATATAGGCGTAAGAGGATTGCTGAGTTCGAGGCCACCCTGAGACTACATAGTGAATTCCAGGTCAGCCTGAACTAGAGTGAAACCCTACCTTAAAAAAATATTTTTTAATCTACACATAATATCTCTGTAAGAAGGAGATTGAAGGGCTGTGAACATCTTCAGCAGTTAAAGACACTTGTTGCAAAGTCTGGTGGCCTGGGTTCACTTCCCTAGTTACCCACATAAAGCCAGACAGGCATCATTTGCAGTGACAAGAGACCCTAGCATACATGCATGAGCACATGCACACGCACACACACATTTTTTTTTTAATTTTTTGTTTATTTATTTGAGAGCGACAGACACAGAGAGAAAGACAGATAGAGGGAGAGAGAGAGAATGGGCGCGCCAGGGCTTCTAGCCTCTGCAAACGAACTCCAGACGCGTGCGCCCCCTTGTGCATCTGGCTAACGTGGGACCTGGGGAACCGAGCCTCGAACCGGGGTCCTTAGGCTTCACAGGCAAGCGCTTAACCGCTAAGCCATCTCTCCAGCCCCGCACACACACATTTTTAAAAAAGTTTTATTTATTTATTTGACAGCTACAGACAGAGAGAGGAAGAGAGAGAGAGAGAATGAGAGAGAGAATGGACATGCCAGGGCCTCCAGCCACTGCAAACGAACTCCAGATGCATGAGACCCCTTGTGCATCTGGCTAATGTGGGTCCTGGGGAATCAAGCCTCGAACCAGGGTCCTTGGGCTTCACAGGCAAGCGCTTAACCGCTGAGCCATCTCTCCAGCCCCACGCACATTTTTTTTAAAAGGAGATGAATAAGATATCTATCCCAGTACTTGGGAGGCAGAGATAAGATCTCTGTGAGTTCAAGGCCACCCTGAGACTGCTGTGAGCTCCAGATCAGCCTGGGCTAGAACAAGACCCTACCTCAAAACCCTCCCCCTCAAAAAAGTGAAAAAAAAAAAAACAAACCCACATACTGACACAAAGTTCCTGCTTCTTTTTAAAATATTTTATTTAAGCTGGGCGTGGTGGCGCATGCCTTTAATCCCAGCATTTAGGAGGCAGAGGTAGGAGGATCGCCGTGAGTTTAAGGCCACCCTGAGACTACATAGTGAATTCCAGAACAGCCTGGCTAGAGTGAGACCCTACCTCAAAAAAACAAACAAAAAAATAGTAAATTTTATACACACACACACACACACACACATTTTAAATTTATTTATTTGCAAGCAGATAGGGAGAAAGAGAGAGAGGAGGTAGGGGGAAAATGGGCATATTAAGGCCTCCTGCCACTACAAATGAACTTCAGATATCTGTACCACTTGTGTATCTTTTTTTTTTTTTTTTACAAAGAGAGAGAGAGAGAATGGGCATGCCAGAGCCTCAGCCACTGCAAACTCATGCGCCCTCTTGTGCATCTGGCTAACGTGGGTCCTGCGGAATCAAACCTGGGTCCTTTGGTTTTGGGCCTTAATCACTAAGCCATCCTTCCAGCCCCACTGGTGCATCTGGCTTTACAGGGGTACTAGAAAATCAAAACCAGGCCACCAGGCATTACATGCAACAGCCTTTGACTGCTGAGCCATCCTCTCCAGCCCAAGGTTCCTACTTAACACCCACAGGATTTCAGTGGACTTTAGGAATCATGCTGGAGAAGTTCAATTCTCTTTTTCTATTGGAAGCAGAAGCACGAATGTGGGATAGATACCATCCTTCATGTTTGTAACTCTGCCCTACTGCATTCGAAAACATCCTCCAAGATGTAAAACACTAAATGTTCAAATATTTAACCAGTCTGTTTTGTTGATTTATAATAAACAACAAAAACATTTTAACAGAAATAATATAGAAGCTTTTTCTTAAGAAATTGTTTCAGAATAAAATATTTGACAGGTCTGTTAAATGGTATTTCCATCTTCATAGCAGCTTAAACTTATATTTTAAACAAAACAAAGCCATCTGCTCTTAATTAATGGAATTATTTTTATTCTTCTAAATCAAATAGCTTTCTAAACAATAATACATTTTCCTCATGCTCATACACCCATTGTTGTACATCCAGGCAGCCAGCAATCCTGTGGAAGGCAGCTGCGGGAACCCACTGGACATATCAAGTACAGGGCTGCATTTTATGGTGGATGTCACTGCGGCCTTGGATTCCCTCTAGAGCCTGCATAGTTGCCAAGGTATTCATTATGCAGAACCAACCTGAGATTAAATCACAGTGCAGAGGGGAATCAAGCTTGAACAACTGTTCCTGTCACCAGTTTCTGGAAATGCAGATGAATTAGACCCTGAAGCAAGTGAACAAATACACGCAGCAGAACCCCTGCTCAGAGAAGAAACAAAGGGAAGGACAGGCTACAGAAAAGCCATTTAGTAACAAAGGACTAGTTGCCTATTCGGTATCTAAGTGGCAGAAGATAGTTTAAGTTAGGAACTGCATTAGTCTACAAATATTCCAAGTATTCAGGAAAGATGGCATCAGATTGAAGGTAAAAATTAACAAGCTAAAAGAAAAATTATGTTATCTTCCTTTTTAGCACAGCCCTAAAGGGGTTGGTGGGGGGTGGTTCATAGGTGATTTATAAGATGTTAATACATCTTATACAAATCACAGATCAGACCTCCTAAACTTGGCACAAATCATGTATTAAACACACCCTTCTCTGGTTCTATAGACCTCAAATGAACCTTCGAGCCAAATGTCAGCTCGTATGTTTGATAAAATCTTACGGGAAATGGCAGGCTGTCAGCCCTCTGGGCTCTGTTTGCTTTGAAGGAGTATTACAAAGAGCAGGCTCCAAGTAAAGGCAAGTGGTGCTACAGAACATGGCCAGGAACAAGAGAGGCCAGGCAGACAGGTAGGTCAGGAAGGAACCCAGAGGACAAGTTGCGGCACAGTGCTCAGCGAGGTAAGGCCTCTGCACACATGGTCTCCATGTGCACAGGCACGTGGAAGAGAGCCCCGGGTCTGTTTCATGAAACTAAAGGGGTCTTATAAGTTAGGCTAACATTTAGCAAGAAGGCAGCTTGTCACTACCCAGCTATCATTGGCCCCTCTTGTTCTTATTGACCAAAGTCCCAGCTGAGCATGTGGCTCAATGGTACATCAGTTGTAGTTAAGATGCCAGAGACCCAACCTCATACAGAGTGGTATTTTGAAATTATGCACGTAGTTGACTCTTATAGAGAAACAGAACCCACAGAGGGTCCATCCTCACCTATATCGTTTCCCCAAACCTCAAATGAGTGGCCTAGTATCCATTTGTTCTCTGCATTTCTGCATGGGAAATCACGTTTCTGCTTCTTACATACTATAAACTAAAAGGAAAAGTGGGGAAGCTTCTGGAAGAGAAAACAGTTCTTTGACAAAATAAGGACAGATAATAAACTACATGCCATCGCTGTTCAATCATGTCAATCTCAATTTTTTTTAACAAATTTTTATTTATTTGAGAGAGAGAATGGGCACACCAGGGCCTCCAATGGACAAATGAACTCCAGACACATGTGCCAATTCTGGGGAATTGAACCGGGGTCCTTAGGCTTCACAGGCAAGTGTCTGAACTGCTAAGCCTTCTCTCCAGCCCAATCTAAATTTGTTTGTTTGTTTGTTTTGTTTTGTTTTGTTTTGTTTTGTTTTTTGAGGTAGGGTCTCACTCTAGCCCAGGCTGGCCTGAAATTAACTATGTAGTCTCAGGGTGGCCTCGAACTCATGGTGATCCTCCTACCTCTGCCTCCCAAGTGCTGGGATTAAAGGCGTGTGCCACCACACCCAGCTCTAAATTGGTTTATATGCTGTTTTATCCTGTTGCATGAGTGTACAGGCCAGAGGTTGGCCTTGGTGTCTTCAACTGCTCTTCACCTTATTATTTGAAACAGGGTTTCTCACTAAACCTAGTGCTCTAACTAGCCAGGGCGTCTCAGGGAGCCCCTGTTTCTGCCTCCCCAGTATTGGGATTATAGTCACATGGCTGCCATGACTGGCTTCTACCTGGGTACCGGATATCAAGTCACTGGGCTTGCAATGCCAACACTTTACCAACTGAGTCATCTGTCCAGCCTGGGACTTGTTTATAAAAGAAGCAAACTATGGTGAAATAACTGGAAGAGCACTAGATTCTATTCTAGATTAGACCTCTTCTCTGTTAATAGCTCTAAGTTTAAGATCCTGAAGTATATGAAAGTAAAACAAAAACAAAAACAAGCAGTAAATCTGAAAATACCAGTGCTTCATGCCAATGGTAACAATACAAAATAGCTTCCCATAACAGAATGGTCAGGCACACCTCTTCTGGGTCTGGGAGTTGGCTGTGCATCACCACCTCAATCACAAGAGTTCAAAGTCCCTCAATACAACCAGTGCAAAAATAAAGTACTGAGCTGCAAGATGGCTCGGTGGTTAAAGGGGCTTACTTGCAAAGCATGATGGCCAGGGTTCAATTCCCTAGCACTCACATAAAGTGAGATGCAAAAAGTAGGTCATACATCTGGAGCTTGTTTGCAGCATTAAAACCCCTGGCATGCCCGTTCTCTCTCTTTCTCTCTCTGCTTGCAAGTAAATATAAATATTGAAAATAATAAATGGGGTTGGAAAAATGGCTCAGTGGTTAAAGGCACTTTCTTGCAAAGCCTGATGGCCCAGGTTCAATTCCCCAGTACTCACGTAAAGCCAGATGCACTAAGTGGCACACTTGTCTGAGGTTGGTTTACAACAGCTGCAAGCCCAGTGTGCACTCTCGCTCTCTCTCTCTTTCTCTCTCTGATCTACCTCTTTCTCTCTCTCACTCTTTTTCAAATAAGTAAATAAAATATTAAGAATTAAAATAAAGTATCTTTGCTTGTGCTTGCTCTATTTTTATTCTAATTGCTACTTGATATTCTTACCGGAATGTAATAGATGCCCATCTTGGGGGTTTCGTTGGCAGTTAGAAGCATTCCTAAAAATAAACACAATGAAAAAAAGTAAACACATGGCAAAAACTACCCTTTTCTTTTATTATTATTATCAATATATTTCATATGGATACATCATGTGTTAGTATCCTTTTTTCCTTCATCCCTGCCCCCATTCCATAGGGGACGATGCTCAGTGGGGTTGCAGGTATTCCCTATGGCATTGTGGTTTATGTGTTGTGGGAGCAGCAATCAGTTACTTTGGGGAGAAGGGAGTGCCTCGGGGATGATGTCTCAACCCGTGACTCTTAAAATCTTTCTGCCTCCTCTTCCACAAAATTCCCTGCGTTGTAGTGGGTGAGTTAAGTCTACTTTACTGGTGAGCTCTTAGGAGCCTCTGGATCTCTGCTCTGGTAGGTGTTAAGTGTCCTCAGGGTCTGCCTCCTACACCATGGTGCTGATTATCATTTTCTATTTGTTTTATATTTTGAAATGCTTGCAGTGCTCAGTACACAGTACCCAGTAGAAGGGTGGAGCCTCCAAGTTGCCCACCTCAGTCAGGGCTTGCCTCTCCTAGAGTTAGGGACCTCAGAAGAGCTGACCTCCCAACCTGTGATCTAACCAGGCTGAACAGCTAAGCCCATGAGCAGGATTCAGAGAGTTCTCAGCACTACATTAAATCTAGGAAAATTTTCAGCTTCAAACTCACGGATAACAAGCAGTAATAAAATAAAAACAAAATTAAACAAGGCTTCCTTCTCTGGATCGGGAGTCCAAGAACCAGAGTAAAGAACTTCCCCAAAGAATGATACAGCCAATCCCAATTTCTGCATCACCCATGACTGCAGATCAGAAAGACACACATGACACCAAAAAGCCCTTACAGGACCATGAACATTCCTTCATGTGGGTGTTTTGACAGAATAAACACCAGAGTAGCTTTTTTAAAAAAAATATTTGGGCTGGAGAGATGGCTTAGTGGTTAAGTGCTTGCCTGTGAAGCCTAAGGACCCCGGTTCAAGGCTCGGTTCCCCAGGACCCACGTTAGCCAGATGCACAAAGGGGCGCATGCGTCTGGAGTTTGTTGGCAGTGGCTGGAAGCCCTGGCGTGCCCATTCTCTCTCTCTCTCTCTCTCTGTCTCTTTCTCTCCCTCTATCACTCTCAAATAAATTAATAAAAAATGAACAAAAAAAAATTTAAAAAAAAAAATTTAATTTTTATTTATTTATTTGATAGAGAGAAAGACACAGGGGGAGGGAGGGAAGGACAGAGGGAGAGAGAGAAAATGGCCTCCAGCCATTGCAAATGAACTCCACATGCATGTGCCACCTTATGCATCTGGTTTACATGGGTCCTGGGGAATCGAATGGAGGTCCTTTGGCTTTGCAGGCACATGCCTTAATCACCAAGTCATCTCTCTAGCCCCAGAGTAGCTTTTTACTTCTGTGGCATCCACATTGCCAGAAAACAAAACTGAGGTGGGTGGAGATGTGGACAGTTCTGTCATTCAATAAAGGATTCCCTAAGACCCCAGCAGCACCAGCAATGAGAAGCTGTTTTTCATTAGCATTTAAACAATTTAATACAAGCATTTAGAAGTTTCTTTTCCACCTTTCCAACAAAGAGCTTCTGAAGCAGCTCCAAGGTGGCAAGAAGCCTGCCAAGCCCTTTGGAGCCTGTGGTGGTTTGATTCAGGTGTCCCCCATAAACTTAGGTGTTCTGAATGCTAGCTCCCCAGCTGATGGAGATTTGGGAATTAATGCCTCCTGGAGGGAGTGTATTGTTGGGGGCGGGCTTATGGGCTTTATAGCCAGTTTCCCCTTGCCAGTGTTTGGCACACCCTCCTGTTGCTGTGGTCCATCTTCTGTTGGCCAGGGGGTGATGTCCACCCTCTGCTCATGCCATCGTTTTCCCCTGCCATCGTGGAGCTTCCCCTCGAGCCTGTAAGCCAAATAAACCTCTTTTTCCCAGAAGCTGCTCTTGGTTGGGTGATTTCTAACAGCAATGCGAACCGGACTGCAACAGAGCCTATGTTCCAGATGTTATGCTCTAATCAAACTGAAACCAGCAAACACTTTGCCAGTCCTTTATCATTTATCGGGTGCTTTGTTAATACAAAAACATTTTTAAAAGTATATCTAATCCTGTTGGTTGCAAAAATGAAATGTTGAGGAAATGAGATCAATTACTATGTCTTACCCATAACTCAAACATGTGAGCTAGGTCTGAACTGGGACCAACAGATCACCAAAAACACAACCACCCATATGCCATAAAAGCACCTGAAAATACTTCAAGAAGTCTAGCAAAGCAAAAATATATGTCCAAATTAAAGCAAAGTAGAAAGCAGAGCTGTTCTGCATAATGTGCACAATGCCACCATGACACCTTTGATTTTGGCCCTTTCTCTAGCCCTGGAAACAGAATGTTCACTGGAGGTTCACCAATTCAACATCTCACTGACTTAACTTTCCAAGTCTCCCCTGAGGAATCTCAGACTGAAGTCTAGATTAAAGAGTACTTTAAGGGGCAAAGGTAACATTATCACCAAGAAGATTCCTGATGAATATATCCCTGAAGCATACACTCATTGGCTCAGTCCAGGACACTGGACATTTGACAATGAGATTTCTGCATGAAACCACAACTATACCTACCACACATACTACAGAAAGGGCTCACAGCTAGGCTGTTTTCTACAAGGAAGTCAGACCTCACTTGCCCAGGTATTCCCTATGAGACCAGCCAACCTACTAGCAAACCAAAGTGGGCAGATGCAGGATCAGAAGCAACTATCAACAAGAAAAGCAGACAACTTCATAGAGCCCCAAAGCATAGAAGACTTCTAACAGAAACAGAGACTTAGTTTAGCGGAAATTAAGATATGCATAGGTAAGAGAAAAAGAGTGTAAGTCCAGTGCTGGGCACTTCACAGCACATATCCAGGAGACAAAGTGGCAAAAAGACACTCTACTGACTACAAATCCCATATGATAGGGGATTTGAAAACTCCATTCAAACCTAAGATAAAAGGAAAGACTTCTTGTACAAATACAACAGTAAGTGTGGTCATTCTGAACAACCCCCAGCAAAATGATAAATGATCCCACCATCTGGTCAGAACTACAAACTCTGACCTCTTCATGGTCTGCTTTATTTCTTTTTATTTTATTATTTTATTTTTATTTTAAATATATTTTATTTATTTGTATGAGAGAGAGACACACAGAGAAAGAGAGAACAGGCACTCCAGGGCCTCCAGCCACTGCAAACAAACTCCACATGCATGCACCCCCTTGAGCATCTGGCTCATGTGGGTCCTGGGGAATCAAACTAGGGTCCTTTGGCTTTTACTGGCAAATGCCTTAACCACTAAGCCATCTCTCCATCCCCACTTTCTTTATTTCTAATGTAATAACAAACTAGATGGCAAAAGATAATTACATGAACAGTGTATGTGCAATTTAAAACTTTATCAGGGTTAAAGAGATTGCTCAGTGGTTAAAGACGATGGCTTACAAAGCCTGCCAGCTGAAATTAATTCCCCAGTACTCATGTGAAGCAGATATGCAAAGCGTCACATGCATTCAGAGTTCATCTGCAGTGGAAAGAAGCCCTGGCATACACATTCTCTGGCCCCCAACCCCTTTGTCTCTGCTTGCAAATTAAAAACTTAAAAAAAAAATTATAAAGAAAACTTAGGGCTGGAGAAATAGTTTAGCAGTTAAGGTGTTTGCTTGCAATATATAAAGGACCAAGATTCAATTCCCCAGTACCCACATAAAGGCAGATGCACAAAGTGGCTCAGGCATCTAGAGTTCATTTGCAGTGGCTAAATGCCCTGGCATGCCCATATTCTCTCTCTGCTTGCAAATAAATTTTTAAAAATTTACAAAAGAAAGAAAGGGCTGGAGAGATGGCTTAATGGTTAAGGAACTTGCCTGTCAAGCCTTAAAAACTCAGGTTCGATTCTCCAGGTCCCTCATATGGCATATGCACAAGGTGGCACATGTATCTGGAGTTTGTTTGCAGTGGCTAGAGACCCTGGTGCGCCATTCTCTCTCTCTCTCTCCCTCTCTCTGTTTCAAATAAAAAAATAAATAAGACAAAAGATCTTAATCAGATTGTACCAATTTGAGAAGTGCAAGTATTTTTAAAAAAATTTTAATAAACAAAAGGATGAAAACTTAGAGCAGGGCAAAGTGGCACAAATCTTTAGTCCCAGCACTTGGTAGGCAGAGACAGGAGGATCACTGTGAGTTCAAAGTCAGCCTGGGAAAACAGTGAATTCCAGGTCAGCCTGGGTTATAGTGAGACACTGACTCAAAAAATAAATAAATAAAATGAAATGAACCTTAGAAAGACAAGCTTAATGCAACAAGAATTTCTCTGCTGAAAGTAGTAATGGTACTTGTGAAGAGAACAGCATTATGAATAGTATTTTCCTGAATGTTCTTATTGTCTACTGTTCACTCAACAGAAACAAAAATGGTCCAAGAAAAAGGGGCAGGCTCCACCTCTCCCATAAGCAAACAGCTGCACCTTGGGACTAAGTCCTGGTGATGCCTGAATTGATGAAATGTGGGAGAATGACAGCTGCACCTAACAAGAAGGGGGAGGTGCCAGGCATGGTGGTGCACGCCTTTAATCCCAGGAGAGGCAGAGATAGGAGGATCATTGTGAGTTCAAGGCCACCCTGAGACAACATAGTGAATTCCAGGTCAGCCTGGGCTAGAGGGAGACCCTACCTCAAAAAATCCAAAAAAAAGAAAAAGACAAGGCATCAAAGTGCAAGGTACTCTGCTCCGATATGAGGTAGTCCCCTGTGGTACAAGGTCTACTGTGTGCTGCACCGTATAATCCAGTGGTGGAGAAATGATGAAACAGCACCCTCCCCAGAAACATGTGCAACTCCCTATTCATCTGGGGGTACTTCAGAGCAAGAGCACTGGCTGAGGCTCACTACACCAAATCAGAAACAGAGCTCTACATCAGTGCTGCTTGAGGGGAGCCCCAGGTCAGACTGCAGCCTGCAACCAAGCTGAGAAGAGCGTGCAGAAATTGAAAGGAGCTTAGAAATCTGTCTATCGGTCAATACTGTAGTGTCAAAGAAAACAAAACCATATTGCAGTGTCACACAAAATGTGCAATCATTTTGCTAATAATTTATTTTTACTCCATTTTATAGGTGTGTCAATCTGTAACAGATTGGAAAGTTGAAAGCAAAGAAACCAAAAGGTTCTGGTGTTTCAGCAGATACATTCCAGTTCACTGTACTGAGGCATGTTGCCTACTGTGAACAGAAGAGCTCAGGGTAGGCATGCTGGGAGGAGGGAGGTGCAGGGACAGAGGGATGCACTTGCCTGGCATTTAGTTTCAGACTGCTATGTGGAGCATGTATGTACTGTGTGGGGCATGGGTAGATACCCTGATAGTTATTTCTACATTCAGAGGAATTGATGGAGACTAAAAGCTCTTTGGTATGTTGCAGTACAAGAAGTCTCCCAGTCCTGAAAAGGGAACAGGAGAGCTGAGGGTAGGTAACAAGCATAGCTAACCATGAAGTAGGTCTGTCTTGAGCCAAAAGCCCATATTCTTCTCTCTACCAATGATTCTGAAACCAATGATCATCTTCCAAAGACGTGAAGGAGATTCGGACGCACATAAGCTTTCCGAGCTCCACAACTGTGCTGTGAAGCTGGTGCACTACGCTGCCTCCGCCAGTGCCCTGCAGTGCTTGATATATGCAAGTGTCACCAAAGCACTGAATGAGCAACCAGAGCAGAGCCAGAGAACTAGCCAGAAAGGCAGAATCATTTCTCAACATTCGGAGCAGTCTTGCAAACAAAAACATTACTAAACAATTGTCATGATTAGGTTTTAATTACACCAAAATGAGTAAGTGAGCAGATAAAGAAAGAAGGAGGTTTTAGCTTTCTAAATTATGATTAAGCACACAGTGATTAAGCCCAAACTTAGAGTGGGATGGAAGGGAAGAGGAGTGGTAAAACAAGTGAAGAGCAAAGCCTGTGGGGCAACAGCACACAGCCAGAGCCACCGAGCAGGGCTTGACAGGCACCTGACCATGTTGACGTCTCACAGAGTAATTACTGGGTGGGATCTTGCAAGTTACCTGACAGTAACAGTGGTTCTTCCATCCAAACCATTGCTTCTGACACCCCTCCTTTCCAAAACAAACATAGTTGGTAAGGCAATACAATAGCCTGCTATCTCAGCGAACGTTGTAAGTGTATCCTTACCCACACTGGACGACCCGTTATGATGAGGCTGGAATGAGTACCTCACAGCCCAGCCTAACTCTTGTCCATGATACTTAGCCCAAACTCACCCCATCAGGCCAGTAGCGCTCCATCAAGCTGAGTGGAACTCCATCAAACTGACAGACCACACTGCTATCTTAGGCCCAGCACAGGCTAGAAGAACAAACTACATGATACTAGAACTTGAGAGGTGAGCCAGGAGGTTCACCAGTTCAAGGAAAGACTGAGCTACATAAGATCCTGTCTCAAAAACACAAAAGGAGATAAACAGTAATTTTATAATCTAGCACAAGGACTGACAACATCCAAGCATTTAGTCAGCCTGGATTTTCTTCAGGCCTCAACTGCTACAATGTCTAAAAGCTGCTGAGCAAACCCACCGGCAGTCCTGTCCCAGGCTCTGCTGTGCTTCACAAACACTGGGTCTTGCACCATCCTTCTGGTCACTGCTGTGAAGTTTGTCCACTGACGGCTTCCACCATAAACGAACAGCTCCCGCTTTCTTCCAGCCCCACACCACACAGTCAGCGACCTCATTCACTCCCACTTCTAAGACCATCCATCTGTGTTTACTAGTCTATCAGCATTCTCTGCTCACCTAGAGACCGCATGTGCTGCAGTCCACTAGGTGGCTCCTAGGTGCAGGCCTGCAGTTCAGTGCTGGGCTTGCTACAAGGAGTCGCCTGGTGTGTCAAGGCACACAAGGGCCCTCTCCCTGGACCATGAGTCAGTACATCTAGAAGAGATATAAACTCTGTATTTTAACATCTCCCCAGATGATGTGAGTCTGATACTGCCAGGTACTCCCTATCCTGTCCCTTCCCAATATTCCAGTGTCAGAAACAAAATCCATGCTTGTGCTCATTGTGTCAACTCAGAACTCTACGTCCTAGACACTGCAGTTCCAAATCACCCTGCTTGTTACCTGTGTGTGTCCTCCAATGACAGACAGACCAAAATGTCACTCTCAAGCCCCTTCACCTGTTCCCACCTGCACTCCAACTCCCATCCTCCCAGGGCTACCACAACGCAGGCACCTCCTCACCCCACACAAACCCTCCAGACTCCTGCTTCTTACTCTTCTAGCATTGTGTTCTCAGTAGGTCACCTCATTGCCAAGGCCATCCCACCTAACCTCACTTACTGACTGCTCCAAATACAAGCCAAGGAGAATCTCTTCTGCACTCCCCTCTCACTGCTCTAGGTGAATGACTTCCCCATAATACACAAAGCTGGCAAAGTGCTATGTAAACATACACAAGAGGACATTTCATGATTTGCTGTGTGTCCTACCAGCAAGTAGGGGTGTGTGTGTGTGTGCGCGTGCGCACGTGGGCACGCGCCTATGCTCAGAGCACACTGCTCCTGAGCAAGAAGTGCTTTTATCCAAGCTGGGTGTGGTGGCACATGCCAGCATGCAGGAGGCAGAGATAGGAGGATCACTATGAATTGGAGGCTAGCCTGAGACTACATAGCAAATTCCAGGTCAGCCTGGGCTACTGTGAGACCCTACTTCAAAAAACCAAAAAAATTAAAAAAAAAAAAATTTTAAGTGCTTTTCTCAGATCCTAGATTGTGTGGGTTTTCCCTGATTGTATTGCTGAATTTTGAAATCAGTCATATCATTTGATGGACCAATACAGAATGCTGAACATACTCAACCCCACACAGCTTTATAACCATCTTTGTATTACTGGGTGACTCCAGACTCCTCCAAATCCTTAACCTCAATTTCCACACACTGTTACTAATCACATATGAGTTAAGGGGCACACCAAAATAGCACTTCACCTGCCGCCTACCTGTACCTTGTTACTAGTTTCTACTAATAGCTAGGCGGGCTGAGAACTGACTGATGAGTCATTAAGAGTGCCTTTTCTGAATCATCCATACCACTTCCTGTTCTTTATTCCTTCAAGTAAGTGAAATAACCAAGAAATGTCCTGACTAAGCCAAATTCAACCTTGAAATGTAAAATGGGCTTACAACTTAAAAACATGTAGGAGCATTTCTCTCACTGAATGATTGTTTGTGGCATATGGTTACCTACCTGAGTTGGGATAGAGGCAAACATCATTTAGGTCATGCTCAGGCTCCAAGGAGGTAAATATCTTTCCCTAAAACAGTAAGTAAACATGAGTTATTAAAATAGTTAAAAGAAAAATGTCTTTAGGCAATGTTACATAAAGAGAATAAACCAGCACTATTACTAAGCTACATACTGCTACATAAAAGAAATAAAATAACTAAATTAGAGAATTTAGATTTAAAAAATCTTAGTCGCCTTATTAATTTATTAAGTGTTTTCAGTTTAGATATGAAGACACTGAAACAGAGAGAGGTGACTTGTCTAAAAAAACAAAGTTTTAAAGATAACGGCTACATAGTAGAAAAGAGTAAACTAAGTTGGACATCATCAATGACATATGCCCAACTTATACTCAAAGAAACCAGAGGAGAGTTGGCCATGGTAAATGACAAGATTATCTGCTACACATGTAGCATGAGGCTTAGGAGAGAATCAAGACAATGTTTAGTGGTACCTCATTTCCAGAGCATGTGCAAGGCCAAGAGTTCAATCCCCAGCATCACCAGGAAAAAAGAAAGCCAAGATAAAATGAAAATCCAGAAACATGTAAGGTGCTAGTTATATGGTCATGGCTAAAAATTTTTATTTTAAATGTAGGAAGAACTGTGATTTATTTTTAAAAATTAAGAAAAGGGAAATAAGACAGAAGGTGGGTGTGGAGAAAGATAAACAAGGAAAGTAGGTCATACAAAATCAAGCAACCTGAGTGTTAGTCAAGAGGAAGTACTAAGTCTTAAGAAACAAAAGAACCACCAAAATAAAATTGATTGTAGCAATTATAGCATGATGATTTCAAATAGCAATGCTGACAAGATGTGTAAGCTCTTGCAGCTTAAGCCATTATCACATGGACACAAGGACACATCAGGCTCCCAGGGCTGAAAGTAAATGTAGCTAGAGTTTGGGAAGATGGCTATATCATGCTCCATGAAAAACAATAGCCAACTTCTCTTTCAATTCAAGCACAAAAAGCCATTCAGCTACTTCACTCTGGAGCCCAGACTGGCCTTAAACATTTGGTCCTTCTGGCTCAGCCTTCTCACTACTGAGCTTAAGGGCAAGCCCAGTGAAACAGTGTTTTTGCATCAGTCACGATTGCCAGAAAAAGACCAGAGAAAATTCTGTTCTAAGATATCCTAAACCTTCCCAAGAAAACCCTCAATGTCTATAAAACAAACAGAATAGTCAATTCCCACCAGAGGTAATGCCTGAGAATTTAGAAAAGCTGGGAGCCAGGCCTTTTCTCTCCACCACCTGAATCAAATCTAGAATGCACACCAGTGGGAGTCATGTGGGGAAATTCCTTAACAGAAAGAACAAGACCATGACCACTTCCCCCAAAGACAGCTGTCCCTGTGCTGAAGTAACTGACTTGCTAGTTCCCAAAAGGACACTTGGCATTTTTTTCTCAAGAACCTACATAATCCCATAAAGAGGGCAAAGGTGAGATCTCTAGCTCTGGAAACATGCAAATAAAAATGGAAGTAGGATCAGGTGTGGTGGGCATGCCTTTAATCCTAGTACTTAGGAGGCAGAGGTTGGAGGATCCCCATGAGTTCCAGGCCACCCTGAGATGACATAGTGGATTCAAGGTCAGCCTGAGCTAGAGTAAGACCCTACCACGGAAAAAAAAAAAAAAAAAAAAACAAGCAAACAAACACGGAAGTAGGGCTAGGGAGACAGCTTTGCAGTTAAGGTGACTGCCTAGAAGCCTAAGGGTCCAGGGTCAATTTCCCAGGACCCAAGTAAGCCAGATGCACAAGGTGGCACATGTGTCTGGAGTTAATCTGCAGTGGCTAGAGACTCTGGCAGTCCCATTATCAATCGATTAATCTCTCTCTCTCTCAAACAAATAAAAATAGGGGCTGGAGAGATGGCTTAGTGGTTGAGGCATTTGCCTTGGTTCAATTCCCTAGGACCCATGTAAGCCAGATGCACAAGGTGGGGCATGCATCTGGAGTTCGTTTGCAGTGGCTGGAGACTCTGGCATGCCCATTCATACCTCTCCCTCTCTCTCTCAAATAAAAATAAAAATAAAAATATTTAAAAATATAAATAAAAATAAGGGCTAATGCTTTAAAAAAAAAACAAAAAAAAAACGGAAGCAAGCCAGTCATGGTGGCGCACGCCTTTAATCCCAGCACACAGGAGGTAGAGGTAGGAGGATTGCCATGAGTTCAAGGCCACCCTGAGACTCCATACTGAATTCCAGGTCAGCCTGGGCTAGTGAGACTATACCTCAAAAAACAAAACAACAACAACAACAAAAAAAAAACAGGAAGCAATCTCAACCAAGAATACATACTGAGTTCTTATTCCACATTTTGATGATCCTAGAATCTGCAGACAGAATCAAATCTAATGAGTCCTGGAAATGAACTGACTTAATTGGCAGTCCATATTGATGATCTTTAACTAGCAATGGCTTATCAGATCGAAGATCATATAATAAAACCTAAAAGGAAAAAAAAAAGATAAGTTATTTCAAGTCAAAAAAAACCTCTTCCCTTAACATGTAAAAAGTTGGGAGTAATGCCCCATCTGTTTCATTATCTCCTATGAACACAATGAAGACCTTACTCAGAGTCAAACACCAAAGTCAGCCAGCAAATACCAGAAAGTTTTAAAACTTCCCTTAGAAGTCATGCACACTAAGCCTAAGAAGTGAGAAAGGAACAAAAGGAAAACCCTAAGAATTTGCTTCACTTGTTAATTCAGCAAATATACACCAGGGGCCTACTACATAACAGGCATTGTCCCAGAAACCGATAACCAAAGAAAATGAGTCCTGGCAGGTTCAACACAGGTGGTGGTGGCAAGACTAGGTAGGACTGGGAGAAGGGGACTCTCCTTCGACTCCAGTCATAAGACCCAAAGGGATCTAGAGAGCTAGGTCTTGGTCTTGGGTGACAGAGCCCCTCT